>NC_046300.1:46165787-50965787 GCF_004115265.2 Rhinolophus ferrumequinum | reverse complement strand
GTGGTGAGGGTGGGGGGAGCGAACACCACCCCAGTTTGGAGAGAGGCGGCCTCTTGGTAGAGCATATGAATCCACTTACATGTAAATTGCTTGTCGCTATGAATTAAGGGAAGGCTATGAAAGAACTGCTTTGCCGTGTTTACTATAGGATTTTTGACAGACTCTTTCCTCTTTCAAGTAAATTTGGCTTAAGTCCATAGTCAGTCCAGTTTTAAGTAAACTCCTCTTTTGTTACATTAACAAGGTTATAACATCACTGGGGCAGATTTCCAGCTGCAGGAACCGAGGCCTAAGTATGGGGCTGAGGGTATAATTAAAACCTTCAGGTGGGAGAGTTAAATTCTCAAGTAAAATTGGATAAAAGGCTAATTGTCCATAGCAACATAATACATGCTCTAAATATCTGTGAAATGAAGATGAATAGTAGGAGGCTTGGAAAAAACCCTTTTCTACTCTGTGACTCAAGATCTAATTTTTTCAGTTTTAGGATAAAGGATATCACACATTCCCTATCCCCAAGTCAATTTTGAAAGCACAGTGCCATCCCCTGTAGCCCCTGTGCCTGGTCCAGTATCTGTGCTAAAAATCTGCCATCTTCCAGAACAGGGAGCATTTATCACTGATAGGCAGGACTGTGAGTGGAGTCCTAGATTTTTCTGGTTCCCTAGGTCCAAACAAAGGTGTTGAGTACTTTATCCACATTTGCTGTAGCTTCCTCTAAAGGAGGGGTGGTGATGGGAGTGTGGGCGGGTGGGAGGGGGGTCTAGGAGAAGGGCACACATACCTTTGGTGACCTTCTCAAAGATGACATCCAGCCAAGCAAGATGATACATTACCACAACGCTAAAAAAACAAAACGGCTTGTAATGGCAGCTTGTCCTGAGCAAATGCATCAGGAAGGCCCATTTGTTATTCATTAGGAGCAGCCTGGCTGGGCTGGCGTGGTAGGGAGCCTGGAGACTGAAGGTCATTCTACACTCCTGCCCCAGTGGCACGGACAACAGTGAAGACAGCTTTAGCAGCCCCTACACTTCCAGACGTTGCCGCACTGCTGTTTGAAGCCCTGCAGGAATGAAGGTGTTCTCAAACAGTTTAGAGTTACTCTGAGAGGATGGGAGAGGGGGTGGGGAGTGAGAGAGGAAGAAGAGAAAAAATAAATAAAAAGGAATGATTTCATGGGCAAAGTGACTCCATGGAGCTAAGCACAGTGAGCCCACAGCTGAGAAGTCCTGCAGTCCCCCTTCAGCAGCTAGGAAGCTTACCCGCAAAGCGTTCAAGTCTCTCCATCTGAAATAGGGACAGTCAGAAGAGAGGGTGTGTGAGGAGACCAAGGTTGCTGGAGGGTGACCAGGGTTTGAAAGTGTGCTGGGACAAGTGCATGGACATGTTCAGCTAATAGAGCTGCTGGGTGCAACATGATAAGGCACTGAGGGTACACGTCGCTGCAAGAGGAGCAGGCCAGCTCTTTGAGAACTGGAGATGCGGTGCTGCAACCAGGAGGGGAGCTGGGGCTTGGCAGAAGGAATGGAAGGGCGATGAGGAGGCTGGCAGTTTGGGACCTCGGCAAGTGGACAGATTGGATAAAGAAGATGTGGTACATATACACAATGGAATACTATTCGGCCATAAGAAAAGATGAAATACTGCCATTTGCAGCAAGATGGATGGATCTTGAGATTATCATGTTAAGCAACATAAGTCAGACAGAAAAAGTCGAGAACCATATGATTTCACTCATGCATGGGATATAAACTGAAAGCAACAAATGAACAAACCAAAGAAACAAAAACTCAGACACAGACAATGGTTTAGTGGTTACCAGAGGGCAAGGGGGGAGGTGAGAGGTGGTAGAAGAGAGAAAAGGGGTTCAAATATACAGTGATGGAAGGAGAACTGACTCTAGGTGGTGAACACACAATGCAATATATAGGTGATATAGATATATACGCTTGAAACCTATATAATTTTACTAATCAATGTCAGCCCAATAAATTTAATAAAAATTAAAAAAAAAAAAAAAAAAAAAACGAAAGAAAATGTAGGTCCTGCATGCCAGGTACACAGGAGCCAGCCCTGGGCTCTGAAGCACAGAGAGGTGGCCTAAACGCTGCCTGTCCCGTCAGCTTTATGATGTTATTAGTTTAAAGGACAATAGCTAGGAGTTGCATTTTCAGTATTTTCAGCCTCGTTGTAGTGAAAAATATTGTCTTAATGCGTAATATGGAGACTTGTGTTTCGAATCAAAATTTCCTTCTCATTTTGTGAATCAGAATACTTTAAGATAGGACACACCTTGTGCTGGAGCCGGGATGCTTTACCGCAGGGCCGTGACACCTGTCTTCATGTTTCATTGTGAGCAGCAGTGTGCTTTTAGGGTATGCATCTCAACCTCTGTCCATGTTTTTGCTCAGAGTTGTTTAGATCACATATTTGCCTATGGCAGCTTACTATCAGTACTGTTTTAAGTGTGATTAAGTATATTGAATAAGGACTTATATTTTCGAGTGTATAAATCTATTTCTCTTGCCAGCATTGCAAATTTACAGTTCTTCTTATAAGTACCAAAGACGTGTCATATATAAACCAGGAATAACCAGAATAAGAATGACATTAGGAGAAAATAAAAGCTGAGAATTCTGTGTTTAATAGGAACCAACTCTTATTAGTTCAAACTAATAAAATTTTAGCCATCTTTACGTTTTTTGTCTTTAAGTAATATGTTCCTTCTTAAAGTAGAGGTTTAGTTATCATGTGTGTATACATATATGCATATATGACAAATTAAACTGAAAAATCACTGCTCCTTCTGTGAATTACATATTAACATTTGATGCCAAGATATGGAAAAATAGTTCCGTTTTGAAGTTTTCTACTACTTGGAGAGCAGAAGTTGGGATTTTTTAGACCTGGATTTAGTTGGATAGCTATCATTCATGGATGTGGTAAGGTGCCTAGCCATTTCACTTCCCCCCAATGAGTCAACATATATTTGAAAATCAAATGTTTCGTGATGAGGGAAGAACTTTTCCCACTGAAAGGCTAGTCTTACCACACATCCTTTCCTCTTCCCCCTACTTTCTCTCAGAGGCTGAGTATACTGGATGACAATTATTGCCACTGTCATCATTAACCTTTTAGTGAACAGGAGAGAATGAAACAGTGATATGAGTACGCTCTCCACTCATCTTTTCTCTTTTATAAATTATTGGTCATTTTTTCTTTAATTTTTTTTTATTTCGGGTGTACAAAACAATGTAATAGTTAAGATATTTAGACCCCTCACAAAGTGATAACCCCCCCCAATCTACTATCCCTCCGACATCATATATAGCTGTTACAATTCCATTGTCTATATTCCCTAAGCTGTACTTTACATCTCGTGACCAGATATATATGTGTAATAATTGACATTCAATATTATTCTACTTCAACTTCAGGTGTATAGTGCAGTGGTCAGGCATCTACACAGTCTGTGAAGTGATCCCCTCCGATAAGTCCAGTACCCAACGGGCACCCTACATGATCTTTACAATATTATTGATTCTATTCCCCATACTGTATTTCACATCCCCATGACCATTTTGTGACTACCAATTTGTATGTTCTAATCCCTTCACCTTCCCCACTGCCACCACCCCCTTCCCATCTAGCAACCATGAGTTTTTTTCTCTGTATCTGTCTGTGCCATCCCACCCTGGACACGCCCAATCTCGTCTGGTCATTTTTTTCTTATTTCATTTTGTTTTCTGTATTACTGACTTAATCGTAACATTAAAAGAGGGATAGCAGTGTTCTGTTCAAGGCAATGAAAATGTTTTAGAATCGGTGGTGGTGATGGTGGTTACACAATATTGTAAATAAAAAAATGGTTAAAGTGACAAAAGGTTTCTGCTTCAGTGTCATCTTATCAGAGAGGGCTTTTCTGATCACATTAGCTAAAATAGCCTACTGTCCTCTTATCCTGCTCTTTGATTCTCATTTTTTAAAATATTTTTGAAATTTAAATAAAATACACGTAACACAAAATTCATCATTTTAACCAAGTTAAAGTGCACAATTCAGTGATTTTTTTAGTATATTCGCAATATTGTGCAACTATCACCACTATCTAATTCCCTAACAGTTTTACCACTCCCCAAAACCCCATACTTAGTAAGTAGTCACTCTCTGTTACCTCCTTTCCCCAGCTCCTGGCAACCACTAATCTACTCTCTGTCTTTATGAATTTGCCTATTCTGGAGATTCCATAAATGAATTCAGTATGTGGACTTTTGTGTTTGGCCTCTTTCATGTAGCATGGTGTTTTTAATGTTCATCCATGTTATAACATGTACCATTCCTTCATTTGTTTTTATTGCCAAATAATATTCTATTGAGTAGATATACCACATTTTGTTTATCTACTCATCAGTTGTTGGACATTTGGGTTGTTTCCACTCTTTGACTATTATGTTATCAATAATGCTGCTGTGAATATTGATATACAAGTTTTTATGTGGACATGTGTTTTCATTTCTCTAAGGTGTAGATATTTTTCTTCATAACACTCACCACTACTGTGTGTGTGTGTATCTGTCTCTATGTATTTCATTTAGTTGTTCATTGTTCATAGTGCCCATTTTTGCATGTCAGCCTAGACTTCATCTCATTCTTTGCTGTATTTCCAGCTCTTAGAACAGTGACAATTGAATGAATTAGCTGATGAAGAATGAAAGGTGTTCTGTATTGGATGAGCCACAAAATTCTCCCCGGGTCTCAGAGCATGTCCTTTGGTCTTTCTCTCTTTAAAGCCATTCTTGGGGTGAAATATGGCTGGGTGGTTCATGCAAACAAGAGAGCCATTACTCAGTGTCACAGGAGTGATGGGAGACTCAACCAAACCCTCTGCCAGGCTGACATCCCAAGACACAAAAGCAGGATGTCCTCACTAACCGCAAGCCCAAGTTTAGTTTTGAGGCCAATTAACTGGTATCAGGAGAATCAGTTCTGCCTCTGAGAGACATCCTCTAGCATTTGTAATAAAAGCAAAGATAAAGTTCTTTTTCGGTAGTGCCAAGAAGAGCATGATCTACATCTTTCCCAGAGCCGTGATGTCCATCTCTTCTTTGACAGACACACCAGAGAGGAAAGAACAGGATGTTGCAGCCTTGGGTATGATGGCCGAGTATATTATTATTCACCATTTGCATTTCAGGGGCCAGGGATATCTTTTTACATAAATAAAGCCAAAGTAAAATTTAAATTAGTGCAGAACAGAACTTTTGTATATTTCAACAAGGAAAGTACCAGTCCCAAGGGAAGGGAAATACGGCATTCTATCATTTGCCTTCATATTTCCAGTGAATCCTGGCAGGTATTATTTTGGCTTTTAAGAATTCTGTTAGCTCTGCTTTTGTTCTGATTAACTATATGGTTCCTTTAAAAATATTCTTCATAGGTTCTACGGGACTTTGATTCTGTTTGGTTCAGTATTATTCTGCCTTTAAGCATTTGGAGGAAATAGTTCAATTTTTAAAAAACTTCCACAGGATGTGATATGTACAGTTTAAATGATAAATCTTTCCCCCCTAAAGAAATGTCATGGCATGAAAGCAGACATAGTTATCACACTGTTTATTATTTGACTTGGCCAAAGGCCTAGATTTGGGTTCTAGTTTTAATATTTTAGAATGTAGTTTTCTTAAAGGTTTGCATATAAATACTATACGTTTGGTGAATAAGTGAGCAGCAGGGTACATTGAAATTACACTTGACTGAATTATTTTCTCCATGTTTAGTAGTTATTTCTTTCATCAGTGTTGAAGACTTTTTCACCTTATGTGTTATAAGTGAGTGCATTTCCATCCAAGATACGCTTAACGATAGAATGGCTCAGGACAGCACATTCTAGTTTTATTGGGGGTAGTTTACGTCTCCAAGATGCTTTTCCGTCGGGGTAGACAGATCATCTCCTATTGCAGTTTAGGTGGAAATGGAGCAGTCATCTTCCCCTTGGGGATTTCCTTGGCTGAATTATTTTTTTTGTCTTTTTGTTTTTTTTTTTTTTTTTTAATGAAAATAAAAATTGTTAAGAGAGAATTTTAAAGGAATTCAGGATTCTGGGCTCTGATGGATAATGTGGCTCATTATGCTTTGGGCACTTGAAGGGAACTGTAAGACCCACATCAGACAAGGAAGAGAAGGCCCCCGTTGTCAGCTGAGCTTTGGGGAGGGGCCTTCTGTTAAAACAAGGGTAGAAGAGCCATCCCACCACCCACCAGCCTCCCCCTGTAGTTTACAGTACGCCAGCTCATAGGAATGTGAATCCCACTTCGGAGCCCATTGTGAATGTGTTTCTGAGTAGTTTAACGTGTTTCTCACAAACAGGACATGACATGTATGGTTTAAATGAAAATAATGGCCTTGCCGCTCAGTGCCAGACCATCTTTTGTCAAGAGCATCCTGGCAATTGGAAGGGCTCTGGGCTGATGTGGCCTACAGGCCGGGTTCTTAGGGGATCTGGACTTGCTATGTTTCACACAGAGGAGACTCTTAAATCAGGGGGCCTCCCTGAGGGCCTGAGGCTCTGGCGTGTGTGTGTGTGTGTGTGTGTGTGTGTGTGTGTGTGTGTGTGTGTGTTGCTCCGCAGCAAGCACTAGAACCCTCCTTGCTGCTGCTGCTTCTGGCTATGAAAGCTTGGCTATGAAGGAAGAGGAAGATTTTCTTAGTGTTTGGATTCCTTACCTATGGAGTTTATTTTCAAAACAAAACAAACCTAAATAAATCAATCAATCAAATGCAAAACAACAACAACAAAAATACAGGGTTTTTGTTTTTTTTTCATGTGGGAGGTTCAAAGCACATCTAGGTGCTTTTGCTTTGTGGAGTTAGGCCTTGTAATTATTTTGTTTTAATTAAACATTTAAAAAAATTGTAGTAAAATATACATAACATGAAATTAACTATTTTAACCGTTTTTAGCTGTACAGTTCTGTGACATTAAGTACATTCGCTTTGTTTTGTACCCATCACCACCATCCATCTGCTGAAAATTTTCATCTTCCTAAGGTGAAATTCTGTACCCATTCAATAATAACTCCCCATTTTCTACTCCCCACAGGCCCTGGCAGCCGCTATTCTTTCTTTCTCTATGAATTTGAAACTCTAGGTTTCGTATGTAAGTGAAACCATACAGTATTTGTTCTTTTGTGATGGGCTTATTTCACCCAACATAATGTCTTCCAGGGTGATGACGTTTGAGAATAGCCGATTAGAGTGTGTCAAGCCACTTGATATTGCCTGGGTAATTTCTCCGTGTATCTTTTAATGTGCACCTGGTTGACTTCTTGGCTTTTGGGTCCCGCGGCTGGCGGAATGCTGCCTCCAAAGATCAGTTCTTCTCAACCAGGGACTGCTGGGCCCCAAGGGAACATTTGACAATAACTGGAGGCAATATTTTTGGTTGTCGCCACTGAGGGGAAGTGGGGGCAGAAGGGTGTGATACTGGCATGTGTAGGGCAGAGGCCAAAGATGCTACTAAACATCCCATAATGCCCAGGACAGCCCCCACAACAAAGAAGTAACTGGCTCAAATGTCAGAAGTGCCAAGTTTGAGAAATCTTGTCCAGGGTGAATGAATGTGCCAGTCACTTATGGGGCAAAAAATCTAAAGAAAAATGCAGCACATGTTTTATTAAGTAGTTTTGAAATAAATTTCTATGTTGTCATCAATTTATTGCTAATTTAGTGAAACATTAGATATTGGTTCCATACAAGCAACTGCAGACTGAGTTCCTGTCATCATGGGGTGACTTCAGTCATAAAAGTGGGAGGATGCAAAAACAACCATATGCCTGTACCTTCATTAATTCTGCTGTAGGTTCTTTTAGAACTGTTTACGTTTCTTTACAGATCACCTGGTGATGGGGTTGGTGACTGCACGGAAATCGAGATGTTAGAGCTGGAGCAAGGAGACCATGTTCTCATCCCTGTTCTGTGACTAAGTAGTTTTGTGACATTTAACAGTTCTGATTATCTCTCTGGGCCATATTTTTCTCATCTGTAAAATGGAGTTTATTACAATTAAAAATCAATATCTTTGGCATGAGTAGAATTGAAAATGCTTATCAAGTACCTTTTTCTTAAGCTGTAATTATTTAGTGATTATTTAGTAATTATTTAATAAGTGATGACATCCACGACATCACTTATTTTTTAAGTGAAGACTAAACATTACTTCTGTAATAAACGAGTAGGTTAAGCCTGAAGCTGACTTCCAGTCAAGGTACTATATTCTCTGCAGAGGGCCTGAGGCCATTAGCTCTTTCTGCTGTTGTATCCTCTCTTCGTTAGGACAGACTCCCAAGAACAGCATTGGTGTGATACTTGTGTGATCCAGTGTTCCCATTTTTAAAAATGCAGTTTTGTTGTGGTCCACTTCAGTGAGAGCAGATGGCTTGTCTAGAATTTTTAAAACTTAGGTGGCCAAGAAAAGCAAACATGTAATATCATAAAAACTATTTTTTTAAACCTCTAGACAAGAGACGTAAGGAACACTTATCTAAAACCAAAGCTCTGGAGTCCAGTTATTGACATGCCTCCCACAATGACCTCGTGAACCAAATTAAATAGAACCATAGTGGTCCTCAAGTTTGTGGGTTGTGCATAAAACCTACGAAAATTTTGTTATTTCCTTGAAACGTGTTATGTGTGTTTTCCCAGTGCACTCCTTCTAGTTCTGTGTGTGTGTGTGTATGTGTGTGTGTGTGTTCGTGTGTGTTTGTGTGTGTGTGTGTGTGTTTGCCATTTAGACATTCATGTTTTCACATCTGCCAATCATTTCTTCATGGTTTCTGGGTTTTAGCCCATGTTCAAAAGAGCTTCTATTATTACCTCCACAAAGAGCGGACAGACATCTGAATCTGTGGGTCTGGTCCTTGCTTAGTTGCTCTGCCATTTATTGCACAGACTGCACAAGCTTCGTGCTGAGTTTCCTAGTTGCAGGGCAGGCAAAGGTGCCATTATGAGCTTTGACTGTCTTAGAAATGGAAACCTAACGTCTCTTTCAAATTCCTCCTTATAAACACATCATACAAACATAACCCAAAATCAAAATCAATGCTGCGGTCGATAGATAGATAGATAGATAGATAGACAGACAGACAGACAGATAGATAGAAAGAAAGAATGAAATCCACACAAGAAGTCGTTTTCAATTCAGAGGCTGCCCTTCTCCCTGAGACATTCCATTAGCCCTTTCTAGCCACAATTGTGGTTGGTGTCAGCTGACGTTTGTATGCCACATTTATTTGTGTTTGACACCAAACAGGCAGCCTGAACTTCATCAGCTGCTTTGCACAGCTTTTAGTGCAGGTTGCTGCTATATTGAAAAATTAGGTTGGGCTCCTGATAACGGAGTTATCTTCATTCTCCCTCGACACACAACAAACTTCTTGAATCCAGTGAGGGACATTATAAGCCCAATGGACTCTGGTTTTTCATGGATAATCTAGATTTTAAAAATTGTGACGTGATCTTCTTATGATCTCCATTGCAAAATATGGATTCTAAATAATTCAAATGGTGAGGTATAAGAGTGAAAATTGCTACTTGTTAGTAAAACAAATGGTGTTGAAGTTGTTAGCAGATTTTTGTAAAAGGCAGTCGTTTCCGCTCTTCCATTTTTGCCTATTCTCTATAGTGTTTTTTTTTAATCCTTTTGTGTAACATCCATTTTTATAGATATGTTCATAGTATTCTTTAGTGTCAGTGTTTTAGATGGAGAGTAGCAATAATCTGTTCACACTTTGCTTTTGGTATTATAAAAAATCTGATATTTTGGATTCATGTTACCTTTAAAAACTTGTTTTAAATTAATATATAGCATACGTATGCAAGTGCACAAAGCATATAATTTCAGCTTGGTAAATTTTCACAAAGTGAACACACACACCCATGTAGCCAGCACCCAGTTGAAAAAATAGAACATTTATGCCCTCTAGAAGTCTTCCATACCCTCTCCCAGTCGTTATTTCTCCCCAAAGCTAACTGTTCTGATTTCTAACACTGTAGGTTCATTTTACCTGGTTAGGAAATGTATGTTATTGGAATCATAAAATATGCGTTCTTCCTGAATTCTTTTGTACAATACTTTATTTGTGAGATTCACTCATATGGTGTGTGCACTTGTAGTCAATGCATTCTCATTCCAATTGAGTATACCCTTGCTTGGGGATACCATGTATACTTTTATTTATCCTATTTTTCATGGATATTTGGGCCGGTTCCTTTTGGGGACAACTATGAATAGTGTTGCTATAACATTCTATTAATTGTGTTTTAATGAACATTTGCACACATTTCTGTTGCTTAGATACTCAGAAGCAGGAATTCTGGTAGGTGGCATATGCAGAACGCATGGGCTCCGCCCTTCCAAAGTGGTGGTAGAGAGTGCGTACCGCGTTTTGCGTGAAAGTGGACTATGTTGCTGTACATTTTCATATTTCTGGGGGAATATATCAGTATTTAATATTTGAAAGGAATTGAAAAATGTTCATTTATTTTGGCATGGTTTCCATTATTTGCTTTTATCTGAGAGCTCACAAGTTATTCTATAGGTAATATGGCCTGAAGTAAATTGGGTGTAAATGTGCAATCCTTGCCCCATTCCAATTTACCAAGCCCAGAGGAAAACATTTGTTACCCTATATTTTTATAATACTTCATTGTGATATAGTGAGGGTCCAAGTTGTAAGAAAAGGAAATTGGAAGGAGAGAATTAATCCAACCCAGTGTGAAGATAAGGTAACAACTAGAGTCTTTGCAAAGGAAGGAACCAACAGGTCTAACATAAAGCATTGGGGCCACACATTTTTGCAGTGAGATTAAGGGAATGGAAGAATTGTACTTTCAGCATCACAAAGTCCTCCTCACAAACATTCCACAATGAAGTTGTTATATTCCAAGCCTTCTGAACGAAGCTGAAAGGGAAAATTAAGATGGTTTAACAATTTATTACGCTTTCTAGATTCTAAGTCTTAAGACAGTAAATCACACTTTTGATCTCCTCTTGAACTTATGCCATCTGGTGGTTGGAGGTTGTGGTTCCAGAAGAGTTTGTTGCAATGAAATAAAATCCTCTTTTCCATCAATATGACTTGATATCATTATCCTAATTATCAGTCTCTCATATGGTCTGATGTATTAGTTAGGATTCAGATTAGGCTGCTATAACCAAAAGATCCCCAAATCCAGCAGCTTCTATAAGATAGCAGCTTGCTTCTTCCTCACATCAATCTGTGTAAGTCACCTAGGACTGTCGTGGTGGTTTGACACTGAAAGGGACCCAGGCTCCTTCTATTGTATTGCTCTGCCATCCTCAGCACATGACAGTTTCCATCGCATGGTTCAGAACGGCTGCTCCAGCTCCCTCTATCTAGTCTGTGCTCTCATCACCAGAAGAGGAACAAGACACAGAGAACAACATATCCCTTTCCTGGATACACGACCGAGGCACAGACTGGATGCTGTGTACATCACTACCACACTCATCCCTTGGCCAAAACTTAGTCGTGTGGCCACATCCAGTGGTAGGGAAGCTGGAAAATGTAGCCCTCAGTTGAAGGCTACAGGCCAGCTAAAATTCCCTACCTACAGAAGGGGAGAATGGATATTGGAAAACAACCAGCAATCCTGTGTGGGCTTGGAGTCTTTATAAATATGTCAGGTATTTTTGTTCATGCACTCTGATCTCTCTTTCATCTCTCTCTCACTCCTTGTCTTTCTTACTTGTTTTCCTTTTTGCACAGAACTCATCTCTTAAAGCTCCTCAACTCACTTCTGATCTTTGGATGTTCCCTGTTAACCAGGAAAAAGGACAGCAAACCCTGTGATCCCACGTGTCCTTTCCCGGATCTTAATCTGAGAAAACAGAAATGTTCCTTTGTTTTACCCAGTTTACATGTTAATTCCTCTGAGGTATTCGGTATGGTTCTAGAATCCTGAGTTCAAATATCCTTGGTAAGCTTGAGCTAAAAAAATGTCCATCCCAATTCCTAGCAACCTATATTTAACAGGAGCACTTACAAGTATGTGTTAGACAGGGAAATAATAGTTATCAGTCTCCAGTGAATTATAAAGGAAAATAATTAGTTAACCTTGTGATAACAGGGGTGCTGGACAGTTGAATAGCACAGCCCCTCCACTCTTTAAGAGGATTGGGAGCTTGGAATGCATTGTCTTCAGAGACAAGGAGAGCTGAGCATGCATCGTGTGTCCCTGGGATGGGACACCCACATTCCTTTGTAAGCTTGTCGCAGCTCATCTGCAGTTCTCCAACACCTCTGAGTCACTCGTGATTGTCTCAGAGGGTGTAATTTTCTGGCTGGCAGATTTTGAGCATCTCTTTTAGGGAGTCAGAAGTCATCTAACTCTGGAATTAACCAACCTGAGTTTGACTTCCAGTTTTACCGCTATTTTGTTGTGTGGCGTTAGGCGTGTTTCTTACCCTTCTGCTGAGCTTCAATTTCTTCCATTTTATAACATTAGGAAATTTTGCTAGTAACCTTTCGTTCCTGCAGGAGTTGTTGGTTATATGAACACTGAGGGAAGATGAGTGTGGGTCTCATCTATGGTGATGATGGAGGCCAGAAAGCACACATTTAATTAGCACAGGTTTGGTCAGTCTAAGGTGACTAGTGTATCTGTCAGGATGTTTCCAACAAGGGTTACAGGATAATGAAGCAATGAAGAGCTTGGGCTCTGAGTGAGACAGATCGAGAATAGATTCCCAGCTTTGTGTGGCCTTCTCTGAGTTTCAGTTTCCTCGTAGTATCGTCACTAAGATCATTGACTCTGAAAGATCCCAGCTCTACTCCTATCTAATCATGTGACCTTCGGCAAATATGAGGTGTGATCAAAAAATACGGTGAATGTTTAACTTTAAAAAAAAAATTGTTAGAATAAAAGGCACATTGCCATTAATCCCCCTCAAAATACTTCCCCTCGCTTCAAACACGCTTATCCTATCATTTTTGCCACTCTCTGAAGCAGTTCTGGAAGTCTTCTTTTGCGAGTGTCTTTATTTCATCCTCCATCATGACAACTCTCCGTGTCACACATCACTTCTGGAATATCAATTTCTGTCAAATAAAAGCATTACGGTGTGTCCTCCTCCACCTTATTCACCGGATCTGGCACAGTGCGACTTCTGGATCTTCGCCAAAGTCAAAATGATTCAGAACATCGAGGCAGCCATGACTGCCTAATTAAAAACATGAAATAGGACTTCCAGAACTGCTTCAGAAAGTGGCGAGAATGATGGGATAAGTGTGCTCAAAGCGGAAGGGAGTATTTTGAGGGGGATTAATGGCAATGTGTCTTTTACTGTAACTATTTTTTTTATTTAAACATTCACGGTATTCTTTGATCACACCTCGTATATCCTCTCTGGATCTCAGACTCCCTGAAATAGTACCTTCCTTAGGTTTTTCAAAAGAATTAGGTGACATAATGTATAAAAAGCACTTAGTATAGCACCTGGAATATAGTAAATGCCCGGTAAAGTATAGCTTCTATATTGCTTTGGTTGCCATATTTTTCATTTAAAAATTTATTGTTGAAGTTTTAACAGTTTTATTGAGGTATGATTGACTTACAATAAATATTTAGGGTGTAAAATATGTTTAGGGTGTAAAAATTAGTAAAGTTTGACATATGGATACACATGTAAAACGGTTAAGATAATGGACAGATCCATTACTTCCCTAAATTTCCTCATGCTGCCTTATAATCCATCCCTCCTTCCTTTCCACAACCCTCCACCCCATTCTTGTACAAGTCTTTGTATGCAGAAATATTTCCTTTTCTCTTTGGTAAATACTTTAGAATGGCTGGGTCATATGGTAGAATATGTATTACTTTTTAAGAAATTGCTGACTTTTTTCAAAAATGGTTGTAGTAATTTACTTTCCAACCGCCAGTATATGAGAATTCCAGTTCCTCCAAAACCTCACCACCATTTGGTATGGTCAGTATTTTTAATTCTGCTGTTCTAACTGGTATTTAGTAGTATCTAATTGTGGTTTTAATTTCTCTTTCCCTAATGACTAATGAGGTCGGGCATCTTTCTATGTGCGTATTTGCCACCTATGTAGATTCTTTGGTGAAGAGTTTGTTCAGATTTTTTACCCATTTTGTATTGGGCTGTTTCTTCCCTTATTTTGCAGGTTTGATAGTTCTTCATTTATCCTGTATTTGACTGCTTTACTACATGTGTGATTTGCAAATATTTTCTTCCGGTGTGTGGGTATTGTCTTTTTCTCTTAACAGTGTCTTTTGATGAGCAGGCATTATTAATTTTTAAGAAGTCTAATATATCAATTTTTTAAAAAATTAATTGTGATATGCCTAAGAAATCTTTGCCTAATTTAAGGGCACACAGATTTTTCTCCTAGACATTTTATAATTTCAGGTTTCACAATTGGGTCTGTTACCCATTTTGGGTTAATTTTGTGTATGGGGTAAGGTGTGGCTCAAAGGTGAGGTGTTTTTTTTTTTTTTTCATATGTATATCAAATTGTTCCAGGACCTTTATTGAAAAGGCTATCCTTTCAATAAATATTTATTGACCATAAATGTATAGATCTGTTTTTAGACTCTGTATTCTATTCTGTTCCATTGATCTATTTATCTATGTTGATGCCAGTACCACACTGTCTCAATTACTATAAGTTTATATTAAATGTTAGAATCAGATAGTATAAGTCCTCCATCTTTTTTCTTCTTTTTCAAAGTTGTTTGGCTATTCTTGGTCTTTTGAGTTAATTACCATATGAATTTTAGAACCAACTCATCAATTTCTACAAATTTATCTGCTAGAAGTTTGATTGGGATTGGATTGAATCTATAAATCAATTTGGGGAGACTTGGTATCTTCACAATATTGAGCCTTCTGATCCATAAACACAGTATTTTTCTCAATCTCTTTAGAGCTTCAGTTTCTCTTAGCAATATTTTGTACTTTTCAGTGTACAGTCATACACATTTCTTTGTTAGATTTATCCCTAGTATTTCACCTTTGCTATTTGGCTGTAAATTTTTAAACAAATTTTAATTAATGATTGTATGTTGTACATAGAAAAACACTTTGTTTTTGTATGTTTTATACATTGATCTTGTCTCTGTATACTTGCTAAACTCACTCAAGTTCTGTAACTTTTTTTACATTCTCTATTTTTCCTATGATATTGTTGTGTGTGAAAAAAAAGATAATTTCATTTCATCCTTTAACTTTAGATGTTTTAAAATTTCTTTTTTCCCTTGTTGTATTGACTAAAACCTACAGTACGATAAATAGAAGTGGTAAATGAAGACATCTTTGTCTTGTTCATGATTTGGACACTTTCTGTCTCTGCTGCAGTGATCATATCATTTTTTTTAGTCGGTTAATATAGTTAAAAATATTCATGGCATTCAAATTGGTTAAATTTAAAAATTTAAATAAGAAAATGAAAACTTTATTTCTGGGATGAATCCCACTTGGTTATGATATATTTACCTATTTATATATTGTTGAATTCAGTTTGTAAAATTTTTAAAAATAATGTTTGCTTCTATGCCCTTGAGGGATACTAGTCTATGCTTTTTTTTTGTTTTTTCAATTTATTTGGCTGGTTTTCATTGCAGAGTAATTCTGGCCTCATAGGACAAGTTGGGAAGTATTTACTTATAAATACTCTTTCTTGAAGGGTTTGTGAACAACTGGTGTTATTTCTTCCTTAGATGTTTTATAAAATTCCCTAATGAAATCATTTAGGCATAAAATATTTATTGTGGGAAAATGTTTAAATACACATTCAGTTCTTTTAGTATATATAGAGTTGTCTATTTCGTCATGAAACAAGCTTTGATCATTTGTGTCTTTGAAGTAAGTTATCCATTTTTATCTATGTTCTCAAAATTTTTGGCATTATGTTGTTCATAATATTTTCCTATCCTTTTGATATCAGTGCAATCTGCGGTGATATCACTTCAACCATTGCTAATTTGATAATTTGTTTTTTTTCTGTCGCTTTATTTTCCTGATCACTCTTGTGAGAGAGGTTTATCAATTTTATAAACCTTCTCAAAGAATTAACTTTTCTCTGACTTTGTTTTATATTATATTGATACTCCGATCTTTGTTATTTCCTTTCTTCTAATTATTTTGAATTTAATTAAATCTTCCCTTTTGTAGTTTCCTAAGGTGGAAGCTGATGTGATTGTTTTGATAACTTTCTTATTTTCTAATGTAGGTATTTAGTGCTATAAATTCCCCTGTTTCACTGAATCCCAAATTTGATATGTTATATTTTCATTCAGTTCAAAATGCTGTCTAATTTTCCTTTTAATTTCTTCTTTTAGCCTTGAGTTACTTAAGACTACCTTAGTTTTCATATATTTGGGGATTTTAAAGATATTTTTATGTCATTGATTTCTACTTTAATCTCATTTTAATCAGGGGAACAAAATTGTACTAATTCAGTCCTTCAGGTTTGTTGATAATTATTTTATGGCTCATAATATATACTATCTTATTAAATGTTTCATGGTCGCTTGAAAATAATATTGTTCTGTTATTGTTGGGTGGAGTATTCTAAAAATATCAATTAGATTAAGTTGGTTCTTAGTCTTGTTCAAGTCTTCTGTGTCTTTACTGATTTTCTGTCTACTTGTATCAGTTATTGAGAGAGGGTGTTGAAATCTCCAACTGTAATTGTGGATTTGTCTGTTTCTTTTTGCAGATCTACCACTTTTCACTTCATTTATTTTCAAGCTCTGTTAGTAGGAGCATAAACAATAACTATTGTTATGTCCTCTTCATTAAATGACCCCTTTATCATTATGGAATGACATTCTCCATCCCTGCTAATATTCTTTGTCTTGAAATCAACTTTAGTATTAACATATGAGGTGTGATAAAAATAATATGGTGAAAGTTTAAATAAAAATAATTATAGTAAAAGACACATTGCCATTAATACCCCTCCAAACACTCCCTCTTGCTTCGAGCACACTTACAGCATCCTTCTTGCCACTTCCTGAAGCAGTTCCGGAAGTCCTCTTTCGTGAGTGTCTTTAGTTGCGCTGTCATGGCTGCCTCCATGTCCTGAATCATTTTGACTTTGGGGAAGAGCCATAAGTCTCAGGGTGCCAGATCCGGCAAATAAGGTGGATGAGGGCACACTTTAATGTTTTTATTTGACAGAAATTGCCATATACCAGAAGTGATGTGTGACATAGATTGTTGTCATGATAGAGGATGAAACCATTTGCCCATTTCATGTTAATGTATTGTTCATGATCCATGATTTGCAGCACACTTTAACACACACCTTCTCTCAACTATAGTTCACACATGACAGACTGCACCGAACAAGTTGAAACTTGTCACACACTGTTACTAAGGTTTGATGCACTGCTTCCCATATTGAAGATCCCTGCCTTTCCGTTGGATGGCACTTGGCAGCAGCATTCACTGTATTTTCTGATCACAATGGAAAGGCTCAGCAAATTCTGGTATAGCAATTTCTGTTACATAAAAGCATTACAGTGTGTCCTCATCCACCTTATTCACGGGATCTGGCACCATGCAACTTCTGGCTCTTCCCAAAAGTCAAAATGTCTATAAAGGTAAATGTTTTGAATTGATTCAGGACATTGAGGTTGCCACAACAGCACAACTAAAGACACTCACAAAACAGGACTTCCAGAACTGCTTCAGAAAGTGGCAAGAACAATGGGATGTATTCAAATGATGAGGGGAAGTATTTTGAGGGGGATTAATGGCAATGTGTCTTTTTCTGTAATACATGTTTTTATTTAAACATTCACCAAATTTTTTTGTTCACACCTCCTAGCCACTCCAATTTTTTTTTTGATTAATATTAGCATGATATATATTTTTCCAACTTTTACTTTTTCCCTGTGTCTTTATGCTTACAGTGGATTACTCTGTAAGCAGCATATATTTGGGTCTTGCTTTTTTATCCAGTATAAAATCATTGTCTTTAATTGGAGTAGTTAAACCAAATACATTTAGTGTGATCCTTTGTTAGGGTCAGCTTTAAATGTATCATCTTGCTATTTATTTTCTATTTGTCCCATCTTTTCTTTAATCCTTTTTTTTTTTTTTTGCTGTCTTCTTTTGGATTAGCTGAGGATTTTTAATTGATTCACTTTTATCTTTTTTGTCAGCTTATTCACTATAGCTCTTTATTTTCTTATTTGTGTGGTTGCTTTAGGATTTATAATACATATATACATCTAACCCATCAAAGTCTACCTTAAAATGGTATTGTACCGTTTCATATATAGTATAAAAACTTTAGAACATTAAAACATTATATTTCCATTTTCTTCCCAGTTTTTGTGCTTTTACTATAATACATTTTACTTCTATTTTGTTGTGAACTCCACAGTATATTTTTATTGTGTTTGTTTTAAATGGTAGATTATCTTTTAGAGAGATTTAAATAATAAAAAAGTCTTTATATTTACTCATGTAGTCGACATTTCTGGTGCTCTTTCTTTTTGTCGATTGAGATATCTATCTGATATAATATTCCTTGTCTTTGAAGACTTCTAACATTCTCTCTAGATCAAGTCTGCTGCTGCTGAATTCTTTAAGCTTTTGTTTACCTGAAGAAGTCTTTATTTTACATTCTTTTTTTTTTAATGGAACATTTTATTTTTTATTTTTTTTAAGATCTTATTGGGGAAGGGGAATAGGACTTTATTGGTGTACTTCCAGGCCTGTTTTCCAAGTCAAGTTGTTGTTCTTTCAGTCTTAGTTGTGTTGGGCGCAGATCAGCTCCAGGTCCAGTTGCTGTTGCTAGTTACAGGGGGCACAGCCCACCATCCCTTGCGGGAGTTGAACCGGCAACCTTGTGGTTGAGAGGATGCACTCCAACCAACTGAGCCATCTGGGAGCTCAGTGGCAGCTCAGCTCAAGGTGCCGTGTTCAATCTTAGTTGCAGGGGGTGGAGCCCACCATCCCTTTGCGGGACTTGAGGAATTGAACTGGCAACCTTGTGGTTGAGAGCCTACTGGCCCATGTGGGAATCGAACCGGCAGCCTTCGGAGTTAGGAGCATGGAGCTCTAACCGCCTGAGCCACCGGGCCGGCCGCTACATTCGTTTTTGAAGATACTCTTTTCTGTATGTAGAATTCTAGGTTGACTGATTTTATTTTTCATTAGTACTTTAAAGATGTTGCTCCACCATGTTCTAATTTGTATTGTTTCTCATCAGATCTGCTGTCATCTTTGTTTTTGTTTCTCTGTATGTAATGTATTTTGGTTTTCTTTTGGATGCTTTTAAAATTCCTCTTTATCATTGGTTTTAAGTAGTTTAATTATGCTGTGTCTTGCTTTAGTTTTCTTCATGTTCCTTGTGCTTGGTATTTATCCTCAGTTCTTAGATCTGTGGGGTTTATAATTTTTGTTGTCATTTTAAGCTACCTTCATGACTGGCAGGATACATTTAATAGGTCACTTAGGCTTTTTATTTATTCTTTAATGAGATTTCGTCATTTTTTCTTTCAAGAAATTGCTCCACTATATCGATATTGTCAGATTGATGGACCTAAAATCATAGGTAATATTTCTTTATTAATGTTTTAGTGTTTCTAATGATGATCTCTTTTCTTTACTGACATAAGTAATACAGGTAACTTCTGTCTTCTTTTTTCAGTATGACTAGGCTTATCTATTGTATTCATCTTTTAAAGAACAAACTTTTTGTTCATTTTTTTTTGGTTTCAATTTCATTGATTTGGAATTTTTTCACCTTGCTTTCTAATAAAGCATTTAATGCTGTAAACTTCCCTCTAATAACTACATTATCTGCATCCTATACATTTTTATTTTTTGTATTTTTATTTTGATTACATTCAAAATATTTTCTAATATCCCTTGTGACTTCCTCTTTAACCCGTGTGTTATATAGAAGTGTGTTAGTTTCCAAATATGTGATTTTCCAAGATATCCTATGTTACAGATACCTAGTTTTACTCCATTATGCTTAGAAAAAAATTAATTTTTGTTATCTCTATTCTTTTAAATTTCTTAAGACTTATTCTATGGCGCAGGATATGGTCTATTTTGGTGAATGTGTCATTTGTACTTGATAAGAATGTTTATTCTGCTATTATTGAATGGAGTGTCCTATAAATGCCATTTAAACCAAATTGGTTAATAGTGTTGTACAGATCTTTTCTACAATTACTGATTTCTGTCTAATTCTATTGATTACTGTGAGAAGAGTGTTGAAGTCCGAGTAAACTCATCTGTTCTTTCAAGTCTATCAGATTTTGCTAAATGTATCTTGAAGCTCTGTTGTTAAGTACATAGATATTTAATATTGTTATAACCTCTTATTATTGTGTAATGACTTTCTTTTATTACTAGGGATTTTTTTGTTGTTGTTCCTGGTACTACTTTTTGTCTAGAAATTGACTTTATCTGACATGAATATAGCCACTGCAGCCTTCTTTTCTTCAATTTTTGCATGGTGTATTCTTCCCATTCTTATCACTTTTAATATATATTATCTTTATATTTAAAATGGGTTTCTCATAGGCAGCATGTAGTAAAGTCTTCTTTTCCATCCAATATGGCAGTTTCAGCCTTTTCTTTGATATATTTAGAGTATTTATTATAATCATTGATATGATTAGATTTAGGTTTTTCATTTTATTATGTATTTCAGTTTACCTTTTCTAATTTTTGTTCCTCTGTTTCTCCTTTAAGCCTTCTTTAGATTATTTGAATATTTTTTTTAATATTCCCGTTTTAGTTTATCTATTGGCTTTTTGACTATATTGCTTTAATTTTTAAGTGATTGCCGTGTGTGTGTGCGCGCGCGCGTGCGTATAAAACCTTTCACATTCTACTTAGAGCTAATATTTTACCACATGAAGTAAAATGAAGAAACCTCATAACCATCTCATTCTCTTCACTTTCCACTTATATGTTATATTTGTCACATGTGTTACCTACATACATTAAAAACCCCACCAGATAACATTTATATATTTTGCATCTATCAGTTATACACATTTTAAAGGCCCTAAAAGGATAAAATATAGTCTATTCATTTTCCAGTTATTACTCATTGCTGTTGAACTTCCTTCTTTTCTCAATGTCTGTGTTTCCTTCTGGTTTCATTTCCCTTCATTCTGAACAACTTTATTTATTTATGTATTTGTCATTGGCAGACAGTGCATTCCCTCTTCATTCCTGAAGTATATTTTTGCTGGCTATAGAATTCTGCATTGACAGGTTATTTTTCTGTCCGGACTTTAAAGAAATTGTTCCACTGTCCTCTAGTCTCCATGATTTCTGATGAGAAATACACAGTCTTTCCATTCATTATTCTCTTCCATGTAGTATCTCATTTTCCTCTAGCTCTTTTCAAGAATTTTTCTTTTTTTTAATCTTTGGTTTTCAATGGTTTGGTTTTGATGTAGCTGTGGGTGGTTTTCTTTGAGTTTATCCTGTTTGAAGTTTGCTCTGTTTCTTGAAATTGTAAATTTATGTATTTTATCAAATTTCAGAAGTTTCAGCCATTTTACAAAATATATACTTTTTCAGCATTAGGCTCTCTCTCCTCTCCTTCTGGGACTCCAATGGCACAAATGTAAGATATTTTGATATTGTTCCACAGTTTCTGAGGCTCTGTTTATAATTTGCAATTTTTTTCCTCCCTTTTCTTTGGATTGGATGATTCCTATTGATTTATTTTCAAGTTCCTGACTCTTTCCTTGGATATTTTCATTATGCCTTGGAGATATCCAGTGATATTTAATTTCAGATGTTTTATTTTTATAGTTTCTATCTCTGCACAGAATTACAAGATTTTCTTCTTCAGCTCTTTCCTCTCCAGGATTTCCTCCAAATTCTGCGGCTTACAGGGCCTTTTTTCTCAGTCTTCTGGTTAGAAATATAGTATTTCTCTTGGTGTTTTGAGTTCCCATGGCCCTAGCTCTTACAGCATAGCTATGTAATTAGGATCTACCTTGGGGCAAAACTGGAAGAAAAAAAAAATAGGGGAAAAATGGGGATTTCCCTTACACTCCTTGGATCTCAGAGGCCTCTTTCCCCAGTTCTTTGGAGAGAAAGACAAGATTTCTGTTGGAGTTCTACTTGTGTGGGCTGCTATTGGCACATCACTTTCAAGGGGCTTTGGGAAGTTGCTTTTATATTTTGTCCAAAGTGTTTAGTTGTAATCAGTGAGAGACATAGGCTATAGTGGTCTACTCCATCTTGACCTACAATGGAAATTTCAGGACATTATTTAAAGGGTTAAATGTTGCCTGCCATTTCATTATGCAGTTTTCCCCTGTGTTCTTTAAAAGTTAAGTTCAGAATTTATTCTTTCATGCCTCTTAGTGTTTAAGTGATTTTTCTAAATAGTCACAGTTGGTAGCACAACTGTAATCCAAGCTGAGTGTTTAAAATGGCTGACAACTTCCCAGCTGGTTTCAATCGGGTTGGCCACAGTGATGGATGTACTGAACACAGGCCATGTTGTATGGCTTCCACCATTGCTTCTGAGTGGAACAGGTTTGCAAACATCATAAATGACAATCTCTCATGAGGAGCTCTACGTTTATCATGGATTCTGGAACTTTCTGCTAGTGAGAATTCTTATTCCTGGCCCATGAGTCATACAGTTCCCATTGATTCCTGGCATTTCTCAAAGGCTTAAGCCCAGGTTTTTCAGTGAGGGGATGAAGAGAAGTAAAATTCATAAGGACTCAGGTACAATAGGAGGGATAGAATTGTGCTTTTAGAGAGGGTTCCTGCTTATTATATGGGAATGAACATATTAAAACAACAACTTGATTTATATTATGCCCAAGATTTTCCATGACAAATTGACTGATTAAATTTGTGTAGTGATTATTCAGTCACTGACTTTACCCACATGTGCAGTGACATTTATGAATAATCAGATATAACATTTGTAGAAGCAAGGTAGGGGTTAATTATGACCATGTGATTTTATCATTTCTTTCTGTCTTTTTTTTTTCCCAACACACTGAGGGAATAAATAAATATATTGGAATAAGGCCAAGAATGCTCCTTACCCAAGAGGGAATTGTTGCAGAGGAATCCAGAACAATTAGAGCGTGTTACTTCCTTTTGTTAAGGCAGTCATCTGGGGTCATAGCTAATGTAAAGGAGGGCATTGTCAGTAACAAGTAAAGTGAGGCTGTTGTTAAAATGAAACAGGCTGTGCTTTTCTCTGTGACCTCTCACTACAACCAGGTCTTCCATGATAGCCATTGGCGCCAAGGAAAATCGGGCAGAAGAGTTGGAACCTTTCCCAGTCCAAAATATGCCTTACCAGCCCTTCTATTTGAAAGCTATTTTAAATCTTTTTGGAACTATCTAAGTAGTTAGAGATAAAGTAGGAAAATGCATACATTGATAATAGAGAAATAAGTTTAATAAAAACTTTCTACAGAATGAACATAGGAGAGAGAAAACCGAAATGGAAATCAGAAATCTTGAACTTGTTAACTTGACATGGTTTAAGATACTCTATGGGCCTCAGTTCCAGCTTTTTGTATATAACGCGGGAGGAAGGTGTTTATCAAATAGAGCAAACAACAAATAAAATTTATTAAATAATGGTCGTTGCCAGGCTGTGTGTTGTGTGCATTACACAAATTACCTCATTTAACCTCACAGCACTCTAATATACATAACATTAATATTTCTTTTTTCCAGGTGAGGGAATTGAATCTTACAGAAGTTATCTGACTTGCCAAAGTCAAATAGTTTGGTCAAATTAATGTATTCTGACTCTAGACTCTAGTAGGCACTTGAAAATTATAACTACTCAATAATAGAGGTAAACTGGAGCCATAATTCTGATCGTTTTGTAGTGGCTTCCTGTGTTCATAGTCATTTTGAGGCCCACGCTGGCTAAGTACACTAGAATAGTCCCTGATTATCAGTGTGTGCTAAAGCACCAGAGGACAAAATGAAGGGACATACGCCCAGAATTTGCCATCCACGCCAGGTGGGTAGTGAGGACCCTTCCAACAAAAACACTGAACACAATAGTTAGTGATACTAACACTAGCAAATACAGCAGTTTTTAAGTTTTGCATCATTGTACATTAACTTTAGGACTTAGTAATATCATCACAGACAAAATATTCGTTTTTTAGAGGAGAGCTAACCTAAGACTCACATGTATAAAATGGAGTAAGAGTATATTTCAGGCTGACTCACTTCTTCTTTGACTCAGTATGGACCTGAAATTGTGACATCGAGAACTAAGTAACCTGCTCACAACTTGAAGTGAGGACACAAAGAAGAAATCTTTGGGTGAAGTTCATTGTCAACTGTGAATGTAATTTCAGTTGAAAGTTACTAAGCTAAGTCATAATAATAAACAAATGGTAGTTCCAGCTGCAGCCTCACTTCAGGGGTAAATCATCATAAAGTAGTGATAATTAATGGAAGAAAGAATTAGTTGTTTTACCTAGGACAGAGAGAAAATAAAAATGAACATGTTCGATAATTACACGGAGAAAACCTAAAATCTTATCTACAGTAGCTAACCATATTTAGGCAAGATCAGCTTTGCTATACCCATTCAATGTTCATTTAAAATTAGAAAGAGGCCCACCAGGTAAGCCGGTGCTTCTTAAATTTTAGTGCATCTGAGTGACATATAGCCTTATTAAAAACACAGGGTTCCCAAATGCACTGAGATTTTGACTAGCAGGTGGGGGTTGAGGCCCCGGATACCATACTTTTACAACACATTGAGAAACACTGATATAAACCATGTGATAATACTGTAAATGATAAAGTATTGTGGGAGCCCTCAGAACCCTCAGCATAAATAATCGTTCCGCCCTGACTGATTTTTGGCATATGTCAAAAAATACATTTCCCTTTATGTTAGTGGAAGCCAGCTAATGCTTTAACACAGAGATCCAAAAATGTATAAATGCTCAAATATATAGGAGTTTGTTTCTTGCTCATACAGGAGTTTATTTTTTACTCTCATAAACAGTCCAAGCAGGGTCCAAGTTAATGAGGTCTCTGCTCCCACATAATCATTATGGGACCCAGTAAGATGGAGGCTTGGCCATCTTCAGCTTATGGCTTCTAACATCACTCGGATGTTGACAGCCAGCTGGTGGAAGGAGAGAGAGCTTGGAGAATCATACATAGTGTTGTGGACTGAATTGTGTACCCCACTCCACCCCCAATTCATATCTTGTAGGCAGTACCTGAGAATATGACCATATTTGGATATAGGACCTTTAAAGAGGTTATTAAGTTAAAATGTAGGCCCTTAGGCTGGGCCCTAATCCAATATGACTGGTGCCTTTATAAGAAGAAGAAATTTGGGTGCATGGAGAGAAAGTAGGAATGTGCATGCACAGAGAAAAACTGTGAAGGCACAGAAAGAAGGTGCCAAAGAGAGAGGTCGTACGAGAAACCAAACCTGCCAACGTCATGATCTTGTACTTCCAGCCTCAAGAACTGTGAGAAAATTAGTTTCTGTTATTTAAGCCACCTAGCCTGTGGTATTGTATTATGGCAGCCCTAGCAAACTAGTATTTTCTCATTATTTTCATTCATACTTCATTAACTAGAAGTCAGTCACATGGTTCCTAAGTGCAGTGGAGTCTGGAAGATGCAACCCAGCTACGTGCCAGGAAGAAGATAAAATGAGTTTAGTAAATAGTATCTGCCACATCTTTTGCTTCATCTTTTGCATGTGGTCAATGCATCTATGGCTTCTCAATTCCAGCAGACCAGATTATCACCTCCCTTCTCTAGTCCTATTAAAGCTCTTCCTTTGGGGCGAGGTAAGTGGATGGGCACCAGCAAAGACAAAGGGAAGAGTTATCTGAAGAATGAGGGAGAGCTTCTGGCTCATTTGCCCTGAACTTAGCATACCTGAAGCATTCAATACATGGTTGTTGGAAGATGAGAATAAGACGAATAGAACTCAGAAGGCCAAGAGTAGTAACCATTTCCATTGTCCAAAACCCAAAATGGAAGGATTGTTTTCATAGCAAGTCCATTAAGTGTAACATTGTGAAATAAGGGGCATTTTTCCAAGTTTCAATTTAAGGCTAACATCCATACAAAAAAACCCCACAAATCCTACGTGTACAGCTTGAGGACTTTTACACAAACTCAGCTTACCCACGAAACCAGCATCCAGATCACGAGATACTAGAACACTGTCCCTGCAGCACCTGCAGCCTCTTACACGCTTCTAGCCACTACATTGACGAGGGTACCCCTGGCCAGACTTTTAACACCACAGTGTACTTTTCCCTATTGAACATTAGGTAACTAGGATCATTCAGTAGGTATTGTTTTGTGTCTGTTTCTTTGACTCAACACTGTGCCTGTGAGGCTCATCCATGTTGTGTGTATCCAGTTTATCAGTTTATTCATTCTTATTATCATATAGTATTTCATCACATGACTATATCATAACTCATTTAGGCTTTTTCCAGTTTGAGGCAATAGCAAATAGTGCTGCTGTTGTAATATGTTTCCTTTGTGAGTATGTGTGTATGTGTGTGTATATATTTATATATCTATATATGTGTGTATATATTCTACTCTTGGGAGTAGAATTACTTAGTCATAGATACGTGTATATTTTCAGCTTTAACAGATATTGCAAAAAACAATTTTCCAAAGTGGTTGTACCAAAAGAATTTATTTCTTATTCCCTGTCCTACTCTTCCATTTCTGTCCCACTCTAAGGCTGTCTTTCCTGCTACATCCCTATGGACCTAGTGCTGATCCTTAAGATTCAAATCTGTCAGAGTAGCTTGTTGGAGGCCTCATATAGACCTGCCATGTGCCTCTCGTCAACATTTGCCTGTTTGGATCCTTTGAACTGTAAATGAAATCAATTCCAAAGGAGTTTTGAAGCATTCTACTAGTTAGTACACTGCAGTTGGCAGAAATTCAAGGCAAAGTCACTTAAGCCAGAAGGGGTATTGGTTGGTCCTCATAACGGAGAAGCTGGAGAGATGCAGTCCTCTAACGCTGTCCTCAGGCCTGTCCTTGATGGACCTCAGCCACCGTCTCCCTACATAGCAGCCTCCTTTGCTCCTATGAAGGGTGGGTTTTTCTCCCTGCAGTGGATAACAACAGCCTTAAATTTCCTCACCGTTCACTGAAGCCCACTGGGTCTCAGACAAACTTCTGAACCAATGATTTGCTGGGGTGGGGAGGAGGCAGACGGGTTTGCACTATGGCCCCAGACTGGCTAAAATACCCCCCTGAGGCAGGGAGGGGTAGGCCCCGTGCTTGGGCTACTCCCCAGGACAACGGGGCATTTGCCAACGTGTGCAGGGTGCTGGGCCAACAAAGACAAAGGCAGCCTTTGCTTCCTCTGGGAGGATATTGGCATGTTCAGAGAGCATCACATGTGGCCCCACTTAACGATGGGAATGAAGGCCGTGGGGCAGGTGAACTCCTTGGGGTTGCTTCAGCTCACTCAGATGGGTGACTGCCCATGACCAGCTTTCTTCGGAGGCCAGCTCAATTCCAATGGGCATAAAATGTCTCATTAAAATGGACCCAGGTTTGGTCTGCTAACTCAGCACCAAGAGGCCAGCTAAGTCCTTCATATCTCTTAAAATGGAAATGAAAAGAACCACACAGCACCTGACCTCATCAGTTTAGCCCAGATGATACGGGAAAAGCCACGTGTGATTGGTGAATGGAGAGATGGAGTAAAGGGTTTGCCCGGAAGACTCTAGGCAGCACGAGGGCTGTTCACAATTCCTGCAAGTCAAGGACGGTCTGGCTGGTGATCGACCCAGTGAGGAGGGTGAGAAGAACAATGAAACAGGCTCTTTGAGGGGTGCCCGCACCCCCTACTTCCATTGCCGTGCAATTCATAACAAGGCAGGATAGTATCACTAAAGGTATATGATAGGTCTTGGCCCCAGTGGAGTGACTTGAAGATTATGTTGTAACAGCATCGATTTTCAGGAACAGGTCCCATGTGTTAGTTGCTTTTAAATTATTGGCGGAGTAAGTGAGGATCTTAAAGAAAATTGCATTGGATGACTATCAGTGTGCCAAGATCAAAATCTCCTGAGGGACTGTACTGTGCCAAGTTCAAATCTCAGGGCATTTTAGAAAGGACAAAATGTACCCTTGCATGGCTTTACAGTAAGCCAGTAGAATAAATGTCCAGCTATTTAAAGCAAAGTGGATTTTTACAGTGCAAATGGCCTTAACGCCTTCTCAGAAAAAGAAAATGTTTGAAGTTTTAAGTGAGGCATAAAAACATCAAAGGAAAGATCATTTTCAAACTGCCTCCCTGTGCACGTGGGCAGCCCAGTGCCCGTATTCTCTCTCTGTCCTGCCCTTGCCAGCTGTGCAACCTTGGCAAGGTGCTCTACTCCTCTGAGCCCCAGCTGATGGTGTCAGCATCAGAGGTGTGTTGTGAGATATTCTCCATCATCAGGTAGTTTCCTTATGGAAACTGTGCAGGATACATGGAAGCTCTCAATACATATTAGGTGTTATTAAGTTTGCAGATTCATAGCTGTTCATGCTTTCATCATGAGGATTGAATGATGATTCCTGAGGAAAACCTTAGCGTGCACATGGGGTCAGTTCTTGCTATAAGAACCTCATCAAGAAACAATGGTCAGGTTTCTTTTAGTCCTGGCACTCTTTCAAGTTATGTTCATCCGTTAGGAAATGTTACTGCTGGTCTTCTGTTTCAGTCTGAGACACTCATCGTAACAATAGGTTAATATGTAATTATGCTGTTAAAATGTGCTTCAGTAAAAATGACAGAATACAGTTGGTTAGGCAGTAAGGGAACGGGCCAGTGAAATGTGGCTCGGCAGCACTTGACTCCATCACATTTAGAGATTCTTCAAGCTCATTGCCACACCCTGGATTGACTGCCCCGAATGCCAACACTCAGAATTCACCCCTTCCTAGGTCACGGGGGCCAGGGAGACTGGGTCCATTTTGGTGTTCAGGTTTCAATGTGAGGAGTCAGTTTTGGCAGTCCAGTTGAACACCTGCTCTTGCAGTTAAGAAAGAACTAAGCATCTAGAGGTGCGACAGGGGTTTTCTTCAACAGTCCCCAGTATAATCCCCCTGGTTGGTTAATGGGATCTATCCCCTCCCTCAGAATGGGATTCATATTCAGAAGACAAACTAATTCCTTTGCTCGTTCCATTTCCTTCCTTCTTGCTTGCTGTCTCCTGTTTTTTCTTCCCCACATTAAACAAGCAGCCAGGGAAACTTCTAAATTATAAAACATTATTTACCTGCCATTTATGCCAAGAAGGCTAGCCCCCTCTCCCCCCCTCTCCCGTGCCTTGGTGGCTAGTGGAGTGGCTGGACCACAGCACTGACTAAATATTCCTTGAATTGTCAAGTGGTTGAATAAATGGATAAATAAGTGAATGAATAAACGAATGACCTTGTGTCCTGCAGAGCAAATCTTTAACTACCTGATTTCCATCTTCTCATTTGAAAACTTTCTCATCTTTAATGGGAAGTTAGCTAGTGTCCTGGAGCCACCCTGCCTGGCTTTGAGATCTGGTTCTAGTGTCTACTAGCCTTGTGACCTGTTACTTCATCTCCCTGTGCCTCAATATATCTTCTTTAAAATGGAATGAGAATTCTTGAAAGTGGTCTGTTAAAAGCATTCCTTGAATACACACACACTCTCACACATATACACACGGTAAGCACTCAGTAAATGTTGTTATTATTAAAATTTTGAATATTGTAACTTTAAGCATGAGACTTCACCTGAGATGATTTATGTGAAAACATTTTAAGTGTAAAGTTTATTGCAAAGTTAATAGAGACTTATTTTTCTCACGGAGTTGCTTTTCTTGTTCTACAAAAGGTTAATTCTATAGTTCTAGTCCATTCCTCTCTTGGAGCTAGTTTTTTTGTTTGTTTGTCTGTCTGTCTGTTTTAATTACACAGTGTCTTCAGCGCAGAGCTTTTACTTCCTTATGCCTCACAGAACCCACCTGTGGTCCTTGTTCGTTGCTTGATGCTGTTTTGTAGCTCCACGCTCTTTTATGGACATGAAGACCCAGAGAAATCCTAACCCCACCCTCCATGCAGCGCTGCCCTTCTAAAGCCCAGATGCACAACCGACTCTTATCTTTAGCTCCTACCATTTCATGGAACCAGACACTCAGACAGCAGTCAGCAGTGGAGCATTCTGCGCACCCTGGTCAGGAGCCGTTACCACCTCATGGGCACAATTATCCACTTGCCCCCTCAAAGGGAGGTGGAAATTGGTAATTACACCTGCAAGAGCCTAATTGGGAACTCAGTCCATTGCATGCAGCAGAAATGCACCTGCAAATAATTAACTGCAGACGCCCAAATTGTGCCCACAAGAAAGGAAATGAAGCCCAAGCTGAGACTGCAGCCCCTCTGAAAAGGCTCATGTTTCCCAGGTTTGCAGTTGGACCCTTTCAACATCCAAGAGCTTTGTGCACACAGCCACAGAATCGGGTGCAGCGTTCCAGAGCGGCACGTGTCTTTGCAGTCCTAATGTCATCATTATCCAATAGATGCTCTCCCACAAGTGGGAAAACACAGACAGGCTCCAGAGCTTTTCCTTTCTCTTCTCTCCGTGTGTGGTAGAGAATTTTCCCTCACCACATGTCCCTCTATTATATCTGGATGGTATCTGCCAAAATAAATATTATAGTCCCTTTATTTTTAGTTGGTATTGCACAGGTCCTTCTCAGATTAAACAGTCAGAGGTCAGGAAAGTTGAGATGAACCATAGTTCTAAAACCATTGTACTGTGTGGAGTTATTTATATAGAGGTTTTTCATATATAGACTTGATTAAAAGCTGAGAATATTTGCTCGGCAGAGACGGGGGGAAAAAACCATCATTATCTGATTTTACAGGGAATTCAGTGGCCCCATCAAACCAGAGCCCGCATCTGGTTAAGACATACTTGGCACTGGCTTGTCATAAGGAGAGGTTTTGCCATGTCAAGGCGATCTTTCACTCAAAGCGGCGACCCATATTGGACTGAACAAACACATGCGTTTTTAATTGAGAACAATAGTTTAACAAACCACTTCCCAGGACTATCAAAAGAAAAGTATGTGCCCATGGCAGTTTGGCACCAAAATATGTTTATTGGAACACATTTACTTCAAACCATGGCCCCAAATGCCCAGCAGAGGAGGGCCATTAAAAGCTAATGCAGAAAACTGAATTTCCCTGGGGTGACCCACATTAGCTGGCACCGAGGCCAGAGTGTAGTGGTCTCTGCAAAAACCCATCCCTCCTCAGGGTGCTCGCGTGGACACAGTGACACTTACGGACATGCAGAAACAAGTTATGTGCATTAACTTTGAAATGTTTTCATTACAAAATATAAACCTATTATTCCTTTTCTAAATCCATTAGTAGTTTTTTTGTTTTGTTTTTTTGTTGTTGTTGTTGTTTTTTTGCTGACATTTTGCCAGTGAATCTGTGCAGTGAATTTTGCGACACTTTAATGAGAAGAAGCATTTCTAATCATTTTTGAACACCAGGTGCTATGCGGACTGGTTTAGCTGCCTTGTCGTACTTATCGCACACAGCAGCCCTCTGAGTTTGGTGGTCTTGATGTCACCATCTTGCAGATGAGGAGAACATGGTCTGAGGATTAGGTCACCTGCTGGGTAGCCAGCTAGCAAGTACAGTAGCCAGCCAGGCTCTAAACCTGGATCCCTCTGAGTCAAAGATCAGCTTCTGTGTTCCTGTCTTTTTCTTTGGAAGAAGAAAGGTTATTATACTGTTGTTCTGTGTGTTTTATAGAAAGCTCATCGGTGTAATAACCTTTGACAATTGGTCAGTATTTACTCCAGAAAGAAACTTACGTTGACAGCATCCGTCTAGGATAAAAGTTGGTGGCTCTGTTTTTTAATTCGGATTTTGAGGGTTTATTTGCTCTTTCAAGGTCCTGCTCTATGCTGGTAAGATGACAGGTACCTCCCCACGCTTTCTTTCTTCCAGGGCAGGGACCAGGCTGATTCAGCTGTGCGGCCCCAGCTATGAGTGTGGAGCTTGGCACACAGAGTGTGTATTTCATAAATGTCACTGGAAGGAATCGAAACATTCAGGGCATGTCTCCTTCCAGAGCAGCTCTGGAAGGCCTTGGCAGTTTTGCCAAAAGAAAAGAGGAATTTCACTCAACAGTCCCATCACGCAGATTTCTCGTGTTGCCTGTGATCCCCCAGAAGTGTGATGCCCCGTGAAAGAGGCGGTGACAAGCAATCAGATGGCTGGCTCTGAGGGCCAACGTGGAAAGGCCAAGTCTGGGGCTTTATCCAATTAGAAAACTGGAAGGCAGCTCTTGTGACTTAGCTGGAGTTGCTGTGTCCTCATCATCTGGAGGTTTGCCACTAATCACAAAGGACTGGAAAATAATGAGATGATAACGACGATGATGAGACTAACATTTCCTGAGGGCTTGTTGTGTTCCAGGCAGAGTGCAAAGCTCTTACATGCATGATTTCATTTGATCCTGACAGCAGCCTCATGAGCAGATACGGTACAAGGGTCCCCCTGCCAGCTAGGGACACCGAGTCTCAGAGAACTGAATTGCTTTGCTCCACAAGCCACTTGGCTAGTAATTGGTGGAATCAAGTAGGTGAACTCAAAAGTTCTTTTTGGCTTCCAAGCCCAAGGACTTAACCCTCTATGCAGTAGTGTCTCAGCCAAGGTTTGGGAATAGTTGACTTTTTTCTTAATATATGAGAGTGTGTTTAAGGTTATTCTTACAGCAACATAAGTCTCTCTTATTTGCAAACTGAAGTGCTCTATCGAATGAAAGGAGTGAGGTTAGATTTGATAAGCTGAGGACTGCCCGTTCCTTGGGTGGGCTCCCAGAAGTGTCCATTTGTGGGTGCTTTGGCACAGGTCAGGCCTGGCATGGTCCACAGGGCTACTTACTTCACCGCTGGAAAGGTGGAGTCATTTGGTACCTGGCTTTGTGCATGTTTGAGTGTGAAACACTAATAGCTGGGAAATGTTTGAAGCAGGGACCAGAGTAGCACGTCACACCTGGGTTCAGATCTTATTTGTGTGTCACCTTAGTAGGCAAGTGACCTAATCTTTTGAAGCCTTACTTTTTCTGCCTGTAAAATGGGGCTAATAATGGCTGAAGATAGTTATAAGTATTACCTGAATGATGCTTAGCCCAGGGTCTAGAAAACAGAAAACACCACACATATATTGGGCATGGGTGGGTGGAAACCCCCACATCCTACACACCTTATCTTTAAGAAGTAGGACGTGAAGTATTTGGTGCTAAGTGGCATATGAGACTTTAACCCCAATATAAATATTCTGAGGTTCCTGCCATACCTGAGAAGCAGTGTTTCTTCCAGGACTTTCTCTGCACTGCCACGTACACTAGACACCAGAAAATGTTTTCAAGTCCATTTTATGGTTCGTATGAGGAATTTTTGCCTGGCTGGCTCTGCTTGCTCATGGCAACTTAGTAGGCATCTCTCCCTAGGCCTGCTCTGCTTACTCGGGGTATTGTTTTCAGATGTACTGTGTTCTATAGAACAATCCAATTTATTCCTGCTGTGAAAAGCTCCTTGTTTTACAATCATGACATTTTGTCTGAGGAAAGGTGGGATTTGAATTGTTTTGAAACACTGGAATTATGTAGGAAGTGAGATTGTATCTGACAGAGATGTCCTCATGCCCCTGCTAAGAAATCAGTTCCTTCATCGGTCTCCCACGTCCTCAGAATGTCCCCAAGCACTAGGTTTCACTCCTGTTCTTTGGATTTATTATCATCATTACTGGTGAGCAACAGGCTTTGTATTTACAATGTGGCTTTCATCGGAGGAGCCTGAGAGGTTAAAGCTGTGCCCAGTGGTGCGAAGAGAGGCTGCAGAGAGCGAGCACGTCTTGATGAGGCTCACACCTGTACTCTCAAGGCCATGGCTCTTGCAGAAGGCCGCAGGTCGCACGAGGCTTGCCAGCAAAGGTAATAGACAGTAGGGAGAGAGGAGAGGTAGTAGGGAAACTGGGAAAACCTCTCGCATGAGCACAATCCTCCATTCCTCCATTTGAGGTTTACTGTTGAGAAGGTTAAACATTTCCCATTCTCTGTAAGTCATCTTTCAAGTGCATAGCTGACCCAAGTGTACTGTTTTAGTCTCTAATGCTTTCCAAAGAACGCATTTCTATCAGATTGTTTTCCTCTCCTAGAGGAGAGACTGCAAGGGAGAAGGAAATACAGAAAGGGTTGGAGGGTAACACTGCTGGGAGCAGGTTCCACCACTGTCAGGTGAGAGCAAGTGGGTCAGTGTCCTGGCTTTTTACCCTCAGAGAAGATAACAGGCAAGTTCTGCAGGTTTCCCAGAGGTCCCAGTGGGACTGAGGCTCCATTCCCCATAGTGGTAACCTGTTCAGATAATGCATTTTGTACTGACTTTCTTCCCTTCATTGGCTCACTTCCTTATTCCCTTACCAGTTTTTGGTGATAGTCTCTCCAGCTGAAAACTTGGAGTCAGACTGTCTCAGGCTATGCTGCTTCTGGAGAAAGTTCCTGTATTAGTTTTCTGTTGTTACCATTACAAATTGCCATAAATGTAGCGCCTTAAAACATCACACCTTTGTCATCTCAGTTTCCTTTGGTTAGAATTCTGGTATGATATGGTTGGATTCTCTGTTCAGGGTCTCACCAGGCTAAAATCAAGGTATTGGTTGGGGCTGCGGGTCATACCTAGGGCTCAGCCTCCTCCTCGAAGCTCATTGGGTTTTGGCAAAATTAACTTCCTTCCCATGCTTTTCACATGTGCCCCTTCATCTTCAAGCCAGCAATGGCAGGTCGAATTTTTATGTCTTAAACCTCTCTGACTTCCCACTCTGCTATGTCTCTCCGACTTTCTTTTCTGACTTCCTTTTCAGCTTGTAAGGACCCAGATGGTTACACTGGGCCCACCACAACATCTAGGATACTCTGACTGTTTTCTGGTCAGCTCATCAGTGACCTGAATTACATCTGCAAAGTCTTTGTACCAGGTAATGTAACGAATTCATGGTGTGACACAAGGGAACAAAAGTTATAGGAGCCAAAATTCCGCCTACCACACGTCACGAAGAAAGCAAGCGTCTAAGCAAATATCTAAGTGGATATCTCCAATAGGTGAACCCTGATTGGAGCTTGGGCCACTTGTTCAGTTATTTGTTCATGTACCAGTGACATGAGCAAACAAACATTACTTGGACAAATAGTTGTTCAACAGACATTACTGCTCTATGTTAGACCCACTTCAGGTATTTGAAGAATCTGCCTGCCAGGAGCTCACAGTCTAGTGGCAAAGACAGACTAGACAGGTGATGAAAACAGAGTGGACTTTCCCAACGAGGTGGGATGGGCAGCTCCTATGGAAAGGGTCAGGAGTGCTGAAAAGTTTAAGGAAAGCTTCTGGATGAGATAGCACTTTTAGAACATAGACCTAAAGGATGAGAAGGCTTTAACCAAATAAAGCAGCAAGGGGCCGACCAGCCCTCTTGTCAAACACCACACCTATTGTAGGTCCACTGAGTTCTAGCGTGTACTGTATGTTTGTGAATTTGATGGGGAGGAGAGGGCCCAGAAAAATCCCTCTTATGTGGGACATGGAGAAAGGTGAGTAGAGCTATACATTCATCCAGCTTCACGTAGGCTTGTAAATAAGTAGCCCACATTTACCAGCCTACATATTATCTTACAACTTACCATCTGCCATGTAACTACTTTTATGGAAAGATTGACCACATTGACCAATTTTTCTGTTTTCTTAGTTATTTCATGCTTTAACTATGGATTTCAAAGGATTTCTTTATATAAGCCTGCCCACTGTCGGTTTAAATTGAAAGGGAAGAGTAGATAAACGGATTCATGCTTCAAAACACAAACATAAAGTAAAATGCAGTGTAGTATATAGCAATAGCTCTTCAGAATTGGTAGCAGGAAATCTGGGTTTGATCCTACCATGTTTCCCTGAAAATAAGATCTAGACGGACTATCAGCTCTAATGTGTCTTTTGGAGCAAAAATTAATATAAGACCCAGTCTTATTTTAATATAATATAAGACTAAGTCTTATATAAGACCGGGTATAATATAATATAATATAATATAATATAATATAATATAATATAATATAATATAATAATATCCAGTCTTATATAATGTAAGACTGGGTCTTATATTAATTTTTGCTCCAAAAGACTCATTAGAGCTGATGGTCCAGCTAGGTCTTATTTTCGGGGAAACACGGTATATCTCCAGCAATTTGAAAGCTTGAATTGTCACGGTTTTCTTACCTGCAAGATGAGATGCTGTTACCAGTTTTGTGTATCTTACAGGGTTATCAAGAGAATCAACAGGAGATAATGAACATGAAGTGATCTTGAGGATTTGATTGTGTATATCTAACAATCAGTGGGCATTTTGCTAGCTTCCATCTTCCTGAATTTTAGGACACTTGAATAATCAGCGTCCTGGAAAGGGCATCTGGACTGGGATGCCAGAGATACGCTTTTACTTTTGTTTGTCCTTCTCTTTCATCTACAATTTGCTCGTGCTGACGCATTTGAAAAGATGTCCATAAAATGATTTTATCTTCCTCCTGAAAACTTATATCTCATCCCATCCCTAGATTCTTTTCTTCTTGGCCTCATAGATCCTGTTCCTGCCTCTCACAGGCTTTGAAGTGGGTTTTGTAGCATTCGCGGTAACCAAGAGGGTTACATGAGAAGAAGTGGAAAAGTGTGTGCTGCCCAAGGCTAGGACAGCAGTCAACTAAACGAGCAAATATGGCTTTGATGGAGAGACTCATATTTAATAGGGGAAATAATTTTGAAGGAATGATAAAAATTTGGCGTTTATAATAAGGCTAGCTCTTTGAAGGTGTTGTAGCAAGTTTTTATTTTCTCTTACATAACTATTTACACATGCTGAATGTTTCTGTGTTCCGTAACTTTTAGTTTCTCATTTGTTAAGAAAAATGGTCAGTGCAGAGGAAACGTCTAGCATCAAAACGTGGCCACCTAGTCAGGCAGTCCCAGGTCCTCCGGTGCCCTTTTTTCAGCTCAGTGTAAGTCTGTGTCAGAGAACCTTCCTGAGGTGTTGAGATTCTGTAATGGGCATCGATATCAGGGACCTGTGTCTGGGGAAAAGTGTGAAGTAGTGGAAAGAGTACAGAACCCAGGGATGAGTTCACTTGAGCTGTGTCCCTGGTCTTGCAACCAACTAAGCCAGGTCTGTCCAGTAGAATTTTCTGTGGTAACGAGTTCTCCATCTGTACTCTCTTGGATGATAGCCACTAGTTGTGTGGCTGTAGAGCACTTGAAATGCAACTAGTGCAACTGAATTTCAAATTTTATTTAATTTCAATTTCAATAGCTACATGTAGCTAGTTGGGCCGTGCAAGTAAACAGTATAGCCTAAAAAGATTGTGGCATAGTGATTTAGAAGATTGTAGCTCTGAAGTTTAACTGCCTTGGTGCAAATCCTGACACTTGCCATAGGGGCTTGACACAGTACTTGTTCTGTCTATGACTTATTTTCCTAATCTGTTAAATCGGGATAAAGAAAATACTTATCTCTTTGGACTGTTGGGAGAATTTAAATGAGAAACTGTAAGGTGCCTGGCAGTCATTCGTGTTTTTAATGGACTTTGTTATAGAATTGGTTTAACCATACTTGGTTCATGACATGCAAGAAACACACAAAAATGCACACATATACACATGCATATACACACACGAGCACGAACTTAATCACTTACACCAAGAATGAAATCAGTAATTATAACTTTATGTCTATATGGGTTTTCCTTCTTCCCTACCTGATATATACACATGCCCTGAATTTTATGTTTACTATTACCATCCTTTTTATAAAATAGTCAATCACATATATATGAATACTTACACTGTGGGTAATTTGGATTTATTTAACATTATAAGAGGATAGCATAATATGTTCAGTCTTCTGGGACTTGATTTTTCCTACCCAATATGTTATTACCCAAAACCATCCATATTAATATATATAGCTTTAGTTTATTAATTTTACTGCTATGTAATATTTTACTGTGTGAGTAGACTAGAATTTAATTTTCCATTATCCTGTCAATAGCCTTTGAGGCTACTTCCAGTTTTTTTTCTCCTAAAAACAGGGCTTGAAGTAAGAATTCTCTTGTCTCCTCATGTACGTACGCAAGAACTTTTCTTGGTTATGTGCTTAGGAGTGTGGTCACTGAAGCATAGGTCATGTGACGGATTCTCAGTTGTTTTCAGAAGTCACTGCACCAGTTTGCACTTCCTCAGCCATGTGTGACATCCTGTGGAGGTTCACCTGGTAGCCAATGTCTGGTGTGGTACAGCCTTTTCATTTTGTCCCTTGGAATACTGTGACATGGGGTCTCACATTCCTGATTTGAGGTGGAACATCTCTTCATCTGTTTACGGGCCACATACATTTCCATTTCTGTGAAATACCTGTTCATAGTTTGTACCCATTTTTCTATTAGGATGTTTGTCTGTTCCTCATTGATTTATAGGAGATCTTTATGTATTCTTGATACCGATACTTTGTCATTTAAAGGTGTTGTAAATGATATTCATTCAATAACTTTATAAAAATTTGCTTTGTGTCTGGTATGTGCACTGACTCATATATATTGGTAATTCTCCTCCTCTTTCTCATTCTTATATATATTAGTCTTATAACTGGTTTTTGGCCTCTCTGGATCGGTTTCCTAATCAATGTAAGAAGTTTGGAGGAGGCACGCAAGGTAAAAATGGTAGGATTTTATCATTTAGACAGGTGTTTGCCAATGATACACAGGTGAGAAGGTGAGGCCTACAGCCAAGACAGGCTGAGGCAGTAGCCCATGAGGATAAAGACATCCTTTTGCATTTATAATAAAGAGTACGGTTTGTTTTTCTTCAAATGTGCTGTTATCAATTGCTATACCCCTTGGTCTGAAGACCAGGTGGTAAAGAGCCACTTTCTGTCCCCATAGTTGACGTGGCCTGTGGGGACAGAGGGATAATGTTGCTCAGATAGGGTGAAGGAGGAGGATGACAGGATTTGGGCCACTTAGGGATGTAGATGTGAAGATGCAGATAAAGCAAATACCAAAATACATAGCCTGTCGGTGGGGATAGGGGACAGGGATGCAGAGAGGAGGCGTGGAAGAAATACCATTTACTAAGTTGTTAGGCCAGGGACAACCGGAATCAAACTGACAGTACCCTTGGGGGCTGGTGGGGGACCAAGGGAAAAGGATGAAGGGAAGAGAATAAGGAGGGAAGCTGGAAGAGAAAGGAGGTGAGCCCTGAGACTAGAGAAGAAGAAATGATGCTGGCTATGCTAAAAAATGAACCAGGGCTCCTTCTTTTGGTATCACCCAGTGTCCCACATTGCCCCCTCTGATCCATCCAGTCTTGTGAATCTGTCTCCTGGATTCTGTCTTCACACAAAGGCCACAGAATACCATCCCACGCTGGTCTTTGCTTCCTATGTTGATTTCATGAGGCCAAATAAAGGTGAGCTGCTAAGGCAAGGATGCCCACCAGAGACGATAACAAGCACTGCATTATGTTGAGTGTGTCCTTTGTGCTGGGCTCTGGACCTCCTGTTTTACAAGTTTTGCATTCCCTTTTATCCTCATAACAACCCCAAGAGGTATCAATTTCACTACCATTTTATGGGTGAAGAAAACATAATTCAGAGAGGTAAAGGAATTTGTAGGTATTTGAGAACTTGATATTTGGTGAAGGTGGCACCACAAAGCAGGGGAGAGAGGACAGCCAGCCATTTTGTAATAGTTGGGAAAATAAGATCACTGTATGGAAACAAAACTGGGTCTTTACTTGGCCCAGTATACAAAAACGCATCTCAGCGGGACTGAAAGCACAAATGAGAAAGATAAAACATTAAAGCTAACAGAAGATAATTTATAACAATGTTGAGACCTGAAAATAGGGCAAGTCTTCTTAATCAAAATCCAAAAAACACTAATCATATCATCGGAAAATAGAAAAATTTTATTTCATCATGATCAAGAATTTTTTTCCAAGGAAAGACACCATGGGCAATTTACGAATAGATGATGGATTAAAAGAAAATATTGACAATGGCAAAAAAAATGACCAGGAACTAATACCTAGAATATATAGGGAACATCTGCCGATCACCAAGCAATAGACAGATAACTCAATAGAAAAAAGATAAAGGTCATCAACAGGCAATTCTCAGTAGAAAAAAAGACAAATGGCTAAGTCTATTTAAAGAGGATCAAACTTGCAAATATTTAGAGAAACACAAATTACAACAAGAGTGAGATATCACTTTATACTCATTAGATTGGCCAAAATTAGGAAGGTGAGAGTTGGCAGAGATGTCTGAAGTCCCTTGCACTGCTGGTAGGAGTTTCAGTGCATGGAGTCTTGTGGTGATCTATGTATGGTAGCACTGACTGAAATTATCTGCATCCCTATTTTAATGGTTCTCAACGGGGAGCCGTTTTGTCCAACAGGGGCCATTTGGTAGTGTTTGGAGATACATTTGATTGTCTCATCTGGGGCAGGAGTGACGCTACTTATATCGGGTAGGTAGACAGATGCTACTAAACATCCTGCAATGCACGGGACAGCACCGTGCGACAAAGAATGATCGGGCCTCTTTGTCTGATCCAGCAACCTCACTTCGGTACAAACTCAGGAAAAATCCTCACACAGAACTGCCGAAAGCCTGAATGAGGATGCGTATTGCAGCACGGTTGGTGTAATGGACAATTAGAGGCAACACGGGGTTCTATCACTTAGTAAAATGCACTCAAAGGGCACCTATGATGGACAACTGTGACGATACGCCACGGATTAGACGCATCATATAGCAATGTGGATAGATTTTAAATGCACCCCACTGAATAAAATGCGTAAGATCCAGACTGAGATCTATTGGATAACTTCATTTTTCTAAACGAATCAGTCCACGCCCACATGATGACACCACTCATAGGAACACGTGTAAGCAAAGAGTAGGGTTCCAGCTCATTAGGGTGGGTTTCCCATGGGGAGGAGTAGGGAGTTCTCAGAACTGAGGTCAGGCAGTATGAACTAGGTTATTGGTGTTTCTAAATGCCTCTGGTGCCAGAGGGAACAGAGGGAAGTCTTAAAGGTTCATCTCCTGACCAGCGACTGGATTTTCTAAGATAGCACCTTCTTTGAACGGCCAGATGATGGAAATGTTGCACATGGTAGGAAATCTTCAAAGTGGGCAAACCTTACCCTGGCCGTCAGGAATGGCAGAGTCTGTTCTGAGGACTTAGGCAGAAACTGCAGGGGTGCATGCAGGCTGGGTGGATGAGATTTCAGCACAAAGGAGCCCAAACTCCTTCGCATGGTCCTCGAGGCACTGTATGTTCTGCCTGTGCCCAGGCCCCCACCTCGTCTCCACTTACTGCCCTCCTCGCTCAGTAGACAATAGGCTCTCCTAATAAACATGCTTTGGGGATTCCTTCTTCTATTCTGCTTTATTCATTGAGTCAGCAAGTGTTTATTGAAGCCCGTTACGTGTGGGGAAGCCCTTTGTATTTGCTGAAGGTCTTGAGGTGAGCGACAGTGATGTGGCCCCTACGTTTGCAGAGTTTTAGGTTTCAGATAAAGAACCAGGCAATTATGATTTGTGAGGATAAGTGTTATGCCTGGGGTGAGGAGCGAATGCTGGAGGAGTTGATGAATGGAGCACCTAGTCCAGGCCTTGGGTGTGCATGCAGGGAAGGGTTCCTGGAAGAAGTGCGGTGACATCTAAGCTGACTTCTGGAAGGCGGAGTGTAGATAGGTAGACAAAGGGGAAGGAGCTAGATCAGTGTTCCAGGCAATGGGAACAGCACAGGCAAAGCCTGGGAGGCAAGAAATCGAGCCTGTGGTTTTGGCAGAACTCCATTTGTGTGAGGTTCAGGTAACACAAAGCAATTCTATAAGCAAAAAACAATGGAGGAAGGGCAGAAAACATGGATTTGGGCCCCATTGTCCTCTCTTAACTTACTGTGGGTGCATCATTTTATCTTCTTCAACTCCAGTTTGCATCATGTATGAAACAGGAGAAAAATAATGCCTGTCCTTCTTTTCTCAGAAGATGTTGTGAAGATTGCTTGAGGAATTGAACATAAAAGCTCTGTGAAAGGAAAGACAACGTTCTTTAATGTGAAGGTTGTGTACAGGATTCATTAAGAAGAGAAACGATGGCAAATTCTGTCTAAAAAGTTCAAGTAGTATTAAGTTGATCTAGCGTCCATGTTGTCAATATGGTTGCCACTAGCCACGTGTGATTATTTAAATTAAAACGAAAGAAAATTAGACATAGTTCTTCAGTTGCCCCTGTCGTATTTCAAATACTCAGTAACCACATGTGCTTAGTGACTGCTGTATCGGGTAGTACAATTATAGAACATTTCTGTATCACGGAGTTTTATTGAATAGCTGTGAATAATACTCATCTTAATGCAGGAATTATAGGCTTCTAAAGAATGCAACTGTATTCTTTGATGTGACCATTCTTTTAGGAATTTAGCCTATGGAAACATTTGGACAGATACAAAGGTACATGGATGTCCATATGTATTTAAAAATTATTTATCATAGTGAAGGAGGGAAAGGAGACATTCTGCTTGTCCAGTAGTGGGGGTTGATTAGATAAATATCATATGTTTATACATACTCATAATGAGATGCAATATAGCCATTAAAGGGGACAATAAGTATATGCATCTATTTTTATTAAAAGATATTCTACGTATGTCACTGAGTAAAAACGTCAGGTTCATATGTGTAGTGTGCATTCACTTTAGAGTGTGTATGTCTATATGTTGTATTTGTAGAGAAGAGGGGACGGGAACAAAGAGTGCATGAGAGAAACACAGAGAAATATTTGGAGGGTTATTTACAAGTGTCTGAAAATTGTTTACTTTTAGCTGATGAGATCGTAGTTTGTTGTTTTTCTTTTTCCTTTTGAGTTTTTCTTTCCTAGGATATGAATTATGTGTGTAACCAAACAAGAAAGGAAAAGGAGCAAAAATGTTTACACATGTCAGAATATGAAAATGCATGCATGAACAGAAGACTATCAAGACAGGTTTTTAAAACGTACTGTCGTTGCTTGATGATTTGCAGACATGCAAGTGAGTTACACACATTTTGTGAGGAGATGGATTTGTCTCCTTAAAATCTTGTCACCATGGATTATTCACAAAAACATCTTAGCTCTTTCTGTAGAAAGGGACCTTCCCAGTCCCTTTGACCCTAGGCTTGAGAACGAGCAGAACTTCTCTCTCCCTGAATGACCTCGATAGGAACAGATTTGGTGTACCCGACAGTGGGTCGGAAAGGTTTGGAGGTGCATATCCCCTGCAGTTTTGGGGATCAGACATTTGGCTGGCAGTTGTGCCAGCTACTTCCTTACCACAAAACCCCCGTGATGTGATGCATGGGAGCCAACCAACTTGTAGGGCATCTCAGTCAGAATGTTTATACTTTGGTTTTGTTGAATGACACATGGTCCTGGTGTGAGCTCCCAGGTATTGAATTCTGATCCCAGAACTTCACAGTCAACCACATCGATTTGAATACCAGCCTGGCGAATTTAACTTTTATATATATATCTGCATTAAGTACTGTAAAATATATGTCATAAGTGTAAAGCAACAAAACAGCACCCCTGTTCTAAACATTTTCATGCTGTGGTTCTATCTTTTCACAGAAAGGATGGCTTATTGAATTGAGAAGCCACAGTCTTCCTGACTCCATTAGTGTCTGTGCCACTCCGAGGAAAACAGGGAATAATTGCTCCCAAGACTTACAGCTCCATGATGGTGGCAGCCTAGTCCAGGGAGGGGCCCTGCCACGTGGAGCTGTGTCGGAATGTTTATCTTTCTACATTTAGGGCATGTTGTGAGATGCTTTGGAAAACAGAGAAGAAAGAACCTGTATGCAAAGATACAGAGAAATTGACAACAGAAAAGTGAATTTTACTCATGATACCCTTTTAGCATCTCAATTTACACATAACTAGCAATCCCCCTTCCCCTGTGTTATTTCCAAAAGCCACAGAATTCAGTAGAGAAAAACGCTGTATTGAGGGACACAGCTGCCATTATTTGACAGGAACATGTGTAAATATCTTAATTACTCATTCCATTTTTCTCTAGAAAACTGAATACAGTTAAGAAATCAGTCACAATTCTGGAAATTTTATTAATTCCAAGTTTTATAAGAGTTTGTGATTTGATCATTAAAAAAATTGATTAAAAAATTGAGGTACACATTTACCTCTGGATCTTTTCAATACAAAAAACAAAGGGAAAGTGGACAGACAGTAAAGTTGTAATTTTCTTCCCTACTTTCAAACAAGCAAATATCAAATTCAATAGTTTTCCCACCCTAAACCACACAAGTACATTATTTCTAACTTAGTTTTGCGAGCTTTAAAGGTTAACCTCCCTGGACCTCAGTTTTTTCACCAGTGAAATGGGGAAATCAGACTAAAGTGGATACTTTTTCAATTACTTCCAGCTCAGACATCTTGGCAATACTACCCAACCCAGCTTCCCACCATGCCTCAGGCTGGTTTAATTCTGTTTTGTCACAGTCTAGGGTTATTTAGAATTGGCAATGGTTAATTTCTGATGAAAGTCGGGTTGCCTAAAATGTGGTTGCAGATGTAAATGGATTCTGAATATAAAAAGGATTATGATCATTTTATTTCAAACTCTTTTGGAAAGAGGTCTTCCTAGGACACTTTCACCTTCCCACTTTCCCAACCAAAACCACCGTTGAGCAAGCCAGAAATAATGAATACCACCAATGAGCTTGGTCCAGAGGCCCACAAGAAATGCAGGCTTCATCTTATATAAAGCTCCGGAGCATCTTCCAGCCAGCATAGACTGTAACCGCAGCCACCAGAGATTGTTGGCTATTTCATTGCCTCTTTTGTGCTCTCTCTACCATGACGGAAGACACCAGACATTTACTTAGAGGGGGTTTCCCAGGGGGACACCAACAGGCACTCAGCAACCTGAATTAAATAATTCGTTAGGTCTGTGTAAACCTTGAAGTTTTAAATGACAGCGATGGCTGCAATTTGCTTCCGTCAGCTGGATGGGAGTGAGTGCTGAGAGTTTGACTCTGGATCCCTTATTGCTAAAGAGTGAGTTCCCTCCAGCCTGCTGGCAGCCTCACTTCCGAAGGCCTGGTGTTCAGAGGTCATTTCACCAGAAGAGGCTATTATATGTACGTAGTTACTGCATTCCTAGGACTGTCTAAATAAACCCAAAGAATCCTGAGAGACCCATATCTTAGTTAGGGTAAGGCTATGCTTTTGGGTTTAGAGAATGCATATGTTTCTCTCTCTCATAACAGTTCTAAGGTGAGGGGGGTTCAGGTTGGTAGGGAAGTTCTGTTCCATGCCGTCTGTCGTGAATCCAGATTCCTTCCATCTTATTGCTCCTTCATTGTCTAGCACAGGGGTCAGCAAATTCGGTCGTCTTCTTGTTTTTATAAATAAAGTTTTTTTGGAACGTAGCCATGCTCATTAATTGCATTTTGTAGCTGCTTTTGTACTACAGCAGAAGAATTGAATAATTGTGGGAGACATCATATGACCCACAAAGATGAACATATTTGCTGTCTAACCCTTTAAAGAAACATTTTGCCTACCCAGCCCTAGCGTGGCTGAAGTTAGGTCTGGGCCACATCCCTATTTAGCAGTCGGAAAAGAACAAAAACAAGTCATTGAGAAATCATGGCCTTTGACCTAACGCCAACACCCAGAAATCTACACATCGTTTATTGTCACATTCTATGTGCAAGAACTTAGTCTCATGGCTCTAACTATAAGCGGGGCTCCTAAATGTCTATCCAGGCAGCCAAGTACCTAGGAAAGAGGGAACACATCTTGGTGAACAGTGAACAGTCTCCAGCATGTTAAAACGATCCCTTCTGCAAAAATAGAACCCATTAAAAAACTTAGCAGGCCTCTTCCGGACATTCACAGTAATTCCCATAATGGGCTGCCTGCCCTGCTCCAGGTACTATAGCAAGTTTCACAGTTGTTATTTCATTGAATCTGCTCCTCTTCACCTCGTAACTCCTTCGTCTGTCCAATGAAATGCTACTTCTCCCCAGAAGCCCTCTTTGACCCCTCTTGTCTAAGGTAGATGTTCCTTCTTGGAGCTTCTTTAGCCCGTGACACAGCTCGGCAATAGCATCTGCACATCTTTGTTATTCTCATCGCTCACTCACACGCCTGATTTCCTTGCTTAACTCGTGCGGATGGGGATTGCATTCATCTTGCCCACTGCAGTATCCTGGGACCGAGGATAGTGCCTGGCACCCAGGAGGCCCTTTAGACACATCTGCTCAATGAAGGTGTGACTATCGTGAGGTAGGTGTTATTGGCATTTCCCATTTAACAGATGAACACACTGCAGCTCAGTGAGGATAAGTCATTTGCCTCTTGGCTGTTAAGTAGCCATTTGTCATTTGGCTACTTGAGGCAGAGCCCAGGTTTGCTTGCCTTCAAAGTTCATGGTCTTTAGTCTAAGCTGAGCTTTTTCAGCCTTGCCACTATTAGCATTTGGGACTAGACAATTTTTGGGGAGGGAGAGGTAGGTGCTGTCCTGTGCGTTGTGGGATGCTTAGTACCATCCCTGGCCTCTGCCACAGCCCTAGTTGTCCAATATCCCCTATGGGGCACACTTACCCCTTATTTAGGCCAGATGAAAACCACTGGGCTAAGTTCTGCTATCTCTCAGTTTTGCTTACCACTCCAGGAATCAACGATTCCCCTGCTTCAGCTTGGGGGCAACTTTGGGCTTCTTCTTCCTTGGGGTGGTGACCCTCTTCTTAACCCAGGTCACATGCCCCCTGCTCCCTGAAGTCTTCCTTGATGCAGCCTCCAGCTAGCCAGGCTTTCCTTCTCTACTCCTACTGTATGCTGGGTTGTGTGGGGTTTTTTTATTCACTTTCAAGATGCTTCATGTTAAACCTAGGTGTTTTACTGCCTTTCTGATCATAGTAGACTATGAGTTACTTAAGAACAGGGATGCATCTTCCCCAGTTACCGTGTAGGTGATGCAGGGCAGGCTTCAGTCAGTGTTTGTTGAGCTGAGTTGCAGCCGTGTGAAGCAGACTGGGCGGGAACTAGAAAGAGGAAATGTGGGCAGGGTCTCCGCCAATATTTACTGCACATTTACTGTTGCACAGCTGACAGTGTCACACCCGTTGTCATGATAGTATAGTCTGTTCTCCTAAGCAAGAGGGCCTAAGGGAACATGGCACATTTAATGGGTACAGAGAGCTTAACTATAGGAGTAAGAAGAACCAAAGCTGTAAAGTTACCCTCAAAGGGTAACCTGGATACAACGTGAATAACTGGATAGTTGTGGCTGCTTTACTAGACATCATGAGGCAGTGAAAGATTACATCACTATTATTACTGAAACTTGTTTAGAATTGTTTTCAATCTTTTCATGTCCTTGAGATTATTAACAAACTTTCTCATATTTGAAAATAGGATACACATAAATATATGTGAGGACCACTGCAGGATACAAAAAGTAAACACAGAAAATAGTTTGATCTTGTATTACTTACAATCGATTGATAGTGATTTCCGAGTGCTGTGATGAGAACTGTACCAAGGCTGGTCTCAGCCCTGAAAAGTTCCAAGATCGTTTAATAATGTCTGCCACTGTGGGGGAAATAGAGACTGGGGACTCAAGTTCAAGTGTTGCTTTTCCTAGATTTACTTTTGTGTTTTAAAAGTTGCTAGAAAGAAAGAGACTTAATCATTACTGTCTCCTGCAATCAACCCCATCATGGAGATGGCCCAACATCTGTTCTCAAAATGAACAAATATTCCATGACTGTGTTTACAGTTTGACACACCACTACAGTTCACAGTTGTTAACTGTATAGATAAATATTTATAAATTGAGCTCTGTGAAATTTCATTGTGAATTAAAAAATATTGACAGTTAAACTGATATAAATCAACGGGGGACCTGATGCAAAATATTCTTTGATCCATGCTTGAAAAAAATGATGCCCTAGCAAAAAAAAAATTACTAGGATCTCATGGTAAATATTCATCAGTTAAAAATACTTTTGATTTGAAGATTTTCATTGGCAAATGGAGTTTTCCTTGTTTGTTATAATGTTTTGGAAGTCTTGCATAGTTTTCTTAGCATTCTTTATTAGTGTTCTTCCCAGTAAACTCATGTAATGTGCTACATATATTTTAATCTGCGTATTTCAGTGGGGGATGGGAGGATTGTGGGGAAAAATCACTTTCTCAATGTCATAGAAAATTTTTACAATAGCAATTATTTATTTACTAAAATTACAATAGAAAAGGCAATAAATGTATCTTAGAATAGTAGGCAGTTAATTATCAACACTCAAGGCCTAAAAAGAAGAATATATTGGAAATTACAAACTATTGTGCAGTCAGTTACTGATCTTTCTTTGAAGCCAGACATGACCTTATCAGATTTGTTTAGTATCACCAGAGTTCTCATATTTTTCCCTGGCTTCAGAACAATGGATTTCAGAGGTCAAGAATACCTGCATTCCACATGAGCAAACTTTTCATCCTTTGAAATCATAATGATGAATAGTCAACAGCCAGCCACACTGTATATCCAGGAGGGGAAACCAGAACCCCGAAGCTGGTATGGGCTCTTCTAGGCTGTGATGCAGGAGACGTTTGTGAAAATTAATTGTCAGTGGCTTTGTAAGTCTTTGTGGCAATGGGAAGGTTTAATCCTCTTCATAGAAGGTGTCTGACTTTTTAGTAATGTTTCAGAAAAAAATCACTCTAGACTCACTGATTTTCCCAACTAATAACTTGGTTTTTTTGCCAAGTGGGATATTTGAAAATTTATAAAAGTTTTACTTATATGTTTAGAGACTTGGTATTTCAACATAGGATGGAAGTGTATAATTCTTAAAAACTTTCCTAGGTCACCATGAAAACTAAATATCTCATCCTTATGGGAAATGAGGCATTCTCTACCTTTTAAAAATCATTCAGCTATCATGCTTTTTCCATATCATATGTTATGATGGTTTTGATAAGCTATATTTTTTTAAATGAGCAAATGATATACATATACTTACAAAAAATGTACAGCTTTCCCATATTTTAATTTCCCTACCTCAGGGATCTCATTCCTCCCAACTCTGATCTCCCCTTCCCCAACCCTTGAAGATCACTATTCTAAATAATATCCTCATTTATTAATGACCTAGTCATACATAATGCATGAACAAGCATAATATCTTGGCACATAGTTGACACTTTTGCATTTGTTGAGATTTGTTGAGAAAAGGAATATTTCTTTTTTTTCTTTTTTTTTTAAATTAAAGTTTACTGGGGTGACAGTTGTTGGTAAAGTTACATAGATTTCAGGTGTACAATTCTGTCATACAACGTCTATATATCACATTGTGTGTTCACCACTCAGAGTCAGTTCTCCTTCCATCACCATATATTTGATCCCCTTTACCCTCATCTACCACCCTCCTCCCCCCTTACCCTCTGGTAACCACTAAACTATTGTCTGTATCTATGAGTTTTTGTTTCTTCATTTGTTTGTCTTGTTCCTTTGTTGTTTTCAGTTTTTATATATCAGTGAAATCATATGGTTCTCTACCTTTTCTGTCTGATTTATTTCACTTAGCATAATAATTTCAAGATCCATCCATGTTGTCGCAAATGGTCCTATTTCATCTTTTCTTATGGCAGAGTAGTATTCCATTGTGTATGTGTACCACAACTTCTTCAGCCATTCATCTATTAAAGGACACTTTGGTTGCTTTCATATCTTGGCCACCTTACATAAGGCTGCAGTGAATACTGGAGCACATATGTATTTATGATTAATGTTTTCAGATTTTTTGGATAGATACCCAAGAGAGGGATTCCTGGGTCATATGGTAATTCTATTCTTAATTTTTTGAGGAACCTCCACACTGCCTTCCATAGTGGCTGCACCAATCTGCATTCCCACCAGCAGTGTATGAGGGTTAGAGAGAAGGAATATTTGAATTTTGGGCAGTTAATATTATTTATGATATTAAATTTGCATCTGTAAATTTATAAATGAGTAAATTTACCTGTTTATAAATTACAGATATACTCATGTGTGGTGATAGCCAATACAAAATTAACTTAGTCTCAGTTTGGGCTCTAATATATTGGTGATGTGTTCGTTTCATCTAGATTTTTTATATTCTCTAAGGTAGTGGTTCTCAGAGTGTGGTTCCTGAACCAGAAGGGTCAGCATCCACCAGGAACTCATTCGGAATATAGATTCTGAGGCCTCAGCCGAGACCTACTGACTCAGAAGCTCTGGAAGCAGGGCGCAACAATCTGCTGTAAGAAGCTCTCCCACCAGGGCCAGCTTCATGGCCCTGTGATTGTGTAGTCACACAAGACTGTGCATTTACAAGAGCCTTGTGCTTGGTTTGATGGCTCTGCTTTCACTATGTTGGAATTCTTAATAATTTCCTGGCAACAGGCCCACATTTTCATTTTGCCCTGAACTCTGCCAAATTATACCCAGTACTGACTCTAGGTGATGTTCATGCATACTCAGAGTGTGAGAACCTCTGTCTTTGAAAAATAGTCACGTATCTGGTAACTGGTCCATTGGTCATTTGTTTATAAATTAAAGCCTACTCAAATTGCTCTAAGGAAACAGGTCTTGAGAGAAGTTAATACTTGTGTTAATATTCTTCTTAGTAATCTGGGTTTTAGACAGACAGTTGGTTCTCTCCTAGCTTTCCATTGCAATTGCCCAATGGTTATAGCCAGAAGTAGAGTGCTCCTGAATTTTCATGTCCATTTTGGACCTTCTTTATCCTGCTCACCCAGAAAATATTCTTACAGCTTTTTCTGAGCCTGCCAGGTGCTGACAAACAGTTAACCGGTTTTATTTCCACAGCAAATTACCTAGGACTATGGGTTTATGGGTGGCTTATAGGGGTTGGTTCACAGGCATTGTGTTATGTGACACAGAATCGCAGAGAGTGGGTCAGTCCAGTCCTCAACAGAAACAGGTATTACAAATTAAGATAAGAAAGCCTTTATTTATGATGGGATTAATTCCACGGATGTGGGTATGGTGTACATGGACCGTTAGAGTTTGTACAGGAACCCAGGACTATAGCAGCAGAGATGTCACCACTTCTAAGCCCAAGTGGACAAAGGAAGGAGAGGTTCCCAGAACCTGGAGGAAGAGAGCATCATATAGAGCTGCTTTGAGAGGGAAAGTAACCTTCTGTCAAGGGACACAGCCAGTCTGAAGTAAACTCACAGGGAGGGCACCAAAGGGATAAACGCAATGAACTCACTCTCCTTCCTCCCTCTATCTCTTGCAATTTGCTTCATTCTGCTGGAAGCCGGAAGGCACAGAGCACATTGATGTGACCCGTATGCATCAGCAGTGGGGAAGAAAGCCAGAGAAGAAGAGTGGAGATGGATCTAGAGGGACAAATGGACAATATCTAGCATAGTTCACTCCATTCACCTTGTGACAGCTTCTCTCATTCTTCCTTCCAGGGCAAAGTTAGTGTCACCAATACAGGAGAGGTGTGAAGTCTCTGCAACTCCTGTGTCACTGTGAGGCAATTCCAGTTTAGTCATATTGCTCTCTAAAGCTTGAGCTAGCACCAGTCTTATAAGGTAGAAGAAGGGAAAAGGGTAAAATGGCTTCATGAAATAACATGTAACTGCTGTAGCCCCCATCTCAGTAGCTGGCCATAAAGTCTCTTTGGTAATCGTGGTTTCCTTCTTCCATCACCTCTTCTATGGTTCTCTTACCTTCTGCTGGCACTTCCGCTGGATAGGGTTCTTGATTCGGTAGGGTGATCCACTTAGATTCCTACAAAATCTAAGCCCATTATGACCTGGACTTTATTGAATTGTCACAGTTTTACACTTTCAGTTAAGGGTACCACAGTGAATCCTTGGGTGCCCTTTCTTACGCCCATTGCATAACAGTAATGGTGACCCCCTCCCCCACGTCCCTGACTGTTGCCTCAATGGAATGAGGAGTCCAAAACAGCCCAGGGACAATCTCAGTTTATAAGTCGTCACACTGTAATAATGTTCTTTGGTGGAAACAAATGTTCTCCTAGTGAGTTACTAGGTAATTTAGTGATTCAGGATCTCCTCACAGATTCCTGATCTATGTTTCTTTACTATGGGAGATATGGCATCATATATTAGCCTGTGATTTAAAACATATTCTTCATTCCTATAATGACAGCATCCCAAACCCTTAGGGTGTTTTCCCCCAGCTGGTACTAGACCAGCAGTTCTGGGTATTGGGCTCATTGATATAGTTCCTCTGCTATAAAATGCATCCTGTGGTTGGAGACGATATTGTGTAGGATATCATGTGATAGATAAGGTATATTGTATGTCCAAGAATTGTGATCCTGGCAGAAGTGCTGAAGAAGAGAAAGGAAATCCATAAATAGGAAGTTTCTATCATTTTAAAGTCAACACACTGACCTCTTCAAAGTCAGAAAAGTCCACTGCCATCTGTCTGTCCCTCAGCAGCTAACACCCAGGGCTCAGAATTGGCCTTTGCTCTGGGCAGGCAGGTACTCGGCTCTGATGGTAGTTGGATGAGCCTTGGTGACTGAGCTGTGCATGGCTCCTATCCCTGCCAGTGTGGCCAATGTATTTCCCCTTCCAGAAAATATAAAGGTGAAAAAACATGTTAACTCTGTTCATCACCCTCCTACATGCATGTTCTTGACTGACACTTTAATTACACTATTTTATATCTGCATATTAGACATTATTTTAGGCAATTCTAAACAAACCTGTACATAAAATTATTTTTGGTTCATCATGTCTTCGTACATCTCAAACTTTCCTTCTTAGCTTATAATCCTTAATGCTTTTATAAGTCCTTTTAGTGTAGATCTATTAGTGATAAATTCTTTCAGATTTTGTTTCTCTGAAAATGTATTTCTCCCTTGTTCTTCAATCATTTAATTTTAGGTTGATAGTTATATATTATTCCACTAACTTCTGGCTTCCACAGTTGTTGTGGAAAACTCTGTCATCTGACTAACTGTAAGTGAGTAGCTTTCCTCTGTGATTGTTTTAAAGAATTTTTTTCTTTTAATCTGTAGTCTTACTACAATGAACAGGTGTGAATTTTATTTTATTTATACTCCTTCTATATGTATGAATGCATATCTGTCACCAATTCTTAGCCAGTATAATTCTTAGCCATTATCTCTTCAAGTATTACCTTCCCACTGTGTATCTAGTCTCTCTTATAGGACTCTGATGACATGTGTTAGATTTTCCTTTTCTGTCCTCCATATCACTTAACGTCTTATTCTTACTTTTCCTCTCCTAGTCTCTCTGAGCTGTGTTTTGTATAATTTCTCTATTTATATCTTCCAGTTCACTCATACTCTCTTCAACTCTCTCTAATCTGTAGCTAAACCCATTCATTGAGTGTTGTAGATTAATAATTTAATTTTTTCATTCTCCAAAGTTTAATTTGGATTTTTCACATCTTTCTAGTCTCCTTTGATAGTCTCTTGTTGCATGCTCTTTTTTATTTAATTCTTCATTTACCGCTTTAAGCATTTCATTGGTAGATATTTTGTAGTCTTTAGTTAATAATTTCAATCCACTGGAGATGTATATGTACCTGCACTTATTTATATTTATTCTGTTTTTCCTTCAGTGGTGATTGGTTTCCTTAAATGCTTGGTAATCTTTGGGAATTTATGTTTGGCATGTCTAAATGGGAACCTCAAGTGACTTTAATAGAGATGCTTTTCTCCAGAAAGGATTTATTTTTGCTTCTTCTAGGAACAATGAGCTACTACCAACCTAGGACCACTTAGTTTTTTCCAAGAATCCTATTAAGAAGTCCTATTAAGGGCTTCCATGTTAAGCTCCTCCAACTTGCCACTTGATATCTCAGTATTTACTCTCAGAGCAACATCTATTTACGTGGGCTTTTAGCACACTATTCTGGTTTCAGCTCAGTTCTGGAGTTTTGTTTGTTTATTTTAGACCTTTAGAGGTTTTCCATAGTTCCCATGAGCCCAACAATGCAGTAAAAAATATGTTTTGAAAGGGCCCTTCATAGCATCTAGTCAGCCATAGTGCTGGAAGCAGAAGTTTCTTATTTCACATGCTCAGTGTGGACACAGTATTAATAGAAATAATTTCTGAAAAAAATTTTTAAGTATTTTAAGTCTGTGCATTTTAATTTTACAATATTCTTGCATTCTAAATTATCCAGGATTTTCAGTTTAACCCATTTCACAAAGATTTTTCAAGTTAAACCCCTTTACTTATTCCCATGGATATAGAAGATGGTTTACTTTATTTTTTTACTTAAAAATTGCATTTAATCACATTTTAGTAAGAGCACAAGTATCTTGAAATTAAGGGCAGACTTCAGTTTGAGTTGTTATATTTTATGTGGAATCCAGGAAAAAGCCTGTTTGGGGACTGAGTTACAGAGAAAATTACCTCTGTTCTCCTCCTGCCCACCCCTCATCCCCCCGCCCCGTTTTTGGTTGCAATTAAGCTCTGCTGCTGAAGATCATATTATTTTTAAAAATGGACTTTATTTTTTAGAGCAGTTTTAGGTTCACAGCAAAAGTGAGTCATGGTACAGAGACTCTCCATATAACGCCTGCCCTCACGCATGCGTAGCCTTCCCTGCTATCAACATCCCACATCCGCGTCCTACTTTTGTTACAATTGATGGATCTACATTGACACATCATTGTCACCCAGAGTCCACAGTTTACATTAGAGTACACTTTTGATGTTGTGCACACTTTGGGTTTGGACAGATTTTAATGACATGTAGCCACCATTGTAGTATCATACAGAATAGTTTAATTGCCCTAAAACGCCCTCTGTGCTTAGTTTACTCATTTCTACCTCCCCCTGACCCTTGGTAACCACTAATATTTTCACTTTCTCCACAGTTTTGCCTTTTCCAGGATGTCATGTGGTTGGAATCATACAGTATTAGCTTACTTTTTTTGTTGTTGTTTTATTTAAACATTTATTGAGGGTTACTTTGTTTCAGAGTTGGCAAACTTTTTCTTAAAGGGACAGAGAGTAAATATGTTAGACTTTCAGGTCTGTGCAGCTACTCATCTCTGCTGTTGTAGTGTGAAAGTAGCCAGAGGCACTATACAAACAAATGAATGTGGCTGCGTGCCAATAAAACTTTTATTACAGAAACAAACAGTGGGCCCATGAGCTGTAGTTTGCTGATAACTGATGTATTCTAAACTCTGGATCATGTTTTTTTGTTTTTTTGTGTTTTTTTTTTTTCATGTTGAATCTCCATTGATATTCAGTAACCTCGTTTTGGAGTTTAATCTCTTGTCACACAGTCCCCCGAATACAAAGTGGTCCATATTCTTTCACAGTGGTCTACTTAGGGCCTTTGCACATTCTGTTCCTCTTCCTGGAATGCCCTTCCACATGCCCCATGTCTGATTCCTCCACTGTAGCCTTCAGATCATAACCTAAATGTTTCCTACTTAAGAGGCCTTCCTTGATTTCTCTCTATGAAGTCATTTTGCCACACTTTTCATTGTTACTTGCCAGAGAGTTCTGTCATTTCATTTTGAACACTTCCCAAATTTTTAGCTACTTCTCATTAGTTTGTTTAGTATCTAACTCACCAATTAGACTGAGAGAATGTTCCATGAGGGCAGGATGCATGTATACTCTGCCTGTGTACCTAGTGCCCAACACAGTTCCTGGAAAATAGTAGCTACTCTGGGTAATTATTTGCCAAATGAATGGAGCAGCCCTGTGAGGCAGGTACTATCATTAGTATTCAGATGAGGAGTCTTAGTTTCCACAAAATTAAGTAACTCACCCAAAGTTATACAGCTGGTAAGTAGCAGACCCCAGAATCAGTCTGAGGTGGGTCTATCTAATTCCATGCCCTGTGCTGATATCCAGTCCCTCTGTGGCCTCTTGGCTTCTTGGTTATGTGCAGAGTCGAAGAACAAAGCCACCCAGCTATTCTTGGAGACCTGTCAAGGGAGTGAGAGGTGTGGGGGGAGGGGAGAGGTGGGGTAACAGAAGCATGGTATTAGTATCGAATGTACTGACTCAAGTTAAATAGGAAAAGGATCAGTTACTTAATTGCAAACAATCCCACTGTTAAGGTACAGCTTTATGATTCAGGGGTCAAAACAGTTTTTTGCCAGCGGGATCCCAGTGTTCTTAACAGTGGTGAAGGGGAAAGTAAGTAGGAAGGCTCCACTCTCAGTGGAGATCCTGGGCAAAGCAAAGTGCCCCAGCTTATCCAGGAGGTCTGGCAACCATTAAAGAGAAATGACTTCCTAAATTCTAACTGACAGGAGGACCGAATGCGCTGTACCATCCAGGAAGCAGAGCCCCCATGCTCAGGGAAATGAATATGGTTTAAAAACTCATGGGATCTTTCCGGTTTGTCCCAAGCTTGGGAATTCAATGTGGAACATTTTTTTAAGCAGCAATTTGAAAGAAAGTTAATGTACTTTTCTTAGGATTTGGGGAAGCAGTGTTTTGCTTATTAGTGGAAAATCTATATGACTAAAATATGTTCAAATGTAAGCTGGCTAATAGAATGGGCTCAGGGCAGGAAAATAGACCATTTGAAGCAAATCAACCATTAATTTCATATGTATTACTTAAGAAAAAAGAAAACATTGAAGCAAAGGGAAAATGACATGATGGTCCATTTCAAACATTTGGTAAACGTAACATAAATGAATTCTCTGCAGTGATTCTGTACGTTCAGCCAAATCATCAGAGCCAACTTTTAAGGACTTCGTGAATACTGTGAGCTCAACAAAGTTTTGCAACATTATGGTGTTAGTTTTCTTAAAGGCATCAACGATAAACAAGGAGATATTATTTTGTCAGAGAAATAACCGATAAACAGAATAAAACTCGTCTGGGTGTAACATTGACTCACACTCAACAAAAGTGCTTATTCCCAAAGAGAACAACAAGATATGTGTGCTCACATACATGTGCATGAAACTATTTGTACCGAGTAAAAGGCATATTTTGACATCTTTCTGGATCTTTTACTTTTATGCAGCAAACATAATCCATCGTTTTCCAAAAAGGAATAATAAAGCCTATGTCTGAAAATCTACACACACACACACACACACACACATACACACACACACACACACACACCATGATAAATAAAAATAAAAATTGAAAATAAAAGCCTTGAAACACTAAAGGAAGTAACTCTGCTAACCACAAAGTCCATTATAATTATAATTACTATGATTGATCATCAAGTTTGACCCTGAACTCCCTGGCAGCCAGGGCAAAAAGAGAAACAGGATAAATTGTACCATTTTTCTTATTAGAAAGGAGGAAACGGACTAGTTCCTGGAGATAGAGATTTTCCTGGCACCAGATATTAAAAGTTTTTTGCGTGCGATTTTCTATAGGAATATTGAACCACATAATGTATAATGCCCTCAACAGCCCTTTCCAGCAAATTCACATGTGGTTTTCGTAGAACTCTCCTGTAACAACCCCCAATAAAAGCTGGTGCCATAACATTCAGTACAGCTTAGAGAAGGCACATTTTCTGACAGTACTGGTTTTTATTTCCCTATTGTGAAAGGTGCATGGTTTTGCTTTTAATACATATTTTAAAGTTCCAGAGAACATTTCTAATTTGTGTGTCTGTGTTGTAGAGATCTGACACTATTTCTATATCTAGGCATTTCCCTGGGGATTTTTACCTGGACATATCACACATTTAAAAAGTTCCACTCACCACCATCTTCTATGTGTTTTGAAAGTTCTGAGCTGGCACTGAAGTATTCCTATTCGTCTACCTTTCCATTTGCTAACACCGTAGTAAGGTTTTCAATAACTTGGTTAAGTGTAGACAGAGGTACGAAATTACATGGTAATTAACAGGAAAAATAGTTGTATCCCTTTAAACAGATTCAGTGTAAATTACTCCTGTTTCATCTAATTTCATTTTTTTATTAACAATATTATTTTGTTATCATTGTATTTATATAGTCAGTATGTCAAACTAACATGATGTGGAATAATCAAAACACGTTGATTTTTGTCTTCTACCACCCTTTTTAATGTGTAAACAGTGGCAGAAAGCTTCCTCATGGCCCTGGATAAAAAGTGAGTGGGCCCATTGTCTTCTGTGCTCTGTGAACATCTACGGTGACCTGAGCACAAGGTCAGGCGATGGAGTGTGGGGAAGGAGGTTGGTTGGTCAGCTCTCGTAGACAAAAACAGTCCTGCAGACGCTGTAAGTCATGGACGTTCTGTAATTGGAATGTTCACCTGGGTTTGTGATCAGCCAATAACCGCAACATACTCAAATGAAGACGCTAACAGTTGGTTAAATCCATTATTTTAGAAAGGCTAAACCAGTAGTTCTCACCTTTTTGTGTTCACATGTTTTTAAATTCCATTATTATAGAGTTCCTTGCAGGAATTAAAGTGCATCCACAGTTTTCTCAGCACCAGTGCTGATGTTCATGCAGATTCACTTGCTGCCCAAGGCTCAGGCTGGTAGCACCGGCCGCCATTGTTCAGTAAGCGCATGAGCATTTGCTTGTGATGACTTGACGCTCGTCTTCCCGCTCTTATTTCTTAGTGGCCGACACCGCACTCTATCCTGTATCCCACAGCCCATTCAGCTTTCTAGTCTCTGGAAGATGTGTTGATTCTCAGCAGTACAGAGCCTCATTTGTGACCGCTAGAGAGGTGCCTCTAGGGCTTGGTTTTGCCTTGTCAGTTTTGGGAAAGTCATACATACTTGTGTTCGCTTATCCTATATTTTGGGAAATGATAAACGTAAGAAATTGTCTAAAATTGCAATTTGCGTGTCAATGTTGAATTTTATTCAGGTTTTCATTGCTGTTGCTCTTCGGCATTGTATGTTCACGCGTGTCCTTCATGGCTGCATCTAGTAGAGAACAAATGGAAATCAAAAGGCAGTTCCTTCAAGAAATGTTTATTGGATGCCTATTGTGAACTGAGCACAGAGGTGGGCAATGCAGTGTGGGCAAGGAGATGGGTCGGCTCTCTTCATTTTAGCAGCACATACCTGAAGAAGATATAGACATTTGTCAGCAATAAAATTATCTATTAATAAGACAGTAGGTAGCCGAGTACGCAACAACTTTTTAAATGTCTGGCTTCAAGAGCTAAATAACACCCTCTCCCTTCTCGCCTACTCCCCGTATTGAAAAAGATGGAGACTTCTTTGATTGTTTAGAATTTTGCTGAGTTAGCAAAGGCAGTGCAATTTACCCAGTCTTAACCTTAAAGACTGCAAGGGGAGGCCGGTGAAATATTGCCCCAGCCCAGCCTTGGGTTAGCCATGAATTATGCATTGTGTATTTAGACTATTCTACTGTTATAGTCTGTTTATCTGTTGACTTCCACCAAGATTTAGGGTTTTGTTGTACTTAATAACTTGCTTTATTTTGTTTGACATGTATTTTATGTCCTCCATGTGCATGGATACATAAGATACACAGTCGTGGGTGAGGGTCTGCAGAGAAAGCCCAGCCCTGGAAGCAATAACTTTGAGAACTTTGGGGCAAAAATTTTCACATACTTTTCACTCTTATAGAGTGTTAATCAATGTGATGATGGATCCGAGTTTTCCCTGTTTTCCCCTGACCTCATAACACAAAGCCTTTAAACAAAAGGAAGGAAAAGGAGTTTACAGTTCTCTTCTAAATTTTGGTTCTTTTTTTTAAAGCTGGTCCTTAAATTAAAAAGATGTCAAAAGATGTTCAGTTAATTCGATATTGATGTTCAGTATTAGCCACAACTAAGGATTTAGCTGTTTTAGACCATATTGTGATTTTCATTCTTCTCCTTTTATTAAGTCCCATATTCAAAATTGTGGTTTGGTGGGTTAATGCAATTTTTGGCATGTCTCTAAACATCAAAGCAGTGCTATGAAGGTACTTGGTTATATGCAGATTACATTATGAAGATGACTCTTGATTTTAGCTTGATCGGAAAAATTCTCGAGACATTTCTCAGCAGGTAAGTGTCTGTGTTTTGGAATTTTGACACTGTCGAAGAAAACAAACAAAATAAAAATCATACGGAGATTGTTCATATTTGTTTATTACAAGTTTGCTGTCATATATGTGAAAGAGATATAGACACATTTTATATGCCTATTCATGTTTAGGAATTATTTCTAGACTTTTTAAAGCCTATTTTACTCTTATTTTTTGTCCTTTTTTTTTTTAATTTAAATGATCTGTATCAAAAAAGAGATGTCAGCCTCTAAAGACTATCCAAATGAAATGAACTGTTTACCCAACCCCTATTTTCATCAACTTTCTCGTCCCACCACAAGTGCTTGTGTATCTAGGATGGTATCTCTTTCCCCTTATTCAGTCACACAGAATTACATGAACACCTAAAATAGGGACTATTTACAAATGTGTAACTCCCCAGACTTTTACACAGCTCTCCTTCAGTCTTATAAAGACCCTTGTTGGGCAGAAGAGAATGCTAAGACTTAGGAGTCTTAACCCCGCCCCACCCTGCCCAAGGTCACACCCATCAAAAGTGAAAGACTCCATTTTTTTAAAAAAATTGAACCCAGGTCTTTTGACTCCAGCGCTGTGCTCCTTGCTAGGCTCCACATTGTCTTTCAAAAGAAAACTAACAATGAAATGTGTGCATTGAGTGTCTCATCCCTTTAAATTAATAAACATTTATGGACTATGTGCCAGGTATGTGGTTGGCACTGCTGATGCCCACTGATAAATGAGAGACCCAGTCCCTAGTTTTACTGAGCTCACAGTCTAGCTGGTCAATGGGCCAGTTGGGTTTCCCCAGAATCAGGCCTTCAGACAAAGACCTGAGTACAAGTAGCTTATCTGGAGGAGGAGAAATCTGGAGTATTCACTCTTCATCTTCATTACACCAGTAGCTAAGGGATGGTCCCAGGAGCATTAACTTCTCGTGCTCCTGGCCTGTATGTACAGTGCAGGCCAGGGAAAAGAGCTCAGGTGGAGCTGCAGGTGTCCACAGTAGGAGCTGTTGGCAGTTCTGAGCTCATGGGTGCCAAGGGGGAGAGGGTGATGGACTGGCCAGGACTGCTTCAATGGGGAGCCAGGCAGCCATCTGTCATTAGAGTGTTGTGGAAGGCTCCAGGGGCATTAAGGGGCCATTGAAGAAGCCTTTCCTGAAAAACTGGTAGTTTCCCAAGACTTGTGAGACAAGCAGAATTAGCCCCGGGAGGACTGAGGGGGAAGCATTGTAGGCGGAGGGAAATATAAGAAGTTCTGTGGTTGGAGTGTGTTGAAAGATGAGCAAAGCAAGGTAGGCAGAGGTGAGATCCCAAGATCACTGAAAGTCACAATGGAGAATTTGGACTTTATCTTGTAATCAACAGAGAATTATGGGAGGATTTTAATAGAGGCATATCGTGATCAGGTTTGTGTTTGGGAACGATCCTTTAAGCTACAGTTTAGAGAATGGAGGGAAGGAGTCACAGCTGGAGACTGGAAGCCCAGTTACGATTATGTTGCAATAATCCAGGCTTGTGAGGTTAAGTCATTGCCTTAAACCTGGCTGATAGAACCGCCTCTGGTCAGGCTGACATGTCCCAACAGTGTCAATGTTGGCTGCCAAAGCAAATCAGATTGATGCCAAAGGTCTCCTGGCCTTGTCAGGGGATGTGGATGATGGCCCTGGAACTTCTCTTGCCTTTTGCATCACCAGTAGGGTCATTACCCTCTACGTCTGATCATTTGCTTAAGTAGGAAGGTTTTTATTTCCTTTTTTGAAAACATGGCTAGTTTTTTAAAACTCTATCCAGTTTATTATTCCCAGATTACAACTCTTTGCCTTTTTCTTCCAATGTTCCTTGTGAGTTCTTCTCAGACTCATTGGGAAAACTATAACAATTTTACCTGATATAACCTCACAAAATGCCTTTATCCTTCTTCTTGCACATAAATTATTTTCTTTCATGTGTACTGAATGTGTTGTCTTTAAACTAGATTGTGTATTGTGTTTCTTGTCTGTGCCTGTAATCTCTCTATGCATCAGTGTTGTCTTTTCAGCTTGGAATCTCCTAAGTGGACTAAGGTTGTATCTGTATAAATCTCATGGAATAGTAGCAAGTACAAAAAGGTGTTGCCTAAATAAGGCAGATGGTGTTGACATGTTGCTTTCAGCTTCTCTGGGCACAGGCCCCTGAGGACTTAAAAGGACTTAGAAGGAACACGACGTCCATGTCCCCAGGATGCAGTAAACAAAGTCTCTCTCAGCCTATTCCTGATGGGTTCTTCTGCTCTTCTGCTCCTTTTTGCAGGATACTCACAGAGAGTTGTGAGTTATGGGACAAAGTTGGGGACATCTGGTAATAACCACAAATATGAAACCTTACGTTAGTGGTATTATTCATGCACTAGAATACTCTAGAGCCATGACAATGAACTATTGTGATACACCTCCACAACAAAGATGAATCTCACCGACATACGGGGCGAAAGAAGCCAGGCACAAAGGAAAAAGAACATATCCCATGAAGTCCAAATGAGCAAACTGTGGTATTAGAGCTCACAGCATTGGTTACCCCTGTTGGGGACTGGCTGAGAAAGTGCACCAGAAGGCTCCCGGGTGCTGGCTCATTTCTCTTTCTTGAGATGGGTACTGGTTACACATGTATGCTCACTTCGTGAAATGCTTAGAGCTACGTTTATAGTCTGTGAGAGTTTCTGTGTGCATGCATTCTTCACTAAACACATTTATCTGAAGGCAAAGCAAAACTGAATATGGAGCCTTGAGAATGAGCAGAGCAAACCCTAATGTCCATCCTCGTCAGTCTGCATGTTTACATCTGGGAAAGCAAGGCCCAGGCATGAGGTTCATGGCCTCCAGCCAACTACCCAGCTACAGAATTGCTGTGGCACCCAGAGGGAGCCTCTCCTAGGCTATTGCTCCTATCTCTATATCATCCTCATTACGTGATGGACTCAGTACATCCAGATGAGCACTGAGGAAGAAGGCTGAATTCTTAAGGAAAACAGCTCTTAGTAAGGCAAAAACAGGACAAAAGGATCAGGATACTTTTGTGTTGTGTTTGTTGTTATTTTGAATTGCCTCCTGTCCTCCCATTGTAGCTAAGGGTCGTGCTGGGGAGAAATACAGATTTCCTGGGCCCTTTCTTATCATATGGCCAGGACTCAACGTACTCTTTGAATAGTGGCTCCTGCTGCACAGTGTTTAAGGAACTCTGAGATTATTAGGGGAGATTATGGGTCATTTTGAAGGTAGACACATGGCTCTTCTTCATGCCACCTGGAGCTGGCCCAACCCCTGCCCCACTCTCCTTGTCTTTCAGATGAGAGTAGGGAGGTGGTAAGACTTGCCTAAATAATATTTAAGGTAAATAGGTTTATCTCGGTATATGAGGGGTTAATTTAAAACCCTCTCCTCTCTCTTCTAGTAAGTCTAATGTAGAAGATTCTGGAAGTACCGGGTTATTTTGCGTGGCTCACATAATGAAAGGATTGCAAGAACGGATGTGTCCTTGGCTTCTTAGTCAATAATACTAGGGACTGGGGGCTGGGTTCACATCAGTGATCTCTCAAGGTCGGAGATATGTTTTCCATACATGGATTTCTTTTCATAGGAGGTCCGAGAATTAGGAAGCCTCTGTGTTTCAGAAACTACCATGATTCTTCTTTGGGTTTGAGCTGTGGTCTCTTCTTGAATATTTGACCTTGAGACTCTTTTGAGCCTGCAGGGGTAAAACTGTCAGATGCGGAGTGGTAAATTTTCCCCACTGAGCTTTTATGATTAATGGAGATCTGTTTGGGGTCTGTGTACATTTACTGGAGAGGTGAATGCTTCTGATTTCCCTTGTTCCTCTGTTCCATTTAAAATAAATGAAATCTTAGTAACTAAAAGATCTTATATGAGGTGACATGCCTGGTAAGTTAATGAAATATTCTGCCATATAAGAAGTAATTAAGGTGCCAAATGTGTGATGGCTGAGCATAGCTAACAGCAATAAAAATAAGAGTCATTTTTTAGCAATCAGGCACTGGACTTAATCTAACATATTTCTCATAACAGCCTCACTAGGTATTTATTTACACATGCTATTCATATTCCCATTTTACAGATGAGGACATTGATGGCCAGGGACACTAAGTACCTTGCCTGAGGTCATACAGTGAGTAATTTTGGGGAGATATTAAAACCAGGTTCTGTCTGACTCCACAGTTCATGTTGCATCCACATGTATTACAGCACAGAGCCTCAAAACACTGTATTTTCTCCTGGGAGTGGCATTTCTAAGGGCTAGGACGTTAGCTAAGTGGATATTCCTTTTGGATATAGGCCAGGGGCATTTTTCATTATTCCCAGTTTTGAGGGAGATACTATCATTGTCCTTGGTTAGGGCTCATTCAACTCACCCTCCATTCCAGCCACAGCTGAAACCTGCCATCAACATTCTTTAGGACTATGACTTAGCTACATACATTCAGAAGAGCAATGCAGGTACTTATTGGTCAAAAACCCAAACTTTGGAGTGGATAGAATTTGGTTCACGTGACTTTTACCTTTCCAAGCCTCAGTTTATTCATCTGTAAAATGGGGATAATAGTGTACTTATCCAATATAACTGCCTTATTGGGAAGGTTAAGTGAGACATTTATGTAGAATATTTGACACAACGCCTGATTCATAGTAAGCAAGCATCACAAATTATGGATATGGTTTTATATATAATCAGCAGTGGCAACAGGAGAGGCTCGTTCATACAGCCACACTCACAGTCACATACATAGAATTAATTGTGAGGCCTGACTCTAGCATGGAGAGCCAGAGACCAGGCTTTCTTGTTCCTTTGGAGTGAACTCAGTGGGTATGTACATAGCCTTGGCACCCAGAGTGCATTTGAATAATTACCGTTGCATTACATTCAAAGCACTCTGTAATCCCTTCCAAAATATATGACTAAACCCGATTCTGGCTGTCTCTAAATAACCCACTACCCTTCCACCCTACTGCCATTCACACACATTCCACAGAAGGACAAGACTTGGCTCATTTTTGTTCAGATTAAAAAAAAAAAAAAAGATAATTGTTCCACTGTATGTTGGCATATTGCAAGCTGTATGTGACATACTATGGAGAGTTTAACTCAAATGATGAAGAAATTTTTTTTTAAAATCCCACATTTAAAACAGATGTATAGGCAGGATCCATAAATGGTAGTCAATTCCTGAATTAAGAAAATAAGTGAAAGGATAAATGCACATTTCAAGATCTAAGTCTTTGTTCAATATTTTCAACACATGGCTGATTTCAAAGTCTCTGTAACCACTGAGTTGGAACGCAACCCACTCAGAAGTAGCTGGCACCTTGGAGGAAAGGATTAGAATTCCGTGTGTCCTTGATATATTAAAGAAGCGATCAGAAACAATCAGACTGAACTCAATGAGGCAGCAGAAAAACAAACTCTGTGAGCAGAAGGTGGTGCAGAGTTGGCTTTGTGTAGATCCAGTCAAGGGAACCAACCCCAAGTAGAGGCATTACTAAAAGTCCAGGACATCTCTTGGCAGCATTAATGAGAAGATGTGGACTGCACAGGTCCCAGCAGGCATTTCGCACCCCATTTACATTGGTACAAGGAAGAGCAAACTTCAGTGCCCTGTGAGGTCCACAGTGCAGGGGAGAGTTGAGGATGAGGGCTGCAGGGCATTAGGAAGTAGGGAAGGGAGGAAAGACAGCTGCTGTAAGACCACGGAAAGCAGCGATTGCCCATGGAGAAGAGAAGACGACTTCGGCTCAGAATTACAGCTATGGGATGGAGTTTAGCTAACAGAAGAAACAGAAAAGGTGGTGACAGAAACCTTGAAACTTTACAAATTCAATAATGTCTCTTTTTTTCTAATAATTTGAAATGAGATTTGATGAGAAGGCAAAGGATGGTGCTGGTGAATTTATGAAGCCCTTCTCTGTATTCTAAACACGCAAAGGCTAAGCAGAAACATTAAGAAATTCTTTTGTTCGAGACTTACTTAAAGGTTCTCTGCAAATACCCTGAATGATTCCACCTCCCAGCAGTTCTTTCAGTCATTCTGTTTAGGTGAAGTGCTCTTTTTTCTATTCCTGGATAACAGTTCTACCATTCCGTCAAGCCCTAGCTCAAACGACACCTTTTCCAATGAAGCTGGAAATAACCTTTACCTTTTCTGAACCCCTCATAGCATTGAAATATGGTTCCTTCCCTTGTGATGCTTTCTGTCATAGAATCTGTGTTCTCATGCAGAATGTCCTTCTTATCCAGAATTATCCACGTATATTAAGTGCTGAGTAATATATAATGAAAGCCTCAGTGAACAACTCTTTCCTTTGTGAGCATCTGTGGAAACTCTAGCTTTGGCAGCAACCTCCTCTCAGCCACATTCAAAGGACTAACTCCTGATAAATACCAGGAGACAAAGGGATGTTTCCCAGTTGACTTCATGTGGGTGGTGATTGAAGCACAATTTGAAAATCAAGGACAATTTCACCCATGTTATTATGATTTGTGTAGACTTAATTTGAGTAGAATCAACAAAACCTAGAAAAACATGGAAGGAAAAGGGAATAGTCGATGGTAAGATGTAAAAACGGTGAAGAAAGCTGTCCAGGTCCCCCAATGTTAGAAGAGGGACTTCAAACAATGAACAGACTATGGGAGGCTTTTTACCTACAGGCATAATTTATGAGTTCCTATGAAGGATTTCAAAGTCTGACGGAGTCCTGTTGTTGATAAGACTGGTTTAGGCCCTGTGACCTCACCAGGCAGCCTTTTTTACACAGTTCCATAAATTGGTAACCAGAATGAAGGAACTTGACAAGCTCTATAGAAACTCTCTTGAAACTCTTTGTTTTCAGAAAAGATGAAAATGATGAATTTCTGTGGTGTATCTGTAAATTTTAAATCTCCTGTAAAACAAATCACAGGTTTCCCCTCAACCTTCATTCCATTCCTCTGTGAAGATAAAGGAAAAATCATAAAGATGGAAAAGACAAAACAGAGTTCTTTAAAACAGAAAATACACATGAGTCCAAAAGACAAAGGATTTTGTCTCTTTTACATTGTGAGAAATTACTCTTCAAAGGCCATGGTCCATTCTTGTCTATTCCAAATGAATTTTTATCTACTATAACCAGTACTTCTTCTAGGATGAAAACATCCTAGTTTAAGATGATATTTTAGTCACATGAAATTAGTTTTTAAAAAATCTTTGTATTTAAAGATAGGAAATGTGGTAACCTGTAGTGGTCAGGGCTGAAAGACGACACGGGGACCAAACCATTGAGGTGTGAATGCAGGCTCTGTCATTTACTGTTTGTTGAACCTCACTTTGCTCTTTAGCAAAATGGGAATAAAATAGCCCCCGACCTCTCAGATGGAGTGCCCGTTCAATGAGAAAACATGAAAAACAGTTAATCTCATCCTTAGTAAACAGCAGTATTTATTGTTGTTGATACTATTGTCATAATGACTTAAATATGTGATATTTCACCTGTCTTGACAACAAACATCCTGCCAAGCTAACGTACACATTGTTAGTCTGTTCATTATGTTTATTGAGTATCCACTGTATATAAAACAGCACAAGAATAGTTGTGGAAAGATTAGAAGCCTAGAAGAGAGCTTGTGGACTAATCGGGAAGACAGAATTCAACAATAAAAGGGAACCTTGCTTGTATTTTGCCATCCAACTCCTGGGACACAGTAAGTGCTTAATAAATAGTTGCTTCAATAACTGGATTGTGAGCCCTGGAGGTTAAGAAGTATGTCTTACAGATTTTTTCAGTATTTTCCCATTGAGGTAGCAGATGGAGTACCAAGCATGCTAGAGTAGGCACAGAGTAAATATTCACTGTGATGGTAAAATTATTTATTTGCCCAAATACTCATTTCATGCCTATTATGGATAGTGACAAAAACAAATGATGGGCAGTGATAAACAGTTTTCAAAATGTCAGTGGATGCTTCCAAGGAGAAAGGTGACTTGATCTGATTTGCATCTTGAAAAGAAGTTTCTGGCTGTGATGTGGAGGTGGGTGGGTCCTACAGATAGAGCAGGGGAGCCTCTGTGCCATCTTAGTAGGAGGCCTCGCCTGATACAGAGATGCACCCTGTTCATAACAGTAATGAAGAACACCTTGCTTCCCACTCCATTTCCCCTGATGGTTTTTTGTTTGCTGGGTTTCTTTTGGTTTTTCTACTTCTTGTCTCCAATACCAAGATAATCTGGTCTGATTCCATGGCCAGATAAGGATGCCTTTCCTGAAATGCAAAAGGGTGCAGGGGGACTGGAGTAAGGATGTGGGAGTTGCGGATAAGCAGAGAAACCAATGAGACCGAGCACCCCAAGGCACCCAGGGAAATGCTGGCATTACCTCTTAGGTAAAACTCCTGTGGTCTTTGATAGCAGCAAGAGTGTCTACACATGCAGACCTTGCTCGGTGGACTTTCTCTCCTGGAGAAGTGGGAAGAAAAGGAATTTTAGGTGATGTGTGAGAAAGCCTTAAAATTATGAAAGAAAGTCTCAGATATTACTTGGGAACCAAAATGGGGTTCCTCTCCCTGAGAGTCCAGGGATATCTGTATGAGAGCTGGAGGAAGAGGAGCAGTGAGATGTCCCCTCAAGTTCCTACTCCTTACAGCTCAACCATTGCCATTTTACAGGAAGCAACATGGAATGAAGGAAGGTACCTACAGGCTGTGTTTCAACAGGGTCCTTTATCCTTTGTATGCCTCTTCCTTTTTTATATATAAGGGCTATTTCTGTCTTCAGACTTGCTAAGAGAAGGGAGCAAGGAACTGAGGCATGACAAATGTTTTTTTAAAAATTCAGTGAATGCATTATATGAACTTGAAAATTCACAGACAACAAATGGTTCTTCCCTTAGTCTTCCATTAGGATTATATGAAGAAGTCTGGGAATGTTTTCTAAATACCCACCCTGGAGAGCAGGACTGGCAGGAAGGGCCGGTGGTTTAAGGGATGTAGGGTCTCATTCCTTTCCTAGTGCTTCTCCTGCCAACAGTTCAAGTGTCACTTTCAGTCTCACATGAAGGACTCTGGAAGAGGTCCCAAGGGCAGGTCTGAACTTGAAACGCAGTGATGAATATGGGATGTCCTCTACAAAATGTCGCTGTCCTGGACATCCCTTCCTGGACTGTGTTGTGGCTACCTAAGCATCAACAAAAACAATTGTTTTGAACGTTGACAAAGAGTACTCAGCTCAGCAAAGGCAAACTTCCTTGTCCAAGGTCTTATACAAAGTCTTGGGCAAGAACCCAAAACAACAGCCACAACAGAATGTCCAAATGTATTTGGGTGACATACCACAAGCTGAGGCTCTGGACTTTACCAGTGGTTTCCTTCAAATCCCTATGTTGTTACCCCTTACTTTAGGAAGTTTTACTAAATGCTGTTGTGGAAAGATTTTGATTCTCATGAGCTCTTTTTGGTATCATTTACTGACACACAACACAGGACTACTGAACAAGATGCTCCCGATCCTTTGAAGGGAGATATTTGTCCTAGAGCCTATAGTCAGGAGCGTTGCAGATTTGGCTGGATTTGGAGTCCAGAACTTTCTACCTACTAGCTTTGTAACCTTGTGGAAAGGTGCAACTATAAAATTAGCATAATATTGGCATGTCTCAGCTAGGAGAAAATTGTTATGAAAAAGAAATGAAGTCATGTAAAAAACTCAGCTCCACACAAAAACTGGCACATATTACACGGTCAGTAAATAATAGTTGTTATGATTGAGATATTCTTTTACATTTTGTTATGTTATTTGTATTCACTTATTGTATGGATTTACTTCTAAGATGCAAATTTTTTCCACTTTGATATTTTTCAAATTGGAACTCATAACTGATTTTTTTGTTTATTGTTTTTTACATACTTATTGGCTATTATGAATGGAAACTATTTCCAGTTCTCTTTGAGCTGGCAGTGCAAGTTATAAGAGAGAGTAGTCAACTTTTTTAGCCTGTAGCCTTCTTGAGTTATTTTATTTGTTTGTTAGTATTTTAGTTGACTCTTGCACTTTCTGAATAGATAACCATATGACCTGCAAATAATCACAGTAGAGCTTCTCTTTCACAATAGCTATGTTTTAATATCCTTTTCTTGTCTTATTGCTTAGAGTATCTGGAACAATACCCAATACTAGTGACTATAGTGGATATCATTATCTTGTACCTGATTTTCATGAGCATTCTGCCCATAGTTCACCATTATTGTTTCGTGTTCAGATGAGATCATCCTTATTAAAGAGATAATTCTTATCCTTAGTTTCCTATGATTTTATATCAATAACTGTTCAATTTTTATTAAATGCCTCTTAAGCATTTTTCTAAATCAGTGGTTCTCAGAAATACATAAGAATTCCCAAAGAGCACTTAAAAAAATACAAAGACCAAGACTTGCTCCAAATATACAGCAGGATAATTTTCCCAGTAGAAATCCAACACATGGAGCTGGTTCTTTGAAAAGATAAACAAAATTGATAAAGTTTTAATTGAGACTCATCAAGAAAAAAGGAGAGAGGACCCAAGTAAATAAAATTGGAAATGAAAGAGAGGTGACAACTGACACTACAGAAATACAAAGAATTGTAAGAAAATACTGTGAACAATTATGTCAGCAAAATGGACAATCTGGGAGAAATGGATAAATTCCTAGCAACATACACTCTTCCAAGACTGAGTCAAGAAGAAATGGAAAATCTGAACAGAACAATGACTACTAATGAAATTGAATCAGTAATCAAAAAACTCCTAACAAACAAAAGTCCTGGACCAGATGGCTTCACAAATGAATTTTACCAAATTTCAAACAAGAATTAACACATATGTTTCTCAGACTATTCCATAAAATTCAAGGGGAGCAAAGGCTCTCAAGCTCACTTTATAAAGCCAGCATTACCCTGATTCCAAAACCAGACAAAGACACTACAAAAAAAGAAAATTATAGGCCAATATCCTTGATGAACACAGATGCAAAAATCCTCAACAAAATATTAACAAACCAAATTTAGCAATACATTAAAAAGATCATACACCATTATCAAGTGGGATTTATTCCTGGGATACAAGTTTGGTTCAATACCCGCAAGTCAATTAATGAGGTACACCACATAAATAAAATGAAGAATAAAAATATGATCATATCCATGGATGCAGAAAAAGCATTTGACAAAATCCAGCTTCCATTTATGATAAAAACTCTCAGCAAAGTGGGAATAGAGGGGACATTCCCTCTTTTGTTGAGGCCACAACAAAATAAAGGGCATATATGATAAACCCACAGTCAACATTGTACTCAATGGTGAAAAGCTAAAAGCATTCTCCCGAAGATCTGGAACAAGACAAGGATGTCCACCATCACCACTTTTATTCACAGTATTGGAAGTCCTAGCCACAATAGTCAGGCAAGAAAAAGAAATAAAAAGCATCCAAATTGGAAAGGAAGCAGTAAAATTGTTATTATTTGGAATGACATGATACTACATTAAAAGGACCCTTAAAGATTCCACCAAAAAACTATTAGAACTTATAAATAAATTCAGTAAAGTAGTAGGATACAAAATTAATATTCAGAAACGGGTTGTATTTTTAGATACCAATAACAAACTATCAGAAAGAGAAATTAAGAAAATCCCATTTACAATTGCATAAGAAAAGTTGATGAACTTTTAATTGAGACTCATCAAGAAAAAAGGAGAGAGGACCCAAGTAAATAAAATTGGAAATGAAAGAGAAGTGACAAGGAATACATTTAACCAAGGAAGTAAGAGACCTGTATTTGGAAAATTATAAGACATTGAAGCAAGAAATTGAAGAAAATACAAGAAAATGGAAGCAGATATCATGCTTATAGATAGGAAAAATGTCCATAGTACCCAAAGCAATATATAGATTCGATGCAATCCTTATCAAAATGCCAATGATATTTTTCACAGAATTATAACAAGTAATTCTAAAAAAGACCACAAAAGACCCCAAATAACCACAGCAATTTTGAGAAATAAAAACAAATTTGGAGCTGTCACGGTACCTGATATCAAACTATACTATAAGGCTATGGTAATCAAAACAACATAGTACTGGCATAAAAACAAACACATAGATCAATGGAACAGAATAGTGAGCCCAGAAATAAACCCACATGTATGTGGTCAACTTATGACAAAGCAGGCAAGAATATACAGTGGGGTAAAGACAGTCTACTCAATAAATGGTGTTGGTTGTAAAGACACATGCCAAAAAATGAAACTGGACCACCTTCTTACACGATATACAAGAATAAATTCAAAATGGATTAAAGACTTAAATGTAAGACCCAAAACCATAAAATAAAAAGAACTCATACAATTTCAAAAAAATCCAAACAATCCAATTGAAAAAATGGGCAGAGGACTTGAATAGACATTTCTCCAAAGAGGATATACAGATGGCCAATAGACATGAAAAGATGCTCAACATCCACTAGTCATCAAAGAAATGCAAATTAAGGCCACAATGCAATATCACCTCTCACCTGTCAGAATAGCTATCATCAATAAATCAACAAACAACAAGTGTTGGCAAGGATGTGGAGAAAAAGGAACCCTCATGCACTGTTGATGGGCTTGCAAATTGGTACAGCCACTCAGGAAAACAGTATGGAGTTTCCTCAAAAAATTAAAAATAGAACTACCTTATGACTCAGCAATTCTATTTTGGGTATTTATCAAAAACAAACATACAAACAAAAAAACACTAATTTGAAAAGATTTATGCATCCTTATGTTCATTGCAGTATTATTTACAATAGCCAAGATTGGAAGCAACCTAAGTGACCATCAAAAACCAACTGCATAGAGAACAGGTGGTACATATACATATACAATGGAATATGACTCAGCCATAAAAAAGAATGAAATCTTACCATTTGTAACAACATAGATGGACCTAGTGTGTAATATGCTGAGTGAAATAAGTCAGAGAATTATAAATACCATATGATTTCACTCATGTGTAATCTAAAGAACAAAATAAACAAAGAAAACAGAAATAGATTCATAGACACAGAGAACAAACTGATGGGAGGGGGGTTGGGGGCTGGGTGAAAAAGGTGAAGGGCTTAAGACGTACAAATTGATAGTTACAAAATAGTCAAGGGGATTTAAAATATCACATAAGGAATATAGTCAATAATGTTGTAATAACTATGCATGGTGCCAGGTGGGTACTAGACTTATGGGGGGATCACTGCATAAATTTTACAGGTGTCTAACCACTATGTGTACACTTGAAACTAATATAAAATAATACCGAATGTAAGTGAAAAAAAATTAGACCCATGATTGGAAGGAACATTGATTTGTATGATTACATGTATATTTCTCTCTCTTGACTTATTAATGTGTTAAGTTACCTTATAGAACTCCTAAGATTAAACCATCCTTGCTTTCTTTGAATATACCATACTTGGCCATGATTATATTCTTTTAATATGCTGCTGGGTTTTCTTTGCAAGTATTATGACTTATACTTTTTATGTCATACAAATGGAATTGGGTCATAGTTTCTTCTGTTATGTATCCAAGCTATGGCAGCTTTGAAAATAAAATTGTGAAGCAATCTATATTTCCAAAACTCTTTAAGCAGTCAAGAAAAATTGGTCTGTTCTTGAAAATATGAAAGTGCTCTCCTGTTAAGTTATCCAAGCCCAGGGCCATTTTTGGAGATAATTTTTTGGCAACATTTTCCATTTATTTCATGATTTTTAGGGTATTAGTCCATTTAGATTATGTTCCTTTTTCCCAATAAATTTTTTTTTTATTTTTATTTTCCTCTAATATTATCCATTTCATCCACATATATATCCATTGCCTTTATTCCAGTCTCTTCTTTATCTGTTATATTCTCTTGCCTTTTGGTCATTTTGTAATTATTTGTTTGAATTCTCCCGCTACCTTTTTAATTTTTTTTCTTGATTAGATTTCCCAACAAGGAGGTCTCTTGTTGTTTTATTTTTTTGTTTCCCTGATTATTGGTGTGTGTGGACATCCTTTCATTGATCAGTCATTTGCATGTCTCTCTTCAGTGATTTGTCTGTTAATACGCTTTATCCATATTTCTTCTGGGCTATTGGACTTTCTGCTGGTCATATTGTGGATGCAGAATCTTTATCTGAAATGTGCTTATAGAATTGTCGTTTATCTTACACGTTTACTTGTGTGAGGTCTTTGGCTGTTGTTTGTTTTGGGTTGTTGTGGTGGTGGTTCATTTTTTTGCTCTGCAGAAATATGAATTTCAACCTTTGCCATTATAGTGTCTGCGTTTCATGTCTTTTGAAAAATGCTCCCAATGCCAAGATTTTGAAAATAAAATTGGGAAATAAAATAAGTGGGCATTATGTCTAGCGAGGTACATGAAACACAGTCAGCACTCAACAAATGTTCCTCTTCTTCATGCACCTTTTTCCCTCCTCCTCCTCCTTATCATGTCACTCTGAATGGAGAGTAAAAGTGCCCAAAGTGGAGTCTAAGAAACACAGACTTACCCAACCATATTTCCAGAGGATCTGATTTTCTGCAGTTATCAGTAGCCCCCCTCGGATTGAAGGAACACCTGCCCTTGTGTAGTCCTGTGTGTACGTATATACATGCCCACATGTATTCATTTAGTTATGCGTTAAGCATATGCATATGTACACAGGGGTTCTGGTGTAACAAAATCCCATTTTAAAGTTTTTAAAATATTTCCCCGCTGTAAGTATTTGGATTTATTCCATTAAAAAAGGATCACATTGACCATCAGTGAGCATTAACAGTCTTACCTAATCGAATGTGAAACATCATCAGGGAAATCTTCTATGCACTGAAAGTTTTGTTTCTTTCAAAACATATAAATAAAACCCCACAAAGCTGATTAAAAAAAAAATTGCCTCAGATAGGAAATAGTCGATTATATCGCATTTCACTGTGATAAACAGTACACTAAATGGGCGCAGTATTCTGAAATTCACATGTGGAAGAGAACCACACAAGTGTAAAAAGTAGAATTTATATACAGGATTAGGGTAAAAGTGTATGTTACCACATGTTTGCCTGATAGTATATAATTGCTGAGCATTATTTGTCGCTTAGGGGGATCAGCTAAAGCCTGGTGTATAAAAATTCATGCCAGTAGGAAATTTACTATAAATCAAAGTCTAGATTACTCCATAACGTGATGTCTCCGAGTGGTAAATTCACTTACACAAATTTGGCTTTCCGGGTAATGAACAACCTTTCTGTTGGAGTTGGAGGCCCATCATAAATAAGTTCAGATTAGACACAAAGCCTTGCTTCCCTTTCCTTTTGCTTTTTTGGGAGGGGATCTGTGCACTTCCTTCTGATGCTGAATTTCCATCAAGTGATGGCCTGGAGGGTATGTCCTTGGATGTAGGTCAAAGACAGCCATCTTGAGCGCTGTCTACTGACAGTGCACCACAGGAAATTTCATTTTCTCCATAACACAGCTGCAGCTGTTTCCTGCTCTAGATGGGTGCAGTTCCGCCTTCCACCAGGGTATTGCCTGCTCTAGAACCCGGTGAGGCATGGGCTGTCTCATGCCACACTGCAGTGCCATGCCCCTGGTGCTTCTGCCTGTCAGTTCCATTGGTCCCTGAGGAGACATCGCATTATTTTTGGAGTGAGAGCGAGAAAGAGAGAAGGAAGGCACTTGGGCCCCATAAACAAGAGGTACATACTTGCAAGAGATTTCCAAAAAAGATGAAGCTGAGGAGGTATGAGTTCTTTGAGTTCCAAAGAATCCATGTTTCTTTGGAAGTCAGCTACATAGAATCACATTCAACAGAAAAGTTACTATTAATACTAATACTAAACTTAATACTGGTGGTAATGATAACCATAGTGCTAATGCTTAATATCTCTGTGTATTTGCTCTGTTTCAGGGGCTGTGTTATTACGCTGGATGTGCTTTCTCATTTTCTTCTCCCAGCAACCCTATGGCATGGGTACCATTTACAACAAGAAACCCAGGGGTCAGAGAGGTCTGGGTGAAACACCTGAGGTCACTAGCTGCAGCTCATATTCTTTAGAATGCTCTGGAGCCAGTGTGGTCTGGCTGGCTCACAGCTTGTCCCTTCACTGACCCCTTCTGTGGCTCCAGGACGCACACCAGGGACTCACGCCAGGGACTCATGCCATTTCTTTGTGTAGGACTTTTCCCTCTGTTCCTATGTTCCTCTGGTTTCAAGAACCCCCAGCTGATGTCCCTAGTGAATTTCTGGACCATTAGTCCCTTTGTATCCACTCAGCTGCTTCCCTGCTCCATCCCTGAGAAGTTGTCTGCCTTCTCTCTCACTTAGACCTGTTCCACCCTCAGTCACATTTTATGCCTGGGGAATTCAATCATCAGTATGTTCTTATTCCTTAATCCTCTCCATGACAATCTCACCTTCCATGTCCGCCCTCTCTTCTCTCCATCGGGCACCGACAGGCCTGCTTGTGACATTTCCAGGGCCTAGGACAGGAGGACAAATGGAGGCCCAGTTTGACTCATGTGTCCTTCTTTGTATTTTCAGTTCACTTGATCACTCACTAAACTTTCAACAGCAGCAAAACGTTCTTAAGAGCCAGAAAAGAAAAAAAGAAAAAAAAAAGGAAGAAAAATTGGCGTCGCTGTTTTCATATGAAGGCCCTCAGAGCAGGGACTTAGGCTAGGGGACCCTTGCGCCATCTCAGAGGAGAACAAGGCTCGGTCCCAGCTCAGTGGGACTAGGCCCGGGGACCATCACCAAGCTGCCCTCCTAATCGTTTTCCCCTGTGGTGCACATGTGAGGCAGATGGATTCTCTGCCACTGACACACAGACTTCCCCTATGGGAGACAATGGGGGCTGCCCTTATCCACACAGAACAAAGCCAATTATCTGGAAACTGGCAGAAAAATGTTGGTGTGGGCTTGTAACTAATTCTTTGCTACTGTGACTGTCAGAAGTCAAGAAGGGCAAGTATTTTTCTGCTCAGATGTTTCTAGTCAAGTTTGGGGAGGGCATTCTCATGTTTTTTTCTCCCTTCAGCCTTCTCACTCATTCGTATTATCTTCTCTCTCTCTCTGTCTCTAACCTTTATCATCAACTAGAAGAAGGGAATAGTAAGTTAAAGGAAGGAGAAGGTCTTTCCACCAAAGTTTGGTAGATTGAAAACTGAGTAAGAAGATTAAAGGCAGGAGGCCATATGTAAGGACTTCTCACCTGAGACAACACAGGCTGCTGCTTCCTCCGTGTAAAGACCCCCCCAAGAGAGCTGACTCTCCTTAAATGTCCACTGAATGAAAATATGTTCTCCAGTTAGAACAAGGAGTTAGAATTAGTGTGGGTGTTAAGCAGTGACCTATAACAATTTAAAATTTAATGAGGCAAGAGACAAATTGGTCTTGTGTTTTATGTCTCTAAAACTTGTAAAACGGGCCATTCTCTTAACCATGTTAAAATAAATATTAGTTAATATTAATGGCTTGATATTTCGATGAAGGTCTTTCTTTTTAAATGGTAAATAAAGTAAACTGACTGGGAAAACATATCATGTTCCTGTTGGCTGGGCCAAACCATGCTGTTTACCTAGTGGCAGCCCTCCAGGCTGAAGGCTGAGGGTCTGGGGGAGATGAGCGCCTCCAAAGGCCTGGCCTTGCAAAGCCAAACCTGCAGAGCCAGGACCAACCAGAGTGAGGTTCACTATTTAGGAAGCAAGTCTGCAAGAAACCACTGGACATCTAGGGAACAGGGCTGGGAGAACCAAAGCCAGGGACAGGAGAGCCAAGGAAATGAGACAGTGCAGCATCATAAAATTAAAGAAAGACCATGGAGTCGGGGAGTCCCTGAGTGCTTTGGCATCCTGCTACAGACCACAGCTCAGAGAATTTCACTTGCCCCGTGTCTAAATGCATACTTAGCCCTCAGCTTGGGTTGTGGAATTCATCTTCACTTGTTGCAAGAACCAGTGTTGACTGAAGCCTCCCTGCATGAGCTTTCCTCCCAACCCATCAAGGTGGTTCTTGGATTGCTGGGAATTTTGTGGTTCTGTCCCATTGTCTCCTCTTTCCCTAAAGTAAGGACCGTGTTTCACTCAGCCTGGTTTGAGCCTGAATGCATCATATTTTTAAAAGTATATGTTGAAAGAGGATGCTCCATGTCTCAAAGGCTGTGGGGTTAATTACTGCTTTGAATTTAAGCAGGGTAGCCAGAAGGATGATTTTTTTAAAAGATTATGATTATAGGACTTCCGGTTAGAATCCTTGGGCATCAGGCAGGGGTAGCAGTCAAATTTGGGGGACAGGAGAATAAAATGACAAGAATCTCACATTGGATAAGTATATATACACAGGCCGCCTCTTTTCCCACTGTAATCACTGTTCCTTTCAGTATATCCCGGATGTTTAGTGAACCAAAAAATACACTTAAAGCTTTTCTCAATGCACTTTCGAGAAGCCCAGCATACTTTTAACCCAAATTGGCTGTCCCAGGAACACCTGTGAGCAGTTTGATTTTGTTCATTTTTAACTGAAACTTAAGCACCACACCACGCTCTTTATTCTTTGAATGACTATTGATGAGGGGCCCACTTGGTACCAAGCACTCTTCTAGGGTCTGGGAATATAGCGAACAAAAGCCAGTATCTCTGCCCTCATGGAACTAGATGTTCTAGAAGGGGAGAAAAACCATCAACAAGATAAGTTAGATAAATATTAGATTGACCTGTACAACACTGCCATTTTGATACGTCAAAAAGTTGAAAAATTGGCCATTTCATAAAGTTGAACTCATATGGTACTTTGATAGTGATAAGTGTTAAGAAGAAAAAAAATAATAAAGTAAGAAAGGTAATAGGAAATGTTGAAGTTAGGGACTTTTAGTGAAGAACAGCCCACACAGAGAAGGTAAGATTTGAAGAAAGGTTGAAGGGGCTAATGGAGCCAGCCAAATGCATATCTGGAGGGAAGAACATTCCAGGCAGAATGAACCTTCCAGGCAGAATATGCAAAGGGCCTGAGGTGGGACCAACAAGGAGGCCTGCATGGTAGGAGTAGAGTAAGTGGGTGAAGGATGAGTAAAAATGATGTTAGATAAGTAATTAGGAGCCAGGTGACATAGGGCTGGTGCCATCAGGATGCCTTTGGCTTGACTCTGAGTAAAAGGTGGAGCCCTTTGTGAAGTTTTTGGGCAGAGGAATCACTTGCTCCCACGTAACGTTTCATGAGGATCCCTGGCTACTGTGTCGAGCAAAGGCTGCAGGGACAAGGGCAGAAGTAGGCGGACCAGTTAGCAAGCTATTGCAGTCATCCAGCAAGATAATGGTGAGCCAGATCAGGTGGTGGCAGCGGGATGGTGTGTGGTGATCTACTTCCGGGTTGATTTAGAAGGTAGAGCCAACAGGAAATGCTGAAGGATCAGATATTGGAGCCAGGGGGTAAAGTTGACACTAAGGTTTTGGATTTGAGCAATGGGAAGAATGGAGTTGCTCTGAACTGAAATTAAGATGACTGTGGCAGGAGCTGATTCAGGCCGTAGGACTCCCCATCTTGGCAGTACGGTGGGCTAAGTTCTGATGTGAAAATGCATAGGTGAGGGAAAGGAAGGGAAGTAGCCTTCAATAGCCTTTTCAGTAATAAAAATAAATGACAATTCTAAGAATAGGTATTGACTCCTTACAGTTCACCTGGAGCTAACCTTTGGGCATAACTTTTATTTTTTTCTTTTTTATCTGATAAGCATAACAACCCCTCTGATGGGGGCTGGGTTGAGATGCCCACTGCCATGAGGTCTTGGAATTCAAAACCTGTCTGAGTTGCTCCTGGGTTGCTCAGGGCTTATTTCACTCCTCAAAGTGAGTGATTATTTGTGAGGCTTACCACTGGGTAAGAGCAAAAGACTAGATGCAGTTGGGACTTCTGAGAAAATTGTAACTACCGACATGCTAGGTGCTCTGCTCAAAGGTGAATTCCCATAGCAGGTGGAGAACCTGCCTCGTCAGGCATGTGGTGGAGCAGGGTGGGAATTGCAGAAGACACAGCCCTATCAGGTGTGCAGGGTTAATAATCTCATCTCAGCTCAGTGGGAGTGAGAGACATTGCTGCCCCCACAGGGTCCCAGGAGAAGACCCTTAACTGGAAGCCCACTTAGATTAGGCTGCACATGCCCTGACCTACTCAAACAGCCAACCAGGGAAGGTGCATCATCCCGGTGAGGGTGAAGATGGAGGCCCGGGGAGAAAGGTCTGCTGTTCAGAGACACCAGCTGACTAGGACCCAGTGGCTGGAGTTCATAATTAAATAATCTCAATTAATCGATTGCTTTCCTAAGAATTTGCTCCTAATTACCCCCGAGGGAACATACTCCTGCAGCCATTCCCTCGTAATAGAAAAGCTCAGGATATGGATGTCACAACAAGTGCAATTATTGAGAACACAAAGGCATATTTAAATTTTATGAAAGGTTATTAAGTGAAAAAAAGGCGCACGCGCGCGCGCACACACACACACCAGACTCTAGAAAGAATCACATCATAATTTAAAATTTTCTGGTTGGTTGTGTTTTTCCTGTCATTCTTTTCCCTTATTTTTATCTTCTAACGTTTCTATCATGAACAAGTAATAAGGAAGTTAACAGCATGATATTCGGAGACGGTCAGAACTGGGCTCCAGTCTGACTCTCACTGTCTACTAATTGTCTAACTGTGAGCAGCTGTTAGCCTTTCCAAGCTTCAGTTTCCCCATCTGTACAATAGGATTGCCATGAAGACTCAGTAAGATAATGCATGGAAAGTACCTAGCAGGATGGGTGTTTTCAATGTCATTTTCATTTCATCTTTAAATTAAATAATCAAGATAATTTGTAATCTGAGTAATCCATATTGTGCTGGGTATAAGAAAAAAACAGTTTAACACTTGTGATAAGTGGCACCAACTCTGTGGTTCAGAATTAGAGAGACACTGGGAAATAGTGAGGAACTGGAGAGCATTTAAAGGGACAGTCACTACTCAGTTCGAAGTGATTTCTGTCATGAAGGAACACAATCTTGGTTTTGCTACTTTTTTCAATTGCTAATGAAAACACCACATTGGGATTTTCATATAATGACAACTGATTTTAAAAACAAACTTTTTAAACTGCATGCAGGTCAAGCAAAATGTTCCTGTGGGTCAGATGTGGCCTGAAGGCTGTCAGTTTATAAACTACATTAGTCAGCTTTGCCCTGTAACAAATGACCCTCACTGCTTAGAGGTTATATGTCAGTCATGGGTCTGTGGGGGAAGTGCTCCATGTGTCATCTTCACTTGGGGATGCAGGATGAGGTAGCAGCCTCTGTTTGGGACATACCATTCTTGGAACGGAGAGAAAAGAGTTGAAGAAAGCACACAGTGACTCTTAGATCACCTGCTTAGAACTGGCAGACATCACTTCCTCTTTCATCTTATTGGCCAAACAGATCACATGGCCAAGCTTGATGAGTGTGGGGGAGTGTTCTCTTCCTCCAGGAAGACCTTGCAAATCTAGCAATGGAAGGGATGTTGACTGCTCTTAACAGGTAGTAGGGAGCAAACAGTTGGGAATGGGAAAGTCTCCCACAAGAACCTTCTGCCTGTCCTCCTCCTTGCAGCACTTGCTTTTCCAGAGTTTAGTTCAGCTATTGCAAATTATCTTCTAAAATCCAGCTCAGAACGTATATAGATTTCCTTAGAACCAAGTATAGTCGTTGTGGCTTGTGGGGTGAGTACCCAATCCCTTAACATGGCACTCAGTCTGTCTATAACTCAGCTCCTATATGTTAGGTTGAACTGACTGGAATGGCTGATATTCAGCTAATTTTTAACCTGAAAAATGGTTATTTCATCTTAGTCTACTAAAATATTTGTAATGTTTTATCCTCTGTGAGCTAAGGCTAGACTATCCAACATTGTCTAACAATATCCTGTAATTTCCACTTGCAGACCTTTGTTCCTGCTGCTCCCTCTGCTTATATGTACCTTCTCCAACTTCCGCTCGCCCCAGGCAGAGACTCTGTGGTTTTGCCCCTGAAATGTGCTCAGGAATAGGATCATCAGGGAGAGAAAAGAGGTCATCCCTAAGGGTATAAACTACTGGAGGATAAGCTCCTGTACCCCAGAGATCCTAACCCAGGCTTGGCTGACTTTCAATCCCCAACCCAACCCTGAATAAATAATGATCTGATCTTGTCAGCAGTGATGGTGACCTCCTAGGTCCAGAAGGGCAGACATGTATAATAAAATGGCAGGAATACAGGTCTTATGTATCTGGCAAGCAGACGTTAATTCAGTATATGTTTACTGACCACCTCTGTTTGCCTAGCCCTGGGCAGGGCTCCAAAGAGGATTATAATGAAAAAGGCAGACAGACTCACTGTGGCCCTGGAGCTCAGCCCAGTGCATCACACACATTAGAGTTTTAGAGCCAAAGTGATATTGGAGCCCAAGTAGTCCAATGCCCCCATTTTACAGATAAGAAAATCATGGTCATGCTTTCACTCCAGCCCTACGATCTATCTACACAGCAGCCATAGGGTTGGTCTTAGGGCACGAGTTAGATCATGTCTGTTTCCTGCACTGCATCTTCAAATGCATGTCACTGCATTTACATAATTAAATCAAACTATAAAACATAACTATACAGTAAAGTCCAAACCCCTTACTAAGATGGGCCACCTGCTTCTGCCTACCACCTTTCTCCCGAAACCCATCTGGTATCCATCCTCCCCCTCATGTCTAGCCCGCCCCATTGGCTTGCTTTTTCTAAGCTCATTCTTGCCTCACAGCAATATGTTCCCCCTGCCAGGTATCTCCTCCTTCCTATCTCCTCCTCCCTTCAGGGCTCAGTTCAAATGTCTCCTTCACAAAGGAGAACATGGCTAAAGTCTACCTTCTCCCCTGTTACTCTTTCTCACTTGATCAATTTTTCAGGTTGTCTTTATCTGAAATTATATTTACTTGTTTAGTTGTTAGTTGCTCTTCTCTCCTAGAGACTTTGAATTTCAGGAAAGCAGACCCTAGTCCTTCATGTTCACCATTGTGTCCCCAGCACCGAGCACAGTGCCTGTTACAGAGCTGATGATCGTTAACTAGTTGTTGACTGACTGACTGAATGAATGAATAGTGTGAAGAGGCTGGCTTATGGATACCCAGATGAAGCTTCATTCCAGGATTGGTGTTCCGATTTGTAAATAAGCCTTCTTGCCATCCTTCTACATTTGGTACATAGTAGGCACTCAAATATTTTTGAATGAATATTGAGAGTATTCATCGATGGAGTGTCAGAGGGAGGGCATTTCATTTTCATGTCTGTAACAGACATCATGAATCACTCAAAGCAATCACTTCTCGCTCAGCCTCACAACCCTCTTCAATCATTCGGTAAACCTAGTACTTGTGGCGGGCATCACCCGTACAGAAATCGGAGCAGGTCTGTTTGCCATCCCTGGTTTAAGCAGAGTCTTTGTGTTTGGGGCATGTCTAATGAAGCAGGCTCCTTACAGATCTAACAAGAAAGGGCCACCTTGTTTCCTGGGAGTTAAAGCAACCCTCCTGAGAGGGGAGGGTTGACTTTGAGTGGAGCTGGGCATCTGTCACACAGGGAGTTTTCTGTTTTACTTCCCTTGCACTTGTGCCTAAAGTCAAGGACAGCCAGTGAAAATTGAATAGGCTGCCTTGCTGAAGCCTCTAGGGTCTTTGACAGCCTCTGGAACCAGCCACTTTGGAGCTGGCAGATATGTTAGCAATGGAAGAAGGTGCTAGTGATTTGGAAGCTAGCACCCCTGGCAAACAACCAAAGTACTCTGAGCGATTTACACTTTATAAACACTGCATGCTAATTGATGATGCCGCAGGAGTTCCAAAGTTTACATTTTATCTGTATGACTATTTAATTAGCACTTCCCCACTTGTTTTTCCACCCCCCCCACCCATTAAGTCATAACTCCACGAATACAGCACGACCCTTGCCTAGTTGTGTTCACCACTTTATCCCTGATGCCCAGCACAGTAGGTGCTCAATAAATATTTGTGCATGAATGAATGAGGGAATAAAGAAAGCCTTTCTAAACCCCAAGCTATAGGACCTAGGGAACATAAGTGAGAAGAAAAGCATGATAGGAGGGGCATGTAAACTGGGCTAGAATGTCGGGGATCAGGCCGGTGACCCGCGCTCAGGACTCCTGTTCCAGGAAGTGGATGTGGGAAAGCAAAGGAGGAATATAGTGTGCTTTTTGGCAGCCCTTTCTGTCCAAATGCTGTGCTTTCAGAGAAGGTGAGTCCTGGGTTGTGGTCCTAGAGTTCTGTATGTAACCAAATCCCAGTATGCCTGGGGTCTCCAAGAGGATCATCAACCTCCCTTACAGGTTCTCAGCCTGTGTCCCAAGCTCTGCACATCCCCTCTCTTCCTCATTGTCCCTGGGGTAAGCTCCAGCATGCTTCCCTCCACATCCACTTGAAATGCCAACCCTGCCCGGCCTCCTTGGTTAATTGCCAAGGCTAAACCCGGAGAGCTCTCGTACTGTTGCTGATTCAATTAAAATCACCCACCCAAACACTGCCTCCATGCCTCTTTTAGTTTGTTTGGGTCTTTGTTTCCGTTCCTTATGGAGCGAGCCAGGAGGCGTATTCTAACCTTTAAGGGCAGATGCCTTTCTCCAGACCCACAGATTTCCTGGTGCCAGCCGTCAGCGACCGCGGCAGTCTTGGTGATCTGCTGGGGTTTATAGCGGCTGTGTGCATGGGCTGGGCTTTGAAATCAGCCTCTCTTCCTGTCAGCCTTTGGTAGTAGATTCCCACAGTTCCCTTAGTGTTCTAGGACGCAAAACCTGGGCGCTCCCCGTGTGGGGTTCTGAGCCCCGTAGCAGAGTCCTCCCACAATTTGGATACGAGTCTGGAGCTAGCTCATTCAAAGACCACATCCGACTCTACTGCCCTCTCACACTCAATCTGTGAAAAAAAAAAAATTCTGAGATTGAAGAGACAGAAAACAGAGACAGTGGGGTCACTTCATTTTATTCAGCAAAATGCACTAAAACCAAACTCTCCTGAGCGGGCAAGACATAGCGGCTCTACTGATGCAGGCAAGATTCCCTCAGGCTTTTGATCGAGTCTGCTGCCCCCTCCTTAAAGCAGCCTCCGCAGTGTTTTGTGTTAATACACTATCTGCATGATGTAATAGCTCCAGTGACAGCTGCTCCCTAAACCTCAGGGAAAAAAACCCTCAAGTAACAACCCACTCTTACTGATGCGCGTTCCCTCCGTGGAGGATGCCTCTGCCAGTTTGGATTGTTTAAAAAGGTTCATTTTGAGTCATTAGGGCAGAAAGCCATAACAATAGTTGCTCATGCTACGTCACCGCGTAGAATACAATAGCTCTCTCAGACCCTGGGAAAGATTGATTGCTGCATTTATCTGTAGATTAAATGTGAATTTGGGGACTCTTTAGGATCAGCCTTGGGAGAAGCATTACACCGGTTTGAACAAGTACCAATGGCTGGAGATGGATGGGTAACTTTATCTGCCAAGAAAAGTAGATTTCAGATCATTCTTGTGTCTTGGGGGAAAAAAAAAAAGTCTTTTTTCATTCAAACAGGTAATGTGGGTAATTGCATGTATTTTGCATAATTTGATTTATGAGGATGCTACAGTCACATATGTGCCCAGGTCTGAATTCTCTATCTTAGGAGTTGCAGCTTCAGTCAGAAAAAAAGAAGAAGAAGAAGAGGAAGAGGAAGAGGAAGAACAAGAAGAACAAGAAGAAGAAGATGAAAGAAATAGATCACGTGGGCTGATAGGGAGACTTGATTATGACTTACTTTTATGACCATTGGAAGAACCAGTAGTATGTTGACAACTTCTAAGAAGCTATCTTGAGTTAGATTAAAACCCGTCTCCTAGAAATTGTTCTAATAAGTAATTCTTGAAATTGACAGTTTGGCACAGACTTGAAGGGCTCTAGAATTTGGCAGCCATATTCTAACCCCACGTGTTGCCAAAAAGAAGAAAAGCCCCACCAAAAAGGCTTGGCTGGCTCATGTTCTGTTGTTCAGTCACATTGAGCTACATACGGTGGAGAAGTACCCCCCTTCCTTGTTTAAGAGGCAGAAAAGGAGGCCCCACGATTCTGTTCTTAGGCCTCTAGATTTTATTGAGTGTTAGTTGGTCTGCGGATAAATCCTCCAGAGATATGTGAATAAATACAAGTGGGAATTCATTCAATGATTGCCAGGATGTCTTAGGGGTGCCTAAGTAACTATCAGAAAACCTTACTAGTTTAGAATCCATTCATTCAGACTTTCAAATCAGATGACCTAAGCAGAAGTTTTCTTTTGCTCTGTCTAGGAAAGGAAAGTTTGACGAACCAAATAACCCCATGACGAGAGCTGTGAGGCATCTTATTCATTCATGCAGTTGCTCAGCCAACACTGATTGTGGGTTTAGCATCAGCCAGGCTCTGGGCTAGGTATTGGAGACTGAACACAGGTCCTGTGGATATAGTCCAGAGGAGAAGAATCCATTGCCAAGTAAACAATGCAAGTGTCACAGCAGATTCTGCAGAAGTCAGTTCTTTCACAAGGAGCCGTGGAGGCAAAAAGGAAGGAGCGGTCTGCGCTCAACCTGGAAGTGAAAGTTGCCAAAGAAGAAAAAGAAATTGCTTGTAAATGGGGCCAGTAATTACCACCGTGTTTCATAATCCGTTATGGCTGCTGCAGAGACATAATTTCAGTTAAAACGGTCTGTCTTCAGAGAGGTAAACACTTTTTCCAAATTTAGAGAATGTTGCGGGACTCAAAAATAAGAATTGCAAAACCTTATTCTTAATCAAAAAGAATAAGGGAATCAGAGGAGTATTTCTGAGATTGTTAATATCTGAGACCTTGTTTCAGGGACTCTAAAAGGTTGAAGGGTAGATCTGCCTTTGTGAGCTAGTGAATGCACTGAAATAATTTTCATAAAATTGTATCATGAGAAATCCAACATTTAAAGAGAGAGGCTTAAAATAGCTATTTTATTATTCTTTATTTCATTAGATGCTATTATGTAGGGAAAAGTTGTTAATATTTTAGAAGCACATACTGATTTTTAGGTGTGAAATGTCTTTTATTTAGGGCGCAGCTCACAGTGGCCCATGTAGGGATCGAACTGGCAACTTTGGTGTTATTAGCACTGCACTCTAACCAACTGAGCTAACCAGAGGGGTAAAATGTCTTGATGTCCAACTTACTTTAAAATATTTCAGAAATAAAAGACGAGAAAATACGGCATGTCTGTTAAGTCATGGCAATGTACTTGTGGGTGTTTATTATACTTTTCTCCACTCCTTTTTTGTATGTTTGAAAATGTCCATAATTTACAGTCAGAAAATTTGTATTATTTATTGAATTCATTTTATGTGCCAGACAGTTATGCTTGGTATTGGATATCCATCATTTCTAAATTTTACAACGACCCTGCAGGGACAATAAAACCATCCCCCTTTAAAGATGGCAGCACTAAAGCCCAGGGTCACCCAGTAGGTAAGAGGCAGAGTCCAGCCTAAGTCTGGGTATGTTTAATGCCAGATGCACCCCATATATCTTCATCATGAGTGCAGTCGGCTGCTCAGAGCAGGTTTTCTCTCCCCAATCTCTGTCAAGGTGTCCATTCTCCCCCTTCTTGGAGAATTCAGTGGTAGACACCTCTGCCTTAAGGTGAGCCACATTCTACCTCTGTAAAGTGAATAGCTGCACACTAATTAGTTTAAACTCCTTAATGTCCCATCAGGATCCCTGCGAGACAGTGGATTCTTCCCCTGGTTCTCCTCTGCCTCACTCTTCAGCCACATTGAACTTCTTGTTGTTCCTTCTACATGCCAGGTAGTCTCTATGCTCTTAGCATTTCCCAATGCTTTCCCATCTGCCTGCAGACTGCCTGCCACCCCTTTCTTCTGGCCAAATCCTGGTCATTCCTAAAGTCTCTGCTATTGCCATTTCCTCAACAATCCCTTCCCTGATTGCCCGTTTAATTATGTGTTTACCTCTGCCTTCCCAGCTAGACGGTAACCTACATATGGCCAGGTTCTGGCTGATTCTAGTATGTGTTCAGCAGAGAATTATTATGATGAACAGAACTGGACTCTGGTTCTTCCATCTCAAGCTACGTGAACTAATTCAGGCCCCTTTGAACCTCTGTGGAATAAAATGGGTCTCTCCCCCAAACAATAGCCCTTTAACTATTCAGCCACTCTTTCCTGCTTCTCTGTTTTGTAGCCTTTTTTTCTTTGACTAAACATCCCAGTTTGATTTTTTTTTTTTTTTTTTGCCTCATTTATCACTCAGGTGAACAACCTGAGTGCATGTCATCTGTCACCAAGATTGGTACTGGATATTGTCTTTTCAAGTTCGAGCCAGCTGAGGTCGCTTACTCAGTTTCTTCAACAACCTTGGCCAAGGATTGCTTGACCCAACTAGCTTACAATGGTGATTCCTTTAATACAACTTGGTTTTAAAAAAAATGGATTCTCATGATCTTGGTGGGAGACCCTTGAAGTCAGGGACAAGGTCTTATTCATTTGTGAATATATACAGTTGACAGGACATTGGAACATGTATGTGTGTCTAACATTGGTTATCAATGGCTTATTTACAGGTGCATTGCAATGTTAGAAATGTTTCCCTGGGCAAAGCAGCAGATGGAAAGACCTGCCCCATCTGCTGGTTCTCTCCCCCAAATGGGTCTCAAAAAATGGGTCTCTCCCATCTCTGGGAGATCCATCAATGGGAATTTTATCCAGGCTGTGGTGAAGGCTTATACTGTTCATATAAATGAAAAAAATAAGTTCCATTCACCATGTTTAGAATAGTCTACCCTTTATAAATCTGATTCTTTTACTCGGTGTAGGCTCAATTTTCAGCTCTGTTATGGGTTGGTTAACTGTCTCCCATGGGCCAACTCCTACCATCCCATCTGCTTTTATAAATAAAGTTTTATTAGAACACAGCCATGCCCATTTGTTTATGCATTGTCATAGCTGCTTTCACACCACAACAGCAGAATCAAGAAGTTGCAACAGAGAACCGCTGGCCAGTAAAATAAGTTTACCAGGTAAAATAAAAAGCCTAAATTAAATTTAAAAATCAGATAAACAATGAATAAATTTTTAGTATAAACATATCTCAAATATCACATGGGACATACTCATGCTAAAAAAAAAAAAGAAAGAAGGTACTTACTGTTTATCTGAAATTCAAATTTAACTGAACTCTTCTATTTTTATTTGCCAAATGTGGCAATCCTACCTGTAAAGCCTAAAATATTTACCATCTGGACCTTTAGGGAAAAAGTTTGCAGATACCTCCGCTGTAGTAATAACAATGATGATACAAAGGAATAGCAGGAATAAGAGCAACAACAATAATAATAGCAGTAACAGCCTCTTGTATTTGCATTATCAGTGTCAATGCATTATTTACATGATCTTCAAAACATCTACCTTAATGTTGGCAGAGGCTCTGGATCACACCATGAGCTCTTGGTGATGCTAATACTACAAGACCCACCACCTCCTCATTTGGCGTGTCCCGGTCCTCCGTGGGCGTACCAACTCTTTTTGGAGAGGGGTTTGTGGCTTATCATTGTTCTTTTCCCACAGGTTTCTGTCACACTCTTTAGGCTCTCCTATTCCAGAAACAAGTCAAGGCACCCCAAACCACTGCCGTTGCTGTATTTTATTCCTTGATTAACTGATGCCATATGCTTATTTTACCTGTCAAGTAACTGTAGCATTATTTCTGGATTATTTTATCTGAGAGTTGTTTTTACATAGCACATTCTCATGCACTGAAACACCTCCACGCAGATCAGCAGAGAGACCCTGTGGGAAGCCAGATTTATATGAATAAGCATTTAACTGGGATATCCTCAGGGCTGTCTTCCCAAACTTACCTACTGTTGTGATCCAGTCCCCCCGTGGTGAAGCGATGTCTTAATTGTACATCATAGCTCACTCAGTTTTATTCCCAACATCTATGTGAAAATACTTTAATAATGAATTAAATAGCAACTGGATTTGATAACTAAGTTTTGCTACTCAGTCTATGTCAGCTGTTTCTGAGCTAAGGAAAAGAGTAAACATTTTTTGAAAGGAGGAAAAAGTAAAGAAAGAAAGAATTTCTGCAGCTACGTGCAGAAATAACAAGGACCCGGTCCATGTGACTATATTGAAAACACTGCGTTGGGGTCTTCAAAGTGCCCCCAATCAATTTTTTACAACCTGAGATACTTGCTTACATTACAGACAGTAGACTGTTACCTTAAGGAAGGAGATGAGTGGGAGATAAAAGGGCTTCAGAATGTGTTTCTGAAGAATCCGGTCTGCTCCTTGACTTTGGGCGTTGGGAGGTACATTAATTTACCTATGATATCACAGGCTCTCGGATGTCAGCGTGTTACTCTGGTGGTGCTGTGAATTTGCCTTTTTCAACCATTAGTAAAGGATGAGACTGAAACCTGTGTTCTGATTTCATGTGATAACCTTGACACTAGACTACTGTTTGGTAGGGGGCTTATGTCAGGGAGGGGTGCTGACACTCTGTCAGAAAAAAAGTCAAGCTCCATAACGAAAGTTTGTATTATAAAAAGTCCCAGTGTTGGAATTTACTAACTTTTAAAGAACCTTCGACCAAAGCGCTGAAACTTCAAAAGTACAAAGATGAACTCGTTAAAGTAAAATACAATTTCATTACTCTTTTTTTCTTTTGCATGTAAAAATATTCTTCATGTAGTTTAAGTGCACTGCTCTTCAAAATGAACTGTAAAACTTGAAAGTGTCAGTCATTCAGATAATTGGAAACATATAAATTTAAGGAATGTGCAGCTGTAAAATTAACTACTGGATTCATTTAAAAGACTAGATTTACTAAAGGTAAAATCTGCTATTTTCCAAAACGCTTTTTTCCTCCATGATTATGTTGCAAGGGAAGAAAAAACAATCTTCATCATACATTTAGTGAATTTTAATGTTACTTTTTTTGTTGTTTAGTCTTTCGTCCTTGAGTATTGAGAATAGAAACTACCATGTTTATCATACTTATTTTGACCTTAACCTTTTTTTTTTTTTTTTTTTTTTTTTAATGAAAGAGACTTAAAATGTCCCAGCTGGTCCTACTCCCACTGAAGGGGAGGAGACAATGGCGAATGCTTTTTCCTGTGCAAATGTCGAGAAGATGGAGTAAGACCTGAGTGATTTAAGTGAACTGTGAAAATAGCCCTCTTCTTGTATTCATGAAAAATGTAGAAAGCTGTTTCTTAACATCGTAATATGATTGTAATTTTCAAAATGACAACAAGAAATGGCACAACAGTGGGCCAACTTGAGGACTGTTTCTTTTAGAATACTGTTCATAATTTGCTTTAATTTATGCTCTGTTGGATTGGTATAAAAGGGAAGAATTCCACAGATAGGTAAACTAGGGTAGCCTGAAATGTCATAAAACAGAGTTGCTTTTGAGGTTTGGCTTAATTGTTAGGGAATAATATCTTATTCCAAATTGAAATTCCACTGCAAAGATCTAAAAATATCAAGAATTAGTCAGAGTCTGTAATCTAAAAAGAAAAATATAAAACTACCTTATCTGGTGGAATTTGGTGGCTAGCCCTCACCTTGGCAAACCAAGTGTTTTGAATTTCCAAAATGGACTCTTTTAATATACTTAAACCTTATTTGTTGGTAGAGACCTTACTCAAGAATACATTTGATCCATTCACCTTCATTGACATAAACCCACTGTAACCTTGGAAAATGTTACATAGTTTGAGCTTTTTGCAAGGGAGTTGGTTTGCCTTTTAATGTATAATAAGAAGAGTGAAAAGATCCAATATCCACAATTTCTTAGATTAAATGGCTGGATTTCTTTTGGCTACATGACCCACTTTGTCTAAATGCCAGCCCTCAGTGTGCAGGCTAGCAATTTCCTAGGAGAAATGGAAATCTAACTCAGAAAGTTCTAAAATGGGGGCAGGGATCTTCAAGTCCAAGGATTCCTCAAGGTCATATTTGCTGCTGGGGGGCTCTGAAGGATGGCAGGAAGCCCTCGTCCTCATTAGTTGGCCTCACCTGTCACGATACCTGTCCAAGAAGTGGTTCCGAGGATGATGGATTTCTAGGAAAAGCATGAAATGAGAAGAGGCAGAGGTTTCTGTGATTTTCCTGGGTGTGACTGGAATGGCTGTGGTATGCATAGTTTAGAATTGGGGAACTCAATTCACATGATTTGGCTTAACCCATTTCAGAGTCCTAGATTATCTCAACCATAGATTCCAATCCCTTAATCTTTCAGAAGTGCATAATTTTAATATGATGCAGGTTTTTGCATAGAAGATTTTAAACTGAATGTATGGAGCTCTGTCTCTTCTTCATGAATTTAGAACAATCCATGTTAGTTTGGAGGAAGATGGTGGATTACTGGGGTCACCTGACACAATTCAGGGACTCGCTGGGAAATATTGGATAGCCAGGAAATTGGAAAAGAGTTATACTTTAGCCACACTAACAGTGATCAAATGTAATTTTCTCCAGATGAGAAAATGGTCCCTATTTTTATTCAAATACAGAAAATAAGAACTTGACATACATGTGTGTATGCATATGAATTTATGTTGATTTGATAGAATTGTCTTTTACAGAAGAGAAATATTACTTGAACTTAAAATAAAATTGACTTTTCCATATTAGACTGACTGAAAACATTTAGTATTAACTAAGAGAGGTGATTACATTTCTTAAATTGTAAGCTATTTGATGAGAAGCTTGTGTTTATGTAAGTGCCAGTAGCCCAAACTATTAGAATGCTCAAAATGAACAATATTTATGAGTTTATAATTCCTACTTCTGTCCCTTGCTGAATGCGTACCCTGTGCCAGGCAACGTGTTGAGTATTCATTGACTTCTCACATAAATCCGTTGAGATAATTATTAGACTCACTTCATAAATAAAGTGGGGCACTTTGTTATTAGGTCGAATCTTTTGATGTTGTCATTTTTGTGGGTTGAATATACCTAGACACTAGAAATTTTATGTAGATCCTCGTAATGCAATTTTATTATACTGACCGTATCTGCATAAATGTAATTATCACATGAATTTGGATTTAACACTAGTCAACTCATTGCAGTCTGAACCGCCTCACCACCAAGCCTGGGATAGAGAGATCAGTCTGGAAGGCAGGTCCTCTGTTACCTCTCAGATTTCTTTAAAAATCCAAATTTGCTTTCTGCTGGGTAACGTCACAGTGCTCTTTTGTGGGAGATAAGTCTTCCGGAACAACTTGCATCTTGTAGAATTGCTAATTAAAGCTGGGGAAAGTGTCACAAAGCAAGGAGCCCTCCTCTGCTGGAAATGGCAGTAATTCACCATGCTGTACACTATCATTTGATGTTGTTTTCTGATTGCCAAGATTCACTGTAGTTTCAAGGGGAGTCGTTTTTAGTTCAGCGTGGAACGCTCACCCAGAGTGTGTCCATATAAAAGTGGGTTTTAAGCTAAAATTTGAAAAGGTAGAAGCAGCATATTTGAATATGGGTTTGGGTATGCATTCTTTTCTTTCTTCTTTGTATCTCATTATTATTTTTTTTTAATCATAGTTACATGTAGTTGCATTTGCTTTGAGGGAGGGAACTTAGGAAGGAGGAGGGTGAGAGTGCGGTGCTAGGTGAGAAAGATTCAAAGAAGCAGAAAGGACTGACTGCCCTATTTCTAAAACAGCAAGCCATCTTCCAAGGGTTTAATAGCTCGGAAACAAACAGTTGCTTGTACCACTTTGTTTTCGAGCTGATTTGATTTTTCGTGGCTTGGGTCAGTGTTTGGAAATAATTCATCAGAAAGAGATGTCAGGAAGAACCACAGACACATTAAAGTCCAACAGCCTTTGACATGTCATACCTCTGGTGCTCTGAGACTTTTAATTTTGAAATTTTAGAAAGATAAGCTAACCGGAAAAACAGTGATCCACAGCCTCAAAAATACTTACTGTCAAGTCCAATTTCCCATTTCTTCTGTCCCATTGGGCACGTATGGGAAGCTCCATTGCACCTTTTAAAGTGAGACTAGCCTTGAATATTTTGATGTCAAACAGCATAAGTTGAATTCACCAATATTACAGTCACCTAAGATTATGCTAGCATCAAAAAGCCTCCTGCTGCCCCCAGTTTTTAATAATTATCATTGCCTACTATTATGTAGGTGCAAAAACACTTGAAGATGATAAAAGTGTGTTCAAAAGTCTGAGGATAATGAAATTATGTCAAGGTGGCTTTTTAGCTTAGTGATTGTGTTTCAATTTGTAAATGTTATAACTGTTTAAAAAAAATTTTTTTTCTCTCTAGCAAGCTGCAAACTTTTAAAGACATTAAGCCTGCCAAATTATAGCCACTTATTTCTGCCTGACGTATTTTTCAGCTTAGAACCACAGAGGGACTGCCAAGCCTGTTCCTTTTCATTACCTGTTCTGTGTCTGGCCCAGAGTTTAGATTTTCGAAAATGGAAAAAAGCTGTTTGCAAAATCACAAGGCTCTTGAGCTCTTAGTTTCTTCTTAGTATCAACGTTTATTTATTTAGGTTTGGGCTGGGTTTCAAAAGATTGAAATTGGAAACAGAGAAGGTGACTCTGAACACCATTTATCTGTATATAAGCGAACGTTCGATGTACGTTTAATTTAAAAAATTGCTGTTTCCTACAAGAGGGAGCTATTTTTCACATTGTTACAACATTTTTAGAGGTCACTAGGTGGTCATGTCACCAGCGGGGAGTTTTTGTTTGGCAGGCGGCATTGGCAGTTAGTTACAAATGCCTCCCATGATTCAGTGTTCAAAGGGGGCTGCTTTGCAAGTAACAAATACTTACAACCTGAGAACTGAAGTATAAAAAGTAGTGACAGGGGAAAATGTTTGGAAATGTAAAACAGCATCTTTAGTGGCCAAATTGGGGTGTTTGGGGAGTTGAAGATTACATGTCTACTTTATACTTGCATTTAGCGTTTACAGAAGCAATAATATCTTAACTACCGCAGTTGGCCGTCACCTAGCTTCTAGTTAGCAAGTGCTCTTAATTTGTGGCTTGCTAGTTACCGTGATTTGAAATAACATTCAGATTCCTGACAATAATCTTCATTAACCTCATCCCCTGCATTTGGCATCCTGGTGGCTACTCAACCTGTGCCTCTCGGTCATTCCTCATTGTGAACGCTGGTAATTTAAGCAAGATTAAGTGGGCGGCTAAAAGCACCAATTACCGGGGCTTCTTCTAGGCTTCCATATTTACAGACAAACCAGTATTTCAAATTTGGGATAAGCGAATTATAAGCTGTCTTTATGTGGAAATAAATAAATGAAGTGCAGATGGATCTTTGAGGAAATAGTTAAGTTGAAAAAAAAAAGATTAATAGCCAATAATTAGCTGAGCATTTTATTTATAATGCGTTTTTTAAAACATTAAAGTGGAGATAGATTTTTGTCTTCCTATCAGGACAATGGCTGTATTTCCTTCACCCTCCCTTCCTTTTTTTTTTAACTAAGGAACAACTTAAAGAATGCAGTTTAAGTGATAATTTAAGAATGCAATACAGTAATTTGGTTATATTATTACAATTTGTGGGTTATAGATACTTTGTATATTTTTTAAAGCTAGAAGCTAAATTCATTTGCTTTGAGCAAAGAATTGTCACGACTCATGTTGAGTTGTTTAGGATAGAAAAGCCTAAGAATTTTAGACTTCTTTAACAGGACAAAGAAAGACATTTAGCACCTGTGTCTATTTGAGGTTCAAAGAGAAACTACAAATAAATTGATGGGACTTTCGTTTATGTGACCATAGCAGTCTGTTAATATGTTCCTGTTATGATTTTGTGGGTTTTTTTTTTAATTCTTTACGTAAAAACGGGCAACTGTCACAGCCACACAGTCTTTATTTTTCCTTCAAGCGAATGAAATTCATGTTCTTAATGACACTTTGCTACTTCTTTAATCCTTTGCAGAAAGCTTTTTGGCTCTGAAGATTCATTGAAATATTGGATTTGGATATTCAAAAGAGTCTTGCTAAGTGATTAAAAAAAAGGAAGCCAAAGTCTAGAGTAGAACTGTTGTCTTGGATACACGGTCAATTTTATAATGCAGTTCTTCTTTTTGGCACTTATCAGAAAAATTTATTTCCACTTTCCAATTTACATTTGCTTAAGTGTGTGGAAGTAGAATTGTGATATCATGGTAAACATTAGGAACATATTAAATCTCTAGATACAAATACAGAAAACTGAGACTATCGTTACTCAACATTCCTTTTTTATAAAAAAAAAATAGCTTTCTCTTCTGGTGTCTGGCAGCTGGGAATACTCATATTACTCCCTTGGCAATTGGTGCTTTGAACATATTTGTCTTGTAGCTGATAATAATCGTAAATTAATGAACTAAATGAATAATAAGAGGAATAATAACTACAGCTTGTATTTGTAATAGTAATAACTGCTTCTACCCGACTGAATGTGTTAAATGGTTTACATATTTTAGCTCATCTAATTCCCCATGAGAGTGGGGATTATTATTCTCGTTTTGTGGATGAAGAAACTGTGATTCACAGAGTGAATTGACTTCCCCTGAATCACACAGATGACAGTGCTGCAGAACTAGGACTTGAATCAAAGTCTGGGGAATGGCGTCCATTCATTCAACAAATATTCGTTGAATCTTCAGTGGATTTAAAAACGTAATAGTTTTTAAAGTCTATTTAGTAATAGCCATTGTCTTTCCTGCTGGTGGATTATGGTCGCTTCTCTCCAGGAATCACTGGAGAAGAAAATCTTTCTTGTGTTTTCTTCAGATAGTCATTCTCCCTTCATGAACTTAACATTTGTCCCAGCTGAAACTCCCATCAGCCATTTGGACTGATGATTTGACACTGGCTTGACGAGTTGGCTTAAGTGATAGAAGCAATGCCTAGCTCAGAGTGGCTTCATCTCAGATATCGTTTCAGATGAATCAAATTGCATCATTGCAGTTTGGGCTTTAGGGACCACTGCTGTGTGAGTACGGATACTGCCAAAAGTAATGCTCACCATTTTTGTGAGATTTTGCCGTTTGCCACATGCTTTCCTGTGGTCCATCTCATTTGAACCTCGCAGTGACCTTAGGGGTAGGTAATATAATTTTCATTTTACAGGTCCCACAGCTAAGAGGTATAAAGTCAAGTGACTTGTCTAATGCCCACATCTAAAATCAGGTGATTATCTTTCTATTGGACTCCTGCTTGCTGTCATCCATGCCTACCTCCCAGTAGGACCAGTGGGAGAGGTAGGTTGGAAGTTCAGACTTCTCTCCCCCTTCTTTAGGATTGTGATTGGGATTGTGACATCATGGCCCATTCAGGGACACTCATGTGATATGCACTCTCCACTGAGTCTTGAAATGCTGCTGTCATTCACTTGACAAATTCTGGCACCGTACACTATAAATCACTCTCTTCTCTGTGGATTTGTAGCAGCTCTTGGATTTGGATTCAGTCTACCAGCATCCCAGATAATGAAAAGAATGAACATTCAAACACTAATTGTAGAATTATCCTGGGCTGCTTTCACTGACATCCGTGTTGTGACTAAGTGGTCATTCTCTTGTTGGAATTCAGCCAAATCCTTACTGGGTTCAAAGTGGTTGCACTGTCTGTTTTTATCTGTGTCAAGGGTATCACAACTCAGAACAACAGCTACACATTGACTCTTTTATTTTGAGGACTTATTCTATACTGCCTGGGTTCAACTCTCTACTTTACCACTTATTAGCCATGAGAACTTGAGCAAGTTAATTTACCACTTTCTTTCTCTATTTCCTTACCTGTCAAATGGAAAAATAATAGCACCTACCTCATTAGATTGTTGTGCAGATTGAATGGGCTAATATGCATCAGGGAGTTAGACTAGTATAGTGTATAGTATAGCGTTATAGTACTGTAGTGCTGCAGGACAGTATAGTGTGTGGTGCAGAGAAAGTGCTGGTGATTGCTAACTATATATTCCCTATCGTGGGGTCTATTTCATGTCCTCTGGGGTGTATAACAGCCTTGGCAAAACTGTTCAATCTTGAAATAGGCCAACGGTGTGCTGATAAACCAGGTCAATTAAAAATAAAAAGCTCTGATTGATAGTGTTTGCCAATTTCCCTGGTATAAATCCTCCTACCATGGCCAAGGTACAGACTGCCCAGGAGTTGGAAGGAGATGCATATAATTGACTCTCACTAGCCAGCAGAAGCCAGTTCCAGCACACCATTGAAACAGACGCTTAGGCTATAAACTCATTAGACTAATTGCCATTGAGATGGCCCTCAAATCATAGATCTCCCCTTTTTTTAGATGTGACCCCATTATTTCGGGTGGGTTCTCAGTGACGGGAACCCCGGCCATAGCTGAATGACCCGGATTGGGCCAATCTACTTTCTTTCCAGGAAGGTCAAACATCATTCTTTTTCCATTAAGCCTGAAGGTTGTAGCAGAGTTATTTTGTAAATGGTAGGTCTTCCCAAGAAAGATTTGGGATTTCCTGATATGAGGATCCTAGAGTGACTTTCTTACTGACCTTCCTAAAGTTCATTTGTTAGCTCTTTTTTTCCCTTGATCTATCCCAATATCCCTCTAATTAGAGCTAACTTAACTTTGCTGAGTTAGCCAGAATCAGTTACTGTTGCTTGCAATCCAAAGAAACCTAACCAAAATACATGTTTAGTTGCACCACTCATCCTTTGTTAGAATTCTTTCTCTGGGAATTGCTCCTCTGTGAACTGCACCAGTAGCTTCAGAGATGGGAATGAGGCAGCTCGTGCTGTTGTTTGACAGCTGTGACTTAGCTAGAGTTCTTCCTGTTATTGAATTGGCATCAGCCTTACACCTACCTGTGACTTCCATCCTTAGGGCCTACTTCAAACCTTAGGCTCCCCCTGGAGCAAATCTCATCTGTATTTACTCTGGCAGGTAGTTAAAGGCATAACTACCATGTCCCCAAGTCTTCCCAGACACGGATTATTCCCACGTTCATAGGTTCTGTCCATATAAATATTGCATTAAAAACCAACAAAAAGGACAACAGAAGAAGAGGCAGAGTATGTTATATTTCACACTGGACCCTCTGGTCACCTTTAACTGTGGTTTTCCTGAGGATTCATGTGGACCAACTCAGCTTTTCTTTCCTTTTCTGGTCACTGAGAGCCTCCAGAACGACCTATACCTCCTTCCTGACAGCGCCTATTTGTGAAATAAAAAATGACTCTCCATCTGTATCCTAAGGTTTTGATATCTAAAACAGATATCAAAGGAATTAAGAACAATTAGGGTTCAACATGATGTTTATAAGGCAGCCTGCTTGGGAGCCTCAACAGTATTTGGGGAAACATGAAGCACTTTCAAAAGGAAAAACGAACCCCCATCTATTCAGAGTAAAGGAGGACCACAGGGAATGGCTCAGATGTTCCTCACACGCACCCTAATTATATTAATATTCAGCAATCAAATGAGGGCTTTCCAGACTATGGGTGTCATGGGCCAACAATGTGAAAAAATATATTTGAGAACTACATAAAGCTTGGTAACCGAATTAAGCTATTACATTGAATCAGGCTATTCAACTGTTAAATAAAAGGGCATTTGAACATCAAAAAATAGGAAGGACATTACCTACTACCGTGTTTCCCCAAAAATAAGACCTAGCCAGACGATCAGCTCTCATGTGCCTTTTGGAGCAAAAATTAATATAAGACCTGGTATTACATTATATTTATATTATATTATGTTGTGTTGTGTTATATTATTATAAGACCCGGTCTTATTTTACTAATTTTTGCTTCAAAAGGCGCATTAGAGCTGATTGTCTGACTAGGTCTTATTTTCGGGGAAACGTGATCAGAATGAAAGGTTGCTGTTACCTACAAAGGGTGTTGGCAGTCCTGTTCCCACAACATGTGTCTGTGTCCTCGTGTGTGCATGTATGTATAAATGAGTGCGTATGTGCTTGTATGTGGGTGTGTGAGTGCATGTGTGCGTGTATGAAAACTACAGCACAGCTAATACTAGTCATTGGGTTGACACTTAGGAATCACTTAATTTGGTCACACTTTTTCCTTGGTGGTACTTTTATCATCCATGGAAGTTATGCAGCCAAAAATAGGCGTAAATAAGGAAGAGACTATTTTAAATAACCGAATCCTCCTAGCTTTTCCTCACACACTTATCCCATCTGGAAGTCTCTCTTTCCTTCCAGTTCAGCCCTCCTTCACTCCCAGCCATTACCCCTGTCCTCTGGGAATCTTACCGTGATGCCAGACCAAATTGATGTTTCTTCCTTTCTACAACCAAGTATTTTAGTGAAATGACCAATTCACACAGACTTGGATTCAAATTGCAGCTCCATCATTTAAAAGCAATATGATTTTGGTCAATCTGTTTAAATCTCACAGCCTCAATTTACTCAACTTCACAATGGGAATAATAATAACTCTCTCCTTGGAGGACAATTTGAGTGGATTAAATAAAACAATGTGCTTTGCCTAGCTAGGCCTCACATATGCATATAGCAAACAAAGTAACTATAAATAATTATTCATCCTCCATTCTAACAATGGAATCATTAATCACCTATTATTTATCTTTTGTTTTGTGATTAAAGTTTTCCTATGCATTTGCTTTCTTTACCAGAAAAGTTTACTGTAATCCCTCTTAGCACCTAGCACAGTATTTCATCCATAGTAAATTCTCTTCAGATATGAGTGGATATCAAGACGCTGGTTGACGTTAGACTGCTCTTGTAGGCTGTCACCATGAGTATGTCACCATCTTCAAGGATGTTTTTTTAATTGGGCCTCTTATCAATGGGACTTTGTAAAACCCCCTTTAAGAGTTCTGCGGCCCCATTCTTCTGTGACTTCTGTCTTATATCCTGCGAGTTGAAGGTCAAATCTAAAGGAAGGTGCTTCATTGCTGCACAGTGGGTCTGGGCGGCCTCACGCCTGTCCTGAGAGATAGATGATCTGATCTCAAAGCAATCAGTCAACAGGTCAGTATCTTGGGGAGTGGAAATCAGTGTCTGGTCACCAGGAAGTTTCTCACAAAGTAGTTTTCCAGGTCTGGGGGCCTTTCTGGGCTTCCAGCCTCCCCGCCCCACCTTCCTCTTTGATTTGTGTAGCAGCCCCTCTCCTATAGACTGGGTTAATTGTCTCCAGTAATTAGTCTTGGGTGCACGGGACAATAATTGGATATTGTGGAGAAGAAATTACCCCACAACCTTTTAAATCTTTGATGGTAGAAGCGATAAAGAATTAAAATTATCTATGGGCATGTATTATAAAAAAGCAAAGAAACCAATAAAGTTGCTTTTATTGTGGAAGAAAACTATTCAGTTGAACTATATGAAATCACTGATATTCAGCTGTTTCTGGTCCACAAAAAAATGTACTTATCATTCAGTCTAATAGCTATGAATATAAGGTTTCGTGTTTCTGTTTATTTGTTAGTTTCTGAGCTTCCAGATTGCAGCTGGATTGTGCCAAATGTTCAAATTAAGAAGACAGGATGGGAAGGAAATTGTGACTCAATTATCCCAGTGTTTGATACATGTCAGTGGAAATACCATGTGGATTCTTTTCCCAAGCCTTTGGATTGGTAAATAGGATTCATGGATATCTTCTTTATATGGTATTACCGACGATCTGGTATTTGTTCCTGATGGAAATAGAAGGATATTTCTTTTTTGTTTTGTTTTGTTTTTGTGGCATCATTGCAGGGTCAGCCTGACTCATGACACTGGAGTCTCTGGAGTTTGCTATGTTATAAGCTCCACAAAAGCAGAGGTTGTGGCTGTCCGGTTTGTCCTTTCATCCCTGGTACCTGGAACACAGGAGGCACTCAGTAAATATGTGCTGAAGGAATTGAAGATCCGGGCTCTGGTCATCTGCTTGGTGTCCTCTTGCTCGTGTGGCCAGTAAACGGTTGCCCACAGGAACAGTTCGGTTGTTTCAGTTTGGACTTCATAATTTCACATAAGAAATGTTCCTAGTGATTGCTCCTCCCAGAGTGGAAATTTCACTTTCATGAGCCACAAGGCCACCCGTACTGTAAATCGGAGACTGCTTTCTATACCATTGTGTCTTGGGCTGGCTCACTCCCACGATTCTTTCCAGATGTGGAGTGCTTTCAGGTAGTTTACCAGACTCTTTCATTCCGCATCTGCTGTCTGGTTTCACATTCCCTCACCCTCCGAGAAGGAACACGCTAGTAGTGTCCCACATATTGTATTCATGAATCCAGAAATTTCAGATAACTAACAGATATAACTTATTTCTGGATTCACTAGCTGAGTTTTGCAGCTATATGTCTTTTGAATCCGTTGCTTAGCAATGCAGTATCTTAGGTGTATGTATGTATGCATAGTCCTATATTTCTGTAACTTGGGTTCCGAAATTAATTTATGATCCTTAAATATGTTTGTACACATCCTTTTAGTTTGGGGGTTATGGTACATTGGTGAGACCTTGCCAAGAAAATGGCTGCATGCAGCTGACACATTCAACAGGTGGATGGTGCTTAAGACAGGCCCAGTGTGTTCTCATGATGGCACTTTAGCAGCTTCTTCCTAACCGTAGATCTGTGACAAATTTGGTCTCACTTCTTTTCCTCACAATGTTGAAGTGTGTAGTTCTAACCTCTGTCATTGGGACTGTAAGTTATTTCTAGAAAAACATATCCTCCTAGATTTCAGGTATGAAGCCCCTTTGGATTTCCAATCTATTGTATTCTGCAAATTCTCTTAGCAAATCTCTGGCAAGCACAGAAGTGGAGAGACATTCATTCATTTGAAAACAGTTATATGTCTATTAAGTTACCGCCTTAAAAGACTAGGCACCTAAAACATGCCTGTCACGTCTTAACTGATTTCTTAGCAGGCCCAACCCTGTACCGAAGGATTATTTGATAATTTGATCGATGATCATTTGAGTCGAGGCTTTCATCAAGGAATAAAAAACCTGAGCAGAAAGGGGATTAGAATGTGAAATGCTCTACCTCTCTCTGCATCGTGGTGCTCTCCAGTGGCTAGAGTTCATTTTTGTGATAAGGACCCTTTGTGGTACCGTTTTAGAATATAGATTATAGAGGTGTCACTACTTTGGAAAGAAATAGAAAAGGGCAGTATTTATGGCAATGGCCACGAGATGGCAGGCCTAAAATCCAGACTTCTCAAAGTAGCTAAGATATCAGTCTGAGGAATTGCTTCGCAGAGGGTTCTTTAAAAGCCATCTGATTTCCAAAGGAAGACTCCTGTGGGTGACCGTGCATTGTTGTTCAGGTCTGGGGCAGTCACAGCAAGGCAGCATAGCTTCAGATTGTTGGGAATCTGTGTAACCCTCCTTCCTGTGGGGCATCATGCCTGCCGGCCCCTCCTGCAAACCTGCTTTTTGCCTGGCCACTACCGTCACCCACAGAACATACAGACACACCCGTCCTCCCCGCAGTGCAGAAGCACAACTGCCTTTTTCCTTCCCATCCATAGGGACTCTCTCAGAGGAACCACTTCCAACAAACTCAGTCTTTTGGCTTTCTCTCCACAAAGATCTGCTTCACAAAACCTTAATTTGATTTTCTTCAAATGTTACGTTAACAAAATTCTGGAATGTGCCCCCCTTCTGCTTGTATCCCTCTTACAGCAAACACAGGACAATCTGTTTTGTTTTTCATTATAACTTAGCCTATGAGAATATTCTATTCCATGTAAACATAAACAAAGGGAGGTTTGCTTTAACACAAAAATTTCAAATTAAGAAGGGACATTTCAAGATACAGGAGGGCAGTTTGCTGCTCTGTGCAGACTTACTAACAAATCTTAGTAACTTTCAATTTATAGCAGAGGGAAAATTAAAATATACTGTCTTTTGGGAAACTTACATATATCCACACATGCGTACTAATACACATACATCTCACCAGTTGATCAGCTGCAAAAATCAGGCCAAGTCTTGAAGTCAATGACCAATTTTCTGGCAGTTGTTCATTTCCAAAGAAAAATTTAATGTAATGAGAGGCAAGTCTCTTGATAGTACCTGATCATCCGTGGACAGTAGATTTCCTTAGGTGAATGCTGGGCACAGCTCTGGCGCACAGTGAAGTCCAGATATACGTGGTTCTTATTATCAATCATCAGTAACCCTTCCAGCGAGTCTGGCTGGGTGAGTTTTACATAGAAAGCTGCGTTGGCAGAGTTAAATGGTCAGCGGAGAAGCCTTTTCTTATCACTGCACGGGAATAACAAGAATGAATGACCATCATGAAACATCACACACTAAGGCCGTGTGTGCTAGTGGGTCATGGAGTCCCTTCGTTTCACTTGCCCTCCCTGCCTTCCAAATATACCAATTTTTAAAAGTTTGTTGTTGTTGTTGTTGTTGTTGTTGTTTTTAATGGAAGAATTTTGGTTGTGAAGTTGTTTCACTTTGGTTAGATTTTGCACTTGACCTTGACTTTTAAAAGGTCACATTTCAGAACACGTTTCCGTTTCTCATACTGCATGAAATCACGCCTTGCCCACTTCTGTGTGACCTTGCCTGTCAGTTTGGACAGAATGATATCGAACAGTTATTGACTAAGTTGGACACGGCTGGTCAGGGATGCAATTCTTTTATGACGAACACAGTCTTCTCCCCACTCAAGCTCTGTCTTCTCCTTTATTTATTTGCAAAACAGACATCAGCTCATGAAAGGCAAATGTTCATCTTAACAGGAACCAATTTCAGAGGTTTCTCTGATAAACTGTCTTGAAGATAAGAGACCCATTGGCACATTTAGAAATGTTTATTACAAAGAAAAAAAGGCAGACCGTTCCAATCTTTACATTTGGTGGTGTCCATGTTATGAAATAATAACTGCTCCCATTCATATAGTTATATCAGGCATTGAACAAAGTCTTTACCTGCACTATCATATTTAAATCTCACAACAATCCAAGAGAGACTTACTATTATCCCTCTTGCTCCACGTAAGAGGAAACCTAAGTTTCAGAGATGTGGAGTAACTTGCTCAGGATCCCAGAAACCAAAGGGGTGAGATTCAATCCCAGCTGTATTCAATTCGAAAGCTGTGACACTAAATCAGGACCCTCTCCTCTTCAGGACTTGAATGATATTTGATTGGTGTAAATTAAACAAAAATAGTACTAGGCTAAGGTAACCAAAAGAAGTATTTCCTTACCTTTCTCTATTTTTTAAATTATGAATTCTCCTGATGGACCAGGTACACAATAGCGGTAACACCTCACAATGGCCTCTGCCAGGACCTGGACAGCAGTCCCTCGCAACCCTCATTGCCTTTTCATCAATTTGCCAAAGGGATGGGAATCAGAGAGCAGCTTAGGATGGGGCAGTAGCTCTTCCTGGCACTTGTTTATCCTCCTTCACACTCACCAACACCTCCTGTGGCAGAATGCCGAGTGGTGCCAGCAGCTGCCATCTTAGTGGCCTGAAGTATGAAATGTGGACCTCTGACTGCTTCCTGGTCCAGTTGCACTTCGTGGCCTCCCTGGGATATGCCCTGAGTGAGCAGTGGAATAGAAGCTAGTGCATGGAGCAGAGAACTTCCACAAGACTCCGTGGCCCCTGTCTTAGGAAATTCCAGTCATGTACTATTAGGTTTCAAAGACAAAGTTCTCCATAATTGGAGCAAACTATTTCTTGAGGTCAGTTTTGGGTGGGCGACAGCGAGCAAACCGCATTAAGGAGTCTGGGCTGCCAAAGCCTGGCCTTTACAGATCTGGTCTGTTCTTTGTCCTCGCTGAACCTCATGGTTGCTCAAATGTATGTCACCCTATGGGCCCCACCTCATGTGAGCTACTTTGCTTTCTGCGTGGGCCCTTCTGCATACACAATACATCATTCTACTGGTGGGGAGTGCTGATATTAATTGATATCCAAAGCCTTTTCATTCTCAAGATGCCATTTGAAAATACAGCTTTTCAAATTTAGGCAAATAAGCATCTATCTCCAGCGTTGATCACAGCAAACCTCCACCCACCCTCACCCCAGGGGTGAGAGAGAGGCTGTTTTGAACAGGATCTTTCGTCACCGTCTGTCTTAAGTCACCTCCTACTGAACTCACGGTTGAAGATTCAGGGTCATGAGGGAAAGAAAACAGTAATTAACTTGCAAAAGTTGATTGAGCGGAATGTTTTTTTCCCACAGTATGATTAGAACATGACTGTGGGCTAAGCACCATACATAATGTAGGTTCTCCCTTGTAGGTCATTATCCACACATTTCTTAATGGAAAGCATTTTTTCAAGCATCTGCTTTTGTAATTGAATGGATTCCTAAAGATGGGTCAGCTAACTAAAACAAGAGCCCACAAGAAAAAAATGTGTTAAGGCCTCTCCCCGCCCAACTCATTTATAACCGTTCCTAATTGGCCTGCCTCATTTACAACTGCTGAAATTAATTTTAGACCCCCTTTCAGTTCAAGTCATCACTAATAGGAGAGACAGCACCAGGGAGTGAAATAGAAATGTTTATAAAGCTCCCTTTTAAATTGACTGTGATAAGTGAAGTAGGGAAGTATTACCATCAGAGGATTCTGGACTTCTCTCTGTGAGGGTTAACCACAGGCAACACTCAGAAGAAGGCATTTATCTTGGTGGGAGATGCCCTTCAGTCCTCTTTTGTTTTATTCCATGGGGAATTTTTTTCAGGGTGGCTAAAACCATTTTTTTTGGTGTTTTATTAGCTGTATCTTGACTACCTCCTACCAACTGAATGACAGTTCAGGGTTATTAAATGTGTTCTTGCACATATTTTTATCCATTGTTAACCCTGACTAAATGCATGCAAGGGCACAGACTTTCCCCCATTTTACTCCATTGTTGCCCATATTTGTTAACGAAATTATTCCCCTTGACGTTTGTTTAGGCTGCACTTTGATAAAATGCTGTCTATGATCCACTTTCTTAGCTTGGCATTCAGCAGACTCTTATAGATTTATTTCTCTTTGCATTATCTTATCTTCCTTTCTAACATAGTTGGGCTTCCTTTTCATATTTTAAGCTACATTTGGGGAATAGACAGATCACCTTAGTAATTGTATACTGGAGCATTACTGTGTTTTAAAGATGATTTGGCAAGCCTTTGGCATATACTTAACCCCACTAACTGTTGAAAGATGACTACATATGTTCTTTTCGTATTGTCTGTGAATAAGCAAAAAGGACAGATTAAGTGCTGGAAGTGATTTCAGGCTTATAGAAAGTTTGTTCAGGTTGATGAGGCAGTAACAATTTCTGAAGCTATGTAAATCTGGCCTTGGATCTAGAAGGTGATTCACTTGATAGGGAAAATAATGAGGATTTTTCTTTGTGTTTCCAATTTATATCCAAGTGTCTTTGTCTTGTCACTAAGTATACTCTTTGCACTTGAGCCATTTTTAAAAGACATAGATGTAAAAGAGGCATTAGAACTGCAAATATTGCAGTTTCCCCAGTTTTTGAAAGGCTGAATCAAAATTCCCAGTGTGTGTGGAGGGGGTGGGGGGTAAGCGGGGAGAGGGAAGTAGGAACATTTAATTAAACTTCTTAATTTATTCCAATCTTTGTCATTTTCTCAAAACAGACCTTTGTGTATTTTCAGTAAGCTATTTATCATTAGGTGCTTTAAGTAAGATGTATCAGCAAATTGGCTTATGGGACTTGTAAAAGTGTAGAATCTGATGTAGGTCTGGCAGATGACATTAATCTTTAAAAAAGACTTATGTTCAATATCCCTCACCCTCAAAAAACACAAACAAACAAAAAAAATAAACCCTGACTTTTAAAGCAGGGACAATGAAAACATATAACTGTGAAGAATTAGCTCACAGTGATTTAAATCGTTAGTTAAAATGTATGCGCTGAATAATTATTTAAAATTTGTTTTATAAAGCTTATTGCTTAAAAAAATAGATGTAACAGCTCTGTCAGCCTAGAATTAAGAGTTTTCCTTGCCTGGCATCCCTGTATAAACAGCTAATGGCCAGATATAACCTTTATAGCCTTAACGTACATCGGATACTGTCCAAGTATCCTGAAGTTTGAAATTGTCGTCTTTTTCTAGTTTTATATACTTTTGTTATATTCTGCCAATTACTATCTGATTTAAGTAGACTGGAATTATTGAATGTAGGTTTAAATCAAGATATTTTTAGGGGAAATTACTATTAATTATGGCCAACATTTAGATGACGGTTTCAAAATATATATAACTCTTGTTACACTAATTTTATTCAGAGTTCTATCATTGTATAATACCAGTACTTCTACAACAGCTTTGTTAGCCAAAAGCAAACAAAATAAAACAAAACAAAAAATACAATGAGGAAAAGGTTATGAAGAACAAAATGGATTATTTTGTATTAATGTTAACATTGATGAGTGGTTTGAAATGTACTTTTCTATAAAAATGATTTTAAATGTATTTTAAGGTTTAATAATTAAGAAAATTAGCTTTGGGGCTGTATTTAGTGATAACATCCGTAGAGAATTAGGAATTGATGTATGTTATGTTTTTCTCTGAACAGCAGAAAACTGAGAATTAGAAATGAACTTATTGGGATTTTATGGTATAACATGAGAAATACATGTTAAATTCTGAAAAGACAAAATTATAGATTCAAAGGGGAAAAGATGTTTAGAAGGGTCATTCGTTAGGTTGATGATGACTTTTAACAGTTATTAAAGCTATGTCATTCTGAATTTTCATCTGAAAGAGGAAAATGGGTTTAAAAGGGTGATGGGTGACAGGGAACCTAGCTAGGAGATTGCCCAGTTGTCCAAGTGAGAGATGTAGACTACCAAATGTGTGTGTGTGTGAAAGTGCTTGTGTGTGCACTTACTTGTGCATAAAGATTGAGAGGGACAGAGAGAACAGAAATACCTGGATGGGAAAATGAGCACATTTCACATATGCCAAGTATTTGAAGTTTGTGACTGCAGTTTATTTGGTAAAAAGCTTCATTTACAATGTTTTAGTGTTACTCTTATAATACTTTGTGGGAGGGAACAACAATGCAGAAAAGTATAAGCAGGGAAAAAAAACAACAACTAGCCTATCGGTTCCACTACCATGAGATGATGGCTACTAGCACTTTGGTGTATTTCTGTCCTGTTTTTGTTTTTTCTAGGAATATAGTTTTATGTTTTGGGATTTTATTGTATATGTTTTTGCACGTCAAGAACTGTGAAGGGTCTGAGACTTACCCTGTTGGCATGCTAACAGGTTAACCTGCCTCAGGTTCACGGATGCAGGCAGATGAACAGAGATTTTTGGTTCAGAGACAGAGGACTTTATTGCTCAAGGTACAGACTGCAGCATCAACATAGTTAGGTCAGTTTTCCTTTCCCCAAGTCCCATGGATGCAAGGCAGATGGGCTAGATAAATAGCTATGCGTGCAGTGGGTTGCATTAAAGGAGAGCAACCCTGAGCTTAGGCAACCCAAGTCTTTCATAATGGGCATTGCCTGCCCTTTGCTCTGTAAGGAGATACTATTATACAGAGCAGTAAGCATGTCTATTGTGTCTAGTCCTTGAATCTAAGGGAGACACTACTTCTGTCTTCCAAGGATATTTACTATACAAATATCCTGGAAAAATTTTGAGAAAAGAAGGTACTGTATTTTGCCACATGTGATGCACACTTTTTTGCTCAAATTTGTGAGGGAAAAATAAGGATGCATATTATACGTGGGTAGTGCTAATTCCGTATCTCTATAAATGTTTTTAATTCTTTTATTTATGCTGTGAGTTAAAAGTGTAACTCTAGAAATCAATAATGATATCTGTATGCAAGATAATGCCCTGGAATACGATCATCGGTTTTGTTGAACTTACAATGAACTTGCAGCGACAAAGACTTCTTGGCCTTCTATGATGCATAAATACCATAAATGTATTACCGGTACATAAAATTTCTTGTACCTTGTATTTGCTGTTGTGTTTTATAGTTGTTTGTTACATAAAATTTCTTGTACCATAATATGTTAAAAAAAATAAATGCTGAAATTCCTTAATAATATGAAAAACAAGTACCAAATGTAAACAAATAAAAATTTGAATTAAAGATTAAAACGAAAGATTTTTTTTCCCCCGAAAGTTTGGGCCAAAAAACATGGGTGCACATTATACACGGGAGTGCATGTCATTATACATGACAAAATACAGTAGTGCCTTTGCTTATATAATGTGCAAAAATACAAGACTCATGGAGAATTGTCTCTCAACAAACATGACTGTTTTTACATCTTACTGTTTTTCATCAGCATTTTCCATGGCTGCATGTAGCTATAAAGACTGAATCACAGGGATGTTGCATAATTTACTATCAATTCCCAGTTTTCCTGGTACCGGTCTTTTAGGTTGCTGCCCTTAAAATATTTCACCTGGACGTTTTAATTTGGGCCAGAGTAGGGTAAAGTATTGCAGTCATCTTGTGTGTGTTGTAGCTAAGTTGGAGCAGAGAGATAGCAGTTGGGTTCTCCCTGACTTGAAGCCTGTGCAGCCTCTTCAGCTTGGCCTTATGTATAAATATACACGGCTGTAAACAGCAAGCAGGTCTATTGTCTCAAGATGTTATCCAGAAAGAGACAGGCTCTATGCAGCTGGATATTAATGCTGCTGTTGGTAGTCCAGCCTGCACTGGTTTTCTTCTGGAAAGTGGAGATATTTCCTGACATTTCTGCTGCTTACATGTCCGAGTGAACTTCTCAGTCAGAAGCTTCTACTGCCGGGCATTAGCAGAGCCCAGAAAAGTCCATACAAATCCCTGCAGTGAAAAGGGAAAAAAGTCTGAGATCCAAATAATGACCATATTATCTAAACGTCTGGAGAGGGTCTGATCTGGTGATGGAGATTAAAGAAAGGCAGAACAGAATCATGACCAGGTTTTAGTTCTGGGACTTGTATGCAACGAAAATACCTAATAGTGAGGCTTTCTTGGAACTATAGGATCTTCTGAATTATCTAGAATGTTGCTGAAGTGACACAAATGGTTGGGACAAGACTTCCTTCAGTGGAAAAGAAGACTAAATAGGAGAAACATACCAAGAGAGCCATTTCCTAGTTCATAATGGTCCCAGAAAATTCCAGGTTAAAATTTGCAACAGATGTTGCCAGAAAATTGGACTGTAAAATGGGAGGAGACGGCTTTAATGCTTTTCTGAGGAAGCAGTGATCAGAGATTAATCAGGAGTCAAAGCGTTGCAATTTTTTTTAAAAAAGTAAGAAAGAGTTCTACAGTGGTATCTTGAAATTTTTAAAAAGTATACAATGAATTTATATATTGCTTGAGCACATGTTTTTTCCACCTTCTATGTGTTCAGTGCTCTTCTAGAAGCTGGAGATTTGGTGGTGCACAAGACAAATAAGGGTTCCAGTGTCATAGAGTGTCAAGTCTAGAAAAAATAATAAATATCTAAAGTCCTTTCAAATAGTAAAGAGTTCCATGAAACAAACAAACAAACAAACAAAAAACAGTGTCATGTGACAGCCAGCAGCTTGGGCACAAGGTACAAGGTGGAGAAATACTGCTAGGGAGGCAGAGCAGCTGGACATGGCTTTTCTGAGGATACATTTGAGCTGAGACCTGAAGGATAGAGAGCTGCATGAAGTGAAGGCATTCCAGTTAAAGGGAATGACAAAGGCAAAGCTCATGAAGTGAGAACAAGTGTAACACTTTCAAGGACTAGAAAGGAGTTCAGGAACAAAATGTGCTGGAGCCTAATGATCGAGGAGGGAGAAATGGAACAAGATGACCTCAGAGAGGTGGTCCCAGCCAGTTGGCGTAACGAGTTGCAGGCATCAGTAAAGGGTCTGGATTTGAAGTCTAATGAGTGATGCAATGGATTTTTCATGCAACAGGATGATGGAATCCGGATGTATAATGTTTTGAAAGATTACTTTGGTCTCTGTACCAGGGAGACCAGCGAGTGAGCTATATAAGTAGGTGCGGGTGTTTGGGAGACATTTCCTAGCAGTAGGTAAGTTTAGATAAAGGATATATTTTGGAGAAAAACCTACTGAAGTTGTTGATGGATTGGCTCTGGGTGGAGAAGGAAGGAAAGGAATCAAGGGTGACTTCTAAGTTTGGGGCTTGGGCTACTTAATGGATGGTGCTGTAGTTACGGAGATAAGGAATAATGAGGAAGGTAGGGTTTTTGGTGGAATGACAGGCACACATCACTAATTGCATTGAAAATGGAACAGGAATTCTAGTAACTATCTCCTGCCTGTCTTCAAAAGGAAATCTTGCAGGAGAAAGTATAATACTGGATATTGAAGATGCTGCCCAATTTTGTTAGGTTGTCTTGGAATATGTAGAACGTTACCTGGCAAATGGATGGATGGATGGATGGATGGATGGATGGATGATGGATGGATGGATGGATGGATGGATGGATAGATGGACAGACGGACAGACGGACAAACGGGCAGATAGATGACTGAATGGATAATGGGTAGGTGAATGAAAGTGTTTTAGAAGTGTATGTTAAGATTGACTCGCTCCATTTCTCTTATATAGCTGTATCCATGAAGCCATTGAAAAATGCTTCTCTTAGAGGATGCAGTGTGTGAGTCTCAGGGATTCTGACCCAAACAACTATGTCTGTTTTGAGAGTCAAGGGGGTAGTTTGTCTTAACATTATCCCTAATTCCACTCCATTGAGACAGTATTTTGTGGCTCATTTCAACTATAAATGCCAAATGTTTGTGTGTTTTTTTTCACTTTATAAAAATCATCACAATGATCTTTATTTTACCAGACAGGAAGCACTACTTGCGGCAATCAGTGAAAAAGATGCAAACATTGCCTTGCTGGAATTGTCTGCCTCCAAAAAGAAAAAGACGCAGGAAGAAGTCATGGCCCTCAAGCGGGAAAAAGATCGACTAGTGCACCAGTTAAAGCAGCAGGTGGGGCCTCCTGCATGAAAAGTGTTTTGCTGGGTTTGGATCCTTGGGTGCTTTCTCTGGGTTTAGCTACTCTTCATTTTCCCATGTCCATCCTGCAGGCTCAAGCAGCTAAAAACAGGTAGGAGTGAAATGGCCTGAGTTGTCACTGGAACACCATTTTACTGCTTTTCTATGTTTATGTGCATGTGCCTGGGCTTGTATGGTTTGCAACCAGCACTGTTTTTCTTTCTTTTGTATTAGCATCATCTCCCCAGAAATAGCGCTCAGCTCTCTTCCTTCCAGTGGACTTTGTATGACTTCTGACTAAATCTAGAAACTACGAATTAAATTCTGGGCACGTTCTCTCCCGTTAGACCCGTTATCTTCTGTCTTGCTCACTTTCTACTTTCTGGGCCCTATAAATAAACTCCCCTCATCCAGTTCTTTAGATTTCTTTCTCTCCAAACTTCCACCTTTGGTTCTTTGACTATTTCCTCCCAGACCTTTCAGCCAAGGAACATCTCCCAGCACCTGGCACTGCCAGAGGATGCTTAGAGACCTCGCTGGCCATCATTTAGTCAAGTATTTTTTACCGCCTGTTTACCCCATTATGCTGTTTTTTCCTCGTTGCTAGGCCACTGTATTTCTTCTGAGGGAAAAGGAAGGCGGGACAAAGTCCTAATTTGTGCAGAAAGTTCTTTGCTTTCTGGAGGGTTTTCTGGAAGTGGCTCAAATGGAAAAAATTGCACCTGAAGCATATTGCAAAATCATCCCTGAAATCTTCAGACATTATTTCTGCTCCATATGTAATGGGGGGGCGGGGAGGGCTGGCTTTTGGAAGCAATGGTTAAAGATATTCACTCAGAGATTCTAGTTTCATTATGAAACCCACTCAGCAGATATTATGACTCAATGGTCTGTGGTCTCACAATGTGGCTTCCACCTCTTAGCTAGGGCCGCATGTGGCTCCAAAACTCTCTGAATGCCACAGGGTACCTACCACATGGAGTGTGTCCACATTGATGTCAGCCCTGAGTACTGGATCTCTGCCTGCTAGGGTGATCGGGGCTGAGCACAATGTACAAGGTAGTGGAAGGGAAGCCCGAAAGGATTAGCCCCCTCTCTTTACAATTGGGCCGACCCTTTCCCTCCTCAGGGAGGAAAAGGCATCCTTTGGCCCTGAACCAGAGTCCATTTCTCATGGAGCTGCCTTGCTGAAAGAGAGAGACCACTGCCATGCCTGGGTGCCCTCTCCTGTAGAGGGAGGGACCCAGTCACTGCCAGACATTGGGGTCATTCCACAGAGCGGCATGCCTTGCTAGCGCTGGCCCCCGGGGTCGGGGGCCGCTTCCATCTGACCTCTTTGTTTGGGGCTGTGCATCTTCTACACTGGGTTTTTTCACCCACTTGGCCACAGAGAGTCAAGACGAGCCTCCTCCTTTGCTTTCTCCTAACTCCTTCCCTGTGCGCCCTGCGCCCTCCCCTCCTGCACCTAACCATTGTAGCTTTCTCCCACAGGTTTATAGACCTAGGAAACAGCCCCTGAGCTCGAATATACCATGCACTTGTGATGCTTGCTACAGCCCAGATATTACGGCCAAGTACCACGGGTCCAGCTACGATGCATACATGATCCAAAGGTCTCAGGTCAGTCAGCTGCTAAGGAGACATTTGCCCCCACCAGGGGGGGTGGGGGTGCATAAGAGCTACATCCTATTTTGACCTTCACCTTTTTGGATGATCTCCAGTACTCAGTAGCCATAAAGTCTGGGACCATAACTGATAGCATTATATCTTGAGTGGTATTGTAATTTCATTTAGTATGTATTGGCCAAGGGTTCCAGACTTGGTAGCCACCCTACACGACCAGCTCTACTGAAATGACCTGGTATCGCTGCAAAGCATAGTAGATTACATTTTTCTTTCTGTCGCTTAGATATTTTGTGCCCCACATACCCCTGTATTTTTCCCAACAAGGAATTTTTTTTTAAGGCTGCTTTTTTTTCTTTCTCAGTATCATGAAAATGCACTCCTGGATTCCAGGAAGGATTGAGTGTAGCCCTTCAATTTGCTCCTGGGAAACTGCACAAAGCCTTCATTATTCACGACAGGCTTGGTTTTGGGTATCATGGGGCACGTTTGGGAAACCCCAGCCATGCAGAATTAGGCTCCCGCCCGTGCTAAGGCAGGGGACAGCAAAGGAGGAGGATGGGCGCCTTGGTGAGTTAGGTTTGAACTCCTTCCCCACACTCTACACGCCACACAGCAAGAAAAAGCACATAAATTTACGTATCCTTCTTGCACACGATAATGATTCTAAGAATAAATGATTCATTTACTTATAAAAGCAAATGAATGCTTTTTTTATGGAGTGTTTGCCCTGTGTCAGGATGTTTCTCCAGTGTCCCCGGGGATTTCATCCCACAGTCCTCACAGCAGCCCTGTAGTGTGGGGATCAGGACGACCTCCCTTTTCTAGGGGACAAACCTGAGACTCAGAGCGTGAAATAACCAGCCCAAGACATACAGCTTGTAAGCAATAGAGCTTGGGTCTTGGATAGCCCACGTGAGTCCACACTTGACGCACCAGTTTTAAGAACAAATTCAGAGTGACACGCAGAAGGTTGTTCTAGAAAGTATGAGGTCCCTTATCTTTGTAAACCTGAAGTAGATGCCAAAATATCCATTTAAGAATACTGTCCAGCCTTTCACAAAGAGTGGGTTCTGCCTAGCTCTTAGACTTAGGTCGTTTGATCCCATCAGTAATTACTAAGACTTTGCAGCTCTCACCATATGCCAGGCCTGGATCTAAGGGCTTTATAAGTATAAATTCATCAACGCTCAACACAACCGAAGGACTGATGCTCTTGTAGGGAAGGATCCAGTGGTCCAGAGAGGTTGAGCGCCTTGCTCAGACTTCACAGCTGGGCACACCGTGATGCTTGAAGAGACCCTTTGCCACACAACCATAAATGGATTTTGTAGATGCCATCTGGAGCTGGACTGCTTAGGGTGAATCTTGCTTCTAGTGCTATCTGAGTGACCATGGCAAGATACTAACTCTCCCTGAACCTCAGTTTTCTCATCTGTAAATTGGGCTAATAACCTAATTCAAAGGGTTGTTGTGAGATGTAATGTATATAAAGTGCTTTACATATGACTAGCACATAAAAGGTACTGTATGTATGTGAGGTGCTATTGCTACTACTATTTATTGATTTTATCACTACCCACCAACACTCGGGCAGTTTTATTTTTATTTCGTCAATGGTGTTTTTTACTTGCTTATTGAAAACCTACTGTTGAACTGTGGGAGAAAGAGCAGACAGATGTTGGCCCCTAAGCCTTTCTGGTCCTTCCTCCCCTAAAACCCAAGCATTTGGGGAGCTGTGAGCAGACATGTCAGGAACCCTAGATCCCAACTCCCAGCCTGCACTGAACAGGCCCATAACACTTACTAAGTTTGCTTGGTTTGTGTATACAGTCCACATAAACATCAATAAGAGAGGACATCCCTGGGAGGGCAAGTCCCAGACCTCAATTATCATCATCTGCATGACTGACTTGGGAAAGCAGAGCTGTTTGGGGCACCCAGGCCAATGGAAGGGGAAGGACACGGGTTTGGGTATTCATCTGTCTGGTGTTCTGCAAAGATTTTGAGGCAGACTGGCTCGTGAGAGATGCCACCCTCTTCAGACTGCTTTTTAAGCATGTTTCATCTCCTGCAGAAGGTCCCTACACTGCCTACGCTCTTCCTAGTGACTGAACATGAGTCGGTCATTCAACAATCCCCATACATATTACACATTGCCAAGCACATAGCAGGTGCTCAGTAAATATCTATTGAATGATTGATTCCCATGTGCCAGGCTCTATGCTAAGTGCTTTATGTATACAACGTTTATAAACATTATCTCACATTTTCCTCACAATCAACAAACCAATGGATTGCATACCTACTATGTGCCAGGCTCTCTGCCAGGTGCCGGGGATTCATCCCCACAGATATTTAGCTGCCCCAGTGAAAAAGTCATCATCCTCATTTTTGAGTTGATCAAACCAAGGCTCTGAGAGCAGATGACTCAGCCCTCACTGCACCACTCACACATGGCTGGCAGCACAGGGTTGGGCCCGGTGCTCTAGCAGTGCCAACACTTTGCTTTTAGCTGGGACCTTCCAAAGCAACCCGGTGAGCCACGGACTAGCCCCCACACCTCACAGACATCATTACAGAGGCCCAGTTTCGATGCATCAGCCCGTGGCTCCCAAGCTGCTCAGGGGCGCGAGGGTGAGAAAGCGTAGGTAGCTTGGTGAGACCAAGGACCATGTTTTAATTCAACTCAACAGCTATTCATTGAGTGCCTTCTCTGTATTTGATTTCTAGGCATTTTTGGAATACATCAGTGACCAAAATTGGTAAAGACCCCTTCCTCATGGAGTTTCCTTTTACTTGGTGGGTGGGGACAATAAACCATGAACATAATAAATAAGTAAATATATGGTAGAAAACTAAAAATGTAAACCAATGTAAGGGAGAACAGGCGGGCCAGGGTAGGACTGATGGGCTGGTGACACTATAAAATAGGGTAGACAGGCTGGGCCTCTTTGGGGAGAAGACGTTTGCACAAAGACTTGAAGGGGCTGAGAGGGTGAGCCCTGTGGGTATCTAGGGGAAGGATTCCCTGGCAGAGGGAACAGCCAGTGCAAAACCCTCAAAGCAGGAGTAGTGTGCCGGTATGTTTGAGAATAGCAAGGAGGCCAGTGTGGCTGGAATGGAGTGAACAAGCTGTCAGGGTGGTAATGGGGTTAGGGTAGGTGGTGTTGGACTCGTTTGCAGGGTCTTCGAAGAGTGGTATATTCTGGAGCAGAAATTCTCTGCAGGTAGGAAGCAGAATACACCAGCCACGCAGCCTCAGAACCGGGTGGACTCCCTTGGGTACCACTCAGGGCACCCTGTTTAATGCTGCCCAACCGAGCCCACTCTCCAGGTCCCCGGGCTCAGGCCTGCAAGGAATCCCAGGACTTAGCTTACATTTTTAAAAACATTGCCACTTTCATTGGAGCCATGAAGAAGAACTAATGACAGAATTTGGTGTGTCAGGCTGATGAGATTTTCGAGTAAGAACAGGGCCCTTAGACAAAAAGCTCTTTCTGACGTTCTGGCAGTCTCAACAACATACCATTGGAGTTCCAAATCCCGCACTCTCCTTGCTGTAAGAAGGCAGTTGTGGCCACCACCAGGCCATTTCCCTACTCGGGGTGATGGCTGCGCTTTGGAGAAGTGCAGTCAGTCTCCAGGATAGGCCAGAGGGTCTCAAACCTCAGTGGGCAGAAGCATGATCTTTTCTAAAGACTAATCTTATGATACACTCATCACCTTCTAGCCGTCACTTCTGAAAAAACCCTTCCCTGGCTTCCCTTGCCAGTAGGATAAAGACATTTTCAGTCCAATGTGTTCTCTGCTTTGTACATGTGGTTCCCTCTGCCTGGAACATAGTGCCTTCTTGTCCTTGCCTAGCTAATGCCCACTCATCCTTTCAATTTCAATTCAATGTCCCCTTTTCAGGGAAGCCTTCTGGGACTTTCTCAGTTGGGTCAAACACCCAACTTGGCCCTCCTGTAGAATGGGTACATCATTTCATTGCACTGTAACAGGTACATTTTGCATTTGTTTTTGTGATTATTTGAATAGTAATTATCTGCCCTACTAGTTTCTGAGCTCTGCGAGGACTGAGGACGTGGCTTCATGACGTGTTTTGCTGACCACTCAGCTCCAGGCCTAGCACAGTTGCTACCACATGTTGGGCACTTGGCAATTATTTGTCAAATATAGAAATGAATGAGTGAGTGAATTTACATGGAAGCTTATTTTAAAAAAGACATCATTGATCAATCATGACTTTAGATAAGACTTAGCCTCATGATTCTTCTTACCCCAATATTCTGGGCAGACGCTACCAATCTATAGAAGTTGGTAGAAGAGATGAGACCTGCTTGCCAAAGGATGACCACAAAATCGTGCATATGCTTTCTTGCCATGTTGCAAGACACTTTACAGAATTGCCTTTTCTCATGCTTGAATTATTTGCAATGGTGACCGTTTTGAACCTTCCCTCTGAATTTCTTCCCCATAGTCTAGTTCAAAATCCCTCCAATTTGGGGGTTCTTCTTGACTAAGATGACACTGAGTTTCCGGATGTGGTGGAGATTACTTATTATGAAGAGAGCCTTTACATGTCATCCCTGAAAACTTCTGAGTGTCTCATAAATCAGTTGGCCTAGAAATACCTAAACTCCTGTTAAACCTCTGTCAGGAGAGCCAGAGAAGGTGATATGAAATGAATTCAGAAATTCCAACTATGCTTAACAACAAAAGAATCTTTATGACGCACTTCAGATGTTGACAGTTGGGTTGGTTCTAGGCTGAGCGCACAGAATAAAGGTTAGAGAGCAGTACAGATTAAATTTCTGTTATTTGTTGCATAAAAAAGGTAAAGGATTAATCATAGTTTGGTAGTAGACAGATAAGGCTATCCAACTTTTCTGTTCTTCCCAATTCCATTTCTTCCCAAGCATACAGCTCTGACGCCTCTTTCTTAAGAAGTCTGGCTTCCAGATTTTTCGCAATTTTGGGAGAGAGTCTCAACTGGGAATGAGTTAAGTTTTTTGGTTTTTATTCTTTGTTCTTTTTCTAGGTAGAGTAGTTCTAAAAAAAAATATTATTAAAAACTACCGTCTTTTTTTCTTTTGTGTCTTGGATCCAATCTCCCCAACTCTTTCCTCCACCCTTGAAGAAAGGACCAACATCAAAGTAATTAATTCTGAAATCATTGAATTTTCCTACACCTACAGGGTTTTTGAGGAAGGTTTAAAACTGAATCTTACTCCCTAAACCTTATTCCCAAATGCTCCCCTGCGTGCTGAAGTAGTGATATGCACACCCTTGATGAAAATGCATTTTTAAAATGAGGGCCTGACACTATTGTTTAGTTAAAAGTGGAACCAGCTTATTCCTCAGAACCGGTTATAATACTTTTGTGATCAGAGATAAATTCTGCTTGTTATCTTTTCCGTTTCCTACCCTTTCTGGGCATTGCTCTTTGCTACCAGGAAACGCACCAGTTAGTTGGCAGCGGGAAAGTGTTAAGACCAGGAGACTAGTCCACTAGGTCTCTCTGTTTTTCCCCAGAGTTTGCAGAGAAGAAAAATCCTACGTTCAGGTCCACATTCTGGAGGTGATGTCAGGTCCATGCATCTATCTGAGAACCTATCTGAGTAGAGTCTCCTCCCTCCCCTGCATGGTCCAGGAGGTCCTAGGACTGTCTCCAAGAATTATCCAAACAGGTGTGGCCAAGAATGGGAGAAGGCAGAGCTGACCCTGAAAAGTGTTCAGGAGAGCTGGTTGCACGGATGGGATCTTAGTCAAAACTGGATGTTGGCAGAGGTAGAACCATCCAATCAGGGAAAGTGAGAGGTAGAACCGTCCAATCAGGGCACCTGAGTGGGATGGGTGGTCAGGCATCTCTTTCCCCTCTACTGGAGGCCACACAGTGTAGTGCTTCCTATTTACTTTTCCATTGCATTGTATGCAGATGACTTTTAATTGCCCTTTCTGGTTCAGGAGGTGAGCACAGTTAAACAGCCGTGGAGGAAGTCCTTGCAATGGGGTTCCCATAGCCTCCTGTTGTGGTTGGATGTGCTCCAGAAAAGCTTGATTTGATCCCAGCATTGTAATGTATCGCAGACTTGCTCCAGATCGAATTGCTGAAATGCAAATGCATTGGTTTTCACTGCAGACTCACTTTAGATTAAGCTTTTCACGTCCCACTGGTAGAATCTAGCCACATCTCTATCATTGACTGCGATGCAAAGTGTATTTGCAGTGTGTTGTAGAGAATCCCCTTTGAAAAAAGAAATCGTCTGATCCCTCCTCAGCAGGCTAAGGGCAGGGCATTCTCATGGAGGTAAAACCTGAACTGCTGTGCGCTTCTGTAAACCGTTTCCTCTTAGTGTCCAAGTGATGGCTGAGGACGCTTGTCTGCTCTCTTAGGCTGGAGACCTTCCTGGTTCTATGCTGCTTGTGCCCCAACCCCACTACTCACGGAATCCATTTGGTTTGCTTCTGCAACACAAAATGGTACTCAGAGATTGTGGAGGCAAAGTGTTTTCTCCTCAATTCCATGTTTCTCACATCCCTTTGGAACTGCATCTTTCCCAAGCCTCAAGCTGACTCTGATGGACTACTTTCTGAGTCTTTCATTTGAACGAAGCCATGTTTTAAAAACCACTGTCGTTTTCTATCCTAAACATTCGTAGAGCATGTTTGGTGGGACTGTGTTGGGCATTCTTGGTCTCTAGAAGGAGGAGTTGACTTTGTCCTTGAGCCTTGGGTTTTTATCATTTCTACCTGGCTCATGAAACAGGAAATAGGGAAAATTGCTATTTGGGGCATGTTACCAGCGTTCAAAAATCTTTGTTTCTGGAGGAGGGGTCAGGGATGCTTCCTACAGAAGTAAGTGTTTCTATGAACTTTATGATTGGCAATCCGTAGCCTATCTTTTGTGACAAGTGCCTATCCAAACATGATACTTTCTCGTAAGTTTTCAAGGATCCTAGTGTTAGTATTGCTAGTTTTAGGAAAACTTATTCTTTGCAAGGATATCTTTTTTAGTAGAAAAACTTGAGAAGACCAACTTGACCATTGTGTTGCCCAGCTTTTTAGAAATACCAAAAAGGAGAGTTGGGTCTGACTTTTAAGTTATAGAGCGATTTACCAACTTGCTTCAGTAATTTGAAGCACCCCACAGTATCTAGCGGTTGGCAGAGCACATCAGAATAACAGACTTAGCTGAAGGTGACCAAAACAGAGAATCATACGCAAATGCCAAGATGATCTCTCACATGCTGTCTCTCTTTTTTTTTAATTCAAATTTCACATCTGTGCTCTATTTTTAAACATTTATTCTTTAAGTGATAATGCATGTTTTACCAAGCCTCTTATTGGATTAGACATGTTTGAAATCCCCCCGACTTTAACCTGTTCATTACTGCCTCCAACAACATTCAGATGCACCTTCAAAGCAGAGAGTATATGGGGGAAATTTCCCAAGATGTTGGCCATTGGACTTTGGGAAGGGAGGGGCACAGCTGTTGCACTGAGTTCGTTGCTTCAAGAAGACAAGGGTGGGTGTAATATATATAGTGTTCTTGCTCTTCATGACAGTTTTCCTATTTAACATTTTAGAGTGGGAGGAACTAACAATTTTTGATCTCTTCCTGTGTACCTAACACTGGGCTATGGATTTTAAGTATATTATCTCAATCTTCACAACTCTGAAAACCAAGTGCTTTTAATCTCATTTCAGGGATGAGGAAACTAAGATCCAGGACCTGGGTAAAGATGCCACAGGTAGTGAAGGGTCTCACTCCAAAGCTCTTCCATGCTGTTCCCAACAGATGCCCCAAGTTGGTGCAATACCTAGTTTAGGCCATAGCCCCCATGAAATGGAGCTAAAAAGTAGGATAAAAAGAAAGCTTTATTCTGTGACCCTGAGCACCACTCCCAGCCCCTCCCACGGCCTCAGCGGCCTCCTGCCATGACCTGAGGTCACATATGCAGGCCGGGGAGAGCCACTTATCTCTTCCTGCATCACCAGGCATCCCTGCTGCCATGGGGGAGAAGAGGCTGTGGGTTTGATCAAATGTGCTGCATTTTCTGTTTTCAGCATGAAATGTTGGCACTTGCCTTTTGTATTTCATTTTCAAGATATCTGCGTAAAAGCCTTTTTCCCCTTTAGTTTTCCATTTTCTTCATCATTTAACATATAAAACAGGTCTCTCCTGGTTCCTTTCTCTCTCTCCCTCCTTTCCTTCCTCTCATCGTATAATTAAAAGTCCTTTCAGGCTGTCTTCACCTTATCATTTCAAATGAATTGAAAAAAGACCTGACTTCCTGCTCTTGTGTCTTCTTGATGCTAAATTTCAAAACGAAAGAAAAGTTTCTTCCCCCTCCCTTTTCATCTCTTACTGGCCCTGGAATAGCTGTTTAAATCATACTGATTTTGTCATTGATCAGCATTGTTGCAAACTGAGTTTGCCCTTTCCTAGCTTCAAAATTTCCTCTTTTTTGGCTTTTTAAAGTAATAATTTAACAGGAAAAAGGCTTTTCACCCTCCTTTCTCATGATGATAGAAAGATAATTATCAAACACAGAATTTAACATTTCCAATAGTTTGTCTTTACTCTTACTCAGCTCTGTATTCTTTTTGGGAAGATGCCACTTTCTTCTTCCATTTTCTGTGACATGCTAATGGCAGAATGAAAAGTTCCAGAATCTCCCATGTTTAATGTTTTAAAAAATTTTTAACCCATAATCACGAACTATATTAAAAAGTAATACTTAATTTTGTAGCCATCCTTATTATGTAAATAATATTTTTCCATAGTTGAAAGCATATAAATAAATGTTTTATCCTAAAAATAATATATGTTTATTATAGAAACTTGGAAAAATGTAAACAAAAAACTAAAATCACTCATAATCCCGCCACTCAGAAATAACTGTCATTAAGATGAATAGTTTCCTACATTCCATGGTCTACATACATATTTGAACACAGGCATGATATACTACATAATAAAGTTTTTAGCCTTATAAACATTTCATGTTGTGTGCATTTTCCCATGTCCTTAAAAGTCTGCAAAAATTTATATCTCGGTTGTATGATTTCCATCATTGCGATATTAATTGTATCATTCTTCTATTGTTGTGATTTCAATTCATGTCTGGTTTTTCACTTATAATCACACTTGATAAACATCTCAGAACATAAATCTTGTTTGTTTGTTTTTTTTTTTCGTGTTATTTTCCTTAGGATTAGTGCCCCAAAGTTGAAATCTTGCAGTTATGGGCATTTTAAGGATTTTAGAGAATTAAGCAATAGCTCTCTCCTACAAAGTACTTGACATATGTAAGTTTTTCCATAAATGTCATCCGTTTGTGTTAAGTTTGTCAGAGCTATAGTCTGATAACATGCACTCCTAGATTTGGGGAAGAATATTACTCTAGGTAATGCAAATGGTCAGTAAGCTGAGAGAGCAAGAGGCAGAGGCAGGTTTTTAAAACTTCTTAGGGGAGTATGCATGGGAAGAAGTGGGCAGTTCATTCAGCAAATATTTATTGAGCATATACTATGTGCCATATACTGTTCTGGACACTGGGGATGCTGTAGTGAGCAAAACACAAAACTCCCTGCCCCGAGGGAGCTGGTATTCTATGAGGGACAAATGAGAAACAAAGACATTGAATATATGGCACGATAAATGGCAATAAATACTATTGGGGGAAAATAAAGGTGATGTTCTGGGAGGTGTCTGAGAGATGATTTTGAATAGAATGTTCCCAGGATGGCTCCCTGAACAAGGGACACGTGAGCAAAGAGTTGCTGGGAGGTGGGAGGTGAGCCACGTGGAGTACTGTGCAGGGAGAGGCCTCGGTGGGGACAAACGGAGGTCCCAGTCCCAAGTGCAGTTGCTGAGTTGACAAGGTGGGGGAGCCAGAACCCCACAACACCAATGTTTAGATGAGATTATTTTTTTTAAATATGCACACAACGACCAAAACCCCACTCTCTTATCTTTGCCCTGATAGGCCATTGAGAAATGCCTACTGGACACAGCCAGCAAATGTTTATTCAGATGATCTTTGACACAGTCTGGGAATGGAATTGTGCAAAGAGGTTACAAATTCAGATTGGACGGAGAAGCTGTCATTTTAGAAAACAGAGAATATCGGCAGTTCAGAAGGTTTCAGTCCTGGGTGGTTCTTAGGCCTACAAACCTCCTCCCATTTACCGATCATCTCAAAGTGGTTTATTTCGTCTCTCTCCTGGCCCAGCACTCCTAGAATTACAAACACAGCTCAGAAGCCAACCAGAAACCCTACTGCTTTGGGCTACCTTGGGTGTGTGCCAAAGCTCCTTTGGGTGCTAGGCTAGGAAGCAGGCATGTTGGTCGCCAGTCCAGGCAGAGTTTCTATTGTTCGTCTTCTTGGGTTTGGGAGCCCAATGTTCTCTGAGATGTCTGATGCAAGCAGCCCTAGAGAAAGTATGGTGTTAAATGTTTAAACAGAACAAGGCAGCCTACCCCATCAGGGAATCTCTGGCAGGAACAGAAGGTGCAGAGTCTGAGAATGAATGTGGGGAGTTCTAGCTCAGCCCTCCCCGCAACTCACTGAGAAACCGCGGGTGCCGCATTTTGCTTCTCTCTCACAGGCTCAGTTTCCCCATCTCTAAAGTGAAGGAAGGGAACGAACAGACCTCTAAGCTCCTTGTAGTTTCCATAGTCAGAGATTATTCCAGCACATTCACACGTATAGTAAATTGAGTAGTTGATCTACACCAAGACTTTTGAGGATGCAGAGGCAAATGGCAACAGGTGCCTTCCTGGAGCCTACAGTGAAGTAGGGGAGATGTATTGTTCACCAGGATATTGACACAGGCGTCATTTCTTGAAAAAATGGTATTCTAGGCACAGTATACTACTTTTGCGGTTTTATGACAATCTCCACAAAAACTTGAAGAGGTAGGACCAGTATTATCCTTACTGTTCAGATGGGGAAGCCAAGTCGCAGAACTGATGAGTGGTCAAATGGAAATGCTCAGTGAATCTGCCTGTGGGGGAAGCGCTCGTAGTCTTTTTGTCTTCCCGTGGCACTGAAGTTGCCATCTTTCCCACCAGCAGGTATTTGAGAGTTCTTCATTTCAGAGATGACAGGGAAAAAGGAAGGCTCTGAAGTTTGCGTAAAGCTCCTTTGGCTTACATAATCCAGACTCATCTCCACTTATTAGTATATGATGGTGAGTAAGTCAACTTACCTTCCTATAAAATGGGTATGTTGTTTCCTACCTAACTCACAGAGAAGCATGATCATGAAGCATCTACCCTGAGGGCTGCACAGATGTGCGGGATGTTGCTCTCTGTTCTGAAGTACAAAGACAGGGCTGTCTTATTCTTTCCCATAGGGTAGACTGTGTTTTGAGGGATGATGGAAACCCGTTCCACATGACTTGTTCCCCTGACCAAAGAAGAAAAAACTAGAGTGGCAATCCTTCATAAACACGCCCCCCTCTTCTTATCTGGGAGCCAGACCCTGATTTATCCTTTAAGGAAAATAAATAGTGAAGAAGGTACGAACATTGCCTTGAAAGAATCCAGTTCAGGATGGGTTCAGAAATCTTCCTTCCAGGAAAGGAGCGTCTAGACCTCCCAGCCCCAGTCTCGCTTGTCCAGGCTCCTGGGGGGATCTGCTTCAGCAGGGGTCTCAGGCTTCCCCAGATGAGGTTGGGCTTCCAGGGAGAGCCTCTGTGTTCCTGCGCTTCCCAGTGAAGCAGTCCTTGGTGAAGTGGGAAACACAAAGCTGATATTTTGGAGGGGGAAGAGCCATCTCCAGGGAACTATTTTTTATGAACCAAAGACACTTAAGTGTTGCTGATTTATCTTAATAGCAGATACTGGGAGCAAAAGTCCCAGTTGCCTCTTTGTGCTTTTGGCAAGTATGGATGAGAAATGGAGTAGAGCAGACCCAATCAAGCTGCTCGCCCAAAGTTCAGGAGTCTTTATCTTCTTCCCTCCAAACATGTAACTGAAAATTGTTTCCAAAGTTTTCCAAGTTGCAGGTGGACGCCCAGCTTTGGCAAGAGGCAAAACGCTTCCATCACCAGGTCTTCTGCTTCCAGAACCATTATCTTGAGCTCAAGGGGAGAACGCCTGCATCTCCCCAAGTAGTTAGTTCTTTAAGCTCAGTTACCACGTTCTGGTTCTGAGGATACTGTTTCTGTGTAAAGAAACCTTCCTTTGTCACGTGAAGAGCCCTCCTGCTTGTCATACATGTGATTGGGACTCTCAGAGGACACTGCTGAGCTGCTCCACCTCTCCTCCTATGTCAGGGCTGGAACGAGACCACACCGAACCCAGGGCCTTAGAGTTGGAATATAAATTATGTCAAGGCCATGTTCAGTGTTGTAACATTTGCTAATCCTTATTAGATATGGATAAATTTGCCTGGCTTAATTTGGCATGGTGACCCGTTCTTCGGATTGTCTTTGGGGACTGGAAAGGAAATGCACGACTTTACTATAATTTTTCTTTTGTTTCTTGAGAACGGGACATAATTTTTTATTGTTAGCTGGTGGAAACTTTGGTGAATCGTGGCCAACTGTGGCTCAGCCCCACAGGAAGACAGCTTCAGACTTTAGCTGAGAACATATTCTTTGAAACAAACCAGAATATTTGATTTTTGAAATATCTTCCCACTTGAAAAACAAGCTGTCCTACAAATATTAATGTCCTGACCAAGACCAAGAGAATTGAGGAAGTCGAAAGCTAGAATTTCTCTCTGAGGAAAATTTTAGAGTGATGTGTGATGCTTTAGTTTAATAATAACTCCACTGAGCATGGAAGAGTCTGCTTGGATGCAGGTACAGCCGCAAGAATTCACTGAGCACCCTTCTCAATCTTGGTCTCGCTTCCTGTAAAGCGGAAGGGGTTAGGCATTGGCTAGAAGTCAGGCATTCTACATTCCTTTCAGGTCACCCACGTGTGCCTGACCTTGGGCACATCCTGTCATTTTACTTCCATTTCTGGAATTTGGTCGGAAAAATATACTTGATAATAGGTTCTCCCTTTTTGCTGCCAGGCGGTTTTATGTGGAAAACCATTACTGAGTATTTCAAATTGCTTGAGTTGAAAGCTATTGTCCTGTTCTTTCTTCTTTGTTCAGCATCTCACATAGTTTGGTGGTCAGTCATGCATGCTCAGTAATCACCTTTAGGGGACTTGAATCTTGTCAAGTTTGACAGGTTAGGGGGTTATTAATCAATTGTTAGTATAGCTGTGAAATTATTTAAGGGAGATTTTTGTTCTGTTCGTAATTGCAGGTTTGTTTTAACAGATTTGTTTTGCAGATTTTTATGAGCAGGAATCCTCAGGAGCAAATCCATTACTTCTCGGTGAGGTTAAAGCAGGAGATTTTTCATCTCTGGGGTGGTTTTTCAGAAGACTGGTCACGTAACACAGTCCAGTTCTATCTGTCCTCTTAGCCACACCCAGTTTTCAGCTTCTGCTGAGAGCAGCACCCAAAATGATCCCCACATCTCCTTATGAAATTCTGTTGAAAAATGTTAGTCCCTGTGTACTGTGCACAAAAGCCAAATTACTTTTGGAATGTTCCGTGGAACTCTGGGAGTCCAGATAGCGATCAAGGAAACAGCTCAGCATCTCCCTACCCCGCCCCCACCCCCACCCCGACTCCCACCCCGGGCTCAGTCTGTTGATTGATTTGTAGAATATGCTCCTTACCTTCAACCATCTGAAGTAAAGGCTTGAGTGTACCTTCTAATGTTTGTTTGTTGGTTCGTTTATTTGTTTGCTTTTTAATTTTTTTTTTTTTACTCAAACTCAGGAAATGCAAAGGAAAGTTCTGGGAAAGCAGGGGCCTCCATCTCCAGTTAAAGCAATTTTCTCCTCATAGTTTGCCAGGATGTGAGGCTGTTTCTCAGATCTTTTACATGGCAGAAATGTAAATCAAAGAAAGGGCTTCTGGAACAAACCAAACAAAACCCACCTACTTATTCCGGGACAGAGTTGGTATGTGCACGTTGGTTTGGGGGCATGAAATCTTCTCAGTGCCTCAGAGAGCCATCCCTGAAGAAGAAGTGAGAACACTTGAGGAGGAGGAAGAAGAACTCGTTTGCTGAGTATTTTGTAGCAGTTGGCATACTAGGAAGAGATGGTGAGAAATAGTGGACGTTTTCTAAGCATGCAGTGACTCCCAGCTTGACTCATGCTGTGCCCCATTGATTCATAGATAGAGAAGTAAGGTCACAAATTGGAGTGGAAAATAAAAGGAAAGAATTATAAAAATGATACAGGTTATCATCTTAACTGCTAGTCTCTGTAATGTTTCTGGCTATCTCAAGGCAAAATCCTCAAAAACAATGTCCATGTGTCTTAATTTTCAAAAGAATTACATTAACTGCTGCAGTAGTTCCTGAGCCTGGCTGTGTTTCAACATGGCCTGGTCAGCTTCTTCCCCACCATCACCAAATACCAACTCCAGGGCCAGCCTTTCAACCTGTATAGTCTGAATCTCAGGGGAGGGACACCAAGAGCGGATGGATTTGATTGGCAGACCAGCATTTGGGAGGCAATGACCTAAAGAAGGAGGTGAGCAACCCCCAAAGGTGGGAATCCTTGTTTCTCCAAATGCTTGTTCTCCCTGTATAGATAGCCTTGCAAATTCAGTTTTATCGCAAATGTAAAATAGCAAGATTTGGAATGGTTTGGGGCTATAGTTGTGACCAGAAGAGGTGTAACTGGGGGCTGGTACGGGACCATGTAACAGGAGTGAGGATGTGAGAGGAGATAAGCCTGTCAGCACAGGGTGTGCAATGATATGGGGAAGACAGACAGTTGGTCAACAGAATCTATTGAGCCCAAAGAGGATCTGAGCCTTGTTCCAGACATTCCAGGGCTATAAAAAGGAATCAGAAGCCACAGACGGAGATCGAGTACCTAGAGCACCTCCCTTGATATCCAACATCCTGCTGATGCCCTTTGCACAGAATCAGAGAGGCTGAATAACTTGCTGGTAGTTAAACAGCAAGTAAGTGGCTTAACTTTGACCATTTTGACCCAGGCCTTCTGACCCCACTTCTAGTTTTCTTCACTCTCCGGGACGCTTTTCATTATGGAAATTATCTTAATGGGGTACATTTTGAACCCAGCTGCGATGGAGGCTGTAGGACCTGGTCTTGTAGGGACGGATCATTTCCGGCAAAGGAAGCACCAGGATAGAGATGAATCGGTGTGTACATGGGATTGCATCAGACCATCTTTGAAAGTGTTTCTGTGGAGGAAGCTGGGAGAAGGTCGATTGTTCAAAAGGAAAGGGAGGCATTGCCTTTGCCTGGCGATGGAACGGCTTCTCTCCAATGCAGAAGACAATAGGGAGGCACTGTGTATTCTTAAGGGAGAGTATGATACGAAAACTGTCAACACAAAGCAAATTGGAGCCAGCATTTTTTATCAGTGGTAAAATGGCTTCTGAGATTAGATTGCTAGGTCATTTCTGCCCAAGAGAATTTGCCCTGGGTTTGATGAAGCTTGGGCACCTCCCAGGGCATGTTCTCGTTTCTGCATACTTAAGAGTAGTTGGTCAGTAATGATACGGGTCTTTCATTAATGCGCCCCACCCCCGCCACACCAAGGATAAAATAACAGCTTCCTTCAATTATACAGTCTATGAGACATGGAAATTTGAAGTGTTTCCTCTGCCGCACACATTTCAAATAGTGTCCTATAAAGCTTCAAGACCTAAGAGGTCCTTGGGCCATTAACCTTAAAATTCCAGAACTAAAGGACTTATTCTGTTACCAGTTTCCAACTCATGTCTGTTCCATAAATAGTCATTATGGTGCATTATTCTTTTAATGGGTTATTCCCCAAAGTGGTGGGGGGAGAGGAGAGGGAGAGAAGCGGGCTGCCATTTGATTTTGGGTGCTATTTCCTTATTTTGTAGAGTAGGACCCAGTCTGGAATGTCCCCAGGCACACACTGTTTCTGAGCCATAATTATGCTTTTTAACCCACTCCTTTATGTCTGGATCCTTAATGTCCGAGCGCCTATATAATTACCAAGTTCAGTGTGTGGGAATGAGACAAATATTTTTTGCATGACTTTAGCCTATACATTAGCAAATGCCGTATTATTACAAGATATTTCCTGAACTTGAAGCTGTACTATTAACTCTCTCCATTTGAAAAGACCCAGCGAAGAGATCCTCCCAATCTTTGGCCCACGATGCGAAACTCAGATGGACAGTGACTTCATCCAGCTGACTGGCCCTGGGGCTCCTGGAGGAGGACTTGAATTTGGCACTCGTGTGTTGGTTCAGAGCTTGACAGGGACTTGGGAACCTTGCCTTTTTCATCCAGCTGTATTCCATAGCCACAGCCACAGCTCTGTTCCAGTTGTGAAGTACTTGCATTCTTCCTTCAGTATTTGAAAGGGGCCAGGTTTGTTAACTGCCTCTCCTGGAGGAAGTTACTGTGTTAGCTTGCTAGACTTAGAGAGAGATTGGTAATGCTGGTTGTTAAGAGTAATCCGAATTTTAAAGGAGCAAGCGGAAAGGAGAAGAGCTGGGACCAGTAAGGCAGGACTCCATTTAAACCTGGAATGTTGGAGTTCACCAAGATAGCAGGAGCCTAAGTACCTCAAGGTCAGTCTCAGGAGTCTCTTCCCCTGAATTAAAATGATTTCAACCCCATTTCCTTCTAATTCGAGAAATAATCTGTCTCTCGGCATTTTTGTATAGGGAGCCAAGAAATCATTTTTATTGTTTCATTTATTATTTCTTGTTATTTATTGAATATTCAAGTAATGTAGAAAGGAATCAAGGAGAAAGTAAACTCCATGAAATCCAAGCACCCAACAACAACCATCAGTATTTTGTGTTCATCTTTCTGGACCTTTCTTACATATTCATGTACGTATGTTTCCATACATATTCATACACACATACAGATGCACATTTATGTGTAGTTATTTATGTATTATTTTATATGAGCATGTTTTACCATCTGCTTCTTCTTCCACTCACCTATATGTTGTGATACTCTTTCCTTCTACTGAATATAAATATACATCACTTGCGTGGCTTCTGAGGATTCTATTTAAATAATTGATAATCAGTAATTTGTTAAATAAAATCCATATGTATGGACATTTTATTTACTTCTCATTGATTGCCACTATGATCAACATCCCAATGAATATCCTTTTCTCTTTTTCATACCTGTGTTCCTGTCTAGCTTTCTTTTCAGGAGGAGACTGTTGGACCCCAGGGCGTGCATATTTTGAATTTTAGTACATAGTGCCAAATTGTCCTTGAAAAAGTTTATTCCAATTTACAATCCTGCCAACAATGGATGAAAGCATCTAAAGATTAGGGAAATTACCTTTCCATTTTCTTAGCTTTTCTGAATTTTACCTGCCTCCAGAACTTTAAATGCCTTAAACACAAATGTGTTTATGAAATTGCAATAAAATCAGCAATTACCAAGATTCTTTATTTGTTCCTTAAGATTAAGTCATACTAAACTCACTTTATTTTTTGATAAGATTAATATAAAGGCAGATCAAGGGAATGGCTTAGACATAGGGTATCAGGATTTCAGCTAAGCATTTGACATAACAAACTCTTTATATTTATATATTTATCATTCATTTATGTTTTATTCATTTATATTTTTATCAGACGGAGAAATAAGCACTGAATAGTGGTTCAGCTGGATGGATTTATATTTGACTGAACAATTCCATACGAGGCAGGTTGATTAGGGAATCCTGTCACTTCTACAGAGAGGTTGCCAGAGGCACGGGGCTCTGTCCTTCCAAAATGTACATAGACCCAATTACGGTTGACCCTTGAACAATGCAGGGAGGGGTTAAGGGCTCAGACTCCAGGGCAGTGGATAATTTGTATAGTATTTGATTCCCCAAAAACTTTACTGCAGTTGTCCCTCAGTATCCATGGGGAACTGGTTCCAGGACCCTCCACGATACCAATGCCAAGACACTCAAGTCCCTGGTATAAAATGGTGTGGGACAGTCATACGTCAGCCCTCTGCAGCTTGGGGTTCCCAGCCGTAAATGGAAAATACTGTTTTCGATCCGCTGTTGGTTGAATCCGCACATGGAAAGCCTGTAGATATGGAGGAACGCATGTATATTTAGTGGAAAAAGTCTGCATATAAGTGGACCCATGCACTTCAAATCCATGTTGTTCAAGGGTCAACTCTATATACAGCCTTTGAAAGCACGCTTTTTGAAAGTTTGATTCCTCAAAGTCGGGAACGTTAGCTAAAACGATGGAAGACATAATTAGAATTGAGAAATATCTCAGCAGGATGGAACCATAGGCTCAAATTTAGTTAAGATAAATCTAAAGCAAATATTCAGTAAGGAAAAGAATGAAGTTTATACTTAGAATTAAAATTCTGGTGTGTATGTTTGTGTGTGTGTGTGTGAATGGAAGGGAAGCTGGCCACCAGGATATGAGTTTAATCAATTACAAATATGAATATGAGTCTCCACTGTACGATAGATGCTAAGAGATGAATTCACTGTAGGAGTATATTTGTTATTTTTAAATCGTGTTTAGCACAGGTGAGGACACACATCAAGACTTGCATTCTGACTCTGTTCAGGCAATTATTTTCTAAGAGAAGCCCTGACACATTGTAATGACCCCATATGTAATGGGGTACAGAGAGGGGACTAAGAGGTAGAGAATGACCAGTCAAGAGGACAAAGAATGATTAGGCTGTATAAGCTAGAGATGATGAGCATAACGGTATTTAAATGTCTAAAAACCTGGGTGCCCTCCAAAAAGCAGTCAGGACAAGTGGACTGAATTTTCAGCCCAAAGTTCAAAATATATCAGGCAGTGGGGACACTGCCCATTTAAGCCATTGAAATACATTGTTTCCCAAGTGATGTCTCTAGTGATAATGCATCGCCCAGGATGGCTACGCAGGGGATTCCTGTTGGGCAGGAAGGTTATACTAGATTCTTTCTACCAACACATGCGTGATGAGTGGCATTTACATGCCCAGTACACTCCTGTGGACAGTCCAGACTTTGAAAAAAAAAAACAAATGGAAATCTTTGGCAGAGAATAAAGCATCATGTTAACTGCTAACAGTAGGAGTCCTGCTAATGGTTGACCTGTAATTCCCACCTGCTAGGGCTGTGGCACACAGGGGAGAGGGTTGCCTCTGTTTGCATCCCGACACACACCTGGCTCATATTTCCCCCTTTTCTCTCCCGCTCAAGTGAACATTGCAAATGTTAGTATGTTCCAGTGATGGGGTTCCCATATCCTCGAATCTGTCCTGTCTGCACATTTTCCTTCCCCCATATAACCTGCTTTTACTTGCTTTCTTCCCACTTTTACTTAAGTTCTTCTCTTCCTGAAAGCAGCTCCCACTTATTTTACACACACACACACACACACACAATTATTCTCACAACTAGTAAGAAAAGAGTCCTCCCCAAAAGTGGACAAAAGGACATAAAAGGAGGCTCACATATAGTGAAGTAGCAATGACCAATAAATGAATGAAAAAATGCTCAGCCTCAAATTATAATTAGGGAAATATGAATGGCCTGCGGTTATACTTGTATCAGATTTTTGAAGAATAAAAGAGTCTGAATAGACTCCATGTTGGAACAGCGTAAGGAAATAGACAGAGACTGGAAGTTGACTCACATTTTTGAAGGGAAATGAGGTGATATCTTTCAAAGTTTAAAATACGTATACTCTATTCTAGGGCTCTCTACCAAATTTCTCTTTTCTTAGCACATTATAGAAACAGCTATCATATGTTTAAGCCTCCATCCTTGTTGGGAACAAGCACGTGAGGACATGGAAAGCTGTTCCTTTGGAAAAAAAGCTGTGAAGCATTGTTGGAATAATGAAAGACTGGAAGTGATCCAAATGTCCATCCTTCATGTACTCATTCCTTCATTTATTCATTCATTCCACAAAATTCATTGTGTGCTGGGCAATGTTTTAGGTGCTTAGGATACATCTTTGAACAAAATAAACAAAGATTCCTGCCTACTATTGTAATACATCAATAGAGGACTGGTAAATAAAGAGAGTACATAATACATATAGAGGAATAATATGTATTCATCAAAAATTAGATAGCTGTAAATGTCCTTGACATGGAAGGATAGCCAAGACATATTGGACATTTTATTTTCAAAGGGTATGTGCACGTGTCTGTGCTTGCAATCTAGATAAACTTTTTCTGGAAAGGCTGGCGAACAACCTGAACAGTGGAGTTGATTTTGGGGTAGGGGGCAAGGGAATATTACTTTTCTTTTTATAAAGTCTTTTGTACTATTTAATTTTTCATAGCTCGCATGTATGTTTTATGTAATAAAAAACTTACAGATATTATAAAGAAAGAAGACATCATAAAGCTAAATCAGTAGCTCTGTTAGAAAACTAAGGCTCATATCTCAAAGAAAATGGAAAATTCCTTCACCTATCTATAGGCATTGTGACCAAAATGATTAGGTGCTTGATGCTGTTCAGACCGCAAGGATGAAAATTAATACCATAGGACTTTGGAATGCAAAGCGAAAGACATGAGGTGGGCCTGTGGTGTTAGTGGGCGTGGGCGTGGTGGACGTGTCTACACATGCAAATCAAACGGGAAGACAGCCAGGGCTGGAGAAGGGTCTGAGACCAGCAGTCAAGTATTCTGGGGCTTTCTCCTAGGTTTGTGACTAACCGTCAACCTCTTGGAGACTCAATCTCTCCTGTAAAATAGTGAACTTGGAGTCGTTACTGCTAGGGGTGGCCTAGCAGTCACATTGCATGAATCTGCATTACTCTGGCAAGTCTCCGTTTGTAGCAGAGAGATTTGAGATGGCTCCTGAAATTCTCTACAGTCTTTGAGAAAATCACCTCAACTTTCCAGTTACCCACCTTCTCCTAGTGCTGTGAAGAAACACATTATATACTTTAATATCTGTTTTTGTGTAGATTCAAGTTGAAATACATTTGGGTATTTTGTACTTAGAGGATTCCAACTGCAGGGTTGTGGAAAGTCAGACTTGTTAACACGTGACCAAGAGAAATTGATTCTCAATATGTCTCCTTTTGATTAGTTTAATCTGATATGTTGGGAAGGAAAAAAAAATAGTGTGATTCAACACACTGGGCATTTTCAGATGAAATTAGAACACAATTTTATCCTTTTGAAAATTGGATTTCTGTCAGGTCATAAAACCCAGAAGTTCCACTTTGTCTCTTCTTTGGGCGTAAGTTTTCACAGGAGAAGAGGTGCTGGTTATAAATGAGTTTCCATTTTTGTGTGCTGGGGGAATATCAGCTTGGAGGAGCATGTGAGGGGACCTGCAAATGATATGTCTGTCTTGTTTGTTTGTCTCTGGGAGGGTCCATGGAGATCTATCCAGAATGGACTATGTGACTCAGGCTCCCCTTCCATGTAGAACTAAATTGGTCCTAGTCAGGGTAAATTCAGAGGATCCCATAGAAAGCTAATAAGGGTGCTAATATCTAAACAGAGGGAGGACTGCATAACAAGTAACCCAATGAGAAGATAAATGCCAGAGAGAAATGTTTCATAGATTTGGTATTTGGGACACTCCACTGCCATTTCTCCCGTCCCATTTGTTTTTCAACTGATTGGAAAACTACTAATGAGCGTGTTTACATTTTCTCCAGTTGTTTTACCCAAGTGTGAAACCAGCTGGGGAGAGGGGTTTGTTCTCTGTCCAAGGCCCTCGCTGTCCCTCCTCCTGTCTTCCTCTCACTCTCCCAGCTGCCAGGCCCCCTCCACCCTGCCAAACCTCCCCTCATTGTCTCACCACCCTGCTCCCTGGGGTTCTCTCTGCTCAGCACTGGCCAGCAGCCCCACCACATGTTTTGCATTGCTCACACCCTCCCTTTTCTCCCCTTTTGTTGTCATTTGTTTTGTTTCGAAGGAGGTGAGGTGCAGAGGAAGCCTTGGGTTTATACGCTTGCACTCAGCTTCAGGACAGGGAGCAGGCCCAGATGTCATTTGTTCCCATTTCTGTGCTGAGGTCAAAAGGCCCCGCAGGAGAACGTCCTTCTGTCCTCTGACAGTTCTTGGGGACGCATTCCTTCTCTCTAGATGGCTCTGAATTTCTGGTCTCTGTCGTCTGCCACGCAATCCACTTTCCGTTGCTTAGCTCTTTCCTTCTGATGAGGGAGTCTCAAGCTTCCGTCATTTTGAGAACCACCTTCACGGTGATGTTTTTCATGCCCTATGACATAATTAAAAGTCTGTCTACTCCCTGTACATCATCTTGCTTATCAGGTATGTGGACATTTCTCTCCTTGGCCCTGGCTGTATAAGGCTCCTCCTGCCCCTTCCCAAGGTGTTACTGGGTTACTTAGTCTCTTTAACATCTTCTTAGAATAGCCATTCACACTGTCAGTTTCCAGTCTATTGGCCAATTCTGTTAGGCCATACCCTGAGGTGGTTTCTTTGTTTGTTTGTTTGCCTTTTTAATTCATTAGTTGAGATGATTTGGTGATGCCAGTTCTGCCTAGGCCAATGATAGATAATAAACATTGGTTGAATGTATGAATTGAGGGAATGAAGAACTTTACCTGGCTTGTCAGCACACTTTTAGAATCTGAATTCCAGTGCCTACAAATAGCCTTCTCTTTTTCTTTCTCGCTTCTTCTTTTTCTTTTTTCCTTCTTTTTCTTCCTCCCCGCCCTCCATTCCTCCTTCTCTCCTTCCCTTCCTTTCTTCCTTTCTTCCCTCCTTTCCTTCCTTTCTTCTCTGCCTCCTTTTTTTTCCTTTCTTTTCTTTTTAGTTAAAAAATTGGGATTTTATTTAGAAGCTCACTTTCTAAAGAAACTCATAATGGACCATGCACAGAATGAGTCCTCAGTTATTAGGAAAGTCTGGGATTTTTTTTCAGAGACCCTCTATTGACTCTCTGAGTCGAAACAGTTTAGACTCCACATAAAATATGCGTTGTTTACCCAGGCTCTTCATGCTCTGCATACTGTTACAGCTCTTGAAGAGCTTGTCAGTGACAAGTAAGATAAATGAATGAAGAGGACTTTACAAGTGTTTAAAAGCTAAGTATAGCATGTGCTGCCCACTACTTAATTAAACAGACCTGCGCTTAACTAAGTAACTTTGTGGTGGAAACTTCTAGGGCCTTTCCCTTCCCCCAGACCGCACCACCTCCAGAGGAGGTGCTCAGGATGTTAGAAATTCCTTGGTTGTCTGCAGTTGCTAATGTGTTAGCCTCGGTTTGAAACTGTCTTGTTGGTTGAAACATTAAAAATTTGTGTGGGTGGTTGGATAATGACTTTTGAGCTGATAGTAGGACAGGTCACCAACATCGACTCCACTGTGGCTCCAGCCAAGATTTTATAATGTGTCTGAGTTCCATTCTTTTCAGAGAACTCTGAAATCAAAGTGAACTCCTTCTCCTCTCAGCTCTGATTGGGGCCAGTGTCCAGAGAGACAGGGCCCATTTCCAGATCAGTCTTAGGTATTTTTTCTGTTTTGTTTTTTTTTGTTTTGTTTTGTTATAACGAAGAGGTCAATTCTTATGGATCTGAGAAGTGGGGTACATTGGTTACACAGGAAGGTTTGGAACGATAGTCCCAAATTTGCTAGTTGTGTGCTCTTTGGTAAGTTTCTTAGTCTTTCAAAGCCTCTATTTCTTCATCTCTAAAGTGGCTATAACAATAGCCTCTGCCAGGGCTGATATTTAGGTCATAACAAGATCGGACAATTAGGTTCGCGAACTTGCCACCATGCACTTACACAGTGGAAAGTTTGCGAATGTAATTGTCCAACCTTTCGTATATACTTGAGTCATTCTTAGTTCTCATGAGTTTCTGCCTCTGTTATAGCAGCTATTAAAGATTTTGAATAGGGGCCCCCTCCAGCCTCCATCACAGGGTTGGTGTGACTGACTAAATGAGAACAACAGGAGCAAAGCACTATGTTTGGCCCACGGCAAGGGCTAGGTAAGCACTGGTTACTATCGTTGATGTTTACAGGTTGCCAGCCTCCTTTCTGCCGCTGTTAAGGATCCTAATCTTCCAATTATCAGCAGAGGACATAGAACTCTTTCTCCGTAAGTGATTCTCCCCCCATGGGTTGCGGTGGCTGGCAGCAGGGCAGAGATGAGAAATGCTCCTGGCTTCAGTCATTGTCCATAACCCTCTGGGGAATCCCTCTTGTACCTGGCAGCAAGAAGTTGTTTGCCGGAATAATTTTCCTCCCCTTATTTTATAAGAAAAAAAGGAAAAAGAAAAGAAGGAAGAAAAACTGCACAAAATGTGAAATAAGGAAGAAGAACAGCAGACTAGCATCTATCTAGTGTAGTTTGGTTCATGCTAAAGACATTCTTTTCCCTGCCTCTCGCATTTATAGATACAGGAACAGAGGCTCGTGGAAAAGTGATTCATTCTGAGTCTCAGAGTGAATATTTGGCAGAAAAAGAATTAGTGCCAGGCCTGTGTTACTTCCCTAAGGAAGGTGAGAGATCTATCTCCCTAAGTGATGAGAAATCTGAAGAGCTGAGCATGGAAAGGCCTGGTAGTCAAAGGAATGTTAGTCCTATGCAAAAGTTAGGCACACGCTTGTTAGTCAGTCAACAAAGGTTTTAGCTGGATTCCCACAAAAACACACCCTGAGAGAATAATTTGGTACAGATGGCTTTTTAAGGAGGTGGTCCCAAGAAGCACGGTGAGAAAATGGAGAAGTGCGACAGGAAAGGGAAAGATGAAGAAAGGTGCATTATGGGCAGTTTTCTGCTAGACTCAGCATGGGCAGCACCCCACTGAGGATCTTTTGAGAGATTCTGGAACACACCATGTCATGTCATGTGACATGACATACTGTCACACAAAGGGCCAGGATGCTGGTTACTTATTTATCACCTCCCTCCCTCGTAGACTGAGAGTTGTTCTGAGAACGTGAGCTCCCCAACACTTCTGGGCTGCCCTGTTCCCTGGCCAAGCCTGCACCTGTGGCCAGAGGACGACCTCAGGCAGAGAGAGAGATGCAGGGGTCTGAGGTGGGATGACAACAGCGCATCTAAGGTTGTTGATTTCAGCTGCAGGTGATCTCCAGGGTAGAACAAGAGAATGTGCAGGGGCCCTGACATTCTCTATAACAACTACAATGAAATAAGGGTCCTTAATGAGAAGGTGCGGAAACAGCAGCCAAACTCTCCATGGCCACCTACTAATTTTCTTTCTTTAGATAAGGATTGAGGGAGGTGCCTTTAACAAAGTTTGGGAGAGAGAGTTTCATTAATGTTCTGTTTGGCTGTAGGACTCATCGGCTGAGTTGGGGGAGATCAGACCAGTTTTCGAGGCAGGACTGATGAAGTAGCAGTGGATTGTGTAGATATTTGTAAAAACACAGATGTCCAGAGACTGGCCCATTTTCCCAGAAATGTCGTAGTTGTACATGTGTGAGCCTATGGCTATGGCTGTCCTAAATTCCTTCCAAAATGTCCCAAGTTGATAAGTTCTTCTGAGAAATAAGAAAGTGAATTATCATCTCAAATATGTTTTCTGCTCTCCCCACATCCAATAAAGGAATGAAGAAAGCAGCACACACACACACACCACACACACACACCCCTCATGTCTTGGGTGCCAGTGCCCCATATAGACCTGTTTTTCCTCTCAAGGATATTAGAGGGTGAATTTACCATGGAATCTCCCCAGCCCACTTTTTCTTATACCCATATCCACACCAACTTTCAAACCTTAGCTCAAGGGGCATCTCATCTATGGAGCCTTATTTGATGCCTCTGCCCTCAGCTAGAGGGGAAGTCTCCATCCTCTGGACATTGGGGTAATTCAATCTCTTCTCTTCCATTTCCCTTCCCTATGTTATAGTCAGTCCTCTAATTCCTCGTGTCTAATTTAATCTTTGCTCTGTTCCCTGCATCTGGCCTGAGACCCATCACTTACTGAAAGACTCTGAAGTTAGAAACCTGGATTGAAGTCCCGTTCCTCAGCTCACTGGCTGAGTGACCATGGGCTTGGTTGCCTCATCTGTAAGAGGGCTCATAAAGATAGCCATCCCAGAAGTGTGGATTCAGTGAAAGCACGCTGGCCAAACACTTAGCCTTGCCCATAATTGCACTTGTCTTTGTGGGTGCAGAAGTTTAGTGAGTGTTGAATTTCTGTGTAGTATCCTCAGTAGAAGCCTTTCCATCATTGATGCTTATTTACTCCCAAAAAGTTCCAAGGTGGCGTATCTCCCAATAGCGTCTTTATCCTCCTGCTTCATTTTGTCTTCCAAGAGTGGCCCAAGCATTGGAACCCAAACCCCACTTGATTATGAGTCATTTCCTGTGGGCCTGGGGGATGTTCAGGAAATCTCTCCCCTGCTTGCTGTCCACTTATTGTCTGGTTTCTCCATCTTTTACTGAGAAACAAAAACTTTTGACCTTGCTCTAATTTGGCAGAAATAGAATAATTCTGGACTATTTTGGATTTTCCTGACAGGAAAGAGGGAGAAAAGAAAACCTGATAGAATAAAGTGTAATTGCTATTGTATGGTATTATCTCCATATCCCATAGCAACAAATCTTATTATTTTTTTTTCTTATTTAAACCATATTCATGAAGGTTTTATTGTTAACTTGATCCAGATGACTGATGAAAGCATAGTTCCTTATTGCCACCTTGCTAAAATATTTTTAAAGCCAGTTTTAATATTACACGTTTATAGCTACATATTGCCATTAAGCTATTGAGTCTATTACTAGTCAATGAAGGATTTTCATTTTGTTTCAAGAGCTCCTTGGATAAACTCTTCAGAAATGTCAAGAGAGATGGGATATATGGCACCTTTTCACAGATGGTGTTCATCAGGGATTTTAGTTAATGGAGAAAGTTTAGTTTTCCATGGTTGGCTTTTGGTATTAACAAAAATATTCTAAAGTCCCCTGCTCTTCCAAAAGCTAGGGGATAGTAAAGCAATGAATCCCATAACATTCCAACACCCTTTTTTCTTAACGAAGCAAGTAACTGGGGACATGGTAGAGAATCTCGCTGGATCCATGTTACCAAAGAATGGAACATTTCTTGAAGAAGAAAAATTTGACTTTTTTCCAACAGCTCCAAAACTATACATTTTTCCGGCTCTCCCCACTCCCGAGGACAATAACAACCAAAGCAAATATATAACAGGAAAAGTTAACCTATCACATGGCGAGTTACCTACTCAACTGGCTCATCGTAGAAGCTAATTGTGTATTTTCCCTTTCATCTGTTCTAAAGTAGCCTGTACCCTTTCCATTTATTTATTCATACATCTCTTCAACACATATTTACTTATTCCTTGTACATCAGACTGTACATGGTGGTGAGTACGAGGGTAATTCAGACATATTGCTTCCCTCAGGAGATTTTCAACCGAGTGGTAGGAAAAGCCAAGAAAGCGCATAATTATTTACCATCCATTGGGGTAAGTGCTGTGAGGGGAGGCGGATTGAGAGTGGGTCCAGGCGTGTGGGGAAGGCGGCAGAACAGCACGTAATCCTTTCTGCTGAGGCGGGCTTAGGCAAGGCAGTTCTGGAGGTGATGGTGTTGCAGCTGAGACCAGAAGAACTAACTACTGGGTGTAACAGGTAAAGGTAGAGGATGAAGAGCATGATGGGAACAGAGACAGCATGGCCCAGGGCTGGGGAGATGAGGGATGAGAGGTGAGGCTGGGCGGTGAACAGCAGTTACCTCCCCAGAGCCTCGTAAGCTGTGGAGGAGCCGGGGCTCTTTTCCGAAGGGCAGGGGAGAGCCTCTGAGGAACTTGAAGCCAGGGAGTAACTGGGTCTGATGTCACTCTGACTACAGACTGTGTTCACTGGGAGGCCGGAGTACAGCAGGCGAGCTGTTAGGAGACTATTGCCCTAGAGAAATAAGGTGGTGCCTGGAAGAGAAAGGAAGTAGAAAATGAAATCTGATTAGATTTGTCTCAGCAGTCATGACATAATATAGTAAAACGAATATAACACAGTTAGCCAAAGGCGAAAGTGTCAGGTCAACCATTTGGTAGACATGAAAAGGAAATAAAAATGGGCTTCAGTGAATTGCTAAATGAGCCCACGAGTTCCCAAGTGCAGTGCTGTGGAAAGCTATCCCTCTCCAACTCTATATTAGTTTTCCTGGGAATTCAGTTATGACTGCCCAGATTTACTGTTTAAAGCTTTGTGGTAGGCACCTTGTGGTTCTGATGGCTACAGGGATATGCATGGTATCACCTGGTAAACATGCCTGAAGTTATTTGAACAAATAGTATCCTTGTTCCAACGCGTGTTACAATTTTCAGCATTTTTTTTTTTCCATCAACTTTTAGGGAGTCTTATTCATGGTTTCCCATCCTTCCAGACCATTCTTGGTGTGTTAGAAAACCAATATAATTGGCTGGTGATGAGGGTTGGTAGTGTAGATGTTAAAAAAAAAAAATGTTTTAAGAGATTCCTTTTCAATTTTCCAATTAAGCAAGCGGGATTGGTCACACTTTTTTGTAGAAGGGAAAACTAGCAACCAGCCTGTAAGAAATCCATCACAGTTTAGGGGATATGTTACAAGCAAGATAAATAAAAGTAGTCTAGAGTATCAGGCCACGCTCTCATTTTTCATCTCCGTTTCACACTCTTCTCTCCCAGCCCAGACTAATCAAAAGAAACCTCTTCCGCTCACAATTGTTCTGTGTACATTTCCCCTAGATCTGGTATTCACATGAACAACGGGGTTTATTTATATTTCAGCACCAAATTGGAAAGATGACATCATTCATTTACAGTCTTTATCCCATGACATGCCTACTCTCCGACACCTCATTTCAGCAGACACATTTAGGACTGCATACAGCATCTTGTTTAGCTTGTACATTCTTTTATGGGATACAGTTCAAAGGTAGGGAACTTTAGGCTTGTTACTGGTAAGAAAATAATCTCATAAAATCACAGGAGCTTCCCCAAAGGATAAGGACCTTATGATGTTTACAATAGCAGTTATTATTTGTTCATTTAGGTTCCATCGTTCATTCCTGGGCAAGTCCCTTCCTTGTTCACCATAGGGGATCCTACAGCTCCCTTCAGTCCCTCAGAATTCTATGAGAAGACACGATTCCAGGTTTATTAGTTCATAAGTTCAAAAGGAGAGGCTCCTGACAATACTGGAATTTTAGGTGTGAACGCTGAATTTCAGAATCTCCTGTACAGTGGTAGGGGACCCTCAGCCGACGCAACAGCTCCACTGACCTTCTCTTTCTCCCAAGACATAGCTTGTCCACTGGGTCTTCTGATACTTTAAGTAGACAAGTGAAGAATAGAAATGCTATCTGCTGCCAAAAGTTGCTTGGGAGTTTTAATTGTTAAATACATCTTTCCCTCTAATTTTATTGTTTTCATCTATATAATGCATTTTGTTTTACATCCACTCTGGGGCCTTTCAAATATTGCACTCATTTTTTTTTTTTAAATGGAATGAGTAAACCATGAGATAGCCTTTGGCAGGTAGAATTGGAATGGGAGGTGTTTCCAAAACTCAACAGAACTAAAGAATTTATGGGAAAGCTATTTCTACCTGTTCAGCTGTTTGCCATTTTTTGCTAGCAGCATGGCAAAGACAAAAGCCTAGAGATTAAGAATTGGAAGACCCAGCAAATCTCTACGTTTTATGTCAAGAAAGAGGCTCTAGGGGCTGAAATCTAAGCCTTGATTTTCTCGCTGCAAATGAAAATAGTAATAATTCCTCCAAGGAAAGTTTTGAGGAAAAGTTAGATTGTACGTGAAAAATACTACAAGAATACACTATGGTAGGTCCAGAGTTATCATCAGAGCATTATTTATATTACACAATAAAATTCCGACTGGTTGGCGGCTCTGCCAGCTTGACTTCCAGCTGTCTCAAAGTGCTGAAGGCTCATTGTCGTCTCGAGCTACCAGTGAGATTGTTCTGGCAATTCGTGAGATGTCTTCAACTCTCAGTGACCTTCCCTGGCTGCAAACAGACGTGCAGCTCGCCTCTAGAATGCCAGCATCCCTCAAAACCATCGCCCCTTCTTTCTTGCAGTCTCTCATTGCGGCAACATGCATAGTGTACCTACAATGGCTAGGCCCTGTACTAACGTCTGGGGAGAAGCAGTTGACGGAAACAGCCTCAAGTCTACCAAGAGATCAACAGACAAATCCATGGTTATAGAGTGCTGGTCAGAAGGAGCTGCACATCATCCAGCCTCACGGGCAGGGGCAGGGAAAGGCTGTGAGTTAGCCAGACACAGAAGTCAGGGCTGAGGGCAGGTGACTGGGGGAAGTGTCACAGGCAAAGAAAGCAACATGTATCAAGAAGGAAGAGTGTCACGCAGTAAACAATAGCACTAGTAATAATAGCATTTGACTTTTAAGGTGAGCTCCTCCTGTGCGAGGTCCTGAACGGACATCTGCAGTTCATCATAGCACTTGCCCACAGGCACCCAAGCGGGGCAGGCACTCTTACTCCCATTTTAGAGTTGAGGAAATTGGGGCTTAGAAATAGTTAACTTTCAAAAGACCACATAACCAGCAAAGAAGTGGAGTAGGACTTGAATCCAGACAGTCTTATCTGTAAACCCACATTTGCAGTCTCTACATTTCCCGTCTTCCTGGACTGGATATTTTTATCTGCCTTTTTCCATGGTCTTGAGGCATTTTCCTAGATTCTGTGATCCTGTTAGGTCAGTTTTCTTTTTGCCCTGTATAATAAAACAATACAATAAAACCCTTCTATGGCCTTGAGAGTTTAGCCATAACACCTAGTCGCCTCACGTGACAAACGCCGTGGGGAGTAAATTAGAGTGGTCAGCTCTTCTCCATCAGGAGCTAGGAGCTTCATCAGGAGCTAGGCTCTGCCCCTTTTGCTCAGTATAGCTCCTCAAAGAACTATAGCTGTTAAAACATCCATAAAGTGCTCTTTCACTAGAAGTCATCATAGCCACCAACCGTCTCCAGGAGTATTTTTGCATTTGGCAGCTTTTGAGTGGACTTCTCTGTCTTGTCTTGCAGGAGCACTGTTTGTCTGTAGTTCCGTGTCTCCACCCAGGCCTCTCCCATCTTTTCATCCAGGGCTTCCTTCTCTCGCTTGCTCTAGAGTGTAGGATGTGACTGTTGGCAGTTTGTGATCGCAAGCTTACTCTGGATCTCTGTGATTGCTTGGTAATGTAAAACAAAGCACCTTAGGCTATGTCCCTTCTTTTCCCCTTTCACATAAAATAGGGGAAGTGCACTTACGTGTACAAATGTAGACCCAAGAACAAAGTGACGAGGGTGTGACAACGCCTCTTTCACCAAAGCATATGGCATGGTGCATTCCTTATTAAGCTTTGATTTAACTAAAAATGAAAACTTCTGGATTAGGAACAGAGGGAGCCCGAGAGGTGCTATAATTGTGCCGTGAGTCTCTTTGGCTGGTCTCCTAGCTCCTGATGGCATCTTCCCTGGTTTTTGTTCTGCGCAGACCCAGAACAGAATGAAGCTGATAGCGGACAACTACGATGAGGACCACTACCACCACCACCACCACCACCACCACCACCACCGATCTCCTGGGAGGTCGCAGCATTCCAATCACAGGCCCTCTCCCGACCAGGTCAGTTTCATTGCCGCTTACCTCCAGGACCCCTTTTACCCTTTGGATATTTTAAGATAAAATAAATAATCCTCAAGAAATAATAAACAGCATAAAGTGATACGTTCTTTGAACTGAAACTAATAGCTTTGGTATTTATTTCCGTCACTCAAGCAATCTAAATGTTTTCCTTTCTCCTTCCTCTTTAAGGTTTTGTCTATTCTTGTTTATGTTATGCATTTTCTTTCCTCCCCTCCTTTCTTCTTTCATAGATATGTAGGCTATTGCTGGCTCTGTATCTAATGGTGGGTTACTTTGGAATGTCTCAGAGTTTTAAGGGAAAGCACTTTGTTTCCACGAGCTTGGCAACCAGAGAAGCCTTAAGTTGGCTGAGCACTTTCCTAGAAAACTCCTTAGTGATGCAAATTAACAGTGGGGTAAAACAACGTGAAGAGAAATCAGTTTTGCTTGCATTTGGGACAGTGAAGTCAAGGGGTCTGGTTTATTTGACTTGGACACTGTGTTCTCCCTTGACTAAGGCAAGTGAAAAGATGGATTGACAAAAACAAAAATCTCCTGTGATTTTCAGCGATATTTGCATTCCTCCACCAAGTGCAAAAACTATTTACAGCATTTAGTGTTAAAACGCTTGAAGGGGAATTTCATGGAAATTGTATAATTATGTGCAAATTAGCAGGATGGAATAGTCAACAGTGGCAGTATCTCCTCCTTTATTATACTAGGACCTTTTTTTTATGATCCTAGTGTAACTTACACAATAAATTTCAAGAAGGATGGGGCATAGGTAATGGAATAGAATCCTCTGGATAAGTGTGAGTGCCTTTGTTGCATATTTCTGAATATGTGAGGGGAGAGCTTATTGGAATTACCCATGTGAAAGAGGGGTTTAATTGTTTGTTGGAGGAAGGGATGCTTATTATGCTCCTAAAGCTTTTTTTCAGATGGCTCTGTTTTGTTTTCACTTCATGTCACTAGCATTCCAGAGGAGAAGTTCAGATTCCAAGTGTTCAGGAGTCCAACTCCAGGGGGCACCATGTATATAGTACACAACATAAGAAGCGTTCTCTGGAGCTGTGTAGTGAGGTAGTTCTGACCCGGACCCCACCACGCCCACCCCTAGCTGGGCCTTACCCTTGTACTTGAACATATGTGCCCTCAGCGACCTCAACGCTGCAGATGTTCACACAGGACATCTCAATTTCTGAAGCCAAGTGCAGAAAGGTACCAGTTCATGTGATTAGCTCTCAAAAATGGTTCTCAGTTTGGAGATCAGCAAAGTGGGGAGAGCTATTAATTTTATGTCATTATCTTGTCTGTTTGTGGTTTTAGTGTGATTTGGTTTTATTTATTCGATTCTCATCCCTCTGCTTCCCTACACACACACACACACACACACACACACACACACACACACACACACACACACACACACACACACACACACCTGCCCCAGTATACTTGGCTCCCTGCTAACCAGATCTCTTCATTCGCATTCTCGCTCCCTACCCTCTGCTCCTTGACTTTTCCCCTGAGGGATGAGTGTGAGGTTTTATTGGTGCTAGAAGTCCACCCTGGGCTTGAGATGGGAACAGAGAGCGCTCTAGGGGCAGAAAGAGGGATTTGGAGCCACACTGGGGAAATGGGTCACAAATGCTGAGATACCAAACAGGCTTGTTTCATCACAGAAACACATATGCTAATATGGCCTGCTGGAAACAGGGCACCAGATCATATCTATCTGTGTTGTGAATGACATTTCTTACAAAAGCTTGTCTGGCTCCGGCTACTTTTCCAGAGGTCTTTAATCATAAACTAAAGGACTTGGCTGCTTGGTTGACCCTCTTATGTTTGTCCACCGACACTAGAGGTTGTCACAGGGTAGAAATCATGGCTCAGGGGTGGTGCCCTTTGCAGAAGAGTTAGCATTCCTTGAGGAGTGTCTGGCTAATATATGTCATCAGGACCTCTGATACACCTTTCTCATTGCTACTGTTAGGAAGATGGTGATGGCCTCCCACTTTCACAGCCTTCATCTCAGTGACCACTGTAAGCAACCATGGACGTAGAGGCAGACGGCCTCATCCTTGTCTACAGATGAGAAATCCAGGCCCTGGGAGGAGGTGGGGGGACGGTAAACTTGACTCAAGTCCTGCTGCTGGCTCTTCACTCCTTCATCTAATACTCGGAGCACATACTCCATGCCAGCCACTCTGCTGGGCTTGGGGAAGACCATGGTGGACGAATCAGAACCCCTGCCTTCAAGGAGTTTGCTGTCTCACCCTAGGACAAAAATTCGGGTCTTCTGATGTCTCATTCAGTTCTTCTCTGGACCATGCCAATCAGAATGTGACAGATAAAAGGTAGTTAGAACTTAATTAGGGACCCATGACTGGGAACTTACTCCACAGTGGGTTCGCCATGAAAGTCAAATACCCTTGTCCAGAAGGATAAATGTCTGGTTTTCAGTCGGAGTCAGCAAAGCTGTAAGGCTCCCTTGCTGCACTCTCTCAGTCAGAGGAGAGTGAAGCAAGGTTCCTGGTGTGAGTAGGCTGACTCCGGAGATAGAAATGTCCAGAACCCCTGGGCTGGCTGCCCTTTTTGACGAGGCGTCCCAGGGCTAAGACCACAATGCTCTCCCCTATACTGGAGATTTGTAATCCGTAATCATCAGCAACTCATATATGAATATACACGTTGTTATAAATCCAAGTCCCAGAATGTAAGAGTCTTGAAAGGGTGGGGAGTCTTCCCCAATTGGTTACAAACTCTACACATAATTGTACAAGCATAGCTAGTACTATCTGTGGAGTGGAGTTACTTCTTAGGAAAAAGTGACAGCCTTATGTCAGTATGTGACAACATGAGAGTCTAAATAATGGATCGATCTGGACGAGAATTGAACTAAATGTCTGTAGTGTACCCATGTTAGCCGAATTGACTTAAAAAGAGGGGAGCGAGAAGTCCCTTCCAGGGATTCCAGCCCCGACTTCTCTGTGGCCCTGAAGGGTGACCAACAATGCCTTCTGGAAGAGGGGCTACAAATGTTCACGTTGTCTCCTAAGATGTATTAAGGGAGCAGAACATGAAAACAAAGAAATGTAAAAAAATCAGTCACTTTGCTACTTTTCCAGAGAAACTCATTTTTCCTTAGGAAATTCAATTTAAGTATTGCCAGGTTTGCAGAATTAGATTCTTTTTCCATTTCTTCCTGGTCCCTCTCTCCTTTACGATGATTTTGCTTTCTCCTCAGGAGAAACTGAATCCAAGGGTTATAAGTCTAGACTAGCATTTCCCAAAGTAACTCTTGGAACATGAGTCCCATGAGGAAAGTCTTGAAACAAAGATTCAGTGGGCAAAGAATTTGGGAAAGTGCTGCAGAGTTATAACTCAATCTCGGAGAGTCTTGGTGCAATTAGCAGATCAAAGGATCTAAAAAAGTCATATAAGAAAGAAAGCTCTCCAGTTTTATTTAATCCAGCATTTCCCAGACTTATTTGATCATAGATTTTTTTTTTTTCTTTTCTAGTAACATCTGTGCTCTGAGAAATACTGTTCTCAGAATATCAGGTGAAGAAAGCGACTACCCCGTTTAAAACATGGCTGATCTAGTTTCCAGCAGTGTTTTTCATCATAAGGTGGAATTTTGAAGCAATTTCCCCTATGCTTTGCATAGCAGAAAATGAGAGCGCCCCTTTCATTTATTTCTTGTGATATTAATACCTTTTTAAAGGGTGCAACATCTAAGAATAAGTTATCCCACCAAAATCCCAATACATCTGAACTAAGGGAGCCATTATAAAGATGAGGACCCAGGAAAGCAAGGATGATCATAAATACCAGCCCCTTAGGGATTGAAAATGAGTGTGATGAGGAGAAGGGAGGATTTGAAGAACACGTAAGAAACATCAGGAAAGCGTGGCAGTCCAACAGCCAAGAAAGGACCACCCCCCAGGATGGTCGTAGCTATTGAGTGTGTCCGAGTAGAACATTCAAACAAATCCCAGTAATGCCTTTAGGAAATGCTTCAAGCCAAGAAAATGGCACAAGGGCAGACAACAAATATTCCCCGCGACACAAGCTGCTGGTGGGCTTTGAGAAACAATAAAGGCCAAAGAATAAATGGAACATGCTGGAGACACATTAGTGATTTTATTGACAGTGAAGTTACCGAGACTGATTTTAGAATAATTGTGTGGAAACTCAGCTTCTCCTAAATGCCCTCTATACCTGTCATCATCGGTACCATCTGTTATTTTATTGAAGTAGCATCTTTTCTTGCCTTATGAATGATGTCAGGTCTTTTTACTTCCCTTTTTCCAGGCATCATATGATTTTTATTGGTCCAGGAAAAGTCATATTTTATTAGTCTCCTTCCGGTGGCTCCCAGGTATGGAACTAACCCCACGGATAAGGAAAACACAGCATCGGAGTGAGCGCCCCACTCTAGCCAACTGAAAATGCCAGGCCTTGTTTAAGCTGTCGTGTGGTACCCAGGACTTACATTTCTGTGCCTGGATTTTGGCTTAGGTGTCGAGCCTTTCAGGGTCTGGATCTCATTGCAGTTTTTGTGGAAAATGCACTTGTTTTTCTTAAAGCATCAGCCACTCTGATTCTGATTTGTAGGGGCCTAAATAGCAAACCACCTAAACACTTTTTGGCTGGAAACCCCAGTATATGTAGCCACTTTCCAAGCCCAGAATTCACCTCTCCTCACGCTTTCTCCTTTGAATGAAAATGCTCCCTCACAGGAGTTGAGAAGCTCAAGAAATTTTCACTATCTTGAAGACTTTTGTATTCCATTTAAAATTATATTTCCCATTTTGTTTATAGAAATCCTACTTCTAAAGAAGAGCTACAGAGCCCAGGAACATGGAGGCATAATATTGATTAAATTGATAATGAAAAAATAATTGGTTACATTTTATATGTTATTCATACTCTTTGTTTCATATTGCAAAGCACATCCCTACCTGTCTGGCCTATCATAGGTACTCAATAAATGTTTGTTGAATGAGGTGTTTCCATAGCACCTTTAGGAACTAGGAAGGGCAGATGAGTATATCTCAATGGTAAAGATAAAAGAACTCTAGCTAAAGAAAGTGGAGATAATTATCCGGAGTCTCACCTCCGAAAATCCCCAGGCCCAAGATGCAGACCTGAGTCTCTGGGTGCTGTATATCAGTGGCAAACCAATTTGGGTGTCAGTATGGAACTATTTCTGCAACCACATAATTAAATATGGTTGAATGGCTATAATATCAAATTTGCCTCTAATGCAAATGTGCTTTTCTCTTTCCCATTGAATTGTAGTAAACGTTATTCTATTTTGATTGTTTTTTCAAAGTTGAATTGAAATGTTATTTCATCAGTTCTCTCTCCGTTTGCCTCAGCTTTCATTGTTCTTCTGTTTTGTGACTTTATGCCTTTTGTTTTCCCCATTTCACCTGTTCCCCTTTATTCTTCTCTGTTCCTGCTGTCCTGTGCCAAACAACATGTGGCTTTCTGCAACTCTCCCACTACCATGTAATCACCAAAGTGAGATGCTCAAGGAATGGCGAGCATGGCACACAGAGGCAGGGGCATCGCTCTGGGTTACAGAAGGACCTTGGCCTTGGATGGCCAGGACCCATATTCCTTTGTTCACTCACCCATGAGCCTCTGCACACCCAAGGGCCTGGTACAAGCCAGGCCCCCAGAGCAAAGTAAAGGATGCTTCACTTGACCGGGGGCTACCATCACATCAGCCAGGGCTCTGGGGGTGCTTTCAGGTAATGATCTTCCTGTGGTAGAAGCTGGGTTTTCCATTTTGCAACCGTAGCTTTAATATCCATGCTGCTAATTTATTTCTAGAAAATTGATTGCCCTACTCATAAATATTACCCACTCCTCTTGGCAATTTCCAAAATCTGTCTGTAGGTGTAAATAATGGCCTTTGGTGCTTTCTCTGCTGCTCCGGGTTACTGTGTGGTCCTGGCACATGTTGGCTTTCAGCTGAGACAGTAGTTTGTACCACTGGACATCTTTCAGAGCGCTGAATGTCCACTTCCATTTTCTTTTGAAAATTCCCATAGAATTCTCCTTGTGACACAGGTCATTTTGCCATAAACCACAAGTAACTTGGTTATTAAAGAACTCAGACCTAGGTTTGGCCTCCTTTTCAAGCCAATGACATGGGACAGATGTAGAGACTACTTTAAGACATAACGAAATTACCCCAGTGACCTCACCCCTGCTGGCTGCACCTGTGCTGTGCTTCAAGGGACTGCAGCCTTCATTTCTGATCCTAAAACATGTCCACTCTCCCCATAAGGTAGAGTTAGCTTGGAAAATAAACCCAGGGTCCCTGCCCTCTCACCCTCCCACCTTGTCCACACTGCACACACTGAGCCTTGGGGACCTGCTGTCAGATGGGATTGGTCACTGTCCTGCAGAGTGTCACCACAGGCGCAGGCGGGGGACTTCCAGCCATCCCTGAAATCAGGTCCTGTTTGAGGTGGTAGCTGGAGGCAGGTAACAATATTGACAAGCCCCCCCACGCCATATATTTTGGCCCCAGACCTACATGGTAAACCACCTCCTGGCTTTTCTCCTCCTCCTCCCTGGGGCCTGCATTTTCTATTTGGTCAAGAAGGAGTCGGTGGCGTCTCATTGTCCAACAGGAAAATGAAGGAGTCACAGCAACCCCTCCCTGAGCCCTGTTACTTCTCAGAAAGCCAACTCAAGGCCTTTTGGATTCCCTACCCTCAGCCCCTCTCTGTGAAATGCTGGACAGGGGTTTGTGATTGATGCCCTGCTTTCCTTGCACTTTCACCAACAGATTAGCCAAAGTGCAGCCCTTTGAATTGTAACAAACACATGAGGGGTTTAACTTGCTCCATTGCCCCCAGAAGATGGATTCTGAATATAGAGTTGTTATTCCTAGCTTTTGCTTAGGGAGGAAAAAAAAAAAGAATTTATTTTATGTTTTGAGGTTAAATGAATGTGGGATAAATGTATACATAGTGTCCTGAGTGTATATATGTACGTATCGCTATATGTCAGATGAACTGAGTACTTTTCCACATATGGAAGAATTTCTCAAGATCATGTTCAACTAGAAATTTCTCTCCCTAACTTCCCCAGAGTGCATGTTTGAATATACATTATATATACATATAATATGTATGTGTGTAAATACATTTTCATGTTTCCTACATAAAACTTACCACTCATCAGAGCTTAGTACAAACGTACAGTTACAGCACAACCGAAAAAAATAAGTGTTCAGTTCCCCATGACGGTAACCTAATAAGAAAAATTACCTGTGTTAGGTTTTTAATATCAGATTCCCATCCAAGTTAGTATGTCTGAAGCTTGCCCGAATAAGAGACAACAGAGTTTTTTGTGTTGCAAATCCAATTTCAGCTTCATGTAAGGATGAAGCTGTCAAATTCAAAAACCCATGAAGAAACCTCTTGTTGGGCTGATGTTTATTGGATGGGAGAAGGGTTCAGAGATTTCAGCTGTTCCCAGTCTTGGGCCAGTCCTGTCAGAATCAGAGCCAAAGATATTCTGGGATGCATTTTGAAATAAATCCTGTGAGCCACTTGCCTCTTTTCTTTCCATCTAAAATAATTAATTAATTTTTAAAAATTGAAATATAATTGGCATTTAACATTACTGGTTTTAGGACTACAACATGATTTGATATATGTATATAGTGTGAAATGATTGCCAAATAAGTTTAGTTAACATCTATCACCACTCATTATTACAGGTTGGGTTTTTTTTTCTTGTGATTCTTGTCTCTTTTCTGATATTATTTATCTTAAGTAGATTGAAAGATGCTGTGTTTAAAACTCAACAGATTTTTTTTTAAAGTCCTTGAAATAGATGACTCAGATGTCACTTTTTTCCTTATCCGTCAAACACTCAAAATACCCAAAGCTACTAAAACACAAGCCGCAAGGTGTATGGGATTTCTGACCACTGGGAAATAAAGGTGGCAGTTTATTTGTTTGCTTGTGTTTAAGAGCAGGAACTCTGGAATGACCCTGCCATGGCTCTCTGTGAGGCCACAGGTAAAGAAGGAAATGAGGACAAATGTCTGAAGTGTTGTTGTGGGAGGTATTTAACTGCTCCTTCCTCTCCCAGCAGTTAGGTGCTCACCCAACCCTTACAAGCCACAGAGGAGGAAGGGCGGCGGGGGGCAACACACAGCCTTTGGGAAGCTGGCTTTGCAGATGAGCCGGTTATTGCGAAAGCTCTTTAATCTGGGCGTGATGTTAATTCCTCACGTGTAAGCACAGGAGGGCACGAGTTGATAAACCCTGCCAGGTAGGGTCTTCACTGGAAGGGTAAAAAGGCAGAGCTGCTTAATGCGTCCGGATCCTTCTGTTAGAAAAGGATTTTTCCTTAAAAGAGATTTGAGCCCATTGACTATTCCAGCCTTATGCTATTTGGGGTAAAGTTATCCCACCCACCCCTTACTGATTACACTTAGTTTGAAACCTTGTTTGCAGTGTTAGGGTTTCATTAAGAGATTTGTTGCAGTATCTTTTGAGTCAACAGAGGTTTTCAGACATAGCCTGCCCTCCCCAGTTTGTAGATTAGATGTAACTCGTCTTGGCAACATGGGAAGGTTGACTCTTTTTCAACTTGCTGCTTTAATTCAGTCACATTTGTCTCGGAGGCAGCACTTCAGCTCCCCCACTGAAAGGAGGTGTCCAACCTTGAAACGTCTGGAAGCAGGGAAATCCATTTGCTGTTGCTAAACACCATTGCCTCTCTTTTTTTCTTGAACTGATGGAATAAGGATCATGTTTGACTCACACACTCCAGGTACTCAGCGTACTCTGAAGATAACGGGATAGCAGAGGAGAGAGAATTGGAAACATCCTTTAAACGTACACTACACACACAGATACTCTGAAAACTACCTTACTTACAGAACAATAGCATTCTAAAAATTGTTTCAGCATCTAAATATTAATGATCTGAATAAACTCTAGCTTTGAATAGCTCCCAGAGGCCCAAATGTGTAAGGATGGTTTTATACACTATCAGATCCTTTTCACACACACCCTTTTTGCCTTTGGCTTTAGTGCAAAATCAAATAACTCGTTGTAATAGTAACAAACTATCAAATGCTACCAATGGGGGTGATATGTCTAGTTATATTTGTATATGCTTGTAACACCTACAAAGTAGTTTAATTTATTCTCCAATTTAATTCACTTGGCAACCTTATGAAGTGTCAGGGTCGATATATGATCCCATTTTATTTCTGAGGCAACTGAGGGCATGACGTGTCAAGAAGTTACAGAATTTGGTTGCCCTTTAGCCAGGAAATGGCAGAACCAGATTCATGTTAAAAACACAATTTTCACTCTGTTTAACAAAACCAAGCGTTAATGCCTGATGGATGAGGGAGGAAAAATAAAGCCAGTCTCCACCTCCGCCCCTTTTTTATGGCTATCTGGCAATGGCTCAGCTTTAAACAGATGTTGACTTTGGGCTCTGAAACAATATTGTTGGCCAACTTCGAGCCTTCCAGCATTTCCATCTTCAGCTGGGTATCTTATATCTTTCAGCTGAGAGCTGGCGCCATGCACCAAATTCTGGTTTGCCAGAATTGCTTTTGCTTGAAGGAAAGAGAAAACTAGTTTCTACAAGTCACCCCACAGTGATGGTCCAAAAGTTGAGACAATTCCTAAAGATGCTGCATTAGAAGTGAAGGAGAAAGCCGCTATAATGTTTTCAGTGGCTCGACAGCGAGGACTCCAATGGCTGCCCTTCCTCCAGGTATCCTTGTGAGGTGAGGTTGGTGAGAAGAGTCAACCAGTCTGCACAGGCTGACAGTCTCTGCCTCCACCTGGAGAAACACCCAGTATGTCTTATAAAATATGGATGTCTCCCGTCATGTTCCGCCCTCAGCCAGGGCTGTTCAGCTTTCACCAACTGAGATCAGAAGAATAAACCAGGGATGTGGCTGGTGCAGTGACAAGGGGGATGGAGGCATTCTGTGGAGAAACAAATAAACACAATCTTGGCAACCCTAAGGAACTCTGGAATCCAGGCAGCATTCCCTCTCAGAGGAGTCGAGTCATTCGGAAAGCAAGAACCCAGCCCTCCTTCCTTACTCATTTGGAAATATTTAAGTTCCCAGGCCAGACAAGACACTGGGAGGCAATGTGAGGGGACAGAAAGTGCTGCCTTTTTCCTCAGGGACCTTGACATTTGTTTGGGTGCTGATGACATGCACATCTAAGGGACACATGCGGTTGCACGAGAGCTGCTCTTTCTTCTAAGAGCCAGAGAGACCCTACCTATGGTGTACCATCCAGCTCCATCCAACCAGGATCTTGAATGGCTTGCAAAGCCGCGGTGCAAAATCCAAAGTACTTCCGAGCTGAGCTAAGCAGAACCAACAAGTGCCTTCTGAGGTCAAAATGCACTCTGCTTTCCATGGCTTCCCAGCTTATCTGTTGGAAGGGTCTACCTTTGTGCTCAGACAGACTGGAATTTGACCCTGGCTCCAAACTCCTGGCCAGTGGCCTTCAGTGAGCCACCTGAACTTTCTCTTTGAGCCGTCCTTTCCACATCTGCACAGACAGCCTGCCGACACCTGTGTCATGGGGCTATAGTGAGACTCAGAGAAGAAACACAGGAAGATGTCACACTCTCTCTAATGTGGAGCAGGTGTTCATACCTGCTGGCTCAGTTCTAGTCAGATCAGAATTAAGCTAACATTTATATTTAAACAGCACCAACCAGGTATCTGAATCTGGATAGGACGTTCCTGTTCTTTGGGGGAACTTACCTGCAAATGGGCCACACAGGCTGTACCAAATACAACTCGTGTAAGAATTTGTAGCCATTCCTGACCCGGACCTCATCACCTGAACAAAGACATCTATCCGAGGGCTAAGCATGTTCCAGGAGGCAGGAGAAATGAAAGGAAGAAATGGAAGGTCTTCACAGGAAGGTTTGGACTTGACCCTGAGAGAAAACTTACGAGTGCCTCCCCTCCCCGACGAGGCTCGGGGTCCCTGTTTTCCAGGCTCACACCCATCGTTTTCCTTTACACATGTGTCCGTCTTTCCCAGCTCTGGCCAAGCCTTTTGTTGGATATTCCATGAGGGTTTACTTTGGCTGAACCTAGATGCAGGGCAAATCATAAATCCCACCCTGTGAGCCTGCTTTGGTGACTTGTGTAGCCAAAGTTTGCCGAGTCCTATGGCTTGAAATTTTCAGAAAGTGTCAGAGAAGCCATGAACTGAAATAGAGGTGGGGGTGGGTCTGGTGACTGTCCCCACCAGACCCCGTTAGAACCAGGATAGGTTCCTTGCATCTCTTCCCACAAGGAAGCCAGGATGAACTTGCCGTCAGAGACAGCCGCTGACTTCTCACAGAGGCAGTGGGCTGATTTGAAGGTTAACACTTCCATAATTTCACTCTCATTTCCAGCTAGGACAGGTGTGACAGTGATGTCCCCTGTGGGAATTTTTTTCAAGAAAAAAGCTGGCTATCAACTCAAAGAGAATTGCAGGTGTGTGTGTGTGTGTGTGTGTGTGTGTGTGTGTGTGTGTGTGTTTTGTTGTTGTTTAAATCCAGTGATGGGCCAGGGCTTGCCTGTTGGCTGTACCTAATACTTCAAAATAGAGACCAATTAAAGGTTTACACCGGGCCGTTTATCATGTCAGATTATAGAGTTCCTTCCCAGAGCTTCTTGGCTGGGGCTTATAAATGGATCCACAACAGCGGAGTCTCCTGTCTGGTCAGCGATGACTCAGCGTTTGCCCTTAGATCTTGTCATCAGCGTGGCCCCGTGAGCGGCCTGTCTGGTGAGGAATTTTGTTTTATCGCAGTATTTAGAGAATCGCATCAGGGCCTGGGACTGCAGGATTGCCATCAAGGGCTCGTCTCTTCTCTGGAGCCATAGACACATCCTAAGGTGATTTGACAGTTAAGCCTCCCTTCTCTTTGAAATTTGCTGTGTTTTGTGGTCACTGCGCTCTGGCCTTCAGCCTGCCTTGGATGTTCCCATCCCCAGATGCTGTGGACAAAAGCACTTGGATGACTGATGGGCGAGAGGCTTTCTTCCCATCCGGATATTTTGGCAACTCCTGGCATAGCCATCACTCAAGAAAAACACACAAGGGAGCAAACAACAGGCAGCATCCAGAGAAGACACTGAAAAGTTGATCTGGAAACAGGAAAACAAGGGGAGGACACAGTCTCTCCCAGGCCCAGAGATACCTTTTAAATTCTAAATATTTCTAAGTAACTTGGCATGAAGTTTGGGATCAAGTGATATCTGTCTGTTTCTTATTTTTTGGTCCCCCAATTTACATTTCTGTGCGGTAAGGTTGCTGAATGAATTAATATTTGCATCCAGAGATGCAGGCAATTGCAGGAGTCCAACAGCTGTGAACGTATGGAAATACTTGGAGCTCCCTCTCTGATTAGCTCCTGCAGTTTTGTTTTTTATTCCCCAAGCAGACACTCACTCTGACCCAGATCACTTGGTGATTAGGGTCAATTCATGTTTAAGCTTTGAAGATTAGAGACCAGAAATGGCCACCACTTCCCTTTCTATTTTCTTCTTAAAACTTTAAACTTTAGAAACTAAAAACTTAAAAAAAAAATGTATAATATTCTGAGTTCACTAAAGGAATTTAGCCACATTTCTGCCATGTTAAATGTTAGCAGAGTTTATATTGGACTGTCATATTTCTTTACTTTATTCACTAGCATACAAGACGTCGATCTCAACATCTGGTTTTTAATAACCCTCGACATCTGGGAGCTCCTTTTTATTCCTATGGTGGACGAGGCACAGTAGTGATATTGGCCGTGTATATTTTCAAGCTACAACTCCTGTCTGTTTCAATCATAATTAATTACCACTTTTTAATATATTTAATTTGCTAAAAGTGATTTGCATTAGACCACATTTCACTGTTAAGAAAATAGTGGTAGATTTTGGTGGCAGTGGCTTTTTTCTTTCTTTCTTCTTCTTTCTTCTCCTTTTTTTAAAATTTAAAGCCCTGTGTGAATGGATTTCAAACAAACTGAATGTATACATGCTATTGGGTTTTAAATGCAAAATGAAATAAACTGCTCTGCACGGAAAGTGATTTTTACAGCCATTTAGAAGCCGTCAGCAGAGGCTATAGGCTATGTTTTGGGGAAAGCCTTTTATTTTGTTTTGTAACTTTGGCAAATCACCGCATCTCTCTGTGCCTAGAGTTTCCCTATAGCAGTGAGTCTGGGGGTCAAAAACTTGGTGATGAAAGCTCAGGCCTCCATCCAGAGAAATACACTTGCACATATACCCACAATGTTCTGCATTGAATTTTAACGGGTTACCGGACCCCTGGAAACCCATTTATGGATGGCTGAGGGTCCCATGCTGTAGATTTTTCTTCTTTATTATCATGAAAAGGGACATCAACTTTGCTTTTCTCCAGGAACTGAAAGGAAGTTTAATGAATGCAAAAAATATGTGTTTCTCAAGTTATGTAGGGAAAAGAGTAGTTTATTGCCAATTGACAATTACTAGACTGTGAAGAGATAAATCAACACAGGTAAATTTTACATGAGGAGTCCCAGCAAAAATGATCAACCGTAGCTGTTTTGTTTTTGCCAGAATATCCTGTCTAAACTATCAAGAGCAAATTCATACCAAGCTGTCCAATTCAGACTGTGTGCAAATCTCCTGACTGACTTCAGTTGGGGATGCTTAGCCCTCCGTGGTCCATAGACCACTTTTGGCAGTCTGGTGAACTCTCTGAACCTCTTCTCAGAATAATCTTTTTCAATGCATAAAATAAAATACAAAGAAACACAAAGGAAACAAATTACATGAAAATTCAGTTCAAGACTGCAGATCTAAATCCTCGAGTAGATGAAATTACGTTTGTCTATTGGCAGGATTGGATTAGACTGTATGACATGGCTGTTTTTCGAGATCAAAAATGGTCATAAATTGGCATTTTCACATTACTCATTACTCAACTCAATAGTGCTAACAACTTAAGCAATAAGGATCCAAATCGTGAAAAAAAATATTCCAAGTTATTTTTTTTTCCCTAGTCCTGATTTTTAAAACAAAGAAGCAAATCATGGCAAAACCTGGTCTCATCAAGGAATTAAGACAGCTCCCAAATTGTACGTGAGACCAGAATATGAACCCACCCAGTCTTCTACAAGTTGTTTCCATCCTTGCAGTAAACCGTGAGAATTGTTCAAAACAGGACCCGGTGTATGTTCTTCTGTCTCCCTGCCTATCTGCCACTTCACTATGTGGCCCGAGCCATTCAGGAAACCTTTTCAACAGCAAGAATTCAGACCAAATAAGTTTCAGGTTATCCACAATTGAACACAGTTTTAAGTTAAAATTTTCTTTGTACTAGCATTCTACTGAATTGAAAGTTTAGTCTCCTTTCTTTGAAACTTATTTGGTTGCAAATGTATACTCATTCCATGGCAGGCACATCCTCTTTTATGCTGAGAGCAAAATAGAACCTGACAAACGGAGATCACAGCATGTTTGAGCCTTTGAGAAATAACCAATGTGACTTAATCGCACGCTACAAAAGTTTGTTCCACCCAAGTCGATCTTTTTTTTTAAATATTTCTTCAGCCTTTATTGATATTTTAAGCTTATGAGAAATTAAGGGTATTTGATTACTGTAATTACTTCTCTGCTTACTTAAAAGGTTTAATCTCCTCCTCAGGCATTTGCAATTCAGATTGCATGCTTTCCAAAAAAATAATCATCTGCTAATGTAGACTAATTTTAATCTTCTAATCCAATCTTGACACAGAGTCAGACAGAGCTGGGTAGGTGGAATGTTTTTGTGTGGGGGTTGCCCTAGATGCAAAACTCAGTAATGTCTTTGACAAGTTGGTGACGTGGAACTTAAGTTAATATGGATTTTTTTTCTTGCACTTTAAGATTGAAAAACAAAGTGAAGATTGGTGTGCCTTTGCAGTGCCTCACGGTGTAACTAACCTTCTCTTCTTTCATTCCGGTGCTCCCCTCCTCTCCGTGCACCTCCCTACCCCGGGCCGGCCTCAGGATGACGAGGAGGGCATATGGGCATAGCCGGGCCTGTAAACCAAAGTTCCAGTTTTGTTTTGAGGGGTGAGAAACCATCTTTTATATCACTTTTCTTTAAAAAATTGCATTCTAGTGTTGTATTGTGTGCGTGATCAATTGTGTTCGCTGATGTCTGTGACTGTGCCCTGTGCTTGCTTCTGTGTTCTGTGACTGTCCCCAAGAGCCCCTCCCTCCTGCCCTGCTCCCCCCCCCCCCCCCCCCAACCCCCCCCCGCCCCTGCCACCCTGAAACCACGGTATTGCTCTGCCTTGTTGGGGCTGGGTTGAGCACAATTCAAAATGTTTCTTTGTTATTTACGATGTAATCTATGCCCTCGCCAGGGTGTATACACACTTTTAAGGGCATGATTGTGGACTTGAATTGTCACAGTTCTCCAGTCGTGGTTTTCAGCCCACTGCTTGCTTTTGCCAGATGTGCCAGTGTGGTGTGACTCTCACATCCGTCTGGTGGTGTCAAATGTTTGGCAAGGAATAAGGAAAATAAAAGCATATGTCTTCATGGAGCTGAAACTATCATCTCTAAGAAGCCCGTTTAATGGACTATACTGTCTCTTCTATGGCAGTTCTGAAGAAAACAGAGGATCAAGGCATAGTAATGGTGAATGAGTAACTATACCTCTTTGAATGAATTAGATTAGAAATATTAATATTGGCAGGTCTCAGTGGCATTATATCTGTTGTTTTTTTTTTTTTTTTACAGTTGTGCTTCTACAGAGCTTTGCATTATAAATTTCATGCATTGCATTTTTCAGAGGGTTGTGCTCTTTTAAAAGTTGCCTTTTAGCTACTACGAACCCACCTTTTATTTCTGTCCTGTCTGCATTATAATGGAATGGCGGTGCATGTAATTGCCACAATTATAAATGGAACATTGAACTTTAGAGACTTTTGCTGCTGGGAATCACCTCTCTCCAGGATACTGCAGGCTGTTTAACACAGGCCCCACCTCCCTGGAGTTGAATATGCCTGTGGTTACATTGAATATTCTGTTGAACTTGATGACATTGCATATGCCATTTTGTTCAGAACAAGGAATGTGGTAGATTGTGTACCATGGTGATTTCTGATGGTCAAAAACAGTATTCAGCATGTCGTTCTTTTTCTGGGTCAAACATGAAATGTCACAGTGCCGAAGAATCACCAGGTCTGTGATTAGAGAGGCAAGTCTTTGGGATAACTTAGCAGGGGTGTCCTTCCTCAAGTCTTGCCTTCATATGTCATGGCAGTCATGCTCCAGGTGAATTTTCAAACAATAACTGGTGTGTTTTGCCTATGGGTGACGGTGCCATTGGTGTGTTTCATTGCTTGGTCGAACCTGTTGTAGGTCCCACCAATGAGTCAGATTGCGTTCTCCGATCCAACAGGGAATGCACAGGGGGTTGATTTTCAGATACAGTATCTTTCCGTGTAGTAAAGATGTAACACCTAGATCCCTTAGCTGCCAATAGAACCTGCTTCCTGGTCACAGCGAGTATCTCCTTTCTTCTCTCTTTCCTGAGTAAAGGGCAAAACAGCACTGGAATTAACTCTTTCAGATGCAAAGTAGCTCCAAAGGGAAGCTTGTCAGTATGAGGAGGTGGGGAAACCAGAGAAAGTCTTAAGGTTCCCTCTGAGAGACTCTCTTCGTCTCTAGGGAAAACTTGAAGAGAAATATCACATAATACTCACATAGAAAAGCTAATAAAAGCATAAATTGACCTACAACCAATATTAAATGAGAAGAAAAGGTTGTAATGTTAAACAGCGAACGTGTGAGTGAACCCTGCCCACCACATGCATAGAGTAGGGAGGCAAAGGAAGGTTCTGGTAGTTTAGCAGTTGTCTTGAGAAGTATGGGTCTTACTTGGGGCTTTTCTATAAAGCTGCTGCTTCTGCCATCATACATGTCAGGGTGCTGGACTGCATTGGTGTCTCCTTCTGAATAGGAAAGATTTTTATTGCTCTTTCACAAGGTTCATGGCATCCACACTGCCATCTCCTGACACGGGAACCTTGTCATGCCCAGGCCCATGGAAACCCTTGCTTTGCTCAAGGCAAACAGAGACTAAATGGTGTTGAACCCCTACCCCTTTTATTCCTTCATGAATTTCCCCAAACACCACGTACCCCGAGAAAACAAATGTCCTCTGAAAATTAGTCAATATGTAATTCTGCTTTAATATGTTGTAATACATTTTATAGGCTTCTGGGGAAAACTACTTATCTTTCTTTATGACTCCTTTAAACAAGTTTGCTCAGATATCTTCAGGCTTTTAAAACTGTATCTTAGGGACTTAAAGAATGAGATCCTGGGGAACTTTCTAGTTTTGAACAGCCGTCGCATGTTTTGAGTCACGTTACAATCTGTGGAGCCCAAGGAGACGTTAAATTTATACCTAAGGATGGATAATGGTGGTGCATTAAAAAATAACTGTTTTGAATATTTTGATTTATGGCCCTTATAAAAAGAAATATTACAAGAAGTTCTTTTACTAAGCATCCGTAATATGCTTATAATAGCATCAGAAGGCTGTGACTTGAATCTGGTGTTTTGGTGCTGAAATGAATCGTCATTTAGGAAAAGTTGCTCCAAAAATGACAACAATTTGGAATTAATGTAACAACCCTGATAGCTCCTCTCTTTTTTTTCCTGCCACTTCTAGATATCAGCCCAGGCAGAATTTACTTGTCTCACTGTGATCATTCAAAGGTGGTGTTTTCTGAGAGCAAAGTGGACTGGGGAAAGTTTGCTTTTCTAAAGAGTTGTGACAGCCCCTAGAACTAGCCTCCCGATCAGCCAAACCTCACACCCAACCCCGCGTTAGCAGCAGGTAGCCTGTGTGACCCACAGAACCCCGAGATCAGACGGGCTCCGCTCTTGATTTCATGTCTGCTGTCAGGGTCATAAAATTCTTAGTAATTTTTGAACAAGGGGGCTCACAATTTCATTTTGCACTGGGTCCTACATATTCCATAGTCAGTGCTGCTTACATCCACCATGTATCCCTATTCTCTGCTTCCAGCTTCTCTCTATCTTCCTCCCTAAAAGTTCATCCCCTCTCCTCTTTTCTTAAGGCTAGAGCTTACCTTTGGCCTGCCATATTGTCATGGTTTTCTTGCAGAGAGCCCCTGGGATCCCTTTGCAGCATGCTGTGGCCCTCCTGGGCATCCCTGCAAACACTGTCCTCTCAACCCATCCCACCCTCCACTCTTGATTGTGAAAATGTGCGCCTGGAGCCCTTACTGCATTTTTTTTTTTTAATCTTGCTTTGCAAAATACAGGAAAAGCAGGCTACTTAATTCTCCATTATTTTCTTTCGGGAAAATCCACTTGATGTGGCAATCATTTGTGTCAGCAAATAACTCTTCATTTTCATTTAATGGAGGTGCTTTCCTTGGACCCCCAAGAGGCACTTTGGTTTGTGAACATTTAATGAGGTGGGGCAGCGAGGGACCCAATCAAGTCACCTTGTGAGATCGAGTGCCACAGCTGCCTTGATGTTTGAATGTTCCAGCTTTTACTGGGAACTCTCATAATTGAGCAGACATAGAGAACAAGATCATTTTTATTTCCGAAACCACTAGAAAGGAATAAGTCTTTTTAGATTGAAAACATGCAAATTTCTCGGACCCGATTCATAAAAATACAGATGTGGGCATTAACAAGTTTTGGCAGGGGGCTGTGATGCCAGGAGATATATCCTGTTCAAAATGAAAAACTGGAGCTCTGTGCAAGCGTCATGTGCACAGTGTTGCAGAGAGTGCAAGCATGACTCACAGAGCACTCAGCCCAGGAGGGGTTTTCACACAGAGAAGCAGCGCGGGAAGGCCGCTGGAACTCCCTGGCATGCCACCCCTCAGGAAGAATGAGGAAGGAGGTGTTTTTCTGTGGCTGGAGAATTTATGCTCTGCTTGCCTGCCTTTAGGAAGCAGCGTCTAGGCAGCAGGCCTGTGCTCATCCTGGGGCAAGAGAAATCCAGTGGCTGAGCAAGAAGTCAAGGAAGGAACCCTGGGTCTTAGTCTTCTCAACCAAAGTCCTGGTTTCTCTGCAAAGTGGAGCTTTTCTTTTATACCTCCCCTATCAGAACACGAAGCAGGGTTTTTCATTCAGTCTGTATATCCTACAACTGAGAAACTGGTGCATTCCTCCTTGTGCCATTGGCTACTAAGATTTTTATTCATTTATCCGTTCATTTGAGCATTTTCCACTTACTCATCCATCCTTTCATCAAATGGTTAAATTCTTGGTTAGACGCTGAGAAAACAATGAGTAAGATAGATGTGGTTGCTACTCTGTGACTCTTACGAGCTAAGTTGAAGGAAACAGACCATATGGAATTAAAAATATGAATGGAGATCTCATACATGTTGATCATTACTTTGATGGAAAACAGAAAGACATTGAGATTAACAAGAGGAACCAACTTCCGAAAGGATGTTCAGTGAGCATCTCTCCAAGGGGGTTCTATGCCAAGCCTTGAGAGGAGGAGAGTCGGGAGGTATCCATGCCTGGATGTGTGTGTGGGATGTGGTCCCAGGCAGGTGTGCAAAGAGCTGGAGGTAGGGAAGAGTTTTGTGGGCTGAAGGACCTTAAAGACTACAACTCTGGGTAAAGAATAAGATAGTAGATGAGGATAAAGGAGTAGGAAGGAGCCAGATCACGTGGGGTTTTTGGGCCAAGGTGGAACATTTGGGTGTTAGCCTAAGCAAAATGAAAAGAAATTCATTGGATTTTAAGCAGGGACGTGACAGCATTTGCTTTATGTTGTAGAACAACCCTGGCTGCTGTGTAGATGAACTGTCATGGCAGGAAGAGCAGAAGTAGGGGCGGCTCCATCACTTGTGAGAAAATCGATGGTGCTGACCCAGAGTATCAGTGGGGGAGATGCAGACAGGTGGGTAAATTGGAGATGAGATTGGGACGTGAAGCCAGTAGGATTTGGATGGGAAGGTAAAAGAAGGGACTGAACTGAGAATGCTTCCAGATTTCTCCCATGGGGGTCAAAGCTGGGACATATTCCTGGCGGGAGGGGTGCTGAGTAGGATCCAGAGCTCTGTTTTCCCGAGGTGTCCAGTTGAACTGGGCAAGGGAGAGGCAGGCTTTTGACTTGCCCTCTTGTCTATTTACATGTGTATCAACAGGGGCATCTGTGGCTTCTCGCCACAGTGACATGTAGGCTGTCAAGTTTACAGCATAGCTGAAGTCTAACTTCAAGAGTGTGTGGTTCCTCTGTCTCTCCAAGAAAAGGCGAGAAATATAATATCAACGATTGCAAAGCAAAATCAGCAGTCATAGAATAGGGAGGCGTGCGGGGCATAGTGGTACAGAAAAATCGAGTTCCCAAAGTTATAAAAGGTTGAAGAGGACCTAGAGAAAGAAGGAAGATACCATTGCCTCTTGCAGTTCCCCTGAACTCCCTAGGCGTCAGGAATTCTATCCCTTAAGGGGCACCTCCGGAGATTTCAGCGGCTTGGAATGAATGACTCCCCACCTTGACATTCTGAGTGTACAGCGGACCCTTGAACAATGCAGGGGCTGGGGAGCTGACCCCACATACAGTAAAAAATCTGCATATAACTTTGGACTATCCGAAAATGTAACTACTATGCAGTCATCTCTTGGTATCTGTGGTGACTGGTACCAGGACCTCCATGGATACCAAAATCCAAAGATGCTCAAGTCCCTTATATAAAATGGCGTAAAACATTGCATTCCCTCAACCCTCTGCATCCACGGATTCCCAACTGTGGATCAGATAAGTGAACCCATGCCGTTCAAACCTGTGCTGTTCAAAGGTCAACTATTGTTTGCTTCAGAAGAGGCTTTCAATAATCTGCTTTAAGGAATTAAGATGAGAAATAACCCAAAGTAGCCATGAGATGTCTCAGAACCACCACGACAAAGGCTCAGCCTACTTCCAGTTGCAGAAGTAATTCCTGGGCAAAGTGAAATGTTTTTGCTGTCTTCTTTTTTTTGACATTTCTGCTCCTCTGGAAGATAACTGTATATTTATGACTTCTAGTCAGGCTCGTAAAGCTGTTGTTCTGAGCTATAACTTGAATGTACTACCCAAAGTCCTTGCAATCAATAATTCATTCAAAAATATTTCTTCCTCTTAGTACTGGAGTTGAGGCAATGAGCAAAGTACAGTTCCACCCGAGGAACTTAGAGTAGTACAAACGCTCAGAGTACACCGGTTCTTCAGCTGGTGTCCACATACCCCCAAGGCTCTGCAAATCCCCTTGACATGGTTAACAGACTTTGAAGTGGGTATGTGTGCATTCCCCAAGAAGAAAGAAAATATCTATGAACCTCAGCAGATATTCATAGGGGGCCAGTGACTCAAAAACTGTGGAGAACCACTCATCTATGAGAGACTGATGACAGCGTGGTGGGGTGGCCATGGTGTGGTGTCTGGATTCAGATGGGCCTGGGTTTGGATCCTAGCTCCAGCACTGTTGGTCTGGGTGGCCTTGGGTGAGTGTCGTTCCCTTCCTGCCCCTCCATTTTCTCACTTGGAGAAGGTTGTGCCCACCTCCCAGGGTGGGGTGGGGATGAGATGAGGTGAGGTAAGTAAGAGGCCTAGCCATGCCTGCTGCGCGGTGAAGGCTCAGTTCTCTTTAGAATATCATTGGTATTGTTATTACTTGGCTTGGAGGAGCAGGCTTTATATTGCCACCTGAAGAAAATAGTTGGTAACTGTCGGCTGGGTGGGTTTGGGGTGTAAAAGAAAAGACAGAAGAAAATCGAAAGGGGGAAGCTATTCTGACAGCCATTGCTGCACAAGCCAGCTTCACATTTTCTCGCTGGTCTTAAAGCATGTTTACCTTAAAAACACACCCTCTTCAGTTACCTTTGATTTTAATGATACCCGGGAATAGCAAAGGCAGGTTTGCTTGCTGGAGACTATGGATTAGTCTGTGTTTCTAGCAGGGAATTGCTTTCAGCTGAAAGAAAAATCTAGTGAGTAATGTGAAAAGCCAGTGAATATTTAACAAACAATTTTGAGCTGATGGACTGGAGGAGAGAAAAGGATAACAATAAATAATGTCTCAGTCTATCTCTTTCTGCTCTCAAGGATGATGGACTTGGGTGCTGGGTAGAAGGTTTTAAGCAGAATCAAGAGCAGTAAATAAATTCTCATGGATTTTTCTGGAGCTTGGAAGGGTTACCTGGCAAAGCAATGCGTGTTGGCTTGGCGACGGCTACACTCTCAGGACCTGAGATCTGGCTGAGAAATCATAAACAAAGAGTGGTGATAGATGAACGTGGCCCAGAGGCGGGAGCTGTGCAGCGGACTGTTGTTGCATTACTTTACGTCCTCCCTGTGCCAGGCCTGGCGCGCAGGAAGCGCTGCGGCCTCTCCCACCCCTTTGTCATGTGCTCTAGAGTGTGGAGCTGGTCTGGTCTTGCTTAACCTTTTTATTAATGACCTGTTAAGGGGAGAAAAGAGCATGTGAAGGAAGTCGCAGATGACACTAATTTGGGAGGTGTTGGAAACACTAGAGAGGTCAGAAAAATCACACAAAGACCCGAAGAAGGTTAGGCACATGGAGGGAAAGTAACAAATCTTGGAGAAGTGCAGTCATTCACATCTGGTGAAAATTAATCTGAGACACAGATATCAATGGGTGGGAGGGGTATGAAAAACTGAATGCTACAAGAAAAATAATACTCGGAGTGGACATCGGGAAACCCAGCCACGGGTGAGAGCAGGGCGAGGGGCGAGTGGCAGTCGGCACCGTTTAGGAGTTAGCTGGTGCCAGAGGCAGGCAGCACCGTGTGCCAATCCTGCTCGTAAGCTGTGTTGTGTGCTTGGGACATTACAGTGTTAACACACTCTCTTCCAGAGGGTCACCTAACTTACCAGGCAGATGGAAAGGCTTTTTAAGGAACACAAGCACTAAATGACATCGGGACACCATTTGATGTTGTCAGATATCAATCCACAACTTTCAACAAGAGTCAGCCCCTGAACATACGGCCAGAACGGCGTTTTCAGGGCGAACGTGAGAGAGATGTGTAAATGGGGGCTCGAGAAGGCTCAGACGTAGATCTCCTTTCTAGAATTGTACACCAAGAGTAGACACTGCTCATAGGCCTGCTTTGGGGAGCCATCCTTTTGGGGGGCGGTGTTCACAGGCTGGGCCAGAATTTTCTGGGTGGTTCAGGGAGGGGAACTTCAGCCCCATCTCTTTCCCACCATCTCTACAGCCCCAACAAAACGGAAGATGCAGACAATAACATCCAACAGAAGAGTGCTTGTTTATGGCCACCACCAACCCGCGTGGCTATGTCCCTTTCTGCCACTGAGGCATCACGGGCTGGAAGCCACTGGTTATGCCCAGACGTACCATAACTCTCCTCAGGCCTTCTCCATCGATGCCTTCCCTGGAGTAACGTGACCCCTGCAGGAAGAGCGCTGGTCGCCTTGGCTACCAGGTGATCTCATGAAATAGGTGCTACAGTCCTCATTTTGCCTGGGTGACCACATGTCTGTCAGGGACATTGGGGTAGGAATATAGGTTCCCTCTAGCTATGTTTTCCAGAAAACACACACACACACACACACACACACACACACACACACACACACACAATGCTAAGAATAACAGCCTTTGTCTAAGCTGTCCCCGTCTCTCCCAGGCAGATCCTGCGCTTGTAAACACTGGGTCACAGTATCTCACAGGGCTATTCCCTTGGTGACAGAATTTCTAGGATGCTTCATCTGCATAAGGAGGAACCCTGCCTGTTGTTTCTTTTAGCCTTTGTGAGCTTTCCACAGCCAGAGGTCACCCTGGCTCCTTCATGCCCCCACTGTGTAGCATAATAGGTAAGGTTCCTCCTGTCATGTCTGGGTCACTGGTCGCAGGGCTTGGGCAGCTGGGAATTCTGCCCATCCAGAAGCATTTCCTTGGTGCCTTCGTCACTGCGTACTTGCAGAGCGGTGGAAACAGCCCTTCTGGAAGCATATAGGACAAAGGTTGTTACAGCCTCTGAGAGGAGGCCGTTTCTCAGGGAAACCTGTTAGACCCAAACCAAAAGGCAGATGCCCATAGGTGGCTGAAGACCCCTCTGTGTACATTGTATCTTTGTCCTTCAGAGGAAATCATAGGACGAGGCTCTGCGATAAAAATCATGAAGATTCACTTTCGCTAGGAGACCTGAAATCCTCACAGCCACTGCTTCATTTTCCCCAGTTATTCCTTTTATGCTCACTGTCGAAAACTTAGAATGTTGAAGGAGGAATCAGAAGAAAACATTTCTTACAATCCTCATGCAGAGAAAGTACCATTTTGAAGCACATTGCCCTATACAGAGATGGTCATGCAAATCCGTGCTTGATGCGGACAGAATCCAGCTTTGCATAGTCTTTGGTGCTGAGTGAACGGTAAGCACCCAGGCTCTGGAGTCACACAGACGCAGTTCAGACACTGGGTCCCCCACTCTTACCTGCCGGCTGAAGCCTTTAAAGGCAACTTATTGTTGCTATTATTGTTGCTATTTACGCAATGTCACGTGATTGCCTTTCCATGTTGACAAATTAACATCTGTGTATAATTTTGATTTCTGCAGTCCGAGAGCCTCGTCAGGCTGGGGGCGGGCGGGGGGCACACTGCAGCCCTCTGGGAAGTGGTGGGAGTAACAAATGAACGCTGCCCCGTGTGTTTGTTCTTGGCAGCGGTATGAGGCTTCTTTGTTCCACACTCAGGTGTCAGCAAGGAAGCCCAGATGCCTGTGGCGGCCCTGAGTCAGCATGTGGTGGAATTAGCAGCCCTGCTGATACCCCAGCGTCCATTCTTCTTTCAACACACCTTGATCTCTGATGTAACTGCATTATTTGAGACGAGTTTCTGCACAAATCTCTCTGCGAAAACAAAAACACCCCCACCCCCACTACGTGACATTGGGTCCTCACTAGGTTCTGCCTGTAGAGCTTTTTGCTTCTGTTGTTGGTTGCATTTGCAGTTTTGTTTATTTTTTTGTACTTGTATCCCCTGGCGCCAGGGCACTAGCTTGGGAGTATGATGAAATCACGTTTGAGGAAATCCTTTGCGCTCCTCTTTGTCTGAAGGCAGGTGACACACTAGGAAAGGAAAGCACTTCTGTTTTCTTCTGAGAGAGGAACGGCTTGCCCCGTTAATAGCATCTCCACCAGCAGATTTGAAATACAGCTGAGCCTCGCAGGCCGTTCAGTACCATTGGCGGCCGAAAAGAGTTGTCCTTCCCTCTCACGGAATGTGGAACCGAGAAGGGGAGAATGAGGAAGTGTTCAGAGCCAGCGAGCACTCGTGTCCCGCCTTACACAACAGGCTTGGGACTCGAAGAAATCTGATATGTCAGATAAGGCAGCGACCGTGTGTGAGGGTGCAAGCTGAGACGCGCCAGATGAATTTTCTCCATGTTATTATTTTTAAAATTATGAATGCACGAACATGTTTGCAGAGGCCAGGCTGCTAAGCCGTCTCCACACTTCGTGGATGAGTGCGAGCACCTGGTTTAAGGCTCGGGACTCCCGCCCTAGGAGGCTTTCCGGGAGCTTTATGTAGATGGGCGTCTCTCCTTGGTGTGCCTCTCACTGTGGGCAGGGACCGTGCACAGGGGGTATGGGCTCTGTCCGTCTGGCCCTGGATGGTCACTGCTCTTCCAGCAAACACTGAGTGAGGGCAGAGGCAGCTGAGGGGAAGCCTTCAGCCCAGCAGCTCCTCGCCTAGTCCACTCTTCACCGGAAATGTCTTCCAAGTTCTAAGGGCTGACGTTGCCACTTCTCCTACCTTCACTTTCACACAGGTCCCTCTCCAGTTTAGAGAAAATACCCCATGTCCATCCCAGATTTTCATCTACTCCCCTTTCACCTCTGTGAGGGTAGCAGGCAGGTATCACCCTGCCCACTTGACAAAGTAAAAAAGTGAGGTTTGAGCAGTTGAGATTTTTCCAGGGCTGTAAAGGGGACACGAGAGGAGGAGGATATGAACTTGAAATGTCTGACTCTTGGTCAGCTACTCCTTCCCCTGCAGCAGTAATTCCCTGAATATGTTCCTCAGAGCACTAATAATGTTGCGTATTAAGTGGCTCTATTTTAAACAAATTATAATAAAAGCATTCTATGTTCAAATCAGTTTGAGCAAAGCTGGATCAAACAGAATTAAACAGGGTTCTTCGTTGCAGGCCTTCTCAGAGCCTTTGATAGGCCAATGTCCTCAGGCTAGTTACTACACTCTGAGAGAAAGAGCAGGTTGGCTGGGTTTGCTGCACTTACTGCCCATGGGCCCCTTTCTTTCCAGACCCTCATGTAGAATTACTGCACAGGGAATATATTTGGGGAGAACTTTGCTGCAGCCTGCCTTCTCTTGGGTCTTCAAGATGGCCTATTTGCTCTAGCAAGTGGAGCTACCTGCATTGTTTGGGGTAGTTAACTAGGAGCCCAAAGGAGCCTTTTTCAGAAAGGATGGATGGGCCTGAAAAGGAGAGGCTTGTAGCCCAGCTCTACCTTCCTATGCTGAGCAGCTATGCTTTACCTGGAACTTGATGGGCATATAGATCTAGTATCTAGTAAGACATACAAAGAGGAATTGGGGCTTTAGCCACGTTGCCTTCATGAGGGAAATGGTGCAGGAGCTATGACGTCCATAAAGGAGAGCTGCCATTTCCTTTCCTGTGCTGTTTGCCACATGTCGGCCATTGTCCTAAGTCAAGCCTTGGCCAACTTTTCCTGTGATGGCCAGAGAGGAAGCATTTTAGGTTTTGTGGGCTGAAAGGCAAAATTAGGTTTTGTGGGCTGAAAGGCAAAAAGCAAGAATAGTCTATAAGTATTTATATAGCAAGAAAGAAAACAACTTTTTTTTGGTGAAATTCAAAATATAATGAGTGCATTTTAAAAAAATTTTTTATTTATTTATTTTTTTTTTTGGTAACACATGTCTACTAACAAGAAGAATGGGATGCTTTTTTTGGTGGGGAATACCGTTCCACTTAATTGGGGTTCAAAGTTAGCCTCTGTCATCAACATCTATTGCAAATGTTCATCTGTGAATACTGATCTGGAGTAGTGTGTGTATTTCACCTTTGAAAACGTCTGTCCATGCAGAAAGGGGGGGCATGTGCCCATCCAGAGGCTGGCGAGTCCTAACTGCCCCGCTGCCATCTGTAGTGTGCTGCGTAGCCGTGCAAAATCATGCGATGCCACATGCCGCCTTGGTCACAGATACTTATTGCCATTGCAACGCAAAAATAGCAAAAGACAGCAAAGAAATGAATGACACGGCTGTGTTCTGATATAAATTATATTTATGGACAAAGAAATTTGAATTTTCATCATATGTTACAAAATAGTCTTCTTTTGATTTTTTTTTCCTCTTTAAAAAAAACTGTTTAAAACGGTAAAAACTATTTTTAGCTTGCAGGCTGCACAGAAGCCAGTGGAGGCTGGATGAGACCCAGTGGGCCATCATTTGCCACCCGCATCTTAAGTGTTTTCACATTGACCGTCCTTCCCGTTCAGTCTCCTTCTGTGGTAGGTGCTACGACTGTCCGGTTTTCCAGATGAGGAAACTTAGGCACAGAGGCGGGAAGTTCCTTGTACAAAGTCACACAGCTCGGGAATGCCAGAGCTGGGATTTGAACTCAGGTGTGTCTGACTCCAAAGCCACTCACCAGGACTCTTAATTGTCTGTATTGACTCACATTGCATTCTCCAGCATGACCGTCTCCTCTCTGCTTCCGTCTTCAGTCGCCCCACGCATTCCCCTCTGATGGGAAACGGAAGATGGGCCTGTTTGTCCAAGAATCATGAAGACAGCCGACTAGGGCCCCATCTTTTCCCTCCCCGCCATCTCAGTGTTTTGCCGCATCCATCACTTCTTCTCTTCCTTCTCCTCATACCTCCTTTTACCTCGTCGTCCTCCTCTTGTTCTTTCCTTTTTCATGAATAAAATGTCCATCCTGCATGTGGGAGTTCATGGACTGGAAGTGGGAGCTCTGCCTCCCCGCTCTGGCCCTTAGTGGCTGTGTGACTATGGGCACATTGTTTCCTCTCTCTGAGCCTCCATGTCCTCCTCTGGAAAATGGGGGGAATAATGATTTATTTTCCTCCCTCATGGAGTTTTTGTGAAGATCAAATGAGATACCGATGTAAAATGCTAGCCCAGGGCTGGCATATAGTAAATATCCATAAATACTGGCCCTTGTTGTCTGATTTTCTTCCCACTGTCATCTCCTTTGGTACCTTCTTCACTAATCACCCCTTACAGTCTTGCAGTGTCAGTATTTCTGTGATTATTTATCACTTATCTATCATGTGTTACAAAGATCTAAACGTTTATCCGATGGCTGTCTCCTGAATCGGGTTGGGCACTGAGCACAGTCTGACCACTGTAACTGCTTTGTACCGACTCACATCATCAAAGAAACAAATGGAAGCAGTCTCTCTAGGCATCTTCCTGCTTTGGACCAAAAGCCCCCTGCCTGGAAGGGACTGGACATAACTTTCCTACGGTCAAGCAAATGGTCTAGGCAACAAAAAAGTATATGGCCACAAATTCAAAAGCCCTCGATACACAGCCCCAATAAACTAGCACAGTTACTAGCCCATTGGAATTAGGTACCCAAAGAAGCTTAAAACTTTTCAACCATTGCCAGAAATATTACCATAATGTGAAGTCAGGAGAAAGTCCAACAGAGGTCATAAAACAAGGGAAATTCCAAAGAAAATGCTAAAACTGCTTTTCCTAGATATTTGTACACTCTTATCTTGTCTGATCTAGAAAAGATGAAGGAAATATTAGAAACAGCTTGTTAAAAAAGGCAATGCCGCATCTTTTTCTGCAGAAAAGCATGTATACACTTGCAGGCTTGGATGTATTCTTAGAGAGGCTTGCAAAGAACTGTGCAAGCAGGGTAGGTTCCAGGAGATTACGACTTCTTTGTGTTTCATGTTTCATGGTTGCTAGCAGCTGGCATCTTTGAGAAATCCCATGAAAAGTGGGCAGAGTTCCTTGTGCAAACTTCTGAGTAGAGGGTTAAGGAAACTGTGACTCTTAATCTGTTGGGAAATTTTAGGGTAAAAAATGTAATTGCATCTGAAATGCCAACAACCAAGGCCAAAGGAATGTCTCCTCTTTTGAAGGTTCTTTGTTGATGAGATTAAAAGCTAAGCTCTCGTGCTCCTGCCTACAAATTATTCAGATTATTTGAAAAGAAATTAAAGAAGACACGGGGGGAAAAATGCCACATACCTCATGATGCAGCTCTTAACTAATACTCACCTGTTTGGCAATTAGTTCAACAAATATGTATCGAGTACCTACTATGTACAATTCCACAGAAACTAGACAGAAAAGGTTCCTGCTCTCCTTGAGTCATTTGACTCAAGTAAGGTCTATTCTTAGTTATCTGTCCATGTATAGTTATAAGAAGAATTCAAGGACTCTGCAGGTTAGCACAGGGCAACTGCACATCGCGTGATGGATATTGCCATGGATTCTGTATAGAAAGAGATGAGCATAGGTGCTTTAGTTTGCTGACAGAGGGCTGTGTGACATGGCCTGAACAACGGGGGCAGAAGCAAAGAGGGGTAGCACACAAAGGAACTTAAAGAAGATAGGAAAGTGACACAATGGTATTTAAATGACAGTTGACAGACCCCAGTGGAGTCTCATAAGCCTGGTAGCCATGGAACCCAAGTCATGATGATGAGTGGCATTTGCTCAGAGGTGGAGAACAGCCATTATCGAATGTGTCCTTCTTCATGTAAGTCCACTTAGTCTTCTTCTACCCCAACATGTAGGACTTAGGTGTCTCGTTTTATAGAGGAGAAGCTAAATCACTCGCTTGAGGTCACTTGCTAGGAGGTGGAAAGCCCAGGCTGGAAACCTGTTCTGTCATTCACTACCACACCCCGCTCTTTCTTCAATATTATGTGGCCACCCTCAGCCACCATATAGCAAGGGGTTCTTCAGACCCAGCTCTTCAAACCACATACCAGAGTCTCTCCCCAAGTGGGTTATGTTCCAAGAATTGAAAGTCAGCTGACTCAGGGCTGGGAAATCAAATAGTAGGATGGATGGATGGATGGATGGATGGATGGATGGATGGATGGATGGGCAGATAGATAGAATTTGCTATGTATTCTATATATTCTATATATTGTATGTGTTAAACTGTGTATGAGGTGTCCAGCGGACCCACAAAGCCTGTGTCATGTTGCTGAATTTCCTATGCTTGTGGAGAAGGTAATCGCCATAATGTCATAGGAAAAACAATGATATTGAATGAAAACTTAATAAGGCATTGATTGATCTTGAGTCCTGATACATCCTAAGTGGTTTTGTTTAAAAGGAACAAAGGAAGGCGGTGCCCATCTCACGAGGTTGTTTTGAGGATCAAATCCGTTTAACTCTGCAGTGTCTGGCAGGTTATGTAATACAAGCTATGTAAACGTTAGTTGCATAGACAAATGCATAGACAAACTTTTGACCAGTTCCCAAAAGGAATTTCTGAGTATTTTTAAAGGTTTTAGAGAGGGATAGCCTAAATTGTTTATTTTGCCTGATTTTACTTGGAAACAGAAGACTTTCCTTGACCCCTGTACCTTGGCACGTGTGCATATGATAGGTCCCTAAGTCGGCCATTCATAAGTCTGAGAAACCTACCTCAGCGAAAACTGCAGAACAGTACACCTGAGCAACAACAGCTCCTGAAGCCCACGCTCCGGCACCTAACTTCCCGCATTGGGAACAAGGGCTACTACCCTGAATAGTTCCACCGTGCCGCCGACTTTATTTAGTGCCTGACCACGTGCTGACTCATTGCACCCCCCAAACAAACCCAGGAGGTTAGAACTATTAGCAGTCTCATTTTGAAGATAAGGACACTGTCCCCTAAAGCGTTGCAGAACACTGCCCCAGGTTGTGGAACCAGTGAGCGATGGCACTGGAATGCGTACGTGGGCAGTTTGTCTCTGGCAGACACACTCTAGGTCAGGATTTCTCAGCCTCCACAGTATTGGCGTTTCGGGCTGGATACTTCTTCATGGTGCAGCTGGGCATTACAGGGTGTTATAGCAGCATCCCTGGCCTCTACCTTCCAGATGCCAGGAGCATCCCTGCACCCCAGTTGTGATGACCAAAAAGGACTCCAGAGATTGCAAATATCCCCCGGTCGACAAAATTGCCCTTGGCTGAGGACCACAGTTCTACGTCCAGAGGTGCTCTAAGCGTGGGGCCCAGGAGAATTGCTGGATTGACTTAGAACACGATCAGAGTTTTACCCACAGACTGGAGCAGTTTCCCAGATTTTACAGCCATGAAGCCATCTGCACTGCTCGGGGGAAGCAGAGTTTTCCTGTATAGGGAGGGAATGGAAATGAACTCTAAAAATGTTCATGTGTGCATTGGGATGTGGAAAGAGGGATGTGCGTGGTGGACGAAGATACAGAAAGATGATGTCTGCATGGTGACATGAGAGAGGGAATGCTGATCCGGAAAGGGGCACACACCTGCCACGGAGAACCCAGAAACTCGGAGCTCTCTGGGCTCCGGCTGGAATTCACAAACTTTGTTCAAACCTCGATTCCACGCTGACAGGCTGCTTGAACTGGGCCAGTCATTTAACCTCATTTCCTCGGCTTCCTCCTCGACAAAATGTTTGTTTCCACCTCAGGGTGGTGTTTTGAGTTCCTAAAAGTGCCTGGCTTACTTACAGAAATGGCTCAAGACATGCTATTCAGTTGTTCTGGCCACTCGACCTGAGGTTGTGATGTTTCTTAGTCAAGAAATAGGACCTGGACTCAGACTGCCCAGGTAACAATCCAGCTTGCCCACCTGCTAGCTGTGTCATCTCGATTGAGTATCTCAGCCTCTTTGAGCCTCAGCTTCCTCATTTCTAGTCCCTGCCTTCCGGATTTAATGTGAGGAAACTATGAGTAGAGACACAGGAAGCCCTTTGCACAGTGCCTGGCATCCGCGTTAGTGCCAACGTGGCATCTACCGCCTACAGATTTGTGTTAGTTCCTTAGGGCTGCCGTAGCAAAGTACCACCAACTGGGTGGCTTAAACTACAGAAATTGATTGTCCCACAGTTCTGGGGACTAGAGTCAAGGTGTCTGCAGGGTTGGTCCCTTCTCAGGGCTATGACAGAAGCTCTGTTCCGTATCTCTCCCCCAGCTGCTGTTGGTTTGCTGGACATCTGTGGCATTCTGTGGCTTGGGGATGCATCACCCCATCTCTGCCTTCATCTTCACATGGCATTCTCCCTGCGTGGGTGTGTCTGTGTCCAGATTTCTCCTTTTATTAGGATGCCAGTCATGTTGGATTAGGGTTCCAGTATGACTTCATCTTAACTAATTACATCTGCAATGACCCTTTTTTTTCAAATAGAGTCACATTCTGAGGTCGTGCGGGTTAGGACTTCAACATATGAAATTTGAGGGGACATAATTGAACCCATCACAGGAGTCTATGAACCTCTTATAAAGATTTCTCTCGACTCTAAAGTTGCATGAGGGATTATTGAATTCCGAGTAGTTGGGGCGACCAAATAAATGAACTTCTGTGAGCAAAGGAAAGAGCACTGTTTTAGGAGTCAGGACATGTACCACTTGGAGGGAGTGTCTTGAATTTTTCTGGCTTTTAAAATGTGTCTCCTTGGTTGCCTTCTCTGTTATGTGGGGCTAATGATGATAACGTTCTAGACCCGCGGACTGAAAAAAAGTGTGGCCGTAAAGACACGTTGAAACTCTCGAGGTTCTGTCTAGCTGCGTCATTATTGTCGCCATTATTTAGAAGAATTCAGGGAAATGTTGGTTCCCACGTGGGGATTCAGCGCCTGGTAACTGGGCCTCCCTTCAGCATCCCTGCTCGCCTCTCCCCATCAAACGCAGACCTGCTGCGGAAGTTCTCAAAACTCGCTGTGTTGCAAGATCTGAGCAAACTTGATCTTCCAGGTTTAACTTAAATATTGTTTCCATTTTGAAGCCTGTCATGTGGGTGTACCACAAAGAGCGTTTCGTTCCCCACCCCCACGCCCCCAACCCCCAGCCCTGGGTTGCAGTATGTAGGCAGTAACCGAATACTAGGAAGAAAGAGAGAGCCTGAAATGGATCCTTGGGCTCTGGGCCTGTGCAGAGACAAAGCAGGATGTAAGTAAAACCATTACTTCTCCCTTCTGATCAAAGGCGAGATGGTAACCCCGCCCCTCCTCCCCACCACCCAGCAAGCAATTAACACAGCCTGGCGTCTCCTCCAGAGTGAGGGGGTTCAGCCCGCAGGACCCGCTCTGGCTGCTCAGTGGGTGAAAGTGGGAGGCCCAGAGTGCCCCGGATGAAAAATGTGCTCATTTGCAAACAGAATCCATCACAAAACTCCGATGAGGGAGACACACAAACCAACCTTGTTGTTGACGGATTACTCTTTTCATCTGCATTTTGGTGGAGATGTGAGATCAGAATTTGCCAGCAGGACCTCAAAGTAAAAGGTTAAAAATCGCAGGAGCCAAGTAGACTAGCGCCTCTTGGATTTTACAACCACCCAGAGTCTTATTAAATGCAGATTCTGATTCCGCAGGTCTGGGTGGAGCGTGAGACGCTGCGTTTCTGACAGGCTCCCAGGTAGGGTTGCCAGATTGAGAGAAGAAGAAAAAGCTGGATGCACAGCTAAATTCAAATTTCCTCTGTTTTATCTGGCAACCCTACTCCCAGGCGACGTTCATGCTGCTGGTGTGAGGACCACACTTTGAGTGGCAAGGGTGTACATCATCAAAACAAAAATATGATGAAAACATGAGGCTGAGTTAGTGGATGCACATCTGGTACAACTTAAAAATAAGCTCGTGGTTCACAGGATAGTCACACTACAAATGTTTCTCGGTTATTGGCAGAAACAAACCAATAGCAGCAAAGAGTGTACCGACTTCTCTATAAAAAGGGCTTCCCTGCATTCCCAGGCTGAAGAGTCCTTGTGTTTGCTTTATGTATTTATTTGCTTAGTCACTTATTTAATATTGGTAAGTGCAATGTGAAGTTATGGCTGTAAGAGTTTTAAAAAGGCCTTAAAGAGCTGAAAACAATGCAACGTCTGATGCTGGGGGCCTTGGGTGATTTTCGCCACGTCCTGCCTCCCTTCCCACTTTGCCTTTCCAAAGGAAGGGGCCACCATGACTCCTCTTGCAGTTCGGCCCCTGACAGGTGATCTGCAATGCTGCTGGGGCTCAGTGCTTGGTTTACTCTGACATTTGACATGCAAACCCAAGGCTCTGTTCCTTTGAAGCCAAGAGAACTGATTCCAACTCTTTTGAGGCCACTGAGCTACCTGAGCAGTCACTCATAGATTGCAGGAAGGTTGGCACTGGAAGGCAGCTTAGCAATCATTTATTCCAGCCCCTGAATTCTGCAGATGGACGCGAGAGCTGTGGAGAACTTCCTCTTCCCCTGAGCACTTGTCCCTTTCACTGGCTACTCTGGTGGGCACCTTGCAAGAGCTTTATCCCCGGGAGCTGCCGGAGGGGTAGAATCAGGATTTCAGGGTCTGGTTTTTTAAGGGCTTTTTTGTTTGTTTTGTTCTGTTTTAAGGTAGAGCAGGATTGCCTGTATTCCGAGTCTCCCTTGCCTATAGAAATCGCTTCCCTTCTACCCATCCGTTCTTGAGATTGGATGGATAGCATCCAATTCTTGGGAGCAGGATTGCCTATACTCCAAATCTCCCTTGCAAAAGAAATCGCTTCCCTTCTATCCATCCAATTCTTGAGATTGGGTTGAATTTTATAAACATGCCTACCGTGATTTTAGTATGATTGATTTAATGAGTCAGAGGTAGGCATCGTGTTTTCCCAAGTTAAATAGTGCCAATTGTTTTATTCTTCAAGTCTTTATTGAGTGCCTACTGTGTGCCACATCTACAGAAAACTACAGTCATTCAGAAACTAGAGGACAAATCTCCCTCTCTCGTCCAGCCTCTTTTATGCCTATTTCTACTACAGCAATGAATAAGCGTGGAATTTTCAGCTGAAACATTCAGAGGTTATTCACTGTAGTACGTTGGCAGGCTTTAATTTCTGAAACACTTTCAAATAAGATCCTTTCTCAAGTCCCATTTTTAGAAGTCCTACGTGCCACACCCATACCCCCTAGCAGTATGTCCAACTTAGTATATGTTACCCTTTTTTTTTAGTCTACAGTTAATTCATGATTCAATTATCATTGTAAATGATTGAAGCTTCACTGAAGTAAACAGCTTAAAACCTGAATGCCCTTGCCCTCTGCTCCCTAGCTCCCTACTTCTCCCCAAAAGCAATATATGCTGATTAATTGTAAATGTGCCCTTCATATGCATTTTTATAACTATATGTACATTTACAAATTTCATTTGTAACACAGATTGGATCTTCTTATACACGTGCTTCTGTGGTCTGCATTTTTCACTTACGATATCTTGGTAAACATTCTATTTTAGTATACAGGAATCTACCTCATCCTCTACTAATAGCTAGAGGAGCAGTCCGCGGAATTCCCCTGTCAGGGTTTATTGAACCACTCACAGTTGGTGGGTATTTAGATCGTTTGCCATTTTTTGCTATGACAAATGAGACTGCAGTAAATAATTTCATGTTTGTGTCTTTGGGCATAAGTGCAAGTATTTCTGGAGAACAGAGACCCAGAATTTTAATTTTCTGCATCAAATGGATCTGATAAATGGATAAGAACAGGATTCGTTGCCAGTTGGCAAATGCATTCCAACCTAAGTCTTGTGTTTCTCAGCCCATGCTGTCTTGTTTGAATAATTCAGGATTGCCCGAGAGTCTTCCATGTTTGGAGACTGCTGGCTCACATTTGCAAAGCTGGAGTCAAGCCTCATAGATAAAAACCTTAGAGTTACAATGTTTAAATGCCTTAAAATGGCATGGACTTGATTGAGCAAAAAGTAGAAAAGAAAAGAATAAAGGGAGTTTACCTGATAAATGGATTAACACTTCCGTATTGAACAGTACATTAGTCTGTCAGGAAAGGAGGTGGGCCATTCTTTTTGAAAATAACTTGTTCATGTTTTTCTTCGCAGCTAAGCCACCTCCACAAAATAGTCCAAACTGATCACCTAACGCATGTGCTGTGTAGACATGGACTGAGCTGCCGATTGTAAAGTGTACCTAACAGGGTGTGGTGGGCGGCGTTGCAGAGATGTCTCCCCAAGACTCCCATCCCAGGTTTTTCAAAAACTGATCCAGGCACTGGGTAAAGGGACTTTGCAGATGGAATTAAGGTTACTAATCAGCTGATTTTGAAATAGAGATTGTGTTCTGGATCATGCAGGTGGACCCAGTATAATGACACGAACCCTTAGGAGTGGAAAAGGAAAGCAGAAGAGTCAGAGACATGTGGTAGATAGGAAAGAGGGATCAGAGATGAGGTAGAAGGAGAGGTGAGAGGAATTCTCAGTGTAATTCAGGCTTTGAAGATGGAGGTAGGGGGCCACAAGCCAGAGAATGTAGGAGGCCTCTAGAAGCTGAGAATGACTCCTAGCAAACAAAGGAAGTCCTACAATTACATGGAACTGAAAACTGCCAATGACCTGAATGAGTTTAGAAGAGGATTTATCACCAGAGGTCCGGAAAAGACTGCAGTCCTGCCAATGCATGGATTTTAGTCTTGGGAGTCTAACTATGTGGTAATTAGTCATGACAGCAATAGAAAACTAATCAGGGGTTGAACCAACATCCATGTGTTGGACATAGTGGAAATGGACCCATGAGGCAGGCTGGTATGTTTCTTACTTCCTAGCATGTGAAGCAGGGTAGGGTCCAATGTTACACTATGCAGAAGAGTAGCTCACGTTTTCTAAATGCTTACCACGTGATAGGATCTGTGCTAGGTGCTTTAGGTGCATTCCCTACCTTATTCTTTATAATAGCCCTATAAGGATTGGTGCTTGTATTATTACCTACATTTTATAGATGAGAGACAAGCCTCAGAGAGGTTGGGTACATGGGCAGAGGTTGCATGGCTTATAAATGGCAGGGCTGGGACTCAAACCCAGTATCTATGGGACATCATGCCCAAATCGGTGTACATCAACGCTATATTTCACAATGTACCACCTCCACCCCCAATAAAATACGAGACTAATTAATATGTTTCCATATGCAAACTCACTGGTATTTAAACTCTTGCCAAACATTCACATCCAAGAATGCCTTTTGTCACATAAAGCCCCTTGACCTTGTTTCAGTGCCCTTGGAATACTACACCATCAGATGCTAAGCAAGGAGGGGAAAAAATCAAAGTTGGATGGTCAAGGAAACAAGAGACTCCTCTCCCCCGCCCTCAGGCTCTTCAAGCTAACGCATACTGCACACTCTTATATTTCTCTTCAAATCCTTGGAGATCCCACTTGCTCTAGATTGTGTCAAAGATTGCACTCTCTTTCCTGCACCAGGCACTCAATTCCAGAGGTGAAAGTTGTGATGGAGACATTTTTATACCTTGAACATAAACACAAGGAGCCAAAAGGAGTATCGAGTGGAACAAATGTGGTGCGTAACTGACATTTTATCTGGGAAGGGCAATGTGCTGATTTGATCTCAGTTGTCTGTACAGAAAGTGTGACCTCAGAATCAGCCAATGGGAAGTCTGAGCATGCGACAAACTCCTTCTTACATTTATTCACTCACATATTCAAACATTTAACAAATGTGAACTGAGCTTCTCATAAGCCAGAGCTTGCACCGGAAGCGGAGGACACAGGAATGAGTATGATGAGTTCCATATCCCTGAGTCTTCCAGGCTAGAGAAGGGAGAACGGATAAAGAGCAAGCAATTTCCGGCTGATATGATAAATGCAGTGATGGAGAAGGTCCTGGATGCCATGAAAACGTGGGAGAGACACCAAACCCAGATTCAGAAACCAGAAATAGTGGCCCCTAAACTCCTAAAGGAAAAGGAGGAGTTAACCAGACAAATATGGGGTAGAACAGACTGCCCTAGACTGAGGGAATGCCATCCTGAAGGTCTGATCCGGAAACACACATGTCTTCCTAAATAATCTAGAGCACAGACAGCAAAGCGGCAGAAAGGCAAAGGCTCAGGCAGAACTTATCAGTAGGGACTGAAGTCAGACAGGTGGCCTACTATTTAAGGAAACTGAATTTTATTATAAGTGAACTTGGAAAGCAATGAAAGAAAGAGTGCACAGGAACATAATCAGAGGTGGGTACCTTAGAAAGATCTCTAGAAGAGACTGAGTGGATGTAGCGAGACAGTTGGGAGGCTAGAGAAGTGTGGTATTTATAAAGGAAGGGTGGGATTAGAGATGGAGAAAGGCAGCTGGATTCCATAGGTATCTGAGAGAGTCAAAGGGATTCGGTTGTGGGGTGCAGGGGGAAAAGGGAGTCTAGGATGACAGCCAGGCCTGACTTGGCTGAACCGTCATCCAAATATCATTCTGGCTGACAGGCCTGAGTTGTGGTCTGCAGAGGTGAGATAGGATTAAAATTTGTAATTTGTGGAAGGCCTGAGAAGTAGGGGATTAGCCAGAAAGCACATCTTCCTTCTGCTGCATGGAGCAGCCAAGAGCCCCTTTGTAGATGGGTGTCTTGGGGTTTTCAGAGCAGATGACTGCTCTTGATTGTTTTGAATATGCTGACAGAAGAATAAAAGCTTTCAAGAAAACAAAGTCCCAACCCCTTAACAAAACAGGAAATGATATACAGTTTCAAATGTTCTTTCTTTCCTGTGCCCTTGTGTTCTGCAAAGAATGCCTTTCCTAGTGAAGGTGGTGGGTGCAGTTTGCTCTGTGGGCCTGGAGACGGGTCAGTGCAGCTATCATCTGCCCACCCGTGTGCCCTGAGGCACTGTGACATCTTAACAGGTGCTTTGACTCTTGGCCTTGACATGTCATGTCAGAGCTGCCAGTCAACTGGGACTGGGCTCTGGGAGGAGCTGGAGAGCCTGGGGCTTGGTAGCATTTGCTTGGTTAAACACCTGTGGCTGCTATGACCCCCACAGCTAAGCCCTGACACAGGCTGACTGGTCAGGACTACTCAGATCCGCTTACACAGTGATGGCCCTTCAATATTATTATTATCATTATTATTTTTTTATTATTCTCATCATCATTATTATTATTGCTCTGTAGCAAGGAAGGGAGACTTTTTTATAGGCAAATGTGTGAAATGTATTTAATGCCTGGCAATGGTGTACAGCTACTATCTACTGCTTTCTTCTTCCCATAATCTGTCTCCCTCTCTTCTGATACCAGAAGCCAGATTTTCTTTGGGGAATTCCTCTCAGTTTCTGCAGTTCTGGGGTAGTTTACTCTTTCCCCAGCACTGTATCAGGTATGGGTACACAACTCAAGCCAGCCAATCAGAATCTTCTATTTCCCCCAGATTTGACCACTCAAAGAGAGCTATCCCTTGGGCCACAGTTGATTGGTTCAGGTATGAGCACATGACTCAAGCTAGCCAGTTGGAATCCTCTACCCCCATCGTTTGGGCTATAGTGATTGGTTCAGGGATGGGCACATGACCCAGCTAGACTAATGAGTCTCAGTTCTGAGACTTTGGGTTAGGACTCTTTCGAAAAAGACATCCTTGTTCTATGGAATTGAAAGCCGGGATTATAACATTTGGGGTTCCAAGAGCACGAAGGGAGGCCTGCCTGAAAAAGAAGTTAAAAAGAAGAGGAAAACAGATTTGAGTAACAGAGAGACAGGCAGACACAGGTCCCTGGGGTCTTTGTTTGAGCTCCTGAATCCATCCATCTGTGCCCAAAGCCAGCCTAGTTCCGAATGATTTAATTACAAGAGCTAATAAATGTCTTTTTTCGGTAAGTCAGTTTGAGTCCTGATGAATAGAAATTGCGTCCATTATTGAGTCCTGGTCCAAGTCAATTTAGCAAATATTTCTTGAGCTGTGTGGTGGGAGGTATACCTCAGAGCAGTAGGGAACGCACGAGGTATGATATAATCACAGCCATAATTATAATTATAGTTCCATTTATTGGACATTTCCCCTATTATCAGACACTCCTCAGCACTTTATACACATTATTTCATTTGATCCTTTGAGCAGATCTTTGGATTACTTGCATTTTACAGGGGAAGAAGTCTAGACCCAGTGAGGTTAAGATATATTTCCAATATAATAATAATAATAATAATAATAATAATAATAATGAATAGCTAGTCAGTGAAGAGGTAGGCTATGAGTTGTGGTCTACTATGGCTCCAACGTCTGTGTTCTCACCACCCTGCTTTCTTGCCTTCTTCCAATTTGGGTGTTCACGCTGTCCTCAGACAGACAGAAAGGAAACACATTGGGTGCCGCAGAGCAGGTGAGGTTACTCCCTCCCACCTCAAGGACTTGGAAATAAGGGAAACAACTTGCACACCCATGAAAGCAACGTGGAATGAATGGATCAGAGCAGAGACATGCCAACTTGCCTAAGATCCAAAGTGGCTCCCAGCCAGCCAGGCTAGTGCTAGCTGCCTGAATGTACTGACAGCAAAGAAGGAATGAGTGTGTCAGAGAGGCGTCAGCCAACCATGGAAGGAAGCAAGGGGGTTGGAGAGGAGAATCTGGAGGATGCCCATGCTAGCACTGTCAGCCTGGGAGTCATGCCCAGGGGATTCCCTGATGGCCAGACCGTCCCTATGGAGAGACGAGTGAGGAGGCGGTGGCCACAGAAACGAGCAGTCCCTTTCCCGGGAAAGCTGCCATCTCCACTGTGGGGTAGTACGCTGGGCCTTTGAGCCTCATGTCTGTAAATGCCCGCCTAAGCCGACACCCCTAGTTCTTGGGGCAACATGCTCCTCTCCTCTTCATCGTGAACCCTCTATTTGCTCTTTAAACTGGGTTTAAGCCACCACTTCCATAAAGGGTGTGTCTGTAGGGAGAGGAGTGTGCTTGCCACATAGAGACGTCCCAGATTCTCCAGTGATGGCTTCACGTCGTTGTAAATGCACCAACTGGCATTCAGAGCCTAAGCTGGCTTCCTCTGTGAGTGCCGACCTGAGACTGACTGGGTTGGTCAAAAGCTGGCAAGTCTTTGGGTCCATCTGTCTGTTAGAGGCCACCGAATATATGATCACAAGGCATCCTGGAGCTGGCAACTCTGGAAGCTTCCCTTTTGGATATGGATTTCCTCTGAGCTGACAAGGTGGGGTTTGGAGTTTCCCAGACTGGAGACCAGGCTTGGACAATGGCAGTGGCATAGTGACCATTTAAAGCACGTTCTCCCATGCACACATCTGTGCCCTGGACAAGAGGGCTAAACAGACAGAAAGAGGAGTGTGCACTTTGGGGTTCAATCGACTTGAACTTGAGTCCCAGCTTCACCATTACTAGCTGTGCAGACGAGTGTCCCCACTCTCTAAGTCTCAGCTTACTCATGTAAAATGTGAGGATAATAACAGGATCTACCTCAGAGTGGCTATGAGGACTAAAACAGAAAAAAAAAAAAAAAAGAATGGAAAATGGAAAGGGTTTAGCAGGCACCTGACACAGTTGCACTCGTTAGCTGTTAGTGCCTCTCTCCTTGACATCGTTGCATGCCCTCTGCCTGCCTACTTTTCATATGACCCAGGCGCTCAGGAAGGCAGGGAGACTTGGAGAAAGAAAGCACCTGGCCTTACAGGTAGGCTGGTCACCCAGCTGTCCACAGGGTCCAGACTGAAATTGCCAAAGAAGGAAATGGGCCAGGCCGAGCTAAAGAGGCCTCACCAGTCAGCTGCAGCCCCACGTGCCATCAGGGAATGCAGGCCCCGATGGTCATAGCTGTGTGTTTTTTAAGAAAAGCTAAGAATATAGAATTCTTTGTGAAATCGCCCTTTTTTTATTGTTTTGTTTTCACATGAGAGCAACTTGTTTGAATTCTTTTAAGGACTCTGCAGGCCAAACAGCTAGCCCATGTAACAGAAACTATCTTGGGGCTTTCATTTATGATCTTTACCTTAAAGGCTGGGCAGGATTTGGATGAGGGTGGGGGTGGGGGGTCTGAGTTTGGAATCCCCCAGGAGCAGATCCCACAACAAGGATGCAGTACAAGCAGTTTATTTGGGATGGGATCCCAGAAAACATCAATAGGGCAGTGGTGGAGTGGGATAGAGATGGGAAGGCAGCCAATCAAGGGGGTGTTTTCAATTCACCACTGTGGGTGACTGGTGAGTGGTGCTTAATCCTGCAGGGGACCACCTGGGGCCAGCGTGAGACATGTCCCCCACCTGCGTGAGGGTGAGGGACTGGGTATACACACATCCTGTCAGTCGTTGGCTGAGGGCTGTCCCCCTCCGGTACCTTCACGCTCCTCACCTGCCACAAGCCTGTGCAGGGTGGGCTGTGGGGGCAGGAGACCCTCGGACAAAGGCAGACCAGCACCAGCAGTTGGAGTAGGTGGGACCCCGACAGTGTCAGCGTGCAAGGGGCAGAAGGGAGCAGTCAGCACCATCCACGGCACCAGCAAGCAGGTGTTCAAGGCAGCCTGCAAACATTCCGTCTCCTCCAGCCATGGCAGAGGATAGCGAGGGCCCTCACACTGGCTTCATTTGTCCCATCAGCAGAGGCGTCCAGCACATGCCTCTCGTCTCCTGCTTGTGCCAAAGCAGGAGTCAAGGCTGGAAAGAGATGTGAGCTCCTGACAGGAATGCCTCCTCACCGCGCTCGCCTCCCGAGGATCTGCCTGTCAATTATGGAAAGATCTGCAAGATTCCGTTCTCCTCCATTATCTTCCGCCGGGGTCTCCAGTGGCAACTCTGCAACCGTTTTCTGCAGAGTGGTTCAAATTGTTTTATATCTCCTTAGCTGCCAAGTACAATGTCATAAGCAATAAATAAATAAATTGTTGGCCTATATGGAAAGCATATTTTGTCCAGATGCGTCCTTGAAACTTCAGCCCTGAAACATGAAAGTCAGATTGAAAACCACATTCTCGAAGCTTGGGGGAAGGAGGCTCACAGGGAAAAGGCTTTTGATTGGCAGGTGCTGCCACCCAGCACCCGGTGTGTGTCCTGCATACAGGCCAGGCAGTCTGCCTTCTGAAAAACCGAGCATGCAAATTTTTCACACCAGTATATGAGCTTGGCACGGGTGGTTCAGCCGGACTGGCTCGGGGCAAAGCCAGAATCGAGCTCAGAGCATTGCTGAGCCAAGGGACTGAGACCTGTGTGTTCCTTCTGAGCTCTTCTTGGCCAGCCAGTGGTAGCAGGCTTTCCTCGTCAGGAGGGCTAGAGTACAGGAGCCTCGTCTGGGTGCAGACAGTTCCCCGCTGCTTTGTCCTTGCTGCATGCTGCGATGAGGTCATGGGGCTATGTAGCCAGGAAAAGGAGGGAGACTTGGATGGCTGAAAAATCACACAGGAAGATGCTTCGTATGTTTTAGCTGGTTTAGCCAGCCTCCAGACCCTGAGACAGAGTTGGCATTCCAAGATAGAACGGGAGCGAGTGGGTAAATGAGCCAGGAAAGCAGATGTGGCCTCACTGGCAGGAATCACACATGGAGAGAGATCACCAGTGGTGACTTGGGCTGCCAGTGCCAACTGGCTTGGAGTGCTGCTAAATGTCATTTTTAAAGTAAAAATACATGCTCATAAAAAGACAGACTAGAGGTGCATGAAGTGAAAAGTGTAAGTTCCCTCTTCAGTATCCCTAAATCTGCCCCTTTTGTCCTTCTAGAGATTTTTTTTTTTTAACAAGAAATGAGCTTGTACTGTTTCAATTATTCCTCTTTTGCGCTTCATGAATTTTGGACATCTTTCCACATCAGTATAATCTTGGCCATTGCTTTGTGGTGCTCTTTTGGTAGATTACAATAAATTGATGCCATTTTCAAGGTGACTTCTCACATTGCTTCCCAAATTGCCAGCCCATGGTAAGCAACCAAAAATGTTACCAGCTGATGGCTATATTTATTATTTCTGGTTGGAGTAATCTTTTATTCTCTTACCTCTTGAATTCAATAGAATTAAAGTGAACAATGGAAGAAGTCATAGCACGTGATTGCAGAAATAGTGATTTGGGATATGCAGACACACATATGAAATATGTGTGTTTAAAGTATAATAAAATTCAAGAGAGATAATTAGCTGTCTGAGTAAAACTAAAGATGTCACTTCTATACCTGAGTTCCTTTTCGTGAATGATTTCCTTTACCCACCCACCAAGATTGAATTTTAGGCTTGTGTGCACTCTTTGACTGGCATCTCTGTCGGCAGCTAAGTGTAAACTGCTGCAGGGTACCTAAGACAATTAAAAATATAGACTATGGGCGCAGGTCCTGATTTTGGAGCTTTCCAGTATACTGTCTTAGTGTGCTTAACTGTCTCTGTGGCTCTCAGTTTCCTCATTCTCAAAGCAAATGGTGAGACGTACTTCCTAGGGACACTGAGAAGACTGAAGGAGAGAAGGCCTACGAAGCCCTTACGTGGCACTAAGGACTTGCCCAACAAATAGGGGTTGTTTGTCGTAGGAATAGGAGGAGAGGTGTGATCACCAGCTGACAGCTGACATCTTTCAGGTGTGTACGCCTCATGAGATCCATGAGATACACACACTATACATCTCCCCCACTATACGTGCTCGTTGTGTTCTCCCAGCTAGGTAGCTGAGAAAGCATCGTGGAAAGTAAGTGTAAAATAATTTTTTAAGTTCAAGAGTCAACGAAAGCTATGCCAAAATGCCTCGGAGGTTGTCGCAAACTATCATCTGTTCTAGACCAGAAACAGAACCTGATTTCCAGTTGGAGATGATAAATAAACATAGTACACTACCCTTTACAACGAGTGGCTATTTTTTTAACCCATGCAGATGTGTCCTATTTACATTGAAGCTGTCATACAAATTAGCAAAGGCCCACAGAATGTGAAAGAAGGCAGGCTTCAAGCCCTGCAACGTTCACAGGAGTGGAAGCTGGCGTATCCCGCTCCTCGTAACTGTGGTGTGACCATCCCGTAGGCATTGAGTGGGAAGAACCAGAGAGCTTGTCCAGGCCAGCAGAAATGGTTGCTGACTCAGCAGGCTTTGCAGCTAATCTGCCAGGCTGGGTAAAATGAATGCAGTAGCATTTGGAGCTGCAGTGATTTCGACTTTTTTGCCATCTGTGAAAAGTCCTAAATCTTGAACAGATAAGAAAATCACTTACGAGCTTATGCATGGCCGATTGAGTCTGAATTAAGACACCAGTTAGAGAGAAATGGATGTACTCCTGCTTATCTTCGTATGAGATGCTCTTGGCCACAGACTTGTTGGGCTACACTTCTCAGGCACACCCCTAATCAAACCGTAGGTATGAGCTGATGGAGGGAGAATATGGAGGACAGAGCCACAAAGCCGAAACAAGTAAGGACTAGGAGGATATTCAGAGTCCATATTTTTTCATCCGTTCCATGTGATAAAGAGATAACGAAGGTTCGCGTTACTTAAAGGGCTAGCTCAAGGTCCCTCCGCAAGGCCTGAAACCAGAACCCAGCATTGAAGTCTTCCACTAAATGCTCCTTCCACGGGACCTCGTGGCGTCCAGATGATCTTTCTCTTGGGGGACGCACATGGACACAAAGACATAAACAGTTTAAATGGTAACTTTAAACCCCCCATGGCTGACCTTTTCTGAAGAGGCAGCAAATCCCTGATTGTGTGAATATAGAGACATTTTGGCTTTAGAAGAGCAATTCGTTAATTCTCTAAGCACTGGACCTGCAGAGAGCCAGCCTCCAGGGAAGGCCTGGGACTCACAGAATGCTGCACACAGGTCTCTGCCCTGAAAGCAATGAGGACAGAGTCACATATGATGTCCTCTGAGAGGCAGGCACAAAGGGATATGGAAATACAAAGAGGGTGGCTTTTCAGTTCTGCCTAGATAATTCAAGGACAGCTTTATTTGACTTGGGTCTTGAAGGGGTAAGCAGGCTTTTTCTTGGCAGAGCATTCATTCATTCATTCATTGAATTGAAATTTGCTGAGCACGTACGTTTGGCCAGTCTTTGTAGCAGGTAGACAAGCAGTAAATATAGATCAGTAAACATACTCTGCCCTCAGGAATTTTACATTCTCTTGGGAGGAATCAGAAAGTCAGCGGGTAAATGAATGACTAGACACGATGATTTTAGATAGTGATAGGTACGAAGAAGCCAGTGAGGTGGTGTGGTGGGAAAGCCCAACCACAACGGTGAGGTTGCTGCCTCAGGTAAGGTGGTCTGAGAGGCTGATATGGGGATGTGACCCCGGGGAGCCAACACAAAGAAGACCAGGGTGGTGGTCATCAGTGAGATGGGGAAAGGTTTGTGGGAGATGAAGTTGGAGAGGTGGGCAGTAGTCAATTTGCACAGGGCCGGTTGTCTAGAGTAAGTTGATTGGATATCCTTCTAGGAGGACTAGGGAGCTTTGGCAGGATATGGAGCAGGGGAGTGCCTTGCTATATGAGTGAGGAGGCAGAGAAACCTAAAAATCACCAAGCTGGGGATGAGAGTCGCAGTGGTGGATTTGGGGCACCCCAGAATGCTGGGCAATCAACCTGAATTCTACCAGGCCTTTCTTTAGGAACATGAATAGGCAGAACTAAGAGACAATGCAATTCTTTTGTTTCCCAATGAGGGAAGAGGCTCAGAGCGTCAATATGTGTGGCCAGCTTCGGCAGGGGAAGGGCTGGACCCAGACCCGGAACCTGGGATGCCAAATCCTGTGTTTCTCTCCTGCCTACCTTCTCTGCCTCTTTACCCACATGCATATCTTCCAAAGACATGGATTTAAAATCTGTTCCCCATCAGACATTTCAGAGAGGGCTTGTATGGTTTGTTTTCAGTGGTGTGTTAAAAGGCAGTCACCTTGAATGACTTCTGCTTGACAGAAGTGTCAGTATTGTCACCACCTACTCCAAAGAGCTACAGCACATGCCAGGGGTGCCCTGGCTCTGTGGGGAAATTAGCAAAGCAAAGAGCTGTTCACCAGAGCTGAAGTTCAGGTTCAGCTGTGCCCTGAATGACAGTGTAACCTTGAGCAAGTCCCTTCTTCACTCTGGACCTGTACTGTTCTGTGTATGAAATGACAGCACTGGGACATAGGCATTGTTAAAATTTTATTTTGAATAATTTTGAACCAAACTAAGTCAAACGGATTGTTCGTTGCAGGACTTCTCAGAACCTTTAACGTGCTACCAGACTCTAAGAGGGAAATATGATCTGATGCATGTCACAGATGTATTTATGTGTGTGACCCAGGAATGCTTTTGGGGAGGACACCTCGCAGAGCTTGTACTGAGGACACTCTCAGGGAACTGGTCTGTGAGATAAGCCCGACGTCCTGAGACTTTGGAGATCAAAGGGTCTTCATGTCCTTGCTTAGCCTTATTCATCAGAATGGCACAGAGTGACAAGTTGTCCAGTGTCTCGGTGGTGTGTGTCCCCTCCCCTGCCCCACTTTAATCCCTCTCTGCTGCCCCCCTCCAGTGACCCACAAAGGCTACCTTCTGAAGGAGCATGAGGACGGAAACAGCTTCTCCCCCTCCGGCCCGATGGGAGCGCTTTGTGTGCTCTAGCCCCTTAAAAGGCCAAGGCCCAGACCACAGCAGCCACGTCTCTGACAGCTGGGCAGTGGGGTAGTGATACCCTCCTTTGGTCAGCAAACTCTAGGTCCAGTGGTTGCTCTTTCGCCCTAGGAACTTTCCCTAGGGACTTTTTCATGCTTTACATTTCATCTTATTGCTCACGTATAAGCCTTTTCTGCTCGTCAACCGTCATGAAAGGTGCCCTAGGAGGCAAGAGCCTGCATGATGCATCTCTGATGCCTTCCACATATCTGTCATCATCATTCTAATGACTGCTATGTATTGAGCATTTATTATGAGCCAGGCAGAGTATAAAGAGATTTACTAATTCATAGTCCCCTTACTGCAGCCCTATGAGAGGTGGAGGCATTATTATTCCCACTGTTCAGGTGAAGACACTGAAGCTGGGTTAAGCTTAGTAACTCCCCAAAAGTCTCACAGCTGGCAGTCCCACTCAAGTCTGTCCCCCAAGTGTGTGCATGTGATTTTTGTACTGCATTGATCTATTGCTATTTGAATGAATGGAAGTTGAATGAATGAATGCGTGAATGAATGAATGAACCAGTGAACATGTGAGAACACGATCGCCCCAATCTCACCCCCATCTTCTGGAAACTTGCCTGGCCCTGGGGGAAAGCAGCCATGCCCCTTTTGAGCCCTCAGCTTCTTAGGGCCTCATTGTCTCTCACTATCCTGCTGCCCTTTCCACTGAGGGGCAAATGAGCAATACCGTACTGTGGAGCACGGCAGCTACCTGCAGGCAGCTGCCTGGGACGTCCCACCAGCAGCCTACGTCTACTCCACGCATGGCCGGCCGGCCGGCCGGGTAAGGCAGCTTCAGCTGGATCGCAGTCAGCTGGGCTGTCAGCCTGTTGACTTTTATGCTGCCACTGCTGCGTTTCTCACCAAGCGGAGGGCAGCTGTTCTGGGATTGAAACATGAAGAAAGATGGGCTGAGATCAGATAAGCACCCCTTCCCAAGCAGACGTACCTCCCAATTTGCAGGCCTTTGTTATGTTACTAGCAGTAAAGGAATGTTGAAATGGAGCTCTAGCCTTGATCTGAATTATAATCTCCGAAGCTATATTTAAATCTACCTAAAGATATTTCAATTTGCTCTCTCTCTTTTTTTTCCCCTCTCCTTGGCTCAGCGCACACTTGTATCCCTGCAGAACACAGAAAGCCGGGACGTATTTCTTAATGTTTTACATTACAGTCGTAAGTCCTTCTTATCCTTTGATAATCATATTTTAACTTTTAGTCAACGTGCTTGTGGGTGTGCCTGTGTCTGTGTTGTATATAAGTTCACATTTATACGAACAGCATTAGCTCCTTTTATCTTTTTTCTCCTCCCAAAGCCATACTTGTAAGACTGCATTCAGCAGCGGATTAATCCCCAAATAACTTAGTTCAGCTTTCACAGCTGCTGCCAAACAGCCTCTCTGCCGGACGGACGGGTGTACACTGTGTGATGGTTGTAATTAACAAGTCGTCGGTGGCCAGGGGTTGTATTCAGGGACTGAGAGCTGGGCAGGGAGATCACCAAATACGAATGGAAACTGCCACCAGAAGAACCCACGGAGGACTTACGTTGGAGGGGGACACGTTGAGGGTGGAGGGGGGTTTCCTTCAGCAATTGGCCAAGGCTGCGCTGAGGGAGCAGATCAGCTGGGGAGGCCGCTTTGTGTGTGTGGCGTGTGTGTGTGTGTGTGTATGTCCGTGTGGATGGATGTGTAGGTGTATGTGTGTGTCTGGGATGGGACAGGGAGCATATCTTTCAGGACGCTAGGTTTTAGTATTAGGTTTTCTTTGAAGTATCATTTGTCACTTGTTACCTCTGTGACCTTAAGGCATTTGCTTATCATTGTCCTTGCTGTGCCTCAGTTTCCCTATCTGAAAACGGAGATGCATTTATTATTATTCAACAAATATTGGTTGGGAGCCTATTCTATTCCAGGCACCGTTCTAGGCATTAGGGATGCAGCAATAAACAAAAAGACAGAAATACTTGTCCTTAAGGAATTTCCATTCTACCGAGGGAAAACAAAACTTACAGGGAGAGTTATTGTACAGATTAAAACAAATTATGCATATGAAATGCCTAGCACACTGCCTGACACATAATATGATTTTGGTTTAAAAGAGCACATATTAACATTATTATTCTTTAGGTTATATTTATAAAATAACAATCCCCCTTTCCCCGAAAAAAACAAGTCATAAGTCTAAAAGCCACCATTTTATTTTAAAAACTGATTTTTCTTTGGGAAGTTAACACAAAAGTACTTTCAAAAAAGATGGTCCGTCTATGTGTTGTTAGCTCCGTCAAAACAGCCCATCTTTGCACCAGACATCTTGAAGGATCACGATGCTTCTTGAATGGACTTTATAGCAAAGGAAGATCAGCTCTCAGGTGACAGCTCAGACATGACAAACTGGAACAATGCAGAAAGGAATGCATGAAGGGGTTGGATTAAGAATTTCAGGGCAATTACTTTCTGCAAACTGATATGCAAGAAAGAAACACAGGCACACCTTACTATCTGAAAACACAGTAAGCAAACATGCACTGTTACAGAATCGCAGAATCCCCTATGTGAAAATGAGTTGTTCTTAAAATAAAAGAGGGGGGTTGTAAAATGGGTTTGGAATATGGGCCTTATTTTCCTCTAGACTGAGCCTTGAGTGTATTTAACAAATACATTTGCCTGAAATGTATTCTTCCCCCCTCACCAGGCACTACACACAACTATGCCAAAATGCATTGAGGGCCATCATGTCCCTGTACCAACCTGGTACCAGTTTGTACTATTTTTATAGGGGCTCCCCTTATCCAAAAATTCACTCTCACAGGATGGTCGTTCAAAAGTTGCAGGAATGCCAAAGTTGTCATAACGTTAAAACATTCACTAGTCCATTGACCACCTATCCAGTTCATCTCACTGAGACATCTTCCAAATTTAATGCTGAGCCTCCCACTATGTCAACTCTTTGTGCATCTGTCTTTTCTGGATTATCCAGCATCCAGAAATATGGTGAATATATATATCATGCATCACTTACAAAATGAACACAAATGTTTCAAAAAGATGCAAGATTTTATCAACTCGATATTAAAAATCGAGTTTGTATCACATGCAAATTCATTAACAAATGAAGATAACTGGTTATCAATTAAAAAGAAAAGTCAATGAGCATGATAACAGCTTGGGGCTTCAAAGTGCATGCTTGGATCTGCTAAGCTTATTGAACAGATCCTAGGGAAAATGGCAAAAAACTGAAGTATTTTTGTAAATGACTGCCCTGCTGAAAGGGAAGGATGTCACATCATGCACTTATGCAACCTGGTTAAGAAAAAAATGGGCCAAATAAATGAACACTTATTTTATTCTTTGTTCTTTATAAGAACTAGTGAGTTTTTGAAATTGTAATCTAAATATTACTAAAAATTATATATATATATATAATCTCCAAGAATTTGAGTCTCATTTTAAAAGATGAAGTCCCAAATCTTGTTTCCAGTATTTACTATGAATGAAATGTTGGTCCCTGGCAAAGGGATGCAATTTTCCATGTCCCGGTTTTCCTCCAATAAGAAAAAACTGGTGTATTTGCACTGAGGAGGTTCTTGCTCTAGATGATCACTGTCTATATACTCTGGATTAGGGGTAGCTGGTAAAATGGGAACAAAGTATCCATCAGTCTAACTACCTCCCTGTCTGCACTAGTAATGTTTAGTCTTTTCAAGGTCATGGACCCGTTGGATGGAAAAGATAACAGAGGAAGGAGTTTCCCTCTAGAAAATGTACATGCACGAAACAAATTTCAAGGGGTTCGTCTACCCTCTTGATGTCTATCCATGGATCATAGATCCCAGATCATAGATACAAATAATCTTTTATCTGTACCTGTCTCCCAATCATATTATTTCTCTCTGTCTTTCTCTCTTTCTCTTACTCACACGCACACATACACTTAAGCACCTACTAAGTGCCAGAGCACTTTATAAATTTTTATCATTTTTTGTTGCTGACAGTGATACTATGAGGTATGTGATATTGTCCTAATTTTAACATATGGAAAAACAAACTTGAGAAAGATTAGGGAACTCACTCAAGGTCTAATAAGTGCCTGGTCTTACATTTCAAACACTGGGGTTTTCTAACGCGTAAGCCCTCACTTTTCCTAAAACATCAGGCCAACTCCATGTCTTCACATACTACACGAACTTTTTTTTCTGAATAAGTAGCTTTTACAAAGTCTTTCCTTATTACACAAGAAATGCATGTTTATTGTAGAACAATTATTCATTTTAACTATGAACTTTTAAAGTGCTCTACATTCTCTTTTATTCATTTTAGACTGAAGAAAGAGGAGGTATTATTATTCTCATTTTATAGATGGTAAAATGGAGGTAGTGGGACTTAAAGGACTTGCCAAGATCAACCACCCCGTTGGCAGCTCACTGATGCTCTCACTCAGGTTGCCTGGGCCGTGAGCCTGCACGTGGGGCCAGGCTGCCTTCTCCCACCCCACCCTACTTTTGGCATCTCTCTGACCTCCTTCCTCCCGTCCACAAAGGCTCCTTTATCATTATATGTCCACAGTCACTTTTTAGAGCACCCCAGCATCCCCAAATCTGGAGGGCAGTAGTAAATTTGGCTTTCATTATTTTTTCCACGTACCTTGAAACCAGGCGGCCTAGTATTTATAGTGAAAACTGCTTTGCATCAATAATGCAGCCTCAATTTTATTTAAAATTTAATACTTATTTTTTTCTCAATATTTTATCTTCGACATGAGATGTTGACTACAATGGGAGCCACAAATTTCTACAAAGAGACGTTTGTCCAGTAATATGTTGAAAAGTAATGCGAACATAATCAGAGCAATTAACTGGACTCTGTGCCAGATACTCTATTTCTTAATGTGTATTTCTGATGTGTATGGACTTGTGTAATTTTCACAACAAGCCTATGAGGTAGGAATTATTGTTATCCTCATTTTACCGATGAAGAAACACAGAGAGGTTGAGTCACTTGCCTAAGATTGTGGCACTAACAAGGAATATGCAGGCAAATTCCTCCAAGTCTGGCGAAATTCAACTTGGTGATATAGTTGCAGGTACATCAAGAACAGAATCATACCCTTGAGGAGGCATTAGAGATTCCCTTTTTTTCTAACATTGTATTTTTTTAGAACTTTATGTCCCCATGATGATAATTGATTCTCATAATTACTTCAAAATAAGATTTTGAAAAATCTTCTCAATCTTCAAGAAAATATCAATGTCAAGGAAGTATTCAAGGAAATGTTAGCCCCGCTTTTTATTTTTATTTTTTAAAAGTTGCATTCCAAGTCTGAAATTGCTCATCTCATTTTTTACCTTGATAATACTCTCTCTGATATCTTCCCTGTAATACTCCTTTAACAAGACACCTTGATCCTATTTTAAAATAGTTATTGTATAAATATGCACATGATTTTGATCTCTGTGTTGACGTAACAAAAATTTAAGGAGAAATTAAAAATTTAACTTTACAAGAAGACATTCTTTAAAAACAAGGTTCACTTTGGAAGAGAATACATTATTATTAAATAAAACAAAAAGGCTTGAAGATTTCATCTATGACTGAAACGCACCCATAGATGGGACGGAATAGCCAAAAAACTTACACCTGCCTTGTACCTGTGACAAAAACGACCTCTTGCTTAATGTGTGTACTTGCAACCATAATAGTGTCAGGACATGCTGACAGAGCCCCACCCATGAGCACAAGTAGATCAGCACTGCGGGAACATTTCTTGCAGCAGAGTAGGCACTCCCTCTCAAATATCTAAGAGTAAATTTCTATGCTATAAATGCTCGTGAAAATGTAAGCCCATGTAAATAAACCAGTAACAAGACTTCGTAATTGTTTGCTCTGAAGGCAAATAGAAGCATATAGACACCTGTATGTATGTGGCTTTCAGTGTAAAAATAATCATGTTTTTCCTAGGCCAGGAAGATACTGATCCTCATCTATTTCTGAACTGCGGAGTCCTGAGAGTAAAACACTTCTACATCCATATGCAATGTGAATTTCACAAGCAAACTCCTCCTCTCCTTTCTTCATCCCACCTAATGCGATATTTGACACACTTTGGAGTGATGTAGGAATGGTCCAGTATAATTATGTGAAGAGAACATATCAGGGTAGAAAACAAAATTAATCAATTAAACTTCTGCTCTGCGGATGGCATGAGAGCCAGAGAGGAAATTTGGGGTGAGTGTGTAGAGAGATGCAACTTAGCAGGCTCCTTTTAGGAGAGGGGAAGTGCTCCCCCATGAATGATGATGGAATATGGCTTTGCAGGCTCCGTGTGTCTTCCTCTTTACATGATAGTATAAGAAGGAATCTCTGAATGATCCACAAACCACAACACTACATGTTCCTCATTGTTGACTCATGCGACACATACCAAGTGCCTACAATGGGCCCGTAGTGTTTTAGGGCAGCAGAAAGTGTCTACTCACCAGTGCTATTTCTCTTCACTGGTGAGTATAAGGGAAGGCTAAATTTCCCCAACATGCAACTGAGTTCTGGCTAAAGGAATTTGGGTGGACGTGATGGACAACAATTTTATTTTCACCATAAACTATCCCTCACGATCCTCTTGTGCTCTCAGAAGACAATTTAAGAGTACTTGAATCAAAATGAGAAACTTAATGAAATAGCAAGGTGGGTGGAAAAGATAGCTAGGTGGGGTATGTGAAGCTTACAAAAGCACCAAGATAGTTGAAGATAGAAAGGTCTGCTCATCTTTTACCCCCTTTTCCTGACAAGGTAAGTAGTAGAAGGGAAAAGGGACAGGATTGAGAGGGAAGGTTTCTGTGTTGCAAACAATAGTGACCTACCCAGGCTATCTGAATCCAAAAGGAATATGTAGTATTTGGGACTCTTGTACCAACTCATACTATTTTTTAAAGGGAAGAAGAAGATATAGTGGCTCTTATATCCAAAACGTCGGGTATAATGATATCAGGCATGGCTGGATCCAGGGGATAAAAAAACTATCATTAGGACTCTGTCTCTCACCTTCTCTTGGCTTTGCTTCCCCTAAAGATAATTCATTCTTTAGCAGAATTCTACCAAAAGATTCGCCATGAGATAGAAAAACAGCTGTTGACATCCCCAGATATTCATATAATAATGTAGATACCCCAGAAGCATGAAGGCTCACTCGCTCAATAATTCCAGCAAAAGTCCCTAGATGAAACTCATCACACCAATTTTACCACGTTCTCTTCCATGAACCAATTACTGTGTGGCGAAGAAACAGGATGTTTTGATGGGTTAGGTCTGTGTCATGTTCCCTCCCCAGAGTCTGACAATAGGCAAAGTGTGATTCTCTGAAGGAAAAAAATCAAGTTACTGCTGCAAAAAGAAACTGTACTGAAGGATGAGCTAGCAAAAACAGCATGTGCTGCAGGGGATTTATTGAAAACCTGCAGAGGACTGGAAGTATAGCTGAGCCGCACAGGACTGGATCTAGAGAGTGGAAAATCAGCACGTTTGTCTTCCATTCCTCATGTATTCTTCTCTCCCCTCTCATCCAGTTTCCTCTACCTTCATTATACTCTTGCCACAGCGCACATGCCCCCACACCGTTTCATGGACTGACTCAGTCTCTGGGAATCCCTCTTTCTCAATCCCTAGAGGAGGAAGCTCATTGGTCTGTCTCAGAACTACAGCTACAGGTCACTGGCCAGACCTCTATTTGCCTGAAGCAGGAGACCTTACTTGGTGCAGTCAACTCTAGCAAGTTAGGGCAGATCAAGCTGTTTATGAGGTTTCTCCTTCCAGGGCTGTGGTAAGGTAAACTCTCTAGAAACATATGACAGAGAAAGCAATACTGTGTGTCAAGAACAGACAGAAACTTGGGTAGAATCAGGCCGCAAGGCCGTTTCTGGAATGGGAGCCTTGTTGAAAAACCCGAAATCTCTTTCCTTAACAAAGACAGCTGGACGAGGAATGGGCTGTCAAGGAAGCAGGAAGGCTAAGTTAGGAAGGAGGCAAACAAAGAATAGAGGCCGGGGCTTGGCTGCTCCAACACCCCACGGGTCTCTACTCCCAGGGAGGTAAAACGCAGCCAGGGGCCCGTGAATCATGGCATCTTTTAATGTCAGGCTACACAGGATTTCCCAGGCGGCCCCCCTAAAGCTGCTTCCTCCCAGATGGACATGGCTCTCCTTGGGACTCCAGCCCTCTGTGGGACTGCCTCATCGTCAGACGGATGCCCCACCTCTTCTCTCTCAGCCTGGATCCAAGTGTAAAAACATCTCTTCCTGCCCTTGATAAACTCATGACCATCCCAGAAAGTTAAGTAATTTTATTAGAAACAAAGATTATACACACTCCACGGAAACAAAAGTACCATACGTTTATGCAACTTGATTGGCTTGAGTTTGGTCAGGTTCAAAGCAAGGAAGCATAGTTTTGAGTATATGTCAAAATTAGCCTACGTGCTGCACACAGATAATCTTTTTTAACTGATGTTGATTGATTTAAGTCCACTGAGCTTTCAGGCCAAGCAGGATGTTTGGTCTCTCCCAATCATTCATTCATTTGTTCATTAGTCCAACAAATGTTGAAGTGCTTCTTATGGACCAGATAGTGCGTCCCCGCATCTTCTTCCTCTTGGCCCCAGCTCGGACTTTCTCTCCCTTCTGGGACACCCTAGCTTCCCTGCTCTCCTGGGTATGAATTCACCATCTTTCCTGGCCTCAGAGAGCCCTCCTGTGAAATTCTGCACCTAAGTCCCTATACTCTTGAGATAGTTCTCTTCTCTGTCCATTTGGTCTGGGGATACGATGCTAAGTTTACTTCTGAAGATGAAGATGGCGTCCTAGCACCTGGACCTCATCTCCCCAGAGGTGGGTGACATATTCCCATGCTGTCTGAGCATCAGATTCTGGGTACAGCCAAAGCCCTCTTTGGATCCAGGTTTTTCATTGAACTCCCACTCTAAGTTCATTCGCAGAGTCAGACAAGCTCACTGACCCTGAGTCCAATGAACCACTTACCTGGCTTCGAAGGTCTTTCTGCAGGCTGTTTTCAACCCTCAGGTAGTGTCAAGGGAGATGTCATAGGCTGTGCTTTCACCAGGGACCATTCATCATATTGTCTTTGAAACCAACCCCTGTGCTTCCCTGTCTCCCGCAAGATGAAAGGTGGGCCATTTTGTGAAGGCCGCAGCTGCGCTCTTAACATTATACTACTACGTATAATGTTGCTTGGTGAGTAAAACTGAAGAAAAAATTTAAAGTTTTCCTGATTTCCTTTTAGTTTTCAAAACAAAGCGGTAGTGATTAGCCAGCCCTATCCGCCTTGAAGGAAGTCAATTTAAAACCTGGTAACTAGCCAAAATCATAAAATATTTGAATGCTGTGTATTTATTAATTAATGTATTTACTTGGGGGATAGGCAAGGACTCTGGTTCCTGTTCTTATGTTGCCCTTTGGCGAAAAGACAGCAAATGCTAACGTGATTCTTTGGGGAATCTCTCTGAAGTAGTAAATCATTCATAGCCAGCCTTTTAATTGAAGGTAGTAATAATTCCAATAATATTATTAAGAACCACCATTAGCACTGGAAGGACTGAATTCACTGACGTCATGCCAAAGCTATGCCCAGTGACGACTGCCGTGCTGAGCCCTGGGGAATAACTTTCATAATCCATTGAAAAGTTATGAGCTCCTTGTGTTCGCACCAAGAAAAGACATCGGCATTAACCATTTGGGAAGCCATGTAAAAATGGAGAAAAAGCTACTTGTGCTTTTAACAGCTTAATTAATGGCTGCAAATGGAGTTCATTCTCACAAAAACGCCATGGAGGAGGTCGGGATGTGTGTTGACAATGGAAAATTATCCTGATTTTATAGGTGAGGGCAATTTCCAGACACTAGAAACCAACATGGTCCGGGAGAAAGAAAAAAGTTGACTTGTTGTGGTGGAAGAAGCAGGGCCCTGGGCCAGCGGGCTCCCTGTCTGGGCTGGGACAAGGGCGATCATTGTGTGGGGGGCACTGGATGGAGGAGGAGGAAGCTGGGTTAGGAGCCTCACAGAATTGGGTTCAATGCTTGCTTCTACCATGTGTTAGCTTTCCGACGTTGGGCGAAAAGGATTAACCTTTCAGAACCTTGGTTTTATCATCCATAAAATGGGGAAAATAACAGTAACTAACGTGTGGAGTTGGAGGGGTTGTTGAGATAATGCATGTCAAATTCTTAGCCCAGGGCCTGACCCCCAGGCAGTTACTACTATCTAATATCCTCGTTACTGTTCTTTCTTAACTAATTCTACAAATATGTGGTAAGCGCCTGTAATGTACTAGGGACTATGCTAGGTATACAGATCAGTTTGTTTTGAATTTATAGACCAGTGGGGAAGATGGCAAAATACAAGTGAACACATCAGTAAGTAAAATCCTTGCAAATTGTACTGACTTTGAAAGCCTGGTTCCAGTGAGTATGCAACGGATTAGAGCTGCCATTTGTACCCAGGAGCATAGTGGTTTCTCGTAACTTGGGCTTTTAAGTTGGTCAATACTGGGTCAGAGCAGCTTGGGTGCCAGTCCCTGTTCCCAGGCTGTGTCTTTGGGCAATTCTTCTATGCTTTTGGCAGTGACTGGAACATAGTAGGCCTGCAGCATGTAGAATGGTTACGTCAAAAAAGCCCCAACCCGTCCATTTAGCATCTCTGGCCCATGCCTTTCCAACAGCCACAGCAGGATTCTATATTCCTGAGTTAAAAGGCATGGGAGAAGGAATAGCATTTCCATTTCTTTGCTTGGGTTCCCATCTCCATCTCGGAGGATTTTGGACAAAAGAGGGTTGTCCTTGTTTTGAGCAGGAAAAGAAGGGATGCATTTCAGGAAAGCCTTCACCCTGCTAGAGCCTCATGATAGGCCTGGTCCCAAAGAGGAATTGGGTGCAAGAGGTTGGTCTGCAGGCCGAAAGGGCTCCAGTCTATCTGCGAGACCATGAGGGCTCCTGGCAATGTGGGGGAGAGTGTGACAGGACACAGCAAATATGGGAGTGAAGCTGGGAGGGACTGATTTCCTACTGCCTCCTCGTTTTCATTTGAAATATTTGCTCTAACACGGGTCTTGTAAGTCATGACTGAGCACTTACTTTGGGAGTTAGTCTGGTTTGTCATTAGCAGGCGAGGCCTTTAGAACATGGGTCTGCAGGCTCTGGCTTGCAGGCCACATCCAGTCCCCTTCCTGTCTTTGCAAATAAAGTTTTATTGCCACACAGCCACACTCGTTTGTTTATTGTCTGTGACTCAATTCATGCTACAACACAGTTAGGTAGTTGTGACAGAAACCATATGGCCCACAAACCCTAGAATATGTATTCTCTGGCCCTTTGTAGGAAAAGTTTGCCAACCCCTGATTTACAGCATTATAGTGTGGGGAGGGATATATTCATTCATCGATCTATTCATTGAACAGGTAATTATCCATTACGTAAGGTGCTCCGTACACTGTGCTTGGCCCACAAAGTGTCCTAGGTGCTGTGCTCAATCCTTGTGACACCTGTACGAGTCAATGATGTTATCCCATTTTGCACGTGGTGAGATGAAGGCTGAGCGAAGCTGAGTGACTTTCCCAAGGTCATTCAGTCAGCAAGTGGCAGCACCAGCACTAGAATAGCATTTGTTTTTGTTCTCATTATATGGATTACAGTGAGAAGGGAAGAAAGATAAAAATGCTGCCAAAAATTTATTTTAAAAATGTTTGACGGACACTCTTGCAATTTAATGTGATGGGTGAATGAAATTGCTCCTTACTTGGCAAAGCCTCTGTTGAGATGGTTCTTCATTGTGCCTTGTCCTGGACTCACACACTAATTGCTTTAGACGATATCAAAAAATCATCTGAAAATGTTTTCCCTCGTAATGACATGATTTCACCACAAATGTTGATAAACATTAAAACGACATAAAGCATTTCCTGTTCTAACCTGAGCGAGATCTTGGAGGATTTGTCTAAACATTAGCATACCTTTACAATAGTCAGTGGGTGATTATCTGGATAAGAGGTCAAACAAGGATGTTTAAAAAAAAAAAAAAAAAGAAAGAAAAAAAAAGAAAGAAAGAAAGACTAAAGTGAGGTAGGTTTTTCCTGTCAAAACTGCCCAAACTGCTGAAGGAAAGAGAAGAGCGGCCATTCTGCTTTATCAGGTTAAAAATGAGCCATTATTAGTGAGCAAAAGTAAGATTTTGGTTTTGATGCTCATTCTAGACATGGCTTTTGCTAGCATCTCCGTCCGAGAAATGCGAACCAGAGTTTCTAACTGGAAATCGGAGAAGAGCATTTTAGCTGAATGGACCACGCTTCCCGCTAATGACAATTTATGAAGATGGTTTAATCTTACAGTCCAAGTAGAGGTTCTACTGACAAGTTCTCATGTGAACTGATTAGGCTTCCCCTGTAGACATTTTTATCAGACTGATTCATTCCTCTGGAAGAATGCTGGCTTTTACATTTTTTTCAGAAGAGATTCCAAATGGCTTGTCAAGATTACATCTTGCATGTGAATCTCAGCCAGGATTATGTTACAGCCAGGACTGACAATATTTAATAGGTAGAATTCAGGCAGGATCGTAGAAATGAAGCAAGCTGGTCCCAATAAATAGTAGGAACATGGATGTATGGTGTACATACATCCCAAGTAGCTTCAAGGCAGTCTGTGGATTGCGTATCCTGGGAGAATGCATGGATACATAAAATGTAATATTTAAAGAAAATAAATGACCTCAACTTGTGTCTGTTACTTATAGCATGAGCAGATTCTTACAAACCGTCATCATGTCTGGAGCATTCCATGACCTGAATTCCTAACCACCCGTTCAGATCCCCTGTAAAAACCATATACCTGGGAAGAGAAAGGAACAGAACCTTTTGTGCAAATGCAGAGATCTTGACAACGTTTGATAAGTACTGACAAACTGACCACATCTGAAGAGGCTCCTTTGGAGTGGCAGGTCCCTGGCCATGGAATACAAAGGGAGCCTCTAATGAGCCATGAGGGAGGAGGGCAGAGTGTGTAGTCCTTCCCATCTGAGACCCCTGACTCCCAGGCGTGGTATATTTTGTGGTGAAGCCTATAGCCAGAAAGGAAAGGTGACTGGAAAGATGAATATCTGAATCATCTTTATATTAATTGAAAATAATCAAGGACAAAATCCTTTAAGGCTTAGTTTTGCTTTTGCATGAAGGGTCAAAACAGAAATGCATTAATTCCCTCTGGACTCAGTAGAATGTGAGCTCCGTTAGGGCAGATCCTTCACCCATTTTTTCACTGCTACAGTCCCAGGTTCTTGACCAGTGCATGGCACATAGTAGGTACTCAAATATTTGTTGAATGGATGAAAGGCCACTGAGCATCCATGGATGTATCTGCTCTGTCGACATATGTTAAACACCTATTATATGCTAGACACTGAAGCAAGGAGCAGCCCCTAAGGAGCTCACAGCCCAGCAGAGGGAGACACATATGCCAGCCAATGGTTCCTGCGTTCTCAGAACCTATGGGCAAGAGATGTGGAATTATTTTATGAAACCCCCAAGTGTGCCAGTCTGTCCACTGGATTGATAAATAAACACTATAGTATAGTTGACTGTTTTTCAAGTATATGTTGATATGGTGCGGCTGATAAAATATAAAATAATTTTAAAAGGTTAATGTATTCCTGATCCCTTTTTGTCGGTGTGTGATTTATAAAATTATTGTCCTGAAAGGGTCATGGAGCTGTGTGCTATACAAAGGGCAGGCAGAAGCGCTCTCACAGCCCATGGCCTCTCCTTCCTACTCCTCACACCTGCTGTCACGTTACCACTATTTGTGGCATTTAGTTGGTTTTGCTTGTCTTCATAGCCCCCGTGTCTGGCATAGACCTGGCATGTCATACGGCTGGGCAAATGGATGGATAGACAAACAAAGGAAACTCTGTCTACCATTTTAAAATGTGGACAGCAACACCTAACTCCTGAGGTTGTTAAAAGGTTAAATGAGGTGACATAGGTGAAATGTCTGGTTTGTAGAGCTAAAAATTAAAAACTGTTATTGTTATTATTACTATAAATATGGTGATGATGATGAAGAATTAGAGTGGATAAGACAGAATTCCTAAGATGACACATGAGGCAGTGACTGCATCTTCCAAGATGACAAATGCTGCCAGAGTTATCTAGACATCTCGTGCTTTCCCTGGCATCAAATCAAGGTTCCAGACCCACCCAGCCAGCCATATCACGTTCAGGGAAACCACACTGTCACAACCGGATGGCGCTGCAGAAGCTGCAGGTGGTGAGCATCTAATCACCGGCGTCCCGGTGTTGTTTACTTCGTCGAACCATGTCACTCCTGCCCACTGAATCCTGAGCTATGCCTTACCAGTCTGACATGACCATTTTGATGTACACAGTTTTCTTTTAAGTATAGGGTATTGTATTGTTTGTTTTTTTTCTCCCTAAACTATTGTCTATGTCTATGAGTTTTTGTTCTTTCAGTTGTTTGTCTTGTAATATAAGGTATTAATCTCACGAAAGTTACTGTTCCTGAGTTTTGAATCATACAGGAATAGTGGTGAAAAGACTTCATGTTTTCAGGGGACAGGAAGTGAACCTCCTTCCAGTGTTGGCGAGCAGCATATCATGCTGACCAAGTGCATGGACTCTGGGGCCAGGCTGCTCCCCTGGAAATCCCAGCTTGGCCACTTTCTATCTGTGTAACTTTGCCAAACCTCTTTGCTCCTTTTTTCCTTGTCTATAAAATGAGAGATAATAGTACGCGATTCATAAGGTTGTTATGAGGATTGAGTGTGTTATTATTTCTAGAGTGTTAAGATAATGCCTAATAAATAGGAAGTGCAGATGGATGGGTGGATGGATGGATGGATAGATGGATGGATAGATGGATGAAATAGATAAGCTTTTAGTTACGACAGACAGGATCTCCCAGTAGGAATTGCTTATATTTCTTAAGCATTTTACTTTACCAAGTTCTTATCTTCCCATCAGCCTAACAAGGGAGGTTCTATTATTTTGCCCTCTTTGAGAACAAGAGTCAGAGAGGACAAAATACTGACTTGTCCAAGGGCATATGATGAGTAGGTGGCAGAGCAAGAGTCTAATAAAAGTCTTTCTGATTCCAAAGTCCTGAGATCTTAGCTCCTGAACTAACACAAGACACCCTAGAAAATGTCATGTGAGGGAGTAATTCCTCCACCGACCCTATTGCCTAGTGTTTTTAAAGCCCAGCAGTGCAGATTATGCTGGACTCACTTCTGTTTGTTCATACACTTATTCATTTATTCAACAAATGTTACAGAGTACCTTCTCTGCAGCCAACATTTATTGAGTGCTTCTCTAGCCAGGCACAGTACAAGAATTGGTTACTTTACTTAGAACCCACAAAAGTGGGCAGTTACTTGTCTTTGCACTTTCAGTGCCTAGCAGATAGTAGGCAATAAGGATTCTCTTGACTGGATGGATAAATGAACAGATGGACTAGTTGTGGATATTCAGGAAAAAAATAGTAACAGGGTGATATAATGGGAAGACCACATACTAGGAATTTAGATATTTATGTTCTTGTCCTGGTTTTGCCACTAACCTGGTGAACATTCATAAGTGATTTAACCTCTTAGAAACTTAGCTAGCTAACTAATTTCCGTTCTTCTATTCCTTCCTTTCTTCCACAGAATGGTATTGATGATCTTAGCTATCGGTTGGTGGCAGTTAGGAGGAAAATGACATTGGTCTAAATTATCCCCAAGACTCTTAGCAGCTCTAAATTGTGTAACGTAATGGTCATTTAGATGAGTTATGTCTTCTGAGTAGTCAGAGTTCTAGGTTAAGATTGCAATCACCTCAGGCTGCTAACGGTCCTGTTGCATAGGGTGAAGGTGGGGGATAATTCGTACATGGCCAAGCCCGACGTCTTTGGGCCACCCCTCAGGCTTTCACTGAAACTAAACAAGAGAATGGAGACATGGGAGGGAATTTGGGACAATAATCCTTGCCTCTTGACCACCACCTCACTCTGCTTCCCAGAGTCTGACAGCCTTCCAGCAATAGATTAAGCGTGAACAGGACTAGATTCCAGTACAAAAAAAACTGGCGTGAGCCTCACATGCTTCTTTTCTCCCGCCAGTTAGTTCTCTGGTCCAGTGTGACTGGGCTGCAAAGCCACTGGGCCGTGGATCCATAGGTAGTTCTTAACCACTTGCCAGCTCTGCAATTGGTATGTAAGTGGGCACACAGCACACATTTACTCTCCGGCTTAAATGTTGAGCCTTCCTCTGCTGGTGTTCACAGAGAGAGCCAGCTGTTTAGCAATCCCTCTATCTCATGCACCCAATGGGAGTTCACTGAGAGTAACTTAGCATAGTATCAGGCATGCGCAAGAGTTAGTGCAGGCTCCAGGGTCAAGCTTCCTTGGTTGCAATCCCAGTTCCTCCATTTACTATGAGACCTTGGTCAGAGGGCTTAATATCTCAAAGCTTCAGCTTCCATTTGTGTTCCGTAGGGGATGATGCTGACCGCTGAACAGTGTTGCAAAAGTTGAATGAGACAATCTACATGGAACCCCACACACAGGGCTGACACACAGCAGATACACAGTAAACAGAGGGGCTTTTTAATGTTTTTATTGTTGTTCTTTGTGGAATTCTCTCGGGAGCCAATAGTATGGATTCAGTACTGATAAAAATCCCACAAGGTTGTCCAGCCGCCTGTTAGCTGATGGTTGGTAGCCAGCCCAACACGGTCCATTTGGCCACAGTGTTTTGGAAAAACCATTCCAACCACTCTTCCTACCTCCTACATTTTCTCAAACCTTCTTTTCACTGCCGAGTGCTCCCGACTCGAAAATAGGAAGAAACCAAATGAGAGTTTAGTTGAGCATGCACTGTAAAGGTGGTCCAATTGGTTGGCAGAGCTAGAGTTTTGGAGAGAGTGTTTGAAAGACTAGCTTGTAACTTTCGGTGCCAACCCAAAGGCATGAGGCAATATTTTTCCTTTTTCTCCTGGAAGGTACACAGCCTCTTTCTAGGGCATTCTCGTGGGTTTCATTGAATTGGCTGTTACGTTTGGAAACCAACTTGTGCATCGGAGCATTTGGGGAAAAGCTGTTGACAACCCTTGCTCTCTTTCAGTCTGTCTTCCTTTTTCCAATATTTAGGAGCCTTGACCAAAACAAAGAGCCCATTGTGTCCCTGGTACAAGCACCAGAGCTAAATTAAACATTCATTGAGTCTTAATTAATTGTATTAAGGTTGGGCAATTCCCATTGCTTGGGGAAAAAAAAAAAAAACCCAAATACTTAATTTACTTGCGATGTGGTGTGTGTCCCCTAGTATTGAACTAAACCACCACGAGACAATCACTCACTTAACAGAAACTGGGGCCTCGGCCCAGGAACTAATTAGCCCCTCTTTCTCTATATATAGCTATCTTCACCACCAAGACCATCTGGAAGTTGTTACCTTCCAAATTCTTTCCATCTCTCTCTCTCTCTTTTTTTTCCAAACTGATCATTACTGCCATGATTCTTTCTTTCTTTCTTATTTTTATGTTACGTGACTTCCCACTCTTAGATTCTCCAGTGTTATCTAGATCACAGCCCAGCTGCCCTGGGTATTTACTCTCTGTTTAACTCTCATGTGGCACACCTATTTTTATGTACTTTTCCCAGTGGCAGAGGGGGGAAAAAAAAATCTTTGTGTCAAACCCAGAAGCGGAAGCAGGGATGGTTGCCAAAGGGTTTGGGCCTACTCGAGTTGACTGTGTGCCCACCATGGAGGCCTCTGAGCTCTGTGAAGCCCCTATAGTAGTGTCTTTGATGGTCGGACACACATGGGGAGTTCTTGGAAGAACTTGGTTTCTTGCCCAACTCATTGAGTGAAAAACACTAATGTAATCTGCCCTTTCTTTGAGGAAAACTTGCCCAAATCGAGGTCTACTATGCTTTGAGAGTCCCTAAGGAAGTGTGAAAACTGTCTTAGCTGACAATATACTTTAGGAGAGTGTCCTCAAATATTTCATGAGCGCTTAATTAATCCAAAGGCCTTACTCTGACTCTCTAGTGCCCCTCTGGTTTGGCCCCTGTGTCCCTCTCCTACCTCCTCTCCTATCACCGCTCCCTGGTTCACGCATTCCCGGAACCCTGGCTTGCTTTCTGTCCTCCATCATACCAAGCTTATTCGCACCTCAGGACCCCTGAGCCTGCTGTCTCTTGTGCCTGGAACCCATTCCCCTCCATTTTTGCAAGACTAGTGCCTTCCAGTCATGTAGGTCTCAGCTTAGCTGTTACTGCCAGAAGTCTTTCCCTGACTGCACCATCTGAAGTTCTTCCCCGACCCTCCAGACTCTTCCCCAGCACATTCTTGTGTTTTGTACTTTTGATAGCACTTGTCACCGTATGAATTATTTATTTGTGAACATGTCTGCTTGTCTTCAGTAGAATATCCATTTATCTATATGGTTTACCATTGTGAGTCCAGCCTCTGCCATGGTACCTGGCTCTGTGATTGGTTGTTTAGTGAGATAAATTATCATGGAATAGCTAATACCTGAGTCTGTAGCTTTCTGGGTATAATTACATAATGTAAGTGTTTAGGATCTTTGGCCATTTAGAGTACAATCCAAAAATAGCAAGAAGCAAGGAGTATTATAAGAAGCCTTGAATTACTCTAGTAAAATCACCAGGAAAACTCAAAATCATAGGCTAACTGTACTTGAAGTGCTCTCCAAGTCACCATAAGTTTCAATATGATTCAGGTTCATTCCCTTTATTTCTGACATTTTAGAGTCCCTTTTGGAGTAAGGCTCTCCCCTTCCTCCCAACCCCAGGCATCAAAGCAGAAACAGACTGATCCTTCCAGAGTTCATTGCTTCATCCCTTCAGTGGCTTCTGATCATCTCTGGGAGCCGCGGCCTCCCCATCACCCCACTGCCCTGGCATCCCTTCTGATACCGAGCTTCACATTATATATTGCATGTTGGCTCAAAGTACAGCAAGGCCTGGGGGACTGAAAGTGTAATGAATTCTTGCTTTAATGGAGGGTGGTTCTCATCTTCAAGCCTGGAGTCTGACTCCCTCCAGGCAGAAGGAGATTTCTTTTTTTGTCCCTTTACAGTAGTTCCTCTGCTTCTTTTTCCTGTTGCTTCCATCCCCACTTCTTAGTCCCAAATGGCAGAAATCCCTGGATAGCTAAGTTCCTGGTTCTCAACTCCATTTATATTAAAAATTCCCCATATAAAAAAGGCCTATGGTGTCCACATTTCAGCAGGGCTGGCAGGACCCTCTCTACAAAGTATCGTGTGTCAGAGGCTTAAGCCCCAAGGAAGAATCCAGTTACATGGGAGTTCAAGTCCACAACCTGGTCTTCAAGCATTTTGATTTTCCTTTCAGTGTCACATTGGATTCAACTAATTCTTTTTTTGGAGGAGAGAAAATATTCTTAACAGCCAGGTTTCTGGCTTGGCTTTCATCTGGGAGGCCTTTAGCTTTCCATCTTCTCTCTTCAGTCACTTTTCATGGACCTTTTCTACTAAGCCTTTGAGACTTGAATCCAAGGAAGAAGAAATTCAGGCCTTGCTAGAACCATGCACAAGGCTGATTCTTAACCAATGACTGGTCTTCATAAACGCAGAGTAAACAAAGTAAAAGGAAGGGAATTTTTTGTGAAAGTCGAAGGCATAATTTAATAAAATAGAAAACATTAGCAATGATAATAACAAGAAATGATCCATCAAAAAGCTGCAAAAGAAACTGAATCTTTGAAAAGATCCAATATGGTAGCCACTAGCCACATGTGACTATTTACATTTAAATGAATTAATATTAAGAGTTAATTCAGTTCCTCGTTCACCTTAGTCATATTTCAAGGGCTCAGTAGCCACGCTGAGCCGATGGCTAGTGCTTCAGTATTGGACAGTGCAGTTCTATCCCTATGATACAAAGCAGATAATTGAAGATTTCCATTGTGGCAGAAAGTTCTGTTGGACATCTATAGTCTAAACTTTGTCTCGGTTAAACAAAGCAGGGAAAGTAGAGAAGATGCAAAATGCTTCAATAGGAAGACAATTAGGAACATAACTACAGGTACAATATGGACATTTTATTATAAAAGTTATTATGAATGACTTTGTGCCAATAAATTTTGTATTTTTTAAGATTTTTATTAAAAATGGCTAATATACAATATTACGTGAGTTTCAGGGGTACAGCGTGGTTACTCAACATTTATAGACCTCAAGTAGTGATCCCCATGCTAAGCCCAGCAGCCATCTGGCACTGTACCACGCTATCACAATATTCTTGATTGCATTCCCTGCGCTGTACATTACATACCCATGACTTAATTGTTTTATATCTGGAAATTTGGACCTCTTATTCCCTTTCATCTTTTCCCCTCTTTTTAAATTTTTCAGTTACAGTTGACATTCAATATTATTTTATATTAATTTCAGGTATACAGCATAGTGGTTAGACATTTATATAATTTAAGCAGTGATCCCCCTGACTAGTACCCACCTGATACTATACATACCGTGTTTCGCCAAAAATAAGACCTAGCCAGACCATCAGCTCTAATGTGTCTTTTAGAGCAAAAATTAATATAAGACCCGGTTTTGTATAATATTATATTATATTATATTATATTATATTATATTATATTATATTATATTATACTATATTATATTATAGACCCGGTCTTATATTATAGTAAAATAAGACTGGGTCTTATATTAATTTTTGCTACAAAAGACGTATTAGAACTGATGGTCCAGCTAGGTCGTATTTTTGGGGAAATATGGTAGTTATTTGGGGAAATACGGTACCATATCTTTGACTATATTCCCTGTGCTTTACTTTACACCCCCATGACTATTTTGTAGCTACCAATATGTACTTCTTAATCCCTTCACCTTTTTCACCCTGCCCTCCAACCTCCTCCCATCTATCAGCTCCAACAAATCTAGTACCCATCCGACACCATACATAGTTATTACAATATTATTGGCTATATTCCTTATGCTACACCCTACATTCCCATGACTACTTTGTAACAACAAATTTGTACTTCTGAATCCCTTCCTGTTTTTTCACGTACCCACTCCCAACCCCCTCCCATCTGGCAACAATCAAAATGTTTTCTGTATCTATGAGTTTGTTTCTGTTTTGTTTGTTTATTTTGTTCTTTAGATTCCACATATAAGTGAAATATCATTGCATCTGTCTTTCTCTATCTGACATACTCCCCTCAGCCCAATACCCTGTAGGTCCATTCATGCCACCACAGATGGTGAGAACCTATTCCCTTCCCTGGCTGACCAATATCCCATTATATATGTGTACCAACTACTCTTCAACTATTCTTCCATCGATGGACACCCAGGCTGCCTCTACATCTTGGCCATTGTAAACAATACTGCAAAGAATATAGGGATGCACATACCACCTTGAAGTAGCGTTTTGGGTTTCTTCAGATAAATACCCAGAAGTGGGATTACTGGGCCCTTTGTCTCTTGTTATAGCCTTTGTTTTAAAGTCTATTTTGTCTGGTATAAGTATGGCTACTCCAGATGGTTTTAAAATTTTTTTTTTGTTTCCATTTTCACGAAATATCGTTTTCTATCCCTTTACTTTCCGTCTGTGTGTGTGTGTCTTTCAATCTGAAGAGAGTCACTTGTAGGCAGCATATATAAGGGTTTTGTTTTCTTGTCTATTCCTTCTATGTTTTTTGATTGGAGTATTTAATCCATTTACATTGAAAGTAATTTTAATAGCTATGTAGCTATTTCCAATTTATTATTCATAATTTTGCTTTTTTTTTTTTCCATTTTAAAGAAGTCCCTTTAATATTCCTTGTAATACTGGTTTGGTGGTGATAACTCCTTTTGTTTCTTCTTGTCTGGGAAGCTCTTTATCTGTCCTTTGATTTTAGATGGTAGCCTTGCTGTGTAGAGTATCTTTGGTTGTAGGTCCTTGTTTTTCATCACATTGAATATTTTGTGACAGTCCCTTCTGGCCTGCATAGTTTCTGTTGAGAAACAAGTTGACAGTCTTATGGGAACTCCCTTATAAGTTACTAGTTGCCTTTCTCATGCTGCTTTTCGGATTCTGTCTGTGTCTTTAACTTTTGCCATTTAAATTATAATGTGTCTTGGTGTGGGCCTGTTTGGGTTCATCTTGTTTGGGACTCTCTGCACTTCCTGGACTTATATGTCGTTTTCCTTCACCAGGTTAGGAAAGTTTTCAGTTATTTCTTCAAATATGTTCTCAATCCCTTGCTTTATCTCTTCTCCTTCTGGTACCCCTATGATGGAAATGTTGTTACACTTGATGTTGTCCCAGAGATCTCTTAAAGTATACTTATTTTTTTTTTTTTTGGATTCTTTTTTTTTTTTTTTCCTGTTCTGATTAGGTGTTTTCTGCTACCTTGTCTTCCAAATCCAAGTAGCCTTATGTAGGAGGTACCCTGTGGGGCCCTGGCACAGTCTTTCTGGTCACCTGCTCTCAGTGCTCCAGGAGTGTCCCTTGTGTGGGTTGTGTGCCCTCGTATTATAGTGGAGCCTTGATTGCTATTGGCATACGGGTGGGTAGGATTGACCCTCAGGCAGGTTGGCTGTGGGGTTTGGCCACATCCGTAGCTTATGGGTTGCTGAGCAGGGGGCTTACCCCAGTGAGTGGGACTTACCCCAGTAGGTTCTGGTGCCTGTTGAGACCACCCTTTGGCTGTGCCACTTGTGGGACTAATTGGGTGGTGCTCTGCTGTGGTTGGAAGCCAACTTCCAACTATTTTGGTTCTGGGGCCTCTTGGGCAGGGCTCCAGTGCAGGCCCAGGTCTTCCACTGCCTTTGACCAGCCAGGGACTACCTAGTAGGAACTACAAAGTGATCTATGGTTTTTTGCTGCCTATGGTAAACCTGGAGGCATGTGGAAGTGGTCATGCTGTGGCTGCCATCAGTTCTGGGCCTGGAATATCTCCGCAAAAACCCAGAACACCCCAAGGCCTGCTGCCACCTGCCCTATCCCTTAAGGTTCACCACTAATAAAACTTCATTTGGTATGCATATTGGGTGAGGTAGTATTTCAGGGTGTCACTAAAATGGGGAGAGTTGTGGTCACCAGGTTAATGTAGACTCTTGTTTGGTGCCAGTGCTGAGCCTGGAGCTACTCAGCAAAAGTCTCAGAGCACACCAAGGCCAGTTGCTGCCCACCTGGGGCCCGTAGACTCTAATAGTTTTCCAAGAAAGAATGCAACGTGGGCGGGGCTGGCTGCTCAGAGATAGGGCCTCCAGCGTTGGGGAAGTTGCCTGGGGCTGGGTCTCAGTGAGTCAGCAGGGCGCAGCTGCAGAGCTCACTATCCAATCAGATTCAAATTTGGCTGTAAGCGTGGGGGGAGGGCTCAACGCATTAAAGATGGCAGCTGCCTGCCAGCTGCACAGGAGGAGGGCTTCACACAGGGAAATTGGCGACTGTCCTCCCACCCTCATTCTGAAGCCACGCACTTCAGTCTGCTCCCTGTATGCCTCCAACGATCCCTGAGTCACCTTCCCTCCGCTGGAGCCCAAGGTGAGTGCCTGCGAGCGAGTGAGTCTGTGTGCTGGCCGTTTAAGAGGACGCTTGGATTTCCCACAGCCTTCCATTCCACCCAGATGGTCAGAATCCCCACTGTTTTTCACTGCCAGAAGTTGTGGGGGCTCCCTTTCCAGTACTCCAGGCTGAGGATCCTGGTTTGGGGGCTGGGGTCCCTTGCTCCTCCGTGGGGAACCTCCACAGCTGAGATACCTTTTCTGATTCTCAACTACCATACAAAAGTTTGGTGCCCGTTCCATGTCTCTATCCCTCCTACCAGTCTCAACGTGGCTTCTTTAATTTTTAGTTATAGGACTCCTGTTTGGCTAGACTTCAGATGGTTCTGCATGTTGATTGTTCTATAATTTAGTTGTAATTTTAATGTGTGCACCGAAGGATGCAGGAACAGTGTTTATCTATTCTGCCATCTTGGGTCTCCTTGTGCCAATATATTTTAAAAAACAGATACAATGAGCAGTTTTCTGAAAACATAAATATTTCCAAAATTGACTCAAAATAAAATAGAAAGCAAGCTTGAATATATTAGTAATCATTGAAAGAACTGAATAAACAGGTAAAATATGACCCTACCATCTTCCTACCCACAAAAAATGGTACCAAGTGAAGATGATTTTAGTTCTATTAAACCTCCAAGGAATAGCTGATGTCTTGAATTAAAAGTGGCAGTGGCTAGAAACTCCTGGATTGAGGATTTTAGTTCTTCTTTGTCCTTTCTATGATCTGTGTCCCAAAGCAAAATACTTGCCCTTTTGGTGTCTATACAATGAAGCCATTTAACTAAAAAGATTTCAAGAGTCTAGGCAGCTCCTTGGTTCCATGGTTCGAAGACTTAAGTCAGTTGTCCTCATCTACTCTTGTCTACACATTTACAGTTTCCAAGTATTAAAATGACACTATTGGATCACCCATATAGCCAGTCTGAGATGAGTGTTAAATATACCCAGAGAAAAGAGAAATTTCTAGAGGAACAGTTGACCCAACATTATTTTGGGGCTGAAGCCAAATTTTGATTTGTCACTGTCTCATTCAGGGAGGATTTCTCCATTTAAAAGAATTTATTCCTGGACCTGAATCACAACACTGTCCAGTAGAGTAGAGGTTGTGCTTTTCTTGATATTACATTAATAACAACAGCTAATATTCTAGAATGATTCTCACATGCCAGACGTAATTTAAGTTCTTTACATGCATTAGTCCATTTGACCTATATGATGTCCTGTGAGGTAGGTAGATAATGGCTCCATTTTAAAAGCTAGGAACTGGAACTCAGAGATGTTGTTACTTTCCCAAGGGTCACATTGGTCCTATGTGTTGAACAGAACCTCAAGTCCAAGACACCCTGCAAACTGAGCTCTTATGCACAAATGACACATTATGAGTACTGGTGGAGCGTCTGTGGCAGCTAAAGGTATTCCTCTTTGGGTTTTATGTCTTTGGTAAGCAGTAGCAATTCTTCTGTACCATGCATCTATGAGAAGTTACTTTTCCAAAGCGCCCTTATCCAAAGGACCTTGAGAAGCCATTTATTTCCTTCTGTAATCAAAGCAATCACTGGCTTGGGCTGTACTCATTAAGGAAGCAGCGCTGGCTCATAAAAGCTCATTTTTGTCATCATATTAGTCAGTTGCATGTGTAAAGAATGGAAAAAATAATTGCTCAGGCATACCACAGTTTAGGAGAGTCTATGGATTTGAGGGGCCACTCCTAAGCGAATATGCTTTAGCAGACTTGAGAAAGTTACTCTATCATTTCTCTCCTGCTGTTTCATCGAAGGGCCAGAAGTCCTTACATCGGTGACCACCAGAGCTGATTATCAGCACAATCAGGACCTGGTCGTTTTGCCTGTTCTTCTTTGATTTTGTGGCTTTTCTCAAAACTGTGTTTCCAAATACCTCACAGTTTAACAGGGAAGTGAAGGCTGGCACTCTCCAGGGCCATCAGGGACAGTTCTGCAAGGGTCAAAAGGGCATGCTGATGAAGAATTTCCCTGTGTTACCCACTTCCTTAGCTTTTCATTCCAGGCTTAATAGCTCAAGCACAACCCACCTCTGCAATTTGTATTGTGCAAGATGGACTTTGGGAAACTTAGGTAGATGAGAAACATTTTTCCGGAACTAAAACAAAAGTACATTCAGTTTAGATTCTTCAGAACACACCTACCTGAGATAATAGAGCACTTCTTTAAAAGTTTTCTGAACCCACCACGAACCTCCTGTAGAAATGCAGACATGCCTTTCAGTCCCCTTGAGTTAGCACAGGGGCTTAAAGGGATAATGTGCCCTGGATTTAGCTTTGGTTTAAGTCTTTGTGTTGCTGACAGGGCTTAAAATGGGCAGGTAATCACTAGTACAATGTGTCATCTTTTTTCCTCCCCCTTCTTATGAAATAAAGTGCAAAGTACTTACCTTTTTTTTTTTTCATCTTAAGCTATTTCCTTTAAATGAAGCAAACTTATCACCATTTTCCTTTGGTCTGATATTTTTGGAAAGACTTGGTTTCCATTTTGAGATGGATGTATGAGTTTGATATGTACTAAAGGGAATAAAATAAATGAGTCTCCATTCCTACTGACACCTCTGTTTGTCTCTGAGGCATTAAATGGCTCATCTTGAATGTTAACGAGGTCTCCTGAAGAGGGAGCCAGGAAGAGGCCAGGGCTGTGTCTCGGTCAGTGGCTGAGGGACCAGGTATAGAACCTCTGTTTTTCTTGCCTCTCATTTTTTTCTTTCTTCTTTATATCAACACCAAAGAACTGCTTACCACTTTTTGACCACTTTGAAATGAGCCAGGAGTAGTGCTAAGTGCTTTTCATTCATATGAAGTAAGCACTCTTGCTTCCATTTGGCAAATGAAGAAGCTGAACTTACACTGAGGGGGTGTCCTGAGTTCAGGGCTGTGGAGTGGCAGAGCTGGGCCTCAAATCCCAGATCCTGTGCATTTACACCTCATGTCTAGGTGTCTGATCACTGACCAGGGCCAGCCAGTTCTTCCCGCAGATCACTTCCGTCATCCTCCACTTTCCATCTGTCTCTCAGCATCAGTCTGTTGTGGGCCACATTATCTCACCCTTGTGGTGGCCTCTTGGCGGTTTCCCTTAATTTGGAACTTTCCCAGCTCATCCAACCTGTGTGCTGCAGCCAAGTTTACCTTCCTGAAACACTACTTTCTCTGAGTCCTTTCCCTGATGACAGAGTGCCAGTTCTTCCTATTTCCAACCACAGAGGTTCCACTACCTCTGCCCTGTCCTTATATTCCTCCCAAATGGGTCCCCTAAGCCGGTTTTATGAATTTTCCACCATTCCAGGATAATGAGATTTTTTTTTCTCTTCTAAAAATATATACTATTTATTCTCCTTTCCATGACTTTGAGCCTATCATTTGCCATTATCTGAAATGCCCTATTTTCTGTCCAAATGTGACATATTGGACCCAGCCTCCTCTAACATTTTGAAAATGTCATTATCTCTGTCTCTCCTGACCTCCTGAGGCTCTTAGCGTCCTAACTGAATTTTCCCCAAAATTTCCTTTTCTTGATCACAATGGTTTCCTCTATGGCGATTTGGTCCTGAACTAGGCTATACGTTCCTTTGGACAAAGCAATGGTCTTGACTTCTGTTGTTCTCTCTGTACCTAACGAGGACTAGAAAATAATAATTATAGCTAACATTTACTGAGCACTTAATATGTGCCAGGCACTGTTTACATGTATTAATTCTGTAATCTTCACAATAGTCCTCTAAGGGGAAGACCACTATTAGTTCCATGTTCAGATGAAGACACTGAGGCACTCAGAAATTAGGTGACTTGCCTAAGTGCTGAAACGGAAAGGCAAAGCAGATGGAAAAGCCAGGGCCTCCACACAGCACTGTACCACCTCACACTGTCTGATGGGTCATATACATCTGGGCGTAGAAAACAAATGAGAAAGTGCAAATTCTTTATCTGAGACTTTTATGCGACTGATAAAGCTCATGGCTCCCAGACTTGTTCTACACATGGGTTCTCAGCTCCTCCCCTGTCAGCCAACGGCTGGAGAATGATGTGTGAAATCAGAATATTCTATTTTAGAAAAACTTTCCGAATTTCATCAGCGCTGTCCAAGTCCCACTTGGATCCAACTTGACCTTGCTCGGTGGGTGCTACTCCAGCCCTCATTCCTCCTGTCTCCAGGAGTAAGAGTCTCTTCTGTTTGGTAGTAGATGCTTTCATGCCTTTTGGAACAAGGTAGAATATACACAAACAAGCAAAGTCAAGTATTTCAATTTTTTAACAGGAGCAACAACTTCCACTCTTGAAAATGCGCCACAATTTGATCGTCTTGAGAAACTTGTGCTCACTTGGATCAACACTGTCACTTTCTGACCCTGGATCTCTGTAATACATTTAAGCAGCTAATTTGGGAAAAATTGCTGGTAGCTTGCAATTTCTCATACTGCACACTTTCAAATGTTGTTGCTGCAGCATATTTTCCACACCTTCCTTTTACCTAGTAGATATTATTCTTTTTAAGGTTTTTGGTTTGGGTTGTTATTGTTTTGCCAAATCCAACCTAATTATCATCATCAGAAAAAAATCAAATGACCCAAGACCTTTAAATGCTAAAATCCAGGGTGTGTCACTGCGTACCTCAAAAATCACACTGCATACTGAGGTCATGCCTCCTCCCCCACATTTCTGACTCCTCCCCAGGACAGCGCCTTGTGTGGAGTTGGCACTTATAGTCTGTATTCACTAGGTAGAATTTTGGATGTTTCACCTGGCTTCTATCAATAGTGTTGGTTTGGTAATCAGAAGCAAAGTGTTGTCTACCAAGGGAGGTGTGACTGGAGTTTCAAAGAGTTATGTTTGTCAAGTTAGACTGGGGGATTTTACAATGCCAGCTATTCATGGAGGCATGGAGCACAGAGATTTGGGGGAGGGAAAAAAAAAGTTCTTACTCAACTCCATTCAGTGGATTTTGTGAAAAGGACGCCATTATACCAGGTCTCCTTTGAACAAGAAAGGTAATAGCTTATGTAACATGAATACAAAGCCCTAGTGGATCCTGGCTTTTCTTTTTCAGCCTCAACTCTCACCGCTGCCATCAGGTATGCGACGCTCTGGAACCCTGATCAGCTTGGCATTCCCACACCTATGCCCTCCACACACCCAGGTCTTTGCTCTTGCACTCCCTGACGGCAGTGCTCTCCTCCCCCTGATGACCTAGCTGTCTCCTTGCATTTTCTAAGCCTCAGACTAGGAATTCTTTTTCCCAAGGAACCTTCCCCGATCACCCTTCTCCCCTCCAAAAGTAGAAATGCCATTTCTCAATGCTTCCAGAATTTGCTGTGCATGACTCTCTCGATGTCTGTTAACACTTTGTGTTATAATTACTAATGTGCCTCTGTGTCTCCAGCCAGCCTGGGAATTCCTTGGGCTTCGTATACCTACCTAACACAGTGTCTGGAATACATTGGATATCCTAAGGGCCTCGTTGAAAGAAGAAACGGCAGGAGGGAGACCGTGGTAAATAAATGATATTCCTCAAGGGAAAAGAAGCTGCAACCTGTCTATATGAAATCCCCAAACATATCCCAAATTGTCACCCTGTTCTGCCTTTCATGAGGGAGCAGTTTGCCCCGTGTGAAAAGTAAAACCCAGTTGTCTTGAGGGACATGTTATGCATATGGAGAAGTCTGGCATTTCCCAGTGGGGTGTTTGGCCAGCCCACCACTTGGGAATGTTATCTTAGTGTCTCAGGAGGTGTTATCTCCCCTCTCAGGTCTTTGGGAGGATAAAAGGTGATCAAAGAAACCAACTCTAAGGGAAGTGTTAGAGTCAAACAGTATTTTTTACAGCTAAGGAAGGGGTCTGAGCTTCTAGGGATAGAGTGGATATAGGGATGGTTGGTCATAATATGGAGAAAATGCTTCCAATGCCTCATGGCCATTTTGCATGCAGCCATCTTTCATATCCCTATAAGATAAAATCACCCTAAGGGTCATAAACCACTGTCAGGATATCAGACAAGACCCATAGGTAGTTGTTCTGAGCCAGTAAAAGCACCTTAATTGACCTAAATGACAACAGTTATGTTATAAATATCCAGAATTTATGACCTGAGAAGGCATAATCACATCTTCCATCAGTTAAGTTTGCATAGGAGAAGCTTGGGGATTTAAGATAGGGCTGCAAGTTGGGGAAAATCTGATTAGCCTTAACTTTATGACAAACACAGAACTAAGTGAATCCGAGTGCTTTCAAGTTCCTGATCCCTGGGAGTTAAAGGCAGAGGTGTTTCAGGGTCGGTAAAAGCCACCCCGTCCCCTCTGTGCAGCTGTCATTTTATTGGTCTTGTAAAGTCTCGTGTTCACCATGACAAATCCAAGACCATATACCTGCGAAGAGGAGATGTTTTAGATTATGGGGTGCGCAGGAAGCAGATGGTGGGGTTAGAGGGTGAAAACTGCAGGCTGGTGTATGTGTTTATGCCGAGCCCTCTTTGGAATGTGCAGCGTCATTATGTAAAGCAAGAAAATGCTGCTACAAAGAGCAAACCAGTGTTTGAAGAGATGCCTAAGCCTTTATGGCATTTGAATAGGTGAAATTCAAGGCAGAATTTAAGGCAGAACTGAATTTATGCATCTAGAAACTCCACATAGCTTTCAAATTAGTTGAAACTTAAACTTGAGTTTTTAAAACATGATGCAGTTCCTGAAGTTGTTTATTGAGGGAGGGCATTAATATCAAGCAGTATTAATATCAATATTAATACTACACCTAAAGCAAAAAGCCTAACAAGGCCAACCCATGAAACAATATGTGTTTTAAAAGAGACACATTATAGAGAGAAATTTCGTTTCATTGATCAACCAGGTGATTGGCCCGGGACTCACTGATCAATGGAGTGGAGTCTCTTTGGGGTAAAAGGCAAACAGCCAACTTAATCCCAATTTGCAGAGCTTCAAAGGTGAACAGTCATTTTGCAGGTCAGGGAAGAGCTCAGGTTATCTATTTAATGCCAAAGTCTGTGAAGTCAGTGAAATTTCTGTGAGGAATTTGAGGACAATCCTTCAAAGAGACCTCCAATTGAAACCCACAGAGAGGCCAGTTGTCTTTGAACTCGAGAGATGAAGTTTAGCCTAGATTAATCTGACCTTTCAGTTTACTCTGTTTACTAGGGACAGAATTCTGAATTTTGAGAGTAGCATTATAGTGCTTTGGCAGGCGTACCTATCAGTGATGTATTACCACAGGTAAGAACCCTTTCAGCTTCCCATAACTCCCTTCATTGGTAAGGAGTCTCAACAAAGGGTCTGTTTTACACATGAAATCCTTACACATGTGCCCATGTTCTAACATGTGTCCATGTTCTAACAATTTCTCATGGGTTCCGAGGTGTGCACTCGATTTATTATTTCTCAGTGAGTATAAAACACAACTTTAATTTTGGTTTTATTTTTCTCATAGTTTCCACTGAACTCCTATACACTTAAACCTTGCATCTCCCAAATCCAGAATTCCGTGCATTACAATGTGGAAGAAATAGGAAATCTGGAACTGATTATAAAATTATGAAGCAGGGAGATGCAGAAATGCACAGGGATAAGTGTACAAATGCATAAGCCCCGATACACACTAAGCCTGGTGCGAAGGACACAGTCTGCCTTCTCAGGTCGTTTTGGGTTTGAACCCCTGCTTTTACATTTCATCATAATGAAGTCTAGCATTTGCTTTGTGTAGTGCTTGGGGAGCTTTTGGTGTTAACAGAATTCTTTTCTAAAGAAATTTCTTTGGATTCCTTCAGAATTTGTCCAGTTTCCAGGTTCCAATAGGAAAAACATGGACGAGATTTTAATAGAAAAATAGTGCTTCAGATTTTTCATTTGGCAAGTACCTACTCTAGAGCTGCTCTTGTTTTATTAAGTGGAACAGTTCAGTTTAATAGAGGAGCTCTCAGCATTTGTACCCCGATTTAAAGGAAGAGAGAAGCATGGGCCACCTGGGAAAAACACCCTTTGGGATTTTAAGCCCACTTCTAGTTTTACCATTCATTCTCATCTCATTGGAGAATACACTTGAACAACACTTATATGTGCTGATAAATGAAGACCGAATCCTTTAATGTTCTTTACTCATGTCTCCTTGACAAAGGAAAGCTAGTTCTTTCCATAAGTTATTTCAGATGTGATTCTCTTCCTGTTGATCAGGAGAGTGGTGGTGGTGGTGGTGGTGGTGGTGATGGTGGTAGGATGTTTTATTTTTTCAGGTTTAGTGCTTTCACTGATTTTTAAGGCAATACATTTTCATTATTAAAAATTGCAAATAATTCAAAAGTCTTTGTGAAAGAATTCCACCATCCAGAAATGCTAACATTTTGGTAAGCATATGTGTCTTCCTAGTCTTTATGCTATATCTAGCTTCCAAAAAAAAATAAAGGAAAGAAACCATATTAGAAATGTTTTTATAACTGCTTTTTGAACTTAATATTGTATGTTAGACACCTTTCTACACTAATTGATATATACCTACAACATCATTTTTATAGCTGCAGAGCATACAATTTTGCCTTACTTAACCAGTCCTTAATGATGAGCATTTAGTTTTTTAATGTTTCCTGTTGGAATGCTCGAGCTCCTTGTGCTTCACCTTGATGCACTTGTCCAATAATTTCTTTAGAATAAATTCCCACAAGGGAAGTTGCACGTTTATATTGATGAGTATTGTGAAGTGGCGTCTCAGAGAAGTTGTGCCCATTCACCCCATATTTAGGTCTTGAAAGACACCACCTTGCTGCACTACCGCCCAAGTCTTTTGGGTTTGTTTTACTTTGCTTTTCCAGTATAACTCCAATTGGTACAGAGTTCTCGGAATTTGCCTTCTGGGTGGTAGGGTGCAAACAAACAAAAACAACTAAGATTCTAAAGTTGAAAGTCAGTCCAGGGAGGGAGAGGTGGAAAATGTCCTTCAGAAATGAATGATTTGTTCATCACCATCCATAATCACACTCCATTTCCCCACCACCACTGGGACCCATATGTCCTCTTTCTGGTCTGTACAGTCGCCTGATTTGAATGTTCCAGGTTTCTGGATGAGTTGCCTTTCCCAGTTTCCTTGTGAGAATAGTTTTCTTTATCGTAGGTGAAGATTTGTAGGCCTTGGTCAATAAAAGGGAAATGACCGGTGCTAGAAATGGGCAAGTGGCCCCACTTTCCTCACTCTAGACCTCACAAACACATGAAACAAAATTCAGTTAATGGGTGGATTTTTGCCGGGCATACGTTTTGAATCTGGGGTTTCTTGGCCATTGAGGGGTCTGAGGTTCGGGGCCCTTTTATCCTTTTATTGGTGAATTCACTGAAGTGTAGGCAGACAGAAAATGTTCAAGTGGCAGGCAGATAAACTTGTTAAATCCCTGGGAGTCTTTCCTTCCTTGCTCTGGGAGTTTATCATCTTGGTGGAGTTAAAAGGCAATTAGGCCTGCAGGTCCTTGCCGGCTTGTTTATTGGCGTTTTACACATGGGTGTTGAAGACACAGGGCTGTATTAAACATTCCAGTCCTGCTGGCTGGAGGGGAATGAGACCTCAGCCCAGCTAAGTCTCCTTGAGAGGGAGTCTTGCCAAAAAGCTGGAGGGAAATCGTTTAAATATAGTACCTGTGCCCCTCGATGCTCATTGTTGCTGGAAAATTGCAGTCGGCCAGCTCCATGCTGTGTTACATTTCCTGGGAAATGGTTTTATGGAAGGGCGCTTGATGAAAAAGTCCATTCCTTTTGTAATTGTTAGCTGCCCCCACGGTGTTAGTTAAGGTAGAGGCACACTGGAAATGTTTCTTGCCTCAAATCTCTAGGGCAGTTCCATTCATGAGAAGGGAAGACTATCAGTTTGAAATTGAACGGGGGACAGATTTCCTCTAAGCCCCCTGGTCCTTCTGGTTCTCTGAGTCTCCCCAGGCAGGCTAGTCCTGGGCAAAACTGAAGGAGGTAGATCTTGGATTTCTGCAACAACGTCTCCCTTTTCTCACCCTCCTCCCAAAGCCTTGCAGACAGAACTCTTCACGCTCATGTGTTCATGTAGAAATATGGCTCCTCCTCCCCCAGGAAATTTGTTTTCTGTGGGTATTTTTTTTTCAGAGACAGTTTGGGCACTCATCTCAATGGAACTGATGAGAATTTCCAGGGGTCCATATAATATAGTGGTTAAAAACACCGCTCGGGAGTCAGGAACCCCTGGGTTCACTTTATGACTCTGACTACATTTGTGGCTCAAATATCCTCCGATCTAAGCGTTTTTGCTTTTTTTCCCAGCTGTAAAATAGGGACAAAGATTGTCCCTACCATGTTAGTTTGTTGAAAGAATAAATGACGTATGGAAAGGATTTAGCACAGTGCCTGTCACATCAGAACACAATAAGTGCTAGCTGTTGTTATTATTAAAATGTGCTTTATTTATCTAACACAGACATATGTATGTGCAATGTATGTATAGTTGTGTATATGTGCACACACACATAGTTGACAATTATATTTTTTGACAAAACTTGTCATACCTCACCTATTTTTATTTTACCAATCTACGGTGCTGCCGAAAGATAAAAACCTATCTAGATAAAATGAGAAAATCCTTGCTCATGTCCAGAGTACCTGGAATATGAAGACTTTCAGTTTCTAAAACTGACGATTTTGCTCAGCGGCCGATGGAACTCCTCCCCAAGTGGCTCCTGCTTATCCAAATCTTTGTTTCTCAAGAGTTCGGCCTTACTTTTCTCAACGAAAGAAAACACAATAGATAACTGCAGCATTCCTTCCCAACCTGACCTTCCATGTTCTGAAACTAATTTGCCATAGTGTCTTGCCAGGGTCTGTGCAAGGACTTCCTCTAGCCGAGTAATGTGTTTCTGATTAAGGACATCCTATAAGACCCAGGAGGATCGCCTGGGAAGGAAACTAGCCTAAGACACGAGTGAATTTCCATCCTCCAGTCAGATATATGATATTAAAGACCAGAAGGTATAGGGAGTTTAGGAGTTTATCGTTAGGAAGACTCGGAAAGAGAATTAAAGCAAATGGCTGACAAATTGGCTGTCTTTTATGCAAAGTTGACAAGCAAGTGGGGCTCCTAGGAGAAAGAGGATATGCAGAGCCCTCAGGCCAAATGGCTGGGCAGTCAGCGGGCTTTTTGAAGTCTGCTTGCATGCCACTACTTTGAACAACTCCTCATAAAGATGTGAAAACTTCATTTTTACCTAAAATATCTTAGTTTTAACAACTGTGATAGTTCATTCCTCTCCATAGTGTGTGCACTATTAGGGTCAAATGCCTGTGTTATGTATAAACAGGGTGTTCTTTTTTTCTCCCTACACTCTTAGGAATTGGGTCATAAATGCTAACCCTTGCTTTATTCCACGGTGCTAGACCGTTCCCTGGAGTCCATCAGGCACTAGCTCACCCCTGTGACAGTCAGGAGGTGACTCTGAAATGCTGGAAGATCCCATTTGCTCTCCCTGGATTCACAGAAGCTCTGCATCCATGGGAAGAAAGATGACTGGTGTGCAGTGGGCAATGGAGTATGGAAAGCTGGAGTTTCTTTACCAAATAGCTAAGAATATTCTAATAGTTGTAACTCTAATATGATTTTCTTATTAATCTCTGTCAAACCATGAAATCTGATATGTTAGCCATGACGAAGCCGTGAAGTTTGTCAATTTTGTCTGTGATTTATACAAGCTCTGTTTAAAAATGAAACGCCTTAACACAAAGCGCAGAACATTACTTCCCAGCATCCTTCTCCCAGCATGCTTTTCCCAGCATGCCACTAGTATCTTAAGACAACAAATAAAAAATGGAGTGTACGCATTTCTTGTGCTGTTTCAAGGACAAAGGATGCATAAGATAAAATGCCAAAACTAAATTTTCTTTTGAGGTGATAAATATGCACGTGGTAGATTTGCGTAGTAGAGGTCAATAAGTATGAAATAAACATTCAGAATAGTTTTATGGTTCATACCATTGGACATAATAATAAGTTTCCTTAAAGTGGGGATTATTTGTTTTTTGAGAGAAAATAAATGAGTAAAACTTCTGTGGTTTTTTTTTAAATCATATGTTATATAATTAATCTCTTCAACATAGTATAGTGCCTATGAGAGTGGGCATTAGGACTTGAAATCTCTTTTTGTCATTGGCTAACTGGGCGAAATGTGTAAGTCACTTGCCATTTTCCCCTCAGTTTTCTCTTCTGAAAAATGGAGGTGATAATAGTGAGAACTGCTCTGCAGGTGCTTTAAGGCAGAGAAAAACTACTATTTCTAAATAGAGCTGGGCACACATGTCCTTCTTCCATTTGGGCTACTGTGATAGTTGATATGACATCATATAATGATATAATAGATCATTGGGTATCTTTATCAAAGGATATCTCATTAGGTTAAGCTCATGGAATTGGGAAAACTACTTTTTATTTGGCCAAAGGAAAACTTGGGAGTTTTCCATATGAAGGAAGAGAGCAGCACAAGGAAGGAAAGACATGAACTGAAGAGCGTTAACGCCCCTGATGTTGTTCTCTCTTGTCCCTGACAAATGCCTTTTTCCCTTGGACGGAAAGAAGGAAAGGAGGAAAGGAGGGAGGGAGGGAGGGAAGAAGGAAGGAAGGAAGGAAGGAAGGAAGGAAGGAAGGAAGGAAGGAAGGAAGGAAGGAAGGAAGGAAGGAAGGAAGCAAGGAAGGAAGGAAGCAAGGAAGGAAGGAAGGAAGGAAGGAAGGAAGGAAGGAAGGAAGGAAGGAAGCAAGGAAGGAAGGAAGCAAGGAAGGAAGGAAGGAAGGAAGGAAGGAAGGCAGGCAAAAAACGAATTCCCAGCTCTTTCCCAACTATCTCCTGACCTCTATTCTGTAGAATTTAGAATCAGATAATCAAGTGCGTTAGAATCTTAATGACTTTGGTGACCATATAGTCCGGTAGATTTGAAACTTTTTGAATGTAAAACCTCATCATACAGTGCTCCAGGATCTAACAGGGCCCTTTTCAGATATCTTTCAGCTGGATTCGTGGATCCTGTGACAACAGAGCCGGGGCCCATCTGTTCATTTTACAAAGGGTGAACCTCTAGCCCTTGGAGTTCCGACGAGTTGTCACAATTCTGACCACTGATGTCTGACAGTGATCTTGCCTTACTCAGTTGCTTTGCCATCACACTGACTTCTTCCCTCCGTACACAAATGGGAGGAAAAGAAAAGCCAGGCATCAGACTTCATGATGGCTTTAGTCAACTTGCCCTGGTTCTTCTGGCATTCTTAGATTCTTGAAAGGTTCCTTGTCACAGAATCTTTGAACCCTCCCCCCAGAATAATACTAGCAAAATGTGAATGTGTAAATATGCATTTTTCTATGGAGAAGGTCCATAACTTTTAGTAGATTTTCTCAAAGGGGTTTATGGCCCTCAAAAAGGTTAAGAATAATTTTCTTGTAATTTGTGCCCCTGAAGTCACAATTCTAGTTCTGACTGTGAGTTGCAAGGTTAATGGTTACATCCACTTTCTTAACCTTTCAAGGCAAATGTAGCATATAACCATGTGAGTGACTGAGTTCACAGCCTTGCTTATAAAACAACAATTGGGTCTGGGTCCTAAATTCTTCAGGTTGTTTCTGCAGCTTCGGTTCTCAACCTGAATTCTAACTGACACTAGGTTCTTTCTAACTATCTTTGAACCTAGATGTCTCAAAGTTGATAAAATAACGCATGTATATTTACAGTGTTCCAGAAATAGTGCATTTATTTCTAGATGTGAACATTGATTCACTTGTTTAATTTTGCTTTGGTCTTGGATTAAGGTTGCCAGATTTCACAAATAAAAATATAGCACACTAGTTCCATTTGAATTTCAGATAAACAACAAATAGTTTTTTTTTTATTTTTTTTAGTAGAGCTCTTGAGAAGGGGAAAATGGATCAGATCTGCAGATACATGAAGAGGCTTCTTTCAACCCTAGAACTTTTGTTGCACAAATTAAGGGGAATTTACTATAAACAAGCACAGGATTTTTTTGAGGTAATAAAAGTGTTCTAAAACTGGTCTGTGGTGATGGTGGCACAACTCTGTAAATTTGCTGAAAATTGTTTAACTTTACACTGTAAATGAATGAACTTGATGATATGTAAATTATAGGAATCTGTTTTTTAAAATTAAGGGATCGCTTTATAACAACTATTGCTTAATTTTTTATTGAGTTTCAGACTAATTTGAGAATACGATGAAAATCATAAGTCCACTCCTCAGAATAAAGCATGAAAGTGCCTACACGAAATTTTGCATAAAATTTCATATCTACTGAAGCTCATCTCTAGATACCAACTCCTGCCTTAACCTGGATTCCGTACACAGTTAAAATCCTTTGGTAAACCTTGGGAGTAAGGCTTAACCCTGGCTAAAGCAAGGAGTCACTGCTGTAGGAAATCTTATTCCGTCACTGACTATCAGGGTGACCTGTGCTGACACCTGCCCCCCCAGTTAGACTGCCTCTTCCACACTTCATGGTAAGAAGGCAATACTTGTCTTAAGGTGTATGTAGAGCCTTGATTTTGTTTCGTTTCTTGGTTGTTTTAGGAAACAGTGGCCCATGCCTGCTCAAGCAGACCCATGTTCCCACCGTGACTAATGTCTTTGGTACAAACAAAATGTTCACATGCCAGTGGTCAGACTCAGTCAGGAGGCACCTCCATCAAAACGGGCCAAACTCATCCTGTGGTTTTAGTGCCAGCTGCAATTGGGAAGTGGGCTACTCTTCTCTTTTATCTCAGGATGAATAACCAGTAGAGAGGAGTAGGGTCGGGATGCTTATCCACAGGAAGAGTGTGCCCTGAGAAACTCATTCTTCATGTATCAAGAATTGAGGACTAGCTCCTCCAGATTTAATTACTAAATTCTACAAGGGCCATTTCTTCTACAGCTTATAAAAGTCCCTGTGGACTTCTACTAGAACCTCCAGACAGGTACTTATAGTTTTCAATCATTGTTTGTTTTAAACATTACCTCTTCACCAAAACAAAAAAAAAAAAAAAACAAGCCTGAAAGAACAGTGGGCAGAGGGCCAAGTCTCCTCAGAGACTCCTCTATTCTTGATCTTTCTCCATTTGAGACATCGTCACACCCTAGCAGTCAGATTTCACTGGTTGCAGGATAGAAGTGAGGGTCGTTGGAGAATGAGGGACCAGAAGAATGGGACAGCTGGGACAGGGTGATAGCTTGAGTTGGGGGCTGCCTGGGAAATGAGGAGGCAGTAGTGTCCCAGCTTTGATAATCTGAACTCCCCTAATACACTTCACCAACACCCAAGGCATTAGAACTTCTAGTGAGGGAAATTGCTAGAATCTAAACATTTTCCAATGAAGTTTCAACAAAAACCAGTCTTCACACGCAAACCAACTTGACGATTCTGACAGATCTGATCAGAAATCAGTACTTGGAGGTTTGCAGAAGTCTGTGCCTTGAAGCAAAGCCTCCTTGGAACCCCACTGTGGAATTCCCAGGCTGGTCTCAGCTATCTCTGCTTGGGTGAAGATATAACTAATTAGCTCCTTGAAATGACAAACCAATTCGAGGACCCTTTTCCAGGTTTAACAATGCATATGCTAATTAAGTGAATTCTATTTTATCTTCTCATTCAAATCAATCCTTAAAGGAAGGACCTCTGCCAGCTCTTAGTTACTGCTGTCATTTGAAAGAAAGTAAATGCTTTTCCTTTAAAAATATTCTATAAATCCTTCAATTTTGCTTATTTTTAAATGTCTTTGCCCACTTATGTCCAAATAAGGGAGGTTTTAGAATTTTGGGCGTTTTCTCTGCAGAGTGAGTTTTAGGGTTTTGCTGGAGGGATCATTTCTGTTTGAACCCATCAACTTCTACCTTTTTGGCTGAACCTGAATAGAGAAAATCCAGCAACAATCTTAAGGTTTCGTTATCTTGCCTGTGGAAATGAGAAGTCAAACACCTGCTTTGGAACTATCCCTATAGATGCCTGTTTTTCATTTCTAATTTTCTTCTCTGCATCCTTTTCCTCTTTCTGGTCTTTATGTTAAATTATTTCTATTTGATACATTTTTCCCCTACCCTGGTCCTTAATGAGTCGTCGAGTCTTAAATGGCTTCAAGAAGCTAATAGAATGCTGTATTGCTATATTGCATGTTCCTGTTTAGTACGCTCTCCGTAGTAGATCTTTGACATAGCTCTTGTAAAGTTCTAATGGGTGTGTGGTTCCTTCACTCTTCATACTTAAAGTAGAAGACGCGACAATACTACAAGGAATTATATTTTCAAAGATGCTGTGAAGCAAATCCAATACCTCACATGTTCTATTAAAGCAGTGATTCTCAACCAGTGGTGATCTTGGCCTCACCCCTAAGAAATGTCCCAACTTGTAGAGAAGTTTACTGAATTTATTTGAGCCAAACTAATAACAATTGCCAGGAAGCAAGATTTCAAAGGATTAAGACAATGCTGTAGAGAATGGCAGTTTTGAAGCTTATTTTATATGTTAGAATCAAAGGAGGAGACGTAAGGAGGGTAAAATGAAATCCACTGGTAGTAGATTAAGGGGGCAGGAGAAAGCAAAGCAGAGAAATCTCTGGGATTGGATAAAGAGTAAAATGGAGAGACACATACTTGTTTTACATTGGTTGGTACAGGATAGTTAATAATGAATATTTACAGCACATAGAGATGGTATGTGGGCAACAAGATAACAATGAGGGGTTGTATGGTCTAGTCCTCTGGTGGGAGGTTGTGCCCTGAGGGGTCTGGGAAAGGAGATTACTTGGACATTTCAAAGGTATGTTATTTTCTATGCAAAAAGACAATAGACAGACTCACTTAAGGTAAACCTTGACTTTTGTCAAGGAAGCTACAGGCCTAGAATGTGATTACCTATCATGACCACTTTTAACTAGGAATTTTTCTGTTCAGAGCATCCTATGTGGTTACTTTCCATCGCTGAGTTTGTAGGGCCTGCCATGCAGGCCTCCCCTGAACTTGTCAGGTTTAGTATATGGCCCCTTTTACTTCTACACCTAGACATTTGACAATGTTGAGAGACATTTCTGCGTGTCCCAACATGGGGAGAGGGACGTTACTGGCATCTAGTGTGTAGAGGTCAGAGGACACTATTACCCATCCTATAACGCATAAGGCAGACCCAACAACAAAGAATTATCTACCCCCAAGTTGCAATAGTGCCAAGGTTCAAAATCCTACATGAGAGGAATTCTCATTCTTTTTTCTTTTTCCTCACGGCCTAAGAAACAAGAAAGAAAACGCTCCATTTTGATGATTGCATGTGTCCTGATTTCTTACATCCCATACGGATCCAGGAATTGGAGAGCACAAGGGTACCACTGAGTAGGGCAAAGTGCAAGGTCAAGGCAGGCCTTTTCAGCTCCAACAGCTGTTTCAGCTCCAAGGAGAGACAACTTTGACCAAAGCAGAGGACCAAAAAGTTACAAGGATGTTTAGCTTGTGATAAAAATCATTTTGCAGATTAAAGTGCTTCCTCCTACCCATCAAATGGTACGTTCTTTAAATAACTCAAAAATAGGCATTTAACTATGTTGTAAGCAAGAAGCAGGACTGCTGCTCACAGCCTTGGCCAATTAATTTCATCCTTATCATGAAGCTGGGTAGGTGTAATCAAGCTGCAGGGGGTGGTGTTCTTCGTATTTTCTCCTGTGTGCTATTCAACTACCCCATGTTCTAAATGTCGCTACTATCAACATGAAGGGATTCAAGTAGTTTCCCGGAACCAGTTTCTCTCTCTCTACATCTCTTGGCTCCATTATCCCTCACTCTTCTGGAGTAACAAGATGGCTGGCTGTTCAACCACCAGATCTTACGTCCTCTCACACACAAGCCCAGTTAGGAAACAGAAGACTTTCCTAAGATTCTCCATAAAGTCACATCGTCTCTCACGGCCTTCGCTTGGTGTAGGGACGGAGTCCCAGAGAGCGGTTTCCAGGCTCTTGACCTCACATGGAAAGGTGCTGGTTCGGGTAGTAGATGGCCATCAGCTGTCACCAGTTAGCCATTAGCCACTAATATAATTGCTGTGGCTACGCTAACAAAGAATGGGGGCTGGCAAGAAGATGGAGGCTGAGCTAGCAAGTGCAGATTGCAGCTAGCACGGCGGAGTGCGGGTTGCGGATTGCAGAGAAGTGGACCGCAGGTTGCAGATAGTGTGGCTCCTGCTTCCTGTGTCTCCAACCCAGCCGCCAGCTAGACTATAGTGGTATGACTCCCCTATCTATGGCTCTGTGGGTGTTCCTTTTTGACCTCACCATGTCCTGCGTTCTTATGTGGGGGAGGGGGCGGGAGCTGAGACCCCGCATGACATTTGGGTCAGTTGCTCTTCCCTGAACCAATGCTGTGATTGGGGAACGCCAGGAGCTGATTGGACGAGGCCTAGAGGCCCAGGTTCCAGCATAGCCCTGAGCTGGAGTGGAACCTCTTGTGGTACATGAGTGCTGAAAGCAGGGAAGATGCATTGCCTTAAAGGAAAATTGGGGTAAGATAATTAAAATAGGAGGAATGGATGCCCAGGAGAATACACACACACACACACACACTGCTGTTAAGAGACTTTGGATTCTGTGGTGGAAAACTCAGATCCTTGTCTTGGTTTTGTCTTTAATGCCCTGGCTGTGTGGCAACTGGTTGCATGATTTGAGATAACTCCATAACTCTCTCCCTGCCTCTTTTTTCTGATCTGTGGCATGGAAGTAATAATACTATTGGGGTGGTTATGAAAATCAAGCAAGTGTCTTGGGATATTGGAAGCACTGTGCACACAAGTAGTTGTTTAGATACCAATGCATTCAGTTCAGCTTCTCGAGTCTAGATGAATCTAGACCAGCTACAACCCACCCAGCTAGTCCATGCCAGCCTTCGGAAGCCAATGTCTAAATTTATCCCAATCCTCATTGTTGCAGGTCAGTGTGGGAAATCTTCTGAGGTCAATGGTTGAGGTAATTGGCTTGTCGTGGATCTTGAAAAAGTCTCTATGTTAAATGACATAATTGGTTTTAATTACATAATTACGGCACTTAAAGTGTGGGGGTGAAAGGTTACTATTATATTTAGAAGTGAGATTCCCCAAATGAAGCAAGGGTGTTTAAGCCAGTCTTTCTTCGAATTTCTCTCTTTATTTTTTCAGAGGGAAGTCGGAGTAGGCTGGCCTTGGCCCTGGCCATTTTCGGATGATTATCCTGGATGAGGTAGTGCTGGGACCGCTCACAGCATCATAGGAACCTTTGTAAAGAAACTGGAAAGGGCTTCCGTAAAGACCTCATTGTGATCTGAAGTTAATGAGCAGTGGGAACTCAACTGTCAGCAATTGAATCTGATTGGGCAGGGTAATTATATGATTGCCTCTGGTGTTTGCACATGCACAGGAATATTTTTATTGGAAAAAACCTAATTGCTTACTTACTTAGTGGAGGGAAAACCTAAACAAATTTGTGTTGTCATAGGTTAAAAAGACATCCTTTCTTTGTCTCTAGAAGGGCTGCCTGCTCTGCTTTTTAGAAATGAGTGTTTTGTTTCTCTCCGTGTTCAGTCAGGGATGTTGTTTGCAGGGCTTGAATTATATGATAATATGAAGATGTAAAGGAGAGCCCCTTTGGACCGTGCATTTTGGTAAAACGACCAAGTGCTATTGCCACCTTTAAACCATCCCCACGATTGTCTCTTTCATAGTGCAAAAGTGGCTAGAACCCTGGGCAGCACTCAAGCTACAGGGACTTTCACAGGTTTGTTTTGTTTTCTTTTGTTTTCTTGCTTGGAGGCCTCTGACAAGATTGGCTTCGTAAGCTATCTGGTTTTCCAAAGTTGTATTAGGCAAGTGGGAGGTATCATGTCCATGGTAGCCTTCTAGACACCAAAAACATCCAGGGTGAGAACAGCAAAGCGCTCCCTCTGTAATTTCCCAGGGACTTGGAGGAAAGGAAAGGAAGAGCCTTGGAGCCCCCCTCTTTGGTGATGCCGAGTTCCGGTCCGGCGTCTTGTTTCAACTGTCCTGATGAGCATGGCATGTCACTGACCTATGATGCCGGTATGCAGAAAACAGGTTGCTGCAGCTGGTTTTACTGTATCGGTTCGACTCCACATTATTGTTGTTGTTTTTTCTGTCTTCTTATAGAACAAACTGTTTTTTCTAAGTCCTTTCCCAAGATCCTACCTGAAGCGGTCAAAACATGACTGGATTGTGGGGATTGGAGGAGCACCTTGTGATGATTGCTGCACACTCCAGATCTGGTGCTCTGGTTGAGCGAAGGCTGCAGGCTGGAGAATGGCTGAGAACAAAGGGTTTTCAGTGCCTCAGACCAGCCATGCTTTTTCATCTCAGAATCTTGTCCACATCCCAATCTTGTCTGGCTAACACCATAGGTCCTCCGGGTTCAGTGTTAAATGTCACTTCTTCCAGGGAGCCTTCCCTGACTACCGATCACCAGTCTGGGTTGGCTGCCCTTTGCTTTGTGCTCCATGGCATCCTCCAGTTTCCTTTACCCTTTGTCCTGTAATTGCTTGTCTCGTTCTGAATAGCCCATAAGCTCCATGAGACCAAGGCTTGGGTTTATATTTGTCCCTACTATATCCCCAGAGCCTGGAGCAGTGTTTGATGAGTGTGTTTGGAAAGACTGAATGAAGAAAGGCGTGGCTGCTGCGTGTCCCAGGGATCATGGTGTGTGCTGCCTGGGCTTCCCTACCCTTGCTGCTAATACCCCTTTCTTGTTGCTTATAATTTTCATTGCCCCAGATGACCCAGCTCTGTTGGAGGCCCGGAGGCTCAGTCCAATCTCATGCTGTACACTGATCACCTGTCCAACCTTTGCCTAGAGTGGGAGCCCCCAGTTCCTTCAAGAGATCCAACTTTACCTGTCTGTAAAGAAGAAGCGGAGGAGGGAGACAGCGGGAGGATCCGGTGGCAGTGTCACACCAGAGCAGGTCCAATGTTTCCTTTTACCCTTTTGGAGGTGGGTAACGGCAGATGCCATGGGGAGCTGGGTTTCAAATTGCTGCTGCTCCATGGCGTTGCATTTGGGGGCTCACCTGGGCTTGATTTTTTGCTCGAATGTAGGGGTTGCTAGTTTTGTATTTAATCGTAATCAGCCGGCACCATGATTCCCACCAGCGTAGGACAGGAATTCAAGTTCATTATCCACAAGGTAACTTGTTGCACTGACCACGTGTGTTGGTTGTGTCTTGCTAGGTAGACAGAGAGTGCGGTTCATTCATTGGTTCTTATTTCATGACGGTTATATCTGTTATTTGCGTTTCAAGACAAACGTGATTTCCAGTGGCCTTTCTTGTTTTGATTCTCTGGCTTTTGATATTTTGATATGTTGCCCATGAGATCCTGAATAACTATTGAAGAGATGAGCCTTCATTTAGGGTCACCCCTCAGTGTTTAATTATAGCCCTACACAATTCTGGGGGTATGGCTAACCAGCCTTTTCCCTAAGCAGAACATGAACCTATGACTTAGTAGGCCTCAGGGAAAGGGTCTTCCTCCTGAACCCCCAAGTCCCTAGCTGTCCCTGAGTTTGGACTGCCCGTTGTTGCTTGAACCACAATAACAATTTCTGGGTGGATGGACGTTTGCATGTGGAAACCACAGCTTCATGTGGTGGGACAGAGTAAACCCTCAGAGTCCCTGGGTATGTCTTACATTGTGGCCTGGACCAGCTCTCCTGGGTCAGAAGAATATTCTCCTTCTATTTGTTCTGAGTCTCTCTTTACATTCTTCAGTTGCACTTCTGCTTTGGCAGTAAGCACCTAAATTGAAATCTTTGGGGATTCCTTCAAGAAAGAGTCTGAACAACCTCTTGTTGTAGGTGTGTTCACCGAGACTGTATGCTTTGAACCAAACACAGATGGGCCATGGTGGACTTTACTCCCCAATTCCAAGGAAAAGTTTAGTTTAATTTTCGGTTTTGGAATAGCACCAGTGTATGCCTCACCACCTCATATCCTTTCTGGATTGAAGCAGGTAATTATTGTCTACACAAATCACATACTTTCGCCTAAAAGACAAAAAAAACCCCAAAAAACAAAAAAACTCTGAATGACATTTGATTTATAATTAAACTTGGCGATGCAGTGTCTAAAGTGTCTCATCTTGTGTGATCACAATAATATATTTCCTTTCAGAGCACGTCTGCATGCAAGGGTTAGCCCTCGTTATCATTGAAGAATATAGTGAGGGAATAATTTAAGGAAAGAAAAAGAAAAGAAAAATTAGAATAAATAATTGCCATTTTATGTCAGACTCAAACCACGGATTGTTTCTATTGTTTCATTTGAAAAAAACCATTCTTGTGTCCCTTCATTGACTGATTTACTCAACAAACAGATTTAAACACCGGCTGTCTAAGTGCCCTGTCTGGACCAGCTAACCTGCTTCGCCACATCACCTGGGACCTTGTTAGAAATGCAGATTCTTAGGTTCTACCCAGACCGACAGAATCAGAAACTCTGCAGGTGGGGTCCAGCAAGCCAGGTTTCAATGAACTTCCTTATGATTCTGCTGCACACAGAAGTGTGAGAACTACTGGTTTAAAACTTCTGTGCGTGCATGAGGTGAGGGCATTCTTAGGAATGTACCTATAGCCCTGTCATCCAGGAGCTTGTGATCCAATCACGGGCACAAGGCATAAATTCATCAGACAGTTAGGCAGAGTGTTCTGTATAAAACGTGAATTATGCTCACATCCTAAGTCCCTCCAGGCGGTTCCCTTTGTACTGGAATAACTGTAAATGCTTGGCTAAGGCTTACAGGGCCTGACATGCTCCATCCCTTGCTTACCTGCCCGCTCTCATCTGGTGCTATTCTCCCTTCCCCCAGGGCTCTGCCACACCACACTGGCCTTCTTTCTCATCCTCAAACGTGCCTGCGGAGTGTGGTGTCAGCAGGAGTGTAGAGGAAGGGGACGGAAGAGAGAGAATTGCAAAGGTTAAATAATAGGCTTGGTCACTGAAGTATTTTTTCATATGGTGAAATGGTTCTAAACCAATGTCCCTGTTTGTTAATATATTGATACTCATATATATTGATGTGATTGTATATTAATATGATAATCAATACTAGTGACCTCATCTTAGTGTATAGTGAAAGGACTTGCTGAATCCTTAAGGAAATATTATAATAAGTGTAGTTTAGTTTAATCGTAGTGTTGTGTATTTGTATGGGTGTCTCAGTCTGAGAGTTGGCCTGGCAGGCATAGTACTCAGCCACGTACTGTAATGGAATGAACGTGGCCGCAGATGTGAGATGCTGCTGAGATCACCTGTGAGGTACCGGAGCACTGATGGAGCCGAGGCGTGATTTTTGCTGTCGTCACTGACTTTTAGGAAAGATGGCAGTCACATTGATTAGGTTTTATCTGTATAAAAAACTATCTGTGAATGCCAGTTTTCATCTTTGGGATATTAAATGTGCAATGGAATTTGGGAACAAAGCAACTGGTTGGATATTTTTATCGAATGTGAAAAAATGGTCTCTTAGGGTTCTCTTCATAATAAGAAAGGGGAAACATATATGTTAAATATGATTTGTTAAAAAACAAAAACTTGAATTTTAGGTAAAGGGATTCTTAAAGATTTAGGACTACTAGAGCCAAAGCAGGGGCAATGGTTTTGGTTTTGTTTTCTGTCTTGATTTTGTTTTGACTATCCACAGTGACGGACAATATTATAAGTGTAGCGTCTCTGGTTTGGGGTACTGTTTGCTTTTTAGGAAGCCTCTCATTTGAGATCGTCAGCAGAAGAGGGAAAGTTGGTTTGGAGGAGCCATTAAGGGCAGTGGGCGGTGGGAAAGTTCTGGCTCCTGCTGGCCTTTCAGCTTCACCTTGTCTTGTAAAGTTCTTCCAGGAAGCAGAGGGAAGTCTCCACTGTGTAAGCTCCCTGGCTTGCCAGGAAGCCCTTCCTATTGGAAGGAGAAGCTAGTCTGTGCCTTGTGACTGAGAATATACAAGTGAACAAGACAGACATGGCCTGTTCCTGCCCTCCTGCAACTCGCAGCCCAGAGGCTGCAGACTTCAGCAAATAAGGACAGGGATAAAGGTGCATTTTCACACTTAGAAAGGCCCTGTGAGGGATGAGGGAGCTAGGAGAGCAGAGAACAGGGAAGTAGGCTCCCTCTGGGGCTGACGGGAAAGGCTTCTCTGTGGACATGAAGTGAGGCTCAGAACTAAAGGATGACTAGGTGTTCGGGTATGTGGCTAGGTTGGTGGCATACTGGGGGTGGGGTGGGGAAGGGGAAGTGTCTCAGGGGAGCTGGACCACATCCCATACTATCTGGGACTCTGCCCATAGAGGCTGCCACAGCAGAAAGTGTGGGGTGAAAACACCCAGTCTCCCTGCAGAGTGAACCCCAAGGGAAGGGCTCTTCCCCAGAGCGACTGAGATTTCCCAGCATCCCTTAGCAGCAGATGCACCATGCCTGAGTGTTACATCAGCACCTTGGCATGTATTTCTTTTCCTTTTCTTGGTTCCTCCAGCTCTTCAGGTGCCTCTCTCTGAGATCCCTCCTTTTGGCGGGGCAGCCTCTGCTGATCTCCTCCTTGAGAACAAAGCTGCCTGTGGGGGACATTTTACTATTCCCTGGAGGCTTTTTACATGACTTTTAGGGAAGTATTTGAGCATCTTCAGAGAATCTTCCTGGGGGGAACTGCCTTCACCCACTGCCTTCTTGACTCCAACTCATCACTGTACATGTCTCATCTGTCTGAGCCAGAACACAGTTTGAGGGCAGGGTCTCTGTCTGTTTCTGTCTTGGTGCCTTGCACACTGCCTTGGCACAGATTTGGCACTCAGAAATAGTTGACAGATGAAAGAAGAGATTCTGCAAATCCAAATGCCCTCATAATGCTGAGGTTTAATTTTGAGAATGTGAAATGAAAAGCAATGCCTGATTCATTTATTTATCCATCCACCTATCCAAAAGCAGTTCTTGAGGACATCCTGTTTAACTGTGCAGCCAAAACACGGTGCCCGGCACATGGTAAGGTCCCAGGCGATTCTGATTATTATAGAGGAAGTGCCAAACTAACTCTGGCTGCTGAATCCCTTTGTGTTCTTGTCCCATTGAGTTCTGCAGAAGCCCTAGCTGCCCACCCCTCTCCTGTCATTTTGGAATGACAGTCCGGGGTACTAGGCTTGCGTGTGTCTGCTTCTCTTCAGAAAGGCAGCCCTCCCCCTCGGGAGGGAACTCGTGGCATAAGCACTGACATTTTAGTGCCTGAGGACAGCTCCCTGACTGTCTGCACAAAGCCCAGCTGAACACAAAATGACAGGGAGCGGGTGAGCTTCGGGGCCCTCTGGCTGGCTTTTAAAACAATTAACAAATTAATGAAGATAGTCATTTGGAGCATCTAGGCTTCTACTTGCTGTTTTTGAAGAGACATAAGCTCTCTTTGATTAAAGCGAAGGGAACATTTCTGCAGACCTGAGAAGTTTGAGCCTATGATCCAAAACAGAGCCTACACGTCACTTCTTCCCAATTCTTCTGGCCCATGCAGGGTCCCCCAAACCTGCAAATATCACATTAAATCCAGCTGTCTGGACTTTGGGAAAAATCAGATGATCCAGCTCCACAAGGCCACGTTCCCAGAGGTTGCCACAGCAATCCCCTGTGTGCCCGCCTGCCCTCTTCAGTTTGTGGGCCGCTAACGTCTGCCTTTCCTACACCAGTCTCATGTCCCATTCACGTGACCTCCCCGACCCCTGTCAGCATAATGTGCAGCCCTCACTGAGACGTGCAGACGCGGGCCTCGTGCTGGCCTTGCTCTGATCAGGCGCAGCAGGAATGATGTCCAGGTTTGCCTCTCCAGCCACCTGTCCAGAGGCTATGTGTCAGGGCTTGTAGGGTCAGTGGATCACCACCCACCTGGGACCTTGTTAGAACCAAGCAGACACTCACCTAGGCCCCACGTCAGGGTTCTGACTCTGGGTGGGGCTCTAAGGCCAGGTGCCCGTGCACAGCTTCGGAAAGGCTTCAGTGTGGCCCGTGCACAGCTGACCTGCTCCCTGGACAAGTATTCCGCTCGCATCAGCACTCTTCTCGATCCCAGCCCTCTTCCTGAACTGGGCTCGAACATCACAAACCCCTGTCATAAACGCATCAGAAGAGGCTCTTAAAAGAAAAGGGATATAATGTAAAAAGCGAAATTGTTTTAGATTGAAATCCCAGCTCTATCAAAAAAAACCATGGGGCTTGGATGGGGAAGATGGTGGACACAGATGCTGGCCTTGTCTTGTGCATGCGAGTGGAGCTCCTGTCCTGCGTTGGGTTCCTGAGGCGGGCCAGACCTGTGCTGCTTACAGGAAGCCTGTTATTTTCTTACTAGGTGCTTACGGGTTGGTTTTTCTTTCTGCAGACAAGTCAATACTTTTGCCAGACTATAGCTGGTATTTGCCTCCTTTAAATTTTCCTGGTGTTCACTAAGCCCTTTTAACCTGCTACATATGCTTTCCATCTATGTAAGTGCGTTGCTTCTTTTCATAGTCTTAGCCTTTTCTTCTGGTGCATCTGTTATCCTCGGGTTCTTCACTATCTCATGCCCACATCCGTCATCTTGTCCCTCATACTTTATATCTCGATATTCTGGGATAACCTTGCAAGTTTACGCTTTATTTCACATGGTATTTTCTGTAACGGTGACTGAGCTCTTAGCTGCTTCTAAAACTAGTTGTGAGTCCATTATTGCATTTTCAGTGGGTGATGGATGGTAGAAATCCCCTTCCATTTTCCATTGTAGCTATACTCCTCTGCTTTAATGCCCCGTATGCACATATGAGGCCCAGAGAAGGGTGCGATTTGCTATGGTCACATAGTTGGCTCCTGGTGGAGGTGGGAATAGAATTCTGGTCTCCTACGTATCCAGGGCCCTTTTATCCCCAAGACTCTCCTTGCAAGATTAATGCTGGGGTACAAAATAAATAGATAAAATCATTATTATCATCCAGCTAATCAGAATCTCACACCCGTTAAGTGTGAGTATTCCAACTGTTCTTGCTTAGCCCTTATTCACTTCCTCTTCTATAGCTTGCCTCAATAAACAGCTCTCATTCGAGAGAGTTTAAATGTAGAGAATGTTTAAAGCAGTGCTTTTTCATTTGGGGGCGATTTTGCCCCCCAGGGGACATTTGGCAATGTCTAGAGACATTTTTTATAATCACAACTCAAGTGGTGTGTGAGGAGGGTGCTACTGGTATCTAATGGGTAGAGACCAAGGACTTTGCTAAATAACCCACAATGCGCAGGACAACCCCCCACCCCCACTGCACCCTCTACACACACACACAGATTTATCCAGCTTAAAATATCAATAGTGCCGATGTTTAAAAACACTGGTTTAAAGGGAACAAATTCTACATTTTAAATCAGTGAACTACATTTCACTGTGGACTAAAGCCCCTTGGGAGGCCTGAAACACACAAACACACACACACAAAATGCCTCATAAATATATGTGTGACAATTTCTGATATGTGCATAGATAGTATTGTGACTTTGAAAATAATAATTCATTTGAAAACATTACTGAATTCCTAGTAGCTTTTTCTCATCAGGTGTTTTTCTGAATCAAAAAATAAGAGAAATAATATTACTTAGGTGGAGGGGTATGCAAAAATGTTTGATCTTTTAAAGGAGCCCCCAGTAAAATTGTGCTGCTCCTGTCTTTTATGATAAATTTGCAGTTTGGCTGTGCCTTCAGCAAGTACCTCCCAATCCAAAGCAAAGCCTCAGTGCCTCATGGGTCTCACCAGTGGCTCCAGTGCCGGGGCAGATCTGGCAAGCAGATGTTTATGGTGGAAACTTTCCATTCTAGAATAGTTCCTTCTGCGGCAGGAGGAGGGTTAGGTCAGAGAAGAATGTGCCAGACAATATGCCCCTTTTGTTAATCAGTGCTGTCATCTTGGCTGCCCCTCTAGCAGCCTCATCTTCCTGAAATCTTCAGTAAAAAGGGCATTCAACAAGTACATCTGGCATTGGCCAGGATTTTTCTAGCTCAGCTCTCACAACAAGGAATGGATTTAATCAGATTCAAAGGAACCTTAGGACTCATTCTATAATCGTGTTACATCTCTGGAAGAGCTCCGGAAGGCAGATGATTATCAAAAACCAGTGTCTTGAGCAAAACTTGCAAACAACTAAGGCAAAGTAATTGATTTAGCTCCGCAAGGGTCCGAAATCTTAGCAACATTTATCAAGCTCATTGGGACATGTACTATATTCAGTGCTTTGTTGGATTAATCTAATTAGCCTTCAGAGCAACCTATGAAGTAAGTATTGATCTTATGACCATTTCAGAGATATAGAAACTGAGGTTGAGGGCCACTGGGCAACTGTCCAAGGCCACATAGTGATTCCTCTTTCTTTAACCACTGGGCTGATAATACGTCCACAGTGCAGATTTTGAGTCAACAAGCTATTATTTTAAGCTCCAGTCTTGTTTCTTTCATTGAAAAATGCAGTCCTCGTACAGACACGCATTTATTATGAGAAATGATTATTTGAGTCAATTTTAATAGATTTGGCAAAGGCTAGTGTATATAATAGTAACAGAAACACTAAGTGTGATAAAAACGAAAAGGTATTTCCAAACTGTCTTCTCGGTCCTTATTTGCAATCTCCACACATGACAGGATGTGTTACAGAGGTCACTTGGAGGGGATTGGGGTGATGCCCACAGTCAGGTACTTTCATTAACAAGATGTGGCTTTAAGCGGGTCACGTGGCTTTGCAAGGTTTCCGACTTCGTCTGGCACATGGGGGGAGGTCATAGTTTATTCAACAACCATTACTTTGGCATCTGTTACATATGCAGATGTGATGACAAGCTCACTCTCTCTTCCTGAGACCGTCACACAAATAATCCTAATGTAATGTGATCTGTTCTAGAGGAGAGATCGGTACCTCTGTGAGGGCCCCTGAGCACTGCAGGCTGCCAAGTCAGGCTGACACCAGCAAATATTTATTGAGTGCCTACTATGTGTCAGGCTTCATTCCAGGAGTGAGAGATTGCAAAGGTATTCCATGGGGGGGGAAGAGGGGGGAGACAATAAATCAGTAGAGAAAACAAATGAGGATTTCAGAGACCAGTTAATTTCATAAAGAAAATACAATAGAGCAATATCGTAGGGAGTGACTGGACATGGAGTGAGCTACTCTACCTAAGGCGATCAGAGAAGGCTTCTCTGAGGTGACGCCAAAAATAGGCTTGAAATGAGGTTAATTTTCTAGGCAAGGAACTGGTGGAATAGCCTTAATGTGTAAGGTTCTAAAATTTCATTATTCTTTCAACAGAGAATTTCAGATGTCAAGCATCTGATATCACTTGAGATTTTATAATGGCCAAGCACATGTTCGATTTTTTGTGAACATTACATGCGTACTGGAAGAGAATGCGTATTCTCTCCTTGAGTGCATAGTCTTTGTGTGTTTTTTTTAGACAAAGCTTATAAATTATATAACTGAAATCTATATCGCTACTAATATTTTAGCTGTTTAGCTGTTCAGTTTCTGAGAGATAAGCCTTCAAATACTCATGATGATTAGGGGTTTGGTCATTTAGTAATTCAATTTTTATTTTCTCTATTTCTAGGTTACTATATGAACTGTATTACATTTCTTTAATGTTATAGCTTCCCAGTAGTTTGTTCTTGTTATCATTAATTAATATCCCTCTTTATCCCTATTAATGTTTTTATGTATCAGTTTTATTTTATCCGATAACATTACTATAGCAGCATCCTTTTGGTTAATGTATGTGAGTGTATGCTTTTTCCATCCTTTTATTTTCATCCTTTGTGTGTCACTGGTCCATTTTATAAGTACTATAAAGCTGGTTATTTTTTTAAAACCTGGTGTCTCTGTCTTTTGATGGGTGAATTTAAGCTGTTTATATTTATTGTAACTAATCTATCTGGACTTAACTTTTCTTTTTATTTTGCATGTTCGATTATCATGGTTTGTTTGTTTTTTTCCTTCATTTTCTCTCTTTTACTGCTTTGTTTGAATTGAGTATGCTTTCTTTATTTCTTTTTATTTTCCCTTCTGGTTTAGGAGTTACATATTCTATTTCTCTTCTCTTCATGGTTTGGATAGTATCTAAAGCAGATTGGAAAACACTCAGAGGCTCTTAATACATCACCTTCAGTTGGCTTAGTGGCTTTCTCTAGTGTCCTGACTCCTCACTGTTGGGTCTTTAATGGGCAGGGGTGTAAATGAAAGTACAGAACCTGGTCAGTGTGATGATGATACCTTGGAGTATGGATTTCCCACTTGTCTTTACCCAGACCTCTGCCCTGTTGCCTGAGGGTGCCGGTAATTGACAAACTGTAAAACCCTCAGAGGTTATGGATAACATAGTGGTTTCTAAGCAAGGAGTCACTGAGTTTCTTCTGTTGCTGTTCTCCTTGTCTGCATTTGAGCTCTTGTAAGTGATGATAAATGTTAAATAGCTCCTGTAAAACTGTTGAATTGTCAGTTTTTAAACTGCATAAAACACTGACATTTTCATTAGATCCCAGCCCTGAGGAATGTCCGGCTTTCATCATAACGGATTTGTTTACTTCTGCGGAGAGTCTTAATGTGTTGCCTATGGGAGAGATCTTACTGTCACCTGCTCTTAAATGGGAAAGTCTTTGTTCAGCCAAAGATTTTTGGAAAAGGATTTGCAAGCGGGGTTTTTTTCACTGCCCCCTATTTTCCCCCTGCCATCTCCCAAAAGGGTAAGGGATGGGAATAGAATCTTTGAGGAACTTTGCTATTGGACAGGGAAAATTTCAATGTAAAATAATCCTGCAAAATCCATTAGGAGACAAAAATGTTGGAAAGATGCTATTAAACCACTATTTAGTTTCAATGTATCCTGTTAAAGATAAGCAAGTTATATCTATGTCTTTTTTTACCTCAGTCCTTTGGTCTACATTTAAACAGATATCTTGATTTTGGAATCAACTCGCTTGTGTTTATTAATAGAGAAAATATTTAAAACTGTGAGGTCCTTCTAAGCAAATAAGAAGAGAGAGGACTTTTATCTTTTGATCATTGCACTATTTTCAACATTTTTTCAGAAGTTGCCAAACTCTTCATGAACAAATGTAGAGTCACCTCAGTTTAACAAGCTGGAAAATGTGTGTGCTGGAAGACAGACTCTTAATACAACAGGACTGGGGATGTGAACTTTCCTTGGAATCTACAAGTTTGTAATTTATGGCAAGATTTCTTGCTTATTTTTAAAAATAACTTCCTCTTCTGTATTAGCTTGTTAACTATGGCAGTGGCAGGTTTGGCTACTTTTGCATTTCAAGAGAGGCAGCCTAGCATGGGGAGGCAAAGTCTCTGAGTCAGGCAGATGAGCGTTTGAGTTCGGCTTCTAGCACAGACTAACTGTAATCATGGATGAGTTAATGAACGTTTCTGAGCTCTGGTTTATTTCATCCTTGAAATTAAAATAATAAACCAACTTTTCAGAGTTGATATGGACATTAAGTAAGATACTATATATGAAGTTCTCATCCCAGAACCTGGTACATACTAGTGGACCATTCAATGACATTTCATGATAATGATAATGGTGATGATGAAGAAGACGAAAGCGGTGGTGGTAGAGACAATGGTAGTAAAGATGATGGTGGTGGTGGTGGTGGTGATGATGAAGATGTTGATAATGGTGGTGATGTTGGTGATGAAGCTTATGGTGATGGTAGTAGAGGTAACTGGATGTGAGGAGCCCTTTGGAAAAGGCTGAGAGAAGCTAACGGATAACTTGAGAAAAAAATAGAATTATCTATTGTTACCTGACCTGCAGTCCCCCAGCTTCTACTTGGGCACTTTCTGTCATTAAGAAGTCCTTTCTTCATAAAAGTCCACTGTAGACAGCGAACCACACAAGCCTACTTTATTCATGCGACTGTGTTTTCAGGCCTGAATTTGTCTTTGAAAAAGCTAAGAAGTGTAACTTTGAGTCGTTTGATCCGGTTGACATCCATGTCCTTTGTAAAGGTTGCTCACTCCTCGGCTTCTGTGACACTGGATATCTTGGAGTTCTTCTGTCTCTTTGAACATTTCTCTGTCATCTCTTTACCAGCTTCTCTTTCTGTTGTCTTTTGGATACATGAGTGCGGAACTCAGAGATGGCAGTGCGAGAAAAAAAGAGGGCCACAGTGAGGTTGGACAGAATCAGAGTGTAGTGTCACCAACAAGGGCAGCAGTTCCAGGTACGGAGGAAGGTCTGTATTTTTTACTGTTAGAGAAATGGTGAGGATGAGGGAGGTTGGGCGAGACCATTACTTTTGGCAGTGGAAGTTCAGTGTTGGCATCTGACAGAAAATCACTGGGGTGGTAAAAAAAGAATGGAAGAGTACCTAGGAGATGAGGGCGTGGAGGCCACAGGCATTGATGAGAGAGAGGAGGTTGCAGAGTGGAAAGGCTTTTTTTAGATAGGAGAGAATAAGGCCTATTTATAGACTAAGAGGAAGGAACCAGAGGAAACTGAGTATGAGGATAGAAAAGTAAGCAGATATTTGGTCCCGGAAGAAACAGGAGAGGTAGGAGGAGGGGTTCACTGGCCCATAAAACCACCTGCCACATCCTCAGTGAGCGTATGGGGGACACCTCTAGGTGAAGAAAAGTGTAATCTGTGAGGCTCATGTTGAATGGCCTTGACCTGTTTAAAGAAGGTGAGGTTTCTGATGAGAGCAGAGATGTTTGGAGGCAGAAGGAGCTTGGGAGAGAGTCTAACAAGAAACACTGTGTGAAATGGGAGAGGAAGTCAAACAATGATGATTAGAAGACTTGCCAAGGATCCCTATGAAGGGGAGAAGGTGTGTGTTTGTGGACCTTCCCATACTATTCTTGCCCTGGTTTTATCCCTAGGGTCTTCTGTGCATCATAAGCACCCTGGAATTCCACAGGTGGCCCTCTAGTGCCCTCACTCTCCTCATGGGTCCCTCCTCTTCTTTCTCCCCTTACCCAACCTACCTCTCAGGTGGTTATCATGTAGAAATGAACCAGTGAACTGATTTGCACCAAGGTGAGGAAGATTGCAAGGGCTTAATGTCTCATCCCACGCAGGCATTAGTGTGACAAGTAGTCGAGTGTAAGGAACACAGGATCAGGAGTCAAGGGCATGGAGTGCAGTTCCAGATCTAGCTAGTTCACCTCTTGTTGTTAGTTAACCTGTTATTGTGCCCTATTGTGTCATGTCTTTCTTGCTTGCCATGGCATCATTAGCCTGTTGCCTAGTCCCCGGTATACAGTAGGTGATCATTGAATTTATTTGAATGGGTTAATGGAGAGAGATGATGAAAGATCTTCAAACATCCCATCAACCTATGCAAATTTGAAGGACTATTATTCTGACGTGCGTCTCACAGGCACAACATTGTTCCAAGAAATGACCCTCTAATAGTAGAATGTTAGCTACCACTGGTGGGCACGTGAAAGGAGATACTTTTAGCAGAGCTGCATGAGCACTTTCCAGAATTGCTTAGATTTAACCACCTCGATGTCGACGTCTATTGGTTTGGCTTACAGATAAATTAGCTCCTATCTCTTCAGTAATCTGATCCAAGGTCATTTAGTCATTTCTTATTCTTGATGTTAAAAAAAAATATAGAGTAGTTTGTCATTATAGACAAGAAGCTAAGGTCCTGGCAAGTAAAAGAGAGATGAAATAGGTTCTAAATAAAGAAGTATAACTTCCTTCTCACCCACACTTTCTACATTCCCCTACTCTCCCTCCTAGATAAGATCTTTCTCTACCTTTCCCCATGACTCCACCAGCATGGCGAAATCGATTGTCAGCCAAATCCCAAAAGGATAAAAGAAAAATATCTCTTCAGAAGAAGAGGGCATAGGGGAGAGATGGAAGCATCAATAAAGGCTAAAGGGATTGGCCTAGAGAGTGTGGAATCCAAGAGGGTGTTTATTTTATAAACAAAAGCTTACAGATCAGGTACTTTTCAATAGATGAAAAAAAATGTAACGAGCAAAGCTGGTGGCTGGGCTTGGGGACGTGCCCACAGTGGCCCAAGCTCCTGAGTCAGCAAGAGTGGCTTTTGTTCTCATTGCCCTGGCAGCCTTTGAGTAAGCAGGACTCATCCGTGAGCTACACATCGGCTCCAGGAAGGTTGCATCTGGCCTGGTGGCCTTTCAATTTTGCTGGGTCACTTAGAATCCCAACTTCCTGCCCTGCCCACACATTGGAACAGCCCAAGGAAGCCTCCCCAGCCATTCATTGGCAGACGGCCTGGCATGATTAAAGAGATGTCCCTCAAAAAGCCCGTTTTGGCTGGCATCTTTTCGGGCACTGCTCTTTTCAACAAATATTTCTTACAAAAAGGGCTTTAAGGCAGGAAAGTCATTTTTTTCTTTAGAACCTATGTGTCAGAGCATTAGACAGACATAACTGGATTTAAAAATCTGCCTCAGCCACTTATATGCTGTGTGACCTTATGCCATTAGATTACCCTTTCTGAGCCTCAGTTTCCTAGTTGGTAAAATGGGATACATCAAACGTGGGTCATAGGGTGTGGTAAGGATGAGGATAAGGGAGATGAGGTGGTTGACAGAGGGTCTGGCAAAGAGGAGGTCAGTGATTAGCAGTGAACCTGGCTGGAGAGACCCCCAGGCCCCAGTGAGGACTTGTGCTTGTTTATCCTTGTTATAGATGTTTGGTCTAGGCCTCAGGCAGCTGCTGCTTCGCTCAGAACCACACACATGCTTATGTTTTGAGTGGTCATTCTCTTTGTAAATAGCTCCTAGCTTGCACAAGTAACGACATCCTCCAGGCCCTGCCTGCGCCTTGGGTCTCAGTATCTGTATCTGGAAAACAAAGGGTATGAATTTGATTTTGATTCATTTGAACCAGCTTTGGGGTTCCATTCCAGCTCTGATGACTGAGGACTCTCCACTAGACTTTCTGCCTCCGAGACCTCCCTACCTGATCACAGTGCTGGGCCCTACAAAAGCGGAAACATGAGGTCATATGTGATATAATGCAGCCCTAAGTAAGAGAAGAGAGAAAACACAAAAGTAAAATGAAAATACTTCTCAGTATTTCCCAACTGCTTTATGAAGAGCACGTGCTTTTAAAAATTTGTTTGAAAAGCAATGCTAAAAACACAAGTGAAAATCAACCACAATTCTACGACTTAAAGTTATATAGAGATATAAAATAGGAAGGCAGTTTTCTGTATCACCCCCAACCTTCAGCAGTTTGGCTACACCCCCGGATGCTACCTCTCTTGAGAGTTTGGTGTATGTCCTTCCCATTTTTTCCCCCTGAGTTCAAAACACATATCCCTATTTACATGTATACATACATATATATATAATTTTTATAGGCTCGTGACCTGCAATTTGCATTTTTGGGTCCTTTCACTTCAGTTGATATTATATCAAGTTCATCCTTTCAGGTCAGTCATATAAGGTGTGATAGAAAAATACGTTGAATGTTTAAATAAAACAATTCATTACAGTAAAAGACACATTGCCATTAATCCCCCTCAAAATACTCCCTCTCGCTTCATACACACTTATCCCATCATTCTTGCCACTTTCTGAAGCAGTTCTGGAAGTCCTCCTTCGTGAGTGTCTTTACTTCATCCTCTATCATGACGACATTCCGTGTCATACATCATTCCTGCTATTGCAATTTCTGTCAAATAAAAACATCACGGTGTGTCCTCACCCACCTTATTCACCGGATCTGGCACCGTGCGACTTCTGGCTCTTTCCCAAAGTCAAAATGACCATAAAAGGAAAAAAGTTTTGAATTGTCAGGATATCGAGGCAGCCACGACAGTGCAACTGAAGACACTCACAAAAGAGGACTTCCAGAACTGCTTCAGAAAGTGGGAGTATTTGAAGCGAGGGGAGGGTATTTTGAGGGGATTAACAGCAATGTGTCTTTTACTGTAATGCATTTTTACAAATTTAAACGTTCACCATATTTTTTTTATCACACCTCATATAGATCTTCCTCCTATGTTTAATGCACCATACTGTTTCGTATTATGGAAAAACCATATTTATTCAGTTACACTCTTTTGATGGGCAATAGGTTGTTTCCAGATTTTTGTTGTTGGTACCGAGAAGGCTGCAGTAAATGTACATTTATGTTTGCCATATATTCTGGTGCTGTTACAAATCTGTGGAATCAACTCCTAGAAGTATTACTTCTGAGTCAGAGGGTATAGCTCTTTATATTTTAATAAAGACTTCCAAATTGGTTTCTACAATGTTTGAAAGCACCTTAGGAAGCCACCAACAGGATGGAAGAGCACCATTTCCCCATAACATTACCAGCTATGGATATCACCAGTCTTAAATTGTTCCCTGTCTGATGAATGGAAAATTGTCTCACTCTGTTTTCGTTTTATTTTTCTTACTTAGATTTCGCTTATTTTCATTTGTTCATTTGGCCATTTTTTGTCCTAAGAGTTGCCCATTTGCATCCTCGACCCATTTTTGAGAGAAATTGTCTTGTTTTGAAAAAAATATTGTCTTGTTTTTATAATCAGGAAAAAAATGAAAAAAATGAATACATTGATTTTTTTTTTTTAATAGATGCTTTGAGAATGCAAGACCTCCCAAGGCTATTGGGAGGACCAGGGTTTCATAGAGTGGAGATGGGTGAGTGAAAGGTAGTAATAACTCCTTCAGTGTGCCGTGCAGTTCACGGGCATTTTCTTTCACGTGTATTATTGCCCCCATATGCTCCTCAGTGCAGTCTTGGGAGGTAGGCTGAGCTCCAGATGACCTCCTAGCTGTCAGACCTTCAACTTGCCGCTGACTGATGAGGCTTGCGTCTTGGGCTTGACCTGAGAATTCTGAATCCTCTGCTTGCCTGTCTCCTGCTGGGACTGTTGCCTGACAACCTTTCATTGCCCTCCCCACACCACCCCTCCCAAATCCCCCATCCGGGAGCTCTGCACACTTCTTGGAGTCCTGGGAACTACTTTACAACCTCCTGCAGGAATTTGGTGCCCTCTGAAAGATGGCTTGGGTGATGGTAGCTTTTATTTTTACTAATAAAGATTAGTTACTGTTTATTGAGCACTTACCAAGTGCAAAGCCAATGTTTCTGGTTGTGCAAGTTGTCCATTACACAACTTCAGGGGGCGCCATTCACTGCGTAGTCACTGTAGATTTGCAGAATTATTTCTGCCAGATGGCAGTCAGGCGTCTTCAAGAAGGGTATCCTTTTAAAAAGCTTCATACAGAATCACCACACAGTGAGCAGCAGTTAACCGTGTGCCAGACACCGTGCTTTGTGCTCTAATCACGTGATTTCTTAAATCATTCCAATATTACCTCCCTCTCTAAAGCTGGGGAAACTGAGTCTCAGAGAGGTTAAGTTGCTTTCTCAAGACACACAGCCAATAAATGAATTCAAACTCGGGTCCAGCTGACCCCAGAGTCTGTGCTCAACTCTTGCCCTGCTTTTCATCTGTATTGTGATCCTGTTTTCTCCAAAGAGTCTTCTGCAATACCCCAAGCCACGGTTATGGTACAAGCACTGGGTTCCGTTCAGCACTCTTCCTACAACACTCTAAAGGGCTGTGTGGCCAGTGGGCAGTACTGCTGCAGCCAGGATGAACTTGCAACTACCCAAGGGACCCTCATAACCCAGCAGCCCCGCAGCAGTCTCACCAGGAGATCAGCATCTCGGAATCGCACATGGGAAGTAGGAGCCCCACTTGTCTGATGCGCACTCTTCCCGAGTCAGGGTTTCCTGGTCTCTGTCCCAGGATCTGTTATCTTTGACCACACTCAGCGTGGGTAACCGTAACTCAGAGGTGCTAAGAGTGAGAGCCAACATTTCCCATATTCTGACTGTGGTGCTGATGGATGGGGACCGGGTGAAAAGGTTTTTCTGGAATTGATTCATCAGGCCGAGGGGATTTCCCTCTCGCTCTCTGCTTTCACTTCTGAGGTTCATGTGTCTTTTTAACATTCCGTCGGCTTACTGGGGCCTAAGTTGAAAGTCGTCTTTAGGATCCATTTGTTCTGATTCAATTGCCGAGGCTTTATGATGTTGTTCCCGCTCTTGGAAAAATGCTCCAAATGGTTTGTGTGACTGATGCATCCACGACGCCCTGATTAATGCAGGAGAGGCCCTCGCTGGAGGACTGTTCCTGGAAGGAGGGGTTGGGGTCTGTGAACACCATTACAGCCGGGCTCCGGAAGCAAGGATGTCTGCTCTTAATGCCATTCAACTTGGAGCTTTCTACCGGTTCCTCGGGGGAAACCATCGAGGAAACAACCTTGATGTTTGCACCAGTCTCACGTTAGGAGTCAGGAGCTCTGGGTTCAGCATAGCGATTTGTACCAATTTTTAGTCATTTGGGTAATTTTATTGTCTCTGTGGCTTCAAATTGTGTGCCTGGTCAATGAAAAAGGATGTTTTCGCAGTTTTGAAGGCAATATTATTTACTTTTTAAGAGCTCTGGAGCCAGACACAGGTGGTTGCTATTACCAACCCACCACTTCCTGTCACGTTGACCCTGTGTAAGTGGCTTCCCTTCTGTAGGCCTCTGACTCCTGTCTGTGAAATGGGGTTGATAAGACCTATTTTATGAGGTCATTGCTAGTATTACATGGGATAACACGTGTGAAGAGCTTAGCCTAAGGCCTGGCATATAGAAACCACTGAATAGCATAATCTCCAGCTCAGCACACAATGCAAGTTATACTGGGTACCACAGGGAACAGAGACCGCTTTGACTGCTACTGTGGCTTTTACAGCCATTTGGGAGTGCAGCTGGGCAAATTCTACTCAAGCTGAAATGAGACGTTCATTTTGATCAAGCATTTCTACCTATAGGTATATATCCTAGGGAAATGCTTGAATCCATGTATAAGAGGACATATGCAATTCATGTCACTGAAGCTTTGTAATGGCCGAAACTGGATATAATCCAAATATTCATCAATAGAAGTTCTGGTACATTTATGCAATAGGATACCTCACAGCAGGACAATGTGCTTGAACCAACTGCATTAACATGGATGAAGTTCAAGAACATAACATTGAATGAATGAAGCAAGTTCCATTGTGATAAATGCAGTATGATAACATTTATTTAAAATGTCAAAACCTGTAGATTTATACTACATGTAGTAATGAATGAATACATAGAGAACACCGGTATTAAATGTTTAACAAACATGCCTAGGAATAGTACTCGCCAACTTCAGTTTAGTGTTTACTTTGGGATTAGGGGAGGGAGGAGAAGGAAATCAAGGATGTGAGGGCTTAAATTATATCGGTATTTTTTCGTTCCTAGAGAAAAGATTTAAAGGGAATATGGTGAAGTTTTAAGATTTATTTATTCCACTGGATAGTGAGTGTTGTAAGTTCTATTTTCAACTTGATTCTGCATGTTAAAATATTCCACGGTGAAATTTTCAATAAACAAAATTAAGTTGTGTCATGCAAGAGAAGACACGATCAAGGGACAAAAACACTCCTTTCAGGGAGTTTGTCTCTCTTTTTCCCACAGTCAAACGAGAGGGGGGCTAAGGAACTTCATTTTATGTCACAGAAGTCTGAAGCATTAGGAGATTTAAAAAAATAGTTAAAAAACCATTTGATTAAAAAATACACAATAATAGCTGAATAGGTTACTGACTGAGTCACCAACTCCAATTGTGTTTGTGAATGCAGAACAGGGAAACAGATCAGTAAATTGCTTTTAGTAATAATCGCATTTCAAAAGCAGTGAGGTAAAGTTACACATTGGTTATAAACTCTTTTCCCAGAGAAACTTGGGATCTATGCAGTCTGACAACTAGGTTCACGAACTTAATTGTCAGACCTCGTATAAATAGCATTTCTCTAAGCTTCCTGGCCAGATTCCTCCTTCGTGCTGGCCTAAGATGTTTTGGAATTAGCCTTGAAAATGCAGGAAAGACCCAAAGTCCAAGAGCCACTCCACAGGTCTTCCCAGGATTTCCTTGGGGTGTTTACATGCCAGGGTCCTCCTCTTACATCTAAGGAGAGCTTGTGGACGTCTGCTTTCCCCTCCTATAAGCATGCTGTTCTCCCCTTTTGGAATATGGTCCCATCCACCCAATCTTCTCTCTTTGGGAAAATACCAACCTCCCCCCTTGGTTTCATCTTGGTCCTTCCTCTACCCCCATAACCAGCGTTTCTTCTCCAGCTCAGGGTCACCCGAGGTGCACCCATGCCCTGGACATCAGGCCTGCATATGGGGCTCTGAGTGACCTGGATCACAGCCCCGGGGGCTCCCCGACTCACGCCGACTCTCCTCCTGGAAGCCCTGCTCTCAAACACTTGCCCTGCCCAAAGCTTCCTCGAGTCTTCCCTCCCACAACTACAGGCCGAGGGGAAAGGATTTTCTTGTCTTGTTTTCAGTCTGATTTTTTGATTTTCGTTCTGCGGTTCTGCTCTGCCTCACTTTGTTTATCAGCATCAAAGCTGAAACCAGCTGTGTTTGTTTGTGGACCTTTCATTTCCATGAAACCTGTGGATTTTTCTAGGTCACTCTGTGTTCTTAATAATCAAGAGGTGGTTCACATGGCCACAAAGGAAGGACTCGGGTCAAAAAACCCTCAAACCCACAGAGGCCCCTCAGTAGCCCTGCCCTTGGCCCAGATGACTGGGAATGAAAATTAAACATACAGACATTGTTTGGGGTTTTGTTATCTTCCAGGGCAAAGTCCCCCCAAAGAGCTCTCTCTAACAAGGGAATTCAGGTAGAATCTGGCTTATTATTTTTCAGCAACACCCTATGACTAAGATCTTGTTTTAAAAGTCTAGCGGTTGCAGAGGGAGACGGGGCATGTTGGGAATTTTCTTCTTCGTATCTTAATAACTGAACCCCGAGTTGCATTATTAAGTGCCCGGCAGCCACCCGAGGTCACGATTGTCGAGTTGTTTGTTGGAGGAACCCTCGGCCGAACGGAGCCCTGGGTCAGTGGCGGAAGCCTAGCCACTGGGTGGGCCACCTAACACCCCAGGACAGCAAAATCCTGCGCCCCAACACAGGAGAAATGGGAAACTGGATGGAGGCCCCTTTTAGAAATTTATTCCTAAGGCTGTCACCTCATCCTGCTAAGTGCTGCCCAGTTTACAGCACAAACAGCTGTGGAGACCGTACTGGGTACCATTTATCTCAGAACAAGCTGGAGAATCTGGACTGAATAGATGGCACCACTTGAATTTCACAGTAAATGGGGGACTCAAATAACCAACTCCCAGGGCCCACAGCAGCAGAGGCGGCAGCAGCCAGTTCAAAAGAGCCCACTCTCTGCCTGTGCTCCTTCCCACCAAATGGGGTGACATCCACCAGGCTCCCAAAGCAGCACAGGAGACTGTATTTGGACTTGTAACTCCTTGGTCATTTGCAGGCAAGTCTGGTTCCGGTAGTCCATTGGCCACGATAAAATCAGGGGGTCTGTTCAGCTTGAGACAAGCCCTTCATTGGGACACCTCCTTCTTTGGACCAGAATCCCGAGTGCTGCGTGGGTGATTCCAGTTTGCTGGTGGCGTTCCCCGTCAGTCTTCCCAGTGCAGGGAGGAATTGCTGCTCTCTGGCTTATGTTGTCCTTCCCGTGCTCGTCCTTCTAGCCCAACCCCACTTTCGGGGGGGGCTCCTGAAAAAGGGAGCCCTAGCAGGGAGATGTGACATCATGGCTGCTTCTCAGCAGTAAAGAGCAAGCTCGGAAATAGCCCATCTAAGAGACCGGCACGTGAGAGAGTAGAGAGGCTCCGGCCTCTACCAAGTCCACCCTGTGCCTCAGGGTCCCTGAAATAAATGGAGTGAGTGGGAAGGTACAAGAGATGTGGTTTAAAACCTCCTCTAAATAAGGGGAATTGCCTTTCCTCTGAGTCTCAGCAAGGCAGGGGTGAGCCAGGAACTGGGCCCAGGACACCAGCACGAATAGCTAGTAGTAATAGCAGCTGTCTTGAGTGCACATTGACATAAAGCAGGCATGGCTCTGAGGGCTCCATGCTTGTTAACTCACTGAGTCCTCATCGAAGCTCCAGGAAGTGGGTGCTGGTATTGATCCCATTTTGCAGACAGGGAAGCTGAGTCTGCAAGAGGTTAAATACCTTGCCCCAGGGGGCACATAACTAGGAAGCGTCAAGCTCAGGTTTCATGCCCAGGTCATCTGGCTCCAGCATGAGCTCTTCCCCAGTAGGCTACACTGTGGGGTTTCTGAGGCTACCATTATGGCCAATACTACTACTAATGGCTGTCTGCTGAGTGCTTTCCCTGGGCCAGGCGCTATTAAACACTTTCCCTGCATTATCTCCTTTAATCCTTGCAGTCACTCTCCAAGCATGATCCAGTGCTCATTTTACACACAAAGAAACTAAGCTTGGGGAGGTAGAGTGACTTACTCAGAGTTGCTTAACTGGTATGTGGAAGAGCCAAGATTCTAGCCCATGATGTCTCAGGAGATTGGACTCTTAACCCTGTGCCTGTGTTGGGATGCAGGGGGTGGGGGGACTTGCTGTCAAGGACTCCTATAGACCCTCTGTGGGAGAAGCAACACGCTGAGCCCTGGTATACGCAAAAGAGCCAGGACTTTCCCATCATACACTTGGCTGGTTCTATCAGCTGTGCTGAGCAGATCCCCCAGCTTCCACCAGCCCGTATTGTCTGAACCAGTCTAGTAGGAGCTCACAGAATTGTACTCACTAAATTGTTAGGGAAGCTGATATTGCTCAGTGCATCCTTGCCTGCATTCCAGAATGAGTGAATGAATGAATGAATGAATGAATGAATGCTTCTGCATCAGAAACTAGCCAATAGCTAACAGATACTTCCCTTCACATTTGATTTCTCTAGATTCATATTCACTAATGCAAAGAGACTAATGGCCAGCTTTTCATGGGTAAGAATGTGACATTTTGCTGTGACTCTAAAGACCTTGGGTAACTCTGAGTAAAGGTCTTCTCTATTGACTTAGCTGTGAGAATATGTGTTTCATTATGTTCCGGTCTACATAGCATAACAACCATGAGGATAGTACAGTAATGATGCTAGTATAATAACTAGTTGGTGCTTACTATGTTCATGTCTGTGCTAAGCGGTTAATAGTTCTACAGTAAGCCTTTACTAGTCCCATTTTGTCAAATGAGAAAAAGCCCACAAAAATTAAGTCATCTATGTAAGGCCACTCAGCTGGCAAGGGTTCGTCATCATACAAGCTCAGAGCTTTGCCTCCGAAGCGTCATACTCCTAACCACCATGCAGTACATTGAGTGATCAAGTGCAGGGAAACTGAGGCTCAGAGATGCTGGATGGCTTGCCACGGCCCCTCAGCTGGCTTGTAATAAAGTCTAAATTTGAATCAGGCTACCTATGTTATCCTGTTTGTTTTAACAAACACGCTCAAGGTCAAGCTCAGCATTTACTCCTTCGGGCAATGGAAGGCTCTGCTTGGAGCCCCGCAGAAGAAGGACTGTTGTGTGGCGCTGTGGAGGCTGACGTGGTACAAGGACAGTCAGTGATTTGAGCTTGCTCAAGAACTCACCTGAAATGGGAACTGATCAACTGTACAAAATTCAGTCCTTGAGGTAGATCAATAATTTTTTTTTTAAAAGAACATTCCACTGCGAAAGATTGATAGCCAACTTCTGGGTGTGCCTACACAGGTCTATGAAGACAGGCAGTGGTAGGTTGTAGCAGATAATGTCACAGAGCTTGGCCACTCATAGGGAGGTGAGCAGGCCGATGTCCAGAAGAACTCACCTCTCAGAGAAGAGTAACTGATCAACATACCCATCCATCCATCCATTTAGAAGTACCTATTGGGTACCTACTAGATCTGGGGAGCTATGCCAAGGAAGAGAGCCCCACTTCCTGCCCTCACAGAGCTTACAGTATAGCAGGGAGAGCGTCTGTGAAAAGAGACTCACAATAAACTTTGATGGGATGTGATACAGGACACGTAGGATACTACCGTGTTTCCCGACAATAAGACCGGGTCTTATATTAACTTTTGCTCCAAAAGACGCATTAGGGCTTCTGTTCAGGGGATGTCATCCTGAAAAGTCATGCTAGGGCTTATTTTCCAGTGAGGTCTTATTTTCGGGGAAACACGGTACAGGAGTTCATAACCTAGTCCCGCCACCAGTAATCGCCTCCCACAGGACATATCACTTTAGCTGAGACCTGAGTAAAGTGTGAGAGGTAGCTATGTGAAAAGCATGGAAGAGTGCTCCAAACACTCTTGGATGGGTAGATGGAAGAGCATGGGTAGAGGCTAGGAGGTGAGTGAGAGCCTGTGTACAATTGGAGGACTGGACGATGCTCAGGACAATTGGATGTGGCAGCGGGGAGGGGACAGCATGCAGGTGTATTTCAGAATTCTTATGTATTGCATTAAGAATGATCTTGTGACTCTAAATGAAGACTCTTGTAATTCCAAAATATTGGTTATGTTCTCCCTGATAGCAGAGTTCCCCAGGGGGTCATCTGCCGACCCACCATCCTGGAAGAAAAGTGAGAGCAGAGGTTACTCTATGCTAAGTCAATGGGTCTTCATTTTGGAGGAGGTCATATATATTTCTGAGAAGCTCTGGACCCTTTTCCCATGAATAAACACACAACACATTTGAGACATTGTATATGGTTTCAGGAGGTTCACAGGCATCTCCTGACGCCCACCCATGAAGCGGGGATGCCGGACCACTGGTCAGGAACCCTGTTGTTTTCACTCTCACTTTGACTCCCACTTGGAAAGAGTGCTGGCCACAAGCATCGAACTCCTTCTCTGTCCAAACCCTGCCACTCTTTCCTGCACATGCAGACTTCTCCTTACACATCTAAAGTCCCCACCTTTGGGTAACTTCCCTGGGTTAATCAGCCATCAGTGTAATTATTGTCTTAATGGACGTGCACGGTCTATACACTTACCTGGATGGATAACCCCCTGACATCTCACCTTCTCCCCAATGGCAGGACTAAATGATATTATTGTGTGTCTATTTTTAGACATTCTCTTTTCTTTCCCACTTACACTCCTCTTTACAGGAAGTAGCAGAAGGGGAACTAGAGCTTGAGTATTTGAAAGGGGAAGAGTGACAGTACCTTTGTTTCCCCCTCTAAGCTGCTCATCCTAAAGGTGACTCCTTTGAGGGCTTATGAGAATCACCCAGCATGGCCTCCTAGTTAGAGGACCACATCTTTAAAATGGGTGTCAGACAGGTCCCTATACAACTCCCATCACTCTCCTCCACCACTAGCCTTGTAGAAGCTCCACAAACTAGCCAGGCACTCACCGGCATGGAGTCTTTGCGCTGCCTGTTCTCTCTGCCAATAATTCTCTTCTCCCAGATAACCACATGGCTCACTCACTCGCCTCATTCAAGCTCTTGTTCAAATGTCACCTACTCAGTGATGTTTCACGGGACCACCCTATTTAAAAATAAGCACCCCCTTCCCTGGCTTATTTGACACATCATCATCTAACATAGTATTGTATTTTTCACTGTTGATGTTGTTTAAGAAGCCCAATGTAGGCAAACATGCAGGCTGTTTTGTTCAGTGCACCTAGAACAATACATGGCACATATTAGGGGTATTCAATCTATGTGTAATGAATTAATGGACCGATAACGTTCCTGGGTGAGATTGAGGAAAACAAGCCTCTCAGGGATCAGAATACCGGTATGTAGTCAATCTAGAGGCTCACCTCCCAAAACTCAAGCACTGCTCAGGTCCAGAGAAATGAGGCCGTCACACTTGCCATGCTCTTGGCTTCTGCTCTAGCCAGTGCCCTTATGAAAGCAATTAGCGCCTTTAATTTGGAAAAGTGATTTCAAGGAGCTTGTAGGAGTAGGTAACAACCTGAGGACCCCTGATCCAGGCAATGATTTCCAAAGGAAATTAATTTGGCCTCTCTTGGTCTCCTTCCTCTGTTTTTTCTTCCTTATTTCCCTGACATCGTAAAGCCATTGCTATTTTTTGTGGGTGAAATAAGTTTCTGGCCCTTGGGTTTTCTACCAAGCAATAGCCTTTATTCTTTAGGCTCAAGTAGCGCTGCCCTCTGTGAAAAACCCTGTAGGATTCAAGCTTCCCCTCAAGCTTCCTGGAGAGAAAAGATGCCCCTGAGGTTGCTATGAAGTTGCCATTTACATTCACTTTTGACAATTGTGGCAAACAAACAAAAAAACAATCTTCTTGTTTATTGGTCTTTCTGCCTCCTCTCCAACGCGCAATCATCACCAAACTATTATATCTCCTTTCGGATTCGCTTCCTGTGTCCCTGAGGCTGTGGGCTCCATGGTTTAAAACCCTTCGCACTGCTGTGGAGATATTAAATTAAGCATTGCAGCTTAGTGTGGAATGTAGATAGTTGAGGCAGGATTTAAAAGACATTCTGATTTCCTAGAAATGTAACAGTATATTGCCTTGGAAGAGAGAGCAGTGCAGGAAGGAGCCTTCTTTTCCAGCACCGAGTCTGCCGCTCTTCAACGCACAGGAGGCTAAATCATGAGCTGAATGCAGACCATGTGAAGGTTTGAGGATGTGTTCTGTTTGGGAGACCCTGTAAACGGACTTGTTTTGCTGGGTGGACGAATGAATCATTTCAGCCGTGCACACCAGCTGCAGCCTGTGGAAGTAAACCAAGGGCTTTCCCACAGCATGCGCTGTATATTTCATTGTTAGAGCTTTGCATTTTGACAGGTAGTTCTTATCCTTCTGGAAAGAGAGGTCTGAAGCCAGCAGCTGGAGGAAGACCTGGCAGGGCCCACTGTCTAAATTGAGAGCAAGCATGTGCAGCGAAACCTCACTGTAACATGCCCTGTTGTGACGTGGAGTTTGATATCCCATGGGGCAAATATGTCTCCCCACACAGGACAACTCCACACAGCAGATGCCTGTTGTAACTGTCTAACCCGGAACACAACCTTGTCCCAGAATCCAGTGTTATAAAGGGATTTGCTCCATTAAAAAAAAAAAAAAAAATCACCAAACACAGGTTGTGAGTTATGCATACTATGTAAGGGAACGCTTAGAGCTGTGTATGGTGCAAGGCAAGTGCTCACTGAGGCCCTTCCTCTTATGTAACTTACATTGTAGAAGGAGGATATGGTGGGTTGACTGTAAAAATGTCCCCAGTTCTTCAGGATCCATATGTCCACACCCACTACCCCTTTGCAATGTGGTTTTGCAGCTTCTATAAGGAGGTCGAATTCTGCTTCACCTCCTCTGAAATCTGGACTAGTCTTGAGAGTTTCTTTGGCCATCAAAATGCAGTGGAAATGACAATATACCAGTTCTGAGCCTAAACCTTAAGAGGCCTGGTGATCTCCTGCCCTCCTCCACCCTCTCATAACTGTAGCCACGTGAAGACAAGCCCACACTAGCCTGCTGGTAAATAAGCGGCCATGTACAGGAGAGCTGAGCTGTTCCAGGTCACAGCCAGCCAACACCCAGCCATGTAAGAGGGCCCACCCAAGATCAGCAGGGCCACCTGACTAACCCCTATAAACACATAGGAACCCACTCAAGACCAGAGGAATCACCTAGTTGAGCTGTAGACTTATGAAAAATAATAAGCCATTGCTATTTTAAGACACGGCGTTTTGGGGTATTGGGTCGCTCAGCAATAGCTAACTAATACAGGGAGACTGACAATATAGACGTGAACAATATATAAGAGACAGTAAGTAGTTCAGACAGGGACAGCTGTCTTGAAGGAACTAAAACTGGGTCACGTGATAGAGAAGGCCTTGCACAGGCTACTGTATATAAGACGCTAAGTGACAGCCGTTCTGAGGAGGACACAGGTAAGCCAAGATCTGAGTGATTAGAGAACGCTGACTGGGAACAGTTGAGGCAAGCGTTTTCCTGGAGCAGAGAAAAGCATGAGTGAAGGTCCCAGGACAGTGTCTGGGGAATGATGAATCAGGAAGGGAATGATAGGAGAAAAGGTCTGGGAGAGAGGCAGGGGCAGACTGTGGAGCCCGTAAGGCTGCAGTGAGAAGTTTGGATTTTGGTACCTGTGCTGGGAAAAGCAATGGAGGACTTTGATACGGGGAGTGACACTGTTTTTTTCACTCACTGGCTGTTGTGTGGTGACAAGAGGGCCTGCAGGAAACCAACTGGTAGACCACCCCGGAAGTCAGGTGAGAGATGCTGAGAGGACTGAGACAGGGTGGCCCTAAGGGGGCAGACGCCCTGCTACTCGCTGCAGCGCTCAGCACGTGCTTCCTTGCTGGGTTCCCACCGGGCGATGGGGAGCTTCCCGAGGTGGGGCCATTGCTCCTTTTTCTCCCCGGCTCCCTTGCGTCACACATGACAGGGCCTTAGTAAATGCTTGCCTTAGGAAAGCTCTTCTCAGAATTTCTGATCCCTAACACATGCTGTGATGTCCCATCCAGCCTCTTCTCTTTCTTTTCACTCCAGTGGCAGCTTAGGAAGGGCGCCCTTCCTCTTTCACAGGCCTGTGGAGGCCCCCATGAAGGTGGAGGACATGCTCTTTGTTATGACAAAGCATCTCTTAATGGCCTGTGGCCACTGCCTAGTGGGTTCCTCTCCAAGACCTGGAGTGCGGTGCGTGCCTCGGCTCTGTTTGATGTTCAGCCTGACTCATCAGGTGACGATAAGGAAGTCTTTAGGATTTTTGGTGCCTATTTCTGCTGCTATAAAATTCCTCTGGTTTACGCTTCCCACCAACCCACCTCGAAGGCCCTAGACTGCAGGGATCTAGTGTTTAGGAGGCACCTGGAGCGATGGAGGAACCACTGGGAGCAGATGCTTCAGATGGGACCCTTCCCTGATGAGCTAACTTTCACCAAGTGCCTTGGGAATCACAAATAAAGAAACTTCACGGGGATATAACCTTATTATTTTTACCCTGTCTCTCACTGCCCTTTTATTAGTAGAATTATTTGGGGCTGGCCTTCTCCTTTCAACTGGCATAAATTTTCTTTGACTCAGCTTGACTTATTTTTTTCTTTTTTTCCTAGAGAGGGTGGGTGGAATTTAGAATTAAAAAGTAGCAAAGCAGAGGGAATGCAGACTTGTCTTAAATTTCACAGCAGTTCATGAACTTCAGGAAATCTGAACACACAGCATGCAATTAAAAGCAGGAGGGGATTTTTTTTTTTTTTTTTTTTTAATCAGTTGTGAAAGAGAAGGTGGCCGGGTGGAGAGGGGCTGCTCTCGGGCCTCTGAGACCTGGAAAGCGGCACTGAGGGGAGGGCAGACAGCAGCAGCCTTTTGGAAAGCCAGAAGCCTCAGCTTGCCTTTTGATCTTTTATCACCGTCCTATGTAGGACCAAGTGTGGCAAGTCCCTCCTCTGGAGAGAGAGACGCCAGAGTCTCCTAGGACTCTGAATTGGGCGCAAGAAAGGACGGGGTGGGGGGGGGGGTAGTGGTGGTGGTGGGGCCTGAGGGTGTGACATCACCTCCCAGGAGCTTCTCCCCTGAGCTTCTTGTGATGCTGTGTGACTAACATTTGTTGATACCTGGGAATTACAGTTTTCAGACATGGTGAGATGGGGCAGGAGCTGAGGGGCCAAGAACCAGGAAGAGGCCACCAGCTGAAGTTATAAGGAGACTGACAGGACTCTCAGCCAGTGGGAAGGCCCGCAAGGTGGTAGGCTTACTCTGAAGCTGGTTCTTACCTCTCATCTTGGCTCAGAGTTGGAGAGGGAAAGCCCAGATCCTGCTTCTGCTCTGGAGATTGGGAGAAACACCACCGTAGTGACACACAAAATGCCTAAGGGCAAGTGCTTGGAGCCCAGCTCACCTGGGTTCGGTTCCTGCTGCATCGTTGCCCTTGCGGATGTGCCTTCACTTCTCAGAGCCTTAGTTCCTTCATCTGTAAAATTATATTTATATATATACATATATAATATATACATGTATACATATATACACATATACATATATATATATATATATATGTCATCTCCCTCAAAGGATTTTAAGTATACTAATTTTTGAGGGTCAAATGAGTATATTCCCTCAATTCAAAAATGCCCCTTCCGTTTATTAACATTTCTTTGGTGATGAGGAGAAATGCTACATCAAGTGCACTCAGTTTGGGCATTAAATATGCTAATATGTGTAAACCACCAGTAGTTCTAGTGCATCGTAGGGAATCCATAAATGTTTTTATTTTGGAGTAGGATTCTTTAGAGGTGAAAAGTATGACCTTTAGATTCCCACAGACCTGGGCTTGAATTCTAGCTGTTATTAACAACCTGGTGACCTTCCGCTGAGTACTCAGCAGGCTTTCTGAGTCTCAGCTTGCTCCTCTGTCAAATGGGCATAGCATAAGTACTTGCATGAGAGCTTATGGTAAGGATTAAATGCACTAAGATATGTCTGACGCAGAGCCCAGGGCTGAGCACACAGTTCCAGCAGAGCTTGGCTGTTCTTGCTATTCTGATTTTCTTTTAAAGCTCGACTGTTTCAACCGGAGGGCCTCAGGAGGGTAGAATTTAGTCGGGTAATGTTTAAATGTGTCCATACGCCTTCTCCTCGCCTTGCCCTGAGCTCCTACTGGGGCTAGAGAAGCTCTTGAGCCAAGACAGCCTGGAGGGCTCCTGGTTGGCTGGTGGGGAGGCCTCTGGCGCCAAGAATCAGACATGGTATCCTGGTTGGCGAGCATCAGAATAATAATAATTGACTTCTGTGTGCTGCTTAGTTCATGTACATCCTCTCCAAAGAATTCTTACAACAGCCCTGCTGGGTGGTTTCGTTTCCCTCATCCCACTTTGGTAGATGTGGTAACTGAGAGGTTGCATGATTTTTAAGAGGTCACGTAGGCTAGTAAGAGGGAGGCAGTGGAGATTTGAACCCAGACAGCCTGGCTACAGGGTTCCAATTTATCCACTGTACTTTGTCAGTCAGAAGAACCCTGGGTTGCCCAGACCAAGGCAGGAATGGGGAAATAGATCTCCTCTGAGTCAGTAGTTCACAGAGAGACCCCAAAGTCGCCACTCTGTTCATGTGGGGTTTCTCTATCACGGACAAGTGGGTGCTTGTGTGGCAGTGGGAACCAGCTAAGGCCTTAGAACTGGGCCCCAGGAAAGAGAAGGCCCATTGTGACCTGTGTCTTGTGGGAACTTGTGATGGTTTATCCAGGCTCTGACTCTCTGAAGAGAAGTTATGGGACTTTGAAGCTTGAAGGGACAACCTCAGTGATCAACTCAAGTCTTTACTGTCGTGGTAACAAAGCCATCAACATTTAGGATCTCCTATGAGGGCAACCCCAGAAACATCTTGAATCCTCAAATGGCTTTATGAGACTCTTGTTCTCTTTGCACACATGCAGAATACAGAGCCAGTGGAGGCTCAGAGTGACACAGTGAGTCACCCCTGGTCACACAACTGGTGGGTGACAGACCCAAGGCCACAGGAGTTTTCCTCGTCACCCCATTATGAAGCCTCTTTCTCCTCTCCGAACATCATCTAGTGGAAGACGGCTCATCACTCGTGGAATGATCTATTCTCAGCATCCTTTTATTTAGGTTCATGTACTGGCCAGATTACTTGGGAGATAAATGTTTGTTTTATTGCAACGTTTCCTCAAGGGACTTTGGCAAAGGAACATCCTAGCAAAGATTTCATGAGGGATTTGAGAGAGAAGTAGTAACTACCAAATGGTATAGAAGAAACAGGAGGAGCCTGGGAGCCAAGTTGGCCGAGGTTCACATCTCAGTACTTTGGCTGAACAGCTATGAAGCCTTGGACAAGTCAGTTCAATTCTGTGGACCTCCATTTCCTCATTGGCCAAATGGAAATAACATAACTTATTCTTCAAAGTTCTATTTATAGGGATTAAAAACAGCACATGCAAAGCCCTGGGCCTTTGTAAGAACTCAACACAAAGTAGCTGCTAAGAATAGTAATCGTAATTATTATTACTACTACTACCGAGCCTAGCAGAACTGTATTTAATCTATGCACAAAATGCAGTGACGATGAATGCATTCCCTCAATTCTAAAATGCCGCTCTCATTTAGTAACAGCCATTTGAGAAACACTACGTCATGTGCATTCATCAAATGTAAACTGTATTCTCATTTCATAAAAACTTAAAGGAGGGAAAATAATATATTTTAGGACTATGGAAATTCATGGCTCCTCCTCATTCCAAAAAATGTGTTGATAGACTCGGTCTTCCGTAGGCTAATGGCCCATGGCAGGCTTCATCACAGCCTGAAGTGTGTGCGTGCAGGGGAAGGTGAGGCGGGGACACATAGGCTCAGGAAGGACCAGGCAACTGACTCTGGCAAGCAGAGGACCGAGGGACACACAGGCCTTGGCTGTGCAAATGGAGAAAGAAGTAATACCAATTTTGAGGGAGTGCACAAGGGGCAGCCCAAGGGGTCGTCCAGCTACCCATCTTCCCTTTTGTGGCCTCCCTCCGGCTGGCCATGACATTGGCTCTTGGCACTGCCTTCCAGCTTCCTGCCAGATGGCTGCTGTGGACCCCACTATCCTGACTGCCTTCGCATCAATTGCTCTTCGCATCATCATTCTAGATGAAGGAGGCCTGTGACGAATAGAGTAAATCATGAAGTCCGAGCATAAAGATCATACTAATGGTTAACATTTATTAAGTACTTGCTGTTGCCCAGCTCCATGCAAAATGCATCATCGCAGGCAATTCTCTAAGTCCAGGGAACCATTTCATCGATGAGAGAACTGAGGCACAGAGAAAGCTAACTCTTTCCTAGTAAGTAGTGGATGTAAGATTCAGTCTCTCCAACATCAAAGCCCGTTCCTTACCTACACCTCTATATGCATGTCCTATAATCTCAAACCATTGCAGAAATATTTATTTTGAAACAGGAATACTGGTGAGGAAGGAAGTGGTGCAGGTGGAGAATACTTGGAAAGAGATTGGGGCTTTAAGGTCAAACCTTCGTGAGGACTATTTTGTTCCCTTGTCTGAGGCTCAGAGAAGTTAAACAACTTGCTCAAGGTCACACAGACTGTAAATGGGGTTCAGCCACCCTTCAGTTTCCTCAGCTTCCAGAGGAAAATCTGCAGTACATGGAAGTATCACTTGTTGAGTCAAAATAATAGTTTTTATGAAAAGCCCCTTAGTGGGATTATCTGGAACAACTGCTTCACAGTAGAGAACGGGAAGCTGAGGCCCTGAGAAGCCACCACCTAGGCTTTTGAACACTTAATAGAATTTGGCTGCTTAAAGGAGGCCTTACAGCGTAGTGGAAAGACTTTAAAGCTAGGTATCACTAACCTGGCCTCGTGCCTCCCTGTGTGACCTTGGGCAAGTCCCTTTACCCCAGTTAAACTCCATGTTCCCATCTGAAAATGGGGATGGTGATACCCCTTTGCAGGGTTATTGTGAGGTTTGGCTATCACACATACAAAGTGCTCAGAAGGGCGCCTGGCATGCAGTAACTGCTTGATAAATGTTACCTATTATTGTGTAGAAGATTCCACATATCCCCCAGTGGTCACAACAAGGTGGTCACCAGTGTTATTTCAGCATGGAATTGCTTCAGTTCTTTCTGTCTGATGCCACCCAGGTGTTTGTGGGAGATGACTGGGGATGGGCGTGAAGAAAGCTCATTGCCAGGCATGGTGTCCCCTCTCCAATCACATTCTCACGTTCAGATCCCTGTGCCTCTTGCAGTGGTGAGTGTTTCTCTAGCTGGAAGACTGGTGGCTGAGGTGCACATAAGTGGGTGACAAAGCCTGCCTGGCCCCCATTCGACTTTCTGGGCTGTTCCTGAAGTGCTGCCAGGACGGAACCGTAAAAGGCGAGGCTCCCTGGCTGCTGCCTTTGTTCTCCTTGCTAGCTGGAATGTCTCATAATGACAGGCAGCCAGAAAAAAAGCCCCCTTCAATGTCCCAACACCATTCCCCTTCAGCAACACCGTCAGGCTTGCCTTCTTGGGCCATACAAAGCCTGCAGATGGTGGGAAACACAGCACTCCCTGGGTTGGGAGGGACCACCTGAATTTTGGCCAAGGTGGGTGGCCTGCATGTTGACATTATCTGGTGAGGAAATATAAAGAAACAGTAGATAGGAATTTCTGAGGACTTTAAAGTTTGGAGGAAGGACTGGAAGAATCATCTACTTATTCATTTAGTCGCCCATGCAAGTATTAATTGAGCACTTACTATATGTCAGGCACTGGGCTAGTATTTTAAAATCCAGGTCTTATTGTTATTCAGGTGTGGTGAGGAGGAGTAGATCAGGAGACAACTGTCACAGTTCCCAAGAAGAGGAGGTATGCCGTGCCACTCAGGGCCACACAGGGAAGCACCAGGGTTAGTTGGGAAGCAGAGGGCATGGGGAGGGGGAGTGGGCAACCACCTTTATTGTGGTTTCCACAGGAAAACAAGGCAAGGCCGCGTAAACGGGCTTAGGGTTGGCTAGTTCGAATAATTTAGGCAATTTTATTCAGCTAAGCTCTGGGAGGTCCGTGGTGCACAAAACAGATCGGGTCCCTGTCCTCATGGAGTTTTCCATCCAGCAAGGAAGGAGACATCAGATGACTGATCGTTTGAAACTACATTAAGAGGTGACATAGGGAAAGAGCAGGCTTCTGTGGGATCTTTCATAAGTAATGATCACTGGTGGCCTGAAGGAGCCCTCGGCACAGAGAATGGGTGTGGAGAGGAGAGCATCACTTCTCTATTGATGGTGGTCAACATGGACTAAACTGATGAAGAATTGGAGCGTGTCAAAAGTGAGAAGGGAAAAAGAAAATGACGGGCAAGGGGAAAGGCCGGGAGTGAGGGAAGGGCAGAGAAGAAAAGGGAAGCTCCAAGGTTTCAGAGTTTTCCGTGAACTTCCTTATCACATCCCAGCCTTGATGGCTTATCTGACCGTAGACCATCTGTTCTTCTCCGGGTTTGTCAGCAGCGAGTTAGAGAATATCGTCAGAACTCTTTGAACTCCTGGGAGAGATGTCCTGCAGCATTAGCCACCTCTTCCAACTCATGCGTCATCTGGCTGCTGCAAGTCCACCTGGCCCTCCATCCGCACTCACCTTCCAATCCCAGACCATTTGGAACCAGCCTGGAAATCATTATCTTGTCAAGTTACATTGTCACATCAGCAAGTGGGAAACTATAACCCTAGAGATAAGACCTGGAATTTGCTTTTCCTCTGGCTGAGGTTCATATTCTGACCACACTGTTGTTATGCTCCTTTCCAACGTCCTGCACGGCATTGTCCTTCTGCCTGTGATGGAGCTGGGACCAAAAGCACCAGGATAAGAACCATTTTGGAGCATGAAATTGCAAAGGAGGTGGGGGGTGTTGATTCAAGGCACCATTAATCTTTGGGAAGAAAGGAGACTGAATGAACACAAGAAATGAAGCCATTTTGGAAGGCATTACGGAGAAATTTATTGGCTGTGTTTCTTTTTATCCCTCAACTTTGGGCACCGCAAAATGACAATCAAGCCCAATTAATGACTTGCCATGTCATTTTTAAAATAAGATGAATAGTGAAATGTTTTTTTAAAATTTTTTGCTTAATTGAAATCAGTGTTTATACGACTTGCCAAAGTTTTAAAAATGTGTGTGACAGGCTGAAAATGTTAGCGTTAAGAAGAGTTTCAGGCACATCAGATGCAAAAACATTGAAAACCATTCGTCTAATTTAATTGTCAAGTTGTGCCAAAAACGCTAACGTGATATCTTTGAAGAGTAATTGGTACAAAGAATATCCTCAAAGAGAAATATTTCCACACGTCTGGCTCTTATCTTGCCCTCGTTAAAATTTTTTTCCTCCCCAATGGCAGAGACAGTGCATGCTCCTTCCCTGCCCCTTCTATACCAGGACCCAACTTGTTCTGCAGATTTTTCAGCCACTGAACTTTAACATGTTATCGGAATGAGTGCAGATTCCTTCTTCAGATTTGGCCCAGTAATCATGCAGGGATTTTTAATTCTTTGTTGCCACCAAATGTGGTCTTCTCGTAGATTTTTTTAATCAGATAGGTTGGAAAGTTGCTGCCTGCTCTGTTCCTTGGAGACAAGGGTACCTGCTCCCTGAAGTGTGATGAATTCTGGGGTTTCGGTGGCATTTCCTGGAAGTGGGTCCAGAGGCGACTTTTAGCCCCTCTCCCTCAATCATATTGCCGAGAAGCTCCTGGAAAGGTCCCCATGAGAGATGAATGAAAGGTGAGGAGAATGGGGTGCCCATTCCATTTTCATCACTCTAAAAAGAAGAGAAGGCAAAGCAGAAGTGGTCGCTGGGGAAGGGGTGAAGAGAGCCACCCACTGCGTCCCTGGGACACGAGCTTTCCGTTCTGCTTGCCTGGGACACAGGTGACCCAACAGTTCGCCATAATCTTCCTGTATCCCCGTCCTGCACAGTGACTGTATTTGCCATGGTCTGAAGCAACAGATCCCTCTCCCACCGCATTCCAGAATCCCCTTCCTCGGCTTCACCTCTGCTTTTCCCGTATATCTGAGCCCCTTCCAACACCAGAGCAACTACTTGTTTATCTCGTTCACTGTCTGTCACCTCTGATAGAATTTAATCTCCTCGAGGGCAAGGATCTCTGTCGTGTTCACTATGTACCCGACGCATAGTAGATACTGCATAGAAATTTGTTGAAATGATAAATGGAGATTTAAGTATTCACAAAATTATTGACATAGTAACATCTGTATTAAAAGGAATAGTCAGGGAAATGGGTATTTCTGTTGGCCAAATAGTCTGGTTAGCCATCATAGGTTCTATGCATTTAAAAAAATAAATCTAAATAGATTTTTAAATTATTATTATTATTATTATTTTTAAGGCATGGAATGCCAAAAGGCTGGATGTTCCTCTGATCACTTTAAGATCTTGGTGTCAGCCGTGTGGAACTCAGCCAGCACTGTGCTCTGGCTAGTGGGCAGGATGCCATGTGCCTGTGCTACTGGACAAAGCTTAATAATTTGTGAGCTTTTCCAGGCTTGCCCTTCAGCCAGCCTCCTGAAAAGGTCTGGCTTTGCCAGCTGAGTTACCCCCACCAGCCTCACCGTCTGTGGAGGCAGCCCTGCCGAACCCAGCCCTCGGCTTCTGTGATGCAAAATCTGGGGAATGATATGCTCGTGGGTCCAGGGGAAGAATTAGGGCTGGAGAGAGCTGTTCTTTACAGAAAAAAGGAGAGTTGTGTTGGAGGAGTTTCGGGAGATCAGGTGGGAGGAACTAGGAAGACGACAGGGAAGGAGGGAAGGAGATACTGATGAAAGGGCTTTTCCTGTGCTCTCTGGCCTGCAGTGGTCCTCTGGGCCCCCCACCAATCTCATGCTAGACACAAGGCAGGATTTCACGTCCTCTCCTCCTGAAATCAGACTTGAGCTTGTGTCATGTTCTGACTAATGGAATCTGAACAGAGGTAATGTGGTCACTTCTGGGCAGAAGCTTCTAGAGCCTCATGGAATTCATCTTGTTCTGTCCTCTCTGTCTTTCTGACTGTAAGAGCAGGTGCCAAAATGGAGCCCAAGTAACCACCACAAGCAGGACCACTTCATGGCCCACAGTAGACACGTTGCATGAACAAAGAACAAACTTGGCTGTGTAAAACCACTGAGATTTCAACTTCGTCGTTACTGTAGCGCAACTCAGTATATATTCTAACTTATCTGTGACCAATGCCCTTCCTAAAGTGGTAAAGACCATCCAATAAAAAAAAACTTGGTATTTTTACGGAGAGTCTTTTAATTAATTCATTTATTCAATAAATGTTTCTTGAGCACCTACTGTGTGCCAGGATGAAGCACTGGCGGTACAGCGATGAACAAAACAAAAATCCCTGCCCTCAGCGAGCTTATATTCCAGTTTGGATATAGACCATTTGAAAAAGATAAATACGTGAAATATTTGTTGACGATAAGTGCTTCTGTTTCATATTATTAAGAAGAGCCACAAAAGAAGAAGCTACGAAAAGTGCAGGACAGTTGCAATTTTAGATAGGGATAATTTGGAAGGCCTCAATGAGAATGTCATATTTGAGTGAAGATCTGAAGGAGGTGAGGGAGTGAGCCTTGCTTATATCTGGGGAAGAGCATTCCAGGTGGTGGAAACAGTATATACAAAGGCCCTGAGATGGGAATGTGTCTGACTTGTGTTCATGACACGCGATATGAGCATTGGGAGAGCAGCAGGGAAAGAGTCAGAGCGGGAACAAGGCCAGACCATGTAAGACCTTGTAGGCCACAGTAATGACTCTGGCTTTTTTTGAGTGAAAAGGGAAGTCACTGGAAGGTTTTGGGCACATGTTTGTTATGAACTGACTTCGTTTTGATGGGAATTCTCTGGCTGATTTGAGAAGAGATGAGAGGGGCCCAGAGGCAGGAGAGCTGTTTAAAAAATCCGGAAAAGAGACATTGAGGATTTGGACCAAGGTGGTGACAGTGGAGGTAGAGGGAAGTGGTCAGATTTTTGATGTGTTTTGCAGAGAGAAATGACAGTATTTGCAAAAAGATTGGATGTGGTGTGAGAAAGACAGAAGTCAATGATGGCTCCAAAGTTTTGGCCTGAGCAGCTGGAAAAGTGGAGTTGCCACCATCTAGAATGGGCAAGATTGCAGGAGGAGATGAATTGATGCTGACCAGGAGCTAGATTTGGGAAATGTTCATTTTGAGACGCCTACTAACCATGGTTTGCTGGGTGATTCTTCTCCTATCTCCTTGCCACTTTGACCTTAGGCCACATGGGGTCCAGCTTTATAAGCTTTGCCAAGTTGAACCAGGACAATGGCTTAACTAGCACTGACCCAAACCGTGGGCCTCCTGTGCCCACATGTGATTCATCACAATTTAGGGGGCAGCCTTCTGGTAGATACTGAGAGTACATGAGATCTCTCTCTCTCAATAAGAGCTCACCGTTATGAAATGTACTTGGCTAGTGGGGCCCATAGACTTGTAATGAGCTGAATATAGATTCGACTGAGCTATAAAATAAAATAATAACTATTTTAATATACAGTATCTCCCTGCCAAGGCAGCTGAAGAAAAGGCTATGAGCAATAAAATTAGTCCAGAGAAAGAAATGAAAAACCACTGAAAACAGCCACCTTCTAAAAGGAAACAGATTAGAAGGGCCCAAAGAGGGAAGCCATCACCAGGAGTGAAACTCACCAGATAGCGATAAAACAGTTGTGAGGGAAAAGTCCGGAAGGAAATTTTCCAGGCTGCTGTCTGTTGATCCACTAATCACCAGAGTGACCTCATCCATCCCCCTGGCTTCATCTTCCATCCATGGGTGATGACTCTACCGGCCAAAGCAGGCCTCCAGACCTCTGTTCCTATCCCCACTGAGAAATTTCCCTCTCAGTGTCTTCTCACCCACGTTCCAGATCTAGTCCTCCTCCTGAAAAACCTCGGAATCCTCATTATCTCCTTTTCTTTTTCACCTCTTGCACCCAAAATGCTGGCACTGTCCATTTCGTATCATCTCACCACTTACCACCCTGTCCATCATCTCTCTCCCAGCTGGACTACAGCAGCCTTCTAGCTGGTCATCCTGTTTCTATCCTAGTTTCTAGACATTCATAAGTACCGTGTTTCCCCGAAAATAAGACCTAACAAGAAAATAAGCCCTAGCATGATTTTTCAGGATGATATCCTCCGAACAGAAGCCCTAATGTGTTTTTTGGAGCAAAGATTAATATAAGACCCAGTCTTATTTTCGGGGAAACATGGTACCAGGTTTTAAATTGCAAATCAGATTAAACTGTCCCTTAACACCCTCCAATGGGATCCTGTTTCGTTTGGATAAAATCCAGAAGACTAATCAGGGCTTCCCATTCCCATGGCATAGGGGATTTGCCCACCTCTCCAACTGCACTTATAGCCAAGTTTCCATTTGTTTAATTGGTCTTTTGTCTGTTCCTCACACACATCAAGCCCTTTCTGGCCCCAAGGCCCTTGCACGGGCCCATCTCACTGCCTGAAGTGCTCTCTCCCAAATCTGCACAAGATGGTTTAAGCAGTCTTCCCCTAACCTCCCACTCTCTGCCCACACCATCACTGATTACTCTCTCATATAACCCCGGCTCGTTGTCTAACCATGGGAAAGGACCTTGTTTTTGTACTAATATATCGCCTGCCTTCCCCACTGTTTTGTACTAATATAGTCCCTGCAAGTACTAGGAGAAGAAGGACTTCTCTCGCTTCCCTCTTGATTTCCAGCACCTAGAATGTGGTCTAATACACATACACATACATTTTTATAGGAATGAATGACCAGCATAATGATAGCAAGCATTAATTGGATAATTACTACTTCGCACCAGATAGTAATACATGCATGGCATTTGTCTACTTTGTTCCCGGCACATCGGACAATACCTGGCACATAGTAGGTGCTCAAAAAAATGTTTTCACAATGAATTTAATACTCCATGTCATTCATTTTGCAGATGAGAGGGTACATGTTTGCCCAAAGTCTCACAGTTGGTAAGTGGTGAAGCCAGGATTTGAACCCACACGGCCAGAATAGAGCAGATGATCTTGACACACACTAGGAAGTTCACTGAACGGATGTTATAGAACAAAAATCGAGCCTATTTAAATCCAGAGCCAGAAAACTCAGCAGCCAGGACATTTTCCCCCAGGCTTAGAGACCTCTGCCTCCCCACTAGATGTAATCATTTCATTTGAGCCATAAAGAAGAAGTTTGGAATTTGCAAGAGGTGTAGTTTTGGATGTGAAACTTGACAGCAAAAGTCTTTTGACTGGCCCCGATTTCAGTTACTATTGAATGTGCCTGTGAAGACAGAGTATTTACATCCAGCTCAGTGCGGCTCGCGGTTCAGAGTCTGAACTCAAATGATTATTTCTGAAAGTATTTTATTTTAAAAGCCTTTGAGTGACAAATGATTTAGCAAGTTTTCAACACTGCGCTTCATGTGGTTTCAGTTGCCAGAGGGTGACTTACGGCCACGCTTGGGTGCTCTAACGCAGTGAGCGTACACGGGCCTAGGCAGTCACATCTTTCTTATTCTGTTTAATCAAGTTTAGCACTTTTTCTTGTCTGAGTGGTTTACTGTCGTCCTGGTGGCAGCATCTCAGCTGCCTGGGAAGGAATACCAGCCCGATAGAATAGACGAGAGTGGATTCCCCGACCTCGTGCAGAGCAGAGGCACGCAGCAAAGGGCAGAAGGGTTCATCCAGACTCTGCCTGTGGCCCACACTCCTTCCCTCTCTTTCCAGCGGACTCGATACCGCTTAGCCACGAAATCCTCAACTTGGAGGTGGGTTAAAGCTCTTTTGAATACGGTTATCTTGTTATTATTAGGAAATACCCATTTTATTCAATATCCACTTGTCTTTTAATGTTTACTTTGGATATTTTACATGCACCATTTATTCATTTCTTAAACAACTATTTTAGTTAGAATTAGGTTTGGCTTAGAATGACAGAAATTCTCAATCGTGAAATTTATTTTTTTCTCATATAAAGTCAGTCTGGTAAAAGGCAGTCCATGTCCAGGTAAGGGGTGTCATGATGTCATCAGGGACCCTGGTTTCTTTAACTTGCTGCTCTTTCATCCTCGCAAACTGGCCCGCAGCCCACCGCCTGTTTTTGTAAATAAAGTGTTATTGGAATACAGCCATGCTCATTTATTTACGTATTGTCTATGCCTGCTTTCTCACTGCAACAGCGCTGAGTAGCTGCCACAGAGAACATATGGTCTGCAAAGTCCAGGATGCTTACTATCTGACCCTGAAAGGAAAACATTTGCTGATCCCTGTCCCAGGACATGGTTTTTGCCTTCGGATTCAAAATGTCCACTCAAGCCCCAACCTTCCTGGCTGTATTCTAGGCAACGGGCATGAAAAAGGGTAAAGGAAAGACCCTCCTTCTCCCTCTATGGACATATCCTAGACATTGCATATAACCCTTTTGCTTATATTTCGTCTATCAGAATTTAGACAAGTGGTCACACACAGCTGCAAGAGAGGTTGGGAAATGCAGTCATTATTCTAGTACCCGTGTGTCGATCTAAAAGTCAGAGATCCCCTGACTAAGAAGAATGGCGAACAAAAAGGGTGGACAGCTAGCAATGTTTCTGTCACAAGAGTCCTGCAATGTGGGAATGTTATTCCCACCACTACATTTGGGGAAGCTGAATCTCAAGCACTGAAACAATTTAAAAGACACATCCCTGTTTCGCAAATGGTTAAAATGTGAAAAACAAAAAAATAGGCCACTTACAACCGGGAGATTAGACGACATCAAGGAGGCATCTTTCTTTAATAATTTTCCACTGTACTAAAACACGATATCTGGACTCCAAGCTCATGTCCCCCAAGCTGTCCTTCTTCCCCTAGACTTTTCTCACCTTCTCTCAGAGCAGAATGGTGCCTTCCTCGTTCCAAATAGCCACAAATCTCTCCATCTTCAAAACACCAGGAAGAAAGCCACTTCTTGGCTCAACAGAGAGGTCCTTTAGGATGAGGCCTGTGGCCTATTCATCTTGGGATCACCCAGCACCTCACACAGGCCTTGGAACAGAATAAATGCTCAGCAAACCATTACCAAACTGAACACAATCAGACTACAAGTGCCTTTGAAGTAAGAACCGTGTCATCCTTCTCCTGTATCCAACTTTTTTATGGTCTTGATCATGCTGCAAATATTGTGGGTAACTGTATCAGTCAAAATTAGTTCAGATCCAAGTGGCAGAAGCCCAGCTCAAACTGGCTGAAGCTGAAAAGAATATTTATTGGCTAACGTTACTGAGGAGTCCTGGCAGGGGTGATTCTGTTTGCCGGCACAGCTGGATCTCAGATCTCTCTCTCTGTCTCTCCATGTATATATATATGTGTGTGTGTGTGTGTGTGTGTGTGTGTGTGTGTGTGTGTGTGTGTGTGTGTGTGTATGTATATGTATACATATATATGTACAGATACATATATATATCCCACCCCTGTTGCATTTATTTCTCTTCTCTGCTTCTCTTAGCATATTGGCCTCATTCCCTTCTTCTGCAAAAGGCTGAGGGAAAGGTTACAATTTCTCCACATCTCACGGTCCTTTCTGCTCAGGATCCTGGAGGAAAAGGATTCTCTCTCTCTCTCAGTGTTCACTTATCAGATCTTTTGGAGGACTCAGATGGGACACTTGCCATCCTTGAACCAATCACCATGACCATGAATAATCTGATTGTCCAGGTACCAGTCAGGAGTCCATCCTGGGGCTGGGAAGGAGTGGGTCAGCCCCTCCACGTACATGACGGGGTGGAGAGAGTCTGGATGCTGGATATACAAGAGCAATCTATTGTACTCTTTTGGCTCTTTGTATATAGACATGGTCCTTGAAGTAAAAAATATAAAGACTTTAAGGGTGCAACTCATCAGTTCAGTAGCCAAATTCTCTCTGAGGAGCAGAATTCAGATGGCCATTTAGGGGGAAGCAGTGCATCCTACTTATTGCTAAGAACGGGTTATTATTTCTTTTTAAACGCTGACGAAGATTTTGGAAGCTCAGCCTTCCAAACAAGCTCACCACCATCTTCTTCACATGTGTGCATTCTCTCTGGTATCCGAGACTGGTATTCAGGCCTTTTCCTTGTACATCAGTTACTGTTTATTTGGGATTCATATGTTTCTTTGACCTTCTGTGCAAGGTTGATGGATGGGTTTTTAAGCATCTTTAAATGAATTACAATATATGCCAAACTTATATTTTTGTAATATTTCTGCCAAACTGGACTACAGTAGATGGCTTATTTCCACATTCCTTTGGAATGTGCATGTTCATAAAATTTTACGCCTGTCAGTTGGTAATTTGCCAACATTCATTTGCTATCACATCACAATCATTTTTTTTTTAAACACTACAAAAAAATTTAAATGCAGGTATTAGCATGGACAGAAATGTCTTTCAATAGCATGTCATTTTGGATGTCTTGGCTAAAGAAAGATGAGCTCCATAGATGAAGGTGCAGCTGGGAGAAGATACAAAGGGGCGGGATGGCAGCTGGGCTGGGCCAGCTTGGTGTTCTGTGGTGATGCATGGACTCTCAGGCCACCAACCTGGGAGGTTGCGTTCTCTTCAGGCAGCATGTGCAAAACACTTGGAGTTTCCTCCTTTGACATCCCCACACTAAATTAGGCTGACTGTACTTACTCTGTTCGTTCAGACTCTCGGTTTCAAGAGACAAATACCCAACTCAGATTGGCTTCTTTTAAAAAGCAGGGGGAAAGGGAGGATTTTTCAGCTCGAATAACTAGAAGGTCCATGGGCCTACTGACTTCAGGTATAGCTGGATCCAGAAGCTCATATGATGTCATCAAGATATTGTTTCTCTCCGTCTCTCAGATCTGCTCTGCTCTCCTCTGGGTTTGGATTCATTCTTAGGCTGATTTTCACATTGAGATGGCGAGATAGTTGTTGTCAGCTCCAGGCTAGCATCCTACATCATGTAAAGAGATGGCTCCTTTTCTAACAGTTCCAGTGAAAGGCCAGGGAAGATGCTCAATGGGCTGGTTAGGGACCTGTTCCTATCCATCCCTGAAAACTATGGCCTGGCCAAAATGGTGCTGCATTTTGATTGACCATGTCTGGTCACAGGCTCCCACTTAGATGGGCTGTAGACTGAGAATGGAAGATAGGAAAATTGGAGAGTTATTATTAGAAGAAGGGGGTGGATACTGTGCAGGCAAAAAAGAAGAGTGAAGCAATATCCCTACTTTTCTGAAAGGTGCAGTGGGGGAAACAGACACATACACTGCTCTACCCATACCTCCCTCAAAATTAGGAGCAGAGAATTTCAGGATGAGGATTCGAGAAGAACCCTTAAATATATGAAGACTGGTGATATTCAGGAATGTTTTTAGCTTTTATTTTCAAATTAAATATTCTGGCAAATGCCAGTAAATTACTTTGGTTGAAGTGAAGCTGAGGTACCCAGACCCAATTTACTGGGTCTGTCCTCATGCTCCTTTCTAACCCACGCAAACACATCCAATCTCTGAGGGTCTTCTGTGGACTTCCAAAATCTATATATGAAAATGTCTGACTTTATACCAAACTATACTGGATATAAGGAAAAGCAAAAAATCAGGGATGTAAAGGAATTGCCCAAGGTCAAAAGCTGGTCACCTTCCAAGGTGACCGAGGCTGTTCAAATCCCAGGATATCTGATTTCTAGCCCAAAATTGTTGTTGTTGTTGTTGTTCTTCATTCTTCTCCTTCCTTCTTCTTCTCCTCCTACTTCCCCCTCCCCCTGACCCCTCAGAAAAGAAGCAATAGCTTGGCTTAGTGTATTTTCTGCTGGGAATATGTTTATATCCTCTAAACCAGGGGTGTCAGAACTTTTTTCAACGTTTTTTACAACGTTTTTTACCGCCATATGTGGTAAAATACACAAACAGCCGGGCCACTCACTCGAGGTGAAGGACGTATTGCCTCACCTGGTTTATTTACATAAACTAAATATATTTTTGGGATTTGCTGCGGGCCAATTAACAATAGATTGCGGACTGCAGTTGGCCCGCGGACCAGAGTTTGGACACCCCTGCTCTGAACCTTCTGCCTGAACTGATGAAGCCATATTTACTTTAGCTGTTGATACACTGATGAGCCAATCTTTGAAGTTTGTATCCTAAGCTATGGGAGGAGGTCTAGAGCACCCTCCATCCCTTGGTCCCCTGTGTCTTGATGGGAGACAAGGTTCAGCGTACTCAGAAAAGGATATTAGGAGCTTAGTGGGCCAACAGTCTGTCACAATTGTGACCTAAATAATCTGCCACAACAGTGGGTTTCTGACCAGTTGGTTCCCCTTTCATCATATTTCTAACCTAATTTGGTATGACTTTTGACCAAGTGATAGATTTTTCTCATTCTTCTCTGAAATTATTCCAGTTATCTCTTGTTGTATAGCAAACTACCCCAAAACTTAATAGCTTAAACCATCATTTCCTCGTATCTCCTAATTCTGTGGGCCAGGAATTCTAGCAGGGGCTCAGCTGGGCACTTCAGCAAAACGTGGTGTGGACGGAGGTCACACTCAGTATTCAGCTGGTGGCTGGCCTGGAAGGTCCAGGAAGGCTTCAGGCGCATGCTGGGCGCCTTGGTGGGGACAGCTGCAGGCTGGGCTGACTAGGCACCTCTTCTCCATGGACTCACAGAGCCTTCCCTGTGGGTTCTCCCCCTGGGCAGCGTCGTCCCTTACATGGTCTCCTAGGGCACCAGGAGACCAAGGCTGAAGCTGCTAGTCCTTGTGGAGCCTGGGCCCTCACGTCTCTTCCACCGTACTCCATTGGTCAAAGCAGTCACAGGCCACAGCACATTCAAGGGGGGGAAGTGGATTCCACTTCTCACGGCCCCCTTTCATCCGCACAGTAATGTCCTGTACATCCCGTGCCCTGTTGCAGTTTACAGAAACCTCTGCATTCCCAAAGGATTTCCCAGTTGCAGCCTTAGGCTGACTTAATTGCAGCAGTGTCCCTTTTCCAGTGAAGGAGCTCCCAGGGGAGTGCAGTGATATGAGTTTCTGTATCAGAGCTACTCAGACTTCCTGGCATATGCTTCTCCGAAGGATCCTGTGAAAATGCAGATTCTGAGACTGCAGGTCTGGGTGAGCCCTGACGTTCTGCATGTCTGACAATCTCTCAGGTGAGCCTTGATGCGGATGTGATATTTCCAGGACCACGCTTAAAGAACGAGGCCCTAGAGCAATGGTTTTTCAGCTCTGCTAAGCAGCTGAGCCCATCTTACAAAAGGAATCTCAAGTTGAGACTCAATATGTGCCGAAGATAAAAGCAGAGGTGCCCTGGGTGAAGGGAGTGGTACAGGGGGACCTCAGGTCTGGCTAATGCCCCTCCATAGTGCCCCAAGAGAACCTCCAAGAACGGCTTAGGGAGCCCAGGACCCGAAATGAAAACTACAAACTTAGAAGGAAGCTAGGGAGAGAGCCAGTCTGGAAGTCCTGGCCACCCTATAGAAGGACATCAGCGGCCCAGTGATGACAGCAATGATCCTGATGTGTCTGTAGAACTTTCAGGTTTGCAAAGCCTTTAACCTATATTATCTTTTTGGTCTTCCAGGAGCCTTTCAAGGGCAGTGCTCTTATCATTCCCACCTCACTGACTAGGAGTCTGAGGTGGTAGGAGGATGGGACACTGGCTCAGAGTTAGAGAGCTAAGTGTGGGCCTGGAGGCCTGCAGCTCAGACCCACCTACCTTTGCATTATGTGGAAGTAAAGCAGTGCCCACTGCATAGGTTGTTGTGATGATACATGCAAAGCATGCAGCACAGAGCACGGCTGAAAGGCTGTGCCCAGTACATAGGACCTATGGTACCCCTTTAAGTATCTGATTCCAGGTGGAGTGGTTGTTCCAAGTGAGATGGTCCAGTACCAAGTATTCTTCTGCCTGCAGGTATGCAGGCCGGGTAACCCTGGGCAGGCACAACAGTTGAGAGGACTCAGAAGTCAGGGTCCCTGTAAGTTCCCTCCAACCCAATAGTTCTCAACTTCTGGATAATTTTACTCCCTAGGGGATATTTAGCAATGTCTGGAGACATTTTTGATTGTCATGACTTAGGAGGGAGGTGTTAGTGGCATCTAATGACTGGAGGCCAGGGAGTTGCTAAAATTGCACAGCACAGCTCCCCACAACAATTTTGGGGCCTCAAATGTCACTACTGCTGACCTTGAGAGACCCTGATCCAATCTGACGATCTAAGATAATTCCTTGAGTGGGAACGCTATCTTTGTCACACCTTATGCTACAACAGACATCAGCAAACTATGTTCTGTGTGCCAAACACTGTCTGTTTTTGTAAATAAAGTTTTATTGAAACACAGCCACCCCCATTCATTTATGTATGGCTGCTTTAGTGGTACAATGAGTTTGTCACTATCATGCTAACCTCCTGCCCAAGACGAGCTGGCGGCTTAGGGTTATCCTGGAGCTAAGGGGAGGTGGTGTGGGCATCACTCCTGGTACTGCATGTCTCGAGAGGGGCGCCTCACCTCTGGGCTAAAGTTCCTTTAGCAGCACAGCTGAGATAACGCTTCTTAGCCCCACCTTGCTCCGGAGGGTGGGGATGGATGAGATCATGTCTGAGCAGCCTCTGTGGGCTCCTGTGAGATAGGATGGCCATTCATACCCCATGGGGTGGTGACTTGTTCCCCTAGAAACTGATGATTCAGCATGAAATATGGCCTTGTCCAGGATGGAGCTGAAACAGGCCAAAGCCCGGGGTCAGGCCCTTGCTGGAAGGGAAGGATTAAAAAGAAATTAATCTCTCTTGTTCTTTCTTTGTTCGCCATCTCCAGTGGAGAGAGGCCAAAGGCAAGGAGGACGTTGATGGATGGACTGAGGGTGTTGTCCTCTGAGGCCTCTCTAGGTGGAGTTTTGGAGGAATGTAGGTTGCACCCTGAAAATCTAGCCCCACATAGTGTTCAGACCCCATCCATCAGGGACTTGCGTCCAGTCTCATTTCACCAGCCATGTCTCTCGGGGACACACATCTTGTCTGACGTGGCTAATTTAAATTTCTAGCATTGATTTCCCACAACTTAGTTGCTAACCAGGTAGATATTGAGACCTAAAACGAGGTACCGAGGTAGGGCCCCCTGAGAGGTGGGAGTTCAGGTTGGTAAAGTGAGGGGGCCAGAGTTTACGGGCGTGTGGAGCTGTGGCTTCAGTGCCGGGTAGGGGTGTGTGGGCATTGGGGGTGTGCACGCCCTTCTTGTCCCACCACCAGCACTTTCTTCTTTGTAAGAAGCTGTTGTGAGCGGAGGTTGTGGCTCAGAGCTACACTTCAGGGATGCTGCCTGAAATCGGAACCTCAGAGATGGAGAATCATTGCTTTCAGGAAAAGAAGAAAGATGTAGAAAAACGTTCAGAAGGCTGGACAATCTGGGAAGGAAAACATTTCTGTGGTTCAGACCCTACAGAGAGATGCATGCAGTGAGCCCTGCTGGGCTGGCTCAGGCACTTGGGAGGAGGGGAGAGCAGGTCAGAGACCCCCGTTCCACGGAAACCAGTGCCCAACAGCGTGGCTTGGTCAGTCTGAAAGCAGAGCTCCAGCATTGGCTCTCCTGCCTCCATTTCTGTCCTCGCTCACTTCTCATCTGCCTCTCCAGACCTTGCTGTAGGACTACTTAGAGGGGTTTTACAGGGGGAAATGCTCATAGCCCTACCGCAAACCGTGCCCACTTTTGGTCATTCGTATCTGAGCCGTCGTTTTGGAGGACGACAGAACAAGGATGGATCAAAAGTTTGGCATGCAAACCGCTGTTTACCCCTCTATCTATAACACATTCCATACTTCAGAGATCCAGCGTCGATCTCACAGGAGAATTTGGCCCATTATATGGTATGAGGCACATATTAAAAACATACCCCAAACATGTAAACTCTCAGACAATAGCATTGCAGAGTGAAGCATAATATTATTTAAAATCTGGGCCAAAGGTCGCAAACACAGAAACTTCTCTGGAACTGTTAGGGGTGCCAGCAGAGGAATTATAGTCACTTGATGCACATCAGACGGACTTCTGCTAACTTCAGAGTGTTGCAGCTGTTTGGCTGGCCACGTTTGCTCCGATCCTTGTATCCATTTTTAAGGAGGAAATGAATTGCTAAAGGGGAATTCAGTGGCTGGAGCATCTTCTGGAACCTGTTTTCTTCATCTTTTGTAACCACAGATGTTTGCAACTTTAAGACATCACTCCTGAGTTACTTGGAGGGACATCTTAAGGTCAGGGTTTCTGCAAATGATAAGACTATTTGAGATCTCACTTTTTCTTTTCCATTTGGGTTCTTTCGTCCATACCTACATTCCTGAAATATTTTTAAGCACCTACTATGTGCCAGGCAGTGTACTAAGTGTTAGAGGTATAATAGTGGGCAACCAGACATTGCCCCCACCTCATAGGATTTTCAGTCAGTTGGCAAAGACAGACGTGAATCAAAAGATTGTGTGAATACATTAAATTATATCTGGGAAGAGGCAGAGAGGCAGAAGGATGTGGTGCTCTGAAGGCATGTGATGATAGCTCATATTTATTTAGTGTTTTTGTGTACTAACACTATTGCCGTTGTTGAGACTCTCCATCAATATGTCGATATTACAGATAAGAAAACAGAGGCATGGAAAGGTCACACACGTAGTGAGCACTGACATTCTGACTCCGGAATCCTGGCCCTTAACCCATACACTAGGAGGAGTTGAGTTCTGGAGGTCCAAGAGGGCTTTCGTGATGAAGTAGTAATTGAGTCATGCTCTGAAGGATAAGTTAGAGTCGATTAGGTAAAGAGGTGTTTCAGGAAGAGGGTACAGCACACACAACGGCCCTGTGGCTGGAAGCCATGGGCAACGCAGAAAGCAAAGGGGATACTAGAATGCAAAGCAGTTGGCAGCAGCCAGACTATACAGGGCGTTGACTGGAACGCTCCTCCCGGGCTTCTTCCAAATGGACTTCCTGCCCATGTGGCATGGCTTTATGCTGGAAGCAGCCTTTGGGGAGTGCCAAGTGAGCTGTTTAACTTTCAGAGATAGCAGAACTCACGTGGCCACTACTCAATGCATACAGGATTCCCTCCAGAGGTGGCCAGAATAAGCAAATGCTAGCTTACTTTGCAGGCTGAGATCTGTTATAGAAACCTTTGCCCTCAGCAGCCTGAGATGGCAGGACTTCTGCCAGAATTGCTGCAGGATGGAGACAAAGACATTAGAAGTGCACTGAGAGGGAGGGGGCCCCTGGCTACGCCCCAAGAGAATTCCCATAATTTGTCCATTGCTTTCCCTCGGTCTTGTCTGTCAGTGTGGGTGTCTGCCCTTCCAGAACATGTCTCCCTCACCTTTGCTCACACAGTCTCCTCCACCAGGGGTGCCACCTGTCACTTCGCACCCCAAATTCTGCATGTCAATTTCCAGCTCTCTTCAAAGTGGTGCTGCAATGCCATCTCTACACGTCTGTCTTCAGGCCCGTAGCCAGAAAAGGGTCCTCACCCCTGGAATATGAGCAGAACTTCTTATCCTCCTCTCGCAGCATTTGTCACATTTTTCCTTATATTTCTGCTACTCAAGCTCATGTCTCATCTCTCCTGAAAGACTGCAAACTCTGGGTCTGTGTGTGTTGTTCCACCCTGGAATGATGTGATGTATGTAGCACAGAGCCAGGCACACAGACTTTCAGTAAAGAAGTGCTGGATGTCGTTCACCAGGCTTCACCTCTTCTCCATCTTGTATTCATCTCTTTTCAACTCTCTCCACAGTGAATGAAAGAAAAACCAGCTCCAAGTCACGTAAGCCAACGAAAGAATGTAGTGACTGACTTGTAGACTTGACAAATTGAGCATGGTGGGACGCAGGGACTCAAATGATGTGGCCAGGACCTGACTTCCCTCCACCTTATTTTCCTGTGTGCTGGTTACCTCCTCAGCCTCCCCTGGCAGCAAGATGGCTACCAGCCATCATGCTTTCAGGTTCAAGTCCACTGGCAAAGAGAAGGCACCTCTCTTCCAATAATAGTCCAGCAAAACTCTCACTCCACGTCACTGGATCTGAATGAGTCACTGTGGGCCAGGGGGTGTGATATTGTGATTGGTTGAGCTGAGTCACATGCTCTGTGGCTGGAGCTGGAGTAGAGCATGTGGACAGAAGCAAGGAGGTGGGAACTTGGGCTATCTTCCTAGGGGTGCTGGGGTCCTAGAGGTAAGGTAACTGGACGCTATGGGGCAAAATCCCGTGCCCCTCTCCTCTGCCTAGAGGGCAGTCATGTGACCCCATGTGGGGTGCTGTCAGTGTGGACTCCCTGTTTTTGAAAGGCAACTGCTGACATTGTTAGAGTGGAAATATCCAGAGAGTGAGAGAAAGGATGATTCAGCCCCAAATTTTAGGTCCTAACCCTTCTCCCCAAAGATCTGCAAAGGAAATCCCCCCAGTTTTAAGGCTGGGTGAAGAGTTAGAATATGCAACTAAGTGAGTCCCTGAGGCTTCTGCCCTGCTCTCTTTCTCTGCCAAAAAGAAATGTTTGTCTCCAAGGGAGGATGTCCATCTTCTGATTGAGAAGGCTGAGATTCCTCCCGCTCTGGGAATTCCCGCAGCCCGTGTGGCTCTCAGTGTGATGGTTACTGGGTGCTGTGACCTCTGGAGTAGGACTTGGGGGAGAGGCATTCGAGGTTCCGCGAGCTTCTGGGTACAGTCATGTTGGAATTATTGAATGAGCTGCTCTCTCCTGGTAAACCTTTTCCTCTCTGACCGGCGTCCTCAGTGAGTGGGGAACCATTTCAGCACAACTCTAAGGGCATTTACTGACTAGGGTACAGAAGGGCCGCCAGGAGATCCCCCAGAGCTGCGCGTGAGTCTCTGGTTAGTGCTGCTGCTCTGCCTGGCCCATCAGCTGCCTGAGAGCAGGGACCATGCTAGGTTTGCTTTCTGCCATGCGAAGGGCTCCCTGTCACTTAATTATCACAGTGATCCTTGAAGAACGACTTTGCCCAGGGGGTTGTCTGATTCTAGAACTCCCACTCATAACCGTATATCTGAGCAGCCTAATGCCCTTTCTGAGGTGTCTGTGGCCCCCCCCTCAAGATGTTAGCACCTCTGGGACCCATTTCTCTTTCTGGAAGACCCTCTGGCTTTTGCTTCAGAATCATTGGAGAGTCTGGCGAGGGTGAAGAGACGCCGCTTCCTCACACAGGTCTTGCCCAGGACTTAGCTTTGCCTGCAGGCCTGTTGCCTTTCTAAATTTAAAACTCAGATGTACTCAAGCTGGAGCTGATATGGTTTCTCCACCAGTGGAGACAATGAAAACGCATATCTGGCATGGTTTGAATTAAAGGAGAATTTCCCGTTTTTCATAAACATTTACAGTAGTTGTGGATGCAGAGTTGAAAGGTTTAGGGTTTTGGTGTTTAATTAGAAACAAATGCCTTTTATGGTCCTGTTAGCAAGGGCGGCGGGTCTCAGATTATTAGGATTCTTCCCATTATTTGTGCCTGCATTTTGATTTTTTTTCCATGGCGCCTGGTACCGACTTCCGCAAGGTGCTTGGGTGTGGTGGTGGGGAATGGGGTCCACAGAGCCGCTGGTGAAGTTTCTGTCTGGGAGCCGGGCTCTGGGTCGGATGCAGGCCCCAACTCTCAGTCAGCCCCAGGCGCCCTTTCTGGCTTTCCTGGGCGGTGTGAACTGAAGGCTTAGCGGGCAGAGCAGCTGCAGCCTGTCTTGGGGCCTGGGAGGGAAATGTTTGCCGGTCTTGAGAACCCAGGCTGTCCGGGATGAAGCTGACCGTGCCCCTGGGCTCAGCTCTAAGGCTTGGTTTGAAACAAGGGCAGCCCGCAGCATGGAGCACATGTGTGGAAACCCGGCTCCCTGGGAAGCAGCAGAGAAAAATCACAACCTCGCCATTTGCAATGACTTTATTTTGTGCTGATGGAGATTCCAAGGCCGTCTCTGCAGGAGCAGGAGAAGGAAGGGCGAATCATAGCAGTCTGAGATACCTCCTACCCCAGGAGAGGATGTCATCCATTTGTTGTCTCCTGAAAACAGGCTTGTGTCTCCAGTCACTGTCCCTAAGTGGCCAGCTACGACCTGGCTACTAATCCCTCCGGGTCTTCTCTGCCCCTTTGTCTTGAAAGCCATAAAAAGAGGATGGAAAATGCCTGAAAGTCCTTTCTACTTGTTAAGGATATCATGAGCTCCCATAAGGCAGTGTTTTTAAATATGGGTGACAGAGGCCATCTAGGTTATTTCATAAGATATTAAAGAGGTAGAAGAAGTTTACAGCCAGAAGGGCCCTTAAAGCATTTCAATCTATAGTCCTATTTTACAGATGAGACAACTGAGTCCCAGGGAAGGAGAGGAGCTCACCCACATAATCACGGATGAGGAGCTGGACAGCTGGCTCAGTTCAGGTTCTCTGTGTTCTGGAACACTGCATTATATCTCAATATACAAAGAATCAGGCATATTTTGTATTATTTTCTCTCAGATATATTGAGACACTTTTTGGAAGACATTCAGTCTTCCCTGTATAAGCCCAGTCTGGATTACATTATTTCTCCCCAGAACAGTTATACAAGTACTAGTCCATGCTTCGTTACAGAAAAATCTGAAAAACTTTGATAAAGTTTAAGGAAGAATCCAAAAGTCGCTCCTGTTCCTACCTCGTAAAAAGACAATTCCATTGCTATTAGTATGTCTTGGTCTCTTGTGCTCATTTTTTAACTTAGAAAATTAGACTTTAAATATCACAGTTTGACTGTGAGGTTTGAGTTTCAATGCTGTCATTTCTTAGCTGTGACCTAGGACCAGTCACTTAACCCTGCAAAGCTTCTGTGTCCTCCTTGAATGGATTAAACAAAATTATTAGCATAGGGCATTCAGCACCGTGCTGGGTGCATTTTAATATAATAACTTGCCATTATTATCATCATAAGAAAAATAGAAAAATCTGGAAGCCCCACTATAACAGCACGAAATGATTAAGTTACAAAAGCCAAACAAAATGACGCTAAAGTAGAAGAATGATTGCCAATTATTCAACCACTCAGTACAAGAATCCATCCAGTCTGTCAGTTTATAACCCTAGTTCCTAAATCCATTTGGACAATTAAAAACTATTTTTTAAGGAAGAGATTATTAGAAAGCAACATAAACTGAGACCCGTAGCTCCTGCCTAGAGAGCAACTCCAGTCAAGTGTTTTTAAACTAACAGAAATATGAAATGTTCATGTGGAATTATGGGACATATATGCCAATGGGACATTATCAGAGGTCCCTTTCCTCTCTGTCTCCAAATTCATGGAGTGGGGTTAGTTACACCAAGCAGTTTTAATAGAACAAAGTCACATAATGAACTTTTTCACATAAAGTGCATTTTTCCATGATTCACTCACTGTACCTTGTTTACAAAGCTTGTAAATATGGTAGATTAAATGGGTCCCTTTCTCGAGTGTGCAAAAGTCCAGACTCCTCAAAGCCGAGAAGGAGAATGAGGGGGAGGAAGACGGAGGAGAAAGCAATAAAGGGAGGGGCAGCCGGCGGGCGAAATGTGACAGTGAAAACAATGTCTGGCTGTGGAAAACCGGAGAGTGATTCTCGGGAGTGGACGTGGCCAGATTTGCTACCTGCTCCCACCCCACCCCTGGCCAAGGTCAACTTCTGTGCAGATTTGCTGGAGCGTCGGGGGAACTATCTGCTCTCTAGGACCATGGAAACTGTGCCACAAATCAGACCTCCCCCCCTTCCAGGCGGTGGAGATTGAGCCTGAGCACGAGGAAGCTTCCTCTCCTCATTCGGAGAGGTCGGGGTTTCTCCAGGAAAGGAGCCCACTCTTGGAGGTGCAGGGGACTCTGAGCATGCATTGTAGTTGGGGTAGGTGTGGGTTCAAAAGTAAGTTGGGGTATAAAGATATAGGACCAGGGGTATGTTTCAAAACACCTCACCAACAGGAAAAAAAAATGACAAAAGAAGGCTACCTGTAGCAATGTAGCAGCAACTCCTTGATAATTCTTGTATCTCAGTAATAGGCATTTGGAGGCTGTGGTGCTTAATTGTATGTGTCAACTTGACTGGGCCGTGGTGCCCAGGTATTTTCAAACATTTTTCTGGGTGTTTCTATGAAGGTGTTTTTTGTTGTTGTTGGTGGTGGTGGTGCTGGTGCTGGTGGTGGTGGTGGTTTGTTTGTTTTTTGGATAAGATTAACATTTAAATCAGTGGATTATGAATAAAGCAAATTACCCTCCATAGTGTGGGTGGACCTCATCCAATCAGTTGAAGGCCTTAATAGAGCAAGGACTGACCTCCACTGAGCAAGAAGGATTCTGCTAACAAGCTGCCTTTGGACTTGAATTGCAACTATTTCCTGAGTCTTCAGCCTGTTGGCTTCTCCCATCAGTTTTTAAACTCTGCAAGCCTCCACCTTCATGTGAGAAAATTGCTTAAAATACATCTATCACTATCTATCTATCTACCTATCTATCTATCAATCTATCAATCTATCATCTACACACACACAACACACACACACACACACACACACACACACACACATCTTGTTGGTTCTGTTTCTCTGGAGGACCCTCATTATATGGAGGTTCACTGTATTATTTTCTTAAATAGCATGTGTTTGAACATTTGGAAATCAAGCAAACCTATGGCCGAAACCCTCTCTCATCTCACTAGATATGTGACTCTGAGCGAGTGACTGACCTTCTCAGACTCTCAGTCTCTCCATTTGATAGTATCTACTAGTATCTGAAGTTTGGAGAGAATTTCATGAGATAGTGGGTGTAACCTAATTCCCATATGTATTTATGCACTGGTTCAACAAATATTTATTCAACACCATCCCTGGCATTGGAGTTACGACCTTGAACAAAAAGAGAAGAGACCCCTGCTCTGCAGCAGCTTAGATTTCAGTGGATGAGATGGAACTAAATGAGATCATGACACTCCAAACATATAATCACAAACCAGGATAAGGACTTGGAGTAAAGGATCATGATTCTATGAGAGATCGAAGCAAAGGAACATGGCCAAGAACGGGGGCTTCAGGGAGGGCTCCCTGGAGGCAGTGATGCTTGAGCTGAGGAACAGGTGATGCAAAGGCCCTGAAGAGAAAGGGAAGGAGGCAATATTACTGCCAGAAGGGCTGGGGACAGGGAGGGAACATAAGGCCAGTGAGATCGCAGAAGCCAGAGGTCCTCGAGGACCAGGCTGGACCAGGTTGGAAGTCGTGTTGAAGAGTATCAGAGGAGTGTGTTCCAGACCATACTGGGAAGGAAAAAGACAAAAGTTTTCTATTAATATCGTGTGTGTGGGTGTGTGTGTGTGTGTGTGTGTGCGCGCGTGCATTTGAGAGAGAGAGAGCGAGACCATCCAACTTGCCTTTAGGAAAGATGACCCTGGACTCTAAGGCTCAGTGGGTTGGTAAAATTGCACAGGGACCCCAGTGGCCAGGCAAGAGTGACAGTGGCTACAAGCAGCTGCTGCTTTGATCATTGTCACTACTGCCAACAAAAATAATATTGAGCAAGATGCTTCAGCTGTCTTAACGCTTGCTGAGGGCAGAGCCCTATGCCTGTATTTAGAAAGGTGTGTGATCTGTAAATAGATGGCCACCCAGAAAGAATTGCCAGCAAGCAGCAGCCCATGGGACCTCCATCTCGTGCCACTTACTTTGTCCGGGACCTTGGCCAGGCGTTCTTATCTCTGAGCCTCAGTTTCCCCATCTGGAATGTAATACTACCTGACCTAGCAGCCTTGCAGGGCAGCTGTGAGTTTAGTGATATCAGAGCTCATGAATGTGGAATGACTTTGAAAAGTTACAAAAGCACTGGGGGAAAAAAAAAAGGTAAGGCGGTGTTTGCTCCGCATCTGGTTTCCATATTGTCTCAGGCATTCTGCTTTGGGAGAGCAGCCTCCGAGATGACTGCTTAGTTCTAGGTTTAGGCCTCCGGGTCCCCAGTGGTGAGAAGAATTTGTCGATAATGAGAATAACCAGGGCATGGCCTTCTACCCTTCATCAAGTCCTTTTGCAAAAGGGACCCCATTCAATCCTCACACCACACTGGTGGAATGGTAGGCCAGGCATCATATTCCCATTCCACAGACAAAGGGATCAAACACTGCAGGCGATCGGTTCTTTGAGTAAGTGGTGAATCCAGGACGCCAGCTCCTGTCTTGTGCAGCCAAATTCAGCGTTCTGTTTTACACACACTCTGCTTTTCTGTAACAAATAAGTATGGATCATAGAGTTTTAAACCTGGGGTTACTTTAGAGATCAACAAAAGGATTTGTTTTTACCTGCATGCATTGTGTCTTAAACATCGGATTGTGTTGCCAAGGTTTAAGAATTTGGTGGTTCATATAAAAATCTAGGTTTAGGGTTTCTCTTGAAAAATGAACCATCTGGCCACTGAAGATCTCCATTTCTGAAAAACAACCTTGGCTGGAACTGAGAGGTGGCTGCCTCTTTTGTCGGTGCAGGAACTCTCCCAATTTGCCACGGTCCTTTCCTCTCCCACGATGAGATTGCTGCCCACATGGTACCCCAGTAAACTGCATATTTATGATCCCTACTCTAAACCAACCTCCTCATTTTGAAATGGGAAAACTGGTTCCAGAGAGGCTGAGTGACCTACCAAAGGACACACAGCTTCTGGATGCTAGGATTGGGATGGAGACAGAATGTAGATGCCTTTGTTCCCAGCTCTACCCTACGTCACGTCCTTGCTGACGCACATCCTTCGGGTCCACAAGAAAGTCTCCCGCGTGGCCATTTCTTTTTTGTTCTTGTTTTTCCTGCCCAGAAAAGAAGGGCTCAGATATGGCATGTGGAGTGATGGGCAAATTAGGGGGAAGCGTGTAGACAGGTGTAGAGGAGACAAGTCCATGTCACTGTTGCAAAGAACCCAAATCAGTCAACGATATTTAACCCTTTTATCCGCAGCAACAATTGACAAAACAGTCAATTGGTAGAGTAGTTCCCAAATGATGTATTATCACAAAGGTAACCCGAAAGGAGAATAATAGCTGTATCTTCAGGAGACGAGCATTACTCTGCTGTGTAGGACCTTCCCCAGGTAGCATATTTGGAGAAGACCAGATCTCACCCATGGGTGTTCACATCAGTTGGTAACCATGGAGTGCTGGGGCATTTGAGCATATGCATCTAAAATCCTGGGTTTTGTATTCAGAGGCCTCCTGCTGTCTGTGAAATTGGCCACGAGCTGCTGCCCTGGCCTGTATTATAAACCCATCAGATCCTTGTCAAGCTTCCCCGAGCCTCACCTAGGCCTGACAGCCTAAAGGAGGTCCCCTGGCTTTGTCTCACAGAGACCTCCAGAACAGAAAGCTCTGGATGGGGACTCAGGAGGGCTGGACTCTGTTCCCAGCTCTGCTCCAACTAAATTAATTCCAGTGTGATCCTAGGTCTTTCACATCTCTGGACCACAAATGTTTGTTGAAAGGGCTTTTAGAACACCCCCTTCCATAGCAGAAATTCTTTGGTTTGACAATTGCTTGAGGAGGGACAAAGACCCAAGCTCCTTGCCCTGCGCCTGTAGCATTCAGGATTCCTGAGCCTCCTCCCTAGTAGAGGTGGCAGTGGCTTGTTTTTCTCCTCCTGCCTCTGAAACTTCCTGGGGACCGAGCAAGGCTCTCCTGTGGCTGAGGAGTTTGTGTGCTACCCCACGGAGAGAGCGTTCATCTTTATTATTTCCAAAGAGGAGCTGCCAGGGCAACAATGAGACATTTTATGAGAAAGAAGACCTTAAACTGGTTTTCATTAAACGTGGCTTGATGGAGGCGAACCGGAAACATCCATTGGAGCAATGGCAGCCTTTCAAAGCCCCCCTGCAGAAACGATAAGCTATAAAAACAAATGGCCCAGCAACAGAACAAAAAACAAGGCTCCAGGAACATTTGCCGGGCTGCAAACACGGCCCACTGGGCCTTACCCCGCCTTGTGGAGGCTGAACCATCCAGACCTGGCAGATCTACAGGATAACCCAAACCAGGGCTTCTTCCCCAGCCCAGGCGATTCAGTGGTGGGGGACCTGGACAGACGCAGGGCTGGGTGGGTGGGGAAAGTGTCCTGGGCAGCAGCAGAATGACAATGGTAATACAGTTAGCGTTCGCTCTGTGCCAGACACCGAGCGAGCCCTTCGCATGCATCCCAGCCATCGTGCTGACTCCTATAGAGACGCTCCATTCCCGTTCCCATATTGCAGCAGATGGAGCAGAGGCTCGGAGATGTTGAGACGTGTCCCAAAGTCCCATCGCTGAGTGGAAAACACAAGCCTCCAACTCTCATTCCAGAGAGAGGTCCCATTGCTGAGGAGGAAAAATAAGACTTGAACTCTCCTTTCAGAGAGCGTGCCCCAAACCACCGGCTAGTTTACCTCCTATGAGGAAATGAGCAGGACTTAAACTGGCTTTCAGACCTCAGGAGAGAGCGCCTCAGAAATCATCGAGCCCAAACTTCTCATTTTCCACATAAGTTGGAAGCGACGGAGTTGGGCGTGGGGAGGAGACGGCTCTCAGGTATCAGAGAGACCTGGGCACACACACATTTTGCTGTCTCCCCACTCACGGTAGTTTGCGCTTAGCTGGTTCTCCACCCTCACTGAGCCTCTGTTTCCTCATCTATGAAATGGGAAGCGCCACACAACTGGCTTTAACTAGTGTCGTTGTGATAGTGAAGGAAGATGCATTCAACAGATGCTTACTGAGCAACCTCCGTGTGCCAGGCCTGTGCGTGGCCCTGGAGACACAGCAGCGAAGTAAATTAACTAAAATCCCCGGCCCCGTGGGGTCTGTATTCCAGTGGAGGAGACAGACAATAAATATGATAAATACAGAAATGATATTGTGTGTCAGAAGATGATGGAAGTGACTTGGAGGAAAATGCACCCCAGAAGAAGGGGTGGGGGTGGGCGTAAGGAGCAGGGTTAATAAGATCTTCAAGGACTTAGAGCAGGCACTCAACAGAGGTGAAGGAACAGAGCTTCTGGCAGAGGGCACAGGGAGACAAAGGCCCTGAGGGGAGAAAGGCTCGTCTCTGAAGGAACAGCCGTGAGGCCGGGAGGCCGGGGTGTCTGGAATGGAGACCACCGGAAAGCGCCTTGCATAACACCTGGCTCCGGGGTAGCTGCTGCCTTCATTATTCTTGTTTTCATTATGTTAATTACCAGTGGAGCCAGGTGTCGGGGACCCCCCACGCCCATCTGAAGCCTTTCCTAGCCTCCGTTGCCCACATAGGTGGTGATGCGGCCTGGCTCCAGGCCACCAGGTCCTTTGTACAGTTTGTGCTCCATGTGACACAACACAGAAACTCTGTCCTAGAGGGCACAGATTTGCTGACAATGAGTGCCCCTTGGGGAAGAAAGTTGCCAGCGGGAGAAAGTCCCACTGAAAGGACGAACTGTTCCTCGGATGCTCAGGCCCGATGTATTCTGTGACCCATGCACCTGATCCCACGCACAGAAGCCCGAGCTCTCCCAACTCTGCAGAAACTCAGTAGGACATCCCTGTTCATGGCCTGTCCTCAGGGCTTCCTGCTTCTCACCGCTCCTTCCTTCTAGCCCCCAGCAGAGTCGCCTAATCTGGAGTTTAGAGTGTGGATGGGGAGCAGGGCCAAGACCCGAGGCAGGCGGCCCTGTGAGGAAACCATGTGGGGTCTAGGAAAGAGATGTGGCAGCTCTGAAAGTGAGGCTGAGAAATAGAGTCTGCTTCCCAGAGACGTCCTGAAGATGAAAGCGGCAGGATTCAGTGACTGGTTAGATGAGAGAAGAGAGGTCCTTTGGAGAAAGCACTCATATAGCCGTAGAAAGGATAACCAGTAATACAAATGAAGGTGCAATACAGCAGATTAGAAAAGCAGCAGCTGTTCTATACGATGTGACAGGGATATTACAATGACAACTGCAAAAGTATGTACCTTTAGTAAAGACTGACATGGATGTCACATCTCAGGTCTGGCACTAATCACAGACCTTGGGCAACGTAGTTAAACTTTCTGAAACATATTCTTCGTCTGTTGAATGGAGAGAAGAATGAGTCCGATCTGACAGGGTTGTTTGAGGACACCATGAGGGGACAGCCGTCGCAGCGTCTAGCACCCTGTGGTGACTTGCACACTGTTGTGTGGCATGACGGTGATTGTTGTATTGTGCCCCTGCCCCCACTCCTCCAGCCCTGGAAAGCGTCTTAGGAGACTGATTCCTTTAACAAGTCTAAGCAGAATAAAGGAAGGAGCCAGCATTTGGCAAACATGTCGGAATTCAGGTTTATCCTAAATGACTCTGATAACTGAGAGGACAACAGTAACCCCCTAGGGGACAATTCAGAGAAGGATGCCCCTCCCTGCCCCCTCCACTGGCATGGGGGTGGGGAGGTAGCGGACATCGTAGGTGGGGAAGAATTGGCCTCTTCACAGCCAGAAGCGAAGGGTGGATGTGGTAGAACTGGGGCAGGGGGAGGGGAACAAATGGCACATCCTTCACTGATAAAAGGTTGTTGTTGAGGCCCAATAAACCCAGAAGCCAGTCACTGGGCCAGATGTGTGAGGGAGATGGGCGTCTTTTTTCCATTTGCTGAGCAGTTGCCCAGCCCAAGCAGGAGGGACTTGGAGCTCAGGGGGAGCTCTGAGTCTAATGGGGAGGCTGAAACCTGAAGCTTGGAAGACTGGAAGTTATGTGCTAGAAAGAGGGGAGAGGGAGAGTCCCAGACAGGTCTGGTTGTAGCGAGGGGGCCCACAGCACTTTCTAAAGAAACTGCTTCCTGTCCACAGTTCCTGCCGTGCAGACCCCACTGCCCAGCCCTGCCCCCACCATCGCTGACTGGACAAAGATCGGGCCCCTGGCCCAATAGCAGCCAACCTGATGGCCTAGATGGTGACCTGTGAACTGGCCTTCTAGGCACTGATGAAATGCACCAATCAGGTTCTTGCGCTTGGGTCTCTGAATTGAGGAGAGAGAGAGTTGACTAGTCGTGAGACATAATAAGGCTGCAAGGCAAGAGAAGCCAAGGCAACGGTGACCTGCAAGCTGAGTTCTGGGAGAGCAGAGAGCGTAGGGAACCAGAAGAGGGGCAGCAGAGAGAACCAAATGGCACGCAGAGACAACACGAGCCGCCCCCGTTCCCGACACTTCCCCACATCCCCTGGGCCAGCAGAAGCCTTCCCCAAACTCCTCTTTTCCCGAGGTAGCTCAAGTGCCTCCTTGATTCTTAAACAACCCAAACTGACCACATGCTGCCTCATCTACATGCCCCACCTCTGTGGTCTTCTCCAAGGGAAGGGAACCTGGAAGGAAGCCAGCCTCCAACCCGTCCAAGGCAGGGAGGCCTTGTTTACAACAGCCCTGGGGCCGAGTCGGGGGGGCACAGCAGTGACCGGGCCACTCACTCATCTTTATGAGAACATCCCCCACGTGGGAGCCTTCCCTTTTCATCAGGATGTTTTTCTTGATGTCCAGCCGAAACATTCCCATTTTTTTATTTCTTCCTATGAGTCTAAGCTCTGGCCCTCGATGTTACTGGCTGATATAAGCCCTGTCTCCCTGCAGCTCTCCCTCTGAGTTCAGATATTTGACTGCTTACGCGTGGACAGACCTTTGCCGTCGCTTCCCTCCCAAACAACTCCTCAGCAGCCCTTGTTGTTTTTTTCAGCCTTGCTCCTCCATTCATCCCAGAAACCGAGGTCTGATGGAGTTCAGGGACAGATGGAAGGACAGATTATACACAGCAGGCACAGGAAGTCAGGAAGGCAGGCCAGGAGAAGAGCTTGAGAGGATACCGGGGATATAGAAGCTTTAAGCAGATATAGGGCCTAGGAGACCACCCCAGTGGCCAAAGCCCAGGAGGGACCCCTGTAGAGGGTTCGTTCCCTTCCCTAAGGGGTAGAAGCCAAGAGTGACTACTGTATTTCCCCGAAAATAAGACCGGGTCTAATATTAATTTTTGCTCCAAAAGACGCGTTAGGGGCATATTTTCAGGGTCTTGTTTTTTCATGTACAACAACCTACATTTATTCAAATACAGTCACGTCATCTTCTTCTGGAACATCATCATAACGTACTAAATGCATCCGTCTGACTGACGTGGTAGGTCTTAGTTTCAGGGAAACACGGTACATGTGATTGTGTAGGAAGACCAGGTGCCTTTCTCGATGGAATTAGGATGCAAAAGGAAGATAAGTGCTGGCCACAGTGGAATCCATTAGAAGACTCGGACAAGTCTTTGAACATTCTTTTTGGTGTCAGACAAGAGATATCTGATCCGTTGTTAGGCAAGCTGTGGGTCGTCTTAAAGTCAACAAAAATTTGGGTCAAATATGTGGCCCAGATCTGTTGTCAATGAGAAGGGGCAAAAGAGGAAACTATCTGGGGGACACTCAGGGCTCTTCATTTTTCCATGAAAGGAGATCTATACCATCTTCTTTTTTTTTCTGTTTTTGGCTATTTCACTGCTAGCGTAAGTCTCCGAGGAAGTAAAATTTGGTGGCATGTGTCATGGAGTCACTGGGTGTCGCTTTTTCAAGAGATGAGAGAGAGAGAGAGAAAGAGAGAGAGAAAGAGAGAGAGAGAGATGAATTTGAGTCCTGATAGTATCCTATAGTCAAGAGTGAGGAAATAGAGTACAAATGCCACTACTCTCCTCTTCCAGGGCTGGTATCACCGAGATACTTCCCAGCAATCTTTTCACTGAGCCATGGTGAATAGAGATCTCCAGGCAGCCAAGGCCAGCTCATCTCAATTAGCACTCTAGATGAGACATTATTTGCCATCTTGGGTAATGATACAATCTTCCATAATCTTAGATTTTAAGGGTAAAGGGGCAAAGAGAGTGGTGACCACTGGTTAGCCATACTGAAAAGAACCAGAATTGACATTTTCTGCATGATATAGGGGAAAGAACCTAGCTTTGCTGACTTGGATTCAAATCCTGGCTTCACAGTATGCAAGTCCTATGATCTTGGATAAATTCTTAGGTGTTCTGACTCTCAATTTCCTCAGCTGTGAAATGGGTTTTCAAATATTGACTGTGCATGATTGCTGTGAGGATTAAAGATGGTATATGCCATCGCTTTTCACAATGGCTGGAAAGTAATAGGTGCTCGATAAAGGGTAGCCTGGTATGAAAATTGAGGAAGCCCTTAAAACTCTTTCAAGTCTATCTGCTTGACGTAGTGTGTTTTGGACTAAATCGATTCACATAACATTGATTTGGCACACCAGCACTTGTCTATTTTCGATGTTTGTGAAACTAACCAGGGCAAAAACATTCCTGCTTGGATTATTATCTGGAATCAAATGACAGTCCTTGTCTGGCTTTCAAGACAACTCATTTTGTATAGATATGTAGCTGCACAGTTTTTTCATTCTGTCTGTGGTATGTGCCGAGAAATGGCCAATTTTTATGTTGGAGAAGGCACCACAAAGATTGTGCAAGCTCCTCTTGATGAATCATTAAACTGTCCTGTGAATGTTCCTTACCAGAGATAATCAGATACACAAGCCAGATAAGAGCCAAGAATGAGGGTGACAATTCCTGCCATTCATTCACTATGCAAAGTCAGTAGCGTGTCCTCTAGGACTAAATCCCCCTGCCCACCTCCACTACTAGAGCTCTTTTCAGCGAGGATGCTGGGCCCAACCCCAGCAAGTACCTGGCCTGATTCGCCAACTTGACCTCTCGTCAAAGCTATGATTTTGCTGGGACCTGAGGGGGAGCCGGACTGTTTTTGGCTAGCTTAAGGTCTTTGTAAAAGTAAGTTGTTTGTCATCTTAATTTTTAAAAGCATGGAATTTGAAGTTCTTGCCAAAAAAATTAGCAACCTTGTACATTGCATGTAGCTCTTGCATAACAGATGGTGGTCTGGGAGGTTGATATTTTTCAAAAGTTGATGACTTCACGGCTTGATGTCCTGAATGAAGTTGTTTTCCCTCAGATAGCATTTCAGGAATGGGGACTTTTGATCAGGAAGAAGACCTGAGCTGAACCCAAACTTGGGACGTGACTTATCTGAGTTTCTGAAATTCTCTTCCAAAGAAAACTTTATATATATTGTTTTTTTCTTCCATGTGTGTGTGTGCATGTGTGAATATATATATAAATATATGTGAATGTATATATATATATGATACACATATTTGTTGGCTTCTGCACTTCTTGCTCTTTTCATAGGGAGTGGGAGCCAGACGACAAGAGAAGCTGTTATCTGAAGTTCTCACAGTCCCTGGCGAGTAAGGAACAGCCAACCCTTACAGGACAGACCTAGGTGCCTCCCAGAAACTGCATAAGCTTTGCATAAGCATTTGGTCTGTGGGGTGCTGGTCTGAACTGACCTTGCTCTTTAAAGGAACAAAGACGATTCTTTCCCAGAGAAGAAGATTTTGACTTTAAAAGCAGCTATTCATGGTACAGTCTTTGTGTGAATGTGCCTTTGAGTGTTGCTCCCAGGAGAGTAGGGTAAAGAATGTTAAAGCTTGGAGGCACCTCCAAGATACTGGGGTTTACCTCCCTCGTTTTTCAGATGGGGAATGTAAGACCTCAGATAAGAAGGCATGTCCTGAGCTAGTCAGTGGCCAAGCTTTCATTAACTCTTATATTTTCTCCTCCCAAGTGAGAATAGGCTACCTCTTATCCCAACCACCCCAGCCATCTCAGCTTCCATATTTTGTAGAAAGGATCAGCCTTAAAAAGCACCAGCCTAGTGCCCTAGCTCTCTGTCTGGAACATTCCTACCGCACCAAGCTATCATCAGCCAGAGTGGAAGAGGAAGGTGTGATGTGATTTACAGGAATGCTCAGTGGGCACCTCCTCTGATAAAGTGACACCCCGGTCTCCAAGGTGCACATCACCCCAATTCCCCCAGTGCATTCTTCCTTCTCTCTTAAAAAGCACAATCTTTTAAAGATGTCACAGAAAGGCACGTTGACTTATCCTGATCATGAACTTGAAGACCACCCAATCTATGTCTCAATGCGGTGTTCTCACCTCTCAGGTAGGGCATCACTGAGCTCTAATCCACAGGGCATTGGTCTGGGAAGGCAGTCATCCACCACTGTGTTCCTCCAGAGCCCCCAAGATGCCCTTGGCACCTTGACCAAATCCTTTCCCCTTTCTGGGACTCAGTGTCCTTGTTTATAAGGTATGGGATTCCATCAGCATTTCCAAAAGTGTGTTCTGAGAAATACAGGTTCCACAGAACCATAAAATATTTACTAAAAACCAAAAAAAAACCAAAAACAAAACCAACTCCCCGTGGATGTATTACATCAGTATTATTTATTCAAAATAAATAGTTTTCATTATCTTTATCTCAGTAAACACTACTTAAATGAGTGTTCTTTTTAGAAAATCACATAAATTCTGCCAATTCTGGATTAAATGAAATTAAATAAGTTGTTTCATTTCAGGGCTTAGCAGAGCCTTAAATATGAAAATGTGCCTTGGAAAATCTCCAAGCACAGATGAAATATACACTACTTCTCAAACACATGTGGCCACGATGGCCTTTTGAAATCCAGTGTCTTGCCTCAACTTGACAAACATGGGACAGATGATGTGTCAAACTCTGTGGCGTCCGATCTAGCACTGTGCTTCTTTTGTACACGCTTCCTGGGTATGTCTAGTAGCTCTGTTTTCTAAAATAATAGATGGACCCACTTCCAGGTTTTTCTCTCCCATTATCAGTGTGATTCTGTTTGCGTTTTCTCAGCTTATGTTTTTTCAGATGCAGAAAATTATGTAATTAGCTGTGAGGTCTCAGGCCATAATTTAGGAAACGTTTCCCACTTAAATTAAAGGCTTTGCACGCCCACCCAATCCGTAATTGTGTGGATCTTTCAAAACTCTCCGTTGGCTTCATTTAATTCTTAAACATTAATTTAGTGGGGGAAATCTTCAAAGAAGGGGTAGAGGGATAGAGGAAGCGTGGCTGGTAGGACAAAATATTAATAGGTGGTTAAAAGCAAAACAGTAATTCTTCCCGTCTAAGCTTGCAGCCTTTGGTCGGGGTGGAAAAGAAACAATCGGTTATTCCGGGATTATATAGGTTTCATTGACTTAAAATGACCTAAAAGCAGTCAGAGCGGGAATTACTTTGTCTTTATTTTTTCCCTGAGGAGATAGAAAGAAAAACAGCGTTTTGGGTTTTTTTTTAAATCTGAAAATGCCCTTTTCTGTGCAGGTTTCCAAAAACTGTTCTTTAAAGAATGCGATGCTATTTGACAAAGACCAAAAATTAAAACGGAAAAATCCCATTTAGCCAGCAGTGTTGCTTGTAGAGCTATTTAGCTCAGCAAACTCCAGCCCAGTCCGCAGGGCAAGGCAGGGCTCCCCGTCATCTTGGGCATCTGAGCTGAGGCTGGAGCTGTGTGCAGTTGCCATGGTGATTGCTGTCAACAAAGGTTACCCCTGGTGGAACCTCTTTGGCCCCTTGACCCACACACGGAGTTGGAATAATAGACTCTGTAAGTGGCTTCTGCTCTGCAAATAGAGACAGGGCTGGAAATCAATTATTAATGAGCTGGGTGACATTGACATTCATCCACATTTAATAAGCACAGCCCAGCAACCAGAGGAGAGCAGGGGTTTGCCCACCAAAGTCCCACGGGTTGATAAGGAACTCAGGGAAAAAGAAAATGCTAGGGACAGAAACCCAAAGAGAAAGAGACGATGGTCTGTCTATAGCCAACAAACAGATTTTAATTAGTATTTAGATTTCTCTGCGTGACATTCCTTTTGATACCAGTTTTTATCCTAAATGAACTCAAAGGATTTGACAGGCGGATCATACAGAGCTTCTCCTCCTTACTGCCTCCCACTTGCCTACCAGAGAGACATATGGAAGGTGCTGGGGCTCGTCCACATTTTGGGAGGAGAGGGAATGCAGGATTCTGATAGACTAATGGGTACAGCCTTCACTTGCGGTTCAAAAGCCCATTGGTTCAGTTTTGGACTTCCTTGCAGAAAAGTAAAATGCTAATGAAACATAACAACAACAACAACAACAAAAAAGCTGTTGAAATGTGTGTCCCTGTTACCTGAGTTCTCTGTGCAGAATAAGCAGGACTTTGGTTTCTAAGGCTTTCTGTGGAAATCACTCTGGTTTATCTTTTTCATTCCCTTACAAAGCAGCCCATGATTTCTTTATATCTGAAACAGTGCAAAACTGCATTCGTACTGTATAGGAGGCTTACCCTAACTACACATTCAGCCTTCGTGAGAAAGGTCCTTGTTTTATTTAAAAACATGCCTCTGCTCTAAAATGGGAGTGGGAAGGCAGAGACACTGATAGTTTTCTAGAACCACTTCACAGATTGGTAAGCTAGGAACTGAAGGAATGAGCTGACTATGAAATTTGCTCAACTGACCTTTGAATTAAAAACACCAGCAGGCAGGCCTCCCTATGGCCCAGGCTTTGTCACGTCTCAGGCCTGGCATTTCACCCTTTGATATTCTAGAGGCTTTTCTGGAGTCTGTCACTTCAGAGGGGGAACCGTCCTCCACCTCTAAGCTCTAAACATGTCCCAGCTTCGAAGACTGTTCTTTCAGCAGACTTGTCATTCCAGACATTGATGCTTGTGGCACCCAGCGTGGCGGTGAGGGGAGGTTTCTCGGGGAACTGGCTGCTGGCTGCACTGGTCTGCAGTGAGTTCTCCTGTCAGTGGAGCCCAGCCCACCTCCTGGCAGGCTGACAAAGGAGTCCAAGGTGCTCGGCAGAGACTGGAGCCAATTAAAGGCTACAACTTGGGAACAGCCTTCCTAGCATCTCCTTTTTAATCTGGACCTTTTACCTTTTGATATTCTAGACGCTTTTCTTTTGCCCTCTGTCAGCATAGAATTTTTTAAGGTGACTGATGTCTCAGGTCAATAATTACATGTGGCAAAAAGTTCTTAAGCTACAGCTTTACATGCCTCTAATTTCAAGGCAAAAGCTTGAGGTTTCACAGTCCCTTCCGGTATAGGGTTGAGGCATTGGACAGAGGGGGCACGGAGGCCATCAGCATGCTACCAGAAGCAATCTAGGGCCTGCCTCCGTTTCCTGCAGGGTCTCTTGATAGGGTCTCAGGAGTCAGAGTAGGGGGTTCCCCCCAACTCCAGCCATTGCCTACACCCCTATGTTTAGTGTGGCCTCTCCATGGGGGGTGAGAAGTTCAGATGCATTGCTACAAAATTCTTTAAGTTTCAATTTTTATATTTATTTCACAATTTCACCTCCTTAAACAGAGACGGATAAATCTGGATTCTGTAAGACCTTATCCCAGGCCCGACATCATGTCAGCTGAGAGGATCAACAAATATTTACTGGGCACGTACTGTGCCTTGGGCACAGTGCTGGGGCACAGCGGTGGGCTGTGTAGAAAGGGTCTCCGTCCCCAGGAGGCATGCATGGAGCGGGGAAGGCCAGACAAATACTTGTGGGAAGTGCCAGGAATCTGTGCGTGGGTGTGGCGGCCTTAGCAGTAAGGGTGAGGGTCATCTGACTCAGAGCAGTGACTCAGGGCAGACGACCTGGAGGAGAAGCTGCTAACCTGAGATCCGTAAGGTTCGTCAGGTGACAAGGAAAGGAGAGAGCTTCCGTGTTTCCCCGAAAATAAGACCGGGTCTTATATTAATTTTTGCTCCAAAAGACACATTAGGGCTTATGTTTCAGGGGATGTCATCCTGAAAAATCATGCTAGGGCTTCTTTTCCGGTTAGGTCTTATTTTCGGGGAAACACAGTAGGTTAGAGAGTGGAGGTAGCTGGGACAGGAAAGAAGCTGGAAGAGGTGAATTTGCCTTATGCCTTTCTCCTGAGAACAGTGGGGAGCTCCTGAAGGGTCTTACACAAGTGGGGCAGAGGGCCCTTCGTAGCTTTTATGTTTTAGTAAGCCCACTCTGGCCACACTGGGACAATGGATTGGAATTTGGGACTTGAAACTACTGTTGTTTTGTTTTGTTTTCATAACAAGGGGGGGAAGAAGATATGGGATGGGGGAGTTGGTCCCACCCCCTTTCGCAGGTCATGGGGCTGGAGAGGGTATAGGCAGCCCCTTTCATATGCAGGAGCCCTGCATCTATTTTAGCCCCTCCTTTTCCACGTTTGCTACCTGTGGCTCACACCAGTCACCAGACTCTCAGTTTCCCCAAATGTTTGTGTCTTGGGTGTAAAACTGTAGCTGCAGTGTCACTCCTCAGTTGTGGCTTAGGATAGACTTCCTCTTTATCCTCCCGCTGCTCCTGGCTTTTCTTTCTAAAATTAATATTCCTGGGTCTGCACACGCTCACACATACTCTTGGCCGTCATTGAAATTAGGTGACCAAGATGTAGTAGAATTCTGGCACGTTGGCTGAAGGTGCCCATTTGTTTCTGGAAAGCAGTTTCCTGCTTTCTGATAGTCCAGGGGATATTTCCCCTATCATTTGGAAGGAGGACCTGGTGAAATAACAAGTCAAGCAAGCTGAGTGGGAACGTGTGTCAACCCCGCTCGGAAACCTGGTTAGGAAGGAAGCCCCGAGCCACTGACATAACATGCTGGTGTCGTCACACACGATGAAATACTACATTCTAGATGCACCGGGAGTGAGTTACAGCCACATGTGTGTTTCAGATGCCAGTCACTGGATTCCTTGGGGACACCACTTCTCTCCTATGTCTTCCACTGACCGTGATGCTTAACTGCTTTCTCTCCAAAGCCATGGGGTCCTGGTTCTGAATGACTAGGGAACCGCATGTCATGGACTGGTACTAATTTCAGGTTGTAGCCAGACGCCAAGCATAAGAGTGAGACTTTGAATGAGACTAAAAGTAATCCTTGCTACCGTTTATTGAGCTACTGCTTTGTGCTAGGCTGTGTGATAAGTTCTTTAGTACGTTTTATCAGCAAATCCTTCCATCCATTCAGTGAGGAGTTCCTCTTATCCTTTTACAGCGCAGGAAACTGGGCTTTGTAAAATGGTTTCCCTTGCCCAATGCACCTGGCCAGTAAGTGGCAGGGCTGGGGTTCAAACGCGAACACCTCTGATTGTAGAGGCCACTTTCTTGACCAGCTCCCTGTACCACCACTCACCCGCTGGGTGGACCTGCCCCTCTCAGGGCTTCACTTTCTCTCTATCATCAAGATGATACGGAAGATTTAGTTCATAGGAAATTGTATAAAAAAAAACCTCAAAACATAGAGGAATGTGCAGAGCTGTCCTGGAGGAAGTGTGGGTATGTGAGTCAGGGGTCAGCAGGGAGAGGTCCTGAGCATGTCGCTTAGTCATCTCCCCCCAGGAGCTGCACACCGATGTCCACACGCCAGTCCAAGTGGTATAAACGGCCTGCGGGTCTCCTCTCTCCTCCCCTGACCCCACGAATTTCTGATCTTAGCACGTCTCATTTTCTCTTCTTTTCAATTTGCTACTCTTTGGTTCCATTGCCTCCTCTGGTCTGACATACCAGACATACAGAGAGTGAGATGGGAATATGATCGCCCACCATATTGGGTGAAGGTGAAGATTAAATGCCAAAATACACAGGGTGGGCTCAGCCCAACGCCTGGCACAAGGCACTTGACAAACGGTGGTTCCTAATAAGAGTCATATGGATATTGCCATTATTGTGGAAGACACGGAGGGGAGATGGAGATGAAGGAACATTTGAAGAGTCCCGAGCCCTGGTTAGACTCTCTAGTCACATGCTTCGCCCTCTGCCACGCCGCTCTCACTCGCGCCTCCAGAATCAATGAAACAGCTTCTTGGACTTAGCCTCCATGCCCAAGAGGCCTCTGTCTCAGCCTGGCCACTTGTATCTGTGACTCCCCTGCCAGACTTCACTTTGTCCCCTAATGGACACATCTGCTGACAAAGGAAATTCCCCCGTTAGGTGAGAAATGTACTTTGGGAAAACAGGGCCGTACCCTCAGCCCCTCCCAGTGCCGACTCCCACCATCCTTGCAGTTCAGCCAGCCTTGTCAGCCAGGAAGACATTTTCTGACTCATTCCCAGGGTTCTAGGAACAAAGAGTCTTCACCAGTGAAGGGTTTTAGGTGGTGGGAGTGGGGGAGGGGGCCTTCTACTGTGAGTCCTGTGAGAACAGGAACCCTGTTTTTGTCACTTGCTGCCATAATCGCAGCACCTGGCATTGGGGCAGGCTCCTGTGAAGGGGTTACTAAAATGTTTTGGAATAAAGGAAAAGGTGCACTGATTAACTGCGAGCCTGGCATAAGTGAGGAAGGCACCTCACACAACCTTTCTGTCCTTGAGGTGGGAGTGCAGCTTGAGAAGGACCTACAGTCAGACTGAGTTTGATCCTGGCTCCATCACGTAATACCCTGTGTCTTGACCTATTAGGTCCTTGGTGTTATGTCTCAAACTGAGATGAGAGGAGTACATACTTAAAAGGGACTTGGGAAGAATCAATGAGTTAATATACAGAAACAGCTGTAGAAACTACACTGGCATCTGGTTTGTGCTCAGTAAGTGTCATCATTATTACACACTTGAGATATTAGACAGAGAGGTATCTTTGCTTGTTTTTTGAGGGCAGTGATGGGTCTTATTGAGTTTTGTACCCCCATATTAGCTCATATCTAGCACATAATAGGAGCCCCTATTGCTGGTGATATTTGTAATGATAAAGGGAAAGTAATCATATTGTATGAAGGTCTGACAATTAAGTGTGTGACCTCATCCCAGGAAAAGTGCTGCAAACCTCATTGCTGAATATCACCAGGGTCACCTTCGAAGTACTGCCTTTGGGAAGCTATGCACTGATGCCAGTGCTTAGCCCACCCTTCAAAGCAATTTTGGAACTCTTTTTCTGGAACGGCCATCAGAGCTGTCGTCGTATTACCCTTGATGTCCTGAATGTCATCAAAATGTCTTCCTTTCAATATTTCCTTTATCTTTGAGTAAAGAAAGAAGTCATGGGGACCAGATCATGTGAGTAGGGAGGGTGTTCCAATCCAGTTATTTGTTTACTGGCTAAAAACTCCCTTACAAACAGCGCCATGTGAGTTGGTGCATTGTCATGATGCAAAAGCCATGAATTGTTGGTGAAAGTTCAGGTCATCTAACTTTTTCACGCAGCCTTTTCAGCACTTCCAAATAGTAAACTTGATTAACTGTTTGTCCAGTTGGTACAAATTCATAATGAATAATCCCTCTTATGTCAAAAAAGTTTAGCAACCTCATTGCAACAAGTCCGCGAACTTCATTGTCAGACCTCCTATAGGTCCTTAGATCAGAGGGAGAGACCTGTACAGCTGGAGAGGCTCTAATAAAAGCATTGCAAAGTGAAGCAATTTAGCCCAGGTCACCCTATGTGTTAACGTCGAAGCTGGAACAAGGACGCAGGTCCAGGAAGGACTAGACATTAGCCCTTGGGTCCTTCCATTCTTGTGGGGGCTTCTCCAAGTCAGTTACTTTGAAACGGCCCCCACTGCCTTCAAACCACAAATAAGATGAGGAACTCCTTTGGAGGGGACGCTGGGTGTCCTGTTGTTCAAGCAGTGATCTTGCACAGCCCTGCAGTCTTTGTGTGATTCAGCCTTGGACAAGGATATCAGTGTGGGAAGGCTAGCGCCTAGGGGACAGTGCCCTGGGTTTTGTTTGCCAGTCTTTTTACAAGCATGTTTAATGACTGTGAAATTTCCAAGCCTCTCATTCAAACAAGTGAGAGGAGGCCCCCAGGTTTGCTTTGTGCTTTAAAACTCTTCAAATATGTTGAAGCTGGAAAGAGAGAAGAGGGAGATTGTGTCCGATCGTTGCCAGTGGTGGCTCAGGGAAAGCCCAGTTTTCTAAGAAAGGCAGCCTGGCAGGGGGAGTGGTTTCGATCACTGAGCTAGAAGTCTGGGCCTGCTGGAGAGTTCCCATCAGCAGGTTGAAATCGGGGGGAGAATTACCTCCTTTCCTGACTAGCTTGTGAGTATCGGTGATTTGTGCATGTGGTTATACGCCAAGCCACCCTTTATCATATTTTTAAAGGGAACCGAGAATCTCTGGGGACCTCTCTGGGCTCTGACATTCTGCTAGCAGGAAGTCGAGAGTCATTACTATGAAAAATGGCATCAGGGACGCAAATGCACATCAGGGGCAGACAGTGGGCTGAGCAAACACATTAATGTTCAAGGGGCAAGGGAGGGGTGGCTTGTCATGTGGAGGGATCGGCTGCCTTTCTCTAGAAGCTACTCCCAATGACTGCTTTACAAGATGGGAAACATTGTGCTTGCTTTGGCAGGGGTTCCTGCTGGTGACTCGAGGGTTGCATCAATTCATTCCAAATTGTGTTGGTAAGCAATGGGAGTCTTGCCTTCTGGAGAATTACTGCTCCTTCAAGATATCCTTGCCAGCAAGCCCAGCCCAAGGAGTAGCGGGCCAAGGCCCCCAGGGTGGATTATTCACTTATAATCAGGTCTTTCCTCCTGGTTCCCTCCCTTCGCCTGTGCCTCTCTATCGAGGCAAAAATCTAGTCAAAGGAATGCAGGGGCAAAGAGACTTGGAAAAAAATCAGAGAAGAGATCGACTCAGAAATGCAACATAACCAGGTTCCCTGAGCAGACTTCAAAAGGTCAGTTGGGCTCTGGAGCCCCATGTGATGACCTCACGATCAAACTATTCCTTCATAGTCCTGTTAGAATCCAAACTGTGCTCATGTGTGAGCCGGAAAGGTGTTCTGGTGGGAGCAGAGCCCACCCCCAACTCCAACTGCTGCCTGCAATAATTGGGCATCGTAACTCTTTAAACACTTGGATTTGATTTTCTAGGGAAGATAAGCCAAGTTCCCATGCTTGGGTGGGTGCTCCTTTTCCATCCCTCCCTTCCCTCTCATTTCCCTGCTCTTGAGGCCCCAGCCAAATGCAGGGAGACAGTGTGGCTTGTAATGCCAGTCTTCTTGGAGATCTTTGCTTCTCGGCTGAAAACTGGGCTGTCGTAAAGAGATATTTGTAGGTTCTGACTACAGGAAGATGAGTGGAGGGAGAGAGGGAGCTATCATTATTGCAGATATTTCAGGCATTGGTTGCTGCTCTCCGGTCCCAGAGCACCACGGCCTGATCCAGATGGAGAGGACACATGTCAGATGCTTTGGCCACACACAGGGGCCCAGCCGACTACAGCCCACGGCCGAATCCAGCCTGCCACCTATTTTTGTTTTATTGGATCACAGCCACACCTATTCATTTACTTACTCTCTATGGCTGCCTCCATGCCACAATTGTAGAATTGAGTAGTTGTGACAGAGACCATTAGACCCACAAAGCCTAAAGTATATAGTCCCTGACTCTTTACTATCTTGCCAACCCCTCGTCCACACGATGGTTTTCAGAAACCTGTAAATCCCTTATGTCCCAGAGTAAGTTATCCTTGGTTTGGGATCAAATAAGATGGCGGAAGCAGTTCAGTTCTTAAATTGCAAGGAAACCACTCGCACACTCATCCACTGAGTCATTCATTCAAGGAATGTTTGCCATGAGATGTTATTATCAGTGTCATGATCGCCATACTCTCTTCCCCTGAGGGACACCCAGGCTGTAGGCCACAACTACTGGGGAGAAGAGAACACTTCTGGAAAATTATTGACTGTTAACGCAAGACAAGTCTTTTGTTTTCAGCTAGTCCAATGACCTAATTTTACAGATGAGGAAACTGAGGCTCAGTGAAGGGAAAAGTCTTATTCCAGACACATGATGAGTTAGTGGTAAAGTTGGAACTAGACCTTTAGTCTCCCAGGCTAGGGCACTTACAGCCCAACAGATGGCTGTCTTCTTTCTGCCATGTCCTCTGAGTCTGGTCAGTAGTAAGCGGTGGCCGTGGAAACATTTTGGAGAGCAAGAGTTGACTGTGTGATTCAGCAGTTTCTCTCTCTGAAGATAAGTCCCTGGTTGTTTTTTAAGTGAGGCCGATTGCAGTGATTATTCACATAAATTGCACCTGTCTCTCCTCCGCACAATGCCAGACCAGGGGTAATGTGAGCTCCTTGTAAAAGGAACCCGTGTTTTCCAGGTGATTATAAATTACATATGAATGTCAGCTGAAGATCCTGGCAGACATTCTCCCAGGGAATTCTTAACTTGCATATATTAATATTTGCAGAGTAACCTTTGCAGAGTAGCAAAGTTTAGGCTACTCTTGGAACTGAAGAACAACTTTGAAGTTTAAAAATTCCAGTATATTGTGAGACTATATTTAATCCCAATTCTCCTTCCTCTAAGACTTTCTGTACACCCCCACTGAGTTACGGTTTGAGTCAAAACATGAACTGTGCTCCAAAGGGCCATCCAGGGGCTAAATGGAGAATTGACTTATGTTCGTAGCAAAACTCAAGGATGTCTTGGGTTCAGCATGTGGGTTACCTAGAGTTTTCTCTGACTTTTGAGAATTAGATGTTTGTGACTGATGGGCTTTGGCAGAGAGGGAGAGAAAAAGCCAAAGAATGCAAAGGTAAAGTTGAAGGGTGGACATGCACTGAGAGTGAACGAGACGAGATCACAGTGGCTCTGGCCTGGGAACTCCCTCCTCTGGATCTCAACATGCAGGAACAAGTCACTCCGTGTCAAAGGTCAGCCCTGGCTTCTGCCTTGACTATGACACCAGACCAGCTGTGCAGCCTTGGACTTGGCCTCTCTGAGTTTCGTGTTCCTTATCTTTTTACTTAAGTCAGTGGTTCTCAACTGGGAGCAATTCCTTCCTACCCGGGACATTTGGCCAGGTCTGGAACCATTTTGGTTGTCAACCTAGGCTGCTACTGGCATGTATGTGGGTCCAGGCCAAGGATGCTGCTAAACCTTCTACGATTCACGGGACATTCTCCCCAGGACAAAGAATTATCAAACAAAGAAGTATTGGCCCCAAAAGTCACAAGTGCTGACATTGAGGAACCTTGACTTACAGAAAGAGGCCAGCCCTAGTTCTTCATTGCATCTGTACCAAACCTTACCATGTCTATCGCATAATGGACATGCAACAAATAAACTTATGAAAACATATGCATGTATGTATGGTTGACTATTGTGCCTGCCTTGTAAGAGTGCTAAAAGAAGTATAGTAAATATGGTATGTCTGCACAGTTCTTGAACGGTGCCAGCACATAGTAGGTATTCAGTAAGGTAGCTCGTGATGATGTTATATCGTTTACCTGAATTTGCTTCATGCTTGTTTTAAATGAGAATTCACTTGCTTTCATCCTTTGCCAAGATAATAGGCAGTCTGTACAGGCAGAAAGCCCAGTGGGGCTTTTACAAATATTGGTTTACAAAGAGTCTTTTTTATCTCGTGTTTTCCAGATAGGTAAGCCAAGGGCCACTTGGTTGTGCCTCCATTTCCGTTCCCTCTGGCAGACTTTTCCTAGGCTGGGTTTTGTTTCTCTAAAATTATTGTTTCATTGCTTTGTTGTTCTGAAGGAACCTGTTGGTTAATATTAATGAGTTTTTATCTTGGGCCACTTCCTTCCGGTTCTCTTTTCCAATCTGCCATCATATTTTGCTTCCTCCTTTTTCACATGAGTGCTGTTTGCAGAGCACAGCCTTTCCATGTGCATATCACCTCTGAACCTCAGAGCAAGCCTGTGGGGGTGTGATCAACTCCCGTGGACAGATGGCGAAACTGAGGCGCAGGAAATTACATGACTGCTAGTCACTAACTTCCGATTCCTCATTATTACCCACTCGTGGGTTTGAGAACTACAAAATTTAGGGATAGAGGTCAGAGAAGAGGATGTGACTTGCTCAAACCTACACAGGAAGTGGTACCCAAGCAGGTCTCCAGATGCTTCCATCTTATCTTTCTCAACCCTTATTTCCCCACCTATTCCTGAAGATCGTTTTGAAATTGGATTTCTCATTCATTCATTCAGGGAAGAGTCGCGGGGTGCCTCTATGCTCTGTCATAATGTGATGGGAAAACGTCTGGGTTTGAGGCTTGTTCTGCCACTTGTCACTAGGAAGCTTTTGCCTGAGTTACTTAATTGCTGTGAACTTCAGATTCTCTTGTTAAAAGTAGAGATGACAATCTTTGACCCATGTCATAGAGTTGTCATGACAGCCAGTAGCAATCAGGGCAGTAGAAGGAGTTTGCAAACAGAATTCTTATGAAGATTTTTCTACCCTCTCTTCTCTTCCCCAACCCCTCCCTCGGAGTCTAGAACTGGCATATATTAACACTTCTGTTACGTCGGCACATGAATCCATGAAGAAAAATAATGGTACTGGTGATGGCTAATATCTATTGAGCCTTTATTTACATGAGACACTCCACTAAGCACTTAGATGTATGATCTCATTTAATCATCTCAGCACCTCTATATTGTCAGCATCTCCATCTTACAGATGAGGCAGTGAAGGCCCATAAAAGCGCAGTTTCTTGTTCAGGGTTGCACAGCTAACCATGAGTCAGGCCAGGATTGAATTCGAATTCATTTGGATTAAAAAGCCCATGGTGTTCATTCATTTACTTACTCATTTACTGAGAACCTCCCAGTGCCAGGCTCTGCATAGGGTACTCGGTGGCCCTGCTGATGCTTCCTGAACACCTATCCCCTCTCAGGCAGAACCTGGCTGGCAGGGCATCTCCTCCTCCAGCAGGAGGTGTGGGGACACGTGTGCTTCTGCTGGCCCTCAGTCCCATCAGCTGTGTCAGCTAGTGTCCCTGGGAAGCGGATACCATTAGCGCTTCCAGCTGGGAACAGCTGAAGAGCACCAACGGAGGGCCCAGGAGGCTCAGCTGAGCTGCATGAGGAAGTCGAGCACGCCAGCAGCACAAGTACGGTGATTGTCTGCAAAGCCCCCTGAAGACCCTGGCCCTGGGACCAGTCCCTTCATGCTTCCTGAGCCACTGCCTGCCAGAGCTACTCTTTGGGACTTTTGTCCCTCCTGGCTCATCTTCAGGGGTTTCCTCAGGACAAGGTTACTTCATGGCTTGAAGACCACACGGATTGAAATCACTACGATAAAAAACCTGTTGGGGCTTCCATAGCGCAAACACAACTGTGGCCTGTGGACAAATATTGACGTTTGGTGCTAACTCTCTCACAGATGGCCACCCTTGGCAGAAGTCCGGGTCGGGCTACCGAGCACTGGTTGCTCAAGCAGGTCACAAGGAGTCAGAGTCAAGGGGAGATGCATCTTGGATCTCAGATGACCCTACCCCCAACGGACCCTTTCAGTCTCAGTGAACAGGCAGCTTGGAGTTTGGTATTATTGGGTGTGTTAATACAGCAGTCCTCCTAATTAGTGTGCTAGGGCCACTGTGACAAAGTGCCAGAGACTGGGGGCTTAACGCTACAGAAATTCATTCTCTCACATTCTGATGTCTTGAAGTCCAAACTCCAAGGCATTGGCAAGGCCGTGCTCTCTTTGAAGCCTCTAGGGGAGAATCCTCCTTTGCCTCTTCCTAGCTTCTAGTGGTTGCTGGTAATCCTTGGTGTTCCTTGACCTGTAGATGTGTCACTCCAATCTCTGCCTCCATTGTCACATGGCATTCTCCCTGGGAGTGTTCTCTGTGTCTCTTTGTCCAAATCTCCCTCTTCTTACAAGGGCACCAGTCATTGGATTAAGGCCCACCCTAATACAGTACAACCTCATCTTGATTTGAGTATATCTGCAAAGTCCCTATGTCCACAGGTCATATTCACAGGTACTAGGGTTTAGGAGTCAAACATATCTTTTTAGGGGACAACCCCATGGGTTGTTTGTCCCTTTAGGAAAGGTTATGTACCTCCCTACAGCCTCAGCAGTAGCCTGTATCCAGCCTCCACATTGCTCCAAAGGGACCCTCCCAAGTCACACATCTGGCCAGATCACACCCCTTCAGTGGGATCCCGCTGCCCTCAGGGAAGCGTCCAGCCTACTCAGGGTAGTCACAGAGTCCTGCTTGGTTTGGCCTTGCTTTCCTCACTGCCCTGTCATGACCGTTTCCCCATTTCACATTCGGCATTCAGCGATCCTTCGTGCTTGCAGCTCTCTGAGTAGGCCTACGTCTGGCTCTATTTCAGGCCTTTACATCCGCTGCTCCTCCCTTCAGAAAGCTCCTTTCTTCCCTCTTCCTCTGGCTAACTCCTACTTATTATTCCTCACTTCTCAACCTGGAAGAGCCTTTGCTGACCCTCCACGACCCTCCTGGACTCTGACTCTGTATGGGTGCCCCCGGGCTCCCTCTCCTGCCTCCCCACCCACACTCCCAGTGGCTCCCACATCTCATTGTATTACAAATGTTCTTTACTCCTCTATGGCCTTGACTTGGCTGCAAGACTTTAAGATCAGGGTCCATATCTTACCCTTGTCAAATCCCCAGTCCTAGCTCCTGGCCAGCAAAAATAAATGCTCCTTGAATTGAATAATTGATTGAATGAAAGAATGAGAAAGTAAGCAGAAAGCAAAAATAACAACAGTAGCTCAGCTGCCTTCCTAATTTTGTGAAAATGAAAGGAGACTTTTCTGCCTTTCTGCCAAGGACTACCTGCCACCAAATTCAACCTCGAACCAATGGTTAAAAAAAAGGTATTTCAGGGTGGCCGGTTAGCTCAGTTGGTTATAGCATGATGCTAATAACACCAAGGTCCCTGTTCGATCCCCTCATGGGCCATTGTGAGCTGCGCCCTCCTAAAAAAAAAAAAAAAAAAAAAAAGGAAAATAGAAAAAAAAAGCAGAAAAGAAAAAAAAATCATTGGAGAAAGCGTGTTTCACAGAGATTCCTATTATGCCAGGGTTCAGTCAGGGCTGACAATGAACCAAGAGGGCCGTTCCTGAGGCAGTCTGGATTTGTGGTTGGGAATGTCCAGCCGTGGATATACTGAAGGGGACTGTAGTTCTTTTGAGTTTTCATCCCCACTTCCTTTCTCAGTAAAGGTGGATGGCAACAGAAAATGTGGGTAAACTGACCTAATGTCTTCGGCTTTGGCACATGTGTGGTGTAGCTCTTTTGCATGATTGAACATTTTGGCCCACTAAAGAATAAAAACTGTAATCCCACCCCCCACCCCTTTTTTTCATTGTGTTTTGCCAAAACAAGCTGTGAAAGAATGTAAAATATATCATTTTGTTGGCACCCGTTCACAAGTGAGTCAGTGAGCTCGCTCGCATTTACAACGAAAATTGGATTCTAACCTCCCAAAAATTTATGACAACTGCTCCTTCTTGTGGCTTAAATGTTGACATATAATTAATTTAGGATTTCTTCCTGAGGCTTCCTGTCCAGGTTTGTACCTGCCACAGAAATATCCTTGAAAGTTTATCTAACAGCTGGAGCCGTGAAAAACCCCTACTGAAGCTTTATAAAGCGGGTGGGCTGTGCCAACAGGAAGGGCCCAAAGAGAGAGGGTGAAGGTGCCAATATGGCTGTCTGCCGGAGTTGCCCCAGGTCAGCCGCACGGAATTTGCAGTTTAGGGGAAAGCGTGGGTTCCTTCTGCCTCCGTTCCTTCCAGGCCCCTGTGATGTGCTCCCTCTTTGCTCTGCATACTTCCTTTCATGAAGATGACCAGGCCCTGAAGAACCTAGGCCTCGAACAGCCCAGGCTGGGGCTTCTACACACTGGATCAAGCTAGTCCAGATGCCCAGATCTCTTTCTATGTGGACTAGTGTACAGAGGGCAGAAATGAGAACTGCTGGTAATTGAATGCCTATTGTATGTCAGGCACTGGTCTAGGAGCTTCATAGGCAGAGCTCATTTTATTTGATCTTTTCAGCGACCTGGAGAGGTTAGAATTGTTTTCTTTACTTTGTAGATTAAAAACAAAACAAAACAAAACCCTGAGGCTCAGAGAGGTTAAATGGTTTACCTGAGGTCACCCAAACTGGAAAGGGGAAGAAGTGATGGATGGGTCACATGTGCAGCGCTTCTGTTAGGTCTTTCCTCAGGGTAATCCTCTGAGGTGGGCAGTGTCATCCTTCTCAACCATCCTTACCTGAGACTGAGGATCCATGGATGGACTCGCTTGAGCAGGTGCAGAAAGTTAGACGGTGCCTGACCTTGGACTGCCACGCAGTTGGCTGACTGCAGGCTGGCGCTTGCTCCCCATGATGGTGAGATGTGGGAGACATGGGAATGCGTCCCAGCTTCCCTATTACATTTCAGCCAGCCTTCCCTATGCCCAGGAGTGAGATGCCCTTGACCTCACCTTGCTGCTTTCTAATAGCCTTGCTCCCGGAGGGTCAGGGCAGCACTGGCCACTGACTCAGAGAAAGAGATGCGGTCAGTGAAAAGAAGCTATGCAGTTGCTTTCGATCTATAAGCAGTTCTTCCAGTAACCCAGTCCAGTCCTCATGAAGGGCCCTAGTTTCGGACAGTCTGAAAATGCAGCCCAAGGCTATGGCCAGAAAGCTCATAGGGTGAAGGGAAGGAAGGCCAGATCCCAGGCCCACGTTGGCCACCTCTTACCATGTGACCTTGGGCCAGTCCTTTCTCATCCCGACAACTCTTCCAATGGAGAAACCAGACTGCCTCTGACCTGGTTCCGCTTCTACTAGTGAGGTGACTTTGGGAAGGTTCCTTCACCACTTGGGGCCTCAGTTTTCTTAACTCCAACAGGAGGCAACTAATAGTGTCCAGTTCATCGGGTGATCGTGGAGATTACATGTTTTAATAATGTGTGCACATCAGTGGTCCTCAAGAGGGAATGTGGGGTGGCGTCCCCCTCCCAGAAGGCTTTTGGCAATGTCTGGAGACATTTTTGATTGTCATGACTTGGGGAGGGGGTGTTCTTCTGGCATCTAGTGGGTAGAGGCTAGGGATGCTGCTAAACCTCCTTTGCAAAGCCCAAGATAGCCCCCACGGCAAATAATCATGCAGTGGAAAGTATCCATAGTGTCCAAGTGGAAAATCACTGCTATAGAGAGCATTTAGGACTATTCCTGGCATGTAGTAAGCATTTGATAAATGTTTGTTATCAGTGGGTTCACCTGTCCCCCTGATCCACTTAAATATTTATTGAGCACCCAATGTGCGACAGGCATGTGAGAAATAATGCAGTGAGCAAGTTATATACAACCTGTCCCTGTGAAGGCATTCGAGGCTGCAATCAGACATTAACCAAATACTAACACAAATGCATGGTGCCAACTAGTTTAAAAGCAGGAGCATGTGGAGGGAAAGGTGGGAGGGAGTGCTCAGGGAATGTTTGGCAAAGGGATTTGAAGAGGAACAATAGTCAGGGATTGCCCGTCTGAAGAAGTGGCATTTAAGCCGCCATCTAAGGATAAGCAGAAGGCAGCCAGGTAAGGGATGATGGGGAAAGTGCTCCAGGCGGAGGGAACTGCGTGTTTCCAAAGCCCTGAAAGGGAACACAGCTATGTGCCTCCTCCTCTAGTAGGAATCCATATTCATAGATTGGCACTGCCACTCAGGAATTTCACTTGCTTTTGCAGGGGTTTGCAACACCCAATGGGGCTGGAGTGGACCCTAAGGAATTCATCTGCAGGAAAGCCGAGGCCTCGGGTATATCCTGGGTCACATGGGGACTGCTAGAGGACTTAGGATCCTGCCAAATTGGGCTTTGGAAGTCACTCCAAAGATGCCCCAGCACCAATGTCGTGCCTAAGGTGTCCACTTTGTCATGCCCCAGCTCCTTGATCTCTGGTCCATTTCTTCTCCATGGCATGTCCCAGTCCTCAATCCTGGATACCAGGCTGTCTTGGAAGAGTTAAAGTAGCCCCTGCCTGCCAGGACCTTGGATTTAATAGGGAAACTTCCAGCCAGTTCGTGTATCACGAAATTGTGTTTTCTCCTCTTTAATCTTCAAAGTGACCAGCGACAAAAGCACCGTCTAACTTTCCTTCTCGGAGCACCTGCACATCTAAGTTGGAGACATTTGTGATAGCCAGAAGCCTCCTAACCGGTGAGAGAATGGGTCCCCCTGAGGGGCCCATTGTTACTCTCTTTCAATTACGTGTAGAGCCCTTCATTCCCAGTGTTTGCTGAGTTCACTTATATCCCTATGCAGAAGCTGGAGATGGCAGATGCGGACCTACAAGGACAGACTTTGGCATGGAATTTAAATGCAAATTCAAACCAGAGAGCGTGTCTGCTTTTCAGCACAGTGCAAATGTGACTGGCCATAGATCCCCTCAGAAATAACCTCTGCTTTTCTCAAACTCCTCATTCTTGGGAGGGGACGCCATTGTGTCCCTTGAAGGTGGTTCGCTGGTCAGTGGGCTTCCTGAGAAAACCCTAAGCACGTGCGTGTTTGCAGAGATGGATTAGTGTTTGGAGGCATCTTGTTCCGTGTGTGTTTCTTAAAACCTAACTATGTAAAACACAAAGTAGGTACTCAGTTGGGATCTACCATTATGGAACACATACTTGAACTAAGGACCATGTTTTTATTGCTTGTTCCCACCCACACATCTAACACAAGGTCCATGGTACCGTAGGAACACCAAGAATCTTGTTCTGGGGCATTCTGGCCAATTTTGCTGCTGACCAAGCAACGCTACCCAACAAAAAGAGATTAGAATGATGTCCTACGTGGAAGCCAAAATGCCTGGCCCAGATGTCCCAGGGAGGTGCCATTTTGTCGATATTACAGTAAAAAGTGCTTTTTGACGAAACAGCTTTAGGTTAAGTAGAAATCTCATGGATGAGAAGTCAGGTCCCACCAGTGTGAGTAGAGTTCATGTCAAGGTTTTCCCAGGCATTTTCAGGTTACCTGTGAAAGGATACGGGCAGGAAGGCAAAATTCCATGTGCAGCAATGGAGAATCAGAGCCCCTCAGCAGCAGACGTCCTGGTCATCACTGGGGGAGGCTCTGATTTGGAGCAAGTCAGGCCTTGGAGTTATACCGTGCTGGTAAAGGCAGACCCTCCCTCGATAATCTTTTTAGCATCCCACTCCTTCAAAGACAATTTGGACCCCAAAGCCCTCATGCAGCCAGAAGACATGTGAATATCCCATCAGTTGCATAGAAGCAATAGATTGGAATCCTCCAGATAGTTCACTCAATCTCAGAATGATAAATGATCAATCACTGCATTCCTCCTAAATGAAATTAAGATGTTAAGATATATTGCTTGGGGCTTCTGGATGGGATTTCTGCAGTTGAATTTTCAACAGAAAATGTATTGCTTTGGAATCACTGGGAAAGGGAGACATTCTGGATCTATGTTCAAGCAAAACATTTGACAGTGGAGAAGAATGCTTCAGACATGTTAATTTTTTTCATATTTAAAAGTGATTAATCATCCCAAATACCATGAAGCTGGAAAGCTATAATGCAAACTCTTAGAGGGGAAGGAGAACGCATGTGCCTTCATACTCTGAAGTGAAGGCTTTTGAAGGAGGCTATAGGTGAGCTCATGATGAAAGACAAAAAGCACAGACTAAAAATCCATTTGAAAGGAGAGAGTCTGGACAAAACTCGAGGAATGCAGAGAAATCCACAGACTTACTTTTCTATTAGCACTGTGCAAAAGAAGAAGATGGAGGAGGAGTGAATCTCTTCCAGTTGGTATGTGTGCACCATTGGAGATGTTACTTCCTTGGAAAGTCTTTCCAACCCTCCTGTGAGACCAAGGCAGAGCCGTGATGTGCTCCTGTAAGCTGGAGATTTGACATCTCGGTGTGCAGGGGTCACACCATGGCCCCACCACATACTAGCTGTGTGACTTTGAGTGTGTAACCTCTCTGTGCCTATTTCTGGAGCAATATAATGGGTTAATAATAGCAACCTCTTCAGAGTGTACGGACTGGATGCCATAACATGCAAGTGTCTGTGCTTGATGTATGTTGATGGGTCATTCCTCTCCTTGGTACTCAAATCACGATTTTAATTCATTAATCACATATGAAGTTGAATTATTTGTTGAATGTAATGTCTGACATGTTCACTAGATGTGTATTCCATGAAGTGAGAGCTAGTAGTGTCTGTGTCATTCAACCCTATGTCCCCAATACTTAGTGTGGTTCCTGGTCAATGCTTTAAAATTGTGGGAGGGAGAAGAGGGAGAGAGGAAGGAAAGGAAGGAAGGAAGGAAGGAAGGTAGGAAAGAAGGAAGGAAGGAAGGAAAGAAGGAAGGAAGGAAGGAGAGGAAGGGAGGGAGGGAGGGAGGGAGGGAGGGAGGGAAGGAAGGAAGGAAGGAAGGAAAGAAGAAAGGAAGGAAGGAAGGAAGGAAGGAAGGAAGGAAGGAAGGAAGGAAGGAAGGAAAGAAGTAAGAAAGGAAGGAGAGGAAGGGAAGGAGGGAGGGAGGAATGGAAGGAAGGAAGAAAGAGAGGGAGGGAGGGAAGGAGAGATAGAGGGAGGAAGAAGGAGAAGGAGAGGGAGGGAGGGAGGAAATGAAAAAGGGAGGGAGGAGGGAAAGAAAGAAAAGAAGGATTGATTCTCATACTTTTCAAAAATATAGCTTGAAGGCAATATAAATTCCAAACTGAATTTACCTTCATGTCTTATTTAAAAACCCACTTCACTTCCAACTTTACAGACCAAACTGAGGTAGCTTTTCTCCTATTCCTTTATTTGCAGGTGGGTGTGAATTGGGGCTCTTAGTGCTCAGAAACCCTGACTACCTCTAAAAAGCCTGACTTCACTCAGCTCATTGCCGCCTGTGTTTATCCATTTTCCTTTTCCCTTTCCATCCACCAAAGGAGTTTCCTCCTCCCCTAAGAAGGCTAGTTCCTTTTGTTGCAGAAAATTCTGATTTAGTGGTTGCCTAGAAAACACAAAAAAAGTTTTAAGCAAGTTGAAATTAAAGTACAGTTAATCAAATGCAAAACTCCCTTCAGCCCCTCTCTGCCAAAAATAAATCGTTTTTAAAATGATTTTCAGATCACTGACAAGGATGGCTGTGTTTATGGCAGTGGGGTTGCCTGCCTTCAGTGGCCATGATTGCCAGCGTGCACCCAGCATTTAGAAATTAAACAAAAACACATTGAACTTGCTGAATTAGCTGTTGCCACATTGGAACACTAATGGGTTTAGTGACCACAGCCAACCCAGGCCAGAGTGTGTCAACAGCCAAAGGACCAACCTCGCTGGCTGTTTGTAGTTTGCCCAAGTTGTTACAAGTTTAATTCTTTGCAGCTTACTTTTCCTGCTGTTTGGCCTCTCCCCCACCATGTCTTAGAAAGCACAGCAGCCGGCCCAGCCTCATACGGCAAAGCCATGGAGCGCCTGACCAGAGGTCCACAGATGCAGGCACCTCAGCCTCTGGGGTCTGATGGCAGGTTAGATTAGGGCTCCAGAAGGTTCACTGGGCTGTCCTGCCCCTCTGTCTCTAGGCTGCTTTAGCTAGTCACTTCTAAAATTCATTCTAGAAATGGCCCAACCTGAAGCCAATGTAAAGAGTCTCTTGATTCACCACTCATCTGGAAAAGTGGAGTCTTCCTGCCTCTCTTCCCGTGCAAGAAAGTACGCTGCACAGCATTTGCTCCTTGACAGTGGTTTCTCGGCATTACACCCAGGCCTTCAGCCTTGCCTGAGAAACCAGCTCGGCTGTCTCCATTTCCGGACAGCCAAGTCAAGTGCTGGGTTGCGGGACCTCGGTGGTGAAGAGGTTAAATTGTTCAGCAGCCTGGATGTGTGCTTCCTGCCCACACTTGCTCCTGGCCTAAGGCAGTGCCTGCTGTTTGGGGAGGGGAAGGGGAGGTCTCGCCTGGACCCAGGTGGCCAACAGGCAAACCATGTTATTAAGAAGCAGGGATCGCAAAACCTTGATCTTCAAAAGAGACCCCTAATTAGTCCCTGGTCCAAGAGTAAATGGCATTCCACCTCAGCGAGGCTGGGAAGGGCGCCTTGGAATCCTGGGGACTAATTGCCATTATTGGCTCTAAGAAGATCCTGTTGTAAACACTTGTCATCCGAGCCACTTCTGGTCAGCAAACAATTTGAGATATCAAATTGTTCCCTTCGCCTTTCAAATTCTCCAAAATGCCTGGCCGGCTCCTTTTTCTAGGAGGGGCATCTCATTCTTACACAGGATAGCCTTCTTAGCACCCAGACTAGAGAGAGGTCTCTGCTTCTCTGGTATGCTATGGCAAGCTCATCCTAACATTGAATTCTTTCCGGTACGGGGGAATTGAAAATACTGTATTCCTTTATTCTCATTTGAATTTGAAAATGCTCTCTCCAAAATCAGCTTTAATTGCAGGCAGACGGGATTTGTCATGAAGCTAATGGGGCTTACACTTCAGGCCACTGAAGTACACTGACTTTTCCAAGACCCCAGAAGGGGACCTGATGTGTTCACATGGCCCTAGACTTTTGTCAAGTTTGGAACAGTCAATGATTTGTGTATTCCTTTTCTAACAGATGGCCCGCCTTGCCGAATGGTCTAAAACCAAGGTGTAGTCTGTAATATCGGCTGTGTTTCTTAACTTCCGTATCATGTTGCTTCGGGAGATAAGTATTTTCTCCCTGTTCTTGGACTTCTTGCTTTGACATTTGTGAAGGGGAAAGCAAACTTTTCCAGGCCACGTGCAGGGTGCTAGGTTTTGTCTAAGTTTACCCTTGAACTAAGAGAATGTTTCAAGAGTTTGGGACCCAGAGACCCTGGGTTCATCAACGTCAAGGGCAGCCTGGATAAAACCAAACTCAGATGGCAAAAAAAGCCCACCTAAAGAGAGGGCTGGGAACCACGGAGATTTGGGCTCGTGACTCTCGGACCACTGGGGGTGGTGTCTACGGACACTTTCAGGGCAATGCGTATGTCTGAATGGCTGGGGGAGAAAGAAAGCTGGGAATAATTTCTGAATATTCTTGTGAAGTGTGAGTTTTCTCTTCACCTTGAGGATCGGCTTTTAGCAAGCATTTAGAGGCCCTGAGATGACAGAGTCCATGGTAAACATCCATAGCAAGCTATGTTGTGGGGCCGAATGTCACAGACTGTCAAAGAGACCCTTTTTCCCAAAGCTAAGCTTCAAAACTGCTTGGTCAGAACTAAGGAGTCACTATTACTCAGCAATAATTCCTTTGTATGAACAGTTCAGGGTGGGACAGGAAGGTAGAGGTTCTATACACAGGCTTAGGGTATTTGCTCCTAGGGTTCCATTGTCTCCGAGATGAAAGCAGATGGTTTTCCCTCTGCAGGTAACCTAATAACCTGAGACAGCAGGTGAGGGTGTAGAGGTATGGGTCCTCCCCCAGGGGGGTTCTCCAGGATGACTTCCACGTCCGGGTGTTCTGGTTGCTGAATCAGCCCTGTCTCCCATATCATTCACAGCACCCCCAAAGATTCTCAAAGCATTATTTTAACCTATATGTGTCACTGATTTGAGATGTTAGAAATTGTATGCCAAACTTTTGGTTATTTTAACTAGTTCAGAAAAGAAAGACTAACATCGGTTTTGACAACAAACAAAACCAGTTTTTGTTCTATCAGTTATGTTTAAAAGATTCCAATTTCAAACTAAACACGATGTGTGGTTATTCTGTCAGCGATTTATATAGCCACCAGGGCGCCACAGTTACACACTGCATACATCATTGTATTTTTAAAATGTACTTAATGAACATTTTTTTTTCTTTTCTAGTAACTACTTCATTGCCTTAAATGAATGCATTCCAATAGAATTTGTAACAAATGACCACTTTGTGTTTGCATTAATGCCAAACACGTTTAACAAATTTTTAACAAGGAACCCTGGCAAAACGCCAAACTCCTAGAGGGACACTGAAAGAATGCTATAAATTTAAACTAGATTTTACCTTTTTACTCAGTTCAGCAAGTGTCTTAGGTGTCTTGCTATCTCAGGATTGTAGCATTTCTATTTTATGTCAGATAAATTGTACATTTTTATTATTTTTTTATTACTTAGGTTGTACCTATTTCCGCAGGACATTTAAATCTGTTCAACCATGTTTGAAATAATATGATGGCAGCTGAGAAATTGATCTTTCTTTCCACAAATTATTTATATCTTTTATAGGTTGGTAGAGGCATGTATGCATATACATGTCTTGTCAAAATATAATTATATTTAAAACAACACAGGCAAACAATTAAATACAAAAAAAAATTGATTAGACCAATGGTTGTCAGCTGAGTGTGATTTTGTCCCCCAGGTGATATTTGGCAATATTTGGAGACATTTTTTTATTGTCATGATTGGGAAGGGAGTTGATGCTCCTGGCATCTAATGGGCAGAGACCAAGGATGCCGCTAAGTACACTGTCATCCACAAGACAGCCCCCACAATAAAGAATTATCCAGCCCCAAGTGTCCACAGTACCAAGACTGAGAAATCATGGAGTAGAGTGACAAAGGCCTTTGGCTTACGGGCAGTCTCTCAGGTTGAGGGAGCTATTATTTTCAGAAAAAAATTACAACTAAAAGCACTTTTCTACTCAACCAATGTTTTAAAAGTTGCGTAGAGAACCTAACGTGGATGTTGAATGGCAGGCTTCTGATTTTCACTTCTGCTGCCCTCTGCCCTCGAGAAGATAAAAGCCAGGCCCACAGTAGCAGGACCTAACATGTCGACTGAGGTGGCACTGGGGATGGCTGGTGGCCTGAGTATGGGATATGTGTAAGCCCAGCCAACACGTACCAGGTGCTGCCTGCTGGAGAAGGCTGCCACTGGGCAGTGGGCATGATCTCCACGGTGGGGCCAGGGGCACACAGGGCACCACACGTCCGTGAGAAGACGGTGCACAGCACTTTCATTTTCATAGCTATGCAATTCTTTTAATGTCATTAATTAGACAAATGATGATATTAAATACCATGATGGTATTAAATAAGTCTTTCTTAAAAAGGAAATTTCAGTCTTTAGAAAGAAAATTTTTTTAAAGAAAAACATTAATTAAATGTGACAGGTGTTATGGAGAGATTATAATATTGGGACGGTAGAACACAAAAGATCAAGGTTGAGAGAATCCTGGCCTCATGGTAGAGAGAATGGGCTCTGGAGTCCAGAAGATGTGGGCTCCTGTCCGGCCCTAGGAAGGTGGGAAGTTAACCCACAGCATTCAGTTCCCTTTTGCTTCAGTTTCCTCCTCTAAAGGACTAGCAACCCAGTCACTGCCACGGCACTGTCAAGCTTATTTGAGATAATTCACACAAAAGCACAGAGTGCCGTAGAAGAGAGCATGCACTAACCGTTAGCAATGAATAATTCTGACCACAATAATATTGGCAAGAATAAATCCTGAGGACACATAGCAGTGTATGCTGCCATTTTTATGTACACATCTGAATCCATCTGATGTCCTTAATTTAAAATACCGGGGGTAGTTGCACCAGCGGACAGAAACCAAAGATGAAGTCTGGAGTCTCTGTTACCCACCCCCCCGCCCCCCAGCCCCAAAGCTCCCTCCACCCCCAAGCAAGCTGTGTTGTCCCTAACAGCAGTTTGCAATTCTGAGCAGAGGGCTTGCTAGGCCCGCCCCCACCCACCTCACCCCCAGCCTTTTGGGCTCTGAAGTGTTACATTTTACTGCCCTGTGGAGCTGTAGGAGGCCACTCGCAAGGTAAAATGTTGCTCTCCACTCATATTTTTGAATTATGGTTTCAAGGTGCTTGCTCCTATCAAGAAAATTAAATGATTTAACATAATTTGTTGCCACTTTGATCACAACAATAATAAATAAATCTTCACGAGGAAAACGGGAAACCCATTCCACCCATTTTAAAAGATGTTAAGTAATAACACAGATGTAGTTATGGATTTTTCTTTTTCTTTTTTTTTTTTTTTTTAGAAACGACTCTATTGGGTTTTCCTGTGAGCAGAGTCACTTGTGGAGTTGTTTTCAGGATGCCCACTGCTCCCCAGCTCTTCTCCTCAGACCCTTGTTAATTAGCCTATCCGGGGCTCGCTTTTATGTGGGCACCATGTGCAATGTCAGGGGCAACCAACGCCGTGGTGAATGGGTGTCTGTTTTTGTACCTGGGGGCACAGTGCACACATTTGCAAAGCACATGGAGTGTAATGGACATGAACCCAGATGTCAAAAATAGCCTGCGTTTTACTACTGCTATTAAACAGTTTCCCCTTTGACCCCTCTGTGTTTACCAAAGACCCCTTTCTCCCAGCCTGTTTCTGCAAATCACTACCGAACGGGCAGGAGAAGAAAGCCGTAATCGGGCAGGTGTCTTTATTCCAAAGAAAAACAGTCTGAAGGAATATTTGTGAGACACCACACGTTTATAGCCTGCTCTCTTGGGGGCACTTGTCCTGGGGAGGACCCTTACTATTGTACTCAGCTTGCCACCCCCCACCACCTACACGCACCCCCAGTCCTGCACGCCAACTGCGGGGTTCCCTTCATAAGAACCAAGTCCAGATTTTTCACAATAGAAAGAGCTTTCTCTCGTGCGATACCAGTTACACATTCTTTGGTTTAAAAATTCAAAAAAGTACGATAACAAAAGAAATTCTAAAGAAACGTTAAAAGCACCATCCAGGGATACTCATTAACAATATCCTGGTATATACTTGTTTATGTTTGTGTCTGTGTTGATGCAAAAATGAGATTGAATTATACCTGTTGAATTGTAATCTGCTTTTGTTCATTGAAAAATTGTGGCCATCTTTCTATATAATAAGATAAACATCCACATCATAATTGTCATGTAGTGACTTAATAAATCTAAACATCCCTCATTTCCTTCAAGTCACAAATTTTAAAAATCTTTATTTTTGCATTTATTTTTGTATCTATTTGTTGTCTGTCTTCCTCCCTGAGGGCACACATTTTGTCTGTCATTCTGACACTTATATCCCTGGCACCAAGCACATTGCTTGACACAGAGAGGAGCTGTTACATATTAGGTTTCTACTGCTGCATAACAAATCACCACAAACTTGTGGTTTAAAACAACACCCACTGAAGATCTCAAGTTCTATAGATCAGAAGACCAACTGGGCTCCACTAGGTTCTCTCTTCAGAGTCTCATAAAGCCAAAGTCGAGGGGTCAGCCAGGCTGGACTTGAACGTGGAGGCGCTGGGAAGCACGAAGCTTATTCCCGTCGTTGGCAGAATTCAGTTCCTGTGGTTGTAGGACTGAGGTCCCTGTTTCTTCGCTGGCTGTCAGCTGGGGGCTGACCTTGAATCCTACAGTACTCTCTCAGATCCTTGCCTCATGACTCCCTCCATCTCAGCACAGCAAATCCCACTCAATTTCTCTGACTTCCTTTTCTGCTACCAGCAACAGGAAAGTCTCTGCTATTCAAGCGCTCCTGTTATTAAATTAGGTCCACTAATTAAAAAGAGAGATCATCTCTCTTTCAATTAATTTGAACTCAAGTGATTAATAACCTTATTTACATCTGCACGGTAGAATAATCTTGGTAAGAGATGTTCATAGTCCAGGTGCCAGGGATAAGAGCAGGAATCTTTGGGGAGGACATGTGTGATTTTAGGATTCTGCTTACGCTAGGTGCTCTCTAAGACCTGGGGAATGAATAAGTGAATCAACTTGTTCTGTTCCATGAACAGTGCGAGGTACAGGGGATGCTAGCTGGCCTGCCCCTGCCCTTACAGAGCTTATAGCCTAGACCAGTGTTGTTCAATAGAAATATAATGCAAGCCACATCCGTAGTTTTGAGTTTTCTAGTAGCCACATTAAGAAGAATAATAAGAAAGGTGAGATCAATTGTAATGATATATTTAATATGACTCAATACATCCAAAATATCACTCTAATATGCAATCAATAGAAAAAATGATATTCATACTAAACCTAAAATTTAATATATTGATTTATATTCATTCAAAATCAGTGTAAAAAACGAATTTCACACTAAATCTTCAAAATCTGTTGTGTATTTTACACTTACGGCACATCTCAATTTGGACTAGCCATATTTCAAGTGCTGAGTAGCACATGTGGCCAGTGGCTACCATATTGGACAGTAAAATCTAGGCAAGTCACCAGAAGGGGACAGTGCAATAAGTGTGAGACTTCCTGCGCTACATCCTACACTCAGGAGGGTCAGAAAAGGCTTCCAGGGAAGAAGTGACATCTAAACTGACACTGAAGAATAACTAGGAAAAGATCAGGTCAAGGGTTGGTGTGAATGCATGTCAGACAGAAAGACAAGTTTGTGAGATGGGAGAAAAGAAAGCTTTAGGACTGCAGAAGCAAGTTCAGCGTAGGTGGGGCACGAAGCGTGGAGCAGGAGAGAGAGAGAGAGAGAGAGAGAGAGAGAGAGAGAGAGAGAGAGAGAGAAGCTGGATGGGACCTCACCAGCATGGTCAGGCGTCCATCCTCCATCCCAAGGGCAACGGGATTGTAAAGGAAGGCCTGTGTCAACGCAGAATGTAAGATGAAGTAGATGTCATATTGAAACAGCGCCGTTGTTGGCTGCACCAATGAGAATGCAGAGTTGGGTGCTGGAAGAGAGGCTGCATGGGGACAGGTGAGGCCTGCTGTGATCATCCAGGTGAGGAGGACTGGCTAGACATTAGCTCACAGCGGGTGGATGCCCAGATTGCCTCATTGCTGGAAACCAGGATTCCTTTTTTAATTTTTTTTAAAGCATATGCATATTTGCCCCTCAATGAGGGTTCATCTGCATTTCCAACTGCTGGCAGTGTCATTTGAGGTTTTTTTCCCCTCTCAAACCCATTTAGGCCTCCTGGTGAATGGATTGTCTAATTGAAGGAGTGGCAATACTATTTGAGACTTCTCTTTTCCACAGAATAAACCTTACCCCCAAACAGTGCACTGCACACGCAAGGCACTGTATTCTGCCTTGTGACCTGTTACCCAGCTGGAAATCTTTCTCTCAACTGAATAAATGATTGTTCTTTGCTACTTTATCTTGGAAAAACATCAAGGACATCGGACATTCACTGTAATTATTTTTCACTCGTTTTCCCATCTGTAAAATATGACTGGTGCATTTTAGTACTACTTTGGGTTTCTCTATACCTTTTAATCATGTGCCCTTTTAATATATTGGTCAGCCTTTTAAAAGGATGATTAAGAAATGCTTAATGCACAAAAGAATTAGAGCTATGCACAGCTCATGAAGCAGAAAGCGTGCTCTGACTTACAATTTTCATAAAAAGTTTGCAGAGATTTTATGTGCCAGAATAAGTAATATGATCTGCTCTAGGAACTCCCTAGCTTTCTGGCTCTGCAAAAGTCATTTTTTTTTTTTTTGCCCCAATTCAAGTTTCTTAACCAGAAGGGTTACACCAAACTCCTCAGAGTATGAATTAGCAGAGTTCATCCAAGCCACATATTTCATTAGCACTGTTTAACGATGGCTTGAAATAACTTCCTACCTGTGCAGACATTGGGATCTTTGGCGCGCTCATTAGTCAGTGTGACTTGAAAAATGCTGTGTATCAACCACCAAATCAGACAGCTCGGGCTGTATATAAAAAGTGGCTCACACGTGTGTGAGTGTGTGTGTGTGTGTTTGATCTTTCCCCTCCCTGCCATATTCCCCAGATAGCTGCGCTATTGCCATATGCCCGGAAACTCCCGAAGTATTCAAAGGCCATCTGTGAATGATAATGATGCAGGCCCACGAAGCGGAGCCTCAGCAGGGAGGAAAGTCATCATCTGAAGGGTCCATATGGGATGCTCCTCTCTTTTTGCCCATTTTACTGTTTCTTCCCAGGCTGCAGTTGTATTCCGCACCCACGGCCTCTGATGAGGACAGTGAGAACACTTGAGGTGCTCTGGATACCTGTGCCTCAGGGCATGAAATATGCAAATGCATGACTGCTGCATTTATGTTCAGATTTAAGCATATGCACATGCACATTGGGTGTGGGGATGAAAGTCAACTTTGTTTCTTTCTGCTCGATTTAAGGAGGTATCAATATTCTTTTTTAAAATACGTTTTTATCGTGGTAAAATATACATAAAATTTACCATTTTAACCAATGTAAAATGTACAATTCAGAGACAATAAGTCTATATGCAGGGTTGTACAACTAACACTACTATCCGTTTATTTTTTTACTGTCCCAAACACAAACTCTGTGGTACCCATTCAGCCATAACTCCCCATTTCCCCTCCCCTGGAGCCGCTGGGAACCTCAAATCTATTTTCTGCATCTATGACTTATCTCTTCTAGATATTTCATGTAAGTGAAATCATGCAGTATTTGTTCTTTGGTGTCTGGCTATTTCACGTTGCGTATCTTCAAGGTAGCACATGTCAAAACTTCATTTCTTCTTTGGGCTGAATGGTATTCCATGGTGTGTATATACCACTTTTTGTTTATCCATTCATCTGTTGATGGACACGTGCTTCTATGAACATTGGTGTATCTGTTTGAGTCCCTGTTTTCCATTCTTCTGGGTACTTACTGAAATGTGGAATTGCTGGGTCCAGTCTTCTTTTAAACTGTTGCTCTTACATGATCTGTAAGTGAATGTTAAGTTTTCTGGTGTATCGACCGTCTTTAACTCTCTATTCTCTATAAAGTCAAGTTAAAAAATAACTTAGAAGCCATATTCATTGTAGGAAAGTGTGGAGAAAACAATTGACACATAATCTGATGACATAGAAATAATCACGGGAACATTTTGGCATATTTCCTTTCAATTTCTTTTTGCCTATCAGGAGACATCTAATACCTATATGTGACGTATTTTGAAAGAGGCCTCTTCTCAGATGTGTTGGCAAGACATAATTTAAGTTTCTATTCACTTTATCCTTTCTATACGAGTCCTCCTCCTTGCCAGCCACTCCTCACTCACTCCCCACCCTCCCCCGGCCCCCACCGTCAATCCCAAACAACCCCAACCGGAGAAAGTGGTGGAGGGTCGGTACAAGAGTGCGAAGTGGGGACCAGGACCCTCTGTGAGGATTACCTCCCATATCATTGCCAGTTACTGGAATGCTGAATTATGTGCTTTCTCGTTGCAGCTATCCGAAGGGCTGACTAAAGGGAAAATGCAGCTCTGCAGCAATATTCTGATAATCTATTGCAGTGCGGTTCACATCACTGTCCATCGCCACCTGGAATGCTCATCAGGACCGAAGAGGAGTCTCACTTTCATTACTGAGCACGATTCAGTTCGACTTGGTATTTCCTTCGTCATCTCATGTCATTTCTTATGTTGGAAAGGAAGAATGTGGCAAAGGAGAAAAATGATAAATCCTCCATTTTTTTTTGGTCAGGATTTGGGCAGTTAAAATTTGATCATCTCTTCTGAATGTCATTATTTGATAACATTTTATTTATGTTACTTACACATCATCATTGGATCGACTTGAACTCCGTGGGAATTAACTGTGGATTCAGCTTCTGTCGGACAACAAGCTTCATCTCCAGTTTTTCTGCTGGTTCAGTCTAAGTGGTCATTCCTAATGCATTAGATTATCAAAAAGTATGAATTCTGTGAGTGAGTGGTGTTGGCGGTATTTGTAGACCAAGATGCATGGAGAGTTCGACAAAGAAACCAAAACACCAAAAATGGCAAGCCTTTACCCTCCTCTATTTCTTTAATCCGCTCTTTGAAGAACCACATTTTGATGGTGTAACCAGTAGTTACCTCTGGGCCAGGTTGGAAATGAAATCAATTTTTTAAACCACTAATACTTGCCAAGAAATCGCCTTATGAGAACGTGGTGTGTGTCTCTGACAATGCATGGCACATCTAAATTGATCGTTCATAATTTTATCTGCCCTGTTTTCGTATTGGAGAGTGGCAAAAGCCTGAGGCGCCTGCATTTATCTGTTCCATGTGCTCCGTGCATCCTCAGGCTCTTACCGTTCCCATACGTACAGGTCTCCATAAAGATGCTGGGACTCATTCACATTTCAAGATCCAAATGCTGTGCAAACAGTGTAAGCTTAGACATGTAAATGAAAGGTCATTTCTCAAGTTTCTTTTAAAATGTCTCCAACATAGATTCCAACGCATTTTTAGCATCAAACATGAAAACATTGATGAATGAGGAATAATCACAAAAGCTGTGTATCTGTATATAGCTCTACACAACATGTTTGTGGATACAGTCATTATTTAAAGCACATGCCAGGGGAAAAGACCGAATTTTGAGGTCTTGTACATACAGTGACATGGTACTAAGGAGAATTAAACTCCTACTGCTTCCTCTGAAGATTAAAAAAATAATCATAAAGTGTTATATCGTCATAAAACTCATGACCAAGTCTGGCAAACATGTGCAACTCTTGTATTGATCCATTTTCTTGTCAATGGAAGAAACCCTTCCACGTGTATGCAAGTGGGAGATGAAAATCTGCATTTTTAAAGGACAAACAGTGAATTTAAGCATGAGTGGCCTTAATAAATATAGTTGTCTTTCTTTGCTGCTGTGGAAAGGATTCTAAACAGATGATCCTGAAGTCTTGCATTGAATTCAGTCATTATTATTGCTTTTTAAAATGTTGGTGCACTTAACTCTGGACCTCTCCCGTGAGCCATAGAGATATTTAAAAGTCAGACACCTTATTTTTCGGGAAAGATGAAGCTGTGTATGAAGTGCACTGTTCATCCTTGGTGCATTAAGGTAAAATAGTTCAAGCAGGTTTCTTGCTTCTGGCTTTGTTCTTGTCGTAAGTATAGCAAGCTATGTAAAGCTTACGTGTTGCGTAAACCATTCAAATACATTCGTGTTTAAAAGTTTGTCCTTTAATTATCAAAGGGATCTAGGTCTTGACTGGAAAAATGAGCAGAGTTCTTTGCAAGCGTATTTAGCACATTTTGACACAATGTCACACTGAAAACCCAGGCCACAAAGGTACCCCCATGAACAGTTTGGGTGTCCTTAAATAGGCAGCACTCACTGCCTCCGACAGCCAAGTCCTGACCTGAACTCTGCAACTGAATACTTGAAGTAGGAAGTAGGAAATCCACTAGGGATAATAGGGTCCTCGAAACAGAAAAATTAACCACCTGTGTATAGTTAGCTATTTCTAAGTATGTGCCAATTTAGTCACAAGTATTGTTTGGGGGATCATTTCTTTGCCCCGCTTTTGTTGGTTAAAAATATTATTGACCTTACCTTTATGGGGGCATATCATTTCGTCCCTGAAAAATTAAATTTGAACATAGTACACCTCTTCCCATTTCATATGTAATATTCTCTGCTGTTTGGGAGTTACATAAAATTCCCTTTTCACATATTAAAAATAGTCTCTGGGTTTACAACGAACACTGTGATGTTGGGACGATATTTCTTTCGCTCAAACTTGAGCAGCTTCCCCTCTAATCATAAGTTGGGAAAAAAAAGAAGTTGAGGCTAACATTTGGGAGCAGTTGGTGTTCTTGCTTTGTGCAAAAGCAGGCTTATACTTTATACCTGATTTGATTTCGATGTACAGTCTCGATTTTGTATTTAATGATTTTTGTGTATCCAGTATGCACGTTAACAGCGTGTCAACTTTCATTTGAAAGTGGGTTTCAATTTACTTTTTAAACAGTGTTTATGACGAGACCTCAAATGTGTTGACAGAAGCTCTATCTGAGATGTTTTTGTGTCGAGTGGCGTTTGAATGCTGCCAGGGGTCAGTGTATCTAATTCCCAGAGACCCTCGTTTGATAGTGCTTCTTGTAATATTTCTTCAAGTGAGTGGCATGTGGTTTGTGATATTGACCATGTGATTATGGACTTCGATATGAAACACATAAATAAAACTAAGGAACCCTCAGAAACTACCAGTGGGCATGTATTAGCCAGTCATTGTAACCTCGTGTCTAGTAGAAGTACAATGTACAAGATATGTACAGTTCATAAATTTGTTATCCTGTGTATGAGAAGTTCTTTGTGCTGGTCACCTTATTTATATTCATCAAATAAACTCTGTTTCTTTCTGAAGTGAGTTCATTCCACCTCTAATACATCCGCTCCAATTGTGGTGGTTTCTAATCTTTTTTGGGTCATGGATCCCCGTTTGAAGAACCTATGAACTTGAAGGAAAAAGAAAAAAATGGGAGGGAGGGGTTATGGGCTATCTTTTCCAGAATAGCCAAGGCAACAATTTCCTTTTATGCGCGGTTAGATCTAGAGCTTCTTATTAAGAAATTAAGTCATTGGAGGTATCTCCTATCTTCCTTCCCTCCTTCTTTACCTCATTGCCTTTCTTTATCTCTCTCCCTCCATCCCTTTCTCCATTCCTCCCTTTCTCCGTTTCCTCTGCACTTTCCATGGGGTTGATGTCAGTCTTTGCTAGGTTCTCTCCACTTGGTGGCAAAGATGACTCCCAACAGCGTTGAGCGTTCTTGGATATTAGGTTGAGCCCCTTTCTTACCCAGCATCCTTATCAGCGCCTTAAAGGGACTCTTATTGGTCCTTTCTTGGATCGTGTGTACAATTACTTCATACAGAGGAGTTGGGAGGGTGAGGCCTAGTGATTGACAGCCCCATGGGATGTGGGAGGGGCAGTTTCCAAGGGGGGAAAAATGGGCTGTATTCTAGAAGAGAGGGACAGGAATGTTGAGGCATTCAGAAATAATAGCTAGCCCTGCCATTACTTGGATACACACACAAAATCATCCAGAAAAATACAGAACATTGTCCACAAAAGGGCTCACCAGCCTTCGCAACCCACCTGTGGCTCACAGTGGAGCACCACCTCCTGGTTTCTTTAAAGGTTTGAATTATGTTGCAGGAAATGAGTTACCGATTCTTACCATTATTGAAATCAAAGAGTAATTGACTCTCAGAACTAGAACATGTAATCCAATCAAAGCTAGATGTCATGTAATCCAATAGCTTCATTTTATGGTTGGGGAAACTGAGGCCCAGTCAGAAGTGACTGATCCAAACATACATGGTAAGTTCATTGCAATCCAAGACTGTCTCCAGAGCTCCTAAAACAGGAATGTGTCCCTCCTCCCGGGACGAGAGCATGGGACAAAATCTCTCCTCCATTGGCCCCTGACAACACAGGGAACCTATCATTTGGTTTCTGTACTTTATGGATTCAATGCCACCAGGTGTGAAATTCTCTCACAATCAGGCACATTTTGGGCCGACTAGTAAAGTCGTTTGCCCATTTCATTATGTTGCCTTTTTGTAGAAAAAGAACTTTTGTTGGACAAGAATTTCTTACCTCATAGAATTTCCTGAAGCAGCCGTCTTGCATTCAGGCCTGATTATATAAACCCAGCTGGCCAGACGGAACCTCGGCGGCTTTATCCACAAACCAGTCCTTTTGGTAAGAAAGGCACCAGCCCACACACTGCTGGACGCGACTGCAAGTCAATCCAGACCTTTAGCTCCATAAAGACACGTAGACTAAATTGTAGTACAACTGAGGTTTTGACCTGAAAAATCTACCTTGATTACTTCTAGTATCTGTGAATTGCTGTTATAAAAACACTGGAGAGACCTTCTAATTTTTGTCCTTGCTAATCCATAATAATCATCATACTAGTAATAAGTAAACACAGACAAAAAATAACTGCTGAGTGTTTGCTAGGAGCCAGACTATGGCACTAAGGACTAATGTGCATCGCCTCGTTTATTCCTGACAACAGTCCCATGAAGTGGGTACTGTCATGACCCATATTTTACAGTGAGAGAGAGGGGGCCCACAGATATGACCACCAGCAGCGTGTGTTTGGAGAGTACCAGCATTGTGCTAAGTGCTATGCTTACGTGAACTCGTTTATCCTCGCAGTAATCCCGTGAGGCAAGTATTATTATTATTACCCTTACTTCACAGACAGGGGAAAGGGGGTCCAGGGAACTTATCCGCCTCACCCAGGTTCCCCCCAGATGGTCCGTGGTGGAGCCAGGCTTGGAACCCAGTGCTCAGCAAGCACCTCTGCTTCGGGATGCATCAGGCCCCAGGGCAGATGGGAGGAGACATCCGAGGCTGGGGTTCAGATCCCCCCCGGACCCACGCAGCAGTGCTACAGTGTTGCAGGTTTGGTCTCTCACATGCCTATAGAGCTCACAGAAGCTAGAAGGAATTGGTGGTCTCATCAATACCAATATTGACCAATACTATGAGAGAATGGCGATGGATCCCAGTGAAAATCAAGCCACAGATGAAGAGAGTCCAGACAAAGCTTAGTACATTAGATTTCAACCCGCCACCCACAGTCGCTCCGATTTCTTCTAAGTCCTCAGTGTCTATCTATCAGCACCTCTGACCTCCTGGGCATCCTTTGTTTGCGGGGTGAAACTTCTGGTGACAAGACACTAGACAGGTGTCCCCAGGTGGGAGAGGGCCTGAAATGCTATACTGAGGGGGTGGACATAATGCTGTTGGCTTTTGGTTCTCCACTGCAGTGATTTCAATACCAGTTTCCTGATCATTGCTATATCTGAAGGAAATACGTCCTTGTACTTGAGACGCTTTAAAAATTAAATAAGTTTAGGCAAAAAAAAACACTGTCATAAATGAGAAAGAAGGATCATTTTCAGTACCTCGATATCACCAAATATAAGAATGATAATAATAATGAAAACAAAATTCTCAGTCTGAAGCTTTCTCTTGATTGTTAAAAAGGGAGACTGGGAAAGATGAGAGAAATGTTTCTGAGGCTAAACTGGGAGTTTCTCTTTGTTACTGAATCAGAAGGATTGGAAAATGATCAATGAAGGAATATTTACCTGTGTGGTTCAGGGTTATGGAAGACTTTGTGAACCACGTAAAATCATTGCAAGGACCCACTTTGATCTCTGAATTTCAGGAAAACCTCCTGCAGGAACAGAAATCCATCCAGTGATGGATTTTTAAATGAACTTTATTTTTAATAGACTTTAATTTTTAGAACAGTCTTAGGTCTATAAAAAAAAATGAGCAGGTAGAGCCGAGAGCTCTCATATCAACTTTCTTCCCACACACGAACCATTTCCTCATTATTAAGATATTTTATTAGTACGGTACAGCTGTCACCAATTGAACCACCATTTGACGCATTGCTATTAACCAATGTCTATACTTCATTCAGATTTCCTTAGTTTTCACCTAATGTCCTTTTTCTATTCCAGGATCTCATCCAGAATACCACATGACATTTAGTCGTTCTATCTCCTTAGGCTCCTCTTGACTATGAGTCTCTCACAATATCCTTGTTTTTGATGATCTTGGCAGTTTTGAGGAGTATAGGACAGGTATGTCATAGGTTGCCCATCTTCTGGGATTTGTCTGATCTTTCTCTTATGATTAGACCGGTTCATGAGAGGAAGACCACAAAGTACCGTTCTCATCACCTGGCTGAGGTAGTGCTTGCCAGGTTTCTCCACTGTAGTTATTCTTTCCCCCTTTGTGATGGATTTTTAAAGTGCAGAGATAAATGAAGAAATCTCTGTCTTAGAAAGAATATTCTGCTGGAAATACTGAGGATGCACTAGCTAGAGGAAAAAAAAATTAGAAAGCCTTTTGGATAAAAATGCTTTGCATACACAGCTCTGTTGTTTGGACCAGTTTTCTTTACTATTTGAAAATACCTTTGCCACCCCTAGCGTTGTCTTCCCGTTAAATTACATGAGCACCTATGGCAGAAATGATCGGTGTGGGTGGTGTAGACCCTTTCCCAAGTGCAGGGCAAAGCCAGCATTTGTATAGTTTAAAAACAGATGTCGTCTGTGTCAACAGAGTGACTTCACTTAGGGAGAGCTCAGGAGAGAAACTTTGCATAATTTCAAGACAAAACCTCCATGTCTGCATAACTGCTACTCACTGGGTAAGCACGTTATGGCTCTTTGAATTTGAAAGGAGAAATATGAGGATTTATTTGAATAAATGTACCTGTTAGGTTTTTTTTTTTTTTTTTTTTGCTTTGCAAGTATCCTCCTCCCCAAGAAGAAAAGAACAAAAAACTAACAAAGGATACTTTGAGCAAAAATATAACCACATGTACATATATTGCTTCATGCGATAAACAGTTTAGAGGTAGTGGGTTTTCAGGTATGGCTTGTTCCAGAAGCTGAAATGGCTTCCTATTCTGCTTTTCTTGGTTTTGCTTCCTCTGAGTTAACCCCTTTTCAAGCACTCCCAAGGTTGTGGGTGAGACCCCAGACCCTACATCCCTCTTCCAAAGGTAGAAATCATGTGCTCTTCCTGGCTAGGAATGAAGCCCATCTCAATCTTACGGATCAAGGATGGGGAAAGGGTGGATTCCCAAAGAAGAAAGGAAAATAAATGTTGAGGAGGCAAACATCAAGTGCACACAGCAGTATGACATGCGCACAGCAAAACAACATTAGAGACTGGTTTATTTTTCCTTTGAGTAGGGTTTTGACCCAGGAGGAGCACAGGATACATATTCAGCATCAGATTGGCAATCAAGACATCTCAACTGAAATCTCAATTTTGGAGCTGTTTGCCTCACTTTCTCTTAGGGTAGCGTGTTATCTACCATACAACTGCATACACCCTCTGTTTCTAAATCTAACCAATGAGGATTATATGTCTTCTAACTACCTGACATGGGCTATGAGAGGATAAAATGAGACAATAAATGAGAAAATGTTTAGAAAAAAAATTTTAACAACAAAAATCTCTCCACAACACTGACAAAGTCCTAGAGTGACTTGTTTCGATTTTTAGAACCTGCATTCAGAGAAGGAACTCTTCCTCCTTAGTTGCTCAGGTAGAAAGTATTGAGGTGAATATATCAAATGACATTTGAAAATACAAGCCATTGAGAAAGAACTGTTGCCACATGCCAACACACGGATGAATCTCTCATGATATTAAGTGAAAGCAGATGGACGCAAGAGACACTGTATAATTCTATTTATATAAGGTTCAGAAACAGACAAAATTCATCTATGGGGTTAGGAGTCAGTGGCTAACCATTGGGATGTTAATAACTGGTCAGGGCACATAAAAAGGTTTCTGGGATACTGGTAATATTCTGATTCCTGACCTGGAAGTTGGTGACATGGTTATGTTCCGTTTAGGAAAATTCATCAAGCAATATACTTAAGATTTGCTTACTTTTCTTTCTGTATGTTACATCTCATTTAAAAGGTTATCCTAAACAAATTTACTGTCGTTAAGCATTAATCCAGTTTGAAATTATAGAGGCTGGAAAACAAGTGCTTGTGGAATGAATTTAGGTTTCAGATATTTCTTGCCCAGCCATTACTGTGTCTTAGAAATTTTTGACAGGGCAGTAGTGGTAAGCTTGGAGTCTGAGAGCTTGGAAAACTGTTAGATATACTTGCCATTTCTCCAGGGTCCTCATTATTCTCCAAAAGGCCAACTTTACCCCACTGCCTGACCCCTGACCATATTTGAGTTCGAAGCCTCTGGAAATGTTAAAATCCTGACTCCACCACATCCCAAACAAGTGACCCTGGGCTGGTTACTTAGCCTCTCCATGTTTATTTTCTCATCTTAAAATTGTAATACATTCCCGAGAAACTGCTTTTTTTTTTTTTTTTTAACAAGGATCAAATACGCACTTAACACAATGCCAGTCACATAGTATATTCTGAACAAATGGAAATGATAGCTAGTAGTAGTGGTAACATGATGATAAATAGTAAAAATGTTCAATGAAATAAAATTGACGGCCACTTGCTGACTCCCAGCCATTCTCTCACAAGAATTGCTGCCGAGCTGCTCCTTGTTCAGATCCCATTTGCCACGTCAGGGTTTTCCTCGGCCACGTTTAATAACCAGTTTCCAGATCTGGATATTGGGGGCTATAAATTTCCCTGGTGACTGTTGCCAATGACAGGGAAGGAAAGACTTGTGTAATTACCACTTGTACTTCCACAAAACACATGCACTCAAGTCAAGAGCAAGGGTTTTGGACAATAAAGCACCAGGCTTTTAAAATGCAGGAAAGACCTGCTTGACTTGTACGATAAGAAATGTGTGCCTGGTGAGAAAAACAGAAAAAAAGACCAATCCCAGTATGGCAAAGCACCCCTGGAAGACTGCATAGGACAGGACCCTTTCCCTCCCAAATGCTGCACACAGCTGAAGGAACAATTAAAGCTTTTGACATAGCCAGGGGTTGGTTGGGAATCGGTGCCTTTGCTTGTGGCCAAAATCCATGGCCTTGGTTTTCAGCGTTCCTTTGGTAAGGCAGTGGCCTTTCTTGTTTATTTTGCAGCAAGGTTGTTTGCAAATGACGCCAAGCTATTCAACATCCTCCAAACAGGGCAGCTTCATGGGCTCCATGGAAATATCTCATGACAACAACAAGCTAGGACTTCTGGAAATAGTAAGACACCATAACTCCATTTGGAAATGCTCAAGGTAGTTCTTTGCAAGATGTTGGACTTGGGCCCCACACTCTAATTGAAGATGCTTTGGTTTCTGAGCATCCTGTTTTCAGTGTATGAGGAAGGAGGTGGACGTTGGTTACAGGGAAGGAACTGTCTTGCCTTTGGATTCTCCCCATGTGTTTGACTTTTGGAAAGAAGAAAATGGATAAGCTTAAATTATTTATTTATTTATTTATTTTCCCTACAGCGTCTGTGCATTAGCAAGATAGCATTCCCGCAGCAGGCTTGGGTTGAGTTTGTGTTCCTGGAAGGAGCTGTCCACATCAGCACAGGACCAAGGGGGTTGAGAAAAGTTTGAGCAGGTTAAGCAGTGCTAGGAGACAGAATTGGAATTTCTTAGAATGACCAGTCCCAAATCTCCTGGACTTGCAGCCATTAGGAAGTCATGGGAGAAGAATTTCTCTAAGAGTCTAATTCGACTGGTCAAAGAAACCAAAATCCAGCCAATCTAAAAGTGACCACTATGAATTCTTAAAGAACAAGCTCAGAGCATAGCATGTGGCGTTTCTCAAAGTGTAGATGCCCTCCTGCCCAGTCAATGAAATGGGGCCTTATTTTCCTTCCAACAACAGTTTCATTGATATGTCATATTGCCCCAAACCAGTCAAAAGTGATAATGGAGTAGTTGACTTTAAATTACCAAAGACTCAAGTAGGCAGAAAGAAATGAAAATTCACTCCAGGTATTTGAGGGGCAGGGCCTTTTGCAACATTGTGGAAGAAGGATCGTTACCAGCACTTTCTCCAGTAGACTGATTTTCTGTGTATATGCCCTCGGAATTGTTAGCTCAAAGCATGGATTCCTCCTGGCTGACCAGGAAGTCTTCTCTTTTCCAACTTTGGTTCATACAACTTCAACTCCTGTCAAAAGTAGCAGCTCAAAAGAGTAAAGGGTATTTGACTAAAGAGGGATGGTATGTTCAAAGGTGAGTAGTTAGAGTCCAGATTTTGTACAATTCAGAGATAGTTTATGTTCATCTTTCCTCAGTCACAACATCAGAGTAAATTACAAGATGCCCCCTAAACCTTTTTACGTGCTACAGATTATCTCTGAAGAAACGAAAGCACAAGCAGGATTTCTTTGTAGAACAATTCTCCTTTTATCCTCCCAAACTGTGCTTGTCGATATGATCAAATGTAACAGAGCTAGGTAAAATGGATACCACATTTGGAGCAAGGAGCTGTATTTTCCTTCAGCCAATATTTTGGAAAAATCTGATGTCAGTTTGGACATTAGTATTAAACCAATCCATACAAATTCAGTCAAATGCAGCTGCAGAAATCTCATTTAGCAGCCAGTCATTTTGCACTGAGAGCACCTAACTGGATAGTGGCACCTGGTGGTAACTAGCCAATCAGTTGTGCATTTGACTGGAATTTTGCAAGATAATTGTTCCATTTCCAGGTCTGTCTCTAGCTCACCATTTTGACCTTGTACTAATTGCTTAATCTCTCTTGGCTTCAGGTTTTCTATCTTGAAAGTGGTAATAATAATAATTTCCAACTACCTATCTCATCCGGGTATTGAGTGGATTAATGGGGTCATGTTTGTAAGGTCCTAGAAAATTCTCAAGGGAGAAAGTTCTACCACTTTTGCAATTCTGGCTGGTAATGTTTTAGAACTGTAGAAAAGAAGGACTGCATTTAATGGGGTCATTATTACAAATAGATGTTCTTTGCTCCCTTATAACTAAGGAATGGACACCTTTTGAAATCAGATCTTCTCGTTACTATGGAATCTCTGATTCTCTTTTGTTGGTGCAATAATCTGAGACCCCCGAAGTAAATCAATCTTTCTCCTCTAAATAGTCCATGGAGTTCTAAGGAAGGCACCATGATTTCATGGCCACAGGGAATGAAATATTACCCAGAATATTTCTGCTTCAGTAACACATAAATTGACTTTTGGGATCCAAGAAACTTGGGTTGAGTCCTATCTCTGATCCTTCCTGGCTGGGTGACCCTGAGCAAATCTTTCAACCTACCTGTGTTTCAGGGCAGTTGGGAGCACAACCTTTAGGCAACACGCTTATCGCACTGCCCTGCACATGGTAGGTTCTCAGAAAATATTACCTATATCAATACTAGATGTAATAGTAACTTCATTCTCCAGTGCCACAAAGAATTATAATAAATACTAGTTCTTATTAACCAAAACCTCACTCATCAGAGTTTGTGCTCAACCAGAACCTGGCTAGCCACGGCCATCCATTAGTAATAGCCTCCAGATTTAGGAAAATGACGAATAAAGGAAATGACTCCATGTCAGGGATTTATGCAAACTCTCATAGCGTATTTCTCTGTCCTTACTGATCTAGCCCAGTGTCCTGACTTACCAGGTACAATAAATACTATCGAGTAGCTCTGAATAGCTGACATTTACGGAGAAGGAATGCTGTGACAAGCATTGTGCTAAACACTGCAAATATAGTTTCTTATTTAATAGTTACAGCAGCCTAATGAGATAGGTACTGTTAGTAACCCCTCTTACAGGGAGGTCAGGGAACCAGGGTTTGGTGGGATTGTTAACCAGTGCCATACGGTTATTAAACAGAGAAGCCAGATTTCAATCCACACTCTGACTTCAGGGTCCCGTTCTAACCCAATGCTGTCCAACAAGAAATGTGAGCCAGGCACGTAATTTTAAATTTGCTAGTAGCCATATTTTTTTTAAAAAAAAGTCAAGAGAAGCAGGAGAAATTAACTTTAATAATATATTTTCTTGAATCCAATATATTCAAAATATTATCATTTCAACATAATCAACATAGAAATTATTAATGAGGTATTTGACAATCTTTTTCCATAGTAAGGCTTTGAAAGTCAGTTTATACTTTGCCCTCATGGCCCACCTTAATTTGCATTAGCCACATTTCATGTGCTGGACCAGCCCATGAGGCTCATAACCACTGTCCTAGAGTGTAGCTCTAACCACTGCACCACTGAGCCAGAGTCTTTGAAGATTGTGTTAACCAGGTTTCCCACACTACATTTACTGAAAAAGACACGAATAGATTTTCCATTTTTAACAAGGTAGACAAACGGAGAAATTTAGAAGTATATCAGGGGTTCGCCTCTCAATTTTTTTATTTTCAATTTATTAAACAAGTAACCCTCAAAAGATAGTTCTTTCCTGGAACATCCTGCTATCTGAGCTTTTACTTTGTTGTATGTAATATATACATTTATACAAGTTGGTGCAAATAAATAATTGTGGAATGAATGATAGACTGAGTGAATCTATTCATTACCATGGAAGAGAAAGGTCTCTCAGGCAGGGAAGACGTGTGAGCTCCCGCAGGGGAGGTACTCCATCCAAGCTCTGCCCACCTCTGCAGCCCTGCCTGGAGCACAGTGCCAGGCTGGCAAGGGGTATTTTTTTGTGGAATAAATTGATGAATCCATATGGAAAAATCAAATCACTTAAAATTTGTTTCCTATTGGGCAGAGTGAATCTAAGGTCCTTCTTTCTACCCCCTGAGTATTTGGATTTCAATATCCCAAGTCAACCCCTGATGGATTTTAAACGTTTCCAAATGACACAGCATTAGAGAGACCACAGAAATCAAGAGCCTACTTTTCGAAGGTAGTTGCTGCCTTTCCCACCGATAGTCTCAAATAAGTGGAAGCCAGATGTCCCCTCGACGCAGGGGTCGGTCATAGGCTGCATCACAGATCACTCAGCCTCAGAGTGTTTTGTCCCCAAGAGAAAGCCTTCACATATTATTGTCCTTGCTTGGTCCTCACCAGCTTATCCTCAAAGTGCTCGAATATCCCCGCCTGACTCGTGAATGGGCTCCCTTCCCGCTCTGCACCAAAATTTACACATTAATGTTCACTCCTCCTGGTTTCTTCCTGGCCTGACAAGAGGTTCTGTCTTGAGGGAACTGAAGATGGTCTCAGATCAAATCTCCTTTAGTCTCTGGCGGGCTGGTCCAAACCCCAGCATGGAACCCGTATCTGCCATTTAACCCTATGACTTTGCCACTTTTACTTAAATATTAATGTCCCTAAAAGAACCAAACATTGTTTATTGTCAGAATTCTTTGAATTGAGTGCGATAAAACTCAACTCAATCTGATTTCATGAAAGAAAGGCAAGGAGGGTAATATGGACCTCAGGCACATTTGGATCCAAGGGCTCCAACAAGGTGAGAAGGCCAATGTCGCATTTTTTTTTTCTTCCCTCCATTTCTGGGCTCTTCTTAATTCTATATTGCCTTCGTTTTCAACAATGTTTATGCCATGTGGTCTTTTCCAACTCCTCACCTAGAAACTCCACATTTATAGCCAACCAGATTAGCAACCTCAAAGGAAAGTTGCCAAAACAAAATCCTAAGACCATCAGTCATTGGTCTTATCTGTGTCACATGACTCTTCTCTGATTGGTCAGGCCCGAGTCATATGCTCATACCTTGAATCATAGGGTGAAGCCACCCCCACCAAATCACCTGGTCTGGAAGGAGCATATAGGTGAATCCACAAAGGGCAATCGGGTGGTCTTACCAGAAGAAGGAGGAAACAATGCTGGACAGGCAAAAGCTCTAGCGTCCAGATGAGTGCACTATTTCCAGAGCTGACATAGTCTTTTATCTTCTTTCTTTAATAACAGATCTGCTTTTCCTCTTTGCTGTGACTCCCACGTACATTATTGTGTAGCCTTAAAAAGCATTACACTGCTCATCATTATTGCATGTGCCTGGATATCCTGCTTTATGGTGAGCCCTTGAGAACAGGAGCCATGGCTCATTCATTTCTGCATCTTCAATGCTTTGCACAATTCCTAGCACATAGTAGGTAGCTGGAGAAAGTTTGACACAAGAAAGGAAGAAATAGATGGCCCTCCTGGGAATTAAACTCCTGGCTTGAGGGACACTGTTCAAAGGTATGTTTGTAGTTTTATGGCCCAAGTGAAAGCTCTCCATCATGAACAGGATGTTTGAAAGCAAAATGAATAATGTACCATAATGAGAGTGCACAGCTGGCTTCAAAACAAACAAACAAACAAATAAAAAGAAGCAATCAAATTTTAGCCTTGTGACCACTTCATCAGGTATATGGCAATATGCAAATGATTCTTCTGATGGTGACCCACTGTGTGGGAGTCAACGCTTCTCTCTTGTTGCGCCCCCTTAAGCCTTCTCCCGAATGCTGAACTTGGTTCTTATGCTCTTTAAGTCCTGTTCTAAACCCACTGAGCTAAGAGGCCACAGGCCCACTGACCTCACCCCAGCGGCAGCAACATCCAGGATACGTTTACAAACACATTTGGGGAGCTTCCATCTCACTCATACATTTGGGACTTTCTTATAGAGGCTGTTCAGGTCTAGCATCTAATAAGTGCTTAATAATTATCTGTTGACTAAAATGGATAAGCCAACATGATCTGGCATATACAATAATACTTTTATGAATAAATGATTGAGTATACCATAAATCGTCCTTAAATGAGTGGCTAATGATCCATGAATATTTGCTGAATGAGCAAACAATACAATGAATGAATGAATGAATGAATGACCTATCAGTCACACCTACCGCTATTATTTTCCATGTGTGTTAAGCTGCTCTTTGATTTATTCCCTTTAGCTATAATTCAATCCCAACAAATGGACTCTCGAAATTTATTATTTGTTTCTATTTTCTATTGTTGAATTTTGAAACAGACGATGCTATCATATGGATTGAGTTTCATTTTAAGTAGCAAAGAGAGATATTCAAACATCCTTGAATTGAGCATGCAGAACAAAGGGAGGGGTGGTGCTTATGTACCAACTAATCTCTGTTATGACATATCTCCATGACTGATCATGCTTCTGGGTTTAGGAGAAGAGGGTTGTCCACAAATGACACCTGAGTGGAGCCATCATGTTCCTGTATATACTTGGTAGATATATGTACCGGCTGGAATAGGTAAATTTAATCCTTTACCATCATTCATTTCACTTTCCTGAATTCTGTGCTATTTCCAAGGAGTGACTGCTTTTCTTCTGGGTTAAGTAGAAATCTTTGCTTAAGTAAAAACCACTTACTTTAAATACATTCAGCAACATTGGGATCTTTTGCCCTGGGAGTGTTTCTCATGTTTTTCAAAGTCAATGAATTGTCACTTGACCTTAATGGACACTTATAGAACACTGAATCAAGGATTAATCTGAGTGGATAAAAAAAGCTTTTATCCAAATTCACTGATTTATTGAGACAGACTTGGGAAGTCATAACAGTGTCACTTTATGGAGCATTGATGATTACAGCAACAAAGTATACAAAATTTTAAAAACCTGGGATTTAATTATACTATTTAGAATTATTTGTGGCCCCTTTTAAGGCGGTTGAGCATATTTGCATAGAAGAGTTACTCCAGTTAAAGTTCAATAAGGTGTGAAATTGCTATGATGTAAGAACATTCTTGAAAAGTTAAAAATGCTGTCAGCTTCTTAGATGTTTAGTGCACAGTTTGGTGTCAGAAAGTAACTGACTAAATAGCTAAATTCTGTCCTTTTCATTGAGATATTTTGCCATTATGTATCTCTCTTACATAAAATACTTTTCCATCATTGGTTTGATATTAAAAATTCAGTGTTACATAGCTGAAATTGACAAGGAGAGATGTTCATATTCTTAAGTAGTCCTGAGATGCCAGATACACTTTTCCTCTTAGGGCAAAGTCCATTTTAATACTCATTCAAATGTGTTCTCCAGGTAGTCATGAAAGGACTGTTCTTTGGTTCTTATTTGGAAGGGACAGATGTGATGTATATTAGAATCTAGTTAGAACCTAATCTGAGTATTATTCAGTTGTTTTCTAATGAGATCTTATTCTTATGCCAGCTAGTTTCACAGCATGTCTAAGTCCAAATTTTTCAAAATATATTATAGTTTTCTAGATTCTCCTTCCAGAGAAAGGAACTTACCTGAAACATTTAAAAACCTGCTATTACATACCCAAAGGAGTATGGCTGTGTAATGGGTCATTTGGGAACAGAAGTAATTATTGAGAATATCTAATTCAGATTTCCAAATCCTAATACACAGACTTGGGCACACAATATTAAAAATTGTAAACAATAAGGAAAACAAGACAGAATGAAAATGCCAGCATCTTCTTCTCTCTCTCAGGTAAGAAAGCTGAGAGATGTTAGTAAAGGGACTGCGTTTCCCAGAAATGGTTAATCTATGTTCTAGACCAGGCACCTAGATGCCCAGTGGCCCACATAAAATATGGAATGGACAAGACTAACCATGCCAGCTGCCTTTTACAAGAAAAGACCAGTTAAGAGAAAACAACATTTTAGAAGAAACAATATGACAAAAGGGGAGAGTAATGGAATAGTGTCTTTCTTTAGAGGAAAACTGTTTCTCTTATTAGACTCCGTCCGCTTAAGGTAAGCCATATGTGGGAGAGACCAAGGGGAAAGGGTGGACTGGAAACATCTCAAGAACAAGGGAAGCATCTTTTCAAAAATAGTTTTTTTTCTTTATGTCTACGTAGATAAAGTATGTCGGTTAAGTGTCTGTTATTTAGAGTCAGATTACCAAAGTTCAAACCCTTGCTTAGGCATTAGGTGGCTATGGGCATGATCATTCATTCATTCATTGATTCTGAGCACTTTCTCAGTGCCAGTCACTGAACAAGAAAGATGAGATCTCTGCCTCCTGGAGCTTACATACTAGTGAGGGAAACAGAAACAAGTAAATAAACACGCATGGAAATGAAATAAGATAATTTCAGATCACGAGGAAAGAAGAAAATCATACAGAGAATCATTGGCAGGGAGAACTGGGGCTGCATTAAGGTAATATGTACTTTGAGATGCTGACCTAAATGGAGTGAGCAGCGTTTTAGGCAGAGGAAACAGCCAATGCAAAGGATGCATTCTGATGAGCCTTGCGGGCAGGTTAAGTTGGTTAGGCTTTCTCTGGTAAACTGGGAAGTCCCTGAAGGACTTTAAGTTGGGGGGATGGTGTGATCTGAGCTGCACCAGGGGGAGCAAACCATCATGTTCTCATCAGGGATAACACAGGAGCACCAGACCGAGCCCTTTTCAGAGAGCAGGTCCGAATTCCAGGTGGATGGCTGAGTACGGTTGCTATGGTTCCTGATGGTCGTGGTGAAATGAAGGCAGGGAAGTCCTGGCTTCATAGTAAGCCAATTAATGAAATAAGGACAAACCTTTTACACCTCCACTGATTGGACTTGAATCAGGCTTTCCTGGTGTGGCTGGTTCTGGTGGTACTCATGTTTGGTGCTTAGTGGAGTGAATCAGAAGCTTTCCGGAAAGACTCTTTCCACTTAAGGTAAGCCTTGTGTAGTAGGAGAGGCCAAGGGGGAAAGTGTGGGCACATTTGAGGAACCAAGCAAACGCTTTTCCACAAATAGTTTTGTCTTTATATAAAGTATGGTGGGCGAGCCTCTGTTATTTAGAATCACATTACTAAGGTTCAAACTCTTGGGTTTGAACACTAAAACACCTTGGATTTATAGAAATTGTGATCTGTTTGAACCTTTCCTTTTCTCCATGTTGTGTGGATAACAAAAGGATTTACCTCAAGAAATAGTAGGGGTGAAACAAAGCAATGAATATAAATTATTCACACAGTGGCTGGCATCTGGCACATAGTAAGAGCTCAATAAATGTTACCAGCAATTATTATTATTAGGTAACACTCATTATCTCAGCACTTTTTGGCCTCATCGTTATTGAATTCTGTCAGGCAGATATGGCAAATAATGTTATAATTGCCTCCCACATTTCTCTCCTTTTCTGGGACCTCTGCCCCCACCCTCCTCGGGAAACTCATTTGTCTCCAGATTTTACCAAGGACCCAGGGACAGACTATTCTTAGTGTTCAAAAAAAATCACTGCAGCTACTGCTGCGAACAGAGGTTGGACCAAAGCCTTCCATATATTACCTCAATTCTTAGAACATCCCTAATATATTCCACTTTACAGGTGAGGAAATCAAGGCTCAGAAGGGGAAGTGACACCTGTAGGGTCATTCAGCCAGTAAGAGGCTGAGCTGGGATTCAGACTCAGGTCTCTTTGAGCCTGATATCCCTTAAAACACAAAAAATCAAAGCATCCATTCTGCCCCCCCCCCCAAAGCACTCTACAATAAAAATAAAGAGGACTCTAAGTGAGGAGGTCACCGTGATTAGGCCCAGTGCAAGGAGAGCTTGAGATTTTCAAGGAGCCTCCTTGAGTCAGTTCAGTGTCCAAAACTGTCCTTTAAACTCAAGGGAGCCTCTGTCCCCGCCAGGCCAGTGGCCAGTGGCCACACAATATGATGGTATTACTTTGACTGTGGCCATGTGGTGGTGAGGGAGCCCCCGACCACTTTCAGCCTCTTGTCCTGTTTAGTGCTCCCCCCTACCCCCGCGGGGTGTGTGTGTGTGGGGGCTCTCACAGGCAGCCTGGCTGGTCTTGACTCTGAGGTGAAGGAGTAAACATTTTGGGGCTCTTTATTAGTTTATTTCAGAAGATGGAGACTGTTTGTCCCTGGGACCCATCCCTTTTTTATGGCCGCCAGCCTTTCTTGACAAATTCTGACTGGAGAGAAAACCGCTTTCTACAGCGGATCATTAAAACACCACCATAAACCCAGGGCCATAAAATATTATTTGCCTGGTATAAAACGGGGGTGGGGAGGTGGGGGGTAGATTTTCCCGGAATGTCAGCCCAGGCCCTGCTTTCTCCCACTGGGAAAGGCGGCACAGGGATGAGATGTTCATATATTCCTTATCTTGCGCTCTGTTTTGTGAAATAACCCTGTTGGGACAGCAGCCAAAACTATTGATTTATTTGTTCCACAGACTCAAAAGCATTTTTAATGAGTGGAGCATGGTGATGCTTTGCCAGTGTGTCTGCAGATGACTCAATCTGAGTACATACACCCAAATGCACACACAGTTGTAAGGGGAAAGCTGGAATCCCACAAACTGGAGTTCTGTGGAACAAGGACCTTTGAAGATGGAGATGGACAGGCATTGACTTCCTCCTTCACACTGCTCATCACCCAGCCAAATCAACCAACACCCACAGTGGGACTGGCTCTTGCAACGGAGCCTGGCTTTCCAGAGCAGCACCCTCAACGGAAGGCTCAAAGTAGATTTCCTGTTGGTTCCCCCTGACATTTTTCTCTGGAAATAATCCTTTCATCCATGCATGCATTCATTTGGTCATTCAACAAATATTGAGTACCTACTAAGTGCCAGGCATTGCTCTGAGCCCTGGGGTTACAAGCCATGAAAACACTATCACCAGAGCTCACTGCACCCTCATGGGATGTAATCTCAGCACACCCATTAATACTATCAGATAAAATTCACCGTCCTTCATCTGAAGTCCTCGGGGCCAGATAGGTTTGTTGGAAATTTTGGAATTTGTTTGAAAGATAAAATAGGGCATATGATTATTTAGTTTACAAACAGCCCCAGTGAGGTCTGGGGAAGTACCCAGTAATGCAACACCATTCATATTTCTTCTGTGAAAAGTATGAACATTCACTCAACAGGGATAAATTAAGACTATAAGTGGTCTTGTCACGTGAGGTCTAGTTTAACACCAACGGAGTTTAAAAACCTCTGTTTTCAGAGCTACTTTTTATGGAAGAGCAGGTACTGAATGCTCAGTCCCTGCCTGACCCACCCTAAGTGATCCATGATCATTACTGTGCATTCTCACCACATCCCTGAGTTTTAAGGTCATCCTTTCCATTTTCACTGCATCCCTACCAGGTAGTCATTATATTTCTGTTTTTCTTTGTTGTGTAATAGATCAATATATGTCTGTTTTTCATTTGTTTTGTTATTGTTGTATGTGTGTGTTTAAGAGGATTCTACAGCATGGAGAGGCTAAACAACTTGTTCGAGCTTTCACAGCTAGAAAGTGGCAGAGAGGGGATTGGAACTCCTGACGTTAGAATTCTCACTCTTAACCACTACTAAAAAACACCTCCCACTAGAGGAAAGACAGCAAAGCAGGAAATAAAACTGTTGGGGCTGTGTCTACACAAGCAAGCAAAGGTCATTGGAGAGAAACAGGAAATTATCCAGATAATTCAGAATATTGCAATTCAAAAAAAGGGGGGCGGTTGTGGTTGGGTAGCCAGTGTTTCTGGACTGGCTATATGGACAAGCAAATTCTTACACTAACAGCCTTTTCCTTCCTGGCAACTGGATCATCTAAGCTTACTGCCTCTGGGCACCCAGGTGCCCAGTGGCTTCAGCACCCTTTGGGAGCTGCTGCATTCTTAGCCAACTCATTTCCTGCCATTTCTCAGTGCCTCCACATGCGGTTGAGGAATGGACGCCAAGAGACATCACTAAGGTGCCTGCCCAGAAGCACATGTGCCTCCCTAGCCAGGAGAATCCCAGGCTGCAGTGGCCAGGCAAAACGGAGAGGAGAGAGGAAACCGCCAAGGGTCGATGCGCCAGGCAGCGACCCCTCTTGTTTAGACACTTGCCTGCCATGGGCAAATCTCAAGCTAGACTGGAAAACTCCGAAATGCCCACAGGTCTTTAAGTGGCTGAGGCCTAGAGGGGGTGAGGGGAAAGTGGATTCAGGAGGTGAAGGAAAGACGTCCCAAGGGGATCTTTGATAACCTTGGGCTCCTCCTTTCTAAGGCTGCCTGTGTCCCCGGAGAAAGCAAGCAAGCCCCGCGGGAACAAGGACATCTCTTGTAGTTCATGGGAAACCCACACTTGCCATTTTGGTACGCCAGGCAAAGGAGGCCAGGGCTGGGGAGTGGTCCAGTCAACTGGGACAAGTAAGGACCAGGAAAGGATTTCGAAAGGTGGGAGAGCGTCGCCAGAACCTCTCCCTGCGCACTCTGGGGTGGTCAGCCAGAGGTAGGATTGGGGTACGGAAGTAATAAAACAGAACAAAACAGCCACTACCCTGAAGTACCCCAGGCTACGGATTTTGCACCTAAGGTCAAGTGCATGCCAGATGACTGTCGGGAAGTGTGTGTGTGTGTGTGTGTGTGTGTGTGTGTGTGTGTGTGTCTTCTACCTGGAATGTCTGGAGAATGGGGGAGGATCGAGAACAAAAATTGCGCTGCAGTTTGAGGCACTGCTTGGCGGGCTGCAGGTGGGGGGCACACATCCACCAATCCCGCCCCGCTTGACTCCCAACAACCACAGGTGTCTGGAATTGTCTAGAATTTCCAGTGCCAGAAACCCGGTTTTGCCGAACTTCGCAGGCTTCTCACCTGAGGGCACCCGACAAGATCCACCCGGCAAGATCACGCGTCGCATCTGGATACGCTGGGTCGCAGTCAGATGCTCAATCACGCACCCCAGTACCCAAATCTACTACACTGGGGGTTTTGCAGGATGTGTGCGCCTACCCTATTCTCCAGCCCAAGAGCGTAGGGACCCTCCCCCAGGGGTAAGAATGGGGAGGAGGTCCTCCAAGATGTTCCGTGCCGGAGCAGCAGCCCCGGTGCAGCTCCAGTGGAAGAGGCTTGGGACAGAGGCGAGCCAAGGGATCCAGCCTGGGAAGTTGGGGTTCAGTCTCCCGCTGGTCCGCGGCTTTGGAAGGAGCGCAGAGTCGGGCGGCGTGCAAGCAGCTGCTGTGGAATGGACCTTACTCTTTGGGCAGATGCCTGGGGGGATGGGGAGCTGAGAGAAGGGGGCTCGAGCAGGGAGTGTATCCCGCCCCCCTGCACCCCAGCCCGTGGTACGGCTTTAAAATCCTGCGGAGTTTGTCATAGGCCGGACTCAACACGCATGCGCATAGGCAAAGTGGAGTTGTGTTTTTTTTTTTCCCCCCCTCTCCCCCTCTTCCCTCTCTCGTTTCAGCAGCCTTTGGTTCTGCAACTTAATTTTTTTTCCCCCCTCGGAGAACACCAGGGGAAAGAGGATTCCGGAGAGAGGGAGGGAGAAAGAGAGAGAGGCAGTTGGCCAGGAGGGCCGGGGGCGGGTGGGGGGGACGCGGTCGCTGCGGTCGGTCAGTCTGTCTGCGGGGCACAGGACCGTGTGGAAGGCTGCTGCAAACTCCGAGGCGCCGCCTCCGCCGTCCAGAGTCCGGTTCGGTGCGGCCGCTGCCAAGCGAGCTCCTCCCGCCGCCGCCGCCGTGCCCTCGACCGCCGGCCGCCCGCCTGCTCTCTCTCCCGCCCCTGGGGCCCGGGCGCCAAAAGAGGAGGTGGGCAGCCGCGCCGGCCATGGACCTCCGGAGCTGAACGACCGCCGCGGATCCCCTCGCCCTCCCCAGCCCCACGCCCTCGGTGCCCTCGCTTCTGGTCGTCCTTCGCCCTGCAAAGGCGGGGGAAAGAAGGGGATTAACCCGAAGAGAGAAAGAGGAGGTGGGGAGGGGGGAGTCCGTGTCTCCCCTGGGGCAATCGCCCCCCGAAACCACCGCGCAACAGAACGTCCGGGGACGACTTCTACCCATTTTGCGCCCCCTTTTTGCCAAACCCTAAAATGAAAGGACAAAAGTTGGCGCTGACTCTTACAGCTCGGATGGCGACTTGTGCGTTTTCAGCGGCATCTCCCGGAGAAAAAGCTTTGCGCGCCTGATTGTTCTGTGGCCCCAAAGCTGCAGTGTGTGTGTGTGGGGGGGGGAGGTGTGGGCGTGTGTGGGTGTGTGTCTGTGTGTCTGTGTGTGTACACAGACATCCACACACTCACTCGCGGCCGCAGGGTCAGCGCCTGGAAGCAGACGTTTCGGCCACAGACTTTGAGAGGAGGAGCTGGAGATCAGGAGGCGTGAGCCGCCGGGAGTTTGCAGAAATCCGTGGTGTGAATGAACTGGGGGCACCTGGGCGCACGGATCACCCTCCCCCCTCTCGCCCCAGGCCAGAGTTGAGTAGTGGGGCATTTTTTTCACCGTCTTGTGAAGAATTTTTTTTATTATTTGTTGTAAAGTCTTTTGCACAATCACGCCCACATTTGGGGTTGGAAAGCCCTAATTACCGCCGTCGCTGATGGACGTTGGAGAGGGAGCGCCTCGCCGCGGAACAGTCGCCTGCGCGCCCTCGCCGGACCCGCGACTCCCTTGTTGCGCGTCGGCCAGGCCCTCGGTTCCCGGGCGCATCCCAGCCCTGCTCCGGCTCAGGTCCCCAGACTCCGGGTGCAGCGACCGCTTCGGCTCCGATTCCCCGCGCCTGCCAGACGCGTCCAGGTGGAGTCCGCAGCTCTGCGCAGGATTGTACCCCCAGGCTTAACCCGGCCGCTCCGCTTGGATTCCTCCGCTGCCCTTGCTTTGGTGGCGACTTCCTCCCCGGCCCCCTCCCCCTCGCCATGAAGGTAGGTGTTCTGAGCGCCGCAGACGCTCGCCACTTTTTTCCTTTACTTTTTTTTTTCTTTTGGACGTTAACCGACCCCCCGCCCCCGCACACACACACACACACACACACACACACACAAACACACAAACACACCTTTTCTTATACCTCCATTTCTCCTACTGCTTCGAGAAGCTGGAACTCCCGCGGAGCTGCCAGGGACCCGCACCCCTTCGACCCCTGTCCCCCGCGCACTGCCTCTGTCTCCCGGGAGACCTTCTTGTCCCACCAAACGTTCTGCAAACCTTTTGGACTTTGGAGAAAAAGTGGGGAAGAGCCAGGGCAGAAAAACTGAATGCTGTTCACGGACGACTTTACTTTTGCCCTGAGAAACTCGAGTGTAATTTATTATGTACATTTCAGTAACAGGGTAATGATTCAATTCAACAAATATTTACGAAGCGCCCACTGCGTGGGGCACCGAGAAGGTGTGTGGCCAGGGCCTGGAAAGGGGAAGGGGAGTCCTCAGTTGAGAGACCGGGAAGCCGGGCTCGGAGCCGACTACCCCAGAGCAGCGCACCCCCTGCCCTCTGCAGCCAGAGGCCAGGTTGCAGGCTTGTCGTGGCGGGGGAACCCTAGGGCTGCAGGCCCTGCGCCTTTAAGAGTGCCTGGCGGGGGGGCCAGCGCGCACCCCGACGCGGGGAACAGGGTCGCGTTATTAGCATTATTAGCCGCCACTGGGTGAGCTCCGGCACTTAGCAGCGGTGATGGGGGCGGGGAGTGCTGGCGGTGGTGGCTCTAATCCTGTCCGCCGGGAAAGCGCGCCCCGGCCCCCTGCGCGGAATCTGCCTAGTCCTTTGGAAACATTTGGGCCTCCGCTTTGGGAGAGCGGGCGGGGGGCAGTTTGTGAACTCTTGTTTGTTTTAATTGTCAGTTGTATGTTAAAGCCGAGTCACACACTCCAAGGGTCACTGAGAGTTCACTTTTAAGAAAAGTTAACATTTCTTCCTACAGTATAACTTGCTATTTTCCAAACAACTTTTCCTCTCTCTGTTCTCCAAGCTTCTATCCTTACTTTCATTTTTCTTGAATCTCTCCCACTTTCAGCTTTCTAGAAAATAAGGTTGGAGTTGGAATTAGGATGTTTCCTAAAAGCAAACAACTCCCCCTCCAGAAAAAAACACCAAAAAAGGTTAAAAAGAAAAACTAAACCTGGAGACCCCGCGGCCTTGTTTTTCTTTTAAAACCCAGTCTGGCATCGGGGGGGCCCCCTTCTCTGCTCGTCTTTAAAAGGACAACTTGCGGTTTGGAAGTCACTTGCACCCAGCAGTGGGATCGCACCTCCTCAGCCCCTGCCCTACCAAGTTCACTGCTGCTCCAGCCAGGTGCGGAGATTTAATTTCTAGATGGCCTCTGCCAAGGGAGTTCCGAGAGGGCAATACTGAGAGCGCACAAGCGATGGAGAGACAGTGGAAATTGTGTGTATCCGAGTGTGTGGATTTGTGCTCTGCGTGTATGGGGTGCGGGAAGGAGGTGGTGAAGGATCAGTTGTTCTCGGGTCTTGGGCATACTAGCCTAAGTCTCGCACAGTCCCGCACAAAGGAGGACACCCCCCCCACACTCCAAAGTCCCGACCCTAAAGTTTCTCTTGCCTTTTCCCTCCGCTCATCCGAGCGCTCCGGTGCACAAGGGGTTAGCACCGTGCGCGCGGAGCTCAGCTCTTCTCTCTCTGCCTTTTCATCCTCGCCGTGCGGTGCCGGCTGCCCCCTGTTGGCTGCCTTGAGGTAGGACGCCTCGGAGTGGGTTCTTTGGGGCGAGCCGGTCGCTTCGCTGTTCGTCTCTAGCTCCAACCTCTGGCTGCGCACATCCTTCCAGACCACCAGGTCCCACTCTCCCCAGAGGGCCGCTTCGAGGCCTCAGAGGACGAGCTACTCTGAGCCACCGCTGCAGCACTGAAGGAGCCTTGGGTCCGACCCATCAAGTGGGGCTCGGGCAAGTGGAGGAAGGTTTGGTACCTCTTCTCCAGGGCTAGGAACAAGAGTGTTGCCCAATAGGAGGCTTCAGGTCTGGCCTTGGCTTTCTCACCAATTTTCTCCGTAATCGAGAACAAGTGTTTCTTTCTCTCTCTTGCCCCCAGTTTCTTCGTCTATTAAAAAGTGTAACTGAAACTACCTCTGAAGAGTGGGGGTTGAACCGATCTTTAATTTTCTTTCTCCTTTCACCGGACACTGCTGTTCCTCTGGACAAAGTTGAGAGCCTGTGCTGAGTTAAAGACATTCTGTGTGAGAAGGTAGAAGTGTGGTGAGAGAGAGAGAGAGAGAGAGAGAGAGAGAGAGAGAGAGAGAGAGAGAGAGAGAGAGAGATTTGCAGTCTGAAGAACCTAGTCTGGGGGATGGACGAGGGGAGGCAGGGAACAGAACTAGACTTGGCCACTGTTTCTCCCTGTTACTGGACCTGCTGTCTGTTCTAAGTAGGGGCAATCAAAGATTGCTCACGTTCCTTGAACTGATTTGGGCTCGAGGAGCTCCCTCCACCTTTTCTCCACCCCACCCCACCCCCACACTGCGCTTTGGAAACAGCCCGCCCCCCCCAGGCTAGAGGCATAGGGGAGCACTGTCTCCATGTCTGCTCCCCCAAAGCGGACCTCCTGTGGGCCTTGGCCCGCTCATCTTTCATCATCCCCTCCCACTTCTCTCGGCGTTTCTCGAGGCAGGACAGCCCAACTTTGTGGCTGCAACCGTGTTTTTCTCCTGCATTTCCCCCCCCATATCTCTCCTTGCTTTGGGAAGAGCGCATCATGGGGAAAACAAAATTTCTTTCCCACCAAGAGCTGCAAATTCTTGGAGTTTCCTACACTTTTCACCATCGCGAGCCCAGGTCAAACTCACTTCTTCCTCTTAATACGTATCCCTCATTATTTCCTCTCCCAGACTTGGGGGGGGCGGGGGTGGGAGTGGGTGGGGTTGCTAGTGGGTGGGGGTGCTGGACACAAAGAGCCTGAGGGAAGGGGATGCCCAGACCAGACCGAGTGAGGCAGCGCCAGTGGCCGAGGATCTTCTCCCTGCCTTTGTGGAATTTCTCTTTAGGGGCGGCGGGCGGGGAACTTGGGTGCTGCGTGAGTTTGCGCGCGCGTTCCGATACTTTCTGTCGTTCGCCAACATCCTCTAACTAGCGCGACAGTTTCCCCTCTCTCACCCCTCATCACTCCTGGCCCACACCCCAGTTGATTGAAAAAATAAAAGTTAGGAACACCTTTAATCCAATGCGAAGACTTTGGAGGAGAGACAATGCGCAGCCACTACTTTGTGGAGCTGCTCTGGGCTAGACTAGAAACTAGGGCGCGCGAACGCCGTGCACCTAACTTCCCCTTCTCCTGTGCTTGAACCTCTCAAATGCACCCTGCCCATCGCACGCAAGGAACAGATTGCTAAAATCCTTACAAAAGTCGGCTTCCCGGGGCCCTGGAAGGGTTCGAATACATTTAGTCCGTTCTTTGGAAAACTCAGCTTCTGCTTAGAACTTTTGTTTTACCCTCAGTATGACGGTCTCCGGAGAGGTCTCATTTCGTACTGTCTTTTCGGATCAGATCTCTTGGTAGACAAGGCAGGGATGTTTACCCCAAAGTCAATGTATTTATTAGTGAGTTCGCTGTGGGTTCCTTCAATATTTCAAACGTGTGAGGCCTTTTTTGGGTTGAGCGGTGTTTGGAGTGGGAAGAGGGCCAAGGTGTTTCCGGGCAAGCGCGCGAGGTTAAGTGGAGACTGGACTGGCGGGGCTCTCCTGCGGATCCCCTCGGGGACACCTCCGGCCTACCCCCAGTCTGGAGTTGAGGAGACCCCTGCCGCGGAGACCCAATGGCCTACTCCCAGTTGGCCCTAGCTCTGGGATCGGGTGGACTTTCCCCGGGGTCGTCAGGCCTAGAGTGGGCTCGGTTTGTGTGGCTTCGCCTCTAACAAAGAGATCCGCTGTAATCCGCGGAATCTGTTATCAATTTCTCCGCTGCCGGCGCCCCGCCCCGCGCCCCGCCCGTCGGGAAGCTCGGAAAGAGCGCGCGGCGGGCAACGATCTGCGCGGTCGTCTCGGAAGCACACCGAAGCGAGTGTATCTGTGCACGCGTGTTAGTGTGTGAAAGTGCATCAGTGTGAGTGTGCATGAGTGTGTGCGCGCGCGGCCTTGGCCGCCTATGGGGAGAGTCGACTTTGCAGCTTGGACTGCGCGCGAAGGAAACCTCGCAGCCCACCCCCTCCCCTGGAGGAAACTTGACACTTCGGGCGGGGGTGGGGAGGGAGACCAAGCCATCTCTCTCCAAGGCTGGGGAAACCCCAGGTTTCTATTCTCCGGAATGCACCCCCAGCTTTGCGGCGTTTTGGGGACAAGTGGGCCACGGGCGCGGAGCCCTGGTTAGCCGGCACTGGGGACCACATAAGCATTTCCTGTCGGAGAAGCCCCGAGGTGTCCGGGCCAAAGGGGCGGCTGGCAGGGAAAAGCCATGGCAAGCTCCTGAGCCCCTTCGCGTCTCCACAGCTGTCTAGGTCGCATCAGTCCATTTACCGCGCAGGTTCCAGGCCAGGCCCTTCCGCCGTCTGGAAGAGGCTCACCTTTCCTTTCCCGAGGAAGGGGCTCCCTCAGGAGCTGCGGGAGGTGCTGCGCGGCCGGGTTACACTTATCAGAGATGTAAAAGGAGATTTTGGAAACCTGCTCCTTCCACCCGCACCCGCCACCACCTAGTTCCTTCGCCGCGGACAGGTGGAGAAGTCACCAGTGGGGAGAAACGGCCACGGAAACTTCCAAGGCCGCCCCTGCCCCGAAATTCTTGACGACGGGAACCTTCGCCGTCCGGCCTTCTGCGCCCTGAAATCCAGGGGCTCAGCCGCGGCGCGGGAGCCAGCGCATCTCTGGTCCCGTCGGGGGCTCGCTCTCACCAACTCTGGCCTCGACCCTGCACCCTCACCGTTCGGGACTGACCGAACCGAGTCTGAATTGGGCTGGAGGTTGGGGTGACGGTGTTCCAAGGCCAGGCTCACAGAGCCACGATGGCGAAGTGGCAGACAACTCCAGACTAGGACCAAAGGAAACTGGAGTCCCCCCTGGCTTCCTTTCCCCTTTCTCCGTGGCAGCTGCCAGGAGTGGGGAAGGGAGGGGCGGGAGGGAGAGTGAAAAAACAGAATTTGGAGGAAGATTGTGGGGAGAGCAGGGACGGGATCCTCTCGAAGTACAGCGGGACCCAGCCTCCCTTCTTTCCTCTGGGGTGCCATCCCTTCTCTGGGGTACACTGAGTCCAAGGAAGAGGCCGCAGGCAGAGGAGCGCACTGTTTTCTGGATTCCTTGGTTGGGAGAGATCTCTGTCCGCATTGACTCCTGTGCGTCCCCCCCCCCCCGCCCCCCGCCATCTCCATCTCCCCACTCTAATCTGGCTGAAGAGAGTCCTAAGGAAACCCAGGCTGCCCTTCCCCCTCTGGAAGTAGCTTCTCCCAAAGAGGCCCGCAAACTGATTATGAAACATACGATGTTAATTCTGAGCTGCATTTCCCAGCTGGGCACTTTCGCGCGCGCTGCTCCCCGGGGCCTCGCCCCCCACCCCCTGCCCTTCCCTCCCGCGTCCTGCCCCCACCCACCACCCCCGCGCCGGGCCACCCCGCCTCCTCCGCAGCCAGCGGCGGCGGCGCGCTCCACTCGCCTTCGCGCTCCTCTCGCCCATGGAATTAATTCTGGCTCCACTTGTTGCTCGGCCCAGGTCGGGGAGAGGACGAGGGTGGCGGCGGGTTCCCAAGTGAATTCCCGTGGAGGGACCGAGCACAGCGTGAACTAGAGGGGAGCGAGGGGGTGCGGGACTCGAGCAAGCAGGAAGGAGGCAGCGCCTGGCACCGGGGCTTTGACTCAACAGCATTGAGACATGTTTGTAATCGCTGGCGTGCCCCGCGCGCAGGATCCCAGCGAAATCAGATTTCCTGGTGAGGTTGCGTGGGTGGATTAATTTGGAAAAAGAAACTGCCTATATCTTGCCATCAAAAAACTCACGGAGGAGAAGCGCAGTGGATCGACAGTAAACTTCAGAGACCCGGACGCTTCCGTTGTTTAAACTTGTATGCTTGAAAATTATCTGAGAGGCAATAAACATCTGCTTCTTTCTTCCCTCTCCAGAAGTCGATTGGAATATTAAGCCCAGGAGTTGCTTTGGGGATGGCTGGAAGTACAATGTCTTCCAAGTTCTTCCTAATGGCTTTGGCCATATTTTTCTCCTTCGCCCAGGTTGTCATAGAAGCCAATTCTTGGTGGTAAGTTCACTCTATGTGCATATTTTGTTTTATTTTTTTTTTTTAAAGATTCATTTGTGTGATGCTGGAATATTTAAAGTTCAGTCCTGAGTTTGTGCATTTATCTAATACACACACATGTAATACATTTTATTTGTATATATCTTTAAATCAGAGTTTTCTTTTAATTTGCTAATGTTGTGAAGCTTATCTTTGGCTCCATAAAGAATCAGAACCTATAAATCTAGACCCTTTTCTCTGAGGCCCTTGTTCAGATGTATGCCTATCATGTAATAAAAGGGAACCAAAATTCACTTCTCTAATAATTGTAAGCCTATCTATAAAATTTACTTTTTGCCACCTCTGCGTAGTAAAAGTGAGTTCCACCTTTTATCTTCCTGCACTTGAGGTAGTGAACCTTCAGGGTCCGATGGAGGCAGAATTCTAGAAAGACAGCTAAACTCCCTGTGGAGAAGTATTTGGGCTCGAAATTCAATTTTTTAAGAAAAGGTGAACTTGAAGTAGTCAGATGTCCGTAAACGTAGGTTTCTTTCTGGTAAGGGCCTTGTAGATAGGCTGCAGTATATACAGGGGATTGGTTTTGAAGGCGTTCTGGATATTTTTCCCTGTAAATGAGCACTGTTTTTCTGGCTGTCAAACATGACTTCTGTTCACTGGATCTCCTGTCTTGGGTCCTTCACAATCACATAAGGAACCCTTTTAAAATGTCCAGAGCATGGAGAATTTTCTTCAGTCTATATACTTGTCCCACTGTTCTTCCATCAGTCAAAAGGAACTGCTATCTCCTATCCGAGTCTAATTGTGTCTACTTTCGGCATTCATACGTTTTCAAGGCAGATCGGTCCAATTTGTGGGGCAAAGTGAGTCACTTCTCTAAGGTTAGAGGCTTGTCCCTGAAACTCCTGTTTCCCTCTTTTCTGAGTGGATTTCAGAAATATTGGTTCAGGTATATGGCAGCGGGGGCAAGGAAGGGAGTAAAACTCTGAGGAGCCAGATGACGGGATGGGGACTACACAATACCTCCGTTTTCTGAGTGGAGTTGAAACAGAGGAGTTTTATGAAGCCCTTCTCATACTTTGTCATGAGGACAAGCAGGAGAGAAAAAGCATCTGTGTGCTTGAAAGTATGTCTTGCTGACATGCTTTCAGGGGGCCCACCTCGAGAGTTCACGTAAATCTTGAATGCACATCTCCCCCCCACCCCCTTTTCAGGTCGCTAGGTATGAATAACCCTGTTCAGATGTCAGAAGTATATATCATAGGAGCACAGCCTCTCTGCAGCCAACTGGCGGGACTTTCTCAAGGACAGAAGAAACTATGCCACTTGTACCAGGACCACATGCAGTACATCGGAGAAGGCGCGAAGACAGGCATCAAAGAATGCCAGTATCAATTCCGACATCGAAGATGGAACTGCAGCACCGTAGATAACACCTCCGTTTTTGGCAGGGTTATGCAGATAGGTAGGAAACCATTTAACATATTTTTAAATATACATATAAACTTTTCTCCTAGAAAAAGTCCTTAGTGTTTACTAACCAGCTTGATAAGGAGGGAATTTTCCAGCAGGGGATTTTTGTCATTGCTACCTGTATTAATTCCTGTCCCTACACTGATTAGACCTTGTTCTGGACTTCTTTAACCAAACCAGGAGGGGAACATTAAAGACACCTTCATTTTTCTTAACAGTTAATTTTTCTAAGAAACATTTTATACAATAGAAGCAGTACACTTATTTTGGTTTCTCAGAAGTAGATGAGGAGAGCTGAGTCATTTATATCCTTTTAAACTTCAAAACTCTTTTAACTGTAAGACGTTTCCTAACTTAAGCCAGAATTCAAATGGCCCAAGAAGCAAACTAAAAAATTGTCATCTTTCAGAATGCTGGATAGGTTGGAAATGAATAAGGTTCTAATTTTCCTAATATAGATAATCCCTGAGGCTATAGAGATATATATGTTAAAAGCTTTATTTTTAGTTCCAGAAAGAATTTTAATTAGAAGCGATCCATTTGACATTTGCAATTTAGGCAATTGATATAAAAGCACATACTTCAGATCTCACCCTAGAAACTTTAAAAAAAAAAACTTTAAATGTATCACTCACAGTCCGATTCTTTATTTTAAATGTGTTGTGGAGCTTGTTATTCCATTCAGGCAGGAGATGGCATTAAAACTAGGCTAAAGGCAAAGAATTTGAAAAATCAGTTTGCCTCTGGTTTGTTTTAATAGCATAGGGTACTATCTGACAGATGTGGTCCCGTGTGTGTTTTCTAGTGTGAATATTTTAGGTCTCTTTACTTTTATGCAAACAAGCCCTTATAATTAATATGACTGCAGTGACTCCTAAAATAAGAAGTAATTTATCAAAGCAATTAACTGTTTATACTGACTGAAGATAAAAAAGTTGGCTTAATATCCGTCACGGATGGATAAAATGCTTTCTTAAAAAACCCTGAAAAGTGTATTCATTGAGAACAAAAAAGAGTTGTCAGTGGATGTTTCAGCCAAGCGGCTTCATAAACTAAAATAATACAGGACTGGAAGCCGTTCCTCTAATTGAATGGGAAAATGGTCTGTAGCCTCAGCCTGCAAAGTTTCATAGGGCTTTGTCCTTCCTGTTAATGATTAAAATGTGCTAATGTATATACTGGGATCGGAATTTAGGAGTTAAGCTCAGGAACACAGGAGTTTTCCTTGAATATAGGCTGCCTTATATAGTTAACTGGGGGTGTGGTAGAGATTTAATTCCCCTGCATTTTGATATTGTGAGGGAGGTCAAAACTTTTTAAAAGTTATATCAGAATGGTAAATTGTCAGCTTCCCCCTCACCCACATTTGCTTTATATGTTCCCCCTAAACTGCCCTCCTCTCAAACTATGGGGCCACTTTTTCACAACTATATGAGTTAGCAAAAATCATATACCTCTGATGGTAACCAGAAAAGAAATCAGCAATTGAACTGTTTTTCTGTGTAGTCACTGGAACACAGCTTTGATTTAAGATCTTCTCACCATCATATGTACCCTGTTCGGGGCCAAAATGTTCAGAATAAGCTATCATTTGCTAAGTGGATTTGAGTTCTGCTGGAGATTTATTTAAAATGTGGTCCAGGATTCAAAGAGTCTGCTTCCTCAGGGAATATGCAGAACCCTTGGTATAAAGGCCTATATTTAATTGTCGCTTGCTAGTACACTCTGGTTCTCAGCTGTGTGGTACCAGTCTGGGTTGATGGGAAGTGGGTGGGAGTGCAACATTCTGACAGCCTTTGAGGGAGCCTTCCTAGATACTATCATCAAGTCAGCTGCTGTCCTGGGAAGATGGGAGCACATGTTGCATCTCTTGCCAAAAGTTCCCCAGGTGCCTGGGGTCTCAAGGAAGAAAGCTGCTGCTGGGTGGCTTGGGGTAGAACACTGACAGGGCCTTCCCTTCTTTACTGATTGAAGAAAGAGTTGGAGAGAAGAAAAACCAGAATAGCTTTTTGTGGAAGAGGAACATGGACTCAACCCCAATAGTGGGAAAGTTACTTAGCTTTCACTTTTCTATTTAAGGGTATGTTTGAAGAGAAGGAGATCAGGGAAAACTTACAACACCTTTGAGGCTGAAAGGTGGTGTGTGTGTGTGTGTGTGTGTGTGTGTGTGTGTGTGTGTCTACTCCAGAGCACTTAGTACACCAGGCACATGGAGAGCAATTCTTGTCCGTGAGAATCTGACCCTCTGATGGGGCCGGTGTCTGAGAAACTCAGGGCTGCCACGTCCAACGCCCCTTTAACTCATTTTTCTAGGATGCCAGTTGCTTTGGAGGCACTGTACACAATCGCCTCACGAAGGGCCCACTCTTCATTTTGGAAACTTTCTCATTTTTCATTATGCTGCCCTTTCTTCTAGCTTTTGTCTCTGTCTCTTCTTTGTTTCCATGCTGTGAAAAGATATGTCAGAAAGGCGCCATTTTTAAGGAGTGTGAGGTTCGGGGAGGATGTAGATTTACAAGGAGGGACACATAACTGAACCAGCAGTATTCCATCCAGGATGACTATACCCACAGGCTATTAGCCAAAGAGCACTTTTCAAACTGACGTTTTCCCTGCAGTGACCAATTAGCTTAGAGACTTCTACCAGGTTTGTATTCTCGGGCAAAAAAGGAAATGCTCAAGATAGACTTATGAAACAAGCAGCATTATTGTGTTTTGTATGAAAGCCCTTTTATGCTCGGTATACTCACAGGGCAGTGTCTTATTTTTCTCTATCTCTAGAGGATTGTTTATCTCCTCTTCTTCTAGTTACCTCTTTATTCTACAAGTCTCCCATCCAGGGCCTTAGCATTTTCTGTATTATCAGTGTTAATCCTCAAACAACTCCCTAGAATCTGTCTGCTCTCCTCATTTCTCTCCACTCTACCCCCCCTCCGCCCCCCCCCCCCCATGTTCTCTGCCTCTCTAATTTGAGCAAGATAGATGTCACACCCCACAGGAACTTTCTGGATCCTCCTGCCAACCCCAGCACATGTCTCAAGTTATTCATTTTTCAAAATATGGGAGGGGAGGTCTGTGGTAAATCGCAACTATTGCCATTCCTGGAAGGGGGGCGGGGGTCACAAATGGCTGTGGATTGAAGTGTGGAGCAGAAGTCCCAGAACAGGATGGCCTGCTGGGTCCTTGGATTGGCATAGCCATCTTCCTGCAGAATGACCCTTCTGGTTGGGGCTGAGTTCTGTTGTCAGTTGTTCTTGTGTCATTCCCGCCCCCTCCCAAATAAAGATTGTTAGCCAGCTCTTTAAGCGTAGGAGAAACTGATTCTGCTATAGGGATTTTAGTGCCAGAAGGGGCCTTTTCTCTTAGGCATCAATACCCTTATTTTACAGTTGAGAAAAGTAAGTCCCCTTCATCCCACCACCCCCAGGCCCAGCTTCAGCTGGCCTGGTGTTAACCCTTTCTCTCTCATAGTACAACCTTTTTGTTAAGTGGCTTCTTGTTACATGTAGAAACGTCTTCACGTACAAGTAGAGATTAAGGCTGTGTATGATGGCCTCCATTTTTCTCCTTACAAATAGGGCTCTGATATAACCATTTTACAGAGAGGTAGTCTTTACAAGTTTTAGGTAAGGAGAAAACTGTTTTCCCCCTAGGTTTGTACATTATTTACAAATTTGGGGAAGGAAGAAGCCTTTTTTTTTTTCTTTTCCCTTTAGATTGTGTCTTTTCCCTTCTTGCTATTATTCTAACACTTTGCGGCACAGGCTGTCAGGGAGATGCAGAAGTGTCATGAAAGACCAGCAGGCAGGCTGCTTTAAAGGTAGACACTCATCTTCCTGAATGAGAAGTATCAGGCCACTCAGCTTGGGATTTAAGAAGAGGCAAGGTTCATTTACAACTCTCTAGGAACCTGTACAGAACCATCCACTGGGAAAGTCAAGAGCCTTATCCTTCATTATGCATATGGGAGGCAGGAGGAGAGGTTACCACTTCAGAAGAGGAGGGGGCAACCAGGCTAGAACTAGTTTGGCCACAAGTGTGGCTGCTGCAGTGTCTGGGTTCCACTAGGGCCTCAGACTTTCCCAGGCTCTAAACCTAGCAAATTCTATGCCCCCCGCCTTATACGTAACGCAAAATGAAAATAATTCAAACGTCAAACTAAGTGTAAGGAAGTCTACCCAAATTCTGTGTTTTCCCTCAATGACGTCTTTCTTGTGCATTTTTGGAAATATGTTTCCAATATTTTCAAAAGAGTTGTAGAGAAGATCCATCGAGCACTGCCTGGAGCCCTGCCTTTCTGCTCTGAAATGTCAGAGCAGAGTGATCAGGGATGTGCTACTCCTTTGTCATTTCTTGCTTCTGTGTCTTTTAGGGGGTCTCTCTTGGCTTCCCCTCCAGGTGGGCGCAGGGCCTGGGTTTAAGTTAGGGATGGGGCTCTCTGTGTTCCCCATCCTAGAGGGAGGGCTCTGCCTGGGGCAGCAGCACATGTGTGAACAGACTCGCCCCTCCCTCCACTCTCACCGAGCCAGCGGCTGCTGTGTGTCGGGGGCTCTCCCGGTCCCCTCCGCAGCTCTCCCAGGTGACCCGCGTCCTCTCCCGCAGGCAGCCGCGAGACGGCCTTCACATACGCGGTGAGTGCCGCGGGGGTGGTCAACGCCATGAGCCGCGCGTGCCGCGAGGGCGAGCTGTCCACCTGTGGCTGCAGCCGCGCGGCGCGCCCCAAGGACCTGCCGCGGGACTGGCTGTGGGGCGGTTGCGGCGACAACATCGACTACGGCTACCGCTTCGCCAAGGAGTTCGTGGACGCGCGTGAGCGGGAGCGCATCCACGCCAAGGGCTCCTACGAGAGCGCTCGCATCCTCATGAACCTGCACAACAATGAGGCTGGCCGCAGGGTGAGTGCCTCCCCTTCCCCCTGCCTGGTGCCCCCATCCCCGGCTCTCCTGCCCCGCTCTTTTCGTCCCCCAGCCAAGCCGGGCCTCTTCTGGTCTCTCTATCCCTCCCTCTGCCACCACCTCTATAAGTTCTGTCCCTTTGTCTCTCTGTGTCTCTGTCTCCCTCTCTTTCTGCTTTGGCCTTCCTTTCTATCTTTTCTGGTCTCTTTTCCTCTCTTCCTGCTTCTCTCTCTCCCTCTCTCTCCCTCTCTCTCTCTCTCTCCCCTTTCCTCCCCCTCCCCCTCCCCGCACCCCACACCTAGGCCACAGGCCTTTCTGGAGAGGGGCATGCCCCCACAGAAGCCTCCTGGGTGTGAATCATCCTGCCTGGCCTCCTCCAGCCAAGGTGCTCCTGCAGTTGCCTAAGAAAGATCTTTCTCTGCCTTTTTAATTAGTCCTCAGTGCAAATGACCAGCCCAGCTCAGAAGTAAAAATATTAATATTTGCCCTCCTCCCTGGAACAAGTTTGCAGTTGGGCTTAAACTTGGGAGAGGGAGTTATTTATCCCAGTAGGTGCCCAGCTGAGAATGCCCTCTCCCCAGCTTCCAGGACTTACCTCCTTTCTTTCTCCTCCTTATGTCTTTAGATAGCAGGCCTGATGGACTGAGGGGTTTTTTGTTTTGTTTTGTTTTAAGAGCTTTTCTAGGAAAACTACAGCAGTCCTAGCAGTCTGACCATCAGGCCAATTGTGGGTGGCTTTGGAGAGATGAGAGGGACACAAGTGCCCAGAGAGCACCGTCTTGCAGGCAGGCCCTCCTGAGTGTCCCCATTTTGCTCTTCCCATCCCCTGGTAGGGAATATGAAATGCTTGCTTCTCCACAACAGTTAAAAAGACCCTTTTTCCCCCTGTGGCTAAGCACATGGCACTTTATTGCTGTTCTAAAGTGAAGGGGTGAAAACTTTTCTTAACTTTGGCAGCATTGAAAACCAGGGCCATTATTTTTTCACAGAACCCAAGGTAGGTGCCAGGAACTTTCTGGTCAGAGATTTCACTCTTCTGTATTTTGGGGTGAGAAAAAGAGAAGATAATCGCAAAGTAAAATATCCAGGACTGGAAGGAGCCTTAGTACCGTCTGGTTACACACCCTCATTTTAAAGATTGGGAAACTGAGGCCTATGAGAACCATTTCATGGCCATGGAAGAAAATGAATGGAGTGAGATATAAGCCAGGCACTTTTAAAAATTAAACTCATGTATCACCGCTTAAGGGTGAAGGGCTCTAGGTTTTGAAATGAGAGAAATCTAGGTTAAAATCCAGTTCTTTCTGTTTCTGAGCTTCAGTTCCCACATTTCCACATCTGTTAAATGGCCATGGCATGAACTATCTCTTGGGGTGATTATGAGGACTAACTGGGATCACATAGTAGGGTGAACCACACGGAATTACCTACACTTGACTATTTCTGACCTACAAAATAACAACTGCATATGGTTCAGTCGAAGGTCTTAGTTTAGTGTCAGCACTAGTAAAGTGTGTGATGAATGATAATTACTAAACATTATGAAGTAAAAGACATAGAGAAGGCAAAGATTATCTAGATAATCCTGGCTAATTTAGCTTCTCAAATCTGATGTTAAACATTTGCTGGTGTAGGGGAAGGACTGACCCCTGCAGAATTTTGCCTGGGCTGCCCTGAGGTGTCAGGTAATTGCTCCAGAGGGAGTGTGGCCTCTCCCTTCTCAGGTGTCCCACTGTTGCGCCTGCAGTGTGGGTGGACTCTCTTCCCACTGTGGCCAAGCCACGGCCATGCAGTGGGCATGTCAGCCCGGCTCTCTCTGGGAACCCAGAAGACCTGGCTCCTCTCCTCATCAGGGACACATCCTTTACTTGCCGTGTGCAGTGTGTCTGTCCAGCACTGCAGACCAAACAGGCCTCCAGGACAGAGATGTGGCTGAAGCTTCTGGGCCCCATTGTGCCCATATTTGGTGCTTTCCTCCATCTTTGGGGATTTCTTTGATTTCTCTCATGTAGACAAATCATTGGGGGCTTAGTAACCAAGGAGAGCAGGTCAAGGGATTTCCAAGTGTAGAGAGAGGGGATTTTGGAGGCTTGGAAAAGCACCTCTAATATTATAATTTCATTTAACATCTGCATTTTTTTATATTGAGGGTTTTTTTTTTTCCCGAGCGTTTTATAATTCAGGCAGTGAGCTGAGCTTAGATCCTGGCAGACGAGGTTACATAGAAGACAGTTTTTCTTCAGAATAGTGGGGGTGGGGCAGGGAATTTGGACACTGTGCCAGGAAATCATATTAGAATCTCCTTGAGACATTAGTTTTTTTGTTTTCCTCAACAGGGAGTAAAGGTTAAACAAGTTTGCAAAACCTTCCTCAGACTAGTTGTTTGCCTGAAACTCTTTATGCCGAGGGAATACACTTTTGCCCCCTTTTAAGAAAGCCTCTTCTGAATCCTGAAGCAAGAAGGTGGCTGTTCTGGGTGGAAGCAACCTTCTAACTCACTCCAGCCTCCAGGTTCCTGACAGGCCCTCTGTAACCTGCCAGTACCATGCCCACTCTGGAGGGTAACTGGTATAGGAACTGTGGGCCATCAGGGCTATAAATAGGTAGCTACCACCTCACGGACTGCTGGGCGCAGTACTGTGGGGCCGGACCCTTCAGCGCTGCTCCTGGGAGGACAGGGTGACTGGTCAAGGGCCCGGGATCAGCACCCAGATGCCATGCCCTTGTCATCCTGGAGAAAGGCCAGATTTACTGATTGTATCCTGCATGCTAAATACTTTCCATGCAGCCTCTAATTTCACCCTGTAACAGGGTGTGAGGATGGTGCCATCCCAATTCCCTTCACAGATGGAAAATGGAGGCTCACAGAGGTGAAGCTAGCTGCCTGTATTCAGGTGCAGAGTCAGGACAGAACCCATGTCTGCCTGGATCCAGGGTAGGTTCTTTTAACCTAGACAGTAGGGACAGGGGCTAGGGATTGTTCCGGTAGCAGGAGGCAGAAGACCTGAGATCCAGGCCCATTTCTCCCACATTCTAGCTGTGTGACCTGTGCAGACCACTTATCCTCTCTGTGTCATTGTGCCATCATCTAATCTAGCCCAAGTTATAACGTTAGTGAGATAAAGAGTGTAGAGGCTTTTTATGACAGTGCCTGGCACACAGCAATAATAGTAGTAGTAATAGTGTATAAAGATTTGAACCCTGATCCTACCTGGGCTTGATCCCCTCCCGGCCCTACCAATTACCAGCTAGGTGCCTATGGGCATATCTCAGCATGAGCTTGAAGCCCAGTTGCCTGGGTTCAAATCTTGGCACCGCTTCTCCCCAGTAGCTGGGTAAGTAACTCTCCTCTCTGGGCCTCACTTTCCTTCTCTGTGAAATGGGGATGATAGCAGCACTTCGGCTGTGGAGACTAATGAAGGTGGTGCAAGTCAACAATTGTGCACAGTCTCTGGGATGAGTGTTCAAGACGTATTAGTTGCAGCTAATGTTGTTTTCCTGCAAAACAGAAGCAACTGGAACGATCTTTTTCCTGTTCCTATTAAAAAACTGTGGTTGTTTATTATGATGATGTGTAATAATGAGGGGCTAAGAACATATTTATTTTGTGGACTTTTGAAAGAAAGCAACACAGACTTCTGGTAGTGGAGAATGAGGAGGAAACAGCTGGGCCCCTAGTTTAGCCGGTGAACATGGCTCCGCGTAGAAAGTGGAGGGGGTCCTGGGTCTGGGCTCCTCCGTGAGTTTGTATACTGACTGTCCCCGTCTCCCCACAGACGGTTTACAACCTGGCTGATGTGGCCTGCAAGTGCCACGGGGTGTCTGGCTCGTGTAGCCTCAAGACGTGCTGGCTGCAGCTGGCAGACTTCCGTAAGGTGGGCGATGCCCTGAAGGAGAAGTATGACAGCGCCGCCGCCATGCGGCTCAATGGCCGAGGCAAGCTGGTGCAGGTCAACAGCCGCTTTAACTCTCCCACCACGCAGGACCTGGTCTACATTGATCCAAGCCCTGACTACTGCGTACGCAACGAGAGCACGGGCTCGCTGGGCACGCAAGGCCGCCTGTGCAACAAGACGTCTGAGGGCATGGATGGCTGCGAGCTCATGTGCTGCGGCCGCGGCTATGACCAGTTCAAGACCGTGCAGACGGAGCGCTGCCACTGCAAGTTCCACTGGTGCTGCTACGTCAAGTGCAAGAAGTGCACAGAGATTGTGGACCAGTTTGTGTGCAAATAGTGGGTGCCCTGCCGCCCGCCTGTCACCCAGCCCCGTTCCCAGGACCCACTTATTTATAGAAAGTACAGTGATTCTGTTTTTTTTTTTTTTAATATTGTTTTATTTTCCCCCAAGAATTGCAACGGAACCATTTTTTTCCTCTTCCCATCTAAGAACTCTGTGGTTTATTATTAATATTATAATTATTATTTGGCAATAATGGGGGGGGGTGGGAACCAAGAAAAATATTTATTTTGTGGATCTTTGAAAAGGTAAGACAAGACTTCTTTTGATGGTAGAGGGTGAGGGGGAAATATCACATACCCTAACTTAGTTGTGTGCACATCTAGAAGGTAAAGGAAATACATTTTCTTTTTCTCAACTATGGGGTCATATGGGACAGGTAGCATCTGGTGGTCCAAATTTATGCACAGTTCAGCCTCTGTGACCAAAACGAATTGTAAGTGCTCTGGTATAAGGTCTTGAGAATCAAACAAACAAAATATGAGACACCCCCGACTCCCCCCGCTTTCCCAGGGGCTGCCAACCTGAAACATTTTCAAAATGGTAATTTAAAATGTAAGAGAGAGAATCTCATATCCCTCAAAGAAAAAAAAAGGTATATCATGTGTCTCACACTTCTCAAACATTCCATGTGCAGACGATCCTATTATAATAGCTACTGAAACTTGGGGAGATGCGCAGAAAGCCCTGGAAATTAAAAACTTAAAAACTCCTATAATACGACAGTGATTTGAAGCTGTTATAGGAATTAGGTTATCAGATTGGAAGAGCATCCGCGAATGATTCTGGGTTGTAGACTTTTTGTTTGGATAGGGGTGGGGGAGGTTGGCTTGAATATAAAGAGAAAATAGACTGTAATTTTCTTAGGGATACTTGGTTAATAAATGATAATAATGAAAATAAAAAATGAATTCCATTGACAGATTCCCAGCATAAAGAACAAGGTAATTTAGTGCAGTACAGCACTGCACCAGAGCGGAAAACCTCTTCCAGGGGAAGAAGTGAAATCTGCCCTCCCACTTGACCCCAAGCTCTGTCTGATTTCTCGTCGCCACGTGGCAAGGGGGTGAGGCTGGCCACGTTTCCAAAGGCTGCTCCACTGGGTCCCCTTTGATTGCAGGGCAGGAAGTGAACCATTAAGAGCTTCACGTGGAAAACAGTTCACTACTTAGGGATTTTTTTCCCCTAAAACTTTTATTCTGAGGAGCAGTAGTTTTATGTTTTAATGACATGATTTGGTTAATGGAGTTCACAGAGGTGTTGCAGCATTTCACTGTTACGATCCTGTGTTTAGACTCTCCACTCAAGCTTTTCCTATTATACTGCAGGTGTACCCTAAAACTGTTCCTAGTGTACTTGAACAGTTGCATTTATAAGGGGGGAGGGAAATGTGGTTTAATGGTGCCTGATATCTCAAAGTCTTTTGTACATAACATATATATATATATATATATTATATATATATATACATATATATAAATATAAATGTAATTATATCTCAGTGCAGCCAGTGATTTAGAGTTACACTTTACTCTGGGGTTATTTCTCGGTCTAGAGCATTGCTGTCCTTCACTGCCATCCAACTGGGATTTTTCCAAAAGGTTTCAAGTTGAGCTTGGGCTGTGGCCCTGATGCGATCTCACCTTGAGCATCACGAAGCAGCTTGTTTCTGAGGAATCTAGAAGGTCTTCCTCACTGATAGGCATGTTGGTTTGAAGATTTCTTGGATCTTCCCTGTCCCTCCCCCCTTTCTCCGACCTCCATTTCTGTCCACTTTCCTGAGAGGGCATTACTTGTTTGTCGTAGATGTGGAAATGAAGAGCGATTCAAAACTCAGAAGCACAGTCAATGGTTCGCTTTCCTTAGTTCATTTTGCAGAGTGGAAACTGGTGCCTAGTAGATCTAATAGTACCTATTTGAGTCCCTAAAGAAAATCCAACCCATCACCTACATAGCTAGTTTATAAATTTTTGAAAACAAGGACACCTGTTTCCAAAAAGTGCCAGCAAATATATTCTTATCTCAGACCTACATTGTTTTAAAAGTTTGGAAAGATACACCTCTCCTGCAATCATAGACTTGGTGGCCTTCACACCACCTCAGCCATCTGTGGCTCTTAATTTATTGCACAAGGATATTCGCTTCCCCTCAGTTGCAGTGAGTTGCAGGCAAAAGATCTTGAAATTAAAAAGCACTAATTAGTTTAAAATGTCACTTTTTTGGTTTTTATTATACAAAAACCATGAAGTAATTTTTTATTTGCTAAATCAGATTTTGTTCCTTTTTAGTGATTCATGTTTATGAAGAGAGTTGAGTTTAACAATCCTAGTTTTTAAAAGAAACTATTTAATGTAAAATATTCTACTTGTCATTCAGATATTATGTATATCTTCTATGGCCTATATTCTGTACTTTTAATGTACATATTTCTGCCTTGCGTGATTTGTATATTTTACTGGTTTAAAAAACAAACATCGAAAGGCTTATGCCAAATGGAAGATAGAATATAAAATAAAACGTTACTTGTATATTGGTAAGTGGTTTCAATTGTCCTTCAGATAATTCATGTGGAGCTTTTTTCAGAAACCATGAGGGACAGTTTAGGGAAGACTACATGTCAGGATGACAGAAGAGCGGAGAATTTTACCAAAACCAAACTATTTGGAAGCTTCAAAAGATTTCTAAGTGTAAGGGAACAAAAGGGGAATTCTCTTTTCCTATATATGCTCCTCAAAAACAGAAATCAAGCAGATGGCTTAAAGCTGGTTATAGGATTGCTCACATTCTTTCAGCATTATGCATGTAACTTAATTGTTTTAGAGCGTGTTGCTGTTGTAACATCTCACAGAAGAACTGAAAAAGGCACATGCTTTTATCCGTGACCAGAGCTTTAGTCCAAAAAAGTGTATTTGTGTTTACCACTGCAATTATTGCACCTCTCCATTTGCAGTTCCTGGGGACTGAGTGTCTCTATACCCCTTTGAAAGTAATTTCATGAAAAGTAAGCCTCAGTCTGCGGAGAATGAAAACTTATTGGAAACTAAAAGTTCGTTGTGTTAAGTGCAATTAATATGAGTTCTCGTGCTTTCTGAAAGTGTACACCAAAATCTGGCGAGCGCTGCACAGATTGATATGTTAGCCCTTCGCTTTTTTTTTTCTTTCCGGATAACCTTGTAACATATTGAAACCTTTTAAGGATGCCAAGAATGCATTATTCCACAAAAAAACAGTAGACCAACATATAGAGTGTTTAAAATAGCATTTCTGGGCAAATTCAAACGCTTGTGGTTCTGGGACTCACATCTGTTTCAGTTTTTCCTCAGTTGTATATTGACCAGTGTTCTTTATTGCAAAAACATATACTCGATTTAGGAGTGTCAGCATATTTTTTTCCTTCTCATCCTGGAATGCATTCAAAGATCTTCCCAATACAGGAAAATTAACAACAACAAAAAAATTATATATAGGCAGTGACAAGCAGAAGCCATGTTCAAAATAGTAATTATGGGCTCAAGTAAAAGGAAGACTTTTAAGTTCTAGTCCAGTTTATCTGTTCAGCTGCTGACCTCCTGACTGTATATGTTTTAGTAGCCTACCTAAACCCTTCTCTCATATGATTTTGCCAATACCAATTTTCAATTCGTTTTTGCAAAACATTATTCAAGCCACTGGGTTTATCAAATATGACACTCCAGCTGGATAAGTGCTCCAAGTAAGAGACTGGTACTGGCTAACTCCAAGAGATCATTAGTAAAAACAGTTCCCAAAGACTGAGTGGTCCATAATGTAAATAGAGACAGATAGAAAGGTACTTATAATTTGAAGACTATAGGAAATGCAGATACGCACCAAAACAGAGGTCTGAAATACTGCATCATCACTGTAAAGGTTACTTTTAAAATACTTAATTAAAAAAAAACTTTTTCTAGTCTTCCCCTCTCTAAGTGGAATGGTGAAAAACAGATGCCGTGTTTTGAAAGTAAGACGGTGAAATGAGTTTTTAATACAGGAAATATTCACTGTATTTTATTGTAGGAATTAAAACTCAGTAAAGGAATCTTCAATAATCTACCTGTTTGCCCAAACTTTACACTTACATTTGATGATTGGATAATATTTTAGTGAAACTTCATTTTGTTAGCCAACTTTAAAAAATTGGTGTAGAATGACTAAAGGTGGGTATGATTATTAAAAGCAAAAATGTATCAATTTGAATTGAGAAGATTTAATTTACATGTGTCTCAGTATTTTGAAACCAAGAAAGGAATGAGGAAAACTGCATCTTAGACCAATTTTACATGCAGTGTACAATTTGCTGGGCTAGAAATGAGATAAAGATTATTTATTTTTGTTCATATCTTGTACTTTTCTATTAAAATCATTCTATGAAATCAGAGCGGTCACGTGTGTGTTTAGCAGAGATGGTGTTCATGGCAATCAAAGTCTGATGCGGGCACTGGGCACAATTATGGGTTAGAGCATCCAGAAGAGAGCATTCGCATTTCCGGTAGTTAATATTATGGTCGAATCTCAAGGATTTATTTTGTATTTTAATGCTCCTTTTTCTTTTCCCTAGGCTAATCTTTCTATTTCTTGTTCTGCTGCTGCTGACATATGTGTTGTATTAGGAGATTATTCAGTGTAGGCATTTAGCACAGTGACATAGGATTATGATGAAATTCTAGGGCAAGAGAAGAAAAATAGAATGATTTGAAGAGAGAAATAAAATAGTACTATTCTAGATAAACAGACAGAATGACCTGGATTATTCTGCTGTAGTATTTTTTATGTTGCAACAACTGCCAGCCAGGTGATTAGATCAGGGTTTTTCAACCTCAGCACCATTGGTATTTTGGGGCTGGATACTTCTTTGTTGTGGACATTTGTCCTGTGCGATTTTTAGCAGCATCTCTACCCACTAGATGCAGTGGTACCCCCGTTCATGACAACGAAAAACATCCAGACATTGCAGAATATGCCCCAGGGAGCAGAATCACCCCCAGTTGAGAACCACACTGTTAGATGGAGGGGCTGAGGTCTGAACACTTGGGGAATACAGGCTAACCCCAGTGGTCGATTGTGACTTGCCTAGGTTGACTGATAAGCCAGAGAAGTCTCTTGCAAGTTTTCCTACGGAGAATATGGAGATGCAGCACCTTCCACAGAGCAGGCTGACTTAGTAATTAATGACATAGGCTCTGGAGCCAGACTGCCTGGGTTGAAATCCCGGTACTGCCATTTGCTGTGTTACCTTAGGGAAGTTGTATAGCCTCTCTGAACATTTGTCTTTAAAATGGGAGAGGCTATTACACCTACCTTGTAGGGTTGTTGTACCGATAAAAAGGTTAACGTGTTGAGTGCTTAGAGCAGGTTCTAGTACATAGTAAGAGCTCTCTAGATGTTTGCTATCTAGCTCAATGCTAGGAAGGCACCCTTGGTGTTCGGGGAAGGAGGTTGCAAACTTGTGGTCTGTCTACATCATGTTTCCAGATGTATTTTGTTTGGCAAAGCATTACAAATACTCAAATTAGTTGCCAGCATTTAAAAGATGAGCACGTTCACGTTCAAATTTGAATTTCTGGCTTGAAAAATGGGAAGGGTTCATGGCATCATGGATCCCCTGTAGTAACGATCCGCTGGGTTCAAGGAGCCATTGCCCCTTCGAGACAGGGCTAGTATGTCCAGTTCATCAGCCATTTATGCCACCTACCTAACCCCTGCAGGCTCATGCACTTGTGATGATTTTTAAAAATGTTTTTCCTTTAAGTCAGAGTTTCTCAACCTCACCATTATTGGTACTTTGGGCTAGATAATTCCTTGTTGTGAGGGATGGTTGTGTGCATTATAGAATGTTTAACAATATCCTAGGCTTCTATCCACTAGATGCCAATAGCATCCTCCCATTTGTGACAACAAAATAGATCTCCAGACACTGCTGAATGTCCCTTGGGGGGAAGAATCACCATAGTTGAAAACCATTGGTCTAAACTAAATGGTCTGTATTCATAAGCTAGCCAATGAGGTTAAAACAAAGAAATAAAACAAACAAAAAAGATTAGTCTCTTGGTGTAAAGAAATGTCTGGCACATCACAAGAACTTGATAAATATTTAATAAGGGAATGAAAAACATCCATTTCCAGGTTTCAGCCCCACCACCATTCTTGAATCTCTCTGATACTTAAATTACATGATATAACCTGAAAAGCCACCTCCAAAGCCTCATAATAGTAGCAACTTAAGGGGGAAAATTCATATTAAAAACAAAGACAAATTAAAAACAAAGAAATTATTGGCTAAATTTTCCTAGTTAGCCCGCCCCCACATAGCTAAATAAATATGTGCTCTGTTCTTTGATTTTTATTACTGAGCTGCAATTACCAAAGAGCATGCCATCACTCACAGACCCAGGAGATGCTCAACAGAAAGCGTTTTACTGCCAAACAAGTTTGGGAAATGAGGAATGATGGATCATTGCCCCGCTGAGAGATGTATGCTGTTTATTAGCATATTGGCAGTGCTAAAATCAAAGGGCGGCAGGAAAGAAAGCTGCTGCTTAACTCAGAGTTTGTCGGAATGCTTTTGACTCCCGTTCATTTAACACCTGTTACGATCCTCTAGGCAAGTTGGGAAGAGCTGGCATGGAGCTCTCCTCTCTCTGACAGGTTTTGTGAGGATGCATTTTATTGAGGTCAAGAGCTGCCTGGCTTGCGTTTTGTGGCTGCAAAGGGGATGATGGAGTGCTACCTGGTGATGTGTCCAGAGGGCTTGCATCTACTCCTGTTGCTAATGGAGGGGTGGGCCCTGACGAATAGTTCATCCACTTCACAGCCTGGGTGACTAGGATGGGAAAGAAGATGCTCGTGGAGGCAACGTGGGGAGTCCTGAGACATAAAGATACTGCGAAGATGGAAAGGACAGAGAAAGGGAGGGAAAACAGAAAAGGGAAGACAGAGGGAAAGAGGAAGGTGTGAAAAGCAGAGGAGGTAAATAAAGGCAAGAGAGATGACATCATCAAAATGGCGGCGTGAGGTGAGCCTCTTGAAATCGCCCCAGGAATTTACAACAAATTGAACAACTGTAACTCCACAAAGGACTCCCCGCACAGCAGACAGGCAAGACGAAGAGTCTCACTACTGAATTCACCTAAAGGTGGGCAAATTGCATGAGCAGGGGAGGAGGGAAGGAAGAAGTGCGGAGACGGAGCCGCCCAGGCGCAGGACACAGACCTAGCTCAGTGCTCCGAGCTCACTGCATCCCAGAACCACCGCAGCTGCGGGAGAGGGAAGAACACGGACTGCTAGGGCTCCGCTTATGGCCCACAGGGCTGAGGGGACAGCATATAACACGGCTGAACCCAACGCTCACGGCAGAGACCTCAGAGTAAAGACTGAGGAAAGAAGGCTGAAAACGGTGGTTTAAGCCCTCACTGCAGCAGAGAACGGAAGCCTTGGGCACTGAGACTAGCGACTCCCTCCCTACCCTCCCAGAGCTCTCCCCGCCCCCACCTGCCCAGTGCTAGAAGAGGAACAGTAGCAGTGTCAGATCAAAAGAACACAATATTTGCAATTCTGAGAACTGTGGTCCGCAGACACAGATTCGCAGCCCAACTAGTTCTGGCAAAGGGGAGGGAGCTGTGGAAGCAGGACCGGCTGTGGTGATGGTTGTCGCCATTGCTCTGAGTCACCTCTCACAACCCACCTCTCACAATATACCCCTGTCCCTGTCCCCACCTATTTGGGCGGATCCCTGTAGGAGTAAACAGAGCTGCTGAAACACAGGGGCCCTGAATCTGGTGCAGGAAGAGCTTTGGAACTTCAGAAGCTCTCAACATCCCCCCATGGAGGTGAGGCGGCGCCCTATGACCCAGGTGAACTGTTCACAGAGGAGAAGTCCACCTTCCAGGGAATCCCCCCATTGTGTGACAAGCTGGAATAGTGCAGAGAAAATATAACAGTACAGTGTGAGAGAGAATAAAAGGCTATAGTCAGAGAGAAAATAAAACATTCTACCAACACCTACTGGAAAACAAAAGAAAGACCTCTTTCTATCAACCTGTTGCAGCACCCACTCCTGTAGATGTCTAGGAAGAGAAATAATAAGTCATTAATTGCCATGAATAACCAAGGTAACAAGACAGCTCAGGAAGAAAATGAAAAGTCTCCAGAAAATGAACTTAACGACACAGAAATATGTGACTTAAATGACAGAGAATTCAAGATTACAGTTCTTAAAAAAACTCAACGACATGCAAGAAAATACAGACAGGCAGTTTAATGAACTCAGAAACACAATCAAAGAACAAAAGGAACATTTTACCCAAGAGATTGAAATTTTAAAAAAAGAACCAAACAGAATTTCTGGAGATTAAGAACTCAGTAAAAGAAATGAAGAATGAAATAGCCAGCTTAGGTAGTAGAGTTGACCAGATGGAGGAAAGAATCAGTGACATCGAAAATAGACATCTGGAAATGACACGGATGGAAGAAGAAAGAGACTTGAGACTTAAAAGAAATGAAAGAACTCTACAAGAACTATCTGATTCCATCAGAAAGAGTAATATAAGAATAATGGGCATACCAAAAGAAGAAAAAGAGAGAAGGGAACAGAGAGTATATTCAAACAAATAGTCAAGGAGAACTTCCCAAACTTGTGGAAAGAATTGGATCCTTGAATTCAAGAAGCAAATAGGACACCTAATTATCTCAACCCCAACTGGCCTTCTCCAAGGCACATTGTATTGAAGCTATCAAAAACTAACGACAAAGAAAGAATCCTCAAGGCAGCCAGGGAAAAGAAGACGGTAACCTACAAAGAAAAGCCATTAGATTATCATCAGATTTTTCAGCAGAAACTCTACAAGCCAGGAGGGAGTGGAATCAAATATTCAAATTATTGAAAGGAGAAAATATGAGCCAAGAATAATATATCCAGCAAAGATATCCTTTAGATATGAAGAAGGAATAAAGACCTTTCCAGACATACAGAAGCTGAGGGAATTTTCTAACACACGACCTACACTACAAAAAATACTGAAGGAGGCTGTTCGATCAGCATAAATAGGGGTAATTTGTAACAACCAAAACGTAAAAGAGTAAAGGCCTGAACCAGAATATGGGAATGGAGAAAGTAAGCATGCTGAAGAAAATGGAATACTCTAAATATGAAAATTTCTTTTACATAAACTTAATGGTAACCACTCAAAAAAAAAAAAAAATCCAGAGCTGAAATATATAATGTAATAAAAGAAGAAACAGAGGGGAAAATCATAGAATACCACCACACAGAAATAATAGACAACAACAAAAAGGCAAAGAAACAATGGAGACACAGTCTTACCAGAAGGTCAAAGATAGAATGATAGGAAATCCTCACATATCAATAATCACCCTAAATGTAAACGGACTGACCTCACCAATAAAAAGGCACAGAATAGCAGATTGGATCAAAAAACTAAACTCAACCATATGCTGCCTCCAAGAGACACATCTTAGCTACAAGGACAAACATAGACTCAAAGTGAAAGGGTGGAAATTTACATTCCAAGCAAATGGTATCTAGAGAAAATCAGGTGTAGCCATCCTGATATCAGATGAAACAGACTTCAGGATAAAAAAGGTAACAAGAGACAAAGATGGACATTTCATAATGGTAAAGGGGACTATAGAACAAGAAGACATAACAGTCATCAATATTTATGCCCCCAATCAGGGAACATTGAAATATGCCAAACAACTACTAACAGGACCAAAGGAAAAAATTGACAAAGACACAATTACAGTAGGGGACTTAAATACATCATTGACAGCTATGGATGGATCATCCAAGCAGAAAATAAATAAATAGCAGCCCTAAATGACACATTAGATGAAATGGACTTATTGACATTTATAGAGCTCTTCATCCTAGAACATCAGACTATACATTTTTTTTTCTAGTGTACATGGAACATTCTCAAGGATAGATCATATCTTGGGACATAAAACTAGCCTCAGCAAATTTAAGAAGATGGAAATCATACCAAGCATAGTCCCACAAGGCTTTGAAACTGGATATCAACTGCAAAAAGAAAGCAGGAATAACCACAACTATGTGGAGATTAAACAACATATTTTTAAAGAACGACCGGGTCAAAGAAGAAATAAGAGGCGAGATCAAAAGATATATAGAAACTAATGAGAATGAAAATACATCCTACCAAAATTTTGGGGATGCAGAGAAAGCAGTTTTAAGAGGGAAATTTATATCATTACAGGCCTATCTCAAGAAACAAGAAAAATTCCAGATAAATAACCTCATATTACACTTTAAAGGACTAGAAAAAGAAGAACAAATGAAACCTAAGGTCAACAGAAGAAAGGAAATAATAAAAATCAGAGCAGAACTAAATAAAATAGAGAATAAAAAGACAATAGAAAAAGTTAATGTGACAAAGAGCTGGTTCTTTGAAAAGATTAATAAAATTGACAAACCCTTGGCTAGAGTCACTAAGATAAGAAGAGAAAAGATACTAATAAACAAAATCAGAAATGAAAGAGGGGAAGTTATCACGGATGCCACAGAAATACAAAGGATCATCCAAGAATACTATGAAGGACTATATGCCACCAAATTCAATAACCTAGAAGGAATGGACAAGTTCTTAGAAACATATAGCCTTCCTAGGCTGAATCACGAAGAATTGGAAAATCTAAATAGACCGATCACCAGTAAGGAAATTGAATCAGTCATCTGAAACCTTCCCAAAAGCAAAAGTCTGGGACCAGATGGCTTCACTAGTGAATTCTACCAAACCTTCAAAGAGGATCTAATACCTGTCCTACTCAAACTCTTCCAAAAAACTGAAGAAGAGACAATACTCCCTAACTCATTTTATGAGGCCTACAATACCCTGATACCAAAACCTGGTAAGGTTAACACACAAAAAAGAAAATTACAGACCAATATCTCTGATGAATACAGATGCGAAAATCCTAAACAAAATTCTAACAAATCGAATGCAACCATACATTAAAAAGATTATTCATCACGACCAAGTGGGGTTTATCCCAGGGGCACAAGGATGGTTTGACATACACAAAGCCATCAATATCATACATTACATAAACAAAATAAAGGACAAAAATCATATGATTATATCAATTGATGCAGAAAAAGCCTTTGACAAGATACAACATCCATTTATGATTAAAACACTTAATAAAATAGGTATAGAAGGAAAATACCTTATCGTAATAAAGGCCATATATGACAAACGCTCAGCTAATATCATAATTAATGGTGAAAAACTGAAGCCCTTTGCTTTATGTTCAGGAACACGACAGGGCTGTCCCCTGTCACTTCTGCTTTTCAACATAGTGTTGGAAGTCCTCGCCAGAGCAATCAGGCAAGAGAAAGAAATAAAAGGCATCCAGATTGGGAATGAAGAAGTTAAATTGTCACTCTTTGCAGATGACATGAGGCTATATATAGACAACCCTAAAGACTCCACCAAAAAGCTGTTAGAAACAATAAACGAATACAGTAAAGTTGCCGGCTACAAAATCAACGTACAAAAGTCCATTGCATTCCTATAAACTAACAATGAAATCTCAGAAAAAGAAATGAAAAAAACAGAAACAAAAAACAGCAATTCCTTTTGCAATTGCAACAAAAGAATAAAATACCTAGGAATAAACTTAACCATGGATATGAAAGACCTATATGCTGAAAACTGTAAGACATTTTTAAAAGAAATTGAAGAAGACACAGTGAAAAGGAAAGACATTCCGTGCTCATGGATTGGAGGAATCAACATATTTAAAATGGGCGTATTACCCAAAGCAATATACAGATTTAATGCAATCCCCATCAAAATCCCAATGGCATTTTTTAAAGAAATAGAACAAAAAAATCATCAGATTTGTATGGAACCACAAAAGACCCCGAATAACCAAAGCAATCCTAAGAAAAAAGAACAATGCTGGAGGTATCACACTCCCTGACTTTAGCTTGTACTACAGGGCAACAATAATCAAAACAACATGGTGTTGGCAGAAAAACAGATACACAGACCAATGGAATAGAATTGAGAACCCAGAAATAAACCCACATAAATATGGGCAGATAATTTTTGACAAAGAATCCAAAAACATACAATGGAGAAAAGACAGCCTTTTCAATAAATGGTGCTGGCAGAATTGGAAAGCCACATGCAAAAGAATGAAACTGGACTGCTATTGTCACCATGTACTAAAATTAATTCAAAATGGATCAAAGACGTAAGCATAAGACCTGAAACAATAAACTGCATAGAAGAAAACATAGGTACTAAATTTATGGACCTTGAGTTCAGAAAGCATTTTACGAATTTGACTCCAAAGGCAAGGGAAGTAAAAGCTAAAATAAATGAATGGGATTATATCAAACTTAAAAGCTTCTGCACAGCAAAAGAAACCATAGACAAAATAAAGAGGCAACCAACCGAATGGGAGAAGATTTTTGCAAACAGTGCCTCCGACAAGGGGTTAATATCCAAAATATACAAGGAACTCATACAACTCAACAACAGAAAAACAAAACAACCTAGTTGAAAAATGGGCAGAGGATCTGAAGAGACATTTCTCCAAAGAGGACATACAAATGGAAAATAGACGTATGGAAAAATGCTCAACATCACTAATAATCAGAGAAATGCAAATAAAAACCACAATGAATATCACCCACCCCAGTCAGAATGGCTGTCATCATCAAGACAAATAGTAACAAGTGTTGGAAAAGCTGTAGAGAAAAAGGAATCCTCATACACTGTTGGTGGGAATGCAGACTGGTGCAGCCGTTATGGAAGGCAGCGTGGAGGTTCCTCAAAAAATTACGAATAGAATTACCATATGACCCAGCAATCCCTCTCCTGGGTATCTACCCAAAAAATCTGAAAGCATTTATCCATGAAGACACGTGTGCGCCAATGTTCATTACCGCTTTGTTTACGGTGGCCAAGACATGGAAACAACCAGAATGTCCTTCGATAGATGAATGGATAAAGAAGTTGTGGTATACACAATGGAATACTATTGGGCGGTAAGAAAAGATGAAATAGGACCATTTGTGACAACATGGATGGATCTTGAGATTATAATGCTAAGTGAAATAAGTCAGAAAGAAAAAGTAGAGAACCATATGACTTCACTGATACGTGGTATATAAAACTGAAAACAACAAAAGAACAAGACAAACAAATGAAGGAACAAAAACTCATAGACACTGACAATAGTTTACGGGTTACCAGAAGGTAAGGGGGTGCGGGGCTCTAGAAGAGGGTAAACGAGGTCTAATATATGGTGATGGAAGGAGAACTGACTTGGTGGTGATTGCACAATGTGAGATATAGATAATGTATTACAGAATTGTACACTTGAAACCTATGTAACTTTACTAATAATTGTCATCCCAATAAACTTTAATTTAAAAAAAAAAAGGAAAAAAAAAATAAAGGGAAGAGAAGACCCAGATGTCCTCTGACCAACACCTTCAGACAAATCTCATTTCTGCTAGTTAAAAGAAAAGTGGGTCAGGGAGGTAATATTTGACAAACATTTGTTCTGTATCAGATATTTGTTAAAGGTTTTTTCTTAACATTTCCAAGAATCTTCTGAGGTAATAATGTTATTACCTACGTTTTATAGATGAAGAAACGGAAGTCTGGAGAGCGTAAGTCTGACCCAAGAGGCCATTTGTCCACGAAAAATTCTTGCTCTTTGTTTATAGATATGGAGTTGATACTGGAAGATGGCTGCCTAACCAAAGACTACATTTCCCAGGTTCCCTTGCATCTAGGTATGGCTCCATGACTAGTTTTTATCAATGGTAGGTGAACTGAAATGATGTGCGTCAATTTTGGAGCTTGGCTTTTTGAGAAGCTTGTGTGAGTTCCCCACTGCATCTTTCCCTTCCACCAGTTGGGAGCAGAGGACTCTGAAGTGCTAGGGGTTGATGAAGTCATGATGTGGAAGAAAACTAAGTTCTTGACCCACCACATGGAGGAAAGCCATGGGCTGAACAGAAACTCCCTCTTTTGACTGTTGTGTGACAAAATTATAAACATGTACTGTGTTAAGCCACTGACATTTTGGAGTTGTATATAGCATTTAGTTATTCTACCCAATACACTGCCTCTTCTGGTACTTCAGTCTACTTGGCATGCTTTTGTAGTCAGACCCAGGGCTGTCCCTGAGTCCCTAGACACAATGGGGGGTCCCCTGGGCAGAATATTAACAGATTGGGAAGGTCCTTTGCAAGTGTCTTTCCCTTCTGAGCCACTGATTTTCTTTTTGTTGTTGCTGCTTTTTCTCTAAGGACCTATCCAATGCATTTATTGATTTATCACTTATACATATTAAGGGGATTTAATGTGTCCTGGGCACTGATTTAAGTGTTGGTGTTACAGAGGTGAGCGAAACAAACTTAGTCCCTGCCCTTCTGGAGTAACCAGCGGTTACAATGACAGGGGTTCAGGGAATGATAGGGTGACATGAGAGCCCTGGAGAAGAGAGCTAAAGCCATACTAGCTGGGGACAGAATGTTCCCCAGAGAAAATGATATTTTAGCTGAGCTTTTAAAGACCAGTAGGAGTTATCCAGGTTAAATGGTGGAGCAGTGGGCAAGGGCATTCAAGAAAGAGGGCATAGCTTGTGCAAAGGCCCAGAGGTAGGAAAGGATGTAGTCCATTCCAGGAACCACGAGTCTAGAGGTCTGCTGGAATGGAAGGTAAAGGGGAACGGTGGGGGCTGAGGCTGGGGTGCACTGCAGCCTGGTCCTAGACATCCCTCTACGGGGGAGAAGGAGCCATAAAACGGTATTCAGCAAGGGTGGGACATGTTCGGGACTGACCTTTAATGACCCTGTGGAGACGCTTGCCTCCTCAATTCCTGAGTTCCTAAACCATGAAGGCCTTCATGATCTTAGGGACATTTTGGTATTACATGACCTTGGCTCACACCTTTGTAATCCTGGGCCTTCAGCCTAACTCGGGACACTTAAGGTTCGTGTAACCGAGACAGTTCTAGCCAGATGCTTGCACATCTCTGCTCTATCAGTGTGACTTGCTCTAAGTTATACCTCACACTCTTGTCCCAGAGCTTCCCTCTATATACACTTTGCCCCACCTGCCAAAGAGCTTATCTTACATTACTTTCCTCAGAAATCCTAACCAGAGCTGCTCGTGCTAGTGGTAAACCTTGATGCTGATGCAGCTACTGTGTTTCCCCGAAAATAAGACTTAACCAGAAAATAAGCCTTAGCATGATTTTTCAGGATTACATCCCCTGAACATAAGCCCTAACACATTTTTTGGAGCAAAAATTAATATAAGACCTGGTCTTAGTTTCTGGGAAACATGGTACCCCTGTGCCAGACCCAGTGCTTCACGACTGACAGGCTTCATCTCATTCACTCTTTATAACAATCTTATCAAATATGAATGTGAATATCATTCCCATTTTACAGATGAGGAAACTGAGGCCAGGAGAAATTAGGTCACTAACTTTATTAGTTGTCTGTTGCTGAATAATACACCATATTCCTACCAAAACTAATGGCTTAAAACAATAAATCTTGTAATTGCTGATGATCCTGTGTGTCAACAGTTGAGGTTGAGTTTGCTGGGGAGTTCTTCTGCTACTGTTATTTGGGGCCTGGCAGATAGGCTAGAGGCTGGATGATCCTACGTGGCTTCACTCACAAGTCAACAGTTGATTCTGGCTGTTGGCTGGGCCTTTCTGGAGTTCCTTCACTTTGTGATAGCACATTCCATGAAGTTAAGTCTGGAAGCTTAAGGCTTCTTGAGGCCTGAAGTCAGAATTTTCACTCTATCACTTCCGCTGCATTCTATTGGTCAAACTCCTAAGCACAAAGACAGCACAGATTCACAGAGGTGGGAAAATAGACTCCATAAGAGAAATGGCAAAGTCACATTGCACAGGGGATCTGTACAGGATGGGAGAAGTTGCTGCAGCATCTTTGCAAACAGTCTCTCCTGGAGGGCAGAATTCCACAGTGTTTGAGTGAGGCTCTACCTCTCCTCTCTCCTGTGACAGCACCTGCTGTGGGATACCCTTCTCCTACTCCCAGAAACCCATCATAAGCAAGATTCAGAGTGTAGGACAAAGAATTTGGAGTCAAAAAAACCTGGCTCCAAATTTTGCTCTTATTAGCTGCGTGTCTTTTGGCCAGTTACTTACCTCTCTGAGCTTCATTCAGTATTCATCTTTGTAACATGACAATATGATGATAATGTTAGAGGGTGATGGTGAAGATCGCTAATCTAGGACCTGGCACAGAGTAAGCATTCAAGCAGCAGTAGGGATGATGATGGTGGTGCTGGTGGCTCTTGCTGGCCTGGGCAGAAACCAACTGGATTTTCATGACGGGCTTTCAATGACTCATGCGCCTCCCTGATTCAGCAAATTGCACGGCGATCCCTTCGAGGCACGGGGAGGGGGCTCCTGAAGATTCTTGATGAGGTTCAGGCTAAGAAAGCAGAGAGTGGGGAGTCAGTGGATGGGCTTAACCTCAGCTCAGACATGCCAAGTCCTCCCCTGGCCCTGGGAAACTCTGCAGAACGCTTTCCCATGTTTTACGAGAGACCTAGGACACCACTTAGGTGGGGACTCACTTCCTCTTTACAGAGTAAGTTTCTGAGGCTAAGAAGTACAGCCTCTGGCTCCTGAATTTTAGGCACACCCTTTACCCCACTTTGTTTCCTGTGGGTAGCAAGCTGTGCCTCCTCCGGCAAGCCACCAAGCTTCCTTTGGACTTCGTTTGAGAGAAACATGGAAGGCTGGAAATGGAAGAAACCTAACATTTCATTTCGGGTCCAGAACCCAACATTTCGAACTTGTCCTAGTTTTTGAGTTGAGGCCGCATCAGAGTTCTTCCTCTAAGGGCTCGAACTTGTGCCATGAGAGGGCCCTGGTGGGCGTCAGGCAAGGCTTTCCTCTGCACATGAGCCAGGGCTGGGAGAATCCTGGACCCGGATTTTTGAGCAGCCCAACAGGACTTTCTGTCTGGATGCTGGCCACTGCTTTGCTGTGTGACTTTGGGAAAATCCCTTCCCTTCTCTGGGCCTCATTTCAAGACACATGGACAATGGTTTGGACAGGGTCATGTGAATGAGTTTGATTTCCTGTCCAGCAATATCGTGTCCCAGGAAATTGATGCTGTATTGAGGTGGAGAATAGGACCTCAAGCCCTGACATTTGGGAAGAAAAAGGAGGCAAATAAAATCTTACCTGTACTGCTTTACCTCAGCAATATCATGATGTAGAGAAAACTTCCCTCTGGTGTGTCCTTTTCCTGTACACACCCACACCCCCCCCCCCACTTGCTGTCCAGTTTCCTCAACCGACATGGGGGGGTGGGGGTAGGGGGTGTGGGAACTGAAACTGAGCTTTGGAATCAGAAACACCTGCATAATCTTGGGCATGTTTCTTGACCTTTCTGAGCTTTCATTTCCTCCTCTATGAAAGGGGCAAACCCTATGCACTGTACAGGGGCTTCGTGAGGATTACACAGGAAAGTGTTTGTGTCTGTGACAGGCACCTGGTAATCACTCAATAAAGGGACGCTATGATATTACTATCCTAATCCGCAAGCCCTTGCGTCTGCCAGAACCACTTCTGCCCTAGAGAGGGGCCTGATAAATTATTTCGTGGTAGATAATTGATTAGTTAATCCACTGTGCTGTTGAGCATGTTGTCTCATGAGTACGTGTTTTCTGGAGGAACGGACTGAAAGGGGGCAATTCTTACTGCCCCTCCCTCCACCCCCAGCAGTCCCTACAGAGGGATTTCTGGCATCCTGGAGGTGGATTTCCTTTCCTGGGGCCCCTTCTGACTTTCGTGATCCAGGCTATGCATGGGAGCTGTTTGCTTTTATTCTTTCGTCCCATAGTTCCCAAATGCGTGGGAGTGCCAGGCCTTTTGAGGTGCGATAATGAGTAAGATCCTCTCCTGCTTCGAGCAGCTCCATGTCCACTATGTGGGGGCAGCTCCAGGGCGACCAGGGAAGAAGACAACCGTGAATCCCCAGGGAGCCTCCCTATGCTGGCAGAAAAACCGCGCTCCAAGCACGTTTTCAACGAGCGGTTGAAACCACTTGGATTCGGGTCTCAAAAACCAAGAAACCAGTTCTAAGTGTTTTCACCTCTCCCACTGCTTCCTCCTAAATTTCATTAGGGCTGACAATTTGTATATCCACTTACAGTGTAATGTGATTTAAATGGCTGACCGTAACTGTTAGAAATGGAGTTTTCTTGGGGCGGGGCGTGGGGAGCAGAGGAGGCAGCTGGGGACGCTTCCCAGGGCAGCGGGGCCCTCTCCGCATCGGTGCGGTATTTTAAAGGCCTGGATTTCTGGATTCGGTTTGTCAGACATGGTGTCCACCCTAGGAGACAGGAGGGACGGCCTCTTTGGCCCCCTTCCCTCTTCACCCCACAATCACTTTTGTTCTTGGAGGCTGAGCTATCTGGAGTTTTAGGCCTGCAGTAAAACACACTCGACCACAAGGCCCGCGTTGAGCCAGGACAACTGGAGGAGAAAGCCAAGCCTGTTGGCCGGACGTCTGCATGGTTAGGAAGAATTGATAGTGTGTGTCCTACTTCGTGGCTTTCCTTTTTTGTTTTGGCTTTGTAACTAAAACAGAGCTGATGTCTCAGAGATGGGATGTGCCGTTTTATTTTATCCCCTATCCATGTTTTACACACACTGTGTATGTTATCATATCATAGATTAAATATGGATTTGAATCCTTGCTCTGTCTCACTCAGTGACCTCAGGCATGTCATTCTTCCCATCTGTGAAACTAAGCTGGCGTTTCCTGCCTTGCATAATTAATTAGGTGAAGTATCTAGAACTGCACTGTCCAATACATAAACCATTCGTCACATGTGCCTATTTAAATTTAAGTTAATTAAAATAAAAGAAAATATTCAGTTCCTCGGTCATATTAGCCATGTTACAATAGCCACATATCTGAAATGACAGCGTAGCTATAGAGATTTTACATCACTGAGGAAAGTTCTACTGGAAGCACTGGCCTAGAACCACGCTTGCACCTACTAGATGCTCAATGAGTCTAATGAAGAAATTATGGCCTCCGCAACCTTTAATTAACACAAGCACCTGTGGTCAACAGGGTTGAAGTAAGTCAGAAATACAGAGGGTACTTTCACCCAGAATTTAGACTTTGAAACTCACACATCAGCTGTCTGGTTCTGTGGACTCCTTTTCTTGTACGTATACAATGTCCAAATGTGGGGAAATGCTCCACAGAAGCACTTGCAACGCAAAAGACAGGGCTATAATACCGTGTTTTCCCCAAAATAAGACCTAGCCAGACAATCAGCTCTAATGCGTCTTTTGGAGTAAAAATTAATATAAGACCCGGTATTATATTATATTATATTACATTATACAGACCTGGTCTTATATTATAGTAAAATAAGACTGAGACTTATACGTATTAATTTTTGCTCCAAAAGACGCATTAGAGCTGATTGTCTGGCTAGGTCTTATTTTCGGGGAAACACGGTAGAACAGACATTCAGTGTGCCAATGGTTCTGGACCGTGTTAGTTAGGTTCTTGGTAATTGCAGAATCTAACTCCAGCTGAAGTAAACAAGAGGCAAAGTTGTTGGAAGATGTTGAGATATCTCCTGGAATCCAAGGACGACTCCAGCCATCAAGATGGGTCTGGGGACCTCAGGTCAGAAATTCATGAATTTGCCCTCTGCTGTGCTTTGCAAATGTGACCAAGTTGTAGAATCGACAAGGAGATTTATAAAATACAGATTCTAGGGCCCTCCCTTGGATATTCATATTCATTATGCTTGGCATGAGTCCTTGGAGTGAATCCGTATTTTTCTAGGCTCCTTGGGCGAGACTAAAACAGCCACCTGGAAACCTGTGCTCCAGACCGGTGCTCCTAGCTCTCCTGATCTGTGTTCCTAGTAATCTCGCTATCAGATTGAATTTCGTGATCCAGAGGGAGAGGATCTGATTAGCCCACCTGTCTGTCCATTATACAGTCAGCACAGTTGAGGGTAGGGAGGACGGGGAGTGGAGTCTCTTGGCTTAAGGCTGATTCCTGTCTGAATTCCTAGAATTATCATATGACCCAGCAATATCACTTCTGGGTATATAGCCAAAATAATTAAAATTAGGATCAGGAAGAGATTTCTGCTCTCTCATGTTCATAGCAGCATTATTTACTATAGTCAAGATATGGAAACAATCTAAAATGTTCATCAACAGATGAATGAAGAAAATGTGATATGTACATACAAGGGAATATTATGCAGACTTAGAAGACCCTGCCATGTGTGACAACATAGATGAAACTAGAGGATATTATACTAAGTGAAATAAGCCAGTCACAGAAAGACAAATACCTCATGATTCCCCTTACATGAGGAATCCAAAGTAGTCAAACTCATAGAACCAGAGAGTAGAATGGTGGTTTCCAGGGGGTTGAAGGGAGCGGGAAACAGGGAGTTGCTGTTCAATGGATATAAAATGTCGGTCATGTAAGACGAAGAAATTCTAGAAATATGCCATGTAACAGATTTGGTGCCCATAGTTAACAATACTGTATTGTACACTTAAAATTTGTTACAAGGGTAAGTCTCATGTTAAGTATTCTTACCACAATTAAAAAAAATCGAGGAGAAATTTTTGATGAGGTGTTCAGAGAGTGACACATTGCCTGTGGGGGCAATGCCATTTTCAGAGCTTTATTTTGTGCTGTGTAGGCGATGGTGAGGCCATTTCACACGTAGTAATAGATAATAATATAAAGAGTTATATTTTCTTTACTTTTGGGGGAAACCGTTTGAAAGTATTCCTCTTACTGTTTAGTATGCTGTTGATTTTGCAATTTTTCAGCGAAAAACTTATAGTTAATCCTGGGATCATGTGATTTTCAAGGGGTGCTTGATGATATCCAGGGTCTTGATCCCCTTTTTGCCCTCAGACTAAATGTTCTATTTCATAATGGAAGTGAATAGGTAAGACTACTCATGTATGTGTGTGTATATATATATGGAAAAAGGTCTGAACAGCAATACATCAAGATGTCCACAGTAATTCTAAGTGCAGTCAGTTTTTAATTTTATTAATCTTTGTGTTCTAATCTTTTTATGATGAACATGATTTTTTTTGCAATAATTAAAGGTCATTTTTAAATATAAAAATCGATACATGAGATCATGGTTGACGTGTATAATTACCTCTCGTGAAAACTGTGGGAAAGTTTCTCTAACTGAAGGCTACCTTCACACTTGAAGCTGGGAGATGTTTTGGTCTCCAAGGATAAAGGATTGTTCAGCAGTTTGGCAGTTGGTATCACACACCTCCCTTCCAAGGAAGTAATAGAAGCAGGATCTTCTAGGCTAGCGCCTGAGAGAGTCAGACTGAGATCTCACAAGGAGTTTTCCCTGTGTACCTGGAACAGTACTGAGCACCTGGTAAGTATGCAAAAGTGTTGAATACATGAATGAGTGAATGAATAAGGAACGAATGTAAGTCAGACTCACATAGTGATGCTTGGGAAAAGGGAGAATCAGAAAATGTTTATTTGACACAGAGCATTTAGGTTCCTGTAGGAGTCTGACCTGGGACTGGAAAAGCAAGGGGCCACTGAGCTGTGCGTAAACTGCTGTGGCATTAAGTAGTGACGTTTGAGGAACTGTGCCAAGCAGTAGCAGAAATCAATCCACTTGGCCAGCAGTCAAGGGAAATGAAGCCATGGTGAGCTTGGGGAGATCTTCCTGCTTGAGGCAAGTAGTAGAGGAGGATCACGTGCTCCTATCACAGTGATACATGCTCAGCCAACAGGTGAGTCCCCTCTCAGTTTTGATGGAGCTGTCCCCTTTCTATGGATGTGTTTTCCAAATGACTTGAAGATGCAAATAAATTGGTGGCCCCTTATTCATTTCCTCAATTGATATCTTTCTGGCAAATGGAAACTTTTATTATTACCTTGTGTTCCTAATAATGTTTTGCACCTCAAAGTCTATTGGGTTTGACATCAACATGGCTCATCAACATCCTTTTGGTTGGCATTTATCTCTTTCAATCTTTTATTCAACTGCTCTGTGTCCTTATGTTTTGAATGTTTCTTTTAAACATTCAGAGTTGTATTTTTTTTTAGCCTGACAATCTATTAACTGAAAAGTTTAATTAATTATATTGATTATAAGCATTGATATATTTTGACCTTTGTATTTGTCCTACTTTTTATCTCTTTTGTTCATTTTCCTTTCTTGTTTTTTGGATGATTTTTTTCTTTTCTTTTTCTCATTCCATTTCTTCTTTTTTTTTAAAAGCTACATTTTCTGTCTAATTTTTTTAATGTGGATTCCCTAGATTACCTAAACAATTATGCTTAATAAAATCTAAAGTTAATCAGTATCTTGATCCTTTTCTCAAACTATGAGAGGTTCTTAGATCATTTTAATTCCAGTTGCCCTTCTCGTGTATATGCTCTTACTTGATCAGTGTATTAGTTGTTTAAAACCCTAAAATAGAGCAACTTTATAATTATTGTAATTTGTAATTATTGTTTTATATAGTCAATGTTAATTTAGATTTTCTAACATATTTGCCAACATCTTGTCTCTTAGACTTTCTGTGATCTCAGTTCATTTTCTTTGGTGCATTGAAATGCAGCCTTTAGAAGCTCCATTAGTGAGTTGATGGGAATTCTCTCAGTTTTTGTTTTATTGAAAATGTCTTAATTTGACCATCAATCTTGAATGGAAGTTTTCCTGGATACCAAATGGACAATTTTTCATCCAGCCCCTTAAGAGCTTGCAGATTGTGTTGAAGATTTTGGGCTTTATACCAAAACAGTATATTTATATTTGTAATTCATAATAGAGAAGCTGAAGGAGGGAGAGAAGGAAGGAGAAAAAGGCAGACAGACAGACAGGCTGGATTGCCAAAGCAGAAGTCCTGCTAACAGTAGCCAGGAATATACTTAACTTCTCTGTCTGGGGCATTCTCAAAAGGGGTATAGCTTGCTAAAGCTCACTTTATGAAAAGAGGAGAAAAAGGACAATCAACTTTTTTCTCTACCAATTTTTCAAAATAGTTGATAGAAAGCATTAAAGTTAGTCTCAGTCATCTTTTTCATTCTTCTCCGGGTCCTTTCTTACACCTTTCTTAAGTAACTAACAACACGTGCCTCTTTCCAACAGTAGAATCAGTGTTTTCCATCTTCTGAATGTAGCTTCAAAAGACACGACTGAATTCAGATTTGTGGTACCAAATTATTTCAGAGAAATTGATTTTTATTTTCTATGAGCCAGTATTTTATATGTTTTGGTATATTGTAAATAATCTTGTTCATGTCGTATGACAACCAGAGGTTTCGCAAACCGCTGACAACTCTAAATTATGGATTTTTTGTTTGCGTTTAGCTCTCTGTGAATGGTATTCCTCATTAACACATAGTTTTATCCTTTGTTGGACTTTATTTTTTTACATATAACTTTCATATACATTTTGAGGAATACAATACATGCAAATGTGCTAGGTTATTTGTGAATCACTGCTGTTTTCAGTAGAAGATAATTTAGGTGACTGCTACATGAGGTTTTTCGTTCTATGGGAAAAAGTTTGCTGAAGAATCTAGTAAAATAAGCAGATTGTATGGGGCTATTTTATTTTACATAAAAGAGCTGACCTTCAGACTAAGCCACCTTTATTTCCACCCTTTATTTGCACTGCAGCCTGGAGGAGTGAAAAGAATGTGGACTCTGGAGGAGACAGACTTGGGTTTGAATCCTGGCTGCACAGCTACTGCTTGAGTGATCCGGGTCACTGACAAACCCTCTCTGAGTCTCAGTCTCCCTGTCTATAGAACTAGAATAACAATACTTTGTGGGACTTAAGAATTAATGTGGTATTGCATGTTAAGAACAAGTTACTTGGAACCACTCCATAAATATTGGTATTTGCCACCCCTTTTGCTTACTTATTCCATAAAGCTGGGCTGTTCAAGCCTCTACATTATGTACTTTGCTAGCCACAAGTTGGAATTAAAAACTGCAGGTTAAACATAATAATACTGCATTTCTTGAAAACAAATGTCTAATTCCAGCTGTTGTCAAATTTAGTAAAATATTTCTCTTACGTGTTTTTTTGCTAGAGCCGGATTATGTAAACCCATGCTGATTATTCCTCCTTAGTACTTAAAGTAATGCACAAAGTATCATAATACATTATCAAAAGATTAAAAAGGGATAATACTCAATGCTGCTGAGTATGTGGTGAGACAGGTACTCTCAAAAAAATGCTACTCATTGTGGGTCGTTAGCCATAGAGTGGCTTACGCAACCAATCTCAGGAATCTCATCTCTAGGAATGCATCGTAAAATAATAATCAGGGACAGGCAGGTGAATAAAAGTGTAAGTAGCAGTATGTTCATTGCAGCATTATTTATGGTACTGTGCTATTAGAAACTACGTCAATATCTAACAATAGGGAAATTATTAACAAAATTATGGTACAACCAGATGATGAAATATTTCATCCTTAAAATGTGCTTTACAAAGAAATTTCAATGAGAAAAGAAAATATTTCTGATGGAATATTGAAGGGGAAAGGCAGATCACGGAAGAGTATCTGTAGCTGAACTCATCTATGGAAAAACCGTACGGAAAGGCTCTTCATATGGGCCTTGAAAAAATGGGGGAAAATGCTCAATAAATTAATGGTGTGTTGTCTCTTGATGATATAATTAACATGTATTTTCTTCATCCTTAAAATATTTTCTACAATGTGCATTATTCCTTTTGGAATCAAGAAAAGGAATTGTATTGTGGTAGTTGTTTTTTTAAAGCATGGTCTGGATTCCATGGTGTGCAAATTCTTCAGGGGGACCCCCTCCTCCCCCACTTAGTCAGTGTCCAGATGATACATCCCTGAACATTTCTCATACAGACTGGTTCAATTTATTGTTTTCTTGGTTAAGGGGTCCAACAGAGGTGAAGAGAAGATTATCTTTCTGCCATAGCTATGAGGTGCTCCATGCAAAGGGGCGCTGAGGTTTGGGGAGTCCTGTGAGGCTGGGCAGCACCGTTTCTCACTCTCTGAGCTTTTCTTAACAAGGATCAAAAGCAGGCTGACCCACTGTCTCAGTCAGCTCAGGCTGCCATAACAAAATGCCACACACTGGGCGGCTTAAACAACAGACCTTGATTCTCCCAGTTCTGGAGGCAGGGAGTCTAAGATCCGTGAGCCAGCATGGTGAGGTTCTGGTAAGAGCCCTCTTCCTGGCTTATAGATGGTCAGCTTGTCACTGTGTCCATTCAAGATAGGGACAGCACAGGCAGGGGAAGTAGGAGAGGGAGTGGGGGCGGGGGAGGGAGGGGAGTGAGAGGGGAGGGGGAGAGAAAAGAGAGCTCTCTGGAGTCTCTTCTTGTCAAGACACTGATCCCATCAAGAGTCCCACCCTCAGGACATCCTCTAACCTTGATTACCTCCCAAAGGCCCCAAAACCGAATACCACCAATTGGAAGTTTGGGCTTAAACATATGAATTTGGCGAGTGGACGGGGGACACAAACATTTAGTCCACGACACCTATATTCACCTGGATCCCTCCACCTTGCTGTCATTATCACAGCACGCGCAAGACCGTCACTGGAGACCAGGGTAGGCAGACCAAGAATGACCCAGGCTCCATATGCCAGGAGCTCCCAGGCTGCTGGAGAAGACTACGCACTCATTATCATCAATGGCTCCTACTTATTGAGGACTTATTACGTGGCTCCTGTAGGCGCTCTTTGAAATGTAAACCCGGCAACAACTCACTTAACCCTCATAACAACTCTGGGGTATTACTGACATTTTACAAATAAAACTGAGGCAAAGAGGAATGAAGAAGCTTGCACAGTCATAGGCCTTGAAAATGATAAAGCTGGGATCCAAATCTTGGTCCATCTGTGCTGGTCTTACAATACTCAATAGTGTGGAAGTTTAGAAACCGGCTGCTTGGCTTCAGAGCCTGGCTCCATATGATCCTGAGCAAGTTCCTTTATCACTCTGAACCTCAGCTTCTTCATCTGTAAAATGGGCATGATTGTTGCCACATGAAATTTAAACCAGAGGCCAAATGAGTCCGGGACTCATGCTGCCTGCGCCTCTCAGCCAATAGATTGACACAGGAGTTGGGTCATAGAAGAAGTGTTTATTATCAGAGCACCAGTGCTCTGAGAAGGCAGCAGGTTAACACCTCCAAAAACTGCCTTACCATCCTCAGACCAGCTTGTGTATTTAAAGGAAAATCTGGGTGTTCCTCGAAGGGTTATGTGATGGTTCCTGAGGTCTGCATGGAGCCTTCCCTCTGGCCATGCGATTCTCTGGTGGAGTCAGGAACCCCGGAACAATGATGGGATTAGCCTAGAAAGAATGCTAGACCATAGAGATTGTGATCAATAAGCCTAAAGGTATTAATCATAAGTTTCAGGATAATTTTCTAAAACAGGGAACTGGGTGGGACAAGGGACATTCCAAGCTCAAGCCGCAGGGGGATGATCTACTGTTAAGCGCTAGATAGGTCAAGAAAAGGCGAGGCCAGGGACGTGGAGCAGCCTCTACGATGGGGGCGCCAGCCGGGCCCTGTTTCAGAATTCCGGGGAGAATTAAACTCTGCTAGTGAAAGTGCCCGGTGAGTGTCAAAGGACTGCAAACATTAGGAGCTTCCTCCTGCCCCAGGGATAAGTGCTTTCGGAGTTTCTAAGAGCAAGTTCGGTTGAGCTGATGGAAGAAAGCCTGGGGTGGTGGGAGAGGGCTTCCACCGGAGGCAGAGTCTGAATTCTTGGAGGAAGGGCAGGCAGGGAGATCACTGCTAGCAAAGGAGCTCCTGGGAGAAGTCATGGGAACAGGGAGCATTCAGTTTGTCACTCTGGCTCTGCCTGCGGGTCGATGCCTGACAGCTGAGCAGCTCAGGGTGCCAGCCTGGGCTCAGTGGGCCCACACCCGTTAGGCCTGAACACTAGAGTCAGGTGGGTGTGGCTGGGTAGCAACCAGCTCCAGTGGGAGGGCAAGTCTGGGCCCATGTTCCCTCCACCCTGGCAGCCAGGAGCTCATTAAAGAGGAGGGGAAGGAGCAATTATATGCAAACTTCTGAAGGCAATGACCCCAGGAGGGGTGGAGGCAGGAGGGAGGCTGTCCTCTACCTGGGCCCTACCGCAGTGCCAGGAAGGCAGAGGGATGAAAGGAGGATGGAGAGGACTTCCAGGGGCACTAACTAAGGTCAGAACAGGGCCAGGGAATCAACCAGGGCAGCCTGGAAGGCTGGGGAGAGAGGCTTAGGGTTGATAGGACCTGAAGTGGGGAGCCTGGCAAGCTCTGGAGCAAGGGAGGGGCAGGCTTCAAAGGGGAGGAGGGTGTGGCTGGTGACTGAGCCAGGGGGCTGGAGTGGGAGGAAGAAGCACCAGGGGTGGCTGTGTCCAGCGCCTGGCCTCTGGGAGTTACCACGCCCTCGGCCCAGGGCAGGGCTGTCAAATAGAAATAGAATGCTAACCACCTATGGAATTTCAAATTGTCTAATGGCCCATTAAAAACAGCAAAAAGAGAGACGTGAACTTAATTCTGATAATTTACTTAACCCAATGTATCAAAGATATTTACCATTTCAGCATCCATATGAACATCATTAGTGAGATAAGTCACATTTTTTCTTGTGCTAAATCTTTGAGATCTGGAGTATATTTCACACGGGGCTTCTAGATTGGGACTAGACACATTGTGGTAGTTACAACAGGCTCATGGTGTCTCTCTGGGACAGCGCAGGTCTAGACCTGGGAAAAGTTGGAGTGAAGTTGGTTGCAGTTAGGTCCTTTCCCCGGGTTTCCATTTCAGCCCCTTTTTGACTGCCACTGGAAGGCTAGAGAGCTGTGCTATCCTCTGGCCAGGAGCCAGGAGCAGGGAAGCACCCCTGGCCAGCTGCCTTTCTCTCTGCTCTGCTGAGCCTGTGGGCTGGGCTGGTCTCCACTGCGTGCCCAGAATGAAACATTAACCCTGGATTTCTCAGGGATAGTCCAAGAGAAAGAACTTGTGTTTTGAAAATTAACTTATCTGTATTCGGAAGTACTCCTTTCTTCTGGGGAATGGGGTAGGCTGAGGAAGTGGGTTTTTGAGTTCATTGTAGCTGCTTACGTCCTGATAACTCATGGGGATAGTGTTGGAAATTTAATTTGAAACCTCGAATTGATTGGGAGCTACAGCTGAGGGTAGAGGAGGCTAAATTTCAAGCAGCAGCCCTTCGTCACAGGTACCCAGGTGCTTTGTGTGGGAAACTTCCCTTGGCTTTCAAGCTCCTTCTCTTAGCTGCTTCTGCATCTCTTTGATTCAGGAGAAAAGGAATCTGCTTCTAAACTGATTCTTTTCTGTTCTTGGGATATTGGTGTGCCGTAGAGATTGTAAAACAAACTTTGGTCCTGGATAATTCTGGGCTGCAGGTTCAGCTTTGTGACCATGGGAGAGTTAGGCTGTCTTTCTGCCCCTCAGTTTCCATATCTGCTAAGTGGTAACACGAATACATGTGATTTGAGGGTTTATTCAAAGGCTAAAATGAGCGTGGAAGAGTGTGAAGCTGTTTACCTGGGACATGAGGGCTCAACAGATGGGAAATAATTTATGGGTTATGATTACTGTCATGACCATTTATTATTCATGGAGCACGGTCCGGTAGAGTTGTGGTTTTGGTCAGGAGAGGCAATGGGAGAAGGATAATGGGGGGAGAGGCGGAGGGAAGGCTGTCTCCTTACAAAGCCAGTCTGAAAGGGGATCTCTGAGGGATGAAGGTGGAGCCAGAGGCCTCCAGATGGGTAGGGCGAGAGAGGGAGAGGCCCGGGGAGCTGTCCTGGGCTGGCAGGCAGCAGCTCTCCAGCCATAACCGTGAACTCTGTCGGGGGTGGTCATGCTCTTCCCCACAGGTTTCCAGTTCCACCTCCCATGTCCAGAGTTACCCAAACATTTTCCAAACCAGTCTGACCCCTTTCTAATGTGTTCCAGATGCATTCGCAAGAAATTGGAAAAAGGCAGAGCCAAATGGGAAGTCGCATATTTATAGCACCATGTTGGGCCTGAAGGTTTTGCCAGTAGGGCGCCCTGTTCTAGGGGAGGGGTTGCGTCTTCTCCTTCCCTTCCCCTTCTCTCCGCAAGGAGGAGTCTTCCACAGCCCCTTCCCAAGTGTGGCATTTAGAGCTGCCCTTGGGATGATGGGGTTTGTCTCAGGCACACACATTGACTCTCAGGCTCATCAGTAGGGCTTTGGTTCACTCATTTTCCAATTGTTTTTTGAGCACCTACTATAATTTGCTTTGTATTTTCTTTTTTATTGCAATATAATTGACATACAACAGTATTTTAGTTTCAGGTGTACTGTATCTTCTTAATAATTAGTGATTTATAAAAGTATTTTTGATCTCGTGGACTCACTGAAAGGGTCTTGGGGACCTCCCAGAGGTCCAGGGACCACACTTTGGAAACTACTGTTTAAAGGAAAAGCACATGGGGCTATGAGAACTTAAAACAACCCAAACCAGGCTTGGGGACAGGAGACTGAATAAAAAAGGAGGACATTAGAGAGTGTTTAGGACATGGGCAAAGCATGTGCAAAGGTCCAGCATGATACCCTAGAGGAGCTGAAAGAAGACCTCTGCCTGAGGTGTACTGGGGCAGCCACAAGCCTCACAATCCCCTTAAATTCCTGCATGAAAAATTTATTGAGATGCTGTCGCATGCCAAGTACAGAGAGCAGCTCTTCCGTCTTAGAGCTGACAGTCTGGAAGGGGGACCGCATTACTGGGATATGTGCAGAGGTGAGGGACTTGGGTTTGGTAGGTGTGCATGCAGGAGGGGCAAAAACTCAGATTTGGCAAGTCAAGGTGGCAGGGAGGTTAAAGGTCAGTCTTGAAGGATGAGTAGGGGATCCAGGCATAGGGGAAGGTGTGTGTGCACCAGGAGGAAGAACAGGAGGCTCAAAGCTGGAAACAAGAGACAAGTAGGCTTTGGTGGGAATGGGAAGAGTGTACTTGGACAGTTGGGGAGATGGGGAAGGACACTGGTCATCCAGTGCAGCGTGGCTGGATCACAGCAGTTTGCCCTGAGCTTTAACCCATTGTGGTTTGTTAAGATCACAGGCTGGATTCTAAGCCATGATTCTGTATCTTGTGGGCAGGGCACACTTCATGTTTTTGAACCACTGGAGAGAGGCTGCACTGCTTAGAGTTTAAAAACAGTTTCTAGAGCCTGTCTGCCTGGGCTCAGATCTCCGCTCTGCTATGAAGTACCTGTGTGACCTTATGCCTTAGTTCACACATCCCTGTAACAGCAATAATCCTAGGGTCCACATAAGATTGCTGTAGAGATTCAATGAGTTGTATGTACAGTTATAGGGCTTTATTATCATCGGCAAATTCCTCACACACAAGGGGATGCTCATTCCATCCTCCCCACTACAGATGAGGCTGTGGGAAGCGCAGCATCTTCGCATTGGCAGAGGCGCTGGGGATTTACCTGTCTTAAAGCCCCATGTGATTCGGGTGGTGCCCACTGTCCCTGTCCGTCTGTGCATCCTGGACGAGGGGCTCTTTGGGCTGTGCTCATGCATGCACTGTGATGGTGACATTGGAGTTGAGAGAGCAGTTACCAAATGGATTATCCTTCACTCTTGGTAAGGAAACCAGAAGGGAATAATAAAGTCAGAAAAGTGCAAATCTAATGTCTGTGACCCTTTTTTTCACTTTAGGAAAATATGATGCGTGTGGGTTTCAACAAAAGCAGAGAAGACCCTCCTGCCATTCTCCACTTTATTTTCTAAAGCACACGGACGAGCACAACAGCCATCACATAACCCAGCTCTGAAGAAGGGACAAGCCACTAGAAAGAAGACGACAAACACAAGTTGCGGGAGGCAGGCTCGGTTGCTCTTAATGATGCTGATCTTGTAGCTTCAGAGTGCACAGCGGTCACTTAGTCGAAGGGGACAGACCCCTCCTAACCCTGCCCACTGCTGGGCTATGGATGGCCGGGCTGGACACAACCCTTCCTATTCAGTAAAACTTGCTTCCGCAAAATCTGCAAAAGCGGGGCTCTCCCCAGATGTTGGCCACACCACAAAGTCCACCCAACTCGCTTTTTTGCCAGTGGGTTCACCTGAAGGTGGATTGTGAGAATGGGGACCCAGGCCTCTTCTCATTGTCCTTCTGGGCTACCGAGATCTTGCGTGGCCAGGGATGCATGCATTCAGTACTCTATGTCCTGGGAATGACTGCTTCCTGCTTTCCTGCACGGAATGACCTGCCCATCCATGGCTTCTTTTCCTGCTCATCCCCACAGCTTTGTTTGCTATGTGGTGGAAGGAATGCCACCTGTGCCATCCAGTACCTGTTCTACTGCAGCACTGAAACCAGGTGCAGACAGGAGCAGAGCTTGGCAAGGAAGAGTTCAGGCATCCAGAGCTGGACTGCACAGGTAGCCATCCTGGCTTCACCAGCTCACTGCTGAGTAATTCGGGTGAGTGACTTACCACAATTCACCTCTCTGAAAAGTGAGATAACAGCACCTACCCAGTAGGTTGTTAAGAAGGATCAAAACACTTGGAATTGTACCTGGCACTCAGTAGACGCTCAATATTTGCTAGGATTGCTGTTTGCCAGGCAGTGTGCTCAACCCTTTATATGTACAGTCTTATTTATCCTCACAATAACCTGATGATGGTGCCACTGAACTTGTTCCCATTTGCAGGTGTCGGGTCAATTGCCTATGGTCATGTAGTTAGAAGGTCCAAACCCAGTTCCAGCTGATTCCAAAGCCCATACTCTCAACTGGTCTCCATGTTGCCTCTAGCAATAAATGGTTTCCAGTCCTCACAGTGCTACTCTCTGTCTGGGGGACTTTGGCTAAGCCAATTCCTGCATCTGATCCCCAGTTTTTTCTTTTGCTAAATGCTGATAAAATGCCGGAGAGGGATAGTAGAGAAGAATGTGACCATGAGGTGAGACTTCCCTTGAGACCCTGGGATGGTTCTCCTGCTCATTCTCATTCCACTGTCCAGTGGCCCCCATCTGTTAGAATGAGAGGATTTGCCTGGATGGCTTCTGAGGCTCCTCCTACGTTGGACATCCTGAGCTGCTTCTGGGGGAACTGAGGTCCAGAGATGCTGATAAAGTGGCAGAGCACATAACTATCAGAACTTACAAAGCAGCCGGGGGCCTCCATTCAGGGGCTGCCTGAAAGTTGGCACTGGAATCACAGGATGAACCTTCCCTGGGAAGCCCCACCTGACTGAGAGGCCCTTCAAGTGCAGAAGAGTAAGGGCAGTAATAATCAGCCTGCCTGGGATCGAGTCCTGGCTTTGCCTCTTACTTGCTGTGTATGTGACCTCATTGGACAAGTTGCTTTCCCTCTCTAGATCTCAGTTTTCCCATCTGTTAAAATGGGGCCGTAAAATGCCTCCTTCATAGGATTGCAGAGTGAGATGGTCATTCATGTAATCTGCTTAGCACTGAGCACACCTAGTGTAGCATGTCAATTGCTGATCATGGCTACCATCTTTGTGCCCATGCCACCTTGAGCAAGGATCCAATTTAAACTCTAGTTTCCTTGAGGGCAGGCACCTGTCTACCAATATCTGTATCCCAAGGGCCTGGCATAGCTCATGCTCACCCAACGCCTCTGAAATAGGGAACAAGCTTCTTCCTGTTACAGGAGCCTGAGACCCAGAGTGGGCACACTCTGCGCCCAGACAGCCAGCTGGTGGAAGAAGCAGTAGAACAGCCCCAGGTTCTAGATTTGAGCCGGTGATGTTTCCATGGCAGTGCATGAAACCTTGAATTTTGTCCAGACCGTTGTCATTTGAAGGTTTTAATGGTACTTGCAATGTCTTTACTTAGGGCCATGGGGTGGGAGTGGAGATTGAAGGCCTTGGGGCCTGCACTGGACCTTCACCACTGGGAACTGATAAACACCTCTGTCAAACTGATGTTGGGAGGTCCTCACAGCCTGAAAGAATGCAGAGGGGATCTCTGGGGTACAAATTGAATAATTTTATGCATGTAGACGTATAAGATGGTGCTTGCCAAGGACATGGGGAGCTGGTGCCAGTGATGCCTGAGAGGTGACCTTGCTAATAGTTTTTCAGTGACCCAAATGAGTCAAAATGCTTGCAGAAGTCCATCGAGCCCTCTATTGTCTAACTAACCGCCCTGGCATTTCTAAGCTGAGCTCTCCTGCTGAAAGCAGGAGGTAGGTTTTCATAGGCCCAGGGTTGCTTCAAGTTGCGCACATGACATTTTTCATGAGCTGTATATTGAGGTGTGGTGACCTCTTGTAATAAAAACTTGTCCTCCCTCCAGGAACTCTACTTAATGCCTAGGGACAGTAGGCAGTAACCGACATGTGTGACTTGAGGAGATAAAGAGACTAAAAGGACGCTCATAAATGTTTGTCAGATGGCCAAATGGATGTGTGCTGGGTGTTCCTCTGGCTGGGAGGGGTGGGGCATACTTAGAGCATCTGGTTGCTGGTGGCCATTGAAACCCCACGGCCTGTGGGCAGGAAGTGGCTGATTCATGAGTGAGATCTTCAGGATGAGTCTCTTTAAACATACAGCCTCAAAGGGTGGGCTTGTCAGATTTCCTATCTCTATCCCCAACATTTCCCCTGAGCTGCAGACACTTAGATCTAACCCCTATTTGGCATCTTTCCTCGGGCATCTTAAAGACAAGTTCTCAATTTCTCCCCCTACGCTTATGCAAACTGTAATTCCCCAGGACTTCCCATCTTACCAATGGTGCCATCCACTGCCTAGTTTAAGCTGGACATCTGGCCCCCACCCTCAACTCTTGTGTTTCCCCACAGCCAATCCAGCACTAAGTTTTGTGGGCTTTACGTCCAAAATAGATCTGGACTCTATCCAGTATCTGCTTTTCCATGCCACCGCTCTGGTGTGCGCCATGGTCACGTTTCTCTGAGCCCACTGGAGCAGTCAGTTACCCTCTGCTCCTGGTCTCACTCTAATGGTCGGAGGGATCAGGTCCTGCCCGACTGGCATCTCATCTCCGTCGCCTCCCTAACTCCCATTCCCGCTTGCTCCAGCACGTGCTGTTTTCTGACTGCCTCAGCATCTTGGGGCGTGCTACATCTACTGTCTAGACTTTTTTTCCCCCCGCGTGACCCTTCAGAAACTATTTTTTTTGTCTCCCTTGAGGTCTCAGTTCAAATCCCATCTCCAGGGACACCGTTCCTGACCCCCTGGCTTCAGCGCTTCTCTGCATCTCACCCCAAAGATGTTCTTCAAAGTGTCTTCCTCAGTCTATAATCATCTTATTTTCCTGTTTAGTCTGCCTTCTAAACAGTAAACTTTTTCAGTAAAGGGCCAGATAATATTTTAAGCTTTGTGGCCATACAGTCTTCTGTCACAATGATTCAACTCTGCTGTTTCGGTGTGAAAGAGCACAGTTAGACAATATGGAAATGAATGGATACGGCTGTGTTCTAATACTTTATTTGTGGACCCTGAAATTTGGAATTCATATCATTTTTGTGTGTCATGAAGTAGTCACCATTTGATTTAAAAAAGTATTTTAAGATGTGAAAACCATTCTTAGCTCTTGAACCTTATAGAAATACGCAGTGAGACAGCTTTGGCCTGCAGGTTGTAGATTGCCAAGCCTTGTTCTAGAATGTAAGCCCTATGAGACCAGGGTCTGTCTGTCTTGTCCGTCACAGTATGTCAATTGTATAATAGTTCTTGGAACTTAGAAAATGCTCATTAAATATCTGAGGAATAAAAGAAGGCACAGGAGACTGTTCAGAAACTTTCCAGGTACTTGGAGCGAATTGGACTTACTTCCAACATGGGACCCTCATGTTTCTGAGGAAGGATAGTCTTAGAGACGAGCATCTGAAGACCTGTCCACAGGAAGGTCTGGACAGTAAGTCCATCCTTCTGCTTCTAGCCAAGGTGACAATTGACAACACATGATCTATATTTTCTAGGCTCAGGTGATGCTTCCAAGTCAAGCAAGAAGCCATAGCTCCCTGTGTACAATCCTCAGCCAGACGGTTAGAACACTAACCCAAGGAAAGATCAGGGGCATTTTGTCCTGGCACAAAATGCCAGAGCGTTAACAACTGAATAAATTAACACTTAGGTATGTTTATGAGGAAAGTTATTCTTGATCTATAAGTGAGACTCAACTATTCAGTTTCACCTGGCATTTGTATCATTTGTAGCCCTTTTAGTCTTCACTTTTCTTGACCGCTGGCTCAGAATAAATCTTTCTCTGATTTTTTTTCAAATAGCATTTGCCCCCCTGCTATAGCTTTGAGACAAAATACTTTTCTTAATAATACTCTCAGAGGGAAAATATTTGGCGCTCTCCTCGATAATTTCTGATGGAACCTGTTTATTGCCTGTGGTCATTCCATTGGCGGTCATTTGATGCTTTGGACCGCTGAATGAGGCCCCATTTGGACTGTGTCTCCGGACACCAGTAGAAACATTTGGAAAGTTTAAAGAAAACTCAGGCAACTGGTTGAATTTTGGGAAAAATATAACTAGATTCTACCTCTCACTTCCTGTCAACAACCTGGATGAGTTAACAATTTAAATAAGGAGAAAAGAGGGAAAAATATTTAAAACACACAATTTTGGGGATTTGAATGTCTCAAAACATGTTACTGAAGACAGAAACATAAAGACAATTATATACGAGTTAAAAAATCTTCAGCATAGTCCCCTTAAAAATCCCTTATTAAGGAAAATTATGAGAAACTACAACCTTACAGAATTACTTGCTGTCAAAAGGGTTAATTTATTTTTTTAAAAAATCATTTATCCTTTTTATGAGAACATTTAAATTCTACTCCTTAGCATATTTCAATTATACAATACAGTGTTATCTACTGTAGTAACCCTGTTATACAGTAGATCCTGAGACTTTATTCATCTTATTACGGAAAGTTTATACCCTTTTGCCCTCACACCGCTAGCCTCTGGTGACCACTTTCTGCTTTCTGTTTCTATGAATTTGACTGTGTTTTAGATACCACATGTAAGTGATACCATGCAGTATTTGTCTTTGTCTGGCTTATTTCACTTAGCATAATGCCCTCCAGGTTTATTCGTGTTGTTGTTGCAAATGATAATATTTCTTCTTTAAGGCTGAATAATATCTCTATTTATCTCTATCTATATCTACATACACACATATACACATATACTACATTTTCTTGATCCATTCATCCATTGATGGACATTTTGGTTGTCTCTGTATCTTAGCTATTGCGAATAGTGTAGGAATATGGGTATCTCTTCAAGATAATGATTTCATTTCCTTAGGATATATATCCAGAAGTGGAGTTGCTGGGTTATATGGTAGTTCTAGTTTAATTGCTAGTTTTATTTTAATTCCTCCGTACTGTTTTCCATAGTGGCTATACAAGTTTGCCACCAACAGTATACAAGGTACCCTTTTCTCCATTTTTACAAAATGTTCAATCATATTAGTGATTTAAAAAAAAAACATAAAATAACCCTGAGATACTGTGTTCTGCCTGTCAAATTGACAAAGATGAAAAAGCATGATGGTGAGTGTTTGGTTGACTGTTGGTGAGGCAACATGGCCATGTCCATCCAAAACCCCAAACTCAACAGTTCTCCGTCTAGAAATTGAGATTCACACAGTGTTTGGAGTTTCCTTGATTTTTATCACTATTAAAATGGAGACACTGTCTTAGTCAACATTTCCGTGCTCCTAATAGGTGCTTGATAAGAACTGGTGGAATGAAGGGATTACTGAATGAATACAAAGAGATGCATATCAAGGTTAGAGTGTGTTGAGCAGCAAAATATTGAAGACATTCTCCGTGTTCATCAGTAGTATGTTGCTTCAATATATCCATAGTCTAGGTTGCCAAATGACCAGTAGTTTAACGAATTGTCAACCAGTAGTTTGACTAAGTTGACATAAATACAGTCAAAGTGAGGCTTTGAGGGAGTGATGTATACAGTGTGTCTATTCCATTGGGTAGTCATTCCAGGTACATTATTGTTGCTTGTGTGTTGAACTGGAGCCTAAGCATATGAAACACCTTCTGTGTTAAAGGGTTAAATATATTTATGGTCACCAATTGCTAGATTTTTCAGGCCCAATCAAGTATAAATGTGCCTTTCTTCCAGCCGCCTCTGGTATCAGGATTCTGTAGGAAATCCCATGTTCGCCTTTAGCAGGCACCACATACACATGTAGGTGAGACTTCAGTCCTGGAGTTAATGCCAATATCAAAAACCTTGGAGAATAGCATTCCTGCATGAGGCAATCTAATTAAGCTTCTACTGTCAACTTAAAGTGGCTGCCAATGGACAGAGCAAACCTATTTTTAGGTTGCAAGTGTTTGTAAGAAGAAATATTTAATTAGAATGGGAGATATTTAAAATAGCTTTCTCTCTTAACGTGGGTGCCTGCTGGCTTGTTTTCCCTGATCTCATTAATCACCAGTGAGCAGACGTCAGAATTCACAGTCAGCTATAGCTCCCGTGGAAATCTGCCTTCTGCAGGTAGTTGGTCGTGTGACTCAAAATGCCAAGTCTCTGCAGGTTTTGGCACTTTCCTGCAAACAAATGGTGCAGAGAGCTTTAGACAATTGAATTTAGAGCATATTTTTTTCCTTCAAAATAAGAGTCCCACGCAGGGTATTTCTCTCCCGGAGCTCTGTGGTTCTTGGTGTCAGTGGAAAGATGGTTGTGTTCAGACTGAGAAAACAGAGAATGTTCTCTGGTCACGGGACCAAGAAGGGTTTGATGCTGCTTTGGGATCTGCATGAAAACGCGGAAAGGAGATTAGAAACTCAAGCTCTATTAGAGTTCAAATCTATTTTTGATATTTCTTTATATTTTTTCTGGATCAACAAGTTCAAATCTTCTTTGAAAACTGGGGAACTAGACTGACTTTGCTTTTCCTAAGAGTTGCGCAAAGAAGGTTATATAGATTACACTTTATTTAAAAAGTCACATAATGAGTACTGAGTATGTGCCAGGCACTGTTCTAAGTTCCTTTGTGTGTTTCTTTACTCATCTAATCATCACAGCAGCCCTTTGAGGTGGGTATTATTATTCCCACTTCACAGATGAGGAAACCGAAGCACAGAAGGTTGAATAACTTTCCCAGCGCCACTCTGTAGTGTTTGTAAAACACGGTCAGTCTGGTTCTGGAGTTGGGTGCTTAGCCACATCTTTTGTTTTATTACTTTTTGATTAAGAAGGAGTTTTTTTCTTCATTCCTGGTAGATTTTACATAGTGCATACCTCCTAGACTTCAATGAGAACTTCAGGCTTTCTATTTCTAGAAATGTATTCTAAGGAAATAAGATGTATACAGAGAAATCTGTTTCAAGTGAACAGAGACCTTTCTCTATCTTGTTTCTTCTATCTTTAGCACCTAGAACAGTTTCTAACTCAGAGTGGACATTCAGCAGAGTTATTAAGTGAACAAACTGCAAATTACAAACAAAAAACAAAGATATACATAAAACCTCAATGTCTACCCAGAGGACGAAATAATTTATATCCATTAATAGTAGGCTAGACAGACATTACTGGTCATGTTTGTAGAAGAAATTTCATTAATACAAGTTTTTAAAATAATTTGTTAATAAATCAGTCACCAAAAGATTAAGGACATTATTTTCTTGGTTCCTATATTACAATAACAACCCCCCCCCCCCAGCAAAATGGTGTGTTGATAGTTTTAAACAGTCTGGTAGGATTCATTTCAAAACTTCACTAGTGGTTATCTGTGGTTGGCAAGTTGTGGATGATTTTTATTCTATCCTTTGAATTTGGGATGTTTCTCATCTTTTCTACAATAAATGTACCTACTTTTGTAATCAGAAGAAACAAATATTTAAAATTGGATTTTCCATGAGTCGCAAGTATAAACAGAAGGAGTAAAAATAGCTAAGGATAGAAATAATGTTGATGGGAAAAACACCAAAAAGTTAATAGTGCTTGTATTTACCTGGTGGGATTGAGATTAGTGTTTTTTCAAATGAAGAAAGTAGAATCTGAGTGGGGAAGTTTTAAAATTGGCTGCAGCATCTGACACTGGTCAGGGAGTTTCACTCTTGTTCCCATGTGTTCCACTTGCTTCTTCTATCCTCATTCGTCCTTATGATTCTGTCCATCTTGCTGACTAGTTGGGGACCACGATGTCCCCAGAGCCTGGCACATAGTAGGCTTTCATATGTTTGTTTAATGACTGAACTAAATAGTTGTGGAGTAAATTGTTAAGTTAATATTTTAAAGTGTGTTATGTCGGCTCAGTTTTCTTATAGTGTCACTGACCTGTAATCATCCCTATCTCCAGGGTCAGACATCCACCTCCTGGTAGATTTCAGGTTGCTGTGCGTTGTGTCCTCTTGCTGCTCTGAGTGTGTCAGGAACATCATCAATCCTTGTTCAGAGACAAGCCTTTGAACCACCTAGAGGAGAAAGGACTTGCCTGGGAGACACAACCTTGAGGCTCAAACCTCTACCTTCTGACAGTGTCTAGCCATCTGTGCTGGAGTTTTTGTGGTGGTGTTGGGGGTAACAGTGAAGGCTTGAGAATAGTCACAAAGCTCAGCATGCCCACAGGGGGTCAGTCTTATGCATGGGACGTGCCATGACCCCCGTCATCTCTCCACCCTCAGTATTTTCCCAGCAAACAAACTGGTAACTGAGATTCGGCCCCAAGAGACATATCTTTTCAGTTTAAGATTTCTGGCAGGCTAATATTTAAATATTGTCAAACATTTACAATTCAGTGTGATGGAAGGTTGTGAAAGCACATTGGGTTGGAAAGGCCTGTTGTCTATTCTTTGCCAGGTTTTGTGGTAGGAGCTTTATATATAGGGCAACCATAGAATTTATATTCCACACTAGGGTGCTCTCAAGTGAAAGGAAGCACCAGTTGGGTGGAATGCCAGGGCAACAGGCAAAAACTTATAGTGAATTGCATCAACAGGATTTTATGGTCCCCTTATTTATGTTTGTATCACGGATAAGCTAAGTACCCTCCCCATTTTATAGACGATGACACTTAGGCTCAAGACAAGTTAAGAAACATTCCTAAAGTCCCGGGTTTCACAGTCTCTGCTCTGATATCCCTTCAAGGCATAAGGTTAGTGGTTCCCTATTGTTAATAAGAAAGGAATGTCCCGGGGTGGGGGGTGGGAAGAGGACTTGAATGGGGTAGACAAGGAACAGCGCAATGGTACTTGGTTGATGTAATGATGTTGCCAGGAGCAACTCTGGTGCAGCCTGGTAGAGGTCTGGGGTAAGGCTCATGGCTGAAAAAGCCCCCTGACCCATTGCTGCTTTGCCTCAAATGTGTGTCGTACCAAATGTCAGGTCATGCCTTTGTGGTGTGTCCCACCCTTGAGCAGTGTGTGACCTACCAGGAGACTGGAGTTCTGACGGGGTTCACATTATTTTACCTACCCGAAGTGTCTTTCTGTCTCACAGGACAAGGATAAATGGGAGAGTCTTTCACACAACTCAAATGGTCCTTTAGGATTTCTCTCACATTGTCAGGTTTTGAATACTTCCCTGGACTTTGCTTCAAGAACAAGGGAAACAGAGAGACTTATTTCATGTCCTAGAAAGGCTTCATCACAGACAGCCGAGGAGAGTTTGAGGAACCTGTGCTTCATTCAGAGCCTGGGACTCCAGAGGGTATATCTCAGCATGTGTCTTATAAATTAGGATAGACATTTCCCTGAAAGGGGACACACTCCCTCCCAGGACAGATAAATAACTGCCTCCCTACATCCCCACATTCCATCCCAAGTCAGCCCTACCAACATAATCCGTTTCATTGTGAGGATTTCATTTCCAAGTAGGAAGGCTGATCCTTTCAACTCCCATTTATTTTTTTCGTATCTATTCACATATCATTGGTCTCCTCCCTATGAAGTGGTTACCAGCACTGTGTCTGGCACTTACCTGGAGACGTGGGGACATCCTGAGGACACATAATCACAAGAAGAGACAACCTTGCCACTCATCGAGGGTGATGACCCAAGAGCTTCTGACTGGACTAGAACAGATGACAGTTCCCAGGGATACAGGAGAGTTAGCGTGTCCCTAGGTAGACAGGGAGGTCTCTGGTGGAATAAAGAAAAGACAGTCATATCCTAAAACTTCAGGTTTTGAAATCACTCCTTCGTTCCAGGACATAATGTAACAAGGCCTTGAGGTTAATCATAAAATTCCTTTTGGCCTGACAAATGGAGCAGATCTGATAAATAAAGAGTGGGTTACTTTGCTAATTCCTTTAGGATGGGTAAGCAGAACAAACCTGGTAGACGAATTTCATTAGAAGGCGCCAGTTCCCTTCAAACAGTTCTCTTCTCCAAACAGCTCCCCTTCCCCAAACAGGCAAAGGGAAGGTATAAAAGTAAGAGCTTTTGCCTCAGTCATGGGGCACCCCCTATTCAGGACCTCCTCCCGCTCGGGAGCTGCAACCTCTTCTCCTGCCTCTAATGAACTATCCTCTTTTTAAAGCTTTTTGCCTCTCCCTGGTCCGTGTTTCCATTCTTCGGCTTCATGAGACAAGATCCTAGCGCACACTCAGAAACTGCCAGCAGATCCAACATCACCTATATCACCAGTGCACCTTTTGAGGAAGTCCAAAACCCTCATAGACACCTGTGTCCTTTCTTGGGTCTACCCTTCTCACAGTTACTTCTAGGCTACTACTTTTGAATTTATTTTTTAAAATGTGTTATCTCACCATCCTGTATTTTTCTATTACCCCATTCTGTTCCAGGTCAAACCAGGTGTGGAATCCACCTATTTCCTTGACTTTCAACGAAAAGCAAAACACAACCCAAGTCTACCTTCTGGGAAAATGGCAGTGGGTACATCTTTTTTAATCTCTCCAAATTCCTGCATACAAAAAGGACTACATATAAAAAGCTGGATAGCAAAGCCATAAACAAATGGTCAACCTTAAGCAAATAAACAAACCCCCTACCCCAAGTGGGATATTCCTAAAAACTCCCAAATGAAAGAGTAAGGATAAACCATCAAGACCCAGATGGTATCAGTATCCATGTAGCAGAAAGCAGAGGGTAGCTACAGGGCATCTGATGGGCTTGAGAACAGGAGAACCTGAAAACATCCAACAGGTGTTCACTGGGCAAGATGCTTAGCCAGTTCAGGAGCAGTATTTGAAATGGGGGTAGGGTTTTCTCTCACTCACTGCAGGTGATCTGGAGAGCCCTCAGCAAGGCCAGAAAGGGCAGGAGCAGCCTAGCCCCTGTGAACTATAAAAACTGATCTGCTGAAAAACTTCAATGGCCCCCTATTGTTTAGAGTGCTAATTCTAGACGCTTTTATTTTTTTAGCTTGACATTCAAAACCTTTCACAGTTTCACCCTAACATACCTTTCCAGTATAATTTCCAACCACATCTTTCAATTTGCCCCGTGTGCCAACTACACTGTTCTCAATGGTTCCAGTTGCATTCCCCAACTTCTTGTTTCTCACATTTCACCCAGCCATTATGGTATGGTTTGGGTCAATTCTGGACGACATCACTGAAACATGCAGGCTCAAGACACCGTGGATGGTTCTCAGTTAACTTTTGGCACACAATTTTTATAAATACAAATTCCTTTTGGAAGAGAATACTGTATCTGCCAGATGAAGTTCACTTCATTCCACAAAAAACAGTAGGACTCCTACCACTGTAGTTCTGCTTCAACACAGGAGTCTCCCTTGACTTTCTATGAATTTAAACTAATGAACAATATTTTTATTTTAAAAAAGGCATCCAAGGTTTGGAAAAAGGCTAGAAGGCATTTGCTTATTTCACTTAGTGTATTAATCTCAAGATCCATTCATGTTGTCGCAAATGGCATTATTTCATCTTTTCTTATGGCAGAATGGTGATGGAAGGAGAACTGACTCGGGGTGGCGAACACACAATGTGATACATGGATGATGGATTGCAGAATGGTGTACCTGAAACCTATATAACTTTACTAACAACTGTCACCCCACCCTGATAAACTTTAATTGAAAAAAAAAAAAAGGCATTTGCTTGATTTTTGAAGTGATAATAGAGCACTTCCTTTATCCCAGAGAGTGACAGCCAAGATCAAGGTCCGCACAAGGTGCTATGGAGACATCTGTGATAATGGTAAGGCTTTGGTGCTCACCCGCGCTAAAGATTCCGCGGGGAAGTAAATGCCTGTACAAGAAGCTCTAAACAGTAAGTATGATGTCCAGGGTCCTCCTGGTCATGCTGGTATGCCCTGTCCTATGTCCCCTTGGGATGTGAACAAGATTGTCCTCTTCCAGAGAGGGCATGGATGCTATATTTTCCTTCCCTTCTTCCACTGAATGTGAGTATGTTGATTTTGGGGTGGGAGGAAGATTTTGATATGCAGAATCCCACCACATCCTCAGTCAGAGAAACAGATGTACCATATGATTTTGAGTGTGGCACCCAGGATTTGGGTCTAGTTCAAGCACACAGCTCATAAAAGCCCAGACAGTAAAAAGTGAAAATGTAAAAGATAAAAGGGTTGCTTTCACATGCTATAAAATATTGTTTAAAATCATTCTTAACCGTAGTGTTCTAACCTTTACATTTTTCATTTTTATGCATGGAAAAAAGGACTGTGCAGTATATTAACCAAGCTTCAGGAAATGAACATCTTCTAGCCATTAAAAGCAGGTTCTACTAGTTCAGTAATGGCATCTGAATCCCTCTGTTGGAGATACTGGACTTGCCATCATATGTGGCAATGCATTTGTTTCCTTGTGCTCAGGCCCCTCTAATGCTTTAATGCCTATAAGCAAATCCTGTGGCAAAGAGTCATACTCCACTTGAAATTTCTGACAGAAAGACATTCAAGAGTTCTATAACTTTAGAGAGGTTTGCTGTAACCGATTTCAGACAGCGACAATTGTGGAGACCCCTTGAATATAATTGAGGTTAGACTTGAACCTCTAAACATTTAGCTAATGCTGTTTGCCAGGTATCATTTAAATTAGTAACAAAGTAATAATGTTTAAAAAATAATAGCTTACATGTATTACATATTTTCTAAGGGTTCAGCCCTGTGCTTTTTAGATCTTCCTAACATACCTAGGGTACTGATGGACAGTTCCATTTTATAGGTAAGTCTTAGAGGTGAGGATAAGTTGTCCAAGGTCAAACTATGACTGAATTTTATTCCAACTCTGTCTTGGCACAAAAGTCCAATTCTGTAATCACTTTCAATACACTGTATTTTGTCCACTTTTGGCCCCGAAGTTGGGGGACCACATGCTCCCTTGTAAGGCAGTATAGTCACAGTAAGTTGATTAATCTGCCCAGGTTTTAGTTTTCTCATTTGCAAAATGAGGAAACGGAGGTAAACACCTTCCAAGAGCACCTTTTTCTTCTGGCATTCATTCCTCTATTGAACAAATGTTTATTTGGATTTCTACTATAAGGAAAGTCTGAATGATCTAATCATAATAATTGGAATAATGAAGTGTGATCCCCTGAGTGTAAAGAGCTCACAATCTGATGGAAGAAAAAAATTCACCAACACATCCTGAGAATCCATGGTAGTCTGTTATAATAGGTGTGTGTGTACACATACATATGTATGTATATATATACACAGCCATGCATATACATACCTACCTACACACACACACACACACACACACACACACACACACACACACAGTAGTTTGACTAAGTTGACATAAATACAGTCAAAATGAGGAAACAGAGCAGAGGCAGGGACTTAGAAGTTGGTTCATTTCGCACAAGCCTGACAGTAAGCTGCGTGAGGAGAAGGGGTTGAGACTGTTTCGAGCCCCATGAATCTGGGCCTGGCAGGCCAGTATGAATTTGTCGAATGATTGCATGCATGAAAATGAGATGTAATCTGGGTTGTAAAGGATCAGTGGGGATTCATCAGGTGGAAAAGAGGGGATAGGAGGTTTTTTCCAGGCAGCAGAAACAGCATGTACGTAAGTAAGGAGCATATACAATTGCATGTTGGGTTGAGGAAGGCACTGGAAGCTTGGGCTCAGAAGGAGAGCAGCGGATAAGGTTACAAAAGGTGATTTTGGCCAGGTTCGTGGTGGATTGAAAGCCGGGGGTTTGAGTAATATGTGACGCTGCAGTTGTTTTTAGTGGGGGCTTTTGGCTTGAGGAGAACGTATGGTACTACTTGTTTAGTAAACCTCTGCATGTCTTTCACAGCTTTTAGACCCCAAAAATGTAATACGATTACATAACAAATAAAAGGGTAACAATGGAAACTCCACTAGGAGAAGATATTACAGGTGGGCTTCCATTTTAAGGGGAACAAAACTGTTGCTAACCTAAATTAGAAAAGAATTAAGTATGATTGACATTAGGCAGATTTAACTTGAGCAGGGGAACCTGTTTGGATGCAGGAAGTCCTTTTGACTGTGAGGGTCTGTTGGTCTATGAGGAGAAATGAGAGTGAGAGTCAATGTGAAGTGTCCTTGGAAATGTGTTTTTTTGTTTGTTTGTTTTTTTGTTTTGTTTTTTCCCCTGCACATTAAGAGGTAGGATTCCATTTCCATACTCCTTGAATCTGGACTGACCTTATGACCTGTCCTGGAATAGAAGTGATGGAGTGACGATTCTGAGCCTAGGCTTCAGAAGGCCTTGCTTGCTTACATTCACTCTCTTGTAATACCACAAGGTGAATAAACCTGGGCTGGCTTTATGGTTGTCACACCAAACTGAAACCCAGCCAAGCTCTAGACATGTCACTGAGGCCATTCTAGTGCAGATGAGCCAGCCCCCAGATGACTCAGCTGTTGACACATGAGCAAGCTTAGCTGGGCCTAGACTAGTTCAGCAGAACTGTTCAGGCAACTAGAAGACTCATGAACAAGAACAGGTGCTAGCTGGTTTGAGGCAAGAACAAGGCAGCGAGGGAGGGAGGGAAGACAAATGTGGTAGGAAGTGGTGATGATGCGTTACCTCCCATCTAGCTCTTACTGTAGGACGAGTTAGGTCCTGGGCTACCCGCTTTACATACCTTATTTTACTTAGTAGTTCTTGGTTACCTCAAATTGACTCATAAATACATCAAGTCTCTCTGAAAAGGAAAGTTTGATTCCAAAGCTTTTAACTTGATTTGCCACGCTGCATGCCAGAAGGATTTTATACAAAGGTTTTGGAATCAGACAAATCTGGGTTTCAATTCCTAATTTACCTCTTACCATCTGCGTGACCTTGGGTAACACATTTAACACAAACCCCAATGCCAATTTCTGCATCTGAAAAAGGGTTAAATGATACCTCTGTCTCAGAATACTATTCAGCCATTAACAAAGAATGAACTCTTGCCATTTTCTACAACATGGATGGATCTGGAGGGCATTATGCTAAGTGAAATAAGTCAGACAGAGAAAAACAAATACTGTATCATCTCATTTATATATGGAATCTGAGAAAAACCCCAAACCCAAATTCTTAGAAAAAGAGGTCAGATTTATGGTTACCAGAGATGGAGTCAAGGGTTGGGGAATTGGCTGAAAGTGGTCAAAGGGTACAAACTTCCAGTGATAACTGGAATGTGTACAACTGGGGATGTAAATTACAACATGGTGGCTATGGTAACACTGATGTATGGTATATTTAAAAGATGCTAAGAGTATATCCTTAAAATTCTCATCACACAAAACAACAAAACCTTTTTTTTTTTTTAATCTATATGCGATGATAGATGCCAGCTAAACTTATTGTGGTAATAATTCGTAAGTCATTTCACTATACACTTTAAACTTATGCAGTGCTGTACATCAATGATCCTCTCAATAAAACTGAAATAAGAAATTAATATCTATAGCTCTTATTGTCGTGAGGGTTAAATGAGCTAACTTAATCTAAGTGCCCACATGAACCAACGCCCAAAAGTAACAGCTGCTCCGTCATTGCCACTTATGAACGTAAACAAGGTATAAACTGAGGAAAATACTTTTTCAGCAGACGTTCTCAACCGGTTCCAGTCTGTCCCCTGATGACCTTGTGCACGACCTTGTACATGGCGCATCTACTCCATGGGCATCCCAGGCTCCTGTTTATTTTCTTGTACCTCATTTTCTCTCAGTTAAGGAACATAGCTGAGAGTGAAAATGGCATCATAGGCACAGACTTCAAAGCACTCTCAGTTACAAAGAGTAAATGATTGCAAATTTGAATTACGTTTTATTACGGATTACGGCAGCAATCTGACATCGGTCAGGACCCAGTAGAATGCTGTATACCATGCCTCTGTAGGTGTAAGGAAGGTGCTGAGAGAACTCCCTCTCCCTCTCTGCTCTTTGGATTGGGAGCTTCCCTTGGGCACAGGCTATGCCAGATTCTTCTGTTCTTGGCATGTAGCTCGTTGTCTGGTGCATAAATAGTAATTGATAAATATTTGCTGAATGAACAATGGACTCCCCCACCCCAAGGGAGTGACAGAGTGAAGGTTTTCTCCCTTCAGGGAATCAGGGAGCCCCCTGGTATTCGAAGGGAGGAATTGGACAGACTGTCATGGTTTGAAGGGTAAACAGCAGGTTTCTGTCAGCAGTTTGACTGTCCTTCTGGCTTTATCAGCCCAATAAGAATGAAAGAAAGAGGCTTTGTTATCCAAGTGGACCATTACCAGTGGCTCAGTTCCCACTCTAAAGCGAGAAGGGGGGGTCAATGTTTCTTCAAGTTCCTGTCTAAAGTGTCTCTTGAATTTCAACTCCCAGAGTTTGTTTTCCTTATTGCAATGTCTCCTGGAGTAAAGAAGTGAGACAACAAGCATTAAATAAGTAAGTAGATAAAAACATAGAATATTAGGTGATGATGAATATGAGGCAAAACGTAAAGCAGGTAACAGGGATTAGGAATTTGAGGGGGAATGCAATTTTACATAAGCGGTTCAGACAAGGATTCATTAATAAGGTAACTTTGAGTAAAAAACTGAAGTGGGTGGGGGGTGAGCCAGGGGCTATCTAATGTTGTGTCCCAGGCAGAGGGAACAGCAAGTGCCATGGCCCTGAGATGGGAGCATGTTTAGCAAGGCTGAAGCTCATCAATGAGTCCCCTGTGGCTGGGTCAGTGTGAGCTGGTCAACAGCAGTAGGCAGTGATGGGTTGTCAGGTCACGGAGGGCCTGGTGGGCCGTGGAAGGATATCAGCTTCTGCTCTGCATGAGATGGGAGGGAATTGAGCAGAGGAGTGCTAAGTTTTGACTTGGGGTTTGGTGGACATTGAAGGACAGAGGTGAGAGTGGAGAGGCAGGAGGCCACCAGGTGAGGCATGGCGGTGACTTATAGGGTGGGAAGCAGTGGGATCCCAGATATACTCTGAAGGTAGAGCTGATAGCTTTGCTGGTAGCTCAGATGTGGGGCAAGATAGGGAACCCCTTAGAACGGAGTTCTCCCGCTCAGTGTTATTAGACCTGTTATATGTGGAGGGATGGTCACGATATCATCAGGGGTATAGATAGATGCCTACTCACCTTAATAAACCCTGGGGATTTGACTCAGTTTTTCTCTCGAAATCAATTCCATGTTTAGTACCATGTGTAGCTTCCATTGTATGTGCAGCATTCTACCAGCAAGTCACAGATGGTCAGCTGGAAAAGAACTTGGCGATCAAATAAGCCAGGGTGTCCCAAGGTGCCGGGGGAGGGGAGCTCCCTGGTACTTAGCCAAGAGATTTCAGGTGATACATAGCAATGGGTGTTTCCATATCACACTTGGAGAGAGCAATTTCTTTTTCAATCCTATGTTCATTATATATCAAGAAGCAACCTCAGCTTGGTGGTAAATTTTAAGTGCTTCTTGAACACTTCCTTATTTACCCTTTTAACCAAGAGCAATCAGGCCTTGGGCTCAGAGATGTAGCAGGCAACAGGATCTCAGTAAAATTTAACAACATGGTTTTGAATTTACTAAGTGTATTTATTATTTCCAAAGGCACATTTATTTGTGGACTCACATTTATTTATTTTTTGGGACTCACGTTAGTGTACTACACCAAATGACTCTAACATTTGATTTAAATAATTCCTAAAAGTGTTAGGATGATTGCAGATATTCTCTTGTGTGTTTGACTTAAAAAAAACAAAACACACAACTTATTGGTTTATACATTCATATGGAAAAGCACACATAAGTGTACAGCTTGATGATTTTCACAAAGTGAACATACATGTGTAATCACTGCTCAGATTAAGACAGTATTAAAAGTATCTCAGAAGTCCCCTTCTCTGTAACTCTTTCCTCCCCAAACTTCAACAAAGGAGATCACTATCTTGACTTCTAATACCTTAGATAAGCTTTGCTAGTTTTGAAATTTACTTAATTAAAATTATTAGGCATAAATTCTTTTGTGTTTGGCTTCTTTTGGCCATGTTATATTTCAATTTCATCTGTGTTGTTTATGTAACACAAATTCATTCTTCTTCATTGCCCTGTATTTATTATTTCATTGTTATTCCATAGTATTCCATAATATTCCATTATTCTATTAATATACCACAATTTATTTACCCATTCTATGGTGGATGGAATCTGTTTCCAGTTTTTGGTTAGTAGCTGTAGGTGACTATGAACACTCCTTTGCATAGCTATGCCTTTTTATTAAGTACCCAGTTTCCAGTCATTCCTGTAAGTGTAGTTATATCTCATAGTGGTTTGGATTTGCAGATTTGCATTTCTCTGGTGATTAATAGAATGGAGTACCCCTTTTTCTGTGTCATTTGGATACTCTCTTTCTGAAGTATCAGGTCAAGACTTTTGCCCATTTTTCCGTTGAAGAGTCAGTCATGTTTTTTAAACTTGAAGAGTTCTTTATATATTCTGTAGACCACGTTTTTAAAGGTAACTATGTTGTAAATACCTTCTTTCACTCTGTGGCTTGCTTTTTGATATGGTTGAATTTATAAATATTTTTCGTTATGTTTTCTTTTTTTGTCCTATGTAAGAAATCTTTGCCTAACCTAAGGTTATAAAGATGTCCTCTTATGTTAATTTCTAGAAAAAATTTGATCATTTTACCTTTTAAGTTCACGTCTATAATCTATCTGGAATTGATTTTAGCATATGGCATAAAGTAGGGGTCAGTGTTTGTTTTCCCATTGGATATATAATTGACTCAGCATCAATAATGGAAACAAAAAATTTTCTTTACTCTTTTGCAGTGTCATCTTTGTGTGAATCAAGTGCCTGCGTATTTCTAGGTTTGTTTCTGGGCTTTTCATTTTGTCTCTTTGGTCTTCTATCTAACCTTGAGCCAATACTGCATTTTCTTAATGAGTAATGATGCTGAACATATTTTCATGTACAATATTGGACATTTGTATATCTTTGAAGAAATGTCTATTCAAATTCTTTGCTCAGTTTTTAATTAGGTTATTTTTCTTTTTATTGTTAAGTTGTAAGAGTCCTTTATATACTCTGGGTACTACCGTTTTTCCCCCAAAATAAGACCTAGCCGGACAATCAGCTCTAATGCATCTTTTGGAGCAAAAATTAATATACGACCTGGTTATATTATATTGTATCATATTATATGACACGGTCTTATTTTACTATAAGAAAAATAAGTAAAATATTATTATAGTAAAATAAGACCGGGTCTTATATTAATTTTTGCTCCAAAAGACGCATTAGAGCTGATTGTCTGGCTAGGTCTTATTTTTGGGGAACACGGTCCAACATAATGACTCTATATTTGTATATATTGCAAAATGATTGCCTCAATAAGTCTACTTAACATCTATCACCATAATAGTTAAAAGTTTTTTTTTCTTGTGATGAGAACTTTTAAGATCTACTCAGCAACTTTCAAATGTGCAATAGAGTATTATTAACGACAGTTACCATGCTGTACATTATATCCCCAGGACTAATTTATCTTACAAGTTTGTACACTTTAACCCTCTTCACCCATTTTGCCCGCCCCACCCATCCCCAGTCACTGGCCAGCACCAATCTGTTCTCTGTATCTATGAGCATAGTTTTTATTTTTTTATTTTTAAATTTAAGATTCCACATATAAGTGAGGGCATATAGTGTTTCTCTTTCTCTGTCTGACTTATTTCACTTAGCATAATGCTTCAACGTTGTTGCAAATGGCAAGATTTTCTTCTTTTTTATGGCTGCATACTATTCCATTGTGTGTGTGCGTGTGTGTGTGTGTGTGCGTGTGTGTGTTTATGAATGACATATTTTCTTTATCCATTCATTCATTGATGGACATTTAGGTTGTTTTCATATATTGTCTATTTCTCTCCACATTGTTATGTCATTGTGGCACCTATTTTAGTTCCACATATATTTTACATGCCACAAAAAAGTATTAATATTTTGTGCAGTCAATATTTATTTGGTTTTATCCACATATTTGCACTTTCCATTGTCTTCATTCTTTTCTACATTTCTGTGCTTCCATTTCACCTCATTTTCTTCTGCCCTGAAGAATTTTCTTTAGTATTTCTTTAGTGCATTTCTGTTAAATATGAATTCTCTCAAGTTTTTTTTGTTTGGAAATGTTTTAATTTCATGTACACTTTGAAGACTCTTTTCACTGAGCATAGAATTCCAAGTTGACAGTTATTTGCTTTCAACTTTGAAGATGTCATTTCATTGTGCCATAGTTTCCATCATTTTTGTTTAAAAGTCAGTTTCCATAATTACAATTGCTCTTTTGAAGGTAATGTTTCTTTTCTGTGGCTGATTTCAAAATTTTTTGTCTTTGTTTTTAAGAAGTTTTAATATGATATGTCTAGTGGTGGTTTTCTTTATTCTGTTTGAAATTGCAAAGATTTTTAAATATTTAGCTCAATGATTTTTGTAATTTTGGAAACATTTTAACTAATATCTATTCAAGTATCACATCTGCTCAATTCTCTCTTGCTTCTCTTTCACGATCTCCAGATGCATACCTGTTGGAAATTTTCACCAAACCCCACATACATCTTAAGCTCTTTTGTGCAATAACCATAATTTTTTTTGTTGTTTTTTTTTGCTTTTGTTTTTTATGCAGTCTGGATATTTTCTGATGACCTATATTCAAGTTTACAGATCCTCTTTTCTACGTTGTCTAATCTGCATAAACCCCATCTATTGTGTTATTTTTTTGTTACTGTATATTTCAATTCTAAAGTTTTATTTTTCATTTTGTAAAGATTATAGTTCTCATGAAATTCTCCATCTTGTCATCTACTTTCTTGAACTTATTTAATCATGGATATTTTGATGTCTGTGTCTGGTAATGCCAATACCTGACTCACATATAGGTCTGTTTTTTTCTTGGTTTTTGGTTATTTGGCTATGTCTCCTGACATGCTTGGTAATTTTGGGTAAATGTTGGACATACTGTATGACAAACCGTAAAGCCGATTTAAAGCTCTGGGTTATGTTGTCTTCTTCCAGAGAAAATTATTAATATTTATTTTATTATTTTATTTATTTATTTTTTGCTTCTGTCAGGTGTTTTGAGTACTGGTAAATCATTTTGTTTCATCTGAATTTTCTCTGGCCTGAAATGGGGTTTTAGTCTTTGTGAGGGTTAAGCTATTTTTGCTTCACTCTTACTTCTAATGTGTAGCCCTTTCATGATCTTACGTTGAAGCATGAAGTGTTTACCAGGATCTCTCTCTTTGGTGGGCCCTAACTTCAATTTTTGTTAGCCTGAGACTGACTTTTAAGCCTCTGGGTCCTATGCAGTTTACAAATCAGCAAGTGCCTGCAGGTAAACAGTGCTTTAAATACTGGACTCATTTCAATGTGATTTCCTTCTCTCTTGGCTCTTAGCTCTTGAGGTCCTAGCTGCCTTAGTATCTCCCCAATGTCTTCAAACAGGAGTCCTTTGTTTTTATTTTTAATTTTTTTATACTTTATCCAGATTTTAAAGTTGTTCTTGGCAAGGGGGTTGGTCTGAAGGAAGCTAGTCTGTCATGACTAAAAGCAGGAATCCGTTGGACTTACTTTTGTCATTGCCTTCTATTTTAAGACCAATGATTCTTGCTTTCCTTTTATATTAGTAAAATACTTTCTTTTCTCAGTAAATGTATTTACAGATGCTCCTTCGCTTACTATGAGATTATGTCCTGATAAACCCATCATAAATTGAAGACACCATAACTCAAAAATGCCTTTAGTATATACCTAACATACCAAACACGATGGCTTAGCCTAGCTGGTTTCTATTGAATTTGTATTGCTTTCATACCATTGTAAAGTTGAAAAATCATAAGCTGAACTGTCATAAATTGGGGACTGTCTGTGTTATGAGGAATGTAGAAGTTGTAGCAAAAGGCAACAAACAGTATAATAAACGCGTGTTTCCCGTCCCAGTGTATAACTATATTCAAATAAAGAAGAGTTGACTTAAATGAAAGTAGTAAGTAAATAGCAGTACAGATGGTGCTTGGAAATGGTACAAATAGTGGTGATGAGGTTCAACTCGTTATATATAGAGAGAAATAGAAACCCACAAAAGTCATCGTCTTGCCTAAAATTACACAGAATATACATGGAAGGGCTGATACCATGATTTAGGTCTCTTGGTTCCCAATTCAATCCTTTATCTGCTCTAGCACAGAGCTCTGTCAGTACAGGGAGCTCCCTGACTTGCTCTCAGATAGATTTATTTTCTCTAGTTTATTTTCCATTTTGTCCTGAATTCTTCCATGTATATCCTAAAACTGTTTTTATAATTGTCTTTTAGTTATTAGATTATAAAAATACAAAGAAAGTATGTCTAGGCCTTATCCACAAGTGTGTTTTTGTGTGTGCGTGCGTGCGTGCGTGCGTGTGTGTGTGTGTGTGTGTTTGTGTGCTTCAAATCCCCATCAGTTTTTACTAGTAGTTTCTATATAATGTTTGAGCCCGTGAGATTCAGGGTGATTGATCTTCTAAATGCTTGGCTCCTTTTAAAACTGCATGCAAAAGAATAACCAGTTCTGTGGAATTTAGTGTTACTAAATCTCCTCTCCATTTGTTTAATTGTATTATTTGCCTGGGGGATGCTGTTTAAATGTAGAGCCAAGTCAGCTGAATGAAATGCGATCCTGGTACAAGAAAATAATGATGTGTCTCTTTTGCTAAATAACAGCCTCCCCCCTCGTCTCCAGATGCTGGGAACCACACCCTCATTTTTTTGGGAGGCAAGTGAGGGTGGTACCCGGCTTGGTCTTGGCTGTCAAGTGCATGGGCCAGGGAGTGGGCAGACCAATGCGAGGGGAACTGGAGCTTGGATTTGTGGAGAGAGCAGACACCAAGGACACTGTGAGTAACTAGAGAGGCAGAGTGACTGGCCTTCTTTCTGCTCTTGGATTTAGGCCATGTCTCACCCCGTGCCTAACCAAGCAGCTAAAAACCAAAGCTATAGGTTAGCTACTCAGTTTTGAAAACTGTTAACTTTGAGCAGATCATCTGCTTCCTTCTTATCTTAAAAGATCACTTGGACTTAGTACTTAAAATTTCTAGATTATGTTCTTTGACATGTCATTATGCAACCCTCCACAAAATACCTCTTGTCCATTTGACCTTCCCTTTTGGGGCTCTCTGAGGTCAAATGAGAGCATGACGTGAAGCAAAGACCACTCTACTAGTATTTACTGAGTGTCCACTCTGTGTCAGGCAGTAGTCTATGCTCTGGAGTTGTGGCAGTGAACAAAACAATGAGGCCTGCCATTGTGGGGTCGATATGCAGGAAGGGGTGGGGTAAGAAAAGACAAATAAGTAAAATATGAGAATGGCATGATGAATGGAAAGTGTTATGGAAAAAAATAAAATGGGGAAGGGAGATAGGGAGGGTTGGGTGGGGGTAGGGCTGTTATATCAAATAGAGTGTTCAGGGAAGGTTTTCCTGAGGAGGTGAAGGGGATGAACCATGGTTTGGGGTATCTGGAGAGGTAATAAGTGCCTGCTAAGCTGGTGGTCTTGAATGCTAGTGGGTGTCAGCATTGTGGTAACATAATCTTCAGTGCCCTGCTCCCAGAGGTCTAAGTCAGGGCCTGGCAATGTGCCTTCCTAGAAAGCTCCCTACGCAATTCTGACCTGAGTGTCAAAACCCACTTTTTTTGTTGTTGTTGTTACTTTGAAAGCCTATAAAAGAATTATTCCAAGGGCAAGTGATTTTCACGTTTCAGAGAGAAAAGATTTTCCTGTGGACTGCCATCTTATTGGCAAGTGCAATTTCCAGTGCTTGAAGGGGGGAAATGGGCAACTAGGGAGTACTTGCTGTGTGCTGGATACAGTCCCCATTTGCTGTCTTCTTTGATCCTCCTGACAGTCTCTGGGGCTAAGTGTCACATCAGCGCAGTGAGGCCCAGAGAGGCCAGGAGACTCAATGCTTTGAAGGAACGGATACCATGCTCAGTGCTCACCCGCTTCCGAATGAGCTTTGCCTGGAGAAGCCAGTGTGCAGGCCCCCTTGGGCTCCTCCTGTGCCAGGCTCAGCACCTTCATCAATCCGACCCCAGGTTTTGTGGAGGAGAGCTGGACTCTCAGTGACTATTTTTTTCAATAAATGTTTCTTGGAATAATTCCTGGGTGTCAGGCATTTTGAAAAACTGCTGACTTTCTGAATGGAAAAGGACCTCAGAGATCTTGTAGCTGCCCAGGAGTAAGAAAAATGTATGTGTTTGCCACCGTCTTTTCCTCTTCCCTCTATGGCCATGGGAAGCATCAATAGATGATGGTGACATCCTTTTTCAAAGAACCCGGATGCAACCTTGGAACCCTCTTCAACTCAATATACTAGTTAATAGATATTGATTCATTGAATGTGGCTCACAAAGAAGAAACTTATTTGCCATCTGTTAATCTGCACAATTCCTTCTTTAACACATCAGAAAAGCCAGGCTCCGTGGGGTCATAGCTTATCGAAGACACACAGTTAGTAGCAAAGTTGGATCTCATACAAGACCTCTGCTTTTTCTTTTAAACTAGACACTTTAGTGGTTAGGAATCTCATTCCTCAAACTCAGGTATGTAAGATGTAAAGTGATAAACAACCATCAACACTTAATTTCTTAATCAAGCCATTTGATCCTGGTGGCAGTGACATAGCATCAGCTTCTGTCTTTGGAGCAGTCCCAAATTCTGGGAGACAGCAGAGGACCAAGGCATGGGCCATCCTATGGTCCCTCCTTGGTCATATCTCTCTGTGCTGGCATCTACTGCTGTTACCCACCTTCTGGTCTTCAGTCGTCACCCTTCCACTGGCATCCGGTGCCCAAGTCCATGTCCCTCATCTAATCTGATAATTGGTCTGGATCCCGAGAGCTTGCTGCTAAGTTATTCTCTATTGCCTTTTGTAAAGTCCCTTCATATCCAACTCTCTCTCCTTTAGCCACTGGCTCTGTGCCCTTGCTATTCTCCAAGGATGTGGGGTCTTTGTGCTGTTTTTGTGTCCTTCTTGGATGGAGGGTATTTGGTGAAGTTGTCTTAGGTTTGATTTTTCCAGCCCACCTTTTCTCTGTGTTCTGTCCTTTTTCTGGGTCTCTACTCAGCCTCTGAGGCCCCAGATCATCTATTCTCAGACCCTTTATGTCAGCCAGCGGATGCTGAGGTCTCTTCTCCTTCTGCTAGCTTTCGGCGTGGGAAGGGGTCGGAGCATTGCTGCTGAGTCCCCACTCTAGCAATGCACTTACATTCACTAAATCCAGGTTCAGGCTTGCCCCCATCCCCCGCATCCACCCGCTGGGCCTTAACTATGTCCCAGGAGGGAAACTTTGACAATACAGGTCCGTCACCTCTTCTCCCACATCCATGGTTATATGGGTGACTTTTCCTCTCTCATCTCCCCGCACTGGGGACAACTAAATGTTTCTAGAATTCAAAAGCCAGGGACAAGATTCTTGTTTCTTTCTTGGTTGATTTATCTTGTCCTGAGACTGTGAACTCAGGGAGGCCTTCCTTGAAGAAAACGCCATAGGGACAGTAGGAGAGGGAAGAAAAAGAACACACTATTTCAAAACATTATTCCATCACGTCAATTTGCCTCAGAGGTCTAGATTTCAAAACTTGCCTACTGACTTTAATCTTGAGGTTGCCAAATTACAGCTGGTGGGCCGAATCTGGCCTGCTGCCTGTTTTTGTATGGCCTGCAAACCAAGAATGGTCTTTATAGTGCAAATGGTTACATTTAAAATCTTTGTGAGGTAACATCTATTATCTTCTATTTGCTTCTTGGTCCATAAGTTCTAAAATAACCATTCTACAGCCTTCTCAGAAAAAGCCCACTGACCCTGGTGTAGAGCACTGGGTGGAAGTAGGGACATTTTCTCTCAACTCTCTGAGGCTACTGGAGGAATGGACTATTACTGGTTTGTCTTTGCTTATCCACATTCCAGCTCCTTTGAATAAAATATCATTGACCAGTTGGCCTCAATTCCAGGTCAGTTGAAAAGGATAAAACTTCAAAAAAGCTGGTGCGGGAGAATCTTCCTAATAAAAAATCCCCTGCGGCCTGACTGTTGCCCTGAGTTGTCCCCAGGAGCAGCCGTTCCCTCTTTGGGGAGCTGCTTTCCACTAGCAGTGACGTGTGGAAAATCTACTATGGATATGAAGTTTCCTGCCTGTAAGCTTGCATTTTGGCATTGTCCCATGGAATACATTGGGAAACAAATGTGATTCTCACAATATGGTTCACCCGACAGGAAAATATGTCATTTGAGTCAATGCATAATATATGTTGCTATACATTTTTAATAAAATGAACAAATTGTTTCTGAGTATTTGGAAGACTTAATTCTTCATTTGCTAGTTCATTTTGAAACCAGTACGGTTCTGTGTATTACTCTGTACAAAGATGTGAAATTAACCGTCATAATTTCTTCTGCGGTCTGAAAGTTGAACAAGTTAATGTTTCACCCAAATTAGCTTCTTTCCCTTCACATTTGCTCTATCATTAACCTTCACTATTTGAGCCTGCAATAAAAATTACATCATGATCAAATTCAAGGAAAGGTTTTGTGTAAGCCATGCCTAACGCAGATATTTATTACTGGGCTTGAGGGGCAGGAGTCAGATTTATTTGGATAATTTGTTCACAATTTATGCTGTGACTATTTTAGACTCTTGAACACACAAATGCATGCTCTCATGTCAACCCATTGCCATAGTGATGGGCACATCAACTACACCCTGAGAGCTGGGTTTTGCTGACATCTGTAAACCGAGACCTTTGAGCAAATCTTTTTGGCACGGCCAATCTTTGCTCTGAACTGGGAAAATTCATCTCCTTAGTTTTGGTTAGGCCACGGGCTATACCAATTTGATTATTTTGACTTGCTTTTTGTGGAGTCAGTAGTGATGATAACAATAAAGATTAAATTTAAAACACATATAATATATGTAAAGGTCAAGCCTTCATATGTATTTTCTCTCTTGATTCTTGGGCACCATGTGGTCTAAGAACATAACTAAGAAGATAAACACCATTTCTGTTTAAAAGAAGGGAATTCTGAGGCCCAGAGAAGGGAAATGGATCAGTGGGGGCCACACAGCTGGTGAGCAGCCTGTTCCTCTGTCTTTTAGCTTTAAGCCCCCTTTCTATAATATTTCCTCTGTTTGTTTGATGGTCAACATTTGAGGGGTCCAGATGATCCCCGTTGTGGTTAGATAGCCTGAGTGTGTTTAAAGGTACCCGAGAGAAGAATGTTTTTGGAGTTTAGAATGGGCTTAAGCATCTTTGGTTCTGAATTTAGAAGCAATTTTACTTTTTTTGAGGTTTTAGTCAAATTACTTGAGGCAAATAGAACTTCTTTGTTCAAAGGAAATAGATGTTTTTAAAAGTCTTATAAAATAGACCCATAATGCTTTTTGGGACTCAAATAACTCTGTCCCAAAACATTTAAATAAATTAAATGTAAGTGGATTAGAAACAGACAGATTGTCTTTCCATGAACTACACCCAGGCCAGACACAGAAGGAGAAGCATGCAGAGAAACGTGTTTTGGGTTTCCTTAGATTCTGGCACTCACAAAGCTTAGCCTCGCTTCTCTTTCTGATAATAAAATGGAGATGAAATCTGGTCTTTTTTCTGAGGCGATTGCTTTGTGCCTTTCCAACATGCTTCTCTTAATGTGACCGTGTTTAACCTTTACCATATTGAATGGTGTTATCCTTCCCTTAAACACGTAGGCATTTAATGAGGCATGGTGGGGTGATGGTGTTTGACTGGACCATGCCCATTATCTTTGACATGGAAACCTAAAGGATGTGCATGTAACATCAATTAACAGGGAAATGTTGGGGAGGTTTTGGCGGGTTCTAAGTATGGTGGCTAAGAGTCAGATGGGTGGGGGTTAATCCCAACCGTCCCGCTCCCCTGTTACATAAGTAAGCATGCAATCTTTTTCAACCTGTTTCCTCAGCTGTAAAATGAGAATAATCATAGACTCACCCATTGTTATGAAATGGGGCAATCTTTGTCAAGTGTGTATTTAGCTGCAGGTATAGCACTTAGTAGGTCCCAGATAGCTCTTCAGTGACTTCATTATGGTGGATGTTGATTACTTTACTTCTTTGACTCTGTGGCCCTTTTCTTTCCTAACAGCACCTGATTTTCCTTCAGGGAGCTCCTCTTCCCCTACCACATGGAGTCCTGCTGGGATTGTCAGTTAAGCTGACCTTTCCTCAACAGACAACGGAGTAGGCAGGTGCCCTTAGGTAGACCAGGAAATTGTCTCTTCTGGGATTTGAGACTGGAGCCTAGTCACTCAAGGACTGAAAGTGGCTGAGTCTTAAGTGGTTTCTGCTGCCTGGGTCCCGAAGAGGCCCCAATCCCTGGCCTAAGGCCTTGTTGGTCAGCTTTTCCTTAGATCCCATGAACCGATAAGTGTGTGTGTGTGTACAATTAAAGTTTAACAGTGCCGTTGTTACTCAAGGTCTGATTAACTGTATTGCTGTATATTTCTTAACTGATAAATTTCATCATCGTGTTTTTCAGTACATGCGTTCAGTAAAGAACTTATTTTTAGAATTATAAATGTGAAACATAGTTTAAGGGAAAACAATAAAAAAAGCACCATAAAAGGAAAGAAAAAAATCATCTATAATTTTTAACAGGGAGAAAACCCCTCTTAACATATTTATAAATATGAAGTTTGTGTATTTTTTTATATTTCTGTGGAATGATTTTTATGAACATCTACACATTTGAAGATGACGTCAGAGGGAACAATGTATGGGAAAGTATTTAGGGTCAGTGTAGGTGGTTATTTGTGGAAGTTTTGCGTGAGCCAGTGACAGAATTCTTATAAGAGACATTTATGTTGAACTTAAGTGTGGCTCTGATGGTCACGCAGGTCATTCCGTTGTCCTATCTGCCCAAGGGTTCCACTCCTTCAATTCACTGGCCAAGTGGTAATCTGGTTGGCCAGATCCAGTTCTTGGGAAGTCAAGGTGATCCATTCCCTTCTTTGAAAGGTCTCTCCACCAGATGAATAACTGGTAGCATATGCTGGTAGCATAGAGAGCGGATGGTCAGGGGGTCAGGTGCTGAACACACTGAAAGCCAGACAACAGTGATAGGTCACCTCCTCTTCACTGAACACTGGATATGTTTTCTATACAACGAGGCCATATTTGACCCTGGAATGAGGTCCCAAAGGAAGCAAATAAACCAAAAAAAAAAAAAAAAAAACAACAACAAAAAGTCTTCATTACCCTTGATTTTAGACAGATGACCATTTCTTTGGTAGAACATTGAATGAAGGCTTGTGTCTAGAGTCCAGTCTTTACGAAATATACATTCAAATTCCAGAATCATCCTCACTTTGATGATTTCTCCCCTCTCCTATATACCCTCTTGGTGGGCAACTGAGACCAGACGTGCACGTAGCAATCTCACACCTTTCGTCTTGCACTCACTCCAGGGCAGATACACACTGGCATGCCAGCAGAAACCATAAGGTAGCTTGCATTTATTTACTTATTTATTTATTTAAAAAGAAATGGTGAAAAAAAAAAAAACCACAACAACCAAAAAAGCATGTTCTTTTGGGCAATCATAGTTGGAGCCTCTGAAGCTGAGTGTTTATGTCTGCAACTCCCTTGCGCTAAGCTTGGAGTTGTGGAATTCTAAATTGAAACCACAGACTCAGAGCCATTAGCCTCGGGCGCGCTAACCATGACAAGGCAAGTATGCCGAGTGGTCCACACTGGTAGGCGTGCGTCTGCCTACAGAACTGACCATAGTGATAGCTGTCACTCAACCAGTACAGATTCCATCCCATCAATCTGTTAAGAGGGTTCTTCGGTTCCTGTGCACGATCTCAGGGCACATCTTTACAGAGAACATTAAACTCAGTTTTATCAGGTATCTGTGTGGTTGTACTTAAAAAGACAACTGTGTTCTAAAGGAAGCTTCTCTTCTTTATCTCTTGGACCATAGATTTAATATGCTTCCTGTGCAGCACTTGTAAAAGCAACGCATATTACGTTAGTGAAGTGGCCATTTACATTAGTCATTATTGCACTTGTTCATGCAGCCCTTTAATAGAAATTGTTTTAAAATTAGCCTCACTCTCTGTAATTTGAAGTATTTGCAAAGATAATTTTATCTTGCCGATAAAATTTATTGTGGTATCCTTAGCAATTATAAACTACGTGAAAAGCGTTCAGTGAGATACATCGACCATGACTTCTCAGGATGCAGTCTCAGCACACATTATAGAGAGGCTGGGAGTTTGCAATCTACTGTGGCACACTGATTGTAAGTGTCTTGGAGCCAGATCACCAGGGTTCTGATCCAGGCTCTGCTGCTTGTTCACGTTGTGGCCTCACACAAGTCATTTCATGTCTCTGAGCCTTGGTTTTCTCATGTATAAAGTGGGGTTAATAATGGGATAAACTCTGGAGTCTGTGGTGAAGATGAGATAAAATATTATGCAAAGGCCTTACATGCCATAATCACTCAAAAAATATTACCTGTTTATTACAGTCGGCATTGCTGTGGTGGTATCCTTCCTACAAACTAGGGAGGGTGTGGACTATACAATAGAAGCTGACTGCTCTGATCTTTTCAATTTGTGCAATAAGAAAATATTTCTTTTCCTAAATATCATCCTCTGGGCTCCAGAAACTCATTTTTTATCAACTTTATCAGTCAGTGATATACTTTCTGAGACCACCTTTATGTAAGGAACTGAGCTGGGCTCTGTGAGAGCATCGTGGGCCTTCAACACACTTCCAACCTAATTGGTGAGTATATGGCATGTCCTCTAGTATGTCCTGTTGTAGGCCAATGGCGCCAGTAGCCAGCGCTTGGCAGCCCAGAGGAGGGAGCCATGGCCAGGGCTGGAGAGGTCAGTGGAAACTGCTGAGAGAGGAATCTTGGTCTTGAAGGACGTTTAGATTTTAGGCAGGTGGGGAGGAATAATGAAGGCATTCCAGATGGGGAACTCTACCAGAGGGAGGGGAGCCCAGTCAAGGTTTGGGTGAAAGCAAGAAATAAACTTAATGGTAGAGGTAAGTGTGTTCCATGAGAATATATGGCTGCAGGCATGGGTAGATCTACCTCTAAAAATGCCCCGAGGATACAGTTTTTCTTCTCTCTTTATCTGGAAGGGAAGCATTGTCTTTATCCTTTCCGGCTTAGATGGTAACAACGCTGACCAAGGGCTGATTGCATCTTGCTGACTTTGATTGAATCTTGTGCTTATATGTGAGCCAATCACTTTGGCCAGGGGAGTGAGATATAATTGGCCACGTGTAAGATTACAGTTAGTTAACCTAAGCAGGGGTGGGGGATCCCCAAATGCAAAATGGAAATTGCTGCTGACAGTAGCCGAGTAACGCAGGATTCCCGTGGGGGGAAATGCTCTTCAGCAGAGGAGATGTTCTCATGTCTAGGTTTATTCTCTTGAATTTGATACCTGATTTACAACAACATGAAAATCGGGAAACTTGTTACTTACCTTGGAGATACTGAGTTTAATTCTTTGTACCCTTTTACATTAAAAAATGTGCAATTGGGAACACTTATCTTCATCAAAATGAATTCTACTGGATTTACTTCAGGGCAAACTGTGACCCCTTCATCCCCTACGAGTACTTTGCTTTTTATAATACAAGGGACAGGATATGACTGAATAGGCCATAATTGCTGCTTTAAAGGTTTTTTTAGGACTGCAGCTAACTTATTTTCTCTGATTCCCTTGGTTCTTTGAGTAATTTTGGAGTTGGTTCTCTATGTTTTGGTAGCACTCAGTTTCCTCAAAGTTGAGGAAGTAGAGTTAGGGGTTTCAGAAGGCAAGCACTAATGAAAATAAGTGGACTGCGTTTTAAAACCAGTATTTTTATACTAATGAGAATTCTCCTATTTCCTCCTCCTTGGAAAGTCTTCATCCAGTTTCGTATTGCATGGAAAGTTCTGACAACAACTCCATGCAAGATGGGTTGAGATTCCTCTTTTGGCCGAAGGTGTGATAACAATGCCAATGATGAATCTGGCTGAAGCAAAAACTATCATCTATTGAGCACGATGTGATAAGGGTTTTAGGTTTATTGTTTCATTTAATCATCACAATTACCCTGTTACGTGCAAGCCGTTATCTTAGTTTTACAGATGAGGCAATGAGACTTGGAAAGGCTAACTAATTTGTTCGAGATGACACCGTTATGAGATGGAGCCCACCTTCCAAATATACCTACCAACTTGAACCTGTGTCTTTGCAGATTCTATAAAACGCTGTTTGATGGTGACCGTTTTGATTAGCAGCAGTCTCACTTGCCAAAGTCACATTAATGTTATTCATCATGTGATTGTGAGCTAAGTATCCTGACACACAACATGGTAGTGTTGGGGCAGCAAACATGGTAACCCAGAGCCAGGCTCAACTTTTCTCCAAGTTTTCTGTACATGCTCGTTTTGTCCTGCACAGCCCGCTCTGCAGTTACCTTTTCCTACCATAGTGCCACTGTTGGAGATGAATCCTGCGTGGTCTGACTAAGATTCTCCCATGGCTGTGTGGTGCGCTTGCTTGTCTATAGACAGCTACAGTGGTGTCCTTGGCAGATGTTGCCTCAGCCTCAGGCTGAACTAAACCAGCCATCCTTGGGGTGTCTTAGGTAACAACCTAGTCCCAGTTCCTAGTAGCACAGTACTTGATCTTTCTTTCTGCCACTTGAGAATGAGAACCCAATTTTATGGTAGCTGGTGTGCTAAGATCACTAAATGAATCAATGAGTGGATACATTTTTCCTTACATGTAATAACCTCTTAGGGAGGCAGTAGATACAGTGGTGAAGAGTTGCAGTCCTGCTAACTTGGTTTAAATCTTGTCTTCCCTATTTATAGCATAAGTAATTTGGGGCACGTATTTAAATTTCTGAGCCCCAGGTTTCCTCGTTTGTAAATAGTAACTTTTTTTTTTCTCTTAATGAGTTGGTTCTGAGGCTTCACTAAGAAAATTTGCATATTAAGTTCTCAATAAATGATAACTATTATTAATCAGTCCATTTGTGCTCCAGGCTAGTGTTATACAGCCAGTTCTGCTTTGATGCTTGTTTTATAAATTCACATTTGTTCCAATGAGATTGATATATTAGGGGAAAATACAAGCATAACAAAAATTTTACGTTTGAGTTTGCTGAATTTTGTTCAGGACAATGTGTGAACTCTAGAAACGGCACCCAATGGAATGAAGACATGGAGGAATACACAAAATGCACACACCTCAAACACCCACCATCCACCTCAGGTCAGCAGGGATGTTATGAATCACACTTTCCACATGTGGAACTATAACTTTCTGTCCAATTTCAGATAACCTCCTTCCACCACTACGCAACAATATCTCACAAGCTGCAACCCTTCCCACACCCACTCCCACAAGCAAATATCAGGTCTTTTTCAAGGTAAACTGCCATATTTATGGTAATGCTATGTAGTTCTCAGCCATTTAACACATGTAAAACTGTGTTGCCATTTTTATGAGGTTTCTATCTTTTTAAAAAATGTGTCATTGGTGAAGATTTTCAGTGTTGTGCTCCAACACTTTCCCTTCCCCCACATATTCCATGGTTTTTATTGCATAATTTTGCATAGCGTGGCGATTTTTTGGAATGCATATTCCATGTAATAGCAGGACCAATGTACTGGCCATTTATCTGTAAAACAATGCCCTTGTTCTCAAAGGGGGGCTTGCAGTTATGTAGGGTGAATTGTGCCACTAAATTGTAATTTAGATCACTGGCACCCAATCCAAATGGTAATGGTTGAACGGCAGAATGGGTATGCCATGCTGATCATGGCTGGGGCTCTTGCCCACTGGAAGCTTCCTTGCTTTTTCAGAGAAGCTCAATGGAAGCCATGGTTGGCATAGCCTTGTATGTGCTGACCTTTCTTCACAGAAACTTGCCAGCACTTTCATTTCTCTTTCGTTTCTCCTGTGCTTGAATCCCCAAAGACATAGGCATGAGATACCATTTTTCTGCTTGAATTGGCAGCGACTTCTAGTAGTAAAGATGCCTTAAATTGGCATAGTGTTTTAAGATTCTTTTCAATGTACTTTTACAATTCATTAGTCTACTTGATTATTTTAAATATCGGGGGAAGTTGGTAAGACCGTCTTCTTTACATTACAGAACATCTAGTGTGGGAAGAGCACATAAGTATGGATGGCCATTTTCCATTTCACGCCATGGCAGATATTATTAGTCAATCCTACATTTGCAAGCTTACTGAGCTTACATTTTTCTAGAGACAGTGCTCCACGTAGCTCCTACCAATAGGTTGGTTATAGGAAATGGTATTTATTTACCTTCTAAGATCTAGATCGTTGAGCTTCCTAGGGCAGAATGGATCTCTAGCTTCCATCACAGTAGGCATGAACGAATGTTTAATGGGGTGGATTGAATGACTGAGGAAACAGCAATGCAGGTTGTGTGATGTCCTCATGGTGGAATGTCTATATTTAAGACACGCGTTAGGCAATGCAATGTTAAGAATGTGCTGTTAGCTGTAACACCCTCAGGCAGCCGATTCCCTAATCGGGAAGTCACACTCCAGGGGAAGCGAGCCAACATGCCGATGAGAAAGCCCTTTGACTCTCTTCAGCTCCTCTTTCTCTGTGCATCCCGTGGGCTCTGGGGATTTGCATATGGAATGCCAGAGATGGGTTTCCCTTAGTGAAATGAATGGCTTGTCCATTCATGAGGGGTGTTAGAAATGGGCTCTCACAGGTAAAACTAGTGTAGTCAATACATGTGGATTAGTTGAAATATACTAGGGACAACGTCCCATCTTCACATTAAACAGGTTGTAGAAACCTACCTGGACCCTGTTCACTGGGGCTGGACCCTGAGGCGTGACCCTAAGTGACACTGTGCTCAGTCACTGGTGCATGGATTTCTGTTTATCTGAGGCTGACTATATGGGTAACACAAACTTGACTCTAGACTATTGGGGCGTCTATATTGGAGCATCTAATATTTTGAGTCAACCTTTCATGCAAGCTACGGTCAGCATGCCCGAGAAGTCACAGAGCTGGGATCTCACCAACTTTATAGTATAGGCTGCGTCAACTGTTTTATGCAGCCTTGCCAATTAATGTTTGTTTATAAAAGGGCTTCCAGGGGGCCAGATTTAGGCTGAAATTTGTTTTCAGTTGGAAGGATGCGGGGTAGGGCTAATCCTCACATTTAATTAATGGCAGTTATCTACCCCCCAAAACCTAATACTTCAGTAGGAGTAGCTTATGTCAGTTCAGAACTCCAAAGTCACACAGAAAATTAGGTCAAATCTGGAACCACCATGCATATCAGTGCTTTTCCCTTAGAACTGTATGATTCTTTTGTTTGTTTTAGTTTCAGGTGTACAAAGCAATATAATAGTTATACATTCACACCCCTCACAAAGTGATAACTGCCCCCCCAATCTATTACCCCTCTGATATTATATGTAGCCGTTACAATACCTTTGACTATATTCCCTATGCTGTGATTTTTTTTTTTTTTTAGAGAGCCATTATGGAGGGTTGTGCAGGTGGTGCACTGTACAAGAATTCCCCTCGAAGGGACATCATTTATATCACAAATTGTATATTTATTATGTTCATTTTCTGGCAAATATCAATAGAGTGCTATGTTCTAAAAAAAAAAAAGTAGTGATTGTGTGATTATGACAACTTTTAAACAAGTGGAAGTAAAGAGTCTTGAGGGAAAGGTTGCCTTCTTTTAATGTTCGCTAGTGGAAAGCTAGTGGGTTAATTTCTTTTAGCATGTCAATTAGTCTTTCCCTCAGGTAAATCAGCAGGAGGGTTTGTATTCCCTCACACCTAGTGCCTAATAGGACTCCAAAATTTGTTGAGTGAAAGAGCAATTAAAAGAGATAGAAGTTTATGTTTCTAAACACTCCTAAACGGCTGCTCTGTATAAGCAAAGAACTAAGATACAGGAATGTAAAACTCTTGAGAGCTGGGGTACTAGGTTGCGAAGTTAGGAAAATAGGTGGAAAAAGAAGAGAAGAAAGCATGAAGCCCTTAACATGCTTGAAGCAAGAGGATCTTCGGACCCTCCAGCTTCTCTAGCTAAGGGGCCATCTCTCCATCCAGGTCACACTAAATCCCTTCACCACGTTCCCATCTTTCAATTTGTCACAATTGGAAGATATTGTGTCCATTTTTTCCTTTACTAGGATGTGCACTCCATGCGGACAGGGATTTTTAACTAATTTGCTCAGTGTTGTATCCATAGACCTAGAACAGTATCCAGCCTTGAATAAATATTTGTGAAATAAGTGAATGCATGCTGAAGATTAGTGAAAAGCACACAAAAGACTGGAGATTTGAAAAGGAATCTTCAGAAGATCCCATCTGCTATGGTCTAGTTTGTTCATTCTTTCTGTTTTTGACGCATAGTAGAGTGGCTTCTAGATTTTGACTTCTTTGAATGAAGACTCTTCGTGAATTTGTGCACAAACTTTTTGCGGACATGTTTTCATTTCTATCAGGTAATTGTCTAGAAGTTGAATTTCTGGGTCATCTGATAAATGAATGCTTACCTTTATAAGCAGCTACCACACTGTTTTCTAAAGTGGTTTCATCATTGTACATCACCACCAGCAGTTCCAGTTGCTCCACGTTTTTGCCAAGAGCGGGTATTGTCAATTTTTAAAATTTTAGCCATCCTGGAGTAGCTAGTGGTATCTCATTGTGGTTTTAATTTGAGTTTCTTTATTGATGAGGATATTGATTTATGTCTTAATTGGCCGTTTGTATATCTACTTATGTGAGTTGCGTGTTTACATTTTTTACCCATTTTTTTCTTACTGGATTATTCATCTTATTATTGAATGTTATGTGTTCTCTGTATGTTTTGGATACAAATATGTTGATAGATATACATGTTGTGAATATTTCTCACCAGTATGTGGTGTATCTTTTACTTTTCACTGATGACTTTAAAAGAGCAGATGTTTTTAATTTTTATGAGCTTCATTTTATCCATTTTCCCACGGTTCATACTTCTTTTATCCAATCAAGAAATCTTTACCTATCCCAAACTTGTAAAAATTGTTTCCTAACTTAAGTTTTATAGTGCTAGTTCTTACTTTTAGGTCTATGAGCCATTTTGAATTAATTTTTGTTTATAGTCTGATGTAGGGGTAGGTGCTCATTTCTTTAAATAAACATATCCCGTGATTTTAGCACCATTTCTTGGAAAGACCATCCTTTACGTACTCATTCTTTTGTCGTAAATCAATTGTCCATATGTGTCTATTTCTGTTCTATTTCCATGTCTATATTTATGACCTTATCACACTGTCTTGATTACTTTCCCTTACTAGTAAGTATTAAAATCGGGCAGTATAAGCTCTCCATATTTATTCCTCTTTATCAAAAATTGTTTGGGCTATTCTTTTAAGTTTTAGAATCAGCCTATCAATTTCTACAAAGAGCATACTGGAATTTAGATTGTGATGACCTTGAATCCATTAATCTATTTGAGGGAGAAATGACATCTTAACAATGTTAAAACTTTCAATCTGTGAACATGACATCTCTCTCTATTTAGTTAGGTATTTTTCAAATTTTTTGTGAGTTATATTTTTTTAGTTTTAAGTATGTCCGTTTTATTCACAGATGTTTTGTACTTTGTAAATGGGTGTATTTTTTTCTTTTACAAAAATAGCCCTTTTATTTTAGAATCGTTTTAGATTTACAGAAACATTGGGAGAATAGTACAAAGATCTCCTGTCCATCTCTTACCTAGTTTTCCCATGTATTACCATTTTACATGATCATTTATGTCTTTGTCACAACCAGAAAACCAGCACTGGTATCTACTATTAACAAAACTCCAGCTTTGTTTAGATGTCATCAGTTTTCCCACTAATGTCCTTTTTCAGTTCCAGGATCCCATCCAATATACCACGTTGCATTTAGTCATCCTGTCTCCTTAGTCTCCTTTGGTCTATGGCAGTTTCTCAGACTTTCCTTGTTGCTATGACCCTGACAATTTTGAGGAGTATTGGTCAGGCGTTTTATAGAATACCCTTCATTTGGGATTTGTTTGATGTTTTTTTTCCCTCATGATTGGACTTGAATTTGGGGTAGAAAAAGCACAAATGTAAAGTGTCAGTCTCGTTACATCAAACGCTCTTTTTTGATTTTGAGCTAGGAGAAGGTTGGACTGTAGTTTCAAATATTTTTGTTTTATCTCCAGCAGAGCCCTTGAATCCCATTTTCGTGTGTCTCCTGTATTGATGCTTTCTTGGCAAAATTGAGGGTGTGGAACAGGGGTAAGAATTGTTGGGATGAGTCATTTGTTTGTGCATTTGGATTCAGTCCTGCCGCTCCATGGTTTCCATCGAAGGTTCAGCTGGTTTTCTTCTTATCGGCCCAAAGGATCTCTGTTTATGGTTGAAGCCCACTCCTGTCCCCCTGTATCCAAACTGAAACTGAGGCTTCACTCACTTACTAAGGCCTCTTTTCTCTCTGTAATCCCGTTATTCAAGGCTTCTAACTGCTCTGGAGTATCTCCTTAGACTAGTATGATTTTTAAATTTGTCTGGTGTTTTCTTGTTGTTAACACAAGAGAAATGTTCCATCATATCTTTCTATACCCTAAACAGAACAAAAGTTCCATACGTTTGGGTATTTTCTTTACCTTGTTTATTCTTTATGTTTTTTGTCCTTTCCTTCCTTTGTTGGATTGCATGATTTCTTTGCAATTCTTCTTTTATCCCAACTAGTTTGCATGTTGTGTATTTCTCTTACATTTTTATAGAGTCAATAAAATATTTTTAACGTGGTTGCTTAACTTAAAAATGAAGTATATGTCATGTTTTAACACTCATCACCCCTCTTAATTATATATTATTGTAATCTCATGTTTTTGTCTCACCCCTTTTATCCTAAAAAATTAGTAATTATTATTTACACACCCAGTTCTTGCTTTAGATTTTTCCCAATTTGCTCACCATTGTTTCTCTCATCCCACTCTCTCATAGGAGGCTCAGATTCCTTCTCTCTGTGATCCACTCTTTGATAGTTCTTTCAGCAAGGGACTTTAAGTGGTGACTTCTTGCAGGCTGTGTGAAACTATATTTATTTTATTCTTTGCTCTCGCTCTTGAATGGTAATTTAACTGAGGGGAAAATTCTAGGCTTACTATTTATTTTCGTTCACTATTTTTGGTATATAATTCAATTTTCTCTGACTTATACTGTTGTTTCTGAGAAGTTTCCTGCCAGTTAAAGTGCCATCTCTTTGTTCCTAATATATAACCTTCTGCCTACCTGCTTTTAAGATGTTCTCATTGTCTTTGGTGTCCTATAGATTTAATGTGAAGTATCTAAAAGTAGATTAACTTTTATTTAAGTTTTAATGCTTATACTCGTGTAATATTACCATGTACTGTGGTTGCATAATTTATGAACTGAGCTCATGTCAATAGACATTTAGATGTTTCTACTCTTTTATCACATCAAAATTACACCAGTGAACATCCTGATGTAATATCCTTGTACCTGAATAAATGTCATATTGTTTTAGTCACCAAAGTTTTATGATGTATTTTAATATCTAGGAATTTAATACATCTCTGCTATAGCATTACTCTTCTTTTAAAAAATGTTTTTCTTGCAATTCTCATTGAGCATTCTTCAGATTAATTTTAGGACAATTTTGTCAAGCTCCAAAGTAATGAGATGGCATTTATTTTATAGGCTAGTTTTGAAGAAAAATGGTATAATATTATGTCTTCCTATCCAAGTGTTTCTATGGTATATCTCTTAATTTATTTATCTTTACTTTGTACCACAGTATAATTTCATAGTTTATTTTAGGTAGGTCCTGAATGTGTCTCATTTCTTTATTTGTAGGTATCTTGTATTTTTAAGGATTTTTTAATCTGATTTTTTGGGGTTTTTAAAAATAGATATTGCATAAAAATTTATTTATTCTTGTACATTTATTCAGTTCTCTCTCTGGCTCTGTTAGCTTTTTTTTTGTTGTTATTGTTTTGTTTTTAAATTGATTCTCTTGGATTTTCCAGGTTTAAAAAACAACATATAACTTGCAAAAAAAAAATAATAATAATCACTATACTATTCCTTTCTAATACTTTTACTTTTTAAACAACTTTATTAGTTTCAGGTATACAAAATAATGTATCAGTTAGACATACCGCTCACAAAGTGATAACTCTCCCCTCCCCCAATCTACTACCCCTCTGACATGGTGTACAGCTGTTACAGTTCCACTGACTCTATTACTTTTTATGTAATGTAAGGATAGTGATATCACTACTATTCTTTAACATTCTGTACTATCTAGCCAATATCCTTTTCTTAACTTCTTTGGGAATTACAACATTTATTCAAACGACACAGTACTGCTGGTTGATGTAAGACATTTAAAGCACACATTAAAAATATATCCTCCTTCTTTTTGGAGTCTGAAGTTGAAAAAAGACTATAATTTTATTAAAGACTCTTTTAATTGTAAAATATATTATAAATACAAAATTTGTAAAATGTGATAGCACAGTATAAAGGAGAATAATGACATGACCCCTAAATTCCAACTACCCACATTAATTAAAACACACACACACACACACACACACACACACACACACACACACACTTCCACTACCTTCCAAGCTTTTTTTTAATACTTTCCTGATTTCATCTCCCTCTACCTATGGTAACCAATATTCAGAATTTCTCATTTCCTTGCTTTTGTTTATGGTGTGTCACAATTTACAAATCCTTAAACAATAAATCCATTAATTTGCCTGAATTTGAGCTTCATGGAAATGGTTATGTTGCTTGCATTCTTTTGTTTGCTTTTACACTTATTGTTTTTTGAGATTCATCTAGTTTAGTCCTTGTAACTGTTACATTCTACTTTGCATTGTAGAAATGTACCACAATGTATCTATCTATTCTGCTGTGAATGGACATGTAGATTGTGTCCAGTTTTTCACTTTTATGAACAATCTTGCCATATCATTTTTGTATATGTTCCCTGGTACATATTTGTAAGAGTTTTTTGAGGGATCATTTCTTGCAAGACTTTTCCAACCAGTGATTAGAATTGCTGCGTCTTGGTGCTTGAGCATGGTGACTTTACTGAATAATGCCAAAATATTTTTCAAAGTGGCTGTTCCAACCCATATTCCATTAACAATGTAGTAAGAATCTCATAACTCCACATCCTTACCTCCATTTAGTACTGTCAGACTTTTAAATTATTCCCAGTCCATTCATACATTCAGGGACACCCACTTCATATCTTGGCTATTGTGAACAATGCTGCAATGAACATATGGATGAACATGTCCCCTCAAAGTAGCATTTTGAAAAAAAAAAAAAAAAGTAGCATTTTGGGCTTCCTTGGATAAATACCCAGAAGTGAGATTACTAAGTCCTTCTTTGTCTCTTTATATCATTTGTTTTAGAGCCTATTTTGTCTGGTATAAGTATTGCTACCCAGTTTATTTGTTTTTGTTTTTATTATTGTTTGTTTCCATTTTCGTGATATAACTTTTTCCATTCCTTTATTTTCAGTCTCTGTGTGTATTTTGATCTGAAGTGAGTCTCTTGTAAGGCAGCATATGTATGGGTCTTGTTTTCTTATCCATTCAGCCACCCTATGTCTTTTGATTGGAGCATTTAATCCATTTACATTTAAAATAATTGTTGATAGATATGTAGTTATTGCCAGTTTTTAATTCATGTTTTTGATCTTTTTTTTTTTTTTCCCATCTTAAACAAGTTCCTCTAAGATTTCTTGTAATACTGGTTTGGTGGTGATGAACTCCTGTAGCTTTTTCTTGTCTGGAAATCTTTTTGTCCTTCGATTCTCGATGATAGCTTTGCTGGGTAGAGTAATCTTGGTTGTAGGTCCTTAGTTTTCAACCATTTGAATATTTCCTGCCAATCCTGTCTGGCCTGCAAAGTTTCTGTTGAGAAATCAGCTGACAGTCTTATGGGAGCTCCCTTGTAGGTAACTAACTGCTTTTAAGATCCTTTCTTTGTCTTTAACCTTTGGCATTTTAATTATGATGTGTCTTGGTGTGGGCCTGTTTGGATTCATCATGTTTGGGACTCTGCAATTGCTGGTCTTGTATATCTATTTCCTTCACCAGATTAGGGAAGTTTTCCATCATCATTTCTTCAAATAGATTTTCAATTCCTTGCTCTCTCTCTCCTCCTTCTGGTACTCTTATGATGCAAATATTGGTACATTTGATGTTGTCCCAGAGGCTCCTTAAATTGTCCTCATTTTTCTGGATTATTTTTTTCTTTGCTGTTCTGTTTGCGTGTTTCTGCTACCTTATATTCTCAATTGCTGACTCGATCCTCTGTTTCATCTATCTACTGTTGTTTCCCTCTAATGTACTCTTCATTTCAGGTATTGTACTCTTCATTTCTGACAGTTTTTTTTTTTTTTTTATGTTTTCTATCTCCATCATTATGTTTCCTATCTCTTTGTTGAAGTTTTCCCTGAGATCATTTGCATCCTTGCAAGCAGTATTTTGAACTCTGTGTCTGGTAGATTGCCGGTCTCCGTTCTGTTTAGTCCTTTTTCTAGAGCTTTGTTCTGTTATTTTATTTGGAACATGTTTCTTTGTCTCCCTATTTTGGCAGCCTCCCTGTGTTTGTTTCTATATATATTAAGTAGGGTTGCTACATCTCCCAGTCTTAGTAGAGTGTTCTTATGTAGTAGGTGTCCTGTGAGGCCCATTGGTGCAGTCTTCCCGGTTACCAGAGCCAGTTGCTGCAGGTATGTCCCTAGTGTGGGTTGTGTTTGCTCTCCTGTTGTAGTTGAGCCTTGGTTGCTCTTGCACATCATTGTATTTGCACATTGTAATGCTGAGCTTAGGGCTGCTCAGCCAGAGGTCTGGGACATGCTGAAACCAGACGCTGCTTGTTTGGGTTTTTTGAACCTTTGAGAGACTTTAGGAAAGTCTGCAGCCTGAGCCAAGTCAGGTGGTTTGTATTAAAAAACCACTGGAAGCAGCTTGGGTGTACCCGAAAGTTGGGGGAGCGAGGTCTCAGAATCACCAGGGAGGGGCAAATGAACAGCTTTAGCCAGGTTGATGGAGCCTCAGATATGGCATCTGCCTGTGTCTGCATGCTGAGAAGGGGGAAGCTAAATGAGGAAACACCAGCTCCATTGTCCAGAAGAAATCTGCCCCTCCAGCCCTCATCCTGAGACCAGACAACTCAGTTCCTCCTTGTATGTCCCTGTCATTGCCTTTCAAGCTGCTGCCCCAGTGCTGGAGCTCAGAGTGAGTGAGTCCATCAGTGAGTAAGTCTGTGCACAGGCCCTCCAAGAGGAACACCTAGGAGTGCAGCCACCCTCCATTCCACTCCCACAATCTCTGCTGGTTTTCACAGAAATTATGGGGACTTTTCTCCCCAGCAGTGGAACCCTGGGCTGGGGAGTCTCGTGTTGTTCAGGGACCCCTAGCTCCTCCAAGGGGGTCCCTGCAGCTGAGATATACCTCCCATTTTTAATGGTCGCATGCGGGTGTGGGACCAGCCGTTTTGTGTCTCTGCCCCGCCTACCAGTCTCATGGTGGCTTCTTCTGTATGTCTTTAGTTGTAGGGCTTCAGTTCAGCTACATTTCAGGCAATTCTCAATAATGGTTGTTTTGAAATTGTAATTTTGATGTGATCGTGAGGTAAACAGCGTTTACCTCCTCTGCCATCTTGACTGGAAAAATCTCTGATTTCTATTATTGTTTTTCTTTGGCCCCTTGTTTGTTTGTTTTTTTCTCCCGAATATATGCAGTTTTTCTATTTATCTTTCCTACACACATATTTTTTCACTTAAGTGAATATTGGTCAGAGAATGTAACACAGATAAATGACATCAAGTTTCTGGACTTTCAGAGGCTAACTTTATGGCATAATACGTGGCCAGTTTTTGTGTTTGAAAGAAGTGTGTATTCTCCAATTGCTAGACTTAATAGTCTATGTAATCCATTAAATCAGGATTGGTAATTGTCTTTTTCAATTTTTAATGATTTCTTGGTCTATTTGGTCTGTCAATTATTGAGAGAGGTGTGTTAAAAGATTTCTATTATATTTGTGGATTTACCCAATTCTTGTAGGTCTGCTACTTTTAATTTTAATATATAGCATATGATTGAACTTTTTAAATTCTAGCTCCGACTGGCAGTTTTGTCTTTTATCTGTAGACATTAATCCGCTTACATTCATTTGTGAATGCTGATACATTTACATTTATTTCTTCTGTCTTGTTATGTGATTTGTGATTCTTCCTTCTCTTCTTTTGCCTTCTTTTGAATTTTGTTTTCTTTTTCCTTTTTCTCTGCTACTTCTTTGGTATATGTGTGTTCCATGCTTATTCTTTTAGTAGTTACACCAGCAGTTTTAATAAGCATACTTAGCTTAATTAAATCCAAATTTAATTAATATATTTCCCATCCTTTTGGAAAATCCACAGTTTAGGGTAATTTAACTCCCAGATTACCCTCCTTCCAACTACTATTATTCATTATTTTGTTTCAGCTGGAGTTCTTTTACTATTATAGACCAGTATTTTTGTTTCATTTTGTTTTAGCTATTATTTTTGCTTTGCCCCATTCCATTTAGTGTTATTTTTTATTATTACTTTATACAATCATTGGATTTGCCCACGTATTTATCAATGTCTTTGCTTATTCTTCCTACTTTCATTAGACTTACATCTTGAATAATGCTTTTTTTGCCTAACACATCCTTTAGAATTCAAATTTTAAGGACAATTTATAGCTTAGTATTTTGTGGATAAACACTATGGTTTTTTTTTTTGGTCTTCATTTTACCATTGTTATTGAAAGAGAGTTTCATAAGATATTGATCTCTAGATTGATAGTAACTTTTCTCAGCCCACTGAATGTATTCCACTCCTTTGAGCACTCTTGTGGGTGAGAAGTCAGCAGTTATTCTAAAAGCTATTTCTTTGTAGGTAATTTGTTTTATAATATCATTACCTGCTTTTAAGATTGTTATATTTTCTTTGCTTTTTGGCAAGAAATGATGCATCTATGGTAAATCCTAAATCTGAAAATTGGTAACATGAGCTCTTTGATAGTACTTCTCCCCTATTCTATCTTTATCACCTTCCAGAACTTGGATTACATTTGTGTTAAACTTTCTCTATAAGAAAATTCCATCTTCTATGTCTCTTAATTTCTTGTGCTTATTACTCATATTTTTATCTTTGGACTACATTAGGAATACTTTCCTGTCTTCCATTTTATTAATTGCCTCTTCAGCTCAAAGGCTCTGTTTCAAATGTGGCCACATATTGCAACCTTTAATTGTTGAGCAGTGTACCTCCATTGGTAGAAATAACAGGCTTTGGGCCAGCCCTGTGGCTCAGGTGGTTGGAGCACCGTGTTCCTAGCACCGGGGTCACCAGTTCGATTCCCACATGGGCCGGTGGACTGTGCCCTCTACAACTAAGATTGTGAACAATGGCTCTCCCTGGAGCTCGTCTGCTGTAAGCAGCCAGAGGTCAGCGTGGGCTGCCGAGGGCTGCTGTGTGCTGCCACAGGCTACTGTGTGCTGCCAGGAGTGGCCGGCAGCCAGCGTGAGTGGCCAGCAGCCATTGGGAGCGGCTGGCAGCCAGTGAGAGCTGCCGTGAGCTGCTGTGAGCGGCCGACTGACGACCGGCAACCGACTGCCTCAGCTGGGAGGAACACAAGGCTCATAATACCAGCGTGGGCCTGGGAGCTGTGTCCTACACAACTAGACTGAGAAACAGCAGCTTGAACCGGAGTGGGGGCTGGGAGGCAGAAGAAGGGGGAAAAAAAAGAAACAACAAAAAAATAAATCACAGGTCTTATCATAAAAAGCAATGTCATTCCCTAGAGGAAGATCAGGGCTTTCCAATTTTTGAGCTACAGACAATAGATTTACTGAGAGAAATACAGGCTCTGCTTGGCGATACAATTACATCCTCGATGGATCACATGCTGCGTCACTTCATGCTTTTCCTACTTTCTTAATAGCCAACTCTTTGGTAGGTAATGCCAAAAGCCCAACTGAGTTACCACCAATATATATATCTGTAACTGGCCACATAAGAGGATGAAATCAACAATTATAAGCTTCATGCTTGCAGCAAAGAACATAATTTTATCATAATACTGATAACAATTCCACACGCCACCCATTTTGACCACTAGAAAATTATTTTTCTCCCTGGGGAAAAGACAGGCTTGTCTGGTCCAGTAGGCATGCTAGACTTTATTCCTTCTTCCCATGCATCTTTGTCAGATGTTGGAGGACTTCTTCTTCAGGTTGCTCTCCTTGGCACAGTACCCTTTTGGTGTTAAAGGTTATTAATCTGAACCTACTCAAAGGAATGGTTTATGTACCATGAAATTTGTAAACCAAGTAGATTATCCTAAGGGATTTTCTGGTCTGTTTTATAACTGCCAAAAAGACACAAAGCAGGAATAAAGTTCTGTAGACCCTTGATCCATTTTTCTTCTTTTGCTCTGTTTGGTGGAACATTTGGTCTTTAACTAAAAAGGTGGCTTGGAGTAGACCTTCTGAAGCAACTATTGGAGACATCCATAGAGGACAACATTCTGAATTGTATATAACTTTGGAGGTCTTTAGAGAGGACGGTGCCCTGAGCAGGGGTTACTCAACAAGTCAGGGCCAGGCTTATCTCATCATGCCCAGTGAGCACTCCTGTTATGTGCTTGATTTTACTTTTATTTATTTATTTTTTATTTGGGAAGGGGAACAGGACTTTATTGGGGAACAGTATGTACTTCCAGGGCTTTTTTTTTTTCCAAGTCAAGTTGTTGTCATTTCAATCTTAGTTGTGGAAGGTGCCATTCAGCTTCAAGTTGTTGTCCTTTCAGTCTTAGTTGTGGAGGGCGCAGCCCAGCTCCAGGTCCAGTTGCCGTTGCTAGTTGCAGGGGGCGCAGCCCACCATCCCTTGTGGGAGTCGAACCGGCAACCTTGTGGTTGAGAGGACGCACTCCAACCAACAACTGAGCCATCTGGGAGGCAGCTCAGCTCAAGGTGCCATGTTCAATCTTACTTGCAGGGGGCAGAGACCACCATCCCTTGTAGGACTCGAGGAATTGAACTGGCAACCTTGTGGTTGAGAGCCCACTGACCCATGTGGGAATCGAACCGGCAGCTTTCGGAGTTAGGAGCACGGAGCTCTAACTGCCTGAGCCACCGCCGCCGGCCCTTGATTTTAGTTTTAAATGGTCACTGTGGTTTTTGGCTGGTATGATCCACTTTCTTTTCCCCATCACCCTCTCCAACAGCAGTGATACAGCCCTCACCAAATGTAGTATCATATTCCTGTGACCACAATGATTGTAAAGGCCCTATGATTCAGTCAGAAACATACTGAGACTCTTGTTGGGGATGTCAGAAAAGAGGCACATCTGCTTTCCTACTAGACTAGAATCTACAAGGATGTAGGCAGAAGTTGTAGTGGCCGTCTTGATACCATGATGGAGAAGTCATTGTGAGAATGGAGCCAACACAGAGGGAGTAGGGCCGATAAATTGAGATGCAAGAGATCCGGGTGTTACTTTCTGAGCACTTGGATCCAGCCATGCCTGAGGTCATTCCTCCTTTGGCCTTTTCTGTTTCATAACTCAATCAAACCATGACAGAGAGTCCCAGTATATTTTGATCAAGCCAGCCCTAGCTTCTAATCAAGGGACCGCATGACTCCAGTTATAGACATTTTGTCAGAGGTGCTATGATGGTTAATTTTATGTGTCAACCTCACTGGGATATAGGATGCCCAGATAGCTGGTAAAACTATATCTGCGTGTGTGTGAGGGTGTTTCGGGAAGAGAGTAACATTTGAATCAGTAGACTGAATAAAGATCACCTTCACCAATACAGGTGGGCATCATCCAGTTTATTGAGAGCCTGAGTAGAACAAAAAGGTAGAAGAAAGGCAAATTTCCTCTCTTAGTTTGAACTAGAAAACCCATTTTTTTCCCCTGCCCTTGGAGATCTGTGCTCCTGGTTTCCTGGCCTTCAGACTCACACTGGGATTGATACCATCAACCCCTGACTCTCGGACATTTGGTTTTGGACTGAATTACACCACCAGCTTTTCTGGTTCTCTAGCTGGCAGAAAGCAGATCCTGTGACTTCTCAGCCTCCATAACTATTTGAGCCTGTTCCTGTAATAAATCTCTGCTTATGTATTTATTACCTACCTATCATCTACCCAGCTATTATCTATCTATCTATCTATCTATCTATCTATCTATCTATCTATCTATCTATCTATGTATCTATCTATCTATCTATATATCTATCATCTATCTATCATCATCTCCTTTCAGTTCTGTTTCTTTAGAGAACCCTGATAATACAATTGCTTAATTTTTATTAATAATAGTATTAGCCTTAAATGATGTACAGATTTGGTAGGGCTCCTTAAACACTGTCCTGGTTGGGAGATGAACTTTTGGCCTATTTTGAGTGTATCATACGATTGTAAATTATTTGGAGAAAATGATTCAAACAAATAAAAAACAGAGTACATTATGAGTAGCAAGAGGCAGTTTATGTTCCCCTAGTTTTATTATTCTTGGTTGATATTAAAATGCTCTTCCTGGCAGAAAGTTAGGAGACTTTGGGGTGAGCGCAAGCTGTGATAACTCTATGGATCCACTCATCCCACAAAGACTCTAATTTGACCTTAAATAAGAGAAAGAGAAAGTTAGTAATTACTCAGAGGTTGTTCTTAACAAATAATATGGAGATGATATGGGTCTCAAAATTAATGGACAATGCCAAAGCTCAAGGAACAAAGTGGACATTTAATCGTCAACAGAACAACTATAAGCTGAGCCCAGCTAGTTTGCATAGGAGAGCTCTGGACCCATCCTGTAGATAGGATGGGAGTTTCTCTCTAATTCTCATATTCTCAACCTCAGCACTAATGACTTTTAAGATGGAGTAATTCTCTGTCCTGTGCATTGTAGGATGTTCAACACCATCCCTGACTTCTACTGACTAGATGACAGTGGTATCCCCTGCCTTAATTGTGATACTTAGCCAAGTGTCCCTGGAAGGTAAAATCCCAATTGAGAACTAACGCTCCACCCAGAGTTCTCCTGCCTTTATCCTGTATCTGAAGCTAGACTGCAAACGAGATCTGTACTGGTAACTATAGGTAGTCAGGCACAACCTGTGCTAAATATTTATAAAGAGACTGTGTCATGCATCGAAAAGAACATGGACTTGAGAAACAGTCAGAGCTAAGTTCAAATCCTAGACATTCCCAGATGGGACATGTGATACAGTTGCTTAATTTCATTGAGTTACAATTTCCTCAGGTATAAAATGGGAATAATAATTCCCTAATCAAAATGGTGACTTGGATTGAGGTGAGACTTGTTAAGTATTTGTATGCTAAGTGTTTAGATTTGTCAGTTGTCTGTGTGTGTGTGTGTGTGTGTGTGTACGTGTGTGTACATGTGTGTACACATGTTTATGTGAATGTTTCTGTGTGTTGTGCCCCTGGTGCCAACCTTGGTCCTGCATGATTTATCTCTTGATGGATCAAATGCCTCTCACTGGTTTGGTTAAAAAAAAAATCTATCTATTCTTAGTGCTGAAGAGAGGACCAGGGCATAAATTGAAGGACAGGAGGAATATTGCCATTAAAAGATTTTGTTTTCACAGCCTGATTTCTCCCTGGCTTTGGGCTGGTGCCAGTATGTATGGTTTATATTCTCCATAAAAAGACAAGTTGCCTGCTGATCACAGTTAGGACTGGTTGTACAAGTCACTTCACTGCAGTGAAGTCATAGAGTAAGGATAAAGTAATAAAATGGAGGATTTTATTCATCATATTTCCTGGGGAACTGCTCTTGAGAAAAACTTTCGAGGATGGGGGCACCTGCAGGTTCTGGGCAACAGTGTGTGTGTGTGTGTGTGTGTGTGTGTGTGTGTGTTGTTATATTGATATCAACTATAATGTTGGCAGCTGACAATTTTAGTGCCATTTATATGCTAAGAATGGCACAAAGGACTTTATAAGCTTTCGCCTGTTTAGTTCTCTCTGTAACTAGGTAAGCATTACCGCATTCATAGAGGAGGAAATGCAGGAGTTGGGAGTTTGCCCAAGTTCACGTAGGTAAGAAGTGGGGCTGATTTTCACATTGGCCCTCTGAGGCCAGAGGTCCAGCCCAGATCACTGACAGCTCCTGCCCCAGCCCCTCCTGACCTCACAGTCCTGTCTGGGCTCCCACTGAGTGCCTCACTTGGGAAGGAGGAGTGCACAGCCCTAGTTAGCCTCTCACTGGGAAGCACTAAATAGCCACCTCTGGGACTGGGCTTAGGCAGGCAGGCCAGCGACTTTGGCAAGAAAGGGACTGGGCTCTAGCCTCAAGATGCACCTTGAACCAGTGGAGGTTGTGCAGCTGCCTCTGACTTTCCTCACAGTAACCGATGACTGGTCCCTCCCTCCAAAATCCTTGGGATTTATTTTATGTTTTCCTCAAAGGCTCTAGAGTGAGCGTGACGTTGGCACATAAATCTCAAAGTAGGAGGGCTAGTGGGAGGACAAGTCAGAAAGGAGAAAGCCCAAACACACACGGGAAGGGCGGCCGATTCACATAACCCCCACTCTGGGGCCGTCGAAGGCCAAGGAGGCCACCCCCAGTGGCTGCTCCGCAGGCCCAGGACGCTAGGGTCAGCCGGTCTCTGGCCCTAACAGAGGCAGAATCTCCAGCTGTTGTTTGAAAAATGAAAGGAAGAAAAAAGTTCCTGTCAGGTATTGCTGCTGCTCACTCATCTGTCAGAGTCCTTTTGCACTGACTCAGTTTCCTAGACATTTATGGAACCCACGCCCAGCAGGGTGGTGTTCAGGCAAACTATGAGGCCCACACACCTCCCACCAGCACTACTCCTCAGCTTCTCGCTGCCAAGGTCTGACAGCTCTCCACTCTTCACCACCCGAAACACTTAAAACAAACACAAAAATGAAAGAAATTCAGTTGAACTGGTCTGTGTATAGATACAGCCCTGAACTGTCAACAAATACTGGTAGTTAGAAACAGAGTAAGTCATTCAGAAGTTCGAGAACTTGGGAAACAGTTTTCATGAACTGGTCGCAGGACCCCTAACTTTCTACATGGGACACTGTTTGCCTCCTTCAAATCAGAGTCCAGTATCTCATCGCCCGCGAGGCCCACCCTGAACACCCTGTTTACAATGGTAAAACTGAACCCTTGGTGGCTCTTAACCTTCTCTGTTTTTCCCCCGTGGTACCTGTCACCTTATAAGGCTCCACATAACTTATTGTTGTTTGTTTACTGTTGATTACCTGTCTTCTGTCTCTAGAATATAAGCTCCATGAGTCAGGGGCTTTATCTATTTTGTTTAATCATGTCTCTCAAATACCTGGACCAGTGCCTGACACATGGAAACCACTGAAAAATATTTACTGAATGTATGAAGAAATGAATGAGTGAACAAATAAGTGGGCAAACCATGCTTGCCAAAGGGTGTGGCTCAGAATGTAGAGTTCATGCTTAGCTTTTCCCTCTCTACCTGAAAAGTTTAGTTGGTGAAGAATTTTGAATAATCAAAGCGGGCAATTTTGGAACTGATATATCTGGAAGATGGTGAACATCCCAGGATGGGGACCTTCACATGGCAGGGAGAACGAAAAGAAAGTCCAGGCCCCAGATGCCCAGCTGCTCCCTCGGCCCTTTAAGGCCCTGTACACCTCTGTGATACCAAGACTTTTGTCACATTATCTGGTGCTTTCCCCAGTTCCGGAGGACAAATGGCAGCCCTGTATGTTTCCTCAACCAGGTCAAGGCAAGGTTGGCACAGTGGTGGGCCTGGAGAGTCTTTTCCTGAGATCCGTTACATTGCGTTGGAGGAATGCACAAGGATAGGTGTCGCTTTGAGTCTTATTCTCTTGGTTGTTAGTAGCCAAACATCCAACTCAGACCAATTTAAGCAAAAAAAAAAAAAAAAAAAAGGAAAAGTCTAGGAGTATCTGCCTTCAGGTACAATTGGATTCAGGGCCTTAAATGATAGATAGCACTAGGAAATACCTTCTTCCCTTCTCCCTGCTCTGCCTACTGAGATACTGGTTTCATTCGTAGTCTCCTCAGTGTTTGCCTGGCTACTCTAAGCTCCCATGATTATAACAAGCTGAGAGTGAGAACCAGCTTTACCACCAGCTCAACAAAAGCCCAAGAACATTGGCTCAGAGCGGCTTGACTTAGACAACTCCAGAACCAATCTCCGTGGCCAGGGGAATGGAATGAGCCAACTGGTTCTGCGCTCTACCCTGAATTCAGGGTTTGAGTCAGTGTCCCTGGCTGCCAATAAATTAGGAGTAGGAGAGAAGTGGGTCCTCAAATGAAAATGGTCATAAAAAGAAAGAATGTTATCATAAGAAGGAAGAGTGGATACTGGGACAGAAAAAAATAACAAATGACTATTACCACGGTGTAAAAGGAAACCCATTTAGAGCAGAGAAATAGAATGGGTCCACCTCAGAGACCAACTCCAGTTGAGTATCAGTGGCTCTCTGGAATGCCATGTTGAGAAATAATCTGAGACCGAGCCAAGGAAAAACAGTGTTGTGATTGATTAGAAATATCTGCTATGTGCTCAGAAAACAGTTGGGTGCCAGATATTTGTTCTCCATTATTTAGGCATTAGCCAGTGGAAATGATTACAAATGAAAGCACGCAGAGAATGACAATTATTCTAGGTTGTGGTCAGTTTTGAGACCCACCGTGAGTTTATTTATTAAAGCCCTTGTTTCTTTATTATTTACATACCAAGTCAGGACAAAAAGTAGGGTTCCAGTTAACAAGGCAACTCATTGCTGTCAATGTCAACCTGTGATGATGAAGCAAGGTGACTTTTAACCTTGCCTTTTTCATTGGTGACATTGCCAAAACTATCCTCTATGTGGCCCTGACCAGGACTTGCCAACTGGCTGTCAATAGTAACTTGTTTGTTCTTTTCCCCTCTTGCTCAACAAATCTTGACCCATCCCCTATTTGTGACAGGCACTATGCTAGGCACTATATAAACAGATCTGGACCCTGTCCTCACTGAGTTTATGGCCCACGTGGGGCAGTCCTGCTGTCTTCTACTTCCTTAAAATGTCTCTTTTTATTCCTGGTTTGTTATCTGCAAAGAAACCACGTTCTGGTATATTCCATCCCAACCCAATGAATATCACCATAGATTTTCTGCCTGGAAATGTCACTACTCCTAACCTTGGGAAAGAACATCATGTGACTGAGGCAAACCTGTTCTTCCCAGGATGCACAGGGCAGGTGTTCCAAGAAGGTGTTTTTCAGCAAAGCCACCATTGGGAAGCATAATGATAAAGCTGGCGTTTCACAGGCATGGATCTCACTTATCACAGCCAGCAATCCTAATGGACAGGACCTGTCTTGCCAATAAGAAAGCCAAGAATCAGGGAAGTTAAGTGATTTTCTAAACACCACCAGGTAACAATGGTGGAGCTGGGATTCAAATCTAAGTTTGCTCATTCTGAGGACTAGGTTCTTAACCACTAGGAATTACCATGCCATGAGCTCCTGGAAATAGAGGTGGTGTGGTCGGATTTTACACATGACTCCACTGAGCTTCAGGGAGGATGAACAGGCACCTAAGTGTAGAGTCATTAGTGATTTTATTTATGTGTTCCCTCCTTGTATTAGTCTGCTTAGGCTGCTGTCATAAAATAGCAGATTGGGTGGCTTAAACAACCTAAATTTATTTTCTCACAGTTCTAGAGACCAGAAGTCCATGGTCAAGGTGCTGGAAAATTTAGTACCTGGTGAGAGCTCTCTTCCTGGTTTGTAGACTGCTGCCTTCTGGCTGAGTCCTCACATGGCTTTTCTTCTACGCATGGAGAGAGAGAGAGAGAGAGAGAGAGAGAGAGAGAGAGAGAGAGAGAGAGAGAATGTGGTTGTGCTCTGCTGTCTCTTCTTATAAGGATACTAATCGAATCAGATAAAGGCTCTACCCTTATGACCTCATTTAAATTTAATTACATTCTTCGTGGTCCCATCTCCTAAGATGGCCACTGGGGGTTAGGGCTTCCACATATGAATTTTGGGGAACACAAATATTTAGCACGTGGCAGTCCTTTTCTTGGGATTAAAGTTATCTTACAGGTTATGGAGAGATTATTATGCATAACGGGTGTCTCCAGTGGTGGATGTTAACTTTGCCAATAGCCTTATAGAAGCTTAAGACATTTTATAGCATAAATCATTGATTGAGCATTAATGAATTATAGGGAGTTAAGAATGTAATGTTTGTATTTCCTTTAAGAGGATAGGACCCAAGTCGAGGTTTCATTTTTATGCCTTTCCCATTTCTCATGTTGGATACAATGCCCGGGAGTAATTATCATCCATGTATCACAAGGCCTTCTCTTCTTTTTAGTAAAGATAACTCCTGATAAGTTTAACAATCGAGATTTAATTTTTCATCTTTGTAAGAAGTTTTGTAAAAAATAACCAGATGAGAAATGCTCATGTTGTCATTTTCTGCTCTTTGCTTAAAGGATTCTCTTTCTGTGTCTGTCTCTGTCTCTCTGTCTCTGTCTCTCTCTCTCTCTCTCTCTCTCTCTCTCTCTGTTGTGTTTACAAAAGTGTGTCACTATATTTATGGGACACTTTTGGATTGAGCTAGGTTTTCGTAGGTTTAGCAGACTATTGGAAAGTTTTCCTTTACTAATTCCTCATATAGGTGTCCTTCTGCCAAGTGGATCGTTGTGGGTCTAAGGAATTAGGGGTGTAGTTATTTCCTTACTGAGTTTTATAATCTTTTCCCAGAGCTTCCCATCCAAGTACAACATCCATGGTTTTAACGGAGGCACAAGCTTACCTGGAGGTGCCTGAGCTGTTACGAATTGGCCAGAAATGGCCATGAGGAATCAGCCTAGTGGGTCTGTATCACAGGCATTTAGGAATTTGAGGATGAAATTAAAATTTTGTAAGCATTATATTTCAGAACTGAAAGAATGTAAAAGCCCTGTAGGAAAGAGATTCTCTGGTTCCCTCCCTGAGCAGGAATGTCTGGCAAAGAAGATTTTGTGATTTTGAAGGGGCCACCTGTAAATGTTTCCTCATAGCAGGGTTGAAGATCATTATCCTGATACATAGTCACAAGTCCTAAAGAAGATAATCCTTTTCTTCTGGGTGAGTCCATATTTCTCATACTTCTGATGCCTTGGTGTCATGAGGGGAGAGGCCATCTGATGGTGAAATTTCTTCGGGAGTGGGTCATCATGGGTCTAGATGCCACATGATTAATTTCCATTTGGCTTTACGGGGAAGAAGCAATGGCTGGAGAGGAATCTAGGAAGGACCCCTTGATTGGGTCCTGTTTCCAACCCTCACACGCACACTGCATAAAATGGAATAAAGAGGTGTGGCATGATTCCAAGTGATAAAAATCCAAGACAACTGAGCTAAGCAAATTGGGGCTTTATAACCGAAAGCTATGAAAGTAACCGAAAAGTTCAAGTTTGAGAGTCGTATTGCTTTAGAAGAACCTGGGCTAACATGCTCAAATAGAGTCACTGTGAATCTGTATTCTCTCTACCTCTTGGCTCTGCCTTCCTTAGTGTTCTTTGCATTCTCAGGTAAGCTCTTCCCACGAGGAAGTAAGATGGACATCAACCACTCTGGGTTTCATTCTACCAACTCAGCAACACCAACAGAAAACATAAATCTCCTTGCCCATAATCCCAGCAAAATTCTCAAGGCTTACTCTCATTAACTTCTTTCCATTTATGGAAGTAAGGGATGGAGTCAGCCTTATTTAATCTACAAACCCTGAAAGTAGGGAAAGGATAATTTCATAAATGGAAATTTGGGGTGTTGTACCCAGAAGAAGAGGGAAGAGGATGACATCCAAGTCAAATCAGTGGGAAAACATCGTAGGTTACGTGACTATTACCATCTTGGAGAAACAAGAAGACTGAAAGATTTTCTATTGTTTTATGATGTGCTGTCATTTATTGATTCATTCATCAACGTTACCAAATGCCCACCATGTAGGAGCACCAGGTTAAAAATCCAATGGTGGGAAAGAAAAACATGGTCCTTGTTTTCTCGAATATCCCAACCTTGCAGGGAAGACTGGAATATTGCCCATTATAATCAGTGTGTAATGTGGTGATGCGGGAAATACATGCTGCTAAGAAAGTACATGGGCCAGCACCCATCTCCGTTTTGGAGGGAATGATGATTTATTTGAGACCTGAAGGTTGGGCAGGGAATTGCCAAGTTCCATTGTGGCTGAGGTGTAGGTGGGAGGGTCAGGAAGGAGAAGAGCAGTTCCTAACAGAGGGAACAGAATGTGCAAAAGCCTGGAAGCTAGGAAATTAGGAGTATTGGATGTCTGGGGAACTGAAAGAAACTCAGTATGTTCTGAGACTAAAGACCTCTCTGTTTTTCCAGGGGAGCTCTGGGTCAATGGTGGGTGATACAAGGAGGAGAAAGACTGAAGAAATTCGTTTAACTCCTTAATCCATTGGTCTGTCTTGTTACCTTGTGATCTGAGACCTCTTCTTGTCATTGCAGAACCAGATAGTGTAGCTCTGAATTCAAAATAGGCACGCCATACTTAAATATTTACAGATATATCATGAAACAGAGGAAGACATTATTTTGTTATGTTTTACTGTATAAAAATGTTCCTGATAAGAGAATTGAAGATGTAAGTTAGTACATGGAGTGCAATCAGAGCTATGTTAAAATAATATGACAAAAGCAGTGTATGCATTGAAAAGGGAATGGAATACACCAATACGTTAATAACTGGGTGATGGGATTCAGAGTGTTAACTTTTCATTTTTCATTTGTATTTATTACCCACAGTTTCCATGGATAAACAGGTATAAACAGGGGGGAGAACTAAGATAAAAACTCCACCAGTTAACCACCAAATATTTATTCAATCATGCCTTACAGAAGACAAGCACAGAGCCCCTAGTCCTAAGAACTTGTCCTCTGGCCTCCTGGAGAGCATTTGTGATTTCCAAATGCAGTGTGAGAAAGGAGTGCTTCAGCACCGATGGGAAGCCAGGGGCAGCTAGGTCTGCAGGGGCTTTTCTCTGCAGCCACTGTATTTTGAGTCAATTCTTAGAAGAAATGAGGGGAATCCCCCCATCCCACCCAGAGACTGTGGGATGAAAGGAGCAAGATAGAGCATTCTCCAGAAGGACACATCTTGTTTCCCCCCCACGGATTTCTCCATGGGATTGTCCCTATTTCTTACTGGACTGGACCTGGGTAGACATGATAAGGTCGGAGGCAGTGGGACTGACCAGGAGCAAAGGGGTCCAAACGTTCATCTTCTCTGGCCTGGGAGCCTTAACACGGCTATTACAAAAATGTCATGGGCAAGTGACAAACACCAACCTCAGCAGATGAATGGAACACCTAAAACAGGACACCACAAAGGACTTTTAAGCAACCTCAAGATCTGAAGATTAAAATTGGTAAAATATTATATCTGGGGTAAAATGTGTGCGTCACAGGACAATTCCTTATCCTTAAATAGAATCTGCTCATTGATCAATAGAGTTCAAGTGTGGGGTTGAGGACGGTACAAAAAGTAAAGCTAAAGCACTCATTTGCTTAATTTAAATAATGCAGGTGTGTGAGGAAAAAGTCTGCGTTAGTCAATGAATGAGAAAGCAGAGCTTTACTTCCTAGGGTCAAACTGACGTGCATTAAAAAAGAAATCCTCCCTTGAGACCTCAGCAATTTTTATAATTGTAGTCCAAAAGCTAAATGTTTTAGTTGAGGGGGAAAAAAACTGAGTTGAGTTTTCCAGCTGCGTGTCTGCTCTGCTAGTCAAAGACAGTAGGAGAGGGGGCTGATAAAAGTACAAATGGGCAGTGTTATCTTTCAGGCCTGGGAAGCTACTAGTGGCTGGTTGAACGGTTCCATTTACGATGATCTATCTATAGCAGCATCAGAAAAAGGGCAGATTGTCAGTTTCCCTTCAGCACTCTTGCCCTGGGAGAGAAGGGAGTAAAAGGAACACATCTGAAATCAGGACCTGAACAACACTTGGGGGATGAGATTGGTTCATTTCACCATCTTTGAAATTGTCACCAGACATCCAAACATACGACACTGGAGATATAAAAAAAAAGGAGAAGCCGAAAGAATCAATTCCTGGATGTTGGCTAGCTCTTCCTTCATGGGGCTTGAGGTCACTAGCCAGTGCAACGTAAGAGTGTGATTGATGCCAATGGTATCATATATTATAATAATAAAAGATGTTACTGATACCATAAGAGCTATTTTTATCTTGTTCTTCCCTTATTTTTCATCTGTATCAGTGTGGTTTATGTAAACCTGACACATTTGTGTATGTGAAACAGATGCAGGGTAAAGCACAGTTGTGTCTATTTGAACCATATTTTTTTAATCATAGACATGATTTATGAAAATGTTCTTTGCGTATGAGTTTTTTCTTTCTCTCTCAAACAAAACACAGTAATTATAAATCTAACATTCAATTTTTCTGGTACTCAGAGAGCTAGAAGAAGTAAAGTTTTTACGTTGCTTTGCCTAATCTGTCTTCATTAGGTGTTGTAAGAAAAACAGTATGTGGCTTTTCTGCAGATGCAAATTAGAATTTTAGGAAAGAACTCCCTACTCAAATGCATGATATGGAAATGGTCCTTTCAACCACAAGGAGCCACATCCCCTGAAATACATACTCTCCTCCCCTATGGTCTCAGGCCCTGCTTTCTCTGTGGTCCCATAGTGAATGGCACAAAGAAAATTTGGGTCTTTCTCAACCTGCACCCTCAATGGAGTAACTCACAGAGTTACTCCCTGAGACAGATGGAATCCAAGTGTTTCTTATCACTGCAAATGGCCCACCCGTCAGATTTCTCAGACCTACAACCTGCCAGTCTTCTCTGTGACCCTCACATCCAATCCATGACCGTGGGTTGGATAGAGTTTGTTTCCTTAATGTTTTCAAAACCCATCTACTTCTCTACACTACACACCATCTCCCTCTTGGACAGAGAATTCTCCTCACCTAATCTCCTGAAACCTACTCTTACTCTTCTTAAGTCCCCTTTCTTCTGCACCCAGTACGACGTGATGGGGCAAGTGGAGGGAGCAGTTGCCAGACTTTGGACAAGACCTGTGGCTGTAGGAAAGGGCTACCCATATTTACTCATCATTCATTCATTCATTCTACTGAAGGAGTTGTGGCCTTCAGTAGAATGAATGAATGAATGATGAGTAAATATGTCAATGTCTCTCTCTCCTCTCCTGTTTCCATATCCTCCTGGCACCTTCCTCCGACTGAATCCAACTCGAATAGAGACAGCAGGAAGGACCAGGGGATGAACGTTGCAGAGGTCACCTTCCTCAGGTACAGAGCAGGGAGGAGAAGGGTGGTGCGAGCAGGTAGTTACACATGCAGCTCTCTGCTTGGAACCCTTCCAGTGGCGTCCCACTGTGTAGCCGTGACGCCTACTGTCCCATCTCAAATACTGAGATATCAAAGTATTAGAATTAAAGAAAAAAAATGTAGTTTTCTTACTTTTTCTCACTGCAGGAAGAAGTTGATGCCGAGACCTGCTTTTATGAGCAGATTTGCTGAGATTGGCACATTGTTCAAATGGATACTGTTAAATTCATATGATTTCAAGAGCTTATAGGTGGTCTCTGTAGTCCTGCTTATGTATCTACTTTCAGCTCACCCACATCACCTTCATTCCCAAAGGAACGATCCTGATTCTGAGTTCCTTTCCATCAACACAGCTGGCCTGTCACCAGGCTTCATGGAAAGGTCAACTAGTCTGTTCATCCAAACACGGTTAATAGTTGGTTCTAGCATCCCTCTCGCCAGGTGAATGTTTGCAATACTAATTCTAAATTTAATGTGTGCATTGACCTTGCAAAAGTGGAAAACACTTTAAAAAACACACTTTTGAAGAAAATAATGATCTCTGTTTCTGTCATTTATTTTATGCATTGGCTTTGTTCTTTTTCTCTTTTTACCTTTTTTCCCCCTGCCCTCTCATCTGGTCTTTCTCCTCCTTTCTTTTTTGTTCTTTTACATATTCTCCCCTCTTCTGGACTTTTTCATCTTTTACTAAGAATAATATCTTACTTTCCTTTTTAAAACGTACAATGAAAAAAATTACCCATAGTTCCAGCCCTTGAAATGAACTACTATTAGCACATGGCATCTCTGCTTCTAGTCTTTCTTCTACTGTCCATGAAAGAACGTCCAGCCTAAGAAAAAGTCTTGTATGAATTTTTTTGAGCCAAAATGACAATTGCTGGGAAGCAACATCTCAGCGGAATGAGAAAATGCTCCCAAGAATGGCAGTTTTATAGCTTATTAGAATCAAAAGAAGAGACGTGAGGAGGGTTACATGAAATCCATTGTTGGTAGATTAAGGGGGCTGGAGAAAGCAAAACGGGGAAGTCTCTGGGATTAGATAAAAAGTAAAATGGAGAGACACATACTTCTTTTACATTGGTTGGTACAGGGTAGTTAATAATGAACATTTACAGCAAGTAGAGATGGTATGTGGGCAACAAGATAACAATGAGGGGTTCTACTGTCTGGCGCTCTGGTGGGAGGTTGTGCCCTGAGGGGTCTGGGAAAGGACATTACTCGGATATTTCAAAGGTATATTATCTTAGATGCAAAAAGACACTAGACAGGCTCATGTAAGGTACAGATTGACCTTTGTCAAGAAAGCTACAGGCCTAGGATGTGACTACCCAGTATGACTCACTTTTAGTTAGGAATTTTTATGTTCAGACCATCCTATGTGGTTACTTTTAGTCCCTGAGTTTGTAAGGCCCACCATGCAGGCCTCCACTAAGCTTGTCAGATTTAATCTGTGACCCCTTTCCTATCCACACTACCATAGGATGTTATAAGAAAGCCATTTCTGTCTCATTTAGCAAAGAACTCAGTATTATTTAATACCTGTTATCTTGGAGCCACTGCATTTTAATATCATGTAATATGTTAAAACATTTACTTGACTATCTATGTGGCAGTGGGTAAGTGCAAATGGGATTTGCAAACTTTAACCCCTCATTGGGAGGTATAAAACGGTTAGATAATTGAAAAGCTGAATTGAAAAGTTGAAGAAGCTGAGAGGTGGAAATAGAAGAAAAATCCTTTGAAGAAAGTTGTGAGCAAGCTGTGATTCTCACCTTATCCTCAATCCCCACCCCACAGTAGGTGAGGGGTACTTCCTCTTAACCCAATGGCACATGACTGAGGTTTCAAGCTCACCCATCACCTGGAGACTTTTGGGACGTGGAAGCTTGGACAAAACGTGGCTGTGGTAGGCTGCTGCTCTGGTAGGTGCAGGGAAAGGAGTCTGTTCTGAGCACCTCACCCTCCCAGAATTTGTTTCCTTTGGACCAGATGCAGGGCATACAAGGAGGGCTCCAGTCTGCCAGGGATGTTGGGACTCCAACAGAGAGACTCTCTGCATGGGGTGAACCCCACCAGGGATCCAGAGAAAACTGTGGAGTAGCCAGTCTGAAACCCTCGCCTGTCTAAAGACCTGGAGAGGAGAGATCCCCAGTGACAGAAGAAAAGCCAAGCAAACCGATTCCCCCCGACAGGGCTAGCTTTAAACATCTGCCTTGGCCAGAGAAAACCATTGTGAGGTTATACTAGTGTTGAACCGGAAGGAACTTTCCTGCCTTTTACCTCCCCTTACTGCCCCCCAGGCCTGGAGAAGTCAGAAATCCAGTGACTGGGGGCAGGAAGATAGGAGCAGGATAGGGAAATAAAGGATCTGCAGGCTTCTTCCCCTATTAGAGGTCCCAACCCGAGGCAGCCTGAGCTGGGAGGGGTGAAGCTTTACCTTTGAGTGGGATTTTGACTATTATATGGAACTGTACAATATTTATCAAAATGATACAATTGCTGAAACTGTAAGTGACAAGAGGACATTTTGTGGTTTCAGGCAGACCAGAAATTTTATCTTAGATGCAAAAAGACACTAGGCAGGCTCACTTAAGGTAAAGATTGACCTTTGTCAAGAAAGCTACAGGCCTAGGATGTGACTACCCAGCATGACTCACTTTTAGTTAGGAATTTTTATGTTCAGACCATCCTAGACTTTTTCCAAGAGGTCGGAAAGAATTGGCCCTACAAAGTGGGTTTGAATCGGTAAATAGGGGAAAGAATAGAGTTGTGTGCTGGCATCTAATTGACCTGCAACTCTTTATGAATATACTAATTTGTATATTGATTACATGTGTACATGCCTTTAAAAAACTACAGAAATTACATATGAATTCACCACCCCCAAACAAAATTAAAGCGTTGTATTTAAGCCAAAGCCTCCTTTAATTCCTGTCCCCTTCTTCATCCCTGCCCTCACACCTGTGCTGTGAGGTTATACCTTAGATTCCTATAGGGCATTTAACTATGTAAACTTTCCTGTTTTCCCTTTTCTCCTATCTCATCATTTGATCCTTGTGGCAATTCCTTGTAGTTACTAGGAGCAAAGAGAAGTATGAACCCCATTTTACAGGGGAGAAGACTGAGGCTCGTGGATGTTATAGACATGTCCATGTGCTTACATCTGCTTAGTGGCATCGAGTGCTCTTGCCTCAGGCCATGTTGCAATCATGAGGATGGATTGTTTTTTAAAGCAGTACATCCCCCAAGGACGTCAAGATTTGTCTTCTCCTCTTTCCTCCCCTCCTCCCTATCCTTACCTTCTAGAAAGGAATCTTTGCTGGCGTCTTTGGTATGCTGACCCTCTCTGCTGCCCCTGCATGCCTTCCCTGTTAATGGAAGGGCTGGCATCCCTGCACCTTAGTCATGCCCAATTCATCTTAGTGGACCGGGTCAGCCAAGCCAACATTTACTCAGGCCCGAAGCCATTGGGCAGAGTCTTTTACAACGGCAACAGCAACAGCCAATAAGGAGACCTGTTTAGTACAAGTTCCTTGCCTTTTGGCATTGGTGCCTGAGGTCTTTGGGATGAGTCCATGGCATTCCTTTGCAAGGTACAGTGACCATCTCTTGGGCAGCTTGGGAATTCCACAATTCAAATTAAGCCACTTGGTGTCGTTTAATGTGGCACTTAAGGCTGAAGCCACCCTGGGCTTCTCTCAGGATTTGGATTCTTCACCTTGTAGCTCAGAGTGGGCAATTCCTCATTAAACAGCCCACTCCATGTGGCCCTTCAGAAGAGAGAGGCTATAAAATGCACACTGGGAGCATTCAGGGGGAATTTATTCAGGTTGTTACCTTCCTTTCTTGCCTTTTAAAATTCAACTCAAAATTCCAACCAGTTGAGGAACTATAGAATCCATAGTTAGGGTCGCTATAAAACATATCATCTAAACCAACTGTGTCATCTGGGATGTCTAGGGGAAAACCAGGACAGGGGTTACCCCTGCCCTGGTGTGCCAACCAGTCTACTCCTTGGCTGAATTCATTCACTGCTTCCACGTACCCAATTTATTAAAAAAATTTTTTTTTCTAATTTCCCCTTCACTGAATACCCAAGGTATTTAATTGATGGATTTGTGGTTGGGATATCCTAGGGCTATTAGAATACTATCGTCTTTATGAGTAAAGCTTTGGGGTCAGACCTGAGTCTGAATTCTGGGTTTACCGCTTTCTATGAGTGAAATCCTGGCCAGATATTAATTACTTTTTTCAGAATAGGCAAGGGAGTGTAATGGTAAAGAGAAGGGACTCTGGAAGCAGAATGGCTGGGTTGTGAGCCACTTACTAAATAAGTGATAGGCAAACTATTTAAATGGTGCTCCAGTTTTCCTATCTGTAAAATGGGGATAAAATAGCACTTAACTTCAGCAAAGTTGCAGAATACAAACACCAACACAACAAAATTCACTTGTGTTTTTATATATTAACAGTGAACGATCTGAAAAGAAAATTGAGAAAATAATTCATTTACAATAGCATAAAAATACTTAGAAATAAACTTTAGGAAGCCAAAGACTTATGTACTAAGAAGTCTAAAATGAAAGAAATTAAAGAAAACTCGAACACTTGGAAAGACATACTCTGTCATGGAGTAGAGGACTTCATATTGTTAAGATGTCAATACTGCCCAAAGTAATCTATAGATTCAATGAAATCCTTATCAAAATCTCAATTATGTTTTTTTGCAGAAGAGAAAAGTCCGTCTTAAAATTCATATAGACTCTCAAGGGATCCCCAAATAGTCAAACCAGTCTTGAAAAAGAAGAACAAAGTTAGAGGTGTCACACTTCCTGATTTCAAAACTTACCACAGAGCTATAGTAATCAAAGTAATGTGGTACTAGCATAGAGACCAATGAAATAGAATAGAGAGCCCTCAAATAAACCCTTGTATATATAGTCAAATGATTTTCAACAAAGTTCCCAAGATCATCCATTGAGGAAAGAACAGTTGTTTCAACAAAAGATGTCATGAAAACTGGGTCTCCACATGCAAAAAAAATGCAGCTGGACCTTTACCTTACACTATATACTAAAATTAACTCAAAATGGATCAAAGACCAAAATGTGAAAGCTAAAACTATAAAACTCTCAGTAGGAAACATAGAAGAAAAGCTTCATGACATTGAATTTGGCAATGACTTCTCGGATACGACACCTGAAACGCAGGCAACAGAAGAAAAAAATAGATACATTAAATTCCTTCACAATTAAAAGCTTTTGTGTATCAAAGGACTATTAGCAGAATGAAAGGCAGTCTATGGAATGGAAAAAATATTTGCAAATCATATATCTGATATGGAATTGATACCTATAATACATAAAGAACTCCTACAACTCAGTAACAGCAACAAAAAAACAACTAACCCAATTGAAAAATGGAGAAAAGCCTTGAATAGACTTTTCTCTAAAGAAGATATACATATAGCCAATATGCACACGAAAAGTGTGCATTTATTATCACTATTTATTAGGAAAATGGAAATTAAAACCACAATGAGATATCACTTCATACCCATTAGGATGGCTATTATTTAAAAAACAACGATAAAAATTCAGAAAGTAACAAGTATTATCAATGATGTGGAGAAACTGGAACCCTTGTGCATTGCTGATGGGAATGGAAAATGGTGCAGCTGCTGTGGAAAACAGTGTGGTGGTTCCTCAAAAAATTAAACATAGAACGACCAAATGATCCAGCAATTCCACTTCTGTGTATATATCCAAAAGAATGGGAAGCAGTGTCTCAAAGAGCTATTTGTATATCAATTTTCATAGCAGTATTGTTCACAACAGACAAAGGTGGTAATCACCCAAGTGTCCATCAACAAATGAATGGACACATACGATAGAATATTATTCAGCCTCAAAAAGGAATGAAATTATGCCATATGCTACAACATGGATAAACCTTGAAGACATTATACTAAGTAAAAAAAGCCAGGCATAAAAGGAGAATACTTACATGGTTACACCTATGTGAAGTACCTAGAGAAGTCAGATTTATAGGGACAGAAAATAGAATGGTAGTTGCCATGGACTGAGGGTGGGGGTGGAATAGGGAGTTATTGTTTCATGATTGTGAAATTCCAATTTGGGAAGATGAAATTAGTTCTGGAGGTGGATGGTGGTGATGGATTGCACATCAGTGTGAATGTACTTAATGCCACTGGACCGTATACTGAACAAGGGTTAAAATGGTCAATTTTATGTTATGTATATTTACTACAATAAAAGAAATCACACTTACACGTAGTGTTTTTAGGAGGATTAAGTTAATAGATCTAAAGGAAGTCTAAAGCAAACTTTTCCTGTAAAGGGCCAGAGAGTAAATATTGTCGATTCTGTAGAATAAATGGTCTCTGTAACAACTATTCAATTCTACTGTTTTAGCAGAAAAGCACTCATAGACAATACTTAGACAAATAGGCATGGCTGTGTTCCAAAAACACCTTTATTTATCAAAACAAGTGGTGGACCAGATTTGGTTTATGGGTAGAAGTTTGCTGACCCCTAAAGTCTATAGCCTTTAGAAGAATTCCTGGCACAGAATCAGTGCTACTTAAGTATTAGACATTATTGTTGCTATGACACAGGATTGCTGTAATTAAATAAAACCATGCACACAAGCACCTGGCATAGGTATGTATTATCTAATTTACAAGTATAGCTTTTAAATCAGGACATACATACTAGGGATAGTTCATGCCGGGTTTGAAACCTGAGATGCAAGTGAGCACCCAGATGTGGCCTAACAAAAATAAGGCAGGGCACGTGAGTTCTGAGTGAAGTGTGTGTGAAGTTCCCTTGGATGGAGTAGGTGCCCCACAGCTTTGATGGATCCTGCCTTTGAACCTGTGATGTTCTTTACATTGACTGCTGCTTCACCTCATTAATTAGTGATCCATTGGCGTCATCACTGGCTGCTGATGGGCCTTCGTGTTTTACCTGACACCTCTCCCACACGCACAAGGCCCAATGCACAGAAGATGTTGGAAACGTGTGTCAGAAGGTGAGCACATCAAAGTGACGGGTGGTTTATCCGTATCTTTGGTGTCCTCGCCGTGTTGACGTCCATATAAGTGACTGGGAGATAAAGTCTCTAGTGTCTTGGGTGCTCTTATGGCAAAAAGCAGCCATTGAAAGGATGTTCAGTGAACACGGCAAGGTGCTCAGTGAGGCAGAGCCCCTTGAGGCACTGAAGCAAACCCTCATGTCCACACTTCAAGTCTTAAATCTGACTTGGCGTGAATGAGTCTGAAGTCTCTGGGACACTCACATACTGCTCATCTTGCCAACATCTGGGGGGAACATCTTACTCTCTTTGTTCTCTTTCTCTCTGAACTCGGTTTGGTAGTAGTGTTGGCAGGGTCTTCTCATTAGGAGAATGTTAGTGTGTAGAATTCTCCAGTTGGCCCCAATTCTTGATGTGTGTCAAACACACCAAGAGACATTTCCCTTCTCTGCTGTCCAGGACCACTTGGGGCCATGCACACATAGTTTCTGCATGAACACAACACTCTCCAACAACAGATGACCCCCCGCCCCCAGTCATCCTTAGCACAGGCCTTTTTGTTCCTTTGTAAGGACACGTCCCTGGGAGGGAAGAGGAGCCTGGAAATGTCTGCTGACATTAATGGCCCTCGGTCTTGCAGGAGCTGGACTCGGGGCCTGCTAGGTAGCCACAGAATCCACAGTCTCCCAGGTAAACTGTGAAAGCAGAGGTATGAACACATCAGGCTGCTGACGAGACAGAATGTCAGCCTTCCCCGGGTGTCTGCAGCTCAACCCTGGGGTTTGTGATTATAGGCAGCTTCCCGGCCAGCCTGTGGTAAACATCAGATCTCTGCTCTACTCCGGGATCAAAAACAAGTCACGAGGAACAGTGCCTTTCCACTGGAGTCATCTTCTGCCTCATCCAAAACACTTCACATTCGGAAAAAGAAAACATACACTCCGCAGACCTCCCCCTGACCCCTGTCAAGATCCAAAAAGCAGAGGGAGAAAAGAATGGGGACTGTTTGGACACTGACATTTGACTAGATATCCTTTCAGGAGAGCTAAATCCCCCAGAGAGACAGCAGACACGAACACAGGTGCACACACGTTTACCTACCTGATAAAATCAGGAGTCGTTGCTTATTTCTCCTCATATTGTTTCCTAAACTTTCATCTCATGTGGGTCCCTAATGGGTCTTCTAGATGTCTCTTTGTATTGGGATTCAGTTGTGATTGGTTTTCATATACTGTTATTGATATTTTTTGTTTTTCTCTATTATTATTGATATTTTGGAGGAATTAACAATGATGGTTATCTTTAAAAGAAAAGTCACAAAGCAGGTGTTGATTCGTTAAGTCAGCCCACACAGTCTCCATTTCACTTTGGAGGTTCTGGAAGGTAGGAGCAGGAGGTAGAGAGGTACGTGAAGTTAAAAAAACAAAGGGTCCAAACAGCGTGGGTCCTACATTTCTTACATGTGAGCAAGAAGGGGGTTGTTGCCACTCTTAATGCTGTGTAGTACCAGACACTCGTTCTACAGTGGTGAGAAAGATGGTGGTGGTGGCAGTGGTGGTGGCGAAGGACCAGAGCTCAAAATGAAGTTCATTAACAGAGCTACTGCTAGTCTAAAAGCAATAAGGGCCCCCCTGCACTGCATTCAGGGACCTTCTGATTTCCTAAATCTCCGTTCCCTGCTGGTTCGTGCTCCTGATGTATTGATTAGGGCAAGACGCCTTTCATTTTTCCACCGGAAAGAAATATATAAGACAACATTTAACTACAAGTGGGGCAATGTGACTAAGAGAAGATTAATGCATATTTGCCGGATAGAGTATTTCCCCCCCAGTGTCTCTGACTAATGAAGAACACACCAAGCCCTGAAGGCAAAGGGAAGGGCATCCAAATGTTCAGGATTTTATCATCACCACTTGGACATTACTGATTTATCACACGTCCCTGGGACTGGTATTAAATGCTCACCTCTGAGCTGAGTGTTCCAAGGAATGTGGGCTCAAATACATGGGGGTCACTGTTCTCTGTTGGTCTTTTCTGGAGAGAGACTTTCATAATTAACTCGCATCAAGTCTGGGCTCTGAGGAACCATGGTGGGAGCACCCACAAAGCACAGGAGAATGGATGGGACTTGGACCACAGGATAGGAGGAACTGGCCCTCCAGTAAAGGTTTGGAGGTAGGCATGGGGAGGAGGTGCTTGGTGAGAGGAGATGAGTCCAGTGTGATTGGAGTGACAGATGGTAGGAGGGGCAAACAGAGCAGTGGGGCAAACATGGCAGGTTGGCGAGGTTGGATTTTATAGCCTTTGAAGTGAGGAGACTTAGAAAGTTCCTGAGCATGAGAATGATAAAATCATATGTGTTGGGAATGGAAACCAGTGTAGTGTGGAGGGTGAACTGGGAGAGGGAGAGAGTAGCTGTGGGCTGGACCTAGATGTGGTGTGCCTAGATGTTTTTTAGGCAAAAATGTGTTGACAGCATTGGAGGCAGGAATGGATTTCACAGCTCATGTGGATGGCGCGGGGGGTGGGGGGTGTTCATTATGGGGCAGGAGTTTTGGGTGTTGGTGGAGTACGAGTTGTTGATGATCCTGCCATAGTTGAAAGCCTCTAGTCATCCATCTTAGCCCATGATTTATGAGGAACAGCTCCTGAGGGCATCTGGAGTCCTACCAGGCCTTCCCCATAACCTCTCCCTGAAGGACGTGGGCAGCTGAGACATCTGAGGAATGAGGCAGGATTGCATAATTGGATTTTTCACTTGGGCCCAACCAAAGTCTGGTACTTTCTGTGGGAGGGCGGTACTGAAAGCTTTGGAGATCTACCTTCTAATTCCATCAAGGTAGAGATTTCTGAGCTATTATGGTTTATCCTTGGAATCCTGGGCCCTCCCAAAGGAGAACAGGCTGCTTTGGGAGCAATGTCCAGACCAAGGTGGGTTTTGATCAGTAATTGGCGAAGCTCCCCATTCACTGCATTACTGGACACTTCCTACATTGATAGCTGCTTCATAAACATAATTATCTTTAATCAATTATGCACTCTAACATTTTATCACCAATTTACTGGTGATGAAACTGAGCTTGGAGAGTTTCTAAAACTTCTATTTCCTTGTCTTACTTCCTAGTTTTAGTAAAAATAAGTCATTGGTATTCTATTCTGTTAGTATTTGCCATTCTGTTTGCCTCTTTTCATAAATGAGCTATGGTTTATGGGTTTTTTTTGTTTTTGTTTTGTTTTTTACTTCTCTCTCTGACAGCTTTTAGGACTTTGTCTTAGTATGAATCTTTTTTTTTTCATTCATTGCTTGGGGCACTTGGTCAATCCTTTCAATCTGGAAACTCATGTCATTCAATTCTGTTGACATCTCTTGTTTGCTTTAGTCAGATATCTTTTTCTCATGGTCCTGCAGGTTTATGGCACCTTATATCCTTGACTGCCATTTTGGAAGGGTTCATTGGGAAGGAGTACATGGAAATAAATGTATTGTGCTCTTGGGCCCTCATTTTTAATGGGATGCTTTGAGCTATTGTCAGTATTTTTCTAAAACTCTATCAGAAATTGTTGGTTGTCCAAGCTAATGCCAAATAGGCTCGTTAGAAATAATAGACTAATCAGAAAGCATCATCCAAGGCCTAGAATAACGCCTGAAACCTAGTAAGTGCTCAATTGGAGAATACATATTATACTTGATGCTGTTCTTTTATTGCTCTAATGATCTCTCTCTCCCTCTCTCTCTCTCTCTCTCTCTCTCTCTCTCTTCTCTCTCTCTTCTCTCTCTCATCTCTCTCTCTCTCTCTCCTCTCTCTCTCTCCCTCTCCTCCTCTCTCTCCTCTCTCTCTCTCTTTCTGTGTGTGTGTGTATGTTTAGGGCAGTAAGGAGTCTGGTGAGAAAACGTAGACTTACAATACAAGCAGACCTCAGTTCCAATCTTGACCCTACCATAAACCAAACAAGTCCTGTAACCATCCTGAGGTTCAACATTCTCCTCTACAAAGTGAGAATAATAATACTGTGTGCAGAATTGCTGTGAAGATTAGATAGATGATAATGAGAATTTTAATATTAATTAACACCTACTAGTTCTCTCATAGTGTCATGTGCTTGACGTGGATTTTGTTAATTATTTCATATGAACAGCACTATGAAGTGGATAATATTCACATCCATCTTATAGGTGAGGAAAGGAGACTTACAGAAGTTACTTACCTGAAGTCACTCACTTCAGAGTGGTGAAGGCAGGCAAGATTCATATCCAAATCTATGGCATTTATCACAGAGCCATATAAATGATGGCTGCTTTCATTGTGTTCAACAAAATTAGGAAATGATGTCCTTATTGATTAACAATATAGGGTGGGTTTTTTTGTTTTTGTTTTTCTGCTTTTTTTGGTAGACATAATATATAAAAACAGGAACAAATAGAGAAGGAGTAATAAAAAGGATCCATTGGTGGTGAAAAGTAGGTGGACTCTTGAAGAGGTTATGCATACAATGTCTTCTAGTAGTAACATTCTGTGATTCAGTGGTTGTTACACTCCCTAGCAGTTTTCAAATTGTGTAGAAACCCAACTCAAACTGGTTTAGGCCAAAAAGGAGAATTTACTGGCTCGTGTAACTGAAAAGTACAGGAGTTTCTAACTTCAGAACTTCAGGTATAGCGGGATCCAGGTTCTCAAAAGTGATCTTTAGGACTCAGGCTTTCTCTCAGCTATGCTTTGCTTTGTGTTGATTCCATCCTCAGACAAGATGGCTGTCCACAGTTTCAGGCTTATATCAACTCTTCTCGCAACTCCTGTGGAAAACATTCCCCTTTTCATCTATTCTCAGAAAAGTTTCCGAGTTGAATCTCTCATTGGCTCCGGTGATCTTACTCCTAGAGCCTCAGTTGGAAGTCTGCCCACATTAAATCACATAAAATTGAGAGAAAGCAAGGTGGTTTCCCTAAGAACAATGAAAGTGCTGCATCTAGAGATGGTAAAATGGATGGTGAGCAGTCAAAAAAAGAAAGATGTTCCCATATGGAGCTCTGGGGAATCCCTTGAAGGGCTCTGGGAGTTAGAGATGGGGGTTAGGGGCGTTGAAGCAGGATGGAGAGGACTCAGTGGGACCCAGACACCCAAGTTGAGAACTACTGACTTACACAACCCCAGGGGGGCACTATTTATGTTGTAGAGTCTGTGAATAGCACACTTGCCCAAGACCCATTTCAACTAGAGCAAGTCAGTCCTTTTCAGTTTTACGTGGGCCACCATGGGGGATTTTAGTTAAATAAAGGTTGAAAAACACTGTATTCACTTAAAGGGATTGAATGTGGGGGAGGCAGGGATCCTGGGAAGTTGGCAGTATGAGATCTGTGAGTAATAGAAGGAAGTATCCATCTTACATTCCAAGTAATGGGCAGAGGGTTTATAAAAGGAAAGATGGAGGTGCTGGGAGAGGGATAGGATTGGTGATAGAAGCTAGATAAAGTGGTGGGCTGGGTATAGGCTGTCCTAGAGTGCCAATCTTGGGTGTCACCAGCTGGCTCAGGTGTGAGTCCATGCCCAGGCATGGACTTCCTGCATGGCTCTGCAAACAACCCAGGATTGGTGACATCTGCATTAAATTGGGAAAGCCCTGTTTTAGGATCTTAGAGGAGTTAGGTGTCCCCTCACCATCCCAGGAAAAATAAAGAACAAAAGGATATCACTTGCAACAAAAATATCAAGGATGCTTTGGAGTCACCAGAAGGAATCAGGAAACCGATGTCCTGTCTTCCCTCTTTTCTGCCCCTTAATGAGCCTGTGAGTAGCTGTGGTGTCCTTGGCCCTGTGGTCAGCACTAAAGGGGAAGATATGAAACCCACATGAACGTTGCAACAGCTATGACCAGGGCACCCTCTGCAGAACTTGCTCTTGGTCCAGTGCTGTGCCAGTACATGTTTATCAACCAACTCTCTGGAGGCGGGACGGCAGGGTGGAGTTCTGCTTTGTAGCATTTGCTAATTTCTGTGGTGTAAATACTTCCACCATGACTGATTTCAGGCTACCAACATGACACCATTGGACACAGAGTTGGGAAGAGATGTGCAGTAGCATATCATCAATAACCACAAGAGTATAGATAATAGCAAAAGGTAATATAATACAATATTAGGAAGTGATGGATCTTGAGTATTTATTTTCTTTGTTTGTAAGGTAAGTTAAGTATAAATATATATAGTTTAATTTCTAGTAACAACTGTGTTTAACAACTGGGTCACAGAATTCCAGAAAAGTTAACCATTTGTTCTTGGGAGTCCTTCTGGCCTAACTCTAGCAGAAGACTGCCTTGTTCTATTCATTCTCCTAGGTCCCAGGGGTTCAGAGTTTTTCTCTCTCTTCTTTGAGAAGCCTCACCCCAAGGCAAATCCATTGCCTAGACTTGTTTATTGGTCAGTCTGTTGGATGTGTTTTCTGTGACTGAGACAGGAAGCCTGGCTGCTCATTTCCATCTCCTCAGGGTAGCCCAGAAAGGCATAGAGAATATTTGATGAATGGATAAGTGCGTGAGTGAGTGAGTGAGAGTGAGTGAGTGAGCAGCTACTGGGTATAAAGGGATTGTGGAGGCTACAGAGATAAATCCTATGTTCCCTGCTCCACATTTCCACCACTCGGGATGCCTCTTGGTTCTAGCACCATCCTTATGTGTGATCATCTGTTTAATGGCTGTTTGTGTGGCTGGATCATCCTTTCAAGAGGACAGGGACTATATCTGGCTTTTTACTGTTGTCAGCATAGTACCTGTCACATACTGTGTTTTCCCAAAAATAAGACCTAGCCGGACCATCAGCTCTAATGTGTCTTTTGGAGCAAAAATTAATATAAGCCCCGATCTTATTCTACTATAAGACTCGGTATAATACAATATAAGGTAATATAATACCAAGTCTTATATTAATTTTTGCTCCAAAAGACGCATTAGAGCTGATGGTCTGGCTAGGTCTTAGTTTTGGGGAAACACGGTAGTAAATATTCAATACTTGTTGATTTTGGCTGACTCTACAAAGCTAATAATAATTTTTTAAATTATGTAAAAATACACAAATTGCATATCAGAAAAATATTCTCACATTGCAGATAAGGGTTGGCCCTCTGACCAACCCTTAATCCCAAATAGTCCCCTTCTGGCAAAGTGAGCACAACACTCACTATGGTATGTACCGTTTTAGCTGGTTGGTTGTTTTCATTTACTTACAAATATGGCTATGGAAATATATGGTATTGTTTAGGGATTTGTGCCCTTCACCCAGTTTCCCTCAGCAATTGCGTTGTGTACAACTACACAACGATATCAAAACTGCGCAATTACATTGGTAAAAAGCTTATGCCATTTTATCACTGTGTAGATTTGTGTCCCCACCATCGCAATTAAGGTACAAAATGATTCCCTCAATAAATTATTCTGATTATTAATTCCACCAACTACCCTTTTGTACTCACCTCTTACGTCGTTCCTCTATTCCCTGACTCCTAACCACTAGTGTTTTCTCATCTCTGTAAGTCTGTCATTTTGAGGCTGTTATATAAGTGGCATCATATAGTATTTCACCCTTCGAGACTATGTTTTCTCACTCAACATAGTGCCTTTGAAATCGAGGTTTTTTTAAAATCGAGTTTTTGTTTGTTTGTTTGTTTGTTTATACATAAATGACATTGTGCTGCACACATGATTTTTAACTGGACTATGTGTCCCAGACCTTTCCTTTCAGATGTTCAGCTGTAGCTAAGTCGTTCTAACAGTCATAGGATAGTCTGTAGAATATCATACTTTCCTAATTCTGCTACTGATTTTTGGCTGTGAATTCTTTTCCCTCCTCTCAAGAGGCTGCTTACAGGATTGCTTTCCTAAACTCCTTCACACAGAGAATGAGTTGGAATTGGGAAAAGGGTGCCCCAAAAAGTCCACAGAGGGTCTTAAATCTTTAAGAAAGGCACATGAACAAGCTCTCAAATCTTTTTTGCGTAACTCCTTTGCTGGGATACCTCCTTGTCTTCCTACCTACAACCCAGAAGCATGAATGAAGCCAGCGGCTGGGCGAAAGGGGAGCACAATGAATGAATGTCTTTCCAATCACCCACTGTTATCAGCGGATAAATCCCATAGCAGTGATTTCTGCCCCTAGTACTCCCTAAACACATAAACACATCAAGGGACCTAAGAGCAGGTGACAAAATGCCATTCAGGCTTTTTTTTTTTTTTTTTGCCCTCTTTATAGATAATAAGACCACCTCCTGTGTGGTGAGTGGGTGGAAAGGTGTCCCACAAGCATGTAGTGGGGTACTGATTCTGAGGGGTCTGGGATAAGGTAACAGGGTGGAAGTGAGACTCTGGGAACCCTCCTGCGAGCCTCACTGAGCCAACACGAGTTATGAGGTCTCCGCTCTGTCCTGAGGGAACCCTATCATGGTTTCCAGGCCAGAAAGCTTTGGCAAGCCCCAAACCCCAAACTCCAGTACCCAGGCGAGCCTGATTTGTGAATACTCCAGGCCTGAGCCTCCCACAAATTCCTTCTCTGCCTCCCCACCCTTCTCTTGCCACGCTTTGAGGCTTTTGTACAAAATTTGGGGCCTGGTATCCATGTCTGGGAGGCTCAGAACTTTATTTAGAGTTTTCTTATTCTTTGGGAGAATAAAACAGGGCTCATTTTAATAGACTAAACCAGGAATCTAAACTGAAAGCAGAGGCCATGTAAACAAAACCCTTTTATGTGGTGCCTCCAAATGAGTTTACTTTAACAAAAACAGGACAAGTAAATAAGCGAGGTTTACAAATATAAACTGCAAAGTTGCTGAAGTGTGAGATAAATTGTCTAAGGCCCTTCTGTTTAAATTCTATGGCCTGGCATTTCTCCTTTTGAGTTTCTATCAGACGGAATCTGGGGAGGAGAGAATGTTCCGTGCGAGAGAAAAGAATTTCCCAAAGTGGGGCCAACCAATGATCTGATTAGAGGACTTCCTGCAGAAGCCTGAGAGGGTCGGCCCCTCCTCCCTCCCAGGGTGCAGGGAGATGCCTAGCTGGTGATATCACCTGAATATCCCCACCCTGTGGAAGGGCCTCTTAGAAACAGCCTCTTCTGCCATCAAGACCCAAGAGAACAATGATGTGATGGGGGTGGGGGTGGGGTAGGGAGCTGACCTTTAGAGGGATGATGAAAAAAAGTCTATCAGATGTCATTGTTACTTGAGTGGAAATTTCCCTCCTTTATCCACCAAGAGGCATAGGGTGTGCCCAGCAGGTGGAATTCATTATGAAGACAACCGTCCTTGCCAGCGGGATTGGGGACCTGGCATTCAACCACTCTCCCAAGGAAAAAATCTAAACATGGCATGAGATTTCATCTGGGTGGTTCTGAGACAGTCAATTGGATCTGGAGGTGGGAGTAGGGGTCAAACCGGTACAAGTACTGCAGGAAAGAAGGCAGAGAACAGAGAAGGGGTGGTGGTAAGATGACCTGTGTGCCGCGGTGTGCTAGGAAATGTTTAACAACCAGCTCTTGGGGCTGTGGGTAGAGCCCTATTTGTCGTGTTTCTGGATTTTCATGGTGTAAATTCTTCCAGCAAGGGCAATTTCATGTTATCAACAAGAAGTCGCTTGGCTCACAATGTTCTTGAAAATGTAACGATTGGCTCTCCCTCACTGGTATGAGTTAGCGCCATCATACCACTACCTACGTGGTTAAGGAAGTGGGTCTTTAAAGGTTGAAGTAGGAAGTGATGGATGGAGAGTTATGTCTAAACCATTTTTCCAATATATATATATATGAAAAACCATATATATATGTGTGTGTGTGTATATATAGATATATACACACATATACATAAATACATAAAGCACTCTCTCTCTATATATATATACACATATATATATGCACACACACACACACACACACACACACACATATATATATATATACATGACTTAGAATATTTGTTTAATGTCTGTCTGCCCTTCTAGACTTGATGGCAGGACTGCATCTCTCTGTGTTACTGATGTATTCTAATATCTAACATAGTGCCTAACATATAAGAAGGTCTCAAAACATCTTTTGATTGGTCCAAAGGTCTGTTGTATACTGTAAAAGTGCTTACTATGTGCCAGGTAAGCCCTTGACAGGAAGTACTTAAGTTCATTTTCACAGCAGGCTTATCAAATTTTGATGGGTCTATCACATGTAGGGTTGACTACAAATAAGGTTGTCTAGGCTCTACCCCATATCTTGCCCAGGAATCTTCATTTAAACAAGCTTCCTAGATGGATTTTACACAAACTCAAATTTTAGAATCGCTTCCTGACAGGGTAGATCTTATTATTCCTATTTTATAGTTGAGGAAACTGAGGCTTGTGAGTTTCAGTAACTTCCCCAAGGTTGTACATTAAATAACTGGTGGGTCAAGGACACCAAGCTAGGTTTACCAGATGTCAAAACTAACCAGTAGGCTAGATGGGTTCCCATTGAAAAACATTGAATAACTGAATGACAGATCTCTCCATTGGTTGTTCACTGTGGGATTTAAGAAACAAGAGTAGAGGCAAGGGAAGCCACCAGAAATCAATTACACTAGTTTTGGAGTGAAGTAATGAGCCAGGTTTAGAGTAGAGATAGCGGACATGCAAAGTAAGAAAATGTCATAATGATTCAATGCTATGTATCAGGTACTACGTGAGTTTTACATCATAATCTCATTGAATGTGTATAACAACTCAACAAGAGAAATGTTGTCAACCATATTTTACAAAATGTGATTCAGAAAGAATAAGTCATTGAGTTTACCATTAGGAAGCAGAACAGCTAAAATTGGAACTCCAGTTTCTCTGACTTTATCCTCCTTGGTCCTGTTAAATTACGATTCAGACCTATGCACTGTGACTAAAGGGGATGGTAAACGCCACCCTGCAGGAGGGTGGAGGCAAGTCATGGGTAGTGGACTTCCTGCAAGTCCAGTGACAGGAGCTTTGGCAACGGTTGGAAGAAATGCAGTGGAGGACCAACACAGTTGCCACAACCACTGGAAAACACGAGTCTGTCTGTCTGGTTCCTGGAAAATGTCACTGTGTCTGAGGCGTCCCCAGCGTTTGTGTGGACACATGCTATCTGCTGGTGAAATGATTTTCTTATGGCTCTTCAGTACCCTAGATCTGCGTTTTATCTTATCTCCTGGCCATGTGTAGGTCAGCTGAAGCTGGGAGCATCTATTCTTAGAATTGAGGTAGTTTCCTTGGAGATAAAAGTCATCAGGGGTGATTAAAACTGCAGAATGAAAAGTAAGTGACTTCTGAAGAATGTTGTCGGTGTCACCTTTTCCTCCCTCTTCTTCTTCATCTTCCCCACTTACAATTTTGCATAGAGCTAATGACAAAGCTGTGAAAATAAAAGTCCTGCTGGCCAGCAGAGGAACATATTTGCATGGTGGGGAGGATGGAGTTGGAGAGTCTGCGTTCTTCCAAGAAGACAGCCGTCCTCAGAATCATCCTTCTTGAGTCCCAGGGTTTGGAATCAACATGACACAATATAATTAACAAGCAGATCCATGTCTGCTTTCCATAGAGGCTTTCTATAAAGAATGTCTGGGATTCTTTGGGTGGGAAGAAGATAGGACAGGAGGCTGAGGGTAAGGAGGAAGGGGCAACACCCAAATGACTCTTCCAAGGCCACGCTTTTTATTGGCCTGCTCCTGTGCTGTTCTTTCCTAAAGTGTAGGAGTGTGTGTGTTTGTGTGTGTGTGTATGTGTGTTTGTGTGTGTGTGTATGTGTGTGTGTGTGTGTGTGTGTGTGTGTGTGTTGGAGCGGGGGATGGCCAGTTTTCTTATATTACCATTGAGATTATAAATTGGTATAATCTCTCTGGAGGGCAGGTTGTTAAATGTCACATTCTTTGATGGTTGCCTACCATTGATTATTATAAACCACGAGGATTTTGGAGTGGTTTGTTACTGCAGCATAATTTAGTCCCATTATGACTGAAACCTTAGATAATGATTTACATTTAGGCACAAGGTATTTGTACCCTACAATAGAACCCTAAAATAGCAATGCAGCTCTAAAACAAGGAGCCAGCTTCACATTTATTGATATGTAAGGCTCTCCAAAATATATTTTCAAGTAAAAAACGCATGGTACCAAATAGCAGGCATGGCATGATCCCAGTTTGGTGAAGCTAGGTATGTAAACTGTAGGTGGCCATTGGCATCAAAACACTGGACCGCATAACTCCCCTTCCCCCCTGTGGCATCTCTAACAGGTGTTGTCTCTGTCTTTCCCCAGGCCCCTGGTTTTTAGGTGGACTGATTCTTGATTTTAGTTTCTCAGCCACTCTCATTTGTACAACACCATAAACACTCAGGAAGCCAAAGCCTATAAAATTCCGATCTTTACGCTTGCCTCGTGTCATACAACGTATGTGAAGTTCCCAATGCCATAAAGATCTCACCAGGTGCTGAGAGGTGTGGAAAGTGCTTTATGTTGATGCATTTGGGAGGACACCTCCCCCCAGCTCCCCAGGTGGCTTCTTTTCATCCTGCCATTCATCACTGTGTGTGGTTGCCTAGGATTTATGAAAAGACATATTCCATGTTTTACCACTTCATACAACTCTGTCTCACGTTGTACCCTAATACCACTACTGCCATTTAAAAAGTGAAAGCTGAACTCAATCTTTGGCACCCCCACCGCTCCTTAATGGTATTGATTGCTGGTGACTGGTGTGTGGCTTTACAGTGACTTTTCCAGCTCTTTGGGCATCATGTAGGCAACACGTGTGGTAGTTGATACCAGCGTTTGCTTGTGCAGCCAAGCATCTATTTATTAGTAAATAGGGGTCTTTCTAGCCTTAGGAAGACTTGAATTAACACTACTGTAATACGAAGACTGCTACTACTGTAATAGTAATCATTGTAGTTACTTGTCCTTTGTTGAACATTGACTGTGTTGGGCCCCACACTAAGCACTTCATGTGCGTTATCAAACTGAACACTCACCGTGTGAATACATATCTCTTTCAAGGAGTACAGTGATCATCTGCCCTCCACAGGTGAGGATGCTGAATATTAAGATGAGAAGTAAATGAGCTAGGCTCACTTACTTTGGAAGGGGTGATGCTTCCGAATATCGTGGGCTCCAGATCGTGACCTAGAATTTCTCCCTCTTGGTCCATGGTTCATTAATGGTGAGGGACATGCTTTCGGGCATCCCTCAGTCCCCACTGTGATATCCCGCTAAGTCAATAGTCCCTGGATCTGAGTCAGTAGAGGAAATGGGGAGAAGGGATCAAGAAATCTACCATCACATCATACACAAACCTCAGCATTGCTCTCTCTTGGTGCCTCCGGAAGTGAGGTTGAACAGAACCTGCCTGACTGCCTGTGAACCACCACTCCATTCAATCAATCAATCAATCAATCAATCCAGTACATCTTTAGCCCATTCCTAGCAGATATTACACATTATTACACAAGATGGCTTTCAAAAAGAATGCCCAGGGACCCATTCTTTCCCTCCAGCATAAATCCTTTCCTTCTTCCACATGCTATCAAAAGTGAAATGGGGGTAAAAGTGCCAATAACCTAACAGCCTTGCAGGCAATTGGTCTGTTTCTCTTTGGCCTAAAGTTTCTATCTCTCAAGAGCCAGTGTGGAAAGAATAGAGGAGACCATGGTTTTAGATAATTCCGCCTTCCCTCTAGCTTTGCAACGTCTTTTACGAGGACACTCATGCAGCCCCATTGGAACACCCCCAGTCTCTGTCCTACCAATGAAGTTAGAAAGGTAGTTTCCTTCTCATAGGACCAGGTCCAAACACCTTCGGATGGCTGGCAGCCTTTATAATCTGACCTGTTTTCAGCTCTCACCATTGCCACCACTTCATAACTATCTTCCTCTCTGTTAAACGTCTCTCAATTCCATCAACAAACCATATTTTGCCCAATTGCTGAGACTTCAGCTGTATAATTTCCCCTCCCCTCTTCCCATGGCACCTCCCCGTCCTCCCCTTCCCCCCACATACTGGATAAAATCAACTCATCCTTCAGGACCAAGAGGCATCACACTTCCCATGGGAAGCCTTGGCTGGCTACCACCCTCTCAAACGTCCTTGCCTGGAGCAAATACAACCTCATCCCATCTTCCCAATTCCTCTGTACCTTTTACAAAAATTACAGAGCTTATCACACTTTTTAGCTAGGTGACCCTTTTCTGATGATCTTTTCTATTCTTACAAGTCTATCTCTACATACTTGTTAGTGAAAGGAGTCTCTACCGGAGAGGAATTCTTTCCTACAACACCACTGGCTAGTTGACTACGTTGACTTTCCTATAAGGCCTCTGATGGAGGACAAACTGGTGGTTTCTATCGTAGGTGCGAACTGGATGGAGGAATATTTTTACATAAAGGTTTATTTGGTGCCAATTGATAGTGAGGTGGAGGGCATAACAGGATCCTGGGCTGTAACTTGCTTTTTCTGTTTTCCACCCCTTGAAATGTATGTGTGCTTCAATAAAGCTTTCCCTCTCACTTGTAAAGATAGAGAGATACCGATATATATATATATATATATATATATATATATATATATATATATATATATATATATATTTAGAGAGAGACAGAGACAGAGAGAGACAGAGAGAGAGAGAGAAGGGAGATTCCAGATTCCAGATTTACTTTATTTGTAGTGTGTCCCCAGCACCTTCAGTGACCAGCACGTGATAGACATATGTGCAGGAGGGAGGAGTTCACCTGCGCAGGTAAGTCAGCCATCCTCAATGTCCTAGGCAGACATTTCAGTTCTGTGGTCTTACCTCTGACGCTCCTTCCTCTGCAGGGAATATTTCTGCCCCTACCAGCCACTGCAGAAACTCATAAACTGGTTACCACTAGGCTCGTACTGTATTTGTCAATGCTGAGTTTTCCTCTCCATTCCTGCTAGTGGAAACTTTTGCTTTCCCCTGTCTCTCTATTCCCACACCAACTCTGCCCAGCGCCCACTCCCACCCCCACCCTCCCTCCTGGCTGCCTTTGTTCCTTTTATTTAAATGCATCACTTTTGGCAAAAGCAATACTCCTTCTGGCCATCCTCATGTTTCCATCGCTCTGAAGCTTGCCTTGCATATGTTACAGACACGGTGTCATCAAACACACCCCTGATCCCTGCCCCATTCTTTCATAAGCCCAGACCGCTGATGACCTGCTGGACCACCCCAGAACCCAGAACCCTCTTGGATGGTCTTGCCGTCGCTGTTCCCTTGAGAAGGATGACACAAAGAAGGCATTATGCCAGTCTTTGTCTGAGTAGGTCCCTCCCACCGTATTGCTGCTGTTGCCATAAGGACCAGCTAAGAAATGTTTATATTAATTCAAATGCTCATTGGGGGTGGGGGTGCAAAACCAAACAACACAGGCTGTGGAAAAGTTGCAGGTGTGCTGCAAGAAGAGGATTAACTGCTGTGTACAGCCTTGTTTCCCTGGCGACCACATGTGCTGCTCTCCTTAGAAACGCCTGGGTTTGGTTTGATTTGCTGTGCTGGGTTTGTCAGAGTGTGGGCCACTCCTGGATAGGTCACTGTGGTGAGTGACCATGGCTCTGTCTGGTGTCTGTCTTTGGCCTCTGTTTCTCTCTCTCTCTCTCTCTCTCTCTCTCTCTCTCTCTCTCTCTCTCTCTCTCTCTCTCTCTCCCCCTCTCTCTCTCTCTCTCTCTCTCTCTCATTTTTAAGGACAGTTTCAGCCTCTTAGGGGAGACATAAAGTACCCTATACAATGAGGAAGCTGCCTATGGAAAGAGCCTGCTGGGTATTCCGTGCTGCACCAGAGAATTAATTGAGTCCAAGTGGGCAAATATTTGAGCTCAATTATGGGCTGAGGCGTTTTGGCAGAGTAATGTGGACAGCTCACAGGATTCTCTTCAGTTGGTGCATGACAGATAGAGTGTTGTCATCCAGGAGCTGGGGCCATCTCTGGGAAGATCTGCTCCCTCCTTAGGCTGCTCTACCCAAGGCCCACACCAAGGTTTGGTCCCTGCGGAGTGATCCTGCATACTCTTCCTACTGAGGAGCATTCAGTCTCATTTGTGAGACTTTGTCCTGTCTGCTCGTCTTGGGTATAGCCAGTCTGGGTCACTCAATAAGCCCCTTAACAACATGGTGTGTGAGTGTGCCTGGGTGTTTGCATGTCCACGTGTTCACCGTGTGACTGACGTGCTTTGGCTTGAACAACTCTGCAATGTGACAAGGATTACTCTAGCCAGGTATAAACATTTGTCCGTGGCCAAGCCTATACAATGTTTCTTCTTTAAACTGGGATGTTCACTCCCAACTTGGTGAGACTTGGAAAAGAGCCCCAGTGTTCCAAGGGCAAGGGTGAGGGTCTCCGGGTCCTGTCTCCTCCTCCTCCAGAGAGAGACCTTACCATGACAACTTCAGCCCTCCAACCTCTTGTGGAGGGGGCTTCAAAGGGGCTGCCGCCTGGGGGGTCTCTTCACTCATCCTGAAGTGTCCATGTGCTAGAGCCTGCGGTCTTGGTTTCTGGGGGCTGAGTGGTGGTGGATGCTCCCGCACAATGGCCCCCAATTCTACCCCAGAAAGGAGCAGAGCAAAGGCAGCCTCTCCACAGGAAGATGAAAGCCCACTCCCCTGTCACCCCGACTGCAACTTCTGCCTTCCCACAGTGGTCGCATGCTGGAGGCTCAGTTCTTTGATGAAGCCAATGGCACAAAGAACATTGTACAGGGCTCACAGAGGCAGATTTAGGGCCAAGACACCTCTAGCCTCAGAGCCTGGGAATAAGAAAGTGCCGGAAACTGGGAAGGACCTTTCAGGAGCTTGCCTTTCTAAGAATAATTCCTAAGGACCACAGAAAACATTTGGGCCTCTCTTCCTGAGAAAGAAAGCTGTGTTATTTCATCCACACTATGATGGATTGTGCCCTTAGCAGTTGTAGGGGAATATAAGAGGAGCAGGGTTAACCTTCGGCGGCGTCCCCGCTGGGTCCCCTATCCTGGTCTCAATCTCCTGCTCCCTGAAAAAAAAAAAACTCTGTTGAATTCCAGACCTTAGTTCTGAGCAGTCTGTGATTTCTGCCTTCATCTGTACGGACTTCCCTTACAACTTCCCTCCTGACTTCTATTGTGGAAGCTGGGTCTCTGGAGGAGACAGGAGGAAACAGCCTGTGTTTACCCTCATCACCTCCAGGTAAACAGACATTAGCATTGTTGTATGTAAGGGGTCCTTGCAGTATTTTCTAAAGGTAGGTCTCCTCCGTCACCCCTTCTGGTAGGGCTAATGTTTTTGTTTTGTTTTAATGATCCTGCTGATCTCAATCTCCTGAATTCTTAGGAGCCACTAACCTCCCCTTGTTCCAACCAACTCAGTCTACTTCCTCGATGGAAGAGTACATTTAAAAATCACCCAAGTAACTTTTGAAATGCTGCTGTGGGTGACCCCACTGTCTAGGCCTACGGCTAGTTAGGAAAAGCACTCTCTTACCCTCCAGCAGCATCCACAAGTGGGAGCCCACCCCTCACCCCCCATTTAGTTCCTCTGTGCTTTGTTACTGGCACCTGCATCCTCGTTCCCCACACTGAAATGCCGACAACAGTGTCTGTGTTTAGCCTTTCCAGTAGAATGCCGTTTGCCCAATCAGACGGGCCCTGGTTAGGAAAAGGGGTTTTTCTCAGCGCTCAGACCCAGTCTCCAGGACTCTGCATTGGGTTTGGAGACCACAGATTCCAGAGAGTGAGGTTGATTCTCCTTGCTTTGCTCTCTGTGGTTATAAGTATACCTGCCCCACTTTCCATCCTTGTACCTGTCTTTCACTCTCAATTCCATTATTGTCTTCATAGTCTCATTAGTATCTTAAATGATCATTTTCATTAATTTGTGATCTTGTTTATTGTTCTTTATTTTACTTCTTCCCTCACTATGCTGGGAGCTCCATGAGAAACTTTTACCTCATCTGTCTTTCTTTTTTTGCTATTTTGTTATATAGAACTGGGCACGATGCATGGCAGGCCCTCATTAATTTTGAATGAGTAAATGAATGAAGCAAGAAAGCAAGCAGGATTAGAAATCTATGAATTCCCTGGCAAATGCCATGATTAATAGCTTCACTAATATCCCAATAACCATTTCCTACAGGAATTTTGTACAAACAGCATCTCAGAATGAGCTGAGAATACCAGCTCATTCTGAATACCAGAGTATTTTCAGATCGATATAACAACTTTACCCTAACACAAAGAACAATGCATCAGAAGCACACCAGGTGTGATTGAAGGGATACCAAGAATTGTATCTGACCCTCAGGAGACCTCCCAACCTTTCTGGAAAGGGGAACAACTTTCAACTCAGAGTGAGAGAATCCTTATCAAGGAAGAAACTTAAACTTGAATTTCCACTGAGGGATAAGAAATGGAGAGCAGTGTGGAGAGTGGGATGTCTTGGAGACCCAGATTTTCAGAGCCCTGAATGGAAGAAGAGAAGGCAGTGTGTTACAAGGTGGAGGCTGAAAGGCTACTTCCAGTGCGGGGGTCTGTCCCAGTACTATGCAGCCTGTGTGACAGAAATGTCCCTTGTATTAGCTTGCTGATTAAAGTCTAAAGTCACATTCCAGGCCAGCACGAGGCCCAGAATCAGACTCTGGCTTGGGTCCAGAAGCCAGTTAGGGTGTAGGGTCCGACTATGAGACATGGGGTAAAGAGGAACCTTGGACATTGGCCTGGAGAACCAAAGAGATGGTGTTGGGATAAATTTCAGGGATGGGTGACGGCATAGGAATGACCTAGACATACAAGGGTCAGCTGTGGAGGTGTGGGCTCCACGCTGAGAGATGGAGCCCAGGGGGTGGGGAAGGCAGTGAGGAGGTGCTCCCTGAGGCCTTGCATGGAGGGGTCAGTTTATGGGGCGCCTGTGGCTTCCCCTGTGGGTGGAGAGGGAGCTGTTAAAGGCACTGAGCTGATCTGCACAAATAAAGATTTCTTTCTGAGGCTCCTTGTGTGTTCTTCCTCCCCAGCAAGACCACCTCCCCTGGTGAACCTCCTCCTTGACCCATGGTGACCAGTGCATAGTTCTGAGTACACAAAGCACTTGGTGTAGAGGTGGACACCCCACAGGCGCTGGGGTCCTTCTTCCCAGATTTCTCCTTAGCTTCAGGGGACACCCTGGGACACTTTTCCAGGAGCTGAGACAAGTCACCTGAAAGCATTTAGCTGAGCACAGTGGTTGTGAAGAACTCGGGGGCGGTTTGAGCATTCAAAGGGAGATATGTTTGCTAGTGTATGCAGCCCCAAGATCCACGTTTTACAAGAGAGCTGGGCAGTGCCGAGAGGGGCCTCCGTGCTTTTCATATTTCGCCTCTCCCACACTTGAGGCCTGGTGGGCGGCTTTCACTTTAAACTTAGAAAACATTCCAGCCCTTGCCCGTTAGTGTGACTCCTGATACGCCTCATAAACTATTCATAAAACAAAACGATTCCAGCCTGAGTTGCTTCTCCGTCTTCCTCCTCCTCAAGGTTTATTTTCCCCAGCCTGTTCTGCCCCCTCCACCTTCCTGGTTAACCCTTGGGGGCCTCACTTAACGAGGCATTGCAGCCTTGCGTGGATAATGTGGACACAGCTCCACACGTCCTCACGTGAAACCCTAGACCTTCTCTCTACCTCAATCCCCCATGTGTGATCCTTGTCCTTCTAGACAACCATGGGCTATTCCCTTTCCTCCTGTTCTTCAGCATCAAGGACATTTAAAATGCTTTCCAGCAAGGTTGTCCCTCTTCTGTGTCCCCTTGCCCCAAGTACCTAGGTCCTCAGGAGGCCTGAGAAGACAGTTGGCTGTGTTGTCGTAGGTTCTTCCTTTGCCCACAGACACAGGGTGTCACTTTTAGCGAAAGGTCACCGGTGGTTACTCATGGGACTAGAAATGAAGAATGAAGTTGGTGCAGTCCCCATTTTTACCAACCATGAGTTTGATGAACGGGAGGTTTTGCTGTAAACCTGGGTTCAAAGCTTGGCTTGGTCATTGTCTTGCTAGAAGACCTCTCTAAGCCTTAGCGTCCCATCTATTCATTCAGCCAATAATTAATGAGCACCTACTAGTATGTGCCAGGCCCTGTTTTTGGCCCTGAGGACTCAGAGGTGATTAAGCTGATGAATTTCTGTCCTCATGGAGCTGACATCCGAAATGAACTAGGAACAACAGGATAACCTACTGCACGGGGGGTAAGTGTAAATTTCCCCTAGGTTGAGCCACATGAAATTACAATTTTTAAGGTCAAAACTGTAGAGTAGTGATCATTTCATATAAATCAAACCAACAGCAAAGTGCCTAGTACACAGTGGGTTCTCAATGAAGAGGTAGGAAATGCCCATCTTCTTACAAAGGGTTTATGTACTCCTCAACAAGAAAGAAACTGTCTTCCAAAAGTCTAGTTCATTTAGTGAAAAATGCAGTTGAAATCAGGTATTATTTACAGCTCATGTTTTTTTATTAAGTGTTACGAGCCCATGAAGTCTCGAGAAGCAGCTGACAGGAAGTAGCTTGTTGAGTTTTACCCTGCGTTTTAATGCTCCCGTCCGCCAGACCGTATGACCAATATTTCAAAATATGCTGATCCTTTTCTTGAGTAGATCATCAGGGCTTAAAACAGACTTTGCATTATTCAAAGCATCCATAGGGGAAGAGTGGGTGAGAAGGAAGACCCTCTGTTAAACATTTATGTCTCATCGCTGAAGGGCAAGCGTAACCCATCTTGACTAAAACCTCTCCAAAAGGTTGAAATAAATTTCATACAATGAATCTCTTTTTTGCCGTCCAGAAAATATACAAAAGCAGGTGTCTAGACTTCCTGGTGTGTGTGGAAAAAAAACAAACAAAGAAACAAAAAAACCCAAAGCCTCCGTTTTTAATGTTTGCTTGTTTTCAGGTGCAGTTGGGGTTGTTAAGAAAACATTGATGCAGCTTCCCAGGGATTCCCGAGTTGCTGAGGCATTTGGCTTTTCAGGACTTGAAGGCAGTCACCAACTGCTACTCCTATGAGTTTGAGAGCATGGGGCCCTGCAGCCAGAAGACCCGACTTTGAATCTTGACTTGTACTTTCTAGGAGTGTAATCGTGAGCAAGTTCTTTTTTATCTCTAAGCCCCAGTTTCTTCATTTGTAAATTGAAAATAATGGGGTTGCCTACTGCTGGAATAGTTTTGGAGAACCAGAGGGAGAGTGCTTATAAAGCATTTATTAAAGTGTTGGGCATATACTTATTGTTATTGCTAATACTGATAATCAATTATTGTTATTGCGAATACTGATAATATGATCAGTGTTATTGTTACTGCTAATAATGATAATATGATCAGTGATACCAGTGTTATTATTTGGGGGACGTTGTCAGTATCTGTACTCTCATCAAGACTCAAAGGCGTGCAATTCCTTTGTGATGATTCTTCTGTTTTGCCCAGGTTCATTTTCTGCCCTTCTCTGTTCAGCTCCACCCCCTCGGATTGGGTTACCCAAACTTCCCTTACTTCTGGGCTCCAGTTGACTTAGGACAGTGAGATACACCATGGTATGAAACATAAAACCAAAAGACTGTAAACATTCTTAGGTGGGACTAGATTTGGTTAGAACAACATCTTGTGCCGGAGACTTCCGTTACATGGCTTAGATGACTTTCAATATAGTCCCTCTAGCTTATGTATATGCAGAAGACACAAGTAGGGGAAATCACTTAATATAAAACAAACAAACAAACAAACAAATTCAACCTTCTACCTGCCTTCTTGAGAGATGACCATTGCTTACTATGGGGTCTTGCAAGCAACAATAATTATTTTTAAAGCAATTGCTTGGCTATTTTTTGGGCATCTCTTTCATGTTGGACTTTTTTTTTTTTTTTTTAAACCCACACTTCGAATCAACAGAAATGGCAAGGTTTTTCTTAAGAACCAAGAACATCTTTTGTTGGAAAAAATGTTTTCTGGATATGTTAAAGTACTTCAGAGTGTCCTTTCTTTTGATTGGCACAAACTAGAGATTGGGTTGCTTATGTGGCCCTTTGGCCTCCTGTGAAATTAAGAGGCCCATCTTAGAACCTTGACTGTCCTCTCTCCTTTTACTCCAGCCTCTCCTCTATTACACCCTTGAAGTTTACTGCTGCCACACCTCCCAGAGGCATCTGCTTTAGCACTCCCATCACTGGAAAAGATCAGGCAGACACCTCTCTCAGAGTTTCAGTTTCTGTAGGCATCAGAGCTGTCCTAAAGAACTTATCCTGCTGGTTCCCTCTCCTGCCTGGACCTCCTAGATCCAACCAGAACCAGGAAGCATTTAAGACCTGTTTGTCAGTGAAGGGAAACCCATGTGGTAGGAATAACTAGACTTCCATATCTGCCTAGGATATTTCCAGAAAGTTCCTTGTTGCTCACTGGCCAAGGGAAGTTCTGAATCTTGGAGAGTTCAGAGTGTTGTGACCAGGAGAATTTTGTTCTCCATACAGAATGCTTCTGAGTTATGACTTATGCTGTTTATGAAAGTTGGTAATATCTAAGGTCATCCACCCACTAGATCTGAAGAGTCTGCTTAACAGGCAGTGAGAAATTCCTAATGGAGTCAGAATAATTTATTCTTTTATCATAAAAAATTTATTAATCACCTTCTCCTGCACTGGATATATGATAACAAACAAAGTGGATACAATTTCTACTTTTAAAGAGTTTAGATATTAGAGCTGTGCTATCTAATACAGTAGCCACTAACCACAGGTGGCTATTTAAATTTAAACTAACCCAAATTAAATAAAATTTAAAATTGTGTTCCTCAGTCACACCAGCTCTACTTCAAGTACTCAGTAGGCACGGGTACTAGTGCCTACCACTTGGACAATGCAAAAATAGAATATTTTCGTCATTGTAAAAGTATTTTTGGACAGTGCTCGTTTGGAGAAGTATACAGATCAGTAAAAACCAGTTAATAAAAAGTATATTAAATGCTATAATGAGAAAAATACTGGCAGCTGTGGGAGCCCACAGGGGGCACTATAATTTTTAGAATCCTTGGTTGTAAATGATGGAAAACCAACTATCAGTTATTTATTGACACAATAATGTTGTGTAACAAACCACCCCAAAATTCAATGAATTAAAACAATAAGTATTTCTTTAGCTCACAAGTCTATGGATCAGAAATGTATACTGGGCTTAACTGGTAGTTCTTCTGGTTTTGGATGACTCACTTCCTTGTGTTGTGGTCAGGTGGCTATTGGTTAGGGCACGTTGACAACCAGGCCATGTATATCTCATTTTCCAGCAGGGTAGCTTGGGGGTGTTCTTATGGCAATAACAGAAATGTAAGAGTGAGCAAATTTCACCATGTGAGCACATTTAAAACCTCCGTTTGTGCCTGCTAACCTTTCAATGGCTAGGGCAAGTGACGAGACCTGCTCAGATTCAAGGGGTAGGGAAATGGACTGTGCCTCTTAGTTAGAGAAATTGCAAAGTCACGTGGCAAAGTCATGCATATGAAAAGGAGAATTAGAGATAGTGATGGATTAATCTACCATGCCTCTTCAAACTGGCTTAATTTTAGAAGGTCATTTATTGGCTTATAGAATTCAGAAGACTAAGCATAGTCTAGCTTCAGTCACGAGTGGATATAGGTGCTCAAAGTGGTGAATAATCTATCATAATCCCTCAGCTATGCTTACCACTGTGTTGTTTCTTTCTTAGCTAATCTTTCCCTGGGTAATACCAAAGGTGATTCCAAACAGGTCTAGACTTACCCCATCAGACTTCACAATCCAGCATAAACAGTTCTGGCATTGATCTCATTGGGCTGTCTTGGGTCATGTGCCCAACTATGAACCAATCACTGCACCCTGGGAAACTGAATGCTTTTACTGGCCAGATAAGTGCAGATCCATGGAGCCTGAGAAGGGAAGAGATAGATGGAGACCAGAAGAAAGATGGTTTCCTCAAGGATAACAGGCATACTCTTCCCACAAAAAGGGGACTACATGTCAGGAATGGAAATAATAAATGTCTGCTATAGGCAGACTTTGGGAGGAGGTGATGTGTGTGTTCCATGCCAAGGTGCAAATGAGGAAATACAGAACTGAGAGCCAGCACAGGACGCTGGAAGGTTTTAAAGAAGTTTCAGTCTGCAGTAGAGTGGTATATTCATGGTAAACTAAAGTGAAGAAAGGAGTGGAATGAAGGGAAGGAGAAGAAAAGACAAATAGAAAGTAGTATGAGAGAATGAGGGTGAAGAGAAAAATGGTGAAGAAAGAAAGCAGGGGAGAGAAATAAAAGAAACAGATAGATAGATAGATAGATAGATAGATAGATAGATAGATAGATAGATAGATAGATAGATAGAGACAGAGAGCAACAGAGAGAGAACAGGCTCTGAATTGTTTGTCCTGATATTTCAGTTCTGATTTTCTGGATTCTCCAATCCATGACTGTTCTCACACTCTTGCAAATCTTTCTGTCAGTTTCCTCAACCCTAAAGTAGGCACTAAAATACCTGTCCTGTCTGTTACATACCACTGCCGTTTCAAAGGATCTAAAAGATCCCAAAGCCCTGTAAAACATTATACAAGCATGATTGTTAGTAGGGCAAGAAGGCTTTCAAATAAGACCCCACAGATAGCACTGCACCACCAACCCCTTAGAGTCCATCTCTGGACCGACTCTTGGAAGACATTGAAAATAGGCTCAAAATATCAGTTAGAATCAAAGGTCAGACAAAGAGCTTCCCAGACAAGAAAAGCTGAAAAAGTTCATAACCGCCAATCAGTATTACAAGAAATGTTAGAGAGACTTCTTTAAAAGAAGATAAAAAATATGAATAATAAAATGGCAATAACTATATATCTATCAACAATTACTGTAGATGTTAGTGAATTAAATGCTCCAATCAAAAGATAGGGTAGCTGAATAAATAAGAAAATAAGACCCTTACAAATGCTACCTACAAGAGACTCACTTCAGATCTAAAGACACACAGAGACTGAAAATAAAGGATGGAAAAAGATTTTTCATGAAAATGGAAATGAAAAAAAAAAAAGGAAAACTTGGGGTAACAATACTTATTCCAGACAAAACAGACTTTAAAACAAAGGTGATAAGAAGAGACAATGAAGGACCCAGTAATACCAGTTCTGGGTATTTATCCAAAGAAACACAAAACACTACGTTGAGGGGACGTGTACATCCATATGTTCATTGCAGCATTATTTATAATAGCCAAGATATGGGTGTCCATCAGTGGATGAACGGATAAAGGAGAGGTAGTACATATATGCAATGGGATATTGCTCAGCCATAAAAGGAATGAAATTTTGCCATCTGCATAACATGGATGGATCTAGAGGTTATTGTGCTGAATGGAGTAAGTCAGACAGAAAAGACAAATGCCATATAATTTCGCTTATATGTGGAATCTAAAGAACAGAACAAACAAACAAAACAGAAATAAACTCATAGACACAGAGAACATTTTGATGGTTGCCAGATGGGAGGGGTTGGGGGGTGTGTGTGAAAAGGGGAAGGGATTAAGAAGTACAAATCGGTACTTATAAAATAGTCATGGGGATATAAATTATAAGCATAGGGAATACAGTCAATAACATTGTAATAACTGTATGATGTCAGATGGGTACTAGATCTATCAGGGTGATCATTTTGTAAGTTATATAAATGCCTAAACACTACGTTGCATGCCTAAACTAGTACAATATTGTATGTCAACTATAATTGAAAAAAATATTAAAAAAAAGAAAATAGACTTTAACATATCATCATTCCAAATTTTTCCCACTCCTTAGCAGTAAATAAAGCTCCAGTCATGGGCCAAAAGGTATAGCTCCATGAATTTTTACTTATGTGAATGTATAAATTGTTTATGCCTGTATGTTACCAACCAGAACAAGATACAGAACATTTCCAGCACCTTGGATGGTTTCATTGGGCCCATTACCAGTCAATACTCTTCCTAGTAACCACTCTTCTGGCTTCTATCACCATTGATTAGCTTTGCTTGATCTTGAACTTCACACAAATGGAGTAATACAGTATGTACTCTTTTATGTCTGGCTTTTGCTCAATATAATGACTTTGAAATTTATTCATGTTATTGTGTATACCAGTAATTTGGTTTCCCTACTGCTGTGTAGTATTCTATTGTATAAATGTATAACAATTTATCTATTCATTTGCCTGTTTATGAACATTTAGGTTGTTTCCAGTTTGGGGCAATTTTCAATAAAGCAGCTGTGAACGTTCTTGTACATGTCCTTTGGTGGACGTGTTTCTATTTCTCTTGGATAAATACCTAGAAGAAGAATTGTTGAGTTATAGGTTAGATTTAGATTTAGTAGGAATTACTAAATATTGTTTTCTAAAATAGTTGTATTAATTTATGTTTTCATCAGGGTTCTGGCCAGTAGTCCCATTGCCACACCTGTCACCTGGTTCCAAGCCTGATTTACTTTCTCTCTCATACTCCATGCTCATCTTCTCAGAAGAGAGATCTGGGTCCTGGCATGTTCTGGAATCTAGAAAAGGCCACCATGCCAACCCTTTATCACAAGCTGGTTTGAACCTAAAGGCAGTTTCTTTCTCCTCCCCTACTGCCTATCGTGCAGCCGGTCTTCTTAAAAGACTGTATGGTGAAACAAACATATCTGGCCACAGACTGGACCACTGGTATATCCCTACTGCGTGTTTGTTGACTTCCTAGTGTCTCAGACACCACCATATGTGCCCCATCATCGGAACCGCCATTCAGAACTTCGCTTAAATGTCACCTCTTTGAATAGCCTTCACTTCACCCTCATAGTTCAATTCTTTCACCTCTCCTTATTTTTGTCACAACTTGAAATAATATATACAGAGGGTGCCAAAAAAATGTATACACATTTTAAGAAAGGAAAATTGTATTAAAATTGTAATACTCAATATATACCGATAACAAAAGATGAATCTAAATCACGTTTGACTTCTACAATTACAAGAGGTGCTCAAAGTGGTTACCGCCAGCGTCCAGACACTTCTGATTACGGCGAACTACTGCTTGAACAACGTTGACCAAAGTGTCCTTTGTATACATTTTTTGGCGCCCCGGTATATATAAATTTGTCTAGTTATTTATTTTATGCCTTTCCTTCTCCTCCTGCCTGCCCCTCAACAAACTACAAAGTGCCTGGGCAGAAACATCATCTTTCTATCTTAAATGTCTAAAGCAGTATCCTGAAATACTTGTAAAAATGCTTAATATATATTTATTGAATGTTCGATTGGATTGTTTAGATTTTCTCTAAACCTGTCGTGTAAAACCAAGATCTTTCCATCAGCATTTATTATATGCTAGCTACTATCTGTTTACTATATGCTGCATACTAAGCCAGTGTAGATAAATTTGGTTATCTGATTTGTGTTTCATCATAACTGTATGAAGGTAGGAATTATTATGATTTACATTTTATAGTTGAGGAAAATGAGGCACAGGGAAGCTCAGTGATGTGGTGGCAGCCACGAAGCTTAGTCCAGTAGCAGAGGCGGGGCTTTAACCCAGGCCCGTCCACTCCACACCCACGTGCACTTTGGTGTGTGTTCCTAAAAGCTCTTGTTATTATGAGCCAAACATGGCCAGTTGAATACCAACGGCAGTTCCCATTGCACGGCGTGTGGCCCACTATCTTTCCTGATAGGTGGGCAGAAGAGGGTTAAAGAGGAGTTCTTATTTATGGTCGTTCTATGAATTTCCTGTGAGAGGCCACAAACACAGGAATAGAATATTAAAAAGAGCAAAGGCAAGGACACTAAGTAGGCCAACTGAAGGACTTTGGGGATCTGCACAAGTACCACTTGAAGAGAGAACCCTGGGAGGAGCTGAGGAACTTGGGCTTGACTTTGCCCCTTTTTTCCTGTGACCTTGGGCCAGATTCCGCACACATCTAAGCTTCAATTTCTTCATGTACACAATGCAATATAATAATCCCTGGTATATACTAATCACTCATAATAATAGTGGTCCTTATTTTCAATGTTAATACATTAATTTAGTTATTGGTATTTTTAATATGATAGCTACCAATACTAATACGGTGCACTGAATAAGAGACACAATTAAACTCCCATCTCCGCTCTAGGACTGCACTGCAAACACTTACCGTCTCCAATCCTCAGTGACTTTGTCTGAAATCTGGGCTAATCTGTACCTGCTGTGTATGGCAAACTTGCAGGACTCAGTGTTAGAAGGAGCTGAAGGTGTTTAGATGAGGTTGATACACGTGGAAAAGTTTGTCTTCTTAGCTGTAGTTGATGTGAAAGAAGGTAGTAAGCAAGGGAGGGCAGGGTCTAGAAGTCCCTTGCCCTCACAGACATGCCCTCCGCTGCTTTGAGACCTCTCAAGAGCTGTCGCCGTTAAAGGAGTGCAGGTAATGGTGCTCCGTGTCAGGGAGCATCGTGGGAGGGGAGAGTGGCTTTCACTTTGTGGTTGTCAGTAGAACCAGCTGGTTCTGCTGGCTGTAGATTATCTTTGTTTGGGCAGGTCCAGTCTGGTTTGACAAGGCAAACTACAGGTGAGCTTTTGGACAAATTCTGAAAGAGCCTCTCGTTGGGAAGATGCCATGGAATACAGCCGGCACCGATGGTGCAGGACTTTTCTTTAATGTCTAGTGTACCTCATGCTCAAAATAATAATTGAAATATATGCTGTTTATTACATTCACATATGTTTGTAATCAAGGTACAACTCTAGCGGATGAGAAGCAAAAAGCTATAATTTGCTGCTTAGCTTCATAGTTGTCGTACATTCATTTAAATAGCTTTATTTATCTTCTTCTCCATAAAGAACCTTCCATATTGCAAATTTATTGAATGGCTAATGGCCTAAAAGTATGGGGTTCATTATAGAGCGATGTATTTATTGCAGTGTTAATTAAATAAAAGCATTGTAATCTTTCCAAATTGAACAATTATGTTCATTTAAACATTTTAAACAGAAAAATCTTTTATACGCTAATTGAGTTGCATAATGAAAAGCATGTGTAATGGAAATTTAAACAAAACAAATACTGAAATAATTTGAACAATTTTTTTTTTTAACAATATAAAATGTCTACCTCCATCTTTATTAGAGATATACTAACGGCCAGCTTGCTTTCAGAACTGGTGACCTCTGCGCAGAGTGTATGGTTTCAGAGCCCACTGGCCACCCTCACATACCATCTGGCCAACCCTTAGACATCAGAGTTCTGGTTGGCTACCAGCCGCAGCCTCTGACACTCTGGCTGTTAGCCTGCATCCTGACAGGCTGGCTTGAGGCCTGTAGGCCAAGCTGACAGCCTTTTCTGCAGAGTCTGATGAATGGTTTCTGGCAACAGACAGCTATGTTCTGACTGCCTGTGAGAGCAGTACCTCATCTAAAACATGTATACTGTCTCTCCCAGCTTGCCTGAGGTCGGGGCTTCAGAAGTGCCTTCTGCTGCTGATTGTTTTACACCCAAAAGGGGTCTTTATTTGCTCTTGGAATTCCCATTCCCTCCCCATCTCTGTCAGGCTGTAAGGGGTTGGTGACAAAAAAGGTGCCATCGTCAGCATGAACGGGATTAGCTTTATTGGTGCACTCCAGTAAAGATTTTTCGCTGCCTGTATTTTGTGGCTCTATCCCATGCTTCAGTTATTTAGGGCTAAATCTTAATGTTACATTGAGACGGTAGGAAGGGGTGTGGAGAGAGAAAAACAGGCACATTTTTCAACTAGATGCTCATTTCCTGGTCCCACAGAGGATTTATGTGGGATCCTTGGTTTGCCCATGTCTCATTCTCCAATTCTCCACTTTTGAAATGGTCTTTACTTTAGCTAGACTCTATTAACGCCGTCTTGGAGACATGGCAAAATGTAGGAGAGTTGCTTCCATTTTCTGACACCTAGAGTTTGCTTGGATTATCAAGAGGCTTAAGGATAAGTCACTGTATTAAAACCTTCAATTACCGAGAGGTAGCAACAGTAAGTTGCTTTGGAAGCAAATTCCTGCTTGTCTTATCCTTAGGATGAAGTTTTAGAAACATGAGTATCTAATAATAATCCCCATACTGACTAAATATATTAATAAAAAAGGCTTATGGCAGCCTAAATGAAAAATGTATATACTCTGATTAGGCTTGTAACTCAGGCGCATTTTTCCTCTGACCCATTCATGAAAACTTGCCCAAAATGTCACTCATGCTGAAGGGATTTAAGTGGATCCCAAAAGAATGGAGAAAAATTCATAAGGTCAATTCATTATGCCCAAGGTGATGGTGGTAAGGTTAATTGAAGACAGGTGAATACTCAACATGGAAGACATATCTCTGGCTCCGTCAAAACTTGGTGAAGAGAGTCTCAAGCCTGGACTGTGTTCCTTAAGAGAGTCTCGTCATTGGCCTTGACTTTACAGATGGAAAGAAAGAGGCCATTCAAAGAAAAGCCATGTTAGTATGCCCCCTTATTTTCCCTTCCCAGCTAAGGCTCCAACTTCTAGTATAATCTTGGGGAATGGAGTGGGGTCTGTGCCATTGATTGGTGGGGGCATCGACACTTTAAAACAAGGTTCTACCCCTTGACTACCTTCTCTATGCCTCTCACAAACCACCTGCTGGTGCTTCAAGCTCACTTTTCACTTAACTTCTTTTCATGTATTTTGGCCATAGTCCTAACAATCATTGAAAGGCGCCATTTTGCAGAAGGTGATAGAGAACCAGCTACAGGTTGAGATGGTTTAGAGAGAAGGTCTGGAGATGTTGACTAGGGATCTGACTCATATTTTATTCCCAGTGTCATCACCATTTAGCTATGAGGTTATGCCTGGAATTTGCAGAGAAAGTTCTCAGGGCCTTGAGGAGTAAAACTAATAATAATAATAATAATAATAATAACAACAACAACAACTTACCTAAGATCGGGGAGCTTCTAAATGGCAGAACTGGGGTTTGTGTTTAGGTAGTTTAGATTCAGAGTTTACACTCTTAACTACTATTATATACTAGTTCTGTGGGTTCTTTGAACACAAACTCTGTTTTGAAGTTATTATTATTGATGAGGCTACTGATGATATGAACAGCTCCTTATAGACCTACACACTGTATCATACTCTATAAATTCTGACACACATTATTTCCGAACAATCCAGGAAGGTTGATATTTGTGCCACTATTTAATGAAGGGGCACACTGAGGTAGTTACTGAATTTATTCCCAGGTCATATAACCAATAAATGGTAGATTCAAGTCTAGGCCTGAGATTCATAATATTTATAACACTCTCCCCAAACACGCCAACCTCGACTTCTTACCTTTAAAGGGGAGAATTGACTGATTTAGGAAAAATGAAATCCCCACTGGGATAGTTCATTGGTCACAGCTACACAAAGGGTGGTCTCTTTCATGGGTACCCGGACCATTTGTTTTCAGGATTTCCAGAGCTGGGGCACCCCTCTATTGACATGACTAACTGGAACATGACCATATTATTTTGAGGAACAATATGTATGCTTATTCCTTATAATTATAGTCATGTTTAGTGGGCAATGCACTGTTCGACCAGCTTTGGGATAGAGTTAAAAACACTGCCTTGTAGGGTTAAGAATACCCGTCACTCATTTGCTCAGTCACTCAACATGTTTATTGAGCTTTTACTAAGTTCTAGGCACTGTTCAAGGTGCTGCTGACACCATGGAGAACAAGATAGGAAAAAATAGCAGCTGGCCTCTTGGAGCTCACATTCCAGTTGGAGGGACAGATTCTAAACTAACCAGTATAGATAAGGGCCATAAAGAAAATTAAAGCAAAAGGAATAATAGCCCACCTCCAGTGAAACCCCTCCAGCATCGATACCTTTCCCCTCATTCACATTCAACATTTCCATCTTGAAAATAGGAGTAGTAACCCCTGCTTAGTTTTAGTGTTGTGTGTGGTCTTTGTGCCAGGCAGCAGGCTGGCTGTTGGGAACAAAACCAACAAGATCCTGTGTACCTGGACATACAGCTTTGAGTGGAAATAATAATAAACGAGTAGAGAGAAAATAATTATAGCGTGTGTTAAATCTATGGAATTTGGGGTTCATCAACTTTTTTTTTTTATATAAGGGGTAGTATTTCTGGCTTTGAAGGCCATGTAGTCTCTGTCACAACTACTCAGCTCTACCATTGCCGTGTGAAAGCAGCCACAGACTGTGTGTAAACGAATGGGCATGGCTGTGTTCCGATCAAATTTATTTACACAAGCAGGTGGACTACCAGATTTGACCCTCAGGCCATAACTTGATGACTCTGCTCTAGAAGATAACAAGATGGGAACTACTCAAGAGATTCTCAGGGAAGTGTTCCTTGTGGGGCTTGACTTTTAAATGTCGAGCTAAGAGAAGAGAACTTAGTTATGGGAAGGAGCGTTCCAGGCAGAGAAACGGCAAACACAAGGCACAGAATGGGTAGAGAAGAAGGTCTCAGACGTGGTTGAAGGCTGAATGACAGGTATACCAGAGCTGTGAGGAGAGGAGAGGTATGACGTAGGCTGAAGAGATATGCAAGCACCCAAGCATAGGGAGGGAGGCTTGCAGGCCCTACATCAGAGATAGAGGTCTCTCATCTGTCTACTTAGATTGGAAGATGGGATATGAGCCTCTCCTTCTAGAACAAGGATCCCACTCAACCCAAAGAAGCCAATTTATCTATTTGTGCTTGGAGGGAACTTTTTTTTTTTTTTTTTTTGAGAGAGTGATGATGGGAAGAATATGCCGAGGGTCAACTTCATGAAAATGATTTCACCCATAAATCCTTGCAAAACCCCAATCAGTATTTTGGCCCAGTTTCCTTTCAACGATGGTTGTTATTTAGAGCTGATAATTGCACACAGCTATTATTATCCAGGATGGGGAAAACTCAGCGGTTCACAAGTTCAGCTCAGATAAGCACTTTAATATTTGGTTGCTTAACCTTCCCTCGTGAGCCAACATGATACTTCTACCTTCCCATCTTCCCTAGAGGCCAAGTCCTGAGCAGCAAATCCCCCAGCCTCTAGCCATTTATGTGGCTATTCTCGTTCCACTGTAAAACTGCAGTATGTTTTCCAATGCATTGTGTACCTTGCGTGTTTCTCTACGAGCCCACATGGTTTGGTTCTCCCCCTGCCACCTTTACACATAAACCCCTCCCTCTGAGCTTGCTCCTCGGCAGGTAGCTTCGTACTGTGGGGACTTATTTCTAATCACTGAATCCCTGAGAAGGAAGTGGTCAGAGCCATACAAGAGGTTTCAGAGCTTCTGAGAACTTTATTTTCTCCCTGGGCAGCACGGAGATCTGCTTTCCTGCCCTTTATGGGATTTCAGGGGATAGTAAAGACGTACTCAGCAAACAGTTTTCAACCTCACGTGTCCCATGTTTGTGACATCTGTCTTCTGTTGCCTGGGTATATTTTTCCTGGATTGGATGAAATTTTGAACAAAGACTCCTGCTTTTATTTCCGGAAATTTTGTGCGTCATTGTAAATCATATGTAATTATGTGCATAAGAACAAAAAAAAGAAATATTTGGGTTGGACTCTGAAGCTTTGATTTGGCTACTTTAGCCAGTTAAGTCCAATTGAATGGAGTCATTTTCAATATCCCCCTAAAGGTAGTTAAGTAATAGTAATGGGGTTTTCCCAAGGGGATTGACTGAGCGAGTTAGGTTCATTAAGGCAACAAACCAATTATCTGTAGAGAATGGATTGGTCCATTACAACATGGTGCAAAAAAACCTCATCTTTGATAAAACAGCAGAAGTAGCTGCTGCTGGCATGTGCGTGTTTGTGTGTGTGTGTGTGTGTGTGTGTGTGTATGTGAGTGTGAGTGTGTGTGTTTGTGTGTAGGATATTTTCATTTGAGTCAGCTTTTAAATTGTTTGTAAGGAGACACCCCACAAAATAGGCTGTGATATTGAGGGGCAGCTAGATTCAGGCTGGCAGAAGGGCATGTGCCCAGAAGGCACAGCCCCTCACTTGCAGAAGTTGATTTTCTGCTAGTGACAAGACTAGTTATCAGCTCAATGCACTTGTCTGCAGTGGTTTAAACCATCTCAGTGTATGTGGAATCAGAGCATATAAAGAACATTTCTTTCTGAAGCACCTCTTGGTTTGGAGTATGGGTTACTAGCCATATGAACTGATTTTGGCTAATTGGAGCCTTGCGGAACTTATTAGGAGGCAAATGGGAAGCTCATAGAGAGAGGAATGAGAACATAGAATGGTGAGCAGGTGTCAAGGGCTGGTGGAAGGGTCAGGACAATGGGAACAGAAAGGGAAGCAAAGCCACAGCCAGGTCTGTCTGATCAAATGAGTTGCTATTTGGGGGCCTGACCTCCTGCCCTTGAGTTCTGAGACCAAGGTTCAAAGTCCTGGGAGAGAGTTTGTCCTGTTTATGCTGAATCTATGAAAGATGAGTCTGACTCTAGCCCTTTGACTTCCATGGAGGAAAGTGGTACTGGAATTATACTCCCTCCGAGGCAAAATGGAGCCATAGGTGGAAGTTACTTCCTGGTATGATATTAGGGTAATTAGGAAATTAGTAAATTAAGGGGGAGAAAATAGGCAGTGAGCAAGCAGGCAGAGAGAGAGAGAGAGAGAGAGAGAGAGAGAGAGAGAGAGAGAAGAGGGAACTTTTGTGTGGTCTTTTCAGAGAAAAGTTCATAGGCAGATGTCTTGACTCAACACCTGCCATGTTTACCAGGACAGATTCCAAATCCTAAATTTCGAAATTCCTAAATTTCGTTGTCATTCAGTGGTTTTCTATTTTACCTTTCTGATAGTGGCAGTTGGGATTGGGGACTTGGAAGGAGAGACTGGGGAATACAGACAAGAATGGTTTGGTAACATTAAACCCTCAGGAGGCAATACATTTCATGCTAATATAACTAGTGTTTTCACATTTGATTCATTTTTTTTTTCATGGCTCTCTCTGGTCCACACACATCAATGAAATCACTCATTCATTCACTTACGATTTTATTTTCTATGAAAAATTTATTGAACACTGACTTTGTAAAAGGCAACCCTTAAATCTTGAAAAAGGGGTCACTAAGGATCTATGACCTCACCTCCTAGACAGGACGTCAGACCTCTAATCACCTATTATAAAAGGCAGAATGGAAGAAATGACAAAAGGACAGGAGTAAGAAGGAGAGATCATACCCAGTTAGAGAGAACAAAGGAAGACTGCCCAGAGGAGGTAGGATTTGCACCAGACTTTGGAGGATTAATATTATGTACCCTTAAAGCTAGGGAGACTCAGAGGTAATGCCTATACTGCAGTGATGGAGACGTAATCATGTATAGGTGTGTGTGCATATGTAGGTCCATCTCTATGGCTTCACATGTGCACTCAGAGAGGGGGATAGTCAACTTTCAACTGGTACAGCAAGGCACTCTGGGCACTGACCAATTAGAACTTTCACTGACCAGCTGAGCCCACCAACGTGTAATTAAGCACCAGCCTTACCTATGATATCAGTGAAATCCCTTTTGTACATGTTTAACTTCGTCAAATGAACCAGGTCCACTCAGATCAATTTTGGGCATCATTCCCTTCAGTTGGGTTATGCCTTAGGAGGGCATACGTTGGGAATTAGGAATCTGATGTTTTCTTATTCTGTTCTGTTTTCTGAGTGTATCTACTAGTATGAGCATCTGCCTATGTTGAGGGAAGTTCTGCTATTTACAAATCTATATTGTTTGAAGAACATGACCCTTAAATTCAGACCAACTACTTCCTGCGGTGCTGCCCTGATGATAAAGAAGCCTCTTTCCATACCAGTGGACAGATTGGCTGTGTTGCCCTCACTAACAGTATTCTACTCCACGCATAGTTCCAGGGATGAACAGGGAGAGGTCAATTCTTGTCAAGTTGTGCCTTGCTGACTTTGGAAACAAACGCCCTTGTCGTGAGCTTTATTGGGCACAGTCTGATACAGGCATGTAGGTAGCATAACAAAAGGCACAGATATATACCCAGGAGCAGTCCCCACCTAACGTCCTCCAGTGGACAGCAGCCATTGGTTGTGAGCCATTCTGGACTTTCTGGCTACAGCTGAGTGGAATCACATGGCATTTCCCTTTTTTTCTTTGCTCTTTACCCTTTGGAACCATCCCTTCACCTCCACCTATACCCTCCTCCTTATGTGACCCCACAACACCTTGCTATGTTGGTGGTGAACAAAGAGAAGAAATTGACCTGTGGCTTTCCTTCATGGCTGAGTCCACAGCAGCCTCTGCCGGTCCTCACTCTACACCTTACAGCTTCTCAAACTCTATGTCACATCAACTGAATGGGATCTTCTGGACTGCGTATTCACATAAGTAAAATAAAGAAAAATGTCGGTGAAGACCCTATGTATATCTATATCTATATATCTATATCTATATCTATATCATCTATCTATGTATATATAAATTATATATGTTCATTTATTTATAAGTGTGTGTATTTTTTTTTTTCTCATTGCTAAATGGAGTCAGGTGGTCAGAGCTTGGACCGATAGCTGGGATCTGAATCCTGGTCTAATCTTTAGTGGCTGTGATAATGAGCCAAAAAAAAAAAAATACAAATATGCCAAAAACAAACAAACAAACCTCTCTATGTCTCAGGATCCTCAGTGGTGGGAAGTATGAAATAATACCACTAACCGAATAGGATTTTTGTGAGGATTAAAGAAGTCAATGCATATGAAGTGTTTGGTACAAAATCAGTGCTCATAGTCAGCTCTTATTTTTATTATTTTAAGTGAGGACGGCGGTCATTGCCAATGATAGAGAAATAAGGGAGTTACTTGTCCCAGAGATTTGGGGTAGCATGTTTCTAGTGTTACCATGGCAAGGAGCATTTCACCCCCCAAGGAGCCACACTGAATTTTCTCACGTGGAGACCTCATTTAACATGGAGGTGAGGTGCTAGCACCCTCCATCCATTATGCCTGGTGGGAACACAGACTGGGAACATAAACAATTCTGGCCACTTCTTCCTGGGAAAACGTGTTTCATACTCTGCCCACTCAGCCTACCAAACAAGGCATAGTGTAACCTTAACGACAATTCTACCTGGGAAGGTGATGCTAGGGATCCAGAGTCAGGGTAGAGGGAGTAGAGAAAGTAAGACCTTCTGGACTAGTTGGCAGTGGTCATATCTGGGTTCTCAGGCCTGGCCAGAGACTCTGGCGGACTCAGATGACTGTAATTTGGATCAAGTGAGAAACTGTAGGTGAAAGGGCAAAGTGAAGCGCTGGGAGTTGTGTAAGCAATTATTGTAAAGAGCAATGATATAAGCAAGGATCGCAGAGCTGAGGATGGTAACCTGACTAAATTACCCTGTAGAGCGGCTGGGAACGGGCATTAGCTGATCCATGAATTCACCGATACTGTAAGCAATTATTTGTATGTGTGGGTTGTATAGCTCAAAAAGGGTTAAGATCCATTGTTATAAAGAACTGTGCACATTTAAGGTAGGGCTGTCTTTTAAGGCATGCTTTTAAAACAGTGCAGAGAATAGATTTTTGTTTGTTTTTAAATTATAAAATAACCTTGGACAATTCTCACTAAGCAGTGGAGTTTTAATCAAAACTTTAGCTAAAAGGTAATACAAGAAAAGATGTATACATTCTAGAAAGTAAATAGAACATCATCCCAATGTTGTTCAGGCTATCACACACCGCTCTCCAATCTCGGTGTAAGATACTGTGTTTTTCTAGAATAGAGGAAAAAAAATGTTGTATCAGTTCCTGTGTTGCAATTCCTTCTGGAATCCATTTTAAGAGACAAGCATTTATCTTATTGAACTATTAACACCATTTATCTCCAATTTATAAAATGTCTTCCTTTATCTACCTCCCTTCAACAGTCATAGTTATCACTCCCACAAACACATACATATCACTTATACAAAAATGTCTGGGAGTTATAGGATTTTTTATCTGAGGGCTTTCCTCATTGCTTGTTAAGCATTTCTTACTATCTAGTTATTATATTTAGTGTTCATCTTAGATGACAGACAGATCACTAAAATTTTAGTAATTGCCTATGAAAGAAAAGATCAGAAATCATTAGGAGGTTTCAAATTTCGTTTGTATCCAGCTAATTGAGTGAAATCTGCAGAAACAGGGACTAATTGTCTGTCCTTTGCCCCTCGGTGTGAACACAGATCTGGTTTCCAAAGGGAAAATTCTTGCATCAGAAATCAGTCAATGGTTTAATAAATATTTGATTCAGAAGCTCAGTTTGAACCTCAAGGGATCCAGTGTACAGAATAATTTGGATTTCTTCAATCTGCCTCTAGGTCATCCCAGGGACAAGTTGTGTCCCTCCCAGGGCGGCTGGCCACCAGGCTTTCCAAGCGTAGCTCTCATTTCTCTTTGTGAAAAATCTGGCTTGACTGTGTTTTCCAAACAGAATTCCCTTTCTGAAATGCAAATTCACACTCTTATTTCAAATCCAGGTGAAGACTCAGCACATCAATTCGCTTGTTTCAAGGCCAGGCATAGAGTAGCGACCTATCAAGTGATGACATTTTTTAGATGTATTGGGTCCTGAAAAGGTGTTTGAAACAAGAATCAAATTAAAAACTGAGTGGTTACATATGTGTAACTGACTCTGTTGCAAGCCATTGAAATGGAATGTATTGAGGCCGCCATTTGCTTCAGTTCCAGAGAACCTTTCTCTGCAAGCTTGACTGGAGGTGGGGCCATTTTCTTGGCTGTTTGGCTATGGTGTTGCCTGTTCTGTTTGACTTGGGGGCGTGGCTCGCCTTGGGATCCCAGTCCAGGGTTCCCATTTGTGAGAAACATGATCGCAGAGGTAATTATTTGATTGCTGAAATATTGCTTCTCAAACATGAACCCTCTCTCTTTTTTCCAAGGTCTGTATCTATTTTATCTAAACCTGCAGTAGTCATAACAGCCCCTCTCTTTTCTAAGGGAGAAAAGAGCTATCAGTTTTTCTCAGGCTTGAGCATTCTCCCACCTGTCCTCAATTTAATGCACAAATGAAAGCACATAAATCTTTGTGACATTTTGGCATAAAGCACCTACTTCAGATGACTCCTTTAGGAAACCCTGAACCCAGGTGTTTGGTTTTTGCATAAACTTTGCAAAATGAGAATTGTAACGCGACTGTGTGTACACACACATACATACACAAGCACCTCCCCCAAAAGGTGGTTGCACATGAAATGTGGAGAGCCGAAGGGATGTGGGTGGGGGTAGGGGAATAACATGTGTGCAAACTTAATATATCTTTTCCTCACCTTAAGTTGGACCCAGACAGTTAAATTATAATTACAGCCCCATCTGGAGGGGGAAAAGTACAGTCCTCCAGTGCTTCAAGCCTTTCAGCCATGGGTACTTTGTCAGGTAAAATAAACACACGTCCCATTTTCAGCCTGGGGTCAAACTCAACAAAAGCCATGAAAGATGGAACACTCATCAAGAACCAGATTGTGACATGGTCAGAATGACAGCACCAACAGGAAGAAGGAATAAAATGGTTGGTTGTTTCTTTCAAGCCAGAGGGTTCAGGAAGGCTGCTCAAGGCTAACCTCAAAAGGATATAAATCCTCAGCAAAACTCATGGTAGATTGGTGCTACTGCCAAGTCTAGTGGGTGGAATGGGACAGAGTCCTTCCCTGGCCGGACAAATTGGTCCCAAGAAGTGCAATGACCCAAGTGGGTCCATGGCTGACCTTGGAGTGTTTTAATTGGATCATCGCTGGTCACAAAATGGTGAGGCTGTAAAACCTCGCCAGAAACACTTGGTGACCGTGTCCCTTGGTGACCGTGTCCCTGCCCTGGGAAAGAAGCCAGTCTTGTTTTCTAAGAGAATGAAGGTGATGCAGGGAGGAGAGAGACAGAGAGAGGGTCCTAGGTGTATCTGAGTCCCTGATTGCATTCATCCTTAAGGCCAACTCATGCTACCATTTCCACTATTTCCACAGACCAGCAAATTCTCTTTTTTTCCCTATTCTAGCTCTAAGTTTCTGTTACTTGCTATCAAAATGGCTCAGTCTGATACATCAATCATAAAATGAAATTTATGAAAAGATTCCTTATGTTGGATCTAATAGTATCGATGTTAACAATAATAATTGCTACCATTTATTGAGGACTCACCATGAGCCAAGTCCTATCCTAAGAAGGAGAGATGACTGGGTGGTGAACATACAATGTGATATATGCATGATGTATTACAGAATTGTACACTTGAAACCTATTGTACACTTGTAACTTTACTAACCATTGTCACCCCAATAAACTTTAATTAAAAAAAAAAGTTATCCATATTCCTTCATTTAATCTTCACAACCCCGTGAAATAAAAGCAATTATTGTTCCTGTTTTACAGATAAGGATATTGAGGAACAAAAAGGTTGAGAGACTTGCCCAAGTTCTCCCTGCTAACCAGAGGAGGAGGTGAACCCCAAACCCAGGCACCAGAGCCCAGGCTTTTACCCACCCGCTATTCTACCTGTATGTAAGTCATGATGGTGGATAGCCATCACTCCCACCAACTTGCAATGCTAAGTATTCTTTAGTAAGGAGTAGAGTTAAAGCCAACGTATCCAGAGATCAACTCTACAAACAATTTTGTCTACGTCAGAGCCAGAACAGAGTGACAAGTACTGATCTCCTACCAATAGTTAGAGAGACTTCAAATTATTGTAGATTTCCATTTCCCCATCATTTTTTCCTTCTCTTTCCCTTGACAACTCTGTCTTAGGGGATGTGAGCACAAAGTGTCATATGTGTTGCAAGAAGAGGATGAATGAATGAATGAATGAATGAATGAATGAATGAATGAATGAATGAATCTGATAACCCTTATATCATCAGTGGTTCTCTCAGTAGTCCTCGGATTTGAGGGGGCATCAGGAACACCTGGAGAAGCTTGTTAAAACCGGGACTGCTGTGTTTATGATTTGGTTTCTGATTTAATGAGACTGAGCTGAGTTAGGGAACTCAGAAATGCATTTCTAAGAGAACTTGCATTTCTGACAAGTTCCTAGGCAATGCTCATGTTGCTGGTCTGGCACCACACTTTGAGAACCATTGCCCTTTGGCAACTGCAGCTGGCTGGTTTGTAAGCACGTGTGACACATCCAGTCAATTCAGGAAAATAAATCAGCCAATTTGATTGTTCAGGTACATTGCAGACAGTTTAGCCTATCGGGCCTGTGTTCCAAAATGGCCAAATCAAGGTGAGCATATTTCAGGGGTACTGAGATGTATAAAATGGCACACAAATATATTTTAAAATTTTATAAGCAAGAAAATATTAAACTATCTTTTTATTAACAGTTTATTATATCAAAATAACTTGAAGCAGTGCATTCCTATTTGTTGTTGAACAAAACTACCGCTCTTCATCTCTATATGATTGGTGCCAAGTGGTCACAAGTCTTGTATCGTATCTGAGTACTTCTCAGTGCAGGACTGTGTGCCCGCTTTCACCTGAAACTCGTCACAAGCATACAGTGGGGTATGATCTCACCATTACCATCCTGTAGGTTAGTAGAGATTTGTCATGCAAATGAGTTTGGGTGAGCTAGGCCAATATCATTTTACTCTCTTCATTTTAATTGCTTTCTTTAAAGAGACCAAAAGACGGACTTGACCCAGAAAGAGGAATTGTGAGTAATTTTGTCCTTGGGACACAAATAAATTCTTTGGGGATATCAGGCAAACATTAGACACCTACCTACTTTTGAATGCAACCTTCCAGTTTGAAAAATTGTCTTTCCTGAAATCTTTCTCTAAGCCAGCAAATATGTCACAGATGTACTTACAAGTTACTCTAACTGAACAAAATAGACATGAAGCAAAGGAATATCTTGTCTTTTTTCAAGAAATCATCTTTTATTATTATTATTTTTAAATTAAATTTATTGTGGTGACAGTTAATAATATCGTATAAGTTTCTAATGTACGATTCTATAATACATCATCAGGATACTACATTTTGTGTTTATCATCCATAGTCCAGTCTCCCTCTGTCACCATATATTTTGTCCCCCTTTACCCTCTTATTATTTGTTGGTGCAAGAGATTGGCCTGTAGTTTCTTTTCTTGTAATGATTTTGTCATGTTTTGGTGTCAGGGTTATGCCGACCTCATAAAATGAATTTTAAAATATTTCCTTTCTTTCTTTCCCTTCCTTCCTTCCTTCCTTCCTTCCTTCCTTCCTTCCTTCCTTCCTTCCTTCCTTCCTTCCTTCCTTCCTTCCTTCCTTCCTTCCTTCCTACCTTCTTTGGTTTCAGGTGTACAAAGCAACATAATAGTTAGATAGTTACACCCCTCACAAAGTGATAACCTTCCTTCCCCAAGCTACTACCCCTCTGACATATTATGTACCTGTTACAATACCATTGACTATCTTCCTTATGCTATACTCCACCTCCCATGACTATATATATATATATATATATTTTTTTTTTTCTTTCTTGTATTTGACAGCTTCAGTTGAACAGCACTTTTGTCAGGCATCTACAGTCTATGAAGAGATCTACCTGATAAGACCAATACCCATCTGGCACCTTACATAATCTTTCCAACATTGTTGATTATATTCCCCAGTCTGTATTTCATATCCCCATGACTATATTGTGTCTACAAATTTGCACTTTCTAATCCCTTCACCTTCTCCCCCATCCTCTCCCCATTCCCATCTAGGAACCAATGTTTTTTTTCTTCCATATCTCTGAGTCTATTTCTGTTTTGTTTGCTCATTTATCCTGTTCTTTAGATTCCACATATAAGTGAGATCATATGGTATTTGTCTTTCTCAGTCTGACTTATTTCACTTAGCATAATATTCTCAAGTCCCATCCATGTTGTTGCAAATGGTAAGATTTCATTCATTAAAAATACTCCCTTTCTTTAAATCTGAAAGAGTTTATATAAAATTGCTATTATTTCTGCTTAAATGTTTGGAAAACTGCACCCATGAAACCATCTGAACCTGGAGTTTTCTTTGTGGGAAGGTTTTTAGTTAAAGATTCAATTTCTTTAACAGATTTCTTGTTTCTTCTTGATTGAGTTTTAACAAGTTGAGTTTTACGAGGGATTTATCCATTTCATCGAACTTGTTTAATTTAATGCCATAAAGTTATTCAACACAACACATCATGATTCTTTTAATGTCTATGGGATCTGCAATGATGTGGCCTTTTAAAATCCTCATATTGGTAATTTGTGTTCTCTCTCTGCCTGCGCCCCCTTTTTTTTCTTGATCAGTTTTGCTTAGGGTTTATTTATCAATTTATCCATTTTTTTCAAAGAATCAACTTTTGGCTTTGATAGGTTTCCCCATTATACATCTATTGTCTATTTCTTTGCTTTCTGCTCTAATCTGTATCATTTTCTTTCTTTTACTTTCCTTGAGTTTAATTTGCTAATATATTTGTTGAATCGAAGCATATATAATTTACTTTCACTCTTCTTTTCTATTATATGCATTTAGAGCTAAAAATTTGCCTTTAAAGACTGCTTGAGCTATATCCCACACATTATGATATGTCATTTTTTTAATTGCTTAGTTCAAAATAATTTCTAATTTCCACTTTAATTAGTTCTTCAACTCCCAGGTTATGTAGAAGTAGGTTGTTTAAGTTCCAAGTATTTGTAGATTTTCTAGTTATCTTTCTGTTATTGATTTCTAGTTTAATTCCACTGAGGTGAAAAACATACTCCTTTGAAATCTGTTGAGATTTGCTTTTTGCTCCAACATTGTGATCTATTTTAATAAATGCCTCGTATATATTTGTAATAGAATCTGTAATTATGGAGTATAGAATTCTAGATAAATTGAATTAGTCAAGTCAGTAAGAGATTACTTCTTGAGAGAAAAAAATGAAAACTTTTCCAAAGTTTAAGGGATAAGAAAACCACATTGACTGTAGGCTTACTCCTGGAATTTTAGCACTGAACCTCTCAGCAACAAATCATGGATCTTTGTCTCAGCATCTGATGGCTCGGCATCTCTGTCTGGATGTGTAAAGAGCATTTCAAATTAATATGCCCCAGAGGTCCTCCTGATTTCCCCTTTAGATTCCTATCTCCTCATCTATGCTACCAGTGCCCAGGGGGAAAACATTCGAAGTTGTCCCAATGTCTCTCTTTTCCTCCCACCCACATCTTCAACAGGAGGTTGTGTTCCCTCTACTTTAAAATCTGATTGCTTCTCACAGCCCCCTACTACTCGCTGGCCTAAGGCATCAAATTGCTTGTTCTTTCATGGGTACTACTGTAGTAACTTCCTAATGTGGTTCTCTGTTCTTTTTCTCTTTTTCCTCCATCTCCAGAACCTGCCATGTCCTGCAACAGGGCACACAGATTTTGTTTCTCCCATAACAACTAGAGTCAAAAAAGGAAATCAGATCAAATCAATTCCTTACTAGAAAATAAACAAATATATAAAATTCAAAGGCTTTCCCTCACATGTAGAATAAATAAAATTCTTACTATGGCCTACGAGGCCCTCTGTGATATGGCCCTGCCTCCCTCTTGAATCTCATTTCCCACCCCTCTCTTCCTCGTCCACTGCTCCAGCCACAGTGGCCCTCTCGCTACGCTTGGAAAATGTCTAGCTCATTTTCTCCTCAGAGGCCTGGTACTTGCTCTCCTCTCTGCCTAGAATACTCTTCCTTCAGCTCTTTACACTCACTCGTCCATTTATCTGTGTGTTGACTCACAGGTCAACCCCCTGTGTAATACCCTATCCTACCTCCACTGTGCTATTGCTTGGTCTCCACTTCTCCGGAGAAAAGTGTCTTCATAGCACTTATTGATACCTCAAATTATTCATAAAGTCAATTGTTAGCTGTGTTTATCTATCTTTTGCACTAGAATATACTATTCTATGAGGTGAGCATCGAATTGCTCTGGTTTATTGCTGAAACCTAACCATGTAAATCAGGGCCTGGCACCTAACAGACACTCAGTAGACAGCTATTGGTTAGATGAATGTGTAGATGGATGCATGAAGGATGTTTAACCGAAAAAAAAATAAGTGTTTTACATCCATTTATATGTAATGATTAAACTCATCTTCCTCTAGGTAGTACTGTGCCGTTCTCATTCTTATTAGAAGGTTGGTTTATGCTCTATGTAAGGTTAAACTTCTTAAAATAATCTGTGGATCCTAATGGCACTAATTTGGGTTGGAGTTGACACCAATTAGTTTGAGTTGGTTTTCTTTGAGTATACAGAAGCTTCACAGTTTCCAAAGACTGTGCACAGACAATCATTTCTGAAACAGAAGTGTACTCTGTGTGTGTGTGTGTGTGTGTGTGCGTGCGTGTGCCTAAAAGCAACTGTATCATATATACCTAATCCATGAGTGGACTGGACTGTGGGCATTAGTGTTGATGGATTAGGATTTAAATATAGGGGAGAGTGGAGGAAATTTTAACTTAGGTGCTAATTTTTTGTTTTTTAGGGGAAGTGCTTTTTCTTTCTGATTTTCTGTAGAACATGGGAAACTTTACTATCCGATCTCCACCACTAGCAGGATAGGCTAGGCGTTTCTAAATATCAGCATTGATAATTCTCACCATAACCCTACAAACCAAGGATGGCTATTGCTATTTTCCAAATGTGGAAATTGACACACAGAGACAACATTTGTGAGATGACGTGGCTGAGAAGTTACAAAACCAAGACTTTTCCTGTTGTCTCTCTGTCCCCCAAATTGGGGCTATTTCTGCTGCAACGTATGTTGCCTCTCTTTTCATGATGACTATGGAAAATAATTCAAAAAATAATATTTAGGAGTTAAGAGTAAAACCTTTTTGCAAATATACATGTACTTGAGTCTCGTGTAGTAACTTATCCATAGCTTTTTATTATAACCAGGCAGATGTAGATATTTTAGAATTTTCCTTACTTATATGTCCTTATGTCTTCTCCTTTTCTGTGTACCTCACTAAATTTCTGCCAGCCTGTGGAAGAAACAAGATGTTTCCAATGATTTTCAGCATTCCAATATGGTTGTGCAATGAACTGTTCCCGTCTGATTGTTTTTATGTCATTGTGTGATGTTGTTTCAGACCAAAAAGCCCTCTGGGGTCTTGTCAGATGTTAGTGACCCATATTATCATATAGTGTGTGCTTTTACTTAATCCAAGTATTTGTTCAAATGTCCCCTCCCTAGAGAAGCTTTCCTAAGGAGACTATCGTCAGTAACTTCCCCTCCATTTACTTTTCTTCATAGCTCCCAACGCTACCTGATCTTCTATTGTACTCTTTAAAACTACCTTTCTCTTCCACAAAAATAAAATAACCTCCCCAAGGACTGGGACTTGGTCTTATATCACTGTCTTTCCAGGGCTCAGGAACATAAGAAGACCCTGAGAGACTATTTATCAAATGAATAAATGATGCCTCTGCCTGCCGCCCAACACAAGGCTACACTGAGCCCCTTGTGGAAGTGGGGACTGGACATCCCTGGCTTCGGAGCATTGCACAGCTATATGCAATCACTTTGTGCAATACCTTTTTCTGTGGGCACTAATTGACATCAATCAGTCAAGCTGAGGTTCAGGTCTACTAATCTGACTTGCATTCTAAACATAGGTTGTCACCCGTGTCAGGGTAGGATAGGCTGATGATTCTCAAACTTTGTTTCTACCAATTGCTACTACGTGTTCAGTAGAGGGAGACTTAAGAAATACCTAAGAAATTCCCACCTCTAAGGTTATAATGGTGGTCTCTCAATGCAGAGGATGAAACGATAGACTTTTCTCAACTTCTGAGCCTTCTGTTCTTTCATAATTTTCTTTTAAAATCTGTGGTGCTACTACCTATTCCACTAATAGATTCAATAGTAGCCAATGAATTTGCTAGAAGAAGTCTGACATGACCAGGCACCTATATATTGACCCCGTGTTTCTCCTGAGAAGGCTTGTTCAGGCCCTGGGAAGGCAGCAGCGAATGAGATGAAGTCCCTGCCCTCATAGAGATTGTTTCAATCTCATTGGAGAGAAAGACGATTAAACAAAAACAAAACAGGACAAGATTTACGGTTGAGTTGTTAAATTACATATCAATAACATAGCCATAGTTTAAGTTATAAAAATTGTCCCTACCGTGTTTCCCCGAAAATAAGACCTAACCAGACAATCAGCTCTAATGTGTCTTTTGGAGCAAAAATTAATATAAGACCCGGTCTTACTTTATTATAAGACTCAGTCTTATATAATATAATATAATATAATATAATATAATATAATATAATACCAGATCTTATATTAATTTTGCTCCAAAAGATGCATGAGAGCTGATTGTCTGGCTAGGTCTTATTTTCAGGGAAACGCGGTAGGTCATGCACTGGAAAAAATGGTATCAGTGTTTCCTGGGGTACTCCAGAGAGAACATGACTTCCAGATGTTCTCTCTCTGAGTGTGTTGGGAAGCGCTCATGTTAGAAAAGGGGTACCCTGGGCCCTTGGCTCGGGTCTGAGCCTGGTGGTTGGGGTCCATGATGTCAACCCCGCTATGGGTATTTTAGCTACAAATTCCACCAACCCCCATTGCATGTATTTGTTTACTTAGCCTGTAATAAATAACTTCAAATACAGAGATTCCATCTGAACACAAACAGTCCCAGGCTTTAGAAAACTCTGCAGCAGAGCTCTGGGAGTGCATGTGTGTTTAGGGTAATCATCTCCAGGCAACACTGGTGGGTCCTAGAAATTGTCACTGCTGTCATCTTCCTATGAAATCCTTCATCCTTTTGAATGCTCATAAATGGGCATTTTCATGCAGAGTACATCATTTTGAATTGAATTTCAATAACTCCTCCAGTGGCCGCCTGCCAGCCTGACAATGTCTGTCCTTGTGAAACGAGCCTCAGTGAGTCTGTTTGGAAGCATGCTGGCTTTGGTTCCAGCAACAGACGAGGCTGAGTCCAGAAAATATTTTGTGATATTTATTTTCGTAGCATGAATAAGCAAAACATTCAAGAAAGTGCTGATGGGTCTCTAATTCTTCAACTCTGGCTTAGAAAATAGAAATTCAGATTCTCTCTTCCACCTCCCACCACCACCCCATTCTCCTTTTTTTTTCCAATGGGGGCTGATCTTGCTGGCTTTGGCAGGAGCAGGGATGTGTTGAAATGCTATAAATTACAGTTAATGTGATATGGTTCTGTTTATCCTTGTCCAACACTGTTGAACCTACCAATTTTTCCCTTCTTGGCTTCCTGTGAATTCAGGCAACCATGGAATAGCCAGTTGGAAAGCTGGACCCTTTTCTTTTTCAGTTAGAGTAAAAGACAAGCATAACTGATGAATGCTGGCCCCAAAGAAAAGGTTTTTTTCGCTTTGACAAGACGTCCAGAAAAAACCCAAGACACTGCCCTATGTACTTCTAAAGAAAAAAGATTATGTTCTTGGATATAAGGAATTGAAAGCACGATTCAATTTTCTAGAGGCGATTCATACCGATAAAGTTGAAGTGGAAAATGTCAATGACTTCATAACTACGAACTGAATACGACAGTGACAGGTGCCATATTTGAGTTTCTCACTCACAACTGGAAAGATCACCCCAAGCAGAGAGTCACTGGCAGGGTCTCATTGCCTTACATCTAACTCATTTGAAAGGGCTGTCCCTTGACGGGCACGCCTCTTGGCTGCTTTTGACTCGGTCACTCTGGCTATCGTGGTGCAAAATGGTCAGTGTGACTAAATTGTTCAACTGCCAATCACTAGGTTTGTTAGAGAGATGTGACAGTTATCATACGTTTAGCAAAAGTCAGAGAATTGGTAGAGTTTTGTTTTCCTGTAAATCGAAGTTTTGAGAATGGGCTTTATTAGGGCCATAGAGTTCTTTTGGGAGGAAGTGAGAAAAATTCACAGATGTGGTCAGAACGAATACTTATAAATAATTGGAAAAAAGGTTCAAATTGAGCATTTACATATCTGGTGTGCTTTAAATATCGCACAATCCAATTTAGGTTTGATTAAAGAAACAAAACAAATAGCAATGATTTTAAAGAACTGTGGGGGAGAAATTTAAGAAAAAGATCTATCGCACAGTTAATAATTGGCTTTAAAAATGTGTAAGGGGTGGTTAGGAAAATGCGATGTGAGCTTAAGAGTATGGTGAGCACTTCAGAGTTGTCTAAAACAGAGACAGATGACATGCTGTGTTTGTGGAGAGAGAAATGAGCCCTCCACAAACATCCCCCTACGCTACACGCAACTTTTCTGTGTACCCACTCAAATTCCTTACATTTGCCTGGCGCGTTACATATTTGTATATATTCATTTGACAAACAGAGAACTTACGATTTGCCAGAGACTTTTAAGCACTTGTAAATATCAACCCAGCTACAACCTCATGACTAGCCCATGACTTAGATGATCGTATTTTCTTTTCACACAGGGAAATAGAAGCACCTGCAGGTTAAATAGTTTCATTCATTCACTTAAGCTCTAATTGACTCGCTGCGCTCTTATGGAGCCCTTGCTAAGCACAGACGCTGTACAAGGGGCTGGAGACACAGCAGGACTGGGACCTAGTCCCAACCTCCAAGGCAGTTTCGGAATGGTAGAGAAGACAGACACCTAAATAAGATCTCGTAATAGAAAATGGTAAGTAGAGTGATAAAAAAAACTATGTATAGGGGCGGCCAGATGGCTCAGTTGGTTAGAGCGCGAGCTCTGAACAACAGGGTTGCCGGATTGATTCCCACATGGGCCAGTGAGCTGTGCCCTCTACAACTAGATTGAAGACAACGAGCTGCCGCTGAGTTGCTGGAGGGGTGGCCAGATGGCTCAGTTGGTTAGAGCACTGAGCTCTCAACCACAAGTTTGCCAGTTCAATTCCCGCATGGGATGGTGAGTGGCGCCCCCTGCAACTAAAGATTGAAAACAGCGACTGGACTTGGAGCTGAGCTGCGCCCTCCACAACTAGATTGAAGGACAACAACTTGACTTGGAGCTGATGGGCTCTGGAGAAACACACTGTTCCCCAATATTCCCCAATAAAAAAAATAAAAATCAGAAACAAAAAACTATGTATAAAAATCCCCCCCTCACACAGCAACACCTTAAAGAACCACCAGCATTGAGTGTGTTTTGCATGTGTTGTACTGTGCTCTGGCCATACCACGTATTATCTCATTTCACTCTGACACCAACCCTATGGGGTATTCGTTCTTTCCACGAATGACACCCACTGAGTGTCATTCCTAGGGGAGACACAGTACCCACTATTATGAGATTGGAGTCTAGTCAGGGAGATTGACATTCATCAAAAATATCACGAAATATAAATGAGATGGTACAACTGTGGTAAGTGCTACCAAAAAAAGTGACACGGAGCTAGAGGAGGGCACAGTGGGGGGATCTCAGCTCATTGGGAAGGTCAGAAGAGGCTTTTCTGAGGATGTAATCATATGAAGGATGAAGAGGGATTAAGCAAGTGAGCTGAGAAAAGCATTCCAGCAAAAGGGAGCAGGATGGTGTGTGGAGAATTGGATGAATTCACTGAAATCAAGTCAGGAGAATGCAGTGATATGAGCAAGGTGAGGTCAGACCCAGAAGGTCCTTGTAAGCTACGTGGGGAGGGAGGCCATCCTCACCATGGCACTGCGAAGCCACTGAAGTGTGTGGCAGTTGGTGGATAATGGTGCTGATTGGCATTTTTAAAGACGACTTTGGCTGTTGTAGAGAATGCATTATAATGGGCCCAAAGGTAGAAGTTGAGAGATTAGGTCTCTAGGGGAGAGAGATGCTAAAGTGCTGCCTACGAGATGGAGAGAAGCACAGAGATCTGAGAGATTCTTTGGGAGGTAAACCGACAGGATTGTGTGTGGTGAATATGGGAATGGTTCAAGGATGAGAACACAATGGCCATTTTACAGATGAGAACACAATGGCCAGAGAGACATTGATTAACCCTCCCTAGGACAGACAACTGGTAAGAGAATCCATCTTCACTGGAGCCCTTTGACTGCTGAACTCAAGCACTTTTACCCTCTGTTCTGTGAGAACAAAGAAGAGGGAACCAGGAACCTTGGCTGAGGAAGCTGTACAAAATTCTAAGAAGGAAAGAATATTTGAACTGGGCTTTGCAGAATGGGTGAGAGAAAGGAAATGGGGGCATTTTGGACAGAGGAAATTGTATAAAAACAAGCAAGATAAGGAAACTTTGAGGAAACAAAGAAACTCTATGCCTCAGTTGTGGTGCTACCGTGTTTCCCCAAAAATAAGACCTAGCCAGACCATCAGCTCTAATGCATCTTTTGGAGCAAAAAATAATATAAGAGCCGGGTCTTAATATTTAATTTATTATTAAAATATTAAATATTTTAATATAACAAAAATACCAGGTATAATATAATATAATATAATACCTGGTCTTATTTTAATATAATATAAGACTGGGTCTTATATAATATAATATAATACCTGGTCTTATATAATATAATCTAAGACCGGGTCTATAATAAAATATAATATAATATAATACTGGGTCTTATATTAATTTTTGCTCCAAAAGACGCTTTAGAGCTGATGGTCCTGCTAGGTCTTATTTTCGGGGAAACACAGTAGTTACAAGAGTTCATAGATTCATTCAAACTCACTTAAAATAGGTCAATTTTAATAAGTATACCAGGTGCCCAAATCTTGGTCTCTAATATCTTTGCCCACTAAAAGGAACCAGGAATTCTCAGAGAAATGGCTGTTTCTGGGGCTACACGCAGGTTTTTACAAGATGAACCAAGAACATTTCGTTGTACCAGAAAGTAAAGTGATTTAAAAAAAAAAAAAAAAAGAGACATATCACAAGGAAATAATAGCCAATCTGAAGGGGGTTTTCTAAACCAAAGTTAGAAAACTCTGGGAAAATGTGGGCACCCAAATAATTAAGGACAGTAATGAATTATAAACTACGAGAAAAACAGGAAACTGTGAGTTCATACTTACCATAAATGAATAGGAGGGGAGATCTTATCTACAAAAGAAGGCTGACTGTGGACTGACACATGTGGAGGGAGTGCTGGAGCTGAAAAATCATCATTTTGCATCCACCATAATAAACTTTTATTCATGCAATGATCATCAAAAGACACTAAGTCCATGGAGATATTTTAATGAGGAGCAGGATATTTGAATGGTTTCAGAGAATCTTCCCATAAATTGCTTATTGGTTGCAAGGGACAAAGCAGTAACTACACAGTGGAGAAACTGGATAACACTTTGGGTGCTTGGCGTCAGCATCACCAGTAGGGCAAATGGCCATCGTGGGTCTCCAGACGTCATATTCATATTTGTCGTTCCAGTTGTTGAATTGAAATAGGACTAAAGCACAGGATATCAAGTGCTAAGTCTCAGACAAAAAAGAGGGGAAAAAAAATGGCCAATGGATTTATAGAAAAGGATACTCCCCCTGACTAATAAATTGAAGAATGCAATTAAAGCAATGCAGTATTGATGTCCTCAAACTGACATTATTTAAATGATAAGTGATTTCGCAAGGGCAAGGGCATGGAGAGAAGTAGGAACATTCATACGGTTTGCATGAGGGTAACTTGCTAAATGTTTTTAGAAGTTAATTTAGTGGTATTTATCTATGTTAAATCCCCTTACCCTTAGACTGAGCGATCTCAGGTCTAGGACTTGATCCTACAATTGCCACTAATTATATACAGAAGAACATTTGTTCCAGTGCTGTTTGTGGTAGAAAGCAATTAGCAACTGTACCAGTTATCTATTGCTACATATCAAATTACCGCAAATTTAGCAGCTTAAAACAACACACATTTAGTATCTCAGTTTCTGTGGATCTGGAATCCAGGCACAGCTTAGCTGGGCTCTCTGCTTCACAGTCTCTCACAGGCTACAATTAAGGTGTTGGCCAGAACTGGAGACTCATCTGGGACTCCAATGGGGAAAGATCTGCTTCCAAACTGACATAGCTGTTGGCAGGATTTCGTTACTTGTGGGCTGTTGGCCAGAGGCTACCCTTAGTTCCTTGCTACACGGGCCCTTCTGTAAGCCAGCGAGAGACTCTGCTAGCAAGAGGCAAGTTACAATCTCTTGCCACCTAATTGCAGAAGTGCTATCTCATCACCTTCACTTTATTCTATTGATTGACTAGCCAGCCCACATTTAAAGGGAGGCAATTACACAGGAGCACGAATACCAGGAGGCAGGGATTAGTGGGGACCATCTTAGAGTCTGCCCACCACGATGACCCAAATATCCACCCAGAAGGACAAGGTTGAATAATTTACGGAAGCACTACACCATGGGAAACACTTCCATAGTTCACGAAGAATGGTGTCAATCAGTACCTCTGTGCACAGACTTGGAGAGATTTCCCAAACCTATTGTTAAATGAATAAAACGAACAAAACTATTTTGAAAACAAATGTGATGCCATTTTGTAAAAACAAAATATTTTTCCAAAACAAAACATATATATGCATTCAAATACAAAGGAAGAAGCTTGGGAGGAGACCCGTCCCATCCACCGACGGTGGTTACCACATACCCAAGAGATGTAGGTTCAGGGTGGAGGTGGGGAATAATGAGCAACTTTCATTATTGAAAGTCTTATAAAAGTCTTATAAAAGTCTTATAAAAGTCTTATAAAAAACTTGGTCTTTTATTTTTAAGTGGGAATATATTTATGGATTGTATATTTGTTTCTAAAAAAAAAAAAAAAACACGAAAGAAAGAAAACCTTCAAGTGGGAAACTGGGGCTTATGTCCAAGAGTGTTCACTTTTGAAAACATAGCATGCTACGCATAAACGTGTCCCAGCAGTGCCTTTTCAGTGTGCACATTCTAAAGGTCTGCTTGGTTTTCCATTCCAGCTTTTTCTCAGATGTTTGCGACTACGCTTGGAACAAGGAGGCTAATAAGAGCTCTGTTGTCCCAGCCCCAGGAGCTGTTCTGGAAATACACGAATGAGTAGGGCTGCAACGAGCTGGCAGCTGGATCCTATCGAACACTCTTCTTTCTCAGACACAAAGGAAGAACCACAGTAGCCACCCAGAGCGAAGCCTGGTGCTGCGGGGCACTTCTGGGAGGCCACAGGAAGGCATGTGGGACAAATAGTCCCTTTTGTGGTGTGTCTTTCTGTCAGATCCATGACCCACTTTATCATCAAAAGATGAGCCCTGGCTCCTGTGGTGGAGGCGCAGTTCAAGAGCCACTGCTTGTTGGTGACCTTGGGCCAGCTGCCTCATTCCTCTGTATCCGTGACCATTTAGAAAATGGTCACGGTGATATTATTCTATCAGAGGTTTGCTGTGAGGATTAAATGAGCTGATACGTCCGAGGCACTTGGCTTATTGCCCAGAACATATTAGGCATTCCAGGAAGGCTAGCATTTGCTGCTGTTGTTGATGTTATTTATTGTTATCAGCAAAAGTTGGCGTTCACTAAGTCCTTACCAGTTTCCTGATCCCAGCTCTCTGATAAGTGTTTTACACGCATTGTCTCATTGAATCTCCCCGACCTTCCAGAGTGGAACCTATTCTTAATCTCCCCATTTTATGAACAGGAACTCTGAGAGGTTAAGTTAGCTCCCTAAATTCATAGCCTGGGAAGTAATAGTGCTGAGATTTGAGCTCAGGTTTGTGTGTCTCTGAAGCGTCTGCTCTTAACAATAATACCCTGTTGCTTCCTGGGCATTACCCCACACTGTATTGCTCTCAGGCTGTGGGGAAAGCTCCATCAGCATTAGAAGATGTGAGAATGGACCAGAATACTTAGTAGAGGACGAGTTGGGAAGCTCTGCTATGAAGACACGACAGAAACACGAAGAGAAATGGATGAATGAATAGTTAGTGTGGGAAACTGTCTACAACTTCCTCAGAAACCAACCAATCAAGGAGATCTAAAAGTCAACAAAGATAAACTGGATTTGACTTACAAATTTAACATGCTTGATGTGTGTGTGTATAAAATCTTTGTACTCAACAGAGAACATCCATTCTTGTCACACGCATAGAGTATTTACAGAAATTGACCAAGATTTCCTTTTCATCTGGTGGTGGACTCAGAGACACTGCCACAAAACTACAAGACCTCAGGAAGAGCCATTCCCAAGAAACTTTCTAGATTGCCTATTGCACTCCATGTGAGCTTCCAGATATGTTCACACATTCACACATGTCTCATTTCATTTTAATGAATGATGGAAATACCATCCTCATTCTACTTGTGAGGCCACCAAGGATTGAGCAATAACCTACCAAAGGTACACCATTTGCAAATCATGGCGCTGAGAAAGTGACCATAAGGGGCTTCCTTTTTCTCAGGTCCAGCAGCATTTCTCTTCCAATGAGCTTTGCCTGCTCAGGAGTCAGAGGTTCAATGAGAGTTTTATGGAAAAACATTTCTTGAGTTAAGTTTTCTGGACACCCTTCTTTTCCTCAAACTTGTTCCTGAAAGAAAGCTTCAGACTAAGGCTGCAAGCCTGACAATCAAAAAGACAGACAATGACAAGCGTTGGTGAGGATATGCAGAAATTGAAATGCTTTTACATTGTTGGTGGAAATGTAAAATGGTTCAACTACTTTGAAAAATAGTTGGCCGTTCCTAAAAATGCTAAACATAGAGTTAGCATATGACCCAGAAATTTCACTCCTAGGTATTTAGCTAAGAGAAATAAAAACTTACATTCACACAAAAACTTGTTCACTGATGTTTACAACAGCATTACTTATAATAGTCAAAAAGTAGAAACAACCCAAGTGTCCATCAACTGATAAATGGATAAAAAAAAAAAAGCTATATCTATACAATGGATAAAAAACAATGAAGTACTGACACATGCTACAAAGTGGATGGACTAGAAATTATCATGTTAAGTAAAAGAAGCCAGTAACAAAAGGCCGCATAATATACAATTATATTTATATGAAATGTCCAGAATAGGCAAATCCACAGAGATTGAAAGTAGATTTGTGGTTGTCTAGGGTTTGTGTATGGGTGGGATGGGCATGACTGCTTATGAATACTGTGTATGGGGTTTCTTTGTGGGGTAATGGAAATCTTCTAAAATTAGATTATGATGATGGTGGATAACTGTGCACTAAAAACTACTGAATTGTTAACTTTAAAAGAGAAAATTTTATGGTATGTGAATTACATATCAATAAAACTGTTTTTTTAACAGGGGGAAAAAAAAACAGCCTGACTTGCCAAGATGTCCTGCTTTTGAAAATTGAATGTTCACCAACACCTGAAATTTGCTATTTCTTATTTGAAAATGTGCCGAACTGGGGGAGATACTTCCAGTAGAGAAATCAGGCATTTGAACTTTAAAGCTTGAGAACCTTTAAATATGCCTTAAAGAATGAAATAGGTTTGGGCATATGCAGGAAGGATATTCTAAATGAAAGGAGCAATGTGAGCCAAGCCTCAGAGGTGAAAAGGCAGGAACTTGAAAAAACATTGACCAATGTTGTTAGAATTACGCTGAGAAGACATACTGCATTTTTGAACCATACTTACAAATACTCACAGATACGAACAGCTTTTGGGTAACTTTTATATTGGAAGTCAAAGGGAAAAAAAAAACACCAAAAAACTTAAGTGAAGTTCACTTTATAAGAAATATTGGTAGGCAACCTTTATTATTTCAAGCTAATATATCAATAATGGCTTCCATTGAGAAATTCAACATGATCTGGGGTTGCTAGGAACAGTTTTTAAAACATTAACTGTGAAAAACCACTTCGTCCTAGCACATCTATTCTCGGTAATCAGCTCGTCTCGCTTTTTGGTTGCATGGCAGAGTCAGGGTGGTCCCCATGCAGGGCAAACTCAGGGTGAGACAATGGCATGGGGCATTGCTCATGGCACACATCTGTCCTCTCTGAGAAGAACCTTCGTGGGGCAGGTCGCCAGAGCGATGACTGTCTCAGAGCTTTCAGGGGAGATGATTCATCCCAAGCCCCAGGCATACCAGAAGTCCTTTTATAGATAGTAAACAGCTTTCTAGATCCTCTCCCTTCTACAGACATGTCTCAGCGAACTTAATATCCATTATGTCTGCTGCTTTTTGTTCTCTGCTCAAATGTCCTATGATTGTCCATGTTGATCCATTAAAGGCAGCAATAAGAATAGAATATCTCAAGTTCTCATTAAAGTTTTACGTCTATATAAGGCTGGAATAAAGCTTATTCCAGTCTTTATTCCTGCTCTTCCAGAGACTGAATTCACAGGGAGAACACGGATAAGCCATCCATTAAAATGAAATCAGTCGGTGACTGAAGAGATCATGGATGAGGATAAACCCCTGACTTGCAATCTCTGAGGCCTTGTACAAGCAGAAGAGCACATGGATGCTTCAGGCGCGTAGGCAAAGGTGGAGGGAGAGCAGTGAGATACGTAGACTGAGGCTGAGAACAAAAACTATGGCCTCACAATCAGTCCCCGTGGGAGCAGAGGTTTGGGTTCCTCTCTCCAGCAGAGAAGAAGTGATCTCGGCCATCTGAAGGCTGGCAGCAGAAGCTGCTTCAGGAAGAAGGCCCAGTGGAGAATTTGGGAAGAGGGAGTGAGATGCGATGTTTAGTAGAACTAGATGGACCCCCCCGGCAGCCTAAACTCTGCTCACGACACCATCAAGAGACGTATGGTATGTCTGTGTAGAGGGGACAACAGTGAGCCATATCCTTTTTATTGCCAAAGTTTCCTAAAAGTCACGATCTGGCCTGAAGTTCTGCCGCTGGTGCGGTATCTGTGACCGATATCACAACTGCCACCACAACCACTAACAGATAAAGTCCACTTAGGAGGGCTTACCTGAGCCAGGTGCTTTCCCCAAATCATTTCTGAATGTCCTCACAGCCACCAGGTGACACTGGCTGTAAAATCCCAATTCGTATTTAAGGAGCATGAGATGTGGTCCCCAGAGCCTTTGGGCTGCAGTTCACATCCGATGTTGCCAGACATCAAAGCCCTGCTCCATCCAGGGCACCAGGACACAGGACAAAAGGGTTTATTGCGTTCTTTGATGGAGGAGAAGTGAATAGGATCCTCAGTGAGGGAAGGGTTGAAGAGGGGGTACAGAGTCGGGAGACCGGTGAAAAAGCAATTTTGTTTGAGTCATTCTACGCTTCTGTTCCCGTCAGTCGGTGTGAGGGTTCCTTCCTAAGCAGTAGCTGAACTGCCCAGAGTGCAGGATAGGGAAAGAGGAAAGGGGAGGCGAGTGTTCCTCACTCACATCTCACAGGAGAAAAATACGGTTTTCTCCGACTCACACAGACAGGTTCCTGGGGCTATCTGGCGATGGGGCCTCCAGGCAGGCTGATTTGAAATGCTTCCAAACGGATATCATGCTTCAAAGCGTCAGCCCCTGTGGGCCAGAAGCTGAACCTGACTGTGGCAAGGGGACAAGAGGGCTGGAATTCAGGCTGCCCTCCCCTCTCCCAGGCCCGGGAGGGTTTGTTTAACCCCTCTGGGGTGCTGTGTGCCTTCCTTGTCGAGGTGGTTTGTGGCTTAGTGAAGCGATATTTATAGAGTGCTCTGTGATTCTTGGGCGAACATTCGTTTTATAAATGAATGATCAAATTTATTAGCAATGAGTAACTAACCCGTCTACATTTATTTTGTTGATAATACAAATTTACAAGGTTTTAATTGCCAGTTTTAAAACCCCAAAAACCCACACATAAATACATGGGTAATAAAATATCTTCTCACTGTGCCCTTGACTTCCGTAGTGACATTAGGGCTTAGGAGGAGGGTCTGAAGGAGGTTTCAGACGTAATCCCAAACCTTGCCTAAAAGGACTCAGGGCCAGAAACAGTCTAATTTAACCTGGCTGGTGGGGATTTCACGTGTTTAAACCAAAATGCTCCTACTGATAATAATTATTAATAGTTCTCTTTATCATGCTTATGAATGTGAATAATAATCTCCTTTGATTTCTGCTCTGATCTCCTATAATGCCCTATGTCCTCATTACTCTGAGTGTGGTCCCCAGATAGCAGCATTGGTACCACCTATAGCTTGTTAGGAGTGCAGGATCTCAGGTCTTCCAGACTTACTGAGTCTGAACCCAGCCCGCATCCTAACAAGGCCCCAGGCAATCTGTGTGCACATCACAGTTTGCAATCTGCTGCATTCGGAGGTAGTTGTAATCTCTCCCATTTCACAGTCAAAAGATTGAGCTTCAGAAAAGTTCAATACACTGTCCATGGTCCCAAGGTCAAGCTGGATTTGAATCCCGTCTGTTGCGGTCAAAGCTCTCAACCGTAAGCCAGATCTGCAGGTGTGCTGAGTCCACACGAGAGTCCAGAAGCACGGACTTGCAAGGACAGTGCTGACAGTCCTGGGCCCCCAAAGCAGTGACTTCACTGGGCTCTGGTCCATGGGTTGTATACTCAGCTGTTTGTACCTTCATCCTTTAGACCTAGTCTGGGGAAAACTTGTGATGGCCAATCTCTGCACACAGTCCATCTCAGAGAGACCAAGGGACAGCTTGAAATTATGACCAAGGGTGGTCTCATGTAACATTTTCCTTCAATAGCAGAAATGACTGTCAGTTGACTTATTGCTTAAGAAAAAATAACCTATTTTAGAACAGTGATATGAATCCCATAAAGTCAGAGAATGTCTGAGGTCAAAGTGAAGTGGTAAATTCATCATATTAATAGCAATTTAACAAATATTTAATGATTGTTTACAATGTGTAAACTATTACTAAGGCAATATCCTGAATGCTGAGAATAGAGCGGGGGTACAAAATTAAGTCCCTGACTATAAAGAGGAAGAAAGTTTTTTTTTTTTTTAATTAATTGGGGTGACAATTGTTAGTAAAATTACACAGATTTCAGGTGTACAATTCTGTAATACATCATTTTTAAATCCCATGTGTGTTCACCACCCGGAGTCAGTTCTCCTTCCACCACTATATATTTGATCCCCCTTACCCTCATCTCCCACCCCCCACACCCCTTACCCTCTGGTAACCACTAAACTATTGTCTGTGTCTATGAGATTTTGTTTCTTCATTTGTTTGTCTTGTTCTTTTGTTGTTTTTGATTTGTATACCACATATCAGTGAAATCATATGGTTCTCTGCTTTTTCTGTCTGACTTATTTCACTTAGCATTATACTCTCAAGATCCATCCATGTTGTCACAAATGTTCCTATATCATCTTTTCTTACCGCCCAATAGTATTCCATTGTGTATATATACCACAACTTCTTTATCCATTCATCTATAGAAGGACAGTTTGGTTGTTTCCATGTCTTAGTCACCATAAACAAAGCTGCAATGAACATTGGAGTGTTTTTATGTATAAATGTTTTCAGATTTTTGGGGTAGGTACCCAGGAGAGGGATTGCTGGGTCATATGGTAATTCTATTCGTAATTGTTTGAGGAACCTCCACACTGCCTTCCATAGCGGCTGCACCAGTCTGCATTCCCACCAACAGTGTATGAGGCTTCCTTTTTCTCCACAGCCTCTCCAACACTTGTTACTATTTGTCTTGTTGATGATAGCCATTCTGACTGGGGTGAGGTGATATCTCATTGTGGTTTTTATTTGCATTTCTCTGATGATTAGTGATGTTGAGCATTGTTTCATATGTCTATTTGCCATTTGTATGTGCTCTTTGGAGAAATGTCTCTTCAGGTCGTCTGCCCATTTTTCAATTGGGTTGTTTGTTTTTTTGTTGTTGAGTTTCATGAGTTCCTTGTATATTTTGGATATTAGCCCCTTATCGGAGGCACTGTTTGCAAAAATCTTCTCCCATTCAGTTGGTTGCCTCTTTATTTTGTCGATGGTTTCTTTTGCTGTGCAGAAGCTTTTAAGTTTCATATAGTCCCATTCGTTTATTTTAGCTTTTACTTCCCTTGCCTTTGGAGTCAAATTCATAAAATGCTCTTTGAACGCAAGGTCCATAAGTTTAGTACCTATGTTTTCTTCTATGCAGTTTATTGTGTCAGGTCTTATGCTTAAGTCTTTGATCCATTTTGAATTATTTTAGTACATGGTGACAATAGCAGTCCAGTTTCATTCTTTTGCATGTGGCTTTCCAATTCTCCCAGCACCATTTATTGAAGAGGCTGTCTTTTCTCCATTGTATGTTTTTTGCTTCTTTGTCAAAAATTATCTGTCCATATTTATGTGGTTTTATTTCTGGGTTCTCGATTCTATTCCATTGGTCTATGTGTCTGTTTTTCTGCCAATACCATGCTGTTTTGATTATTGTAGCTCTGTAGTACAAGCTAAAGTCAGGGAGTGTGATACCTCCAGTATTGTTCTTTTTTCTTAAGATTGCTTTGGCTGTTCGGGGTCTTTTGTGGTTCCATACAAATCTAATGATTTTTTTGTTCTATTTCTTTAAAAAATGCCATTGGGATTTTGATGGGGATTGCATTAAATCTGTATATTGCTTTGGGTAATATGGCCATTTTAACTATGTTGATTCTTCCAATCCATGAGCACGGAATATCTTTCCATTTCTTTGTGTCTTCTTCAATTTCTTTTAAAAATGTCTTATAGTTTTCAGCTTATAGGTCTTTCACATCCTTGGTTAAGTTTATTCCTAGGTATTTTATTCTTTTTGCTGCAATAGCAAAAGGAATTGTTTTTCGTATTTCTTTTTCTGAGATTTCATTGTTAGTGTATAGGAATGCAATGGACTTTTGTGTGTTGATTTTGTAGCCGGCAACTTTACTGTATTCGTTGATTGTTTCTGATAGCTTTTTGGTGGAATCTTTAGGGTTTTCTATATATAGCATCATGTCATCTGCAAAGAGTGACAATTTAACTTCATTCCCAATTTGGATGCCTTTTATTTCTTTCTCTTGCCTGATTGCTCTGGCGAGGACTAAGGAAGAAAGTTTAAGAAGTAAGAAGATTGAAGCCATTCCTGGGTCTCTCCACCAGACCCAACAGGAAGTCACACTGATTTTGTGCCTTAAATACTGAACTGAGCAATGCAAATGTCAGCTACAGCAGGATTCATTCAATTCACGCAAAGTATCAGAGCTTGCCATTTCCTTCTATTATGGTGGCCTTAACTTATTATGCCGTCACCCTGAATGCATCCACTTTATGTAAGACAAGAGCTCTCCATTTGTTGGACTGAGCATTTTTTATGTCAGTCAGGATCAGATTCTAAGCATCAAAAGAGAAAGAAGGGATATTGGGGTACAGGGAGCCTGCCCCACTGGGCATCTCCCTTACAAGGTACTCTTCAGTATTGTACTCGGCAACCCCCAGACTCAGTTTGCCTACCTGTCAAATGGGTAAGTAAATATCCTCTTTATTGATGCACAAAGGAGTGTGACTTGGGTGACCAGAAAATATGTGGATGTTCTAGGAAATAGGTTGGCCTGTATTCTTACACACAGAACTTTCCTTCCTGAACCCTCTGGAAAAACAGTTTTAAAACAACGCTCTCCTTTAGCACAGTTATTGAAATCATTCAGAGCGCCTTCTGAGACCAAGACCTTCTAAATTTATGACCTGTCATGTGCAAATTTCCTCTAGGGGCAAAGTCCCTCTGCAAGGAACACCCTTCACTGAGTGCCATTTTCAAAGAGTTCATGGGAGCTGGGGAAGAGAGACTCACTCTTCCAATGGAACCACAAACAATGTGACCTACGTGGGCCAAACCCCATCCAAACCTCTAGAAACTCCCCCCGGAGGCTCTCTGGGGAGGGGGACAGACAGACAAAGACCCTTTACAATTGTCCTTTGTTTCTAATTTTATTACAAATTACTTTAGGATTATTGAATGAATAGGCAATTAGGGATCTAGTTTCATCTTTCTGGGTGTCCCCTTGTTAGATTCCTGAAGCCTAAACGAAACACAGGCCACCCAATAAACAAAACTTGGATGCCTGGGTCAGTTTACCTGACTCAGTCCTTTCACGAATTGAAAACCATAATCATGGAGCAGCTACTAGTTTCAGTTGCTGGACTTGAAAATGGGCAAATCCAGTGGGATCCCTGCCCTCAAGGTATCTTGGATAAGACAAGTAATAGCAAATATCAAACTTAGACAGTGAGGACAGACAGTGTCCCCTGGTTCAAACATGGATATCTGGCCTGCCCTTGCATATGGGGACGGGAGGGTTGTTTTGCATGTACAAGGATTTCCTAGAAAAGGGAGTTCCCGGGACAAGGTAAATGCCACAAAAGCTGTTTATACATATGGTTTAGAATTTCTCACCGTCCAGAATAAAGAGATACTTTTTTTTGTATATGTTCTTATTTTTTCTCTAGTACTAAGACAAACATTGTCCCCACTCCCAATAGAGCTCATACCACAATAGGAAAGAGAAATGGCATAACCACAAAACAATTATGTAGTCATTACTAGGAAATGACCGTGATACTATTTTCATGGATGTTTCTTTCTTTCTTTTTTTTTTTTTTTTTTTACTGAAAGTTGCAACTTCCATGTTTGTAAAATCCCCAGGAAGTCCAAGTCTCCAGAGTAAGTGTAAGTTCAGAGGACAGGGGCGTCTGGTTGACAGAGAAGGAGGTGATTGACTGGGTGATTCAGGGGGACCTCTCAGAGAAGGTAGCAGTTTGGTTAGGACCTGAAGAGTCAGGTCTTAGTCATGAGGGTTGTGTGTAGCAGACTTACAGGTAGACAAAAAAACATGTGTGAAAGCCTTAAGTGGGGCCACGAGCTGAATGTTTCCCAAGAACTGAAAGAAGGTCAATGAAGCTGCAATTGCTTTGCAGTAATGGAGGAGAGAATGAGCGGACCTGATGGCGGAAAGAAAGGGAAGAGCTAGATCACACAGGTTTTGCAGTCCATCAGTGGTCCACTGATATGATCTGCTTTAAATTTGAATAGCAGCCCCCTAGCAGCTGTTTGGGTAACAGAGCTTAGGGGTTTGGGTTGGAAGCAAGGGAACACTTGAAAAGCTGTTGGAATAGTAGAGACCAAAGATGGTGAGGGTCCTTAATGATGGAGCTGAAGAGAAGCAATTCAACATTTGTTTTGGGCATTAGAGTTTCTGGAACTTGTTGGTTGATTAGATATTGGTAGATATTTTCCCCCAGGATGCTACTAGGTTTTTGGCTTGAGATCTTGAGAAGATGTGTGGATCAGTTTACTAAGATTGCAGGAGGACCTGGTTGGGTGGGGGTGGTGGGGGAAAGGCAAAGTGCTAACAGAGGGACAATCATCCTGAAGGTGCAGAAATTCAGAAAAGCTGCCCTGGCCAACTTATTACTGTAGCTCTGTTTTTGTTCACCAGGAAAAAGCCATTCTGAGTGATCATTGATGCTGGACATGAGTGAAGGTGAAGGAGTCATGGCATTTCTGCCTTAGATATAGGACAATGTCTAACTCGTAGGGCTTGGTCTGTTGGCAAATCTGTGTTGAAGCCCTTCTCTTGCTGGGCACTGTTCTAGACATGGTCAAGGAGTGTTAAATGGAGTTGACAAGAACCAATTACAATGTTTTCCTTTAAGTTTTAATGCAGGCATCATCAGTGAGGCCCAAAAGCATTTTGTTTGTCTTCGAGTGGTAAATGTGCACTATTCTTAGATGATGAGAAATGTCCAAGGTGGGAAAACTCAGGCTTACTTTAGAGTCTGTAGTTTTATACATGTGGCAATTTCCAGCTGAATGGGACAAACATGAACATTTGAAACAATGAGATACATATTCTATGCACAAGTCTTTTCCACCACTTTAATACTTGACTAAAAGGAGCCTTTATTTTTGCACTTTGAAGGTCTTAGCGGTGGACTGCTATGGGTAATATTCTTTTGATGGGAACAGGACCTTAACTCCAGAGCTCATTTCAAATAACATTGGGTCCAAGGCCAAGTGCCTTGTGTCATTGGCCGGTCAAACCATACTGAGAATGCCCATTACAAAAAGATCTTTATTGCATTTTATCTCTTTAAAGCAGCAACCCTTTTTGGCAGCTGGAGCTGCCTTCTCTGGATCTAGTTAGTGGCTATAAAGGAGGCTCAGGTTTCTGGCAGTCAATCAGAACACAGGTGGAGCCGGCCTGTAGACCCAACAGCCTCCTGGCCTAGGCTAAATGGGGATTTAGTGGACCTCCTTGGGATTTGTCAGGGAAAAAAAAAATCACGTTTCAAGTGGAAAGGGAGTAAATCTAGAATTCAGGAAGGGAGAGGCAGCTTATAATAATAGTCTCTTACCTCTGTACTGGGCTTTGCATTTCACAAATTATATACATTATTCTATTTGGTTCTCCCTCCAAAAAATCCTGTGAGTTATATATTGTTATCCTCATTTTACAGATTTGGAGAGCAAGGCTCACAAAGAGAAAGTGACCTAACCAAAGCCACAGACTAAGAAATAGGACTCAAATTCAGGTCTGACTTCACGTCTAACTATCAAGAGCAGGCTTTAAGGAAAGTGGAAAGGAACTAAAATTTGTCGCAGTTTACCTTGTGCTAGGCCAAGGGCAGTGCTGGAGCACAGGGAAGAATTCAATGCTGTTTACAACTTCATTTGTCATAGCCCATACTACTTGGGGCCCGAGGTTTAAAACAAACAAACAAATAAATAGAAGCCAATGTCACAGGGATCAAAATTGATACTGGAATTTCCATGTGTCCGCTATCATCTTTAGTGAAAATGTGAGAATGATTTAGAGCGGGGTCAGCAAACTACAGCCCACGGGCCAAATCTGGCTGTTTTTGTAAATCACAGTTTGTTGGAACACAGCCACGCCCATTCATGTGTGTGTGGTCCATGGCTGTGCTTTTGTGCTGCAATGACAGGACTGAGTCGTTGGGACAGAGATCCACACAGCCTAAAATGTTTACTATCTGGCCCTTCACAGAAAAAAAAAAAAAAATTTGCTGATCCCTGATTTAGAAAAATTTTCTCATCTTGATTAGAATCACGGACTCATTCCTGAAGGCCTTTTAAAATAGGAATTGCAGTAAGGGATAGATTCCAAACTTACTGCAAATAGAAATTTAGTATTTAAAGTACTTGGATGAGATCTCTGGGATGTCCTCTGAATGCGAAGTTAGTGATGTCTGAGACATGGCATATATGTGTTTGCGAGTAGTATACACGGGGATTTATTTACAAGCTATCTATTAGTGTCACCTGCCATGGATGGAAAAATGGAGCAAAGAGTTGTTACAGGCTGAATGTTTGTGTCCTCCCTCAAATTTATACGTTGAAACCTAATCCCCAATGTGATGGTATTTGGAGGTGGGGTCTTTGGGAGGTGACTAGGTCATAAGAGCGGAGGCCTCAGGATGGGATCAGTACCCTTATAAAGAGATCCCAGAGAGCTCCCCTACTTCCTTTGCCATGTCAGGACACAGAAAGAAGACAGCTGTTGACAAAATAGTCAATAAGTGTGTTCTCACCAGACACCAAATCTACCAGTACCTTGATCTTGGACTTGTAGCCTCCAGAGTGTGAGAAATAAATATTTGTTGTTGAAGTCACATAGTCTATGGGGTATTTTGTTATGGCAGTACAAATGGATTAAGACAGCGGTGTATTGTTCAGGGCTGGCTAACTGTATAGAAACAACCCTCATATCTTGGTGACTTACTTTTCTTTCTCATGTTACAGTTCAATGTGTGGGAAGCATCGTGCTCCAGACAGTCATGTAGGGACCCAGGTGCCTTCATTGGTGTGGCTCTACCATGTTCCAGAGCCTCATGGACCTCCATCGGGTCCTTTGCATGTAGCCAACAGGAGAAAGAGGAGCAAACATCGGGGAACAGAGCATGAGGTTTCAGGCGCTATTCCTGGAAGGGACAAACATCCCTTCTTCCCACATTCTGTGGGGGAATTTGTCATATGTCCTTATGCAAATTGAAAAATGCAGTTTACAAGCATGCTGAAGATGAAGGAAACAGGGCTACTGGTGAAAAACTAACCAGATTCTGCCTCACTGATCTGTGGGGATCAGATAAAATGTTTTACACGCCCCTTAGTTCCGGAGTCTCCTTCCTTCCTCCTCTCCTTCTCTTTTTCCTTCCTTCCTTCACTGTTGTCTTCTCTCCTTCCTTTCTTCCCTCCTTTTTTCCTTCCCTCCCTCATCCTTCCCTCCCTTCCTTCCTTAGTTGCTTATAATCTGATATGTTTAGCCTGGTCCTTGGTCATGATAACTACAAAAGAAACATTAAAAACGAGTCACTGTCCTCTGATCTGTGTTTTTAATTTTACCTAAATTAATAGAGGAAAAATTAGAAACAAATAAATGCAAGAATCCTATCCCCATCACAGCAACAGTGATGCAAGCAGGAGCTTGGACACCAGGCTCCAGAACAGAATGGATTGGTAACATTTGGCTTACGTATGTGTGAGTTTAAAGTGGCATTTAATTAAAAAGTTGCAAGCTTGTGAAACAAAAGGTTTTGTTTGGCTCTCCCTTCTATGATCCCAGTTTCTAGGAAACAATAACTTGTGATTTATGGGTTCCCTTTTCACAGAAGTATGGAAGTTATATGTAGCTCATGTTCAAAAGAGAAAAAAAAATCCTGATGGTAACTCATTATCTGTCTGGCTAACAAAGGACAAAGGACAAATCTTGGAACATCTTTCTTTGCCATTTCATATTTATGACACATCCTGTTGGTGAAATGAATTCTCAAGGCAAGCTCTGGAGTTTATTATTTTTCGTCTTCTCAGGCTTCATGACTGCATCATGTTTTTAAAAATGCCAGGCCAGATGGAAGCTTTCTTCTTTTGGGGCTAGGAGTGGAAGAGAGACTTATGAAGCCATGGAAGATGAATCCTACCACACGCAGCCCACTTCTTAGAGGAACATGGGTATGTCTCTTCACAGTTCATGCCTTGCCTTATTGGGGTTTATTCTAAGGAATGTTCCGATTGGAAGTATAGATTGTTGTAGAGGTACTCGGAGCTCCTCTTAGAGTCCCTTTTTACCCCTTTACGGACATTTTACCATCTGATATTATGTGGGTCAGTGTGTATGATCTGTTTGTCTGTCTCCTTCAATGAACCTGTGAACTCAGAGAGGACAGGAGCCTTGTAGGGATTGTCCAGCGCTGCCTCCCCAGTGCCTGAAACAGGACTTGGCACATCACCTGCACTATGTAATATTAAGAGAGAGAAAGGAGGAATGAACGAGTCAATGAGTGCATAGCTGTAGGGACTAGATGACAGGCACGATTATCTCCCCACACTGCTGAGTCTGGAGGAGAAGAGGAACGCACCCGAAGACTTCGTGCCTATCCTTACCTGAGAGCACCCACCTCCCATTGGTCGGGATCTGTGGATTTGTCTTCATTAATCACTGAAAAATTCCCACCAGAATTTTAGTGACAAAATGGTGTTCCTCTGACTGAAACGCTGATGAGGGGAGGCGTCAATAAGTTTCTCATTTGTCCCTCAGGGAGAAAGTGCAGTGATTGTCTGTTTAAAGGCTTTACTTACTACAGTCCAACTCTAATCTAAGGAAATTGAGTCTCTGTCTTGGCGGGCTGTAGGGAAGGAACTGTTTTCAGAAAAACATTAGTTTTTCAAGATGTCACTTATGAGATTCCCTTCTGAAGATGTAGGAACCAAATCAGTAAGATGCCTGAGAACGAACATTTCACAACAGTCCGGGCGGCTTCTAAGGTTATTAATCGACCCTGGCATTGGGTCCCTGGGAAGGACTTCATCCTGTTCCTGTGAATTGATGAGCCTCTGCTTAGCCAACCCGTCCTCATTCCTAGAGGCCGTGAGATGTGGGTTATCAGCACAGTCCCTGGCAGGAATCACAGCTTCATGGTGGGAATCACCACTTAACACATACCAGCTATTGGACTTTGGGCAGCATTCTTTCCTTTTTTTAAATTAAAATTTATTGGGCTGACATTGGTTAGTAAAATTACATAGGATTCAAGTGTACAATTCTGTATTACATCATCTACATATCACATTGTGTGTTCTCCACCCAGAGTCAGTTCTCCTTCCATCACCATATATTTGACCCCATTTACCCTCATCTATCACCTCCCTCCCGCTGGGCAGGATGCTTAACCTTTGATGTCAGTTTTCTCATATAGAAAATGAAGACAATGGTGCCGTGAGCCTTGCAGATTGCTGAGAGAATTAGATAAGATAGTGCTTTCTGAAGGGTTCAGTATAACAGGCAGCACGTAATAGAAACTTCGCCCGTGTGATTTACTATTGCCATATTTATTGCTTTTCCAGCTCCATAAGGAATCCCAAGGATTGACGACCATTTTACAGAATATTATAGAAGTTGAAGTATCACATTGTAGGTTGAACTAGACAAACTAGAGTATCTTCAGCTGATAGAGTCTATGTCTCTTTGATTTTCTGCTCCACACTAGACAAGATTTTACTAAAAATTATGCAACATTAAAATCGCTTTTCCTAGCACTCCTGACCAGTCATGGCCTATTACATCTATTACACCTAACAGTATCGCTGTCAATCTCAGCAATTAGAGGGTTACCATGGGCTAAGAAGGACAACAGATCTACTGCACAGCAGCGGATGGCCTGAGTCCGATGCACAGAGCAGACATTACTAATCAATCAGGACTCTTTCTGTCAGTCACGTAATTGAGCACATCGCTCCAAACTGTCTCAGTTCTCTCAGTTGATTAGATAATGACACATATTTTCTTCCTAACTGAAGGAGGCCATGACAAGTACAAGCTCCGGTTCTGGTTGAACCATTAACCAGCTGTATGGCATTTAACTTTGCTTTTCTATATTATAAAGCTTGTATTTTATTAAAGCTCCAATAAACATTTCTTCATCTTCACACATCTATTGGGGGATTGACATGAGAAAAAAAGTCGAAGTTTTGTAGCAGCTTAACTCACATGGAAGGGCCTTTTCAGCACTAGAGAGAATTAGCACAAAATTCCATTTCGTGCTGTGTGGTGTGCCTGTTCCTAGAACCCTCAAGACAATTGTGACTTCTGAGGGGGTCTCTTGTTCTCTTAGTCACATTTGTCTTAAAACTGCTGCTTCTTAATGTAAGTTATTTCATGTACATTGGCCCCTGTGGTATACACTGACCTGGCTAAGGGTCTTTCCTAGCCTTTTTGCTAGATTTACACCCTCTTCCCACAACACACACCCTCTACAGGGGCTTTGTGAATATGGTAAGTTTGGGCAGATGGAGCTGGGTTTGCCATTGGCCAAAGCTGTTATACAAATCCATTTAGCTACTTATCACTTAGGTATTTTTTTCTCTCTTCCTCCTCCCCCTTCTTCTGCTTCTTTGTGAAGCTCACTGCACGACCTGTCAGAGTTCTCTGGCCCCCCGCACATATTCTCAGTGTCTTATCTTCTCCCCATTTCTTTCTCAGACACAACAACAAAAGTTAGAATCTTTCCATTTGAAATTCAGCCCTAATTCAGATCTGCCCCCTTTTCTCCAGCTTCTGATTTAGGCCTTATCTTCTTATATCCAAGTGGTGCCTTATTGTGCCTTAGTAGTGACAGTCCCTTCCCTAAGAAGAATTTTGGTAACAGTTATTAAAAATTATGTATACGTGTACTGGTGCGTACCGACACTTGGCTTCCTAATAACCTCTCTGTTCTTCCACTCTATCTCATTAATAAGAATGCTGATTTTTGGTTGGCTCATTAGTACCTGGTTGACAAAACTGCTTCCTCTAGTTTGTCTTGTAGCAATAGGCAGTGAAGTGAGTAAATTTGGATATAGGCTGAAGTATTGTGTGGGATTTGTGGGAAGTCTCCCAAAAAGAGAGAGCAGGTCTCTTATTCCTTCTTTCAGTCTGCTATCTGGAATGCTAACGAGATGGCTACAACTCCAGCAGCCATTTTGCACCATGAAGACCGGGGCCCACCCCAGGGCGGGTGAAACAGAGTGTCTGAAGACTTCGTCAAGCTTCCAATTTGTTCTCCGTTTGAAAATAAAACTTCTATCTTGTTTAAGCTCCTTTTATTTAGGCGTATTATATCAGAATACAATGCATTATTTTCAAAGCTTTCATCCTTATGCGTCTCTCAAACTTTACTCTAAACGCCTATGAGATGCATCCCCTGCACCCGCAATACACACATTCTTTTTTGTTTTTATGGTTGAATGGGGGCAGCTCTATCCTCACAGACAGGTGGATTAGATATGAGCCCTTTGCTTTCAAATGGTAGAACAGAGGTGCTCTGATGGGATACAGGAACGTGGGTGCTGTTGAGAATCTTCTGCCCTGAGCTAAACCTCTGACCCAGGCCAAGGAGGTTCAGATGGCTTCCAGGAGACAGCAGGCAGGACATTCCAACACTAATGTCAGCCTTAGAAAGAAGACAAATGAATGTGGTACTGAGGAAGGCAATGAACCCCGTTATTCCCATGATGGGTTCCTGGGGAAGCCACAGACAATTTTGTGGTTCAAATGACAGACGTCACCCAAAAGTTGAGGAGTTCACATCAACTGAAGTGCACATTTAAGAATAATCAAAACATAAAACAGATGTCAATATCAAAATATTGAGTGTGTAGTCCCAAAATTAAAGTCAAACATGAAAAATAAGTTGAACCAAAGCACACATTCTTTTCTTTTTCAAATATTTTACTGCTTTTCCAAATAAGAAGAGGTTAGGAAAATCTAAGAAATTGCCAGTATTGTGGTGAATTTACCACCACCTGGAGCTATATAAGAGTTTGCTGTAGGCTCTTTCATCTCAATTATTGAAACTCTGACCATTTAATGCCTCACAAGAGCGGTAGTTAAATGATTCTTGTATTCATCTTTGGGTGATGGAGTCTCAGTAGACTTCTGGATTTGCTAAATCTAGACATGCAATTTTGTGTGAGAGTCATTGTGTATTTACATGGACGGGAATATTGCTCTTGTTTTCAATCGGGTAAACAATGATAATATATGATCACAATGGGAAATACCCACTGCAATCTGCACAGATGTCAATTCTACCCTTATTTTCTGGCACCACTGGAATGCCAAGTGCACCATGCCCTCAACCACAAATGATTTCTATACCACTCAGAAAATAATACTCTTCCTGAGTAAAAGAGTGCATTTTAAAACTTTCAAACGGTACAAAGAGGACTTTAGAAGAAAGTAGAAATTACCCTAAATCCTTTTAAATACAGATAACCGTGGTTCATACATGGCACTCAGGTATGTTACTCACTAGTGTTGGCTTATGCTTTTGTTGTAATCTCTGTGAAGGTGGGAACTTTTTCTGTCTTACTCACTGCATCTTCTCACAATGCCTAGATGGGTGTCTGGCACATAGTAGGTATTCAAAATATTTCTTTTTGAATTTATGCTTTCACATTTGCATGCTTCTTTTCTTGCTTAACATATTGTAGACATCTTTTCAAGTTCATAAATGTAAATCGACAACATGATTTTTAAATGGCACACACTTTATTGGATATTAAATATGAAGTCTCGCTGTATGTGACACACATGTGCACGTGTGTGTCTGATTATCTTCTTAGAACGCATCCTTGTGAGGGAAGTTATTTGGTCAAAGGCTATACACATTCAAAAGTCTCGCAAATATTACCAAACTGCCCTCCAGAAAGTACATATGGATTTTCACTCATCAATTCAGAAGGCTCATTGATCCTGCATCCTCTTCTAACCTGGATAGTGACATAGCTTTGCCAATCTCATGGCTAAAAATGTTATTCAATGTTGGTTTGATTTGTATTAATGTAATTATTTGTGACCATGAACATCTTTCTACAAACTTATTGGTTCTTTATTGGCTAAACTTGTGTTCAGTTCCTGTATTTCTCATTCCTAATTTTGACTCGTGAGCTGTCTCTCTTATGGTCATTGTTTAGACTAACTACTGATTCATCTGTTTTACTGGGTTTTCCAAGTATTAGTTCTTGGATTTAGCACGTCCCTCTTTTTTTCTTTTTTCTTTTTCTGTTTTCTACTATATCAATCTCTATTTTACCATTATGAATTCCTCCCTTCTACTTCCTTATTTACTTTTTAGTGTTTTTTCCTATCTTTTTGAGGAAATACTCATCTTACTATCTACTATGCTTTCATTTTAATAACAAATGAATCTTTACCTCATTAGTTTTTGCAATATCCTAGAGAATTTCGGGTGAAATGTTCTTAGTTTGCTTTCCATATGTTTTGCATTTGTCTTTTTGATGTTCTCTATCACATTCGAGATGTTATGGAGGTTTTCTTTTTTTTTTTTTAATTTTCATTTGTTGGTCAGGAGGTTTGTTGTTGGTAGTGCTTGTTCTTTTATATATTTTGTGTTGTTGCATGTGATTAAAGAGTACAGACTGTACTATTTTTACTTTTTGGAATTTTTTAAAAAGTCATTTGGAACATTTTTGAAAATGCTTCTTGAGTTCACTACTATGTATTCTTGGACATAAAATAGATACTTATCTAACTGATTATATGATTTAAAGCCACTGCTATTGATTTGTGTTCTGCTTGACCTGATGTGTATAGAGAAGTGTATAAAGTCACTATCCCTAGGAAGTTTCTTGAAGTTTCTCCTTGCGTCTCCAGCAATTTTTATTTTGTACATTTTGATGTGTTTGCAGTGATTCTTTTGGCTTCTATATTTTGATAGATGGTCTACCTTGTGCCTCTTCATGGCCTCTCTGGAGATAAAAAGTATGTGATGGCTAATTTTATGATAGGGTCATCCTTCTATACAGACGAGGAAACTGAGAACCAGAAGTTCAAGTAACTGGTACTAGTGCGAGTGAATGGACAAGAGCCCACGGCCTTAACCGGATGCTATTGTTTTTTTCCACTATTTAATTCTATGAAAAATCTACCTGGTCCTTTTCTGTTATTAAGTGACTTTCCTATTCCACATAGATGCTTGAGGAACTCTCTCTTGATCATTTAAGTACAATCATTTTACTGAATTTTTTCTCAGCATTGGTTGATATCTATCAATTTTTTCAGGATCGGTGAGCCTTTTAGTGCATAGGCCCAGGTCTTCCTCATCTGCATATTTGTTTTATTTTAATAAACATCTTACTTTTATTTATGATTACCAATTATCCACTTGTCAGATATAAAAATGTATATAGTAAATTATTATAACATATACTTAACATACAGAATATTTATATTTATATTGTCTTTCCATCCGTATCTACCATTCTTCCTTTTAACATTTTAAATTTATTTGTCATTATATGCTACATTTCATGTATTTTCCAAATACTGTTTTCTGTAGGTGTGATTCTGCTCCTTCTCTGATGGATGCTGTTTTATGTCCTATAGAAGCATTCATTTCTTCCTCAGTTTCTTTCCTAAGCTCTGCTAAATCCTTATTCATCATATCATTATATTTTCTTACCATGTTTTGCCCATTTATTTCATCCACGTGCTTCAAAATTGATTTGAAAACTCAATACAGTTGTCATTTCTTTGGTTTTCATTTGAAATTTTTCTAAAATGCAACTCTTCCCTCTTCCTCTTCCCTTTCTCTGTCCACCCTTCTCTCACTCTTTATGCTGGATCCCTTTCCTTTGGTGGGGAAAAGGGTCTGGGGGACAGAATTTTCATGTAGAGACGTGCCAATTTTTCTTTTTTTTTCTTTCATTCTTTTTCCTATTATTTTTTTTTTCTTGTTTATTTTTGAAATTGTGGTTAGTCTGTCTTTCTGTTTGTCAGAAAAATTAAGGTTTACCTCAGAGGTATGCACTCTTTTCTTATAGCATGAGATTTGGGGTTAGAAGTTGATAATCTCTCAGCTTCCCAAGAAAGTCAGTCACTGTGAGGGGTGATGTGGATTCCATCCCAAAGGGTGGGTATCCTTCAGATTTCAAGGTTTGCCATCTGTCGTGTGAGCAGACTCCTTTACAGAGTTAGAGTTTCAGAGAAACCATGTAGCTAGCAGGCATTTGATTCAGGGTGGTTATTAGCATTTTCCTCCTTTCAATCTACCTCTTTTGCTGCCAGACCTTCGTTGCAACACTTGCTGTTAGGATATCATTGCTTACTTGGCTTCTGCCACCTGCTAGACTAGAGAAAACTATTACTAAATTTACCTACTTCTCCAACTCCACCCATGTGGCCTTCGGATATTATCTATGGGGTGAAGAAAGATGGCTCTAGAAGGCACATTGAGGAGCTTACCCCAGGGTGTCCCCATGTCCCCAGTCCCAATGTCTAGTCTAAGACATTGGTGGGTATTTTTTGAGAATTTCCTTGCTTGTTTTCAACCACTCTGTTCATCCTTTCTGTTTTGGTTTCCAGAATCTTCTTTACCTTAGGTCCCAATAGTTTCATACCTAAATGACATTTCTGGGTATTTAAACTATCACATTGGGACCATGTCTACTAACAATATCAATAATAATTTCTTTGTTATTTTCACTTCTTTTGATTAAGTTTTGTTCAGCTTAGAAAGGGGAAGTTTTATAACCTCCTAGGCTTCCTATACCTCTGCACCCATCTTTTTCAGAACCTTCCTCTCCCTCTATAATGTTGAACTGTGTCAGCTTTTGAAGACATTTACCCTCCTCTGCCTTGTATTTGAGTCATGTGTGTATGTGACCAGTGTTGCTCAAATCGACAGTACTTAAGGACGATTTGCTTTTTCAGTTTCCAATCCATGATAGACCCTTACCTTTATAAATATAATAAACATTGAATTTTTACAAATGAATTAAAAGTAAGACATAAAATGCAAATTTGAATTGTTATTAGATTCACCAGATATAACATGACTTCGTATAAAAGTTCCTAAATACTTTCTCTCAATTTCCCTTCTTAGTCATCATCATGGGTCACAAACAACCCATGGGCCAGGCACAGTCCATGGGGCCCCCTTTGAGTAGCTTCACTGTAAGCACCTCAAGGGTCACGGTCTGGCTAACCTGTGTGTCCTCTTCAGTACCCACCTACCACTATGCCCACAAAATATATACAGAAAAATAACTGTTGAGTATATGAGTAGGACAATAATCCTCCAAGTAGCAATAATAATTAATAATACTCTTGAGGTCCAAACTCTTAAGTTTATTCATGACCTTCACAACTTCCTTTTGCATTGAAAAGATGCAGGTGCTATTATTTGGATTTACAGCCAAGGCCCAGAGAAGAATGGGTCGACACACAGGAGGCCTTTTTATCCATGCTGTTTTATTTGACCCAAGGTATTTTTCCTCATATGCTATTTCATGTCTCTATAGGGAGTACAAAGCATGGTGTGAGAGACGAGGCAGGATATTAACCGGACCAAGGCCTGGTCCAGGTGTAAGCGTTCTGTCTTCTGTCCGTCACTTTATTTATCATCCTTCTCTTGAGGACTTTGTGAGGACCCTCCGAATCCCAGTCACACAAATGGACTCTCTGCTTGAGGAGCCTGTTATGATGAAATGCTTATTGGCAGTAATACTGTCCCTGAACTAAGAAATAACGATCAAGCCGATGCATTTTGGTGTATTCCTCTCCAGGGCACTGGTTTCCCAATTTGGAGAGAGTTGCTGCGGAACTGGGCTTATTTAGGATGGTCGCTGAGCTGAGAGTCAAACATCATCAGTAGGGAAACCACAATGAATAGGATGAAAGGAAGGGGCCTCACTTCCTGGTCAAATGGAGCCTGGCTCTAGCACCAAGTGTCAGTGCTTGGCAGAGAACTGAGCTGCCGTTGGAGACATACAGGAATGGATAAGCAGGAGCCTGCTCTTAACTGGATGGGAAGAAACACACAAAGAAAGTTTTCCATAAGGCAAAGCAGCCTGTGTACAGGCTGTCCCAGACCTGTACCTAAAGAGCTAGGGCGAGGCGGAAGAAGGAAAGAGTAATGTTTCAGGGCAAAGGGTCATTTCCCAGAGTATTGAAATATACTATCACTTAATACTGTAGGTGTCTATTCTAAATATTTTATCTGTTGACTTCCCTTGACTGTTTTCCATCCTTCCTTTGCCATCCCAGGTGGTAATCTCATTTTGCATTTTTCTCATATTTCTCATGGTTATATTTATAGCTTCTTTGTCTATGAAGTTGTCTACTGCTGACTTTCGATCAGAGTTGTTGCTAGTGTATGTGAAATGCATGGAAGAGTATCTGGCAAACTGTAGGCATTCGACCTATAGTTCACCCGTGTTTCTAGCTTTCTGGATTCCACTGTCTGGGGAAAGACTGTCGGCCGGTTATAAAGACTGTAAAACATCATGTTGAGCTCCTGTTAAGACAAAGATGAAAAAGTGAAGCCCTAAGCAGGCAAAGGGATGACCGAACCCAAGGTTAAAAAGTGACCAAATTGTGCAGAAACAGAACAGAAGGGCTGAATTGTTGACAGTGCAAAAAAATATTGTTATGGTTTTTCTTTTCTTTGAGATAGAAAGGGACTTTACCTCATGAGAAGCTTCAGGTGACTCTTTTCTAAAACTCTATAACCTGGAATATTATTTGATAATATTTGTTGATTTAATGGATGAACCTGAAGAAGTTGTTTTCATGTATGTCAACATTGCCCCCAGGGACATTGGGTCTGTTGGACTCAATGAGCTTGGATAGTTTAGAATGATTTGGTGAGCAAGCACTAGGCGTAGGGAAAAGTAACCAATCTGAAGTCTTTTGAAAGCACGAGTAGATTGGAGACCATTAGTGTAACTTGAACTATATTTTAGATGCAGTTTCAACACTAGATTTGATTTCATGGTTGAACATGAGAGTTACCACTCTCCAGACCAGTGGCTCTCAACTGGGGGAAATTTTACTCCCCGGGATCATTTAGTGATGCCTGGAGACATTTTGGTTGGGAGGAGAAGGGTGATGCTACCGGGATCTAGTGGGTAGAGGCCAGGAATACTGCCCAATATCCTACAATGCACAGGACTGTCCCCATGACAAAGCGTTATCTGGCCGTTTGAGCAAACCTGCTCTGACAGATTTCCTAACTTAAAAGGCAACAACTAGCGTAGTTCTTCCTAAAGGCTGAAAGAAAACTTGATAATTATCAGCTCAGAGATCCTTTGGACTCAATTTCCCAGGTGCTCAGATGACCTCTGGGCCTTTGAAATACACTTGCAGATGTGCTGGCCCCTGATCGTAAGTCCCTCCTCCATATACAAAGCAGGCTCAGGCCAAGTTCTTTATGTTCTTTGCCCTAGTGTTGCTAACTGTTTAGATATTGCCAAGCCTTGGGCATTGTCACAATGTAAAGCACTTGAGATTAGTGCAGTAATGAAGGCTGTGATCCGATTGGTCTCTCGGGGGTTGTGGAGGCAACACGGGGGCAGTGAAAGGGCTGTAGGTACATTGTATTAGGAGCTACAACAGAGCTAGCAAAACAAGGCTTTTAACACTCACTGTAGCTGTTCTGAGCAATGCCAAAGATGCCCCCAAGATGTATTTCAACGTGTTTGCTTATGTGTCAGTTGCATAGCACTTGGATGATACAAAGTCACCCCCCAGGAAGGATATACTCTTCAGTTCACATCCCGATCTGTGAGAGGTACTGAACCTTTTAGCAGTACAGTTCGGTAAACACTGATGGGGTTTCCACCATATTGCAAGAATTCAGATCCACCCAAATGGCAGAACAAAGCATGGCAGCATGCAGAATGTACAGGAGGTGAACTCAGCTCAGCCTGGGGCAGCAGAAGGAGGTGAAGAAGAGTTGCCTGTAAACAACCTGAGGAGACTCAAGGGATGAAAGGAGGGAAAGCTTACAGTGGTGATAGAGCCCAGGAGCCATTAGAGAGAAGGTATCTTGCCATTGACAGTGAAGGGTGAAAAGCCCCCATTGGCTCTGTTCTTCCTTTTGGCTTCTTGTGTGTTTCTTCCTTTCTTCCTTCCCTTCCTCCCTCCCTTTTGCTTCACCTTCTCATCTCCTTTCTTTTTTTTTGGCTACCATTTCTCAGAATTACAAGAGATGTTTGCCCTGAGCAAGCCCTATGCCTCCTCTTTTCTAATTCTCAGTAATGAGAATGCTGTGGACTTAAATCCTAGATCATCAAACTTACAACACCTGTAAAATAAAAACTCAAGCCAGTGAAATAATTATCAACTAAACAAAGCAGCTGCTCCAGTGGGAACTTTGTAATTGAGAAGAGAAAAAAGACACATGCATTAATATTATCAACATTATAACATGAAGTGCCTATCATGGACCAGGCCCTAAAAGAGACATTATTTATAGACATTATCTTTAATTGTCACACCACTCTTCAAGATGAGCCTGATTATTTCCATTTTCATGATGAGTTACTGAGGCTAAAAGATTGGGATAAGAAAGAACTAAAGAGACATTGGCCCTGAAATATATGGAATAGAATATTTGATTGGTAGTAGAAATCTTTTTTTTAGATAAAAATTTTAATATACTTATTTGAAGCTTTGAGGGTGATTGTCATAAAGAGAAAATTTGTATCATATTAAAATATACTTGCAACCCCATAAATCATATATTTTGCATGTAAAACTTGGTATATCTCATCCATCTTAATGCTTTAAAAACTACATTGTAGTCCATGAGTCCATGAGGAGACAGGAGATAAGAAAGAGTCATAAAACAAAAGATCTAAAGATCGCAGTAGCCATGGCAGATGGATGAATTTCTTCCTGTGGAATTTTCCAGTATAACCAAGTGATCTTGGGTCCCATAGCCAGTGCTTGCCCTTGAAATTGGACTTCAAGGAGTTGGAAACTTCTTACATGGTCTCTACCTATTGTTATTGATTCTTATTATTAATTGTTGTTAACAATTTGATGGGTGTTATTTAACTTTCTGAGACTTATTTCCTTATTTAAAAGAAATGTAGATTAACACATTAACGACCTTGTAGATTCATCATGAAGACTGGATATAAATGGACATAAAAATGTTTAGTTAGCACAGTGTCCAGCAGAGTAAGGGCTCAGTAAATGTAGGTATTATTACTGAAGTTTGCCTATCTATGGCTCACTAAGCCAAGAGAAATATGTATCTTGTCTCTCCGTGCAGTGGATTCTTTCATTTCTTTCAGAAAGGTAAAGTCATAAAATTCCAAGTTATGCTTAGCTATAGATTTGAAATTGCCCCCTCAACAAATTCAAATCAATTCCTAATATTTTTACAAACGCAATTATTCCAATAACTAAGAGCAATGCCAGGCTTTCTGCAGCTCTCCTCAAACTTACTTATCACGCCTCCTGTCACTCCCACAGGTTTGCTGTGGTTTTCTGAGCACTCAGGTAGAAAAGTGTTCTACCAAATGAAGTTGTATGCAGAGGGCTAGTATATAACATAGATCAATGCAGATCTGCTCTCTTTGAAATGAGGTGAGTGCCTGCTCCTACTCCGTCCCTATTTTGATATATTTGTCTCTGCATTCCAGGGGAACCCTGAGATGTTTCCAAAGGAACTTGAGGATTTCAGTGAATGGACCTTAAGAACCACTCATTCTTATGAATGAGAGAACAGTATCCCCTTCTCAGGAGGCCTTGGAAACAGTCCTGGCTTAGCTGGGAGAGGGAAGAGGAAGTAGAGAAGGATGGAATCGGTGAGCTCCTCCTAGTACCCACACAAAATGCGTGAGATCAAGTTCCCTGGCCTGGATCTGGCTCTACAGGACTCCACACATTTATATGGAGCCAGGGCATGTATTTCAGTCATCCATATGTCTCCAAATATTTTGATGCTTTGATAATTTAACATCACCCCAATGGTCCAGCCCTACAACCTTCCCTACCAAATACAGAGCACATTCTCCATCACCATATCTTTGTACTCGAGTTTTCTTTGAATAATGTCCACCCTTCCATTTCTGCCTGGATCTCTGACTCACCCGTCCTCCAAAGCCTTCTTTATGAGACCGTCTCCAATTCCTGGGGCCAGAATTCGTCTGTGTTTGTTCATTTTTGCCTCCCTTGCATTATTCTATCTCCCTGAAATTCCCGTTTTGCCTGGGGCAGTAATTTGCACAGATCAGACAGGGGAACTTCTCGCTGAATCAAACTAAATGGATGCTGTGTGGGTGAAGTTTTGGGTCAGCTGCCTGCGTTTTTCCCTTGGCATTGCTTCATTAGCAGTTCCTGCAAAGTCAAACGAGGGAAGGATCATTTCCAAAGAAAAGGGCAACCTTTTCATTTCTAATTTCCTTCCTTTTGGGTGTCAAATGGAAACCAGGCAAGATACAATCATTCAATTTAGTTCTTTAACGGCCCTACTTTTCATCTTGATCCTGAACTTCAGGTACAGTCTGTAAAATTTCTTTTTTGAGTGAGGCCATTTTCATCTCAGTTCTCAGTGATTGTAATGAACTATTGACCATCTGTTTGTTCTTTGAAAGTCAAACTAGCTGGTTTGGGTGACTCTTATCTATTCATAATCCAGCAGCGTTGTTTAAACCTGATATTTCCTGTGGAAATACTTTATTTTGGCTATTTCAGCACCTCTTGCCTGAGATTACAGAACTGTTGTTTTAATCAAGGGCAGGCTCATAGGAACTATTTTAGTGGATAAATTATATATCTACAAACATTTATTGAGAAATACATTGCATACAATGCAGAGTGTTAAGATAACTACAAAGATAAATACCATATACTACGGAGGGAGACAGAACCCCTGTCCGCAAGTAGCTAATCAAGCACAAGTCAAGAAATGCTGACACATGACTAAATAGAAACATTCTTCGGTTGTTTATATCCCACTTTGGGTTAGGAATTCATGGCATGTTACAAAGAAACATACAATACTGGAAAAGAAAAAAGCATGAGTAAGAAATATCAAGGAAATGGAAAACAAGGTCAACTAGAGCCAAAATTGATGCCAGTTCACAGAATATACCCCCTGGAAACTGGAGGAAAGCAAGGGCCATTTCCAATGTGTGCTCAAAGATAGCCTCAGTGAATGGCACGGTACCTGGCACATAATAGGAATTCAAAACCAAAGGATGCACTGAGACCTCTATAAACTACATCAAACCAACATTTAGAGAATCTAAAAATTTGAGGACACTTTCTCTGGACCAGACTATATTAAAAAGTTGGAAGCTAGAGACCCTGATGCCATATCTTTCCATCTGGGATGACTGTGTTTGTGTGAAGAAAGGAGCTGAAGGAGATATGTATTGCAGTCTTATTGCACTAGTCTAGTGGCTGTAACTTTTCTAAAGAATTTTTCTTGAATTGCATCTCTGTTACATTTTATTTTGATAGGAGTATTCCTCCCCATGTTTATGGTTTTCATCTTTCCAGCTGGAGGCATGTAGAGAGCAGGAAACACATATTCTTCATCTTTGCAAAGTTCCCTGTTTGTTGAGCATATAACATAATACGTTGGATGTAGGAGGCACTTAATCATGACTTTTAATTTTGTTTTATTTTATTGGATGTCAACAATAGCTAACTCAGTGAGAGATAAGATTCTGTTGTGCAAACATTGGTGATGTGCTATAAAGCCATGTTTACATATTGACAGCATATAGGGTTCAGAAGGCCAGTATGAAGAAAAGATAGGTTAATGTGTGTGTCTGATCATTCCATCAACGAGGTTTCATTCTTCGGAAAAATGATTCTAGACTTTTGTGATACCAAATTTGGAGTGTGGGTAGAGGGAATTAGGGAAAGGGGATGTGATGTAAAAGGCAATGGAATGTTGGATGCTGTTTTTGATGGAGAATATGAATGGAAAGAGAGAGAGGGAGAAGCTTTGAAGCAGCCATTGTGGTAAAAAAAAGAATAGAATAAGCAGGATAATTTTTAAACTAATAGTATGGATTCTAAATTAGATCTTTAAAAAATGTTCTTTAAGAGAGACAAGGAAGGTTAGATATATGATTTAAAATTTGTTATTAATTTTGGCTTCTGTAGCATGTTTGCTTGAATAAGAAATCACACTAGGACTGGATCACATGTTACCGAGGAAGTATTCAGGTTACAAAAAGTGATGCAGTTTTACTTCAAACACATACTCTTGGTTACACCAGTCATAATTACTCACTTTATGAGTTAGGAAGTTATGTAACCAGGGAGGCATACAATACAGCAAAACTCTTCACTCTTTTCTTTAATTTTTTAAAAAAGTAACTTAAAATGGCCATATTACCCAAAGCAATATACAGATTTAATGCAATCCCCATCAAAATCCCAATGGCATTTTTTAAAGAAATAGAACAAAAAATCATCAGATTTATTTGGAATCATAAAAGACCCCAAATAGCCAAAGCAATCTTAAGAAAAAAGAACAATACTGGAGGTATCACACTACAGGGCCACAATAATCAAAACAGCATGGTATTGGCAGAAAAACAGACACATAGACCAATGGAATAGAATTGAGAACCCAGAAATAAAACCACATAAATATGGACAGATAATTTTTGACAAAGAAGCTAAAAACATACAATGGAGGAAAGATGGCCTCTTCAATAAATGGTGCTGGGAGAATTGGAAAGCCACGTGCAAAAGAATGAAACTAGACTGCTATCTGTCACCATGTACCAAAATTAATTCAACATGGATCAAAGACTTAAGCATAAGACCTGATACAATAAACTGCATAGAAGAAAACATAGGTACTAAACTTATGGACCTTGGGTTCAAAGAGCATTTTATGAATTTGACTCCAAAGGCAATGGAAGTAAAAGCTAAAATAAACAAATGGGACTATATGAAACTTAAAAGCTTCTACACAGCAAAAGAAACCATCGACAAAATAAAGAGGCAACCAACTGAATGGGAGAAGATTTTTGCAAACAGTGCCTCCGATAAGGGGCTAATATCCAAAATATACAAGGAACCCATGAAACTCAACAACAAAAAAACAAACAACCCAATTGAAAAACGCGCAGAGGACCTGAAGAGACATTTCTCCAAAGAGGACATACAAATGGCAAATAGACATATGAAAAAATGCTCAACATCACTAATCATCAGAGAAATGCAAATAAAAACCACAATGAGATATCACCTCACCCCAGTCAGAATGGCTATCATCAACAAGACAATTAGTAATAAGCGCTACAGAGGCTGTGGAGTAAAAGGAACCCTCATACACTGTTGGTGGGAATGCAGATTGGTGCAGCCGTTATGGAAGGCAGTGTGGAGGTTCCTCAAAAAATTACGAATAGAATTACCATATGACCCAGCAATCCCTCTCCTGGGTATCTACCCAAAAAATCTGAAAACATCTACACATAAAGCCATGTGTGTCCCAATGTTCATTGCAGCTTTGTTTACGGTGGCCAAGACATGGAAACAACCAAACTGTCCTTCGATAGATGAATGGATAAAGAAGTTGTGGTATACATACACAATGGAATATTATTTGGCGGTAAGAAAAGATGATATAGGAACATTTGTGACAACATGGATGGATCTTGAGAGTATGATGCTAAGCGAAATAAGTCAGACAGAAAAAGCAGAGAACCATATGATTTCACTGATATGTGCTATACAAACCAAAAACAACAAAAGAACAAGACAAACAAATGAGAAACAAGAACTCATAGACACAGACGATAGTTTAGTGGTTACCAGAGGGTAAGGGGGTGGGGGTGGGAGATGAGGGTAAGGGGGATCAAATATATGGTGATGGAAAGAGAACTGACTCCGGGTAGTGAACACACAATGGGATTTAAAAATGATGTAATACAGAATTGTACACCTGAAATCTATGTAATTTTACTAACAATTGTCACCCAATAAATAATAAAAAAAAGTAACTTGAAAGCTTACAAAGTAATAAATTTCATTAGTCAATTTGAAGAGCAATAAGATAATATTTTTACCTAGCAAATTTGCAAATATTTTGGAAAATTTTGCCACATCTAAAGTGAATTCTGTTATAAGTTTTTAATAACCAAGCCCCAACTCCCCCAAGTTAAAAATTCATGCATTACTTGTGGGATTACAAATTGAACCTGAGTTCCTGAAAAATTACATGGCAATGCATATCAAGAGCCTTAAAACTATTTGTACCATTTGGTGAAATAATTATCCTAAAGCAATACTCAAAATGGAGTCAGAATAGGGATATGATATACCCATTAAAATCAGGTTTTAATGATTATGCAAAAAAGTAAATATCTATCTATCATCTATCTATTTATCTATCTATCATCTATCTATATAATGACTTCAATTTAATAAAAATACGTAGAGTTGACCCTTGAACAACACAGGTTTGAACTGCGTAGGTCCACTTATACAAGGATTTTTTTTTTCAGTAAACACCTGCACTGTTTTTGATCCACAGTTAGGAATCCCCAGATGAGGAGAGTCAACTGTATGCTTTGATCCATACCATTTTATATACAGGACTTGAGCTTCCGTGTATTTTGGTATTGACTGCGGGTCCTGGAAACAATCCCCCGTGGATGCCGAGGGATAACTAAGATGTTGGGGAGTCAAAAGTTACATGGGGATTTTTGACTGCACAGGGCAGGGGTGCACCTAACCCCGATGTCATTCAATGGTCAACTGTATAGTCGTACAGTCACATAGACAAAAGTTTGGAAGGAAGGGCTTCAAAAGTCAGGTTGTATTGGACTGTTAGAATTATGGATGAGGTTTTTTTTCTTTTCTTTTTTTTCTGCTTTTAAAAATAAAATTTGTATAGGTGGGTATGGCTTTTAATGTGACAAAAATAAACATTTGGTGGTGGTGGGGACTAGTTTGTAACCTAAGCAAGTCTCATTTACTTTGCCTAACAAAGGATTCTGTTAAATTTCCTACCAAAAATACTTGATAAGCAGACCTATCAAATAGATTTGTCACTGTTTCTTCAAAGGAGGATATCCTGTCTCACATTCATCCTTAGCCCAAAATAGCTCATTTGATTTTATCAGTCCTCAGCAAAACCCTTTTGTGAAATAATTTTTGCATTTTTGAACTCCATCGCTATAGGGCAAGATTCAGTACTTAATGGAAATCATCACACCATTAGAACTAGAGCTCATCTAACATGCTGGCTTTGAGGAGCCCCAAGCCTGACGTGCAGTGGTCACCTACAGCGTGTTCACTTGATCTGACGGCACTGGAGAGGATCGCAGAGGTGGGAACAAGACAAGAAATCATGATGTGCCCATAGCGGCCCTGGGATGGAAGGCTAGGAGAAAAGATGTGAGGACCTGAGTGGCAAAAGCAGGTGCAAAGATGAGTCTCCAATCGATGTCCATGGATGAGATATTGTCCTAAAAAATTAACTAATTATCAGCACCGAAATACCTCTCCTTGTTGCAAGACATGACCAGATCAGCCTCCTTCTCCTTGGCATCTGCTGTCTGAAAAATCCCTTGCAGATCTGTTTCTCATTAACTGTCTAACTCCTCTCCCACCTTATCTAAAATCTTATCTGCATTCGCTCTTCTGTGCCTCTTTATTTTGCTTTCTTTCTGTTGCTGGCATTCAAATCAAATTGCATTTGTTCATCATTAAAGACCCTTTTATCACTAGACTTCTCGGGAAGTTCTGACAGTTGGTGTTTATTCCCCTGACAAGTACGTTCTGAGGATGAATCGGATGTGGCTTGTCAGGCACTTTGAAGACAAATCTCCTGGCAGCGAGTGAGTTGCTATGAATCGTGTCCCGGCTTTGTTTCAGGACCCAAGTGTGATTCTGAGACAGGTAATGAAATGAGGAGCCATTTTATTTTTCACGTCTATTGGCAGGAGTAATAACAGTAAACACACCATGGGGATGCCTTTAGAAGTACAAGAGCTACAGGGATTCAGGCAATGATGTGCATTAAGAGAGACTTGTGAGATGCTGGGATAAAATACAGATGCTGAAATAAAACCTTTCCACCGAAATGGTAGAGGAAAAGCTTCCTTAGATTCCTTAATGAGTCATTTCTTGGGTTCATCTACAGTCTGCTTTTCACCCATTCACCAGGAAGTGTAACATGATAGGTGAGGATACAAACTTCCTGTTAGAAGAAAAATAACTTCTGGGGAATCCAATGCACAGCATTGTGATTATGGTTAACAACAATGTATCATATATGCTTGAAGGTGGTAAAGAGAGTACATCTGAGATCTTCTCACCACAAAAAGGAACGGTAATTATGTGACGTGATGGAGGAGTTAGCTAACACTAAGGTGGTAATCATTTTGCAATATGTATATAAGTATATCAAATCAATGCATTGTCCATCTTAAACTTACTCAATGTTACATGTCAATTATTATCTCAAAAAGCTGGAAAAAAATTGAAAGTAAAGAAGATGAAATTCAATGTTGCATGGCCTTTATCTAGCGAGGAGAGTCAGAGAGGGCAAGTGACAATCTCATGAACAGCCCAAAAAATATGAATAAAAAAACAAACCCAACGTTTAGAGATAAAAAAGCATTGAACCTTTTTATTATAGAAATTCCTAAATTTCAGACATCTTTCAGGTGTTTCTGAAATTGACAGTCCCTCTAGACTCCCTTTGGTTTGGCCCCTGGTGAACACACACCATCATGTATGTTTGTGGCCCAACTGTGGAAGCTCAGTGATACTGGTACTGTGCCCACCTCTACTCACTACTCCAGCTTTATCCAGAGAGACCAGCCCAGGGGCACATCGTGCCAGCTATACCATATCTTATTCATTCACTCAGCAGTCATTCATTCATTTGCTTGCTTGTTTAGGGTGGGAGTCCAGGGATGAGAGGTATCACCTTATTCGTGATTATTTTTCAAACTGTACCCATGCTGTGGATTTGGGCCAGGTAAGTATGTGATTTGGGTTCTCTCATGAGCTCGCTTTCCTGTCAGTGTTACTCAAACATAGTCAGTAACTGTGGCTGTTACCACAAGTGATAGCATCCCCCCACTCACATACTAGTGCAGAACCTTCCTCTGGCTTCAGTGCATCCTGGTCAACGGCGGCTTGTTAGACATGGTCTGTAATGAGGCCCAAGGATCTGGACTGGAACAAGAGTCCCAGGTGGTTTAGAAGCAGGCAGGCCCTTTAATTCATTCCAATATTGGCATAGTGATTAGGAAAGTGTTTTTAAAGTGAAAATAAGGGGCGGGGCAGGGGGAGGACTCAAGTTTTCCACTCTTCTCACTGTTTATTCTGAGAGCATTTCTCACACCAGGTCTTCAGCGTCTTTGTTCTAGTCATCCCTCAGGGCCATTTTTCTACAACCGCCATGCTCCTCAACCCCCAGGAATAACTCGCCATCTGTCCTTCCATCTGCATGTGGGCATTTCTTAACATGGACTTTGCCCTGCATTTCCTTTCTATGATGACCATAATACTTGAGATTTCTTTTATTAAATGTGAGATAACAGGATCACAGAGATCTGAATTCAAAACCCAGCTCTTTTATTTTCTAGCCATGTGACCCGGACAAGCGACAGAACTGCTTTCAGCCTCCTCTGTAAAACGAAGGTGACAGCGTTATTTACCTCATAGAGTTGTGGTGAAACATAAAAGAGTTAGAGCACGCTAATATGTGTTGAATGAGTAAAAGTTTAGCCCAGGGAAGACTCCCTGGGCTAACTAATACTAACTAATCATTGTCAATATTCTTGTTGTTGAATTCAGTAGGCATGTGTGCAACTTTTACTATGCTTATTATTGCTTTTCATTTTCTTCCCAGACAGAAGTGTTTTTAACTTACATTAATGTTTCCTCTTTGCCTTAATGACTCCCTTTTGGATCATTGTAAGTTGTTTCCATCGTCTCTTATAGCTTTTCCTTCAAACTACTTTGCTAGTATTTTTGCCTTTTCTCCCCCCTCTTCCAATTCAGCATATCCCAATTCTTGCCACAGGTGCTGGAAAGAGAACAGCACACTTTAGTAAGCAAGCGACTGTGACATGTGCAAGGTCCATGCTTTCCTTTCAATTAAAAGGCACTCAACTAGGGCCTCTTTCTAATCGGGAGGTAAATCAGCTATATTTCTGGGTGAGAAACAATCAGTTCCACTTACATTTTAGTTGCATTTTTACTCCCCCAGGTTCATATATGTTGTCTGCCACTTTCTTTTTTGTTATCTTGTGCTTATGTCATTTCCCCCCCTTTCTCCCCTTTACCTTCTCTATTGATTTAAATTAAGCTTGGTTGGTATTTCTTTGAAAAGAAAACACAAGCTTGCTGGGTTGGGAGGTTTTTCCAAGGCCTCGCTGCTCTAGTAAAATCCTATATACATAGGTCCTGCAAACTAACATTATTTTTGCTGTACAAACACCACATGCATGTTCTAAGACATGAGCCCTCTGTGCAAGATCCTTTCACACATGCAAAAACAGCTGACATGTCAGCACTTCCATAGAGTGAAAACAAAAGGATCCTGGTTCAGAACGGTCAGGGCTGTTCTACTGGGGTTGGTGCATGTCTTACCTTGAACTTCATCCCCAGCATGAGTGATGTGATGGTGGGTATTCCAATTTTATACTTTGTTATACATAGTCTGTTCCCAAAGATATGCCTCTAATTTTGAATTCCTCCAATGGAACCAGTGTTAGTTTTCTACTGATGATATTGAAATGATAATACCACAAATTTAATGGCTTAAAATAACACACATCTATTGTCTCACAGTTTCTGTGTGTCAGTTCAGGCAAGACTTAGCTGGATCCTTTGCCTAGAGTCTCACAAGACTTCAAAGTATTGGCTGGGGCTGTGGTCTCATCTGGGACTCGACTGGGTAAGGACTCAGCGTAGGCTCACTTAGGTTGTTGGCAGAATTCAGATCCTTGCTATTGTAGGACTGAGGGCTTTTTTTGCTGGCTATCAGCCAAGATATCATCAACCCCTAAAGGCTGCCAGCAGTGCCTTACTGAATGGGGTTCCACAATTTGACCTCTTTCTCATAGCTACATAACTAGCAAGGGAGGGAGGGAGAGGGAGAAGGGGAGAATGAGCAGGGGAGGTGTCTTAGGGACCAAAGGTAGGTTCGTTTTCTCCAATATCAGGCTCTGAACCAGGAAGAACTTTGAGGATTTAACCCGTACTGTCCAATGTGAATTATCTGCTTTACAGATTAAAAGACAAGAATGTCTGGCTTACAGTGCTTTTGTGATAACTAAATCCATAAGGTAGCTAAAAGTCCTTTGTAAACTACATAATAAATATATCTTAATGATGTAAGTTATTTCCATGCTTAGAGACCCAAGGGAACAAAGTGTATCCCATTTTTTAAGATTTCTATGTAAAGGAAGGAATATTTTAAATTTTGTAAAAATATAGCAACTCAACTCATTCTCTTTGAAAATGAGTCAAATATTCTAGAGAAAGTTACAGTTCTCTTGACGACCACTCTAATCCCAGCCCTTCTGCCGAAGTGAACATTGCATTCAGTGAATTATGTGTTTTTTTAACCTTTTAACATTTTAAACATTTATTTACAGATTACTACACATGTACTTAAGAAATATTTCTAAAGCTAGCTTAGAAAAGTAAACTAGATCAATCCTTGGATATGTTTTCCCATGCTTTCTATTATTGAAGTGTGTCTGAGTTAATTAATTTAATTAATTAAGCTTTAAATTAATCTTAGTTTTCTTTGTGCTAATGTAGAATGCTTTTTCCACTAATAAAATATTAATTGAAAAATCCTTGTGAAGTTTTGAAGTTCTATCCTAAGGAAATGGGGGATTGGGATCAAAATGTACACATTTCCAGTTATAAAATAAATAAGTCCTGGGGATGCAATGTCCAGCATGGTGACTATAGCTAATAATACCGTACTACACATTTGAAAGTTGCTAAGACAGTACATCTTAGAAGTCCTCAACACAAGATAAAAAAAAAAAATTGTAACTATGTTAACTAGAGTTACTGTGATGATTATTTCACTATATATACAAATATCAAATCATTATGTTGTATGTTTAAAATTAACATAAACTTCAAGTACACATAATACTACCACTACCACCACCACCACCACCACCACCACCACCACCACCACCACCACCGCATGGATGGAAAGAAAAACCCAGAGCTAGGGGAGTGTTCCATCTTGCACAAGGTGGGAGCAGCTGTGGGAGATCACAGAAGAGGCAAACAAGACAGGCAGCCTCATCTGTCTTCTGATTGCTGCACCAGAGTTTCTCAGTGGTGTGAAAAAACCCATGGCCTCTGTTCTCCCAAAGAGCACAAAGTTAACATGCCATCCAGAACGTTATTCCCCATATCAAACCAGCCCCTTTTAAAGGCCTGAAGAAGGTAAATTTAAATGTCAAAGAAATCCCCCACAAAAAAACAAACCTAGCATAACGTTACATGTCAATTATACCTCAATAAAAAGAAAAAAGAAAAGGATATGTATAAAGTAAAAAAAAATACTAATGTAACAATCCCTGTGAATTTCTGGGGATTTATCCTGATGAAATAACCACGAAAGCAGCAATAATTTCTGTAAAAAAAAAAAAATCTATCACAGCATTGTTTATAATGATGAAAGATTGGAGCGATGCAAATGTTTAACAAAGAAATTAATCATTAAATAATCACAATTATATATCTTCACACCCATGTTCATTGCAGCATTATTCACAATATCCAAGATATGGATACAACCTAAATGTCCTTCAACAGATGAATGGATAAAGAAAATGTGGTATTTATATAATGTCATACAATTCAGCCATTAAAAAAAGAAGGAAATTCTATTTGTGACAACATGGATGAATCTGGAGGGCATTATGCTAAATGAAATAAGACAGAAGGAGAAAGACAAATACTATATAGTATCACTTATATGTGGAAGTAAAAAAAAAAAGCCAATTTCATAGAAACAGAGGATAGAATGGTGGTTGCGGTGGGTGGGGTGGTTATAGCGTGATGTAGATAAAAGGGCAAGAATTTTCAGTTATAAGAATATGTTCCGAGGATCTAATGTTCCGCACGGTGATAATAGTTTATAATACGGTATTGTATAGGTATATGAAAGTTGCTGAGAGTAGATTTAAGCATCCTCAGACACACACAAAGAATTACCTATTTATGTGAGCTGGTGGATGTGGTAATTATCTTGGTAATTATTCTACAACGTATACATATATCAAATCATCACATTGTACATTTTAAATATATACAATTATATTTGTCCATTATTCCTCAATAAAGTGAAAAAAGTAATTACATAACAACATGAGTGGAACATTATAAAGTTACCAAAACTGGCATCTACAAAATTTGTTTTAACATATGGGCTGTATCCATAATATAATGTCAAATTTTGAAAGGAGCCTCTACAATTTAAATGCTGTCTGAGCGAGCCCATCAAAGTGCGTTTCAGCAGAGAGAAAATAAAACTAGATGATCATATGTTTGAGAACTAACAGTGGGTATAGAGATGGGGGGTGGTAGACTATGGAAGATTTTTGTTTTCATTTTTACAAATGTTTTCATTTTCCAAATGTTTCTATTAAGTGAAAAAGCTTGCATTTTGGCTTAACATTTTAATCAAAGTAATAGATAAATGTATTTTTAAAAGTCAAATAGCATCACAACACCTTAGGATGAAAATAGCAGTCCTCTTCAGCTTCTCATCTCATCCCTGAATCCTGCTCACAGAAAAACCGTTTCTTCTGGTTTCTAAATAACATAAATATATGCTATTCCTTTTTTTTTTTTTTTTTGCAGTTTTAGCTATTCTTGATTGAATTTCTAGAATAGATGAAGAGTTAGTTCTCCTTCCCCCTTCTCCCCACGCTATGCATAGGTCTCTTTTCTCCAACTTCCCAATATTCTAATATAATAATGCATAATTAAATACGTTTTATTATTGTCCTTGAAAGTGCTGTTTACTGATAACATATATAGTGTTCTATGATTATATTTTTTCTATAGAACTCTTGGTTTTTGTTGGAATTGATAATTGCCCTCACTTTTTTCCTCTTTTATTTTCTATCTACATAGCAGTCATTCATCTGCAAATTCTCCGAGAGAGTTATTTACCTTCTCTCACCATTCACATCAGCAATGCTAGAGACCAGTGCCGTTCCGACCCCTGATCTTTTATACAGACTCATTTTTATGACACAGGCTTTTAGGATGTTGTCTTTATTGTGGTATCATGAAACTTCATGATAATGTACCTAGTTGTGACTCATTTTGTATTCATTTTGCTGGACACTAGATCCCTTTTAATCTGAAAACTCATCATACAGATCTAAGAAATTTTTCTTATTATCGGTTTGAAAAAAATTTACCCTTTCAGTTCTCTCATCAACAGTCCTTTACATCTTATTGTTTAGTTCGTTGGTTTGACTTAGCTTTGTTTTTACTCTTACAGAAATGTTACAGTGAACAACCTTGGGCATATTTCCTTGTGCTCACTTGTAAATTTTCCTGTACAGTAAATATTACACGGTAAATACTGAGAAGCAAAGTAGAATTTCTACATCATAGGATATGCATATTTTTAAAGTTCATGCAAAAAAAAAATGCATGCTTCCAATATTGAAAAAAAGTCTTCAATATAATTGGATAATTTTGTTCACTGCTTAATCACAATATTTCTGTAACCCAGAGTCACATTTGCTTTTTATAATGCTCACAACTTCATTTTGACACTCTCCCCACTCCAGGTTCTGACTCTCTCTTCTATGGAGGAAAGAGCAGGCATAACTAGTTCATTATCCTAGCTCCGCCCACCACTCCCAGGCTGCAAGACATCAGCAAGACCCTCTGTGAACTTCAGTTTCCTTATCTGTGAAATGGGAATAATACCTACTTCCCAGTGCTATTAAAGGATTCAATGAGATGCTTTTAGCACGGTGCCTAGCACACAAAAGATATTTAAAAATATCAACTCCTTCTCCTTTATTATCTATTCTATGCTTTTGGAGTTAATGGCATTGTCTAGGTGGTCAGAGATGCAACTTAAATCCACACCACAACTGTAACTAGGATGTACAATGATCCTGACCAGACCTAAATCTACTTGTTGAAATCTAGATATTCCTTGAAGGTCCTCTAGGATCTATTCCAAGCCCCATCCCAGGAAACAGAGGCTGGAACAATCCCTTTACTGTAGGCACCCCACTCTGCATGTCCTAGCAACCCTGGTGGGGGTGGGAGAGTAGGGGGTGGTTGGGATTTTTCCCCTTCTACCCTGATGGAGCTCTGTATATTTTAGATCCATAACAGGGATCCATGGGAAGGGAGAATGGTTTCTAGTCCATTAATTCCTTGTCCTGTCTCCTTAGCCAATCCATTTTTATGAAGCTTCATGGCATAAAGTGACAATGAGCTAAATCATTATTGTTTATTTGATTATATCACAACTCAGATAACAATTATTTCCTGAGCACATGATATTTTGAGCCTTGCTTTGTAAAGGTTAAGTTCCCTTACTTCCTTTTTCTTCCAACCATCCTTTCTTCCTTTACTCCGTTACGACGGTCGGCGTCTTCTTCCTGTCAGGGTCCGTCCGTCACTTAATTACTCCTCCGGACTTGCTCCTGTACTAATTCCTGCCGTATGAACTTTCCCCTTCGCGTCCCTCCTTCCTTCCTTCCTTCCTTCCTCCCCTCCTCCTTCCTTCCTCCTTTCCTCCTTTCTTCCTTCCTCCTTCCTCCTTCCTTCCTTCCCCTTCCTCCTTTCCTCCGTTCTTTCTTCCTTCCTTCCTTTCCTTCCTTCCTTCCTTCCCTCCTTTCCTTCCGTTTATTCCTTACTTCCTTCCTTTTCCCTTTCCTTCCTTCCTTCCTTCCTTCCTTCCTTCCTTCCTTCCTTCCTCTCTCTATGGATAGTAAAATGGCATGCAGCTCTTGGTTTTTGCCTCTAGCTCTCTGTCCCACACCACTGCAGGGGGACAAAAAGTTGGGGGGAGAGTATGGCTGGAATCTTACCTGTTTAACTGCTCACATCTACACATATTTTCCCTTCGACCCTTGAACACTCCAGAATGCTCTTATGACGTCTGGCAAAGAAACCAGGTCCTCAGCCCCATGTTACAATTTCCATTAGTGAGCACCACTTCTCATGCTGAGGGGTCCTATCTGACACGAACAGACCAAACCAGAGCAGTTCCTGTAGAAGTTCTAGGCAAAGTCACAGGTCAGGATACATGGTGAGGACGGGTGCATAGTGACAATCGTATTGTGCATACTGACTTGACCGTATTATGTATTATTCTGTATTCCAGAATGTCTGTGTGTTTATCTGTGTTTCTTGGCCTAACAAACCCAGTGGTATAACCTTACAATTTCTACTGAGTATTTCAGAAAATGATTGAAAAACAACTTAGCAAATGAAGCCGAGTCCCAATTTAATGAACTGAAAGATCTGGTCTCCATAATTCATCACGTGGGAAAAACTTACTGAGTACCTACTATGTGTCAGGCATTGCATGTGGGGTTGGGAGCACCCGGTCCATGGTACATACCTCTTCCTGACTCTCTTTCTCAAATCCCACAGTCATGCCTATTTCTACCACTATGATAAAGATTTAAATTCTAGTTTAAGAAATATAAAAGTTATCATTTATTGAGCATTTATAATATACCAGGCACTATGCCAATTAGTTTGCTACTTAACATTCATTACTTCATTTAATCCTCAGATTAAATGAAACCCCTTGAGATAGGTGCTTTCATTATTTCCACTGTAACCGATGCAGAAACTGGGCTGTAGAGAGGTTAAGTAACCTGCCGACAAACAGGTAAGAAGTAGTGACACCAGGATGAGATCCAGCAAATCTGTCTTTAGTTTATGTCTATAGCGACCATCGGACTCCTGCCTCAAACACCCAACATCAGGGATCCTATTTTCCTTCAACACTGAAATTATAAGAATCCTGCTCAATCTTCGGGATTCTCAATTTTTTCCAGGTTCTTCTTGAGAGAGACATTTCTCGCAGAATGCCTATTTACCTCTTTCATGTAGTAACCAGCTGTGCCTGTTGCCTCTCCTGTCCCACCTACAGCCGGCCCCCCAATATGAACCCAGGCCCCTCTCTCACTTCCCTGAAGCCCAGCTAAAACCATGGATTTAACGGGAGATTACTAAAGCCTTTGGAAAACAGAAAGGGATTAAAATGCACATAGCAGAACCCCTCCACAGACTCCCCACAGCACCTCCTTCCTTGACCTCCAACAATCCGCCATACTGAAGGGGCCAGCTCATCCCAGGCCTCTGCCCTGGGCCCCCATTCTGCTAAAACCTATAGCAAACAAGCCAACCACAGAAATCTTCCCCTAAAAGGAAGCATAATCTGCATCTACGTCTCCATCCCCAAAGAAGGTTTTACACTATCGTGCAGAGCCTGTGGTCTGCAAACATCCCACATACAAAAGGGTCTCAGTTGCTTTTTGCAGAATCCAAATGCCCTTTCAACAATTGTCCATGGCCCGACCCCCACCCTCCCCCAGCAGCTGCCCACAAACTAAGATGAATTTAAGCAGCTGTCCCTAGACTCACAAGGACCCGGCAGGAAGCTCTAAAAAGGCCATTTTCCCCCCATTTCTAGCCAGAGCTTTCACAAACAAAACAAACAAACAAACAAATCAGGACTCAGTTTCATTCAGGATGCCCAGTTTTATATTCATGAAGTATTGTCAGTTCTGAAAACCATTTCCAATCTGTTATCTCCTTGTACCTGGGAGATGCGTTACCACGCTTGGGGACAACATTCTGAATCTTCTCATGTCCCTACACCACATTGAAACTAAGTTCAGAGGAAGGCATGGGCCTGCCTGCGTTTGCCTGTTTTCCTCGTCTTTTTCCCTGGGTCCTTTTCCTGTCCTTGAGTTACCTTCTCTTCGCTAAGGCAGGGTATTTGACTGGGTTTTGGTAACTCATAGGAATCTTATTTTTAAAAACCATGATGGCTCTTTTTATTGGATTTCCAGGACCTGATGAACATTCTTTTGCTAAGAAGCTTCTTGACCACAACTGGTGCTGGGCAGGTGCGCAGTTTTAAACAATGAACTTGCAGTTCAAAATGGGCTTAAACCAAATCCCACACAAGCAGGCATAGTTTTACACATTGAGATCATTCTGCTGTTCGTCCTCTCTGCTGTGTGTAGACCCAAAAGGCATTTAGAACCTCAAACCTGGGTGTTTCCTTAAACCACTCTCATACACTGGGATCACACATAAAAATCACTCGGGTTCCTCTTCATCTTTCACCTTGCTTCCAAGGTAAAGAGGGGGATAAAAGGTGTGTTTGTGGGTGGGGGTTGGGGGGAGGGTGTGGGCTGACAAATCATTACTAATTCATTGATCTGTTTCAAGGCAAGTAGTCGGAAAGGCCAGGCTCATCTTATTGCCACGTGCGGGCAAGAATTAAATCTGAAGCCTAATATTAACTCTGATAAAGTGACACTTAGGAGCCCATCTGTTCATGAGGAAAGACATGGTGGAGATGTATTTATGCACCCCAAAAGGTGAATAAATTCTCTTAAGCCAAAAGGAATAAAAAGTATGTTTTAAAGATCTCATCCCCTCCCCCTATTTTACATGCGTCTAGCCTTTTAAAAAAATCACCGAAACAAAACAGAACAAAACTTAGCAATAGTTCACTTGATATACTTGATAGTCCTGGATCTATTTATCTATGGGATAGTTAAAAGACAAGGCCAAGTTTTGCCTGATTATTCATATAAAGGCTGTTGTTTATATTATCTTCATTATGAATCCAATTCTAATGCACTTGTCCATCTCCCAGAGCCTGTCACATTGTCTAACAGCCTTTGATAGTCCCAGGTCATAGGGCACCTCATTTCCAATCTTTGCATTATCCTCCCGTGGCATAGGAAAGACAGCTGTAGTCTTTAGGAATTACCAAACTAATAGAAACAGCTCCCAAAGTGTGTGTGTGTGAGTGTGTGTGTATACGCGCATGTGTATGAATGAAAAGGATTCTCTTCATCCAATAGCATAACATCTTGGTTTAACGTTACCCGTGTAGGAAAACAGGAAAGAAATTAATGGATGAATTTATTATCACAGCTATTATCAAGTAACCACAAACCCAGGTCTGGTTTCATGACCAGCACTAAATCTATACTTGGCAGGGTTTCATCACCAATGGGAAATCTGACAAGCAGGCAGAGAAACCAATAGGATTTTAAAATGTTTTTTGAATTACCCTTTTAATATTCAAAAACCAGTTTATCTAAAACATAGCAAATCTTACATTTTGTGCAAACTTGTTCTCATGACTTCTTTCCCTACACGTGGTAAATTAGAAAAGCGTGCTCTAAAGTTGCTGACCTTTAATAAAGAAAAATAATCGGGGGATAGGAATGAGGGATCTTTTGCAAATCCATTCCTGGGTTTCTTCTGGCCTGAAATGCAAATGAGAGGCTCTCACATTTAGATGCAATTGTATGTGCGGGCCCCTAATCAAGAAAATAAATCAAAGAAGGAAGTCTTATATCTATGTAGAGAGAGGCTTGAATTAACATAAAGTTATATTGATTAGAAAAGGAAAACACATTTTTCCTATTTTCTATATTTTTTCAGCCAGTGAAGTCTGGCCGAAATATCTCCTTACACATTAAGTGAATCCAATGGGGACTTAGTCTGGCTGGAATGCTTGATGGAGTTTTGATAATGAAACCATTGCTGTGGCGGCATTTTATAATTTCATGTTGAGTCTTCAAACTTACAGCAAGCTAAATCACCTAAAAACATGACTGCTGTGCTAGTAAAACTCAATGACCAAAGGGCCCCCAAGAGGACTCCGAGCTTAAAATTTGCAGGATACATTTGCATTAGTTGTTTATTTGAGTTTCATGTCAACTCTCTGATGTAGATGATGCGGAATTGTTCTCCATGTTTTACAAGGGCGGAAACTGGCTGACAGAGGGCGAGTGGCTTGCTCCAGACCAACTCTCCCCGTGGTGACAGAATCACAGTTAGAACCGTGGTCTCTCATCACGGATGTTTCAAACACACAGAGAAGGTCTTTGCAATCCAGCCAGAAGGAACAACCCTCTGTGTAATTCATTTTCGTCACCCCAGCTTTTAGTCTGGGATAGGAGCTCAGAAAACAGTTGCACAGTAAATGAAAGCACCGACAAATTGCAAAGAAGAGAACAGAGCAGTGATGGCCACCGCATGCTCCATGCCTAGGCCTCCCCTCCATCCACCGCAGTGGACCCCATCGTCACTTACTTGGCTGGTTTCAGGAAAGCATGACCAGCCTCGTGTGCTGCAGACTTTGTTGTAAGACACAGGCCTACTGTTTCTAAATGGTTTCCACGGAGTCCAGTTCTCAGGCTTCAGGTGCCTGCTCACTCATGTGTGCTCTATGGGAACCCACGGTGACTGGACTAAGCTGGAGCTGTAATACTCATTAGCAGTTACTTCCACAGCATTCGCATTCAGCCAAACAGAAGTGCTAAAACACATTTGCACCTCAGTGACTATGGGTCCATCAGTTAAACGTCAACAGGAAGTATCAGACAGGGATTAACATATAATTCAAACTGCAACCAGAAACAGCACTCAGATTTCCTGAGACCTCAAGATGGGAGAGACAATAGCGATGCCCTGTTCTTATTTATTGCTCAACAAAATGTACAGATGGGATCCCATTTCTTGAAAGGGTCATAGGTCCAGCCCACACTCTGGAAACTGAACTTGTGTGCAGTAGATCCTGCATGTAGCTGGAATTTTCATTATTGATAGAGTTCACGTGGCAGGATGGACGTTCGAGGCTCTTTACCCGCCGCTGATTCCATTTTCGTTAGTATATTGCTAACCGTATTACCTCAGGGTAATGCTATATATTAGGTAATGAACCATAAGATAAAAGTGGGTTGTACAAATAAAGAAAAGTAGTCTGGGATGAACTATTATACATTTAAATACGAACTGAAACAATCGATTCCTTTTTTTAACCTCTAGACCATAGTCAAATGTTTTTGTTTAAGTGCCTTGTAACACAGATTATTTTAAATAACCTTGTCCTTGCTCAGTAGTCTAAAGCTTTGGCTGTATGTACCACCCAGGCACACTTATGCCCCAAATTCCAGCATGAGCTAAGAATATTATATTATAACTCACATATAAACCTCTCCCTTGCCCACCATTACAATTTTAAGTCCCAGGCTAAGACTGGGTCTCCAGTTGAGTACAAATTTCAGTGGGATTTGGAAAAATCCTTTAAATAGATTTTTATTGGTTTTTAAGAACAGGGTTATTTTGTGCTAATAATGGGCATACATTAGGCTTTAGATAATTGCTTTATGTAACTTAGAGTTTTGGCTTTCAGCTAAATAAACACTCTATGTGTTCACAGGTGTATTGTCCTCAAGGGCACTCCGCTTTTAAGGGTGGCAGCTGTTGCCAAGGTGTTGCTGATACAGTTCTGCATATAATTTATTGGAAACAGGTGCTGGCTCATGATGAAGATAGACAGGAAACTAAAGCAGACAACATGTTTAACCACCATTTAAAAAGTTCAGGTTCAGAGAGACAATGTGTCTGAGATGTCTGGGGGATGTTGCCAGCATCCCAGCACAAGTTTAAAAGCTCCTGCAGATCAGCATAAGGAAGAAATTGTACACGAATTTCAAGCAGCCCAGCCTAATGAGTGCCTGATGCTATGCTGCCAGATTTAATTGATTGCATGAAAAAAAATTGTAGTTTGTGGAAGGCTAGCAAAAAATTATAAAATACTTTCCCGAGCTAATTGTTAAAAATTACTTTCAAATGAGGTAATAACTGTTAGTTTTCAATTATCTGGACAGTGGATTAGCCTATTCTGTGTGTTCTTTCTGCTTAGAGTATTTGCTTTGGATGCTATCTGTGGATCCCTCAACGGTGGGAAGAGCGCAGGATGAGTGTCCACAGGACACCGTGCAGGGTGAGACAGGAGACAGGATCTGGTAACATGAGGACTGGATGTTCACCCTCTCCCTTTGGATATTACTCTCTAGGAAGCCATCAGCAGGTTTGGGGACGGCTATCAAGTTCAGTGTCTTGTAGCTCCATGGAGGAGCAGAAATGGCCTAGAGTCTCGGCACTGCAGGAGGGCTTTGCCACAGTAAAAGAAGAGGAGACATAGCAACTCATGCTCTGTGAGCCATTGCCCCGTAAGAGGCACTTGTGTATTTTCCCCACTAATCTCCAGTCTAATCGGTATGCCACATGATACACATGTCCATAGCTATGAATACTAAATTATAGCTGAAAAAGAAGTTGTTAAGAGTGCGTGCACAGTTTTTCAACCTCAAAAACCTAAATATCTTGGCCATTTACATGTTCAAAAAATACCCACAGGCATTAGACCATATTATGGACTAATGGCCTGCCAGATTTCATTTTTTGGAAAAAAAAAAATCTATGTTTGAGTTACAACACATGAATGTAAAAAAAAGCAACTGAAACAACAAAATTTGGTTAAAAACGTTTTTTGACCCCCAGGCTCAGACCCTGTATGTCAAAAATGTTGGCAAAACTCTATACCAACACCAGCGGGCATGCACAGTTTAATATCTGCTTTATGTGAAAAATCACTGACAATTTAATGCTTGCATTAATTTGAAAGAATTTTATGCAGTAGGTAGAAACCTTTTCATTACCATTCCTAATCTCTACCAGCCGTCTTGCTCCCTTCTCAGAGACAAAGTGACTGACAGGGCTGAAAAAACCAAATCTGCTGAAGTGCCCCTGCAGCTGCTTTTATCACCTTCCCAAAAACCCCATCCCGACTGAAATGCAGGAATTCAGTTTGCATGCTTCTCAGAGCCTTCAACGGAGGTTTAGCATAGGAAAGCAAATAGCTGATGTAAAAATAAACCTTTTATTTAAAAAAAAAAAACTTTATAAGGCCCCTTTATTTAGAGGGAGAGTCACTCAAATAAATACACCTTAACAAACTTATATAATGAATAATAATATATACTGTAGCAAGTGATGAAATGGAATCCCACAAAACAAGTGCTGAAATCTGATGATTGATTATCAAACCTATAGGATAAATAAACCTTCTCCAATTAATAGCTAGTCTTGGGGATGAGTTTCTATAGAAATGCCCCACAAGAAAAAGCACCAGTCACAGAGGTCCAGGGAGAGTCAAATTCGGAAGTGAGCAGGACTGGGCTTACACATAGCACTCTTTCCAGTGTAGTTACCAGCTTGAAAGTCGTAGTGAGATGAGTCCAACCCACCGATGGAGAAATATGCTTTCTCCATCTGAGCTAATGAATTATCCGGGCCATTTGGGACCCACGTGCCTAAGTATGAGAAGAAGCTATTTTTAATTTATTAAAAAGGGAATTGAGAACTAACTGGGTTTCCCTGAATGTGCTGCTTGCCAACAAAGCAATGAAAGCACCCATTCAGAGATTTTCATTCTCTAGCTTTGGTTTTCTAGCTTTGCATCCTTATTCTTCTCTCTTAGTCGATGTGGATAGCCCAGTCAAAAGCTTCTTATTGATTTTGGAAGGGAGCTGACTTCATGTCTGTAACCAGCCATGCTCTGATGTGTCAGCAGCAGACTTATGGGGAATAACATCTAATGAGAAATCCCAGATGGCCAGCTGCATGACTACAACTCTCCTTCCACATCATTCAGCAGGGTCTTCATTTGGAAGCAATGGAAGAAACGCCTATCCAGGGGTCCCATGAAAGCTGCTTTGTGACTGTGCTTTATCCCTGATCTTGAAATAGAGAACTTCCCACTGAAGAAACCATAATGTTAGGCAAATACTATGGACATCAGGGAGAATAAACCTTATACATCTGTTGGTCCATCTGACCGACCATCCATCCATCCATGCATCCATCCATCCTTCCTTCCATCCATCCATCCTTCCAATCTAATTGTGTCCGGTCTGCTTGGTTTCTTCTTATGAGGACATCACTAAGTCTATTCTCTTCTCGGGTGGTATATTAAATGTCTTTTCTATTTTGATGCTTTGACATCTTAGAGCTTTGTTGACACTGGAAGAGACTGCCCTCCCAGGGTTAGGTAATTCCTAGATATAGCAAACAACTCACCAGGTAGCGTACCTTTAATGCCCTAGAACCCAGCAAAATTATTAAAACCAGCCAATCCCAAGCCTGTTTAGCCTGCTTAGCCTGCTTTGCCTATTCTCACAAGAACACCCATAAAGTTTCTGGCCCACATTTTGCCCCTCACTCCTTCTGCCTCCTGACTCACCCTGGTGCTTTCCTATGTGGTCCTGCATGATGTGGCATGTCCCCTCCTTGGGAACTGTGAGTAACAAACTGTCTTTTCAATGGCAGTTGCTTCCTGATCTGTTGGTCTCCTCATACCTGAATATTAATAAAACCTTCAAACAGGTGGAATAAATAAATATACCTTCCTTCAGAGCCTCAACGCAGTTCTGGCAGAATGGAAGTAGCCGTGAGATCACAGGGCAAGGAACCTAGTCCTGACTACACCATATGCATAAATGAGTGGTTTTGGCTAAGCTGTTTGACCGTGCAGTTTCCACTTCCACCAACATGGACAATTTCCATTTTGCTAGAATTTTATAGAGGTCATATAGATTTATAAATGAAAGCCCAAGCATGTGATATGTAGGAACAGAGTTGAATCTGGTAAGTATCCCTTAAGTACTTTGTCCTTCCTTGCTCAAGTTGTATAACCCCACCTTAGAACACTCTTCCTGTGCAGGGTCTGCATTTTGATGGTGGGGACCACAGGGAAGCTGATTTTCATGCTCTCCGTGAGTTAGAGAGTAAAGGGTAGTGGTAGAGAGCCCTGAATGTGGAGTCAGATTTCTTGGGATGACTGCACCACTCACTGACTGTGTGGCCATAGGAAAGGTACTATTCTTCTCTGTGCCTTGGTTTCCTGATCTGTAAAACAAAGATAATTTCCCACTTCGTAGGGCTGTTTTGAAGATAAGTGAGTAACACGTAAAAAGTAGTGAATGCAAGCCAGGGAGAATAGGAGCAGGTAACCAGTAGTAACACTATTAAAGGTCGAAGTGCTAGCAGACTTCTCATAACTATAAACCTCAAAGCACCATCGCAATACCCTCCTTCTGTTGCCAAGGTGCCGTTTCTCTGGTCAATTGCCTCCCAGAGAGTGGGGCTGCCATGTCCACCGACTATCTCTGACTTAGACATGACACGTCTCTCAGCTAAATTTCAAACAAGAACTCACATATTAGGTGTTGAGAGAACTTCAAACCTAACCAATTTTACTGTTAGGAATGAGATTTGTAAAGCCCGTACCAAGTCCTGCAGGTGTATGAGATGACTACACTGGAACATCTGGATGGGATGTAAGCAACCTTATATTTGATCTGATTTCAACTGAGGTCACTTTGGGCCGCCAGACTTAATTGTCCTTCCATTTGATCGGAAACATGCAATTATGAGAGCTGGGCTTCTTCTCGCTTGCTTACTCCTTAATTCTCTCTCCCCCCCGCTTTCTCTTCCCCCCCAAGAAACTTTCTCTTGGTGGATGTTTTTAAAGTATTCTGGGCAATAAATAGTTCTCATAAATACTAGACTAATAACCAACAGATAAATGATTGGAACATGTAAATGCTGACGTCACAGAAGTACATGAACTTCAGAATCAATCTGACCTGCATTTGAATTTAAACTCCAGTACTTGTGCTTGACACTTGCCTTCCCTGAGCCTTGGTCACTCGTCAATAGAATGAGAGTGACAAACTGAGCTCACAGGGTTAGAAAGCCTGGCTGCATGACAGCTAATACTTACAGAGAATGTATCACTAGCCAGACACTGTATGAATTCATTTCAGCCGAAGCAACAATCCTACGAGGTGGTTATCATTGTTATCACAGTTTATAAATGAAGACCCTGAGGCACAGAGAGGGAAGGGGGTGGGAGGAACTGGAGCCAGGATTTGAACCCAGGAAGCCTGGTCCAGAGACTGTGTCCTTAACTACTCAACTCTGTGGTCTCCTAACAAGTTCTCCTCAGAGTGGTCAACACACATTTTTCTTGATTTCAGGTTGCTTTGGGGCCTCTGGGACAAGGAGTGTCAAGAACTCTCCCATCTTATCCAATCATTTTTCTCTTACAGCTCCACTGCCCACCCACCCTCACTGCCAAGCTCCTTCTATCACCAGCTCATATCTCTGAAAACACAACACTCCCTCTACTTCCAAATTCAGTCTTCAGGAGCTGGTAGAAATGGGGGAGTTCGAAAGGCCAGGGAGGGGGCTGAGCTGCCTAGAGAAGGGGCCCAGGGAAACTTGGAAGCAAGGCCGGAATGAGTCAATCAGTCAGCAAGTATTTATTTAGTGCTAGGCAGCTTGGGGGATACAGAGAAATTATAAGACGCCATCCGGTCCCTGGCCGGATTTCTGGCTGGGTTCCCTACATAAGAACCAGGTCCGGATTTGGGGCCTGCCCAGCCTGTGGAAGGCTGCCATGGCCTGAGAGACCGGCTGCCCGGAGGAGCAGCAATGGGTGCTGGATAAGAACAGGAGCTGAGAACAGACGGGCCAAGTCCCTTTCCCAGCAGTGCTGCACACCATGAGCGAGTCATGTCACTGTCTGGGCCTCAGTTTCCACAAATGTAAAATGGGAATAGTCTCCATCCTTGCCCAGTCAAAGTACAGAGACGTTGGTACATAGAAAGTGTTTAGCCCAGTTTGGAGCACATAGTATGTGCAACGAATGGGGGTTCTGATCAGGAGGCATGTCCTGCACTAGGCAGGAAAAAGAGGTATGCTCTGGAAGCCCTTGCGTTGGAATCTGACCTGCATTTCAATTTAAACTCTAGTATTTGTGCTTGACACGTGCCTTCTCTGAGCCTTGTGACAGCCTCGTGACAGTCATTGCTGTGGCAGCTGCTCAGCCCAAGTGTACCTGAGAGAGCTTCTCTTACATTTTGCCGTGGGGCTCCTCTGACAAGGTGGGGGTAGTAGGAGAATTCCTGCAAGCACCATTTGTGGCCCTGAGAGTGGGAGAGAGTTAACACCTCTCCGAGGATTCTTGACCAGCACAGGACAGACCTGGTGGAGAAATACTTGGCACTTCTGTCCTTCAGGTGGACAATTCTGAGGTGATTCTACATGGTTCCTCCAAAGGTCTGGCTAGATGGGATCACGCCCCACTGTGGCGGCCAGCTTAAACATCCCCTCAGATTTGCTTTCCCTCTACTCATGTTGCACTCTCCCCACTCCTCCTTGCTATCTCCAGGAACACTCCAGAATGAACCACCTTTTCTCAGACTCTGATTTGTTTGGGAGGAAGATGCAAAGACAGAGTACAGCGTTATGGCTAAGAGTTGCATCAGACTTGGGTTGGAACCCTGGCTCTCTCTGGCAATGGCTGTGTCAAGGAAACCAAATGTCTCTGATCCTGTGTTTCATCATCAGTAAAATGGGGAAATGTAGGGTACTGGTCTCGTGCAGTTGTTTTAAAGATTGGAGGAAATAATGCATAGAAAGCGCTTAGCCTGTGTTGGGTGCAGAGAGCTGGTTTCTCCAAAAGCAGAACTTGAGACCAAGATTCGTGGGAAAGTGATTTATTGGGAGGCAATTCCAGGAAAAGCCAGAAGAGCAGGAAGGGAAGGAAGCTAAGCAAGGATATCAAGCCAAGTCACACCAAGGGTAATTTTGGCTGAATTTCCCGAGGCGCTCTGGAGACAACGTGGACGTTCCTCCGAGGAAAGCAGCATCTCAGTGCAGTCAGGCCAGTGCAGACTATAGCAGGCTGAGGGCAGCTGCCAACAAAGAGACTCAGGTGCACATAAGAAGCAGTGTGCAAGGAAGCGATAAAGGAGGAAATAGTGGGACCCAAGGAAATATGGCAGGCACTGACCACGCAGCCACAGTATACTAATGGTGGTGGTGTTATAGTTACTATAATTTAGTTCGTTCAAAAAAGCCTTCTGGGATAATAGAAAAGCCAGGGTTTAGAGCCTGCAAAGCAACAGTGTCCCCCAGTCCCTCAAGCTTTTCCTTCCTGGACCTCACCTTCACTAAAGTTTGTTCACGCAGTGATAGCCTCTCCTGTGAAATACCAGCCCCCTGCTGTGGGCCTCCTGCCATTTGTCAACCGTGGCTCAGGATTTCTCATTTCCCAAGGCCCTCAGGAGGGATTCCCCGAGGATAGAAGCAGTTATACTTTCTCTCTCTCTCTGAAGCTTCACACACTCAAGATTCTCTGGTGGAGACTGGACTTGGGCGGGGTGTGTGTGTGGTGTGGTGTGTGTGTGTGTGACAAGAGGTGCAGTGGGGAGACCCGGTTGGAGTTGGAGTCTTCCAGGAGAGATGTGATGGCAGTCTCAATACAAGCAGCAACGGGAAGAAGAGTCAAGTGGGAGGGTTTGCAAGGTATTCCTCAATTGGTTGGCTATGAGGAGATGAGGCACACAGGAGACACAGAGGGGGCTTGCTGTCTATGTTTTCCACTTGGGCAAATGAACAGATGGTGGTGACATTCACGGGGAAGGGAATCAGAGGAGAAGCAGGTTGAGTGATGAAAGACAAGACCAGTTTGGAGCCCCTTTCCTTTGAAATGTATGAGGGACAGGCAAATACAACTGTTGTTCGACAGATGGTTCTGTGGGTCTGCAGCTCAGGGAAGGCAACTCAGTGAAGCTACAGATAGTAGGAGTTCTACCAAAAAGAGGCTAAGCTAGGACCTACCATCATGGATGAGCAGACTGGGCTGTGTCCTGGCCCACAGTGGGACCTGGGGGATGAGCATATCTACAAGACCCCATTGACTTGCCCGTCCAATGTGGAGGGCATGGACTTGCTCTCACATCACTCCCTTCAATGTCCTTCCACCATCTTCATGCTTCTGGCAACGGAGTTTTAAAAAAATATTGTTGACAAGGCATCCCTTTGGGAAAATGTGCTCAGGGCAGGGGGAGATACTGCTCTTCCTGCTTCCCAACTTTGCCCACCCAGTTTTGCCCCTGACACTTCTGGGGAGAATGGTCCTTCTTGGGTCTCTCTGGCAGAGAGCTCAGGTCCTGCTTTGCTCCCACACCTTCACATAGTAGTGAACTACTTCAAATTCCTTAGGATCTTCCTCACTCTCAAGACCTGGTTAACTTCTATGCTCATAGAGTACTATGACTTAAAATCATTCATCTCAGCTCCTATTATACTTTCCTTCATCTCATTATTTGGCCACCTTACTCATTACATTTCAGTGGCTGCTTCTACTTGTCACCATATTCCTAAGGTCTTGCATGGTGCTTTCTGACATAATAGAAATTCAATAAATATTTATTGAACGAATGAGTCCCCTCCTACTTCCTTCCCTACTTTTGATAACTTTGGTAACAAACTGGGAATAAGGATTCTCAACGATATAAACCATTCTACTTCTATGTTATTCTAATTAAAATCATACCAGAAGCATCCACAGCTTCTTGCCCCAGTTTCTCTGTTTGGTGGTATGTGCTATGGTATTCTTGGTTTCCACTGTGTTTGCAGTTTCCTGTTTGGCCCGTCTACCTCTCTCCAGGTTGCCTGATGGAGCCTATAGTCTTTTTTCAGTAGCTTTGGACATAGATGACCGAAGCCTATCCCCTGCTCAGCTGTCAGAGCCTGAGGAAATTTTAATTACAGAAAACATAGACATTACAGAAGACGTTTCCAAGCTTTTTAGATTGTAGGTCTCAACTGGAAATTTTCAAAAAGGTTGGCCATGTGGTGTATTCTGTATTACAGAATCCAGGCCCAACCTCTGCTCATGCTCCCAGTGTCTGCTCTACCAAAAAAAAAATAAAAAATAATAAAAAGTTCAGGACATTTTCACCCCAAAATGTCTGGAACCCTCATGGTAAACCTTCTCAAAATGTTCATGTTTATGCCAAAATTCAACATGCAAACCTTTTCCTTTATTCTCCTCTTTGAACACTTGTGTGGGAATAAGATCTTACGCTCTCTGAAGATTCCTTGAGGCCTTGGCCCGCCTCCTGTCAGGTGGTAATCACTACTTTAAAACATTGAGATTAGTGCAGTAAAAAAGATTTATTAATATTAATTCATTTTATAGCAGGTTATAATGTGAGCTGGAGAACAAACAGAGTATGGTTTCATTCCAATGCTTTACTGCAAACAAGAATGGGGTTGCATGTTGTGGAAAATATTAGTTGGAGATGCTGCTTTGAAAACCAATTTGTTTAGAAAGCTTTGGCTATAACTTGCCAGACACCCTAAAATTGTGGATAGTCTGTTCTGGAGAGTAAGAATCATGAGTTTTATAGCTGTCATGTTTTTCATAATCGGCAGCATTATCTAAAGAATTTTCAAAAATAATATTTTTAAAATGCAAACCACAAACCGCTAGCTAAAGTGCCTGGTATTAAGAAGGATGCGTCCTTCTCAAACTTTCTAGAGCTAGCTGTGATTTAAAAGGCTGAGTTGCCTTGCTGGCTAGTCATTTCTCCACAAGCCCAGTATGGTCTCCACCTTCATCCTTTCCCTGAAACAGTGCTTTCAGAAGTGACTGGAGTGTCAAATTCAACGGCCTCGCCTCATCATTCTTGCAGAAGTGAACATCCTTGACCCTTTCTTCCCTGACTTGCTTCCTTTGGCGTCAGCAAGGAAAATTCTGAAAGGCTGTGAAACCATAATTAAGATGACAGACTCTGGGTTTGGTCAGGTTATCAGGGTTCCAATCCCAGCGCTGCCCTTCACTAGCTGTGTGACTTTACTCAATATGTAAAGTGAAAGTAACAATACTACTCAAGAAGAATCAAAGATTCAATGTATATGAAGTACTTGGAACAGTGCCTGATACATAGTAATTGCTTAATTAACACTCTCATTTTTAAATTAGTAACATTACAGCATGGAGAGTAAGCCTGAACCTTACCTGGTAATTTTGTCTATGGTGCATTATTGAGGGAAAATCTTCCATTTTGATACCAGAGCTATCAATTTATCTCTTTAGGGTTTATGTTTTTGAGTCTTGATTTAAAAATCTTCTCCTATCCTAAGGTCATAAAGATATTGTCTACATCTTCATTAATTTTAAACCTTTAATTTTCACATTTAGTTCTTAGTCTATATAAGGCTTATTTTTATTTGGTGTGAGGTAGCAATTTCATTTTAATTTTCCATATACTGAGACTATCTACCCTTACCTTTCTCCCACTGATTCTTTTTTAAAGTATAGTTGACATACAATATATTAGTTTCAGGTGTACAACATAGTGATTCGACATTTCTATTCCTTATGATGTGATCACCACAATAAGTCTGGTAACCATCTGTCACCATAGAAAGTTATTACGATTTTCCCTATGCTGCACATTACATCCCATGACTTTTTTTTTTTTTTTTTTTAATAACTGAAGGTTTGTACCTCTTATTCCCCTTCACCTTTTTCACCCATCCCCCTTCCCTCTCCCCTCTGGCAACCATCAGTTTGCTCTCTGTATCTATGAGTCTGTTTCTGTTTTGTTTTATTTGCTTTTTTTTTTTTTAGATTTCACATATAAGTGAAATCATACGGTATTTGTCTTTCTCTGTCTGACTTATTTTACTTACCATAATACCTCCTAGGTCCATCCATGTAACTAATTAAAAAAGATATATGCATCCCTATGTTCACTGCAGCATATTTACAATGGCCAAGATACGGGAGCAACCTAGGTGCTCATCAATAGATAAATGGACAAAGAAGAAGTGGTATGTCTGTATGATAGAATATTAGTCGGCCATACAAAAGAATGGAATCTCTTCCACTGATTTGGGATGCCATCTCCATAACGTGCCAAGTTCCCAGAAGCACCAGGAGTTGAAGTTGCTCTAATCTGCTCTCTTGGACTACTGGCTTGCTCCTATTTTATTGCCATACTGTCTTAATTAGTAATTGCTTTTTAATATGTCTTAATACCTGACAAGAAGAATCTCCTTCTTCTCCTTTTCAAAATATTCTTTGCCATCCATGAAACTTTATTCATCCATACATAGTTTAGAATACATTTCCCCCCCAAAAAAGCTTAAATTTTTTACTGAAATTGCATTAATTTTCAGCTTAATTCAGGGTGTATTGATTGATATCATTTAAATGTTAAATTACTCCAACCTTGGGTGGAATGTTTATGCAGGTCTTCTTTCATGTCCTAGAATAAAATGTAATTTTTTCCCATAAACATCCTGTGTAGTCTTTATTAAATTAGCTGATAGATAATTCACAGTTTCAGTCATCATTGTAAATTTTCTTACTTTCTAATAGAAATTTGCTTTAGTAGGTGCACACTATTGGTTTTTATAACTTAATTTTGTTTTTGGCAAACTTGCTGAACTCCCTCACAAATTCTAATTGTTTTCTCCTGATTCTCATGAGTGTCTATGTAATGGAAATTTTGTCTTGTCCTTTCCAATCCAATATTTTGGTTATTCATTTTTATCATTTTACTGCTTTTCCAAATATTTGGAATAGCAATTGCTATATTGGTAAGTTTTGTTTTGTTTCTGAAATGATTATAAAATTTCTTTATGAAAATTATGTTTTCAATGTATTTGGGTAGATAAACTTTATCAGATTATTCTTAGTTTTCTAAGATGTTTTTCATAAGTGAAAAGAAAAAATCCTACATTTGTAATCTAAGATTTTTTTTTCCAGAAAAGAATGTTGAACTTGATCATTTGCTTTCTTTATTTTTATTGTGAACATGCAGTCTTTTAGTCTATTTTTAATGTGAATTATATTGCTAGTTTTTCTTATATTGAATCATCTTTGAATCATTTTAATATACATTTGGGGATAAATAGGTAATATTTTATTTAAGATTGTTAATCTAAATTCAGAAGTTGACTTATATATTTTGGACTCAAACTCTTTTCATCTGGTTTAGCTATTAAAATTATACTAGACTCATGAAATAAGCTGCCCAGACTTCCCTCATTTTCACCTTTCTAGGACAACATGTACAAGACAGGAATTGTATATTCCTTACCTTATCTGTGAAATATTCGGTGCCAGTCATTTAATTTCATATTGACCTCTTTCTTATTTCTTTGGATTTGTTCTTTTTCTACCAATTGTAGATGACCACTTAACGTATTTATTTTTCAAATTTCTTTATTTTCAGAATGTATTCATTGAACTCTAGGAACTGAGCTAGCTACATCCAGCAAAGGCTGACATGCACTGCTTTCATTGTCATTAAGCTGTAAAATTTTCCCTCTTGTTTTCTATTCTACCCTGATGGTAGATTTTTTTGTTTTATTTTTGTTCTTAGTTTATAGACACATAGATTTTTATTTTTAAATAATTCAATTTTATTAACTTTAAATTTTATTACATTGTAATTAGAGAACAGTGTCTGATATTGAGCCTTAGAAATATATTTATAGTTATTTTTGTTTCTAGTACATGATTTCTTTTTATGACTGATCTATTTATTCTAGAAAGATGTTTCTATACTATGTCTGGGTGCAAATTTTTTATAAATTAGTATGCATAATTTCTTAATTATTTTATTAATGCTTTCTATATTCTAGTTTATTTTTATTGCCTTTAGTACTTCAATTTCTGAGAGCAGTGTTTTAAATTTTTCATAGGTTTTTACTTCTCTCTCATTTATGTCATCAGTTGCTTTTGTATTTTGCTCTTACTATGATTGTTTCTGGATATATATATATATATGAACATATATATGAGTATATCCAGAAGCAATTTATATATATTCACAGAATCTGAATGGAACATCTCTCTTTATTTGCTATGATTTTTAAAAAATCTTATGTATATTAAATTTCCTTTTGATTCTTACTAGTGTAGTACTTTTATTTTCTGTCCTTTATTTTCCTTGATTCTCTGCCTTTTTATATGAAGTGTGTCTTTTTCAAACACTGTATAGCTGGGTCGCATTTTCCTTTTGTTTTAATTCAAGTTGAGAGTCTCTGTATTTTGTTCACTGTATATTTTATCCATTTATATTTATTGTAATGTTGAATACATTATGACATTTTTGCCATTTACCATTATAATTTTTTATTTAACATTTTTTATTTTTACTTTTAAGATCTCTCTCTACTATTCATTAGACAGTTTGTTTTAAAAGTTACTAATTCTATTTTTATTTTTCTATTGGTTAATTCCAAACTTTTTAGGACTCATACTTTATTATTTTTTAAACAATGCTTGTATCTTATCAATATTTATATATCCTCCTTTACAAGTGGCTAGTCCCCTGTCACCTACTTTGGTCTCTCTCAATTCCTATTTTTATATCATCCCTGTAGAAATCTGCAACTGAACTATTTAATTAATTTTGAGTTTATAGGATACAATGTTTCCTTTAAACTCATCTAAGTCCACAGAAGAAAATATCTTTCTCGTTAAACATCCTTTACAATTTAATTACATATTACATCTGGTGAATAAATTTATGAAAATGAAGTAAGAAAATTCATATAAATTGTTTAAAACAGCTCCTGGATTCCACTAAGTATTCTCACAACTGCTTAATAGTAATAAGCAACTTGTATAATGTTTAAAAATATATAATGACAGAGCTCAAAGGTTCCTTAGGCAACAAACAGTAGAGATATTTCTAACCTGATGATCTTCTCAGATCCTACAAAATTATGTGTAAAACTATATGTACAAGTATGTGTTACGCCTTTGAGTATACAAGCACATTTTCTGAGGATCATATCTTTCATAATATTCTCTATGGGTTTCATAACTCAAAGAAAGATTTTAGTTGAACCCACACATTCTCATTTTTAAAATTCCAAACTGAGAACAAAAAAAGAGAAAGCAGTTTGTCTAAGATGTCACAGTGAATTGTTGAAAGAGCATAGAAGTAAACATTGCTAGATGTTTAGTCCAGGAGAACAGTCACTGTCTGGCCATTTCAAAGTCGAATCTAAAGAACCTACTACTGAGTTGGCACAGAGTAGGCACTCAATGCATACTGGTTGAAGGAAAGTATATTTAAATGAAAATGTAGTTCCAGAATTAGGATGTGGCTGATCTAATTAGTTTCCAAGATGCAATGTACATGTCAGCACTGAAAACTGCCCATTTTTATTTGGCATCAATAGTTGCCAATATGGAGATGAGAGAGATTCTAATATTATCTCACAAGTATTAAAGCAGCCATGTAAAAATTGCATCAAAGAGGAATTACAAGAATTCTTGAAATAGAGAACATTTTTTAAGAACATAAACTTAAAAAAATAAAATGAAAAGTCTCAGCAAAGAAATAGAAAGTCTCAAAAAATAAATGAAAGATATAAAGAACTAAAAAAATACAATAACTGAAATTAAAACAAAACAAAAAAACCTAAAAAAATTAAATAGATGGTCCCAGTATCAGAATAGAGGGCACAGAGGAAAGAATCAGCAAACTTGATGATAGAACAATAGAAAATATACAATCTGGGCAATAGAGAGAAAATAGACTTAAAACAAATAAACAGACCCACAGGAACCTGTGGTAGTGTAACAAAAGATCTAACATTTATGACATCAGAGGAGAAGAGGGAAGACTCAAAGAAATAATGACTGATAATATCCGAAATTTGGCCGAAGACATAAGCCTACAGATTCAGAAACTGAGGGAATCTCAAAGAGAATAAACCCAAAGAAGTCCACAGAAAGACACATCAAACTTCTGAAAACTAAAATAAAGAAAATATTGTGAAAGCAGCAAAAAAGAAACAACACATTATCTATAGCAGGAAAATGATTCAAATGACAGCAAATTTCTCATCAGAAACAATGAAGGCTATAAGGAAGGAGCACAACATTTTTCAAGTGTTAAAAGAAAAGAATTGTCAACCTGGAGTTCTGCATGCAGCAAAAATACTCTTTAAAGAATAAACAGGAAATCATGACATTTTCATATGAAGGGCAGATAAGAGAATTTCTCACAAGAAGATCTACCTTAAAGAATGATTAAAGTAAATTGTCTTAAAAGAAAGAAAATTATAAAAGAAGAAAACTTAAAACAGAGAGAAAGAAGAAAAAACTACAGAATAAGTAAAAATGTGGGTAAATGCAATTCACTTTTCCCTCTCCTCTTGGATTTATGAATTATGTTTGGTAGTAGAAGAAAAAATTCTATCTCTATCTGATTTGGTTCTAAATGTACATATAAGAAATATTTAAAACAACTATGTTATATTAAGACAATTATAAACAGGGGAGGAAAAAAGGAGTGAAGTTTCTGCATTTCACTAGAACTGGTAAAATGTCAACACTTGCAGAGTCTAATAAGTTGTGTGTGTGTGTGTGTGTGTGTGTGTGTGTTTAATCTCAAGAAACCGTTAAAATGTTATATAATACAAAAATATATACTTAAAAACACTGTAGATAAACTAAAATCAGATTCTAAAAAATGTTCAAGTATCTGACAGGAACACATAAAAATGAAAACAGAAATGAAAAACAGAAAGTAAAGAAAACACAAAAAATAAAATGGCAGACTTAAACTCTAAAATAACAATAATTACATTAAATATAAGTGGTCCATAAGCAGTATTAAAACACAGAGATTTTCAGAGTGGCTTAAAAAATATGACCCAATTATATACTGGCTACACTTCAAACTCACTTCAAACATAATGTTATATGTAGGTTGGAATTAAAAGGATGAAAATTTTATATCATGAGAATATCACAAGAAGCATATTAATATTGGATATTAACTTATATTACTGACATATTAGCAATATATTAATATTGGATAAAGGAACATTACATAATGATTAAAGGACTGATCCACCAAGAAGATATAGGGATTCTAAACATGCATGCACCAAACAATAGACCTGCAATATGTGAGCAAAAGAAAAAAAATATAAAACTGAAAGGAGAAATAGTAAAATCTACAGTTATAGTTGGAGGCATCAACATTCATCTCTCAGCAATTAATTGGACACTAGACCAAAAAATCAACAACATCTTATTAGATGAAATAATAAGATCTAATCTACATTTATAGAACACTCCACCCATAAACAGCAGAATACACATTCTTCTCAGGTACCCAGGGTACATGTACCAAGATACACCACATTCAGGGGTATAAAAAAGCTTCAACAAATTTAAAAGCATTGAAATCATGCATAATTTATTCTCTGGCCACAATGGAATAAAAATAAAAATCAGTAACAGAAAGATAGCAGGAAAATCTCCAAACACTTGGAAAGTAAACAATATGCTTTTAAATAATCCATCAGTCAAAAATAAATCTCATGGAAAATTAAAACAAAACAAAATTTGTGTTATACAGCTAAAGCAGTGCTTCAAGACAAATTTATAGCACAAATTGTTTACTTTAGGAAAAAAAGGGAAAGTCTCAAATCAATAATCTCACTTCCTACCTCAATAACCTAGGAAAAGAAGAACAAAATAAACACAAAGAAAGCAGGAAGATAGAAATAATATAGATAAGAGGAGAAATCTATGAACTAAAAAAAAAAAAAAACACTGACAAAAGAAATCAAAAACTGAAATAAATATTCATGGATTGGAAGACTCAAAGTGGTAGAAATGTCAATTTTCTCTAAATTTATGTACAGGTTTAATGCATTTACTATCAAAATCTCAATAAGATTTTTTATAGATATAGACAAGATGACCCTAACATTTACATGGAAAGGCCAGTTGCTTAACTAGCCAAAATAATTTTGAATAAGAATAAAATGGGAGGAATCATGCTACCCAAATTCAGGACTTATTATACAGGTACAATAATCAACACTGTGTAGTATTGGTGGAGAGACAGACACATAGATCAATGGAACAGAACAGAGAACCCAGAAATAGACTCACATAAATACAGCTAATTGATTTTTGAGAAAGGTGCAAAGAGAATTTAATGATGGAGGGATAGTCTTTTCAACAAATTGTACCGGAACAATTGAACATCCATAGGCCAAAAAACAAAAAGCCTTGAATGATACATTGGGCTTCATCAAAATTAAAAACTTTCTTTCTGCAAGTTACCCTCTTAGGAGGATGAAAAGAGAAACTACAGACTTGGAGAAAATATTTGCAATTCACATATTCAACATAGGACTAGTATTTAGAATATATTAAAAACACTCAAATAACAAACAATCCAATTAGAAAATGGGCAAAAATATGTTGTTAAACAGGATGGACAGAGGCACTTAAACACATGAAAAGATGTTCAACATCATTAGTCATCAATAAAACAGTATGACACACCTATCAGAATTAGTAAAATAAAAAATAATAACAGCACCAAATGTTTCTGAGGATGTAGAAAAATTAGATCATCCATCCATTGCTAGTGGGAATGTAAACTGGTGCAGTCACTTTGAAACAGTTTGGCAATTTCTTAAAAAAACAAACATGCAACTGCCATCAACCCAGCAATTGCACTCCTGGGCTTTTTTTATCCCAGGAAAATCAAAACTTATGTTAACATAAAAACCTGTGCATCAGTGTTCATAGTGGCTTTATTCGTAATAGCCCCCAGCTGGAAATGACCCAGATGTCCCAATGGAATAAACAAATTGTGGTATGCCCATACCATAATACAAGGAATGCACTACTGACACACACTATAACTGGAATGGATCGCCAGACGTGAAAAAAGCCTATCTCAAAAGGTTACATACTACGTAGTTCCATTTGTATAACATTCTTGAAGTAACAAAATTATAGAAACTGAGAATAGTTTAGTGGTTGCCAGAGATTAAGGAAGGGGTAGGGGACAGCAAAAAAAGGTGGGTGTGGCTAGAAAAAGGCAACAAGAGTGATCCTTGCAGTAATGTAAATGTGCTACATCTTGATCTTCATTTTCAATACCCTGGTTATACCTGGTTATACTATTGCACTATAATTTTGCAGGATGTTACCATTGGGGGAAACCAGGGAAAGGGTACAAGGAATCTCTTTGTATTATTTCTTGCAACTATATATGAATGTACAATTATTTTGAAATAAAAGTTAAAAACAACCACAAATGTAACAACAGCCATTTCTCACCAAATAGAATTTAACTAAATTATGTTTGGCTTTGTTTAACCAAATAATTTACCTGAACTTAATTGGTTAGTTAAACCACCTAGTTTCACCCAGGCTTGCTCTGTTTCCCACCCATTGCTTTCAGGAAATAGGCACCTTCACCCTCTCCTGCCCAGCAGTCTTGGTCAGACTTCCTGGTAAAGTTCTTAGAGTCTTATTCCCGTAGTCATTTAGCACTTTTCCATAATGACTCAGTCTTACCCATTTAAATTAAGGTAATTAAGGAAACAAACACAATTCAATTTCATCAATTTGAAATGGTGAAGCAGTCATACCATCCTCAATGAGGTGAAACACAAGAAACAGAGAAGAAATACTAGTTTAACCAACCAGGGAAATGAAAGACCAGTCAAATAAGAGAAAATGCAAAAACAGTAATAATTCATTAAAAACTGTGGTTTGGTGAAATGTCGCCGTTCTTCACAAGAGTGAAGAACGTTCAGGAACATTTGTACAAAACGGCTATTTGTAACTGCAAGAAGTGGACTGCATACAACATGCTGTATCTTCCTTGGGTCCCCAGCCTGCCTGCCTCCTGAATTTAGCCTTGTCATAGAGCCATGGATTTCATCCACTTCTTGATTGTTTCAAACTCATTTTGTTGTAAGACTCATTTTATGCAGGGTTTTTATTGAAATTTTGCTCCTAGGCAACTGGCCATTTATTAGGTCACTGACATCCCTGAGTTTCCTCCCTTTACATATATGATCACATAGCTGCTCTGGCATGAAAACAATTGGCTGTGAGGTCTGGTGGGCAGGTTTTCTCAACTACCGCACGGCATGTTGGGTACATGCGAGTAAACGCTAGCTTTGACGGGCTAGGAGGATCAGCGCAAGAATTTCAATTTATTCATACGTTGCTATTTATAATTAACATTTTGTTTATAAAACTAAATAGGTTCTTCAAAGCACCTACCTTTCACCCCAGTCCATTAATAGAGACTTAATTATTTAAATTTGTCTAACGTTTGATATTTAATTGTGAAGAGGAACTTATATATATTACATACTAATATATATATAATTTATTTGATATTATTATGCATTGACCGAATACCTATATTTTCTTATAAAGCCAAACTGAGGTATAACTTATAATAAATGCTGTACCATGACCTTGTTATCAGCATAATTTGTCTTTATTGTTAGAAAACCTTATATGTCACAAGACGTATGTAACAAAGGGAGGGAGAGAAGATTTATATGCCCTCCAACAAATCAAACTCACATCATTTCTTGGAGGCCCCTTGACCTCTGCAGACTCATATGGTATCTATCTGTCCCCTGTCCACCAGCCATGTGGTCACTGGCTGTGCGCGGGGTCTACACTTGGGGTGGATATTGATTAATGAAGAGTTGACTCAGGTTCCATGTGTGACCTGACTGACACTGAGCCGTGGGGTCTCTGAAACTGTTGAGACGCAGTAGGGGTGTTAGTGGGTGTGGAGAGAAGCAGCCATCAGTTCTGAGAAGTTTTCTGTCTCTATCGTGGGAGCTGTTATTCCCACTGGGCAGATTGTATTTTCTGGAGGGTATGGCTTCATGGAGATAAGATGATTCCGGAAAGCTGCTGATTCTGTGAAGCTTGCTGAATTGTTTTAGGGAATAAGGAATAAATCCAAGGCCAAGGTAGCTGAGGAGAGTCCTTTCTCCACACCGCCTCTAGAACCCAGCACCACTGGGTCACCCCAGGGAGTGATGACAGAGGGGACATCAGCGATAGCCTCCCTGGCCTGGACCCTGATAATAAGGGGCACACTTGGCAGTGACAATAAACGAGAGGAAAGCATGGCGGACAGTACTTGACAGAGATCCCTCCTGGAGATGGTGTCAGACAGATGATTTTGTGAACACATGAGAGACAGAAGTTGGTGAAACTTGGAAAAAAATTTCAGGGTACTTTGGAGGCGCAGAACTGGAAGACAGCCATCACGCCACTTGGAGTCAGGATCGTAGTCACTTGGGAGTTAAACACAAATATGACCCCATTTTATCATTGCTGGTTGATGAGCCTTGATAATTTGGTATACGACTACATTTGGTTTATTATTTTTCAGTAGCTACAGTATTTCCAGAAGTTTTTAAGCAATAAGTCCAACCCTTGCAAAAGCCTTGCGGGGCAGATATTCTCCCCATTTTACATAGAGGACTTTCGAAGCTCAGTGCGTTTCAGTGGTTTGCACGAGGTTCCGCTAACTGGTTAATTGGCAGGTCTGTCCATTTTCAAAGGCTAGGCTGCATTTCTTCACCAGCTCTACACCAGATTTCCATCTCCAGGCTTGATTCCAAAGAACACAGGAATCCTGAGGATTGATGGGGATACCACACCTTAAATCCCACTTTGAAGTTCACCGGAGGGATGGCTTTGAATCAGGCTGGCCAGTCTTCATACCTCATCCTTCAGGGATGAGGGAAGGAGCATTTCCACGGAGTGGGGCGGGAGGAGTCTTCTAAGGGTGGTGATGTTGTGGGTGGACAAACCCACACTTGTCCACTGTATGTTCCTACTTGAGGAGAAGGGGCGTATACACTGGGGGTGAGAAGATCATGGGGGTGAGAAAGATTGCATTGTGCCCAATCAGAAGCTTCTGGAGGGTTGCCTGTCAAGTGATTCATTGTAGTTATCTCCAGAGTATGAGCCCCTGAGATGGAGGTCATCACCTCCTTGAGAGGAACAGATAACAAACTTGTTTCTCCCCAGACCTGACACCTGAAACTAATCTTAACTGACCACCCCTTCCTTCCCTTGACCTGGAAAACCGTCCTCATTGGTGGATATTGGGATTGCCAATTCCAAGGGCACTGTTTCTAATTTGCCTTGTCAGGTCAACCCAGACCAACTTCTTTGTGAAAGAGCTGCTTAGAACATTGATTTCTTCAAACAGTTTCATAGCAAGCATTGGCCATTCCCTTCAAAGAATGACATAATCACAGAAAAGAAGTCAGAGAATGGGAAATCGACATCATTTTTACTCCTTGTGTTGCAGGCAGTAAGAGATAGAGATTAGGCAGGGGTGACATGCAGGGTGTATCGCCAGCAGAGAAGTGGCAAAATTCATTTAGCTTGAAACAAACGGTTACCATTTATAATTAAACTTTCAAAGGGTTGTCCGCTGATTGAAAAACATTATCCACTGCTCTTGTTTCCAGTTGTATTTAGAGCTGATTGGCTAATTTAGGGGCAATCTGCCTTTGATATTTGAGTCCATCGTTCACTTTAACTTGAAACAGACATGCTGGGAGGAGGAAGTTGGGCTGGTGATGTGCTAATTCTTGTTTGTGATTTACCCCCGAGGAACTGTAAGAAACCTGCAACTTATTGTACATTATGAACTGAAACTGGAGACAGCCACATCTGGTTTGTTGGATACCTCTCCTCCCCTTTTAAAAAATAAAGCAGCAACCAAAAATGCTTAGGCTAGATAGTTTGATTATAATGGTTAATTTATCAGGGATAAAAGATTGGAGGCTAAGGTACCCCAGAGAGAGAAGCTGAGGATATTTGCAAGAAGGGTTATAAGCATCAGTAAGTAAATGGAAATTTAAAATATGGAAATTTAAAGTTCATATATAAATATATATATAGGAATATATACAAATATATATAGGAATATATATAAATATATATAGGAATATATATATGTGTGTGAATTTCTCAGAAAAATTATGCACTGAAATAAAACTTTTAAAAGGCTTTCATGTTTTGCACTTGAAAGGCCAAGAGACTCTGAACTGCTGTCGGATGTGCTTTTGGTACAGTTTTGGTCTCTAATGGGACCCCAGGGTCCTGAGGGAGAAGCAGGGGTTCTGGGTAAGAAGTGATCCGCTTGCTACCATGTTTCCCCGAAAATAAGACCTAGCCAGACAATAAGCTCTGATGCGTTTTTTGGAGCAAAAATTAATATAAGACTCTGTCTTATATTATGTTAGATAAGACCAGGTCTTACATTATAGTAAAATAAGAACAGGTCTTATCTTAATTTTTGCTGCAAAAGATTCATTAGAGCTGATGGTCCGGCTAAGTCTTATTTTCGGGGAAACACGGTAAGGGCCGCGTTATAATATCCATGGACCCCTTTCCCTGCTAAAAATAGTAAAAATTGCATTTTTGACTATATTGGTATAAAACAAATATATCAATATTATATATGAAAACATTTTAATGAATTCAGTAATCAAAATACATAATATTTTAAGGCAGTATTTTTTATTCTATTTTTTTCACTCAATTACTTTTTATTTCTCCTGTTTTTTTACACTCCTTGTTTTCCTGTTATACATGTATTTATCTCTTATCATAGTATTTTCCTGTGTCTCTTATTCTTAGAAGTACTGTTACCTTAGAGCAGGGGTGTCAAAACTGCGGCCTGCAGGCCGACTGCGGCCCGCAATCCATTTTTAATTGGCCCGCAGCAAATTCCAAAAATATATTTAGGTTTACTTAAATAAACCAGGTGAGGCAATACGTACTTCACCGCGAGTGAGTGGCCCGGCTGTTTGTGTATTTTACCGCATCTGGCCCTTGGTGAAAAACGTTGAAAAAGGTTTTAGAGCATATACAAGAACAAATTAGAGCATATACAAGAACAAATTAGAAATACAAAAAAGAAAACATTTTCTGCAAAATGATTTTTCGCGCATAGGACGTTATATTGTGTTACTGTGCCTGCTAAAGGGAAATATGGTCACCAGATAATAAGAATGAGAAACAAGAACTTTTTATCTCCCCTTTCTCTGCCATTTACGTTGATCAATTCACCTTAGATTACTTGCTATATGTAAAGGATCGTGTCATGGCAGATAAAACCTATTATTTCAGAGTTTGAAAGCACATGCCATTCTACATTCTAAGTTGGTGGAAAAGTAATTGCAGTTTAAACGGTTAAAAAAATTTGCAAAAAATGCAATAACCTTTGCACTAACCTAACAATAGCACAGACAGGCCTACTTTTCCACTAGTAGGTATCTGAGAAAACCTTTCAATTTCATAACAGCAGACTTAATAAAATGTGTAACTACCCTGTCCATTTCAGACCACACAGTTCATAACGTACATGTGGCCAGCTGTTTTGTTTTAAGTTACTTCCAGTGCCTTTTGGAAATAGGGATGTCAATTAAATAAGTCACCAAATAAACAAAGCGAGATGGTCAGTTTTTTGTTTTGTTTTGTTTTGTTTGTTTGTTGTTTTTTTTTTTAGATCAGTACAGTACTGCCAGCAAAGATGGAGAGTTGTAGATGTAAGGATCAGGGTCAGGAACATTCTGGATCATCTTTCAGGTTGGCAGAGAGAAAAGCCCAGTTCTGCCACACTCCATAAGGGCAATATTATTTAAAGAATCAAGATTAATGCCAAAACATCCATGATGAACAAAACACCAACATTTTAAATAAAGACGGGATCAGCTATATGCTGAAGCTTTTTGAAGCCCCAAGTTGCATATTTGGGACTCTTGGAACATAGATGAGTCACCAGAGAGGCTGGTGGTGCAGAGGGAAAAGTCTGAGTTCTGAGGAGTGAGAAACTTGAGTTCTGGGTCCTAGTCCTGCCTCTTTCTTCCCCGCTCAGAAGTGTTGGGTATGATCCAATCTTTTTCTGCCTCATTAACAGGATATTTCTAAGCAGTGATGGAGGAAAATATTCTTACCACTGGCAGAGCGTAAAAGTTGATTGTAGGTGGTCTGCAGATTACTATTTGTTTATTTTATTTTATCGTTTTTCATTTATTTTCATGTATATTTGGTTTCATGTATATTAGAAAATCTGAAACTGGCACAGTAATACCATGGTTTTGCAGATATTCTTGTTGAGGTGAAGAGTAAGTAAAAAAAGAAAACAAAAGGTGGATTGAAGTAATTTACAAATCAATATCTATTAACGAAATAGCTGTCAGAAACTCTCAAAGTGTTCTAGTGATGAACCAACGGAGACATGACAATGATTGAGGCAGGTTCTAGCAGTCACACTGCTGGCTTCCTGTCCCAGCTTCCCTCTCTCAAACTGCGTGGCCTCCAGCATCTTACTTAGCCTGGGTAAGCTCAGTGTGCTCAGATGTCAAAGGAGTTCCTAAATGATTGTACCCACTCCATGGAGCTGTAAAGATGAAATGAGATCATCTCAAGGATGTGGCCCAGATCTGGCACAAATTCAGAGCACAACCCACGTGAGTTCTGTTTAATTATTATCGCACTAGCGTATGTATTATTTGATTTTGCTACAGAGAAGATGCTTTGCTGTTACAGGGAGAAATAGCAATAAAGCTATTTTAACCCCATTTTGTACCACTGAAAACTGAATTGCGTAAACGATAAGCCAAGGCACTGGGAAAGATTAGAAAGAACATGGGCTTTGGAATCAGAAATAATTTGGTCTTGGCTCTGCCATTTGTCAGTGCAGTGTGTGTCCTTAGATGAGACAGATAACATGTAGCTGCTGTGACTCATTTGGAATTAAGCAGCTTACCAGTGCCTAAAAGAACGCTGTGAATATCGCTGAGGGAAAATAAGTTCACTTCACCTGGTTGGGTTTGGCAAATGCAATTTCCCTCCTTTCTCAGCCCTTCCCTCCCCGACCTTCCCCTCCTCCACCCTTCTCGCCTTCCTCCTCCTCTCCCTTCCCATTTCTTTTCCCTTCCCTTCCCTTCCCTTCCCTTCCCTTCCCTTCCCTTCCCTTCCCTTCCCTTCCTTTCCTTTCCTTTCTTTTCCTTTCCCTTCTTTTTCTTCTTTAGGTTTTTTCTTTCCATAACATTCTCCAGTTTCCTATCTTAGCCACCTCAATATCTTGCCTGCTCTGTTTTTTCCACTTGCCTTTGAGATGTTCCTTTGACTTTAATTAAACTCAAGAGCCTGGAAAATGTATTCAGTCCTGTCTTTAAAAAAAAATAGACAATTATAATTTCCAGGCCATTTGTTTTCAGCTCCTAGACTCTTTTTAAGCTTTCAGTGACTATAACCTCTTATTTCATAAACTTTTTTTTTTCTCCCTGTAGTCAACCAACTTGGCCTCAAGTCAATTATGCATTGATTTTTTCCCTCAATGCTAGCTATAAAGAGGCTGACCAGAATGTAAAGGATCTAGCAGCAATCAAAATAAATGGCCCCACAAAACTCTGTCCTTCTGAAAATGATTTTTCATTTAAGAGATGCTTTTGACTCTCGTCCAGACCAAAACAAAGCAAGGTCAAATTTTTTTGAGAATTACAATGTAGTGAAGCCCGGAATTTGTCGGGAAAATCTTTCATGATGAGATTTCCAGTTCATATTTCCAGGTGTGGAAAGTGTTTTCCCAGAAGTTTAATGACAGAGCCAACTGGGTAGGTGCTTTCCTGATTCAAACAGGTAAATAGATTTGTGGTCTTCCATCACACATGGGTTTTATTGATTCTACTGTTGTTAGTGACATGGGATTAAGAAGATGTTGAAATGAACTCACCATGCTCATGTCCTAGAGAGAAAATCCATGACTCACATGAATGAGTCTTAGTGAATATGCTTGGCTATAGGATTGTATATCTCCTGGGAACTTCGGAGCTTGGAAAAGAAGCTATGCCTAAAGAATGGGGCAAAGCTGTTTATGAAAACTCCAGCCATGATTTAGGAGCATATGAGAAGATGGTGAGGAAATAATGAGAAACCAAACAGAATTTCAAAGGAAAGAACATTTTCTGAGCTTCCACTCTGTGCCGAGCACTTTACAGACAGCATCTCATTTCATTGTCTTAAGATGTTGCCCAGGAAGGTATTGTCTCGGAGCCACCCCGAGCACAACCGCCACCCATTCCACAGCTGAGGGAAGCTATATACATTTGGTAGGTGGTGATGGCTGGAATTGAGATCAGGGTCTGAAACTTAATAATGTGTGCCTTTCTACCATCTCTTGCTGTACATATTGAAAAAAATCATAATTTTTTTTTCATTATTGGGGATTTTTTTTTATGGCTACAAGAAATGAAAACAAGAAAAATAAGAACTTGTAATTCTATAAAATATTCTAACCATAATTTGGATAGAAGTACGTCATCATGGTCAAAAGAAGAAGCTGTAGACTAACCCACACCTTGGTTCCATTACTGGGTGTGTTCTTTGGAGCTCTGTGACCTTGGGTAAGACAGGTGACCCTCGTGAAGCTGTTTCCTCAGATGTGAAAGGAAGTGCTAAGGATACCAACCTCACAGGCATTATTTAACAACACCTTATGGTTGTCAAGAACACAGGCTTTGGAGTGAGACAGCACCAGGTCTGAATTTCACATCTCCCACCTAATTGCTGTTTGTTCCTAGGCAGGTCATTTAACCTTTGATTCTAAATTTTCCTGGTCAGTAAAATGTAGATAATCCAAATTCCATTGTTTACAATGCCGTTAGGGTTGATGTAAAGATAAAATGAACTTCATTAAATGATGAGCCCAGTTCCTCGTAGATAATGAGTGCTCAGTAAATGGACACTAATATTATTCTGAGTTTAAATAAAGATTGCTTGCATAGTGTTAGTGTGGGGACAGAGCCAGGAGTACAGTTTCCAGGCTCTCAGCCGCACATGGAAAGGTGCTCATTCAGGTGATAAATGGCCATCAACTATGATTAGATGGCCATCAACTTTGGCTAGTTGGCCGTCAGCTGTAACCAGTGAGCCATTGGCTACTAATATAACTGCCGTGGCTACGCTAGCAGCAAATGGGGGGCTAGCAAGAAGGTGGTGACTGAGCTAGCAAGCGGCGGAGTGCGGGTCGTGGATTGCAGAGAAGTGGACAACAGGTTGCGGATAGTGTGGCTCCTGCTTCCTGTGTCTCCAACCCAGCCACCAGTGAGAACATAGTGGTATGTCTCGCCTATCTATGGCTCCATGGGTGTTCCTTTTTGGCCTCACCATGTCCTGCATTCTTATGTGGGGAGCAGGAGCTGAGACCCTGCATGACACCCAGCATGACAATAAGAAACCCAAATCCTAAGACACAGCGACATATATTGGTATTTAGCTGAACATTCTATGATTCTGGGGAATGAGGAAGCAAAGCATACAGTAGAAAATCCCATTTTCTGAGATTTTCTTTTGTGATCCTTTTGGCTTCAAACAAGATATTTTCCAACTCTTCTACTCAGTCTTAGAAGTAGAAGCCATTTATATGAGGCCTCTCAGAAAACTGATGTCATTATTTAAAAGGAAAATATTAGCATTTTGTTGGAAGCTCCTTCCAACAGGAGTTGGAAGCCCATGCGGGATGACAGGAAAACCCCGGGGGCAGGTGGGGGGTGGGGGTACAGGGATGGCTGAAGGGCACGCCCACAGGGAGGAGCCTGCTATCAGCAGTGTGCTCTGGGCACCATACATTGTCCCTCCACCCTTCTGAGCGCAACAGTCCCTGCAAAAGCCTTCAGTGCAACATCTTAATCATGGCATTCCTTCATATCACTCTAAATGAAAATAAACCGGGGGAATTATAAAAAATTTCAATATCACATATGTTGTGTCTAATTTAGAATTCACTATAGACTAAAATCAGTTTACAAAAATACTGTCTGGGTGCCAGGTACTTTCAATGAGATTCCCAATGTGCAAGAAAAACACAATAAACATGTTTTCTATTTGAATGCCAAACTTGAAGAGATTACCTTATTAAAAATCCAAATTCCCTTGTTTATATAAATGCCAACTGTTTATAAAATATCATAGTTCATAAATATTGTTTCCTCTTAGATCATCTCCTGTTTGGCCTATGCCTTCAACATGGTACCAGGAGAAATGTCAGAACTTGCAAAAACACTTTGAATATGAGAATAAAATGTGGGTATTTTTTTTAAATCAATGTATAAACTCCTGAGAACAATGGAGACAAGCCAAAGAAATGGACTTGTTTGTTTAGGAGCTTCCAATGAACAGAAAAATCTTCCAGAGGGGCTCCCAGCTAGGTGAAAAATGGTTGAAAATGGAACCAAAATTTAATTGCTTCTCCAGGAGCCAAGCCAGGCCTGGAGGATAGATGGGAGACAGTCTTTGAATCAGAGTATCTATACCGAAGGACCCTCAAGATGTGTGTGTGGTCTAGTGTGATCCCCTCCCCTCCTGGAATGTGTTTCTACTTCCTGTGTCTCCTGGCCCCTTCCCCCGACTCTAAAGCACCTGTGGGGTGTGGAAGTTTTGGCCCCAAGAAGGAAATTGCGTAAGAATATGGTCATTCTGGGCTTGTCTCATTAACAACCTAACAGTTAAGCCTGATCCTGTCTGCCAGTGTGGAAGGACATTTTGGGGGCACTTTGAACACCATGCGAATCAGTGGTTTTCAAAGTGTGGCCCCTGGACCAGCATGTATATCATCCGGACATGTGTTAGAAATGCAAATTCTCAGACCTACGGAATCCTACTCTCTTAGGTAGCTGTCTTCCCCCTGGAATCTGTGCTGCAATAAGCCCTCCAGGTCATGCTGACGCACACAGAAATTTAAGAACCTGGTTCACTGGGTAACCAAGACTGTTCCTGCCGGATCCTATGCTTCCATTTACTGAGTGCTTACTACCCTTTATATATGGCATTTTATTTAATTCTTCCTGCAAATTTTGTGGTCAGTACTAGTATTTTTCTATAGACAAATGAGGAAATGGACATTCACAGAGATTAAAGAGATGACTCAAAGTCATTCAGCTAAGTGGGAGGATCAAGGTTTAAATCCACATCTATCTCACAGCGCTCGTTACATTCATTAGGATCCTCCACACTGGAACTCCTGTCCCCCTGGAAATACCTGCCTTGTAAAAGGGAACTGCAAGAATACAGTAAGACCTGCCATAGACCATAGATTATGGACTTGGAGGAAATTTTAGAATTCACCCTTGTACTTATGTATAAATTCTCGGCAGCAGTATTCCCCAAGTGTGTTCATGGACCACTAGTTTCACAGAATATTAACAGCCAGTTACATACACATAGAGTTCCAGGGCCAGATAGGTTTGGGAAATGGTGCTTTAAATTTTGCTAAATGAGTTTTTTAGCAGCAGGACTTCTCAGTGCTATTAATAAATACGGTCAGGCACGCGGTCACTCTCTAAGCATCCAGTGTATGTGGCATGTCTTGTTTAGTTAACTACACAACTGTTTCTCACAAAGCATTTCTTGGATCAAAAGGCCACAGAGCAAGATTTTGGAAGGCCTGCTTGGGAATTCTCTATGTTGAGTAGAAACCTCCTCCTCAATAGCTTCCTGCCATTGCTACTTATTCTTTCTTTGGCAAGACTGAGGGACTCTAGTCCTGCCTTCATATCCAAGCTTTTTGAAGATATAAAGAGAAGGACCATATTCCCTACTAAGACTTGTTTTTCCAGGTTTCAATTCCCAGGCCTTCCAGCCATTCTTCAGTGGCCCTATTGCCATCCCCTTTGGGCTGGACTATCGCAGTAACCTCATAGCTGACCTTTCCTTTTCTGATCTTGTGCCTCTTCTAATCCCCACAGCAGCCAAAGCAGAAATACAGAAGGATCCTACCCTGTCCCTGCTTAAAACCTGTCAACAGCTCTTCACTGAACTTGGATTAAAATCCAGCTCCCTAAAATGACCTAAATTCCTCCTCCCTACCTGAAAGTTTAACGACGCCTTTCCTCCATGAAGCTCTATGTACGCTAGCCTTTCAGTTCCTCAGAAGGCTCTTTCTCACCTCCACGTCTTTGTCCTTGCTGTTCCCGCTGTCTGGAAGGCTCCCCCATCATTGTTAAGAGGCTGCCTGCCACTGACCTCTTAGGTTTCAGTTTAAACGTCACTTTTGCAGAGACCTTCCCAGAGGAGCAATCTAACTTCAGGGTCCTGTTACACTCCACCCCATCACTTCGTCTTTTCCCCTCATGGCGCAGCCCATGCTTCCTAATTCTATATTTGTGTCATCATTGGTTTACTGCCTGTATCCCCTGCTCAAAAGTAACAATCTTGCATATCCAATAAAGATCACAATGCCTGGCATATGGTTGGCTCTGAAGAGTTGGTCTACACATGTTGGTCTCCAGACCCCTCACATCCTCTCCCTCCCCGTGTTCAGATGTTGGTGTGCTCTGCCTGGGCTAAGTTAAGTCAAACTATCACCTCCCATTCCCTGGATATCGTACCTCAGTTCATGTAACCAAAGACCAAGTTAGGTTTTCCAGTGGCGCCTCCTACCTTGGACTCACATTAGACTTCCAGTAAGTCTTCAAACACACCCAGATTTCCCATGTTCTCTTATGTAGTATGACTTGCCCAGGCTAAACATATGCTATATAAACCCCCAGGCCTCAGCACGGATCCTTCATCACAATATGTGTCATCTACTTCTCTCTTTTTCAAGCATGAAGTCATGTCTCTTGCTTATCAGAGCCACTGATAACTTGCAGAGAGCTCGGTTGAGGAGTGAGGACTAGGTCCTTGAATTGGACCCTCAGAGGCCTCCCACTAGGTTGGCACCATCCTTTGGTGATAATTCCTCTTTCAGGTGAGGACTAATGGTGGTGTTTCAGATGTCGCATCACCCCGTGAGAGGAGTTATCTGAGTAGGCCATCTCCATAGACTGACATCCATGGTAACCACGACATCCATGATAGTTTGAACAGAGAAAAACCATACCTCCATTCTCATTGGCACTTTTATTCTACCCATTTGGGGTTACATATATCTTCCTTTCTTTTGCCTATCTTGGCACATATCCTCATCTCCATGTTCTGGACCTTTCTAAGCTAAGTGGATATGCCTCTTCTTCCACAAAGTCATTTTTTAATTTAAAATGCTCTCTGAATTCCCCTTCAGTGTTTCCCATAGGGACTGAATTAAGCAGAAGAGGAGGAAATAATGATTAAGATCATGGTCTTTAGATCCAGACAGAAGTGGATTAGAATTCTGGCTTCATCCATCATGAGATGTGACCTCAAGCGTTATTCAACCTCTGTACCAGCCTCAGGATCCTCACATACAAAATGGACAGTTCGAATGCACCTTTCAGAAATGGGGAGAGGATCTAATTGGCACTGTGCTTGGCAGGCTAAAAGGGGGCTGGGGTTTATTTGTTGTTTGTTTCTTGTTTGTTGTCTGTCTCTGTTATGTCTTTCTTCCGAAGCTAGCTTCTCTCAGAGAGGAGTGAGCAGACATTTCTGTGGAGGTCTCGATAGTAAATATTTGAGGCCTTATGGGCCGTGCAGTTTCTGTTGAAACTACTCAATACTGCCATTTAGTGTGAAGACATCTGAAGACAACACATAAACAAGTGGGCATGTCTGTGTTTCAATAAAACTTTATTCATAAAAGTGGGTTGTTGCCTGCAGGCTTGTCACACTCTGTCTTCGGACTTCACTTTTAGTAGCCTAATTGATTGCTTTTGCAAATTCAACTCCTGGTTTCCATGCCACTTACTTTTGGTCTGAAAGAGAGACAGCAACCTATGTAATTATGATCAAGTAATTTTTAGTTTTACTTGATGAATCTCTGTAATATTTGTGGGAAACCCTGCAGATAGTACAGAAAGAATGATCCCAGTCAGCCAAGAAAATAATCCCTTCTTGAAAAATGTCATGGAAGTGACAAAGCCAGTTTGGGGAAGGAAGACAGTAACTTGTCCAGTCAGCTGAAACGCAGCAAATTCCAAATTAGAAGAGTTTATGACAAGTAGCAGTTTGTGAAAAAGAATCAAATGTAGCTTGCTGGGTTTTTTGACTCACTCTGAATTCTATTCATTTACTAGGATTACATGTGGCTGCTTGTAGCTGAAATCTGACTTTAGTGGCTGAATCAAATACAGATATAATGGATGCAGCAGCCGGGGAGGTGGGGTGGTCAAGATTTCAAAGATCTTGGCTCTTCCTAGCTTCCTGTCCTGTGATCCTTAGAAATGTGATTCTTAACTTCATAGTCACAAGATTGCTGCTATGCCTCCAGGCACCAACTGCAAATTTCAGGCTTGAAAAAGGAGAGGCTGGAAGCAAAAGCACTGACAGAGTTGTCTGTCCCAGGAGTCTTATGTGTGTGGTTACACTTAGCTGCAAGGGAGTCTGGAGAAGTGGGTGTTTTTAACTGGATACGCTGATACATCAAACAAATCTGGGATTCTCTTGGTGAGGGGAAAAAGGAGAGTGGATTTGAGGAAGGTAACAGCAATGTCTGCCGCATTCTCCAAACTGGCAAGTCTGTGCTGTATCCTGGCTAAGAGGAGGGCTCTCAAATCAGCTTGACTCAGCCAGGTTTCCTCATTTATAAAGGGGAATCACAGTATCTCTCTCATAGGATTGTTCATAGAATTAGATACAATAATCCATGTAAAGTGCCAACTATTATTACCATTACTGCTACCACTCCCCCTCCCCCGCCACCTTCTTGGAAATTGCCTTTTTCTTTAAATTGTCTGATTCTGTAGCAGCACACCTGTGAACTTACCTAAGAAGGAGATAGTATTAGTACCACCTAACCTCTTACCAGTCATTCCTTTCAATATAAAACAATAGGCAATGCTTGAAGGCATTGAATAATTCTGTTTGCAAGAGTCTCAAAGGGACACTTGAAGTAGGTTCTGAAAAATGAGTAAGAATTTGCCGGGCAGAAAAGAGGGAACCAGAAAGGGTATTCTAGGAAAGGGGGGCAGCATGTGCAAAAGCATGGCGTCAAAAAAGAGCATTACATCACCTAGTGGCAACCGCTTCCAACTGCAGAGGGCTAGTGGACTTTTCCCAAGGGTCCCAAATGCATGACTGCGGGTTATTAGGAAATTACAGCATTGCCACTACCAAAGATGACCTCTATGTGAAAGGTTTATGTTTGTCAAATAAAGACAACCAGAAACTTGAGGCTATCTGTCCAGAAGATTTTAGATCACATTTTACTCTGTACTTGCCGTTCCTGTCCTGGAGTCAGTAGTTTTCGTTCACTATCCCGTTACACCATTCTGATAACTTCATGAAGTAAGTGTTATAATCCGCATTTCATGTGTGAGCAAACTGGAGTTCAGGCAGGTTAAACCATTGCTCAAGTTCACTCTAGCAAGAGCATTTGAACCTATGCCAGTTCTCGCAACTGCGAATCTGTCATCTCTCTCCAGGCAAGCCACCTACCCGCTCTGTCATCGTTTTTACATCACCGTTATGCAGGAGAGGGTAGCAAGTGTTCTCAAGGCTTAGAATTTTAGGGCTAGAAGAGCCTAGAGCTGCGCTGTGCCTAGCGTGCTAGTTAGGCACGTGTGCGTTCTGAGTACTTGAACGTGGCAGCATGGCTAGTGCAACTGATGAACTGAATGTGAATTTTATTTACTCTTAGTTAATTTTAGTTTAAAAACTGATACTCAGTTCAGATATTGGAAATCTTTTAAGTATGTTTGGAATAACTTGGATATGGGAATCTGCTTTTCACCCATACATATTGTGAAATCTAATTGCGGATCAAATATGAGTGATGAAAACTTAGCATCTGAAATGAGATGTGCTGTAAGGATAACACCCCGCCTGGATTTCGAAGATGTAGTACAAAAGCAATAATGTATAGTATGTCATTAATACATTTTTATGTTGATTCCAGGTTGAGATAATATTTTGGCTATATTAGGTTAAATGGAATATCTTATTAAAATTAATTTCATCGGTTTCTTTTTTATTTTTTAAAACGTGACTACCAGAAAATTTTAAATTGCTTGTGTAACTCACATTAGATTTCTGTTGAGAAGTGCTGTTGTAGAGAAAACATCTCACTTCCCAAGTGAGGAAATTGGCTTCTCTGTCTCAAAGAGAACTTGACTACTGCACAGGAACAGATCCCATTCACGCCTTTGTCTCAAACGGCACAACCTTGGGAAGTCACCATGCTTTCAGGGATCCATTTCTAAAAGCCTGGATGGAAATTTTGTCACACTCCAAGTGTCTATGACCCCATGAAAATCTTCAGATAGGTTAACCATCATAGGTCTACATTAAGAGGAAAATTGGAGATTTAAGATGTGATATCGAAAACTGATAATAAGTTATGCTTTTAGTAGTTTATAGACTTGATTCAAAAAGTAAATAAATTAATAATTATCCTTATTGGATAAAGTACAAGTGTACGTGTGGAGATACATATATATATGTGTGTGTATATATATGTGTATATATATATATACACACATATATATACATACATATATGTATATATGTATGTATATATATATATATAAAATGTATGCACATTTTAAGAAAGGAAAATACTGTATTAAAATTGTAATACTCAATAGAGACCAATAACAAAAGATGAAAATAAGTCGCGTTTGACTTCTGCAATGACACATTGCTACCGTAATTCAATTCAATTTCAAAAAGTAATACATAGATAACATCTCTTAAAATGTGTATATATTTTGTTGGCACCCTCGGTATACATACATACACATGCATGCATACATGCATACATACGTACACCCATATATATATTGCGTATACATATATATACAAGGTACTATTCGTATCTCCATATTTTAGACAAGAAAACTGATTAAATAGCTGCCCATGGTCCCTTAGCTAGTACGGGGTAGAGCGGAGACTCAGGCCATAGTCCGTTTGATCCTAAAGTCTGCACTCAGACCCACCGCCATGTAACATCAGCACCCAGAGACCCTACAGAGCAATTTCCTTCAACATGCCCTTCCCTTTCGGCAATCAGCTGTACACCCACAGACCATAACTGGGTCTGTGCTGAAATGACAAGAAAACCTGGGTGTCCTGAACGCTGCACAACAAGGTTCAGGGAACTTGGAAGTGGGAGGTTTGAATTAGCCTCCCAGACCAAAGGGAGTGCCGCCCATTTGTTAATTTGATTTTGTTTAGGTTACTGAGCCATGATTCATCCTTAATTGCATTGTTTCGAATGACTAAATAGTCTAAGTATTAACCAACTGCTAAGTGGTTGCCCAGCCTTAGTTTAACTAGGACACGTTCAGCTTCGGAGTCATTACAATCAAAACACTGTTGGCCCTCTGCTGGGTATTAGGTTGTCTGCCCACTGAGTGATGGTTCTGGTGCCTGGGGTGGCAGAGCTCCAGCAAATGTCGCTGTTTCGTGGGTGGGATTTGGGCCCCAGTCCCTTCATTTAAGGTTGAAAATTCCCATAGACGGAATGCCAGACGACAGACTAAGCTGATTCAACAGATAGATCTTCCTTCTGACTGTGGACCTTTGGAACATTCTTCCTTTGAAACAGAAATGTTTTGAAACATGATAAAGCACATTTAGACTTCCAGATTAAAGGTTTTCTTCTCAGAGCATGTTCTACTGGGCCTCAGATTCCTTCTTTACCAAATGGGGATAAGACATCGGCTCTACCTTTTACTCCACTAAGTATTTGAACAGAGAAAATGAAATGATCTCTTATAACGGACTTGGGACATATTTTTCAAACAGCTTATCAAAATGTAAAAGATTATTGGTGGAATATTAGTCTCTTCCAGTACATTTGTGGGTGTCATTAGTGTTTGAACATGAAGCATACCTATGTTTAATTCCATATCACACTTGCAGCCCCACAGTTAATACTAATAATTTCAAAATATTGCAGCCACTTGTGAAAGACTGAGGAACTGAGAAAAGATGGGAAGTTGGGCTCCACTGATGGTCAAGTTTCCAGAAACAAGGGTGAAAGGTGAAAGATTTTATCATGAGAATGATAGTGCCAGGTCAACGGGCAAGTTGGTTTGAGGGTATGGCACACTCCAAATCCTGTTTGATGCTTCTCACACTTCAGCACACACAAAACCCACCTAGAGAATTTATTAAAACACAGATTCCTGGGCTCAAAGCCCAGTTCAGGGGGTCTGGGGTAGGTGGGGCTAGAGACAGTCAATTTCTAACCCAGTCTTGTGGTAGCTGAGGTTGCCAGTCCATAGTCCATACTTTGGACAGGACTGACCTAGGTGAATCCTGCAGATGACCACAGCTACTAGGACCATTCTAACCAGCCTCAGACCCTTTGCAGACCTGGACAGCTGGCTAATGTCCCCAAGGAACTCCCTTATCCCAGAAATAGCCAGCCCCAAATTCTCCCTTTCCATTCATCCTGAGTGCAATGGCTCCTTGGGTGATCTCCCTGTCTCAGAATGCGCTTGCAACCACACATAAATTTACTTAAAAATAAGCACAGGCGCAAACATGCAAGAATCTGCTTAACATGAAGACTGACAGATTTTAGAATAATGTCCTTGTCCTTACAAACACCCCCATCCCAGGACGGACTGTAGAAGGCTTAGAAAGCAAAGCATGGCTGGATATTCACATCTGTGAGAGGGAAAGGGAGAAAGCCTCAGTCACTCTATCCCTCCTCTCAATCCTTTGCCAGCTCATTGTGACGGGGGATCTGTGAAAGGAGCCCCTTCGACTACTTCCACATACTGAGCTCCTTAATCAGGCTGGAGAGCTGCAGACACAGGAACATTCTTTAAGGAAGAACATCTGGACAGGGCAAGAAAGGGATTGACCGCAAGTACTGGTGGCCTGCTCCAGCTGTCTCCTAGGAATGGACATGTTCCCTTCAGGAGCGTTTGAGTAATGCAAGCATGCTGTACAATGTTTTCCTTTGAATTTGAATATAGGTAAAATGTCCTTAATTTAAGTCAACAAAAAGAAGACCCGCCACAAGGCACTATGACAATGAAAATTGATGAGGAATACAGTAAGTAGGAGAGAGACATTTGTAGTAAATGGCTACAACGTTAGGGACATCGGCTTCACGGTTGGTGAAGCATTTGGCTACGGGCTGTTTTAATCCCACATAGTGATAATATGCATATCTAAGTCCACTGACTCTCAGGATTAGCACAGTATCGTATTAACATAATACAGCATTAGCCTAATTTAATAAGGAAGTATTAACTCACGGGATTCCTTTCATGATGAGGTATTATTTCTATAGCCATTTAGTATTTTATTGGTCTGAGACAATGCAGTGCCAATTTGCTTCACTCACAAAATACACCCTAATAAACGTGGACTTCTTTGTTCTAGCTGTGGTTTCAGGACAGCCGTTGGACAGACAGAATAAAGTCTGGTCCTCCACAGATCAAACATCTGTGTCTGCATCACCATCACAGGCTCTTTGGTATGGCTGATGGTCTGTTTGCATACCTTTCTCTCTTGCCCAAGGGTAGTCAGATGGGATAGTTAAGGTCCTCCCACCTCCCAGATTCTAGGATTGAAAACAGCCATAACATGCGAACTGTATCCCAAGACTGGAGATGAGGTCACCCTTTCGGGCTCCTAGGAATCCCTGTGGAACTGGGCTTGCGTCTCACTTAAATGGAAAAGTACAAGCACAAAAGTACAAAAGAAAAATGTCGGCCAGGGTCAAGTCAATGTCAAGGCCCTAGAAAAATGCTGAAGGTCAGCACGGTTTTCCCAGAAGTTGGGTGACCCATTTCCCCAGAGTAAGGCGCCTGCTCTCCTGCCCACTACCTAAACACAGGGAGTCTAAGACTCAGAGAGAGGCCATGCTGGCTTTGAACATGAGAGATGGCTGTCACTGCAAGCCCTGCCTCCGGTTGGCTTCACCTCCCACAGGGACTCCTGCATGTGTTCTCCTTCCAGGTCCCTGATTCTGACCTTGGTCAAATTCTCATTAAGTCTTGCCTGCAATTTTGAAGTAACCTTTCAATTGGATGTCTTTGCCTCCAGTGTTTTATCTTCCGATCCAGCTCCTACTCTGTTACACAATAATCATTTAATAATACAGTTCTGAATAAGATTCTCCTCTGCTCCAATGCTTCCCATGGCTCCCCATTTCCTGTAAAACAAAATCCAAACCTTTCTGGTTTCTTAAGGTCCTGGCTACATAGTCCATCCTCCTCCACCTCCTAGTTCCTTCCAAGACTCACATATTTTCTTCTTCTGCCTGAGCAAATCCAGAGAGCTCCAAAAGTACAATGACTTTCCCCATCTCTGGGCCTCTGCTCATCTTGGTTCTTACTGCCACAAATACTGTCCCTTGTGCCTTTTTGATCACCATTCAAACTTCAAAGCCAAGTTCAGATTCCCTTCTTTCCAGAATATTTTCCCCATGCCACCCATTGAGAATTAGTCACTTTAGGGCACTTACATTTGGTCTCCTATTCTATTTATTGATGTGTCTGTCTGGCATCCCCAATAGACTATGCAATCTAAAGAAAAAGGCCCAATCTTTACCAGTTCTCAGTGAACCTGGCACATAAAATGCTCGTAGTAAATCTATGGGGCCACAAACATCGGTTCCTATTCCATAGAAATTATCCACATATGCCTGTCCAATCTTTGCCTGTGTAGATTTCAGTCAGTTCCCATGTTCTTCTGGACATCATCCGTGTTGAGTATTGAGATCATTAATGTAGTATCTGATGACTTTCTAGGTGTTCAACCATTGTTAGGCAGAATTGCTGAGACGATGAGAGGAAAATTTCTTTCTGTGTAGAAGATACACAGAAAGAAATTTTGGATAAATTCTGTTTAATATGAGATTGGCTTTGTGGCCACCCTGTATCATTATTTAGTATCACAATGTTGACCTTTGACCTTACATGAAATATGAGTAATGTGGTAAATACCGAAAACCTGGTTAATACCCAACGAGGCCACTTCAGTCTGAATCACAACTCTGCCAATACTTTCTAGCTGTGTGACCCTGGCTAATTTACCTTACCTCTATGAGTCTGTTTCCTCACTTTTAACATGGAACTGTAACAGTACCTCTTTCAAAGGCTTTTCTGAGGAAGAAGTGACATAGTGTGTGCATAAAACACAGAAGAGCACTTGGTAACTAATTGATGCTCAATAAAAGCTAGCTGCTCTTGCTGTTATTACTTATTATGGCAATTATTATTACTAATACTTTCCCTTCCTAAATTGCCACTCCATATATGCATGATTAGCTTAGCATGGATGGTTACAATAATCAACTACAAAGTGTTCAAATAAATGATCCCTGAATAGCTTCATACTGGCCATTTGCTAAATATCATGTCAATTTATAGTCTCTCTATAGTCTGTAGTCTTTTATACCTTTACATCTTTGAAAAATCATAAGTTGTTTTCAAATGAAGTTTTGCCTATAGAGATTCATGAAAAGTTTGAGGGGATTTTCCAGTCAAGATGGTGGAGTCGGTAAATGCTGTGCTTACCTTCTCTCATGATCACATCAAAATGTGATCTAAACTACAAAACAACCATCATTGAAAATCACCTGAAATCTTGCTGAAGAAGTCCTACATCTGCAGACACACAGAAGAAGCCACGTTGAGATTGGTTTCACCTGAAATTACTCCCTCACTAAAGCCCTTGCTTAAGACGCTTCATTTCAGGCTCCACTTATGAGGGATCCAACTTAAAGCAAACTACAGCGCTGAATAAATCAGAAGCAGTCTCTATCCACCGTCTGGGAGTTTGTTGTGGTGAAAGATACTGACAAACAGAAAGCAACACTCCCGCAAGCTACCTCAGTCAGTGGGCCTTACAGAGGCACACCTGTGGCAATAGAAGAGAGACCAAACAGGAGCATCTGGCAGCAGTGGCCTCACAGAAGTAATGAGCTTCTCATCACCAGAGATACTCAAGCAGAGGCTGCACTGCCACATCTGCTAAGATGACTTGTACAGTTTCTACCAACCAATAGTATAAGAGCGGGGAGATCCAAGGTGATGGAGTAGATAAACACTCTGCCTGCATTCTTCCATGAACACATTAAAATTACAACTAAGTCGTAGAACAATCAACCTGGAGAACCATCTGAAGTCTAGCCGAACAGAAGTCCTACAACTGAAAATATAAAGAAGAAGCCACCTCAAGACTGGTAGGAGGGGCAGAGAGGTGGTATGGGCTCCACACCTTCATGTGGGTGGAATCAAGAGGGATATTTCGTCTGCCTTGGTTCTCCCCAAGGAGCAAGAGACCCCCATACCATGCTCCCCAGCCCGGAGTACTGATGCCAAGAAGTGGAGCCCACATCTGGCTGTGGAAAACAGTGAGGATTCCGACCCGACCATCTGGGTGGGATGGAAAGCTGCGGCAAAACCCAGATGTCCTCTTAAACAGCCGGCGCACAGACTCACTCGTTCACAAGCACTCACCTTGGGCTCCAGCGGAGGGAAGGTGACTCAGGTGGCCTCGGCGACACACGGGGGTGCAGACGAAGGTGTGTGGCTTTGAGGGGAAGACTGGAGGACAGTTGCATTTTCCCAGTGAGGGGTTTACCTTCCCGCAGCCAGCAGATAGACGCCATCTTTCCTGTGTTGGGCCCACCCCCTCCGGCCAAATCTGAATCTGATTGGTCTGTTGAGCTCCACTGCTCCGCCCTGCTGACTCACTGGGAACCTGCTGCTGGAGGTACTTTCTCCACAAGCAGCCAGCCCCGCCCCGCATTGCACTCTTTCTTGGAAAACTATCAGAGTCCCTCAAGCCCCAGGGGAGCAGCAACTGGCTTCAGTGGGCCCTGAGACTCACTTCAGATTAAAAGATACACTCAGATAGAAAGTAAAGGAATGGAAAAAGATATTTCATGAAAGTGGAAATATAAAAAACCAAAAAAATCCGGGTAGCAATACTTATACCAGACAAAATAGGCTTTAAAACAAAGGCTATAAGAAGAGACAATGAAGGACTCAGTAATCCCACTTCAGGGTATTTATCTGAAGAAACCCAAAAAGCTACTTTGAGGGGATGTGAGCCTCCATATGTTCATTGCAGCATTGTTTACAACGGCCAAGATGTGGAGGCAGCCTGGGTGTCTGTCGATGGAAGAATGAATAAAGAGTAGGTGGTACATATATACAATGGAATATTGCTCGGCAAGGGAAGGACATGGGTTCTTGTCCTCTATGGCGGCATGGATGGACCTGGAAGATGCTGTGCTGAGTGGAGAATATCAGACAGAGAAAGACAGATGCAATGTGATCTTGCTTACATGTGGAATCTAAAGAACAAAATAAACAAAATAGAAACAAACTCGTAGATACAGAAAACATTTTGGTTGCCAGATGGGAGGGGGTTTGGGTGAAAAAATGGGAAGGGATTAAGAAGTACAAATTGGTTGTTACAAAGTAGTGATGGGGATGTAGAGTATAGCATAAGGAATATAGTAATATTGTAATAACTATATATGGTATCAGATGGGTACTAGATTTGTTGGGGTGATAGATGAGAGAGGATCGGGAGACAGGGTGAAAAAGATGATAGGATTAAAACGTACAAATTAGTAGCTACAAAATAGTCATGGGGATGTAAAGTAAGGCTTAGGGAATATAGTCAATATTATTGGGATAGCGTGGTAGGTGTCAGATGGTGGTTGGACTTATGGTGATCACTTCTTTAGGTGTATAAGTGTTGAATAACTCTGGTATACACCTGAAACTAATATATATTGTATGTTAGCTATATTTTTAATAAAAATCTTAAAAATAATAATAACAAACAAATGTTTGGGCTAGAGGGATGTTAGCAACTCTCAGTAAGGGCGAGCCGTTTTACTGGACCTGCATCCCTCTCTACACCTAAAGCAGACACTGATAATCAGTAATTGTGCCCTTTCCAATGACCCGAGATGCAACTTTCCACACCTTCCAACCCAGCTTAGGCTGTAGTCACTGATCATTGAGAGCTGACATCTACTGGGGGTGCCAACAAAATGTACATATTTTAAGAGACGTTATCTATGTGTTATTCATCAAAGTTGAATTGAATTCGGTAGCAGTGTGTAGTATGATGTTGTCTCAAAAGATGGAGTTAATCAAATGAATGCTGGTGTCATTCATTGTATTACAATTAAAAAAAAATTTTTAATTGGGGAAAAGTATGTTTTTCTAGGGCCCATCAGCTCCAAGTTGTTGTCCTTCAATCTAGTTGTGGAGGGCGCAGCTCAGCTCCAAGTCCAGTTGCTGGTTTCAATCTTAGTTGCGGGGGCGCCGCCCACCATCCCATGTGGGAATTGAACCGGCAACCTTGTTGTTAAGAGCTGAGCCTCCGGCTGCCCCTCATTGTATTACAATTTTAATAGCGTTTCTTTCCTTTCTTAAAAAGTGTACACATTTTTTTGGCACCATCTGTATTTTCCATCCCCTATCTCGTCCTCAGCCCTCATTTTCTAATTTTCTTCCCCCTCTTCCTTATGGTTGGCATTGCACAGAACTTCTCCCGGAAGCCCTTGGGAAGGCCCATGCTATAATAGTTGAAGTGTTTGCTGTTCTTTTAGAAGTCTTCAGTAACTAGATAGGTCACAGTTTGGACAGAAGTCTGACATTCTTATCTATTGGGATGATCCACTGGGCTCTCTTTAACTCAAAGAAAACTCAGCTCGAAATCTAGTTCAGCTGATTATTTGCATTAATGAGGCTAAGCAGAGATGGTCTGGGCTCGTTTTCAACTTTATGAGATTGACTTCAACCCATAAGTGCCACTTTAACTCTTAAAACACTAGACAGAAGGCAGCAGAGATGTTTTCTCCTTAGATATGAAACCAACAGGTTTCTAATAAAGAAGGAAACCAAGTTTGGAAGAATATTTGAAAAAAAATGTTGCTTATCTTTTTTGGGAAAATTCTATCGCCGTGTATGGGAAAACCCAGTGCTGTGAAGGAGTCACTGATACGTCCAAGGTACGCTCACCCTCAGGGCCATGGGGAGGGTTGGCATACTCACTGGCCTGTGATCTCTGAAAATGTCCACAAAGTCAAGCTCTTTCAGGTAACCTGACATGATCAAGGCCAAAAAGAGATACGACCCCAAATAGGGATTTCTAAACACTTCCTGTGGTACCAGGAACATGAGTCTAGAAAATGGTTTCCCTTTGCTTCGGCAAACTTAACAACAATGAATCATATTCTGACTGCACTCTGTAAATAAATGCCAACATTCACATTTATCGAACCACTCAGAGCCAGAGGAGGCTGTCAGTGCTGGCGTTATGGCAATGATTTGCCCCAGAGGAATCCCCAGCCACAGAAAGTCTGCATCCACTCGTGGATGCGTGTGCAATTGACAGTCACTTTCAGGATTTCCAGAAGAGGACAAAGAAATATAATAATAACACCGCTACAATCTTACTTCCCACTGAGGTGAGGATCTGACTTCCTCTACAGGTACCCTGCTTGGCTCCTGCCCTCCCCTTCCCCTGACTAATGCCTGCTCCCCTCTTAAGAGTCATTGCACTTCTTACTATCTCCAAGTCACCTCCTCTGTTACCTCTTGCCTCTCAAATCTGGTGAGTGAGCTCTCTCCATTTTTATACTTCCCCCTTATTTCCAAACTCCCTTGCAACACACTGCTCTCCTTAAAACACACCGGTCCTACTGACTGTTGTCACTCCATCACCAATACATTGCTGGAACATTGTAATTGTTCGATAAATACTTGTTGGGTGAATGATTTGAATGTAGCTATTTAGAGAAAACTTTAACTTTGGGGAGAAACATTGGTTGAGCTGCAGATCACTGAACTATCAGTCAACTCCATCCCCCTACAAAAGAAAGAGTACAACACAGAATAAAATAACAACATAGACATTCTTCTTAACATGTAGTCCCTTTGGAACTTTATAAAATGAATTTTATTTTTATCACCTGTGGTCAGAATTATCCTTTAATCGTATGCAGTTGGTCAAGTCTTCTGTACCAGGTTGTGCATTCCTCAATGACAGGGACTAGATATGTTATTTCACCCACAGCACCCTCTGAAGTAGAATTACTATATGTCTTCTTGCTAGAGAACTCTTGCCTCTGTCTCTCTCCCTCTTTGTACAAAGTTCACAGTTAAAAAGCAAATAAAATGTGAGCATTCCATTCTTTGGCTGGATCCATTGACTACATGGTGCCAGGTAAAGGGATTGGTGGTTTTTCAGATTGGTTTTGTTTTTTGTTCTCTGAATTTAGCATCATGTAAAGGCAAAGCATAGCCTAAAGGTGTACTTAAAATGCCGTTCTGTTCTTGAGCTTACTCAGACAGGCAATAGAAAATGGCATCCTGATAATTAATGCCCTTAAAGAAACTCAGCACAGGCTACCAACTGTAAACAATAAGTTATTAGTCAGGGAACATACTTGTAACATGAGCATGGAAATTCCCAGGAATATTTAGAGGGCAGGAAAGGGAAGATGCAAGATTATCAGGATCATTTTATTATCATTTTTGCTTGATCGTTTTATACATAAGCCAACTATTTGTCACCATCATCCCAAGCTCTTCTGCTAGCTTGGATTCCTCTTAATTCATTTATAAAACAAAAGTGTTGACTGCAACCTTTAAAATAAGTCCACATCTTTGTTTAATTATAGATTCTATATAAACTGTTTTAGCGTTAATGAAGGTATATAAAGAAAGAATAAAGAAAAGACGATTATCTTATTAAAATGCCAACTAAAACCAAGCAACCCTATTTTAAATGTACATTTATATCATGGAAGAGACTGGGTTAAAAATGCCCAAAGTCACAAAACTTTTTAAGATGATGCCAGGACACTGCAAAAAAGACAAAACTGGTTGAACATAAGATATGAGTGGTTGAAATATGGTTTAATTTTTTTCCTTCTAACTCTTTTTCCCCCTTTTGGAAACTGATAAAAGATTCTGTGTTTTTTTTTTTTTTTTTTTTTTTTTAAAGAGTTGATCTCATTTTTAGTTTGTTTTCTAAAAGTAGAGATGTCTTTACATGTGTTTAAAAGTATGTCTGTCAAACCTTTGGAGGACTTTTCAGAAGGAAGAAACCTACAATGCATATCTTACCAAATTGTTTGGGGATTTTCCACTTTTATGTGTTTGGGCATTTTTCCCTCTTAAACATCAAAACCTAATAATCGTGGCGGAAGGTTAAATATTTTCCATACTTGGTTTCTGAAATTTGTTCCTTACAAAGAGCATATGGGGGAAGAAAATTTACACAGCCAATCTATTACTGACGGTTAGCGCTGGGGTGAAGCAGTAAGATCTGGGAGTGGGGGCAGTGAAGGTGGGTTCTCACTACCTTTCCATTTTATTTACAATAAAAATGTACTCATGTGCCACTTGCATAATTTTTACAGCTACTTAAGAAAAAAAAGAAACTACATTTAGATAAAAAGTATCTATTTGGATAATTTAAAAAGTTACATGGTATCCCTGCTTTAAACATTGTACATAGGATTCCAGTAAGAAAAGGGTAGGGGCAAATTACGATCTGCTCTGCTGGTAGCATTCCCCCTCTGCAGCATTTCTGTACAGAAAGATTGAATAACAGAATGGGGAGAAGGAGGCAGAACGAAGAATCTGATATCCAGAATGAAGTTTTCTATTGAGAAAGGCTTTAGGAATTAACACTTTAAGTTATATCAAGATCACGTTGAATTCATTTTCCTTAATGCTGGTTTGCTTTAACTCAATATCCTTTAAAAAAAAAACAAAACAAAACAACACTATGCCTTCATGACATCATCAGTCCACTTCTTGGGGCTTCAAAATAGAACCTTAAAGTTTACATGTAACAATTAAATCTAAGAGAGCACCTTATTTAAATTCCCGACTCTCTTAGGGGCTAGGAATGAAATGTAATGCTAATTTAGTATAATAATTTGTTCTCTTTCCACCCAAACACACAATCACGGCTTGTGAAAGCCTCATCAACCTCCCCCGCGGCCTTACTTTTTTCATCAGGATGTGATGGAATTAAAAGCTGATTTGAAGAGCAAAGTCCAGTTGCATCCCAGATCCGGGTCTCCAAACATCCAGTGTCATGGGACATTTCATGACCATGGCACACCTATCATCTTATTTTCCAAAAATGGATATTGGCGTTAAACGGGGGTGGAGCTTTCTGTTCTGCCAGGATTTAAAACTATGTATACATAAAGCAAACAGCTGGTACAAGTCCTGTGTGTGTGTGTGTGTGTGTGCGTGTGTGTGCGCACGCGCGCATGTGTGATGGAGAAAGAGCTGGATCAAATGAATAGTTTCCTGTTCATAGCAGGACATAAGTTTCATTCCACAAAAGGAAATATAATTGATTCTGCTTCCATCAGCACATCAAGAGGATGGCCGGTAACTCACTTCCTCCTGGCCTGGACTAGGGGGATGGCAAGGCTCAGAGGAAGTGACCTGGGATAGGCCCTGGCTGGCCTGGGAAAGCACACACCCAAACAGCCCCTTGCCTCTCCTGGTCCCCCTGGAGTCTGTCGACATTTGAGTCCTGTCCTTTTTCCACTCTTGGGAGGACACACGATGTCCCTGCAGGTCCGGCAGTCTGGGTTTGATTAAATAATTATAAACTCCCAGCAGCAGATCTATCATTTATGTTCTGGAACATGCCAGCCTGTGCCTTTTGTGGCCATGCCAGCCAGTCATCAAGCCTCTCTCGTTATTGTCTATGAGAACACAGTGGTTCAATGTTTGTGCTAGTTCCTGGATTTTGGTGATAGAACGTAGCCCAGCAGTACGTGGCTGGTGCCAACCTCGTTACAGAAGTTCACAGCAAATCCTTTCTAAATTTATTCAGCCCACCACTCTGACACTGAAATTGCCTTTGATGAGCTTATGATCGGAGGCTTCTATTTTCCACTTCTAACTCTGGGTGATTACATATTCTAACAGCAAAGACGTCAAGTCCTGCTGTCCGTACATGAAGCATGGTGCGCTGGGGACTGGCTGGTTGGGGGAGGTAGGGGACCAGAAGGGTGCTCGAGCTGACGGTTCAGCCCACACAAAGAAAGCACAGAGGCCACCCCTTTCATCTGCTTAGTTAACATGTTAAAAATTTTCCACTTCCTCCACCGCTAAAGCTCAAAATAAAATTGTTAAAATAAAGCAAGAATATTTCAAGTAATATGTTATCTCCTACAAAAGCACAAAGGGAGGTGGAGGACACCACCTCATTGAGTTCAAGGAACATTTAAAGAGATATTTTTGGTTCTTGCCTTAATTGAGCCACAAGTGATCTCTAAATTGTCCCCGTTTAAAGAACCCATTATCAGCCATAACTTGGAAAATAACTGAAATGCCTGAATGGGAAGTCTCTACTTTTTGTGTATATGAATACTCTTGCTGACAGTAATTTACATGGTCAGGATTACCTTTCTGTTCCACTAATGATAACATAAGAAGAAGCTGGTAGAAATTATGATGTATAAAAATGTAGCTATGAAACACAAGCTTTGTTTTGGAAAGAGAAAGATGGGCCTTCTTTTATTTTGCATAGTTCCGTACAAAAGACTTCAGAAAAATATGAGTACACGTGGCTTACGTGTGTTTTCATTTTTGAAAAGTGATCAAAGTCACTCATCTATTGAAAGGAGTACAATGAAATGAGATAATAAAGATTAGTGAAAAGAAACTATATAAACTGAAGGGTACCAGACTCACAAAATAAAATTCATCAGTCACTTATTTTTCATCACTGTTTTTTATTTGCCTTTACATGTACTGAAATGCCATGGACTTGAATTAGTATGTGGATGAAATGTGAATCTTGAAAGAAGAATTACTTTATACAAAGGTAGAGTCGACTGAATGGTGTGTTTTGTTTTTACTGCTTCCTTTAAAAGGATGATTAAAATGTTTCCATTTAATGGAGAAAATGTAATATTCTATCATCACAGGAAAGGCTTCAGATATTATATTTTATTTTTAAGAGAATGGGTTTTAGAAAAATAAATACTAATGCAGGTTATTTAAATGTGTATAATTTGCCATCATTTTTCAAAATGAAAAAAAGTCCTGTTTAAAAAGATAGTTATTATTATTTTGTTTTTAAGATTTGAGATATAACTTCTGTCATTGGTATAATTTCTAGTGATATCACATTCACCCCAACACTACTCAAATAATGCTTTAGCTTTAATCTTTTTGAAAATGAGTCCGTTATTCTTTTCAATGAACTTATACTTCAAAAATAAATCGTTTCCAAATATCTCAACTTAAAACTATGTTATTATTCTACTGAGGCAAACTCAAGTTGGAGAAAATTCATAATAAAGACATTCGGGTATGAAATACGTAGTAATATATAATGACAGGTTCTTTGGGTGCATGTTTCTGGGGGTGGGGGAGGAAAATGGCTAGGAAAAAGCGAAACCTTTTAACAGACTAGCAGTCAAGAGATAGAAATACGATTTTGTTCTTCCTTAGCTTTATGTAGGAGTCCTTCCTTATGTTTGTAAACATAGAAAAGACAAAGAACTTTTAAAAGAGAATAAATTTTGCAAATGTAGAACTTTTAGGCATCTGTAAAAAAAAGCTGGTTTTTAGTGCTTCTGACTATCGTGCTTAAATAGAAATGCAGCCATGTGGGGGACTGTTTTTAGTTAAGGATTTTGGATGTGCTGATCAAGTGAAGAAGTAATCGGTAACTGGCCACTAGGGGGCCTACCCATTGGTCCTTTTATAAAACAGGGAACGTTAATAATAAACAAACTGCAAAGATGTACCCCAATATTTTCTATAATACATAGAAATGGCTGGTTGGGAAGTATTAAAACTGCCATCATCTGGTTATTCAGATAATATGAAACTATTGATTGAATTTTCCCCTTCACTGAACATAACTTTTAAAAAAAAATTAATTGCTGTTATTTTTGGTTTTGGTTTTTCTTTTTTTAGCTCAATTAATGGTTGTTGTATCTGCTTTTTATGTAATCTTATTTTGTTTGTTGATTTGCCCCAAAGTTCAAAGTTAGTTTAATATAATATAATTTAATTTAATATATAGTTTAATATAATTTAATTTAATATAATCCAACCAGTGCATTGATTCAGTTTAGAGGAAGAACCTGGGTCTGTTTACTCAGATGAACCTAACCAGATGTGCACGCTGGTCTGAGCCCATGTTCATTTCTTTCCACAACTCTCCACAATGTGCTTGCTGAAGCCAGCGAGGCCAGGGTGTAAGGTTCATTTGGCAAGCCTCTGTTGAGCACTTATTACGTCCTTATTATTGTGTACTATTAGGTGTTGTACTTGGTGCTGGGCTACAGCTGGAAACTAATGTGGTTTAGCTGCCCTTGAAGAGACAGCAAGAAACACATATGCCTTTAAAAGTAGGAAATCCTGAGAGGCAGAAAAAAGTGCTTTCAGAAACAATAAAATAAGGTACGAGGTGAGGGAGTCTGGGGGTGCTGTGCAGTTTTGAGGAGATTCCATTTGGTACAAGGGAGGAGGCCATGGGAGACTGGAGACCAGCAGGTGGGGTGGAGGATTTAACCTCAGGAGACCTGGGGTCAGGTCCTGCCTCCCTGGCTCATCACCAGCTGAGCCTGAGCTTGGGGAGGTCATGGACGTGCTCAGATTTCTCTGTCTCACCTGGATGTTAATGGTGCTGGCTCCTCCTCTCTTACCAGATTTGGAGAGAGTCAGATGAAGTGATTTATTTGAGGATGCTTTATAAAGGGACTTCAAAAGTTATTATGTGATTCGTCCAAACAATCAATGGTTTTTATTGAGTGAATACTCAATGAGAATGCTTGCATGGACAGGAGGGTTTTTTTGTCCCTAAGTTTTAAAATATTTAATGACTTATTAGCATGAAAAATGTTCCAATACATTAAGTTCAGAAGGTTTTTGCATGAAGTATCCTTTTTTTTTTTGTAATATGGATACATATATGCATAACAGGTCAGCAAGATATAACCCAAGGCTAACATTCCTGGTTAAATTATGAGTATTTTAATTTTTTCCTTTCTGCTTTCTGTACTTTCTGATTTTCTACAGTGACCCTGAAATGTTTTACAGTAAAATATTATGTTAATCAAGAAAAATAATAGAGAAAAAGAGATAATGATAAGCTAGGTGGAAAATTCCATTTTTAAGATGAAAATTTTCCTTGTAAATATTTTGTTAAACATTCATGTGAGGAGACTTTCATCAAATATTCAGATAATTTAGAAAATCCCCACAAAAAAGAATTAGTATCAAAATATTTTTAAAATTTAAATTGAATTTTCCCTTTATAACCTAAATATCTCTTTTACCTGTCTATTCACCCCCAAAGGGAAATCTATCAAAATAATGAAAGATATTTTCCTTGTAAATATTAATATATATCTCTTTATTGACTTCCATGTTAAAACACATTTCTGAAGGATTTGTTTTTAAATGGATAGTTCTTCTGAATGGCTTCTGCTTCCAGTTTGGGGCACATGAGGGTGACTTCGGCTAACTTATATCACCTTCCAGAGTACATTTGAACAGCACGCAGTATTTGAAATATGCTCCCAGTATTACCCATTCCACGTTGCTCTGATTTCGTTTTAAGGGGCGTTTTGTGGGTTTCCACCTTGCTTTCATAAGCTGTGTAACTTTGATCTATTTCTTTTCTCTATCTGAATTCCCTTGGTCACTTGAAATTTGTTTGACCTTCTACACTTTTGCTTATTTTCAAGAACACAAGTACTGAATTAATCAAGTTTGCTTGTTACAAATACAAACATGTCAAATAATGTCCAATCCCTTCTCTCCATTTTACCCTCTTCCTAGAGGTCACCACTGTTGCCAGCATGTTGCATGGCGTTTCTGTTGCTGTTTTTCTATGCATTTGCATTCAGAGATACATGCCGAAGGAAATGAACAGTTTGCCAGTTGTTTTCTCTTTCAAACAATGTGATACCATATTGTAAGGGTTGTTCCACACTTTTCCCCCCTCAAGATTCTATCTTACAGATCTGTGTAAGGATACATAGATTGCCATCATTTAAAAATATTCCTGTGTTTTAAAGACTAAATCCTTAGCCCTCTTTGGGTATCTCATGTTTGTAAGGAACTTATCTATCAGGTGATCAAAACATGCAACTTCAAAACAGTTTAGAATACGTTGGACCTCTGCTTTGTGCAGATGGTGAGAGGTACAGGGTATTACCCCTGCCCTTGAGGGGAATATAAGGTATTACTTAAAAGGGGAAAGGAAATAATAAACCCCAGGACCACTAACTCTTCTGCCATATCATACGTTTAATAGTAGAGAAATAAGCAAATCCACTCAAGAACAAAATAATTTAAACTTTAGGCTCAAAGACCTGGAAGATGAAAGGAACCTCAAGAGGTCACCTACATCTATCCTCTACTTTTAGACACTTAATTAGGATGGAAAATTAAGCCTGGGTGTGGGAGTGGTAAATGAACACCCAATGGAAACTAAACGAGACTAATATGTGGCCACAGACTCTGTTGTTCTGTTGCTCCCATTTCTTTCTTCTGCAGCTGTTTGGTATTTTGAGTTTTCTCCATAGCTTAAAGTAAGGAAAAGTCCTATTTTCGAATGAAAGACATGGTCAGTTTACCAATCCATAACAGGGAGGTGGACCTCGACTTTGTGGACATACCTAAGAGGTAGAAACTTCCTCACCGAGAGGGCAGGCTGGGCGAATGTTTGCACAGTCCTGAGACCTGCCTCCCTAGTGATGGAGCTAGAAGTTACCACAGTGTTAGAGATCTCGAGGGGGCGCTCCCACTCATCCCTTCACCGCAGTCTTTCCTTTATCCAGGTGCTCACGTTTCTCACAATACTGGGCTTGGGTTTCTAAGAGCCATCAAAAGTTACCCGACTTTGTGGGTATGTTCAATGTTCTCCTAAATTGGTTTGGTAAAGTAGGAAATAGGGTGCATGTTGTGCTCCAGGTGAGGTAGAAAATTAAGAGTAGAACTAAACTCCACCAAGTCAGCTGTAAACAGCCCTACCGTGTTCAGTCTGGCTCTAACGTCCCAAGATCCCCATGGGCAGACAGGGGGTGCCTGGATGACAGGTACCGGTCACGTGGAGCTTCCAAAAATTCTTCAACTCTGTCCAACACACACTGAGCTTTAACAGAATGATCATTGGAATTAAGGAGAAAGTTTTCCCCCTGAGACAATGAAAGTAATGTTTTAATAGATTGAACTATCAAAGATGTAAAAAATACAAATATTTCCTAATATATGGATCCAAAACACCTGAAGTACACAGCTTAAGAAGGACTTCTATTTTTTTTTAATTAAGCATATTTTAGATACAAGAAGATGAGCTTTTTTGTTATTTGTTTTCTATTTTTTTTTTTTTTTTTTGAAACATATCTTAGGCACCAATTATCGACATCACAGAAAGATCTCCCATGGGCTGCTTTAAAATACAATACCCCACTCACACATTTACATTTTCGTTCAAATTTTTAAAATGTTACATTTTGGGGTGGTTTTTCAAACAAATTGTAGTTAGGAACTTTGAATCATAAAATAGTAGAGCTTCATGTCATGTAGCTCCATTCTTGAAGGTTATGTCACAGAGACACAACAGGACATCTTAATAGTGCTGGGAATTTAAGATACATTGTTAAAACACATGCCAGCTAATAAAAATAGAGTAGAATCCATCTCTGGCTGAGAAAATTATCTGTTAATTCATTTTTGTTTTGTCTTAATTTGGACTTTTCTAAAAGCAAGTAATATTTTTGAATCAATGCAATACAATTTTTATGTGTAGTTATATTTTCCTCCTACAACACAGACATAGGAAATACTAATAAAAACCGTTCTTTGGGAGTTCACTGGAGCTCTCTTGCTGTACATGACCCTTACTTCTGAATGGAAAAGTTACGTAGATCTATTCCAGCTCTCAGACTATTCATATATAATATGTCATATCAAAATCAGTTATTCTGATTTACTCACAATAGTATATTTTAATTTATGAGCACATGATATTTATCAATTAGTTATATGCAAATAGGGTATCACTGAAATTTTACTCAAGGGGAAAACAATTCTCCCAGCCAGAAAACTTATACCAAAATCGTGTCTGCTAAATTTGTTGCAAAATATGGCTATGCTTTTGACATCAACCAAAAAAAGTCACAGATATACAAAGACGCCAGTTTGAATTTTCAGCATCTCTTGCTTTCTCACAAAGAATTTGTTACTTAGGAAATATAGTTTTGAAACAATGTAGAGTTTAATTTGAAGCAATTGAAAGTTTAATCTGTATCACTTGTAGGGGTAGGGAGGTAAGAGATGAATTTACTCCCTAAAATGCAAAACAGCTTCCTTTACTTTGGGCTCAGCTTAAGTCCCTCGAGTAGTGATCCACCGTTTGGGGACACACTTTTGCTCACACAAGCCACACACTTCATGAACTGTACATACTCCTCAGAGCTTTAGTTTTCCACACTTGAATGTCAACCCTTTGGAGATTCTTCTGTTACAGAGAAAGCCTGAGAGACCCTGTCCAGCAAAGGTGGGCTGGAGACCAAGTGTTGAGCCACAGCCCATGTCCTTCAGGGAGAGGGGCTAATGCAGGACTTTGAAGGCTGGGGAGAATAGAGTCTGGAAAATGCTTTGGAAAACAGCAAAGCAGTCTGCAAAGATTTTATTTTTATGTGTCTTTACAGAAAGCCAAATATTAGGATGTAATCTGACATTTCGATCTAATTCTGTTGGTAAACTCCAGATTTGGGAACATGCATCCTACAGTGGCAGTGTCGTTGGGAGCTGGCTTATAGAGAAGCGGTACTTGCTTAGAAGAAAATGAACTGTCAAAACAATTTGCTGTACGTTCACACTGTGGATTTCCACGAGAACGTAGTGGTAAGATTTTCTAGGTAAAAGGGTAAAAGAATAAATGGCAGACCAAGCTAAGTTTCCACTTTTTATCTACCACTGATGAGCTGTGTGACCTTGGACAAGTGAGCTAACCTCTCTGGTTCTGTTTTCTCATCTGCAAAATAGTGCAAATATTAATAATGAGGGTTCCATTCATGAAGGGTTTAATACATGCCAGGCATTGTTCTAGTAACTCAGTCCTCACAGAAAGTTTGGAGTTTAATATCGTTACTATCTTCTTTGTCCAGTGGAGGAAACAGGTTTGGATGAATTAAGGGACTCCAGCTCATACAGCTAGAAACTGCAGGATCAACCTTCAGGTCAAGCTGCCAAAGTCCAGAGAAAGTGCTCTGACCCACAGCGCCATGAGAGGCAGGTGAGCTTCAGCTGAGGACAGCCCTGGGTCCCCATTAGCCCTCCCCACCCCGTCACTTACAAGCCCTGCCACCTTGCTGAGGTGTGGAGCCTTTCTCTGCCTTACATTTTCCACATGTAAACACAGGATAATAATGGGATCTGCTTAACGACATTGTTGTAAAGATTAAATGTTTGTTAAAAACTCAGAACAGTGCTTGCTCGTTAAGGACTAGATAAGTACTTAAGTGCTATTATTATTATATTAGAACTCATATTCTTCAATAATATGAATTGGAGCAAGGATTAATTAATACATATAAATTACATGCCTGTATGTAATAATTACCCAGTAAATGATTCCTTCAGGAGATTTTTGTGCCAAGTGTACGCCATGATTTAGGTGCTGGAGAGACGCAGGCCACAGGGTGTGGGCACCTGCCACAGAGCTCACAGTTGAGTGGGGGCAAAGAGGAACGGTTTTAGTTTCCTTACCTCAGGGTATCGGAAAGTTGCCTCTCAGCAGCTGACTACACATGATTCTCAGCTTCCTGTAATAATGGCTCGTGTAATGGGGTAAATGGATTGAACAGCGTGCATGGACCCATCGCTGCCCCAGCCCAGTGGAGACAGTCCTATGGCGGACACTCTGTTTCTGCCCCTTGAGCTCCCTCTGTCAGAGTTCAGAGTGACTTAAAGCGTGGGAGAGGCTGAGTCAGTCTCCGTAATAAAATACTCAGTGTAGAGGGAGGAGGAGGAATGAGCGGTGCCATCCTCAGAGCACAGATAAGAGTGTGTGCACGTTGGATGTGTATGTCGTGTCCACTGGTATGTGTGTATTTTGTGAGCGTGTTTTCTGTGTGTGTGTGTGTGTGTGTGTTGGGGGCTGGGGTGGTTCCAGTGTAGCTGCAAGGTCTGAGGAAGGTAGAAGACAAGAAATGGGATTGCAGCAAGTATTGAAAGGACTCGTCTCTTCTTTCTTGTTTCTGAAAGACAGGAGTAAAGAGACCCCATTCCATTTTATTACTTTTGACTCATTAATTGTGTTTGTGCAAGCCATACTCCTTAGAGACCAAACGACCATGTGGTCTTATGGGGTCTGGAGCACCTATTGGCCAGAAGCTTTGCTAGGCCCATTTGTTCAATAAGGGCTGTCAGTTCCTGCCTGTCTTTGGCCATGCACCTGCGGCAAATGATGTCTCAGCTCTGGCCTGGACTCGGGGGAGCCATAGTCAGCAGCCAGCCGGACTGACCAGGGATGGAGGGGCAAAGCAGGTAGACGAGAGCTCAGAGGTCAAAAGAGTTTTCCCTGGAAGTCAGGCATGCTCCGCCACTGTCCTACAAGACTGCAGCAGGTTCACCCCCTGCTTGTGGTTCTTCTACGTGTACAGCAAGGAGAGGTGAGGCTGCTTCCATCGGCCCTTTCCAATGGAGGCATCCCTTGGAATTGAAGCAGGCTGGCTCTGTGTGACCAGATGGGGTTGTGAGGGATGGCATTTTGGAGGGGAGGGGTAGAGGGTTAGCAAGGGAGAATGAGAGACTAAAGCAAAGACAGGAGCCAGCCTGACTGGGCTGCCTGGTCCAGAGGAAGCAAGGACACGCAGGGGAGGAAGAATGAAGGGCTTTGGCTGACCTTCCCCACACCATGAAGACTCAGGTACATTCTGTCTCTGAGCACCAACTTTGCTACATGGTTTTGATTTTCCAAAGAGTTTTACTGGAACTCCAGCTCCTTGAGGGTTCCTGGGGTGTGTGGGTGGGCAGCGGGATGGTTGGAGCAGATTCCTGACCCTGTCCATTTGGGAAATGCATCAACAGATCCTTTGCAGGGGGATTCTCTGAGCCTTCTGAGCAGGTCTCAGGAGGGGGCTCTTAGACTGGCATCATTTTCCAGTCTTGGACCACAGTGGCCTCTCTAACATATGGTCACAACTACTGACATCACATGCAGGACAAACTGCACAAACACTAACCTGCCGAGGTTTCCCAGACTGCCCTGGTACGAGTCATACAAAGGCTTATTGAAAGCACTGATTCCTGGCTCCAGCCTAGACCTACTGAACCAGGAATTGTAGGGGAGAGGTCTGGAAATTTGAATTTCTAAACAAGCACCATGGGTAATTTTTATCAGTAAAGCCTGAGACAATCATGTGCATATTTACAGAATTACAGTTGTTCCCTATGCTATGTAGAAGAAACCAGCTGTCTTTCCTGTTCAGTGCACCAGCTATCTGTGGTGACTAAAGTTGGGGATGAGAGAGGAGGGCTCTGTCCCTGAAGTTGGTATGTGCAACATCTAAGCCCTTCCCCCTCCACACTCCCAACTTAGCAGCGTCAAAACCCTGTGTCTTTGAGGCCACAATGAGTTTAGGCAGAGTAAAACTACACTGCAGACACGGCCCCAGAACAGAAGCTTCCTAGGCAGGCTGCCTCATTCACCCTTCCTCACAGTTCTCACATTTCTCCGTGGGACACTTACCGGCTGCTTCTGGGTTCCTTACCATTTTGAACTCCTGAGGCTGGCATCTTAAATATGATTTCTCAAAGCACTCCCTCTCCTGAGATCAAATTTCCTAACAGAACGTATCAGCACCCTGGCAGGGGCTGCAAAGCAAAGTTAAACCTCTCCCACGGTGCAAAGGGCGGTGCCCTGCGTGAGGCTCAGGTCATCCCTGCAGCTGACTGTCAGGCGCTGCTACTGTGCCATCTTTGACCACCTGGGACAGTGTGGCCCTAACTCAGAGCTTACCATACAAGTTTCTACTGAGAACCTGTGAATCCTTTTTTTATTTCTAATTAGAAAATTAGAAATACGGCTGTACGGTTTTATTAGTTTTCTATTGCTGTGTAACAATATCATCAGAAACTTAGCTGCTGAAAACAGCACACGTTTATCATCTTACAATTTCTGTGGGTCAGAATTCCAGGCAGGGCTCAGCGGGGTCCTCCACTTAAGGTCTCACAGGACTGGACTCACAGTGTTGGCTGGGGCTCTCATCTCGTTTGAGGCTTGACTGGGAAGAATCTGTATCTGTTTCCTAGCTCATCCAGAGTGGGGACAGAATTTAGTGTCTTATGGTCATAGGACTGAGGCCTTATGTTTTTGCATGGCTGTTTACAGAGGCCACCTGTTTCTTGGCATGTAGGGTCTGCCAACATGACCACCTGCCACCTCGGAGACATTCGGGGAGAGAGTGCAGCAAGATGGATGCTACAATCTGATGTTACGTAACCATATACAGGGAATTACATGTATCCCATCACCTTTGTCATAGTCTATTGGTTAAAAGCATGTCATAGGCCTTGCCCACACTCAAGGTCATGAACACCAGGAGATAAGGCTCCTGGGGTTTTCCTAAGGAATTTGTCTACCATAGTAGTGGTCACCAATGGAAGAGTCAGCTCAACCCGAAAACAATACCTTTTCTCTAAGGACTGGGTCAGTCTGGGCAGCTATAGGTGTGCTGCGGGACCCCATACTCTGATCAGTCATCTGATGTGCAGGTAGAGATCCAGCCCAAAGTGAAGCGATCATATTCTTCCTTCCAGGATTTTGGCTTTGGGCTCTACTGAGAGCCAGTTAGTCTGGACTATTTCCTTTCAAGGAGAAGAGAACAATGAGTTGTTGGGCAATTTTTTCCAACACATGAATGTGGGAGAGAATGAAGTTGGAGCAAAGAAGAATGAAGTTGATCCATAGGAAAAAAAAAGGACATTAGACATGAAGAAAAAATGTGTCTGGGTTTCCAAAAGCTATCCAGTTCCTGATTCTAGTTTTTCATGTAGCCCAATGATTTTTGAGATTCAGAGCTTTCCTATATTCTGTCAGTAAATTCTCTATTTTGCTTATGCTTACTCAAGTTGGCTCCTGTTACCTGTGAAGGTCAAGAACTGTGACTAAGTTGAAATGTCAGAGTGGGCCTTGTTTATTCTTTACTCATAACCTATCCATCACCTATCTACCTACCAAGTACTAAAACATGTTTCTTTACTCCTTATCATACACTGTCATCCTTATCGTGCACTTAGCATCCACGCACTGTCATGGGTGCTGGAGTACAAGAGTAAATAAGACTCAGAGTTCCCATGCTCACCACTCATAATCCATAGAGGCACCGGTGTGTAAGCAGAGTTACAGGTGGGAGGTGCTGAGGCGTACCAAAAGGGAGCATTCACCTGAGTCTGGGGAAGAGATCTTCCAGGAGTGCTTCCTGGAGGAGGTGACTAAGCTATGATTCAAGAGATGAAGAAGAACTAACCAATTGCAGGGGAGAGGAGAGATGATTGTTCCAGACAGGGGAAACAGCATGTTCAGAGGGTACAGGAGCATGACAAGTCTGAGAATCAGAGAGCCAAGTATAGGTGAAGAGATATTTTATGGAAGTGGTGAGGAAGCTCACATTTTACATGCCTGTTCCTCAAAACGATTACCTCTTTGAAGATAGGGACCGTGTTTTTCAAATTGTTATTGTGAACACCTAGCTTGGCACTTAGGGATTTACTAATTAAAAATTGTGTCTAGGCATTTCATTTATATAAATTAAAATAACTCTTTTCGGTTTAGAGGGCCAGGACTTTTGACAAATGCATACAGCCATATACCCATCACCACTACGAAGACAAAATTTCACTCTAAAACTTCCCTCATGCTGCCATTTTGTAGTCGAGCCCTCTCCCCACTCCTTGCTCTTGCTGGTATTTTATATATGCAGTATTTCGTTTAATCGTCGCATCCACCTACCTGATATAGGTAGTATTGTCTCTTTGAAAGATGAGGAAACCGAGGCTCAGTGGATTTTTCTTCCTTCTTTCCCTGGCTTCATTCTGGAAATTGAATGACTGGTGTTTGTGTGTGAAGATAAGAGATCCCATTCTCTCAGGTTGCCAGGTAAGACACTCAGATGTCTCAGGTCACGCACAGGAAAAGATCAAGTCAGTTCAGAAAATCACGCCTTGTTTCCCCAGACTTGGGCTTTGTGCTGAAAGGATATAGGAGCAGAAAACCAGCATTATCTCTGGGTCAGGTCTGCCTTTCCTGGCCTTTTGCTGTAGGGCTAAAGGCACACATTTTACAGAGCCAATAAAATGCACCTTTTCAAGAAATGTTACGACAGCTGGCTTCCAGATCCTCTGATTGTTATGTCTTTTTCAAGCAGTATCATTAATTATTTTTAATCATCTCTTGATTTTTACCAAGAAGGCCATTATTTTTACAGGCAGTTCACTGATAAATTGGGGAGTGTTTTCATGTTGTTTTTTTCCTGTGGTGTGGTGTAACTTTCTTTGTCATCAATACATACGTCAAATCAGGCTAACCAGAGTATTTCCCCAGCCACAGCATATGGTTGGGTCATACAAACAGCCATCGTAAATCCTCCTTGACAATGGCCCAAAATGATATCGTGACCTGGTCCCCTTGGAATCCAGATTTATGAAGATCTGAATGTGAGAACTGAGTGTTAGGAGCATGGGTTTTTTAAAATGTGCCACGTGAGTACATCTGTCTCTTTACATGGCTACTTGCCTCCATATGTGGCAAGTGAATGAAAAATATGTGCAGAGGTATTTGAAAAATTCTTGAGGTGCCTCAATAAGCTTGCCTAGATCCCTGTGCAGAGTAAGCACCCAATAAATATTCATCAAGTGAGTGGATGAATGGATGGATAAATGAAGTGGAACTTGAGTGAGTTATAAAGTCATCTCATTTTTCTAGAAAGCAGCTCATACTGGGAAGGCATACTTGGTTGCCTTTCCAACACTGTTCTCCCTTTTCTACTTGTGAATGCACACCCAATTTTGTTCAGGAAGCCTTTCTATCCCCAGGGGTAGAATCTTACTCTGAGCCAATCAGAGCATGGCATTTTTCACGGAGATTGTGATTTGTCAGGGAATAGGCATGTGACCTTTTTTGGCCCAATTAGGATAAAGGGGATGACTAAGTTTATGGCATGGGGAGAAGTTTTCCATTTCGTCAGATGGAAATGGGGAAGGTAGAATGTTATTGCAGTTGATGCTCTAGAGTTTTCCCTTCCATGCCCACAAGATTCTGCCTGGGCTGCCCTACTTACATTATGACTTTGAGGGGAACCAGCTTTGGGTTGAGGCCAGTACTATACAGAACAGAGGGTGGAAGAATCTCATGCTCGATGACATAGTTGAGCTCCTGGACCTTCCTGGAGAACACCCAGATTCTGGACCACCTGTTATTTGAAAGAATAATTTCCTTCTGATTTCAGTCACCTTGAGTTGGGATTTCTGCTGCTCTTCCCTGAAAATGAGAAACTAAAGTAAAAGCTTGAAGTTGAGAAGGAAATAAGAAAGAAGAATGTTGGTTATTTAGTGTTGCTTCAATAAGTAATAACACCACCTCTGCATGTAGTGCACACACAAAACTCACTTAGATCCTGTCTCTCATTGCCGGTACCCAGGGGGCATAAGTGTTGTTATGCTGGTTTTACCCACTTCCTTCAGGTAAGACTTGCCCTTCTGGAAAAGAAGTCCTCCTGCTTGTCCAGTTGGGGCGATTGAAGATTTTTTCCCCTTACTGGTTTTGCATGGTTCCTTTGCAACACAGAGAAAAAGATGACTGCCATCACATACTCTACAACCCTTTCATCTTTACAGCCATTCATACGATTTTCCCTCTGGCTAGTACACAAAATTTAGAAAACAGTATAGCAAGTATCCCTTCTGCAGTTACTACAAGCAAGATGCCATGCAACTTATACAATAAATGTATTTCTTGCCTACAAATATCTTATCCTCTGGTTGGGTAGCATTTTAGACCGTGAATGGGGGACTTGAATTAATAGAAATAGAAAACTGTGTTACCCATTAACAATAGTATGTCACTAATTCTTGGGTGAGAGAAAAATAACAGTAACTCTCAAATCTAAATCCTTTTTGTCTCTTTCCCCACCATCATCTTGTGCCTGGAGAGCTGCAGTGGTTTCCAGATCTGCTTCTATCCTGTGTATTGTCTGATCAATTTTCCATGCTGAAGCTAGAGAGATCTTATGGAGAAGAAACAGAGACCATGTCATACCTCTGTTCTTCCTTCAGTTTCTACAAGACCCCGCATAGGCTGCCTCTCCGACCTCTGCAGCCTGGGCTCATATCGTGCCCCATTCGATTCTTTGTTTTTTTCCCTCTGGGGGATTTCTCAGTCCCACTCAGCAAAGACCTTTGAATATCCTATTTCCTATGCCTTCCCTCTCCTCTTCAACCAGTCAACACCTACTCTTTTTCCTTCCAATGTCAGCTCAAGCGTCCTGTCCCCAGAAAAGTCTTTTCTGACCTCCCCTACTGGGACAGAACATACCACAGGCTGTCGTAGCACCAGGAATCTTTCCTCTGGACTCATCTCCATCGAAGTTCTATAGTTTTTGTCATCATTTTAAACATCGCTTGCATCCTCCACACGCCTCTAGATGGGCAGGCATTTTATCTGTCTTTTCTCACCATTGGCTCTGCAGAGCTTGAAAAGTGTTTGGTGTGTGACAGATGCTCAATAAATATTTACTGAAGAAAGAATGAGTGTAAAAATGCAATCCACACTCACTTTGATCTAGGCACCATGCCATGAACCTAACCACCTTGTCATTTACTCCTCAAAACCACCCTATGAGAGAAGCTCTATTATTGTCCCATTGTATAGTTGAGTACACTGAGGCTTAGAGAGAGATAAAATAACATGCCCAAGGTCACATGTAGGTGACAATAGGGATTCCAACTAGACCCGTGACTTCAGAAACTGAACTCTTAACCACGGACCTCCACCACGTGTCACAGGTGAAAGAAAATTCTGAAAGTTCAGAAAAAGAAGAAGCTTGTGAGTGAAGGAGTTCTGGCTCATCTCATAAGACAAGATGGCTTTGGCCAGAGAGGTAATAAGTAAGAGGGTAGAAACGTATGGACACTGTGAATATAAAGGCACCTCTGAGTAAGGCTCCCCTCTGGGTACACGAAGTAATAAAAAAACAGACCATCCTCCCTGCAGATACAGCCCTACATTAGGACATGCAGCGTGATGAGCCAAACACTGGCTCAATTTCAAGTCCTACTTATCCCCTCACCTGGGCACTTTTTTTGCAGTGCACAAAGCATACAGCTGTATGCAGCACCCTGCAGAAATGGAGATTTACAGGCAAAAAAGCAAGAGGCGAAAAAATTCATTTGGCTAGAATAGATGCCTTTTGAAGAAAAGATAAAAATCAAACATTTGTGCTGTCTAATACAGTAGCCACGAACCATATGCAACTATTTAAATGTAAACGAATTGAAATTAAATAAAATTTAAAATCCTGTTCCTCAGTCACACTACCCACACTTCAAGGGGTTTAATGGCTACGTGTCGCCAGTGGCTACCACATTGGGCAGCCCAGATAGAGAACATTTTCATTATTGCAAAATTCAATTGCATAGCACTGGTCTAGAAAGCAAGCTGGAGCCATAGATTGTAAAAAGGAGCTCAGCCTTTATGCCATAGGCCATGGGGAGTGACAAAAGGGCTGTAAGTGGGGAAGCAATGGTGCTAGGAAGCGTAATAATTATTTATTGAGGGGTTCGGATGTGCCAGGTAGTGTTCCAAGTACCTCGCAAGCATGATCTCATTGGATCTTTATGAGCCTACAAGGCACATATTATTATTGTCCCTATTTTATAGGTGAGAAAATTGAGGCCCAGTGAAATTAAATAACCCTTCTAACTCCAAGAAGCTCTACTTTATATCATGCTCTTACTCGGTATCCAAATTAGTCCGATGATGGGAGTGGAAGATTGAACAAAGAAGAGGCTGAGGTCAGGGAGGCCAGTTCAGCAGCCCCAGAAGTATTCTAGGCATGAGATGATAATGGTTTCATGGGGTGTCACACGCCTCCTTTGTAGAAAACATGAGATGTTCCTGGTTCTTTGTTCCCAGGCTATAGTTTTCTATAGTCTCCCTCTCCTCCTCCCTAAACAGGAATTGAAATGGGCTACATTTTCTTTGGAACCATCTTTGCTTGTCTTTTTGCTCCTTGTGATGGTGCTTCCAGAGAAAATTGTGTTTGCATTAGGTTTTAACCTAATAAATTTTTATCCCTGGGAGGACGTCTCCCGCCTCATCCTGCTGCTGTGCCTACCCCTAGAGATCCCACGGCAGCTGGAGAGCTTGTGTGGGCCCCGCCACATGCTAACCCCAGAAACCCCATCTGGCATGTGGCATGTGGCAAAAGTCTTCCCTCTTCTCCCAGTTTCCCCAGTAAGTGGAAATGCACCAGTGGCTCCGCCTTCCTGCGGGGATGTGGGGTCTTTTTGCTTCTTTGGGGTTAAAGGTAAGCGTTCACACGGGGTGATTCTCTCTTCATTGTATGCGCCAGCACTCCAGAGTTTGTGAATGTTTCAGCTTTAGGTAAGGCCTGTCAAGCGATGGAGATAGATTGGCCTTCCCTTGGTCTTGTAAAGGAGCTGGTTTCCAGTATTTGGTTTCATGGATTATGGACTAGCAGACCCCCATTAACCCCATGGAGGAACTCTGTGAGAGAAACCGCTGGATACTGATCTATGTGTGACAGCTGGGGAAACTGAGGCATAGGAGGAGGGAGAGAATTTCATATGCATCAGAATTAAAGAACTAGAAAGAAAGCCATGGCATCCAGGTTGCCTGGTCATGCTTTAACCGCAACCCATACTTGCCTATTTAGTTACAACAAACACAAAAAAGATAAACATAGATGTAAGTTAGTCTAAACACCAAATTTTAGAAGTTTTCCCTCTGATGTCTAGTCAGCTATCCTGACCTTTATTGGAGGATAAACCGACAGCTGTGGACAATTATTTACTGTAAGTCAGAGACTGAAGAGCTTGGATAATGAAGTGAATGCAGCATTAGAAGGAGAGCAATGTGCTTGGTACCAGAAAGTTACCCTTATAAGTCAATTCTTAAATTCCAAAGATTGAGGCACCAAGTTCACAACAGAAGAGGTGCTCAGAAAGCCCAGGAGGTGTGGAGCAGTCAGCTTTGCTCATAGATGAGGGATGTTACAAAAATGCACCGCCACACCTGGACTTTCCTCAGCCTGGAATGGTCCAGGAAGATGCTCCATGCAGATGATACTGAGATGACATGTCCCTTGCTGTCCATAAAAGTGATGTACAGCTGGCTGTGGAGAAACCCAACCATCTCGGCTACTCAATAAGAAACAGATTTGGATTCCCTCACTCTGGCTGTCAGATTTTATAGTCACCCGATGGTCTCTGGCAGTGTGGCCTCTCAGCAAGAAGCTGCTGAAGGGGCGCTCAGAAACATTTGGCAGTCAAGAGAAGGACAAAAAAAAAAAAAAAAAATCTTTGCATAATTCAGGGGTGAGTTCAAAGCCAATAACATTTATACTCCATGCCAAGAAAGAATTTTAAAGCCAGTGAGGTGCCTCTAAGCTAATAAGGTGTTATTACCTTTAAGCGTATCCCTTTTGCCCTTTGATAATAAGCACTGTTTTAAAGCATTTGAAAATTCCATCCACAATTTAAAACAGGATATGTCACCTCTGCACTTTGAACTTTCAAGAGAAAAACAAGCCTTGCTTGAAGTTGATACACAGTTATGGGCAGGTAATGTCTCTCTCCTCCCACCTCTTTCTCTGTCTCTCTGTCTCTCTGTCTCTCTGTCTCTCTCTCTCTCTCTCTTTCTCTGTCTCTCTCTCTGTCTCTCTGTCTCTCTCTCTGTCTCTCTCTCTCTCTCTCTCACACACACACACACACACACACACACTTCTCCCTAACCTGTGCTATAATATAATGGAATCCGGCCACCCTGAGTGTGACGAGAGCAATGAGGCTAGTGACCAGCCCACAGCACAGGGAAAAATTTGCTGTAAATACTCACATCTTTTGAACGGAGTTCAGCCCCATGATGCCATTCAGAGCAAGCCCTCGGCCTGAAGGAAGAGAAGCTGAGCAGTCTGTGTTCTAGAATTTGAGAACTCACTTTCTCCCAAATTTAATTCTGAGTCTGAATTTGAAAACAATTGTAGTTTGTACATTATAAATGACAACAAGTAGAGAATGTCACCATTGTTCTTGGCAAAGGAATTGAGCATAATAGAGACAGTATAAGATCAAAACATGCCCTAAGAGCAGCGTCCAATGCTTGCTCTGCTATTCACTGTGTTACCTTGGGCCCGTCACTTAATTTAGGTCGTTGGTGAATCCTTACATGTCACTTAGAATCGTGACTTAGAACTGGAAGCAACCTTGGAGACCATCTTGTTCGATCAGTATCCCATTAGTCTTACCCATGATGAAGCAGTTAGTTAGAAGACTCCAGAATTCCCAATTCTCAGCCCTTCATTATTTCCATCAGAGTAGATCACAACAGGAGGGCTACTAAATCTTTTGCCAAATATACCAGCCCAAATTAGATAATATCTGAAAGTCAGTGATATTTTGAGGGTGGACAATAAAGCTTAAAACTATGGCGCTTAGGAGGCTAATTGACAGCTAAGAAACTGCTTCTTATCTGTCTCCCTCCTTCCAGGACTCAGTCTCCTTGTTTCTGGATTGAGCAGTATCATGCTACATTCCCTTGATTTCTGTATAAAGCATGATGTTTACCATGGAACACAAGGTTCTTTTCCAACTGTCCTACCCTATTCATCCAGCCTCAACTTTCACCCCACATATACTCTCTGTCTGGCCACAATGACCACCTCCTGTCACCTAAAATGTCACATAAATTCATCACCCCAGGCTATTCATGGTATTCACTATGCTTGCAATGTTCTTCCCCCTTTTCTACCTGGCAGATCCCTACTCATTATTCAAGATCAAGGCCAATGTTAACTCTTTTATAAGGCTTTCCCAGACATTATCACTAATTCTAATAATAGGAAAGTTGAGTACCTTCCTAATGTTGAGCACTGTGCTGAATGCTTTTAATGATTATCTCATTTCATTCACGAATCTTCACTACAAGTCTCTGAAGTATATACAATTATGATGCCCATTTTGAGAGAGAAAAACAAGTCTTACCAGAGTAAAAGAACTTGTCCAAGGTCACAGAGCTCATTACTGGTAGAGTGAGTTTCAAGTCCAGAATTGCCTGACTCTATAAGCAAGTTCTTCCCCATCTGTCTATCTGTCCACCTGACTCTCCCAATGAACTTTACTTACACTTTGGTTACATCATTTTCCCAGTTTAACTTTACGTCTTTTTCTTCCCTTCTAGAGCAAAAGTCAGGTTGTGTGTTATTCTGTTTTATATGTTTCTAATATTTAGCTCACTGCTTGGCCCACAATAGATGCTTAACATAAACGTGTATAAATGTGTTGAATGGAGAAATGGATAGATGGTTGCATGAATGGATGAAGGGAAGGAAGGAATCAAGGAACAAATATTCAGCTACCTCTAGGTGCATATTCTAAACAAGCTAACCTCTTCCAAGTACACCAGACATTGTTTTCCATAAAGAAGAATGTTAATGCTGCCTGGAAAATGTACCTAGATATTCAATGCATATTTCGTATTGACCCTGGACCTTATTAATGGCAGGAAATTCAAAGAAAAGTCAAGTCTACATTGCGTACACCTATGGCCACAGAAGAGGAGATTTAAAATGTTGGCCAAAGTAGAAAACATCTGGACCAAGTCACAGCTTTGAAGAATAAACATACATGTTCTCTGAGCTCAGTCCTTTTTGCTTAAAAAAAAAAAAATCCTTTATGTGCTCATCACTTGAGTACCACCATGCCTTTCGATATGTCCTCCAAGGAAGAATTCTCAACCGCTGACTTCAAATAGGTAAGCTTGCAGCTGCTACAATTCAAATGTTTAGACAACACCAACTAGCTTTTATTAGGGAGTGCATAAAAGATCTAGAGAAAATGAGAAAAGATCTTAGCCTCAGACAAAAATATGTAAGGCTCCAAACAGACATGTCAGGGGAGGTTCAGAAGTCGGTACCCGTGGCTCAGTGTTCAAATGGGCCTGGCCAGAAGGCAAGCCTCCCCTCAAAGCATCTGAGCCAGTGTGGTTATCATTCCATGTTTTCAAAGCCTGTAGAATGCAACAGGAGAGGCAAACGTGAGTTTCCAGGGAGGGACAGAGGTAGAATCAGAGTTCTAGGTGACAGGTTAAAAACAATCTCTTGCTCTGAAAGGCCTAACTGCTTTGAAGGAGCATAACATTTGGCACCTCTGTGGGATGGCACTGTCCAGCTATGTAGTCATTGCAGGTCAGTTTGTGATGGGAAAGCATCCCAGGACCCCACCTTGGTGTGCTCTTAATGTGGGAAGGCTGACTGCTCACCTGATTGTGGGAAGGCTGACTGCTCATCTATCTTGGACCCCAAAGATGTAAGTTCAGACCAAATTCTACAAAGAATTCAATTACTTAGACTTGGTATCCCCTCTAGATATCGTGTTTCCCTGAAAATAAGACCTAGCCGGACAACCAGCTCTAATGCGTCTTTCGGAGCAAAAATTAATATAAGACCCGGTCTTGTTTTACTATAAGACCCGGTCCTATATAACATTATATAAGACCGGGTCTTTGAAACTGGACAAAATCAAGGTAGAAAACAGCTTCAGGCATCCACCCAAAGTAAGGGCATATGCTTAAAACTAAAGCAAAGTCTTTGCTGAGATACTGTGTTTCCCCAAAAATAAGACCTAGATGGACAATCAGCTCTAATCTGTCTTTTGGAGCAAAAATTAAAATAAGACTGGTTCTTGTTTTACTATAATATGAGACCAGGTCTAAAATTAATTTTTGCTCCAAAAAGACACATTAGAGCTGATTGTCCGTCTAGGTCTTATTTTTGGGGAAACACGGTATCTCAGCAAACACTTTGCTTTAGTTCTAAGCATATGCCGTTACTTTGGGTGGATGCCTGAAAGTGTTTTCTATCTTGATTTTGTCCAGTTTCATTTTGGAAGAAGAGGCTTTTATAAATTAGTTTAATGTCCTGTACATATAACCACATCCTAACTATTAGAAATAATAATTGCTTTTTTTAATGAAAAAGACAGATATTGAATTTTTTAGAAGATGAATGTGACCTGTGTCCTGAGACCAACAGTAATGAATTAAGAGAAGAGTTATGTCAACATGAGAATGGAAGACTCCTGGGTAGGACTGAGGTTGAAGACACCATCTTATATCAAGATACAGTGAATCTGGAAAACAAACAAAGGGTATTTGTTGCTGGAGTATAAATGTTCTGTTCACTCAGGAACCAAGACCACTTCAAAGACCATTTGTTGGCTTGGCGAGAAGCTGTTGCCAAGGTGAAGAGTCCCTATGTCCCAACTGCCCATAAAAATGTCTTCAAATAGCAGGAAGGAGCTGTACAAAATGGCTGGAGTAGCCAGAGGAGGGAGTAGAGACTCAGGAAGTGGATGTGTCTCCCTGAGTAGCACTGATTGAGCCAGGAAGGTTTCCACATGCTGACTGGCCAAGACAAACACAGTCCGACACTGACAGGGAGGCGGCCATTGGGGAACAGCTGAACCACCACAGTCATGCACTCTCTCGAAAGACTGTCACCGCATAAGCGAAACCAGGCCTGTGGTTTCCTGTCATCCTCTCTGGGACACAGCTCAGGCTTGCAATGACTCATGGCCAATGATGTGCCAAGATTTCACGTCCCATCTCCCGTGAAGCCCAACCTGCGCAGAGCAAGGGCCATTCCCACCGCTTCCGCCTCCTGAGGAGCTTTAATGAGGGGATTAACGGTGGCCAGGATGTGAGTGGACATCCTCACAGGAGCAGCCCGGCTGTAACACTGGCCATGCACAGGCACGCAAGGACGAAGCGGGGGGTCAGTAAGTATCAGCTGTGCTGAGCCAAGGCTGCTGTGACTTAGCTTTGCTGGTTGTGTGGAGAGGAGGAAAAGAAACGAACATTTATTAAGTCAGGCCTCCAGAGAGATGGTGCGGTTTGGTGGTTAAGCGCGTGGGCGTCAGATTGCATCTGGCTTCCGAACTTACTAGCTGAGTGATCCTGGGAAGTTGCTTAGCCTTCTGAACCTCCATGGTCTCATCCAGAAAAAAAAAGGAGTAATAGTAGTATTTACTTCATCAGATGGTTCTGAAGATCAAAGGGAGATTATAAATGTAATGTTTGGTAAATGCTAGCTTTTCTCACTGTTCTTACTGCCACTGATACTTGTTTGGTTGGTAATGGAACTGAAGAAAAGAAGGAATTACTTCAGAAGGAATCCATATGCGTTCTTGAATAAAATGCTTTATGGAAGTTGAACCCTGGAGAAGTGGGAAGAGAGTCTACACCCAAGTTCAGGGTGTGTTCTGTGGACAATTAAGCCTAGGGACACTTTGGGATCTGTATGTACTTCCGGAGTAGATTGATCAGAGTGACCATCTCACTTTCCACCTGGCACCGTCATTAATAACCCAAATCCCAATCACATATGGGCCTGCTAGTCAATCCCAGCAAACACATATCGAAGGCTTACCACACGCCGGGCACTGTGGGAAGCACTGGTGTGGGTTCCAGTGCTGAGACAAACTACATGCAGAATGCCTGGGGGAGAGATTGATTCTGAGGGGAGACACCTGTGAAGTCTTCTTGGGAAGGTGTATATTCTGAGATTGGGTCGGAAAGGTTAATATGATGGGGAAGCAAACAGTGTAGATAAAGGGATCACCTTTTGCAAAAGCAGTAGTCTACAGTGCAAGGAAGGGATAAACTTGAAAATAAATTGGGAAGGTGGGAAAAGGCCACATTTTGTGGAGTTTTGACTATCAGGCTGAAAGACATGGATTCTGTTATTTATTCTGGGAAGCAATACGCAATAGGAACAAAAGCTCAGCCATTGATACCGAAATGAATTTGAGTCACGGCTCTTCCTCACGTGCATGGTGTGACCATGGAAAAACACTTCACCTCTGGACTTCAGTCTCCCCGCTGTAAAGCAGGGGTGACAGCAGTGGCGCACGCATAGGGTTGAGGATTTATGTAGGGTGCTCAGCACAACACCTCAACACAGTATACTTTTATTAAAAAATTGGCTGTTGGCTATCTATCACTGTTAGCAATCGAGAAGCTATTACAACACTATTTATTGAGGAGACCATCTTTACCCCATTGTATACTCTTGCCTCCTTTGTTATAGATTAATTGGCCATATACACATGGGTTTATTTCTGGGCTCTCTGTTCTTTTTCATTCATCTCTGTGTCTGATTTTATGAGAGTACTATGCTGTTTTGATTATTATGACCTAGTAGTAGAGTTTGATATCACGTAGTGTGATACCTCCCACTTTGTTCTTAATCAAGATTGCTGTGGCTATACGGGGTCTTTTATGGTTCCATATAAATTTTAGGATCATTTGTTCTAGCTCTGTTGAAAATGCCATTGGTATTTGGATAGGAATTGCATTGAATCTATTGATTGCTTTTAAACTAACGCAATCTGGAATGTCAAGTGTAATTGAAAAAAAATTTTTAAGCTATTATAAAAGCTTAACAAGGACAGTGGAAAACAAAAGGAAGGAATGTATGTACATTTCAGAGGCAGATGGAAAGGTTAACAGCCTATTGGGTGTGAGAAGTGAGAGAGGAGGAGTCAATGACGTCTCAAGGATTCAGGCCCAAGAAATGAGGAGTTTAAAATGGTGTTACCAAGGTAGGATCATGGAAAATGATCTGTTTTGGGTATAGTGAATCAAAAGGGGCTGGAAAACTCCTTTAGGTTGGTCTTTTCTGTAGAAATTTTAAATTCAAAAGTCTGAATTTCAGTAGAAGTGCTATCACAAAAGACTTAGACCGGGGATTGTGCATGTAGAAGTAAAAGTCAAGACTTTGGAATAATGAGATGGTCCTGTAAAGATCTTTAAGAGCAATAAACCTGCTGGAAAATAGACATTCTGAAAATGTGTATTTATAAGAGAGGATAAAGTAAGGGAAATAGAAGAAGAACTAAGCAGTTATTATGTTCCAGACACTGAGTGATGGGGCTTTCAAAAACGCTGCAGTAATCAGCTCTGCAGATGGAGAGTGTTCACGAGCATCTCAGGAGAGAATAGGGGAAATGCCAGTCTGTAAGGCATCGAGGAAAAATTAAAAGGGGAATATGGGTGTGTTTCATTTGTACAGTAGTTCAGAAGTTAAAGAAACATGACAGAGAGTGGGAAGGAGGTTAAAATCAGTCTAGCACATGGCAGGAGTAAGTAGCCACTTGAACAGATTTGTAAATAGAGGAAATGACCATTTGAGAAAATCTGTAGATGCACATGAAGAAAGAGGTTTTCGATGAGCTAAGAAGAAGCAGGGAAGTGTGTGAATTAAAGACTCAGGAGGGATGTTAGTTTTCGAGTAAACCAGGGCCACAGCTTACATGGATTCCAGCGCAAGGAAGAAAGACTGTGTTTTAAGGCAAAGAAAAATTGTATTTGGGTAGTTGGTTGATTGCAGTTTGGTGTTCCTTTCATTGTAATTTTTACTTTAATAATTTAATGTAAATAGTAAATTGTAAATTTTACTTTAATAATTTAATGAACTTCCATAAGCTATTAAAAAAAAAAAAAAAACAACGTGGGATGGGATTTTATTTCCTTAATTCTCTTGAGAGGCTGAGTCGGGGAGCAGGAATGAACAAGAGTTGATTTGAAGTCGTCAGAAGTCCAGGCTAAGAACCACATAAAATCTCAATAATCTGGTCACAAAAGGAGAATGCTCAGCAAGAGGAGGGACTGGGATTCAAATGAGAAAATATGTGTGTGACTTTGCAAAATTGATCTGTAATTAACTAGAGTCGATTATTTTTCTTTATCATACTTATGACATTTTGTTCCTGAAGCTGTTTTTGGAACTTGGTTCATGACTTAAAGAGAAAATGATGTCTGGGGCATGAGCAAATGGAAAGTTTGTCCTGTGCTTTATTTGTGCCGTTAGTAATGTGTGATGTAGAAGAAAGCAAGGCATATCTGGAAGTCAGTCCTTGTCAAGTACTCAGAAAAATGTGCCACCATAACACTGGGGGGACTTCATGGATTTTCCACTAAGGAAGGCCCCTTCTCCTCTAACTTTTTTTCCAGTGATGTCTCCAACATGGTTTTGAGTGACTCAAGCTTTGGAACTCATACCACTTCCCTTGTTATACACGTTTGCCATTTCCCAGATTTCATCATTAGGGCATTTCTTGAAATTCTGCCGAATGTGTTCCTTTTTTTCTGATTTCACAAAGGATTCTGTTTCAAGCCTCAGATGTCAAATGGGGACCCCAACTGTGAACAGTAGGGAATTTGACTGTGACATCAGAGTTTCCAATGGGAACCCAACTTTCCACCCTGATATCCAATTCCCTCCTTGGTTCAGGATTTAAGAATAATACACAAAAAACTTTGTAAATTATATAAATGTCTAACCACTATGCTATACACCTGAAACTAATATAAAATAATATTGAATGTCAAGTGTAATTGAAAATAAATAAATAAATAAATAAATAAATAAATAAATAAATAAATCCTGTGTTTTTTTTAAAAAAAATACAGTCTTCCAGACCTCACCAGTTTGCCACTGGTGAAGCCCATAGCAGCAGGGCCCCAGCTTGCCTTTGACGTTGACAGCCTATAGGGACTGTCAGCTAAGAACTGCCTTGGAAACTCATCATCTTTCCAAGACCCTGTTTTTAAGCAGATTAAAATGCTTTCCCCGTACTGGTGAAAGCCAGAGGTCCAGGTCAAGGTGAATGAGTGTGGGATTCTGAAGGAAGCTGGCAGAACTTCAAAGAAGGATTGGGTGGGACCTGAGTCCTTTCTTTGAAAACCCTTTTCCATTGTTTCCCAGGCTTTTTCAGTCTGACACATCAATGACTTTGCCTTTCTGTTCTCACCCTAGTTTCTACAACACCTGTTCAGTTGTCCATTAATTCAGTCATCTGATGCTGAGATTTTTTAGATGTTTGCATGTTCTAAAAGCCAATGAACATACAAACATACTGATCTATGCATGTGAAAAATGTCCATATTCATGCATACTTACCAACCAACAATCTTATCATAAGCCTTGAACTCATAATTCAACTTTCTCTTTATTCTGAAAGTACTTTGCTGTATCCCCCCACAACACTTAATACATAATTGGGTCTCCCACCCCAGACTACACACGCCCTGAGGACAGCAATTGTGTCCTCCTATTCATCTTTGTGCCCTTTCTCAGGCCTCGCACAGAACCTGTTGCACTTGAAATATTTGTTAAATGGCTAGTGATCCCTACAGGCTGTCTTAACCTTCCTCTTAATTTTAGCAAGTTATCTATTTATACCACAGCAAGTCCTTTCTGGAACTGAATTATTATTCTTGATAGGCCAGGAAAATATATATATATATAGTTGAGGTCATTGCTTCATAACTTAGATCAATATGGAAGCAATCAGGAACTGTGGACACAATAAATATAATAATACGAGTAATTATCACCATCATGAGTCACATTCATTGAATATTTACTATGTGTCACACATGTGTAATGTGTGCTCTGTCATATGTTATCTCATTTGGCTCTTAAGGTTGGACTGTCCTCGGCTCAGCCATGGTCTTCAGGTCTTCTCTATCTACACTACCCTTGGGGAGCCCACATGTCAGTTATATGCCACCGACTGCCAACTTCTCCTGACCTGACTTCTTTCCCAAATTCCAAATTCGTATGTCCACTGCCTGTATTTGGATATCTAATAGACATCACAAATTCAACATGTCCAAAACTCACTCCTGATCTCTCTGAAAAAGCTGTTCTACCTTCTGCCTTCCCCCGTCGGTGGCAACTGCAACCTTCTCGTCGCTCAGGCCAAAGTGCTTGGAGTCATCTAAATTCTACTCTTTCTCTCATGTCCCACATCTAATGCATTGGAAGGGAAATCCTACTGTCTCTATCTTTAAAATATTCAAAATTCAGCCATTTTTCATCACTTCCTCTGCTAGTCTTCCAGTCTAAGCCATGACCACCTCTTTCTTAGTTAGAGGTCTAGCCTACTAATAGAATGTTATGCTTCTACCCTTGTGTCCTATGGTCCGGTACCAACAAAGCAACCAAAGTACACATTTTGTCAGATCTTGATCATCCAGTGTTCCCCAGCTTCACTCAAAGGAAAAGCCAGAGTCTTCCCAAGGTCTTGGATGACTTGGGGTCCATTTGTTCTTTGACCTCATGTCCTAATACATCCTCCATTGTTCTCTTGACTCCTGCCATGTTTTATTCCTCGCTCTTCCGCAAACATGCCAAGCAGGCAGGCTCCCATGGTTGGGTCTTTGCTCTGCCTGCAGTGCTCTTCCCGTAGGTACTGCTGAGCTAATTCTTCATGCGTTTCACTTCTAAATGAGGTTTACCCAAACCACCATATTAATGCTATCATTTGCTCACCACCCAACACTCCCAATTCCCCTCACTTTTTCTTTATTCCACAGTGTTTATCACCTTTTAATATACTATATATAAGGTTGTTTGTATGTTGTGTCATTTGGTTCTCTTTCTTTCCCTTGTATAACACAAGCTAAGTGAGGGTACAATTTTAGTCTCTTGTTTGCAAGTGTCTGACTCACATAGTAGGCACTCAGTGTTGAACAAATGAGTGAGAAGTAATAGATGCTCTTGGAATTCAAATGAAATAATATATGTGTATGACTTTTCTTACTTATAACACTCAGGGTCCTTGCCTCAGAGCTCAAAGTGGCCTTAATGTCCAAGTATACCCCTTGTGCTCCATTTCAGACTCAAAAGCCCTACACCACCACCCCCAGTCCTCTAAATCCCTTTCCTACAGCCAGAATCTTTGCCTTGAGAAACCACTTTTGTCTGCAGAGAGTGGCAAGGCACCCTTCCATCTGCTTGAGACCAAATCCAATTAAGGATGGGAGACTTCTTTGTCAAATAGCTGCTTGATAAGTGGAAACTAGTAAGCTCTTACCCACACGGACAGCACTCCTGAAAAACTATTTCTTGAAGACAGAATTACAACCTATCACAATTCCTGGCAAGTGGTTATCCTTTCCTGCCTCTGATGCTCACCAAGGAGAATGCTGGGAGCTGGGAGTGTGCTTTCAAATACACAAGGGCAATGATGGAAAAAGAATGCTTACTTTTGGAAAACAAAAAGGAGTGTTTTCCATTCAGGGGAGAGGAACTATCTCCTGTTTTAGTAACTGCAGTTTCATTAATTGGTTACAGTCTAGAATTACAGTCTAGATTAAGTTATACCAACTCAACTCAAAGACTTTAAGGTCATTGAAGGTGAGAATTTTCTGGCAAGCTGTCCCGTAGCATCAGCAGACACTTAGCAGTCCAAGGTCAAGATGAGGAAGTGCCAAGCCACAGGGAGAAAACTTCTATAGCATCTTCTTTTTCTTCTTTTATTTAATAGACCTGAGCTTTGGGTGTTATCATCCCAATATCTTTCCTGAGTTTTGATAAAAGAGACTTGCTTAGGCTCGGTGAAGCATTCGTAGGGAGAAATCACATAGAATCCCAAGGAGAGTTGTCCTGATCCTTGACATCTCTACCAGAAACACACAAGAGGAAGTAATCAATAGTGACTTTATGGATCAACAGGCCCTACACGGAGCTTTCTTTCCTCAAGAAACACACCTCAACGTCGTTACTTTCTAGTTTTTCATACCCATTCATGATGTGCTCTCCCCAGCAGGCCCAGAGGAATGGTTAAGCATTGATTCCATTAAATCGTTTCTACCTACAGTCAGTTGTTCACTGCAATCCTGCTATTATTTGATATGCGTCCCCATTTTTGGGGGCATACATAGAGTACTGTCAATAAAGTCTTTGTAAAGAATCCTGTCTCTCCCTTGGCCTTCTTCTCTTTATTATCATCTCATTTTTATTATTTTTGGAGAGTGAGAAGTGTTTGAGCAAGGGGTAGCATGAGGGTGTCCCATATTATCTATCTACCTGCTTTCTCTCTGTCTTTATGGCACCCTTTAATTTCAGGTGTTTGCCCTCTCCATACCCACTCTCTCCTCCTTTTTATCTATTCTCCATACAATAACCAGAGTGATATTGTAAAGGCTCAGATATGCTCATGTCCCCCCCATTGCTTAAAACCTTTCAAAGATTCCCAGTACTCTGACCCTCAAGTGGCCTCTGTGCTCCTGGGCCTTCAAGTTCCTCGTCTCATTTTACACTCCTCTGACACATATTTTCACCACTTTAGCCACCTTCATCTTTCAATTCATGAAGAATCTAGGCTCTGTGCCCCAAAAGGCCTTTACCAAGCTATCTTCCTGCCTACGATTTTCCTTTCTGCTTCCATCCTCCGCATCTGCCTCCATTCCTAGTTAACTCATTGTGAGATTTCAGCCAAAGCATCATTTTCTCAGGGAATTCCTTTACCCACTGAAATCCTCTCTCTCTAACCCTGGCCATGTAAGTGTCCTGCTTTGGTACTGTCATGCCACCATGTGCCAAGCCTTTATAGCACTGCTCTCCTGTTTATCTTGGTTATCTAGTTTTCACAGTAGACATGGAGCTCCAACAGAAGTGCTTTTCCCACTATTGTATCCTCCGCACCCAGTATGTTCCCAAGAATAGTACGTGCTTAACAAATAGCTATTGAGTAAATGAATTAGTAAATGAGTAAGTGAATAAAAGAAATATCTCATTAAGGTATTTCTTACTTCATAATTGAGGTAAAATATGATTAGGTCAACTTGCGAAAGAGAAAATGGTCTACTAATGTATTAGTCAGGGTAGGTTATCACAGTAACAAAACAACCGCAACATTTCATGGCTCAAACACAAAGGTTTTGTTGGGTATATGAAATGGTCTAGCAAGGCAGTTTCTTACATGTGCTTACTCCATGATCCAGGAATTGCACTCTTGAGCATTTATCCAAGAGAAATTAAAACTTATTCAAACAAAAACTTATACACAAATATTCATAGCAGCTTTATTCATAATGGCCTAAACTGAAAACAACTCTAATGTCTTTCAACTGGTGAATGGTTAAACAAACTGGTCCGTCCATACCATGGAAAACCACTCAGCAATAAAAAAGAATGAACTATTGATACTCACAACAGCTTGATACTCACAACAGATCTCCGGAGAATCATGACGAGTGAAAAAAAGCCAATCTCAAAAAAGGTTATATACTTGGTTGCACAACATTGTGAATGTAATTAATGCCACTGAATTGTACACTTAAAAATGGTTAACATGGCAAATTTTATGTTATATTGTATAATTCCATTTACATATTCTTGAAATGTAAAATTTGTAGATATGGAGAACACATTAGTGGTTGCCAGGGGTTAGGAAGAAGGAAGAAGAGACGGAGGTGGCTGTGGCTATAAAAGAGTAGCACCAGGGATTCTTGTGATGGAACTGGTGTGTATTTTGACTGTGGTGGTGACCATACAAATCACACATGTGACAGTATTTCATAGAACTAAATACACACAAGCACACCCACAAAGGAGTGCGTGTAAAATCGGTAAAATTTGAATCCAATCAGTGGATTTTATCAATGTCTTTTTTTCTGGTTGTGGTATTGTATTACAGTTATGTAAGATGTTACCATTGGAGGAAATTGAATGGAGGGTATGTGGAATCTCTTTGTATTATTTCTTACAACTGCATGTGAATATACAATTATCTCACAATAAAAAGTTAAACAACAACACCAACAAAGGGTTATTTCTCACTCGTGCCACATGTCTTACTTGGTACAGCTGGGGATTCTAGTCCATGTGGTGGCACAGGCTATTAGAGCCTCCACCGTCTGGGATCTCATCAGTCACCTCCTCAAGGGAAGGGGACATAGCAAGCTACTCCCTGGCTCTTAAAGGCTTCCACCTGGAAGCGACACACTCATGTTTCATTGGCCAAAGCCAGTTCCTGTGGCTCTCCTAATTTCTAGGAAGTAGGGAATTTCAGTCCTGCCATATGTCTGGAAAGAGGAGAATCAAAATATTAGTGACAACGCTAATGATCATAACTGTTGTATAAGATTATATAAATGGTTAAAATATTGATAAAGCATTTTTGCATTTATCTCATCATGTGACCAATGAAACAAGTGACTTCTACTTAATGATAAATCAAATATAGGGAAACACGAATATGAATATTATACTTGTCACTGTGGACAAAACTGTATTGTGCCTGAGTTTACTTTTTAGAAAAAGTGGAAGCTTTCTGAAAAAACAAAATGAAATGCTAAAATATAAGTGCACTCATGTAACAAAGAACATTTCTCCTTAGCATTTGCTCTTACTTCCAAATGTATGTGGAAAAGAACTTCCCACTAAATTTTCATGGAAGTGGTGCTTGTAAATGACTTTCAGCTTTTCAATCTGAAGGCACAAATGGCAAGTTTAAAATATAATTCAGGTATGTATAAAAGTTTCTACATGTTAAGGGAGGACATGTGTAGGGCATCCGAAAGGGTGGGCATGGGTGGATGAGACTGAGATTTCAAAAGACATAAGTGAGGGACAAACACCAGAAGGGCCAGGAATTTGCTAAGAAAAGAAACATGGTACCATTAACTGGCAAACACCCAGATTGCTCCTGAAACGACCAACTGAATATTGTAGTTGTTAAAGGTTAAATCAGGTATTTTGCTATTTGGAAGTATGTCTAAAATATGGTCTTTGACTTGTACTTTATCAGAAGACAATTATATTGATCAACTTTGTCAGAAGACAATTAGATTGATCAGCTAATTAGGAATGGGGTCAAAGGGAAACCAATTTTTTTCTTTTTTTTTTTTTTAGCATCCATTACATGGGGTCACTGCAGAATGCTCTTGCACCATCAGTAGCACCCTAATTTACAAGTGCATGAAGAGGTAGAAAAGTGAAGTCGTGCATCTAGAGCTGCTATTTGCACCTAGGACTGCGTGACGGCAGAGTCTGGTTCTTTCTGGTGGACCATGCTATACCCCTCATTTATCATCAGTTCCCTTGGGGCAGGACTATGAACAAGAGCCTTAGGACTCTGCTGAGTCTCCTTTTCCAGACTCTGTTCAACTGCTTCTTTCCATGACCTCTAAGCTCCAGCCAGAGGACACCTCTCACAAATGCAACCTTCAAAGTCCAACCTCTGTGTCTTTGCTAATATTATTCCTCCTGCCCTATCTTCCTTATGTACCACAAATCTTACCTATTCTGCAGTTATTAGCTCATGTGCTGCATCCTTCAAATCTTCCTACATCATTGCCTTTAAATCTTTCAGATACAAGGCAAAAAAGGAATGAATGAATGGACAAATGGCACTTTCCCCTAAAAGTAATTCTTCATCCTTTCTTTCTGTCCATAGCATTTGCTGTTTTATATTCTATTGGAGGTTAGCAGCTACTTCAGTTCACGTTAGAAAACATTAATTGACTTCTTCCTATTGCAAAGCTCAGTGCCAAGTAGGGTAAGGAATACAACAGTGAGTGAGACTCAGCCTAGACCCTGCCCTTTAGGTGTCTCAATGTCACACAAGTAACAGAAACATTTTGTGAAATGAACTTGGATGCACTTGTGTGCCCCTGCCAGACACTCAACAACTTGAAGGCGGAAGTACATTTTCAGAGAGAGAGCGATGTGACTTCATGCCTTTTCTAAGAGTGTCTGACTCACATCAACATCCCTCATCAAGAGCAAGCCCAGTTCAGAATGACCCTATTCCTAGCCAGGCTCCGGGACGAATGGCCTCATTGCCCAGGATTGCAAATAGCCTATTGCGGCTTCAGCTGGTCCGAAATGATAAGGTTAGAAAACCAAACAATATCATCCTGAGTGTTCATAAAAATAAGCAGAAATTAGAGAAGCCTTAGCATTCTTAAGAGTTATTATTTATTATTATAACCTTGCTCATTTCAAGAGTGATCCCAGAACATTTTTTAAAAATTATAATAAAATAAGATGGCAACATAATACTACTATTTAAAACAAAATCACAGATTAATACCAGAAAACTCCAGACTATTCCATTTAACTTCATGTAGGGGAGTCTTTGAAATTAGGTTAAGTGACTCCAGCCTTTTTATTTATAGAAACAACTGGGATGTTGGTCTGAGAAGTGAGATATCCAAGTTTTCAAATAAACTCAAGTCACAGAGAATTGTAAATAATGAAGAACCATGTGGATGAAAATAAATCTTTTAAATACCCTGTCTAATTGATAGGAAAAGCATTCCATATTAGATAAAACCCAATAAAATGAGTTAAAGACAGGATGTAAAAATTATATATATATACACAAAATCCCAAAACCTGCACCACCATTCTGTATCCTGAAGGGGGGAGAAATAAATGAGAAAAAAAAAGTTGCATTTCTATAATTGAAAAAATGAACAAGAGCCTTAGGACTCTGCTGAGTCTCCTTTTCCAGACTCTGTTCAACTGCTTCTTTCCAATGAACAAGAGCCTTAGGACTCTGCTGAGTCTCCTTTTCCAGACTCTGTTCAACTGCTTCTTTCCAATGAACAAGAGCCTTAGGACTCTGCTGAGCCTAAATATCCCTTCCACGCCCGCCCTAAGAGGAACCATAGAAAAGAAGCAAAGAGAACAGCCGGGCTGAGTGCCCAGCTAGCCAGGAATGTTCCTTTGTTTGAATGAGCAAAAGGCGCCCCCTCAGGGTGGATACGGCACTTTGAACACAGGGTTTGGCATCGAAGAGCCTATATGCTGAAAAAAATGGTGCCTTGGCCCCCCCAGGGAAGACAGTCTCCTCCACGGTTAGGGTCAGTAGAGTCAGTAAAATAGAGAGGGGATTTTTTACACAGTTGAGGATGTTGGTTTAATAACTCTAGCCTCCACCACCAGTGTAGGAAGAAAGGAGAAAGACTAATACTGTCTGCATTGCAATTGCCTTCTCTTACTCTCTGCACGTGCCATTATCGTGATTCCTAATATCGTTCTGAGAATCATTTATTCTTGTTAATAATTGCAGAAACAACCATTTGGAATCTTTGCAGCTTTGGCAAAGGCAGTCAAGGAAACAGACATCGTATTTAATTCTCTTTTGAGAGTAAGTGGAAGGTGCTTAATCACCTTCATGAACCCGTAACTCCTCTCTCGTATCAGAGATTCCACTCAGGAGGCCCTGTATCTTCTTACAGCTGACAGGCTACAAATCCTGCCCTGGACTGCCCTACTGCTGCCTTTGAGAAATAGCACCAGCAACTTGTGTACGCCATGTTTCCAAACGTTGGGTTCTATTTATGGAACCCATCCGGAACAGTTCCTCCTGATTTCAGAAAATCTTTCCTGTATCAGAACATAAGCACCCCTCTTGGGGTCAAATGATCTGATTCCCATAGGTGTGAGCAATGCAAAGAGAAGCCCATTTGCTTCTCCAGGGTTTTGGTCTTGATGACCAAGAGAAATTTTGAGAAATCACTATGTAGAAAGTAGTGGATTGGGCATTTAAGAACTATCTCTTGTAATGCTCAGAACAATCCTCTGAGATAGTTAATACCCTAATTTTATAAGTAGAAGAATAACCTTAGAGTGATTATTTGTCCAGGGCTCTATTTCTCCTAAGCACACAAGAATTCTAGTCAGCTTGACTCTAGAAAATTTGTAATTATCAACTACCTCCCAGGTTAACCATCAGCCACAAAAAGCAGAGGATGGCAGGATCCCTCTTCTATCACGCCCTTCTCTCCAGTGAGCCCTCTGGCTCCCATAAGTCAAAAGAGAGCACTCTCTAATTTTTCACAGAAATGAAACAAACAATCCTGAAATTTGCATGGACCCACAAAAAAAATAAACAAAAATAAAACAAACAAACAAACAAAAAACAAAAAATAAAAAACTGATTAGTCAAAGCAATCTGGAGAAAGAAAAACAAAACCAGAGGCATCTCACTTCCTGGTTTCAAACTATACTATGAAGCTATAGTAATTAAAATAGTATGGTATTGGCATAAAAAGAGACACACAGATTAAAGGAACAGAATAGAAAGCCCCAAAATAAACACACACATATATGGTCAGTTAATTTATGACAAATGAGCCAAGAAGATATTATACAATAGGGGAAGGACAGTCTCTTCAATAAATAGTTCTGGGAAAACTGAACAACCACATACAAAAGAATGAAACTGGACCCCTATCTTAACCAATACACAAAAGTCAGCTTAAAATGTGTTAAAGACTTGAATGTAAGGTCAGCAACCATAAAACTCTTAGAAAAAAACATAGGGGGTAAACTCCTTGTCATCTATGTTGGTGATGATTTTTTTGGATCTGACACCAAAAGCAAGGGCAAGAAAAGGAAAAATGATTAAGTAGAACTACATCAAACTAAAAAGCCTCTGTACAGCAAAGGAAACCATCAACAGAAAAAGACAACCTACAGAATGGAAGAAAATATTTGAAAATCATATATCTGATTGATAAGGAGTTAATATCCAAAATATATAAAGCACTTATACAACTCAATAGCAAAACAAAACTAAAAACAAACCAAAACAAAAAAATGAACTCATTAAAAAATGGGCAGAGGAGACGTTTTTCCAAAGAAGACATCTAAATGGCTAATAGGTACATGAAAAGTGCTCAACATCACTAATTATCAGGGAAATGCAACCCCAAACCACGATAAGATATCACCTCGTATCTGTTAGAATGACAGATATATATTCCATATATATGGAATAACAAGTGTTGGCAAGGATGTGGAGAAAAGGAAACCCTTGTGCACTGTTGGTAGGGATGTAAATTGGTGCAGCCACTGTGGAAAATAGTATGGAGGTTCCTCAAAAAATTAAAAATAGAACTACCATATTATCAAGTAATTCCACTTCTGGGTATTTATCCAAAGGAACAGAAACCATTAACTAAAAAAAGATTATCTTCACCCCCATGTTCACTGCATCATTATTTATAATAGCTAAGATATGGAAACAACCTAAGTGTCCATTGATGGGTGAATGAATCAAGAAAATGTAGTTTATATACAACAACATATTATTCAGTCATAAAAAAGAAGGAAATCCCGCCATTTGTGACAACATGGATGGAATTTGAGGGCATTACACTAAGTGAAATAAGTCAGACAAAGAAACACAAATGCTGTGTGATATGACTTACATGTGGAATCTATTAATAAAACAAAACAAAACAAAAATGCAAAGATGCAGAGAAGAGATCGGTGGTTCCCAGAGGCTGCGTATGGGGGGTAGACAAAATGGGTGAAGATGGTCAAAAGGTACAAACTTCCAATTATAAGATAAATAAGTCGTGGGGATATAATGTAAAGCATAGTAACTGTAGTTAGCAGTACTGTTTTGTATATTTAAAAGTTGCTAAGAGGTAGATCGCAAAAGTTCTTATCACAAGAAAAAAATTTGTAACTGTGAGGTGATGGATGTTAACCTATTTTGGTCATCATTTTATAATATATACATATACTAAATCATCATGTTGTACACCTACAACTAACACAATGTTACATGTCAACTATATCTCAACTAAAAAATATCACTCTCTCCAGTAAAACCGGGATCAATAATATTGGTTGAGCCCATTGACTTGATATTTTACTCTTTCAGATCTGAGCCATAACCCACTTCTCGGTGCATGCTCTGGAGGCATTTCAGGAAGTAAGAGAGGATTCTCAGAGCAATTGCAATCAACCCAACATAGATTGTTGAACAAATGTAGGACCTGGAAATTCTAGTTTATTTGCTTCCCCTCTTCTGTTACTTAGGAACAACACCAGAGATTAAATATGACTGTACTAAGGAAAAGTGGTCCCTGGCACCATTTTCTCTCAGACACATCAGGGTAAGTTTCTATTGCATCCTCATTTGAGCTAATCTCACAGGGGACAATTGGTGGTGGGGGCAGGGGATGATCCTGCTTGCTGAGTGTCACAGCCCTCCCAGAGGCCAGCAATGCTTGGGTCCTTGTGGGAAATTCAAGTGTTTGCAATTCCAGCTGTGCAATGGATGTTATTGTCACTTTGTCTTTCACTGATGTGAGATAGCTGAGAAAATGCTACACTTGTCATCCTTCCTTTCAAGGGGAAAAAAATGTCTCCATTACAAGGCTATCTATAGTTTGCCAATGTTTTCTCAAGGAAGGGAAAAGAGGACACGTTGAAAGACATGGCTGCCTGTGGACACTGCTGAGTAAATTTCGGCCAGTTTAGCATAGTCATGAAGCTCCAAAAATATATTTTTTTTTCCTGGTTCAAGGGAGAAGGAAACAGTTCTACCACTCTACTAAAGATGTGCTGGACTCGACAAAGAGGAAACCTACTCTTGCTGCTTTGCTTTCAAGTGTTTCCATTGGCCCAAATATCTGGGTGATTACAAGTAATTTGCTTCAATTTAATTTATTTCATTCAAATTCATGGAAAAAATGCCTGTCATAGGCAATGGGAAATAATTAAGACATTATACTAGTGTTGGGTGTTCAGAAAGCAAAGACTCATTAACTTACACGTCAATGTTGAGTTACAGTGTTGTTGAACTCACAAGTATGACAGAAATTCTAGGAATGAGATGACCACATGAGTCCCTGTGATACCCCACTCTTTTAAGTTCCTTGCCTTTCTGCTCCGGTCTTCATCTTCTCTAGTACTCTGCTGCTATCTCTTGAATGAATTGATTTTGCCAACTTCGAGGATCCTCCTTATTAATCTATTCAATATGTGCATTCCCTTTGGAAGAAATACAGTAGTCTTGTGTGCGTTTCCTATCTGCTCCTAATTTCCTATTCTGTGAATTATGTCATCTAGTTTTTGTGCTGTTGCCAGTGGGAAAAGGCTGTCTAGATCAATTTGGTCAGACTGCCTCATACTCCTAGAAATACCAATTAGATCACCACAAAGTTGACTCACTCCTAGGAAGACCAACCCCAATTTCCTGTACTATTCCTCGTTGTTTAAACGTTTAGCCTTAGAAAGGCTCTTAGATAAGTCATTTGACTCACAATGCTTCTTTGAAGATCTAATACCACAGTAGGTCAGATTTGTACACATCTTGCAAACTCAACAGAAATAAGCTGAGATACTAACTCTAGCAAGAGATCTCTTCTGATTATGGAGGGTGGGTGTTGAACCAGGAGGTAAAGATTTTGATTTTCACACTTCTGAATTTCATCAGAGCAGCTTCAGATGAGGTGGAAAATGTTTGTGATGTACAGGCTTATTAGATTAGAAAGTAAAGGGTAATATAATGCCTACATCTATCTACACAGCAGTGAAGAGTAAAAAGAGCTTCATGTCAAATTACCTGGATAATGTTTCTATTATTTAGCGTGATGTCCACGGGCAAAGCACAAAATTTGATCATTTTGAGAAGTATTTTAATTCAATTTTGTCCTCTTGGCAGAGTCCAGGTAAGAGGACAGAAGATTGATTCATCCAAATCTCCCTCCAACCCCAACATCCTAGGAGGTCACACCTATAATCTAGTCACACCATCCAGAAGAAACTCGGAATACACAAGTAAGTAACATGAAATGTTCAAACACACTTTGTAGATGAAAAGTATTTTCTGTTTTGTGATACCTTACAGATATCAGGTTCGCTTTTAAAAGATTGGTGTCTTAGAACATTTTCTACATCAGCACATATACGTTTTCCTCCTTTATTTTAATAAAAGATCTATCTCCTTTTTCCCCAGTATCAGGGAGAATTGTTCCAATTTTTCACCATTTACTATGATGCTTCCCATAGGTTTTTGCAGACTTTTTTATTCAATTAAGGAAGTTTCTTCTGTTCTTATTTTGCAAAAAGGTTTTAGCAGGATAGGTGTTAAACTTTATAAAATGTTTTTTCATGCTTCTATTGAGTTGATTAAATCAATTCTTTGTTTTCTGTTTATGTGCTGAATTACATTGATTAATTATGTGCTGAATTACATTAAAACACTCTTGCATATGTGGAAAAATTCTTCTCAGAAATACTATATTATCCTTTATCCTTTTCATACACTACTGGATTTTATTTGTTAATATTTTGTAATATTTTTTACATTTATATTCATGAGAAAGTCTGTTTTCTAATTATTTCTTGGAAATCCTTGGGTTTTGGAATCAATTTATGCTGGCCTAATAAACAGAATTACACAGGATTCCTTTTTTTTCTATTTTCTAGAAGCATCTGCACAAGATTGGTTTACCTTTTGCTTTTGAAATTTTTGGAAAAAGTCACCAATAATGTCATCTGTGCCTGGAGTTTTGTTAGTGGGAAAGTTTAAATAATGAATTCAATTTCTTTAATAGATAGCAAACCATTCAGATTTTTGTTCCTTCCTTTTGTCAGCTTCCATAATTTGTATATTTCATGGAATTTGTTCATTTCATCCAAATTTCCAAATCTATTGGCCTAAAGGTGTTTGTTCTATCACATTCTTTTCTTTTTAATGTCTGTAGAATGTGTAGTGATGTCCCCTCTTTCCTATTAATTTCTCTTTTCCTTTTTTCTTTCTTCTTTCTTTTTCAAAAATTATTGTTAGTGTAGGTTTATCAACTTTATTACTCTTCTCAAGGAATTATTTTAGGATTTATTTATTTCTTCTATTATACTTATGTTTTCTATTTCACCGATTTATTGTATAGCTTGTAAAGGAATTTTTACCGGTTTTCTTTAAGCACAGAGAAATAAAAATTAAATAATTCAATAAAAGAATATACAAAATTTTTATACTGAGGCAGACCTTGTCAAATTTTAAGATAAGGTGATATATGCATATTTTTCAAAGTAGTACAAAAAAAATACAAACTGAAAAATGAAAGCTTCTTTCCCACACTCACCCAAATGCTTCTCTCCAAATATAAACGTATTTTTTCCAATTTCCTGTGATTCTATTCAGAAATATAAAAATATTCTACATTTATCTGCTTAACTCTATCTAGATATCTTTTATAATTTTTTTTAATTAACAGGATTGTACTCAGCACAATATATTTTACTCTATTCACTTAATAACGTATCTTAGACATCTTTTTTAAAAAGTACATATATATTTTCATTGTTCTCTTTGGAAGTTGTATGGCATTCCATTATGAAACTCTACTAATTTTCACTAAATATGTATTAATTTTTGAATCATTTTCAAAGTATTGCATGCACATGGCTGAAGTGCAAAAAAAAAATTATAGAAGGACTCATAAAAAAAATTAATGTTTCCCTACTTCTCCATACCTCCCCAATTCCAATCCTTAGATCAAATACTTTTAATCCTTTTAGCAATTTCTTCTCTATAATTCTAAATTATATAATAACTTAACTATTCCTTGATGTTTCAACTTTGGATATTTCTCTTGAATTCCTGACCTTAATTTGCAATTTGGTGGATCATAAGAGTAATGCAGAATAATGAGAACAATAATATCAGAAGTATTTAATATCGTGAAAAAGAAATTCTTGGTCCCTGCCTGTGGTAGGCAGAATAATGGTCCCCCAAAGATGCCCACATCCTAATCCGTGGATCCTGTGAAAATGTTACTTAAGATGGCAAAAAGGACTTTGCACATATGATTAAGGTTCCATAACCTTAATAAGATATGGAAATTATCCTGACTTCTCTAGGTCGGCTCAATCTAATCACACGAGTCCTCAAAAGTGTAGCTCCTTTCCCACTTTCAGATGGAGAGATGAAACATGAGAAGGACTCAACTTGCTGTTGCTGGCATTGAAATGGAGGAAGGAGGCTATGAACCAATGAATTGGGAAGTCTTTGGAAGCTGAGACTGGCCCTCCACTTATAGCTAGCAACTGGCCGTGCAATCTCAAGGAATTGAATCCTGCCAACAACCCAAATAAGCAAGGCCCAGACTCTTCCCTAGAGCTTCCAGAAAGTGAGGCAGCCCTGCCTGTATCTTGATATTAGCCTGGTGAGACCCATACCAGGCTTCTGACCTACAGGCCTGTAAGATAATAAGATCTGTGTTGTCTTAAGCCACTAAGTTTGTGGTAATTTGTTACAACAGCAATATAAAACTAATAAAGCACCCTCGCGTAGCTTACAGTCCAAAGGTGAAACAAAAAACTAAATTGGAAGTAACAATACAGTGAGGTATATTTTATGGGGTGTGGATGATGTGGCCCTGGCTGCACATTCAGAAAGACCCTCTAACCTAAAATTGATTTTGTTGAAAATGATGGTCATTTGTACAGTAAATGATGTACAGTAAATGATGGTCATTTGTACAGATATGGTCATTGTATAGTAAGTCCTCATTGAATATTGTAGATAGGTTCTGGACTCCAAGCAAAATGATGTATAATGAAACCAATTTTACTATAGGTTAATTGATATAAACAAAACTTAAGTTCCTAGGGCATCTCATCAACATTATAACGAAAGGACGTTGAACGAAACAATGTTTTTTGAAGACCTGCTGTGGTATGAGTACATCTGTGTGTATTAAATAAATGATTTGTTAAATGTAAACATTTAAATAATACAGTTGTGTTCCCCCTTTGAAGCATTTGTTTTGATATATTGCACATCTCAAAGAAAGAGGTCTGAGCCTCTCTCCTTAGCTCTTGGTGTTGAAAAGAAAGTGTGCCTCCTATGTAAGTTGAAGTGAATGGGGATGAGACATGTGAAAGGAGGCAGGGTTGAGCAGAGCCGGGTGGAGGTGAGACGGTGTGTTCCACAAGGAACGAACGACATGTGCAAAGGCCAATAGTAAAGTATAAATCATGGGCACAGAGGACCTGAGGGGAGACCAGAGCATCTGGGCCAGTGGGGGGCAACCGTGGCACTGGGGAAGCAGGTAGGGCATGTTGGTTCCTACCTACGGGCTATGCTTGGAGTTTGAACCTCACCCTAAGGGCAATGGAAAGCCATGGAAGGTTTAAGTAGTGAGCGGAGGGGAGGGCTGTGTAATGGGAGCCACATACTTGTTTCCTCTCTGGCATGATTCCCTGGTTGTAATACAATGTTCCTATTACGGTAGCTGCCCGTTTCCTCTGTGCATCTTGACCCTCTCCTGGGAAATGCTCTTATTTTTTTTTCCATTTTCTTTTTGACTCGTTATTTTAAATATTTTCAAAATATTTCGTTATTTTAAACAGAAAGAAGAGCACGATATCATTAACATCCACAAACCCATATCCTATATTTAACAATGTTAACATTTTGCCATTTCGAGTCATCTATTTTTTCTTTTTCCTGATGTTGGAGTAAATTACAGACAAGAAGACATTTTATCCTAAAATAGTTCAGTAAGAATCCCAAAGAAGGATATTATTCTACATAACCGCACATCAGTATCGTCCCTAACAGAATTAGGCCTATTATCATCTTAGCTTAGGCAATATTCCCACTTCCCTCATTGTCCCCAAATGTCTTTTACAACTATTTTGTTCAGTCTAAGATCAAAAGTCACGGATTTTATTAGATTATTATTTCTCTTGAGTCTCTTTTAATCAGAACCGTTAGGCACCACCACCCTTCCTTTATTTTCCCAAGACATTTAAACTTGTTAAAGAGATCAAGCCACTTGTCCTGTGGAATGTCCACTTTCTGGATTTGTTTAATGTTCTTCATAGTATTGATAAATTTGTTCCTCTGTCCCCTCTTCCCTGTAACCTGGTTTTAGAATCCTTTAGCACTTTCACCCTGAATACGTCTCCAGGGATGTGAGGTACTTCTCACTGCCTTCCGTCAGGGGCACGTCATGTCTGGTGGCCCCACCATGACATATGTCAAGGTCAATCTCTACTTAAGGCAATGACAGTGATGCGTTTTACATTTACGACCTGCAAATATCTGGAGGCTAACACATTGGCACCATGTGTATATCTACTTTTCCACCAACAGTGTGCCTAAAGATTTTTGTACCCATTCTTCATTTTTTTTGAAAAGGTTATTCCATAGGGGTTGCAAAACGGTCATATGTTTTTCGATCCAGAGATGAGCTAAACCATGACAGTGATCAAATTCTTTTGTTTGGAGGGTCACCTAATGTGGAAAACCTCAAGTGTCCCTCGTTTTCTTTTCCTACAGTTCTGCCTCTCTGGGTGTTGTCTGGAAGAGGCACGTTCAAGGTTGTCAGGCCTCATGTCCCTCCCTGCAGCCCAGGCGTACACATACACATACCTAGCCAACAACTAAGATTGGTTTTCAATGATTGACAGAATTACAGCCAGACAGCCAACTTCTAAGAGCAGAAGGTGTTCGAGGCAGCAGGAAGCACGAGGCCTGCACAGGACCTTCTCTTGCATGCACGGCTCTGTCACGAGGGCAGTCAATTACCCATCTCCTGTTTTTTTCTTTTTTTTTTTTTATGGGGTCACCCAGCCGAGGAGGAACCGTGGGCAGGAGGTTCATTCAGCCTTAAGGTTATAGCAAGAAAAGAGATCTTAATTTTCATTCCAGAGATTTATCATGACCACTAGAAATATTTCCAATGAAAGGCAAAGGAAGCTGAATTGACATGGTTTCTCATCCAATCAATGTCCCTGACTTCTCCTCCCTGACACAAGCACTTGGCAGAGCCACCCAGCACTTTTCTTGTGAATGGAGACTCTGTTAATTAAATACCACTGGCTTCCGGGAGACATTTTCTAGGCAATTATTGATTCTAATTCAACCTGGTGGAAACGTTCCCCACATTCTTGGGAGACCTCCCTGAGACAGCGACCTTTCCCCCAATCTTTTTTTGCTTTTACTATTTTTTTAACCTTCCTCGTGCATTTGGAAATGATACAATCCTCTAATAAAACCAAAATGAAAATAACTGGGCTCCTCAGTGTATTCAAGTATTCGTTCATTTCCAAAAGTGGAGGCATTTTATCCTTTGGGCCGCTTTTATCCCCTTTGTAAATTTAGATTGTATACCTATTGGCTGTTATTTTCTCCAGTTTCCCAACCACTAAACAGTTATAAATACAGGGATGCAGCTCAGGGGCCTTTCATGTGGCTCTTTTCTCTGGAAAACCACCGGTTTGGCATCCATTGGCTCCGCATGTTGGTCTAATATTCTGTCTGCTAAGGTAGCACTGCGGTTTAGCAAAGGGAAGGGGAAAATATACAGGGGAAGTGGAATGCCACACTATGGTGTAAAAGACTTGTTTTGAAAATCATTAAAGATACATCAAGGTTCACGAGGTCTTTGATTTCAGAACCAGGCACCAGGGGTCAGATGGCTGAAAACCCCTGCATATCGTCAGCACCATTTTGTGGGTCTTTGCACTTGTGCGTTTTCCTGGGGAGAAGGGTCATGACTTTCACCAGATCCTGCGAGTGGTTCATGTTCCAACTCACTCATGATTTTCGGTGCTCAGGAAGATACAGAAAAACGTATTGTATAGAAAGAAACTAAAAAACAAAATACACCTTATCGTATGACCTCCTCGGACAACAGCCCTGGTTCAGCCTGCTGTCCTCGTGTATAGAATGATAGCTCCTTTCAACTTTCAAAAGAGTCCTCCCTTGGATGAGCTCCCCATTTATAACCCTGGTTCCCAGTCTGTTGGCCTAATCTTACTCCCCTCTGCAATTCGGCGACACCACCCTTTTCCTAGTTCATCTCTTAATGGGACTTTCAACTAACCCCAGATCACGTCTTCTTGGCTCGTGGTCTGGCTAACTGTCTGGGAAATGGTAGTAGTGCTCCAGACTATTAGATCATAAAACCCCGCAGGGTAAGTCGGGCACAGGACCTGGCACACAGACAGGGCTATGGGAGGATGGTTCAGTAATGCTGTCCTGCCCAGAAACCGCCTCAGGAGGGTGCGAGTCAGACCTGTCGTGGGGCAGGTGGGGGGGGCACGAGAGGGGAGGGAAGGGGGAGAACAGGGAATGAGGACTCAGGTCAGGCCTCCTATTCACAAAGGATAACACTTCCAAACCAAATATAACCTTCTGGGCAGGGAGGGGGATGCAGGAGACTATATGAAAAGTTCTTAGGTACCATGACACTTTTATTTTTCAATGTTTTAAACATATAAGGAATCTGAAAAAATGCAAACATCCCAGGTCACTCTCAATCTCTGGAAAGCCCTAGACCCAAGATAGCTATTCACTCATTCAAGAAATATTAGTACGCACCTATGGTGAGCTGCACTCTGGGAACTCATTGTGGAGCAGAGCAGATGTGGGTCCTGCCCTCCCCAAACTCCCAGCTTATACTTGTGTGGGGTGTACAGAGGTTTTAGAGATGCTGCCAGATGCCAAACCTCTAGGACATTGTATGCATTTAATAAATCATCGTTATTAATATTATCCATCTCCGAATTTAGCACAGATGTTATCCATCTCTGAATTTCTCTTTACTTTGAATAAACAGGTTAATATTGTTTCTTTTTTTATATCCAGAAAATAATTGATATTTGATTGCTGGTGCCCTACTTATAAAATGAGAACCATCGGAGAATTACAAAGAATTGGTATTGCTAGAATGATACATTTAATAGGCTCGTTTCTATTCTCTGAATATTTAGACAGACAAATTAGGAATTAAGAAACTTATTTTAATTGAGATCTATATATATCTCCAAAAAATCAAATACAAATGTGCATGTACATGTGCAAACACACACACACACACATACACACACACACAAAATAGAAAATAAGACAGACACCCACACATCTTTTTCATTAGAAATATTGACAACAGAGGCTGGTTTCTCTTAGAGAATGTTACAATTACTTAAAGAGCTTGACAATTACTATCATCATATAAAATACTTCAAGGATTTTCGCTTGATTTTCTTGGTGCGTAGTAACTGTGGCTGCTTAATTAACCCTTACCTTTAACACCAGAAGTGTCACTTTGAAAGAGGGATGGAAAGGGGTTTTGAAAACATTATTCTCTGCAATTTATCTTTCTCTTTGGAAATAGTCACTTCAATAATAAACCCTGTCTGAAATGCGTTGCCTGCACTTGGTGAAAGCACTTTGGGAGGTCACGGATTTCACAACTCTAGTCTCTGCACACTGCAAGATCCTTCCTAGTCCGGTGTGATAAATCAACTTAATGTCTCCAATTACAGCTCGGGAATACGAGAGACAATTGGTTCAGAAGGAGCTGGCCCCTTTGCAAATTACGACCTTTTTATTTATTGTATATATCATGCTTGCCTTTTAGGCATTTTTATTTGAGGTGTCTGTAATTAATGATATGGTTCATTAGTTGGAGAACAGCTCACGCAGCTTGGCAGCACAGTAGTTCACAGCACTGTGGGACTTAACTAATTCCACATGGCTTCAAATATTTCCCTAATAGGGCCTTAGCAGGAATATTTTGAAGTGTACATAGCAAATGACATATTTCCAACCAAGAGTCCACAGTGGAGGTGTGGTATGCTGGATGGTGTTGTTTTTAGCGGATACCTAATTAATATCACCAGCTGCTTTTATTACTCCCCCGCTTTGACATCTATCAAACTCAGGTAATGGCATTTTAGGTTATTGATTAGAATGTTTTGGGGCTTGAGCTACTGAGAGTACACTGAACACCTGCAGCAGTGTGAGAGAGTTAAGTACATTGTTTTCCTTTGTATTAAACGCAAAGGACAGCCCAACCAGAAGGAGGAAAAGCCTTACGGGGCCCCATACTGTGAGGGGTGCACTGTTCTCAACGGACGCCAGCTCTGGCTACACATGTCAATCACCTGCAGAGCACTCAAAAACTCTGACCCTATTACAGAGATCAATTTAGTTTGTAGGGCCCAGGCATAAGTATTTTTTAAAAATTTCCCCAGGGTTAAGAGCCTCAGATATATTTTCAGGCCTGAGCCATCTTTTTAAAGCATTAGTTGGATTAAGCCTTGGTGGCTTCCCACTGTGTTCACGTGTCACATAAGCCTCTTGTGCCCTTGCATCCCTTCATGACCCAGCCCAGGACCTCATCTTCTATCACACCCACTCCCCACTCCCCTGGATGTACCTTTTACGCTGTTATTTCAACTCACAGAACTCTCATCTGCCCCAGGCCTCTGCGCACACTGTTCCCTTGTCTCAGGAGCACATTCACCACCATTTTGCCAGACTCGTTCGTGTTCATTGTTCAGGTTCCAGCTTAAATATCACCTAGCAAGGACATCTGTTCCTCCCAAATTAGAGTACATATGTCCCTGTGACTCTCCCAGCAGCCTGACTTTCCTTCTTCTCATTTCATACCACTTGCACTCGAGCATCTGTTTGTGTAACTCTTTGTACTACATCATCTCTCTTTCAAGAATATAGACTCGCCCGGGACTGGGCCTGCCTGGCTCACTGCTGTATCCCTCTAATCAGGACTTCATGTGACAAAGAGGAGATGCTGACAGAATGAATGAATGCCTAGATGAATGGCTGACATGTCACAAAATGACATAGGATTCAGAGAAATTGAACCTATCCTATGGAAAAACTTACAAGATATGACAATTAAGTCGCGAACTCATCCTAGAAAAAGTGCTACATACCTCACTGCTGAATATCACTACGGTCACCCTCGAAGTACTCCCCTTGGGAAGCTATGCACTGACGCCAGTGCCTTGTCTACCCTTCAAAGCAATTTTGGAACTCTTTTTCTGGAATGGCCGTCAGAGCTATCATCATATTACCCTTGATGTCCTAAATGACATCAAAATGTCTTCCTTTCAATATTGCCTTTATCTTCGGGTAAAGAAAGAAGTCATTGGGGGCCAGATCAGATGAGTAGGGAGGGTGTTCCAATACAGTTATTTGTTTACTGACTAAAAACTCCCTCACAGACAGTGCCATGTGAGCTGGTGCGTTGTCGTGATGCAAGAGCTCCTTCAGGACCATTTTTGCACACACCTTTCTCATGCCAAGATTTTCAGATAAGATTTTCCTGTTTCCACTATCAATGTTTACTTGGTCGGCTATGCTTCTCACAGTCATCTGACAATTTTGACGCACAATTCCACGAAATTTTGCAATGTTTTCATCAGTTCTGCTCGTTACTGGCTGCCCTGACCTCTCTTCATCAGTGACGCATTCTCTCCCCTCAGAAAAATGTTTAATCCATTTGTACACTGCTGTTTTCTTTATGGCATTATCCCCCATAAACTTGGACTAACATGTCTCTGATTTCACTTCCACTCTTGCTTAATTTAACAAGAAATTTAATGTTTGTGCATTGCTTTAATTCAAACTCAGACATTCTCGTGACAGCACACAAAAACACGCAACAACAATAACGAACGCCACTCAGCAAGACACCGCCACATGTCGACATGAACACAGCTGTGAGACACTGAAAGGTTATGAAACCTTACCGAGTTATTTGTACAGTGCTGCCAATGTAAGCGCATGGTGGCCAGTTTGCGAACATAATTGTCAGACCTTCGTACAAACTTACCATGAATAGTAGTCATATAGATTAAATGGTGACTCATTTAGAAACAATATGCTTTTATAGAGTAAGATTTACTCTCGGAAAGCTGAATGGAAGGAAAGTGCTGTTTAGAAATTTATCAAATTTTAACATCTCTGAGTTAAGAAATTTTAATACAGCTATTAGTGTCTCAGCATTTCAAATATGAGAAATAGAAAAGTAAAGGTTTGTGAAAATTTGTTTTCACTGTATTTATCCTCCAGAAATCTCACAAGTCATAAAACATGTAATATTAAGTTAAAGCATCTATTTGAGTAGTTCATGTCTCTCTTTGTGATATTTCTGATCATTTTAATTTCACCTCTAACAGTCCTTTATCCTCCAATGGGAATATAATGATAAAGAACCAAGAAGGTGAATGAAGGATTAAGGGTTAATTTAATACAAAAATAAAATAACTCTGAGGTTTGGGCACTTCCCTGGGAAGATGATAGAGATATAGAAATAGATACAGATGTAGTATTTAAATAATAAATGCTTGCACTTAGTTACAGTAAGATATGATAGCTGTATCCTTCATCTGAATTCTGGAGAAGATTGCCTAACTTTGCAAGAAGTGCCATGGATCCGGAAGGGAAAAACTAGTGTTCTAGCCTTGGATCTGCCATAACAGCTCTGTGACCTTGGACACACAGCAGAGTGAAGGCGGTGGAGATAGTAACATTCAAATCCATACCTGCCTCACATGTTTTTTGTTAATCTTTGAGATAATTGGTCTATCAGGAGGAAAGACAAAATCTCATCAATTCTTCTTCTAGTATTCATCAAGAATGGACTAGGGATGGAGGAGAAGAGGGAAGCAATTGCCCTAGCACCTGGAATCCTCAAAGTGTTAAGTTTAGCCCATGGTTACGATGAATTCAAGTCTCCCGTCTGCTAAGACCAACTAGGGACAAGCCTTCAAGGAAAAGTCCTCCTATGTCACTTGATGACAAAATGTTTTCAAGAGCTACTCCCACCTTTGATCTCTGCCCCCAAAGAACCCAAAGGAAACTCTGGAATTATTTCACTGAATTGCAAACTGAACATTTCCCAGGTCACAGATTGTCCATTTGAGTGTCATGCTTCACCCATGTGTTTTGGCCAAATGTAATGTACCTTCTAAAATTTTGGAAAACTAAAATGATTGATATCAGCTTTTCCAATGGTTTCAAACTTGATTCCTTATTATTACAGTTATTTAGATAATTTTCTTGATCTCCACAAAAAAGTGTGAAAAGCAGATGTAATTTTCCCTCCAACTTATGTTTGGGGAAATTGAAATCTCAGTTCCCTCTAGGAAAGTCAGCTTTTCTAAAGGACTCCTCTTCATGCTCACCAATGATTCTCCTTTTCAGACCTTTTTTTTTTTTCTTTATTGGCATAAATCACTATGTGTGATTGTTGTATTAGTTTCCTTACTTTTTCGTCCATATCCCATCTGGACCTGTGTTGTCCAATCGGGCAACCACCAGACACATGTGGCTATTGAGCACTTGAAATGGGGCTGGTCCAAATCTGGATATGCTATTAATGTAGAACGCACACTGGATTTTAAAGAAGTGCTCGCAAAATATACCTAATTAAAATTTTCTTAGAGTGCCATAATATTTTAGGCATATGGGGTAAATAAAAGATACTATTGCAATGAATTTCATCTATTTCTTTTTTTTTAATGTGGCTATCAGAAAATTTTAAATTGCATACGAGGCTAGTATTTGTGGCCTGCTGTACAGCGCTGGTCTAGAGGGTATGGTCTTCAGGCTCAGGGACAAGTTCTGTCTTATTTACACCCATTCTTGCGCATCAGTTCTTGCACACTTGTTGTACACCGGTTCTAAGTACAGGGCCTGATGCACGTTTGATGTCCCTACACCCCCAAAACAAAAACACTGGTGATTGAATGAATGAAGCAACAACCACATCCAAAGCTTTGTAGGAATTCCCATTATGAATTCAAATCTAAAAGCTGCAAGCTGTTAAGTAAACTCGTTAACTAAAAAGCTTTAAACCATTGATTTTAGAACTTGTTTGGGGTGCATCTGTCAGATCACCACTTGTTTGAGGCCTCTTTTATGGCACCTCAGAGCATCCATGGTGATACTCAGAGAACACAGCCAGAAAAATGGCTTTCAGCCTCCCTTTGTACATCTCGATGTGTTTCTGAGAGGACCCAAAGCAGACTGAAAAAGATAAGCCTTTCTCTATAGATGGACTATAGTCTTGTAATCTTGATATGTTATTATAAGGTCACTATCACAAACTACTAGCCAGATGACCTAATTCTTTTACTCATTGTTAATCCCTCTGGCTTTAGACCTTGGCAAGTCCCTGACCCTTGATGTGCCCAAAATTTCCTCCTCCATAAACAACACACAACAATATTTGAGCTGGGTCCTTTATTGGGTTGTTGTAAAGCTCTAGTGAAATGTTAACCAGTATAAAGATTTTTTTTTAGAATAAACAACATGTCTTACATAGTAATGAAAAAGGAAAATAAATAAATACGAGTACCTTCGTCAGTAGTAAATCCCAATCATTCTGCATACACAGAGGATATTCAGAAACTTTTTCTGAGGGCTAAAAACAAAACTTGTTTCTTGAAGGGAATCTCACCCCCTGCAATTCCTTCCCATATGTTTCCAAGAAAATGATGTCTTTGAAGGTAATAAAGAAATTGTCGGGAATGCTCAGCGCACAGTGGATGGACACCAGCTGGCAGAGGAGCTAGCTGGTGTTGCTGTGGGTGAGATGGGAAGAACCGGTTCCAGCCCCTTCACCAAACTGACCACCCTGCCGGGGAAGCCATCCCAGCGATTTGGAAGGTGAGTTCCTTACCTTCAGCTTACTCTATATATCTTAAATGTAATCCAGCAATGTTTAACAAACAAGACTGTTCATTGCCCTGGTTTGTTCTTTGTAATTCATTTTAGACACAAATCGACAACATGAATTTGTGAGAGACTATTGGGTATAATTTTAAGTACCCAGATTTTTCAAACAAAATTGCCAACATAAAGATTGGTGTGCTTTGCCTATGTGTACATGTTAAATCTGGCAATAGATGCTATGCTGTTTCCAAGATCTTCAACATGTGTGGCAACATTTCAGTCTCAACACCAAATAAAAAATCAGACAGAGGGAATAGATAAATATATATGTAAATTCTTTCCATAATGCAGATATTTTCTGGCTCAAAGTATTGTTTGTTAATGAGGATCTAACTTTCCTAGGTGTTCTATTAGAGAAAACGCTTCATTTGTATCCCTATACCTTTGAGGACATTTTTGCTGCCCATCCCCAGGTAGTGTGCAGTCCTAAGTCTACCTGAATAGTCCAGGAAGAGTAAGAATTATTTTTCCTAAGAATCTGTGACTCTGTTAGAAGGGTAAGCTAGACACTAGCCCTTTGTGGATTTCAGATATTTTGGCTGATTTGTTTGTTCTGGTATAATTCCACCTAAAGCTCTTGAATAATGAGCAAAGTTACGTTTGTCAATTGATGATATTGGAATAGCATTGATGCTATGTTCAAATATCTCAGTCTTTGTCTAAGACAACTAAAACATCTAACGATAACTGTTTCAAGGGTTTAAGGTTCTTCCTGGACCCTTTTCTTCAGCAAAGTTATTTAAGAAAATCTAAATGACTCTAAAATAATTGAGATGATTGAAAGGGTCCCTTTCAAATTAGATGAGCAGGCATCTGGATTAGACTTGGGATTCTCCAACCCTCAGTGGCAAAGAGATGGTGAATGAACATTTTATAATGCAAACATTGTTGCTTACCAAGGGGTATGTCAATAATTTGCACTAGACAAATACAATCAGAGTGAATGTTTGGGGGTGATATAAAGGTCAAATAAACTGATTTCAGATCTTTGGTCCTTTATTTCTACAATTGCCTCATTTCTTATATAAGTGTAAGATGACTTAGTATATATTTAGTGCATGGATACATATAAATGCATTACCCTTCCTCAGAGCTAGTACCCCGACTACAGTACAACACTGAACTCAAGCTAGATATTCACTGTTTTCTAGTCACATCTTCAGCAAGTGGCAAGTGGACTTTGGTCTTCTCCAACTGTGAAGAAATGAGTATCCCTAAATCCAGTCTTTTCTTCTAAGCAGCTGGTTCAACCATTAGCTGTCATGTAATATTTACTTTCCAGATTTGAAATCTAGGTTGTCTCTGACTCGTGTCCTTAGCACAGTAAATAAGGTTATTTTCTCACATCCCCCCGTTTTTGTGATGTCCCCTGATCTGGACCTCAGTAATGTTCTCTATTTCAGGTTTCCCTTCGGCTTATTTCATGACCATTCTGGGGCTGCTTCTTCAGGCATTGTTAGTGGCAATTAACCGCCACAGTCCCCTGTGCCATTTTTGACCCATTGGCCCAAACTGAGTCTCTCATTAATTCTGGGCCCTCTCTTTTCAGAGAACAGTGCTGCCTCCATTGTCTCTCTGGGCATGGCTTTATAAACTTGTGAGAAAGCTAGTTCTGTCTTAATCTTTATTCTGGAGGCTTTTTCTTTGGCTGATGGTAATCTATGATGAATATCTTGCTTTTGCTGAAGGAAGCTGGCTTCTGGGCATGGAACATTTATCTCTGTTTCAAGGTTTCACACCCCTTTGCAGTAGTCTTTTCCAACTGAATTGGCAATGTTCTTATCGTCAATGAAAACAATAAAGATTAATCATTGGTCCCTTCATGGTCTTTGGTAGATCATTAATCAACAGGGCTTCTGCATTGTGCGGCGTTATTGGCCCCAACCTGCCTATTTCCATGGGGCAGATCAATCATTACTGCTTGCGGAGAGTACACTCACTCTTCCCCAACAACGAGACTCACATACAGCCATCTGCCCTGGCTCTCACTCTAATCTGAGCAGTTTCTTTCATAGGCACTTTGACTTGCTACCTGCTATAGAAAGAGCGTGCTTTAGGGATGAATTAATGAGACATTGTCAGTGGTGTCTGGCACATGCTGAGCTACTCTGGATCTGATTAGGGTATGTGTCACCTACGCTTACGCTTTAAGTCTTCTTAACTTTTAGACCAATTCTATTATTTCCAATAATCAGAGTAGAACGAGCTCCTTTTAAGGGAGGGCTTGTGACTTGCCCTTTCTGCGTGTACGTAGTGCTACACTCACCTTTCCGTTTGTGTATCACAACAGTCCTGTGAGGGGTGTGTACTGCTGTGGTGCCCATTTTGCAGATTAGAAAGTCAAAGTAATGAAGCAGTAAAGTCATTTGATCAAGACCACAGAATTAGTAGTGATGTATTTAGATGTGGTTGAAACAACAGCAAGTCACAAGACATTACAACTGAACCTGGACCTCCCCTGGATTAACCTGTATGATTAAGGCAGTCTTACTGTTCTCATACATTCCTGACATCTCTGTCCTCCTTCCTTTCTGTAGGAGAGTAAGGAGCCTCGATCACTGTCACCCTTCTCAGCTAAAGATATTAAGCCAGTTGACTCTGAGCCATCTGCTCACAAAATTTTGTCCATTGCATTGGGCAGAGAGAATTTACACCCAACTGTTTCTCAGGACACTGAATTTCATAGATGGTAATGAACCTTAGGGCAGCTTTGTTCCAGTCATTCACATACAGTTAACTTTTGAAATGGGCACTGGCCCCCGAGTGCCGAAAAGTCAGGAAGATGCTTGTGTGGGTTTCTTTAACCCTTTGCCACTAATAAAAATTTTCATCTGTGATCAGTTTAATATTGTATTTTTTTCTTTTCTTGTCTTTCTTTCTTTCTTTCTTTTTTTTTTTTTTTAAAGTAAAACTGGTAATAAAAAAGCTGAAATGTCATCCGGCCAATAAACTCTTTGGCCAGTCTTCAAAATCACCCAATAAGTTAAGGAAACAGTTAATGTATTAAACAGAGTGTAGGAAGTGGACATAAATTAACTAAGCTTCTGTATATTGTTTTAACTTTAAACGATATTTTGAAGGCTGTAAGCACCCAGGAAAGAAAATAGCCTAGCGAGATCCATTCCCCTTCACCAGCTCTCAGACACCCCGTATCCCAGGAGAACTTAATTAAGGTCTCTTATGTTACTTTCACATTTGCCACCTCCACACTGACTCTGTTCAAAGAAGTTCTGCCCCAATGATGGGTCAAGGCATGAGCGAGCATAAATTACCTGGTAAGCCAGCAGCTCCCGGTCAGAATGGCGGACCTCAGACCAGGCATGCCTTTCACCCCTGAGAATCCCAGGGGGACCCAGAGCCTCTCCTGCCTCTGGTCCAGGAACTAAAGCCCAGGACTGAAGCAAAGGAGAGCATGAGAAAGGATGTGCACAGCTGGGAGCCTGTGGGTCCGGTGGTCACTTTCGGTACGTGGCCCAGGGCACATGCTTAGGGAGAAGGGAGACACCTTTCGGATGATAGGCCATGAAAGTTGGGGACGATACTCTGTGGAAAGACAAAGTTGTCCTGCCTTGTGCAACGATCTCAGATATGCTGAAACTCCCTTAGAAAACTGGCTGGAGGCTACTACTGAGGCTTGCTTTTTTCATTTACTATATACTTATTTCACAAATAATACATGTTCCTTGTTGAAACACTAAAAAATTCAAATGAGCAAAAATGAAGTACATAAATACTACCTGAAGTCTTGCCCACCTTCCTGTTCCACTGAGATGACCTCTGTCAGCATTTTGCTGAATGCCTTTCATGTTTTTTTTGCTTTTAAATGGGGAGGAAATACATACACTTTCACTCCTTCTTCACACACAAATGGAATCAAATGTTTTAAATGTTTTTCTCTTAATATAGCTTAAAACATCTTTCTATGTCAATTAGTATGACTTGCTTCTAATTTCGGTCAAAACGAGATTGGGATGAACAGGCCTCTCCTTACCATTTGTGAATCTGGAACCTGTTCCACCCAAGAGAACACATGAAGGCTGACATAGCATGTGTCTAAATATTTTAAAGTTGTGAAGCCAGCCTACAAGCTGTTATATGAAAAATATTTTATCCTCCAATCTTGATAAACGTGATTTTATAAGAACCTGACTGGTCAAGTTCAAATGTAGACTGTTCAGACCCCTTGGGTTCCATGCTGGAACACAGCAATGCCAGGTGAGCAGGCCCCTGGCCTTTGTACCCTCCAACCAGTCCCAGCGAATCCTGTACAATATGGGGTCTCATGTTCAAATTTTGTCTACACTGCCTGAAAAGAGCCAGCCCTTAGGTCTAGGGATGAGCCCACTGGTGGCCCAGTCTCCCTTTGGGAGGTGGACCTGGGAGCTCAGGGCCTTTCCCAGGTCCTGTGCACCTGAGGTGTGGTCTCGAGGAGGGGGCACAGGGTGGACACGCTCCCTCAGTGCGGGTCTAGCTCATCCTGAAAGGAAAGGCAAGGCTGGCTGGAGTGGGCCAGAGGAATCCCCTAAAGTCTGAGGCTCATGGAGGGTGGTACTGGTGACTGGCATCATTGCACTGATATTTATATACTTCTCCAATGATTTCCACAGGTTAGAAGTGCATTAGCTGAATCAAAAAGTAAGGCGTTTGTCGTGACATTCCTGAAACCTGGCTCTACCTCACAATCCCACCAATAGTACAGGAAAGTGCCTCTAAGTACAGGCCATGAGCACATCGACCTTGAGTAATGTAATTCTTTTCCATTACTACCAATTTGATTGATAAGCACGACATATTACTGATTCAACTCACATCTTGTTACTTAATATGAGATGAATCCATTGTCACATCAGTATTTCAACTTCCGTGAATTAACTAATCACATCTTTTGTCTTTGTATTGGATGGTTTCATTTGTTCTATTTGGGCTCTCGATACATTGAAGATATTAGCCCTTTGGCATACCCATGAACAAACTATTCTTGAGCTAGGTAAATTATGTTTGCTCTTACTCTCCTTTTCTGGATCTATTACCTCTCAAAGATGAGTTCCAAAAATGGACCATTTTTAGAAATCAATAATTCTGGACTCCATGACCTGGTTATGTAGGTCAATTCAACTTAACAAATATCTGTTCATTACTTGTATGTGCTTGGCAGAGTGACAGACAGAATTCTACAATTGTATTAAAAATTATATAGGCTCAATATTAAAACAAAATGGAGTTACTATTATAGGAACATGAGAACACCTTGGAATTTACCACCATCCCCTGCTTATCACTAAGGAGATGATGTCCTCTTAGAGGCAGAGGGTTGCGTGCCTAAATGTATGGACGTATGAATTACAGATAAGTATAATTCTTGTTTGGTACCCAAAGCCATGTGTGCTGTATTTTCTTGGGGTCTATACAATTTTCAAGGATAATTTCAATTACATGCAATTTTCAACTTAAACAATGAAGTTAGCCCTGTAATAATGTGACATCATTGTACACCAATTACTTTTAGAAAAGCAATAAAATAATAATAATAGGCACAATGTCAACACATTGGAGGACATGGAAGAGGGACACAATGATTCTTATTGATGGACCCCCATGAGAAGCCCCCATGAGAAGCACTATCTTGAGAGAAAGGTATTTGGTGAGTTAGAAATACTGAATGTTTATTAAATATAGCTGTGATGCCGTTCCCTGTGCTAAGTGAATTGTATTATCTCATTTAATCCTTGAGACACTCCTGTTATGAGATGCGTGCCTTTAAATAATTGTATTATCCCCATTCTACAGATAAGGAAATGGGCAATGACAGATTAAGTAAGCTGTAAGAGGTGGCATAGACAGTAAGACAGTGGATTTGTTCCACTGGGCTTTGGAGCCTGCTTTCTTATCTGCTACTCTGATCTCTACTGCCTCCCATGATAGCCTCTGACATTCTGGGCAACCTCGCTACCCGGAAGCAAGGTGTAGAGATGGGGCGATACAAAGTATATTTGTGAAATGGACCTGTAAATCTAGAAACGGATGAAAGGATGATAAACACCTGGAATTGTGCTGCTACAGCCCTTTCCAGGGCACATGGTGCTCCGTCCTTCTGAAAATGCATTCACCATAGACTCCGTCTCAAAACCTCCCTCCATGTTGTCAGTGCCAATCAGGAGAAGTCATGCTATTCTTGGGCTACAACCAAAGTTCTTTACCTGAGTCCAAGGATTATCTGGGTCCAAGTTTAGAGAATATGGTTAAGAGTGTACACTTATACAAACGTGTTTATTCTCTGAGAAGACAGTCCATAGCTTTCAGCAGATTCTCAGTAGAATCTATGTCCCAGGATAGATTGTAAACCACTGGTGAGGATTGAAGAAATTTTGGGGTATATCAAGAGATCGCTATAACCAAAATTGGGGAATAAACTCTGGGGTCTTTAGTTCATCAAATATTTATTGAGTTTATGCCATATGCTGATCTTCGTGTCGGGGGCTGGTGGTACAAAGAGTTGGAAGCCAATTGAGTAGGGAAAAAAATGGGGGGTGCTAAGAATTTGGGGCTTTATTCATATGCAAAGAAGAAGAATGGTTTTGTTGTGTGATGTTATGATGTTGTGTGGTGTTGTAATTTTATGTTGTATGGTCTTCATCTGCTTCTGCCTCATAGGAGAGAGCTGGTAATCAGCCATTCCCATAAAGCCATCACCCGAAAGTTCAGGGTGTATGTTTTGATTCCTTTTTGGGACATGGCAGGGGTTACTTTGAACAGGATAAGGAACCATGCCACACTGAACTTAAGTCAGGGTTATGGAGGCTGAGAACTCTCTATCTTCTGAACCAGAATGGTCTCTCACTATTTGCATGCATGCATTTGAACACATGTTCATTCGGGTTTATGAGAGAGAATGAAGGCAAAGTTATCTGAAAACATTAATAAATCTACTGTTGTCTAACCCCCTCATTACTCACACTGGGAAACTGAGAGGAGAAAAGGGAAGAGAAGGGCCATGTGGTAAGTCAACATTAGGGCTGAGACTACAATCCAGATCCCATGTTCCCATCCCAGGGTCCAAATAATAAGAATTCTGTTTACAATTTATGAAGTATGTTCATATCCTTAGTATCCATTAATCCAGATGCTGTTTTCTTACAAAGCCCTATGGATCAGTCCCTCCAAACCACAAGCTAATGGAATTGCCCCCTTGTCCATAGGTGTGGATCTCTGTGGCTTCAAACTGGGCTTTGTGTGCCTTTGAGGTACAGAAGTACATCTCTTGGAGTGTGTATGCGCAGGGAGTTTTAGAACAATCTGTTTCCATAGCCTCTACTATACTCACGGCTAAAGCTGATTTAGTTGATAATATGCCAACAGTCGAGATAGGTCTTAGTTTGTTTGAATTCCCCCAGCAGCATGCACAGTAACAAAGATTCTAGTGCAAAGAGTTAATTTGGAAGGTGAACCCAGGAAATACCTGTAGGGGAGTGAGGATCGGAGATGGGGAAGGAAAGGCAGCCTATGAAGAGTGTGTCGTCCAGCCTTAATCCTGCTGGGGGATCTCTGGGAGCCAGGGTAGCACATGATGGAGATGGGGACTGTATGGATGGAGCAGGCTTCCTGTTCCAGAGAAAGCTCTCAGGTGAAGACATGGAGCATCAGTAGTTCCCAGAAAAGCATCATACCAGTTCACTTTCCCACCTGCCCTTTTACAATCACTCTTTTGCTCCATTACAAAAGAAGGGCCTCTCTCTCACCCACCCAGTTTTTACTGTGGTCCTCTGCCCAAGGTGTACAATGTCCCCGCATGCCAAACAAAGGGACAACTTAAAGGGCTCAAACGTTGTGTCCACAAAGCCTTCCTTCCTGAATGCACTGTAAACCTACCCCTATTCATTTCATTAAGAGATGTATTACCGATAGAATTGTACATTTTCTTTCATAAGATTTCATCGAAATGCATAATATGTTTATATTTTCATTATGTATTAGTACTACATAATGACAACTCAACCCAGAATAATTTTTTTATTTATAAATTTAAGGTCACAGGAGATTCTAAATTCTAATTTATATGCATATTTATGTCACAGAGTATTATGATAGGTAATCGTTAAGGGATTTTCAATCATAGAAACGTATTACACTGATATAAAATTCTATAGGAAAAGTGAATGGAATACCATTTCAAGGAAAAATGTGTAATTTCTCAAAGAACTTGTTCATTTATATTTTAAACGGTGGGTTTCAAGGCACCAATGCATTTATATTCCATTGGGTGTATTTTAAAATGGTAAAATATTTCTATAATAAAATTTCAATAGTTCCAATATGCTGCAACTATTTAAACATGTTGAGAACTGTTAGTTGTGAAATAAAAAGATGAAAGATCATACGTAAGTTTTCAAAGCTCTTTTAGGGAGGGGCATAGGAGCAAGGAAGTTGAGAAATGACCTGATCTTGGCTACTTTTCGCCTTCTTTGTCTCCATTTAGGCTAGTGGTTCCCACCTATCCCATACTGGTGGCATATTTGTAACCTTTGTATGGTGAAATGCAATGCATACAGAACAGTGTATAAGTGATTTATCACTAAGTGAAATTACAGGTAACCATCGCCACATCAAGACACAGAACATTCCAAGCCGCAGAGGCCCACCCCATGCCTGAGGAGACCCCGAGCTTGATCTTTAAGGAAATCATTTCCTTGCCTTCCTTTATGGTTTTGTCAGTTAAGCATGCATTCCTAAACATTACAGTTTCGCCTGTTTTTTTCTCCCTGTGCTTTATATAAGCAGATCCATATAGCACATATCCTTTAGGATCTAGCGTTTTTCACTCGACAGTGTGGGTTATTCATCCATGTTGATTCATTTTTGTTGATATATTTAATTCATTATCATAGCCCTACGCCAAGTATTCCATTTTATGAATATACCGCCATTTATGTATCCATCTTAATGCCGATAGACTTTTGGGGTTGTTTGTATCTCTGGAGTTATGTGAATGACACTTACATGAGCTTTCCCGTGCTCACACTTCTGTTGAGGATATGCCTAGGGCTGGAATTAGGGGGTCATATGGTAAGGATAAGTTCAGGTTCAGTAATCAATGCCAAGATGTTGTTAAAAAAATTTGCATTATTTTTTACTCCCATTGGCTGCACCTGAGAATTCCCATTAGTTCTCACTGATTCTGATACTTCCTATTATTATACAATTTCTTCATTTTAGCCCTTCTGATGGATGTGTCATGGCATCTTCTTGTATTTTTAAATTACAGTTCCTTGTTTATGAGAAAAGTTGAGCACCTCTTTGTATGTTTGACCTTTTGGATATCCTCTTTGATGAAGCGGAGCTTCTTGGCCATTTTTCTGTTTGGCGATCTTATTTATTTTAAGATTTCTTTCTATATTCTCAATGCAAACTTTGTCAATTATATGTTGTCAATGTCTTCTGTTTTTTATGCTAAATTTTCATTCTTGTAAGGGTGTATTTTGGTGGAGTGCAGAAATGTTAGTTGTCAGATTAAAAAGGTAAAAGAGCATATATTAAGTTTTCAAAGTTCTTTTAGGGAGGGGTATAGGAGCAAGAAAATTTAGAAATGATCTGATCTCAAATAGTTGTTGCCTTCTTTGTTTTTAGGGTTAGCTTTTTGTGGCCTGTTTAAATAACCACTCCCTACTCCATGGTTATGAAGATATTCTCCTATATTGGTTCTAGAAGCTTTATTGTTTTACTTCTACAATCTACCTAAAATTGATTTTTGTGTATGGTGATAAAGGAGTAAAGTCTTTTCTTTAACATGGAAAGCAAATCGATCCAGCAGAACTTATTGAAACTGTCCTTTCTCCACTGATTTGTAGAGTAAGTTTGTCCTAAATCAACTGTCCACATATGTGGAGGTCTGTTTCTGGCCTCTTTTTTCTGCTCCAGTGGTCTATTTGGCTGTTCTTGTGTCATTACCACCCCATCTAATGAACCACAAATTTAATGTTGTAGAGCTAGTCTTCCCACTACTTTCTTCTTCATTAGGATGGTCTTAGCTTTTCTCCTTTGTTGCTTCCACAGAAATTTCAGAATTAACTCGTCAATATCCAGAAAAATGGCTGGGATTTTGACAGAGTTGAATTGACTATATAGATTAGAGTGAACCTCTGTAAAGACTAAGCCTTGAGCTCTATAAAACATCTGCCTTCCTCCAGTTATTTAGACCTCCTTTAACTTCAGTAAGGTTTTATGATTTTCGATGTGAATGTCTTGCACATTGTTTGAGCTGCCCCCAGGTAGTGGATGCTTCTCAATGCAATTATCAGTGGTAAAATTTTTAATTATTTTTGTAAAGTTTTAAATTATTTTTTCAGTATTTCCATAATTTTAGATAAGAACAACAACATATTTCTTTCATATTATCCTTGTATCTAGTAAGCTTGATAAATTATTTCTAATGGTTTGTAGATTCTTTTGGATTCTACAAATATATATTTATTTCATCTGGAAATAATAATAGCTTTTTTTCTTTCACTTGTTATACATACTAATTATTGATCTTGCCTCTTTGTACGAACCAGGATGTGCAGGATAACGTAGAACAAAGTGGTACAAATGGGCATCACTGTCTTTTTCCCCATCACATAAGAACAGCTTTTAACATTTCACTATTGATGACAACATATCTTACATGCCTTTGGAGATACTTTTATTAGATGACAGAAGTTCCATCCTATTTAAAGCTTGTTAAGAGTTTTTAATCATAAAAGGGTGTTAAATTTTACTAAACACTTTTCCCACGTATATTGAGATGCTCATGTGCCCCCATTTATTCTATTAACATAGTGATTTACACTGACCGGTTTTCAAGTGTTAAAACAACCTTGAACTCCTGGAACAAACCCAATTTGGTTGTGATGTGTTATGCTTTCCGTAATCAGTAGATCTGGTTTGCTGATATTTTGCTTAGGATTTTTGCATCTATGTTCATGAGAGAGGCTGACCTATAATTTTCCTTTCTGTAATGTCCTTGTTAGGTGTCGATATCAGGTTATTCTGGCTTCATTAAATGGGTTACAAAGCATTTCCTGTTTCTATTCTCCCTAAGAGTTTGCATTCCATTTTTCTGTCCCTTTGGGTGTCATTCTGGTTTTCTCACGGGGCCTGTCTTCCACCTTACTTTTCAGTTGTGTTGAATATGCTATTAAACTGTTCATTTCAATTACTCTGTGATTCAATTTTAGTTTCTATTTACTTGCTTTCTTAGTTTCCTATTGACATTTTCAGTATTATCTTTTTGAACCATAGCATATCGTTGAGGATCCCATTATCTAATACTCTTTGGATTTATTTCTACTATCTGTTATTTCTGTTAGGTTTTGATTCCATTGTCCTGTCTCCTTGCCGGGGAAGGAGAATCAGACCAAGGCACAAGACCAGCCCAGACTGATGATGTGGAAAAATAGACTCCACTGCTTGATGGGAGGAGCAACAGTCACATGACAAAGGACAAGGATCAGAACAGGGACAATCCATCTGCATTTCAATGGATTAATTTCTAATTCCTAAAATAGTGGGAATTAATCATGCTTGCCTTTCAATTTCTACTCATCTTAGAACGGAGTCACATTTTCCTTTTATCCACTCTCATACCACCACTTCTTCCTCCTTTGTAACACTTATCCCTATAATAAATTTTAGATTTATATGGGAGTTTCATTGATTAGTATGCATCTTTAGCACCCCCTTATCCATTAATAGCATTTTTAATAAGTCACAAAGTATAAAACGGCAGCAACTGGACTATGATACCTACTCTGTATCCCCTTCTAAGTCAGTGCATAACATGTGTGAGGTGCATAATAAATATCAATGGAGTGAAAAATAAAAATAGAAATTGGAGAGCTGACCATGTGAGAAAAGTACCACTATGTATTCCCATTTTTCAGACGACAAAATTTAGGCCAAGGGAGATTACAGAGCTGGTTAGTGACAGCTCTGCAATCTGTCTCATTATAAAATCCGGCTGTTGGCCACTGCACATGCTGCCACACCTCCCGGTTTACGTACTTTGAAACAGGAAAGCCCCGCAGTCCAGAGCAGGCATTTTCACATAAGGCTCATTTGTGGATTAGAATTGGTTTTTTATGAAAGATAAGAGATTTGAACTGCTGCTGGCCTAACAATCATTACACAAGCCATTTAAATGCTTCTTCTTCTTCTTTTTTTTTAAGTATGTAATACCAACTGAGAGATAAACCAGATTTATTACCTTGGTGGCACAGGGGGCAGAAAATGGCCAATTTGTCATCTCTTTCTTGTTTTTGACTCACCAATGATTTCATGTGGCAGAGGCAGTTTACATTCAGAAATTTCCCTTTCACACCTGTCAGATCAGTTTCTCGGGATCATTAATCCCTAAGACTCAGGGCAGGCACAGAGCTGGCTGCTCACTCAGTTTGTTCTCAGGATAAAGTCAGTGCGGGACAAGGTGAAGATGGCCACAGTGTGGTTTAGTCGGCCAGTCTGACAGAACAGCTGCCCAGCCCAGGCTCGATACTACAAAAACTGACAGAACCAAGCTCGATACTACAAAGTCCTATTATGGAAAGCAGCCTTGACTGAAATAGTCTTTCACTGAGGTTTGGCTTTGGAGTCAAAAGACCAAGTGTGAGTTTTAACTATGTCTTTTACCAGCTGGGAGACCTTGTGGAAAGTTACTTAATCTCTCTGAACTTCCATTTTGTCATTTGTAATATGGGATGGGTGATACCTAATCCATCAGCCTCTGAGGGTTAATTTAGAGAATCATAAAATATTAAGGTTCTTCGTCTAAAGGAGTGTTGTTTTAGCCTGACCGGCATAATTCCCTCTTCTCCAGGGAACAGTGCACCACATTTCCTCTGGAGAAACACTATTCCTTGACAATCGATCTATGGGTTTCAGGTTGGCTTCCATTCATGGCTCCAGGGATAGAAGATATAATTCAGGCCTGGCCAACGAGGAAATTCTATCACCCTGACCACACTCCAAAGTGATTGCTTCATAGACAAGCATGTGACCAAATGTAATCAGAGTGAACCCAGGACTTGAACCCAAAAGGGTGTAGGTGGGGAGTTGCTTTCTATTATCTTGCCATCACGTGGAGCCTGGGCATGAGTCCAGAAGAGATGACAGAGAACCTGCAGATGAGTGCCAGGTCTTACTGACATCATTTAAGTTCCTGGATTAAGCCACACCTGAAGGCTGTGTACCTGGACTTTTTTTTATTATTTAATTCAATGAATATCCTTTGTCAATCAAAAGTGCTAGTTGAACTTTTTAAAAGAAACCTCTTTATATTATTCCCCCATTTCACAGATGAGAAAACGAAGGTTCAAAGATGAGTCATAGTCACATGTCTCTAAGCACATGTGAAATGTAAACTGCCTGCATAAAAATGGAGCTTGTCATTGCCAGGCCCTCTTCTCTGTACTTTTCCTCACTCTTGTCCCCCTGCTATGTTTTTCTTCTCCCTTCGTTCCACCAAAGGAAACCCATCCAATGTTCCTAGTTCAGCTCCTGTCCTCTCAGGATGTCCTCACTACTTTGCCTTTTGTATGTCTCATGCAGATCAGCCTGTCTCACAAATGCACAGCTTTCTCTCAGACCTGTTCCTCTTTTGAAGTCTTGATGCCTTGAGAAGATTGCCTGAGTTCCTCAGATGTATCAGAGTGATCTAAACACCATAATTCTCAGCTCCTCATGTTCACATTAGGTTCCTTTCTTGCTGATAGATTAAAACGTACTTGTCACTAATTTAAAATGATTTTTAGCAAAAAAGTGTTGATTAAAAGTTAATTTGTGAAGAGCACAACATCTTAGTATAGTAGGAAGGTATATTCAGTCTGGTCTTTTTCCCATTGTTGTCATGAGTTTTTCTATTTCTGCTGCCAGAAAAAGAGAAGCTTGGTCTCTGTCTTGCCTTTTTTTTGACTAATAATGCTATGGAATTTCAAAGTAGCTTGCCAGTTTTGCGTTTTAAAAAATACTAATGGCAAAAATGATCTAGGTAAATTGAACTATAAAAAGAAACTACAAAAAAATGGAAGAAATAAAGGTGACCCTCTAACTTCAGGATGGAAGAGGCTTTCCTCACCCTAGGGACAACTACAGAAACCAAAAAGAAATGTAGAATTTTAAAGAGATATGTATGTATACTAGGGACATTAAAAAAAAAAAAAAAAGAACACTATAAGCAGAAGTAAATGACAATGACAAATGTATGTGATAGGTGGAGATTATAACTTGCCAACAAATTCTTTAACCAATAGAAAGTGAACAAAGGACTTGAAACACAATTTTACAATAAAGGGGGGCTATTGATGGCCAATTCGCAGAGTCAAAACACATACATTTACACATGGACTCAGAGAAGCCAATTAGAAAAACATATGTAGTCATTTTTTGCTTCTAAAATTGAGAAAAAAATATGTTAAAATGATATCTCTGTGGATCAAAATACAAAGGAGTGAGCTCCCAAATATGTCCCCTGTACAAACAGCAGAGGGTGATTTAACAGGAAAAGTCAAATGAGAAACGTGCATTGCCTTTGATCCTTTAATGTAGGAATTTATCCTGAGAAAATAATCAGAAAAGATTCCTTTATAGAGATGTTGATTTTTATCTCAGCCCTTTATAATACTGACATAGTGGGGCGGACAGGTGGCTCAGTTGCTTAGAGCGCGAGTTCTGGGCAATGGGGTTGTTGGTTCGATTCCCACGTGGGCCAATGAGCTGCACCCTCCGCAACTAGAATGAAGTCAATGAGCTGCCTCTCAGCTCCCACGTGGCCAGATGGCTCAGTTGGTTGGAGTATGGGCTCTCAACCACAAGGTTGCCGGTTTGACTCCTTGACTCCCACAAGGGATGGTGGGCTGCGCCCCCTGCAACTAACAGCGGCAACTGGACCTGGAGCTGAGCTGTGCCCTCCACTACTAAGACTGAAAGGACAACAACTTGACTTAGAAAAGTCCCGGAAGTACATACTGTTCCCCAATAAAGTCCTGTTCCCCTTCCCCAATAATAATAATAATAATAAAACCCTGATATATTGAAAATAACTTAAAAATCCACCAACTGCACACTGGTTAAGTTATGATAAGTGGTACACTCCCATGATAGATACGATTATCGAAGGTGATGAAATAAATCTGTATGCACTGATTGAGACATATGTTGACAATATATCGATGAGTTAAAAAAAAGAAAACGAAAGCCACAAAATCTGCAGGATCTCATTTTTCTTTTTAAGTGCTTGTATTAAATACATGGAGAATAATGGGAACATATATAACAAGGTGATAATAGTATTGATTTCTGGCTTGAAAGATCATGGGTGAATTTTCTTATTTTTGCTTTTCTGTATTTTCCAAATTCTGTAATAAACATGTTACTTTTAAAATTAGAAATATTTTTAAATGTAAGCAGCATGCCTTTACACTTATTTCCACCAGTGTATCTGATACCTGGATCTGATACATGGCATCCAATAGGATTTATATACCAGTGAGCTTGCATCATATGCCATCGTATGGACCACTTGGGCCACCTCTGTTTCACCAGGATTGCTATTTTCTGGTATAAAGAGAGATTTGCTTAGTACCTACTCCATTCATCCACCAACTGGGCACAAGCACCATAAACATTGTCATTTCCCAAATGGAAGAAGGTATGGCTTTGAAGAGCGGCGCCTTTAATCAGACGAAACATCTCACTTTTCCCTAGTCATTAAACGGACTTCAGAGACAAAGGCCCAAGGCCCTCCATCTGTTCAGTTTGTATAAAGACAGTCAACTGATGCTGAACACTGGGGATACCGAGTGTTTATATTAGAAGTAATGAACTGAAAGCAGGGCATCTAATCCTTTCCCTAGCCAGGAGGTACTTCCAACATTTTAAAAGTCTTTTTAAAAGAGTAATAGAACTTTATAAGCATATTGGTCCTTTCATCTCCCAGAAAGTATACTCAAGGCATAATTCAGACCTTTGCATTAGATCATATTAAGCCTAATTTGGTTGTTCAGCTCAACAAAGAGCCTGGGGATCTTTAGGAAGTTGTAAGAGTAATAGAAGCTAAAGAACCTGACTTTTTAAACAAACATGCATCTTTCCCATATGATAATGACTGTGTTGAATGTACTGCCGGGGGGTCTTGCCAACATATTGGAGGTTGGGTAATTCCAGCAACAAAGGATGTAGGGGGAAGAGTGCACTCAGTGGGTGTCTCCCCTGGATTTCCATTTTACTAGGAGAACTCTTCTTCCTCCTTTTAAGTTTCTGGACAATGGCCACGCTCATGAGCTTTTGGTGAGCTAGGTGTATATGGTAACCAATGGCCCCAAATTTCCCAACTGGCTTGCTCCAGGGACCTGATATTTGATTCTTAAACCAAGATGATTTTCATCATTTTGTTTTTCACCCACATCTGAGATCTCAGATAATAAGTCATGATTCGATTCTTTCAAAGAAAAATTTGATGCACAAACATCACCAGCAGGTAAATCACTTGTGGCAGGCTAGATTGGGCATAGGTTCTAGAAGGAGGCCTGGGTTCAAATCCCAGCACTCTCATTACCTAGCTGTGTGTTCTGGAACAAGTCACTTAGCCTCTCTGAGCTTCAATTTCCTAATCTCTGAGGAGAGGGGGATGGTACTACTTGCCCAGCCTACCTCACAGAGCGGGAAGAAATGAGATCATGAATGTGGAAACACTTTGCAAACTACAAAAAACTACATATTCTGACTATCGTGCCAAGTTTTGTTGTCTTGCCAGCTCCTTATGCAGTCAAGTATCAAGTATCAGAGACTGGAAGAGTAACCATGAATTAGTCACAGAGATGCTCAGAGCTGAGGCCGAGAGCCCTCGAGAAGTGTCTCTGAGTATACTGTAAACCAAAGTCCCACCTGCTGTTCAGAGTCATCAGTCACCTTCCCAATAGTTATCTCCTAGGATGATGTGCCTTGTTTGATGACTAAGAGTTTTGTTGCAGTGAGTATTGCTCAAGTTCACAAAAGCTGGCTGCTCTGCTGGGACAGGGAAATCTTTACAGAGAGATTCCGTTGGCTAATGGGTTCTTCTGAAGGGGACTTGGCCAGCAGCCACCCTCATCCACCTCCCCTCCCAGGCTGACTCTGTGTCTATTAGCATGAAAAATGGGGAATTGATTGGACTTATATCATCCATAAGCTAGCTTAGCTGAATGGAGATCATTTGTCTAGTGCATATATTCCCAAATCCAAGGGAGGCCCGCCATTCTCTTTTCCAGTGAGGTCATCCTCCCTGTCTGCAGCTTTGACATCTAGCTAACCAGGACTCTCACCACAGGCTGCATGTTAACAGATAAAACGGCCTTTCATCCAGGAGTGACGGGCCAGCTTTGGGGATTTTCTTTCCCTCTTCTCTGTTCTGTTCTCTTATGCTATGATCTCTGCTTCAGCTGGGTCGATAAGACCCTTAAGCCTCAAGCAGAGGCACTTCTCTTGGCCCTGAAATGTTGCTCCCCGTGCCGGCCAGGGAACACATTTTCCTTTATAACTCATTTTGAAGCTTTGTTTCTCATGTGGCGTGGCTCACAGAAAACTTTTCTTTCATTGACGGGGATCCTTGTGACTCTCAAATGAAAACATAGGATTTGATCAAAAGGGATCGTCAGCCATGGAACCTCTGGTGGTACTGTATTAAGAAAAACCACATACGCCTGAACTAAGACAGAAAAGCTCATTATGTCGGGAACCTGAAAAGTGCCACGTTGATCTCATTGCTCTAGGTCCCCTGTTGGAAGAGAGATGCATTATCTTTCAACAATGTGCGGAATAATGCTGACGCCTGCTTGTAACCTTCACAATATCCCTACCCACTGGACACGCTCAGTCCCGCTTTTCAGATGAGGAACTTAAAGCCCAGAGAACTTAAGCAGCTTGTTTAAGGACACACACCCAGCTCATACTCCTTGCACTGCTCTCAAATGTCATCGGGTTATTCATTTATTCACTTAGTTCACACCCACTGAGCAATATATGCTGGGCACACTTCCTCGTCCTGGGAGTTTAGTGCTGAACAAAAGGACCAGATTCCTGCAGAATTGAACACGCAAAAGACACACACAGAAAATTTCATATGTTGGTAAGCACTTCAAAGCCCTGACAATGAGGTTATGGGATAGAAAAGAATGGTGGGGAGGATTGGCTCCTTCTGCCAGGGTGGTCAAAGCCACTTTGGAAGGAGAACGTAGATCTGAGACTGAAAGGTAAGTCAGCTATGCCACCTTCTGCTGAAAGAACCCAGCAAGTGCAGAGGATCTGAGGATGGGACAGGAACAGAAAGAAGGTCTTTGGGCTGGCAATGGAGAACAGGGTCAGGTGGGAAGAGATGTACTTGAAAAGGCAAGCAGGACCTGATCATGCTCTTGCAGTATACAATCAGGTGCTTGCATTTTATTCTGTGTGGATGGGATATCATCTCATGGTTTTTGGTAGGGGACTTATCTCCTGTTCTAAAGACATCACCCTGATCTCTTCAAAAGATAATGGCTCTAAGCTGGGTGAGAATGGCGTCCTTATTTTGGGGCTGCCTACAGAGAAACACCAGCATGCCAATATGATGAAGAAGGCATCCACACAGAGGAGTGGCATGGTGAGATGTTAAAGTCTGGGCTGGGTGAGGAGGGTATCCACCTGGAAGGGTAGCCTGATTTGCATGGTCAGAGTGAGCAGGCCTTCTCATGGGTTAGCTTGATGCAGGCTGTCAGAGCCCAGATGGGGTTAGGCAGTGGTGGTGATGACAGATTGATTACATACAGAGAATAGATCAAATAAATAAATATATTGGGATAATATCTGCCAAAGGGAGTTACATAGAAGGGGAGAAAACTCTAGTTTTCTAGAACCATGAACCCTGAGGTAGTGAATTGAAACTGGAGCTATTGGAGGTGTGGACTCAGATTTCAATATATATATATATATATATATAGAGAGAGAGAGAGAGAGAGAGATAGATAGATAGATGGATAGATAGATAGATAGATAGATAGATATGGAAGTAAATATAGATGTGTATATGTTTATATATGCATATGTATATTTATGCGTGTGTATATATTATGCATGTGTTCATGCTGTGTATATATTATGCATGTGTTCATGCTGTGTATATATTATGCATGTGTTCATGCATAATACATATGTATTACACATGTGTATGCATATATGTGAATGCTCATGCATGTGTGGACATAGTATACACATGTGTGTACATATGTTTGTATGCATGTATGTGTCTATAAATACATTTATATGCATACATTTCTTCCCTAGCTCTGCCTACTGACAAGACTTGGTAACAACACGACCCCAGTGAGCACACTTAGCACTTGGATCTTGGCTTCTACATACCATTCTCCTCTGAAAGGAATATGGCTCCTTGAAGAAATGACTGATTCCTGGGATAGGGCCAAGAAAGTACAAGGTGAACCTGGAACATCTTATTATGCCAAAAGGTAAGTGCTTAAAGAATGATGGGAAAGGCGAGACGGACACTGGAGACAGCTTGAACTGGCCAATCTGAGGTTGATTACATATCAAAATAAATAAAGATAACTTATTATAATCCATTGTATTAAATAAGAGACTGCTAATCTACGCTGATAAAGATAAATGAATAAGTTGAAAGTTTGATGAGAAATAAGCTGCATACATAGTTTCAATATACCACCTCACAATATACCACCTCACAATACACCACCTCACAATACACCACCTCACAATATACCACCTCGCAATATACCACCTCACAATACACCACCTCACAATACACCACCTCACAATACACCACCTCACAATATACCACCTCACAATACACCACCTCACAATACACCACCTCACAATATACCACCTCGCAATATACCACCTCACAATACACCACCTCACAATATACCACCTCACAATACACCACCTCACAATATACCACCTCGCAATATACCACCTCACAATACACCACCTCACAATACACCACCTCACAATATACCACCTCACAATATACCACCTCACAATACACCACCTCACAATACACCACCTCACAATATACCACCTCACAATATACCACCTCACAATACACCACCTCACAATACACCACCTCACAATATACCACCTCACAATACACCACCTCACAATACACCACCTCACAATATACCACCTCACAATACACCACCTCACAATATACCACCTCACAATACACCACCTCACAATACACCACCTCACAATACACCACCTCACAATACACCACCTCACAATACACCACCTCACAATACACCACCTCACAATACACCACCTCACAATACACCACCTCACAATACACCACCTCACAATATACCACCTCACAATATACCACCTCACAATATACCACCTCACAATACACCACCTCACAATACACCACCTCACAATACACCACCTCACAATACACCACCTCACAATACACCACCTCACAATATACCACCTCACAATATACCACCTCACAATATACCACCTCACAATATACCACCTCACAATATACCACCTCACAATATACCACCTCACAATATACCACCTCACAATATACCACCTCACAATATACCACCTCACAATATACCACGTTACAAAAAATGGAAAATTGTTATTTTACAGTTTCTACCTTAAGCATTTATTCAAAATGAACATTATCAATAATTGGACAAACTGAAATTGTGTGCCACCTGATAGGATGCAACGAGAATGCAGCATCGCTTCTCTGATACTCGTGCCAAAGGTGCGAAAAATCAAATCATGACCTGAATCTGATTTTGAGGGAACAGCAGACAAACCCAAATTAAGGGCATTCTTCAGGACAACTGGCTGCCAATCTGGAAAAGCAGCAGAGTCATGGAACTTAAGGAAAGACTGAGCAACTGTTCCAGACTAAAGGAAAGACTGAGCAACTGTTCCAGACTAAAGGAAAGACTGAGCAACTGTTCCAGACTAAAGGAAAGACTGAGCAACTGTTCCAGACTAAAGGAAAGACTGAGCAACTGTTCCAGACTAAAGGAAAGACTGAGCAACTGTTCCAGACTAAAGGAAAGACTGAGCAACTGTTCCAGACTAAAGGAAAGACTGAGCAACTGTTCCAGACTAAAGAAACAGTTAACTCTAATGTGTGATTCTGAAATGGATCTGTTTTTCATAAGTGATATTACAGTGACTATTGGTAAAACTTAAATGGGATTTGAGAATTCGCTGATGGTGGTGTTTCCTCGTTAACCTCCCGATTTTGATGGTTTCACTGTGGTTTTGTAGAGAACATCCTTAATCCTAGGACACTACAGAGTGATGGGACATCTGGTTGGCAACTTACTCTCAAATGGTTCAGGGAAACGTTTCTTTGTACCCTACTCACAACGTTTCTATAAGTTGTGTTTGTTACAAAACATTTTTAAAGTAAGGAAAAACTCTGTCACTGCACAAGTACAAATGTTTTTCCTTTCTTTAAAAAAAATTTGAAACAATCACAACTTACAGAAGAGTGGCAAGTGAAATACAAAAATCCTTTTAAGGTATATAAATGTTGAATCACTAGATTGTATACCTGAAACTAATATAATATTGTATGTCAAATACTATACTTCATAAAAACAAAAAAATTCTGAATGTTAAATCAACCTAAGTTGACACCATTTCTAACCAGCACAGAGAAATTCCACATATGATCAACGTAAGAAGTTTTAAGGTATAAACACTACATCCTAGGTCTAAGGGCAAAAACTAAACAGATTCACCTACTAAAGCTTTAAAACCAAGCCACCAAAACCACAAGGTGATCTACTGGTAATTTAAATGCATGGTACACTAAAACTTAACACTATTCAGAGAAAGATAACAAAATCTAGGACATCTGCAATGTACCATCCACAACATCCAGTGTACAAAAATTACTAAACCTGTGAAGAAATAGTAAGATGTGACCAGTCAAGATGAAGATCGATCACTAAAAACAGACCAAGATATGGCCCAGATGTTACAATTAGTAGATAAATGTATATATACATATATATGTATATATATGTATATGTATTATATATTACATATCATATATATGTTAATGAGCCTAAAGCAATGTATATAGTGGACAAAGAAATAGGGGAATTTTTGCATAAATATAGAAACTATATAAAAGAAGTTCAAGAAATGGAAAAATCCAAAGGATAGCTTCAGGCAAGGTTTAATCCAGGATCTCCCTTGCTCTATACCATGTTTCCCCAAAAATAAGACCTAGCCGGACAATCAGCTTTAATGTGACTTTTGGAGCAAAAATTAATATAAGACCTAGTCTTATTTTACTATAATATAAGACCTAATATAATATAATATAATATAATATAATATAATATAATACCCAGTCTTATTTTACTATAATATAAGACCCAGTCTTATATTAATTTTTGCTCCAAAAGACACATGAGAGCTGATTATCTGGCTGGGTCTTATTTTCGGGGAAACACGGGATTATCATAGCCTCACAGTGGCCCTCCTAGCCATTCTAGGGAGTTAATTTATGTCTACAGAAATTCCTATCCTTACACCATCAAGTCCAAAGGGATAGAAAATGTCTATGTGTAGTTCTTGCTCATCCTAGATGTCACTCTCTTAGATGGGATCACATGCTTCCCCTGAAGTCAATCTTTGGTACAGTCATTGATGGGGAGGAAAATTGGTGGTTTACACCAATCAAGGCCTGTTCCTAGAGCTTGGAGTTGAGTCAACTGCCCATAAATTACCTAGATGACAATGGGCAAGAAGTGATTTTTCAAGGAGAAATAAGGATATTGTTTTATTAGAACAAAGGTGAATGAACACTGGGTAAAAGATAAACACACGTGTATGTTACATTAGGATAGATAGAGACACTACTCTCAAGGAGTGTATTGCATTAAAAAATGCTTTGATGAAAAAGGGCACAGACTGTATGCAGCATGTTAATAGCTATATCTCTGCCACCTAGAGTGATACTGGCACATAGAAAGATTTCAATAAAAATTATGGAAAAAATTAGAAAACTAGGACTGTACAAAAAATTTAATATAAAAACATGTGTTCATAATCCCATAGTCCAACGATGATCACTCTTAAAATGTTGGAATCATTCCTTCCTGTTTTCTTCCTATGTAATGATGCATACAGTTATTCATATTTGGCAAAACAATGTTTACTTGGATTTTACCTTTTTTTTTATTTTTCTACTTAATATTGCATCATATACATATTAAAAGTCATGAAAATCACTTAAAAACACAATTTTAACAACTGTTTAACATGCAATCATAAGGATTCAGTATAATTTATTCAAATAGTACCTGATTAAGAGATATTTAGTTTGTTTCTACTTTTTCACTATCACAAATTATGGTACAAAGAACATATACATACAAAGTATGTATATGTCTTTAAGAAATTGCGAGCTATAGGTATGCTTTTTTGTGATCACTCACAGTCTTTTCCCTATATTGCATTCTTAAGTTTTGCTGCTTGATTTATTGTGCTGCTGAGGATGATAGAAAAAATTGGGAAAAGTGAAATGAGCTGAATTATTTTTTTAATTTAACTTTTGTAAGATTAACTTAAAAAGAAAAGACAAGAGGCCACTCAAAGAGAAAATGGGGAGGTTGGGAGGAGCAGGCTGAAGAATGGAGATGTTTTGGAGAAGGAGATTTAAGTGTGAGCACCTATGGTGATGCATGGGACTTTAGAAGATGGATGCTTAAAGAGGATTCTTCACTTCACTGTGTATTGCATAGATTAATTTCCCCCTTTGCTATTTCTCTAAGAGTCTTCATAAAAGCATCATGCTATAATTCAGTTTTTGGAGTTGGATTTATTTTTCTTTTAGAGGTCTGAATTTGACAGGAGATGAGAAAAGCACTCTCCTTGTTCTACCTTTTCCAGTTAGCTATTCGTAGAAAAAGCTGCAGGAAGTAGAATTATTGAGTCAGAAAGTATGCACTTTTAAAAGGCTACTGTGACATCTGGAAAGGGTAGAAATATATACTTCACTAGTAGAGAATGAAAATGTGTTGTGTGCTCTTTTGATAGATGCTCTTAACATTTTGGGAAAGCTAAAGTTCATGTGAATGTCTTTCCAGGTATTTTAGTATGGAGGATGGCTTTTATTGACAGATGGCAAATTCTAAAGTGGGGCATTATGTGTTTCTTGATGGTCTTGCCCATCCTGGTTTGGGCCAAGACCAAGAAGGAAGGTCAAGAACATATGATAGCTTCCATAGTTGAGCTGAGCCTGGACTGCACTGCTTATACACTTGGATTCAACTATTTTTGTTTTCTGGGGACATTCTGGATGGTTATCCTGAGAAGAACCACATTAAACCACCATTGGGGAGATTTTTCTCAAGAATACAATGTGGATGTGTTCTACCAGCTATTCCCACACTAAGGACAGAGGAGGAGGGCTTTGGGGAAAGAGTCCACCTGCTCTTCCAAGAGCCCAGGAACGCCTTATTCTGAGTGTGCTGATGTTGAGAAATACAGCGCATCCTCTGAAACAAAGAACCACAGAGCCACACTGAGAATTCACCTTGACTTGTTTTACTGTCATTTCCAGTGCCTGAGCTTTGGGAATCCTAACAATTCGCAACATGTCAATGAGACCCACATATCCTCCTGTTTTTGGAAAAGGCCAAGCAAGACAGTGTGTTCCATTTTGCCGCCTAGGACATCTGAGTCATTAAACCTTTCTCTAAAGTAAAACCCCAACTAGGAATCTATGCCCCCTTCTAATCTAAAACAGCTGCGCCCCAAGGTTTCCATCTTGAGACAAAATGCTTTGGTGCTCTTGGAGTTCTTAGCCAGGACTATTCTTCCTAAGACTGCTTCTGAGTCTTGCTTACCGCTAAGTGCTTCTTGTAAAATATGGTAAATGTAGGGCCTCAGAAATGCTTTCTTTAGGGGAGGGAAGAAGAAAGCGTTGTGTGAGATAGACAGCTGAGCACACATAATGATTGCCATATGTCAAAGGATTTTGAGCCTTTAAAATGGACTTGGGCAATACTTTGCTAAGTGTTCCCATAAAACAACTGCTTTTATAGGTTTCTGAGGTCTTAGCAATGGAAAACATGGATTCCTGATATTTCTGTATCTTGTTTAGTTTTACCATTCTTTTGTTCCAAGGACTTGGGGACTATCTCCCTTTGGCACCAACCAGAATCTGATCTATTTCATCCAATATGGCCCATGAGTTACAATGAAGCATTTTTCTCATGATATTCCCCATTTTATTTAGCCTTTTAAAAGCTGGGAAAATTGCCCTTTAAGTAAACCTGAGAGCCCTTGGAGCAGAAGTTTATGAAAATCAAGACCAAATGAACCGTTTATCTGGCTTCCCGTGTCCCTCTTCAACTTCAGTGGGAAGATGAGGTGATTAATTTGATAATGAGGCAAAAAATAGGTGGGAGGAGCATATATAAATTAATAACTTCCTTTGTATATAATCGCTAATGCTGAAAAATTCCCTGTGAAGGCCTCCTCACAATCTAAAATGTCTCTGTTGGCTTCAGCATCTTAGAAAGAAGCAAAGATTCTTTCAATGGCCCCAAGGGAGAGGTTTGATTAAACTTTTCAAATCGGAGAAATGGAGTGCTCTGTCCCCAAACTCTCCCCATATACTTCTTTGCAAATTGAAAACTGCAGCTTTCTACCTAACAAAGACTAAGGCTTTGTGTGTGTAAAGGAAAATTCAACAAAGTCCTTGTTCTCCGGAACTTGTTCTGGTTTCAGAGACAGAAATAAGAGAGGAAACAAATAAGATGGCTATTTACTTTATTACGCGCTTTTGAGGAGATAAACGGGAGGGTGAGCAAAAGGGTGATTCAAGGGAAAGTTTCCTCTTGAGGTGGAGAGATCAGCAGAGGTCTCTCCAAGAAGCTGATATTGTACTGACACCTGAAAGACAAGTTAACTATGGCAAGGACATTCTAGATAGATGGAACAAAAGGACAGGAGTCCAGAGGCTACAAAGGGCTTGGCAAGGAACAAAGAATGCTGGTGTGGCTAGAGCAGAGTGAGCAAGGGGGGGAGCATGAAATGAGGATGAATATGCAGAATGGTGGGGCTGCTGGCGACACCCTGCTGGGCCTTGCTGGCCCTACAAACGAATTTGCATTTCAGCAAACTCTAGATAATATTAGAGCCTTCATGGTAACCTGAGTCTAGAATGGATCTTTGTGCCCAGGATTTGGACAGCCATGTGCCAACAAAGGAAATCTGCATCATGAGAGGGGCCAAAATTATGAGTTTGGATAAGGAAGTAAAGCATAGCACAAAAAACACCATTTAAAATTGTCCCGTCTCACATAGCCTTATGTCATATCAGATTCTGTCCCAACCTCTCTAGCCAATATCTTTGTTGGTCTGTCTCGTGTTGATTGTGCAATGTAAATATTAGACAACACAAAGCAAATACAAGACAAATTGATTGCAAAATGAAACTGCAAACTTTGCAAATGATGCAAAATTTCTTGGAGTTCTTGAAAGTTGAAGAATCAAATTAGCCATACCCAAAGACATGGACCAAGGAGGATTGGGCAGAGTTAAACCAAAAGAGAAAACCAACCACATTGAGGATATAATTGGAGCTTTAAAAGAGAATGATATGAATATCAAAGATTAAGAGAGACCCATGGGAAATGTGACATCCTTGAATAATTTTGAAAGAGAAAGAGAGAGAAAAGACAGTTTATAATAATGTTGCAGAAGTTCAAGGCAAGTTGAATTTTGCTATTTATACAACTTTGTCAGAACAACTGGAAAAAAACAAAAACAATTCATACTGAATTTCTCCTAAGAGGGCAGAATTTTAATTTATCCCTGTACTCTGATCTATTTTGTTAAATATTAACTAAAATGAGCTTATTTTCATAATTGCTAGCTTTGTTTTTGAGTTAAAACCCCAATTAACAGCTTTTTACAGTTTATTTTGAAAACGTAGGCCCTTTTTTTGATGGATTCATGTTAAGTAGCATTTGTCCAGCACCCATTATCTTCAGATAATGAAGACCTACTGTGCACACAGTTAGGAATCTGCTGCCTGTACTTAGTAAGGTGGCAGCTCTGAGTCACTCACTAGTGCCCAAGTACCTTGAATTACTTCTTGAAGAGAGAGATGACTCTCCTGAGTATTCATACTCTCCCCTGATCCTTCACCATGTATGAGGTGCCGTCTGGGAAAGGAAGAAAGCTAAGTCTAAGACCCACTGGCTTCAACCAAGTGAGTTAATCGGCCATAGTCCAGCCAGCAAAGGAAGACACATCTCCCCAAGGAGAAATAGTTCTGCTTAGCAAGAGCTTTCAGAAACTACATTTAAATTTTCTTTGTCCCAGGAATTTTCAGATGTCTGGATAACAGTGTAAAGACTTCCCAGATGGAAGATGTACTCTCTTCAGGAATTACAAATATGAAATAAGTACTGGAAATTCCTTCCCACACTGCCTTTGAGAATGTCTGTCTGTGGACACCTCTTCAGAAACTTCCTGAGTCAGAGCCAAGAGCTTAGGACATGGTGTCCAAGAGACCTGGGACTGTATCCAGGCTTCTCTACTTCCTTAATCTGTGATCTTGGACAACAGACTTACCCCTTCATTTAGCTCAGCTATGAAGCTGGGCATAGTAATACTAACTCCCTTATAAGGCAGTTGTGAGAAGTAAGGCAGACACTGCATAGAAAGTGTTTAGCACTCTGCCAGGTCAGGAGTAAGCTATAATATAATGTTTTCTACTAGTAGTACAGCAACAATACCTGACAAGAAGTTACACCTGACAATTCTACACTCTGTATCACATTTTGAAAAATGAAGATATAAAACAACTGCAAGGATTTTGTGGTCACAGTAGTTTCTTCTCAGCTCACATTGCAGATCATGGAATGCATTGTGCACCGAAGCAAAACATTTCAATTTGATTGCATAGGTTAGAAAAGCCTTGGAAAAGTTTTAATTAATGGTATAAAAGAACTAATTATAATAATAATAATATTAGCTAACATTTACTGAATGCTTATTATATATACCCGGCACTGTTTATACCACTTTTCATATAATAATTTATTTAATCCTCACATAATCCTAAGAAGTGGGGACTCTTATCATTCCCCATTTTACAGATTTTGGAACAGAGGTTAAATGGAAGAGCCAGGATTTGGACGAAGGAAATACGGTATCAGAACCAGTGTTTGTATCCACTAGTGTGTAGTGTCGTATAGGTGTGTCATCATTCTATTAGCTTTAAAAGGGTTGGATTGGAGGTAAGGGCATGGATGAGGCTGTTGAAATAGTCCAGAATAGACATGATGAAAACATGACCGAGGCTTTGATAGAGGATGTAGCAGGATTTCAGAGACCTGGATGCAGGCAGAAATGAAACATTACTTGGTTTTTGACAGAACCTGAGGTGGGTGATGAGAAGAAGATTTAAAAAGTTAGTTCCTGCTTTGGTTGACCAGTTGACTGAATTGAAAAGATTTATTAAGAAGTAGATCTGGGATAGGGGAAAAGAGAATACAAAGTTCAGTTTTGGACATAAGAGATCTAAAATCTTTGGAAACATCCACACGGAAAAAAATGTGAGAAAATTTTGTAAGCCAGATAAATGCCAAGAATTCTAGGGAGAAAGCAACATAGTTTACCATTTAAAAAAAAAAAAAAGACAACTCACAGAATTTGAGAAAATATTTGCAAACTATATATCTCAGAAGGGACTTGTATCCAGGTTATATAAAGTACTGCTACAGCTCAACAGTAAAAAGACAAATAGCCCCATTTAAAAAAAAAATGGCAAAGGATCTAAATAGACATTTCTCCAAAGAAAACATACAAATGTACAATAAACACATGAAAAGATGTTCAACATCATTAGCCATTAGGGAAATGCAAATCAAAACCACAATGAGATACTACTTCACACCCACCAGGATGGCTATAATAAAAAGAACAGATAGTAACAAGTATTGGCAGGGATATGGAAAAATTGAAAGACTCATAGCAATGGATACACCGAGTTCTACCCTATATTTCTTCCAGATGACTTCCTTAAAAGACTCAAGCTATCTATGATTCCAGAAAAATTTCCAATTCTCATAAGTGCTAGTAACCCACAAGCAAATGAGTCAAATTAATTTTAAACTGGCAATTTCAAATATTTACAAAGTCTGTCTAATTCCCATCATGTTTAAAAGTGGTGTTCTGAAGGACTTGCTGAGTCATGATTGCACAATGGATCCAAGTGGTAGGTTACTGGTAACTGGAAAGGACTCAACTCAAAGTAATCAAAACCCAGGATCATATGAGTTGGCAAAGGTTGCACTTAATTCTGGTCGGTTTAAAAGTTTTCTTCTAAAGTCCTTGTCCTTTCAAAAACAGCACGTTTCACCTTCCCCACACCAAGCTCTTTTTCTATCATCATCAGATCTTAGAATAACTTCATTCTTTCTAAAACCAAAAAGCCATCCTAGTTCCAAACTACGAATCATTAGGAAAGGTTCCATGGCGCTTGTCAGACCTCGTGCCACATTCTTTCACTGAAATGGGTTTCATACGCTTCCATGGGGCAATGGTCTGCATCCACTTAAGATGCTTACCATGTAGTTGGGAATTTTTATGTGAGATTTGGAAAGGGAGCAATGTGAGGTTCAGTCAGGGTCCGCTCTGCTCGCACTGTGTCTGCGGGCAGCCCGGATGGAAAGCACAACGCCCGGCTCTCGTATGAATCCTGGGAAGATAGGGTGAGTCCGAGCATGACTATAAGCTAAGGTCTTTGAGCTTTATTGGATGGACGTAAGGGAGCCCCTTAAGGTTTTTATACAGAAAAATGAGATAATCCAAGATGATTATTAGTAAAATTATTTTGATTGTATAAGATCTGTACCATGACTTTGAATACTGAATAATATTAGTAAGTGCTTCCTGTGTGCCAGGCACCACCTTTACACTTGACCTACAGGAAAGCATCTACTCCCTACAATTGTCCTGGAAGGACAATTGCCCTTCCCTGTTTCCAGATAAGAAGACAACATTTCAGATAGGTTAAGGAATTGACCCAAAGCTACTCGGTTTACTCAGTAAACTACAAATCCAGGACTCAACTTCTTATCTTATCTAATTCAAAGATTTACTCTGCACATCCTTCCTACTCCAAAGGATGGTGCTGAGGCAGCAGGGCTGGAAGGCGGTCCCTTCAGGGAAGGGTGACAAAGGCTTGAAGCAGACAGAGATGGGGGGGAGGCACGGGAAGGGCCAGATGTGGGAGACGCAGCAGGAGAGGGATGCATGGGACGAGGTGATTGACTGAAGGGGCCTTGAGATCTTTCACTCTGTTCCAACCACTGTGTGAGCAATGGGATGACACAGAATCAAGGGTCTCCCCTCCTCTCAAAGGATTTCCTCTCTGGTCCTAGGATAAAAGCCATACAGTCAGACATCAGGGCTGAGTTTGCTGCACGGTGGGCACAAACAACTGGAAAAGATGATAAAAGCTGGAAGGATATGTCAGATTGCCTCCTGTCGACTCGGTGTAGGGTGTGGGTAAGATGGAGTGTTTTGAAACCAGACCAACTGCTTCACACCCTGCCCTTGTCACTACAGTGACCATTGCGAACAAAGTGCTTAGTGACATGCTGAGTACATTATAAGCACATAACAAATGGTGCTTCCTGTTTTCTTTTTGCTTCTGTCACTATTATTTCTTTCAGGACTGGACAGGTTTGCTTTTCTTTGCTTTAATCCAGAGCTGTCTTTCCAAACTTTTAGCATCACTGGAAAATAAACCCCACTAAGAAAGAGCTTTCATTTTAGACAAAACCTTGGAGATTTGGGGAAGGCATTTTAGATGATTCCTTCTTCTGAGCCCCAATGGTGTGGGGTTCACCTCCACTATCTATGGATGGGTTAAAACAGGATGCAAAGAGAATTTCCAAGAAAGGAAGAAACAGGCCATGTACAGAACAAAATAGCCAGGTCTCGTGTAGATGAAACATGGGATAGAGGCAACCTGCACAAGCATCTCATCCATTCTCATGCACTGGTCAGTAGAACAGAGTGGACAGTGTTGAGGCTACCAAGATGTAGACCTTAGCCACCTGACTTCACCTAAGGCATGTGGACTTAGTATTCTCTTCTGTAAAATGGGAATAAAACTAACCTCATAGGGGCCTATTGAGGTTAAATTAAATGTTGGTATGGTGCCTGGAATATAATGAGTGTGTAAAAATGGCAGCTACTGAGGGGGATCCAAGAGGGCAGAGTAGAGAAATTCTGTGCTTGCCTCTTTCCATGATCACATTAAAATTACAACTAAATTATAGAACAATCATCCTGGAGAACACTCTGAAATCTACCTGAACAGAAGTCCTATAACTAAGGATATAATAAAGCCACATCGGGACTGGCAGAAGGGGCAGAGATGTGAAAAGGGCCGGCCACACGTCTGTGTGGGGCAGTTGAGAATCAGGAGGAATATCTCAGCTAATGAGGTCCACCCCCCAAGAGGAGGGAGGCACCCCAGTCCCACACTGGGCTCCCTGGCCTGAAGTACCAGTGCTAGGAAGAGGAGTTCCCAAAGCTGCAGTCCCAGGAGCTCCTCTTAAAGGGACTGCACACACACTTACCCGCTGACAGACTTTGCTTCCTCTGAGCTCCAGCTCTGGGGCAGTACCTCAAAAGGTGTCAGCGACATAGGAAGCGGGAGGAACTAAATTGTCTCTCTTCAGGGTAAGGGCTAGAGGGGCAGCTTTCTTCCAGATGGAGGAGCTAGTGGAACCCTTGTTACTGGGTTGAGCCCCCCCCTCACCCCCCAGTGTGCAAACACAGGTGGCCACCATATCTGAGTCTCCATCAACCTGACTAATACCACTCATTCTCCCCGGGACCCTGTCCTGCCCAATTTACAAGGCACATCTAAGCTGTTTCCAGTGGCTTTTCTGCATAAACAGCCTGACTTGGCTCATGCTAAAGACTTTCCTAAAATCTCTCAAAGGTTCACAAATCCCAAGCAAGCAGCATCTGGCTTTGGCATGTCCCGTACCTCTGGCTGAGAAGCCTCAAGCCCAGCACTAGTGACAGCCGGCCTTGGTCTGTGGCTTGGCCTCTCAAGGCACTTCCAAGCCCAGTGTGGGTGACAGCCATCTGCAGATTGGCTCTTTCCATGATCATTGGCTCATGCCAGGTGGCTGGGGGCAAGGTACAGGGTGCAGCTGAACTTGGCTTGCAGTGGGGCCCCTCTTAGGAGGCCAGGCCTGGAACTCCTGATGGCCAGCTTTGGACCCAGCCAGAGCAACACCCAGCCACCTCCAGGGAAGACATACCCAAAAGGCAGATTGGGGAGGCGCCAGAGCCCTGCTAAAGTGAATCCTGATCTGTAAGGTCAGCCCCTGCACCACAACTCCTCCACTGTAGTCATAGCCAGTCCTCACAACCAATCAGCCCAAGGATGAGTCCCTTCTATTGATGTGCAAACAGCAATCAAAGTTCAATTGCAAAAGAAGGGCACACACAAGAAACACATCTGGAGCACCCACCTCAGGTGACGAGGGAGATTGCGCCAGTAAGCTCCATAACATACTTATTACATAAGGCCACTCTACTAAGACTGGGAGACATAGCAGCCCTACCTAATACATACAAAACAAAACAAAACAAAACAAGGCAGCCAAAATGGGGAAAAAAGAAACATGTCCCAAATAAAAGAACAGAACAAAACTCCAGAAAAACAACTAAATAAAATGGAGATAAGCAATCTACCAAATGCAGAGTTCGAAACACTGGTTATAAGGATGCTCAATGATCTCAGGGAGAACTTCAACAAAGAGATAGGACACATAAACATGGAGATAGAAAACATGAAAAAGAACCAGTTAGAAATAAAGAATACAATAACTGAAATGAGGAATACATTAGAGGGAAGATACAGCAGAGAACTGAATCAATGATTTGGAAGATAAGGTAGCAGAAAACACCCAAACGGAAGAGCAAAAAGAAAAAAAATTCAAACAAATGAGGATAGTTTAAGGGGCCTCCGGACAACATCAAGAGTACCAACAGCTGCATGGTAAGGGTACCAGAAGGAGAAGAGAGAGAATACGGAATTGAAAATCTATTTGAAGAAATAATGACAGAAAACTTCCCTCACCTGATGAAAGAAATAGATATACAAGCCCAGGAAGCACAGAGAGCCCCAAATAAATTTAACATATCATTGTTAGCATCTGGGCAAACCACATGTGAGGTGATCACCAACTTGACCCTTCTAGATCACCACTGGCTTGTCAACAGACACTAGCATCCACTTGGAAATCCAACCAAACCATATTGCCCAAAGTAGCTATGGCCAGAAAACCCCTTTCTCATTCCAGCCAAGACAGGTGGAAAGGACCAATGTAGCCCAAACCAGATCCTGTCTCACCTGTGTAGCCTCCACAATAGAAAAAGCATCCCACACTGAAAAATCATTGCAGCTTCCCAAATCTTTATACGACCCACTCTGATTGTGTTGCCTCAGGCGAGCCCTTTTTTAGATTACAGAATTCAGTGCCCCACTCAGTGCCCCATCCAGCTGTATCCAGTTAGTAAACTTTGTAAGCCAGTAGAGGCCTCCTCATGAATTACCCACCTTCCAAATAGGAAAACTACAGAATGTACACATCCTCGTGACAGGAGGGCTGGAACTTCATTTGGCATTAAAAAGATAAAACTCTAGGAGATCCAAGATGGTTCAGTAGATAAACACTGATTAGAGGGAATCAACAGTAGGACACATAAAATTACAACTAAATTATAGAACAATCAATCTGGGGAGCCATCTGAAGTCTGGCTGAACAGAAGTTTTATAACTAAGCATATAAAAACGAAGTCACAAGAGACTGGTCGGAGGGGGTTGAGACACAGAACCGTCCCCAAACCTCGGTGTGATCTCTCGGCCATGGAGATTCCCCATGAAGGAGGAGCGAGAGACCCCCGCCCCACACCAACCTCCCTAGTCCAGAGTACTGGTGTCAGGAAGAGTAGCTTCCACAATACTTGGCTGTGAAAAACAGTGGGGATTCCAACCATCTGGGTGGGATAGAAAGCAGCAGGAGACCCAGATGTCCTCTTAAACAGTCCGCACACAGACTCTCTCACTCATAAGTACTCACCTTGGGCTCCAGCAGAGGGACAGTAACTTGGGGCGGCGTCAGAGGCATACGGGTGGCAGACTGAGGTGTGTAGCTGTGAAGCAACGGTTGGAGGACAGTCACCATTTTCCCTGTGTGGAGTCCTTCTCCTGTGCAGCCGGCAGGTGGGTGCCATTTTTAATATGTTGAGCCCTCCCCTATAGGCCAAATCTTAATTTGATTGGCCTGGTGAGCTCCACTGCTCCACTCTGCTGATTCACTGAGACTCCTCCCCACCCAACTTGCCCAACACCAGAGGCACTTTCTCTGAGCAGCCAGCCCTGCCCACATTGCACTGTTTCTTGAACAACTATTAGAGTCTGGCAGGCTCCAGGCACGCAGCAACTGGCCTCTGTATGCTCTGAGACTTTTGCTGAGTAGCTCCAGGCTCAGGACTGGCACCAAACAGTCTACATTAACCTGCTGACCACAACTCTTCCCACTGCAGTTACTCCCTGAGACCCTGCCTTCCCCAACTTGCGCACTGCACAAGGCTTTATTGGGGCTGAAACTTAAGGGAGCCGGCAGGTGGCAGCAGGGTGTCCTGGCGTTTTGTGGAGCTACCCCAGGCCCACTACAGGTGGCAGTCCTCAGTGTGGCCTCTCCCACATGCCTCCAGGGTTTGCACAGGGAGCAAACAACTGTAATCACTTCGTAGCTCCTATCAGGTAGTTCCCAGTGGGTCATGGCAGTGGCTAACCTGGGCCTGCACAGGAGCCCCTCTGAAGAGGCCCCAGAACCAACATACTTGGATGTTGGCTTCAGATCACAGCAGAGCACCTCCCAATTACTACCACAAGTGGCACAATTTGAAAGACACACCCGGACGGAAAGTAAAGGGATGGAAAAATATATTTTACGAAAATGGAAACGAAAAAAATTTAAAAAGGCTGGGTAGCAATACTTATACCAGATAAAATAAACTTTAAAACAAAGGCTGGAACAAGAGACAAAGAAAGACCTGGTAATCTCACTTCAAGGTATTTATCTTAAGAAACCCAAATGCTACTTTGAGGGGACATGTGCATCCATATGTTCATTGCAGCATTGTTTACAATGGCCAAGGTGTGGAAGTAGCCTGGGTGTCTGTTGATGGAAGAGGGGATAACGAGGAAGTGGTACATATATACAGTGGAATATGTATATGTGGAAGGGCATGGGTTCTTGCCATCTGCAGTGGCATGGATGGCCCTGGAGGGTACTGTGCTGTGTGGAGTGTAAGACAGAGAAAGATGCAATGTGATTTCGCTTATATGTGGAATCCAAAGAACAAAATAAACAAACAAAACAGAAACAAGCTCTTAGATACAGAGAACATATTGACGATTGCCAGATGGGATGGGGTTGGGGGTGATGAAAAAGGGGAAGGGATTAAGAAGTACCAATTGGTTGTTACGCAGTAATCATGGGGATGTAGCATATAGCATAAGAAATACAGTCAACAATATTATAATAACAATGTATGGTGTCAGGTGGGTACTAGATTTGTTGGGGTGACAGATGGGAAGGCGTTGGGGAGCAGGGTGGAAAAATGAAGGGATTAAGAAGTACAAATTATAGTTACAAAATAGTCATGGGGATGTAAAGTGCAGCATAGGGAACATAGTCAATACCATGGTAATAACTACGTATGGTGCCAGGCAGGTACTAGACTAGTCAGGGGGATCACCTCTTAAATTATGTAAGTGTCTAACCACTGTGCTGTCCACCTGAAATTAATGTAAAATAGTATTAAATGCCAATTGTAATTGAAAAAGTTGAAAAGGCGGCGGGGGGAATGTTAGAGAGAATAATAAGTCTAAATTTCTAGGTATGAAACAAATAAATCATGGGGACGTAATGTACAACCTAGGGAATACAGTCAATAATATTGTGATGGTATGGTGACAATTGGTTGCTGGACTTATCATGGTGATAACTTCTTTAGGTATATAAATGTTGAATAACTATGCTGTATCCCTGAAACTAATATAATGTTTGTCTGTTATTAATAAAATTTTAATAAAAATCTTAAAAATATAAAACAGTAGTAATGCTGGTGCCAGCATTACAGACAATATAATGCAATATGGCCTCATGAAATTGCTACTTACTGAGTCTCTGTGATAGCACGTGGAGAGGAAAGGAAGTGACATGGTAAAAGTTGACATGGTGGCAAAGTAAACAGAACATACACTGGGGTCCATTAAGGTGGCATTAAATTCTGGCTTTCTGCATCATTGCCTGTATGCCTTGGCCAAGTAGTGTAATCTCTCCGAACCTTAGACTTGTAATTTGCAATGTGTGCCTTCTCACAGCGTGTGCCAAAATTAGTGTAAGGAGTGATTTGAAATAATTATTGTGAAGTGCTTTCCACAGTCATCATTCAATAAATGCACCCGTCTCTACCCCAAGCTTATTGCTACAGCTTGGAGATTATGCGGTAGCTGAATAACCGAACAGCACATTTGGGGACAATATAGAATTACATAGAAATACAAGGACAATGTGATTATCATTTAGTAGTCTTGATGCTACGGTCAGTGGTGAGATGTCGTGCCATGGTGACAATATCTTCTTAAAAACATGGCACTGAAATATTTACCTCTCATCAATCGTTTCTTCTTAACCATTTGGAGCTAGGATAATTACAGTACGATGTTGTTTGGCACACAATTTGGTGGTAGGATTTTCGTTAAGATACTTGGCAGCCTAACATACCGGGACACACAATATTATAGTTTAGAGCCACACAGCATGGCGCAGGCTGAGGGAAGTAACTGAAGACAACCAATGCTGGCAGCGGCAATGTGATTTTGTGCTTTGCTTTATTACATGTAATTGTGGGAACAGAAATGACAATATACGGTGCGGAGCTGCATTATGTCAGCCTAGACCCTTCACCTTACAATCTGAGTAGCAGTAATGCTAGCACACTATAGTTATACGCTTTCTATTTTCAGTGACATGACTATAAAGACATTAGATTATATGAGGGTACCTACAGTGTTTGAAATAGTGTTAGTTTGTATTATGTTAAAGTAAAAATTGGGCAGTCACATTTATACTGTAGTAGCTCCAATATCAATAGGGCTGACACTCTGCCAGGATACCCGTGTATTGCTAATTCCTCATATTAATAAACCACCCCCCACAATACGATTTATCAAAGCCTTCTGTTTAAGAGGTTCTATGCAGAGAACTTCGCCTCATCATTTCATACACCTGCTATTATTCCCATTTCACTGATGAGGAAACTGAGACTCAACAAGCAAGTTACCTGAAGGTGCTATAGACAGTAAGAGGCGGGGCCTTACTCCACACATTTTACCCTTAACCATTACAATACTATGTACCATGGATCAATAGGGACCAGTGCAACATGCCGTGGTTCTGCACTGCAGCAGAACCTGGTCCCCTCAATTAGGGAGTAAGTCAGGATGGCAGTATTTCTAGTTCAGGATACTATAATTCAGCAGCATTTGACACATTAAAGGTGATATCCAATAGTAGATTTTAATGATATATTTGTTAAGTAGGATTAGAAACAGCTTATTATAACACTGTGGCTACATATTTACTGCATTCAAAATACAGTACTTTCTACTCATGTGTGCAATAAAGGTAATGCAGGATGTTTCAAACCAGGAGTCAGGAAAGTTACTTTCCTTCCTGTGCCCATGTTGCTTCATCCCTAAAATGGAGACAGTAATTGCATCTGCTCCCTCAGTCTGTTGTAAAGATCACATGGGTTAATCAAACCAGTAAGCATTTTGAATGGCACGAGGTGAAGAGTCAGATCTCAGTAAATGTTCATTGCAAGTTTGTGATTGTTGGTGGTGGTTTGATTTTTATTACATGCCAGACACTGCTCTAGGAGCTGGAGACAAAGCCACAAACAATATCAGAGAGATCTTTGCCCTCGTGGAGCTACAATACAGGAGGAGAAAATGAACATAAATTATTCCAGATACAGGCTTAAAGAAAAAATAAAAGCCGGGTAGTACAACTGTGGGAGAAGGGCTGCTTTCCCAGGGTGTCTTTGAGGAAGGGATATTTGAGCTCAGCACGAAAGGTAAGAAGGAACAGCTTCATAAAAACCAGCATCTGGAAGCTTCCAGATAGAGGGCACAGGTATAGGAAAAGTCCTGGGTTTTCAAAGACATAGGCTGGCTGGCAGAATTCAGTGAGTATGGGACAGAGTAGCTAGCACGAGGAAGGGCCAGCAATGGAGACAGAGCCCGGGCTGAGACCCTGTATGGCCCACAGGTGCCCAAACTTGCCTTCATGTTACCATCATGGGGAGTGTTTGAAGAATATGAATGCCTGGGTCCTGCCCTGAAAAGCCAAGAGTTTTGCAAGTTCCCCAGGTGACTCTAATGCACAGAAGAGTTTGAGAACCACTACTGGACTTGAAGAGGGGGTCTGTATATTCTCAAATTGCAGTGGGCAAAGGTATGATCCGATATTTGTTTTAGAAAAATTGCTCTAGCTGCTGTGTGGAGAATGGACCCTAGAGTAGGGATTGGGGGTGGGGGGTGGCACAGTGCAGAGAGCAGAGGAGAGGAGACCGATGAGGACGCAGTGTGAGGGAACTGGTAATGACTTGAAAGAAGACGGTAGCAGTGAAGGGATGGGGAGAAGTGGAGGGCGGAGCTCATGAAACTCTGAGGGGGAAAACACAGACAAGGGGGGCTCCAAGGTTTTGGTGGGAGGAGCTGAGGCAGTCGGGAGGAAAGAGTATGGTAGACAGGGATCAAGATATCTGCTTTGGACACATTAAGTTGGAGAAAACTATTAGATATCCAAGTAGATAAATGGAGTGGCCAGTTGGCTGAAGTCGTTTGAGGGAACAGAATCTGAGGTGCTAGGTGGGAGGGTCATTCACATGAAGGTGACATCTGACAGTGCCATTGGGTCAACAGTACGATTCAACTATGCTTGCTGTCCTGACGTCACAAAACAATGCACTAAAAATGATGCCACTCCACTGTTTAGAATGAGGGAGGGAGGGAAATTATAAATATTTCTAGTGCACATATTTTCCGTATTCACATAAAATTATGGGCATTACAATGTAATATACTTGACCTATTGTTGCCAGTTCTGTAGAATTTCAATGGAGAATGGCAGGTCCTGTGAGGTTATTTTTGTAAAAACATGACATGATTGTTTTGTGTAAATATAACGCATTTTGATATTTGTGTGAGCAACAAATGAAATCACTTGTTTACTTAGTGCACAGAAGTGAACAATACCACTGACTACAATCGTCACAACTCTACAGTCCCCGTGTTGTTAAAATTTTGACAGCTTGGCAGCTGATAATATTGTTACATTGTTAAAAACACTGGAGACATAGTAATTTAAAGAAGTACAACATTGTAGTATTGTTATTCCTATAAATACTGCAATCACTTTGGTATAAAGTAGTACGATAACATCAGTTTTTGTAAAATATCAACAGCATAATGTGGCTTTTTTTAAAAAAGAGGTTAAGTGGTATTCTCCATATGGCTTTTAGATGTCTGCTCTACAAAGCAAAGCATTCTCGATTTTACCTAGGCACGGAAACTCTTCTACTTTATTTGGTAACCATGATACAATGGAATCTATTTTCTCTGGTTCAGGATCCAGTGTTTTAGGAAGGCTTACAGGTCTGCGTAGTGTCACATCTTGTAATATTTGAGATCTAATTTCATCTCTTGTTTATGGGGAAAGCCAGAAGCCAAATGCTCCAGTAATAAGTTTGAGAGCCATTTGTAGTCATTGTTCTTTTCCTTCTTCAAGTCTTCTCACAATGAATTCCTAGGATTTATGACTTCTTTATTTCTGTTGCCAAATAGTTCAAACCTTGAATATTATGGGAGCGTGTGTTCTCATCCATATTATGATTTCTATTGAAGTTTAGTTCAATAAAATTCAAGATTCTCTGTAATAAATTCTTCCCATGTAGATGATATTTTTATTTCCTTCTGTAAATATTTTTATAACTGAGAGTGGAGCATCAAAACAATTGTTAAATATTTGTCTAGAATCTGCTTTAGAGCAAAGTCGCTGCCAACAACCATCCTTTCCTAGTGTCTGGAATGGGTAACATTTTCATGCACTTTTCAGTCTGTACCTTCAGCAATGAAGTGCCAATAAAACCCAAACAAGGAGATTATGATTTTAATATACTTTATTTAAAAAGTACACAGTTTTAAATTTGTTTCGGTGGGTATCAAGCAGAAGGGACACTGCCCACTTGCAGTCTCGTTTCTGATGATGGGTGGTTATCATGTAGCAAACTCACATTTACATGACCGGCAAAGTAAAAAGGTAACATTATTGTCAACATATCTTTAAGAGTTTATATCACGCACAGTTTAAATTCATGAGATGCTGATGTTTGGACTATATTTCATGTCTCCTATGTCGCACCATATTTGTGTTCACAGTTTATCCATAATTTAGCATGCCAAGAGAACATTTCTGTCCGTGTCACCTCGAGAAGAGCATCAAAAGCAGAGGGAACAGGATAAGGACCATCTTGGCCTGGAGACTCGGCGCACCCCCACATTCCCTTGCATTCTCCTACAGGGAAAGGCAGGGTTGGTTAGAGCTGAGATGGATGTCAAGGTGCCTTAAACTTTCTGAGGTATCTTGTGTGCCCAGGCCTGCCCCTGCTCTTCAATTGTATGAACAAAGTATTTTGGAACCTAGATAATTCCGGGACATGGAAATGTCTAACTTTCATCAAGTTAGTGATGAGAATCTCTGGTTTCAGTTGCTAGCATAATATATTCAGAATTACTCTTTGCATACTATTAGGTAGAAGATTCAAGAGGTGAGGGACTATTGGTGGAGATGTCCATTGTGATTGTATTGTAAAAGGAAAATATTGGACTTCTAGTATTTTCCTGTCAGAATGTACGTAAAATATCACATTTAAGGAGCCTGATCATTTCAGAGACTTGGCTATGAAAGTTTTTGTGTTTCTTCTTTCTTTTCAGTTTGGAAGGAGGGCTGTTTTACAAACATGAAATCATATTATTTATTACTTTCTGCAGCACGCTTTTTATCTATTGACTGATGGAAGTTTCTCCAACTCCGTTATTCTAGCTCTGTTTCATTCAGCTATTTTCTTATTGATGGGCATTCATTTTCTCATCTGTTCTTTATTGCTACAAAGAATGCTGAATGTAGCTCCTCAGCAGACAATGATATTTGCCCCCACCTCTGCCCATGGTAAAGACACCCAGGAGTGGGGCTACAGACTGAAGGGGCAGTTTTGTCTTAGATGGCTATAACTAGATAGTTCATTGTTACCTGTATATTCTGATCACCCCAAGGCTTGTATCTTTCATGTTCTTGGTTTATTTTTATATGTAGTAACTTGACTTATTAGTTTAAAAAGCTCTTTATAATTTGATTTATAAATATTTTTTTCAAGTTTTATAAATTGGCTATTGACTTTAAGTTATTTATTTTTTTTTTATAGAAAAGTTATAATTTTTGCATAGCTAAATAAATCTGTTTTTCTTCCATAGCTTTCCGGTCTGGGATAGAAAGTTCTCTCCAATTCCTATCATATATTGTAAGACTGTTATTTTACTGTTTAAGTCTAATCTATATTCTTCCGTTTGACTTGAACCTTTGTCATATGTAAGAGTTTCTATTCTGTTCCACTGACCTCATCTTACAAGGTCTAGAAACTTACAGAAAAAATGCTAATTTTTAAAATGTTTTTCTTGTATCAAGTTACCAAAGCAAATTGTCTTATTAATTCTAGAAGATTTCTGCTCTAGTGACATTGTCTAAGTACACAGTTCTGGTTTTAAAAGAAGTGATTTAAGTGTTTGGGGGACTGTTGTTTGTGTTTGCATTTCACATAGAGCTTTTATTAGGGGTGATCAATGAATTTTATCAAAGTCCTTTTCAGCATATATTTGGATAATACATTGCTGTTGAATTCCCCTTTGAATAAAGAAGCGAACATTCTTAGTAAGTTCCACGTTCTTATTGGTGCTATACTTACTTGAAAATCTTTTCTAAGACTTGGATAGTTTAAATAACATCAAAATCACTTGCTATTTAAAGATGACTCATCTGAGTCTGGTGGCATTTTTAAAAAACTGATACCTTCCCAGTTTCCCTGCAGTAATTGGTCTAGGCAAGCTTACTATTCTTCAGGGTGGGTGTGGAGTTAATTTTTAAAGCTTTTGTTTTCGCTATACTCAAAATTTTTTTTGCCCATGGTACTGCAGAAGGTATTCTCTCATAATTCATCTAAGTCTGTAGTCAGCTCACCTTTCTCACGACTAAACTGAATTTTCCTCTGATCGTCGCTTTTAGTGTAAATGCACTGCCTTTATAGTTGTGACTTCATGTGGTTATGGGGTTTAGAGTCTTACCATTCCACCTTCAAAAACTGTGACCCTTTATCTGATATTGATATTGCTACTTTTGCTGTACGTGAATTTCTTGTAAATGAAAGGCTATCTAAAAGTAAGCAGGGGAAAATAATTTTAGCCATAATTTGAAATAAATAAACCAAGAAGAGCAGAGCCAGTTTGTGTGTAATAAATGGAAAGTGATAAAATGACAGCACATCCACAGTAGGGAAGAAAGCAAAGAGGTTTTAAAATATATAGATAGATAAAATAATAAAAGACGATTAGCACAGATGAAATAAGAAGGCATTGAGGGGCTGAAAGTAGGGTACCATGAACCTTCCCGTATATTCTTCTTTGATTTGCCTGAAAGGGATTGTTTTTTCATGAGTAAATTTACTAGTTATAGTTCTTTGACCATGGTGAGATTCTCATGGCAAATCAGATGGGAAAAGGAGAAAAGGAAAGGTTTTCTGACTTACCTCAGGATGAAAGCCATGGCAAGATTCGGGACGCCTTCTGATCTTCTGGGCCTTTAAACGTTCACACTTAAGAGATTCGTTATGTTGACTGTAGTTAAGGCATATTTCCAAAATGTTACTTTCCCTCACTCTGCATTTCAGAGGTCAAAACTTGGTACGAAACTCCCTTACCAACGTCTGTCTCTCCGGCAGTGGAAATGATGTCATTTTCCCCTCCCTAATATTTCTCCCCTTACTGTTGACCCCCCTTGCTGGCTTCAGCCATAGTGGCTGGACCTACGCACAAAAGGATATACCTGATTTCAATGGGTGCCATCGTGATTGGGGCCACGGACTCACAGAGGCAGCTGCTGTCCACCACCACCATGAAGAGATTGCTGCTTGGGATTTGCTGGATGACAAAGGACCTGTTAGAACAAGAGGCCCAGTCACAGTGAGTGACCATTTACCATTCCTCAAGTAAAAAGCCGTTTGGAAAACTTTTTCCCCGGGGAGTAACTACTGTAGTAACTGGAAAGCAAGTTTCAGAGACCGCTTTACTATTAAAGTTGCCTCCTTCCACGAGGCTCTTCACTTTAAAATACCAAGCTTCTCTAAGAAGACCATAGCTTATAACCTATAACTATAGCCATATACAGCCCACAAAACTCACCTTGGGAAAGCTAGACTTTTATAGGTATAAAACAGTAGAGTCAAATTTGACTACATCACCTCAATTTCCAAGGTCTAAAAGGGATGACTTTTCCAAGCTCATTCCTTCCTAAAAACATCATCAAAAGTTGCATTTGATGTTCCTCTCCAAGTGGATGTTTCTCTCTTCCTTGCCTCAAAGGTAGACTGATGTTGTGTCATATTGAAGAGAAAAGAGGAAGTGAACTTCCTAAACTGTTCCCTGTACCGCTCTTCACAGTGTCTGCCCTGAATACAGGTACAATGTTTTGATGAAATTGACGTTAGTCCTTTATGAAGTTCCACTCTTCTAAGAGTACAACTTCTGCTGGTATAAGGCTGGATGGCAGCTCCGACATTACATCCTTAGCACAGCTAGTTCAACTGAAGTAAGCTTAATGACATCTGCTTCTTACAGGACCCAACACAGTGAAATGACAAAGTAACACCACCATAAAAAATACTCCTTTAACAAGAAGCGCCACTGATTCGTTCGAGGAAAAACTAGAGACCAAAATCTCATATTCTTCCAGAGCCAGCAGATTAGCTAACTATTTAGCCCCAGGCCTAGAACCCCTGTCACATAACTTTTCATGATATTTCATTTAATTCAATTTAGTTGGATGTAAGAGACTATAACCTAACAAAATGTTCACTTTCTCCATAAATTTTATCATTATTCATCTTTCTCTCAACAAATTTGTTCTATTCTCTAGAGTGTATCACCATGCTTTACTAAAATCATCCACTGAAGAAGAATCCTGCTTTGTGAGAAATTACACAGAAAGGGAAAGGAGCCCCCTTTTAATTTTACCTGTTACTACCTCATATGTTGAATTATATAAGAGTGCCTCTGAGATTACAACACAACTGGCTTCCTTTTTACAAATGTCCAGTGCCTGTTCATCTAATATCCTATGGCTACATGTTTTTTTGTTTGTTTGTTTGTTTTCTTTTTGCCTATAACAGGGAACAGGGCATGTCACTGCTCAACAATGTTTCCCCTGTGCCTAAACTATTACCCACACTCTAGGAAACTTGTTCTCTGCCCTTCCCATCCTTCTTCAAAACTATCCTTGGCTTGAGGAAAAAATTCAAACTTGCTGTCTCAACAAAACTTTAAAAATCTCTGCTTTACCTTTCCCTTTTAACAATAGGTGTTCATCGGAGAATCAATGATTTCCATGTTGGAGGCAAGTTAACAGAGTCTCAGAGAAATGCAAAACCAAGATCACACAACTTTAAAGAACAAATGGTTGACTTGAAAGTTAAGCCAAATGAATCTACCAGATAAACAGTAAAGGAGAAAGAGATTAAAATATGAAATAGAAACTCCAATGGGGGAGAATATTTTCTGATTAAAATAAAATTCTTTTTTTTCTCATTAAAAGGGTCCTTGAAGCATGAATGAAACTTCAGATCATGAAAGATATAGATAGACCAATCCTAAAAATCTTCTGGAAACGAATTACTTAAAGAGGAATGAGAATGATACAACTTCTCAATGGGAGTGCTTAAAAAGAAGAAAACAGAGCAACATATTTAAAGTTTTAAGGCAATGGAAGAAAGGAAGAAGTATGTGAGGTCCACAGGAAAATTGATTCTAAGTAACTGTAGATAATGATAGAAAATTATGTTTTCAATTTTAAGGATAATTACTTTTTAAAAAAATCCATGAAAAATGAAAACCTGATCAATCCAAGATAGCACGGTAAATAACACACACACACACACACACACAGAGGGAGAGAGAGAGAGAAAGAGGAAGAAGGAAAAGGAGAGAGAGAGGGAGAGAGAGAGAGAGAAAGCCTAAAATTATTACCAATAACAATAAATGTGAGGTGATTAGATCATATGCTAAAAGGCAGAGACGCTTAAATTTGGTTTATAAAAATATCAGTATTATATTTGCAACAGACACTCCTCAAACACACTGACATGGAAAAGATGTCAGGATGAGAGATGTCAGATGACAGGAAACGATGTACCAGGAAAATGCTAACAACAAAAGAGTGGAACAGAAACAGGTTAACATTATTATGGGAATATTCAAAGTGAAAATCATTAAATATAATGAGTTCATACTGCAAATAGTATAATGCAAATAATTTTTCATATTAAAAATAGTATAATAGTATAAAAAGGAATGACATGAACTTTTGTGATCATAGTGTACAAATTGATAGAAATATTGAAGTGATTGATGAATGCGTGATCCATTAAAATATAGAGCAAAAGTTCTTCAGATTGAAACCATGTAGAATGCAAGTTATACTATTTTTGAACACAGAGAACTACAACACGTTCCAAAGAACAGAAAGCATCAATTATATCTTCTTTACAGTAGGGTACAGTTAGAAATTAAGGGCAAAAAAATATAAACAGTGGAAATCAAAGATTAAAAACATATTTAATTAATCCTTGAGAATTTGAGAACAGCCCAGACTCAGATCCGTGCAGTATGATCTTAAATATTTTTATTGGAAAAAGAAAAAAAAAAAAAAAAACGTTTGCAAATAAATGAACTAAAATTTTGAATTGAGAAGCTGGAAAAATAAGAACATAAAGCTGCACCAGTGCCCTATACTTGGTCTTCCCTCTGGTACACTGAGCTGTACAAAGCCCAGCTCTCACGCTTCTGCAAGGATGTCACCGATGGAAGAGACGAGAGGTGATTACTGCACAAATAGTCTATTAGCCATTCCCTTCAGTTTACAAACATGCTGTCATATCTCCCATCTCAGGAAAAACAAACCTTTCCCTTAACCTTATCTCCAGCTACTGCCCTGTTTCTCTGTCTTCCTTTATAATACAACTCCTTACAAGAATTATCCACAATCTGTCTGTTTACTTTCTCACTTCTCTCCTTCTTTCACAAATCGACTCTAATGAGGCTGGAGTCCCGACCACGTCACAGAATCAGTCTTTGTCAAGGACACCACCTTTCTTCTCAGTCTCCTTTGCCTCTGTTTCCTCCTTACCTACTCACTGTCTGCCCCTCACAACAGACTGTGGTTTCCACGGGAGGGAGGCTGCCTCTATCTGCCCATGGTTATCTGTTATCTCCAGCACTTAAGAGTTGTGCCTGGGACACAGCAGATTCTCAGTAAATATTTATAGAATCAACGACAGGATTACTTCACGAAGATAAAAGCAGACGAATAAAATGGAAATAAAAACGTGAAGATAACTTAAAGAACCAATCTCTGGTGGTTTAAAAAAACATCGGCATAAATCAACTTTTGACATTCCTGGTCAAAAAAGAAGTCACAAAGTCACATTAAAACTCAAAAGATATGGAGACATTGAAAATATTTTAAGTGACTATTATGTATATTATTGTAAACAATTCAAAAACTTGGAGCAAACACACCTTTGGAGACAAAGTATAAATTATCAGCATTTGGCCATGCTATAAAAAAACAGAAGCAGACCAAATGCCATGAAAAAAAACCTGAAATGCTCATTGAGAATCTACACCCAAGTGAATACTACCAAATCACCCAAGGAACAGATACCACTGTGTTCATAGAAAACCCACTGACCAACTATTAGAACTAATAAAAGAAGTCAGCAAGCTGACCAGTTACGTAATCAGCATATAAAACCACAGTTTCCCTGACACTAGCAATAACCAATGAAAAAATATTTATGAAATAAAGGACCATTGATAGTATCTACTAAAAGACATTTATTTATGAAGAAAATGACCAAAATTTACTGAACAGAAAAAGACAAACTACAGATTGGAGGGGAGTACAATGGTTGTGGAAAGGAACACATATATTAAAGATGCAATTTCTCCTTCAGTTAATCTTTTAATTCAAAGCAATCTCAATCAAAATCCCAATAGGATTTTTAATGGAATTTGAGGTGATGACCCTAAGATTCCCTCAGAGGAGTAAATGTAAAGAATAGTATGGACAATTGCATAAAGTTGGGTTTTATAAAAAGGGGATGAAGGAAAGTTGGTTGCCTTAACCAATGTCAAAATCCATGAGAAAATTTACAGAAAAAAAACACAGGGGAACAATTGATATATATGTACATATGTACGCGTGTGCGTCTGTGTATATGTCTACATAAGTGTTTAATTTCACTGAAAATTAGAGAAATATAAATTAAAATGAAAATAATGAAATGAACTGTTCACCAGCACACTGGCAAAAATTTAAATCTGTGGTAATAGCAAATGGTGGAAAGTCTAAAGAAGTGAATATTATTCTACACTGCTTGTGGGAAAGTGAGCTTTTATAACCATTTGTTGTTATTACGATTGATACTATCTTTTTCAGTAGTTTTATTTCTCAGTAAGAGAAACTCTTAGTCAGGATCCCAAGATGTCATGTAGAAAGATGCTCTTGGTAGCACGGTTCATTGAGAAAAGAGAAAAATGAAACCCACCTGAATGTCCATCAATAGAGGAATGACTAAATATGTAATAGTATGTGCTTCTTAGGTTTACTTGGCACCAGATGAAAGGAGATCTCTACTTACTCTCATGAAAGCCTATCCAAAACAAAGTAAGTGGTAAAATAATGTTGCAAAACTATACATAAAGTATGAATGTTTAAGAATATGAGTATTTAATTCTGCTACAGAGAACAAGGAAAATAAATGGGATGGATAAGACTTATCAGATATATTCGAAATAGCTAGCAAATCAGTAAGCATTTCATGGTTCCTGTTAGACATAGAAAGAATAAATGGACTAAAATAGTAGAACATACGTGAATTGAACACAAATATAAAAGAACAGAACATATGAAGTACCTTCCCATAGCTAAGAAGCAATTGAAAGGCCAAGTTAAATTAAATATTTATAAAGCACAGACATGTCATCTCCAGACTGATAGCTCTCACCTATGTCATTGTTCAATCCACTCATTGGCAACTCCTATTCTCAGCCAGAGACACACAGGTACAATTCATGGGTGCTCAGCAGGTTAGAGGCAAGCTACAAACTGGCGCTCGCACCTCTCCAATGTAACAAGTCTGTATCGCCTCCACGTACCTTCTGTCTGCTGAGCCCACATCCCCACCCTCGGGTCTGATCCTTCTACCACGTCATCAGTGGGAGAGAGAGCAAGAGAGGAAGGGAGAAGAGGACTGGAGGGCACTGGAGGGGGAACGAAAAGACTGCTGAAACACTTGTCAAGGGAGGCTGGAACTTAATCTGTCATGTTGAAGTTCTTTGTAAGGCAAAAGTGCTCATGTATTCTTAAAACATTTGTAAAACGGAATCTGGGCTAGGGCAAAGAGTATTGATTATCTCATTTTAGATAGAGAAAACTGGGACTCAGAGAGGATAAATAAACTCAGATAGAAGCTATATGAATAAGACATAATTGTGCCCATTTTAGAGACAGGTAAACAAGAGGCTAAGTAACTTCCTAGAGTAAGAGGGGCGGAGCTCAAGCCTCCAGAGCCCAGGCTATTGTGGGAGCAGACCTCCTATACTGGAATTCCTAGCACTCAAGCTCCCTGAGGGCAGATCCAGAGTCATTACTCCATGCATACTCCATGCTTAATGACAAGTGCAAAATATTACTGTTTTTCACACGTGCACCCTCTTAGCGGAAGGCTCCCTAAGCGTTCTCACTAACGCACCACAGCAGACTTCTCTTTTTTCCCCCTCAAATCCTAGGAGATGAAAAGCCCTGCCTGCAGCGATACTGAAAGGAAGGAAAACAACCCCCTACAAAGGATTTGCCAGCGGAAAGATTAACTGCTTTTCCATATTTTAAAGACTTACTGTCTGCTTATTAACATGGTGCTTCGGAGGGGTCTGGGCAATGTTAGCTGTACATTTATGTGCACAACGTGTATTTATGGCCCAGGGTGCAGGGTTGAACTTCATAAAACACACCTCCATCCAGCTGGGCCCAGCAGCCAGACTGACATCACCGTGCAGAGGAACCATGGCCTGGTGGGTTTGCCTGGGGGCCCAACACCGCAAGAGGCAAATGCCTCAACAGAGAATCCCAGCAGTCATTCCTAAGCAGGGATAGGTCAAAATGCGTGAAATAAATTAGGTCCTCGAGGGAAAGAGAGAAGGGAAGAGGGAAGCGGTTTTGATGTGTCCATTGCCGGAACTGAAATAACCCAGTCCTCTCTTTTTCATTCACTACAGACTGAGAAAGACTGGAGAGAAAAAAATGATGGCATTTCAAGACAGCCTCCCCTGCTGAGAGAATACTTGCCGCACGCTATCTACCAAGAGGGGCTTTGCCGACCAGATGAGGAAAGCAACTGTGCTGCCTCCCTAGCGCTCCCCCTGAACAGATATGCGTCATGGCAAGGACCCAGGGATAAGATTCCCAGAGGACCCCAGGATGCACATTTGGAGAACGTGGCTGGCTTGCCTTTATTAATTGGGTACAAAACTGTGATTGAAAAATAACTGGGGCAGTAACAGCAGAATCTTCAAACATTTTGAAGTCTGTCGCTCTTTAGATTTTTCACCACTTATAAATTTTCCAGATTTTATCCAAAGGTGAAATAAAAGACAATGAGTAAGTCACAGGGAATTGATTTGAATTTGGCACCGATCCTGTTCTATCTTATACAATTCTCCAGGGGGGTGGGGTGGGGGAGCTGGGTGTGTCGTGGTGACTCGCCAACAGGATCCTATTCTCTCTGAAGACGGGGAGATGCCTGTCCTCCTGCGTGTACCCCAAAATGCCCCACACTGACCCAGGCCCATAAGTTGTGCAGAGCAAACATTTTGGTGACCGGATGTTTAAATTCAAACTAGAAGTTATATATTGAAGGTGTGTTGCAGCATAACTCTATAGCCATGCTACCGACCCGCATGGGGCAGTAAGAGGGGAACACCAGAACCGACTCAGGCTCAGTCCGAACAACGTCAATGAATGAATAGCAGGGCCTCACGTGTTCACCCCAAAAGTGATAGGCCTGGGAAATTTCACAGGTGAATCATGTTAGCATGCCAAGGCACATGTACTTCTGAAATCTTTAAACTGTTCCAGAGCACAGGGAAAGAAGAAAACTATTTCCCATTTCCTTTATGAAGGACCCTGATATGAAACCTGACCAAGATTATATTTCTTAAAAAGCTACGGAATATCTCTTTTAATGAATATTGAGGCAAAGATCCTAAATGAAATGCAGCAATTAGACTTCAATAGGATATTGAAATAGTAATAAAGCATGCCCCAATGAGGACTAACCTAGGGATTCAAATGAACAAGCTTATTGAGTCACCTTAGTAGAAATAGAAACGTGAAATGATTCTTTTTTTTTTTTTAAGTCTCTGTTTTCTACCCTACTATGTTGAATTCCTGCTTTTTCATCTTTAAATGATATCTTCTGTAGATTGCATAACTTACTGACAACTTTAGTTCATAAAATTAGTCAAGTCTAGTTTAATACTCCACTTTCATTATCTAATTCAAATCTTTACACTTACTGTTCTTCCGTCAAGCTTCTACGTTCTTGCTTCTTCAGAAGTTTGTGGTAGGGGAAACGGGGCAGTAAAGAGGCAGAATTTTCTACTTACCAGGCCATGGTGCAATTCTCTCACCATGGCTCGATCGACCTTTGGTGCCATTCGTATGGCCCAGCATCCAAATGGTTTTCTTGTAAGGTTATCATGGATTCTTCAGAGGACGGAGAGCTTTTCAACATGGCCCCAACTTGACCCCCATGCAGTTACTGTACAACTCCTTGCCCTTGGTGTGGACCTCACCTGGAGAGCAGCCCTCCTGTGAGCTTTAAGCAATATGATAGCTATCTTCCATACTGGCCCCCTGACCTTGAGAAACAGGCACATTTTCTGGCCCAGCCACAGGCCATTTCACTGCCGCCCCTTCTCTAAACCTTGCCCTCTTCCTTCAGGTCCCTTCCGCTGCTCAATAGGCACAAGCATGTATCAGTATGTCTGCCACCTAGCAGGTATTTAACCAGTGCTGGACTTCCCTTCTTTCAAGCAACCCAAAATATAGAAAAAAGTCTCTAAGAGCATCCCTCCACTGCCCTTCTGGCTCCCAGCAGGAAAAAGCACCCCTGGAGGGGAAAACCTCTTTCTATGAACCTTGATCTCTTTTTTGTTAGGCCTCTTACCAGTCTTCACATGGCAGACAAAAGGTGGGCCAGCTGTCTACCTTCAAATAAGCGTGGGGGTGGGCATTGGTGAGGAGGATTTCCACATCTAAATCAGTACCATTTAAAGGCTGTTGTCTTTAGAACCTGTGGTGTTTAGTGTCATTTTGTCTTCACCTCAATCTGGGGCTACAAGGAAACCCCTACGTGACATTCTGTCCGCGTATTCCCAGTAAATCTATTTATGTAAGACACCCTATAAAGAGTTGGGAAAGAGCCGGTGCTATGGGATCTGTTCAATAGGTGCCTGAAAGACATTTGATAAAAATCCCATACCGGAAAACAATGCTGTAGGGAACAGAAATAGGCACTGGATTGTGGACCAAATTTAGCATCATGCCTCAGGATAAAACCCTCAGAATTAATTAGAGTCAGAAGAAGTGGAGGCTCACTCCCCCCTCTATTATTCATTATTGTTCTAAAACTGCCAGCTCATGCAATTAAACCAGAGAAAAGAGGGATGATTCAATGTTGAAACAAAGGAAGAATTCACAGGTACCTAAAACTTGCCCCTGCCCCAATCCCAATAATTATTTCCTGTTTCCTAGTATCTCCTAATGGTGCCACCATCTATTGAGTCACACAAGCCAGAGATCTTGAAGTAATTATTCACATGTTCCTCTTTGAACATCACCATGTGCTGATTTGACCATCTCCTTACGACCTCTCCCGTCTACCCTTCCATCTCTCATCCCTCAGGGCCAGCTTTATGGGCAAGGGACTAATGCAGTCACACCGGAAGCTACACTCCAAAGGGCTTCTCATGTGGCATTTACTGCTCTGCAGGCAGGGTAGGCTTGACAGTTTTAATTTTAACTTTGAATTTGTGTTTTACAAGTGAAGTCCAAGGGACAAGGGAGAATTCATGGGGAGTGGGATGGGGAGTAGGGAGGGAGGGGAAGTAGGAGGTTCTTAGGTGCCTGGCTCCTGCCCCAGCCCAGCCTCCAGCCCTGGCAGAGGCCTAGGTGCAAGCATGGGAGCAGCATGGCAGCAGCTGGCAGCATCGCAGCACATTCAGCCTGTGACTTGACAGGGGTGATGCTCTCATTCACTCCCGATCCAGGTACCAAGTGTGCCCTGATGCTAACATAGAAATCCTTTGTTGATTGGCCATCCACCATGAGTGGGGGTGGTGAGCCTGTGGGAAGGGAAGATTGAGTCCTCTTCTCCAGAGAGGACATGGCACCTCAGTCCAGTGACTAGTGGAAGAGAGAACCCAGCAGCCACTGGGCTGGCTGCACACCCCACTGAGTAATAGGCGTAGGACCCGGGGGTGCCTGTGAAGGCCTGCATTTAACCCAATGAGGGTCTCTGTGTCTAAGTAATGGAGCACAATATTAAATAGAAATGCATTTCTTATGACAGGTCAAGAGAGACCACAGAGAGAAGGCAAATGTTTCATCTTTTAGTACCTTTAGTGATACCTTTTTCCTGCTTTTTGAGCAAGCATCCCACATTTTCATTTTGCACTAGGCCTGCCAATTATGTAAGTGGCCCTGCCAACCTGCATCATTCTTTGCAAACTTTCCACCTGGTTTCCCTGCCACAGCGCACTCTCTATTCCTGAAGTGGTCCTTCCGAAGTGCAAGGCTGATCACTCCATACCCCCTTTACACCTTTCCATGGGCTCCTTAACATCTGCACAGGGATCTGAACCTTAGTGAAGCGAAGAAGGCCCTGTATGATCCAGCTGGCTCTCTTTCCACCCTGATGCATTCAACTTTACAACCCCTAAGCCACCTCCCTTCCCAACAAACAGGCATGCTGACCTACTGTGGGCCCGTGAATGCATTGTGCTGCTTCTCCTTCAGTGCTCAACCAACACGGAGCTCTATTTCTTAGTCTGGGCTGCTCAGGGGAATCACCGAGGAGCTTTTTCTTTCATTTTGTTTCAACTTATGTGCTTGGGCCACACTTGTAATAAATTACATTAGACTCCATGGACGTAGGGCCAAGGCTTCTGTATTCTTTTAAGCTACTCACGTTGACTCCAATGTGCTGCCATGGCCTACTGGTCTAGAGCAGCCCTCCTCAGACTTAACATGCTCACAAATGACCTGAGGATCTTGTAGAAACGCAGATCGTTCACTGGGTCTAGGGCGAGGCGCAGTGATTCTGCCTTTCTCACCTGCTCCCAGATAACGCTGATACTGCTGGTTCAGCGACCAGCAAGGCTCTGCGTGTTGCGGCTACCTCTTTCCAAACCCTTGGAGAACCCCAATTCAGTTCTGAGAGACATATGTTACTTTCTCCGTGAAATACTCCCTCACATACGGAGGAAGCATTCTGCCCTGGCGTGTTGTAGGTACGTGTGTCACCCATGTAAAATACACACACCTCTCAGCGCATGTGGAATGAGATGCTCACGGTTTTTACCACCTTGTACTGCACATCAGCGAAGGATGGAAGGATGGACACCACCAACCCACTAGGCTGCATCAGGAATGCTCTGAAAACTAAGCTATGGAACGGGTAGGAAATTCTCTGGTGGTAACCCCGGGGAACACATGGAACAATTATCCTCTAAAGCAGGAGAAACAAGATTCAACAGAGGCCCCTCTGGATGTCAGGTAGGAGGCACAGGTCACACACATTTAGAAACCATGAACAAAACAAAGAAGAAAAGAAAACAAACATACAATGGTGTCCCAGTAGGAGCTCAAATCAAAAGTCATGAGGGCAGATGCCTCAAATTTCAGGAGTTGATTGGCCACCAAGGTGCTGCTTCCCCATGGGCCCCTGATATAGCTTATTCTAAGGCTGCTGGTGGTAGAGACTGATTTATTCAACAATACAATACTGTGAGGAAGCCAGTTGAGGTCTTCTCTGCTTCCCTTCCTCCTTTCTTGTTCCCTTCCTCTCTCCCTCCCTCTCTCTCTCCTCCCCCATCCCTCCTGTCTCTTTCTAGATAAGCAGACAGAGAACTATTTAATTTTTAAATTTGAGTCATTTTGTCTTCTACTAGATTTCTGAGATCAAAGCACAGACCTTTATTATATATATATATATATATATATATATATATATATATATATATATATGCATCAGCTCAAAACTAAAGCTATTGAATAATAATGGAAAAAGAGTGAAAGATAATTCAAAGTAGCAGAAGCTCCCTGGCCAATGAATTGTACAGAACATAAATAGTGCGAGGTTTAAGCAGCCAAGAATTCTTTATTCTGACAGCTCTTCAAGATGGAAACCTATTTGCTTCTGGTTGATTTCAGAAAAAAAGAGGAGCCTGCCCTCTATAGCAGTTTTCTTTGATATCCAATCTCCCTTCTTTGGTACCAATATCCTACTCTTCGTTCAAGAATCTACCCTTCCTCCAGGCAGCCTGGTGCTTCTAAATACCTAGCCCTGTGCAGTTATGTTACCCGGACCTAAGTGATTGGTACAATTCCTTCCCCTAAAGAAAGCAGCTGGTTCAGAGATGAGCATTGCACCGAAGTTATTCCAACCAGACTGAAACCCAGAACTCTTATCTCTACCCCCAACACACAAGAACAAGGAAGCTTTTAGCCTTAAGACCCACTGACAACTTTCCTGTGCTGATGAATGGAAATGCCTACTGGAAAACGCCAATAGAAAACTTAGGTCTTGGTCCTAACCTTTGGGAAAGTAGAAGAAACTGTACCTGCAGCTTGCAGCTCATCTTTTCATTTTTATTGTTTAAGCTTGCTTGATTTTAGCCGTTATTTATAATGAAATGACACTAGGTGATGCTCTCTTAGATTCCTTATGAAGGCCATCACGCTACCTGATCAAATTGCAGTTGGAAAACTTAGGCTTTCGGGACCTGAGCCCTAGAAGCCATGGCTCCTAGGTGTACCTTGGATGGCCCCCCAGGAACCGGACTGCTGCAGGCCTCTGTTGCTCCACTTCACTAGGTAGGAAATGTGCCATGTTTCCACAGTGAAGAAGTGAGATTAAATGGGACGAACATATTGTCTTTGTTATACTTATTTATTCAAAAATATATACAATGGACACATTATGAAGTTCCATTTGTGAGTTGTTGATGGGTAGAACACACAAAAAGCTCAAATGATGCTTTACCTGCAGGCCACAGTGTCCTGGGGGTGGGATTTATTATATTGTAGACAGAAAGGGTAAAAAAAGAGCCATAATAATGACTCCCACCCATCCTCAGCCCCACCAAGGATTTACTGAGGTTTATGATGCTGATCCATAGCTTGAAAAAAATTTGGCAGGAAGTTCTTTGGCATATTAGCCCAAGGCAGGTGGTAAGGAATGGTATTTTGTGTTTGAAATTTGGGGGGTGGGGAGAGTCCCACAGAATAAAAAGCAATAGGGACCTAGTTTTCCTTCTCATCTCAGAAGAAGAAAAATCTCAAAAGAGCTGACAGCAAAAGATATTTTCAAAACTTGGCTATTATTTTAGCTTTTCAAAGGTTTTTTCTTTTTGGTAGTAGTGTCTTCGGTAAAGCCTCTTCATTATGACATGAACCATTTTCATCTAAGCCCTTAAGAAAAGTAAGGAATTTGTTAAATATTTTCACTGGAACTATTAGTGTCTTTTCTTATAAATAATGGGAATAAGAGCTAACATTTATGGAGTGTTTACTTAGTGCCAAGCACTTTTCTAAGCAGTTCCCCTTTAATCTTCACACCAACTCAAAGAACTATCATCTTCATTGTACAGATGAAAACACTCAAGCTTTGAGAAGTTAAACAACTTTTCCAAATCCTAAAACTCATCAAGTATCAAAGTATCAGAACTCTACACAACGAGGCTTATTTGATTCTAAGCCTTTGTTTTAACCACTAAGCGATAGCTAATCACCACCATCGTCCCCATCACCATCCCTATCGTAACAGTCATCACCATCCACTACTTACATTTACCACATGCAGTCATTGTACAAAGGTGGTTTTTACCTCAAACTGACTCGTTTCACAACAACTATAGGAGGCACGTAATACCATTCCTAAGTTATAAAAGAAATACTCAAGACATAGGGAGCTTAAACACTTTGGTCCCATCTTGACTTAAGATAGCATATGTAATAGAGATCAGGACCCTAGCCCGAATTTACGCTGTCAGACTTTACAGCCTGCTATCTTATCCATTAAACAATAAAATCTCATGTGGAAAAGCGTTTGGGCAGTACTAATGCAACAATTCACTGATAAACTGTGACCAAAGAATCTGTCCCTAGATTGAAGGTGGCAAGCTGACATTGCCTGGGACTCAGTTACAATCTCCCACTTTCTAGTGTTACATTGTCTTCCACAATCCCCGTGTGAATTGTCAGGTTCATTTATCGAAATAGAACAGCATCATAACAAACCATTAGGAGGCCTGAACAGACCTCAAAGTAGAAAGAATTCACTAGGGGATTAAAAATCTAATTTTAAATGATCTGGCAAAGTCAGATTCTGACCGTCAATAACTGCTTGCTAAAAGAGTGCACATCTTGCATTACATGAAAAAAGCATTTTGCCTGGCCTACTATGTGAAGGGCAAGAAAACAATTAGGCTAAGTATGAGGCCAGTTTTGCATAGGAAAAAAGAATGGAAGGGAAGATAGAGCCATTTAAATACTTCTACTTATCCCGCATTTTACAGATGAGGAAACTAGGTAACTTGCCCAAAATTTTTAAGTGAATGAGATCTGGAGTGGGGATTCAAATACAGGCCAACTGGCTTTAGAGTGTAAGCATGTAACTTCGCTGTTTCAGTCCTGAGATTACAGGTTATTTTTACTTTTTTCTTTATACACTTCTGTATTGTTAAATTTTCTGCAGTAACTAAGAATTACATTTAATAAGGACAAAGAACCATGTAATACTAACTTTCTACTCTTTAGACAATAGACGTACAGATTTATAAAACAAAGTCTCAGGGATCATCATTTTGCTCGACAGTCTCAGTTGCTAACTACCAGAAAAACTAAAATCAGAGTGAAAATTGTTAAATGAAGAAACAAGGAAGTATCTGTTGTCGTCTTCCATGTGTTCAGTTTGACTGCATGTGCTTGAAACCCACAAAGGAACCCTCTCTGAGCCTTTCTATAATATCAGCCTGGTCTACAGTTGAAACTCAATACATTTTCACGGATTGAATTAAGGAAGGAATGCATCCGTGCCTTTTGACTTTAAACTTTCTGAATAATATATCTTGTAGCTTTGAATCAGCCTCCTTAGGAGAAAGTCAGAAAAATCATGTAGTTTGCTATATTTTGGGATCTTATTTCTAAAACCAATGCTGCTAATAATTCCCACCACTATTAAATAGTCTCTTATCATAAAACAGCTTGATTACTCATTTTGAAGAGTATATGTACTGAGGTGGAGACCTATAGCCATAGGGAAATTTGAAGAGAGACAAAGGTATTACAGTGTATCAAAGACAATGTTGTAAATTACTCTTCACACAGATTTTTGTGATGATTGATAATATACTCCAATACAGAAACAAAAGTCTCCTAGAACAAAACTCAGAACTCTTCTCCCATATTCACACAGAGAATATTGATATGGAGTTCAGGGAGGAATAAAAGAAAAGAGGTGGATGATAACAGGAGTATTAAAAGTGGTTCAAAATGGAATGGAGTGAAGCTCCCAGTGTGAAATTAACAGGCAAACCACCTTGGGAATTATCCCGTTCCCTATCTCAGTCTTAGTTTTACTTTCTCAAAAGTGATTTCTAAGGTCCTTTCCCAATCTAACATTCTGAAATACTTGGCTTTCACATCATTGTTTCCTCCTTGCACAAACCTCTTAAATTTCTCCGTGCTAAGATAACAGACTTCAATTAGTTGTTACTATCATCCTCTCTTTCCTTTAGATTCCTCCACTGTCAACCCTAAAAAGAATCGTTTTTTTTTTTTTTATAAAAAAGAGGTACTTAGACTTAAAAAGTTAAAGTTCAAAAATTCTGAATGTTAAAGAATACCTATCTTTCTCAAACCATTCCCAAAAACTGAAGACAAAGGAATGTTTGCAAAAAACATTCTATGAAGCCAACATTACCCTGATACCAAAACCAGACAAAGACACTATAAAGAAAATTACAGGCCAATATCCCTGATAACCATAGATGCAAAAATTATCAACAAAATATTAGCAAATCAAATTCAACCACACGTTAAAAGGATTATACACTATGCTCAAGTGGGATTAATTCCATGGATTCAAGGATGGTTCAATATCTGCAAACCAATCAATGTAAAATACAACATTAACAAAACGTACAATTATATGCTTATCTCAACAGACATAGAATAAGCATTTGACAAAATACAACATCCATTTATAATTTAAAAACCCTCAACAACGTGGGTATAGAGGGAACACATCTCAGCATAATAAAGGCCATAATGACAAACTCACAGCTAGCATCATACTCAACAGTGAAAAACTAAAAGCTTTCCCCCTAAGATGAAGAACAAAAATTCAGGAACAAGACAAGGTTGCTCCCTCCCACCACTTTTATTTAACATAGTATTGGAAGTTTTAACCACAGCAATCAAATAAGAAAAAGAAATTAAAAGAATCCATATTGGAAAGTAAGAGGTAAAACTGTCACTATTTGCATGTGATATAATACTGTCTATAGAAAATCCTAAAGATTCCACCAAAAAACAAAAACAAAAAAACCTATTAGAACTAATAATTTAATTCAGTAAAGCTGCATGATCCAAAATCAATATACAGAAATCAGTGGTATTTCTACACACTAATAATGAATTATCAGAAGGAAAAATCAAGAAAACAATCTCATTTAATTACATTAAAAAGAATAATTTACCCAAGAATAAATTTAACTGGGAGACAAAAGACCCGTACTTTGAAAAGTATAAGATATGGATGAAATAAATTGAACACAACACAAGTAAATGGAAAAATATACCATCTTCATGGATTAGAATTAATATTGTTAAAATGTCCATGTTACCCAAATCAATCTACAGATTCAATGCAATCCTTATCGAAATACCAGTGGTATTTTTCACAGAAATTGAACAAATAATCCTAAAATTTATATGGAACCACAAAAGACTCAAGTAGCCAAAGCAATCTTGAGAAAGATAAACAAAGCTGGAAGTATCTTGATCCCTGATTTCAAACTATACTACAATGCTATAGTACTGGCGATAAACAGACTGGCACATAAACAGACACATAGATCAATGGAACAGAATAGAGAACCCAGAAATAAACCCATGCTGACTGATATGGTCAATTAATCTATGGCAAAGAAGACAGGAATATACGATGGGGCTGAGGGTAAGACAGTCTCTTCAATAAATGGTATTAAGAAAACTGGACAGATATGTGCAAAAAAAAAAAACACTAAGCTGGACAACTTTCTTACACCATATACAAAAACTAACTCAAAATGGATTAAAGACTTAAATGGAAGACCTGAAACCATAAAACTTATAGAAGAAAACATAGGCAGTAACTCTTTGACATCAGTCTTAGCAATATTTTTCTGAATATGTCTCCTCAGGCAAGGACAATAAAAGCAAAATAAACAAATGGGACTATATCAAACTAAAAAGCTTTTGTACAGTGAAAGAAAAAAATCAACAAAAACAGAAAAGATAACCTCCTTATTAGGAGAAGATATTTGCAAATGAGATATCCAATAAGGGGTAAATATCCAAAATATATAAAGAACTCATATAACTCAAAAGCAAAAAAAACAAATAAACCAAAATTATCCGATTAAAAAATGTGCAGAGGATCTGAGCAGACATTTCTCCAAAAAAGACATACAGATGGCCAATAGACATATGAAAAGATGCTCAACACCACTAATCATCAGAAAAATACAAGTCAAGACAGCAATGAGATATCGTCTCTCACCTGTCAGAATGACTATATCAAAAATCAACAAATAACAAGTATTGGTGAGGATGTGGAGAAAAGGGAACCCATGTGCACCGTTGCTGGGATTGCATATTTTAGCCACTATGGAAAACAGTAAGGAGCTTCCTCAAAAAATTAAAAATAGAACTACCCCACAACCCAGCAATTCCACTTCTGGGTATTTATCAGAAGAAAATTAAAACACTAATTTGAAAAGATATATGAACCTCTACGTTCACTGCAGCATAATTTACAATAGCCAAGATATGGAAGCAACCTAGATGAACCTAGATGGTCATCGCTAGATGAATGAATAAATAAGATGTGATATATATATATATATACATATATATATTTCCATTATCTATCTATCTATCTATCTATCTATCTATAGATAGATAGATAATAGAATATCTAGATAGATAGATAATGGAATATTACTCAGCCATAAACACAAAATCTTACCATTTGCAACAACATAGAGGGTATTATGCTAAGTGAAATAAGTCAGACAAAGACAAATATTGTATAATTTCATTTATATGGGAGGTAAAAAATAAAACACAAACGAACAAGTAAAACAAAAAAAGACTCAAGATATATAGAACTAACTGAAGGTTGCCAGAGTGGAGGGATGTGGGTGAATGGGTGAAAAAGGTGAAGAGGAGTAAGAGGTACAAACCTCCAGTTACTGCAAAACAAACAAAAGAACGAAAACAAAACAAAACAAAAAAAACCCCAGTAAGTCACAGGTATGTAGTGTACAGCACAGACAACACAGTCAATATTATCATATTAACTTTGTATGGTGAGAGACGATTACTAAACTATTGTGGTGATCACATAATAAAAAATATAAATGTCAAATCTATATGTGGTAACCCTAAAACTAACATTATATGTCAACTATGCTGTATAAAAAAAAAACATTCTGAATGTTAAATGAATCTAGGTTGACACCTGTATACCATTTCTAACTAGTAAAGAGAAATTCTATACATGATCAAGGTAAGAAGTTTTAAGGTATAAATACTATATCCCAGGTCTAGGGGCAAAAATAAAACACACTCACCTACTAAAACCTTAAAACCAAGCCATCAAAAGAGCAAGGTGATCTACTGGTAATTTAAATGCACGATACATTGAAAACTTAAAATTTTTCAGAGGAAGATAAAATCCATGGTATCTACAATGTACTATTCATAATTTCCCGTGTACCAAAATTATTATATATGTGAAAAAATAGTAAAATGTGACCAGTCAAGATGAAAATCAGTCACTAAAAACAGACCAACATATGGCCCAGATGTTAGAATTAGTAGATAAGTATGTGAGGATATATATATTTTTTCATCTTGGCTGGTCACATTTTACTATTTTTTCGCATGTATAATAATTTTGGTACACTGGAAATTATGGATAGCACATTGTAGATACCCTGGATTTTCATATATGTATATATGAAATGAGCCTAAAGCCATGTATACATTGGATAAAGAAACAGGGGAGTTTCAGCAGAAATATGGAAATTATGTAAAAAAAAGCAAATGCAAATCCCAAAACAGAAAGAATAACATATCTGAAATCTAAAATTCATTGAATGGCATTAAAAGTAGATTGTACAGAATAGAAGAAAAGACCAGTAAACTCGAAGCCAACTCACTAGCAATTATTCAAATTGGAAAACAGAAAGACAAAAGATGAACAAAACTTCAACAGGCAATGACACAGTATCAAGCAGTAACAAACATGTGTTTGGAATCCCAGAGTTCAGTAAAGAGAGACTGGGCCAGAAAATATATAGAAGAAATATTGATTGGCCTAAAATGGGAGAAAGAAATTGGGAATACATTATCATAAAATATGTATATTATACAACAAACAATGTATGACTATTTGAAAGTAAACCATTAGTAATTAAAGATGTATGTTGTAAACCTTAGTACCACCATTTAAAAAAGTGTTTAAAGAGGTATAAATCATAAGCCATTAGCAGAAAATAAATGGAATCATAAGAGAATATAAAAAGGTAGTAGAAAAAGAGGAAAAAGGAAACAAAGAATAATTCAGATGGAAAACAACCAGGAAGATGGTTGATTTTAAGCCAAACATATCAACAGATACTTTAAAAATAAATGGCCTAACATACCAATTATGAGATAGAGATTAACATCCTGGATAAAAAAGTAGGATCCAACTATATCCTGTCTATAAGAAACCCTCCAATTATAAACACATAGATAAGTTCAACGTAAAAAGACTAAAAGAAATACACCACGAAAATACTAAACAAAAGGAAGCTGCGATGACTACATTAACATCAGACAAAGTATACTTCAGAACAAGGAATACTATAAGTATAAAGAAGGATATCACAAAATGATAAAGGAGTCAATTTACCCAAAAGTCATAACAATCCTAAATGTGTATGTACCTAACAACCAAATATCAAAATAAAAGTAGCAAAAATTAATAAACACTGAAACAACAACAACAAAATAAGGCAAATCCACTATTACAGGTTAAGACTGCAACAGTCTTCTTTTGGTCATCAATAGGATAAGTAGCATAAGAAGACAGAAAATCGTGAAGGATGCAGAAACACTTTACCTAACTGACATGTTTAGAACACTCCAGTCAACACAGCACAATATATATTTTTTTTCAAGTGCATGTGGAACATTCAGCAAATTAGATCTGGTTATGGGTCAAAAAGCAACTCTTAGCAAATTAAAAAAAATTAAAATTATACAGCGAATGTTTCTAAACCATAATGAAATTAAACCCCAAACCAATTAACAAATATTTCTGGAAAATCCCTAAATATTTGAAATTGAACAACCCTAAGGTCAAAGAGGGAATTGCAGGAGAAATGAGAAAATATTTTGAAAATATTTAATGAAAAATAAAATACACAACACAAATAAAAAATGGTGGGAAGCAGTTAAAGAAGTGCTTCCAGAAAGATTTCTAGTATTAAATGCTTATATTATAAAAGAAAAAGAAAGGTCTCAAATCAAAATTCATTTTGCATCATAAGAAACTAGGAAAAAAAGAAAAAAATTCAAAGCAAGGAATACAAAGAAAGCAATACAGCTAAGAGGAGAACAATAAATATGAGAACAAAAATCAAATGAAACTAAAAGCTGATTCTTTAAAATGATCAACAAAACTAATAAACCTCTTTTTTTCTATTACCAAGTTAAGAAGAGAGAAGACACAAACTAATAAAACTATCATTAATGAAAAAGGGACTGTCACTATAGCTCATATAGATATGAAAAGGATAATAAGGGAATACAAAAAACCAACAATGTGTCTATAAATCTGACAACTCAGATGAACTAGACAAATTCCTTGAAAGACACGATCTACCAAAAACCTCTCAAGAAGAAACAGAAGTTTTTCAACAGTCCTATATTGATTAAAGTTACTAAATTAGTAATTAAAATTTTTCCCATAAAGAAATCTTCAGGCCCAGAAGTCCACCAGGGAATTCTATGAAACATTTAAGGAAGAAGTCATAGATTCTACAGAAAATCTTTTAGAATATAAAAGAGGAGAGAACATTTCACATGTCTTTTTAGAAGGCCAGATTATCCTGATACCCAATCAAGACACAGTACTACAAGAAAAGAACATTACACATCAATAGACCATATTAACATAGAGCAAACATGCCTCAACATATTAGCAATTTGAATCCAGCAATATATGAAAAGAATAATATATCTTGACCACATAAGTTCTACCCCAGGAATGCAAGACTGGTTCAACATTTAAAAACCGATGTAATACACTATATTAAAAGACTAGGGTACCTAAAACCACTAATAGCTAATACTAGACTTAATAATAAAATTCTAAATGCTTTCCCTCCATGACTGGGAACGTGACAAGGTTGTCTGCTCATACTCTCCTATTAAACATCACCTTGGAGGTCCTAGTCACTACAAAAAGGCAAGAAAAGAAATAAAAGTCATGCAGCATGGAAAAGAATAAATATAACTGTCCCTAAACACATATGACATAAGTTGTCTATATAGCAGATCCTAAAAAGCTACAGAAAAGTAAGCATGATTAATAAGCTTAGGAAGGTGGTAGAATACAAGATCAACATGGAAAAATCAATAATATTCATATATAGTAGCAATGAACAACTGGCAATTAAAATGAAAAAGTATTTAATATATCATCAAAGGAACAGCAAAAACTTAAGCATAACTCCAACAAAACATTTAAAAAATCTGAAAGCTGAAAACGGTAAAACACGGATGAAATAAATCAAAGAAGACCAAAACCACTGGAGTGGTATACCATGTTTATACACTGGAAGACTAAGCAGTGTTATGATGTCAATTTTCCCCAAGCTGAGCTATATAGTCAACACAATTTCAAACAAAATCCCAGCAGAATTTTTTAAAAAGTTGACAATTTCATTCCAAAATTTACATGGAAAGGTAAATGAACTAGAATAGATAAAGGCATTTGGAGAAAGTGGAGGAATAAAAAAAAAGGTTTAGAGATTCTTGTTTCCTGATTTCCAGACTTAATAGAATGCTATAACAATCAAGATGGCTTGATATCAGAGAAGAGAAACCCATGTAGATCAACTGAATAAAATAGAGTCCAGATATAGACACATACATGTGTGGTTGTTTGATTTTCAACAAAGGTATAAAAACAATTCAGTGGAGAAAGAACAAGTTTTTCAACAAATGGTAATGGAATAAATGAATATCTACATGCAAAAAAAGAAAACAATCTGAATTTGTACTTCACACCATGTACAAAAAATAATTCAAAATTGATGACAGATCTAAATGAAAAGTTAAGAGTATAAACTTTTTAGAAGAAAGTATAAGAGAAAACTTTTGTGACCTTGGGTTAGGCCAAGATTTCTGAGATATGAAACAAAAGCACAATCCACTAAAAATATTGGTTAATGGGATTTCGACAAAATTAACTGAGTTCTGCTCTGTGAAAGACACTGTTAAGAGAAAAAAAAGACAAGTCACACTCTTGAAGAAAATATTTTCAAATCACATATTTCCACGTATCTAGAATACACAAAAAATTATCAACACTCAAAACACTCATTTAGAAAACCCCAATGTAAAAAAGCTGGGCAACATGTAACAAACAACCTGATTTAAAATGGATAGAGGAACGGAATAGATAGTTTTCTAAAGAAGACATACAGATGGCTCACAGGTCCTCAACATCACTAATCTTCAGGAAAATGCAGAAAGAATATAGAGCATTCTCTAGAACAAAGAACCTCCCAGGTAAAAGCAATGTGTGCAATTCATTTGGTTCTGCTTCATACAAACCAAAAATAAAAAGACACTTTGAAACAATGGGGGAATTCTGGATATAGACAGGGCATAATATTTAGGAGTTATGGTTAACATATGATAATGGCATTGTGATTAAGCTTTTTAAGTCCTTATCTGTAAGAGATACACTATAAAGTATTTACAGATGGAAAAAGCTATGCTGTCAGGGATTTACTTTAAAATGTTCTAGCAAAATAATAACAGTAGTACTACTAATGATTTTAATAATCATACGGCGAATGTACATGAGGTTAAAATGAGATGGGATCGGTAAAATGCTGGTAATTGGTGAAGCTGTGTCATAGGGACACATGGGTCCACTATACTGTTCTTCTCAATTTTATGTTTATTGCATTATCATAAACAAGTTTACAAATTAATCTTTTCCAATGACCATTAAAAGGTAAAAAAAAAAAAAAAAAATGTGTCAAGTTTTTTTCTTAACTCTGACACTTTTTACATCTTTCCCTTAAGTTAATTTCCAAACTATCACTTGTGAGAGATAAAAGAATACCACAGTAATACAGGCTAGGACATTTTCTGAAGATAAACATTATTGAGAAGGTCCTGACCATGGGACTCTTTATTCTTTGGATACTAAGGACAGAGAAATGAATGCTTATGCCTCTTTTAGGTCTCCCTATGGTTCTATTTTCAAGAAATGTATTTTGGGAAGGTGCCAGTAGAATCTTTCAGGGTAGCCAACATGTCGTTCCTTTCTCTTCTTTTAATTGAACGGGCAAGGATTTAGCCTCTATTTCACACACCCAGTCAGACATCTGACAACTTCCTTTCTCTATGGCACATGGCTCTCTAGTCTAGACCATCCAACTAAACTTCCTAGCTAAATAAATGTACCTGCAGGTTAATATTTACCTATTTGGCATTATGTCTTAGCGTTACATATCTTAGCATTATGTCCAAAGCATTTAATCTCTTATAACTATCTTAATAGTCATGACTGATTTCTATCTCATTCAATCTGTAATGGAAATCATTAGCTTAATAGAGTGGTTCTCAAGATGGGTTTTATAAAAGTATTCTGCCAAATATTGATGCCTGTTTGGTGAATTCCTGGTTAGAAACAGCTCAGTGGGTATGTTTACTATAGGACTTCCCAGAACCTTTAACAGGCTATAATGAATTCTAACTTTCTAAGAGGAAAAAGGAATAAATTCGTTTTAATCTAGGCATATACTACATTGCATATCTTTGGATATTCTCATACACATATACAGCATGTGATTTCATGCCTGTAGATGTATATTCATATTTTATTTTGAATTTTTTATTGAATTTTATACAGCATTTTATTGAATTTTTTTGATGAAGAGTCACATGTGCATATACAGCATTTCATCTTATACCTGTGAATACATCTTCCTACAGCAGCACTTCTCAAACCCACCGGACAAATATGGCCTCAAGACACCCAGGCTATGTCTCCAGCATAAAAATTTTAGGATGAAAAAAGGTAACTGGTATATTCACCTTAATAACTTAAGGGGACAAAAGATAAAAGGTTTAAAAGAAAAGGGACACACTCATGACCTTAGTTGGTACGGACTTTACTATGGTTCTTCCAGGTACTATGACCAAATTTTCCAACCTTAACGGAATTTGGTTGCTTGAGGTTTTCAAGTCCACTTGGACAAAATAGCCCAACTTTTAGAAGCAATTACTTTTTCACTGATGTTAGTGAGAAGAAAGGAGAGTCTTAGAAAATAGGCAAAATAAGCTGTTTTGGGGATGAAATGACTTTTCAGGAGCGTCATACAACTCGATTACAAGATCAAGGGCAAGAGCCCAATTTATCTGATTTTTAATCCCTGGTGTTTACCACAGTGTATGTCACCACAGGTGTGCACAGTGAACAAATTAGTTCATAAGTAGATGCATTTAAAAATATATATTTACTTTGATCTAAAAACAGCAGGGATGTACCTTATAGTATTTTGCTTTAAAACAATGTTAAATACTAGGGAAAAAAAAAGACTACTTCAGAGGGGAAAAGTGGCATGACAGAAGACAATTTAGAAAAAGAAATAAAACATATACTGAAATGAGAGGGGAAATGTCTGCCATGATGTACTAAACAGTTAATTTGTCTCATCCTTCAAACATCACTGTACGGTAATCTGGAGGAATTCCTTCCTGTTTCCTTTCTTCCCTTTCTAAATTGAAGGTGATACCTGACATCCTGTATCACCTGGCTTTGTTCTATAGTGGGGCACATCCCTCGCAGAGAGGGATTACCTGCTTTCTCCAAGATCCTGGGACACAAGTTCTGAAATTCTTCCTCCTCAATTTGCCAGTGATGTCTGGGCGGATTCTGTTCAGGTTTTCCTGAAGCTCTGATTCACAACTCATTTATGATTATTCATCCCTTTTTCACTGTCACTCATTTCCCACAAACTCAACTTTACACCCTGGGTCGGTGATCTATCTCTGAGCCCAGCTGCATTATAACAACACCTCCTATCCTGTTTCCCTGAAAATAAGACTAGCAGACAATCAGCTCGAAAGTGTCTTTTGGAGCAAAAATTAATATAAGACCCAGTCTTATTTTACTATAATATAAGACCGGGTCTAATATAATATAATATAATATAGTATAATATAACATACATAACACCAGGTCTTATAATAATTTTTGTTCCAAAAGATGCATTAGAGCTGATTGTCTGGCTAGGTCTTATTTTTGGGGAAACATGGTAGTTGTGGTCCTGAACACACATTGGTGGGACCTCATTACGAACAACTTCTGAATCTTTGAGGAGGCTACGGTGCAGATGAAACTTTTGGCATTACTTTACCCTTGGTTTCTTCTTCTTTTTTTTGTTTTTCTGAGTTATTTCTGGCTTCTTCTTAGTTTATGCCAATAAGAAAGAAAGTGAGAGAATCAAGCTTTTGGCAAAGAATTGCAGGAAAGTACTGTCATGTCCTATTGTATTATATCCTAGGAGATCCTGCAGAAGTCTTCCAGCCTGGCTGTACATCAGAAACACCTGGGGGATCTGGCCAAAAATACAGATTCCCAGACTCACCCCCTGGAAACTGGGAAGCAGTAGGTTCAGGGGGAGGCCCAGGAACCTACATTTCCATAATCGCCTGGGATGATTCTAATGAGTCCCCTCCTGTGTTAGAGACCTACTGATAAATGTTCTGAAAGAAAAGTAATGTAGAAAAATGACATCATTTTAAAAAGCGGGGAAAAAAAAATTCTTGGCTCATGGTGACCATCTAAAAAATGAATCATAAGGGATGCTCTAATAACATAAGATGGGAGATAATCACAATATGGCTGGCTAGCCTATTATATGGTTTACTGTCTAAGCCAAATGGTCTAATGAAACTGTCCACAGGTACAGGTGCCCTCAGAAGAAGAGGTGCCCCCAGAAGAAGAGCCATCATTTTGACCTTGTCCAATTTTACTTTTAAAAACAAGTGGAGACCACGGTTCAGGAAACACCTGATGGATTGATGTTGTATGTACAACAGGAAATTTAAGTGGAGAATTCAAGCTCATATGCATTCAAGACCTTTCTCTTAATTCATCTCCATCACTAGGCCAACGTATGTTAGCCTCTAGCCTCGTCCATGTGTGAATTACTAGATGCTTATCTGAATTCACCGCTTCACATAACATGTAGAGACATAGCATTTCTAGAATTATCCTAAATGCCCAGACCATTCAACTCTTCTTTCTCTAGCCTGCACAGTTTCCAAAGACAGAAAACAAGATTGTACAGTATCTGTTTTGCCTCTGTTCTTAAAAACCAATTCAGTTTTCAGAGCTTGATAGGCATGCATTTGAAGCCAGAGTTCTTTACAATGCAGAAATGACATAAGAATAGATGAATAGGCCAGCCAGGAAATGGCTGGAATCAATAGCATTAGCATAATTCATTTGAGAGATTTACCATAGACTAACATAAGCATTGTGGAACACACAGGCCTGCTCAGAGAACTGTGTGACTTTTTATCAACCTTGAGCACTTTATCCTGTTTTAATCAAGGTTCATTAATCTCAACAATTTTTCATGTTGCTTTAATTTTCCTGATTACTTGTACTTATAGCCATGCTCACACATTCAAAAAGTGTTTCTGAAGCTCATTTTTCTATAACCCCTCAACAAGCCTGTGTAATGTCATTTTACTGTTGCTTATTATTAAGTTGAAATAATTAACTTGGCACCCTGCTAGAAGTCAATACCTTTTTTAAAAACTGGGCTTAAAAAAAGAAAATGTAAGGAAGTTTATAAATAATTACTAACAAAAGCTTTAAATGTATAAACCTGTCTATCACTACTGTATTTTTTGTTTTTCTTATGTCTTAGGCTAAATTACAAACAGAAGTCTCCTATCTCCTTAACATGAGAAATAAAAATTTACATCACTTACCGTTCCACTCTCAGTTGGCACCATATTTTCCTGGAGAAGTCTTTTGGAAAATAACTTCTTATTATCTGTTCCTTATAAAAGTTATATCTTATCCACCCCACCGCCCCAATAAGCAAGAGAAAAAGGAATCAAAATAAACATTTATATCTATATTATGTAACTACCATCATCAAGATTTATCTTAACAAAGAATGATTCCCAACTTCTAGGAATTAATACTAAAAATATCACTACATAGTTTGAGGAGTAAAGAGATTCATCTATGATGGCATCGCTTACATAGCAAATATTACAAACAGGTTAAATGGGCTGGTTAAAGAAACTAGCGTATCTGCATACTGTGTGGTAATTTTTCAAAATTATGTTGCAGAAATATTTAAGGGCAATGAACTACGCTATGACATTTCAAGTACAAAAAGCCATGCTATAAAACAATATTTATCCCCATAAAAAAAAAAAAAAACCTTACAGAAAACAGGAATGAGAGCAAACACACTAAATTTTATCAGTAGTTTTACTCCTCGATGATGAGACTGTAGGTAGTTCTCTACCATTTTCATAACAGCCATGTATTACTTTTGTAATGAAAAAATTGTTATGATGTGCAATGTTTTTGATGCAATAAGTAGGACAAATAGTTAATATTCTTACTATAGAAAGTCAATATAAAAAAAAGAGACTAACAACATAAGACTAACAACTTAAGAGAAAAATGGAGGTAAGGACATAATTAGAGAGTACACAAAAAGAGAAATATAACACATATAAAACATATTCAACCTCAGTCATTAAAAGAAAAATTAAGATAACAATGATATTCTATTTTTCATCTGTCAGATTGGCAAAGGGCAAAACATTTTGATAACACACTGTGTCGGTAACATATTCTCATAAATTGGTAGGAGGGCAAATTGGTTTAATATCCCCAAAGTGCATATTTGCAGGATCTATCTAAATTACAAACATGCATATCCTTTGACCCATCAATTCTAGCAATTTATCATACGGATAAATTACATATTACACAGGATATTCCTTTCTATTTTGTTTCAAGTAGCCAACATTTTGAAACAACCCAAAAGTCCAATTTGGTGAAATGAAAACATCTTCCAAAATGGAATCTCAGGTAACGATCAAAAAAAAAAAAAAAGACAAATCTACATAATGATGTGAAGATAGTTTTGGATGTATCAAGTGAAAAAAAAATGAAGTACAGTGTATATAGTATGTTATCATTCCTGTAAAAAAAAAATGAGTGGTGAAACCTTCAATATACTTGTATGTGTACATTTGCATCAGGCCTCCCTAGGACCTGGAAATAATGGTTGTCTCTCTAGAGAAGTTGCAGGGGGTTACGGGTAGGGGAAAATTTAATTCTCATTACATATTCTTATGTACTACACAGTCAAATTGCTTGCCATGTTTGTGTATCACACTTTGTATATTTATTTATGTATTTAGTCAGTCAGTTAACAATTATTTTAGAAGTATCAGCTATGAAGAAGAAGCAATGATGCAGAGAAAGATCCCTGAATAGTGGGGCTGTCCATTGGGCTTTGGGTTTGGCATCAGCTGCTCCATTCCTTCGGGACTTCAGGTAAGCCCCCTCCCTTCTCTGGACCACCTTCTCTTTTCCTAAGGAAAATCACAAAGTTCTCTTTTGGCTCTTGGGAATCTGAGCTTCTAGTTGTTTTCAAAACAGATACTTGTTTTCAAATATCACACTAAATAGCAGGTGTCTCAGATACTAGAATTACACCCCACCACCCCTCCCCTGTTGCTCACGCTTTACAAGGTTATTATTCTCTTGGGAAACTTTGCCTCAATCAACAATTTTCTGACCATGATTTTATACAGGAGGTCCTAGGTTAAGCGCTAGGAATATAGGAATTAAACAGCACAGGTCCCCATCTACAATGAATTCGATATAAGACCTTCCAGCCATTGAGTGCCAACTAAATGCTAGATGCTGGAAGAAACCTTTTGTATAATTGTACCTCGTGATGTGTACATCAACCTAACCCCTACGGGCACTATTAGCATCATCTTCATTTTACAGACAAGCAGTGGGCAACTAAAAGGAGTAAGTCACTTGCTGGCAAATATCACCCAGTGAAGAAGTAATGGCACTGAGAACTCAAACCCAAGCTTGTGCAACACCAAAGCCAGAATCACTTTTTACCACTTGCTAGCCTATTTCACCTGATTTGGTAAGGGAGGAAGAGAACTAAAGAGATGCTTAGACAGTTATGTGGTAAGTGCTATGAGAGAATCCCCAAGCAGGTCTGATGTAGATCTGCGGGAAATGTATGGCTCTTGTCAAATTGGATGTTTGTAGATTTCTTCCCAGAGGTCAAGTCGATGGTGGAATTGTCAGTTTCCAAAGCAAACCCTGATTGTGAGATGAACTCATTCTGACATGTGGCTACATAGGTGACTTGGTACCGTGACAGAGAGGCATTTAACTGGATGCCATAGGAATTCTGTATCAGGCTTTGGAATCAGGCAGACCTTGATCCCACTCAGCTCTATAACACTGGTCAGGAGACTTCAATTCTTTGAGCCTTAGATTCCTACTTGGTGAAATGCACACGAAATGGAAAACTGGAAAGACACATAAATATGGAAATGGACATGATGTTCCTGGCAAAAATTAGGCATTCAATAAACAATAATCACATATGAATTCTCATCTAAGCTTGGATTTACCAAAATAATCTAACATTGCCAGGGCAATCTACTTCAGTAGAAATGGAATCATTCATGAAATATATAATTTGTTTTCTAAAAGTCAGTGTAGCAGTTTTTGTTTGAGAAGCATCTGATAAAATGACTCTCGCCTGAGAATTTCTCCCACATCCTTCCGACTTTGATCGTCTACACCTCTAATTATTGTGGATCATGAGTGATTCTGATCCTCTTTTTGTACCCTCTCCACCTATTTTTCTTCCAAATGCACAAAGAACCTTGGTCATTAGCCAGGGGCTGATGCGTCTATTGAGGTCCTTGGCCTACATCTTCCTAGGCACGAAAATCATATTGAGATTAATGCCTGCTTCTACCCTAGGTTGCCAAGGGGTCTTCTTGTAAAAATCATGAGTTATCCTAAAAAGGTGGGAGTGCAGGTCACCTGAAGAAAAAGAGAAATTCCAAGTCCCAAAGAAAAGCTGATCATTAAAACATGACTTTGCTTCTTGAGTATACAAAATATGCCATGAAAAAGTGGTTTGTGTCTAGAAATTTTAAGTCTATATTCAATATACTGCATTTCAAGCAGCATTTCTACTTTGATCCTTTGAGCTCCTTTAATACATCAGATGGGTTTTTAATACCCATAGGAATATATAAAGTCTTTCCAAGTTAAACAAATGGAGGGCAAGCTGGAGAGTTAATAAACACACATCTATAGGGTTTTGGCAACTCGCTAAGCCACTTCAGGTGCAGCACTGGGCAGCCCAAGGGAGGAGCACAGACTGCTCTTTGAGGTAGGGATGGTGGGCGTCACAGCACAAACAGCCATTGGGATGGAGACAATACACCGCAGAAATGCAGCTTGCAAAACGTCAATAGTGTGGATACAGCTCTGCACTCCTCCATTCCACATGCAAATAAACATTCTAAAAATATTCCTTGGCTCTGCTGGTCTCCTACCCTCCAGCATGGAAGAGGAAAGCCTCACTCTGTCGAGAGCCCGGCCAGACTTACATGTGCTCCCACCCTGCTTTCCCACACATTAAGAAATGTACAAATGGGAAATTGTTTGTGAGACTAATTCATGTCAGGTAGAGACCTGCCTAGTCATTATAGACATACGCCCCTCTCATTTTGCATCATGGACTTGTGAGGGAAAACAGTAATTTACAACATTTCCTGTACTAAAACCTCTCCAAACACTGCTTATCAAAGGGCAAGTAAAGATAGCAACACTTACACAACAACGGCCATTCTATCTGGAACCTCAAAGTTGTAATCATCATTGCGTCTGGAAATAAGGGCACTTTTTTTCCTGTGAGCATCTGAGAAAGAGAATCAGTGAAGTCCTGTCTCCAGGAAAGGGCTTCACTGAGTTGCGAGTCAGAAGAATTGGTAGAAAAATCAAAAGTTTTTCATCTCAATTATTCTAGTGCTTTTGGACTGTTTTCATCTTTTGACACTATTTCAACAATTCAAAATAAAACTCCCAAGATAAGCATTTACCTTCCCCTGCCCTTTTTAAAAGTTTAAAGCCAAATGTTTTAGCAATGTACAACACTAACAAGACTCTTCATTGTAAAAGTTAGTATTGAGTTATTCAGACCTGATCCCAGACCCATAACATAAAAACGTAGACTGGATGAGTGACATGTCTTCAACATTGCATGGCAAATCATGGACAGCTTTTAGATTAGATAGAGTCATATTTTAAATCTTCTGTCATGGAAAGAAACCACCCTTAGGATCCAGAAGTTACTCGTATCATCTTCTGAGATGCAGAACAGGAAGCAAAAATACACAGGGTGAAGGAGGCTGTTTCCTGTACCGTGGCATGGGCGTGACACTGTGAAAGTCAAAGTGACACGAACTATTTTGATTTGGATGATCCATAGCACGTTAGCAGCCAACATAGCAAGGTATAAGTGGTTAAATGACACCAATGGAAAACCTGGAGGAGAATAAATGGACAGCCCTCAATGTCCAACGGGAAGAATTTGAACCTTGGTGTTAATCTCACTGCAGAATGGAAAGTTGCGTTGTTTAGAAGTGAACTAAACCCATTGGAAAGGGCCAATGATGATTTCATGGGAAACTGAATAACATTTATTTACATGTTTCAAACAAGATTGAGTACAGTAGTTTGGCAAGAGTCTATAGAGCAGGAGATACAAAAATATTTCAACAAATTAGTGTATGCTTGCAAATTAAGTGGTTAAAACCTGTTCTATTTTAACGCCTACAAATTATATTGTTCGTGACACTAATGTACTCCCACTGGCAAAGTCTGTGTCTAATTTGTGCCATGAAATATCTGATCACTATTGAGTATGTATAGTCCCTAATTTAGAATTTCAAATTTTTTACGGACCAAGAGCTCAAATAGATCCAGGAAGTGGTAAAAATCCAAGATCTACTTTATCTAGGACAGTTTCATTGGAGCAAAAACCTCACAAACTACTTTTCCCGACTGATAATATTAGTTGCACCTTCTAGGCTAAGAAATCCAGAAGAGGCGACTGACTGGAATTCTGTGGTTTTCCTATATCCGTGTCAACACAGACAGGTCTGTGCATTGTGCTCTATAAAAATATTTGGGAAGCATTTACGCTGTGCTGGGCACTGTGCTAAGTAGGAGGATTATACATTTTTTTAACCCACATATAGATCGTATGAAGCAGGGATTATGCCCCTTGTGGAGATAAGCAGACTGAAACCCAGAATGTTTAGATAACTGGTTAAAATCTTTGCTCTGTTAAGTGTGGCAGCCCACACTGTAGTCCAGTCCCAGAGCCCATTCTCTTAGCCATTATTTAGGGAAGACACCATGTCCTCATTATTCAATGGGTCCATTTTACAGGTCATTTCCAGAAGGCCCTGTTGATAAGAACACCTGCAGGACATTTGCTGAGAATAGTCTGAAGATTTGTGGTAAATGGCCCACCCAGTGTGAGACCTCAACAGGAAATTGGAGTAGTTTGTAGGAAAATGGAATCCCTGAACTATGGTTCTCTGAACTGTAGCCCACGAAACATGTCAACACAGCTTCGAGACCAATTACTTTCTTTCAGCTTAGTAGATAAATGAAAGGCGCGTGGGGAAAAGTGATGAGAGAAGAAAAGTGTAGCCACAGCTTTGGGGGCTTCCAGAAAGATGAGCAAAACTTGTGTTCAGATCCCAAAGCGAAACTGATGGCAACATAATTTTTATGAAAAGTGATGAGTGATAGTACTAAAAAGAGACACACTCAAAAAAAATATATATCTGATTTGCCTTAAAAATTAATACCTTGCCAGCATTGAAATGTGACAAGATTTTTAAAGCTCTAGCATTGCAAATGTTACATATTTAATTTTATTTTTGATTAAATTACTTTTCTTAACTGGCTATAAGTATTTAAGTTAGCAATTGATTTTCATTCCAAGGAAACCTTTGTGGATTCTTTTCTCAGCGAAGGTTGAAGGGGTATCTAGAAGAAAAGCAATGTATTGGAAAATAGTAAAACATTACATTCTTTTTAGATATCCAATTTTGTTAAACTTGTTGACAGTCACAAATGCCCAGAAAATATGGGCTGAGTTGTTTTTGATTGCTGTTTGAGTAACAGATTAATTTAATAATCAGTGGGATATTGAATGACGAAAATTATTGGTTAAAGCAGCCAAACCACCAACCCTAATGACATTCTTATGTAAATTCATATTTTCTTTTAGGCTCCTGCATTCTTAATAAACCCTATATTTTTGAAAATTCTCTTTAAAACATTGCATACTGTCTCTCTGTTATAATATATCTGTCTATCATATAGACAGATAAATGTCCACTTTTGGAGTCGCCAATTTATATGTTTCTATTTAGAGTAACTGAGTCACCTCGTGATGTATTTTCCACATAAACCCATCAAGTCATTTTGGAAATAGGACACAGAAAGGGAGTTGGGGGCAGCCAGTCTTCAAAGATCGTTGGAGACCAAGAAGACTTTTACTATTCAGCTAGAAGCACCTGAGATGGTTCCCTGAGTTATAGCAATGTGTTTAGGCACCAAGGTCATGTGATTTCTTCTAGGTGATGGGAAGACTGATAATGGCAGGCTGAGAGCACACTGCAACATGAAGCATGTCCCCGTGGGATTCTTAGGGATTGTTGCTCTATGGTTTGCCATTACTTGTGGAGGGAAGTAATCGCTGCCTTGAGAATGGTTTGTAATGGACATAGTTTTGTATGTTCCATTGTGGGAGGCGAGATGTTTTTCTTTGAAAAAGATCTTAGTGCGTAATTTCTGAAATACTGTAATTTTCACCAAACTCAGTTTCCAACTCACTTCTAGCCAAATGCTGTAGAGTTGTGTTATTTTTGAATGGCACTGCCCCTGACCTGAAGTTACCTACAAAACTGATCAAAAATTAGTAATTGTCTTAGAGAACTAGTCCTGCAAAATCTCATTCTTTCCAGGCAAAGATTTACAAATTTCTACACGAATTAGCTGTAAAGCAGACCATGCAAATTTGGCTTCCTGGTTGCCACCAAATGTGTTGGCCATTATACTGAAAGATCTCCTGGCCATCAAGAAGGGAAAGATGACAAAAGTCAGTATTATTTTTCTCCTTAACATAGTGCATTCTAAGAATACAAAGATCATATGAAATGCAAAATGTTATCTTCACAAATGTTTTGGTAAATACTCAGATATATTTTCTAATAAATTTTACTTCATAAAATGGAGCAATGCAAGACAGAAAGACAAGAATAAAAGGGTTCACTCCTTCTCAAGCTCCCAAAGTGACTATTTTTATGAGCCTATTTTTATGTGACAGGAGCATGATACCATAATTTTATAACAAAGATTTTTGGATTCGAGGAAAAAAAAAAGTTGTGAATTGATTTCTCATTCAACTAGTGACCCAAACTGATCTATCAATTTCTAATCCTCAAAAGATAACCTTTCTGTTGTTCCCACTGGTGTCCTTCAACTTCCTTATGAAATCATTTGACTTCAGTATCTGAAGTCCTTCAAAGGACTAGTTCTCTTTGACAGGATTAAAGGGGCAGCACAATTTGGTCCTTTTTCATTCCTTGTCTTCTCTCTCTTCTCTCCTCAGCCCCAACTCTGTGTTCCAGCTTCCCTGAACTTCTAAGAATTTGTTGAACAAACCACAATTTCTCTTTTCTACATAAGGCTCTTCCGTCTGCCTGGATACTCTCACCTGCTAACTCCTCTGTGTGTTGGTGGTCTTACATTAGACGTCACTTCCAGGAGGCCTTTCCTGACCAACCCAAGGCTTCCTTCTATCTCCCATGTAACCCTCTCTAACCATGGAGTGTTGATATTGCCTGGTTACTTGTCTGTAAACTCCATGAGGATAGGGATCATCTGTGACTCATTTATCACTGTTTCCCCACAGGGCAGCCCAGTAACCTGGATATAACAGACAATCAAGAAATGTTCACTGACGTCCTTAGCTATCTTTAATTTTTTCCCTAAGGCCCTATTTTGTTATCCAAGTGAATTCCTTAGAAACTTCCCTCAAAGTCAGTCATACGTCTGTCCTCATATCTTATGAACCAAATCGCCATCTCACAAGTTGACATTAGAAACAAGTAAAAGCAATCAATGATGTGAGAAATTAATAGAGTGGTTATCTTATGGTAAGTGGGGGTTGTAATTAGAAGGGGGCTGGTGGGGAGCTCCCGGGGGGGCTTGCAATGTTCTTTCAGTTCTTAACCTGAGTGCTATTTATATAAATGTGTCCATGTTGGGAAAACTCATCAAGCTGCAAACATACAATTTGTACATTTTTCTCTATGTGCTATACGTCAATAAAAAGCTTATGAAAAAAGAAAGGAAAAGCACAAGTCCTTTTTCCTCTCCCCATTCTGATCCCTGAGCCTTTATGGTTTTGCTTCTGTAGAGTATGACTGAGCTGCTGGGTGGTGGTCTTGAAATAAAGCTTTGAAAGGAAAATCCTTCAAAGCCTGCGATCTTTCCACTGCTGCCAGCACATTGTATAAGGTCTTACTCAACTTCTCGACCTCCTGTGAGTCTTCAACCCAGCATGGAATTCAAGATTTGAAACAGACTAGTCATGGTGGGTGTAAACACCTTCAAATCAACTTCGTATCTTCTTTATCCTTGGATTTCCGAGGACCAGCAGTTTCTGGGCCATAGCAGGCATGCAGTAACCTCTCACTGAATGTAAGGGGGTTTTCTCTTTAGTTTGAAATCGTTAGGTTGCTTATTTTAATCAAACTGCATTCATGTCATTGGTTTCTAATTATGATTCAATAAGGGAACATATTACTTGCCCTAGCAATCATCTGTCTTGGTTCTATTTGTTTTCTCATTTAAAATGGAAATAAGAAATCTAACTTACTCCACCAAATACAATCGCCTGTCATTCTCTAAAAGATACTGGCCACCTCATGGCGTTTGTAGTTATGATGATTCGGGATATAATATCCCTCTGGTCAAAAACGTTTGCAATCATTATGGAATCAGTAGAGTCTACTTCACAGAGTCATGAACTGTTAACAATCCTTAAGTCATACATGAACTTTGATCATCTGAGATATATACATATATATGTGTATATATATATATGTGTGTATATCTATATCTATATATCTATCTATATCTATCTATCTATCTATCTATCTATCTATCCATATATATATATATATATGTTGTACCTTTTGCCACAGGGAATTCTAAAGCAGTGAAGTGATGTTAGACTTACGGAAAGGAAAATTCACATTTCAACAGAATGGTTTATGGCTAAGTTTGTGTGGTATTACGCTTGTATTAAATGCAGCCATTGACTGAGTACTTACTCTGTTCTAGGCATTATGCTAAATTCACAACATAAATTTTCCCACTTCATTCTTACAACAAACCTATGATATGCCTACTATCATTATTCCCCAAATTACCCAGGAAGAAGCTGAGTTTCAGAGTGTGTTGGTGCTTGCTCATAGTTACACAGTTAGCAACTGCTGGAGTGAGAACTCACACCCTGAACTCTCTGATTCCACAGCTCCTGCACTAAACCACAACCCTTCACTGCTTTCTTGTGGTTGCTCTCAAAAGTCTTCTGTCAGAATAGTAAAATATAACATGGCAGATTGGGCGAGTATGGAAGCCATTCTGCTTAAACACTCAGACATGCTGGAAATGAAACAGTAAAACAAAACAAGCATGTTTAAACACACACACACACACAAACTTACAAGAAAAGATACCAAATGCCAACTTGTACATTTATAACTAAGTGTAAAAAGCTGATAATCTGGGACTCTGAAATCAAACTTTCAGCCTAAACTACATGCTGCTTAGAAAAAATATTTACTATAATTATATGGTACAGAAACTCCTGAATACAAAAAAATTACATAACAATTATTCCCAGACATTCAGTACCAATAGGATATATCATTGAAGCCCAAATGTAAACCTGTTGTGAAGAGAAACTCAAGCTCTATTCTGCTCTCAGAAAAATAATAATTAATGGTAAACATCAGTTTATAGTAAAAAATGACAAAACACATGAGCAAATTATCTACCATGACAGAAAGCAGACACAAGAAAGAAGAGGATCAGTACTCTCAAAATTTAAACTACTAAAACAATCTTAAAAGGCCTTTATAACTAGCTGTAGGAAACTTAAGAATGAGGCTTTCTATAAAAGAATACACAGATTTTTAAAAGAAGCAAATAAACCTTCCAGAAATAAAAAGACATCCATATTAAAAACTCAATGGATTCTTTAAGCTGCAGCAGACTAGACACAATCAAAAAGAAATTAATGAACTCTAGTATAAGCTGAAGGAAATTATCCAGAATAAAGTATATAAACAAACAGAAATAAATTTATATCTAGACATACTGCAGTGAAACTTCAGAAAATTAAAGAAAGAGTAAACAGTTTACAAGCCATCAGAGAAGGAGGAAAAGACAGACTATTTACAAAGGTGCAAAACTAAAAGCCAGAAGACAATGGAATAGTATCTTTAAAAGATTTTGATTTACATAGTATGGAGTTAAATTATTCCTGCAGAGTACATTTTAAAAATGTGTTTTAGACAAAGAATGAGAGAATTTACAACTCCCAGATCATTCTTGAAACAACTTCCAAAGTACTATAAAACAAAAAAGCAATGGTTTATAAAAAAGCAATGGTGAGTAAACAAATTGGTAAACATTTCATTTATGATAGGCAGAAACAACAGTAATACAGTATTTAGTGGGTTTAAAAGCACAAAAGAACTAAAATGTTAGAAAATATCACATGAAAGAAATGGGAGGTAATCTAAATTGGAGGGTTGTAAGTTTTTTGTCCTGGAGGAGAGAAGAGATCCTGACCAATTAAAATATGTCAAAAAAGTTAAGGCTAACTACTAAAAGAAAAGACTATACTTCACAAACTAGTAAGGAAAAAAAGGAATAGAGAAAACTCAATAAATCCAATAGAAGGCAGGCAGGCAGGCAGGAAGGAAGGAAGAAAGAAAGAAAAAAAAGGAGAATAGAGCCCACATAAAACGACAATAGAAATAAATCCAAACTTTTTGGTAACCACAAAATTTTAAAAGATTAAATATAGTAATAATAGAGATATTTCAAATCAAGTTATATTCTATTTTTAAGGTAGAATCCTAACACAAAATGATTTAAAAAAATTGAAAATGGAGGAAAGGAGGGAAATATTAGAAAGTGAAAATATTAGAAAGCCTAGAAAGTGTTACCAAAAGAACTACTGTACCTATGTTATTTGCAAACAAAATAGATATTAAAGCATAAAGCACTTTCATTAAAGAAGGTTATTACATAGTGATAAAGGAATGGTTTATTAGAAAGCTATTATCAATCCCAAACAGAGATGTCCATGGTAATAACGCTTCAAAATATAAAAAGCAAAATGCATTGAATGACATGAAGGAGTTGAAAAATCCCTAAGCTTAGTAAGAGGTTAAATGCCATTTAAAATAGACCCCATCCCTAAAAAAAAGAAAATTTTGAAACACAATTCACACACTTGAACCAACAAATACATACTAATATATTAACCCCTGTACCCAGTTATTAGAGAACGAAACTGCAGTTGCTTTCAAAAATACACAGACAAGTACTAGAATACAAAGTAAGTCTCCACACATACTAAAAAATATATGTTATGCAGACCACAATGTCATGTAATTAGAGATCCATAAACATAAAAAAATAGTCTCAAAATCCACATATTAAAAAATCTTAAAATACTATTTTAAAATTTACACATAAAAATTTGTGAAAATTAGAAAATTGTTAGAGCTACATAATAATGAAAGCCCTATGTATTAAATTTATGGTGATCAACTGGAATGCAGAAAAAATTACATAAATATATAAACTATATTATACATGAGTGGAGCTGAAAAAGCTGAGTGGTCAACAAAAAATGTTAGGAAAAAAACAACAACAGAAAACCCCCTAAAACGTAGAAGAAATGTAATAAATACAGATAAGAAGCAAAATAAATGAAATAGAAAATCAAAGAAACAACAGAGAATCAGAAAAACTAAAGGATAATTCTTTGAAAAGAAAAAGAAAACAAATATATCTCTGCTAGTGTGGAGAGGGAAGGAGGAAAAAAACATGGGAGGGAGGGAGGAAGAGAAAGAAGGAAGAGAGAAGAAGAAGAAGAAGGAGAAGAAGAAGGAGGAGGAAGAGGAGGAGAAAAAGGAGAAAGGGAGGGAAAGATTGATTTAAAAGGGGGCAAAATCACAAATATGACAGCATTTCTAATCAAAAAAGAACACTATTAACAAATGCATGTAACAAAGTTGAAAAGTGAGATGAAGTAGACAATTTTCTAAGATATATAATCACCAAAATCAATTCCAAACCCCCCCCCCAGAAATTCCAAAGAGATATGTAACCACTAAAGAAAGTAATTTGGTAGTTGAAAATTTACTCACACAAAAACAAAGAAATAAAAACCTATCAGTTACTGATAGCATTATGGGTAAGTTTTACTAAATCTACAAGAAACAGTTAAGTTGTTGTTATATACAGTTATTACGGAAAGAGGAAAAACTCTCCAAGTAATTTTGTGACAATAAAATCACCTTAATAGCAAAACCAAATGACAGTACAAGAAAGAAGTATAGCTCACTCCCCTTTTTGAGCACAGATGCAAAAGTTCACAATATAATGTGAGCACATGAATCCTGAAATATGGTTTTTCATAATAATGACCGTCAATATCCATCCTGGGAAAGCAAGTATGTTTTCACAATAGACAACCCATCTACTACTAAAGATATTTATATTAATACTATATGTATTTCATGATTCTATGAGATCAATTTAAACTCATAGAAAAATCAATTTAACTCAACATATTAACATTAAAATTATTTTAGGAATGAATATAGAAAATGTCTTTTATAAAATTCAACATCCATTCAAATTTCAAACAATAACAACAGCAGCAAACACTCTTAAAGAGATTTTCTTTGACTTAATAAATGGTTAACTATCAAAGACCTCTAGTAATTTGGGACATGGATAATAGTTAAGGCTGCACAACACTGTGATTGTACTTAATGCCCCTGAATTGTACACTTACAAATAGTTACAATGGTAAATTTTTTATTATATTTTACTACAATTTAAAAAACCCTACAACAAACATCATACTTAACATGGAATTATTAGAAGCAATTCCTTTAAATTAGGAACAAGACACAGCTGCCTACTCTCACTGCTTCTATTCAACTATGTATCCGAAGTCCAGTGCAATAAAACACAAAACAATAGTTAAGAATGGAGATCAGAAAGGAAACTTTTTACAAGTGATATTACTATCTACACAAAAAGCCCCAGAGAATCTACACAGAAACTATGAGATCTAAAAGAACATTTCTTGGATATAAGGTACTCAATGTACAGAAATCAGTGATGTTCTCATATGCTAGCAATTACCAATTAGAAAATATAGTTTTAAATATATGCCACTAATGATAGCAAGAAAAACTATAAGCTGTCTAGTTATAAATCTAACAGAAAATTATAAAACTGTATTGAAAGGCATAGAAAAAGATATATGCAAATAAATAGATCCAGGTAGTTTATCAGGGAAAAGGTTTCATATCAAAGATAGCAATTACCTTCAAATTAATACATAACATAACTTATAGCAATTTTAATGAAAACCCTAGATCATGGGAACTAATAAGCTGATTCCAAAATTAATATGAAAGAGGAAAGAAGAAAGAAACACCAAGACAACTTAGAAGAAGAATAAGGAAAGGATATTTGTTCTCCTAAATATAGTCCTATTATAAAGCTATAATAATTAAAGAGGCATGATGTTAACATAAGTACACTGACAAACCATAAAACCTGGAAGCAGATCTGCATATAGATGGGAACTCAGCCTATGGCACATGTGTTGTAATAAATATATTGGAAAATAAAGACTAGTCAATAAAAAGTGCTGGTTAAAAGGCCGACTATATGGAGAAGGACCAAATTAGACCCTACCTCATGCCACACACACAAACAAATTCCAGAAGTATTAAAGTCTTAAATCTGAAAGGCAAGCCTTTAAAGCACTCAGAATAAAAATATATGGGAATATCATTATGACATTAGGGCAGAGACTAATTTCTTAAACAAAGAACGAAATGCATAAATCATAGAAGAAAAGAAGAAGAAATTAGACAACATTAAAATAAAAGCTAAAGAAAATTTCCGTGCATCTAAGGACATATATAAATGTGAAGAGACAGAAAGTCACATATGCAAAGTTATGCGACTGCAAAGAAATCGCACCCAAAAAACAGAAAGAACAGCCAAATCAGTCCAAATAGATCCACCACCCAACAGAAAACTGCCAACAGGAATGAAAAGGTCAGGAAATCCAAACAAACAAACAAACAAAAATTAAAAAAGAGATCCATCCTCATTAGTAATCAGGAAAATGCATATTAAACCACCAAGAAACGTTTCTAATATATTAGATTTCAGTGAATACTGAAGCTTTGGTGCCTTCAGTAAAGATAAGGACTTTCCGAGAACAGAGAGCTAAAATTGCCATCAGTTGAGGAAACGCCAATTAAGACTATTTCCAACCACCAACAAACAGGACTAAAAATTTCCTATATTCAAGGATGCATTCTTACGCATTTTGAATGCTTCCCAAACTCTAAATGATCCAACAAAGCCAAGTGTTTTTCTTCGGAGCTGGTGGAAATACTTCCTCACACAAGAGGGCAGCCATGCTTCCATCTCTCAGAATGTAATCCCGTGCATGCCAGTGGCATTGGCCCATCTGGGAAAGCTCTACACTGAGGAGGAAGGTGGGGGCCTTACTTGGAGCAGTCTTCACAAGCAATGTTCCCTGAGGTTTCCTTGATGGTGCGCTCAGAGACAAATGCTGGATATTCAGTATCGCAAGGTTCCAGGGTCTGTTTCAATTTCTGGGCTGTAGGGATAAGAAAAAAAAAAAAAAAAAGAAGAAAAAGAAAACGTAAGGCACAGGCTTTATTGTGACTGGCAGCCCATCCCATAGTAACTCAGAACACAGTTCCGCTCCTCGTGCTCTGTGATTTTTCTAGGCACAGCATAATGCATTATTTTCTAATTAGTCAATGATTTCATCTGCCAAGCAACTCTATAAGCTATAATTCCTCAAGCAGTTGTGTTGGCTTGATCAGCTATCATTTATGCATCATAAGAATTCTCCTTTCTGGGACATCAGTCATCGGGTCTCTGACCTCAGACTTACTTGAACTTAGCAACAAACACATATGTATATCTAAATAAATGTATAAAATATAAGTTACACCATATTATTTAGGGTGAGACAAAGGTCATGATACAATTGCATGGCTTTATTACAGAAACGAAATTGAAATATGGACTAGTAAAATACGTCATGTCTTTGAACCATAGCCATGAGCCTTATCCTACTATTATGAAGTTCCTTGTCCAGTAATACAGCACTAAATAACCCTGGTATGTAACTGAGTACATAGTAGGCACTTGGGAAAGGCTTGTGGTTGATTAAATTATTTAAACAAGTTATGCCCAGTGGGCAACTTCCAAAACCTCTCTAAGTCTCAATTTTTTAAATTTGTAAGTTGGAGATAATATAGTTCTTCTGTCAGAGTTGATGGAAGGGTGAACAGTAAAGAACCAATATATGATGAGTACTTAGCACAGTGCCTGGAACATGAGTGCTAAGTGTCTAATAATAATAGTAATACTACTAAACAATAACTGAAACAATGCTAGCATTCTAATGAAGCCATTGAGACTTGAAAATGTGAGGATGACAGATGCCACAGCACAGTGGCACAGTGGTTAAGGGTGAAGGCTCTGAAGCCAGAGAAGCTTGGAGTACGCTTCCCTGCTCCATTGCTTCCAACTAATCCTCAGTATTCTCATCTGTAGGAGATGCTACTGGTACAGGTATCTTCACTTGGAGGTCTACTTCTTCACATTTTCCCAGTAGAATGCTCACAGCTTTCCAAACTCTGCACAACGTTTCTGGCTGATGTTCATATAAACTATAAACATATATTTCTAAATATGTATTACCTACCCTAAAGGTCATATGCACACAGATAATTTATAACTGCACAACTCGATAGGATTTTAACAAAATGATGTGTGGACAAAGTCTCATGTTATACTCGAAATGCAGTTGGTTGGATGTCAGCACCACGGGTACATGCTTTGTGGCCTGTGCATCTGGAAGCCCACTGGCATTAAGGGAGCCGTCACAGGGTTACCGAAAGCAAAACAACTGTTTGGTAACAATCAGATAACCATTGCGTAATCAGGAAACCATGCTCTAATAAGCATTTATGTCATAATGTGATTGTTTTTTATAATATAGGCTTTTCCCTGAGCTTTAATTATTTTGAGGAAATTAATTCAGTGTTTGGGATTGAAGTGCAGTACATTGTAATTTTTCCTATTTAAAACAAAAGGAAGTAGACTTTTAATCAGTTTTTTTTTTTTTTTTTTTTTTTTTTTAATGCAGAACATGTGATTTTCAGGAACCGGTCACTGACACAAACAGGAGGTCCCCATGCTAATTCACACGGTTTTTCTAAGGAATCAATGAACTAAAGCATCATAGCTCTCAACAGAGTGACACACACGCACACTTTCACACACACGCATGCACACACACAATCTTCATGAAATGCTAGCTGTTCTAGTGTTACCATCCACATGCCAGGAGTTGGGCTAATTGTGTACTAGTTAAGAGCTGAACTTGGGGGGTTGTGCATTTGCTCCTGCTGTGTGATCGCAGATGAGTTTTTAATCTCTCTACACCTTGTGTAGAGAGTGTCTTCACGTGCAAAATGGGAATAACAGTACCAACTTCACAAGGTCGTCTGAGGATCAAATGACTTGATATGTGAAAGGGCTGACACATTGTGAGTGCTATTTGAAGGCCTGCGCTTATTGCCACCATGACTGCTACTGCGCATGTCATTTCACCGAAGCCTCAGACTGTTGGCCTTGCCAAACCATGTCTTTTTGGTTAGAAAAGGCACGCCAATGGATGCCTCCCTGACTCCTGACTCCACTGATGGTACGACGCTGATAGCTGTCAGGCTCCCCAAGGGCCACGTCCCAGACCCTGTCTGTCCCCTTATGCCCTGCAGTGCTAACTCAGAGGAAGCACACGTCTGCTGAATAAATGAGTACTTCTCCTGAACGGTGCTTTTCAAGCAAATCAAATGGACAAAGGAAATGTGAGACTCTCAGTCCGTGATGACAAACTGCCTGCCTTCAGGTGGAGGGTGAGGTGAGTCTAGGTGGCCCAAGCCCCACAAACAACACAGAGAGGCCTCGGTGGGAATACAATTCTCTTCCCAGTTCTTTTCCAATGTCTCTGATTTTGTCAGGATGACCCCTTTGCTTTAGGCTAGGGAGTTTTTAATCGTCTTTCTTTCATTTGCTCTTCTATTTTTTTTTAACCTCGGGAGGCTAAACATAAAGTTGGGAAGCTTCCTTTTATTTAATTGTCAAAAAGTGAGTCGGATGAAACGAAATAAAGATTAAATAAATAGCATAGATTATAAGTGAATACGGCACAAGCATGCAGATAGCCCAATGATGGAAACAGCTAAATTTGTTAAGAAATTATTATGTACCAATGATGTTCTGCTTTACATGAATTAATTTATTTAACAGTAAGACAGAAAAACAAAAACTATGAGGTAGAAACAATTGTTACCCCTGTTTTGCAGATTAGTGAATGGAGGAAAGGACTGAGTAAATTGCCCCAATTTATCCAGTTGAATATGTGGCAGAGCCAAAATTTGAACTTGGGCTGTCTGGCTCCAGCACAGATATATTTAACTGCTCTGTGAAGTTTGGCCAATGAACGAAAGGAAGAAAGGTCTTTAGGGCAGGCTGAGATAGGCAGCATACGTGATTTAAACAAGCCCGATAATTGCACCATTTCTAATTCTAATTATCTGGGCCCAGTTACCATGGAATGAGTCCAACAAATTCAATGGCAAGACTCATTTGGCTCTGATCCTTTCTGGAGATGAAATTTTTCACAGATATCTGTACCACTGGCATCTCCTACAGATGAGAATACTGAGGATTAGTTGGAAGCAATGGAGCAGGGACGCGTCCTCCAAGCTTCTCTGGCTTCAGAGCCTTCACCCTTAACCACTGTGCCACTGTGCTGTGGCATCTGTCATCCTCACATTTTCAAGTCTCAATGGCTTCATTAGAATGCTCACATTGTTTCAATTATTGTTATTATTATTATTATTATTATTATTAGACACTTAGCACTCATGTTCCAGGCACTGTGCTAAGTACTCATCATACATTGTTTCTTTGCTGTTCACCCCTCCATCAACTCTGGCAGAAGGACTATATTATCCCCAACTTATAAATTAACTTCCCCCCCTTTGACAATTGAAAGCTACCCATACTGATGTGGTGAGAAACTGTTGAGTCTATTTGCAACATGACTATAGATTGGCTAGAGGTTGTTTGATGTGCTTTTGGGGAAACACATGAATTATCATATAAAACCATGGCCACATTTAATCTAAATAACATGGTTTATTATGAAGACCTTTCTTTGTCTGGAATATTACGGAAAACACCACCTATATTTGCCAGTCAGTACTATCTAGCCTTGGAATTTCAAACCGATGACTAAGGCTACCAGCGATCCAATGGTACCGTTTTAACTCTTAGGCATTTAAAATTCACTATCTGACATAGGTCACGGAGCTCAATGAGGCTGATTCTTTCCTTTTCCAGAAAGGAAAACTGGGGTTCAGAAAGCAGACGTAGCCTGCCTTGAGTCCCACAGAGAGAGACTACTCACCTCAATCATAACTGACTTAAACAGCAAAACCATCACAGCCACCACCATCCCAACCAACACTCACTATGCGCTTACTATGTGCCAGACAGCACGCGAGGCCCTTTGATGGATAGAATCTTTGCCATCACATAGTGAGCAAGGCCCTGCTGCTATCATGTTTCACAGATGAAGAAACTGAAGCTCAGAAAAATGAAGATGCTTGCCCAAAGTCACACTGCTGTTAAGTGGTGGGGCCCGGATACATACCCAGGTGGTGACATCCTGGAGCCTATGCTCTTTGTCATCACACTGTTTTCCCTTCCGCCCCAGTTACACTGGGTGCAAAGCTGAAGCCACCGTGACCTATCACTCACTCACTCACAATGAAGCACCCACACAATTGAATATCTTTAATTTTCCCTTAGCAACAAATGTCCCTGATGAGAATAACTGACTTGGGTTCACAGTAATTATGTGCAGACAATGGGGAATGAATAGAGTTGCCATTTGAAAAGCTTTCCTCTTCTTTTGTCTCTGTGAATGCACCCCCATTCATAACCGGGTGCCAGCAAGCTCCATTCTCTTTGTGCAACTTCGCCAAAATGATACCTTTGTGATAATCAAGCAGAAATGGGCTTCCACAGTCCCCTTCATTAAGGAAATGAAGCAGATAAACAGTGTAATTATGGATTCCATTTTTAGCTAAACAAAGATGTATGTCTCAGCTCAGGGTCTGTATCTCGTGAGGGAATGGTAAATTTAGAATGAAGAAACCTGGCAAGTCAATATAGTTACGGTGCTTGAAACTTTTCTCTCCTCACACTGGGTTTAAGATTTACGTTTACATTTAACAAAGACATTCAGGTGACAGCAGCCCCACAGATGAGTTTATTCACTCTCATTTGATTCACTTTCTTCATCTATTAAAGGGAAAAAGTCATAGCTGTGCCTAGCAGAGGGCTTTAGGCCTGAATGTGACATTCTCGGGCAACAGCCTGCCCAACGTGGGGGCTCCCAGAAGGCTAGTTGCCTCTCTCCCCACTGTCTCGTTGAGGTGGCGGGTCTTGGTTTAGGTCTGAGCCCATTATCTATCTGTCTGACTTAGGAGCTTCACAGAAAGGTTCAGTGACAAATCCTAGCAGTCCCCACCTGTCAGATATGTTGAAGGAATCTGAAGGTAATCTGGTGCCAGCACTCTGGAAATGGAAAAGCACTATATGTTGACACACTGCATATCAATGATATAATTATTTGACAAAGTTTTTCTATAGTCTGTGGGGAAAAGGTCTCACGATGTGGCAATGGCATGAGACAACTTGGATTTTTTCAAGAATCTTTTTACAAAGCTTTCAAAAACAGAAACAGAGAACTGAGGCATCACATTATTCCTCGAAGCTAAAATTTTGTCCACTGTTGGTCTGGTGGACAGGGAAGAGGGAGAGAGGGGATGTGAAATTTCAGAATGGGGAACTTCGCAAGTTTCTGTAACCATCAATGAGTGCAGAGACCATAACCTCCTTCCTTATTCGTCATCGCCTACCCCATACTCCTTGGTTGACACCAGGGTTTCTCAACAGTGGCTCTACAGTAGTGCCCCCATACCCATGGTTTTGCTTTCTGTGGTTTCAGTCATCCGCAGTCAATCATGGTCCAAAAATACTAAATAGAAAATTCCAGAAATAAGCAATTCGTAAGTTTCAAATGGTAGGTAGTATGATGAAATCTCATGCCCTCCGATTTCACCTTGCCTGAGACAGGAATCATCCCTTTGTCTGGTGTACCTATGCTGTAAACACTACCTGCCTGTTAGTCATTTAGTGGCCATCTCGGTTTTCAGAGAGAGAGAGACCACAGTCACACATATTTTATTACAGTATGTTGTAATAATTGTACGTTTTATTATTCATTATTGTTGTTAATTTCTCAATGTGCATAAATTATAAATTTAGGTATGTATGTATAGGAAAAAATATAATATATGTAAATGTGGTTTGGAACTATCCACGGTTTCAGGCATTCACTGGTGTCTTGGACCATATTCATGGCAGATAACAGGCGACTACACTATTGACATTTTTTTTTTCTATTGATTTTCTGAGTCTGATAATTCCTTGTTGTCAGGGCTGTGTGTCGTAGGATGTTTAGCAGTATCCCTAACTAGATGTTAGGAGTGCCTCCCTCCCCAGGTGTAACTCACAAAAATGTCTCCATATGTTGCAACGACCAGTGGAAGGCAAAACCACCCCCAGGTTGAAAGCTACTGGTTTAGGCAAAGGTCACAGGTACTCAACAGAGACTTAAAAACTAGCTGTCACATCTAAAGGACCAGAACAAGGGTGTGGGCAGGTGCCTGTGTTGGCAGATCACGGGGAAGGTGAGCGGGCCCAGGTGAGAATGTGGGAAGTGGGAACGAAGACTGGCATGAAGAAGGAGGGCATCCTCAGACTCACCGTCACAGCCCTTCGGCCAGGGAGGGGCAGGCTCACTGGTGTGAAGAGGAATGCCCAAAAGTAAAGCACTGAAGACAACCAGCCTGCTGCCCTCAGCACTGAGCACACTCCTAACAGCCAAGTGCCTTCCGGAAAATACGGCCACCACCCAAACACAAGCACCACCCACCAGGTGTAGAGTCCTTGAGCTGCATATGTCTTGCCCAGGACTTTGCATGCACTGTGGAATTCATTTCCCACCACTGCATTATGTTATAAGCTGACCAGCGAGGAAGGCAAAGCCCAGAGAGACCACATGATTTGCCCAGAACATCACAACTAGCAAGAGGCTGCCTGACCCCAAAGATATAGCTCATTTCTAGGTGAAACAGCCACTCTAGCCTCCCAGAGCTCAACGTACAATGCAGAAGGTGGAGTGGCTTGTCCCCCGGCATGCTGCAGAGAGAGCAGCCATTTAACCAACTTGCAATACATTCTCTTAGCCTCTATTAACCTTCTTTCTTCCTTTTATCTCTTTGAATCTCATTTATCTTTTCTTAAACCCCTAATAGGAAAATTGTAGAAAAGCTGGTCAAAAGAAAATTAAAAAAAAACAAACAAACAAAAACCCACAAGTACCCGTTTAGTAGGTTCCTTCTCATCTCTTTTTCAAATCATGTGCAATTTTAAACAACAGCAGGTTCATGCCACAGGTAAAATTTTCTTTGGGGTGCATGATAGTCTTTGCTTCCTAATTTACATGTTGGTCTCTGCTCGCTGACTTCCCATTGGCTATCCTGACTGCTGATACTATTTAATTCTACACACTCCTCCCCCAACATTGAATGCTTTTGGAGGGTACGTCCAGTTTTGTATATTGTTTTTTCTTGTTGTATTACTTCATTTCATGAGCACTTTTGATCTTGATAAAAAGTCTTCAGAAACAGAATCTTTTAAAAAGTTTTCTATGCCCTTCTATGGATGGGCTGTCATTTATTTTTAAATGTCCATGTTGTGCATCATTTAAAGGTTTGCCAGTATCTGCGATCCTTAAGTCTCAGGTGACGGTCACCCTGTCACAGAATCCCTGTTCCCATCTCAGTTAATTTCCTTAAGCTCTATTTCTAAAAGTGGGATTGTGGGCATTCACTGTCACTCAAAGGTGCTACCAACCCAAGAGGAAGAGGCAAGGGTCAGCCCCTGCCTGGAGGGTCACCAGGATAGTGTGTGCGTGTGGATGAAAGCAGAGCATCTGGTTCCTGCCCCATGGGGCTGCCAGCCTCCCAGGATCGAGCCGACCTCAGACACACGTGGATCACTTTCATTGTTATCAGAGGCTGCTCCATGCTGGTGTACGCATGCGTAGAACTCTCTGCATGTGTTACTCCATCTCATATTCCAACTAACAAGAAATGAATGAGTTCCTGCAGTTAGGCAAAATGGGTCTAGTTGTAAGTTGCACAGCTATGATGCCAGTGACGCTAACGATCACGCCTGGCAAAAGAAAGCTGTGTTAGGGCATTTAGTAAGCAAAGGTGGCTCACCCGCTATGCACTGAAGAGCAGGTCGGTGTGACGGGATAACACTGGTGAAGACACAGCTCCTGCCACCAAGAAATTCTAGCTCGGTGTGAATCAAACAAACGGAGTCAATAATGCTGAGGAATAATGGCTGGGAAATGGGTGAGTTGACTGGGACAGAAGCAAGACAGATACGTTGCTAATGCTTCCTGGGAGAACTGAGGGAATTCTCAGTGACTGGGGTCTTAAGGGAAGAGAGAGCAATGTCCTGCTGAAATACAGAGGGTGACCAAAACATGTATCCACATTTGAAGAAAGGAGAAAACTGTATTAAAATTGTAATACTAATATATATATACCGATAACAAAAGATGAATCCAAGTTATATGTAGACATTTTTGGGGGGCACCCCCAGTATATCCAGCACCTGGGAGAATGCTGATATATTACTAAACTACCTCTTTTTAAATGGCGGATAATTAAAAATCATCATCGTGGGAGCGGTCTGCTTGTGCCTGACATCCCGGGTACAAAAAAAAAAAAAAGAAAGAAAAAAATCAACATGAAAAAATGCACAAAGGAAAGAAAAAGCAGAGTGTATCTGAGAAACAGCAAGTGACTTAACAGGCGGGGGTGCCAGCTGGGAGACAAGCCTCATTAAAGAGCATTATTTGTAGGGCATGGGGACTCGAATATTCATCACGATTGAGGTCAATGCTGTCATCACCACTATCATGAATTAATTACAGCCACCACTTTCTGAGAGCTTACTGTATTCCAGTCACTGTGCTCAGCATGGAACACAATTTATCTCATTACACACACACACAAATGATGGGAGATAAATATTATTTATTATTTTGCTCTTTGGCTTCCTGTGGGGAAACTGAGCCTCGTCCAGATCAACTAACTTGCCACAGACCAATCTTGGAGCCAGGATTCAAATTCGTACCGATCTAACCCCACATGTCATGCTTCGAAGCTTCTACTCATTACTTGCTCAACTCATTGAAGATTTTTGTGCAGGAAAAGTAATATGATCAGATTTATGTTTTGTGAGAGTGATTGTCAAAAAGAAACAAAAACAACAGCACAGTTATCTCTTCCTTCAGGCTGAAAACAGCAGAGTGTCTGTCTCCCTTAGAGTTTGGCAGTGCCCGCAAGCTTTTTGGAGACTTCACCTGTGCAATGTATGACTGGAAAGCCTTAGTTAAGGAAACAGGTCAAAGTGTATATTCAACACGGGCTGAATGAAGCCTGGGGAATTTTTGTCAGACTGGATGGTGCTGCACCTAGCACAAAGAATGCCTTTTGAGACAGAGCTAAAAAATCATCACTTTGTCCTGGGTAGTTTTATACGAGCACATCCCTGATGAAAAGTAGCTAGTGAACCCAGGGTTTATTGCTCTGAGCTTAGAAACAGAAATCCGTTGCTGCTTACCTTTAGCTGTCATATCTGAGTGCCACCAGCTGCAGAGGTTAAATTCCACTAGGAACCTGAACAGGTGATGGAAAAGCCCAAAGTTACTTGTTCATCCACACCCTGAATAGAACAGTGACATCTTGTTATTCAGCAACGCTCACTTCGTTTGAAAGAATAACATCAGAATCTGGAGATATTAACACAGTTGGTCCCGGTATCATTGAATTTTCACCGGGCTTTATCTTATGTGTGATAGAGTATTTTATCACCAATGCCAACCAAATCCTGAAATCAGGTTTACCTGATAGACTCAAGGACACTGCTGAGAAATATTCCGCTTTATAGGCAAAAATAGTTTCTAGTTAGAGTCTGAATCCATAGTAAAAGGTCAACTTCTAAAGGGCTTCCTCTGCCTTGGTTCAGAAATACAAATAGACTATTCTTTACTAGACTATGATCTGCAATAATAAAGGATGCTTTCACACCTTATACTGCAATGCAAACTTGTTTAGCCGTGTGTGATGGTGTGTGTATGTGGTGGCAGGGGGGCAGATGGGACAAACTTCTCTTTATAAAGTTATGCCACAATGCAAATTTAAAAAATTAAACTTTCTCGATTGCTCACTAAGAATGCAAAAATAATATAAACCATCCTCCAAATAAATGGAGTCATACCAACATTCAGCCATTTTCTTTTTTCCAGGGACATGGCTATCTATAGCAACTAACTCTCAATGAAAATCCCACTATTACCTGTTACTGTATTTTTTTGTTTCTTATGTATATGCAGAACTTAACTCCCCACTTGAATTTATAACCTTGCTAAATGTTAAAGCAATAGAAAGGCAATGTTCATCAATGTCTGTCCGTCAAACACTTTCTCCCTTAAACCCACAGAATTGGAACCTTAATGGGGAAAATAAGAAGAAGAGAATTTGGTGCAGCTTGAATGACCTGGTTTCTATGCCTGTCCATTTCTCCCTTTTGTGTGACATAGTGTTTCTGTAATGTGTCATCTGGAAGTCAAGCCTTTCATCTTTGTGCCATTTCAAGTCTGACCTAAGTCACAGACGCATCCAGCTCCCTCCGAACAGGACCGAAAGTTGACAGGGTAAACAATTAAATCACACCTGAGAAAAGCCCCCAGCCCTGGCCCATGACTACGCAATCCCCACTTCTATCCGTGGCAAGACATCCAAAGTAGCGCAGTGGACAGCCCTGGCAATTTGTTCTTTTGACCACAGGCCACCCAGGCTGCATTAAAAACAGCCAGACATCTATGTTAAATTTAACAGTAACCACAATACATAAATTTGGTTTGTGTATTGCAAGCTGTTAGTCTGCTAAACAATTACATAAGGGCAAAAGCAGTGACCATGAATAACTTAATAAAAGATAATTTTTTGGTCTCAGCATTCAATATGCTGAGATTTTCAATGAGGTTATCTCGGAGTATTATGACTCTAATGGTTATTGAAAGCATAAAGCAGAGACTCCCAATGCACTTAATCATACAAAAGAAAAGCGATAATATTTTCAAAAAAAAAAAATGTAGCAGTTGTACTTACAAGACAAATTCTGTCATTATCCATTTGACTGCAGCAAGGAAGGCATTATAAGGCTGAAAAGAAAAATTTAGTTTATTAAAAAAAGGATCAGACACAAAATGGAGTTTAACTTAAGGCTTTACATAAAGACAATGTTATTCTTTTAGAGAGATTGATATCATGTTAAAAAAAACAGTGAAGCTCTAGCTAAAAGATGAAAATGGCTGGATACTGTATCCCAAAACTAACATTTTAAAACTTTGAACTCCCCTGTAGTGAGATGTGATTTACAAGTAAAATAAACACGATCTAATACAGGGGTTATCTCTGGGAAGAAAAAGGAAGTTCACCAAAGGATGCTTAAACCTTTACCCTCTAGGGGCTAATATTTCACAGCCTAATGTTGAGGGGCTGGAATCATATAACTAATTTCAAATGGTAATTTACAAGGCTGCCCCTCAGAAAGGTGATTCCCTGTTCTCCATCACTGTGTGTCATTCATTGAAATAAGCAAGAATTGCATATACTTGATTTTAATGCCTTCCATGAATTATGTATGATGCAAGCTGCCTTTTCTCACACTTCCATATTTGGACTTGAAAAAATGATAACCATATAAACATGTGATTTTATCCTTGCAAAAAATCCCCTTCGCTCTATAAAAGAAGGCATTGACAGCCTAATCTTTATTTCAGAATATTTTAATTAAGAAAAGGAGTTGGATTGTTTACTCTGTGATATTTCCTATGTGGATAATTCAATTTCCTGGATTCTGGAAAATACCAAGTCTTCCCCTCAGTTAGTTCTTTGTACTTAGGTAGGCCAGATATGTAAGTGGTGGGCAGATTTGAGAGACAGGCAATGACATTGGCAAAGCCCAGGCTCCAGATGGCAGGTTCAGAAAAATCTCAGAACCTTTTCTGGTTGTGTTTAGGTACCAGAGGACTGAAATGCCTAATCCTGGTTTCTTAAGTGATGGCTGCTTAATTTTACCTTCTTAGCATTTTGATGATAAGGACTAGAACTAGGATTGGGGGAGGGGGGACATCCAATTCTCAATAAAACAAGAATCAATTTATACACCCCTAACTATTCTTGAAACATCCCTATTTCAAGCCAGAAAGTAAACTGAACGACAAATATCAACTGGAATTACTCTCAGTCCACCCAGATTTCAGACTGGATGTCTTGCTCTCATTTGACTGAGTGTATCACCATCATTTCCTGAATCACAGAGCCCTCCGGATTAGGGTCAGATAAAGACATGAACTATTAACTATTTCCTATAATCAAATGCAAGCTTGTAGGCCTGTGGTTTTGACATTTTGAATCGTAGGGCATGAAAAATAATCATCTTTCTTTCAAATGACCCAGATGGTCAGACCATGGGACAGTTTGTGTCTTTGTAACTGCTGGGAAGGGTAGTGACATTTCAGGGGTTCTTGGTAGTGTGAACCTGAGGGAGGAAAGAAGAATAAAGGGATTATGGAGGTGGGGAAGGGCAGGGGCTGGGGCAGCTCGCCCTGAGGCCAGAGGGAAGGGCACTCAAGCATTTCCTGCCAGACACTGGCTCAATGTATGGATAAACAAAGGGATTATGTAAATACAGGATTAAAAAATTTAAATGCACATTATCATTCAGAAGAATAAAGCCATTGAGCTTTTAAGCCTAAATGATGAAAACATATCTTGGGAACATTTTAAGTCTGGAAATATTCATGCTAAGGTTTGGAAAATTGAGTTTGGAAAGACAGGTTGATTTCCACTAAAAAACAGTGGTTTTCAAAATGTCCAATTCTTAGTTCCTAGTTGCTTTGTAAATATTTTCTAGCTCTGACTCATTTCTTGTTCCTTGAGTGTAGGAGAACTGTGCTAAATATTTGGTTTTTAAATAATCCCCTTGCAAGATTGTACATCCGCAAATGAGAAGGTGTGTGTATTTTACAACCAAAATGACTCTCAAGTTTTGTGTTTCAAACCAAATTTTAGGTTAATTTTTAGAATTTACAAAATAATAACATGTAAGGGTTATATTTATACACATTATGTCGGACTATATTGAAGTATCTATATCTATTTTTTTGTGTGTATGTATGTTTTCAAATTATTGGTGGTCAAACTTACATTGCTTACACATTGTAAATTCTATTTTTAAACTGGGAGTAAATGATAGTAGTTAATTTCCAGCAGTCTGAAAAGCCATTTTCTAATGCTACAATAGCTGTGTCGACCGATTCTCATCTGTGACACCAGCCATGGAAGCAGCTCCAGGGAAAATGATGTTGAAACTCACTCAGCAACAGCCTGATGAAGGTCGAGAATCTATGATCAAAATGTGGATTTCTTCATGGGCTAACAGCTCTATTACAAACCAAAAGGACGATTTCTGTGGGACCAAACCAAATTGTCTTTTATATAAGACTAAGAGAATCCACAAAACTTGCCCCTTTATCTGTCCATCAAAAGGGGGCTGCTGTATTCATCCATCAAAGACTTTAGATCTGTTCGTCATTCACATAATTGCTGAATTTGGGTTTAGACAGAAGTGACTTTTCTTAACCAGTCAAATCAGGAAATACTTTTAAACATTCATGGTTTTGAAAAAGATAACTGGATTGCCCCAGAGGAAAAGATATGCTCACACAGAGACAGATGGAAAGGTGCAGCCGGTTTCCGAGTGACTGCACTGTACTTACGTCAAGTAGCCCACGGGCACCATCGCTGCTCTCCTTGTTGGCTCTACACATGGCTTGATAGTCATAAAGGGTAATTCTGTAGGGAAGAACGGAAAGGAGCTTCACTAAAGGGGCAAACACAGGAACCAAATGATGCCGTGGACCAACCAGCAAGGTCAACAGTCACTAACACTACCATCCAGTGCAGCAGTGACAAACACAAATATATGCCGACCCAACGGGGATGGCAAAAAGGTAAAGGGGACCAAAGTTTTGCCACCCTCAAAATGTGCCTTTTGGGATATTGATTTGAAGCTGGTTATTAAGAAGCACAAGACTCAGAAAGAACCTTTGACCCCTCCCCCTTCCTGTCTAATGGAATTCAGATTGAAAGGCCTGCTTTAGGAGGGGCCTTTTAGCATATTTACCTTAGCCTATTTGAATTAAGCATAACAGATAGGAAGGATCCACCAAACATTTGTTCTACAGGGAAGACCCCCATTAGTCCTGGTCTACCTAGCAGGAATTTGTTTGCCAACTGTTCCCTCATTCTCCTCTCCCTACCTCCCTAGTGAACTACCTACTTCCCCCTGGAAGTCCTAGACCTCTGCCCCTTCTCCTGTCTGGAATGGCATGGAAACCTCAACTGCCCTATGCATTTCAGGTCAAGTTCTTAGGTCCTCCTGGATGCACATTCATAGAATAAACTTTGGACGTTTTCTCCTGTTAATCTGTCTCTGTTAATTTGATTATTAGCCTAGCTAGAAGAACTTAGAAGGTGGGAGGAAAGTTGTATTTTTTTCAGCCCCTACACCAGGAACATGGCCAAGTCCTGTCCTGGAGACACAGTCATGTTGCACTTGTGTAAACTCAGAAGAAGCTCAAAACGGTCCTGTCTTGATTAGCGAGATACTGAGTAGCCTTTCAGAGACAACAGACCAAAACCACAAGTCACGCAGCTGTGTAGGCACAGAGACGAGACCTTTGACCTCCAGCTGCACCGGGAACCAAAGTCTTCCCCACCCTTTCCCCAAGCAACCAAAGGACGGGGACATCACCGCAACATGAACAGCAGCACCCTTTGAGAAGCAGAGGGTCCGTTGTCCAGGAAGACCCTGTGCTACGGTAACAATTTTTTTTAGCATAAATGGCCAAGCTCCAAGTTCCTCCAATTAAAACTGGCCCTGCCAGCACTTCCACATACCTGTTTCCCCTGTACCTTTAAGAACCTGCTCCATCTCCTGCATCAGGCAGTTGGACTTCTGAGCTTTAGCTTCCCGTTCTCCTGGGGGAGCCATTCATAATAAAATAGCCAATCTTTCTCCACTGCAATACTCAGTGTTTAGTGTTTGGCTCTGCTAGCACCAGGTAGACAAACTCTTTCTGGTTTGTAACACTTGAAGAATAAACGAACAATGGTATTGGGGAGGAGAGGAGGAGAACCCCCCCCCCCCCAAAATTGATGAAATAATCATTTTGGTTTGACAGGAATGATTTGCATGAACCAGGATACTCTACAGCAGGGGTGTCCAAACTTTTTTCAATGGTTTTCACCAAGGGCCAGATGCGGTAAAATACACAAAGAGCCAGGCCACTCACTCGAGGTGAAGTACGTATTGCCTCACCTGGTTTATTTAAGTAAACTAAATATATTTTTGGAACCTGCTGCGGGCCAATAAAAAATGGATTGGCCCGCGGGCCGCAGTTTGGACACCCCTGCTCTAGAGGGACTATGCTGTTCTGAACTGGATTCTGGGGTCTGGCTGGAAGCCACCTCGGCCATGTCTCCAAGGTCACACAGAGCTGGGAAGGGCCATTTCAGATTAAGGAATGGCGGGATTCTGTCTCTCACAAGCACTAGGAGACATGCCTGGCCCAAGATCAGCCCAGCACTTTGGCAACTTGTTGGAAACCAGCTGGCTCATTGGTTCAATTCCCACTCCCAGTCCCACCACCACCATACTGAGTGTATTCTTACTTTTGAAAACAGTGCCGTTTATGAAACAAGAAAATGTGCATTTTTTTCTCCATTGGTGATAAGAGTATAGCTTTTCTCCCAATTGTGACGTTTATTCAGTTGCAGAGAAGTTCTACTTTATCATTGCTCCAGATATTTCAGTTTCCCATCAACCATTTTACAAAGTAGAGGAGAATGGCAGTTTCTGGGAGCAAGTTAACAGCTTTTAGATGGAGCAAACACCTTATTCCAAAGGCGACATCTGTTACATTCTTCCCCCCAGCTCCCCTTCCCACTGTCTGGGCACCCCAAAGGACAGACACTTAAAGTCCAGCCTGAGTTACATAACAGCTGCCAGATGACATGTCAACACTGCAATACTACATGAACTTCCACATGACTGGAAAGAATTCTCCCCGCAGGAATTCCTTTCTAGAACAATACAACGCTTAATGTGGAGCATACTTAATGCTGTGCTGGAAATGGACGACCAGCCAAGTATCTGGGTCGGGGAAGTCCCCGAACACCCTTCTCACAGAAATCACTGACAGAGTCCTGATAGTAACCCAGCCACAGAGTCACCTGCAGACCACAATTGGTGTCTGCCTGGCCCAAGCCCGCCAGTCTGCAAACACATCTATGGGATTTCCACGGGGGGCCCTGGAAAGGCTTTCCAGGATTTGGCAAGAATTATTGTTGGCTTCGTCCTTTTCCTACTGCCCGACTCTGTCTCTATAGCTGAAACTTGGGCCAGAGCCGGGGTGAGAGGCACACGGGTTGAGTGGAACATGCGTGTGCGTGGGGTCTTGTACATGTGGATACAGCCTGCCTTGGTTTCAAAGGTTGGTTCTGCCATTTATCCAGGGTGAACTCTTGAGCAGGCGGCTTTCCCTCTTCTGAGTCTCCCTTTTCTCACTTGTAAAGTGACTCACAGAGATGTTCTGAGGTTTAAATGATTAGGTATGTAAAAGTGTGCGGACATACTACGACAGAAAGCCTAATTTTGTTCTTTGTTAGAGTCTGGGCTCTTAAAGCTACACTGTTCCCAAAGGCTCAAATGACGAACGGCTGCATGACCTAATAGTTAGAAGGCCAGCTTTGAAGTCTGTGACTCCTGAGCATATATCCTTACTCATCAACTTATTACAATTTTTTTAACCTTCTTGGTACCTCAGTTCCCTTATCTGTAAAATGGTGAGAGTAATGGCTACCTTACAGGGGAATTGTGAGGATTAACTGAGATTACACATGTGTTGCATTTAGCACAGGGCACGAGACAGAGGAAGCATTCAACAGAAGGCGGAGCTGCAGCTGCTGTTGTAAGTTATTAGTACGGTTTTCATTGCCATTATTAATTAATGGGGGTGCTGTTCAATGTAATAGGAATTGACTCAGAGTTTACCCGGCTGGTTGGAGGATGGACAGGCCTCTTGGTTTTCTTCGCTCACTGACACATATGATGAACTGTAAAATTCACACATTACTGCAGTATACTCATAAGGCACCTTCAGAAGCTGTGCTGGGGTTATCAAGAGACGATGCAGGGAATTCTGTCCCTGGGCTTCTTAGCTGAGGACCATGATAACAACAACTGATGTCTATCGAACTCTATTCGGCAACCATGAGCAAGGTACTCTTCTAAACGTGTCCCTACAAGATAGTTCTAATCATCCCCATCTTACAGAGAGGCAAGGCAAGTCTCAGCCAGTCTAAACAAGGTACCCAACTCCACATACCTAACAAGTGGCAGAACCAGAATGAGAAGGGGGCCAAGCTGTTTCTGCCTCACTGTATCTTCTGCTCAGCCGCAGTCTGACAGATAGAATTCAGCCCTGTGCCTCATCCTAGAGTCCGGGTAGAATGTCCCAGGAAAGGTTGCCCAAGATAAGGTCTCAGAACCAATGTCCAGAATCAACTTGCAACCCAAGCTGAGGGGCCAGGCTGGACCAGCTGGCTGGGCTAGTGAGAGCCTCTTGCCATCTGACAGTCAGATGGCAGGAAGCTCAGGATTCTCCTGGGATCACTTTCAAAGGCTGTAGTTTACATGTTGGGGCCAAACTCAATTGCTCTGCGGCAGCCTCCAGGCCAGGGTTCCTGCCTTTCATTTTACCTGGAAGCTCTCCTGATACCATGGTTGCTACGGAGGTTACAAAACAAGTCTGCCCTGTCTTCTCCACACTTAGACAGCTTTAACTAGATGTTGCAGAAAGAGAGACTTCCAGATTATTCCCCTTTTTGAAGAGCTTTTGTTACTGTTTTAAACAACTCCATTTTGTGGCTACCTGCATCCTGTTTGGCTGACTATAGTTAAAGAACATGATAATTGCCTGCTTTCATTCGGCTCTAAAATAAGCCCCGCGCATCGGGCGCAGCCCAGGATTGGTGCTGTGCTGCTGCCCTCAGCAGGGGGAGTTCCTTCTTATACAGATAATACGCCTTCATCCCCATGACATCACCACCGGGCAGCTTCAACCCCTGGACCTTATCATCAGCATCTCTGTGCTCCCTAGACAGGTCTCTTTGAAACTTTGACAGAAGGCAGATATGGTCTCTGAAGAAGCAGCTCAAAGCGGTACATACAAAGCCTGGACAACCCTACACGCTCCTGGACCTGGCAGAGCCTGAGACGACAGGCCCATCGCATCAGGGCTTGTTGAAAGCCATTTTGCTGATTCTGTTCTTTTCCAACTCAACAAAAATCACAACCCACAAAAACATTTCTTCTAAGAATTAGAAGGTTGAATTTCAAAGGCATGAGCTCAGCTTCTTTAGGCTTGTTAGTAACTATGGCAACCAGCATTTATCAAACATCTACTCTGTGCCTGTGAGGCCAGGTACCTTACCTGTAATAACTCAGTGAGTTAAGTCACTTTGGCTAAACAGTATGCCTAAAAACCAAACCTGACACCGCTTAATGATCAAAAATATAGCCCTAAAAGCCGGACAGGGAGGCATCTGACATAGAGGCCCATTGTGGGACACATTTAAGCCATTTTAAATCTACAGTTATGAAAAGCAAAGTGACTCATGAGGGTAGCATGTAAAAATATGTATTCTTTGTTGATCTGTAAAATGTGTTGTCTGGGGCAGCTTTCAACTTGCAAGTGATAGGCTACGGGGCAGGAACAGAGGGTATTCTCAACAGAGCAGCTGTGGCCATGGGAAGCCTGACTCATTTTTGACCTCTCAGAAAGCCGGGGAAGTGGAAAGCTCAGTCTTTTGATGTGAGTGCTAATAGAAGATCCAAAAGATACTCTGCCATCTCTCCTTTTTGCGTTGGTCGCCACAGCAACTTCTTACAGAAAATGCACTGCTCTGGAAGATGAGAGCAGTACATCGAACGCAGCAGAGATGTAAGTTTACACAACCCTGGCCTTGCTGCCTTTGAATGCACTGATAGGAAATCACTAGAACAAATCTAGTTTGAGCACCCATCATTAGCAGAGAATAAGCGTCATGTGGCTGCACTGGCCCGGAGCCCAGCACCCAGGATATTGGGGCCACTCAGGGTGCAGTGTGGCACCAGAGAGAGACAGGAGCTGTGAGAAAAGCCTCACTTATTCTATAGATGAAGCAGGTCTGTGAGCACCAAAAGCTTTTCATCGACAGGTGCTGATAATATTAAAAGAAAGAAAAAAGGTTTCAGATAGTAATCACATCGGCACCTCACCCAGGTAATAAAAGCAGTAACAGGAAGAAATAATCAGTTACTTTGTGCCAGCGGTGTAGGCATTACCTCTGATGCCAGGGGCATGGTTATATCTGAAGGCTCAGACAGTGAGCCTGCTCTAGGGTTCTTACAGCACTAAGTGAGGGGCTGGGATTTCAGTCTAGGTCCTGCCTTCTGTAAAGCTGTGCATTTCAATACTTCCAAAGCATGGATTCCCCCTGGATATCCTGCTCCTTCGGGGGCTCTTGGGGATAGGTCTCAGCAGAAGAATCTGGAAACTGGGATATAAGCTCACTCTCAAATGCTAAGGCCACTTGTGAGTATACAGTTGGGCATTTGTTTAAAATAGCAATTCTCACTCCTGCCTGCCCTTTAGAATCATAACCTGGGGGACTTCAAAAATTGTACATACATGTTGATGCCTGGACATCATTCCTCCCCCCAAGATTTCATTGGTCAGGGGAGCAGGTATCAGTTATTATTATTATTTTTTAATAGTTCTGATATCCAGCCAGGGTTGAGAGCCATGAATTTCAGAAGGTGATGCGCTCCACTTGCCAATTATATCTTGTGTGTTTTTGTTTTCTCCCCTCTCAAGTTGACTGTAAGTGCCTTACGGAGAGGAACCGAGACTCAAACAAACCAGTACATCGTCCCAGGGCTGAGGACCAGTCCGGACACGTGTAGGAGTGTGTTATGGGCGGAAGTGTGTCCCTGCCAATGCCCATGTTGAAGCTCTTACCCCCAGTACCTCAGAAGGTGACTGTATTTGGAGGTGGGGCCTTTAAAGAGGGGATTACGTTAAAACGAGGCCCATAGGGTGGGCTCCAATCCAATATGACTGGAATCCTTGCAAAAAGAGAAAATGTGGACAGAAAGGCCATCTGCAGGTCAAAGACAGGGGCCTCAGGAGAAACCAAATGCTGGATTTCTGGAAGGCACCTGGATGCTGGACTTCTAGACTCCAGAACTGTGAGAAAATAAATTTCTACTTAAGCCACTCGGTCTGCGGTACTTTGTTACGGCAGCGCCAGCAGACTAAGACAGAGCGCTCGCTCCACTCACCAGCCAGGTGGGTGCCATCTACAAACCTCAAGGATGAACAGAGTTTCTAACTTCCCTGGAGGGCAGCAGCGATTTGCTATGAGTGCTCCAGCGCTGAGAAGAGAAAGTCCTCTGCTAGAACACGGCGCTGGAGAGCCTAAGAAGCTTCCAACATCAGAATCACCTGTGTCCCGTCTCTGAGCAGAGCATTGCTCTCCCAGCCACGTCAGCTTCAATTTTGGGTCAAAGGAGAACATGGATGCCCGGGGGCACACCTAGCTGGCCGCTTCTTTGCCCACTCACCTGCCCCTTCCACCAATGTTAGCTGTACTCGTTCAACTGAAGGGGAAAATGGAATCAGGATTAAGCCCCCATAGAAAAGATTAAATTTCTCTTGCTTCTTTGTTTGAGTAAGAAGTAGAAGGAAACGGCTGAATTCCACTTAAGCAATGAGTCGATGCAAAACCCATTTGAGGCCAACAATGTGCGTGCTCGGGGAGCTTCTTTGCACTCTGCCAACGTCATGAAGCCACGTGTACATTTCACAGCCACTGCACCACGGCAATGCCTGGGCTGCCCTTAGCACAGTGTGGGGCCCGTAACCGAGGCTCACGGCTTCCGTACCTAGGAGGCTGGTGTTGCTGTTGTCACCGAGTCCAACCCAACAGGTGTTCCTGCTTTCATTGTCTAGGGGCAGGCATCATGGTCAGCCCAGTTAGATGGTGGCTCTGACCATCTGTGTCCAGGATTACTCGGGACAGATGGGATGTGGGGAGACCTAGGAGGTGTGAACACAGCCTTATCCTTGGAAGATTTTCAGAGAGGATATCACAGGAAGCCAGGTGCACTGTGGAAAGGACTTGTGTGGTCTGAAGCAAATGGGGGAACACTGGATGTGGCAGAGACTATCAGAGTTTCCCAATATCCATTCTCTTCTTCTGCCAAGCGGGACCCTGGCTTCTCAATATGCATGCTTCCCAGGTTCCTTTGTAGCTATGTGAGGCCATGTGATTAAGCAGAAGTATTGCATGGGAGTAAATCCTTTCATAAATAAAGCTTTAATTAATTAATAAAATACACTTATTACAAAATGTTAATAAAGAATTGTAATTGGCCTTTTGGGCCTCCCTGAAACCTCCTTCTGCCAACATTGATTGCAGATGCGAGGGCTGGATCTCAGGAGCTATATTGGACCATGAAGTAACCTTGAATTTAATAGCCAACTTGGAGGAAGGTAGATAAAAACAGACATGATCATACATCCAAAAAGATGTGGCCATGCATTCCTTCATGTAAAAGAGAAAAAAGACGCTTATATTCTTTAACCCCTTGTTATTTTGTGATCTCCTATTATTTCTAGTAGGACCAGCTAGTAGTTGATACGTTGGACTCCACATTTGATTGAGAAACTTTCTTTCACTATCTCTTGAAGCAAAACAAGCATGGATGTAAACAAACATCTCTGCAGAAAAGGCTTTAATTGGTGCCAACTCTGGGAAAAGATGAGTGGTGATTAACAGACCATGGTGTGGAAGCGAGAATCCACGACACATGAGTTCAAACTTCATCTTCCTCACTCACTGCTGTGGTGAACTTGGACAAGTTACAAAAATGCTTGGAGCCTCTACTTCCAGTTCCACTTTTGTCAACTGGAAAGAGTGACAGTGGTTTCTTCCTGGAGCTGTACGGGGACTAATTAAGGTAAAGTACGTGAACCGCTTGGAATACTGGCTTGCCTGTAGTTAGTATTCAGTAAAGCAGGCATGCTGTAATTATGAGGAAGATGCTTTTGTTGTAATCGGGCATCCTCAGGCAGCACTTTTAGAATTTTAAAGAGCGGTCCATTGGAATCTCCACGTCTCTGCACTCCAGAAAGTTTGGCCCAGAAACCCAGTTGTCCGAGCCAATCTGTCTTCTTGTTCCCTTCAACGCCACCTTTGACAAAGCATACTTCTGTGGACATGGTCCGGTCAACAGGAAGCCAAGAAGCCATTACATTCATTACATGAGTTGTTGAGTATTAGACATCAGTGGGGCAGTCGGCATTAAAGGAGAGCAGACATCCAAACATAACAGACCTCTCTTTTAACACTCTCTAGACTGCAAGGCCGGGGCATTCACTGAAATGTAATGTGATTACCCAGGACAGGGAAAGCTCCCAGTCACCCACCGTCGTGCCAGGGCAGTTCCATCATATAGAAACAAGGGTAGACAGGGTCCAACTCTTGATTTCTACCTGATGTGTCACCTTTTTTTCAGAAAGGCAATTAAAATAGCAGAAGGAGCCACCACAGGCAATTCCACACAAGTCAACTATGCTAATAAATGTATGTGTATGGGCCGAGGTGAGGGAGACATTCCCCAGGGCCCGAGGGAAAATACGAATGGTCTTGGAGAGGTGAGAGCTCAGGCATGTTGCACCAATGACAAAACAAAGGATACAGAACCAAACAGAAAAGGGGCACGGCCAAGAGAGATAGGAACTATCAGTAGCTCCCAAAACCAAAACAAATTATTAGCAAGCGGTCCGTTTCTCTGTAAGCCAAAGGCCAGGTGTGCCCAATTGGTCTTTCCTTCCTCAAGCTTAATTAGATACACAAAGAACAAGGGAAGACCCCTTGGCAGAAACCACAAGAATGTTTGCTAAAAGCATGCGTTATTCCATTTAGCCCTCACTTGCAGGTCGATGAATACTTTTTTCATTTCTACTTTGCTGCAGAGAAAATGGAAATTTAGTGAGTTACAGTTGCCAAAGTTCATTCAGGCAGCTCCGAAGTGGGCAGCATCTCGACAGGTATCCAGGTACTTTCAACTTCGTATTTCTTGACGTTGGCTATAATGAGAATCACGTGGATGTTTTGAAAAAGCATCAATGCCTGGGCTTCACCCCCGAAAGAATTGAATGTGAATCTCTTGGGGCGCATAGGTGTCTGAAAATCTTCCCAGGAGATACTAACAGACGCCAGGCCCATAGGCCCACCCCCAAGGTTGTGCTGTGGAGGTAACTGCTATGCAGTAACCACATGTTGGGGGACATTAGTAGTGACTAAAAAAAAAAAAAATGTAAAAAAAAGATCTCAGACTTTTGGAGCTCTGATCCAAGAACTAATCTTATGTCCTTTTTGCAATAGCTTTGTAATTTGCAAAGCATTTTCACATCTTGTTTTAGTTGATTCTCACAAAATGCCCCTGAGCTCTGCATTTTGGTGATGAAGAAACTAAAGCTCGAACCCAAAAGCATCTATCTGTCCAAGGCCGCACGGTGGTGATTCTGGTGCTCAGCCTGAATCTTCTTATTTCAAGGCCAATGTGTCAGAGGCCCTCTCAGGGACCTACCGTACCTAAATACTCGCCTATGACTGGCTATATATAATTTTTCACTTCTCCCTGCATATTCGACATTGAAATTGCATCACTGGAGGCAGAGAAAAGGGGGAAATAAATGAATCCAATAAAAATAGTTTTAAATGAGATTTTCTCTCGCTAGTTGTAAGAAGGGCAAAGTCACTGCTAATGACAGCAAAGGGTGTCACTCACAGCGTGTGAATTTTGGGAGATGTGACAGTAAGGCTCCTTCTATACATGAACATGGGTGAAAAGAAAAAACAGCTAAAATCAAAAACCCTACATGAGTCACAACTCAGGGAGTCCACTTACTTTCCATGACAGGAATGAAGAAGCATTTGAAGCTCTCCGTTTGAAACCCAAAAAGCTGACCAGGCATTTGGTAACTTAGGAGAAAACACGTGAAGCCTGGGAATGTGACTTGGTTCAACGATTTATCAACTTCAGCTAAAAGCAATCGGGGTGATCTTATCACTCAGTGGCCTCCCATCCTGAAAGCTCTGCTTGCCCAGATAAGACATCGCTGAGGCGTCTTCCTTAGCTGCCCTTCACTTCTCAGACAGAACTGAAGGAACCTCCAGGGACTGCACAGTGCTATTGTACAGAGAACTAGGTCAAGGGCAGAAACCAGAAAATTCTCTCTGTGCTCAGACTGCAGGATGTTTGAACTCAGCTCTGTTGCATAGAGACTTAGGGCAAGTTCTGAACCTTTCCCAGCCTCATCATTGCCATCCATAAAATGGGTATACTCATACCCAGGCCTGGCTTCATGGGCACATGGCCTGTGTAATTGTACAGAAGCCTGCACTTAGAAGGGCCCCATGCTTGGTTTAACGCTCTGCTGCTGCTGTCTTGGAATTCTTGATACTATTTGAACAAGGGGCCCCCTATGTTCATTTTGCTCTGTCCTCTGCAGAATGTGCAGCTGGTCCTGTTTATATCTGTCTCACAGAGTTGTTGGAAAGGATTTCAAGAGGTCAGGTCTCAGGTGCCACCCAGGCCTGGTGTGTGGAAGGGGCTCTGGGTAGGTAGCCACAGTGATCGTTATTTTCCCACTGCTGAAGTGACCAGTGTGTTACTTGGCCCCTGGATGCTATGTCGTATGCAAGCTGGGTGGACAGAGTCAAGTCAGAGACTCAGCTAAAGTGACAAAGTGGGACCACTCTGTCTCTTAGATGGTTTGCACACGCTGCTGCAGAGCCTTCTCAAAGCTCCCTCAAGGTGGTGATGTGTTCACACCCGTCAGTGACTCTCCTTCCTTCTACATGGCCTTGCAGACGCAGAAGTGGATGTTCTTTCCCTCTGATGGCACTACTGAGTGGAATGGCCGTCAGGTCACCAGGAAACAATCCAGGAAAGAGTCTGCTACCACACAGACAAGCATCAGAGAGAGAGAGAGTGAGAGAGGCAGCAAATATACACCAGGAGAGGGAGAAAAGAGGAAGGTGGATCAAGGAACGCAATGTTCTCCTCTTTGAACTCTGTCTTTCTGGAGAAGATGATTTGTAGGGCTCTTGTACACGAAACTCATTTCTTTAGGGCTGGGTGTAAGCAGATCAAGTAAAAAGACCTTTGTGCTACTTGGGCATTGATCAAGATGCTGAGATGAAATGTCTTCTCAGTGAACCGTTCTCAAGCTTTACCTGGGCCCAGCCATGTCCCCAGAGCGACTCAGCCTCTGTGTGTCCTGTGTGACACGGCACAAGATTTCTGTCCCAGAGCGTTGTCAGTTACTTCTGGCTGCATCCTGTCAGTGCTTCTTCAGGACAGATCTTCTCTTCATGAAAAGACTGTCAACCTAATGCTGTGAGTAAGCATGGCACGCTGGAAAGGACAAGGGCGTGCAGGTCTGATTTCAATGAGGACGGCAGGACCCCGCTAGGAGACCCCGTCATCAGGTGTCCTGGAAAGTCTGTTGTGAAATGTGTGAGTGCTGAAGAAGCCTGGTGCCAAGCCGAAAGCAAAGCCAAGGCTGAGCAAGGCTCTACAACAACAAAAGTCACAGCAGCAGCTAGCAATTATTGAGTCCTTAATATATGCCAGGCGCTGTGTAAGAACTTTATGCTTATTATTATCTCATTAACTCTGACAGCAATCCATGGAAGCAATTATCATCATCTTCCTTTGCCCTGTAAGGAAACCAAAGCTTGCAGAGGTAACTTAACTTATTCTAAGTCATGCAGCTAGGAAATGTCAGAGCTTGGATTTGAACCCAATCCATCGGACTCCAAAACCCAAACTCTCCTTGCTCTTCTTAGCCCCAGGAAGGGGCCCCTTCAAAGAGGCCCAGGAGGTGTGTCTATTAACTCCCACATGACAGCAGTTGTTGTTCAAATGGAGAAAAGTCCCCAGCTCTTCCCTCTTCTCAAATGTGTTAGCTACTCTCATAGTGAAAGAAAGTTCTAGATTCATGCCAACCATACTTTACCCACATTAAGGAGAAGACTAGGAATTTAAAATTCCACTACAACCTTTTTTTCCCCCTCCCAACAAACTATTAAAAGAAATATCCAAGAGGGAAAAGGGGGGAAAAAAAAGATTTTGTTCAAGAAGTTGAAAAATATGCTTTCAAATGAGAAACATGTGTGTGATTATTCCTCATCTTTTGTCTCCCCCCACTACCAAGTTGAAAACAAGCTAACATGATACAAATGTACACATCCACATAAAGATATGAAAAACCAGTGGTGCCCTGGATGGCAGACAATCCAGAAGCTACCCTGGAAAGCTTTAAGAAGTTCAAGAAAACTCCGTAGCAACCCAAGTCCAGCTCCAAGCAGAGTTTTCAAGCATGTGTACGACTCCTGGCAAAAAAAGTTAAAAACCGTACTTGAATTTTAAAAAGGGAATTGAGCAGGAGTGAACAATCTGCTACAGGGCAGGCCTGAAAGCACGTGTGTTAGAGATTGCAGGAGTGCTGGAGTTATGCCATTTTTTTTAAAAAAAAATATCATTTCTTGTTTTCCCTCCTTCTGGCACAAACAAGCTATGGAATCTCAAAAATTGGGTCATCATTTTTGAATTCCCTGCTTTCAGCACAGTGCTCAGTTGGTCTTGTTGACTGGCTTAAAAGTCTGATTTCCTGAGCTAACACTTCCTGGCCATTCAGCTGCAGGAGAATAATAAATGGGGAGACTGGCTTTCCCACTGGCAGCCAATGTACAATGGTTCTCACAGGCGAGCTGGGGTCCATCCTTGTATTTCCTGCTATTATGTATTTAACAGCATCCAATATGCCCATGAAAGCAACACTTCAAAGGCTGCCATTTCCTGGGAGGCCAAGAGAAGGGAGACAAGTTGACTCCCAGAAGACATCCCTGCCGTCCTCATCTCATGGGGTGATGGCTTTTCCCATAGGCAGTCGTGCTCTCAAGAGCATGGCTGGCCTTCCTGGGGAGGGACACTATAAGGAAAATGTCCTCCACAAGTTTTACTTAGGATCAGTGAGAGCTCTCAGGACCCAGCTGAGCAGTACACGCCACCAGTGGAATTTGGCACCATCTGGGTTTTCTTCTAGCAGCAGATGTAAACTTACCTCCATCTGGGAGCAGGTGTTGAGACCTTTCACTTGATTTTCTAAAATTATATCAACAAGTCTCTAAATATCACTTTCCATCCCCGAATCCCAGATTTCTAGCAAGCTTCCCTGGTTTGTCAATGTGAGACAAAATACACACTCCTTCTTTCTGACCAAGTGAAAACGTTTCCTCCTCTTTTGCACTCACTTGCTCAGACTGATATATAATAATTGTGTCCCAGTGCAGGCTCCGCTGTTGGCCTCCAATAAACTCTATGCTGGGTGAACAGGAAACTCATTGTGAGCTGTGTTTCTAAGACTCTTAACACTCATGCAAGAGGCATCAAATTTCAGCGAGATCTTCTGGAGCATGAACACAAGTACAAACCAGCCACGGGGTCAAGTCTGGGCTTGCTTTATTTGACCTTGGTTTGTTTTATTTTATTTAGGCAAACTTTCTCGGGGGGCGCAGGGGACCATAAAATCCTTACCTTTTAAAGGAGCCCATTGTTAACAATTTGTTCATCACAGCTCCTTCGACCTCACCAAAAAAGTCTCCAGTCTGCGAGGAAGAAAAGAAGACCCATGAGGAAGTGTAGATAAATAATGTGCCCAAATACCAGAGAAGAAAAAGAAAAACGGACATAGTCTGTCCTGGAGCTGACAGGAGCAAAGGCAGGTTTTCAGGACTACTGTTACATACTATAAGTGGAAAAGGTCTTAATAGTCATGGGATAACAGAGCAAACTAGGAAGCAGAGGTGGATGTCCCACAGTGCATGGCAGGGGTGGGAGGGAGGGGATTTGCATGTGTCACGTGCTGAGAGCTGGAATTAAAACACCACACACACACACACACACACACACACACACACCACTACCCTTGGACGGAGTAAGCATTAATCTGCACTCAGTCCCTCGTGATTAAAACTACTTCATACAGACAGAAACAGGCTGTGAAAGGGCTTCCTAAGTAGTAATAAAAAAGAATTGTTTATAATTCCTGGATGACCTGTTTAGGGAAATATAGCAGTCCTCTTCATCGGCCCTATAAATTTCTTACAGTTGAGAAAACGTCCTTTTTCAGGATCACTTTCTGAGGAACACTCCCGTTTTGTCCACAGGCAGTTACTATGACGACCAGGAGGAAGCCAGTCTGGCTGCTGGAGGAGACAGCGTGGCCAGTCAGGGTTCCAGTGGCCCACTCTGACTCTGGGGCTGTCCTCCAGGCCTGTGAGGACCAGCAGTCCCTCTTCATCACCAGGATGATGCTTTTGCTAGTCTAGTTCATGGTGCTGGCCGAGATTGGTAAACTGAATGGTGGAAAAAGGATGAACATCCTCGAGCTTTGCTCCAGGCTCCCAGAACCACTATGAGCAGCATCTCGTTGGGGAGGGTGTATGCGGTACGGGAGAACAGAGTGGGGGCAAAGCCTCCGTCTGCCAACACCCTGGAACGGGCCAGTGTAGACCAGTACAGAACCCCTCTCTCTACTGAGGCTGTTCTGAGGTTTTGTAGCTTATGTGTGGGTGGGTAGAAGAAAATTCTCTAAAAGCCTGAATTAACACATTCCATACCGAATCCCGATTCCATTACAAACGAGTGACCTCAACCACGCTCCTTGGAGTTTTAGGGCAGAAAGACCTACATGGACTTTGCCAAAAAGTCAAGAAATAGAGGTGGAAGTAGGAGGAAAGATGGCACTGACCCTATTTCACTCCAGGGGCACTAAAACCTCTGGGAAAGTCTGTGGGCATGTGCTTTCCCACCAAGAAGGACATTGGTATTTCATGTGTGTAAATATACCTGTGTCAGTGGAACTGGTTGTTAGATGAAGAAGAATTACCCTAACTGGGGTGCAGGAGATCAGACATCAAACAGGCCCAGGCAGAGCAGGCCGGCGGGTTCCCTGGGCAGCGCGCTAGGCGTATTCCACAGAGAGACAGCAGGGGACAGAGGCCACGTGCAGTGGCCATGGCTTCATCAGAGCCGCTGTTGCTGTGCTCCGTGTTGTTGGCTAGTCCAGCACTCACCACCGAACCACATGCGCCACGCCCTTTCTCCCCCAGGATCAGGTTCCTCTCTCTGCCTCTCACCGTTATGGCAGGAGGACTGAGTTCCTCCTCACAGGTGACTAATTTGAGTTCTTGCTCTATCAATGACTCTTCTTTTTTTTTTTTAAAAAAAAAAGCGGTAATGTTGGTTAACAACCTCATCTGTTTGAGGTGCACAACATTATAATCTAAATCTGCATATCCTATAGTGTGCTCGTCACTGAAAGGTCTAGGTTCCATCTGTCACCGTACATTGACTATCTCAGTGTTTTTCCTCCCAGCCAAACGGGCATATGACCATAGGCCTATGGACTTGCTACTGCCTCAGAGTCTGGCCTCGTTTCATGGGCTTATTCCCCATGTTCTACTAGTAACTCTCCAATGTCCACTGATGTTCAGTAGCTGAGGACATGGGGTGTCAGCAATTTGAGTCTCAAGCGTATGAGTTTTTTCACCCACCAAAGGCACACTTAAAAATCCCACAACAATCTTCTGGATAAGAGAGGAAACGAGCACAGTTCCACATGTTACCTGGGGCCAGTGCTTGTAAATGAAGGAGCATTAAGCTCTGACCCTCTGGAGCCACAGCAAGGACAATTAACTAATTTATGAAGCATCAATGGGCCTATTGTACTGCTGACCACTAAAGAATTTTAAATGGTTTAAATGGGACTGCGTTATAAAATGTTAGTATCCTCAAATACCAGAGTTAGGAGGAGGTTGACGTAGTCAGCCATCCTCCTTTTACAGAGCCTCCAGATGGCCCGGACAGGGTAAGTGAAGTACACAAGATCCCAACACCAGTTAAAAGGAAGCGAGCTCGGCCAGAAACCCTCTCCCTTCTCCTCTATACTAATACCACACTGTTAAGCACGCCTGTATTTTACCTTCTTTTAATATGCTACTTTAATTTATAATTGCCAAAAAAAAAAAAACGAAAAAAAAACACACACACAAAGGTTTAAAGGAGAAACCCATGTTTCTCTATTAAAATACTATTGATTTTAACTTATTTATAATTTCTAAATACAGTGGAGATTTCTGTGCTCGGCCCTATAGCTTGTTTTTCTTCCATCTCTTTCCCTCCTGCCCCCACAAGTCTCAGTCAAATGAAGGACATTCTTTGTCTGTCTATGGATCCCTGTCCTTCAGTGTTGAGAGCCCAAGTTAATCTTTGAACTCAGGTAACTGATTTTCAAAAAGCAAAAACCATAAAGAATAATTATGTTGGATATATATCTGTGTCTGTGTACATAAAAATTATATATATATGCGTGTATATATATATACACATATATATATACACACACACATATATATGAAGATAAATTATCAAAAGGAGGAAAACTCCTTAAAATTGCCCAAACTCTTTAAGGCACCTCTACCCTTGAGGCAAAGAGATTTATAAATTGAACATTTTATGAGTGAGAGAGCAGACCCTGAGCTCTACAGGACCCCCCCGCCCCCCACTAGGAGGTAAAAACTCTTTGGGGCCTGCTGAGAAGTAGGCTCTGACATTCTTAGAAGGATGGAAATACGGTTTTATAATCTCCTGCTATTACCTCTTAAATATCAATCATTGTCTCAAAGTTTTAACACCATAATTTGTTTTCCTTGACCCAAGCACGTTGTGAATGCCTTACTCTGAGTTGGGAGAAATTTCACACTCACCTGTGTGTAGTCTTCAGACACCAGAATAAATCCATTATTGTCTATGAGGTAACAGTTCACAGTCTAGAAAATAAAAATACCCCAGGTTCAACTCTGTATCCTCAGACTGCTTTTACACAAAATGACGTACTTCCAACCCGAGCGCAACCTATTTTAGGTTGTTTTTGGGGAATTGGAAATGCCTCTGGCTGTAGGAGGTAATGCCAGGGTGAAGCTAACCCCACTGTTAACGTGTGCAGAACTCACCAACAAAAGTAAAACACCAAGCAAGCCTGAACACCCCAGATTAGGATAAGAAAGACTATACATTAAAACAATCATTAAGTACAGTTTGTCTTCGTTTTATTTTCTTTATATGACCTGAATAATATTCCCCAGGAACACAGCGTTCAGAGGCCCCGAGCCCATATTCGTAGCAGTTGAAGTGCAGGCTGTTTGGAAAGCAAAACGCCAGTACAGTGTCATTACTCTAATGATGTATCAATGAAAACACCGCGACAGCTCAGAAGACCATCAGGGGACCAGGTAATATTTTTTAATTTGTTCATAGACTTAGGCGGTAGGGGGAGGGTTAAGGGGCCGACTTCTGTTAAAGGGGCCCCTCAGGCCTCCTAAAGGTTTTCAAACTGTGTTTTTAATTGGGAGCTGGATTTGGAGGCAGGGCTGTTAGCTTTTGGTAGCTCAGACTTATAAATTGTGGAAAGCAAGGTAACCCCAAACCTCTGCTTCCCCCACACTACTTTAATCTCAAGTGAATGATTTGCTACAGGCTAAGTTTTAATTACAGTGCTGTGGAGTTTAAACTTAAGGTTTAATTCCGTCCTTGATGTAACTCAGTTTCTATTTATTGCAGCTTTACATACCAACTGCAACATTTAATTTGTAACATATCTTTACCCTGAGCTAAACTCCCCCTCGCTCCAGGTCACCACAGGGCTGGTGTTTTCTGGGACATTTACCTATCCACGGAGTTGGTTTTAGTCAGGCATAAAAAGTACAGCATTGAGTTGATCAGAAAGATTCATCTTTATTACTACGCAGTGGTGGCGGATCAGCAGAAAATGAAAAACCCTGCTAGTGACTTTTATAAAAGATTTGGCTGCTTTGATGAGCAATGGGATGTCTCTCAGTTATTCAAGACGGCCAGATCAATGACTTGGGTAACTTGGTCACACTCTTGCTACCTGAAGAAGCTCTTAGCTGCATGGATACTGCTTTGGCCCTGGTGGGAATTCTGACAAACTCCATTCTCCGTTTTTTGGAGATAGCATTATGGAAGGAATCTCATAGAGCTGTGCTGTCCAATATGGCAACCAAGAACTACATGCCAACTTAAATTCAAGATTAAGTTAATTAAAATTAAAATTAAAAATCCAGTTCCTCCGTTGCACGAGTCACATTTCAAGTGTTTCACAGTAGCTGTAGCTAATGATTATACTTTTGGACATTTCCATCCCTGTAGAAAGTTCTTTCAGACAGCAGTGGGTTTGTTTTGTTTTGTTTGTTTTTTTTTTTTTAGATTAGTACTCCAATGAGTTTTAACCCGGTTTACATTGGGTCATATTAGATCAATCCATATCGTCGTTTATTTGAATGTCATGATCCTCATTTTCCAGGTCTAGACACTGAAGGATACTCAATTCAATCAGGGAATACATGTTGAGTATGGGAATGGCCTCTATACTCAGATATTGACTCGCTAAATCCTCCCAGGTGTGTAGAGAATCAAAAGTCATCATAACCCACCCCTCATTATAAAATTGGTTCCCACTCAAACATCCCTAGCCAATAAATAGTACTCTTTATATTAGACCTATATCTTTGGTCAGTATCTCTGTTTGTCTAATATTATAAACATTGGACAATACAAGGCAGGTGCAAAGGAAATAGATTATAAAGTCAATTGAAAATCTTGTGAAAGAGGCAAGATTTCATGAAGTCCAAGAGAGTGAGGTTGGAGATCAGCTCTGATCACAGAGGTAGCCATTGGCACATTAGGATCTGTCAGATGTAACACATGAAGAAAGAAAAGAAAAAAATCACCACAGATAATATGAAAGAGGCTTCCAAAGAGAATGAGTTCAAAAGCAAGGGACTAAGAGAAGCTCCTGGGATAAAGTGATCAAACTGTACCATATTTGACTCTACTGTGATCATTCTGAGAATTCTGAGTAAAGAATTCTATATCATTTATAATTTTATAATTTTATCAGAAACATTATATAATTGACCCTTGAACAACCTGGGTTTGAACTGTGCTGGTGCACTTATATGTGGATTTTTTTCCAATAAACACTGTAAATGTATTTTTCTTCCTTATGATTTTCTCACACTGTCTTTGCTCTACCTTACTTTATTGTAAGACTACAGTATATAATACATATAACATAGAAAATACGTGTTAATCGACAGTTTATGTCAGCAGTAAGGCTTTCCCTCAACAGTAGGCTGGCTATTAGCTAAGTTTCTAGAAAGTCAAACGTTTACACACAGATTTTCAACTGTGTGTGGGGTCGGAGCCTCCAACCTCTGTGTCGTTCAAGGGTCAACTATCCTTTCAACTCCCAAACCCCACTAAACTTATTTCTTTGTTTGTAGAATTAGAGTACAACTGCAATTATAACCTAAGTTTCTTCAATGAAATACATGTATTTTCACAAGTTCCACTTCATTTAGAGACAACGCTTCAATGAAATGTTTCATTATGTGCTGCAAACAAGGACCTCTGTGCTCCTTATACGGACGAGCAGTGGGTGGAACGGAGGGCGGCTGGCCACTACTTGCCTGTCAGGTACCTGCCCTTGCTCCCCGCTCTCTTCTGGTGTGGAAGGAACAGAGGTGAGAGTTCAAGAGCAGGAGGTAAGGCTGTTTTAACTCAGAACTTGGAAAACCAAGCTGTAGGAATAGGAAGATGACAAGTTGGGAGAACACCAGTGGAAAACGATAACACCAAGAAGTTTTTCTTAAAACATGTGATCCTTTCTAATAATATGATGACTGAATAGGCTGAATAAAGCAATAATACTACCAAGAAGAAGACAAAAGAAGAAGAATGGCGGCTACAGGAGGACATCAGCTCATGCAGTTCTTACTTTTCACAACATCAAGTAGGGATTATCCACTTGGACAGAGGAGAAAACTGAGGCCAGAGAGGTTACCTTCCCCAAGGTCACACAGTGAAGCAAGTAGACAGGAGCCCAGTGCTATGGGACCCCAAAGCTCACGGCTTCCATGGGCCAAGTCATGTTCTCAGCAAAGACAACAGGACACAGTTACAGTCCTGGGGGTCCTGCTGGCTCCTGGAAGGCTTTTCCTGTTCGAGAAAAGTCATCCCTTAACATACATAGAGCTAAGGACATATCTCATCTGCCACATGTCACCAAAGGAAACATGACAAATGACAGAAAAACCTGCCAGACCCGTTAAGACACCTAGTGTCTGGAGTGTCATTATTATGGCTGAAAACAAGTAAGTAAAACCAACAAAAACCAACTGGTGTTTGGGGTCATTTGGTAAAGTGGTATCAACCCCAATTTGAGGTCTCTGGACTCCCCAATTGCATTATTTTTCAATTAATATCTGAAACCAAGAGACTTAGTCAGATACAGCTGAGGGGGATTTTCTGTACGTCCCCATCCCTTGCTAAGGAACAATCTATGGAAGAAAAAAAACACAGAAAAAAACATTATAAGCTACCATCTAAAAATCCACTTGATGATCCACTCATTTTGGTCTGATTGTTCTACATCCTACCAGCTGGTGTCGGGAAGAGGAACAGGAGGGCTGCCCAAGGTTGCTGGAGGTCTGCACGCATGAGCTTCCCTTTGCTCCAAAGGTGCCTCACCTTTGCTCCAGCACAGTGGGCCTGCTCTCCCGGGTCAGGACTGGGGAATAGCATTTACTTCATCTGCACTGAGTACCGATTGGCATTTACTTCTTGGACCAAGCTTCCCTTTAACATTTTTTTTTTTGTTTTTAATTTACTTTTTCTTCCTTACATTAGGATTCCATGGAAGGACCTTGGTGGCAGAGAAGATGCCGTACTGTATTTATTGATGAGTAAGTTTGAATTTCAAGGTTACACAGATAATCCAAAGATCTGGGCACACTATTGAGCAAAAAACAGATACTGCCAACATTATAATTTGCAAATCACTGAGAAAATCACAAGTCAAAAGCGAGGATGCTGTGTCATTGAAGTGGACCTGGATCGCTGACTCTGAAAGATGGTATTAAGGTTTCAGAGGCAATGCTGTTGTGTTAGGTAAATTTAGTCACCACGATGACTTCCTGAACAGACCTCCCTGCCAACAACTGCTTGGATTAAATTATTATTGGGACGTGCAGTGGAGTGGAGTAAGCCCGCTGGAATTAGGGGAGCAGAGCACTGGATTATGGAAAAATCAGGACAGAATTAGCCAGATTCCTGTCTGACCAATTGTTTTCTCTAGTCTCTTTACTAAAAATAATATTCAGTTGCCCTCTCCACTCCCCCTCCAGTAAAAGGAAACGAAGGAGATATTTTCTTAGCTTTCCCTCACTATACTACTTTTCCTCCATTATTAAGCCAAAACTCTGAGAAGGTGTCTGCCCATCACCCTGTTCCAAGAGTAGACTGACAGGCTAGAGAAATGGAGCCCTACGTTTTCACAGCTGTTGGAGACACTGACTCCACAGCCACCTTTGACAAAACATCTAGGGATGTGGTTGTCTGAAAAATGCAGAGATAAAGACAGAGAGGGAGAAAGGCAGAGAGAAGTTGGTTTTTGTTGTTGTTGTTTTTTTTAAAGACATCTTTCTTCAACTATTTGATGATGCAGTATTGCTCAGAAGAGTCCGATTCCAGGTCACAAAGGCAGAACAGGCAGAAGTCAAGGTGAAAGCCCAAAACCAGGCCATGGAAATTGGGCAGTCAGACAGTAAGGAAGGGTACCTGGAGGTGAGAAACAGAGCACCAAGCTTGTGTTCTCTGGAAGAAGGTATTAGCCCCGAGGAGGCTAAGATACTAGCTTGAGAATCAGAGACTCTGATATTTGCTATCAGTGTGACTTTGCACAAAGTCTGTTAACACTCTGAGTCTCAGTTTTCTTATCTGAAAGATGGAGATAGCAATAATTATTTCATGAGGTTGTTGAGAAGATTAAGTGGGAGGGTGAGTGCAAAGTGCTGAGCACAGTGTGAAGTGCGTAGCGGAGAGTAAGCCCTCAGAGAAACTGTGCTGACATCCTGTCAGCAAATGATGTTTATTGGTCACCTACTATGTGCCAGCTTTATAAGCATCCTAATGTTACACATTTAGAGTTTCTCAGAGAGGGAAGTTGTTCCACAATTCATAGCAAAAGGTTGTGGAGGCAGATTGGTTGCCTGTTGTTTTCATGTGTGAGGAGAAAGAGAGAGGAGAGAGAAGGGAGAAGGGGGATGGCTGGGTTCTTACACCTGACGGTGGGGCTTGAGTCTCTGCATCTCAGGCACACAAGGTGCCACTTCTTGCTACCTTTTCTCCAAGTCTCACAACCAGACCCCTAATAAAATGATTGTGGAACAGCTTGGCCCTTACTTCACGTCACTTGGTGTATCTTTTCATCGTAGGTCAACCATCATGCCAAAATTCTCTCTTCTTAAAAATAATTTTATTTTCCAATGAGAGTCGACATACAATATTATATTAGTTTCAGGTGTACAACAGGGTGACTAGACAGTTATAGAACTTATGAAGTGATCACCCGATAAGTCTAGCACCCATCTGATAACTATACATAGTTATTACAATACCATTGACTATAACCCCTGTGCTGTCCTTTACATCCCAGTGACTGTTTTAGAACTGCCAAGTTGTACTTCTTAGTCCCATGACCTTTGTGACCCATCCTCCCAACCAACCCTCCTATCTGGCAACTATCAATTCATTCTCTGTATCTACGAATTGTTTCTATTTTGATTGTTGGTTTATCAAAATGCAAAGAGGTCACTTTGGACAGAAGTACCGAGTAGGAGTCACCTGTGCCCTTGCCCTCAATAGCTATTCCAATGACCCTCCAGCCCCCACTGGCTGGGCTGGGTGATTCCAGAGATGGAGGCACCTGGCTACCTGAGTTAGCCCTTCCTACAGCCTGTCATACTTCAAGGCAGCATTTCAGATTCCACAGGAAACGCCCAAAAGGCCTTACAAGTCTAATCACTACCAGTAGTCTCTAGTCCTTTGGAATCAGAGAAGATGGCAATTGAATTTGAATATGAAAATCTCTGCCCATTCCCTGCCCCCACATGTCCTCCAAAGGCCTCAGTAGCTGAGAACCTTCTTATTGTCCACTCTTTTTGCAGAATGTTGTGTCCTCATCAGAAGATGGTGGCTGTGGAAAAGTCATTGGGAGGAGAGAATGAGAGGTTGAGGAGACAATGGTTCCCATGGATCAGACTGACACCAGAGGTGGGCACGGCCTTCTTTCTTCCCTTCCTTCTGAATGCCACCCAGGTGTCCATAGACCACAATAAACCTTTGCTACGGCAGTCCCTTGCCTGTGGTAATCGACGCCTGTAAAGCAGTTATGCTCTGGGCATTGTCTTCAATGTCATGCCCTTCTTTATCTTCAGTGACTTAAATGTTACTCCTCAGAGAAGCCTTCCCTGAGCACCCCCTATTAATTCAATTCATAGCACTTACTACGGTTGATAATCACACACGGCATCCCCCCTACTAACCACTTAGCTCCTGGAGCACAAGGAGCCATTTCTGACTCTGCTGCCCATTGGCTCCCCAAGGGGCAAGAGGTAGCAGGCACATGAGAAAGGCTCAGTAAACATGTCTTGAAGGAATGAATGAGTATATGAAGTACTGCCTCTACACTCTGCAGTTCACGCTCACCCTGGGTGGACTGGAGCTCCTTGAAAATCTTGTCGCTGCCTGGGCCAACCAAAGATGCATATCTACAAGATGGGAAGACATCTGGACAGACAGACTCCACCCACCAGCCCAGGGAACTCCAGCCAATGTCCAAGGAGTCCACTGGTGGGTGAGACAAGGGGGCCAGAGTGGATCCAAGGCAAAGCGTGTCTGATAAATCTGAGGGAGTTGGGCCAGGTCTTCCGTGCAGAGAAGGCATAAGCATGTGAAATTAATGAGCCCCCACACCTGTTTTTAATGGGGACCTGATCACTTGAGGGCAGTTGGGGGAGAAGAGGGACACAGTCTCAAAGGCTTAATTAAAAGTTATGAAAGTAGAATGACACATGGAGAAAGTCTGCCGAGAGGTTGGAAAGGGGCCTCAGTGGGATGGCAGGGATGGCTTTTCCATCTAAAACAATGTCAACTGGTTGCCTGAAGCCCAAACTGAAGAGTCAAAACGGGAAATGGGTGGCAGTTACGAAGTGTAAAATGAGAACAGCTGAGTATCAGGTCAAGTTCGGCAATCAGAGCAGATGCGATGCTTAACTTTCAAAGCATGTGAACCTTTAAAAACGACATTTGAATGGAGGTTTATCCCAATAGCTGCTGAAGACAATCATTAGTAGTGAGGACGACATCTTACCTTGTACTTATAACATCCAGGGGAAATGGACAATTGCCTGAAGTGCACATTGCTGTTTGAGGGTTCCGATTTAGGAGAACCACTATGCTAAGGGAAGAAAATTTCAGCAGACATTTTTGGTTTATAGCTAACATTTATCAAGTGCTTGGCAATTGCCAGGAGCTATGCCGTGCATTTTTCATATATCATCCCATTCATTCCTCATGATTACTCTGGGAGGTGGCTATTTCTATCTCCATTGTAGTGCTGAGGAAACTGAGACACAGAGAGGCTCAGAAACTTGCCCAAGGTCACATAGCCTATTACTGTCAGAGTCACGCTGCGAAGTAATCTTAGCTCCATAGCCTGCACATGTAACTACCTCTGAAATCAGTCATTGAACAACAAGCGCATATTAGATGTTTCTAAGTGGGAATTCATTCCCACTTTTAAAAAATATGCAAATTTTAATTGTGAATTTGATGACTATTCTAGTTGTCATTTGCCTTTGTTTTTGTATGTCAGGATCCACAGGGGCAGAGTGGGTTGTAGGAAGATTATTGCTTTATTCATCAAACTGTTTAACCAACTATCCATCTGCCATCCAACCTACCGATAGCGAACCAATCAAGCAACCAACCAACTAGCAACCCACCCAATAAACCAGCCAACGAATTAACCAACCAATCAACCAACTATCCAAACCACATCTATTGCACCAGTCAACCACCATCCAGTCAGTCACCCAACTACCCAACCAAGTATCCTCAGTTCTGTTACCATAAATTGGGATTAGTAATTGTACCTTCACTGTACAAGTGAAGGGATCAATCAATATTATTATTGATCTGTGTTGTCTTGAGCTGAGTACTTCCATATGACAATAATGTCGCAAAGGCAGAGGACAGGTTTGAAGCTACTTGTCTATTCTACAGATGGCATCCCCAAACTTACTGAAAGGGTGTTGGTCATAAAACATCAGGCGATGCTCCTTCCCAAAAGAAAATTATTTTTGATCTGACAGTCAGAAAAAGTGGGGCTTCTGCTGAAAAGCTGATTGACTGGCTTTTACTTTTTGGATAGTGACTCATATAACAATTATGGTGTTTTTTTTTTTTTTAAACTGGCTGCCAGATCTTTGGGGACTGTGCATTGTAGCTTCCAACTTCTTCCCTTTAATACTTCTCTACTTATTTTGCCATTGCCTACTTTTCTGAAATATACTTCTACACTATGTTTTCTGTGTTGAAATTATGTTTGGCTAGGATTTCTTAAACCCCTGTGGTAACCAGAAGAAATATAAATAAATGATTATTTATAAGTTCCAGTGTACTCATTCACTAATGTTTAGCTAACACAGAGAGAGAAAGGCCACTGGAGCCAAAGTAAAAGACCACTACACATCTGCTTGCTCTAAAACATAGGGCAGAGGGTGTGTAAAGACGAAAGCTGTAAAAACGTAAGTATGATGGGCAGACTTATGGCAGGGGTACGTTTTTGTCTTCCATTGCTCATGTGTGGGATTCAAATTCCTCCTCCCAAAGGAGTAAGAGAGAGATAAAGAGAAAGAAGAAGGGAGGGAAGGGGAGCTGTACGAGAGAAACTTGTTCCAATTTTCAACTCGTAGCTCGTCAACTCATTTCGTACATGACATTAAGCAAATCATTGAATTTCTCGGATCCTTAATTTCCCCCTCTGCAAAACAGGAGAACCATTCCTACCCATTTCTCTAGGTTGTTATGAGAATAAGAAGATAACACATGGGGGGGAAAGCTTTGAGCATTGTAACGTGAGCATCAAATGGCAGTAATTTGTATTTTTCTCTTTAAAATGCCAAAATTCCAACAGTGCTGTCCATGGGACATTAAAAGCACATTTCTCCAGCTCTCATAAATTACCTGATTGGAAGGAGAAGGGGGGAAAAAAAAAAAGAAAGAAACAAAGCAAATATTCTTGGGTTTTGGGAGATTGGTCCAGAGCAATCTGTCAGACCTGGCTCTGTTTATGGCCGCATTCCCTCTGTGAAAAAGTATCCTCTGTCACCTCACCTTGGCCAAGAGGCCTTCTTACCTCATCATCGCAGCTGATGGAGCATTTGCCATCCAGAGAGGCACACTGTGGGTGGGGGGAAAGCAGGGAGAAACGTGTTATTTGGACATCCCAGTGTCTGCTAGGCTGCCACTTAGTTACTCAAGGAAAAGCTAGCAGAGTCCTTGCCTGTTATGTAAATCCCAAATTTCATCCAAAGGGAATGATCCAAGGTGAGTCTCACCTGCCCTCTCTAGGATTAATACAAATTCCAAATAGTAATATCATAGACAAATTGGGGCTGGCGGACCTCTTTTTCATTTGCATTCATGTTGTTTGCAATATTGATATCTTTTTAAGATCTCATTTTTTTTAAGGTCTCAAGAAATACAATTCTGTAATTATTTTTCAATTAATTCATCGCCAGTAACTTTTCAAAAAATAAACTCCTCGCTGTGTTCTTATAGTTTCCTAAAGTATCTTCATTTAAGAAATGATATTATCATCCAGACATTTAGCACGGAAGCAACAAATGTGTTGTCATTTCTGCTGAATTACTGAACAAATACCACTGCAACTACTTAGTACAGACAGCATAGTACTAGGGAAGAATGCTCCAGATTCTCCAAGGCAAAGAAGCCCTCTGGCCTAAGAAGGCAGATGCAGGCAGAGCCAGCTCTAGTTATGCAAAGGCCTTCAAAAGTGCGATAAGGAGATTCACAAATAAAGAACCAGGCAGCAGAAGACGAGAAGAAAGTCACTATGAAAATTCACAAAAGTCTCCAGCATTCAAAAGGAAAATGCATCCCCTGGAAAGCCACTATGTTGATCTCACAATTAGAACTGTTTACAGGAGCAAATCTCCTGCTCTCCCAGCATGTGATGTCTAACATGCTGACAGCCCTTTATTTTGCAGTGAAATGAAAGGTAACCTGAGCAGCCGGCAGTTCATTTTACAAACATTCATCGGAAATCTGGCACTTGTAGGCTCCGGGTACCCAAATGTGAACACCTGTATAATAACAGTGCTGCTGATGCTTCAGTGTGCTGATTATAACTTACCTGTCTGCTGGCAGTCCAGAACTTCCTTTGGAAAAATTCAAGTTTCATCTGAATGCCTACAGCTGGGAGACATTATAAATAAAACAAAGCATTAGAGATCCCTTACACATTTTTTTTAAGGTTATCACTGAAAATTATCTGTCACGGCAAGAAGCTGATATAAGCTGATATCAGATAAGAACATGTAAAAACTAAATTTACAGTGACGCATACAACTGAGACATTTTATCTTTCAGGTAAGGAATTCTCACAAGTACCTGTACTCACGGAACTCGACATAGAGCAAAACAAGCACAGTGCAGACAGTTCTTTAGAGACATATTACTGGGGTATTTCTAAAAGTCATACACTTGTGGCTCCCTCCCACCCCCGACACAAGCTAAAAAGAGGAATAGAAAACAGATATTCAGAAGATCACTGTTTCTTCAGAATTCCTGTTTTAGAAACTTGCATTTCTATAACACATTATACATGTGTTTGTGAGATATGAAATTTGAAAAGCGCTTGTCCTGAGGCTGGTATTTGGAAGTGAGTCACTTTGCTGTGATGTGACTTAGTTTTACTGGCCCCCAGGATTCACATCTCAATGAGCTTCTCTCCCCAGGAACTCTGAGGGAATTATACAATTCTGTTTGCGAAAAGCTCCCTAAAGCAACAGTGAATGCTAGTTCTAGTGAAAGAATCGTACAGAAAGGGGAGAAGTTAAGAAAGTGACTTGAACTTTGGGACGTGGAATTTGGTAGAACCTCAGAACTGTGACAATATGTCTCTCCGTGAAGCCAAGACAACATAAACAACTATTAAAACCGATGCAAAAGTGCTCGAGTCAGGGCTGAAAACTTGTCAGACGGAGAGAAAACTTTAGAGGAGTTTGAAAGAATGAGACTCTGTGCTGGAAATACTGGACTCCCTGTGGGATACCATTTACCCTGGGGCAGTTTTGCAAACTCCAGTCCTCTGCACACATCCTCCCCAAGTTTTGCCATATCTATATACCACCAGTATTGTTATTTATCTTTCCATGTTTTTTTTTCTTTTAAGTATCTAAAGTAACTTCGACTTAAGTAATACAATCTATCAAAAGAAATACACAATTACAAAAATCATGTTCACTTGATACTCTTAAAATCTTGCATGCCACCATGTTGGACTCCCCAATTGGGTAATCACTGCTGTGTTGGCTACAGGGACTTGAAGATTCATGATGGTCCTGGGCTGTTACCTGTATAACTATCCAGCATGTTCCTATCTCCTAAAGAATTGTTAAAGCAAGGCCTGAGAGTCAAGGCTGACTGGGGTCTATATATTTGCAGAGACTCATCCTCTATCTTTGCACTTAGAGTGTCAGACTCTAGGAAAGGACTAGCGCTCCGCATGGCTGCTGTTTGCAGAATGGGAAGTCTCTGAGATGAGCTATTTCTGCACTCTGGCCCCATGCTGCTTAGCCCTAAGCATCCTCCGCCCTCTGGACCACAAGCTCCCCAAAGGCAGAGACCTGTTCTTGCCGCCCACTGGATCCCTGCACCCAGCAAGGTGTGAAGCACACAGATGACCCATCTGTAAACGCGAGCTTTCTAAAAAACCTTTCAGTTGACGTTAGAGTCAGTAGTCAGAGAGAGAGAGATGGAGCAGTAACATGAACATGGATTATAATCTCACCCAGATTAAGGTTTTTCAGTGGCAGTTCTCAACACATTAGAACAACCTGGAGACGTTTAAGGGAAAGCACCCTGCGCTGCTCTCCACCTCCACACCACAACCAGTTAAATCAGAATTTCTGGGAGTGGCATCTAGGAAAGGGGTGTTTAAGAAAAGCACCCCAGATGACCCAAATGAGCAGCCAGAGGCCAGCACGGCTGTGCTATAGGCCTTAGTGAACTGGTCACCCAGGACCTACCACGATGTGGACCACTTTATCAGATGAAAACATGAGATCTTCTTCCCAGCCCCGGAGAAAATATCAGAGAATACCCAAAGGAAGCTGATTTCAGAGCCCGAGGGCTGTTTACTGCATTTTCAGGTGAATCTTGTCGTCCAAAATGCCTGACAGGCGTCATCCCTGCTGGGATGAGCCAATCAAGGAAGCTGTGAACCAGGGTGAAGGCCGGGTTTTCTCAGATCCCGCAGCAGGCAGCGCTAAGAGCCGGCCCTGTGCTTTCAAGAAGGGGCTTGTATCTCTGGTTCTACCAAAGATGGGGAGGGCAGAAGAAAACTGGCTCCAGAGCTGAGGGCCTCAAAACCGTCTTGAAATCCAACCATCGGTGTCTCAGAGGAGAGTGGTAACTGAGTTTCTGCCTCTTTCTCCGTACATCTCTCTCTGCAGCTCCCGTCCTGCATCAGGCTCCAGGCTGGCAGACAGAGAGTATTTCTGAGGCTGTCTCAGGGCCAAGGCCAGCAGCCATGGCAGGCTTTGAGATTCTACTGGATAAAAGCAGAGGGATCTCTGAAAGAGTCACCCCGTGGTGACGGTTCTGTGGTGTTTCTAGCCCTAGCAGCCCAGAGCAGCCCCTGGCCCATCGATCATCTGCTGACTTTCTCCATCAGCGACCCGTGCCCTTTCTGGTACCCCTCCCCTTCTGCGATGGAGCCCTGTTTTCACCTCCCTAATGAAGCTGGTTGCTCCCTCCTGGGTGTTTATCCATCTCACATACTTGCAGCCTGCTATCATCTGCCCCTTTCAGTCTGTACCCCAGCTCCTCAGAGCGCTTTAATCTTTCCTCATGACTCAGTCCCTCCGTCCCATTAATCACGCGGCTGCTTCTCTCTGATCTCATTCCAACAGGCTGCATCCTCTCCCTGGTCCTGATGCCCTAAACTAGACACTGCTTCCCTCTCTCCACACCCACTCTTTTGTCTGGGCCATGGGGTTGATGCCAGAGGGCTCGCACACCGTCCTGACTGCAGTGGGTCCTCTCAGTTTTGCCCTGGCCTTGTTTTTGCTTGCTGACCCCCATACCCGCTCCAGGAATTCTGGCCCCTGGCTTTCCACAGCATGTCTGGGTTTGTAGTATTTTCACCTACAAGTTAATATACTTCTTTATGCTTAAGAAATTCACAAGCCAATTGGTGTGTCAACTTCAGGACTATCTGTTCAGTGGCCTTCTCCCAGCCTAGCTCCAAGCTGGGTCCTAAGAGGAATGAGAGCAGACGCTCTCTCCTTTCCAGGTGGGAAGCAGCCACATGGTAAAGAGGACATCAGAGGCATAAACAGAGAAGCGTGGAACACAGAGGGTGGGGTGGCCTTAGCCTGGAGCAATTGGTGAGAGCTTAGTGAAAAGTAAGGCATGGAAATCTGACCCGTAGGAAAAGTAAGAACAGAAGAAAAGGTATTCCAAGTGCAGAAACAGCACAGGCAAATGATGAGAACTTTTTGAAGACCATTGTGTCTTCTGAGGCTTAAAAGAATGGAAATGGGGGATGTGCAGGCTGAGGTCAAATGGCAAAGGGTCTTGAATGTCAGGCCAAGGCATCTGAAGACTATCCTGGAGGCCAGGGGTTGGCTCAAGTGCCAAATCCAGGTTCTTTTTGTAAATGGAGTTTTATTGAAACACAGCCACACTTGTTTGTTTGCACACTGTCTATGGTAAAAAGGCAGAGCTGAGTAGTTGCAACAGAGACTGAATGCCCCGCAAAGCCTAAAATACGTACTACTTGGCCCTTTACAAAAAAAGTTTGCTGACTCTTGCCGTAGGGCCTGAGGAACCATTTACAATCTTTAAGTAGAGATGTAACAGGACCTCAGATCTATATTTTAGAAAGTCCATGATGAAAGCCTTGAAGAAGAAGTACTAGAGAAATGACAGGGACAGTGGGTGACGAGGACAATGAAATGAGTTTTTGGCAGCCACAGCCACTTGGGACATTTGGCTAATTAGCTCTTAATCATGAAAATGATGTAAAGTGAAAAAAAAAAAAGCCAGAATAAAAATTCCCCCCACAAACAAACAAAAATGCTTAAGAATATCCAGACCAGCTCTATTCAGAAAAACAAATATGAGCTTCCACAAACAGAAATTTATCTTCCTTTCAGGATTTTCCATTGTTTTGTCCCATATGTTATTTTTTTCCTTTTTTTTTCAACTTTTATCAGAAAACATCATTATTTCAGCAAGTCCCACTCTCTTCCCCCTCTCCCAACATATTCCAAATGGAACCTGAGGTATTTGTCATGCCCGTCTAGTTTGTTCTTTCAATAACATTTCAAGCCATAACAGTATGTTCTGATTCAAGTCAATCTTGCTAATTTAATAAGGAAAACAAGGACAGAAAATACTTTAGTGAAACCCAAGTCCCAAAGAGAATGCAGAAAATAAAAACACCATTCCTGGGTTTGAAATTTTTTAGACAGTCCAGAAAATCATCAACATACTTCTCCTGGAGTTGGTGGTGTGAGTTACTTCCATTTCACTAGGAATACTCCCAGGCTCCCTGCTAGGAACCTTCCCCACAAGGATAGAGACAGAGTCCCTTTTCCATAATGGCATCTGGTGGCATCTTAACTCACCTCCCAGGAGCAGAACAGACCCTTGAGATCCTTCCCAATGTGCCAACACATATTGTGTGGGCCCCTTTGACCCCAAGACACTGCAGTGGTCTTTGGAAACCAGCAAAACAGCAGAATCACTGTTATGAAAATTACCATCCCAAAGATCCCCAGAGCCTTTTACGTGAAATACGCAGGCATCTGGAACACTGACATCTCCTTCGGTTATTGAGGCTACTGTTCCTGTAACTCACTCCAACACTCTAAAAGGGCCTGAGTACAGATTTTCAGCACAGCAATACAGACCACAGACTTTTCATTAACTACGTAACTTCCAGACTCCCTCTTTCCCCAACTTTCTAACTTCCTTCCTACCTATTACTTATTTCCCCTTCTTTCCCCCCATGTTTATCAGAAACCTGGTATGTGCTCGGTGGCGAGTGTGCTGAGATAAAACTATGAAGGATGCAATAGCCAGGGCAGGGACCCGGGGAGGGCAGTCAAATCACTAAAGACAGGATGGCACTTCCGCATTCCCAGAGCTGATGGAGACTAGCACACGGCATCATCCAAGCACCAAAACAAACAGGCCATTTCATTCGCAGAATGGCAATGCTGAGTGTACCTGAATCGAGACACACAGCCGACCTCAAACGCTCCTGTCCTGTGATGTCCAAATTGATGGCCACTAGCTATATGTGGCTGCATAAATTAAAATTAAATGAAATGAATAATTTAGTTCCCGAGTTGCAGTAGTCACATTGTAAGTGTTCAATAGCCACACAGGGTTAGCGGCTACTCCCCTGCACCAGGCAGCTCTAGAACATTTTCACTGCAGCAGAGAATTCTATTGCACAGTGATCGGTGACAACAGGAGAAATCACAAAGACGTGGACAAAGACGTGGTGAAGGTCAAGTTCTCCACAGACCTGTCCTTGCCACCCACTCCCTGGAGGTGGAAGAAACAGAGATAACTTAGGTATGAGGATTTAGATCAGCTAGAACTGCCAGGGTGAGAAGACCTGGATTTGTGAGGGGAAGTTGGTAATTAGTTTGCGAGAAACCCGAAGAAATCAATGCAATATGCTCAATGTGGCTACCACCCCCAAGATTTATTTATTTTGCTTTAGAAAATTTGAGAATACAAATTACATTTCCAGTGCTATTATATTCAAATGCATTCAAGATGAAATCATGCATGCATCTCATATCGGTTAATAGACGTACATTCAAGTGTAATCAGAGACTCACCAAAGAACAATGTTACATGTAAAATTAGAAATAAAATAACTTTTTTCATATTGTATTCACTTAGCAATCATTTTCCGTGGACTTGGCCTCCAGTTCCAACATACCCCTAGCAGCACAAATCCCGTTTGTAAAATAGCGCTCACCACGCCTGGCACGCAAGCGTATACAAACACCCCTGCTCCCATTTGTCCAGTCCTCCTGCCGCACAGTATGTTCACATACACATGGAGAGCTCATGCAGGAGACAGAAAAACAATCCTGCCGCCAGCAACGAATCATGGCCAGGAATTTTTGTTTTGTTTTACCAGGAGAACTAGTTGTGAACCCAGTTTCTAAGACTACAGTTTCATCATCTTGGGTACATCACTTTACCTATCTGTCTCTACAGAGTCACACTGGCTTCAGCTTATGAGCCGAACTGTTGTGGGATGGGGATAATTGACACAAAAGAAAATGATGTGTATTAGAACACTCAAAAGGCTTGTCGGTGTTGCCAGAATCATGTTATAAATCACTCCTAGAGTTTTTATCCTTTATTCTTGTATTTCACCACCAAGTATAGCTTTCTTGCCGATACATTGAGACTGAACAGAAAATTCCTCCATGATAAATTCATACTGTCCACTGTTAGCAATGTCCTTTAGGGTGTAATCTTGATGGGTAAACACTCTAAAAAGTTAGTGTACTGAAGAAGGAAAAAAGATGATATAGTAACGGCAACATGAAGCGGAAAACGGATGATGGTTATCTTTCCAGCTGGGCAAGCTTTTGAGAATGGATTTTGTTCGCCTTCCAGGATTAATGAAAGATGTGCTCCCCTCTTCAAACCCTGTCCCTCACCCCTTCTGAAACTGTGATCATTTATGCATATTCAGGACAAGGCTAGACGGGTCAGCGTTGAGAATCCAGAGGGTTACTGTTCAGATACTGGTACTGACAACAACGTGTGCTCATCAGCCAGGCTACCTGGACACACAGCTTCTCAGCTGAGGGGCCACTGCTGGCAGCGAGTGGACAATTATTTCATTCTAGTGCACAGGCAGAGAAACAGACCCCAGAGCTGCCCTGAGCTGGCTTGGTTCACAAACAGGAGTGTTTTCTTCTAATAGATTCCCACCCATGGTGAAGGATATAGTAAAAAACTGTACCTTTATTAGAGGAAATAAAACTATAATAAGTTCATAAATAAAATACCAGTTAAGGATTTCCTATGTATTTCATCAGTGGAATAATTTTTCTTCAAACCCAAATTCTACAAATAAATGCTGGCCATGCATTATCTCGTGCAGAAAACAAGCCCCTCACTGGTCATATTTCTCAAGCAGGGTCGTGGCTGTTTTTAAAGGGCTGGGATAATAATCTGCCACCCCGTCCTCAGACCCGCTTTGACAGTCAAGTCCCTGAATTTCCACTCCTTTGTGCATGATGGCATGGAATGGTGGAGGTGACAGTAACAAGGCCTGGCATATTTAGATTCCAACTTGCCTTAATTAACGGTCAACTCTAATAGCTGCTAGCCAAGCCACATTTGTTTAAATGTTTCTTCTGTTTGTTTTCAAAACAGTTAATTGCAAGTAGAACTAACAATGCAGCTGAATGTCACTTTTTTGGAATATTTCACGATTAACTGGGGGTTTGGAAGAAGGCCACTATTCTGGAGTGTTGAGGAGGAGAACTCTAACCTTCCTTCCATCAAATACGAGCCCATTCCAGAGGTCTGCTAATGTGCAGGATAAATGACTTACCACATGAATAACAATTTAAAATTGTAATGTGAATTATGACATAGCTCATCTGTTAAATATTTCATGTGAAGATTTTAATGAATTGCATGATGGAATGTTGGACAAAAAAGACAACTGAAATCCTGGGACTAATTTGGGCGAAACTGAGAACAGAGTATCCTTGCGAAGATGAGGGGAAAGAAAAGGCAGCTGCACTCACGTCCCCCTGGGTGTCAGACTGGCAAGTCCAAAGGCTTTCTTATAAGATTATAGGGGAGGGAGAATGATCAGCAACAGCCTTTTGAAAATTATTTAGATCAAAGCAATATTCATTTATTATAATCCTGGTAAAGCCCGCACATTAATCTCCAAGGTATGGTATTATTTCAAAAATTCGGGGAAAAAATACATTCTCACAGCAGCAGACTCACCTCCTATTTCAGCCTATGCCAAGCGAAGAAATACAATTATAAAAGGGGAGGAGGTATTTTAAATACAGCCCCCTAACTGATTGCATACTTCATTTCTGAAGTGTTCCCTGTGGTACGGGGGCGGCGGCGGGGGGAGGCAGTAATCTTTCTTATACATGCTTTTAAGTCACAAAGAGCTACATGATACATGTCCGTGGTGAGAGAGAGGGAGGAGAAGCAGGACTCCTTATCACTCAATTGACAACGCGATAGCAGAAGATTTTCTTTGAAGACGCATAGCTGTGGAAGCCCATTTTAATCTAAAACCTTCCCCACCCACCGTCTGGAGCTGGCTTCTGGGAATGTGTGTCGGAAGGCCTGATCCATTTGCCTACACATTTCTTTCATAATCACTTTGTTTTTGTCCTGTCAGAGTTTCTTGGGAGCGGTCACCTTTGGTAATATATAATAAATGACAATTATGCACGTTTCCTCCATTTGGGTTCTAATTATTTGACAGAATCAACGTTGAAACGAGTTAGCAAGACTGTGGAATGGAATAATAATTTTCTTTTCACCCCCGAGCTAATCTGGAAGCATTTTTCCAGACTACATCTGAAGAAACATATATTCCCTCAGCTTTCTGAGGCCAGTGGAGCTGGCATCGAAAAGTTTTTGTCAGATCATTTTATGCTCAAAAAACTCTTCAAATAATATTATTTCAATAAAGTTTTCAAGCCAATACATTTTTAGAGTCAATTCCCATCCTTTCAACCTTTCAGAATAAAACATTTAAGCCTCAGGCTTCGTTGTATTTTAATCAGGGTTACACAAATCAATGTCCATTAAGAAACTATAAGCTTGCAAATTATAGCTCCCCAGTTAATAATTTCTTATTAGGTCACCACCTAATAACAGTTACCAAAGAGATTATAACAAAATCAAGAGTCAGATTTCCAAACATTTCAAAACCCATTAACAGAATAGTCATATATATTTGCCAAGCACCTCTGAGCTGGATGTTTGTGACAATATTTAGTGCCAAGGAGCACTAAAATAGTCATGTGGGTGACTCACGGAGCTGGAAGGATGTGTCCAGCTCCTCTGATTCTGCAGCTCACGTTCCAGGGCACAGAGAAGCAAAGGGACTTATCCAAGCACACTCAGCTCATTTGAGGGAGCCTGAGTCAATTCCAGAGCTCCCAAACTCAGATTCCTCCAGCCCTGGGTGGGAACTGGCATGACTGGGAGCTCACCTTGTCTGTGCTGGTGTAAAGGGAGCAGCTCAGCTCAGCTCAGCTGATGCCCTGTGGGAACATGGTCTGGATACTGTAAGTTATTCTGATGTTGCAGGAGGAGCTCAAAATGTTGATTCAACATGTAGACAATTCACTGAAAAATTCACAGCACTCCGATAGGGTTACCAGACAAAGTACTTCTAATTTGCTAAACCTGGCAACCCTACAGTGAGGGTCACGTGGCAGGGCATACCCCGGACAATGACCTCTGTTGCATGCTTTGCCCTGAGAGCACTGAAATAGCTTGTCTTCTATAAATATCAGGACTGGGAACCAAGGCTGCCTCCAGCTACGTGAGCTTACTATTTGTTTCAGAAAATTCTTACCTAGAGGGAAAAAACTATAAAGGAGTAAAAACACTTCGTGATTTACTTGAGAAAATCCTCTCAAATCAATTTATCTGAACAACAGACTGCTTAGGACAACAGATGGCCCACCTGGGAAAACTGCTCACTTTTCAAACAACTATTGATTTGTTAAGACTAGCCAATCACATCTTCCCACGGAGACACCTGCCCAGAACCCGGAAACCTTGCGCTACCTGCCTGACCTTCTAAGGACACGACTAAGACGCTGGGAATGTGCTGTTCTCCCTCACGGACTGTGCTTGCTCTACGGAGTATTCTGTGATCTTCTTGTCCACAGTCAAACCTACTTTAGTTTTCTTCAGAGCCTTTATCAATATTGGGCATTCAATTACATTATGTGTTAATGATTATGTGTCATTCTCACCTGACTAGAGGTAAGGTCCTTGAGAGCAGGGGCTGTTTGTCTGTATATGTAGTTTCTACACCTAGAAAAGTGCCCAGCTCAGGCAGGGACTTGTGACTACATGTCGAATGCATGACTGAGGCTGTGCTGATGGGGATATCAGCTATTCTCAAACAGCTTTCTCTCTCAACAGACCTACCTTCGCCATCCAGGTGGCATGGGCTCTGTCCTGAGGGAAATGGAGAGCCACAGAAAGATTCTCAGCAAGGAATGGATGTGAGAAGTGAGCAGATCTGTGCCGGTAAAGGTGGTGGGCTGCATGCTTTATGTGTGTGTGGGGAGGTGGGGGGCCGTTAGGAGTTGGGAGAATTTGTACAACCAGGTAGTTGCTGACGGACTTCGGCTGCTCAAGGGCCCGGAGATGGGCTGGAGAGGCGTGGGAGTCCTCTAACCCCTCCGCACTGAGGAAAGCCTGGAAGGAACCCTGAATTTTGCCATGGTGTCAGTCTCATCTACACTTTGCCAGACACTGCCCCTTGCCCCACTTCAAGGCTTTGTTTCAGGTTGGTAAATTCCAACAGGTTTTGATTTTTCTTGTGAATCAAACACGTTTCCCTGCTCACTAGCTACATCTCAGAATTACTTAAGACCTATGACATGGTAAAAATTATTTTATAAAGTGAGTCACGGGCATTTTATCACATAATAATGACAGTAGCATTGATATTGACATTGACTAATAAACGGGGGTTTATTAAACCCCGACTATGTGCCAGGTACCTGCTAGATGCTTTATAACGCACCCTCCCTCACGATACCACGCAAGGTATGTCGTACTCCCAGCCACACTTTAGACACGAGAAGACCAAGGATCAGAGGAGTAAGTGACAGGCCTCAAGTCTCCCTACCAGGAAGTGATCTTCACCCTCATTTTCACCTCATAGAGAGAAGTCAGAGGTTTCCACAACTGTGAGTTCCAGCAAGCTCGTCATGTTTTTCCTGTGACATAAAATGCAGACTGGCGGTTTCAGGATACATTACACATCATTCTGTATTTAAACAACCCAGAATATTCGCACCGATTATAAGAATATTCAAATTGGTTCTATCTTTTCCAGACACCAATGACTAATTAGTTTAGGCGATTGGGGCATTACCTTAAGATGACTCTGAGAACACGTTGCTTCTCTGGAGGTAGAGTTAGGGAAGTATTCAATAAAGAAGCAGGGCAGGTAGGAGGAGTAGGAATTCATGAGGACCTCGTGACCAGGTGAAGAGGGAGGATGAAGAGAGCATGTGAGGCCACCTGCAAAATCCCATGCTGCGAACGAGCTTGGAGAGTCTGAGAACGGCAAGACCACCACCTGCACGGCTGATGCAAGTAAAGAAGCTGCACTTCCCTAGTTTCTGTAAGACAACGGCCAGGACCTAATGAGGAGGTTTAAACAAAAACTGGTGACCATTCTTGGGATAGCTCGTCACTAACAGAATTTCCCTTTTGATGGTGGGTCAACAAGACCATCATTCCCAACCTCTAGCCAGAGTCTCCATTTCAAGTGACCATAGGAAGGACAGACAAGAGAAACTGGCCAGGGCAGGCCATGTGCCTGGGAGTGTGCTCACGCAGCGGGGCAGCCTGCGAGGGCCAGTCCAGCATGCTATCGGGCCTGGTTCCCTCTGGCCATCTACAGATCCACTCAAAGTCAAACACCTGGGTGGCAGATGTGTCCGGCCCAAGCAGACCTGGCCCAAGGCAGATCCTCCCAGAACAGCTGCACATGAGGTGATTATGAGCTGGAAGGGAGAAGTGAATGGGGAAGCATTAATGAGAGGGGTAGACCGCCTTTTGGAATAAGGAAGCCCGTTTTTTCCTCCAACCTCTTGGAATCTCAGGAGCTGGGAATATTTGGGAATCAGGCTTGGAGTGAAGGATACCAGTTTTGTCCCCCAATTTAATCAGGCAGATGCTGAGGATGGAAAAGCCGTCTTTCGTTATTAAGTGATTGCTCCCAAACACATGCTTGGCGACAGCCGAGTCTCTCATCTGGCTTCCTGAACGGGCTTTCCGAACAGGCTGCCCTGGTCAGATCTCTGTGCATCGTGAGGGTGGGCAGTGGGAGCGGGGCTGGCAGTGTCCACACCCAAGAGCCCTCGGTGTAGACAGAGGCCTTCGTGGTGAGCCAGGTGGCCTGGCCTCAATACCCTCAGCTCAGACCTTTATCCTTCCACAAAGGCTCCTGGGTGCCCAGCAGGCTTTCAATAAAAACTGAATGAATGAATGAACAAGCAAATGCACCGTATCCCAGGCACTCGGCAGTTAATCAGTTGCCTCTCATGCTTTTCTTTGAGGGATAACAGTTTGAAACACAGTTGTTACCAACAGTCTTCCCAGAGTTTCCTGGCACCCCCTGGCTCCTGTCCATTCCCTCAGCTAAAGCATTCCATGCTGAGGGCCTCAGGGAAGGGAGGGCACAGAGGAACTCAGAGAACAAAGGAGTAAATTCTGGATTTTTGTGTCTCAAGAGCTGAGGCCCCAGGAGTCAGGGCTGAAGGGATGACTGGAGAACTGCCTGGGCCAGTTCCTGCCCTCCTCACCTGGCCTCCAGCCACGTAAAATGACCACACAGGAGAGGTGATTTGACTGGGAAAAGAAGAGAATCTGAGGAAAAGACCTGCAGGTGTCTACCTTCTGCTCCCACCCGGGGTCTAAACCCAAGGTCAAAGTGGATGGTGTGGGGGTCTCCCAGGGCTGAGGGGAGTACTCTCCAACACACACTCCTCTTTCCAGCAGGCCTGAGAAGTAGCAGGACACGGGAGCTTGGCTTCTTCCAGCCCTGCTACTGCTGGGAACAGACCGCTTGGCCCAGGCCACAGACAGACACCCCAGCGAAAGCTCGCTGCAGGCTTGTCAGTGAGGTCCAGAGACCTGCCCACTGACCTATACATGGACTGACGACAGAGGACCAGAGGGGACTGGCTGACTCAGGAAATGTCTGCACGATTAGATGATTAAATGCCTGCACGATTAAATGATTCAATGCCTCCTTCCACCCTTCAGCCTCACGTGGGCTCTGGGGAAAGGGAAGAAAGAGACAGTACATTCACCGAAAGTTCTCTCCCACCAGGATGATCGCGGCTTCTGATATAAATTAATTCTAGTTCAGATAAAGCTACATTGATGACCCACTTGAAATGTGTGGACTGAAATTAGTAGCGCTGTCTCAGTGGTGACCCAAGAATAGAAACAACGGAGCATTTAACAAAAGTGGTGACCTCAGGAGTCCAATCAGAAGCCATATCCTAGGCCTTTCCCCACATCCACTCAAGGCCAGCCCTGGACAGAACCCAGGGTCGTGAGCACTGAGAGGCATCGCTCTCCTCATACAGTGATTCAAACAGCCTGCCCAGTCCTCTGCCTGCAACGGCCGTATGTGCAGGGCTCTGAGGCAGCTGGAGCGTCCCAGCGGCTTTCTCCATAGGCAATGCGGAGCAATGGATGCAAAAGCTTTATCATTAACTTCTCCCCTGCTCGGTGGAAACTGGGCCTTCAACATGGGCAAAAGTCTCCAAATGGAAAGAATTATGGGGGGTCCTCTGCGGCCCCCCTGTCATGACCAGTGCCGCTTCTCTACCCATCACGTGTGCTGGGGCCTCAGCAGTGGCCCCTGATCTTGGCCCAGCGCTGCACGAGGGGTGGGGAATTTCATGAGGCTTCACCTCCATAGGTAGGGAGCCTCAGCAGTGTTTTGAGGCCCCACAATTATAGTAATTTCTTAGTTGCCATCTGTATCTCTTTCCATATACTTATGTCCAGATTGAAAACTGTCACACAAACTTGGGTCTGGGTCCTGCCTGTCTCATGTATGGACAGTGCGGCCTTCCAGTCCGTTTCCTCCTCTGCACAATGGAACAGGAATCAGGCATACCTCAGAGGGTGGCTGCGTTAAGACTCATTAGCTTCAAGGAGCGAATGCGTGTTGTGAGCCTAGCACAACGGCAAGCATGTAGTGAACATTCAATAAATGTCACATGTCTACACACACAGGGACAGCTATGCACATAAAATATGTGCCATATTTAATATATCTATTTCCCTGTAGCTGAGTCTCCGCACAGTTTTTCCAAGTCTGATGCACTCTGTGTCACTCGCCAATCTGTCTGCTAAGTAGCCGAGGTTCCTCTATCAGAGAGAGGCCTCAGATTAACTGCATTTGCTGGCTAGCCCTCTTATAGATTCCATGTTACCTGCAGGAACACTGCGCTTCAACCACTGTGGAACGGTTCATCTTTTTTGCTGCACCTGGTGTAATTGCAACTACCCACCACATTTCCGACTCTGCTGAGAGCTTGCAAAATCTGAAGCTTTTGTAAAATCCTCACAGGTCGATATTTTCATTGTCACCTCTGTTTTACAGCTGAGGACATGGAGGTTTCTGAGTGGCCCAGCAGGAGGATTCAGGATAGAACTTTCCAATTTGGAAGGTAGGAGGGACTCTAGGGAAATGAGGATTTGAACCCAGACCTTTCTGACTTCAAAGTACAAGTTGCAAAACAAATATCTACCGTGTTTCCCCAAGAATAAGACCTACCTGGACCATCAGCTCTAATGTCTCTTTCGGAGCAAAAATTAATATAAGACCTAGTCTTATTTTACTATAATATAAGACTGGGTCTTATTATATTAATTTTTGCTCCAAAAGACGCATTAGAGCTGATTGTCCAGCTAGGTCTTATTTTCGGAGAAACAGGCTAAAATGAATGATCTAAAGAGAGTCACCTAAAATCACTGAAAAGGAACATGTATTTAATGAGCCTATCCCTGTAAAAAGACTAATATGAGATTGATAAATCCACATGTTTTCTCACAAACTTTGCTTTATGTGTGCATTTTCATTTCCAACGTCTGTGAACTGATCAGTTTCCCGGAGGCCAACAAGAGCTCCTCCTAAGATGCTCATGGCACCTTTCAAAGCCTCCAGCCTTCATGCTCGCTGCCTCTCTCTGAAGACAGAACACAGGAGGGGAGGCTCCTGGGAAACAAGGCACTGCCCAGAGGAAACCGTCGATTGTGGGGAGTCCTGCAGAGTAGAGAGATCCTTTGTCTCTAAGGAGGCAGGTGACATAGAGAAGACATGGTCCAGGGCACAGAGGGCTGCAGGAGTTGGTCCCAGACAGGACATGTAGGGCACAGCCTGGGCCAGGCACCCAGCTAGCATTATCCCACTTTAACCTTTCAGCAACCTTAGGGAACAAGATGTTCTCACCATTTAAAAGATAAGACGCAGGCCGTTAAGTGACTTCACTAGGGCCACATGGCTGCCAGAACTTGGTGGAACGGGAATTTCAGACCACAGACTGACTCAGAAGCCCCCTGCCCTTTTCACCAGTGGTCCTCAACGGGGCTGCATCGCCCCTTAGGGGGCTGTTTTGGAAGTCTGTGGTTTGTCGCAATAACTGGAAGGCCGATAACTCATGGGACAGCCCCCAACAAAGAACGGTTCCATGCCCTCAGTGCCAAGTGCTCGCCCAGTACTGAAGTGCTTGGAAAGAATGATCCGTATCTAGGGCTTCAACGGAACTCTGTTTAAATCTAAATACAAAGTATGCCTTGCACACGGAATTTTCAAGAACTGGAACTACAGCCTTGTGAAAGAGAGAGAGGAGTACATTTTGTTTTGCCTGCAACTTGACTATTTCAGAGAATTCCATCACCAAGGAGACATGGTTTGTGGTTGAGATGTCCACACAGCAGCGTTTATGGAGATTTCATGCAAGCTTCTGGCTAGTTCCTTTTGTTTCCTCTTGTAGTTGTGTCCAAGCATTTACACACTAAAAATATATATTATCCTATGATAAACTACTCTCCTTTTATTTCTTGATATTATAGTCTATAGATTTTTTTTTTTTTGGCAGCATGCAGAGAAACAGGTTATAATTTCTATGTATTTCATTTTGGGATGGTAAAGGGGATGTTATGAATTATTATAAACAAGGGGTCCTGGGTGGGACAGGAATGAGAACTGTCCTGGCTTCAGTTTCTCTTCTGCCCCTGAGTCTGGTGGTTATTCTCTCTTTTCTCCAACACCCTCCCCCCCACGTCCGATTTTGTCTGTGGCTCCCCTGCTCTCATCTTGCCTTGAAAACATAGCTTTGGCTGAGCCAAACCTCACATGTCGCCGTGGCTTCCTCTGTGCTTCGCTTCCCGTTTGTTTTGGCTTCGATCAAGGTGTAAGATATTGGTATCTGAGGCGCAGCTTAACTGATGGATTTCCCATCTCAGAGGCGAGCAGTAAAGGAGCAGTTCCCTCTGTGCTGAGAGAATTGAAGTCCACTACGAGGAAATCCTTCTCTTGTGGCTATACTGCTAGAGCCTGGAGCTGGGCAAGTCAGCTCTGCTGTTGGTGTATTTTCTTTTATCAAACAGCATTGTCTTTGAATTCCAGGCAAGCTGTGAAAGGGAATGTGGGGCCTTGCAAACGGCTTTTCCTTGCACAAAGCATCTTAATTATAATTATTGTCAGCACTTATGTCATTGCCTTGGGAGATGAAGAGGGAAGCAGGGAATACTATGCAATTTCACAGCACACACCAGTTCCCTACAATGAGGAGGGGGATTGCAGAGAGTCAAAGAGCTAGGAACAGAGCCCCCAGTCGATTAAAAGGGGCCTTTGTAGTGGCTGCATCTGTACATTAAAATAAATCTCTCCTAGCACTAAAATAACATCTACATTCATTTGGGCCAGTGCCACATTCAGCATTTAAGAAATTTGACAAAACGTTGCTTGAGCATGTTGAAGTTTGCCAGCTCACAACAAAACAAGAAAGCTACCTCGGCCGCATGGAAATACTTCTCCCTGTTCCCTACTTTCACTTATGACTCCCATTTTCCGGCTGCACTTAAAAGAAAAAGACTGCCCTTTTTTCAGGTGCCAACCACTTAACATGGCCCTGAAATGGGCAGCAAATTGCCGCAGGAGGTGGTAAACTTCAAGAGGAATCTTTTTCTTTTCCCCTAAAGGAAACTGCTAGAGACGCGGCGTGCCTGATAAAGCCTTTAATAGCTAGAGAAACATTATTTGGGGTGGCCCTCAGGTAGACTAGACATGAATAATGCCTCGTAAAAATAATTACTTCTACCCAGAGCACCAGATGAGTTCGGTGGGGGTCCTGCTTCCAAGAGAACTGCAGGCAAAAGAAATCTTCCATCTTAGGCTCCAACAGGATGTACCTGTCTGTGGCAGAGACAGTGGTCACTTCGGTGGCGTGTGCCCCTTCAAAACCAGTTTTGAATTTTTCGGAGATGCTAACCAACAATGTTGCGAGACTTTTCAGGCTGCTTTCTGCTGCGTTACAACACAATTAGGCCTGAAATAACTAACCAATCCACTTGTTGAGAATGTTGTAATGGACCCCGAGCCCAACGCAGTCCATTTGGCTGTGGCATAGGTGGGTAGATTTGCAGTGTAGGAATCACGTGATTGCAGGAATCACGGCAGAGAGGGCCATCAAACCCAACCTATTAATTGCACAAATCAGTAACAAGAAGCTCAAAGAAGTTAGCAATTTGACTGAGATGATTCAGACATGACCTAGACTAATTCTAATTCCAGCTGTGCTGGAATAACAGATAGCTGTGGCTATTGCCAGCTGGGCATGCGTGCCTTCTTTGTTGGGAAGCAGAGCCCCACCCCCCTTGCCCACACCCACACCATTTCCTTTAGGGAACTGTCCTGCCTGCAGTTTCAATCTGTGTGGGTTGTGTACGGTTTGCCCCCTATGCAGTAGGCACCGGAATGCATCCTCCCCTCCTCTGCCATAGTGACGGGCACCTACCCGAGCTTTGCCAAAGCCTTAGGACTTTGAACTGAAACTTTCAGGAAATAAGAGGATTCTTTCCATTGAGTTTGCCAAGTTGGGCAGATGAGTGCTGGGGGCACTGCTTGTGAATAGGGCTGACAGAGCTGACACAAGACAAGTAAAACAGGAGGCTAAGAACCCTGGTGATTTCAACCGAGCAGTGGATCAACTGTACCTGCAGCTTTGGACTTTTTACAAAACAATGAATTGCCACCCTCCTCAACCATCCAGATAATTAACTTCCTTTCATTTGCTTATTTTGCTTAAGCCACACTGAATTTGTTTTTTGTTGCTTGCAAGGGATGGCATCCTGACAATGGTAGTCTAGGTTGGTGGCTCCTGCCAATAGCAGAAGGGCAACTTAGCTTCATGAACAGAGATCCATCATACAAGCCCCTCCATGCACACAGCCAAATATGATAGCTGATGACAGCACTGGCATGGAAGGCAAGTCTGTGGCATGCATCCTCACCTTCCTGACTTCATGTCAAGCAACACTAATGAAACCTGGTGCTCCTTGCTAGGGAGCCTCACCCAGTGCAGCTCCCCAGGCAACCCTGGCCACACGGCCGTCGTTCAGTGGTGCCAGGTCAGCATGACCACCCCGGTGCTCATGGTAGACTCTTCATAGGAAACATGGTGCCTTTTCCCAGACCAGCTGAACACACACAGGCCCTTGAATTGCTCTCAGGAACCACACTGTGGAGAATGAAGAAGGCAACCATGTGCACCTCCATGAATGGCCTGGTCACTAACCTTTCAGGACTATTTCATTTCTTCCCATTGACGATTATCAAGAATTTTGCAGTTTTTACTGAGGCAGCATATGATTTGATCCAGTGAGAAAACAGCTCAGCTTGATGGACTCTCAGTATCAAGAATTTTGCAGTTTTTACTGAGGCAGCATATGAGTTGATCCAGTGAGAAAACAGCTCAGCTTGATGGACTCTCAGGAGTTTACCTCGAGCGGACCTTAGACTCACACCATATCTAAACTTTCCCAGGAAATATGTTTCCAATCTCACCTCCAAGACAACCAGGGGAAGTGGGGGTGGGCTGGGGCACATAGGGTGCCACTGTAGCTTGAGGTCATAAGAAGTTCCAGGGTACTGGTGGGTGGTATTCAGCTGGACATCACCAACTCCTCGTTGGGTGGCCTGTCCTTCATTGAAGAAAAGAAGCTAGGGCTGCATTTCCCAGAATCCCCAACCGCCACATGTGGTTTTCGGTTAGAGTTAGCCAGTGAGAGAGCTAGTGCTAGATTGACAGGGAAGAGACAGAGGCATGTTGCTCTGGAGGCAGTTGCAGGTAGATGTGTTGGCAGAAGTGAAGTCGGAAGCAGCTTGCAAGCGAGTGATTGAGAACCATCTGCATGGATGCTTCCCGACCCACATTCTCCACCTTTCCGTCATTATAAAAGCCTCTGGTTCCTGCCAAGTCCTTAATGCCTAGAGTAGCTTCTGTTCCTAGGATCAAGACCTGACTGATAGGCTCAGCATCTCCTGTTTTCATGGGGTACAGCCAGAGCAAAGGTTCCCTTGGCACAATGCTAGGTCTCCACCATCTCTGCACTGTAAGTAGGGTCCTTCCCCAGGGCACCAGGCCATTGGGCGAGGGTACCTAGCACTCAGGATGCTGTGGATCCATGCTGCTATCCCACAGACACTTTATATCTTGCAGGTCTTTGGCGAAATGCCTCAGTGATTCATTCAAAGTCCTACCCTGCATTGGTAGCCTATCCTGACTCTGGGACTCCTTTCCTTTCTCTCTGTCCAACATGTCCTAGCTACAACTTTTTGTCCCCCTTGTTTCCTGTATTTTTTAGGTTTGTCTTAGCACTGCTTGAAAGATTATTCCACCCTTTTTCTGTTCCTTAGTCTATTGAAAAACTCAAATGGCAGCATAGAGTAATGAATGGTTGGCTCTGGATTAGAATCCAGGCTTAATCTCCCTCCGCTTGGTTGTAAACGCTAGGTGATAAGTTAGATCTAACACAGTGTCTGGCATATAGTGAGAGCTCAATAATTGTTAACATTGGTATTATAATATTCCCCTAGAGTGGAATATCACTCTCCTTAGAGAGTTCCAGAGAGGATTAATGATGACCCTTCTGCCAGTTGGAGTTGGCAATTTACTGTCCCCTCCCCAGCAACAGGTGCTCAGATCCATAAAGTCCCCTTGGAACTATCTTAGTACCTCACCCTTCTCTTTCTCTCTCTCTCTCTCTCTCTCTCTCTCTCTCTCTCTCTCTCTCTCTCTCTCACTGTTCCTATAACAAAACATTGAAACCCTCCTTGAATAACTGTTGCTTAGATCAGGCAATAGCCAAGAGCTGCAGGTTCTCTCCAGGTAACTCGAATCCTCTTTAATGCACTATGATAAAAGGCAGATTAATTGTTCACAATGCCTAACTATTTATTTATTTATTTATTTTTTTATCAAAAGAGTATTACGATTACAGTTAAAGCTCATTCACACTTGAGCTCTGTGCCTTAAAAGTAATCTCATTTGGGGACTTACTGGTCCCAGAATTTTTCCTTTTTTCTTCATAAACTGCATTTGCTTCCAAGGTCACATTTCTTAACTTTTATCTTTTCCTTTGTTTCACATGTTTAAGAAAGGGTTGGAGTCTTTTCATTCAATGGAGAAGAGCAAAGCACTGCATTTTTCTAGCGTTGGGCAGACTACTTGCTCCTCATAGGTTTGGAGCTGGTCCCCATGCAGTTTACCTAGCCGCCGTTGTTACCTGGTGTTCTGGAAAAAGGCATTGGTGCAGGCGGACCTCCATTTCCTCTTTGTTAAATGAAACGCTTAATTATGCTTGTCCGTTGGAAGGGTTATTTCTAAGAGGCTTCATCTTCTCTCCTGCTGTTAATGCTTCCTCACATTGCCTCCACCTTCCACGTACCTCCTCTTGCTCCACCTCTCTTTATTCGACAGATGCTGACTATCTTCTGTGTCATGAGACACAGTGAAAGATATGATGGGCACAGCCCAGGGATTCTCTGGGCTTAAAATCTCTTAAGGTGCACAGATATTACGCAACCAGTGACCATTGTGAGTGTTGTGAAAGCCAGGTACAGGATGATATGGGAGGATAAAAGGGTGCCCAACCAGGCCCTGGGGGTCATGGGAGAAATGATAGTTGAGGCTAAGACCACGAGCCAGAAGTCTGAAGAACTGAGAGGCTTTTGGTACATGTACATCAATGTGTATTGCTTTTTATATGTTTAGAAGCTCCCACTTCTATTTATGGTACCTTAGAATCAAGGGAACGCAATAATGACGCAGAGCACAAATTTTCCTGCTGTTTGGAAATAGCTGGGTGAATGGGAATGGTGAAGACCTCTGTGAGGAGAAGGAGCTGGAACAGTGGAGAAAGCCCCTCTCTCATTCCAACAAGGAGGACCACCCATCATCTAAAGGGTACCCTGGCCCTCCCCCAGCTTGGCTGCACTGCCTATTGACTGCCCAGCGGGAGTCACTTCTGTACATGCTGCAAACCCTGCCTGGTCTCTGTCTGTCTCCCCACATCCTCATAATGTACCAGGACATCTCTAATCTTGAGTAAAGGAAAGGGTGGCTCTAGACATCTAATAGAGTACTGATAGGAAAGCATTTCACACCTACATTTGTGGGGAAGAGAATGACCAAACTGGACAAGCTTGAGATTCCATTGGGCTAGGCTAAGAGTTAGTGACACTAACGTTTGGAGATGTTAAATTACTTGCCCAGGTCACAGTGCTAATAAATGGGAGAGCATGGACTCTAGGCCTCTTCAAAGACTCTGTTCTTTATGACTATATGCCTGTAAAACACTGCCCTTGCTCTGCTGACGTTCACAGGCTCCTGGGAGAAAGACAGATACATGCCTGGACTGGGTACAGGAAAGCAGGGTCAAATAAGAGGTGGCATCAGGGGACAGGGACAGCTGGCCTCACTGGGCCACTTTTAAGGCCAAGATGTTATAGAATATTGCTTAGAGAGCCAGATTTCCTGGCAATTCTAATCACTGCCACAGTTGGCTAGAAAGCACAGATTAGCAGTTACCAACACATATATTCTGCTGTACATGGCTACAAATACCTTTTTTTTTTTTTTTTTTTTTATGTTCCTGAAAACTGCTAATGTCCAGATGAAGGAGGGGTGAGGAGCTGAACTGGGAAAATGAAAACCTGCATGCTCTTTGATGAGACTCCCTAGTCTCCCTTCCCCTGTCCAGCTCCTAGGCTGGCAACCAGGCTTATATCCCCCAAGCAAGCTTTAGAGTTATTAACATCCCTCCCACCCCAAATAGGCTGGGTCTCCATTGATTCACCCAATAATAAAGCCCATTTGTGGGGAAATTTTCAATCAGCATTTTAGTGCCTCATTCTTAAATAAGAACTAAGGCTACACATACATGTGGAGAGCCTTTGACATGACAAAGGACAAAAACAAACAGAAAAATAAATGAATTACAGTTAACAGCACAGACAGTAAGAAAAAACAGTCGATATATTCAGAGAGATCAAAGGAGATATTGTGTCCTTGTAACAAGAACAAGCTGTTGTAAAAAAGAACTCTTGAAAATTTAAAAGAATAGAGTCAAAATAAACAAATAAATTTAACAGTAGAAACAAGTTGGAAAAAGAAAATCTTCCAGAAAATGGAATAAAAAGACTTGGAAAAATAACATAAGAAAATTTCCTAGAACTGAAGGATATGTATTTCTAAATTAAAGCAGCTTGCAAAATGCCCAGCACAATTAATGAAGGGGACCCACGGCATCGAGGAATTTCAGGACACTAGAGCCAAGGAGTACACTCTGAAAGTTTCTGTGATGGAGTTTTGGCAAACGTGGTCATATCAAAGGATCTGGAATTAGAAGGGTATCAGATTCTTTAACAATAATAGTGGAATTCAAAAGAAAATGGAGCAACACCTTACAATTCTGAGGGATAATGATCACCAGTCCAGAATTCTATACCCAGCTAAATGATCAGCATGTGTAGGAGTGGAATGAAGACATTCTCAGAGGTACAAGGACTGAAGGAATGTTATCTCCCTTTCTTAACCACTGGTGAATGTTTGTGAGCAAAATGGGTAATTAAGTCAGGAAAAAGGAAGACAGGGCCTAGGGGAAAGAGGGCTAAAACAGAGGAAAGTGATGTGAAGGGATGTCTTAGGAGTCCAGCTAACCAACAGGCCTGTAGAGCAACTGTCCAGATAGAAAAGGATTACAGAATGTGCATGGAGCAAAGTCTCTCCAGAGAATGATAAAATAGGCAAAAATACTGACTACTTAGAAAACAGTACTAATGGGCATTTGAGATACCTGATGAAACACAAGGGGGAAAATAGTAATGGGTAAAAGGTAAACTAAACAAATGAAAGGACGGGAATTTTTCAGTCCAGGGAAAAATATCACACAAAAAAAAACATACAATAGCACTCTATTTAACATAGTAGGGAACATATATAGATGGTCTTAACAATATAATCACTGTGTAATTAATCAAAAACTCATAGGTATATAGCTGTGTTGGTGAAATAGGGAGAGGACTTGGAGGGCTGCTGTAAAAAGTCCAAAGCACCCACCTATTAAAATAAGTAAATAAGTCATGCCTGAAAATAAATAAAACATAGTAATCTCAACTTGCTAATGAGAAACAGAGATGCTAAGAAAGGTGGAAGCTGTTGTCTGAAGTGGGACTAGGGTTTGAGAGCAGAGTGGGAGTGGTGGGTAGGAACCTGCTTTTTATCTTTGTAAGCTTTTTTGCTATAAAACCAAGTTAACTAGAAATAGAAAGTGAAGCATTAAAGGGGAACAAATAACCAGCAGATTCAATCAAGCTCCTGGCACCAGACCCTGGCCCGCACCTACTTCTCACCTTGCCTATTTGTCTCTGTGCCCAAATCAGAAGGTGGGCACACCTGGAAGGTGCAGCCACTCTGGGAGGTGGATGGGAGAACTTAGGGAGAAGTCAGTTCCTGCTGACTTCTTGGGTTAGGGTTGGAATCATTGTGTTCTGTCTGACACTCCTTAGCATTTGTCTATCCAGAAGGTGAACCTCAGGCATGCTATGGCCCCATACATCAGGGAGGGACCAAGGAGATATGAGATGTGCAGACCCATCTGTGCAGGGGTGCATTTGTGAGTCACTGAGCTGTCACAGAAGTCTTTCTACAGATGCTTTGGGATACCATGGCTAAGGTACCAGTGATTGCCAGGCTCTTGCTAACAATCACGCAGTAAACCCTATTTGAAGTTCGTACATGACTGGGGACACATTTTTTTGCAGTAAGGAAACTGATCCCACAAATGCTACCTGTGATCTTCTCAGGGTGGAACATAATTCCAAATAAATCAAGTAGGTTTGCTGAAAGACAGCTGTCTTTGCCATTCCACCAGGCTAAAGTTTATCCCATGGTGACCAGTTTCCATTTTTACTACAGTCCAGACAGGTGCAGACTGAGCTGTGGAACTGCACAGTGGGGAGGCCAGACCTTGAAGCTTCTGCCCAGGGTCCCAGGGACACTCACCCCAGCTCTTGGCTTAGTGCCCTTTCCGCTAGAGGTCAAAGGCATCCATTTGAAACTGCATAGCTAGAATTCTACCAAAATCCCATTAGCAGGAAGAAATTATTACCTTAATAAAATTTAATCTTGTAATGTCCCACAAACCATTAAATATTATGGGTTATTTTCTCTTGTCACACAAGACAATGAAAACAATATGGGATGTTGTTTGGGGAGCAATGATACATACTGAAAACTCCAAATGTCACTGAGACTTTATTTACTGCTCACCCACATAATCCCAGCATTATGGAAATGATGAACAATGAATGGAGGGGGGGAAAAAAAACAACAGACAAAACTGGAGTCTTAAAGCTCTACTCCTGTGCCAGTAAGTAGTTTGAAAATAGTGTTCGTCAGGATCCATATGTTTTCTGCATGTGGAAGAGTACTTTTACACAGGGGGGCTTACTTCATAACTGAGATTCTTTTTCATTTAATTCAGTCATATTAGATTATGGGGTTGATTATGATCATATCCACAAATCAGTATTTTAACAGAGTTTCCATGGAAACACTATATGCCCCTGTTTTTTAACTTTTTGGACAAGGCTTTGCCTGTTTAACAACTTGAACAAGTTTGACGAGGACAACATGTTTTGTTTAAGTTACATTAACTGGGGCCAATATTTCCTAATTGCATTACCAGGAGAAACATTCACAGCATTGCTTGTACCATGGAAAACCTCCCCGAGCCCAGCGTTCGATTGGCTTTAATCTCTGGAGCACAGGAAACATCCCAGGATTGCCTTGTCTTATCAAGTTTTAAATGTGTTAACTGGTTTTACATCTATGAAATAACCTCCCTTATTAAATGACAAAGTTAGTCTTATTAAGAGGATCGGCTTTTATGGCTATATCCATTTATTTCTTCAAAGGCAGACACACAGATACCTTTTACTCCCTTGCTAGAGAACTGAACTCATTGTGCACAAACACATATCCTTTTATGTACATTCCATCCCCAAAGGAATCCCTCCCCCAAAATGGTGAAACAATTAAAATCAAGCGCAACAATATTAAGCACAGAATAAATGCAAAAGTGGCGTCCAGGAAACATTCTTGTTTTTCATACAACATTTTTTTTTGTATTCACACCCACACAACCAGAGACTTCCAACAGTCCACAGTTGGGGAGTAGCCTGTAGCAAAGTTTTGGAAAATGCTGCACTTGAAAAAAAAGAGTTGGGGGGGGAGGGGGGTGAAAAAGGCAGAGAGAAGGGGGTTTTAGGGACTGAAGTCAGAGTTCACCCTGACACCATATAAAACATATGGCCCGAAGCTCTGTGAGATGTCTGCGTCTGAAATGCTGGTGGAGCTTAATAAAATATCAGTGAGGAATAGTTTAATTTTACAGCATTAGGCACCGAGGCAGTAATTCGAGTGGGGTGAGCTGTATTTTAATACATCAAAGTATACTATACTACAGGGAAGCTGAATATATTTTTAAAAGACATACATTCCCTATTCGAAATTACTTGACTCAAAAACTTCCCTTTCTGAAGGAGGATACATAGCAGGCAGTCAGTCTCCCATGAGCTACCCGTCTTACTTTTTAAACTGTGGACATATCTCAAAAGCTAGCTGATCTGTTTGCAGGCCAATGTCTTTTATTCGGGGCGTGAAGTTGCGGACGGAGACTAGAAACCAACATGGTGAGTTATGTGGTTCTTTCCTGACTACGGAAGTCCAGCTGTCTAGTGGGATGGCCATCAGGTCGGTTCTACCCTCTCCCTCTTCTACCCTCTTTTTGGGCTACTTAGCGGTTCAGATCTGAGTTTGGCACCCTCTCCTCTGCATTAGGACCTAGAATTCCTCAGTGTGAAGGGAGCAGTGATTTCACTTCTATTTTCTTGCAGGGCATGCTCTGTCAGGAGTCTGGAGATTCTAAAGCAAGCGTGGCCAAGGGGCTTTGTTCGGATGGCTGTCCAAGCACTCCACCAGGCAGAGGGGCAGGAGCAGGTCCACGAAATGCTTTGCTTCTCCTGCTACCGGTCTAGAGATCAAAGGGAGCTCTCCTCTTCCTGCCCAGCTCTGAAGAGACAGCAGGCCTGCAGGGGCAGCTTCTAAACAGGGAGCAACCATGACAAATGTGTCCGAGATCTGACTGATAGCATCGTTCTGGGGGTGGACCAGATTAGTGCTAACTCCACGCACAAAGTGCCCTGCTTCCCTCACTGCCGGCCCCAGAACCCCTTCCCTAGCTGTAGCCACAGCAAGCAGTGTCGGGCTCCTCTTCTCCCGGTAGCCCTTGGCCTGGAGAGCCAAGGGACAGTGACGATGTAGAAGGGCAGAGGTCCCATGGGTAGGGGTGGGAGTCATTTCTATCCCAACTGTTTTTCCTGGGCTAAGTCTCTTTTAAGGCCCTTCCTTTGCTTTTCATCTGATGAAAGGGGAGGGGCTGGGAAACAAGATAAAAGAACATAGTAGGTGAAAGGCTTTGAAATCAGGCGGACACAGGTTCAAGTCCTAGCTCTACTAGTTACAAACTCATCTCTGGCAAGTGACTCATTCTTGCCAAGCAGATGTGAACTAACAGTTCTATGCCTGGGATGGCAGAAGAATTCAGGACTGTTTCCAGGTAAAGCACCCTGTGTGTGAGATTTTCTGCGTGTTTTGTGAGTTTCAGATGTTTGGATTCAGCCCTAGGAATTTAGGGACTTACTGTGTTAGAGCAATTGGATTTCTAGACAGAGGAGCTAAACAGAGAACAAACTGCCAATTAATAGTGCCAGGTCACCCCAAATGTGGTGGAAGCATGGAGAAATAAACGGGGGCCTAGATTCACAGTTTCCTCTTTGTTCCAGTTTATGGTCCAACATTTGTTACCCTTTCAGACTGACTTCTTCTGGACCGAACACTTCAGTTTCTTAAGCCAGTGGACATGCTTTGCTGGGAGAGTTTCAGAGACATAAGCTACATGAGGTTCCCGGCTGACCCACTGCTCCCAGCAAGCCCTGGAGCTCTAATCACAGGAGCTCTACCTGGGGATCACCCCTGTGCCCAAAGTCAGAAACTTGAGATGCCTGTGCCATCCTCCAACTTGTCTGGAATCATATTTCTAGGGCAAGCCATGGGTTTCTTGTGCAAATGCACAGACCACAGCTTAACTCCTTCAACACTTAACTCCTAAAATTGTGTATCTCATTTTTGAAGGCCATTAAAACAACAACAACAACATAAGTAACAACCCCGAAGAATTAACTTATTTTTATCATTGTGGAAAAATTACCATGTTCACGAGGACAAGAAGAAAACATCAAGTTTGCATCAAGATGCAGAAGTTGGGGGGACAGGTGGGGCTCAGTAGCTTTCTAGCACATAATTCAAATTCTCCCCTCAGCAACATGGCACTTAGCTTTGTAGTCCAGATTTATGACTCAGATTTGCAGAGGACAGGCATCTACTTCAGGAACAGAAACTCAGATGATGTTAGCGTGATGTCTGCTGTTGTCTGCCTCACGCACTGGGCTGGACCAGATTCTGAGGCCACGCTGGGCTCTGTGGGCTGCTGGGTGGGGCTGTCTTGGTCTACAAAGTAGGTAATCTTGGTGCCCAAGCACTCTGCCGTCCCTGGCCTGCTGTGGATCGTATCCACAGTAACACGTATGTGGACATGCAGGAGGGAAAGTTCTGTTCCACCACCCTCGCCTCCAAGCACCAGGAGGGCTGGCTCTTCCTAAACTGCACTTGACTGGCACACCTGTGTGGGGAGGATGACAGCTCCACTCTGACACCCCTCAGGCAGGTGTGGAGTGAACTTGCTCACCACCGTGAACTGTAAGCAAATGCCCAGGATTTGATAAATGTGTACTGAGATTTTGTAATGCTTGCAAAATTGCAATTCTCTCTACATCTGTATGGAGGACAGCGAGATGCATCGCTCTAGGTATGGTGAGATGGTGGAGCTGCCAAAGGACACCACCTGGGAAGTGTCAACACCTCCCAAAGTATATTACAGGGTGCGGTGCAGCATTCTAATCCTGACCCCAACACCAGACAGCAGTATTCTTGCAGAGGTGTGTGTGTGTGTGTGTGTGTGTGTGTGTGTGTGTGAGTGAGAGAGAGAGATTTTCAATAATAGTAATACAGTTATAGTGGAAGATAGGGGTGGGGGACTTAACAACCAGCTTCTTCACCTCTTCTCCAGCATCTTCTCACCTGAGCGCCCCCCTCAGCCTCTGTGCTATAGTCACACTGGGCTTCCAGTAGTTCCTAGGGCACAGTGGCATCTCTCCAGCTTCTCAGCCTTACACAAGCCATGTCTTTACCCAGAATGATCCTTGTCCCTTCCCCTCCCTGTAGTAAATTCTAGCCCATCCTTCCATTGCAGCCTGGTTATAACATCCATAGGGATGGCTGCCCCAGCCTCCCAAGTCAGATTCCCTAACTGGATCCTCTTACGGAACCAGGAACCTCATCTTCTTAGCACTTTTCACAGCTGTAGTTTTCATACATTTGTGTGGCTGTATCACGAATGTCTATTTCCTCGCTAGATCCTAGGGGCCATTTGGATTGTAGGGCCATCCATTTTGCTGTTTCTTAGTTTCATGTCCATAGCAGTCCCAAACACAGAGCTTAACAGTTAAGGAACACAGTAGATGCCTCCTTAATAAGAAAAGTAACACTGATTTTCAGAGATGAGATGAGTTGGGGTCAAGAATGAGAGTCCCTCTAATATATCTTATTTTTATATAAGGGTGTTTTCACCTTCAGGAGAAATTTAAAACACCAATAAGTAGAGACACGCCAGTCGCTAAGAAGTAAACACCTACATTGCCTATTTTCAGGAATGTCTCAGTGGATTTAACAATCGTAGCTCTTCACACACAGCAGCAGCGCACAGCTGCATTTCCAAATGTCTTCATGGCAAGAGCAACGCGGGGCCATGGGTAGAAACTTATAAACATCAGCTGTAGCAGTGGAGAGCAGTACACTGAGTTTATTTTCTCCTCGGCCCTCATTAGAATCACAAATGAAATGTTGACAACACATGAAGGAGCCTGCTTGTTGAACACAAATGTTTCCACTCCTATCAACCTCGAAACTCTGATAGTCATGCTTCATGATGAAAGCTAAACAGCCCTGGGGAGGTGACTACATGTTTTCTCTAATTACGCAAGGATGGGGAAAAGGGCCCCTACCAACGAGGGACTGACTAGAGGAAAGCTGGGTAGGTAAACCTTTAAAAATAACAGCACAAGCATAGTAGGTGGCCCAATATGGGATTCTTGGACTAACGGATGAGAACATTACTCATCCTTTGTACCAAAATGGGAAGTTTTGCCCATTATAAACCAGGATGGAGGCTGCATCAAAGTCAACGCAGGACTTTAATTTGCTAACAAAAGTCCCACATGAAGGTTGCAGTCACATGACACCAACAGCCAACCTTTTTTTGTGTGTGGGACTATTTTGATGACAAGCAGAGATATGTAGAGCACAAATTCACTTAGATTGCAGCTGATTCTAGGCAAATACACATTCACACACATGCTTTATAATCCAAAAAGATGGGGAACTCTGTCACACAAGCAAAATGCTCCTTTGCATTTAAGTCACTGGTTTTGTGCCAACCCAGATTAGTGCAAATAGATACAGCCGAAATGCCTAGTTGATACAGACACAATAATAGAGAAGATACTAACTAATGTATGTTGGCATGTGCAGAAGCATTTTTTGCTAAGATTCTTACATAAAAGTATTATTTAACTCTCCCTGAAAATCTGCCAGTTTTGCCAGGGTTCTTTTGTACAGATGATTAAATTGAAGATCAGAGAGGTTAAGTAACTTATTCAAGGTGATACAGCCAGTAAATGATGGAGGCAGCATTTGAACCTAGATTGTTTCATTCCAGTTTCCATGCTTTTATAACAGGAACACTGGTCTAAGATGAAATGGTGAGACAGATGAACGCTGCAATAACAGAAAGGATTCCTACAGTTCAGGGTCTGTAATTGGTGGGTTACGATGTAAGTCCTGCTTGAGACAATTGTGTTTTCCAGAACGTTTTCAAGCTACATGTATCAAAGAGCTAATATAGTGCAAACTTTAAAGAGAAAAAGGCACAACACAGATTTATTATTGCATCACAATACACATACACTAAGCTATAACTTGAAAATATGAAAACCACATTGTCATTTATTTCAGAAACTGAACTATCACGATATTATAGAAGTACAAAAGCAAATAAAGATTCACCAAGAAGAACCGCACAAAACATTCATTTCATGTGTAACATGAGTAAACAATCAAACATAAATTTGATTCCAATTTATATTTTTGGGGCAGGGACAAAAGTAGTCAATCAAAAGATCTAAGTAGAATGAGTCAGGGTGAGTTGGCCAGGCTTCCTATGCTGCCATGTTTCTTGATCTTTCTGTTTCTTTCATTAGCTTTATATCAACCGGCATCTGTCTATGTTTACTCTACCAGCTGCATGAGCTCACTAATTACCTTTAATCAGACTTATCTGAAATGCATCTTCATCTTCACATACATCCTGTATGCAGACAGACTGAGTGCTGAAAGGCTGAGGTTGGGAAGACATTGGAATGGGAAGTCTGTACTTCCTCTAACCTTGACAGTGCACAGTGGATGGACCAAAAAAAAAAATAAATAAATAAAAAAGCATCTAGGTCTGCCTTTGCTACCAACCCAAGGACTTCTGAGACTTGGTTTCAGAGCATTGGACAGTGTCAGTATCCAACAAAGTCATATGTAATCTTTTCACGGGTAACAGATTCAAGGGGATGAGATGATCAGCATAGAATCTGATGTAATAAATAACGATTCCTAAATAGCACCCTACAAACTGGTTAAGCTCTTTGAAGGCCAAGGGCCAGCAGGCTATGTCTTTTCTAGTTCCCCAGCACCTCGCTCAGATCTGGGCTCCATGGACAAGTGGTCACTGAAAAGCAGTCTCAGAAATTTTGGCCACTGTCTTCCTTAGTTTTAGGAGGCTTGGAGGCCCATATTTCATATGCACGACTCCACTAGTTTTATCAGATATCTGAAGGCCAGGTGAAGGGAGTTTAAACTCCACAGATAGTCCGATTAAGTAAACTGCTTGACTGTAGGTAGTCCTTGAATCTCACTTTTCACCTTAGCAAAAAGGCAAGCAAGAATGAGGAGGTGCACATATCCTTTCCACCTTCTCATTAGAGAAACCATATGGCAGTCTTGATTCGCCATTGAATGCCTCAAAAGGAAACCACGTTCTAATCTTCTGAGTTAGTTAAAGCTCCCATACAATTATATTTGTAGCTTACTGTCAAAAAGAATGGATTATATTTTAAAAAAAGACCTTAAGACATAAAATCCATAAAACGATAGGTTCCCTGAATATTGTACCTAACAATCCATGTGTTTGCAATAAATATGCTGGAGATCTTGGGCAAGTTACTTAACTTTTCTATGCCTCAGTTTTGTCATTCATTCATTCATTCAGCATTTATTTAATGAACCTACTATGTGGTATTGTACAAACTATAGGAAGAAGTATAAGAAACCATCTTAAGCGTATAGACTAGTGAGTTGTCGTCACCTTTAAGCGAGATATTGCAGATAAAATGTGGAGGCAGAGACAGCTAATGCCCTCCAACATGTATGATTCCTCATTCCTCTTTTTTCAAGACACATACCTAGACTACGTTTCCCAGCCTCCCTTGTTGTTAGATATGATCATGTGATTTCGCTCTGGTCAATGAAATGTAAACAGAAGTGACAAGTACCACGCCTGATCCCATTTTCTTCACCCATCAGTCAGCTGATGGAGAGGGTTCTGAGAACTAAGAGGAGGGCATACTGAGAAGAGAAGGAGCCTGAGTCCCTCAATAACTGCATGGAGACTGGCCTCCTGTCAAATTGAACTGGACTGTGCTAAGAACAATAAATAAGCTGTTGTGGTGGTAAGCCACTGAGATTTTGTTACAGCAGTTCCATGACTTTAACTAATACAAATTCTTAGCAAGCACTACATAAACATGACTGACATTTTAAAATATAATCCTAATTCTCTTGCTGTTTTATAAGATGAAAGATAAAAGAAAAGGAAGGTGGAAGGAAGGAAATAATACTGAGGCCCTTTAAATAGCTCTGCATAAATTTTATAACTGGGTGCCATCTAGTCATCCACAATTCCTAAGAAAATGTTTTCCAAATGCCATATTTTCTCCACAGTCAAATAAAATTTCTGAGTGGATCTGTGGTCCTGAGGGCTTACTTCCTCCTGTCTTGGGCCGCAGCTGTCACTCGGCTTGGCCGCCTCCCTTGCATCAAATCACCACACTACCTGCTTTGGATGGGGACCCACTGGCAGGAAGGAAGCACTTTGCCATGATTTTACCAAAGCCGATGTTAAAACTGGGAGAAATGCTTATATGCATGATATAGTTTGGTCACATGCGGAGATCATTTGGCAGAGAAAGATAGATGTCACCTTTGGGGCTACTCCTTGTGGAGTAAGAGAAGGTGAACTCTAGGAAGCTCCATTTACACGTATAACTCAGCTAGTCACTGGAAAATAAGCCATCTCAAATATTCCGAGAAATAAAATGCACCTCTATTTGCTACTTCACCAAGCTATTTTGTATTTTTAAAATTATAGATGTAGTAACACATGTTGGTTATAGCACGTTGAACATACAGCGGTATAAACAGAAACATTTCATTTTCCTTTCTTCTTCTTAAATTATCCCTGCCTCTGGGTAATCAGGATATTTCATCTTCAGACAAATCAAGGTACATTTTCAGGGTGACCCCTCCACTTTTTTTTTTTTTTTGCAACAGAAATGGGATTACACAATGGGTGTTCCTATTCACATTGCTTTATTTGACCTAACAATTTATTATGGGTATCCTCCCAGGTGAGTGTATTTAACTCTAACATATTCTTTTAAACTAGCTGTATAACACTACCTGGGAGAAAAAGGATTTGAAGACATCATCAATTTTAAGAATGAATAATTGTTGATTTTTTTCTGGGGGTGGGGGGAGAGGAAATGTTAACTAGACCAATTTATATTAGGAAACATTCTGACTTAACATGGACACACGTGCATAGGAATATACAGAATCTAGAAAAGTCTTGAAATCTGAGGGTCATGGTAACCACAAACTCGGAGAGTGTGTCTGAAGCAAGTTTCTGTGTGGGAAACGGGACTCTTTGACCAGGTCTAGGTACCAGGCGCCCCTCACGGTGGAGTCTGCCCCTCTAGGGAGTGGCTTGGCCTGACCTGATATTTGGCATCTTTCCTTGGTCACTTTTTTGCATGCAGAGTTGACTTGCCACTTCTGGGATCTGGTTCCTCAGGGGAGGGAGGGAGAGAAGGCACTGCAGGCATTAGCATGTGGATCACGAACCCTCCCTTTGTTCTCTGGGCTCAGGTCAGATGGAATAAATCAGCCTTCGCAGGCAAAGTCCTTCGATGTTCAAGTGTGCACTGCGCATCTTTTAATCACCGGTTAGTCAGCAGGGACAAAAGAGAACCAAAGCACCCCTTTGAGCAGTAAGTCACGGCTCCCAGGAACCCACTGCTGCGGGGGTTCTCTGTGCGTTCCCAGGGCATTCACATTTGAAGCCGGAGCAGCCGACCCCGACTCTTTGAGGTCCAAGAATACACACTGCTAATAGGAAATGCCATTTTTGATCACTTTCTTTTCCAGGTCTCTACCAGACCCGTGCTGTGCACTTAACACATATCACTGATCCTTCGTGTATCCAATGAGGTAGGTATTGTCTGCATTCTACAGATGAGGAAGTGGAGGCTCAGAGAGATTCTGGGGTTTGCCTAAGACCACACAGCTTTAGGGTGTAAGCAGCATGAACGAGTGCTTCTTCATTTAGCCACCCAGCCTGGCCTTGCAGGTTTCCTGGCAGGTGTCCTGGCCTCTTACACCAGCTGTGCTGTCAATGGATTCATCTTTTTCAGGCCTCTGAGTCCACAAGATGTGGACCCTAGTTGGGCCATGCAGGACACAGCTAAATAGCTCGCTGTAACCCAAAGAGACACTCAAATTCTTTGTTTGTCCAAGGACTCCGAAAGTCTGTAAACACAGGGCCTTTTAAGTTCACTCAGGTGTTCCGACCAGAACGGCAAGATTTTACACATAAGAGGGCCCGAAATTCATCCAAACCCAGCTCTCTCATTTGAGAGATGAGGAGACAGGGTGGTGGGTGCGCCCAGCTGGGTGGTGGAATTTGGGGGTGGGTAATAGGTGATGGAAGTGGAAGAGAGACAACAGTGGCTATGGAATGGGCCAGAGCAGGGTTTGCACACTACGGCCTGTGGGTCGATCCAGTCCTCTCCACTTGCTTTTATTAATGTGGTTTTACTGGAGCACAGGCTCGCCCTGTTTTGATGGATTGTCTATGGCTGGCTTTGTGCTGTTTCAGAAGTTGAGTTGTTGTGACAGAGACAGTATAGCCCTCAAGGTCTAAAATATTTACCACTTGGCCCTTTACAAAAAAATGTTTGCCGATCCCTGGGAAAAACAGAGGCACACAAGTCCATGTGAGTTATTGTAACTTCCCGGTTCTTAGAGCAAGCTTTAGGTTCATAGGTGTCTGTTATATTATGACGAGTAAATGGCTGAAGGATTCACATGGGCCATGGTAGTCATGTGTCATCAAGGAAGGATTACTATTAAATTCTCTGCACTGAAAATAGACAGGATGGTGGGAGGGAAGGGAGGAAGGGTGGAACCATTTTGCCCTTTTTAGGATTTAAACGGCCCTTGGTCGCCTCCACCTGACTTTCCCCCACTGTATCCCCCATGCTCAAAGAATGCTGGAGAGAGGACAAAAGATGGCAGGCTGAGAAGCAGGTTTTTCAGGAAGGGGGCAGGATGAGAACAGTGGGTCCTCTGAGACATGAAGGGGCTTGGCCAAAAGAGAAGAGGGATCCCAGAGAGCAGGGCAGTAAGGATAGTCACAATCTGCTTTTTCATCTTCATTCACAAGGGGCCTCTTCCCTTGGTACCTGAGGGGACAGGCTTCCTGGTCTTTCATCAGGACCTCCCTCCACCTGTCAAGTCAAGGTTGCCCTTTGAAAGCTAGCAGCACAAAGTCCTGGAAGACATTCTCATGGGTGACGGTTAACATATGGGATCTGACAACTAAGTTCGCGAACTCATCCTAGAAAAAGGGCTACATACCTCATTGCTGAATATCACTACAGTCACCTCCGAAGTACTCCCCTTGGGAAGCTGTGCACAGATGCCAGCACCTAGTCCACTCTTCAAAGCAATTTTGGAACTCTTTTTCTGGAATGGCCATCAGAGTTGTCATCGTATGACACTTGATGTCCTGAATGTCATCAAAATGTCTTCCTTTTAATATTTCTTTTATCTTCAGCTACAGAAATAAGTCATTGGGGGCCAGATCAGGTGAGTAGGGAGGGTGTTCCAATACAGTTATTTGTTTACTGGCTCAAAACTCCCTCACAGACAGTGCCGTGTGAGCTGGTGTATTGTCGTAATACAACAGTCATGTATCGTTGGTGAAAAGTTCAGTCATCTTACTTTTTCATGCAGCCTTTTCAGCACTTCCAAATAGCAAAGTTGGTTAACTGTTTGTCCAGTTGGTACAAATTCATAATGAATAATCTCTCTGATCTCAAAAAAGATTAGCAATATCGTTGCAACAAGTTCGCGAACTTAATTGTCAGACCTCGTATATTAAGGCCATGGCATGCATTGTTTAATCTCGGGAACAATCTTGTGAAGCAAGGACTACCCTGATCCCCATGTTAGAGCTGATGCCAGGAAGCTCCCAGTGGGCAAGTCATTTGTCCAGAGACATTGAGCTGGTAAAGGGTGAAGACAAATTCCAATCCCCACTCCTCTGATTCCAAATCCCACACTCAGCTGCTCTGTTGTACCATCTGGGGCCAGGGAGTCCACTTCATGCTGGTTCAGGAAAAGCACATGTTTTGTCACCTTTATATGTAGTCACCATGGGCACACAGGACGTTCTAGTATGTTGAAGGGCAGCTTCAGGCACTGACACATCACCTTAGCAGATGGCAGAAGATTTGCACATGTAAAGAAATGTTCCAGTCCCTGGGGAAAAGTTCCCAACAGCTTCAGTTAGGGAACAGTTACAGTTCATCGATGCCTGACGCTCACAGGGGCAGCTTCATTGTTTTATACGTGAAAAATCAGGGCAACGATGAAAGATTGAGAAGTATTTCCAAAGTCATGTGAACCGAAAGGTCAATGCAAAGGGGGTGGGGGTGGCGTGGGAGGAGGAGGTAAGGAGAAAGCAAAGACGCAGCGGAGAAGTATTTGTGGCACCAGGGAGAAGAGGCTGTGATGTCCACTAAAGGAAACCATGGCTATGAATTTCAGGGCATCAAGACCCTGTCAACACAGCTAATCCCCACGGATGTTGGCTGAATAAGACTTCGATGACCAAACAAGTGCGCTGTGGAAACCGTGTCAGCCTCCAGCAGGCCAATTTGTCCTCATATTACACACTCTGCTGGCTCTGTCACTAGACCCCCAGATCGAGGATCCACAGTGAGCAGCCCCCAACCCGACAAGGGTTGACACAGCATGGTTAATAAGTCAACAGAATTCAGAAACCATGACCGGATTAAGAAGGCAGTTTTATTTTGGTGCCCTGGACTTCAAGCAGATTAAATAATCAAAAAGGCTGAGCCACCGGGGTCATGTCTGAATGCTACAGCTGTTCACCGAGGTTTGACAAACATTCTTTCTGTGGCTGGTCGCCTGAATGGGAAAGGCAGGGATGATCTCGGGGAGGTCAACACTTTCAGAAAGAAGAGGGGCACAATCAAAAGACCCTCGAAGGGAAAACAATCTCAGCCAGATGGAGACAGGGGAAGGACGGCTTAAATAAGTGGTCTCCTGAAAGCAAAATTGTTTTCTGTATGGAAGAAAAGCACAAGCAAGATTCAGAAGTGAATGAAAAGCTGGATTCCAAGTTTGCCATGCCCTCGGCTTGTTGATCTGCAAATTCATAAAGGTGGGCTACGGGTTCAACGAGGAAGCCTGTGGAGACTCAGTCATGAAAGGTGAGCCGTGATAAATCCCCTTGTGCCTTAGAAAAGTTCCGTGAGAGAGGAATGGGATTCCCCTCAAAAGATGTCTGTGGGAAACTTATTTTCAAGGTGTCTTTTTCAAAAGACCAAACAGATACAGAAAATGTCTCTGATGAGAGGATTTATGTTTGTGCAATGTTGGGTCAGAGGAAGGGTGTGGGCACAGAGGTACCCAGCCATGATCAGATATGCAGTTAGCATGTCATGGGCCATTTCATAGAAAATACTGTGGTTCAGGTTGGAGTTCATCTATCATCCGCTTTGGAGGAGGTGGAAATGGGACAAAAGAAAGAATGAACAAACTGGCTGCAATCTCAGAAAGACAAGCCTTTCCTTAATAGATTCGTGGGTTCTGGGGAAAACATGTTCTCTCATTTAAGATTTGATTTCCTACAACTAGTTAACGCTTGACACCCACAGCTATAGTGCAGGGTGTCGACTCATCTCTGATGGGTAGACATTTGGCTTTGAAAGGAGTTATTTATGTTACTTGCAAACTTATAGACAGCAAAACAAGGATTTCACTCTTTTATATTTTGGAAGAGGAAAGGCGACTGCATCCCGTGAGCTAAACTAAACTGATGAGAACGTCCTTCAGCAGGCCCTCCAAACATCTTCCCTATTGCCCCAAAGCACCGATCACACCAGTAGAGAATTCAAGGAAGAGGCTCCAGTGTATTTGACAGCCACATTTTCCCTAGTTAAGGCCGAAAACAAACAAACAGACAAACACAAAAGTCTCTTTCAAGACCATTTTTATGAGTAGATAATTATCTTGAGTTTCAAATATTATTGTGTGGCCTTGTGAATTCCTCTACCAATTTAACCAAATATCCTTGACAGATGTTTGCCATATTTTGAAATTCAGTCTCAGGAAAAAAGGAGGGAGTTTCATAGCTACTGTGGAGAATGATCTAGCAGAATCTAAGAAAACTCAGCCTCCACCCTGAACACTGTGAGGGGCTCCCGGGAGGCTACAGACCCTCTTCCGTATTTCCACATGGCCAAGGCGTGCTATGCAAGGACGCTCTTGGTAGTATCATTTGTAACAAAGAAAAACTTCACCAACTCAAATGCTCATCAGTAACGGAGCGCCTAAGTAATAAATGGCATGGTCTCACCATGGAATATTCTAAGCATTAAAAGGAATAAATTAGTCCTCTGTATATGAACATGGACAGATTCATTGTGAAGGAATAAGCTGCAGAATGAAACATGCTGATGATTATATTTATGTAGGTTTTTTTTTAAAAAAAAAACCAGTATATTGTGTGTGTGTGTGTGTGTGTGTGTGTGTGTGTGTACGCACATGTGTGTAAAAGTGTTTGACAGGCAGTAAAGCACAGTCGGTAAGAACTCTGACAGACTCTGGAAGCAGACTGCCTGGGTTAAAATCATGACTCTACTAGTTTACTATACATGTGACCTTGGGCAAGTGATTTGAAGTTATTCTCTGTATCTCAGTTTCCTCACCTTCAAAATGGGGCTAATGGTAGAACCAGATTTACAAGGTTATAAGGAGTAAATTAATTCAAATACGTATATAAAGCAGTTAGAATAGTGCCTGGCTGAAAATACATGCTATTTGGTTATTTGCTATTGTTGTTATTAAGACTGTTTTTTAAAAAGCCTAGTGGAATACATTAGTAATGGTGGGAGTGAAGGGGCTTCTTGTAGGAAAACATGACTTGGGTGCTAATCAAGGGAGTTTAACTGTATCAGTGATGCATTGTTTCTTTGAGTTAGAAGAAAAAAGAGAAGAAAGAAGCATGACCACTCATGAATGATTGACAGAACTGTGTAATAGGAACCTGGGTGTTTATTATATTATTCTTATTCTGTTAATGTATTTTTACAGAATTCTTGAATGAAAAAGGGGACAATCATGATTCATGGAATTATTAACACCTGCAAAGATGGGCATCGATATATAGGAATGCTTTGAACCTGCCCTATCTAATATGGTACCCACTGGCACCATGTGCTATTTAAATGCATTAAAATTAAGTGCAAATAAAAATTCAGTTCCTTGGCTACAGTAATCATATTTCAGATCTCCGCAGCCACATGTAGCTAATGGCTACTGCTTTGGACAGCAGATATCAAACGTTTCCATCACCACAGGAAGTTTTGTTGGACAGTGCTGAGCTGGAGCATACTTTTCAGAAAAGTGAATATCTGAACTTCCTGTCACTTTTCCACACTTCTGGCCCCAGATAATTCTACAACGGGCGTGTGCCCCAGAAAGATTTTTTTTATCTTTCTATTTGATATCCTTAAGTCTTCCATCTTCTGGTTTCTGAGCTACTGAGGAAGTATCTTTTCCAAGGCCTCTGGCAATAGTTACCACAGAGTTTGCAATAGTTTTTGAAACTGGGGATGTACTCAGTCCAGGCCTACTCTGTAAAAGACGGTGAATGACAGAACCTCTGTTTCAGGTTGTGGAAGGTGGCTGGCACAGAATCACAGTACCTATGAATTCAAAGGGGGAACAAATGGTGGTGCCACTTACAAACCAGTTCCTATCCCAGTTTCTTTCTGTTTGTTATAGGTGAATTGCTCCTGCTTTCAAGTGTGATTTTCGTGCTCCAGGTGGTGTGCGCATGCCCAGAGAAGTGTCGCTGTCACTCATCCTCAAGTTCTGTAGACTGCAGCCAGCAGGGTCTGGCTGAAATTCCTTCCGATTTGCCTCCTCAGACTCTAACACTGCATTTACAAGACAACCAAATACACCAGCTTCCCGCTTTTGCATTTAGGTCAGTGCCACAGCTCACATCCTTGAACTTGTGCAACAATTCTCTTTCGAATCTGGCCCCTGGAGCTTTCCATGGACTTCAGCACTTGCAGGTCTTAAACCTAACCCAGAACTCCCTTCATTCCCTGGAAAGCAGACTTTTCCACTCCCTTCCACACCTGAGGGAGCTTGATTTGTCATCAAACAACATAAGCCACCTTCCCATATCCCTGGGTCAGCGTTGGGAGAACCTAACCACATTTGCAGTCCAACAAAACCAGCTTCAACAGCTCGATCGAGCGCTCCTAGAATCCATGCCCAGTGTGAAGCTTTTATTTCTCAAGGAGAACCTCTGGAAATGCAATTGCCACTTGCTCAGTCTGAAACTCTGGCTGGAGAAATTTATCTATAAAGGTCAGTAACGTCTATTTAGAAATCCCTATCTGTGTGTTACGAGCCTAGGATGAACTTCAGCTGTTCTCTGCATTAGAAGGAACGCTGAGGAGTGTGCAAGGGACCAGTGTAAGCTTTTCTCACGTTGATGCCATTTCACGGTATTGCAAAAGAGGCAAGTGAGTCATTAAAGGGTATTTAAAGTCACCTACAAATATGATTCATGGAGATAACATTCCACTTTTTGGTGAACGACAACATTAAGTTATGTATCTGGAAACTATATGCCTTTAAGAAGGATGGAAATTCTATTGCTGCCTGAATGACCACTCAACTCCAAAGTGGCATCAAATTCTATTTTCAAGTATGATCCAACTGGGGCATAGTATCTCCCCCTGGGATATTTTCCCTTCTTTGTCTGCTTCTACCCATTTGACAGCTATAAATTTTCTTTAAAATTATCCCTTTAGCTTTGGCAAATACCATTTATTGAAATTGGATGCAACAGGGCCACCTCTCTAAACTTACTTTTTCTTTAACCAGATGTCAAAAGCAAGCGATCCTAACACATGAAAGATGAAGGGCTCTGGAAATCACCCAGGGGTCAGCAAACTACAGCCGGAGGGCCAAATCCAGCCCACCTCCTGTTTTGGTACAGAAAGTTTAATTGGGACACATCCACGCCCGTTATTATTTAGTGTCCATGGCTGTTTTGCAGAATAAGGGCAAAACTGAAGAATTTTGACAGAGACTGTATGGCAAAGCTTAAAATATTTGTTATCTGGCCGTTTACAGAAAAGTTATCCAACCCCTTCTAACTCAATGCTAGCCTGTTATCAAAGGGAAACTGAGGCCCAGAATAATTCAGTAACTTGCCCTGGATGACAGGGTGGAAGCACAGATGAGAAAAGAACGAATGCTTTTGCGTGTTGGCCCTACGTTCTTTTCTCTACATCACAGTGCTTCCTTCCTCCTAACTTTCAAGCATCACTCATTCATTCCTATATTTGAGTGCCCCTTATGTGCCAGGCACCTTTCTAGGCACTGAGAAACGGTCACTGAACAAAAGATCTCTATTAACATGGAGGTTACATTCTGATAGTAGACACAGATGTTAAATAAAGTAACAAATATGTTCAGAAAGCTGTTCATACTAGGGAAACGATGAGGCAGCGTAAGGGGAGAGAAAGTGAGAGGGTGGGGGTTCCATTTTAGATAGGAAGAAGGTGACATGGGTGAACAGGACCTGAGCAGTAAGGAGGAATGAACCATAATTAGGGGAAAGGACGGCAGATGCAAAGGGCCTGGCAGGGGAATAAGCTTGCCTTGACAAAAGAGTACCTACAGCGGAGAAAAGGAGTGAGAGAGCAGAGAGAAGGCAACACACGCGTTCAGGGGCCAAGTCATGTAGGAACATGCAGAAGAGGCTGAGTGAGACATTTGGATTTTATTTTAGGTGAAATGGAAATCTCTTGAATTTTAATCAGGGGAACAATATGATCTAATTACATTTGTAAAGGTCACTCTGGTGACTCTGAGGAGAGCTGACCAAAGGCTGCAAAAGAAGAAGCTGGGGGACGAGAAAGTGTTTTGAGTCACCCAGGGAGGAGACAGTGGTGGCCCAAACCAAGGTGGTGAGAAGTGATCAATGTTGGGAGATATTTGGAATATTGAACTGATAGAAATTGCTAATGGGTTGGAGTGTGAAATGAAGAAAAGAGAGTAATTATGGGAAATTCATTTTTTTTTTTTTTGTCCTGCAGGAGTAACCAGATGAATGATGCCGGTATCTAATAAGTGGTAGACTGGGGAATGGGGGAAATGGGTGTGAGGAAGGTGGCAAATCAAGCATTCAGTTTGGGGCATGTCATGTTTGAGATGCCCGTTACATACCAAGGGAAGCTGTTGAATTTGTGGTCGTATATTTGAGGCTATAACTCAGGAAGATAGGAGAGCTACCGTGTTTCCCCGAGAATAAGACCTAGCTGGACCATCAACTCTAATGCATCTTTTAGAGCAAAAATTAATATAAGACCCGGTCTTATTTTAATATAATATAAGACCCGGTCTTATATAAAATAATATAACATAATACAGGGTCTTTATATAATATAATATAATATAATATAATATAATATAATATAATATAATATAATACCAGGTCTTATATTAATTTTTGCTCAAAAGATGCATTAGAGCTGATGGTCTGGCTAGGTCTTATTTTTGGGGAAACACGGAACAGGCATGAATTAGGGAATCAGCAGAGTCTGGATGGTTGCAGCAGTTACACAGAAGGAAGCAGGTTAGAGTACAACACGAGTTCAAATATGCAATATTGAATGAGAATGCCTCTCAACAATTTCATAGCAAATAGCTTATCACTAATTAGATGATCTTCAAGTTGACTTATAGTAGGGGTCATAGTATCTGGCAAACATATTTCTTATAGGAGGCTGTAAATAAAAGTGTTTACATCTAGAGTTGAAGTGGCATTAACTATTGTGTTCTGAACCAAGTGGTAAGCATCATAATAAAGATAGTTTTCATCAAAGAAGAACATTCCTTGGCAAAAAATAGTTCCCAGGTCCGGGACACTAGAAGCAACATGAGATGGAATGAAGTTCCCTCTACCCTGCCACAAAGTCGCTGTAATCTTTGGGCAGATTAGTGCCCCTCACCAGCTCTCCATGTCACAAGGTGGAAACTGACAGTGTTAAGCCAGAGAGTTCCTGACGTCCATTCTGGTCCTCAGATTCCATGACACAGTTCAACACTCCCTCATTGCAGAGCTGCCCAGCACAGAAAACAGCCTTTCTGGGGAGGAAGGTAAAATTGATTCGGCATAATAAGACCTGGGTGTCCCGAAATAACTAGAAAAAAAAATCAAAATACACACCAATTGAGGAGACGATCTGACTACTGATGTGTTGAATATAGGTAAAATAAGGGAGTAGATATTGGTCAAGACCTCATTTACAAAAAGATACATAAATAAATATGAACACTAATGGTATTAGTCAGGATAGGGTGATTGATATAACAACCATTTCAGTGATGTACACAGTAAAAGTCTGTTGCTCACTCAGGTCGGAGTCCAGGGGAAGTGGGGGTGGGGCTCGGTTCCATGTGGTCATTCAGAGAAGTAAGCCCCTTCTAGCTTTTGACATTGCCAACTTTACCCTGTGGCCTCTAAGGCTACCGTCCAATGGGAACGAAGTGTTTGAAGGATTAAGGAGGGGTTTTTGTAGCCTGGAAGTTGCATTCATTGGTTCCACTGGCCAGAAGTCAGTCATGTGGCCCCAACCTGACCACAAAGTGTAGGGACATTTCATCTTCCTGTCCTCCCAAGAGCCAAAAAAACACACTCTGATGAATACTTAATAATATCTGTCTCCTCCACAAAAACATGTGCATAGATTTTATAATTAGTATTCCTCTTTCTCCATTTGTAAGTAAACAAATCATCTTTATGCTAATAGCTAACTGTATTAAACATTTATTCTGGGTAGGTATTGTGCTTTATCCAGTTGAATCCTCAGAGTAATCTTAGGAGGGGAATTTCATTATTTTCCCCTCTCTCACTTTCCAGACAAAAAAGTAGAGGCACAGGATGGTGAAGTAACTTGCTTAGGTTTACACAGCTAAGTAATGGTCAGATCAAGCTCCAATTTCTTCCAAGATAGTGGTTAAGAGCTACTAGTAGCCAGATGGGGGATAATGAATGCCTGGCAAGTTGGAGCTTCTTCCATTGTCAGCTTCCATGAATCTAGAAGGGAGTAGGACCCTCAAGGTGTCATCAGCAGACTTTCCTCCACGGGTGGAAGGGTGGGAGGTGAACCCTGGCTGAGGACACAGCTGCACATGGAGCTCTTGGTGGCCACAACCCCACCCTTCAGCCATGTCTCAGGTTCTAGCCTGTGTATCTTCTTACCTCTGGGCCCAAAGGCTGTGTCCCTCACCCTAACATTGAGCAGCAAGAAGTGTGGAACTGGAGAAAGACATCGTCTAAGCCTGGAGCGACTGGGTGAGCCACCTCAGTCTAGCTGTAAGCCAGCTGACGGAACTGATAGAACTGCTGGCCCCATGGCAGGGGGTTTTCTTCCCCTGGTATATGTCTAGTGCTTGTTTGCTGGGTGTGCACCGTCACTTCCTCTCAAAGCCCCACACTTCATTTCTATCTCTCTGGCCTTCTGCCTTATAACAAACTCCCAAGCAGAGGCACAAAATGGTCCACGAGGCAGGAACCCTCCATCACCATGCAGCCTGAGGGTGCCTTGGGCTCATGGAGCAGCCACCCTGCACCCCTGGCCGCCTGCACATCAGCTCAGGAAAGGAGGAAATTCCTCTTTTACACCTTTTTGCTTTAAAGTTGCGACTTTTGACTCTGGGGATCCCTGAAGAAGCTAGGAGGGACCCAAGAGTCTCTAACAGTAGGCGAATCTGCTAGAAAAAAAGTGGCAGGAAAAAAAGGTGTGGGTTGAATTTTGCCATAGCCACTAACTCTGATATGACCTGGGCTACTGTAACTCTTGCACTGCAAACTGGCTCCAGCTACTAACAGAGCCGTGTAGGACTCGGCTCACAAACCTCAGATAGGATATGTGTGAAGGCAATCCCCAAACTCTGAAGTGCTATGCAACAGAAGGTTATAATTACATTGAAATGATGGTTTCCCACATGTGACTTTCTGGTATAATTTCATAATTGACCTACGGTGAGTACAAAGAATCTCCAATCTAACTTGGCTAAGAGTGGTGCCGGGTTTCATAGCCATCCTTGGGGAGGAGTTCATGGCAGCTGGAGGGAACTGACACAGGTCATAGGGGTGGGGTTCTGCCCAGGCAAAGGGCTTTAGTGAGGATCATTGTGTTCACTCTGCTTACCTCAGGACTCTCCTAAGAGGAGGAAGTAGAGACAGGCAGCGAGTGTTGTGGGAAAAACTGGGATCAAGGGGGAGAACTGGGTTTGGGTGTTGTTCTGTCCACTCATGACCTGGATGACCTTGGACAAGAATTACCCATTACAGCGGAGTTGTGAGGACTTACCTAACCGTGCTTTATATACATATTATCAAGTTGGATACAAATTTGATGTTTTTATGGCAACATTAGTCAGAGAATTCTATTTGCCTGAGGTCACATAGTAAGTTGGTGGTCAGATTTGGCCAGAATGGAATCTGTTAGTCCAGTGCCCTTTCTAGAAAAGAATTCCTAGGCACCCCAATCCTCCCCATAGTCTACATACTCGAGGAAATCAGTTGCTTTAAAGAGAATGGAAACTGGGTCTAATAACCCATTGGAAAGTTTGGTACTGGAAGTACTAACTGTTCCAAAGCCTGAGGAGATGCGTTAATTGTACGTAATCCCGTGCATTTCAGTAAATGTTACTGCCAAATCTTCAGATACATAGAACACCCAAAGACCATGACCTCTCCATTTGGCATCATGAAGACTGTTGTTAAACACAGAGCCTTTGTAATTAACATATAACATCACGACAAAGCACATTTGTCTGTTTCTGTATGTATGTATTTTAGATTTCCGATGGGAATTTGGTACAAGAGGTTTATCTGTGTGGAGCGGCTCATTAGGGGCATGAGTGGCAGGAATGCGTCGGCCACAGTGTCCCTTCTCATCAGCTTTTGCTGTGCTTTCCCCTCGGCATTTGTAAGGTAAAGGTGACTTGGCTTCGCATTCTTGGTCATACATAATTGCCAATTTAGTATGTGGCATTTTTAGCATTTGGCCAATTTAGGAATCCTAAAATCATAAAATATGGTTGTCAAGTTCTTTGACTCCAGGAGGGTAAAAAAAAAAAAAAAGGTATTTTATAAATTCCATCTGCCTAAGTTTTTACAGGCTGAAGATTTTGGAATTCAGTTGTATCAGGGTCTGTTATCATCCTTTTGCTTTTGTTTTTTAAAGGGGGAATAATGGACAGTGTCATCTGTGCCTCACCGGACACCTGGAAGGGAAAGGACCTCCTTAAAATCCCTCTTGAGCTGTACCAGCCCTGCCCTTTCCCGTTTCCAGGTCTGCAGGCCTCACAGCTGCAGCCGCTGGGTTCTGCCCACTGGGCTGTCCCAAGCCCTCCTGAGAGCGACAGTGCAGGGGAACCAGACCACGCAGAGTATGAGCTCAAACCCAAGCCCAGGCCAGCCAATCTGCGTCACGCCATGGCCACCGTCATCATTACCGGGGTTGTGTGTGGGATTGTGTTTCTCATGATGTTGGTAGCCACCATCTATGGCTGCACCTACGCAGCCATTGCAGCCCAATACCATGGGGGCCCCTTGGCTCAAACCGAGGAGCCTACGAAGACAGAAGGAAAAGAGCTGCTTGACAGCTCACCAGCCTGACAGCTTCCGACTCAAGCAGGAATAATCACTTTAGAGCAGAAGGAGGTGTCTGAGCAGGGCTGCCGTGTTCACTGTGACTGCCTCAGTTTGCTTTTTCCAGAAGAAAAAAATTAAAAGGATGTATCCATAAAAAAAAAGAAAGAAAGAAAGAAAGAAACAAAGAAAAATACTCCTGGGAAGAAATGTATGTTGAGATTTTAAAAATACCACAGGTGAAAGGGAGATGCTACTTGTGCTCTGTACCTGAGAAGTGATTAGAATTATTCTCTGTGGGAGAAGGTCATACACAGAGAAAGGGGATACCGTCTCTTTAAGGTACTCTTCCCTGCATGAAGTTGCTTTTACAGAGCACAGAAATCAAACAGGTGTGCCAGTCAGCATTCCTGGGAGCTTTATGGTCCACTGGAAAACTGTCCAATTTCGACTGCCTGGGAAGAAGCTGGTGATCTTATCCAAGCGGCACTGACTACATCTATAATTCAGTTCATGTTAGATCGGTGATAATTTTAGACGTTGTGTATGTTATATATTTAATGGGAGTGTCTGTTGGTTGAGAATTTCATAGCTTGCCACAATAGTCAGATTATGTTTAATGTTTTTAAATCATAAAACCATTTGGGGCTTTCTAGGCCATGAAGGAAGAGTAGGGTTCCCTGACTGGAGAATGGGACTCAGGCCCAGGGTCTGAGGAAGTTTTTGATGCAAGGGTAAATAACATATACACAAATACAAAGAGGATGGGGAGCCAGAATTTGGGGCATTTATTACTGAAAGGCCATATCTACTAGGCGACTGGAACCTTCCATTTATAAGTCTCACAGCAGGAATGAATTGAGGGTGGGCTGAGAGCAAAATAATGGCTTGTGTGTATCTGTATCTACACATACATAGTGCACAGAGTGTACAGACTTGTACAACCACACCCACACATAAACAAACTCGGAGCAATCAGTTTACCCACTAATGAAATGCAGCCGTGGCAGGGTGGAAGCCAGCAGCTGTTGACCACCACCCAGCTTGTCTACTCAACACTCTGGGATAGGAAGTAAGAAGGAAGTCTGAAGAGAGTGGGAATTATCTCGAGACTCAAGATATGTGGCAGCCGGCATCCCGAACATTATTTAGCCCGTGGTTTTAAAAAGTCAGGTGTGGCTTGCTTTACGCCACAGACGTGGTCCTGAGGAGTTGCATGCAAAGTGAATTTTTTAAAATTGAATCATCATTTTAATGCAGTAGGGGAGCTCACTATTTAAAGGAACCTTTCATGGAATCTTTCTGTAATGACAATAATTGGCTCCAGATTTATGCATTTTGTAAATTGGCATTTTCTCATGCTAGGTTTTCTTAAAGTGGAATCTATCTGCTCTCTCTCTCATGATGCCCCATCTCATACTTAGTCACCTGTTAGTATTAAATGACTTTACATAGAAGAGTTAAGGACAAGTCAAGAGCAGACAATGGCAAATGTAGGGCAAGCTGCTCCTCCAGAGGCTTTGAAAGACATTGCTAATCAATCCCAGAACTTTTCCCAGCTGAGCCTGGATGGACCACAGATGCCTTAAGACAGCACTGCAGGCAACCAGAACTAATCAACTGGAGTGGGTTCAAAGGATAAAACACATTTGCCATTCAGGGCACTGGCTCTGCATTCACTCCCTCAGGCCATGTAAAAACTGGTTTGAATCCTAAATCAGTAGTCCCTTCCCTAACCTGGAACAGGAATGAGAAGTCTACTCGCCCAGCAGTGTAAAGGGCCCAAGGGGAAAAGACCGATGAACCTAACACAGCCTACCCTGCAGGACACACCGGCGTGCCCCTAAGGATCACAGAGGCCATCTACCCCTGCCCACAGTGCTTCACAACTAGTGTGGGCCCCCCACATACCCGCAAGCTAATGATGGACCATCTTTTTGGAGCAGCAATTTGGCTAAATGATTTTTCTGGGGGAAAAGCATAAACTTTGATGTTAATGTTTTCTGCATATTAAAACAAACCTGGATATATTAAAGAGTAGATTGAAAAATGAGCGTGGATGTTAAGATCAAAAAGAGACCCCAGAGAAAGCCAGCTGTTGCATCAGCTCCATCCCCAGTCCTGGTGCGTCTTTTCTGGTCTGATTCGTGTGCCACAGTAGTGGGCAAGGCTGAGCAACTGGTCTAAGGATGTACTGAAACAAATCTTTCTTTCCCTTGCCCTGGCCAAGCAAGCAATATGAGAAAGGAAATTTAGAAGATCCCTTTATATGCCGTCTCCATTTCACCAAATGTTTCTGGAGCTTGCGCTATGTACCAGGCATAGTGAGAGGTGTTCTCGTGAGCATTTGTCATGTAGGCCTGGCAACCACCCCGTGAGATACTTGAACAGATATTACATAAGCTGATAACTACTGAGGCCAATAAGCGTGCTTCCTGTCACTGTGATTTGAGACAGCCAGTGCACAGTGCTCTGCCAGAGGTTTGGTGACATTGCAGGTCAACCCCATCCCCCTGCCCGCAGTGATTACATGAGAAAGCATCCAATATACCACAGAAAACCCTGAACGTGGCTAGAACCCTCACTTGTCAACACCCACGTCCTGTTAGATTTCTAAGTACAGATGATAACTCAGGCAAACAGATTCCTGCTTTATAAGTAGTCTTTAAGGAAAATGATTAAAACAGTGCATACGTATATTCAGATTTCTATCTTTTGCCTACAATCACCACAAACAGCAGTTGGCAATGAAAATAATTACTTACCCTGAAATGTCAACAGCTTCTCAGCACAGAAAAATATAAATCAAATTGTTTAGATTAACAAATGCAGACTTATCATTTGTTAATATGAGAAATGAAATGTTTTAACTGTAAAAAACATCGCAGATGAAAGACCCAATTTGCAGGGTATTCTGCGAGAACCACAAATTATCTTTCACAACCACTACAGCTCATGAGGGGTAATTTGCAAACGCCTCACAGATTAGTTTCAGCTGTTTATTACTGCTGTCATATTCATAGATTCCCCTTATAAAAATGCCCTTCCATCACAGAGCATTGCTGAGGGTACACTGTGAACAAACATCATGTTGACTATTGATTGTTTCTGAGAAAACCGTCTACAATATAGTATTTTTTCCCCATCATATTTAGTGGGACGGTATGATGACAGTCTGGTGACTTTTGCTTTGCCAGAGATCACAGATTCACAACAGCAGGCCCCCACGGATTCTGTAGCTGTTCTGACTTCAGGCCTATATGGACGCATTATGAAGAATGCACCCTGTCACCGAGACTGTGGAGAAAGAAGACCTAGTGTCACCTCTACCCCTGACGAACTTTTAAAATTAAAGCAAATATCTCTGACCCCGCGGGAAGAATCTCGTGTTTATGATGATAACATGCCAGTGGACACCTGGGTGTTTTATTTTCCCTTACAAAAATGAAAAACTGAAAACTGATTCACACTGTTTCCTCCCAAAGGTTCATGAAAATCAAACCTCATTACTCGAGTTAACCAAGTTGCCCCAAGAAATAAGACACTTCTGTCTTAGATCCTAAATAACAAAGGAAGTGGCTAAATCAATTTCTAAAATGATATATCTATAGCCCACGTTAATATAACTGCACAACTTTTAGAAACCTTTCTGTGGCAGATCAGGAAATAAATGTTTGCAGTTTGATCAAACCCACCAGGGTGTCCATTGTTAAATACTATTAGTCAGAAACCTACCAGCAAATGATATCCCACCCCCACAAGGCATCATTAGGCTGTGAATGATATGTGCAACTTCAGGGAACTATCCTGTTTTCCTTTTTGATGAAAATGCTTTATGATAATTATTTTTTATGCTCAAATTGCAATGAGGTCTCAAAGAAACCCCCATCCCATTCAGAGAAGCAGCTTCATAATCTACTAGTCTCCTCTCAGATGCTAGACTGGACTAGCCACCTACTTTTCACTCCGATGACACTAAATATTCATTTGGGTGAATAGGATGTCCCCTAGTTACAAAGGTCCATCAAAGAGACCCTGGAAAAGAACCAGAGGGTTGGGAGGTAGGAAGGTCCTTGGAGAGCATTTAGTCTAGGCCTGGCAAATTTCAGGATAGCTGTGACTAGCCTCCCTGCCCACTTCAGACACTGCTAATAGATGAGGACGAACTTATCTACTGAGCCCAGCTAAGGCCACAGACTCCTTGTAAATCTGTTTCCTCGGTACTCGCTACTGACCAACTGGAGTTGACATCTGAGATTAAACCTATTTGTTACCCTGATATAGTTTCATGTCCTTATTTTACAAATGGGAAATGGAAGCATAGAAAAGGAAAGGGACTTTTCCAAAGTCATACAGATAATTAATTGCAGGCATGATAAATGCAGTAGCAGGAGCATGTGGTTAGCATGGATGATACAATCCAGCCCCACCATTCTGCATTCATTCTGTGTGAACTACAACATGAAGACTATGACATTATTACAGTAATAGTGTGGATAAAGACAACTAGAGTACACCACCATAACATTTACTGAGCACTCAATTTTGTGCCAATTGTTTTCCAAGCATAATATATTCGTTTTCCCTAAGCCTCGTACTGGCCAAAACATTTGGGCTTATTATGGCCACATTACAGATGAAAACACAGGATGATCGGGTTTGAGTCATTTGTTGAAGGTCACACCACTAGTAAGAAGTGGAGTAGGAATTTGGATGCAAGTCTCTCCAAGGCCAAAACCTGGTCACATTTTGGGATATGAAAGGTCTGAAGAAGTCAGAGTTGGGATCCCCTTCTGGCACTGCCAGCACTTGCTTTAAAATATGGCAGACAAAGAAATCCAACCACCAACCAGTATGTCCCTGTAAAAGCTGTTCCCACCAACACCCAGGAAGCCAGCTGAAAAAGCCAAGGCAAAATGGGAAAATTAAGATTTTTCTATCACCCAAGACTATGCTAGGCTGGAAAAGATGTTCTTGGATGCAAGGGGAAGAAACTCCACTGCACTCTCTTGTAGCTATATGAGAAAAATGATAAATTAGATGCTGGCCAAGTCATAGTATTTGCCATTGAAATACTTATGAGTACAATGAGGTTCCTAGAAATTAGGAATACTGGTCAATGATATCCAAGTCTCAAGGAGGAATGCCCACTACCAAAAGTAAAATGAGACCTTCAGACAGATGAGAGTCTGAAGGAAGAGATTAATAGTCTACACTACTCATCCTTATGCTGCTATTCCTTTCTCTGAGAGAGTGGGCTTCAAAAACCAGAGGGAAACCACTCTCTCCTATATGTAGAGCATCTGAGGACTCCTACAGCACCTGCTATCAAGACCACTTGCTATCTTCGTCCACTAGAGATGAAGAATCTCTACAATGTAGCATATAACAGAATGATCAAAGGGAGGGAGGACAATAAGATATGTACACTCCAGGGACCATAGTTTTTATCTACTATTTCTTACAAGGAATGAAAACTACAGACTACTTTGGTTTATATAGGCTAAGCAGTCAGATCACCAAGCAGCAGGAGGTGGCATCCCTTACCAATCCTGCAATGCCACACTAAATGGAAGATATCTAGACACTGGACCTTTGTCTAGGGGCTGTGTGTAACAACTAGCCTTTCATATTAGTCTCCAAGTAGTACTCTAAAGTCAACAATAATGGACACTCAAGGGAGAGTGATTTATCCTGTTCATTGGTGAATACCCCATACTTTAATGATGATTAAAATTACGAAAGATACCTAACTTGGAGCCTATTAAAAGATACTTAGGACAAAAAGGAAGAAAGGAAACACTGCCCTCAAGATGCAGAAGAAGTATGAAAAATCTATTTTAAAACATATCCCAATACAACTTTTAAAGTTTCTGAGTGGATTTGGTGCATATTATATCCACTCACATTCCCTTGGCCAAATCATGTCATATGACTAAGTTCAGAGTTAATGAGGCACAGAAGCATACAACTCCAGCAGGAAACACTGCAAGTGACATGGCAATGGGCAAGGACGTGCCGTCTCCTTACAGGGAAGAAAGGAGTAAATAATTGCAAGCAATCAGAACATAATAATAAAATAAAATAATGGCTAGTAATAGTAAATCATAAGCAAATATGTAAGTGACAAATGAATAAAATATACCACAGTCATCATGAGAGGTACAAAAGAAACACAGCAACTATTGAATTAGTGATATAGAATACATCATATGGAATACTCCCAGATTATAGAAGGGGGAAAAAAGATGAAAACAATAGAAGATGATTGCAACAAAGGAGCAAGAGTGAAGAATCAATATGTAGATAACTGGCTTTCTCCATAAACAGATTAGAATATATCAAACAGAAGGAAAAAAACAATCTGCCAAGGTATTTTCCTGAGTTACAGAAAAACTCAAGTTATATAGATCAAGAAAGGCTTACCATAAAACAGATTAATGGAAAAAAAAATCAAAAGTTAGTCTAGGTTAGTGTGTGGCACATATAAGTCTCAATTAGTTTAAATCAGAGAAAAATAAATTAACAAATAGCTTTAGGTAAAATTTTCAAATTTAAAGAAGAAATTAAAAAAAAAAAATTAAACCTAGAAACCAAACAAATAAAGACAAAACTTAACAAGGAACCAAACTGAGATTGCAACGTTCAGACATGCAAGGACTCACGGAGCACAATAACTTCAGGAAAAAACTATCTATCTCAAGATACACTTTAATTGATTAGGAATGAATTATAAAAAGCTAGAGGAAAGGCAGGTGAGAAGGACTTAAAAATGTGTAAGTCATGCCATTAAAGTGACAGCAATAAGCACTAAAATCAGTAAAAGTTAGAGTTAAATCTCAGTGGTTTGCTAATATGGCTACAAAACAATACAAAGTCAATAATTTAACAAATTTCTAAGCACCAACCGCATGCATGCCAGGCAATTTTCTAAGTATAAGAAATGAAGGAGAGAACAAAAAAATATAAAGTATATGCCCCATGGAACTTAACATCTAGCGGAGGCAGAAGATAAACAAATTAAAAATATATTAGGTGGGAAAAAAGCAGGTGTGAGTGAAAGAGACTGCTGGGGATTTCTTTTTTTATATATGACGATCGGAAAAGCCCTTTCTGAGAAAATATTTGAGCAGAGACCAGAGGGAAATAATGGAACTAGTGATGAAGATATCTGGAGAAAAATTTTCCCAGGGAGAAGGCGTAGCAGATGCAAAAGCCTTGAGATAGGAGCAATGTTAGTATATTTGAAGAGCAACAAAGAGGCGGTGTGGCTATGTTCGAGGGGACAAAGGCAGAAGAAGAAGGAGATGAAGTAAGAGGGGAACTAGGGGTCAAATCAGGTAGGACCTTCTGGGTTGTGGCAGGAAGCTTTTAAGATTATGCTCAATGATTCCCACTTCCTGGTACTCATGCCCTTGTTTAATCAGCTCTCCTTTTTATGTTATTTTATTTTTTTCCCAAAGAAATATGAATGATGTGTCATTTCTGGGTAGAAGCATTTAAATGCTAGAATAAGGAGCCTGGAGTGTTGGGTTAATACCTGTAGGTATAAGATAGCTGTCCTTGAGAGTCACCTGTACTGATAAGTGTACTTTTTGAAAGCAAGAGACAAGCTTTTGTTGGGTTAAGTTGCTGAGCTCTTGGGGATTTTTGTTGCTGTAGGCTAACTTATGCTATCCTGACTAATACACCATCTAGCGCACTTGAGGGAAAAATGCCTCTAATAATAAATATATTTTAGTGGCCCAAATTATTGACAAATATTTTGTTATCAAAATTAAAATAAAAAACCTCTATTGAAAAAGAATCTATTATTGTCCCAGTAATTTAGTGTCAAAATCTTAGAATTATCTGTGATTCTTCAATCTTGATATTCATATTTAAAGACTGGCTAAGTTCTACTGATGTCAGAAGTGGAGAGTGGAAAGGCTGGAAAACAAGCCTGTGGCTCATATTCCTGTTTTCTAAGTTGCTAACAAATGTTTTGGGGTAAGAGAGTTAATATCTATGAGTCTCTGTGTTTCTACTTTTTGTTAATGAAAGTTGGGCTATGATATTAAAATTAATTTTCAGCTCCCATATTCTATGGTTTTTTGATATGTTTCTCAAATGAGAGTTTTGTTTTGTTTGGTTGTGCAATCACCTCTCCCTGAGGGTGGGCTGGATTCAGTGCCTTGCTCCTGACAAAAACAGAATATGGCAAAAGTGACAGGATAGCACTTCTAAGATTACATTACCAAAAACCCTGGCTTCCACCTTACTCACTCTCTTGATTGTTCTGATGGAAGTCAACTAACACATTGTGAACTGCCCAGTGGAAACATCCACGTGGCAAAGAAGTGAGGGAGGCCTCTGGCCAACAACTGGGTAGGAACTAAGTCCAACAACCCAGGAGCACAGAATCTTGCTGATCTCATGAATGAATGTGGAAGTATTTTCTCTGCTTGTTGAGCCTTCAGATGAGACCATAGCTATCAACAACATTTTCACTGCAGCTTCATGAGAGACCCTGGGCCACAGGACACAGCTTCACTGATCTCATGCTTCACCCAGATTCCCGCCTCACAGAAATTGTGAGATAGTAAATGTTTGTAGATTTAAGCTGCTGAGGTTTGGAATGATTTGTTCTGCAGCAATAGATAACTAAAAATGGACCATTGTGAAAATGAACTGTGGCTTTTAACTCTGGGTAAATTGGGAAGTCAATAGAGTTTTGAATAGAGGAGAGACATGATATCCCATACCTTTTAATATGATTGTTGTGTGTCCTATGAAGAATAGATTGAGGGGGCCAGAGGTGAAAGAAAGCAGGGGAACCAGGATGGAAAGCCATGACAACAATCCAGGGAAGAGATGGGAGTGACCTGACCCAGTGGGGTAGCACTGGAGGTACTGAGAAGTGGTCAGATTCTGCACATCATTTGAAGAAAGAACCAACAGGATTTATAGATACATTGGTTGTGGGTAGGAGCAAAAGGGAGGAGTCAAGAGTGACTTCAAGATCCGGATTCAAACAAAGAGTAAAAAAAAAAATGTGTTTTTGAGACAATGAGGAATTTGAACACTGACTAGGTCATAGGTAATTAGGAATTCTTATTTTTAGGTGTGGCAATGGCATTGTTATATTAAAATACAAAGAAGTCCTTATCTTTTAAAGATATATACTGAAATATTTACGGAGGAAATGATTTAATGACCAAGATTTGACTTAAAGTAATATGGGTGGGGTGGAAGTGTCCTGGGGTGTTGAAAGGCCATGGGGCTGATAGCTCCTGGGATTAGGTAAAGACATATGGCGTTTCTTTTTATATTTCTGTTTACTTTTGAGTATATTCAATATTATACAAATAAATGTTTTCAAAATGACTCCAAAGTTTGTGGACTTGTGAATTACTAGATAAGTAGAATGATCTAGATCAGCAAGGCTGCAGAGAAAGAGTGGAGGGTGAAGATGTGAATGGAACTGGGACTTGAACTTGGAATCTACTGCATTTGATTGTCCTATTTGAGGAGGAGTGGAGCCTTGGAGTGGTCAAGGAAGAGTCAAGTGAGAGAGACGTAGGAGAGGTAAGCAGCGAAGTAGGTGAACAGGCAAGTAAAGAGATACTTCAAGGAGAATGTGATCAACATGACCAGTGCTGCTGATGGACCAAGAAAAATGAACATTTCAGGCAGATGGGTGGCTTAGTTGGTTAGAGCGCGAGCTCTGGGCAATGGCGCTAACGGTTCGATTCCCACATGGGCCAGCGAGCTGTGCCCTCTGCAACTAGAATGAAGTCAATGAGCTGCCGCTCAGCTCCCGGCAGATGGCTCAGTTGGTTGGAGCGCAGGCTCTCAACCACAAGGTTGCCGGTTCGACTCCTCGACTCCCTCAAGGGATGGTGGGCTACGCCCCCTGCAACTAAGATTGAAAGGAGAACAACTTGACTTGGAAAAGTCCTGGAAGTACACACAGTTCCCCAGTAAAGTCCTGTTCCCCTTCCTCAATTTAAAAAACAAGAAATCTTAAAAAAAAAAAAAAAAAGTAAAATGAACATTTGAAGTTCAACTTTGGATTTGGTAATGTGGAAGTTATTGGTGACATGGATGAGAAATGTTTCACTGCGGGTGAAACCTGATTGGAATGGCTTCCAGAGAGAATGGGAGACAGGAAGTGGGAAAGGTATACAGCATAAAAGAGTGAGAAATGCATAACACAAATAAAATCACATAACAACAAAAATTATTGTAGCTTAAAAACCTGAATATATCAGCAGAATTCTGGAAGATGGTAGAAGAAGGCTAGTCAAGAAAAAGCATATAAAATGACCATGAACTACATTTTCACTTGGAAATTTCTTTTCATTTTCAAAGACAATTGTACACTGTCATCTGCCTGAGCCTGGTTACATATAATTTGGCCTTGAAGTAGGAATGACATTCAGACACTAATCCTGACCTCGCGCAGATCTTTTCTATTCTATGTAGTATAGAACCGAGGAGTTCTTGGGGAGTACAAACATTGGGAGGCTACGGGAATAAAAAGCCTTTGATCAGCACTGTCCCTTTCCCACCACAGACTGGCCAAAGCATTTTCCATGAGCAAGGAAGTCCAGGGACACACTGCCAAAGCTTATGCTCCCGCTACAGACTCTGCTCATGCCCGTCCCTTCTTCCCAGGGGGGAGAAATGCACACCAGCTCACTTATCCTTTGCGGTCCCTTCACTTAGCATGAGTCATATATATTCCTGTCTTAACGGAGATCAAAATCCCAACAAGGTCATGAAGAGATTTGCCTGGATAAAGTCAGCTAAATAAATCCCCAAATCTCTCATGAGCCATGAAAAAAAAAAAAAAATCTGAGAAACTGTTTTCCACCAAAGCATGTGAGAGCATTTCCAACGTTCTACCAAGTATTATGCTGATTACGTCGTTCAGAGGTTTATAAACCAGAGCGAAGATTAAGTAAATCACTGTCTTGACAATGAGAGCAAGCATTTTTAGAAAGCTTAGGATCTCTGGTTGGGATTTCTGTGTAACCACATATACAAAGACATTAGGTGCAACTGATGGGCACAGTCTGATACATGGAGTTCTGTCTTCAGCATCTCCTAATATAGACTCTGATTGAAATATCCACTTCACTTTTATAAGATAGAAGGATGGTGAAAGAAGTGAGGGAACAAGTCAGTGTTTTATTTATTTTTTTAATGGACTGTGATGTAGTTTCATCTAAAGCAGGGGTTGGCAAACTATTTTCTGCAAAGGGCTAGGTACTGCATATTTTTACCTGTGTAGTCCTCTATCCAACTCCCCAGCTCTGCCATTTTAGCAAGATGCCATACACAATATTGGCATCGCTATATTTCAATAAAACATTATTTACAAAAAGATGGTAGCTATTTGACAAGGTACTTATCTTCAAAATACATAAAGAACCCTTCTGTCTCAACAATAAAGAGGCAAATAACCTAATTTTAATACAGGCAAAGGATCTACATAGATATTTCTCCAAACAAAGATATGCAAGTGGTCAATAAGCGCATGCAAATATGCTCAGCATAATTAGTCATTAGGGAAATGCAGATCACTTCACATCCACTAGGATGGCTAAAATAAAAAAAGACAGATAATAGTACGTGTTGGTGAAGATGGGGAAAAACTGAGACTGTCATAGGCTGCTGATTGTACAATGGTACGGCCACTTTGGAAAACAGCTTGGCAGTTCTTCAAAATATCAAACATAGAGTTACCACATGACGCAACAATTTCACTCATAGGTCTCTACCCAAGAGAAATGAAAACATATATTCACACAGAAACTTGTACATAAATGTTTATATCAACATTATTAATAACAGCTAAAAAGTGGGAACAATCCAGATGTCCATGAAATAAAAGGCTAAAACAATTGTGTGTGTGTGTGTGTGTGTGTGTGTGTGTATATATGGAAATCTAATTTGTCAATAAAAAAGTATTAACACATGCTACAACATGGATGGACCTCAAAAACATAAGCTAAATGACAAGCCAATCAGAAAAGGCCACATATTGTGTGATTGCATTTATATTTCGTGTCCTGAATAGGCAAATCCATAGAGACAGAAAGTGGATTAGTGGTTTCCCGGGGCGAGGGTAGTAAGTGGGACATTAAGAATGAAAGTGTGGGTATATGGGGGGTTCTTTTTGGAATGTTGAAATTGTTCTAAAATTATATTGTGGTCATGGTTACATAACTTCGTCAATATACTAAAACCCAATGAACTGCAGACTTTTTCTTTCATGTTTTCGAATTTATTTAAAGAATACAAAAAAGTGCATCTGAATGATTAAAAAAAAACACACCAAAATTTGTTTTTAATTCATCATATGCTCCCGCACCAGGCCATATGCGGTCTAAAAGATGGCTCAAAGATATGTGCTGACTTCTGGACAAACTGTTTAATATTACTGAATTTGATACAAGAATATGTGAAGTTTCTATTTCTCGAGTGGTGATGGGCACCTCATAACTGCTTGCTCAGAACCACTCACACACCGTTTTCTCTCCCTCTCCCCCACACTCTTGCCTCAATGACACATAACACAAACTTGGGAGACATGAACTGTATACTTTAAACGAGTAAATCTTATAGTATGTGAAATATATCTTAAGAGAACTGTAAATAAACAAAACAAGACAAAATAGGTGGTAGCCTAGATTTGGTCCAGTGGGCTGTAGTTTGTCAACCTCTGTTTTAAGGCATAGGTACATAAAAGTGTGAGTTTCAAAGTTTTACTACGAAACATGCCAAGGTATTATAATGACATTTCCTATGCAAGTTTTCACAGAGAACAGCACATGGCAATAAGTGTGGGCTAGTGAGTGGTGGTGGATGGAACAGTCATTCTTAACAATACAACCACACCAATAATAATTCAGCAGCTAATCATTACTCAGCTATAAGCATTTACCTAGTACTTTATATATATAACAACATTGTATATTATATGAGTTGTGATAAAAAATATGGTGAATGTTTAAATAAAATAAAAATTATTACAGTAAAAGACACATTGCCATTAATCCCCCTCAAAATACTCCCCCTCGTTTCAAACACACTTATCCCACCGTTCTTGCCACTTTCTGAAGCAGTTCTGGAAGTCCTCTTTCATGAGTGTCTTTAATTGCACTGTCATGGCTGCCTCCATGTCTTGAATCAATTCAAAATCTTTACCTTTCATGGTCATTTTGACGCTGGGGAAGAGTCAGAAGTCATACGGTGCCAGATCCGGTGAGTAAGATGGATGAGGACACACTGTAATGTTTTTATTTGACAGAAATTGCCATATCAAAAACGATGTGTGACATGGAGCCTTTCTTTTTTGATCACAAAATATGGTGAATGCTACTGCCGAGTGCCATCCAACAAAAGACAGGGATCCTTCAATATGGGAAACAGTGTGTCTAACCTTAGTAACAGTGTGTGACTAGTTTCAACTTGTTCAGTGCAGTCAGTCAGGTGTGAGTTGAGAGAAAGTGTGTTTTAATATGTGCCGTAAATCATCCTCCATCATGACAACGCTCCATGTCATACATCACTTTGGTATATGGCAATTTCTGTCAAATCGAAACATTACGGTGTGTCCTCATCTACCTTATTTGCCGGATCTGGCACCTTGGGACTTCTGGCTCTTTCCCAAAGTCAAAATGATTCAGGACATCGAGGCAGCCATGACAGTGCTACTAAAGACACTCACGAAAGAGGACTTCCAGAACTGCTTCAGAATGTGGCAAGAACGATGGGATAAGTGTGTTCGATGCAAGGGGCAGTATTTTGAGGGGGATTAATGGCAATGTGTCTTTTACTGTAATAATTTTTTTTATTTAAACATTCACTATATTGTTTGATAATACCTTGCACATTAATTTATTTCTCTTACAGGAACCAAAGGGGCACCCTAAAGCCAGACAATCTGAGTGTAATAAATATTACACTATCAATTAACGATGAAACAAACATCCATCTCTTAAAAGCTAGGCTGTTAGAAATCCAACCAATCAACCTCATTTTACAAACATGAAAACTCTGGTTCAGAGCAGGAGCAGAGAATGGCTCTGTGCTCATTCCTAAATCCTTGGTTCACATAAGCTTTAATGTTCAAATCTCACCATGATCTTCAAAAAAAGGGGCCTTAAATTGCTGATACAGAAAATGCAAGCCAGGTATGAGGACGTTGTTACCCTAAAATTCGGCTGCTGATTTTTAGGGTGCGGGATGTCTTGGGGCTTTTGACTAAGGTTTATAAAAGGACAGTGACTCTTGGAAGTGAGTGTCCTGGAGAGTTAGCACAGAGGATCCAGTTTCTCAAAATTCTAGGCTATTTTTATTCCTAGAGCGGTAATCTTCACCATGACCTTGTCACTGGCTATTGTGGTATGCAGAACAGCTGTTCTACATGGCAAACTCTAACTCCAATTCTGTTGCAGACTTAAAATACAGTGTGATCAGTAGCTCCTCACTAATCCACTTCTATAAAGTGTGTTGTTGTCAGTCCTGCTGGCTTAGCTCTCCTTTTGCTCCTGCATTGCACCCATTTTTCAGATTACAGAAACAAATGCCAAACACATAAGAAGCCACTAATAAGACATATTGCAGAGGATATAAAGCATGAGTACTTTTAGGGCACAATAATGTTATATAATTTTAAAGTTATGGATATGCTGCATTTCCCTATATTTGTAATTCTCTGTTCTGTTGTAAAGGCCTTTAATAGTTAAATAAATAAATAAATACGTGAATAAATGTATAAAATATGAAAGTTGGTAAAAAACAAAAAAAAGCTGCACCTCAGGGGACATTTTGAGCAAAGGTTTGCCTTGGGCTCCCCTCCTCCCCCCGAGTAATGCGTCATGTGGTCACCTGCCCGTTAGTCCTGCTTTTAGATCATCTAAATACACCTGAACCTGAGAGACTCATTCATTCTCAGAGTACCCACCTGGAACATGGCCACAACATGTATGAGGGGTCTCGTTCAAGATTCTTGGAGAAGTCCATTCCCTTTGCCTGGAATGCTCTTCCCCCCGGTCTTTCCATAATGGCTGCCTCTCATCATTCAGGACTGTGCTCATGTCACCTCCTTCGGGAGGCCTTCCCTAAGGCCCTGCACCCCCAATCTGGAGAGGCATTGCCCCCACCACACACCCATATACACGTACGTAGGAACATGAGCATGCATCCCTGCCTTTACACTGCCAGCCGCAATTCATCTCTTTATCCTGATGTGTTTTCTACAGAGCATCTGCCACTACTGGAAATTCCTGCTTCTCTCCCTTCCTTCAATCATGCCATATTTGACTGTTGTCTTTTATCTCCCACACAAATGGAAGCTCTCCTTTGGCAGCAACATGGTGTCGCGGTGTTCTCAGGGAGCATTGCAGCATTTGGATGGAATGAGTCTTTATGGGGCAGCTGTCACCCCAGCTTCTGGGTGTAGGATACCAATAGGGCCCTCTCATTGAATAACAAATAATTCCTCCCCATTCTATAATGCCCACTGGGGTACTTGTTCACAACTGTACCTCCAGCACTAGGTATACAGCAGGTGCTAGATATATGTTTATTGAATGATTTTATTTAAAAAAGAAGAAATGAAACAAGATCTGTCTGTATATGAGCCTATAAGGGAAAACACTGAATTTGACAGAGCCAAGAGCTGGGTTTGCCTGTCAGTTTAATCCAGCATTTCTCAATCTTGCCCCTATTGACATTTTGGACGAGATAATTCTTTGTTGTGGGGCTGTTTGTGCCTGGCAGAATGTTTGCCAGCATTCCTAACATCTACCCACTAGATGCCAGTAGCATCCGTCCTAACCAGTTGTGACACTCAAACAAGTTTCTAGATGTTGTCAAATGTTTCTTGGGTGGCAAAACTGACCTCGGTCGAGAACTACTGGTTTAATCAATATGTGTTAATTTCTTCCAAGAAAAAATCACTTCCTTTACTCAGATCTAACAAACTGGAGGTTTATTCATGCAGACTGGATACAGACACCCTGACATACTAGTCAACCCCTATATACCAAATATGTGAAATGCCACCAAAGGAATGGTGTCAAACTGAATGTTTGCCCGTGCCATTTTACCAATGTTATTCATCCAATTCTAATAAAGGGTCCATGTTAAATAGTACTCTCAGTTTAAATAGCACATCGCTGACAATAACTAATGGTCAACGACGTTAATCAATCTCTTTCCTACTTAGCTGGTTAAAATGAAATCTTTTGTCCTATCATCAAACCTTTCTCTTCATCACACTGCCTTGAATTATGCAAATGAGACTACATAACCCACATTTTAAAAATTCATTCCAAGAAATGAATCTATTGTGGTCTGTATTCCTTGCAAAGGAACAGACCAGCAGATTAGAGCACCCCCGCGCCCAAATTTACTAAAAGTCATTGAATTTTGTACTTAAAATAGGTGAATTTTTGGTATGTAAATCAGACCTCAATGAGTCTGTTAAAAAAGAGTTTCTGTAAGAAACTGATGCCTAACGGACACATAGACCAATGGAACAGAATAGCGGATCAGAAATAAACCCACGTCTGTATGGTCAATTAATCTATGACAAAGGAGGCAAGAACATACAATGGGGTAAAGAATGTCTCTTCAATAAATGACATTGGGAAAACTCGACAGATACATGCCAAAAAATGAAACTAGACCACTTTCTTATACCATATACAAGAATTAACTCAAAATGCACTAAAAACTTAAATGTAAGACCCCAAACCAAAAAACTCCTAGAAGAAAACCTGGGCAATAAACTCTCTGACATTGCTCTTAGTAATATTTTTTATGGATATGTCTCCTTGGGCAAGAGAAACAAAAGAAAAAATAAACAAGTGGACAACATCAAACTAAAAAGTTTTTGTACAGCAAAGGAAACCATCAAAAAACCAAAAAGATAACCTACTGAATTGGAGAAGATATTCACCAATGATATATCTGATAAGGGGTTAATATCCAAAATGTATACGGAACTCATACAACTCAACACCAAAAGACAGACAGTATAATTAAAAAATGAGCAGAGGGCCTGAATAGACATTTCTCCAAAGAGGACATGACGGCCAAAGAGGACAGATGGCCAACAGACATATAAAATGATGTTCAATGTCACTAATCATCAGAGAAACGCAAATTAAAACCATCATGAGATATCACCTCACACCTGACCAAATGGCTATCATTAAAAAAGTCAACAAACAACAAGTATTGGCAAGGATGTGGAGAAAAGGGAACCTTGTGCACTGTTGGTGGGATTACAAACTGGTACATCCACTGTGGGAAACTGAATGGAGTTTTCTCAAAAAAAAAAAAATGTATAGAACTATCCTATGATCCTGCAACACCACTTCTGGATATTTTTCTGAAGAAATCCTACACACTAATTAGAAAAGATATATGCATCCCTATACTCATTGTAGCATTATTTATAACAGCCAAGATATGGAAGCAACTTAAGTGTCCATCGATAGACACTTGGATAAAGAAGAGGTGGTACATACATGCAATGGACTATTATTCGTCCATAAAAAAGAATGAAATCTCACCATTTGTGACAACAAGGATGGACCCAGAGGGTATTAGGCAAAGTGAAATACGTCAGACAGAGAAAGACCAATACCATGTGATTTTAGTTATATGTGGAATTTAAAAAACAAAATACGCAAACAAAACAGCAACAAACTCATAGATACAGAGCACAAACTGATGGTTGCCAGGTGGGAGGAGGGTTGAAGGAATGGATGAAAAAGATGAAGAGATTAAGAAGTACAAATTGGCAGCTGCAAAATACTTGCAGGGATGTCAAGTACAGCACAGGGAATATAGTCAATAATATGGGTACTAGATGGGCACTAGACTGACCGGGGAATCACTTCATAAGTTACATAAATGTCTCACCACTATGCTGTACACCTGAAACTAATATAATATTGAATGTCAACTGTAATTGAAAAAAATAGAAATTTAAACAAAAGAAACTAATGCCTCATGTCTATAATCTATATCTTTCTGTTGCTGATCAAATTCGCTATTCTAAGCATGACGTTTTATGCTTGGACCTCAGAAAAGACATCTGCTGATGCAGAGATAACCACTGGGCCAACACAGTTGCCATGAGGATGGGACACTAAACAGTTTTGTAGTCCTTAAAATATCCATATTGTTCTGTATCATATTACTATGGTGTGGAGTGGGGTTTTATCTGCTGAGTGCCTCTCTCAGCGTTTTAGTCAAGTACTGTGTTCCCATGGTCTGGACAGTACATTTTGTAAGCTGAAGTACCCACATATAGCAGGTGAAAATGAATCCCGTATTCCTTGAGTCATTTACTCAGTCAATACTTTTGACAAATTCATCACATGGCAGCCCTTGTACTTGGCACTGGGAATAAAAAGATAACTGGGACAGTCCTTACCTTGGAAATGTGTAATATTTATTTAAGAAATCAAAATGGAACATTGTAAGGATTGATTTTTAGATTCTGAAATGTTAAAATGTACATTTTTAAGTAAATAAAATAATTCAGAATGTATCATCTATTATTTTAAAATTCCAGAAATCTGGACTTCTTCACAAAAACTGAGGTGAGGTATTTTCTATTTGTCAGAGGAACAAATCTAAAAGGAGAACAGGGAGGTCAGGCAAACCCTCCAACGCGGACAGGGGTCCCCTGCAGAGTTTCGCCTTCTAACTTGGCTCCCTTCCTCCCCCTGTACATTGCTTTTCTTCTCTAGGTCATTTCCCTCGGGGCATGGTGGAAGCAGTGCCGATGACTACTGGTCCCTAGGGCCCTGTCTCCCCATCGAGAGGAAGGTGGAGAATTAATGCCATTATTTAGACAATTTATGGAACGCAAGTCAATAATAATTAAGGACCAAACAGGTTTCTACAAGTTCAATTCAATTTACAGAATTCTTAGAGGACCGATCCACCATGCTTCAGGCACTCCTCAGGGTTATGCCGTGAGGGACAGAAGATGAAAAGAACAAAGTCTTTGACGTCTAGGACCTCTTTTCAATTTACTTGCCCTGTATAGACGTGGCTTTCAAAGTAACTGCTATTTGCAGTCTCAGGGGCAATTATAGGGCCTGGTTATGATTCATTTATATCTAGAGTGCCTGGTCAAAGCAAGACGTGAGGAAATATTTATTGAATAAATGAGTGAATGAATAGATATGCTGCCACCTTGAAGATAAAAATGGGTTATTGCAAATTCTAGCTTTTTTATACTTCTTCATAATCAGGTATTTTCTTGTTTGTTTTCTCATGTTATCCCCGAGTCAACCAAGAGTAAGGTGAGAGAGAGAATGATCCCAATCTTATTTTAGATTGACCTTCAGAGACCCAAGACCACACATTTAACAAGCTATAGAGTCAGTGACAAATCTATGTGGACTTTACCGTCCAAGGTTTGCATTTCTAATCACAACAGAAAAATGGATAAGGGGCCTGACACACACAGAAGATTCCAGGGCTCTGGAGAGACTTGGTAGGTCAAAGAGAAAATCCTACCACTTCTTTCTTTGCAGTGGGAAAGCAATTAAGAAAATTCAGCACACGAGTGGCAGCTGGAGAGTTGGCAGGTTCCTCAAGAGAAGGGCTGTAAGCAAAGTCATAGGCCGAGAAGATGGATGGGGCCCATTTATGCACCGAGGCTGACACATAAATGGAATCTTGCCCAGTTTGACTGCCCTTTCTTCAAAGATGGCATTGACAGATGGTATCTAAATGTTTTTGTTTAAAAAAGAAAGCAAGAAAAAAGAAAGTAGAGAATAATACTAATAATAAAAACAAAACAAAACAAAACAAGAAACTCTTTCTACTCCAAACAGACACATGTCGCCAATGAACATGAGAATACCAGATCAGGTCTGGGAGAAGTGCGGGCCTCTCAAAGTAGTCCTTGATAATTATTTGCAAAGTTGTACACCTTTCCTTTCATATAAATTTCAATTTAACACAAGGATTTCATTGAAACCCCAAATGACTGCCAATTGGCTATCTCCCATCTGCGGTGGAAGGCACACTGGTGGGGGACATGCCTGCTCACATATTCCATCTTCACCTGCCAAAACAAGGCTTCTTCCCCAATTAAAATGGCCTTTTAAAAAATTTTAGAATGGTAAACAATGTCTACTTAATTTGAGGAAAATACACAGAAGAAAGTTATGGAACGCTCTCATACAGAGTCAGTGAAATTTGGGGGAAGTAGTGAAGACGCTGCTCAGCTTTCAGAGACAGAAAGGTCCTTCTGAGGTCATTCCCTTAGCGGTGCTGCATCTAGGGCAGCCTTCGAGATCAAACCGAGCAAATCTATTTAATCTTACATCTACCGAACACACTATAAAAAGGAAGGCTCATAATCACCAGTGTTACAAGGTAAGAACTAAATACAACTCCTCAGATAACCTTGCTTCTTTACCATGCTCTGTCGTTACCTTCTCAACATGGGGACCAGTTGACACATACTATGGAGCAATAAACAAGAGCATGTCTCTTCCACCATCTCAAGGTGGGCCAAACCTGCCTGGGGTCTCTGGCTAACTGTGGAACGCCATAGTAGATCAAGAAACCATCTGGAAAATTCCCATTCTTCTCCAGACTGGATTCGCAGTGCCCAGGCTGAGCCCACGTTTCACCCATACTCAGTCCCAAAGACATTTATTAAATCCGAGGCATCTGGAAATATTTGAGCATCGTCTGTAAAACGTGGACATAGTGGCTTGGATGACCACTGTCATCTTAGGGTCAGCACAGAGCATCCTTTGTGATGACGGAATGAGAAACCCAAGGAAAAGATTTTAAAAAGAAATTTCAAACAGACAGACAGCTTCGTCCAATCACGTCTTTGGCAGCTGCTGCATGTGGTACCAGCTCCAGAGAGATAACATGCTCCAGAACTAGCTGGCTGGTTCAGCCTGGAGGTAACCACATCTGACCTCCTTTAAGCACAATAAATCTTCCCGAGTTAAATAATGATCCTGTCTCCTACTTTCCTCAAGGAGCATGAGACACTGAGTGACAAAATTTAAAGACAACAGCCGTCAATCCTCAGAATCCTTATCTCTGAGCTGATTAGTTACAGGTCTGCCTAGTTCACGATGAGCTACAGGTCAGATACATAAGATTGTCTTCCTTGCCATACCCAATAACCCAGAAATAACCAGGGCACTGTCCCCAAATCTTTCAAACTCTGCTAATACAGTTATGATGCATAGGCTAAGTCGGAAATAAGGTGGAGAAGCAAAACCCAGTGTTTCCTAGCCAAACAACCACTTCAAACATGTCTGCTCTATTTGTATTCCTTCCCACAAACATTTGAGAAGACACAGAAGTTGATGTTCAAAGTCACCCTCCAGAACAACTTCTTGAGGGAGGCTGCTCCAAAACCAAACGACTCCCTTTGGTAAATCTAGCCAATATCAGGATGGTGCTTGGAAGGTCTCACCCATCCATCAACCAATGGATTCAACAATTATTTATCAGAAACAGGTGATGTGCCAGATACTCTTTCAGGCTCCATTTTTTTTCTCAGCAGATCCCCTCCAAAGAGAGCCTGCGGCAGTTTCCAGCCTTTAGGCCAAATACCACCAATGAAAGCTCCAAGCCAGCCACAGACACACTGACACTCCTGAGACTGAGAGATATGGAAAAGCCAGAAACAAGGTTTCTTTGACAATTCAAGACTCTCAATTGTAAAATGTTTTGGTTTTCTCCTTGTCCCAACCCGGCACCTGCAGATACATTTAACTCTAATTCCTCAGGGGGATTAGGGTGATGAAAATCTCAGGCTCTCTGGAGAAGGGCACATTACAGCTTGAGCTTGCCTACAAACAAACCCACAATTTCCTTGTAGACCCACTGTTATCCTAATGATGTGAAAGTGGGAGGCCATGCTTACTTTAAATGAGCATGCTACCTACTGTCGAGAAATACTCTTCTGCACACACCAACCATTTCTTCCTGGCTCAGAGTTGAAGAACAAAAGTCCTGGGAAAAATTTCTATTTTCATATCAAATACAACCAGCTGTCAGACCCTGGGATTGGAGGAGATGACACCAAGTCGAGGAGGGAGTAATTAAATTGCTTTTTCCTTCCAAAACCAACTTTCCGGCATACAGAAGTAGTTGACTGGCCACATAAGTGGATGCCATGCTTGCTTTATATTCATCGATTGAAATCCATTGTTTACCTGCCACCACGGGAGATTTCCGTTCATCCAGGAGCTGGATGGAAGTACTCGCTGTCACCACATTGCTTTTGTTGACTGTTCCTGTAAGAAGAAAAACGAAAAATGGAGATAGTTACAGTGCACATGTTCAGAGAGTAGTCATCTTGGCTCAGTAACCAATTCTGCAGATGGGACTGGGGATCACTGCCCCAGAACCCAGGGTTGGCCTACTCTGTTAGGCCACAGGTGCTGGGTAGCCAGTCCGCTACCCAGGTGAAGGAAGCAATGAACCAAGTTATGACCACCTACACTGGGAAACGTCCAGCCTGTTCTCATCAAAATTATTGACCACCATGGCGGGACCACATTTTTTTTCTAATTTGTGGTTACTAATTGCAGTGTTTACTTGTGTCAGTAATCATATTTATATTGCCTTTCTAAATATAGCTATGGGAGAGTTACATGAGAAAAAAGTTTTGAAATTATTTTACAATGCGTTGAGAACCTCAGCTCTGATTTGTTGGTTAAAACTTACTGACTTATAAAATTCTAGTCCCAGCCCAGTTTTTCTTAGCAAATCATTCTGAACAGGAATAGAGCGGGAATGCAATCCTTACTCCAAACTCTTGTTAAGGTGGTAACAATGTGGCACTAATATTAAGAGATTTTCAATTACTAACAGTGGTTCCAATACCCATGAATTAAAAGATGCTGAGCACAAATTCCTAACGCCCACAGTTAATCACTGTTACCCTAGTGCCTAACCTTATAAAAGGTGTTCAACGAATGTAAATTAAATGGAATCGATTGAATTGAGAAGCAGGGAGAAGGCAAACCTGAATTTGAATACACTTATGACCAAACCAATTAAGAATTTCCTTCTGGCCCAAGTCTAAACAGTAATGAAAACCAGCTTGTTTTCCAGTGTGTACAGGTATGCAACACACAGTAGAAAAAATGAGAGCACTCCACCACAACACTTGTACTTGGTGAGTTTTAAACATTTTTCCCTGAATCTAAAGGGGCCAAGAAATCTCTTCAGATATTATGTCATCCATAACTTTACCATGAAAAGGTCAATTCCTTTTCATTATGTGATTTCACTGAAAGTTCAATGAACACTCCACATGCCAAAAACCAATTAGGCAACAGCCTTAATTAATCAGAATTTGTTTCTTCCAGACATAATTCTTTGTAGGAAAAACCATGAATAAGAAAACAAATGGACGTGAAGGCCATCTCACACACACACACACACACACACACACCACACACACACACACACACACACACACACACACCACATTTAGGGATGCTTACATCTCCCACAGCTCCTTCTCCCTGTCCACTTTTGGGCAAACACCTCTCTGTCACAAAGGATAACTTAATGATTCTAATCCAGATATAACAAAAAGTTCTTTTTTTTTTCCTTTAGAGAACCATGAAACAGAAAGCATCATGAGATTGCATGATAAAAGAAGACATTATTACTGATAAGTTTGCAGCAGAATGAGAAAGTCCAGTTGATATTTTCAGCATAAACTGTGATAAGCATAATAAAAAGAATGATTTCTGGTCACCTGGAAATTTATGTCTGAAAAACATACACGTATGGGTGCGGGTACGCACAAGCCTGTCAGCAGAAGAACACAGACTCAAGAATCTCACTCCTAAAAGGAACCTAATTGATAATCTTGTCAAAAATCTTACCTAGCAAGAGAATTTCTACTATAGCATTTGCCTTTTCTGAATATCTTCATTAATGAGGGGTCCTCTTCTTAATGAGTCCATTCAACTAACTATTAAACAATTCTTGCCAACATGTCTTGTGCAGATTTCGAAGGCACTTTTTATGAAGGTGTTTTTCATTCATGGACATGAGCAAGTGCCAAGACTCCGGGAAGGGGCTTTGACACCAAGCACTAGGGAACCTCCATTCGGGTTGACTTAGGAATGCTTGTAAGAGGTTAATACTAAAGGCTCTGATATAAAACGTAAGTATAGACTGAACTGTGCCGAACATTCCAGATTTACAGAATTAGGTTTTACTGCTTTCTGAAATTTCTGCAGTGCACAGTGCAGAGCCATACACAGAATGAACACCAACAATACTGGATGCATGAGACAAGAAAAAGCAAGGACAATTAAAAGCATTTGTAGTTTGACTTGCTTCTCAAACTGATTGAAATAAAACAGTATGCAGTATTTTTTTGGAGGGAGGCAACCTTATTTGTTTTTTATAATATCATAAAATCTTAGGACTGGAAAAAGTATGGGCTACATGCTCCCCATTGGTTACCTGCCTTCCATCAGGATAGCACAAGGCTCTACAATTCTGAGTCCTTACTCCTGCATGTTGATTTTTAAAGCAGTTCAGTTCGGATGCAGAATTGGGGACTCCAAGTGATGTGATTTGCTGCAGGTTCTGAAATAGGATGTATGCCTGCCTGAACTTTCTCTAAGTAGAGCCATGACAACATTTTCAAAAATCTGAGAAATTTGTATTCAAATTCCACATGGGACACAATTAACAGTCCTGCTCTCTGAAATGCTCTTTGCACAATCTGGTTAAAGCAAAATCTTCATTCTCTTCGGGGTTGTTACACTTAGGGACTAGGTCACTGGTTCAGCACTGGGCCGATATTCAGTATTGGCTCCTGAGGCTGCCGTAACTCTCTGCAGCATCTGGGCAGCTCCCCATACTCTGCACGCAATGCCCAGGCCAGTAGGGCAGACGACAGCCCTGCCTCCAACGGGACACCCACCTGTGCTGAAGGGGATCGAGTAGACGAAGCTCCTGGGATCTGCTCAGCGGCTCTTCGGTACCAGAGAGGGAAATGGTCTGCGTTAAAAATATTCTCCTTGTCTCCAGCTCTCAGGAAGTCCCTTGAATGGAAAGGAATAAAGCATGGCACCAGTCCGCAAGGAAAAGACAGACACGGGTGCATCGCAACTGCCCTTGTTGCATAAAAATAGTGTTGGCCTTTAGAGCAAGAAAAAAAAAAAAAGCTTCCAGAAATCATATCAGAAGACCCAAAGGCATAGTCAGAAAGCTTTGCCTTGCCTTAAAATCCACACATGGACACATATCATTGGAAAGATCAACTACTTATGCAGATTTAGTCTTAGCAAGGGGTAAAGGAGGTAAAGTGGGCCATGTGGGGATGTGGGCTTCCCTTCTCTCTCTCGCTCTCCCTACTCTCCAGCCCAGCAGGACTGCTCTGGGTTTCCTCAGTAAAGCCCCCGGGCCCCCTGCCTTGCTGCCTGCTGCCACAGCGCTTTTCTCTATCCAGAAGGCTGCATGCACTGTGCCCCGCATCTGTTCCTGTCAAAATCACACTATTTTAAGGTGTGCCTCAAAAACCACCTACCATATTCATCCAGAGACACACGCAGGTTCTGGCCCCCGCTGGGGGCCCACAGCCTCGGTCACTCTCACAACCTTCCTTTTCCTTGTCCTTATTGGCACAATTGTCATGCCTCCATCCCAAGTCTCCCAAGATCACTGAGGAAAGGAGGCTTTGTCACCTTTTTGCATCTTCCACAGAACCTTAAACATACCGAAGCCCCAGTAAGTGCCTGACTTATCTCCCGACTCATTGTTTTCCTCTCCAGCATCTGAGTGCTTTGTCTGGCTGATATGGTACAAACTCAGGGTTGTAAATGACTGTCTGGTTAGCCCACAGTCTGCAGAGATCTTTCAGGAAGGGAGATCAATCAGGGGACAGGTATATGCGGAAAAGGCCACTAATTGAACCAGAAATGGCACTATTTCAATCCAGCAGTTTGCAGCATGGAGTTGGTTCATGGCGAGAAATACTCAGATATTCTATATGGTTTTTATATGCCAAATTATAACTAGTTGGTTATTAGAAACTACTTGAACTTGGCATCCAGTTCAGGAAAGTATAGTTTTAGGATATGGTCAACCAGTGATCCCTTGATAGCTTCCAAAGATGCAGGGCTCACTACTTTGAGAAGAAGCCTATGCTGTCAGAGGTTACCCTCAAAGTCTTAGACAGGACTGAAATATGCCTCCCCGTAACTTGCCCTAGCATGTCCTAAGTACTCTCCGAGGGCAGAGGCCTTATTTTTCTTGACATTCCCAGGGCCTAATATTCATGAGGCACCCAGTGTATGCTTAATGATCACAGAATAAATCAAACCTCATATCCAGATAAGAGCTCCTCAAGTATTAAACACAATTGGCCATGTCTTTTCTAAATAATCTTTCTCAATTCTTCCAGAAGCCCTCCTCAGTATGGCCACCAGCCTGTGTAAAGGGCTCTACTTTGTTCACATCCCTATGATAATTTGTGCTACTGCACCTGAGCATAGCAGACCGAAAATGGTCGGAGCTTCCTGCTTACATTTGTTTACTGACTCTCACCAACAGGACAATACTCCAGAAATTAAAATCTTATTTTGTTTTTAAGTTGGCAAAAGCACGCTGCTCTCACTCAGAAAACCAACTTGGGAGGCTCGGACCAGACTGAGGAGGTACAGACCTCCCTGTGCCACTCAGAATGCTGCACGTTTGGAGTTCCAGGATCGACGGCACAGACCAGCTCCCCTTGGCCCTGCTATATTCAGCAGTAATGTGTCCCCATCCTAAAATCATCAGGTTGCACGAATATTGAACTGTGAGCTTTTTCATTGTTTTCTTTAGGCCTGAGATTCTTCAGAAACCTGACTTGGACAGGTGTGTGACGGAGACTGTTGCCCAGACGTAGGTGGGATGAAACTGCTGCTGCCTCCCACACTCCGCCACGGGCACAGACATGACATGTTCACTCATGCACTTCTGTTCAGTGGCGAGATATGTATAACCGTATGGAGGAGGTGACCTTTTCATGCAGCAGTTAATGGTGCTTTAGACGGCCCTTTTCCAGTCACGGTAGGTGGGATGATAGCTTGGTTAGAGGTGTGAGGTGGTTCTGGCTTAGACTGATGGAGACATCCATGCTTTGGGGATGGCAGGCAATAGTTCTGGAACACTGCACATCTGGCTGGCTACTGCCTGCTGCCTCGGACCAGACCGGGCTGGCACCCAGGCCAGGAAGCAGGAGCCCGCAGCTCCTGATCTCTATTAGCTCTGTATGAATGCGAATGGGCCCATGACAATGACCAAGTAGTGATTCAGAAGGAACCAGGAAGAAGAGACCTGATTCTACAGAATCTCTGAAAATGTTCTTCAGGAAAATAGATCCTTCTTCTGTGTACTAGGGGCTGTTCTGGTGTTGTGTAAGACAGGTCTAGGTTTTAGGCAGAGCTGAATGACCTTGTGTGAGTTACTGGGGTCAGTTGCTGAGTTTCTAAGCCCCTTTTGCTCATCTACAAAATGAGAATAACAATAATATGACACTTACCAGGATACGATCAGAATTATACAGCACCATAGGTAAAGGGTCACGTAAACTGAAAATGGCTCGAACAAACACATGGGAATCTTAAAGGCCAGCAGTTTCTTTCATTATCTGCGGTTCAAATGGGAGCTGTGAAGGGCTCACCCCTTCCACTTAGGACTGTGGCGGGGAGAGGCTGACATCGCTGAATGTGTCTGTACGACACGTGATCCAAGAGGCCACACCGAAGGCTCAGGATAGATTAATATTGGGGATGATGACAGGTTACAGAGGCCACAAACTACAATTGAAATAGCTCCAGCAGCAGGTGGTGGGGATAGGAAATGGAATCCCAGTACAGGAGGCTGATGATAGTACAAGTTAGTTCCGGGGGGTGGGGGGACTTGTGTTACACAGTACTCCCTCAGCACTGAACTCTTCCGTGTATGCCTTCTTAAAAAAAAAAAAAAAAAAAAAGAAATTCTAAATGCTTTCTAATCATGGCTAAATAGAGTATATCCAAGTAGTTGGGTCCTCAATGGATATCATTTTCATTGGAGGGGGTAAGACGTCTAAGACCCTAAGACCATAAGACCACAGAACCCAAGTTGCCTCCAGGGACTGAGCAGTGCCTTTAAAGGGCATCTGGGTACTGGACTCGGTGACTGGGCTGTGCCCACTGTCCCTCTGGGTCTCTCTGGAAACACAAAGAAGCATTGTCAAACCCACATGACACCAGGACGGCCCACTCCTGAGTGTGTGGCTAAGCAGGCCCTCAGGCTCAGTGAAGAGGCACAGAGGTTTATCAAAACATGCACAAACAAATAAACAACAGACTTGAAACACTGATTCTTGGACAAGCAGGAATTCCTCAGCAGAGCTGTACAACAGCTGAACTCCCTGAAGCCATTTGTGGGGGGATGTGCTGTCCCCCCCTCTGGCGGCTCCCCCAGCAGCCGCCACCATCTCCAGAGTTCTGAAATGACTCACTCAAGAGGGTGGTAGGGGACCTCTGGGACAGTGGCCAGAAGGCAGCAAGCCTGAAGAACAAAGGGTTGTGGAAGGGCCAACAGGCAGGTGAACAACACACTACGGCCTCTGGGGTAGAACGGAGAGGACAGTGTCACCAGGCCTGGGGGGGGGGGCCTGAATTTTGTTTCTGCCAGTGGTGGAAGGAATCAAGAAATGAAATAAGGTTTCCTTTGAACCTCCCCTCTCAGGGTCTCACAGGGCCCCACAGAGAACCCTCCTACTCACTGGTTGGTGAGCTGCTCAGCCCCCAAACAAACAGGTTGATTCTCGAGAGGCCGGTACGAGTGCCAAGGAAGGCAACTTCCCCACCCTTGTCAGAATTCCTGAAACAGAGCAGCAGACATCAGGGGGATTCTTCCAGACAGGAAGCAGTAATGGCTTCTGTATTTTAAGGCTCATGGAATGTTTTACAAAATAGCAGTTTTGAAAACCTGAAAATTTAAAAGAACTGATAGAAACACAACACACACACCACACACAACACACACACACCCACACACACACACCACACACACAACACACACACCCCCCCCCCCAACACAAGAATACCAACTCTTGTCACTTATAAAAGTTTTTATCGTAATTCTTGCAAGAAAAGTTCAGAACTCCACGACAACAAAAGCACCATGAGAAAATGCACCTCTTATGCTGAATAAACACACCTTTATCTCAAGTTACCGGGTACAAGTTCAGAGAGAGAATGAGAATGAATTAAGGAAAGGAAGAAAATCCTTACAGCTAGCCTAGCATTTTGCATTCATGCTACAAAGTCTACTTGGTCCTGAGACCATTTGTGGAATCTGGCATGTCTAGGACTTGAATTCTTCACCATTTGGGGGGCACCAACTTATACCTTCAGTCAGAACATAGGCCTTATCCTCACCACCAACCCCAAAGAGATGAGTAAAGAAACGACTTCTTCAAACAGGCCTGCAGAATGCCACGCATAGAAACCCCGAGAATGGCCTGAGCAAAGAAAAGTCATTTCAACATTCACTAAAGATGTTTTTTTTTCAACTGTCAAGGCAAATTTTGTATGTTTGAGCATGTTCTTCAGGATAGTCACAATGCCTCCTTCTTTAAAAAAAAAAAAAAAGGAAGTGGTTTTTCTCAACAAATCCATAATTTATTCTACAAGTGGGAAGAGCACACTGATTCTTGAGTTCGTCTCCTTGCCCCAGATCCTAGTAGCAATTTGATTCGAAGCATTATCGATGTCATCTGCAATGTAAGCTCATTTGGTTACTTGATCTTTGATGGTAGTCGAAGTGGTCAGTACTACCGTTAAGTATTTAAGGGGTGAATAAAAACCAACACTATGCATTTGTTTCTGCTTGTGGCCTACACCAAATTGGAAAGCCAGGCTGCCCAATCAGTTACAGATGTGGACTAGAAAGCAAGCTACCATTTTGGAAATCTATAGCATGTGTTAGGAGTGAATCAGCAATCTTTGTACAGGATTTTGAGTTTCGTAGGAGCCTGAAAGAAACATTTCCATATCCACCAGGGATTGCAATCACAGGAAAGGATCTGACAACTTCCCAACATCCCAGGGAATAAGATCCATGTCCGTAAGCAGTCCAAACACACTCCACATATAACGAGAATGGCAGTCTCTCTTTGGCACTTCGGGCTCATGTATTAAACTATCTACCTAGCATCTCCACCTGGGAGACTTAGAGTCACTTCAAGTTTAACATGTCTAGAAAAGAACTTTTGGCCATGTCCGGTCCCAAACCTGCTCTTCTTTCATTGCCTCCTGTCCTGGGAAACGGTACCACTATCTACCCAGCTATTCATATCCTAAACCAGAGACTGATCCGTGACACTTCAGCTGCCCTCCCCTCGCACAGCAAACCCGTCATCCAGTCCTGGGGTCTTACTTTTGAGGCGTGCCACAAGTGTATCTCCTCTCCGTGCCCACTGCCAATGCCCCTGTGTAAGGGTCACAGCCCTGGAACGCGTGTAGGAGCCTTTACCCCCATACATTCTATTCTCCAGAGCAGTAAAAGGAGCTTCTTTAAAAATACACATTCAATCATGTCCTTTTAAAAACCCTTCAATGATTTCCAACACTCTGAGGATAAAATCCAGACTCTTACCTTGACTCCCAAGGTCCTGCCCCTGCGCTGACCCCCCTGCAACCTCCTCTCCTGGATATCGCATACCCCTACCCTCTATCTTTCAGCTCTGTTGGCCTTCTCTAAATTCCTCAAATGTGTCAAATCCCTTCTCCACTCAGGGCCTTTGCACCTTCTGTTCCGTTTCCCTGGAACTTCCCCGACCCTTAAGCCAGTTCCTGCTCAGAAAAACCTTCCCTGTCTTCCATCTCCCCTCTAGGTCTATGTCTTTACTTTTCCTTCAAAGCAGTTATCACAATTCTTAATAAGAGAAAGCACACTATATACCACAGATACCATGATGGCAAGGATCATGTTGAATTGAATCACCTTTCATTTCACCAACACCGAGCCCAGTGCCTGGCACATAACAAACATTACAATCACTATTTGATGAGCGAACGAATGGACGGAAATGAGAACAGAATGAAGAACAGATAAGATAGAAGAGAATATACAGCAGGGAAGGTACAAGAAGGAAATTTAGTAAAGAAGAGAAAAAGAGAGAGAACTGAATAACGTAAGAAGTGGCAAGATGCCAGGAATCCTTTTGCTTCTCATTTTTAATCTAATAAAAATAAAACAATACTAATAAGCTGCTGGAGCAGGTCTCATCCTGGTCTTTGACAACACCCTTCTCACTCCCCTCCCTCCACATCCTCCACTGCAGAAACAAAACCACAGGGTTATAGCTGACACCCTCATGAAATAGAGCTCTCACTTCCCGGTCCTCCTCACAGCCTCACCTGGCCCAGATCCCAAGTTCCCTCCAGACTGTGAAGGAGCGGGAGCCATGGCAGGGCAGGAAGCAAAACGCTCCTTCCGCCTCCCTCTCTCTCGGAAGTGTCACCCTACCTCAGCATACCAAATTTCATGTAATGTTAAAACTCAAACAAATTATATGTCAAACCCAGTAGCTTGCCATCCAAACCCGAGCTGCTAATCTGCTCTAGCTCTTGTGGTTTGGAGCTTTGAAGAAAATTAAAGAACTTTAACACCAGGCACCTAAAACAGTTTAGTTCTTTAAACTATAACCATATTTCGGACTGTTTGTGGGGAAATGGCCATGAAAGGGGGACACGTGCAAACCACTTACTCAGATTTGTTGAGGGCAAGGCTGGTCCAATAGGCTTCAATGGGTGCGCTCACCACGGCATCAAAAAGGACTTCCTGGATCAGTTCTTATCACCTGTTGGGAGGGACACACTTGAGAAGATAGCTTTGGCCGGGCCCCAAACAAGGGCACGACAGGCACACCCTGGCTCGTTTTGCAGTGTCCTGCAGGCGACTTCCCACATGGGGTGTTCATTGCTTTACGCATTAACCTCCCACCAGCCGAAAATCTGAAACAGCTCTGACAACCTGATATGCCCGCAATACAGGAGCCCCAAAGCGCTTGGATGAGATGATAGTAAGTGGGGAGTCTTGGGTATTTCACACTTTACTTTTCTGCTTTCGCTCCCCATCAAGTAGTTCACGCCGTAGCCCTCAGGCCAACTCTGGGATGCGGAGACCAAAAGGCAGTACTCTCAAGAACTTGGCTCCTCTCGTCCCCCATTTCTGTCCTCTATCCAAACCTGCGAGGCTTTGGGGCCCTGATTTTCAGCGGTTGTAAGAAGGGAAAGAGGACATGATAATTACGTAGCTCCTGGGTCTCTTATTTTGTGATTCTGCCCATTTAAGACATTTCCCCCCTTCATTTCAGAAGGGGGAATGAGTCCCTACGCAAAGGGGCTCTTGGTACCAGCTCTGTGGAAGCGGCTAAGGCATCGGGGGGTACCAGGAGTCTAGCAGGGGCATCGTAGAGCTCCCCAATCTCCCCCCAAAGGGGGCAACTAATTATCACACACACAGCAGGTCTGTCCTCACTTCGCCTAGGGCCCAAGTAGACAGTGGAGCTCTGTTATAAAAGTAAAAAACTGAAAAACAACTCACCACCAAAAAGATAATGGATAAACTGAAATACAGTCGTGTGATGGAATGCTACGTAGCAATTCAAACGAATGCATTAGCGCTAAATCGTCATCACAAATACACATCAGCAATGTAATAAGTGAAACGTAAGTTGTAGAACCAACACATATATTATACCATATCTAATATATAGTACACTATATATGTGTGTGTGTGCGTATATATATATATATATATAAATTTTATAGAAAATAATATACAAATATATTTTGTATATAATAATATACACAATAATGAAATAATCATATATATTGTTTACGGGTGCCCATGTATGTAGTAATAGTATACACGGATGGGTACAAATACAGGACGGTCATTCTCTGGGAGGAAAATAGGACTGGGCAGGAGCACTCAGGGACTTCAACATCATCTGTCATGTTTCAGTCCTTAATAAGCACCTGTAGCAAGTATGGAAAATATTAAGACTTGATAAAGCTTGGGTGGTACATCTAAATGCTTTTCACATAGTCTTCTTATACTTTTGTTTTCTAAATATGTCATTAAAAAGGTCAAAGGAAATTTAAAAATTGGGCTTATACGATGACCATCTGATCTTTTCTCTACCAGAGCATATCCCGAAAAATGGATCGACTCCATGAAGATGTGGTCAGGAGCCGAATAACCTCCTCCTACGTCTGCCAGGGTTGCTGTGGTTATTCTAGAAGGTAACGTATGGGAAGAACACTTCACATCACCTAATTAGTGGTATCTGTGAGGGGTACGGGCAGGGGCCATGCCCATCTTTGGTGAGTCTCTCCCTGCCCCATCTGTAGCTACCGCTGCTAATTATGCCAGTGCAGGGTCTGACCTTGCACTTGGTGAGCGTCAGGTCTGCTGCTGCTCTTCCAGCCCCTCTGCACCAGCCACCCGACATTTCTGACTCATTGAGCTCCCTCAGGGGGCAGTTGGAGGGAGGAGAGGCAGCAGATCATACCCACAAGAGGCAACGTGTCACAGTGGTGATCCCACCCTGGAGAGAACCAGAAGACCTTGATCATGGCCTTGAATGAGACAAGTCCTACTCCCAGCTCCCATTTACCATTTGTGAAATGAGGGGGCTGGATGAGCAGATGCGTACTGTCCCTTCCCAGGTGTAACATTTTCATCCTTTTCAAGTATTTGACTAAACGGTTCAGTAGGGGGCATAAATGCAATGCATAGGGTTAAACCAGGATTTGGTATTCTGCATGATTTTCTGTAACCCACATTCTTTCTCCTGTTCCTACAGGAGGCAGACATTTGGCTGGATGTACTATGATGCACAGTCTCTGGCAAAGCAAATCTTCCCTTGACACTGAGGCATAGGATGGCTTTGCGTTCGCTCCCCACGCCCGCCACATGCACACAACGCACAGGTGGAAGCACACTCACATTGGAGCAGAGGTTCTCTGCCTTTGAGGTACAGCTTAATAGCTTCTAACTGAGACAGATGGCGGTGCTCTGGGTGTAGGTCAGTGTTGCAGTAGGACCTGAGAACATGACATGGCCCAAAACAAGAGCATGTAAATATGCACAGCATCGTCTGCCAACTTGAAATCAAAGAGGGCACGAAATGCCAGCACTGAGGACTACTTAATTCTTACCATTCGTCTGCCAAGGACACATCAGGGTGTTCTAAGTCGTGCAGGCCTGGAGGTCACAAAGAAGACGTTCGTAAGTGCCACCTGTGTGGGGCACAGACACCCCCCCACACACACACACACCCTCCATCCTCTCGTGTGCTTCAAATGTTCTAGGTCAGGGCCATGGGGCGGCGAAGGGTAGACATCATCCCCAAAGATATCTGCCTGGGAAAAGGGACTCTGCACAAAGGAAACACGTTCTCCTCCCAGGCAGAACTCTCTCCCCACTTCCACCTCACTCAGCCCCCACTGCCACCTTTCCTGGCTGTGTATCCCAGGAAAGCCTTCACTCCCTGTAGAGAAATGACACAGCAGTGAGTCGTGGGAGAGAAGCCTAGCATGGGGGTGGAAACACTGATGTTGGAGCTCCTTGCAGCCTAAGCTGGGAACTGGGCTAGGCCACCTACTCCTGTGTGATGTTAGCCGGTTCCTTTACATTTCTAAACGTCAGTCTCTTCATGTGCAAAGCAGGAATAATGGTCAGTTAGTCCCTAACTGATGTGTGGTTGTGAGGGTGAAATTATAGGTTGAATGATATGAAACTGCTAATACTCAACTGTTTTGACCAGCAAAAATTGCTAGTAGTCACAGAATCCTAAGTAAAAACACATCATCAGTCTGGAAAGGTAGCTGGGAGAACAGGGGCCTTCAGGGAATTTGGGAGTTTTCCTAGACTGCCTGAGACCACCCCGACTCTGTGAAATCACTCTTTCCTTGTGTCTTCATTCTGATGGGTCATCAGCAGACATACAGTTCTGAGTGATGACCTCAGGGCCTCCAGTGATGCTTATAGCCTGTTTTAGGATGTCAGAGTTTCCCAAATGACCAAAAATATCTCACTGCACTCAGGGTTCTAGTTTCCTTCTCAAATACAAATGTATGAAATATAGCAAAATAACTGACCTAGCATCACACACTCCTGCTGGAGTTCACAGGAAGTAGGAGATAAATTAGATAGAATATCATCATATATTATCCAATTGGCCATCTCCTGGCTCCGACACCTACTGGTTGAATGATCTTGAGAATGTCACTTAAACTCCTTGAGTTATATTCACCAGGAGATGCAGGTACTAATGCCTAACTCACAGACTCCATGAGAGGATTCAATGGGGTCGTGATTAGTCCCTAGGACAATCCCTGCCTCCATCAGTCCTCTTTTCTTCCCCTCCCTCTCCCTTCAGTTCATTTATTTACTGAGCATCAACTCAGCCCTATTGTACAAAGTATTATCCCAGGCCCTGTGAATATAGCAGTGAATGAAATAAAAACCATTTCTCTCATGGTGTTTACTTTTTAGTGGCAGGAAAGAGATCTAAGTAAACAAATTAAAATGCGTAGCTTATCAGTCAGTGGTGAGGGCTATGAAGGAAAAGAGAGAATTGAGCAAGGATAGGGAATGCCAAGAGATGGGAAGGGCTGAGAAAGAAAGTTTCAATTTTAGCCATGGAAGTCAGGGAAAGCTTCCCTGAGAAAGTGACTTTGAAGCAAAACCCTGGAGGTGAGGGAGAGAGTCATGTAAGTAAGTGGGGAGAGTGCTCATGGCAGAAGGAATTGCAGGTGCAAAGGCCCTCCCGCGGGGTCTTATCTTCCTGGAATACTGGATTAAGGATGTCAATTGTATCGGTTTTTCTAGTTTCTGTTCTCATCAACTCTCATCCACAAAGCCCTCTCTGGCTATATTTCAGAGGACCTATAGATGATACCATGACAGAAAGATCTTTCTCATGGCTTCCTCACTGAGTTCCTAGGGCACCAAAGAAACTTAATTGTTCGCTATCTCTCTCACCTCTTATTTTGGTCCTCCTAACAAAATCACACCTCCTGATGCTTGATACCATGGACAAAAATGACATAAGCTCTACTTTATTCCACAATTACTGTGTCCTACATATAAAACATGCAGATAAAGTGCCAAGGAGATTCAGAAGAGGATGACTTCAGCAGGCACAACTACAGCCCGTCCCTTCACCCTCAGTAGCGACTCCTTACACTCTGAGGAAAATCTACCTGCTCACCATCTTTGTCATAGCTGGCACTGGCAAAGCCTATTGAAAATGCCTGCGTTCTGTGGGGCAGCATTCCTTACGGAAGGTCCTACAGCAGCGTGGTTGCCATTCCCCAGGTACTCCGTCTTTCTCCAGGAGCAGAACAGAACAATCATGCCTTGGCTCTTCCTGATGACAAGACCCTCTCCTAGTTCGCCCAAGGGGAAGCAGCTTTCTCAGGCTCTGTTACTCAGCAAAGTTGGCAGGATTAGAAGCCTTCTTATTTATAGAGGACCAACAGAGAGAGGAAGATCTGACCTCATTTGTGTGGATAACCAGACACTCTCCCCCTTGCTGAGAATTCATACTAATTTCTTGCATGGTGGTTATGGTTAGCTCTGAAATTCTCTCTATGTGACCTCTCAGCCTAACAGCTGTGGAACATACAGGGAGAAGATAGTGACTAAAGAAATGATCCAAAAGACAATGAAAATAACTTGCAGGCCCATGCCTTGAGGATTGACGGAGGGAATAGACACGAGAGGTAAATAATCCATTAATAATCTCGCCTCCTATTGTTCTAACCGTGGGCTATTTCCTCAGCTGACCTCAGATGGCTTAGACGTAAATGTTTTGCCTTCATAGGCAGTGATATCCAAAGCTAAACATGGCTCAGAGAGCCAGAAAATTCTAGAATTAAAAAAAGAAAAATTAAATACTCAACACATCTTGCCAAAGTCACAAAGTTGCCTGTTTTCTCTTGCATGTCTCTGGGAAGAGAGGCCACACAAGTGATTAGCTCTGCAGTGGGCACACTCTGGGTTCTGCCCCTGTCACAACAACCCCCTTCACTCTCACTCCTATTCCTTAAGATCGCACAATCTCCTGGTAGACAAAAGCTAACACCTGTGAAACAATGCGTGGAGAGTCAGCTGTACACCAGAAAGCTGTCTATGGAACTTGGCACCTCAGAGACAACCAATCCCATTCTTCATTCTCTGCTACATCTGAGCCACAAGGTGGTCCAGCTTCTGAAAGTTCCCATTCACTTATAACCCATTAAAACCTGACTTGTAACTGACCTTCCTGCTCTTGGTCATACTCCCTGAGGACACCCAGAAAGAACACTGGTCTGGTCCAACTCCTCTGTGGAGATACAAAATTCAACACCCAGACTGGGCAAGGGATATACTCGAGGTCACTCGGGAGTAAAGCCCTTCAGAGGCCAGCCCCATGTGAGCTGGTGATACTGAGGTAGGTAACTTCTCTGAGCTACTGGGTTGTTGGGAGATAGAAAGGACAGGAAGGGTGTGACAGCAATTCTAAAGTTTAAAAGACTATCCCAACTGCTACCGTTTACTGGGAGTTTGCAGTGCACTGATGCTTTATGAAGACAAGAGGGTCTGGGATTCGCAAGGTGCTATGTACCCCTCTGACCCATGGAAATCATCTGATTGATCCTATTTCCCTTTGGACCCCGGCTGCCATGAAACACAAGTGAAATTGTGGCTCAACTATGGAGGAGGCTAAGCCTTGCGTATTTTTGTTTTCATTTTTTTCCTTTGGCTTGAGGTTATACACAAATTCGTATTTCTCCTGGTGCGGATTTGTACGGACGAGAAGAATATAGTCAGTGGATGATTCCTATGAGTGGACTCAACAACTCTGTGAATTCAAGCAGAATGTAAATAAATGGAATCACAAGGAAGGCCACCACCTGTCAGAGCTCCCACCATTCTGAATCAGTCTAGGAAAGTGAGATAGCGTCACGTGGGCCATCAGTCGAGTCAAATGCCCAGGGATTGGACAGAGGGCTGGGCAGATGGGTAAGTTCTCCCTTTAACCCAGGGGTGGGCTCCGGGGCTTTCTTCCCACACTAACAGTAAGACTGATCAAGGCAGCGTCTTACCTTCTTCGATGGTTACATTCCCTCGGAAGAAATATTTCCCATGGCCTCTGGAGAGCGCCACACCTAAACTGTGCAGAGAAACAAAGCAGACCTTGAAATTCATGGCATTGACTGGAATAGACTTGTGGGCTAACTTTATTTTCCATTTTCACATTTCCATTTCATATTCTGTAAACAATTTTTCCAACAGTTTATTTTGAAAACCCCACTGATTATAGTTGGTGTTGGTTCTTCTTAGGTTCAATCAGCTGCTTCAAAGTAATTTTTCTGATTGGAAGTGCCAGAAACAATTGGCTGCGCTCATGTGTTTTTAAAGAGGTGTGGCAAACTGCTCAGCCCTCCAGCCAGTCCTCTCTTAGACACCCTCAAAGGGGTCACTTGCCCTGCTCTTCACTACCACCTTACGCACCCCTGCCCTACACTCAACCACAGATGGGTCTTTCCAGACCTTAAGAGTTTGGGACCAGGGCAAATTAATCCTTTCTCAAGGACAAAAAGGAAAACTTCTATCACCACTTAAATGTGGCCACATTATTGCGCTGTGGGCTTCTTGCTCAACCCTCTCCCTAATCTAAATAGATTTTTCACACTCACTGGCTTGCTTTAAGCTCCTTTCTGTTTCTGCCGAAAGTAAGAGAATATGTTTTGAAAACACAGTCTCTACACTTGGCAAACCTACGCAGTGGTCATGTATTCCCTGGATTGCTCTGGTTCCGAATGTAATCCAGCCATGACCCCTGGTAGTATCTGACAACAATACCATAATTTATTTTTCAGATTAATCTATCGTTGGTAAATTCTTTTCTCTCCTTGGCTCTGTGAGGCAGCAGCTCAGGAACATGAAGCAGCCCCAGTGAAATAACTTTTTACAAAAGGTGTTCTATACAACACTAAGCTAACAGTCGTGGGAGACTTTAGAATGCCACACACGTATCTGTAAGCAGGCGATGAGGCAAAGCCATTTTTCAGGACTGTTACAAAGAGAAATAACAGGATTCAAAGGTAGACAAGCACAGAAGGACAGTTCAGGGAAATTAAAATGGAAGCACAACATGGAGGAATGGATATGCTACTCCCAAATTTGAAGAATTATTATTATTATATATTTTTTTTGGTCATGGAAATAAAAGGTGAAATGGTATTCACTAGGCAGCAAGTTAGATGGTTAAGGACCCTGATAACCCTCTGAACTTGTCTTTCCACCCTTAGTTGGAACCCCAAAGCTTATTTGCTTGATAATGAGATGCAAAGCCATGACAAATTGAGTGAGTTCTCCTAGGTGAGCCTGAACCATCTTCCCCCTCTGGAAAACAAAAACAAAAGCAGCCTGGGAAAAGCCCCTTCCTCACTCTTTCCAGCCTTTTGGCAGGGTGTTTGGTTATCTTCAGATGATGAGCTCTGAGAGTGTCAGCAGGTTTTGTACAAACACAACTGATGGGTCTGATGGAATGTCCATGTATTATGGTCAGCTCTACCTGAAAGGAGTACCCTTGATGTCTGTATAATAGTAGTCATTTGTCATCACCAAAACCCGTTTCTAGATTGAAAAAAAAAAAGTCGTAGAGAAAAGAAAACATGGTTAGTCTGCTAGGTGAAGTTTTCAGAAATAAATAAAAATAAATGGACACACTATGATTAGGTTAACTACATGAATCTTGTTTGAGATAAGTAAAGACAAGAGAAAAATGATCTCAGCGAAAGATATTTATTCCAGATAGAGCTTTCAAAGCTAATTTTTCACAGCGGTTTGTTTTAAATTAAGCGGCAAGAATGTTTGAGAAAAATGTACCCCTTTGTCCACTGTCTTCTTCACCTCCATGGAAAACTTCCCAGTCTTTCGATTCACCATGGCGTTTCTTAACTAAAAGGATAAAAGAAAATGGTGTTAGTTCTTCCTCAGGTTACCATGTCATCTGGACACCTTGCATCCTCCAGCTCGGGAGCACATTTGATGGCTTGTATAAAGAGAGGTACGATGGCACTGGGCTGTTTCTCATTGAACCTCGGGTCCTTTTGCAGTAAGTCTGCACATTACATTCAGAACTCTAAAACAGGGCTTCTGAAGAGTAAACAACCAACGGCTGTTGTACAGGGGAGAGAGGCTAAGTACAATAAATAAATGACTTTCAACTTCAATTTGGGGTGCTCGTGTAAACCTCAGGGCAACAACGACAAAAAAGCCTGTGCAATGCTGATGAATCCTGAGAGGCAGAGAACCAACCCCCAGAAACCCTTGAACACACGCAAGAAGCAAGAATGTCTCTGGGGACAAGTGAACATTTTCAAAAAGGGTATTGGTTTGTCACGGAGAAATCATTTCTCAAAACTTAACCAAGTTAAAGATGTTTTCCTAGATAGTAGTTGAAAAACAAAACAAAACCCAAAAGCCAGCCACTTGGAAGACAGGGATATGACGAATATAGTATGAATAGTATGATTCGACTTCAAACGCTCTCTGAGAAATCAGGGCCAGTTAATGGCCTTGCGCACGCCGAAGGGCAGTGAACAGGGCGACCCTCTATCTGATTTTTGGAGGTCCCATTTGGAACACTGAGCCTGGCTCCCTCCCCCTCCCCCTGGCTGACCTCTTCTAATTATGTGTGGCCCTTCCCTGAGTTCAGAGAAGGACAGCAGACACAGTGATGAAAGATGTGCCGTCATGGGCACCAATGGGAGACGACAGGGAAGGTCATTTAATGGAATAGGAGCAAATGCTGACATGCCACAGCCTGTCGGGAAAGGCACTTTCCCAGTCCCGGCCCTTTTTATTTTTTTATTTTTTTTTTATTCTTTCCCTTCTTTCTTCTATCAGGAGCTTGAATAAGATCTGTCCGATAGAAAACTGCAACGCTTGCAAGTAACCTAAATTTGATTCGGGGTTGTCTAGATTTGCGTTCACGTTCCCATCTTCTGTGTGAGAGAGTAAAAGCATAATTTTTAGCTGGAGGCATGTATAAAATAAAACATATATTTTACTCTAGATATTTTTTAACAACACATAATGGGCATTTCTGGAAATATTTTCCCATTTTAACTTTTGTGGTTTTGGATGAGGAGAGCTGGTCCTAATTACGTCTACTTTCTAACTTTTAAGAACGGCTCGATTTATCTTGAACATGGTTTTCATTTTTCCTCTTTCTCGTGCCTGCCTAAAGCCATTTGGGACCTTCCCCCGTCACATACCCCAGGCAAGTCAGAGACTGGGTAAGCTCTCCCTGCCTCCGTGCTACCCCACCCCCAACTCCCGGTAGCACAGAACCAGCAGCGTGGGGGGATTCAAGGCCAGGGTCACCGATGCTTTCTAGAGGCAGATGCTTTCATGATTTATGTAGTCTCTCTCTTTTCTTCAATAGTAATGAAAATAGGCCACACCTATTGAACATCTACTTGTGAGGCAGGATAGCACTGCAGTTAAGAAATGGACTGGGGAGCCAAAGCTTTATGATATTGGACAAATCACCTACCCTCTCTGTGCCTCGGTGTCCTTCACTGCAAAATGGAACGAGTGACAGCAGCTATCTCACAGAGCTGTGGTGAGGATTGGGGGAGTTGATGTTTACTAGAGTGCCTGGTATCCCTTAAGCATTTGACAGATGTTAGCTACCCTCCACCATCATCATCATCATCGTCATCCTCACTTTTCTTTACTGTCAGACCTCTCCCAATAGCTTCATGAATCAGGATTCAAACTTGAGCTGGTTTGACACAGATGACCATGCTCTAAAACAATGTTTTTCAAACTGTTTTAACTGCGAGCCACGTAAGAAACACATCTTCTCTGATGATGCCCTCTGACATCTGCTATTGTAATAGATTTCATTGCTTTTAATTGCTGCTCATGAACAACTAAATGGATTTTGTGACTCTCCCCCAACTCCCCATGTTGAAAACTACTGCTTTTAACCACCTTTGGGTTAGTACAGACTGAAAAAGAGGCAGCCCAAGGTAAAGAGAAATAATCCAGGATATCAAGGCTCAAGTTTCAACTTTTACCAATGACACATACCACTGTCCTGTGACCTCTCTGTGGCTCAATTGCTTCATCTTTCACTCATTCTGTCAAAACTGTTCATGACTGAGGACTTCCAGACCCCCGTCAGGTATGGTATAAACTGTGTTTCTTAGGAGGCTTGGATAATACTGATAGATACTGAGCTCTTACTATGTGCCAGGCGCAGGTTTGAAAATGCTCAAAGTCATCTCCTAAGGTACCATTATTATCCCTGTTTTATAGGTGGGGAAACTGAGGCACAAAGTTAAGCCACTTGCCAAGGTCACACAGGCTCTCTGCCTTGAGCCCATGCTGTTACTTCTAAATCAGGAGAGAATGCATTTGGACAAATTTAAAGCATTAAAATAAAAATTGTGTAGTATGAATATGAAAATTATACTGTTATTTCTGGATTTTTTTTTTTTTAATCAACGAAAAAGTTTTAAACATTGACCACGCAGTAGTCGGAGGTGTTAGTGTCCCAGCAGGCTCTCTCACAGGCTATAGGTCCCGTGGTCTGGGATTGATGGGAAGGTGGTTTTCTGTCCTCACTGACAGAGTCTGGATGGCATGTGGGTTGGTGCTTTTTCAATAGACTGGCAAGTGAGAATACAGCCCTGTGAAGCTGGAGCCGTCCAGCAATGTTACTTTTCCATCTGAGGAGAGTGAAGCTTGAGAAGGGAGGGCAACGTGCCCCAAATCCTATGGTAAGTCAGTGGCACCACCAGTCCCGGGGTCTAGGTTCCAAGATGGTACCTGGAGCAGGAGCGAGAGTGGTGGAGAGTACCGTGCTGTCCGCCCAGGCCGCGGCAGGAAAGGTGTGGCTGACGGTGCTGCTCAGAGCTGTGAGAACATCGCTGGAATGTGCCACTGCGTCAGTTATAGCAACTGAAGAAATGAAAATGGCCTGGCAGAGGAAAATCTCCAAACAGTGTGGGTGTGCTCAGATGTGAGAATATTATATAGTTGTCAAAAAGTCACATGTGCAGATGTTCCACTTAACACACAGTCAAAGCAAAACAAATTAAAGTATCGATGGTATATCTTTGTTTCCCCTATCAGATATCAAACATCTGTCAGTGTGTTAATGCAGCAGACATTAAAGCAGCTTTCACCACAATGTGGTCGGTAAAAGAAAGGTCAAACCTCTCCAGGCCTCGCACAGCAATCTGGAGACTGGGATCAGGCTCCCCGTCTCCTCCCTCTGGCCCTGCATGATTCAGGTCAGACTTGCTTCCCCAGACCCCACAGTGAGTCTGTCTTCTGCATCTCCTCCCTGAAGCTGAATCAGTTTCCCTGACCATTCAAAGCACCCTCTGTACTAACCACCATTACAGCTGGTGGCCATGCTTCTGGTTCCACTGGGAACCTGCAGCTCTTCTCTTATGTTAGAGTTCCTTAAGGAAGCTTTCCCCAGAGATTCATCGATCACTGAATGTTGTGTTTATAATTACATAATGGTAGCTTGTTCTCCTAATGGTGGTTCAGCATCCACATCAGAACATGAACCTCACCTTCCCAAGGGGAAAGGTGGCACGCAATTCCAAGCCCCCCGTCACATGCAATCCTGGCGAAGCCACCAGATGAAAGGGGAAGGGAGAAGCACTGGAAAAACAGGTCTGCTATTCCCAAAGCAGCTTCCAACCAGAATATGAAAAGAGACTCGGCACCAAACAGCTACACAACAAAATCCTCTCTCTCTTTCCTTCAATTTAGGGTTTCAGGGGGCAGGTGGGCTGTGCTTGGTTTGGGGACTCCAGGGCTCCAGCATGAGATGCCGAGCTACTGGAACGGGTGTAAAGAAGAATGAACGAAATGGCCAAAAGTCTCAGAAGTACGCCTTAGGAGAAGAGGTTTATAGGGCTCTGGGAAGAAATGACTCAGAGGAATCTTTCCGTCAGAGTCATCCCAGGTAAGAAGAGAGCGAGTTGACCGGAGGGCAGGAGGGAAATAGGCTGACACCGTAACACGAGGATTTCAGTCGCACTGGAGGCAGAACCTGAAGGAGCTGTGTTCACAACACCATGTGGCAAGCATTGTTGAGCAGCTACGCGCCAGGCACAACCCATCCTTCCTGTACCCCTCAGGGAAGGATAACATACACGTGAGATAACATAACATACACACGAGGTACTGACAGAGAGTCTTCACGGACTTTTGGGCCCAGGGGCTCTGAGGTACACCAACGTGGTCAAGAGCTCTGGGGCCAGACTGCCTGGGTTGGAATCTACGCTCAGTGCTCTTGTATCATTTCAGCAATTCTCTGCCTCAGTTACCCAGCGTATAAAATGAGAACAGCAACAACACCAACTTCACTGGACTGTTGCGAGGAATAAACAAGTTTGTCCATAGAGATAGCACTTAGAATAAGTAGGAAGAATTCGATATGTGGTAATTATTTATATTAGCTTTTTTCTGTCTGTAGAAATAATCGTGCTCATGGTGGTAAGTTTGGAGATGACTGAAAGATAACAGAAATAAGATAAAAATTATCCGTAATTCCTTCAGCCATCTTTGGGAATTTATAACCAAAGGATAAACACCATTTTACAGATTTTTTTTTTTGTTTTCCTTCTAAGAGGTGATCAACACCAGTGAGTCAGACTGGGCTTTGCATGTTTCAGGGGCCCTTCCTGGCTCGTGGGTCCTCCCCAAATCTGTCCTACTCATTGTATTGTTGACATGACGTCTAACTCATCCTAGAGCCAGGAAGTCCCACCCATTCTCTTCTAAATGATTTCCAATTTTTTTTATTTTTTCTTATTTTAATTTTAACCAGTCTATTTTTCATGTGTATTAATAGTATGTGACTTCACTTCTTTTTCGGAAGTGCACAGGGTCTAGGTTATAAATATCGTCATTATTCAACAAAAGCTTTGTTGCCAAGGGAGGTGGGGTGCTCCTTCCGAGAGGGTCTCTGCAGCTAGGCAAACTCATGCTGATTCTTCCTCAATGGCTTTTGCCTGGCTGGTCTTTCCCAGATCTTGATCTAAAGCCTACACCCTCTGCTACTTACACACAAGCCCCAATGGCGGACATACGGACATATGGGATCTTGTGTAGACTTCACAAAGATGCTTTGCCTAGATTTCAGATTTCTCCAATCAATGGAGTGCGAATCCCCAGGAGAGAAATGGTGACTTAGGTTTTCCCAATCAAACATGCGCATCCTGAAGGAATTCACATTTCAAGTGGGTCATGCTTGCAAGGTGACAAGAGGATCAAACCAAAGAGACAACCCCAGACTGACTCGTGCGGAACAAGAGCATGGGACTTGCTGGAGATGTGGGAACCCCACAGGTAGACGGCAGACCCCAATCCTCAGAGTCAGATGAAGGGGAGGAACACGCCCAAAGCTGGGAATCTGAGGCTGTACAGCTCCGGCGAGAAAGGAAGAAACGGCAAGGATGCAAACAGCATTTTCCAAACCATTCTTAGTACAAGGAGCTATGACGTCATTAAAAATGAACTGGGGCACAGGTGATGACTAGAGTGAGCCATGCAGTAAATCTCTTCAAATAACAGGCAAAGCAGAAGTGAGTGTCAGCTGAGTGTTAACCAGCAGAGGGAGGGTTTCCTGGACGTGGGGACTCGGAAGTAAGAACGGGCATAATCAAGTGTGCCTTCCATGTTAATTAAAGTGGGGAAGATGAGGGAGGGTGACGTATGTTGACAAGGTACACGCCTTCTGGGGAAGAAAACAAAAAGGCTCGGGTAAGTCAAAATAAAGCAACAGATGAAGATGGAAGAGAAAGGAAGACAATGGCATCCACCCTTCAAAGATACACGACAGTGTGGCAACATTCATTAATGAGAAAATCACCTCAGGACTGACGATGCTGAGAATAACGCTACCGATGGCTGCCACTCACAGAATGCTCACCATGTCCGCACAACACTGGAAACACTTTTATATCCTTCAATATATGAACACATCTAATATTCAAAACAGCCCGATGAGGTAGATGCTATTTATCATCCTACTCGTTGCAGCAAAAAACCCAAACAAACAAACAAACAAACAAAACTGAGGCACAGACAGGTTAATCGCTTGCCCAAGACCAACAGCCAGCAAACAGCAGATTTGAACCCAGGAAGACTAATTGCTGAGTTGTGATCCTCACAACGGGGCTAGTCTGCTTCTTGGGATGAGCAGGTTGGAAAGGGAGGATGTATACATTACAGGTAGCATGATCGAAAGAATCTGGCATGAATCCTGACAATATTTAAAGGACAAGAAAATATAAAACTCTATCAGGCCATTAAGCTGACATGCTGTCAGGCCACTGGCATGTGGGCCGAAAAGTGCAGACGAGGAAGTAGCTTTGTCAAACAGAGAAGTTATTTTGTCTGAATTGGGGTTTTAAAAGACAGTACAGATGAAGAAGGAAGTAGGTTAAATTTCTGAAAGAGATAGGACGTCTGCATTTTTTAGGTGAGGAAGAAAATCAGAGATTTACACTTGCTGAGATGTCCAGCGAGAAGAGGATGTGAGGAAAATAAAAGCTACAGTGAGAGAAGTATAAAGCTGGCCATGTTTCTGGAAGGCATGAGAACCCAGCCTGGGACTTCAAATGGTTCCCGTCAACATCTCTTTGGAAAGCAGGACAGACAGAGGGATGGAAACAAAGCTGACTTGAGTATGAAACTTAAGAAGGGACCCTGGACAAATCAGGGAGGATGCAGGTAGAAGACAGGGCTTTGTCAATGCAGAGAAAGTGAAAAGCAAGGATCCAGACAGAAACACCTGGGTCGTTAGAATTTAAATAAGGATCGTCCGCCTGGATTCACACAAAGGTAGTGAAGGGACCCAAATTTTGCCACCCTGAAGCTGCCTTTTGGGATATTGATTTTAAATTGTTTATTAAGAAACAAGACTCAGAAAGAACCTCTGACCCTCCCCTCTTCCTGTCCGAGAGATTCAGACAGAGAAACCTGCTTCAGGAAGGGAGCCTGGGCTTAATCACCTTAAGAATCGTCACCCTCGCAATAGTCAGGAAGATTCCAAGCCTCTTAGCTAGATAACCCTGTGTCCCATCGTTTCCGAGCTGCCCAGCAAGAATTTTCCTGCCACGTGAGGTCTGCTCTTCCTCAACTACCTGTAAATCGCCCATTCTTGCGTCTGAAATCTCAGACCCCCATTCTCCCTCTTTTCTCCGTTGTCCAAAATGTTTCATATACCCAATGTTGCCTGGCTGTCGTCGGAATTGTCATGCTTACTTGTATGTGAATTCTCCATGCGCATGACTAAAACTTTGATGTTTCTCCTGTTAATCTGTCTCTGTCCATTTGATTATTAGCCCAGCCAGAAGAACTTAGAAGGTGGGAGGAAAAGTTTTAATATAGACATAGATATATATTTTTAGCTCCCAGAGCAACCATGTCTCACAAATCTGATTTAATGAGGAAGTATCAAGATGACTGACGGGAGTAAGTTGTGAGCATAGGAAAGTTTTTGAAACAGTACCAGAGGTTGAATCTGTGTGGGGAATAAGCAAGTGTGCCGTTGCAGTGTGGCTGCTGAAGGGGGAAAGGCGGTCACTGCCCACGAGAAGGGGTGGCCCACCAAGCAGTCCTGGCTGCCCTTCAGATCCTGGCTGCCCTTCAGATCCTGGCTGCCCTTCAGATCCTGGCTGCCCTTCAAAACATGAGTTCTGCCCATGAAATTCTGATAGGGGACTTCTGGCCCTGACTTCGCACAGGGCAGATCCACAGCCAGACTCCCCTGATAGTAGCAGGTCCCATCCACTAAAGAAGAGTCTGTATTAATGAGCTGCCGAAGGGACCAGAGCCCACCATGGATGGTTTCTGCAGACTGTGCAAAGCAGGCGGCGGGGTGGCTGTTTGCAACTGGTCTGACCAGCAGGAGAGTATAAAACTCCAAACTCAGTAAAAGGGCCCATTGTCTGCAAGTCCTCTGGTGGCCAGGTGTCGCTCTGGTGGGCCTCTCAGTCTGCTCCTGGGGCAGCCTCCAGGTACAGAAGTGGGTACAGTGGAGCTCCCTCCTCACCAGGCTAGAAAACAAATCACTTACCACATCATCTCGGTCTTCCCATTCCACCTCGGAGAGGTCAACGCTGCTATAGTTAGGTTTCCTTCGCTTTTTTCCTTCTTCGTACTAGCAGTGGGAAGAGACAGAACACACACACACACAAAATATTTCAATGAGATCACCAGCCGGGGCAACTTTTAAACACTCAAGTCTTGTTTTGAGGACAGAGACTATGAATGGAGGGATACCAGTGAGACACCCAGTTGGACGACAGTCCTAGGGGTTTTAATGGCAGGGATGCTGAGGCCAGATGCCTGTAAACATTTGCTCTGAGCTGGGAGAATATACGAGTCAACTCTTGGATTGATATGAATTCACCTAGTGGACTCCTTGGCTCTAAACACACCAGATGCAAAGCAGAGATTTTCTTCTCCTTGGATGGTATGTGTGTGGGTTGGGGGAGAGCCTTTTCCTCTACTCCAAAGCTTTAAAAACCACCCCTTCATAACACAGGAAAGAGCGTCTTACATATGTTTACCAAATACCTAGCGGTATTGCTCTGTGTTTTATAGTTCTCCCACCCCTACCTCCTGTCTCAAATATACTCCATACTCCTTGGCTAGGCAACAAAAAGCACTGATCTCTGCAGTTGGGTTCAACATCTTGGTAACAGTTTGCAGACACACACTCCCTCCTACCTGCCGTCACACTGGCCACAGCAGCCTTGAGCTAAGCACGGCTGCTTCATCCAGAGTAGGTGTGAGTGCTGAGAATCACTGTCACATTTAATGGTCATGAGGCCATTTCTCTGGGAGAGCTGACGAGTGCAGTAATAACTGTGGATGTCATTTTAGTTTTTTCCCCCCTAAATCACTGGTGTTAGTCACCCTGTAAGCCTACCATTTTATCAACTGGACATTCATGTGTCCGGACGTTCCTGTGTCTTGGGGCCTTTCCTGTTGGCAGTCGGGGTGTTTATAATGTAGGAAAGTCTGCCCTCTACTGCAGGCTAAGGAAAAGCAACCCTTTTACAAGTTCCTAAGCTATGGCTAAAGGCACATGGTGGAGGGGGGGCGTATATATATATGTATATGCACACACACACACACACACACACACTCACCGGGGGTGCCAAAAAATGTATACACATGACTTACATTCATCTTTTCTTATTGATATATATATTGAGTATTACAATTTTAATATAATTTTTTCCTTTCTTAAAATGTGTACACATTTTTTGGCACCCTTTGTGAATATATCTGTGTGTGTGTGTGTGTGTGTGTGTGTGTATAGTCTTTTTCTTTTTCACTTTTGTCTCTGAATTGATCATCTTTTGATTGAATTAGTAAGGCTCTATGTGAGATACAGTGTCCCTCTAAGTGTTTCAAGATCTCAAAACCACAGGTTACCATTTTGGACACTACTTGGCTACTATGGAAACAGGTGCTGAAGGCACACCAGACATGAAGGAGAAAATTCCTGCCAATAGGTTGACCCAAACAGGTCTACACTGGCCCCCAGTGAAATCTAGGGGACAGAGACCAGACAGTGAGTCACTATGGGGCCACACAGAGCCAGGGGGTGTTTCCTGCTCTCTTTTTTTTCTGCATTTCGACTGCATGTCAGGAACCCCGAGACATCTCTGGATTCTTCCCACCCCCAACACCCGGAAAAGACTCCTCGCCTCTAAGGAGCAGTGGGCCCTGACCACCCCTGGTCAACTGCCCTCCCACTCCTTTCTCTCAGGATTCCAATGAACAGACGTTCACGGTCAGTTTTATGACATCAGATCCACTCCAGATGAAGAGGAAGGGAAGTGGTTCCCTCAGAAGCTGTTCTAAATGATAGCAGATTCTCAGTTGGATCCTGTTATGGAAAGTTCATGTATGCATGCAAGTGCTGGTCCTCATGAGAGTCTCACAGTGAGGCGGCGTGATGGGGGAGGGGCACATCATGTTCAGACTCCTCCCGGGGAGGCGCTAGAGTCGGACATTCTTGGGTCATTGTTACCTGTGCTAATGGCTCCCAAACCCCATTTCAGTAAGAATGACGACTGAGAGCCGCTAGGCACCCCAGGAGCTCCTACGGGCCAGCTTCTGACTGAACTTGCACAAGTTCTCAGGTAGCCTGATGCTATGTCTAAACTGTCTTTTTGGTGAAAGTTCTTCCTTTGGTGGCTTCAAAATGCTCCTTCATTCCTTTATTCAACCTTCGTTTCCTGGACACCTAGTAAGTTTAAGGTACTAAGGCTAAACAGTCAATTAAACAGTGTTTCATTCTTTCCCAAGGACTTGTGTGCAGTTTATCACCTTTACTTCTGCCTCCGCAAGGTCAATTTACCTCCCGTCATGCATACGGGAAGATGGGCTCCAACAAGATAAATAACAAATTCAATAACAAGATTGATAAGATCATATAGCCAGTATAGGGAAGAACACCCTGGCCTACCTCAGCCCTGACCAACTTTTCATGGCTATATTTCAACCACTGTTAAAGATTTAAAAAAAAAAAGAAAAGAAAAAAACCCAAGTTCCAGAGTACCAAATGTTCCTTGATCCTTGTAACACTTTTGTAATACTTTTGTATGAAAAAGTGTCCACCTGTCTTTGGTAGAAGAGGAGAGCATAGAGATTCTGCCACTTTCTGGAGGCGTGTGAGTGAACAAGGCGCCAAGCTACTCTAAGCTTCCTTTCTCTCATTTGCAAAACGGGAAAATCAAGAGCACCTCCACAGCCAAGATAGGTTGAGAGGATTAAATAGATACTGTGTGTAAAGTGACAAACACATTTCCAGGCACGAAATAAACCCCTACTATGTAGCGAGCATGATTCCTGAGAGCTGCAACCTTCTTGGGGAACACACAGGCTCACGGTATACAACTAGTTGATGTCTCATTTCCATGAAACGAAGGGGACCCACTCAGTAAGTTTGCAGGTCACTTCTGCAAACCGTAGGAAGGCAAGCGATGTTTGTTGAAGAGAATGGTGTCAGACAATCACAAATATATGTCTTCTCTCGGTGTGTAACTTACATACCAAGAGTGGTGTACTCAGCACCAACTTGGGACTCAAGGCATTCTTGGCAGCAAAACTTATGCATGTGCTAAAGAACCCAAGTCCTTTTAGATGGCATCTGGCAAAAGTGGAATTGCAGTGAACCCTTGACTTCTGACCATTCCCGAAGGTCTTTCTTGGTTTTTTTTTTTTTTCTTTTTGTAACCACTCAAGAAATGCAGTATATTATACTACTGGTATTCAAGAAACTTGGAGAGATTGGAGAGTGAGGGAAAGTAAGATTTCCCAGCATACTAATCAATAAGCCAGCATATTCCAGCAAGTCTCTATAATTTAGTCTCATTGAAAGAAACAGACAGGACTGGGGATATTCCCTCTGGAACTGCATTTTAGGAATGCCACATCCCTAATGTCTGCTTCACCAGGTACGTGAAGCAGGTCTAAAACACTTTCCATTTGGGTCTTTATTAATGGGTTAGCGCCTTTAGAAGATAAACAGTAAATGTAGCAGAGTGATTAATTTGGGTGAGAAGAGGAAGTCGGTGGGCTGTTGCATGTATAATACAGGTTGAGGGTGATGAGTAAACTCTAGCATAATGACCCCAAATCCACCTTTATCTTTTCCTCCAGTAAGAAATTTATTAAATGGCTAGAGATCAGACCTTCTTTAGGAAGACACCTGTGCTGTGAATTGCCACCACCCAATTCCCCACATTTTCCACGGTAATCATTTTTGTTTTCCTACAGGGAACCCCGTGGACCCCGCTCTCAATATAGTTAGTGAAGGTTTATAGGTAGGAACATGTCCTGAGCATATGAAGACCCAGATTACCTCCAGGATACAGTGGAGGTCTAGTTCAGGTCTTAGTCCAGGTCTAGGGACATAACTCAGGCAAACCCAAATGAGACTCCGCCTGGAATGTTTTCCTGGATTTATCTAGAAAAAGGGGTTCTTCATCGATTGGCATCAGTAAGGAGGTAGGATGTGAACTTGAACTCTTCATGGCTACCTCTGCCAAAACTTGGAGAAGGCCTTTGTGAGAATGAAGCCAGTGCAAAGAAAACGCAGAACGGCTATGAAAGGAGTCCTGAAAACGTGGTGTGCCCTCCCGAACCAAGCAGCGCCTGCAATCCCTGTACTTCTGGATGTTTCATGTACCAATGCATTCTCTCCACATGACCCCCTTTCCCTTTGGAAAGATTCTTTTGAAAGGCTGGCTGGACTTCAAGCATAAGTAGTCAACAGAGTTCCAACTTGTATATATTTAGCGCCTTTATTAGTATTTTTTCAATAGACTACTTTAAAGGTACATTTTAAGTGAAATGTTCGCAAACTTTGGTACTTTTATGATTATTTATGAACATGTGATTTGCAAAATATCTCACTGTTAGTTAAGATAAATTACTGGGTTTAAGCACGGCTTATCCCCTGTACATGTTTTGCCCCCCGAGAGGACACATGTGTGGCCAGAGTGAGAGTGACAGAAAAAGAACTAACCCTCGAGTCTCTGAATCACAGGCCAGTTTTCCCCCATCCCATGGGATTTGGCCTGGGACAAATCCCAGGTCCACTAGCCTACACTCCCTCTTCCCCTGCGTGAGGCTCTTGTTACTGGGGCTGAAGCATCGTATATGGCATTTGTTAGTGTATCTGTAATCTGTAACTTCCTTTGAAAATGTGATTAACGAATTGCAAACGGTTTCCAAAGGTTTATAAACAGATACTTTGAGAGCCACAGGTAGGTCTGTAGTTTTTGGTGCCTGTTTTATGAAAAAAATATGTGAGGGAGAATTTAATAAGGAAAGATATTCTGTGCTATGAAATACTTTGAGGTGGAGTTTTAAATAAAGGCCAGATGTGGCGAACACACAAACCAGCCTGTGGCCTAGAAGGATGGGACAAGAGGGTATCCATCTGAGGAGTAAGCTGCAACCATCCAGGCGCATGCCTAAGTGCCAGAACCTTCCCTGCAATGCTTACTTGTCTGGCTGTGAGCACCCTTTCGTGTTCCATGCAGACTGACATTGGAAGTGTAATGGGATGGCCTAAGGTAATGGCCATGTGAGGGTTGGTTAGAAAAAACCCTAAAATGGCTTTGATTTTTCTGTGTTCTTTTGGGTAGGCACCACAGGAAATCAGCTACACACATCCATGTAGCCTCTGCAAAGCAAATATTGTGTGTGTTAATAATTGATAAACTGTACGTGCCGCTCCATGCTGCCAACAGGAAGGAAGGAGATGGGGGTGGGAGGCCCACCACTGGAGAGGAGGGAGCCTCGCCCAAAGCTAATGCCATCTGCAAAAGGGGTGTGGCCCAGGGCCAGGAGCCAGCCGTCGTCTGGGCAGATGTCTCTCTCCCAGGGCAGCCACAGTCCTCAGCTGGGAAACACCTTGGCCACATCCCATGAGGTTCTGGCCTCATCTTGTCTCAGAGGCCGAAGTGGCCGTTTCAGGAGGAGAACAGGAGGCACGTCTTCTTTCCTCCACACACAACAGAAAAGGCCCTAATGGCCACTGGGCACTTCATCCTTTCACTCCTTCATCCCCCCATTCCCTTACTTGCTCATTTGTTTACTCCCATCCCCCAAAATACTGTTGGACACTGACTATGAGCCTTGGAGACATGGAGAAGCTAGTTGAAGACGATGGTTCTCAAGTTGAAGATGACGCTTCACCACCGTGAATCTGGTCAGTGAGGAGAGCGGTTAAAAGCCAGGGCCCCAGAGTCAGGCTCACACGCTAATCAGGTTTCCACCGATAGGCTGCGTGCTCCCCTGGGGCTAGCGTGCACTTACTCGTCTATCGGATGAAGGTAACAGGTTTCAGCGCACAGGGCTGCGTGAGAAACAAACGGATACAAGTGTGACTGAGCACAGACTGCCCATGTCCTATCACACAGGGCTGAGACCACGGCCACTGGCCCACACTGACGGCTGATGCTGTCTGTCACTGACTTAGGAGACGCGGCAGCCCCAGCCTCATGCACTCATCCCTAGAGTACATTCACAGGATAAAATGGGTCTTAACAGCACAGTGGTCTGTGAGTTTTATTCCTTTAAAGGGGCAGCTCAACCCGATTTGGTGGCCAGTTCTTGTCAATGTCAAAGAGAAGATTCTCAGATAAGGATGGGGTTTCCTGGCCAGGGGGCCAGGCAGGCCTGTGACAGAATGATGGTCTCTTCCCTTTGAATTTACAAATTAGCACTCGTGACTGTCACCGCATGTCCAGCCTCAGAGGAGGGGGCCGTAGGGAAAGGGGCTCCCAGTGGCAGTATCAGCCACAACTCTCCTGGCTACAGTGTGAACAATCTGAACGTTTGCTGGTTTTTACGTTTTTTGTTTGTTTGTTTGTTTTCCTGATGGACCATGTAACAACTGCTCGTTGTAGAAAATTTGGGAAATATTGAAAAGTGCAAAAAAAAAAAAAATTGCAGTCACTACTACAATGCAGGGATCATCACTCGATACTCAATATTCTACCTTTCCCAAGGGGTAAGTACTTTGAGCAGTTACTGTTTTCAGTTTTCTACGTTCATTATTTCTCTAACAAGGAATTTATAAAATGTAGCGACCAATCTGTTTTGCTGTGTAAGTCACAGCCTTTAGCATACACACATACACACCTACACACACACACACACACACACACACACACACAAGCAGAGGTTTCCTGCTGGCCAGCTTCCCCCTCGCCTCTGTCACTTTCATGAAGAGTGTTTCTTGTGCCAGGCACTGTGCCAAGCATTGTACGTATCTCATCTAATTCTCACAACTCCAAGGGAAGGATCATCGCTTTCCAGGGAAAACGCAAAACCCAGGGATCACTTGGTGACAGGCTAATAAGCAGTGGAATCACGTTCAAAACCAACTCTGCCTGGTTTCTGAGCCTCCGGTCCTCACCGCCTTCTGCACTGCCATCCTTGCTGTGGTCTCCTTACTAAACGCAGGGCCTCAGCCCAGCTGGGATGGCATATAGCGGGCATGTCACTGGTTTCAGAACCCCTCTGGAAGTCATATCCCACCAGCTATTCGTGTCTCTGTTAACAACAGACTCATTTGGGCGGCCCTGAAACTGGCCTTGGTGGCCAAGGGTGCAAGGCTCAGTTTCAGATTTAAGAACAACTACAATATACTGAGTATCATGCCACACACCCAAGGTACAATGTGTATTACCCCGTAACCACTATCCAGTTCAGGGCCTCAGAGGAGCCTTGTAGGACCTGGTGATGCCGCTGCAGCTGTGATCCCCGTGGGCGTGGTGCTGGCCTCTGTGTGCGTGACCCCATGACAGACTTTTCTAGAGAAGATACGTGACGGGATGACCCAGACATCACGCCGAGAGACAAATTCTGATGAGTCTGTTCATCAGACGGGAGATGAAATCCTTCATGTTCACGGGAAGATGAAAAGCCCAGATACACCGGAGGGAAACAGGGCCGTGAGGGTGTGTCCAAAAGCAGCCGGAAGGTGGGAGAGAGGCAACAGGGCATGTTGAGACAACAAGCCTTTTCCTTTTTCTAAAAGGTACCATGCTCTTATTAATTAATGTTTTTAAGTGTCTCAAAGATGAAAAGTCCTACGTGCTCTCTTAGTGTGATTACAAAATCCTTTTGATCACTGTAAAACTAAAACAGCTTTGGTATTTTTTAAAGAGACATCAATTAACAGGCCGCTTTGAAAACCCAAGTGGCCTTTATCTTAATCAGTGTCCTCTGAGTCTCCGTGAGTCACACACACTGTGTGTGGGGAGGAGGTGGCCCAGCCCTGCCACCATTTTTGTAGGTCAAACATGGCTTACTACACAGTGGCTGGATTAAAATTCCCATTCTCAAAAAGTCAAGCTGTCCTATAATAGCAAGCTAGTCATGAAAATAAAAATCGTGTTGAGTGATTGGGGTGGGAGGAACTTTTTGTGCCAGCAAAAGGGCAGGGAACAGGGGATTCTGATGCAAGGGAGGACAGTGGCCTCTGCCTGCCGGCTGACTCAGGTAAAGGGGGGATGCTAAGAAAAGACCTCCTCTCAGCAGAGAAAAAACAAGTACACGGATACTTCGTGCAAAATCAAGATGCAAGTGGGCACCTGGGAGAAAGCTACTCTGGTAAATTAGAACACTTTGAGACAAACTCCTCTCCGAAGTTTCCTGAGCAAAGGTCAGATACAAGACAGCCTTCAGAATGAATTTCAAATAGCGTTACACTGAGTTCTTGAGCACAGACATGTTCCATATTCCGATAATATTCTATATTTCATATAAAGATTTCCAATACCACGGAGTTGTTAGGAGATTATATTGAGGGTAAAAAGAGGACCTCTATAATTTGAGAGTATGTCACATTTGACAAGCAACTTTTATTTTTTTTGGTTTTGCATTCATAGATCTTAAGGTGGCATTATTCCTTTGAGAGATTAACTATTTATCACAAGACCCTTGGGTATGTGGAAGCTGTCAGACCATTTTGAACAAGAGCTAGAACCGGTCAGTTTAGCAACTGCCAAGAGAATGCATTTCCTTATTCACTCAAGGGAAATCAGAAAATAGCATCAATCAACACTGGCACACACCTTTTTAGCCTCTGAATGATGCCGTGGAGTGAATCCCGCAGTCAGTAGCGTTCCTAATGCCTCCCCCCAGTCTCATCACTGAGAAAAGGAGTCCAGTCTGACTAGCTCCGCTTAGAGGGATGGCAGTCAACACCGAGAGATCTCTCAACTTCAAGATTTTTGTGCTAAATGACATGAAGGGAAGGAAGAGGACCGTGCATTTGCAAGCGAAGTACGAGGAAACAGAAATTCAAAAAAGAGGGAAACGAATCCTTACTTCAGAGCCAGCTGCCATGACCCTCGACGCTGCTTTATGCCTGTAACAGTATCAGCCCGTGTCAGACTGCTGCGCCTTCATCAACTGTGCATGTGTGTGTCCGTGTGTGTCATTTTATTTAGGGAGCTGCTTAACATGATACGATAACATTATTTTGTTTCTCTTTTCCTGCTTACATTTTTATAGATAATCGTGAAGGAGAGGGAGACACAAAGGGCTCCATCTTTATGGCCGTGTCGTCTCTGAGTTTCTCTGATCCTTCCAGCTAAAGTCTCTCTCCCTTCTCTTCTGGGTGGCCCTTGTTCTGTACCTCCCTGAGGACGCAACTTTGCAGCATAAACGTGCATGTGGCCATGTTTTCAACCAGACTGCTCTCTGCCCTAGTTATGCCTTGACGACCAAACTCAACAGGTTCTCACCCTTCATTGGTCCATCCAGACCACTGGACTGGCAACTGAGGAAAATGTTCAGTTTTGATTTTTTTTTTTTTTTTGGCGAGTGATCCTCAATTCTGCTGATGTGTCTTTTAAAAAGTGTTTCTGGATGCATGCTGGTCTGACTAAGGCCAAGAGATTTCTGATGTCATTCATGACTCATAGGAAAGCCAATGGCACCCTGGTGAGGCTGACTGAGTCCTCTGGATCTTACATTTGTCTGTGACAACAGGCATGTGGCAGAGGCTGAAACAGGCAAGTGTAATCAGAGAAAGAGGCCAGTGGGCCCGGCAAAGCAGGCAGGGCTCAGCAACAACCACATCCATTGTTTCTAACTAAGTGTCTCTTATAATCGAATCACATCTCTCTGTCCCTCTTGCCACCAACTTATCGTCAGCCACCATGATACCTGTCCCCTTGATGAGGGTGAGTGTTTCTAATCACCCTGCCTGGACCCCACCCCTCCAATTTGTTCTCTAGGACCCAGCCAGGCAGATTTTTCTGCTCCCCAAATCAGGTCATACCACTGGTCTGGAGTGCTCATGGCTCCTCATGTCTTATAGGATGATGGCCAACATTCCAGAATGCCACAAGTTCCCATCACTCTGACTCTGCTGGCTGTTCTGGCCTCTCTCTCTCACCACTTCCTGCTCTCAAAATACTCCCCAGCAAGGCTGAACCAGCTGTGAAAAATGTTATTATCATTCCTGCCTTCAGGCCACTGCACACACCACTCCACCTGTTTCCAACATTCTGCACCCCAACTCAAAGTCAAGTGGCCCCTTAGGGCTCAGCGGAGTCAGCTGCTCTGGAAGTCCTCACTGGCCCGTCCTTCCTGCACTCTCCTCAGTCTCCCATGGAAGCTCTATCTCCACACCCATCACACTGGACTGCCAATGAGTTGCTTACTTGCCTGTCTCCCTGACTGGGTCCCAAGCATCTTTGGAAAAAAGGCTATTTCTTGTTCAGCATCAAACTTACACTGCCTAGGAGAGGGCCTGGCAAAGAGTGGGTTCTCCATGAATACTTGATGAACGAGTGAACAGAGTAAATGAACAAATTAGGATGTGTATTCACTTAATGAACACATGGATAACACGTACTACGTGCCTGGTCCGTTCTAGGCATTTTGTGAACATACAATGAGTTCATACTCATTGAATCCTCAGAACAAGTCCAGGCAGTAGGCATTCTTTCTGTCCTCATCTTCTAGTGAAGGAAACTGAGTCCAGGGAGGTTGAGTAACTTGTCCAAGGTGACACAGTGGCAGAGCTGAGGTTGACCCCAGACATCTGGCCTCAGAGACTGCTCTGCTCCGTGGAGGAATGTGTACCAGTGGACCTGAGGTTGCTGCCTGGTGCCTGCCTGCGATGTGTCCTGCCAGGGAACAGAACAGGGATGATGGCAAAGTGACCTGCGGTCATGATCAACCACCTGCTCCCTGTAAATCCGCATGGAGCAGAGCTGAGCTCCAAATTACCTCTCAAAGGAGTGTGTGTGTGCGCGCGCGTGTGTGTGTGTGTGTGACTTATATCTGTATTTGAGCCTGGATGAAACAGGTTTCATTTAAGGAGTGGCCAACTCATATTACTCTCAAACCTGCTGCAGTACCAGGAGTCAGATAAATGCTTTCCCCCTCTCGGTTACTCCCAAATCCTCTTCCTGGAGTGAGGTGAGAAACTCAGACTTTGGGGGAGAAGTTGGCATTTAGGAGAACTAGAATATCTTAACTGATTCTAAGACACAGATTACAGTTCTGAAATCCCTCCCCGTCTTCACCGGGGAGATGCAATAATACTACGTGATGCCGGTCAGCTTCTGAATATCCCAGATAAACCCTCTACCTGATTTTTCTCCTCTTTCATCCGTTCAGCCTTCCCATTCCCAAGAAACTGAGCTGAGCTCACTGGGCAATCCCTTCCGCTTGGACACATGTCTGCCAAGCAGAGACCCTGCCTTGAGCGTTCCTCAGCATAGGGGTCTTTGGGCTCTTTACATGGAGTAACTGAGTGTGTGCATGTGCACACACGTGTGTCTGTCTTCCTTCTAGATGACAATCTAGATTTGTCTCTTGTCAAGTCTGGCTTCAGCTCTGTCTAGGTCTCTGTCTGTTGGACTTTGGTTTCATAGTCACTGGGTCCAAGTGGGAGAAGTCCCTGTGGCTCTGGTCAATGTCCCCTTGACTTGGTCTTCGGGAGATCCCCATCCTTTCAGGAAGCAACAGATTTCAAACCTGAACCCAGAGCTCCTGGGTTGAGGAATTTTGGTCTTGGCCAGCTGATGCACTCAAGTGTTCAATCCTGACAAATCCTCAGCCACAGACCAAAGAAATAGCAGCTATCATGTTATCTACCTGGTACGTATATATGTGTGTGTGTGGCGGGGGAGGGAGGCTGTCAGTAGGGCAAGGGCAGGGGTAGACCCTGCCCCAAGGAGAAAGGGGCAAGTGAGACTGCGATCCTCCAAGCAAAACCCTGCCTGGCTTAATGGAACTACTTTCTTGAGTCAAAATCCTAAATGTATTTAATGTTTCCCTGGCCCTGCAAACATCCATGGAGAATGTGGAAATGGCACCTGGGAGGTAGGTTCACAAACATACGTGCCTGTGGCAGAATTATGAAAGTTGAGTGAAGAGCTAATGGTTCCGGCACCTTCTCAATAAAGTGTAATGGTCAGTTCAGGGTGTGATGGGAATTAAACGATTGTCCCCAAAAGCCCATGGTCTCAACCTTTTTATTTGCATTCTTTGGGTCTTATCATTTAGGATTATGTAAAAATGACAGCTGCTTATAATTATTTGGAGGTTGGAGCTGCAATAATTAAAAACAGCTGCCTTTATCTTACCGCTACCAGACTTAACCCCGCGAAGTTGGGTCTACTGAACTTCAAAGAAGGAAGCAAGAAATAAAAGAAAACGCCACACATTACTAACAAATTTCTAGTGATTCATTTAAATGTATAACCAGTTATTCCAACAGCCTTCAAACCTTTAATTATCTTTTAAATATATATAATTTGGGCTTGCTAATTAGACAGCAATTTAATGCTCTCATGGGGATTCAGATGCACTGTCTTTCTGAAATGTACACTCCAGGAGGAATAATCATTGGCATTCAAAGGATTGAATTCTCCAGTTATTCAAATGAGTGTGAGCATCTCCACTGTGGAAATGATCTGAACGTTCTGCTGTCAGCCCCAGCTGTAGGTTTGGATGGGCTCCTCCACAGACGGAGGGTAAGGCTTGGTTCTCTCCGAGTCCACGTCCAACCCTCTGGAGGGAAACAAGTCAGAGCCTGGGGGAAGCCTAACATCACTCAAGCAGCTCAGTCAAGTCTCCTCTTAGATGCAGATGGCTCTGCTTTCCTTTTTGAAGGAGGGATAAACTTTCCCGGAATTTATAGTTAGGAAAGCTTTCATGTTCCCTTCCCAGGAGTTCTCCATGCTGGTAGGCCCGCTATCGTCTGGACAGTTAACGTTTTAGTTAATAACTCTCTCCCCACCACAGGCTGCTTGCAGAGGGAGGAGGTGAAGATTTCACTCTGCCTTGAGCTTCTACTTCCTGTGTAGTCCTACCCCCGTTGAGATGGGCCTTTAAATTATATAAAGATGTGCATCACATGGAGAAAAGCAATTGATCAATTAGATGACACTGGGCAATGATAGAAGGCAGCTCTCCCATCTCAGTCTCCCAACGTGGCTAGGGTTTGCATTCCTGAGCCGGGGCTAGTAGCTAGCAGCTGAGGCTCATTTTCCCCCGAGGGGAAGGAGGTGCAGACAAATCTATAGGAATTTTTAAGAGATCATTATTCAACACATTGCATGTAATTACATTTTGATGAGCTTTTTATTGCTAATTCATCATCCGAGATGGGGCACTCTAGATATGAAATTAATCTAGTAAAACAAAGGTCAGAGTGTGTCCAGTGAAAAGAAAAGCTTTGTCCGCATCCAATCCTTTTCCAAAACAATAAAGCAGCAGAGTATCCTCTCTCTAACCCAAATTTCCTTAAAGCGCCTTCCCGATTACTAACAGCACAAAGCCACGGCTTCCTGGTACTTCTAAGTGGAAGTGTGGATGCCCCCAGCCGGCTGATGTGAGGGGAGAACGTGCAGGGGTCTGAAGTAGAGGGAAAATGCGCCTGTGCCATCACGGCATCAATGCAAAAGTCTGTGTGGCTACACAGAGAACTGTAGTTGAAGCGTTAGAGAAAACCAAATTTTGCAAAGAAAGAATCAGTCCAATGAGTATCTTGGCATGAGTTCTTTCTGAAGCAGACCCAAAGACCAGGATTCAAGGGTCAGGTTTTTACTTGAAATGGGTTCCCAGCAAATGCCTGTAGGGACATGGTGAAATGACTCAGAGACAGGGAAAGGCAGACAGCCAACACAAGGTGCATCATGGAGCATGTCAGCACTGGGCAATGGGAGCTGAATCCCACTGGGGGCTCTGGGAGCAGGATGGGGCCTGGAGATACCCCACCTGTGAGGTAGGGGGCTCCCCAGTCTTTGGTGGAGGGGTGCTACTCCTGGCCCATCTGGCCTGCTGCATGCCTGAGAAGAGTGGACTCCAGAAGCCAGAGAACATCTTCACCCAGGAGCTGGCAGCTGCAAGCCAGGCTGGCATGTGTGGAAACGGTGAGGGCTGAGGGGACATAGGCAGGCATTCCCAGCAACTGATTTGGTAAGCATGTTCCCAAACAGGAATTGATCAATAAAACCTCCAGTCACTCTTCCTTGCCTTTTGGAAGTCTGTCCTAAATCTACCAATAGATTGCAGACATGACATGACTATCCTCACACCTTAGGGGCTGAGCATACACTGTGCCCTTTGCCTGAACCAGTCGCCACATCTTGGCACAGGGATTTCCCCGAGGGCTTCAGGGCTCAGCTTAACATGGCATCCCTAAGAACCCCTAAGAAGGGTTCTCCCTGACCATCCAACGAAGCGGGGTGCCTCTCCCCACTTTTTTTCCTCAGATCCTTGTTTTCTTTGGAGAGAGTTTATCCAAAATGTGTAGAATTTTTTGTTTGTTTACTTATGAGCTTTTAAAAACATCACTTCTCCGTGAGATTGCAAACACCAAATGAAGGGGGAATTATGTCCGTCTTGTTTTATCACTAGATCCCAGCATCTAACAGAGTGCTTAGCACTTGAGAGGTGTTCAATAAATACATGCCAGATGAGGGAAGGAACAGTGGGAGGGAAGGAGAGAGGGAGGGAGAAAGGCGGGAGGGAGGCTCCAGAAGCACCAGAATGCGCAAGTTACAGTTACCTACCCAGGTGTCTGAAAGCCCCTTGGCTGCTCCCAACTGTGCTGGACTGGATTACAAACTGTGACCTAAAGCTTACAGGCTGCAAACCAGCTCCCTGCAGCCTTGCCTAGCTACCTCCTCCACAGCTAGACACCAAGTCCTTTTATAAATTCTACTACTTGTCAGCATTTGCACCCTGGTGCCTAATAATATACTGTGTCATTGTGTGATCAATCTCTTCTATGTGGATCTTCTCTTCTCTTTATTTATTATTCCATTTCCTCTGCTAGGTACCTTACCAAGCCCTGGATATACAGGGTAGACAAAACACAATCTGTTCAGTGTCTTCAGGTTGCTTGCAGTGCAGTGAGAGGGCACATGTGTCAAAATATTTCTACAGGGTAGTGCGGAGCCCAAATTCTAAGGCCTGAGCAAGGAGTCCGGTGGGGTCTCTGAAGACAGAGACCTCTTTGCGTATAGGGGTGGGGTGGGGTGGAGAGGAAAGTTTTGTGGGGAGGGAGGGAAGAGGTACAGACTGTGAGCTCCCTTAGAGCAGAGGTCATAGCTACACCCAACAGTGGTTCACAGACCTGGGGAGCTCATGGGCGTATCAGTCAGGCTGCTCTGGTTGCAAGCAACAGATACCAGTTCTTAATAATCACTTGAGCAAAAGGGTAATTTGCTAGAAGTATAGATTAATAAAGGAACTGATAGAGCATCTTTTCCTCCTGCCCCGCCTTGCCTTTCCTTTCCTTTCCTTTCTTTTCCTTTCTTTCCCCTTACCTCCTTCCCTCCTACCTTCCTTCCTTCCTTCCTTCCTCCCTCCCTCCTTCCTTCCTTCCCTCCTTCTTTTCCCCCTCCTTCCCTCCCTCCCTGTCTTCTTCTTGTCTTCCTTCCTCCCTTCCTTCCTCTCTTGCTTCCCTTTTCTTTTCATTCTTCCTCTTTCCTTCCATTCTTCCTTCTTTCCCCTCCTTCCTTCTTGGCAGAGTACGGACTTAAGAAAAACCAACCTTCCCTCTACTCTGACGTTTGTATCAGTCAGGGCCCCTGCAGGAAGCACATGGCATAGTCAAGCTGGCTAATTAAGGAAAGTTTAATAAAGAGGCTATTGTAACGCTGTGGGTAGGGTGTAGAAAACGACAAAAAATGGTGCAGTACCCTGAAGCTACAAGCAGTGGGGACCTTTTCTCCCACTCTGCATGAAGGGACAAAGGAAGGAGCAATTACGGGAGGCCACAGAGGGAAAGCCACGCAGTGAGGGGGGCTTCGTGGCTTTAGCTTACGTGCAGCCCGTCCCGGAGGATACAGGGCTGAGTCTACACGGACCCCATTCTCCTCTCTTCCTTTCTTGTGGGCACCGCCCAGAGCAGAGGAGACACTGCTGTGTCCACACAGGTGTGCGTGTGTGGCCGCGAGCAGAGGGAAGGGGAGAGCTATCTGCAGTAGCAAGGGGAGGCTCTCGGGCTCAACTTTCATTTTTTCAAAGAATCTCATAACACAGCTTCGGAATTAAGAAAAGTTCTTTCAATTGAATAGATATTATTTTGTGAAAAATGACATTGTCCGTAGTCATTTTTTTTTTCTTTTTTCTGAAGACTGACTGCAATTTACCTTCTGACTGACAGCCCTTGGGCTAGGCATCAAGTTATCCCCTCTGAGATAAGCACGAACATGCAGGATGCTTTGAGGACAGAAGGAGGCAAAACACCTAAGGTGCTCAGCATAGAGCCTGGCCATTAACACCCTTTGCGACAGTTGCATTGTTCCTGTTAGTCCTCTACTGCTAAACCCCATATGCCCTAAGTGTCTAAGCACATACACAGCCACAGAACTCGGGGACCAAGAGGCTGTTGAGTTCTTGAGATTCACAGAATAGAGTGTAGCTCTCAACAAACAGAAACCCAGGCACCCCACTAACTTGCCTAATCCCCAGACTCAGGAGGTGTAAGTGTTCCCAGCTCAGGGCTGCATTGGTTCCATTGAAGTGTCCAGGTCGGGGCAGTTCAAACAGGGCCCTCAACAATTTCATCAAGAGGAAAGCATGCGGGGCTCTGTTTTCTCTTTTGCCAAATGATGTATTTCAAAAGGAACAGGCTCACTACGTGGGGGTCACACAGTCTTGTTTATTTTTTCTCAGAGAACACACTCCTCTGAGCAGATACATTTACTAAGCATCCGTTAATTCTTTCTCTTAAGCGGGATAGATTCAGACCAGGCCTAAGTTGGAGTCGTCTGGGCTCTGTTCAGAGAATGTGTGCTGGCAGGGACGGCATCTTTGGGACCTGGCACACGGCGGTGCCCGGGCGCCACCTACTGGGGAGTCTCCTTCAGTTCAGCAACAGCCTGGGCAGAAGGAGGGCCAAGAAGCTGAGGATTCTAGCATTTGGGAGCCACAGAAAGGTTTGCAAATAACGCTAGTTCCCCACCCTACACACCCTGACAGACTAGGGCAGCAGAATGCATCGTTCTGAGACCAGAGAGAAAACTCATGTCTGGTCTGGCCCGAGACAGCGGTCCTGGAGAGAGTGGGGGGCCCCTGCTAAGTGGGAAGAAATGTCCCCCCGAGTGGACTGTGAACGCAGCTGGCATGCATGCTACCTTTTCTGGGAAGCCCCCTGCATTACAAGGCACCTTCCTGGAAAAAAAGCAGACACTTCCCCTGTAAGCGCATAGATCTTCTTGGTCCCTCTGGCCCTCGGGGAGTGAGCTACTTGTGGGCAGAGACATCCTTCTACCTCTACTTCTATGTCTCCATTAGTTTGCACAGTGCTTGACTCAAGGAACACCTGATAAATGCTTGCAGACAAGCAGGAGGGCAGAGGAATGGCAGAAAATAGGTGGTATTGCTCAATCACGTGTGCTTCCATTTCTGCCCCTGACATAGGAAGGACTCAGTAAATGTTTCACGAGGGAATGTGTGGCCCCTGCACTTCTCATTTATTGTAAGAAATTGGTACCTAGACATTCAGTCATCAGCATCCATCAAACATCATCAAAATCATTCAATAAATATTTACTGACTACATCCTCCATGCAGCAGCAAACTCCCAGGAATTCACCAGGGACAGTAGGGGAGAGGATGAACAGAGACATTTCCCAAGAGTGCTATGGGAACCAAGGGAACTAAAGCAGGGGTTGTCATGGGGAGTGACAGAAGAGGAGAGTGGCTCCTTTGGCCAGGGAGCAGGCATACCTCTCTACGGGGGCGACACCTGAGATGAGACATGGGGGATGAGAACACGCCAGTTGTGGGTGTATCTGACCTGAGATTCCAGGTAGAGCGATGAGCAGGCACAAAGATTTAAAGCAGGAAGTTTTCCGAGAAACCAGCAAGACGACCTGCATGTGGCTGGAGCACAGGGGAGCATGGGCTGCCACACAAGCTCAGGCCGGGCAGGGAGGCGGCGACAGATGTAGCAGGGACCGGGCTTATGGCCAGGAGTTTGGGGTTTTCTCTCTATGCAAAGGGAAGCCACGCCATCTGACTGATATCTGTGAAAGCTCCCCTACCCCCCGGCTGCTGAATGAATCGTGCTGGGGTGGGGGGCAAAAACAGGTGCCCAGAGAGGAGCTGAGAGGGAGCTGAAGTCATCCAGGAGAGACAATACGGTGGCCCTAACCGGGGGTAGTGACAGGGAGAGGCAGATGGGCTTGGGGAGCGTTTTGGAGCCAGATGCAATGGGACATGAGGGTGGATGGTGTGGGGGAGGGGCCCAGGAAAAGCCACACCCACACCTGTTGAACTAACAAGAACCCTTAGCATTTGCATTGAGCAGTTGTGGATGGGAAAAAGAAATGGAGGAAAATTAACGGAGGCATTGTTGGTCCAAAAAAGAAAAACTATTAGAAAAACAAAAAAGAAAACTATTAGATGTGTGGGAGAACTTACATAATGGAGGATCTGCATAATGAGATAAAAATCACACTTAAACTTCCCATCAAAATTTTTTACAACCATCCAGTCTCCTCACATTGCCTGAGCCAAATCACTTGGACTTGGACGAGGATTCTAATAGTGCTGCTACCATTCAAGCTCCTATTTAAACTGATATTTGATACGCACCGTCTACTTAGCATTCCACATATATTTACATGTATCCATAGGCATATCCACTTAATTCCATATGAGAGGACTATGGTATAAGAATATTTATTAGCATGTCCACACGTCAATCCGTGTGTTCATTGACATTCTGCAAGAGTCCTTCTGTGACCCACGTGTAATAGCAAAAAGGCCTGGATAAATGACCTGCCTGGCCATACCTAAGAACAAAACAGCAGAATCAACGTTCACAGTGGGACAGGGACAGTCAGAGAGTGACAGAAGTAAAAGGCTGTTGACATCAGACAGAGTTCAGGCTGTGGAGAGCTAGTGGCTGGGACAACAGCAAAGTTGGATTCTAGAGGGAGTCGGAAGATTCTGCAATAGGTTAGGAAGATGCCACAGTGATTGCAGAGTTTGAGCTGGTTAAAGAGTTAACCCGAGTTTTACAGAACAACAGAAATGGTTTGGGTGTCTGAATATTTTGCTTTACATAAGCTGACAGCTCAGGCTCACCCCATGTGGCTAACGCTTCCTGCCCACTGGCTCATGCTGCACAGTTTGGTTCGGGACTGAACCCACACTGCTGAAACAGGCAGAGACATGTGGCCAAACCAGGGACATCATCTGCTCTGGCCATCGACTTGCTGCCCTGCATTCTGGACAGTTCCCCGCTTTCACTCTCTGAGAGGCCACAGCCTGCGAGGGAGGGGCCCAGGCCACAACAGAGGAGGCTAAGAAGCCACCAACTCTTTGCAGTGACTTCCAGGATGGAAAAGTGATGAGTGGTGGTAGTGGTGAAGTTTGTTGTCATGCACTTTAAGGAAAGAGGAGGTCCTACGATCAGTCCCATTTATCTAGAAGGGTCCACCATGTCTGGTCTCACTCTAGATACCTGTGCTATCACGTGGGGCTCGTCAGCACCTGAAATGTCGCTCGTCAGAACAGAAATGGGCTGTGTGTGTAAAATACATACCAGATTTCAAAGATAAGTATGTAAAGAATGTACAATATCACGTTAATAATTTTTATATTATTGTATATTAAAGCAATGTGATTGTGGATTTACTGTGTTCAATAAAATATATTCTTAAACTTAATTCCATCCATTTCTTTTTTGCTTTTTTTGGATGTGGCTACTAGAAAAATTGTAAATTACACAGGCAGCTCGTGTTTGTGGCTCACATGATATGCTTACTGGACCGTGCCCGTCTAGACAGATTCTAACTATAATCATCCCGTGATGACTCTGTTACTTATCCATGTGGCTGTAGAGACCAGGCCTCATGGTCAGTCCCACCCTCCAACCACTCTGCCTCCTATCTTCTGAAGAACCAACCAGCGTAGCAGAGTGAATTTCACACGTCTCAACTGATCTGGGTTAAGGCTCCAGGTTCTGGCACTTTCTAGTCCCCTCACCACCTTATCAATTGGTGCCTCAACTTCCTGTATGGAGCCTGGGGATATCTGCCTTCCTCGCAGAGAACCCCAGGACTTCAGCCTGGCACTCACAGTTGGCTACAATCAGACTCCAGGTGCCTACTAGACCCATCTTCCACCCAGGCCTGCCCTTACACACACCCTTCCCTTGAGCCTCTGGGCTTTCCACTGCACCTATATCCTAGGCTTGCTATTAAATGAGTTAACGATTAAAAGCTTTAACACATGTAAAACACTTCAAACAGTGCCTGTCACATAAAAAGGAATCGACAAATGTTTTTTTTTTTTTTAAAAAAAACACATACTAAGGCCAACAATAACAATCATACAAAAATGCATCTTCCTGAGTAGTGTCTACAGTTACTCACACTCCTTAAATATTAAATCTTATGCATCACATTAGACGTTGAGTTCTCTGAGGTGGGGCCCATCTCTGTACCGGCTCCAAGCAGCTTGCTCAGGCCTAGAACACAGTGGACACTCAGCAAATGCTGAAGGAATGAATGAAGGTTTCTCCCCGTTATCCCCAGCTCCTATCTCATCTACCACCACATCCAGCGGCCCAAGGGACTGGCAAATTTTCGTCCAGAATAGAAACCCACCAGCATCCTCCCCCATCTCCTGGGCTTGCAGACACAGAATGAACAGCCTTTGGCAGGTGTCACCATGGGCTTTGTGGGAACAAGTGCTAGGTTTTGCCTGCCTCAGACTCTTCTGTGGAGCCCTGCCTGCCCTGTGGCTGCTGGATGGAGGCCTTCTTCATGTTGTCTTGGTGATCTGACCAGGCCCACATTCCAGGCCCCCTTGGGGGAAGGAAGTCAACTCAAATATCCCTTTCTTCTAACATGGAAGGGGAGATGAATCACCAAAATATATATATTAAAAAATAAATAAAACAAAACTCTGATCATGCTAAAGATGGTGACTTCCCTCCATGCCCTATTGGGCAAAATGAAAAGAGAGATATTCAGGGCTCCACATTTTAAGAAAGATTCATAAAGCTCTCAAAAACATGGGAAGAATCAAGTGGAAAACAAATCAATCTAGACAGGAACTCTACGTAACTATACTTTGAAATAGTTTTAACCTGAATGTTAAAGAGTGGTAGAGACCAAGGGAAAAACTCCAGACATTTAATAACCACGCAAAAAATATTCTTCAGGGTCTAACTTGAATCCCACTTGCTGAGCTGCCATCCTGTTCCCCACCCAGAGAATAGGTACTGGCCCCCATCCATGAGACGGGGGCCCCTGGCCCCCTGGAAGATAGCTACATGCAGCTCCAGCCTAACATAGGACGCAGCACACCAGGCACCGGGTACATGTTTGTTGGGTCAATGTCACTTAGTGTACCGGAAGTCAAGCTGGTGGCAAGGATAGACTGGTTGAGAAACAATTGGAGAAAGAGTAAGGGTAGCCCGATTATCAACAGAAAAGAATCCCTGTAGCAGTTCTGCCAATTAAACCAAAGCGAGTCTGCTGAGTAAGGCCCCTACATCTGAGCTGTTTTTGGAGACATTTCATGATTCACACCCAAGTCATACAAGATTAAAGGAAATACTGGATAAAATCAAGCCAAACATTAAGTTCAGGGGGAAGATTTTATTGGACAAATTAGAAAAATATTGGTATTGTGCTTCAGAGAAACCCACCTCTTTCCTCTGGCTGCAGGGGCAGAAAAAATCTCGGTGGCAGACGGGGAGGGAATATGAGTTGTTTTAAGTGAGCTTGATCCATCCTCTCTCACTGGCCACAACCCCATACTCACACCCAACGTGCTAATCTGGTGGCCTTGGCCAAAACCAAGGGGAACATGCATTTATAATAAGGATTTGATTATGTGGCTGGGCTTGGGAGAAGGCGAGTCAGGTTTGAATGAGGATTCCCTGCCCGAATCCTCTGCAAGCCAAGGAAGCTGCTGGCAGCTGGTTGTCCTTAGCCACGCATGAGGGTTCTGACCAGGCTGGATCACGTCCGGTGCAGATATGTTTCCGGGGGAGGCTCCCAAATCACATTATCCCGAAGGACCCAAGGTAAGTGAACATGAAAACATTAGCTTTGGAGAGTCCTTCGTTCATTCATCTCTGGGGTCCCTACTATGTGCCGGGTGGACTGGTGATGAGGGAGAAGAAGGGAGAAAGCTTTCTGCTTTTGTCATTCAGGTGAACAAATGTACATGCCAGAGCCTGGAGTAGTCTATCCATGAAGATTGGCTCTTAACTAATATTCTTCAGTTACTGCAGCTTCTAGTATTATGCTTATTGCTGCCTTAAAAACAAACAACAAAACTTTGGTTTCCTCACATGGTAGAGCTCACATAGAAATTTACAGTACAGTTGTCTAACTGTCTTCTAGACCAGAGTTGGCCAAGAAAACTGATAATGTGTGTGTGTGTGAGAGAAAGAAAAAGAGAGAGAGAGGCACAGACAGGTTGAGCCAAGGTTTCACAGACTAAGTTGATGGAAGACTGAAATTAGCATTGCATGAGTCCGGGGACTCTGTATCTGTTCACTTCTGTATGTGTGTGTGTGTACAATCCCTCATCAATGTTTATTATAATAACCTGAACAAAGTGAATAATCAAGAAGTGTTCTTTAGCTCCTCCCTAAGCATCCACCACCACATCCTCCCAACCTTTATAGCAGCTGAGCTGAGATCAATAGAACTAATACAACACAAACGGTGCTGGGCTAACCACCACTGTCTGCACCATGTCCTGGGGCCTGCTTTGTCACACAAGGCTCTTTGGTGGCATTATCCCATTTACTCTGACAACCAAGCCGTGATTTATACACTATAGTTATGGCAGGACTACAAGGGAAAATGATGCTTAGAGAGGCTGTGTGACTTGCCCAAAATCACACAGTTCGGATGTGGCAGAACTAGGAGTCAACCTGTGTGTTGCTGAAGTTGAGTTCCTTCCACTTCACTGCTGTCTTTTTCCCAGAAGGAAAACATAAAACTCAAGGCACAGTCAACGTCCGCTTACTGATAACATTCAGATGGGTTAGTTCATGAAATCCTCCATGGCGGGCATCGCTCCAAACCTCTTCTAAAGATTGTGCGGCCTTAGGGTCAGAGACAGATAATTGGCCTGGCCATTCCTTCTGCTCTTATCACAGATCAACTGCAAAACGGTTCATACGGTTTGAGTTCCCACAGGTGAGATATAGAGCATTTGCTTGGGCCATTCCCTTTATGGGAACTTGACCTTGGCTACCACTTTTGGTGAAATCATTCAGTGCAATGATTCAACAGTGAGAAGAACAGAAATTACACGTCGTTGTGAATATTTCCACTGGTAGGAGATGATCGTGTGGACTGGTTGGGCTACTTTTCTAAGAGCCTTTCGGCGGCCCGCTCAGTGGCTATAGCTCTGGAAAGTGCATCAGATAGACTGTTCGCAAACAGATCATTTGCTGCACGAGCAGGAGATGTAAAAAAGCAGAAAGCCGTTGTGAGCTGAGTGTGCAAGGGGAGCAGCTCATTCCCACTGCAGCACAGAGAGGGAAAGTACCTTGGTGACTTCTGACATCTGCTTCCATTTCATTCCTTCTTTAAAGGCTGATAAATGGGAAGCTAATTCACTCACTGGCAGAAGATCCACGTTTGATTGTTTCATTTACCCTGTTCCACTCCAACTTGGAATCAATAAGCACTAGGAGCCCAGACTCAGCCACACCAAACACAGAACTCCTACCACTCCCAACAGACAACCCCTACTGGGTGGCTTAGAAATGGGTCAGACGCCAAGCTTTTAGACTTATATATGTTTTTAGACTTAAATGTCCTTACAAAGTCAGTAGCTTTTTTCAGTCAGACTTTTCAATAATTCTGAGTTACATTTGGAATTAGCCAGCTAGTTAACCCAATCCTTTTCTGATTAAAAATAAAAAAAAAAAAGATTGTTGAAATCAAATATTACCATAATTCCCATCTTAAAATGTGCATATGGGATCCACATGATGTGGCCATGACTCCATTAATACCAGGGCGATTAGAGCAAAGTTGGATGATGATGGAGCTCAAACATGAACTTTTCTAAACAATGATTCAAGCGAGAAGCAAACTGGTTCCCACAATGCTTCTCCCATAAACATTTGCATAGCAGGCACTGCCTCTATTTTCTAATCTCGATGAAAGAGAAAAAGGCATCTGGGTGGATGAGTATGTGTGAATATGTATGTGTGTGTGAGGATTGCTACAAGAAACAACCTATACATTCTTAACTTTCCAAAGCAGAATTTACTGTACTACTCTTTATACCTTTGTATCTGTTTTCAAATGATCTAAATACACACACACACCGAAAGCGACCCAAACCCATGGCAGTCACTGCCGATGCCCTTCCAGCATCCACAGGAGATACTCAGTGGACCAGGGCCTCCTATCCGACAAGCCTGGCTGCCCTTCAGTGTTCTCCTCAACACAGGGCTCTAGACAGCCTCTCCCCAAAGATGGAGCTGGACAACGATATCATGAGCTGTTCTAGGTTGGGCCTAACCTCACACACTTCAGAGAAAGTGCAAATGATGCTGAAAGAAAATGGTTGACACATCAGGTCTCCAAACAATGCTACGGCATATGGCTTAGGCAGGAAACGGAGAAAATCTCAACCATTTCAATGAAACCAAAAAGGTACTGTTGAATCCCTTCAACGCAGGAGGCACTGGCAATGTAATTTGGGGGCAAATACCATTGTAGTGAATTTCCAGGGATCCTGGGTCTAATTTGTTGTATCAAATGTGACCTGCAATAACTCAGTCTCAGGTTGGAGTGAGAGAGACCATTTGTCATACAAAGGTACCCATTATTATATGTTTCAAACTGTTTAGAGTTAAAAAAAAAATCCATATACTGGCAGATGTAAAATAAACAAACACATGCATATAACTAAATATGACTTTATATACAAAAGCAAGATAGTAAATATATTTATCCAATGTTATTTATGTATTATGTGTCAAAATACTAGTTATAAACTGTTAACAACCTTTAGGAGACAATATTATGAATTGAGCTTTTAAGGTAAAAACTGCTACAAAGTATCGCCACTGAAGAACTGAAGAAAATATCCTAAAATCATAAAAGGAGAAACACAGAAATAAGCATTCCTCTTACCAGTGGTCTGAGTTCTGGATGCGTCAGGATATATCCATTATTTGTGATTGCAAAGGCATAACCGTGAATCCCTAACTGTAAGAGGAAGTGAGAAAGAAACCTTCATTAGCTTGCTCCCTGGTGAATTCACAAGGCATAAAGCAGCCCGACATTTAGTAATTTACAGCTTAAACTTGGCATTCATAACCCTTATCAGCACAATATTTCATTAAAATGAATGCAAGGCGCTGATCCTTGACATTTGGTGGAAATGAAGACCTGTCACAGTATAAGCTCAGCAAATAGCACAATTTAAAATGTCACATCCCTATGTTGGCATCCAAAGGCCTTACTTTGATTTATTTAAAACAAAAACAATTACATTAAAAAAAAAGGAAAACAAAAAGAAAATGGCTAATGTTTCTGGAACGACGCTGTGTCCAAGTGAACAGAATTTTATCAACCTCAGTGTCTTCTATCTGTGATAAGGAAAGACGGGGGCCTGACTCTGACTCACATCCAGGCTTCCTATAATTCCACACCCATAGGGGCCATCTCAAACCTGCACTCTCCCAGGCAGTCATTTTTCATAATTCTTCAAGGATAAGAGTGTCCCTCCCCCCCAGCCTACGGAGGAGCCTGCCAACCCCTTTTATATCCTTTCCTCTTTAAATTGTGAGGCTGCCAAGCTTTTCCATGCATGCTTCCATCGACACAAAGCCTGGGTAATTTTCGATGCAGAACCTCACTTAATTTATGTTTTCTGACTAAATGGGACTATGGGAAATACTTTGAGAGCAATGAAATGTTTTATTAGCTTTAAAAAGTATGTAATCAAATTTAACACTGCACTTATTTAAATAATAATCCCAGCTTTTTGACAATATTTCTATTACACAGTTGACTGCACCCATTGGCTACAATAAATTTACCTACAAATCATTCATGTATTAAAATGGCCTGTGGCATAAAACTCATACTGATCTCTCCCTCTCTGAAGAAAGAAAATGTAACCCACTTTTGCCAGAGCAGTGAAAGGGGAGAAGAAAAAAAAAATCCTCTATTTTTTTCTGACAAGTTATTTCATAGTTCTGAGCCTTCACTGTTACTTTTCTTTAAAATTCTCTGCCACTCACATTCTCGACTATGATACTATTACATGATCCAGACAACAGAGTTTACAAACCAAGAATGACCCTGTCTGCTTCTTAGCTTAACGAATGTAACACTGACAATTAAAAGTTTCCCTTGCATTACACAAAGCAAATATGCACATGGTAGTCAAGGGCAACCGATGTTTTCTCCTGGAGTTACCTTGCACAGCAAGTTTTAATAAGATTCTACTTGACTCCAATGATAAAAGTGTATTTCGTTATGCTGTGAAAGATAAACCAGAGATTTCCTATCCTTTGAGATGTATATCGTCTCTTTCATCCTGTCTCTTGGAAAAATGTCAGACACAGCAAACACTGCATTACTTACCACTACTGTGTTCCTGTCTAATACAAACTGGAGGGGTCAAAAAGGACTCGGAGAGCCTGACTTTCTCCATTCAAGGCAAAAGTGGTATTTGATTGGAAATTCGAACTCAAAATGAGACCAAATGATATTTTACAGTCCGCTAATACCGTCCGTGCCTTCTAATGAAGGTTACTTCAGTTCTTGGTTTGCTTATGGGGAAGTAAGACTTCAAAGAAGGTAGGGTTCCTTGCATATGCTCCCTTAATGCCCTTTACTTTTCCTGTATAGCGTTTATCAAAACGATAATAATCAATTATTTGTGAGTTAGATTATAATAAGTAATCAAGGAATCCGTCAAAGCCTTTGATTATTTAAAGCCTGTCTCCCCATGAGAATATAAGTTCCACGATGACCAAGGTCATGCCATGTGGTTAAAAACATGTGGCCGGGTGGTTGGGATGGAGGAAAGAGGATGGGGGAAAGGAAAAAGAGGAAAAGGAGGAAGCAGGGAAACAATAAAGGACATTGAATTGAATGCAGATCCTCCAAGCCTAACCCGAACTCTGCTTCGTCCCCTGGAAACGAGGAGGCTAAGCTGACCTGCCCACCAATGTCCTATGCTTATTGTTTAAATGCCATTTCCACTTCCTTGTTGCTCCTTTATGCCTCAGCCTACTAGGATCTCCCTTTGCTGTCCCCTCCCCACGCCCACCTGCCAAGATGCCACCAGAACACCTTTCTCTACAGTTGAATCACCAAACCCTATGGAAAGCTCTCTCTTGCATCTTCCCGGTTGAACTAGCCAACTGCACCCTCTTCCTTTACACTCTTCATTCCCTCAGCTTCCAGACTCCGTACGCCTGCGTTTGCTCCTTTTCATAGGATTCTCATAGGAGCGTTGTCTCCCCCAGTAAGTTTCAGCAACCACGTGGATGCTGTTGATCTCCAGCTCTGTGGTCCAGCCGTGGCCTCGCGCCTCGGTGGCAGATCCACGTATCCAACTGCATGTCAGTCATCTCCACCTGGGGATCTCTCAGGCTGTTGGACTCACCTGGTCCATCATGGCAGCTCTTCCCTCAGCACTGCTCTTTCTGCTCTTCTCTCTCTGTCAGGGGCACTACCACCTGCCCACACTCCCAAGTTAGATAGGACAGTGTCATCCTTAGACTTGTTTCTTTCTTTCATCCCCAACTTCTTCATCCAAGTAATCACTAATTTTTCTTCCAGAAGTTACTCAGATTCAACTTTGCTTCCCTGCCATCCGTGAAGATTTAATGTAATAGATTTCCACAGTGGTGCTGCCTGCTCTTCCTGCCTCAAAGGTTGGCCCCATCGAACTCATCTTCCAGACTGATCAAAGTCAAAGATACCTCTGGCTCTGTTGCCCCCCTGCGTAAAACCCACTAAAGACCTCTTTCACGTGTAAGATAAAAATCCACGGACCTGTCCATCAGGTGTCCCTGGGGTCTGGCTCCTACGTGGGTACCCAGTCCTACCTCCTTCCCCTCATTGCCTCTCAGGGAACATGGCGGCAACAACAACCCCCCTGCAGTTTTCTCTCCTACCAAGACCTTCACTCACACAGCACTCGCGGCCTAGAGCACCGCTCCTTCCCATCTCCCCCTAGCTAATTCTCATCCATGCTGTAAGCTCAGCCTCAGGTTCATCACCTACAAAAAGGTTCTCCTGATCCTCCCATTGTTTCTTCCTTTGCAGACCGTGTTTCCATAAAACTCCAAGATTTCTCCCACGACTACCTTCACTGTTATGCATGAAAACGCTACACGTGACTTTCCCACCTCTCAGCTCAGCTGGCTGTCTTTCCTTCCCTTGCCTCATTCTAGATAAGGCAGTACCTCCCCCATCAGAATGGGCTTTGTGGGGAAGGAGCCATTTTACTGATCTTTGTCTTCTACGCCCTAAGCTTACTGTCTGGCACATGGCAGGGGCTGCGGTTAAGGTTTGTGTTTATTCAAGACATTCTTCCCTTTACCCAATATTATTTAATTCATCTTTAAAGTCTGAACTATAGTAAGTATCAAAAATGAGCCAAAAAGGAGAAGCTGATTTGCTATGGCAGGTGCATAGCCAGTTCTTCTCAAGCTATATCTGAGAAAGTCTTCCTGATGTTCAGAAACTATCTGGTTAAAATCCTTCCCGGGAGAACAATCTGAGAAAATGACATCAGAATTTTTTGTTGTTTGGTTGGTGACATATGGATATAACTTAATGTAGATGTAAGAAGAGAAAGTCTGAGCAAATCTCAAAACACACTCGGTGGATGAATCTCTCAGAAAACCAAAAGCTCCTAATATGACAATGTCCAACATTTGCTTTTGGCCACAAATCAATATCCTGATGAAATCTCTAATTTTTATTTCATCTGAAATAGAACCAGTCTTCCTGTCCATTCTAATGTGCCGTTCCGTGGAGTAATAGAGAACAGATCGGACACGAGGCGTTCCAGCACTTGGGGCTGCCAGAGGCCTTCATCCCGAAGCATGGTCTCCCGGAGACCAGCAGTCTTGTGGTCCAACAGCTGGGAAGGAGGTGCTTCCCTTCCAAGTGCAGGGGCTTTGGGCTAATGAAGTGAACCCAATTATAAAATGGCTTGTTACCTTAACAGAGGCCATGGTGTCTGGAAATTATTGCTGGGGTGTCTGGAATTCTTAATAAAAATTACAGGAAGTCTGATTGCTTATGGGAAAAATCTATGAAGCTAAGGGAAAAGAAAGAATTCTATCTTCTGGGAAAACCCCAAGAGCCAAGAGCTGACTCATCTTTACAAGGTGTTAATCAGGAGGGAAAGGTGTGATCCCCACTCTCCTCCCTGGAGCTCTCCTCTCCTGGATGAGAGGGGCCTGTCCCGCTATGGCTGTCCCTGGCTGACACGCACACCTTTTCCCAAGGCGTGTTATGGGAACCAGAGGAGGACTGACTGGGGTTTACGTATGTTCTATCTGTGTCTCCGGTTCCCGGCCCGACCCTTGGGAAAGCATAAAACAGAAGTGCCTGTATTTCAGGCATTGCTGCTTAAATTTCTGTAGTTGCTCTTCCTCTATTTTCTTGTTACACTGTGTTTCACTCATCTTTCACTAGATGAGTTACATTGAGAAAGTTATTTCAAGTTTCCTCAACTAAAAACGGGGCCAAGCTGTACCTACTTCATGGGAGCACAATAAGGATTCCAAGGGAATCGTGCATATAAAGCACTTTTACCATACCAGACACATAGTAAAAAGTTCAATACATGTTTTCTTGTTTTATTTTATTTGAACTCTTACTGTTATTGTTAATATTCTAACTATTATTTCAACTATGATTATGATTATGATTACCATTGTCATTTATTGTTCCTAATGGTTTTAGGGTAATAAATAGCAGCTAAAATCACGGCTTGCTAGCTGTGAGACTTGGTGAGATAGTTAAACTATCTGTTTCTCAGTTTCTGTAGCTGTAAAATGGGTATAATGGCAGTGTCTACCTATTATTAAACACAGCACTGCCATAAAGAGCTGAGCTTGTGAGGTAGAGGAAGCTTTGAGAGATAGATCCACAGGGTAATTGGTATCAGTGTCATATTATGTTCATACTTTCTTGATTTATTGGGCATATATCAAGTAGTGACATTGTACTTAGGTTTCTTCATCTTCTCACATTAAATAAGAGGCTTAAGAATTGTTTGGAATCATTGTGTAAGTGTAAGACACTCTTCCTTAGACAGTGAGCCTGCAATTCTGGGCATGTAGTTCTGGGGATTTGAATGAAATGAAGTGCACCTTCTTTAGGGAGCTCACCTCTCTCCTTCAGCCCTGTGCTTTCAGTCTCGGGGCAGCTATACCATTTCCAGCACTTGATAATGTGGGTTTGGATCAACCAGATGTCCTATCGGGCCTCTGGAAACTTAACCCCAACTGTGAAAGCCTTCGAGGTGGAAGAGGCTGGATGTCAGGGCCCTGGGTGGCAGTAGGAAGAAGGCCTTTCTCACCTCAACAAACCCGAACAAGAGAGTTTTTGCTAAGGAGGCCACCTTTTATGAGCCTGGACACCTGATTTTAACTTAGAGTTCATTTTTTTCTTTTCTTTCTTATGAAGGTGATTTTTGGACCAGACAGGAAGCAGTGGGTAAAGTCAAACCCTCTGGGGACTCTGAGAAGCCTGGGCTGCCAGGTGGGGGTGCAGCACGGGCGTACAGATGCTGGTGATGACACTGATGCCCAGACCGGAGGGGAGCCCCAGAAGGCAGGGGTACCCACCACCTCAGGATGAACAACCCCCATGGTCCTCACTCTGCAGCCCTCCATCATCTTCTCCTGGACTGTTCTGATTTCTCAGGAAAAATAGAGTGTAGAGCAAGATAATTTTAGGTGGCATATGGGCCTGGTATTAAACTTACTCTTAGTTACTGAGAGTCAGCCCTTTTAAAATGTCTTCTACCCTTCCAATTCTATCAAAAAGAAAGTTTCCATTTAATATACAGCTTTAACAGTCAACTTTACTACTACCTTAAAGAGAACAGACTCAAATTCAGAAACTTAGATTACAAAGCAATCATTTAATGCTATTAGTTTTATGATTTTTTTTTTTACAATTGCATCTTTTATAATGGCAAATCACACTGGTTTTTCTTTTTAAATGGTGCTATGGTGCTTCCTATTAAAATCTATTGAAGTGAAGAAAGTTTTGAGCTGATTTACAAATGAAATATTAAGTAAATAATGATACAGATGGTATATGAACACGGCAACAAATCACGCAGTGGTGTGTGAGTGGCTTACGTCTGTTACAAGCACGTGGGTCTAGGACTCATATGGACCTGGCTCAAAGTACACTCAGCACTTCCTATGCATGTGGCCCTGAGCTCTGTGAACACACTCCCTATGAACTTGAGTTTCCTTATGCATAGAATAAGTACAACAGCACTGCACTGCTCTGACAAAGCTCTGTTAACACGAAGTGGGAGATGCATTCTGCACGGCGTCAAGTACTCGGCCAATGTTATCTGCTAATAGTGTACCACGAAGCACCCTGTCTTGTGCCGCAAAATGGTGCTTTTTTTAAACAGCCATTTTCTGCGCCTCTCATTTTGCATCCAACCCCCTGTGGGGTGACCTGATCACTTTGGCTGCAGCCATCCGTTCAGCTGACTTGCTTGGACAAGAGTTTGCTGTGATGCCTGGTGACTGGCTAATCCACTCCCTTGTTCTTATTCCAACACTCTGTCAAAAGGTACGCCTATCCCTGTCATCCAACTTAAGAGTCCTGCCTAATGCACATGACCCTGTATCATAAGCCTTTCCCTAGGCGTGTCAAAAGTCTTAGAAAACCCCAGTTTTACTTTTTTAATTAGTTTCAGGTGTACAAAGCAACATAATAGTTATATCCCCCCATAAGTGATAGTCCCTCCATCTGAAAAACCCCATTTTTAAAGACGGCAGAGAATCCCAGCATGCACTCGCCTAGTCATTCAGTTAACCCATCATTCTTTTGGACATTCTAGGTTAGCAAAGGCCCAGTGGCTATGAAGCCCACAGGTACCTGAACCCAGGATGGTAAAGGTTCAGCATCCCACGCGGAGGAGGGCTGTGGGTACCAGGAGGCTGGAGGTCACGATGAATGCCCTGTACGCTGTTCTAAACTCCCAAAGCAGTGGCCTACCAAGGCCTGCCCTATCTTCTTTGTTCCAAAATTTCCTACTTCACCCCTTCAATTAGGTTCAAAGTTAAAAAGACAAACCAAAAAACAGAACAAAACAAAAAACAAAACAAAACAAAAAAACCTTATAATTCTCTTAGTTCTATGGATTTTAATTTAGCATTAAGTGAGAAATATTAATTTATACCTCATCACCTTTCAAGATAGAGGGAATACTTATTCAATAGAGTCAGAGGCCATTTTTCTTTGTGCCTCATTGAGTTTCTGTTAAGAGGTAACAGATGTTAGAGGGTCCACAGACTGGGGTGAGTCAGGAGACCATCAGAGAAGTTAGACCTGCGTAGACCTGTATAGACCTACTTAGATCTTCACAGACTGTTACTGTTTTTTTGTTTGTTTGCTTTTTCAAAGCATGCAAGAAAGAGAGTAGAAGGATAGAACGGCCTCTTTACTTTGTGTTTTTATCATTTCTATGGCAGGTTGTAATGTCCAAGATAATTTATCTTGGACATTTGGCCCTTGACTATTAAATAAGTGATGCAGTACCTTGTATTTGGGGATGGTCTTCAGAAGCTCTTTCACTGGGACATCTGTGCCAACCACGCCCAGAAGAATGCCCTTTGATCTCTGTTGCAAACAAACATTAAACAAAACAATAGTAAGTTAATTGGGTAGAAAAAAATAGAACCTTGTGAGAAGCCACATACCACAGATCACTGTCTGATGCCTTCTCCAAACGAACAGAGGTTGAGGATTAACCCAGATCTCCTAGAGGAAGCTTCTGTTACTCCCACCCCCCCCAAAAAAATGTATTACTAGACAAGAATGGCAGCTTCTCAGGCCAAACATTAACAACTACAATCTAAACACACCCATACCAAGAAGCTAGTTTTCTTCTGTCTGCTGAAAATAAAGAATGGATGTGCAGAAGCACTAAAGTTTCAGCAGCTAAGGACTGCGATCATTAATCAGTTTCTCTTATGGAAGCTTTCTACAGGAAAGACTTATAGTGTGTTAACTGCTTTCTCAATTTACACTGCCATCTGGTGCCCAGGAGAGAGAGACTAAATAGTCAGAGAAAGAAGAAAATAACCCTAACAGTTTTAGCAGTCAGTTGAAACCAAGAACTAAGGTGAAGGAAGAGGCCTCTAGCGTCCCAGTTTCCAAGGTCAACGTGATGTGCTGAAACTGTCCGATATTAGAAATGCCTTCCAGAAGAATATATTTGCTACTATTCGCTATCATTCATTGTTTCACCCACATTCAAGTCCACCCAGAACCTCACAATGTGACCGTGTCTGCAAAAAGCATCATTGCAGGTGTAATTAGTTAAGGATCTCGAGCTCTGAAATCATCCTGGATTTAGGATGGGCCCTATATCCAATGACTGGTGTCCTTATAAGAAGAGGAGAGGATAGAGACACATGAGAGAAAAAGGTCATGGGAAGACTGAGGCCAAGATTGGAGTTGTGCTGCCAGAAGCCAAGGGAAGTCTGGGGCCACGGAAGAGGCAGAGAAGGATTCTTCCCTAGAGCCTTCAGAGGAAGCATGGCCCTGCCAACACCTTGATTTTGGACTTCCAGCCTCCAGAATTGTAAGAACAAACTTCTATTGTTTTAAGCCACCCTGTTTGTGGCACTTTGTTGCCACAGCCCTAGGAAGCTAACACAAAGCTGTTAACTATAAATCATAGAACAGCTGTCCACCATAATCCAGCAGGATTCTCTCTGCGGTTTTCCTTCCTCTGGTTATTAAACCCTTCAATTTTGGAAAAGTGATGCACGTTGTAAAAACGATGCCTGCTTGCGTTCCTCTCATCTGTGCTTGATTTCATGATTCTAACAGAAGGACGAGACACGAGGAGAAATTATATACCTTCTATCCTTAAAATAAATAAATAAAGGTCACCATCACTTGAGTCAGAGGGGGTCTCAGAAAACCACCCTCCTAAAGCATCGAGCAGGAAGCACAGCCACTGTACTCACGGTTTCGTTCTGCTTACTAAACACGGGCATGGCGACAGTGGTCATCAGGACAAGACCCTGATCATCGGCGAGCTGGATGGAGAGAGAAAAGCCAGTTACCTGAGAATGATCTAGAAACCACAGGGCGGGAGGCCATCCTCCCTGTCTTACCCTTTCCTCACCAGGGATCATTGGCAATGGACCAGTGCCCACTAGAGCCTTTGGCTCGAGAAAGTGTAATGTCCCTTTACCCTAATCGGAAGGTGAGGATCCCAGCCCCTGGCTGGGGAAACAAAGTCAGTCGCCATCAGTCACTCCAACTGATGTGGTCACTACATTCAGCCATATTGGTTCCAATAAAGCCTTGTTGGATCTTACTTAATTCATTTTATTTTATTAACGTAGATTAATTTTATATTTTTACTCTGCAGACATTTATGTTCAATATGTGCAATGTTAATGCTTCTCCTTAATCTGAAAATTAAGGATCAGAAAGCATGAGTGTAAGGAGTCTTATGAGTGGTCCCTGCTGAAAACAATGGAATCTGGAAACATTTATTCTCCTCAATGTAGTTGAGTCAAGACTTTTTTGGACCTCTACTGATCTTTGCATGCCAGTCCCAGATGAAAAACAAACAACACAGAAATACAAAAATAACTTGATCATCCAATCCCTAAAATCACTGCTCAGAAACTAAACATTTCTCATGGAAGAACAACCCTTGATATATTGCACACAAAACACTTCTGTAACCATATGAGTTGCATACAAATGCATCGAGACCCACCATCTTATCTGCTTTTCACACAGCGTTGGGAGACAGACAAGGACCCCTACTCCACCTCAATAACAAATGAGGAAACAGACTTCTACACCACAGCAGGCTTTGGTCCAAGCCAAACCTGGTTCTAATTCTCAGCTTTGAATGTTTGTTATCTGTGTGAGCTAAGCCTCCATGTTCTCAGATAACATAATCCCAGTGATTCCCCAGCATTGTTGCCATGATGATAGAAGGTGAAACTGTCCATCATGGTACCTGGCATAAGAAGGTGCTCAAAGGATGCTAGTTTCCTTTCCCTGCCTTCAAGGTCACATGGCTAGTCAAGAGCAGAGTCCAAAATGAAAGCAAGGCATGTAGCACTGCTGTTAGGAACCCATATTGGCATGGCAAGTCTGGTGGGAGAGGGATACGTGCTGTTTACATAGCCCACTGAAGCCTCACGGGAAGCAATTTGTGAAGGAGAATCCACTGTCTTCAGTCTAGAGAGTTTTCTGATGTTTAGGTACTTCTCCATAGCTTTAATTCCACAGCAAAATCAGGCGCTGCTCCCTCAGTCTTCTTGAGTAGAAGCATTATAAAGAGAAGACCCTAAAATCTAGAACCCCCATGGACTGAAGTCCCCAGGGATGGGCTGGCCTCTCGAGGCAAGGTTACTAAACTCAGTCCATCATCCACCATTCTTGTTCTTCCAGTAGATTCTTCGAGCTACTGGTTCTCACTACTCATAATGTAGTACGTAGAACAGTAGCACTTGAGTGCATTAGAAATGTATAATCCCAAGCCCCACTCTAGGCCCTCTGAGTCAAATCTTTATTTTAATAATTAGTATGCATATTAAAACTTGAGAAGCACCATTGTAGCATAATCCTTGCCACCCTCAATCATCAGAATACCTAAAGGGAAGCTTGTCGTAGTTGGGGAAAACGTATAACAGGAATAGAGGAGCCATGTTTTTATTAGTTTTACATCCACATCAAGATGGGCCTACATTCCCCCATGATAAATATGCGAGACGAGGCAAAAACCTCATGGTCCCTCAAGAACTGAGGATTCATGGTGTGATGGTTAATTTTATGTGTCAACTTGGCCTGGCATGGTGCCGATCTGTTTTGTCAAACACCAGTCTGAATGTTAATGGAGATTCTCTCATGAGTTTCTAGATGTGATTAACATTTAAATCAGTAGATACTGATAAAGCAGATTACCCTTCTTGTCCTCTCCACAATGTGAGTATGTCTTATTCAGTCAGTTCAAGGTCTTAAGAGAAAACACAGATGCCCTAAGAAAGAAGGAATTCTGCTTCCAGACTGCCTCCAGACTCAAGACTGCAACCTCAACTTTTCCTGGATTTCCAGCCTGCCCTACAGATTTCAGACATGTCAGCCCCCATGATTCTGTGAGGTAATTCCTTAAAATCTCTCTCTCTCAATAAACATGCAAAGAAAATGATATAGAAAAAATATACACATATATGTCTCCTATTGTTCTATTTCTCTGGAGAACCCTTACTAATACATGTGGCAATTACGTAATTTATTATTTGGGGCAGCCTAATTTGGATGGTAGACTAAGTAAAAAAACAAAACTTTATCAGAATATTAATAATTAAATAAAATTAACTACGAGATGATGCTGATAGTCATTATTGCCAACCAGTGTGTGAAAACATGGTTCCAACATCTTGCTAAAATACATAAAGTACAATATGGCTCCCACTGAGGGTATGCAAGGTCATTTTCAAAGGCAGAACAAACCCACAGTAAACATTTCTCTCAGAATCAGAAGTGTTCCCACATTCTGACTCTTTATGTAATCCTTACTGCTATGAAGAAAACTGATTTGAATCGATCCAGAACCCTGGGCAACTTCCACTTTGCAACTCAAATCAAAATTTCAAGCAATGCCAACAAGTATCATGAATGAAATCAAAACACATGATTGACAATAAGAACTGTAGCTTTTTTCTTATAACCAGTAAAAGTAAATTACAAATCATTGGTCATTAATCTGGCACAAACATAAGATCATGAGAAGCTCACTTCCAAATATTAAGCCAGAATATAGTGACAACTCCATTCAGGGGCTAATTCCAAATGTAATTACTGCATTGTGACCTAAAAAAAAAAAAATCCCCATAATATTACATTTGTACTGAAACCATTCATGTGTAACCAGCCCCAGGTAAACAGAGGAAATGCAGTGAGCTCAGTCTAGCTACTTTGCTATGAGCTCACCTGCTCTCCTGGGGGCATTTTTGGGCCAGATTTGGACTGGCTTGGCCGGAACCCTAATCTGTACCTGCCTGATGTATAAGCTTACCCGCATGGCCACGAGGGCTGGCAGGAGCCTGGAAATAGCACTTGCACAACATAAAGATGCCCTTCTGTACCCACCAGCTCCATCTTTCCCAGTCTCCTCAGGTCTGGGTTCTGTGAACCTTAAACACTTCATGGAGAACGAACATCAATTTGAAAGTTAATTTGCACTGTAAGTACTTTATGATCGAAAGGCATTTTGTACTCCTGCCATAGGAAAGAGCAGCCAGTGGCAAAAGTTTTTTTTTTTTCAGACCACCAAGCAGAAGTTATGCAGTCAACCACAGCCAGACACACACTGTCCCCAAACACTAGGGGGTCCCTGCTTTTCTGTGGCCCCTTAACCTGTAGCAGCTGCTGAGGCAAGAGCTGCTTATGATTCATACATGTTGCTTCCAAGAAAAACGCAGACGTAGAGTCAACAGTCATTTTCTAAAGGGTAGAAATGGGAGGGCGGGGATCACCATGGTCCATCTGGGCAAAATCCCATTAACTTAAGTCCAAGTAGGAATCCTAAAATGAACTGCCATTCAGTTACACTTGCCCAGGCTTTGAACAGGCCTCCAAAATGCGTGGTTGTGGTGCTCTGCTGTATAATACGTGTATATTATGCCATTTCCTTCATTTCCGATGCTACATAATGGGGACCATTCTGGTATCAAAGGAAATGATGAATAATAATACCGAACACCTGGTTTATAAAACAGAAACTTGCTCAACAGATTGACTGCTTCCTGTTGGCTTCCCAAGTTAATCATACATGTGCGTTCATATGAATATGCATTTAGATTCATGTGTGAGGTACACACCGTGAGGCCAAGCCTCTACTTCTAATGCTCGATTAGTTGCCCACTGATGACACTAGTTGGCAATGCAGACGGCTTTCAGGTGTGGCCCCAGATAGGGTGACAGCACATTTGTGGGGTTTGCTGCTGGCCTCGTCATTATTATTCATTGATTCCTTTGATAAACATTCTTTGAGCATCAGCTGTGTGCCAAGTTCCATGCCATGTTCTGGAAGACAACTAGCAATCAGACATAGGTCTTACCCCAAGGAACCCCGAGTCCTTCAGGGAAGACAGAAAAGCTAATGAGGCGGATGCAGAGGGCTGGCTGGGGTGGGCACACTGGCTCCCATTACAGAGGCGCTATCTTCTTCAGGACTAGCTTGAACCAAAGTAAAACAATCCTGTATTTACTGATATCTGTCAGAGGTTACGCGACAGATTCAGAATTCTTTCTGGAAGTCAGCTTATCGACATCAGGCATAAGTTCCCTGCTGCATTGCCGTCTCATCCACATGTTTTATACTTAAGAATAGTTATGAACGGTACCATGCAGGGAAACGGTTTTAAACATTGCCCTGCATCTTTCTTCTCTTCTTTTGCAAATAGCACCCCCTTCTTTTAGGGAAATCCTCTTCAACCCTTCCACACACAAGTTCTCTTGGCAGCTAAACTCTTCCATCCTGCATATGGTTGGGCATTAAACCCAGGTTGAGCCAACCAGAGCACGACACACACACACACACACACGCATGCATCCTGCCCAGACCATACTGATTAATTTATTAATTAGCCAGGTAATTCAAGATAGGCTACCTGGGTTTTTTCCTTTTTTCCTACCTGTAGCAAATAGGGAAAACTCTCTCTTCTCTTTTGTGTACAATCTAAGGAATGTAAGCCTGACAACCCTGTCCCCTCCCCACAGAGCAGCAACTGGGAAAATAAATAAAGCCAACCAAGAGATAGGAGGAAAGGGGTGTGTGTGTGTGTGTGTGTGATGAAGGAGAAGGAGAGGGAGGGGCGGAGAGGGAGAAGAAGGAAGAGAAATAGGGAGGGAGGGTACCAGTCCCTAGATACCTTTGCCCCTAAGATCACCTCTACCCATGTTTTTTCCCTATTATTGAGTTATTTGAGGCAGTAAGTGATTTTTCGTTTTCCCCAAATGAGCATGGATTGGATTTGCAACTCTTACAACAGAAGAGTCCTGATTTGTACAAGTGTCAGTATCAGCCATAAGGACCTAGGTAGCTCTAGATATCCCTGGAGAGGGCCCCAAGTGCCACATACCTCCCACACAGGGGGGCACAGCCGAGGCCAGAAAGGCCAAAGGGAAAATGGCCCCAACATTCCTAAGGTGAGTGGTTGTGTGTCCTTCCCACCAGGCAAGAAATTTAGGTACCCCCCAAAGTACCCAAATACTACATGGCACTAGATAGTAATTTGGGGCAATGGCGACTCTTTAGGATTGCATGAAAAACCACTGTCATTAGAACTTTGTGTAAAACCTTCATAACAAATATAAGTTTCTCTTCTTTGAAAAAAGAGCCTGAGCTAGAAGTCACAGAACCAGTCTTCTTTGGACTGCACCAGGAAGAGATGTACGAAAACGCGGAAAAGAGGACAGGAAGGCAGACGGGTTGCAAGCACTGCCAGTATCCCAGCAGGCCCCGCTAGACTGGGGCTAGTTGTGGCTACAGTGCTGCTACCTTTGACGGGCACCTGCTATGATAGCTTCTTCCCATCTCCATTAGAGGGGGCTTGCCAGAGCCAGTGGCAGGATCCTCTGTTTCTCCTGCCGCTGGAGGATCCTGCGGGTGAGGGCCCAACCCCAGAGAAAGGAGGCAAGCTGGATGCCAGACCCTGAGCAGATATTTGAGTTAAGGGCAGCATATCTGGCACCCCAATTGAGGGCTAGCAGGTGGTTTTCAGCAGACCTTCCTGCCAGATCTGCTTAGCCCTGGAGGCTTGGGCTCCAAGAGAAGGTTGGGCATAAATGGGGAACTCAGCTCAGGAAGAGAGAGGTTCTAAGCCAAGAACAAAGGCCAGTTCATTAACTCTCCTCAAATATCAGGTTTCTTCTCTACTTTGCTTCTCTTATGTTTGCTTTTCTTTTCTTATTAAAGTTGATCAACATATTGACTACTTAAACAGAGGACATCATATAAATGTATAACATAATAAATATTTATGTCTGTATATTTGTGTATATATTATATACAATTTGCGAGCACACAGCTGTATTTCTGCTGGGTCTTCCTTCTAACACCTGGTGTGAACACCAACTTGCACTCCATGAAAAGAGATTGCCACCTTCTAGTGGCAGTTGGGGTAAATTGCAGGCATAAGGTCCTGGGAGATAAGCCATTTTGAGAGTATAGCCTTCCAAATAAAAATGTATTTAAACGGCAGCCAGTGTCACTTAATTCCCCTCCAGTGGAAGCAAAGACAGGCCGTTCAACTGTTGGTTCTGTCAATAACCTTTGCTTTGATAGGAAAAGTATAGTACAATGAGGTGGGAAAACACATCTGAGAACATTTTTAAATAGCAGATGGAACATTTTGAAAGAAGTACCATTGATTCTTTAAGGTATGTAGGATCTGGGAATGTGAGAGGGGAATGCAGGAAAAGAGACATTCTTTTTTCTTGCACTTTCTCAAATGTAGCTTGAACAGAAGGGAACTAACCCCTTGGCATTCTCTCCTTTCTCCATGAGCTTAAGTCTACCAATGGCCTGGGAATCCCCAGAGGCCATTCTCTGGGTATCACATGCCAAGGAGCAGTGGGAACAGAATGGAAACAGATGGCACCCAGGTCTTCCAGTTTTCACACTCCATGGCAAGGAGACAGCTGATAGTAGAAGGTCATGACAATAACACTGTACAAATTAGTTGGTAAAAGCATCAGGGCAAAAAGGATGGACACATAGATCTGGGAAAGGTGACACGAGCAGAATACGTGGCTATGCAGAGACCCTCCTCCAAAAAATCCCTGGGCCTTCCCTCCTATTCCTAGAGCAAAAAAGTCTTCTGTACCTACCCCTTTCAATGACCAATTCCTTCCCCTCCCCCATATCTTCCACTTCTTCTACCATTGCAATATCCCTTATCCTCAATACTGGAAAGAGATATCAGGAAAAAATAATCTAGTAAGAACCAGACTCGATCTGTCTTAACTTTTTGGACTGGGTGTATGCAGAAGGACCTTTTCTCTGGAGACACCCTGGTGGAGATATAGACACTCTTCAGGAACTAACACAGGTGAAACCCACTGAAATGTGGAAAGTAAATCCTATTGGTGCATTTGATGCCTGAACGGGAGCACGGCATTAGCACCATTGTCTATTTGGCTAATGTTAACATTATCTGACTCCGTGAATTTTACTCTCATTTAGATTTTTAAAGCTGTTCGTGCTAATCATGACATTTGCTGGCTGTTTCAATAGTGGTCAGTTTTAAACAAGAGGCTTTACACATGTATGCATATATAAAAGTGAGAAAGGAAAGAAAGAATAACTTACTTCAATGATAAAATCAAAAGACTTATAAATCACCATTGGCTGATGTGTGTGTGTGTGTGTGTGTGTGTGTGTGTGTGTGTGTGTATCTCATTGTTTTTATTTATCTGTTTTCTGTATGGTTGAAGTTTCTAATAATAAGAACATTCCTGTAAATTCTCATCTACAGAAAGCATTTTATCAATAAAACCACCAACAGTATACGCTTGCAATAAATACTAATGCCTAAAAATAAATAATGATTGTAATTCTTTTTTAAAAGTCCCTTTTTGCATAAAGATCAAGATAGTCCTTTAAGTGAACTATTTTAACACTTTTAGATAAAAATGCTATCACAATAAAGTTTTTATATTCTTAGTTAAATGGATTATATTTGATTATCAATATTTTGGATGTTATTTATAGCAAGAGGTTTAGAAAAAGCAGGCATTATTATTTTTAATTGAAGAGCTGGTTCTTTCAATGTAAGCAATATGAATTGTCTGTCTTTTATAATACTACTCAGATGAACTGTTTCTCTTAAAAGCCAGACAAATTACAAACAACAATCATTATTTAGATTCCCATTTTGCACTGGCATTTTCCAACATTTTTTGCAAGATGCCTGAATCCTACGTAATATTAAGCATTAACAAAGTAGTGAATAAGAATGAAAATATGAAAAAAATAAACTTTCCAAATGACATTTCCCCTTGTTTTGCCTTTGATTGTCTTGGTAAATTGTAGTCACTGGGTCCTAGAGTATAATACATAAATGGCATTTTCTTTTAGCGAAGACATTTGCTTTTCTTATTAAATCACTATTCCTTGCACCTGAGATTTGGATGAACTAAGTTGTGGAATTTGTTTTTAATCTTCTCCTTTTCCTTTTTAACAACCTGAAGACAACGTTGTGGATGATGATAACACAATAATGTTGGAACATCTGTATGAGAATCTCAAAACAACTTTCTTCTAATAAATTTGTTATTATTTAGGAAAATGTTTACGTTGTTGCCTTTCCCCCAGTATTTCTAAGATGTCAGTCATTAAGCAGGGAAATATGCTTTGTGAGTAAACATCTAGAAAGAGGAGGACGCTGTCTTTGACTAAGGACACATGGGCAAGAAAATATTGCAGATTAAAACATCTGAAAGCTGTCTTAGGAAACTTCTTTGTTTGTGTATTAGGGTAAAACATGCTTATTTCAAGAATTCTCTGAAATAATGAAAATGAGAATTATCCTGGGGCCTTAGGTTTTGGCCAATATTCACAATGAGCTATGACACATCACTGACCTCCCCCCCCCCCCCCCGGCCCCGTCATGGCCGAACATTTATATTTTCACAGACGTGGTTTAGCCACCTCTCAAATCGATGCCTGAAAACACAGCCAACTGTCGGAGCTTCGGGGCCCTGAGACAAAGCCTTCCCCTTGTTTAAAGACCCCCTGAAATGCCGCTTCCTCCATAAAACCTTCCCTAATGAAGTGGAAATTGGAACCAGATGTTCTTCAAGTTCACTACAAAGATAATCATATTTACTCTACAACCTAAGATACCATCGAGGACCAAAATCTGTGCAAACTCTTAATACAGCAGAGTCACTAAACATTGTGGCTGGAGGAAAAGCTGGGGATTCTGTAGAGCCTGTGGACTCCAGAGGCAGAAGCTGGGAAGGAATGCCTCCTCTTTTTATCCATAGCATTTATGATAGAGCTGGTACGTAAGAAGTGCTCAGCAAATAATCCTGGAATGAATTTATCCAATTCCATCCTTTTATTGATTTTACAAATGAGGTCCAGAGAGGAAAAGGGGTCACAGAGAGCTGCTGCCAGAATTCAGACACTAAGGTTAGCGCTGTCCCTTTTCTGGTATGTGGCGTCTACTTGCTCCTTCGTCAAGTATCTGTGTGTACTGTGCCTGTGCCAATGCGGTCAGACTTCGACGGGAAAAAGGTTCTGAGAAGCTGGTGCCCACGTGCTGCTGTTGCCAATTGGGGCAGAAGATTCATGCTGTCCAGCTGATGTCACAGAGGTAAAGGGAAAGGACTTCTTTTTTTTTTTTTTTTTTTTAACAGCTTGGTTGAATGCTGTGACTTCCTTGGAAAGCGGTATAGAGAGGAGAAATGAACTACAGAACCAAATAGACCTGAATTCACATCCCAGAGCAACTTATTCAAACTTCTTTAGTCATTTTTATCTATCCATCCTTCTATTCATCCATCCTTCCATCCATCCACCCACCCATCCATCCATCCATCCATCCATCCATCCATCCATCCATCCATCCATCCACATCTATTCCCAAACATGGCTTGCTATTACTAAACATTGCATTAAATGTTTTATATTTATATAGTATTATTTAACCCTGACACAGACCATGCAAAGTGTGTATGTCCATCTTACAATGTGAAGCAATTAAAGATAAAGGGGCAAAGTAGCTTTGCCCCTGGTCCCAGAAGGCAGCAGGGGATGTGAGCCTTGGCCCACCTGATCCGAGAGCCCCTGTCCTAATCATGCTGTCGTCAACGTCCCACTTTGTGGGCAAGACAAATGCCATGTTTTGCCGTAAGGAGCTTTGAGTGTGATGAAAGAAGCAACCAAGCAAATTACCCCTCAAACAGGAATATCCCCCGGAGTTCTTGGGAGGATTAACAAGAATTATAGATGTGAAACACCTAGTACAGTGCCTGTCACACCCGGCAATTATGATTGATCTCATAAGGACCATTCTAGGCTTGGGGAGAGAAGTTCATCAGCTTCTTTGAAATCTGCCCACTGCTCTACCAAACTATAACTTCACCCATTTCTCCATTCAAATTATATCAGAAACATAGAAAAATATTTCTCATTTATCCCAGGAGAGGACATCACGGTTTTAAGTAGTTAAATGATGTGCTTTAGGAAACAGCTGGGGTGGTGGTGGTAATTGTAACTGTCAGTGTTAAAGGAGGTTGGGAAGGATGCACATTGGGAAGGACATTGTTGGGGAGGAAGGGGGTCGAGGAAGAAGGGACAGATGCTTCGGAAGCACCCAGTTTCCAAATCATCTAATGTGTCCCAGGCCTGGGCAAACACGGTTGGGTGAAATCCAAGTGAACTGGGCTCATGATTCAGCAAGTGGTTTAATTCCATGAGTCATTTCTGGAAAAAGAAAATCCATACTGTGGCATTGGTCCTTTGCCTGACATCTTTCTACCTCATGAAACTAGATTGGGTTTTTTCAAAAATCCTTCTAGTTAATTTGAAGGGATAAACATCTAACTTTCCATTTTTGGACTTTTTAGTAGCATTGCTATTCACAATTGCTCAACGGCTCTAATTTACCTCAGAGGGTCATTTCAGTTGAATCCTTTGGCATGGGATGTCTGGGAGCTCGCATAGAGCCATTTCTCCAATTCTCATGGAACCGGGCTACATTTGAGTTTGCAATGAATATATATCCATTAATTGGAGGTCTGACTAGCTAATCGTGTGACTGGAAAAAGGATCAGGCACTGAACTAGACCAACACATATGTGATGAGTTGAGTAAGAAACACTGAAAAGGAATTTGCTTCATTAAAATAACCAATTTTCCAATTTTAACATGCAGAAAAAATATAGGTAGACAAATTCTGCAGACAAAAATTAGAGTTGTTTGTATTTAAAAAAAAATATGTCAAAAAAAAAAGTAAGGAAAGGAAAGGCTATGCCTGAGTGCATGGTGCATGTGTGTGTTTTCTCTTGAGTAACTCATGGTGCTTACTTACTCTGTGTGCCACTCAGCAATTCCCCTTCTGTGAGGACCTACAAAAGCAGATTAAAGTCACTGGTGGTGGTTTGACATTGACGTGATATAGGCTTGGACTCAGACTTCATTTTCACATAGATTTGGTTTTCAAATTAGTCACAGAATTGTGTCGATTTTGATTAGCCCTGTGTTGGAAGGGTGCTCTTCACTGTTCTCTCTCTTCCTCTCTCCTGTGCACTAATGGAACTATAATAATTAAATTTAAAAAATACACATTTATGACTGAGGTCCACACATTGTGGGTTGCCTAATTCTTTACTTCATTAAGGTATGCTTTGCAGTTGTCCTTTAAATAATGCTCTCTTCCAGGATCTTGACCAATAAAGTCTAGATTCATATACTACTTTTTCTGGAAACATATCTAGTGCGTTATACGATAGATATAGGCATTTTAAACCCATCAATAAATACAGAGGAGACCCAAAAAATGGCAATCCAACGCTTTGAGTTCAAGATCATCGTTGGGTCAATAAGAACGACCTACAGATCGCATCTAGAAGCAAAGGAATGGAAACACTGGGAGTCTTGTGCTGTTTTCTTCAAGCCCCTCGGCTTAACGTGGGCTATGCTGACAGTAACATCATAGTACCCCAGTCATTTGGAGTGTTTGAAATAACTTCTCTCAATCCTCTGCTTTCCTTTCCTTCTAAAAGGAAAACGGATACACACACACACACACACATATTTGTTTGGGAATGTAAGAACAATTGTAATAAAAATGATTTTTAAAATTCCATTGCTTTTTATTCAGATATTTCTTTGACTTTCAAAAGAAAAGGCAGTTTTATTTTAGCAATGTTAAGAATAGAGTTTGCATTGTTTTAACGCCTCCAGAAAGTCCTATTTTATAGTTGTGTTTAATTTAAATAAGTAATAGAAAACATTCAAACAAATGAAAATCTTTGAAAGAAGACTTTGAATTCCTAAGACACTAAAAATTAAGTCTGGGACTAGAAATCTTTGAGATAGTAGGGATTTTGAAATCAATTCTTGGTTTCTGTCTTTACTAGTATCTAGTCCTTTTTTTTTTTTTTTTTTTTTTAAGAATACCAGATTATATCAGTGTTTTGAAGCCATTTCTGCTGTATTTTTATCAAATGTGTTTCTATTAAACAAGGTGTAATGCAATTAGCATTATCAGTAGTATTAATACCCCTGCCATGCCCTCTAGCTGAGCACGTGGTATAGATGGGCCCTGGCAAGCACGGCTCATGAACTTCTCAGGAGAGTGCTGAAAGGAGGATGTTTTTATCCCATTATGACAATGAGAAAACCAAGGCTAAGGATGATAGCGTCCTAGGCCCAAGCTTACCAGGGAGAGCTGGCAGGGCTGGATCTCACCTCCACCTCTACTCAACCCTGAAGTTGGCCTTCAGACTGCTGGGCTGTCCTGACTCTGGCCCGAGAGTGGAACGACTCCATTCTGTCATATGCGCACAGCACCAAGGGCTTTGCTGGGCAGTCACAGCTCCCTCCAAATAGCAACTTGGGCAAATGCCATTTTCACCAGCTCCACTTTTCTCATTTTGAAGCCAAGGCCACCCTCCTTCCTTCCTTCCAGCCACCCTCCAATGAGGTATGAGTAAGACAGGCAACACCTCCAATGGAGGTGCGGTTGCGTTGGTGACCCCCAGAGTGTAAGCATGCACCTACCATTTCCATGGGTTTCCCAGACTTGGATCAATGTTGCTCTAAGTATCTGGCATGGACTGAGCCTTCGACTAAATAGAGACCAAAAATGACCTCTCTTTCTGGTAGGAAAGAAAGTTTTGATAAACAAAGGTACTTTTATAATCGGTACCATGTGAGACACCCCGTCCTTTAGATACCATCATCCTTATGACGAGAGCTGTCTGTACCAAGAAACAATGTAATTGGATGTATGTTTTCACAACTGAGGTTGGTTTCCCACTTGTTTGTTTGTTTATGTGGAAACAACTGTTTCAGCAAACAACTGTTAGGCTAACCCTTGTTAGTCTATCCATTCAATGTATTCGTGAGTAATACATTTAGTTCATTATTATTATAAACATAATTATAACAATAATATATGCTAATTGTACAGGATAAGAAAAGTACAGAACTGCACTAAGAAGAAAACAAAATAAATACTTGTTCTTCTACCATTAAGGAGTAGCTACTGTTAAACAGGTCTATGCATTTCTTTCCAGTATTGTTTTATGTATCTGTTTGTGTATTTACTTACACACACACACACTCACACACACACACACACATACACACGAAGCATATAGTACATGAAATGTTATATTCTGATTTTAAAACTACTCTATTTTCTTATATTATTAAATCTCCTTTTGGCCCATAATTTTGTAATTGCTTCCTAATATTCTGCCTTTTGGAACTTCAGTAACTTGGGCAACCACTTTCCTACTGCTAAATATTTTGGCTCTTCTTTCCCTCATTATAAACAAAATTGCAAGTCACTGGCCAATTTAGGCTAGATTCTCCAAAAGTGGATAATGAGGTCAAAGCATACACATGTGAAAGTTCCTGATAGGTACTAGCAATATTTTCTTGAAGGCTGTGTCAATTTTCATTCTTCGTCGTGTACAAGCTAAATAAACAAACAGACTTATTTTCTCATAATGAACTTGAATCCTTGCTATTTCCCTTATTATGAAATAGAACCTAAATGCTACAAAAGGTCAGATATATGTGACAACGTGGTAAAACATGAATATTTTTCATATATACAGGTAGACAAACATTATGAGACTGTTTAAAATTCAAAGTATTTCTTTTAAGTAAGCAATGCAAACAGCATCCCTGGTGAACCATCAGCCCCCATGGGGCTTCAGCTGGAGCCCCTGTGTACTGCTCTGCTGGCCAGCCCACCATCAGAAAGCCATATACTTTGAATCTGAGCGTCTTGCACTTATGTATTTATGTTCTCAAACACAGAGTTGGACAGGGCCACGGGAGAGGGGTTGGCCAAGGCTCACATGGGTATGACACATGCAAAAGTTCACCTCCTACCGCAGCAGCCGAGCAGCTTGTCTGGAGCGCCATGGACACACTCATACAGAATTACAGTGGAGAACACAATATTCGGTTCTGTGATCATCATTATGGTTGAGCAATATACTGTAACTCCGATTTCCAGAGTCCAACACACTGGCCACTGGAAGAACTCAAGTGACAAGACTCGCTCTAGTTTCTATTTCCCTTGCCTTTTTCACAAAATAGATCTACAAAATTAAGCTGTAGCCCACCATGCTGCTATCATCTTTCAGATTCTGAGTAGAGTCAATCTTAACAGCCCCAGCTTGAGAATGCATATGAAAGATGCCTATATAGGTTCCTACAAAACAGGAAATGATAAGGAGGAAAACAGGGTTATCAAAACAAGACATCATAGTTTGCACACAAAGCAAGTAAAGGTTAAAAACAAATGAGTCATAAACCAGAACCAAATGGAAATAGTTATCACCCCGGTTTTGCACTTCATTTACATTGATTTAGCTGGTTATGTAACTGTAATGAAACACTAAAATCACTAGACCTACAGTTCTATGAAAATAGCAGCTTCGCAAGCTTTCAATTTTCTATTTTCAATGACAGTTAATTCAACATTTCAAAGTGTACAAGTTAAATGAGACAAAGAATGATAAATAATGCTCCACAATTGCTGAAATCTGATTACAGTGGGATAAGAGCAGGCCAAATTCTACTTACACAAGTTTGGAGAGAGAGAGAGAGAGAAGAGAAAATAAAAGGGGAAGAAAAACTTAAATAAGTGCTTCCAGTTATTCTTCCATTAATAGATATAACACAAACAAGGAAACAAAGAAAATGCAAATGGTTCAGGATCCCATTTTACACTTAGGGGTGGAAATTAGCAAAACAGTTCCATCTTGAAAAAAAAAACGACAACAACAAAAATCGACTTCCATTTAAAAAGCTAATTTATGCACTCCTGAGTCCTCATACAAGTTAAGCAGCACAGAATATCACAGCAGGCATAGAACAACAGATCTTGAACCCTGCTGTGTTTGTTCAAGAAGGCAAGTTAAGCTATTCCTAACAGGAAACAAAAACAGGCAGTCAAGCTATTAAACAGGGATCCTTTTGCCACACCGTGCAGCCCTGAATGCATCAATTGCTGTTCCAAACAGGATTAGAGATGTGGTTTTCTTTAACTATGGTTTTGAGAAAAATGTGTATGCCTGCTCAGAATTCTCAGGCTGATATTAACTAATACAATACAAGCAAGACATAAAGCACTTTTAAAAACTCTAAGAAACTGTCTTTGACAAACTCCAAAGTTGTGTGAAGGCGGCATAAAACGAAGGCAAGGGGGTACCAGTGTGTGGAAAAGTTAACCCACATACACGGCTAAATTTGGAATTCTCCAGAGTATCCCTGCCTTTTAAGTACTCAAGGCCCCGTTCCACAGTAAGTTAACCACACAGTAAACAACTGGTGATTAGTTCCTACGGACAGAACCTACTTAAGTGACTAGGCACCTTGAAAAATGGACCACTTTTTTTTTTTTTTTTTTTGTTTTTTGCCGTGTATGAGTAGCAAATATGCATTTGCAAATGGCTTTGGGTAATTCTGCTACGTTATCATAATAAAATGGGATCTCCCAGATATTTCTGTAGAAATCAAGATGTACCATGTAAGGAAACAAAGGGAAATCTTTCTCACACGTGGACCTCGTTTCATTGTTGAATTCAAGGAGAATCAGTCCAATGGAGAAAGTGGTTCAATTCCCACCAAAAAGAACAGAACTGTGATGGCTTGAATGCATCTGGTCAATTGCTACATGGTTTTTAACCAAGACTTCAGGACACTGCCTATGTCTTTGGTAAAAATATTTAATGTTGATTAGGTGTATCACCAGTCAGTATTACAATCTTATACCAAGGGTTGAAATTTATAGTCTAGAAATTACCTTAGCAGTGCTTAAGAATCACCGGAAAAAGCAAAACAGAACACTTGTTTTTCAAACCATTGTTCTAGAAAATAGTCACAAAGGATTAGGAGATAAGTTATGTTAAGACTGTCGAAATACTAGAATCATGGAAACCTTAGCGTATAGACAGCAATCATTAATGAGTGCTACACATGAGAGGGACACTTTTCGCTGTAGATCAGTGGAGAGATTAAAATAAGCATGTTTACAGAGACATAACTATTTAAAATATTTATAGAGAAAACAGTTGCAGATGATACAAAGAGAGATTCCAACAAAAACACAGCACGGATGCAGACACCATATGGTCCAATGTATGCGCTCATGACCTCATGTGAAAAGCAGACTAAAGACGTAACAGCTGGAGATGCATACCTTTTACCCTCCGAACAACAAACTCTTGGGCTTGGAAGGGGCTCATTATAATCATGTCCATGGATGGGTGAAATCTACGGGCAATGTCAAAGACTTTGGGAAGAAATCTCTCAAACAATTGTCCCTGGAAGACTTTGCTTTGTTGGGATGTCAAGCCCAATCTGCATTTCTTCTGACTCTGCGTAAAAGGAGCAGTCAGGTAATGCACAGAGTTTCCAGTGAAATAGGAGGAGCGCCCCACACCTCCTGGGCTCTCTTTTTCATGTCCTGATTATTCACTGGGCTTGAGTCAGAACCACAAACCACTGCAGAGGTCCCAGACCACCACATCACGTATGATTGTTCCCTTGATCTCTAGAGCATCAGAATCCAAGACAAGCAAATGGTCACAGGGACTCTAAATTGGGCGAGTGTCCAGCGTGTCAGGCTCCGTGCTGGGCACAAGTAAGAGAAAGAACTCTCCTAAGAAAAAAGGAAGATTAACCTTTCATTCTTGTTAAAGAAACAAGAATCCCAAGGCTTAGAGAGGTTAAGTAACTTGCTCCCGGTCACAAATGGCTGGAGGTGGGACGACAGCCCACCACATTGCTCTGCCCACCAAGCGGCAAGACAGCACATCTGAGGAGACTTGCTGCTTGTAAAGACCTCCTCCTTCTAGTAAAGGACTCTGCAAGTGCCACTGAGGTGACACTGGGGAGAGGAAGGGAAAGAGTGTGAGGGGCAGGGATGCTCATACACCACCCGCTGACAGCGGCAGCTCCGAGGGAGGCTGCCTTTCATCTGCAGTGTGCTTCTTCTGCTCACCTGCTCTCACCTTCCAGCCCAGATACCTGAGGTTTATATTTCAACTGCTTCTCCAGAGAGCCGAATTGTCCAGAAAGTACCCCCAAGGAGTTCGGAAACCATTTCCTGCAGGGCTCTTAATAATTTTTAAGGTACAGGAAGTACCTTTTTCTATTTTAATAGAAAGAAGACAACTTGTAGCCATGGTGTGAGGACCAGGAGGCAAAGCAATGTCTTATTATATAGGGCGGCAGAAAAAGGCCTTGGGCCGGTCCACTGTCTTTTGGCGAAGGGGAAGCCATTGGGGAATGCTCCTCGATTCTGAATTTTCTATGATCACAATACCATGCTTCACTTGGCAGGGCACGTGATATGAGTCAATATCTAATGACAGAAGGAAAGCGTGCAGTGGGTTAAGTGCTAGTGAAGAATCACACGTTCCAGCAGCGTTTGTTCTTACCATATTCTGCGCTGGTTTGTTCTGAACTTTGTTTTAAAATTCCATGCTGATGGCCCCTAAATTCATGAGGAATCTTCTATAACAAAATGCCTTTGAATATGGATCAGTGGAAATTTGATGAATAAATGCCAGTAAGTTGAGGTTGGTTCGTTTTTAGGCACTGAATTTGTTAAGTCTCTTTACAAAGAAATTTCAAATGTGGGCAATTAAGTAAGCATGACCTATCAAAGATGCTGAGTCTTCCAGATAATCTGGAATTCTGATCATATGTTTACCCTGGAAGCTGTTGCTCTACTCAAATACTTTAACTTTAAATGAAGTGTTCAGTCCTTTTGTGATGGCACTGAAGTGTAATCAAACATTTCCACAAGCCAAGTCACACACTAGCACGGCTCTCTTTGTTTAAATATCTCAAATATATTTGAGTAATTGTGTAATGATTTCTAGGCCTCTGGTTGTCCATATGGTCTGAACAGACTGTCTTTTGTAGAGCAACTGTGCTATGTCTCTCAACGAGGAGAAACCAAATGATCTCTGCTCCAAACCGGAGCATTTGGGAGGTACTGCTTAAATTTCAGAGTGGCTCCCTACGTCAACTCCTGAAACAAAACCAACCCACATCTGACCCCCAGAAATCATCATCTTCTGGAAATCTTGCTTGTGTTTGTGAAATATACAAGAACAATGCAGCAGGCATCACGTGACATGTTTTCTGCCATAACTGTCCTTAGGATACAATGACATGCCATGGAGACGATACAGCAAAGCCAGCACTGCAACCACATGGAATCTTTCTGGACAGAGAACATTCTAGATGGTGAACCAGATCATCTCAGACAGACATGAGGACCAGTGAAAGGGTCTGGCCATTGGTAAGAACTCTGCTCTGATGCACTCCGGGTGGTATGAATGATGAGGCAAGAGAAGGAGCTGCTGATTTTGTAAATAATGAAACCCAAGGGCACTTTTCAGAGATTTGGCTAAACTTGGTTGATGGACCTTACTAATTCGTCACATTATCTGTCTTCCTAGGAAAGTATCCCAGGGGAAGACCTGGAATGCTACGTCTGAAGGAATGTGCCAAACTTACTCTTGACCTATTGTTTGAGAATTCTCAGCGAAATGGTTGGGCATAGATTCACCCCCAAACCACTGGCCACTACAGGATCCTTTGGTGGGATTAGCTTGGCAGGAGACAGTGGACAACTGCCTCTGTTGGCCTTTCTGTTCTTGTCCAACTTCTGAAGTTGTAAGAGGAAAACCATTTCACTGGTCAGGAGCAGTGCTTAGTGCACAAGACCATGAAGACATGCACGACGGGGGATGGCGGGGATGTGATGGAGAAGAGTTTACCTTTTGTGCCTGAGGGAGCTGAAAAGTAAGGGGAAAACAAAACAAAAGAAAAAAGAAAGAAAAATGCCATCATTACATAAGAAGGTAAGATTACCTGTAAAACTTCATTCAGCTGCCATTGGAAAATGGAAATACCAATAACGAGAGAAAAAGAGGAAAATAAAACCAAAGCCAGGTCATTTCCCAAAACAAAGCTTTAGTGTTGATGATTTCACCTGCTATTTGAATCTGTAGTATCAACAGCTAATCTGTGAGCACATGTTTTGGGAATCACCATGCCCAGGCAGTTTGATAACCTCCTAAAAGCTGGACCTGAGGTTCTTCTGCCCAGCGGCCCAAAGCACACACTTCCCAGAGCTGATCCCGTCTTCCTGTATGCCAACAGTTCCCACTGGAGGCGTCTGGAGTTGTCAAAACTGGGGGGATAGGAAGGAACAAGTGCTACTGGCCTCTGGCAGTTAGAGACCAGAGATGCTGCTAAATTGCTTACAATACACAGGACAGCCCCCACAACAAAGACCTCTCTGGCCCAAATGCCGATTACATCAAAGTTGAGAAACCCTGCTGTACATAAAGGTAAGACCATTAGAAGTAGCTTATGCTCTTAAAGTCAATTTTTCTTGCTTTGTAGCACATTAACTGTTTCCTTTATTGGTGGTTAAGGAAGCATGCTGAAGATTTTGTGCATTTGAAGTAAGCTAATATTCTAAGAACAACAAAAAGGCAGTCAGTTACTCCATAAAATAAGACATAATAGCTTTCCCAATGGCACAGGCAAGGAACGGAAGTCATAGATATGTGGAAAAGATGAACATTTATGAGACACATTTGTCTATTTTTCTATATGGAGACAATTAGGTGGTGGTTTAATGCCACAGTATTTGTGACTGCCATTATAGATAGTATGCAGTGTTTTAATAAACATCTTTCTAATCTGGAGTGGAATTACTATTATCCACATATTAAATACCAAATCTAGGAATTACATCATTTTCAAGACATACTTCTTGTCATACAGATGAACATTTATTGAGTGTGAACTTGTCATCAGGCACTGTGTTACGCCCTTTATTTATATTATGAAACAAAATCATAGCAACCCAGTACTAGGTACCCTTATTACCCCCATTTTACAGATGAAAAATAAAATGGAAATTTAAGGTGAAGTAATTGTACAATGTCCCATAGACACATTGGAAAGCTGGGTTGCCTGACTTTAGAATATACAAATTCAGTTCAACCCCCACACTCTTAAAAGCCACAAACACTTGGAAATTGTGACTGCAGACTTCCTGTTTCTTTCCAGTTTATAACATCAGAAATACTAGAAGATGCAAGACAACTGAACCAGACGTCCAAGGTCCCCATTCGAATCTTCTGCCTTTGCCATTCTTTTTTTCACCCTGGGTGGTATGCTCTCTCTCTATATGCCCTAAGACCAAGCCTGTCTTGAAACTATTCTAAGCCTCTGCCCATGTGGATGGAGCCCAGCAAAGGGCAGAAGGGATTAATCCACACCAACAAAATGTCTTGGATCTCAGAGACTTCTCCAGAATGGTCTAAAGAATTTTCATGAAGGGCAGATCCCAGCCTCTCCAACACTCACTTTTTTAAGCAATTTTATCCTGAAAGATCTACCAATTTAAGAAGACAGTAATACAAGCATGTTTTTCTGATTCTTTCCTCCTGGTTATGGCTGCCACTATTCAAAAAGGAAGTTCACAAGTTCCTCCAGGGCTTCTCAAGAGTTCAGAAAAAAATGTATCAAGAGGTGAGAAATTGAGCCTAAAATGAGGAATCACTTAAAGAAAAGTCTCTTAAATATTAAACATCTTTTCACACAACGGAAAAGAAACCTTGGGGATGTGAACATTAAGGGATAATGATAAATGTATGTTTCCTTAGGAAAGCATTTGTGTTGAATCACAGCTTATGTCATATGAAATGCACGGGGGGTGGGGGGTGAGAATTATAAATGTTTGATGAACCATAAAATAAATACCAAAGTTAAGTCCTGCACACACTGCCGGACTTGACAGGTTTCTTTGAAAGAAGAGCTGCCCTTTCTCTCTCTCTCTTTCTCTCTCTCTCTCGAAGTTTTATCTTAGCTGAGCAGAAAACACTACTTTTTAAGTCACCCATTTAAGCACATGAGAAGAAATCCTGGGAAGCAAAATGAGACACTAGGCTTTGTGGTGATGTCTTCAGTTTAAAACTGCCCTCAAACTCTCCGCAAAACATATATTTTCCTCAAGAAATAACTCATGAGAACAAAGAGCAACTTTCCTATCGGAGCTTTAAAATACCATAAATTACAGCTTGCAATGCCCTAAACAGGTCGGACCTCTGAGCAGCAGCCTCAGAATAGAACATAACAAATGTAGGTGCTACTGCTTGGGGGTTGGCTCTCTGGAGGACACACCACCCACCTGGCATCCCCAAACAGTGCGCAGAGCCCTGAGCAGGGAGCCAGACCAGCCGGACACTGGTCTACCCCGGTGTCTGGCTGCAGTCTTGAGGCCCATGCCTTCCAGCCTTTGGCCAGGGTGCTTGTCTGTAAAAAGGGATGGCGGAGGGAGGACTGGAGAATGGGCCAGATCTTGGGCGGCCAATAGGTTTTGCCTTGAGAGCCAAGTCTGACTGATTAGTAATGGCTGTCTGGAGGGCCATGTTGAGAAGGGTTCTGCAGTTATGTCTGAGTTGTGTTGGAAAGAATGTAATAGCCAATTAGCAATGTCTGTTGTGGGCCAAAAAAATAAGGAATAGCAAAACATATTCCTGGCCATGATGAGCTCTAAAGGTCTTACTGTACTTTTTCTTTGCAGTTCTGAGCACATATATGGTTTTTCTGTGATTTGTTTGTTGAGTGTCTCTCCTCTACTAGGTCGCAGGCTCCATTAGGGCATGAGGGTATCTGCCCTGGATGTAAGTCTCTATGAAGTTCTCCAAGCTGTGCCTGTGATTGGTGCTCACCTTGTTAAAGAAGGTATCTTATTAGTAGGGTATATGTAGGGTGAATGCCAGGGAAAGATAATGGGGCACTTGCCTTGAATTCACTTCCTTGTACCCACACACATACCAAGTTGATAACCAAAGCTGATGGCTTTCAGGAGAAAAATAACTCTCTCTGCCAGAAGGATAGATATGAAACCCTTGGATTCTCATGTGCCTGGCACAGGTTTCTGTATATGTGCTGACTGTCTTCCTGACCCATGGATGTGCATAAAACCAGCCTGGGAACTTCCCTTCATCACGGGGCCAGAGCTGAGGCAACTTCTCTTCTGCAAAGGACTTTTCTTCTTCAAAGCCACTTTGTCATGCATTGTCAACCAGGCTCTGGGTCTGTTTTCTCACTCTCTACATCAAGGTCTCCACAGCCAGCTTCAGGATCTTTGTAGGACAAATATCCCCAGATTGGATGATTCTATAACCAACGGTACACATCTTCTTGTCACTTTTTAAAAGGAGGGGCAAAGAAAGAAAGAAGTTATGGTATGCTGTGTGCGTGCACATTCCTAGAGAAAAGCTAGTTGCAGGATGCATTCATGTGATACTTCATATTCGAACATAGAAAGATGGAGAATTTGTCATTCAAGATAGAGTGGAGGAGAGGAAAGGAATAAAGATGAAGGTGGCAGTAATAATAGGAACAGCTCCCCTTTAGTGAACATTCTCGATGGACCAGGTTTGGCTAAATGCTTCACCATCTTGAGCAATGCTGCTTCTCACAGAGGAACCCTGGGTTAGATACAGTATCCTTCTCAGTTTCTAGATGAGGAAATAGATAATGCACTTGACCCGTGAACAACATAGGTTTGAACTGCATGGGTCCACTTAATGTGGATGTGTTTTTAATAACTACTGTAAATGTGTTTTTTCTTCCTATGATTTTTACTAACATTTTCTTTTCTCTAGCGTTCTTTATTGTAAGAATACAAGATATAATAAATATAACATACAAAATATGTGTTACTTGATGTTTTCTGCTATTGGTAAAGCTTCTGGTCAATAGTAAGCTAAAAAGTTATATGGGGAGTTTTGACCGTGTGGGGGGCAGGGGAGGTTGGTGCCCCAGCCCCCTGCACTGTTCAAGGGTCAACTGTATTTAGAATAGCTAAATACAGGGGGGTGGTAGATGAGGGTAAAGGGGATCAAATATATGGTAATGGAAAGAGAACTGACGCTGGGTGGTGAACACACAATGGGATTTATATAGATGATATATTACAGAATTGTACACCTAAAATCTATGTAACTTTATTAACATTTGTCATCCCAATAAGCTTGAATTAAAAAAAAAATAGCTAAGTACAAGATCATCTAGCCAAGAAATGCTTGCGCTGAGGGTCAAAGTCAAGTCTCTCTGCAGCCCCACCTTTGCTTTAAACGTCAGGCTCAAGGGGCTGCTTCTCATGAAGATGAAGGGTGATATTGCCCACCTATTCTCCTGCAGGACTTGGGGCCTGTCGGACCATTTCATCTGGGCTTCTCCCATATGAGAAAGTGGCAATGAGAAACCCTGGTACTACCCTTTATGGGAGAGTCTGGATAGAAGACAGAGAATGCAGCCTACCATGTTTCTCAGCATGTGATGTGATATATGGTGTAGCCTAAATGTTTACCATACCCTCTCCTGTCACAGACATTGACATCTGTTCTTTCTTCCTCCTGGAACCCTCACTCTACACCTCCTCCCCTGCTGAGCTAACACCTCTGCTTCTTTGATCAGTTGTCACTCTCAGAGAAGGCTTATCTGACTCCCGTATCACATGCCTTCCTCACATGCCCTCATGCCACCACACACCTCCATTTCATAGCATAGCTACTGCCAGTTGCAGTAGCTGCTATTTTGCCCTTTTCTATCAGTAACAGAAACCCAACTTTTAGAGTTTAGGGTTTAGCTAAGCCAGGCTCAGCTAATGGACCTTATTGGAACTTGGTATGGCTAAGTGATTCAGTTGTGGCCTATCCGTGGATGTGGCTTTTCCAGATAGTGTCCTTAAAAGGACTCCCTTCATCCTGCTGCCAGGAATGTTGATATGATGGCTGGTGCTCTAGTAGTTATTCTGGACGATGAAGTTATTTTGAGGATGGAAAGCATACACTAGGACGTTGAGGACAGTAGCAATGACAGGCAATCACGACAGCCAGCGCATGCTATCCCCCATTCCAAGGCTTTTACCTATATTAGGTTACTGAAACCTCACAAACACCTTATTAGGCAAGTTCTATTATTACCCCAGTTTTGCAGATGATAAAACTACAGGGTCACACAGCCAGAGAGCAGCAAAGAGGGGATTTGAGAAGGGAGGCTAGTGAAAAGGCTATTAAATAATTTAGAGGAGAGATGGTGTAGAAATGGATCAAGATGCTGGTGGTGAAGGTGGCAGGAGGTGCCACCTAGATCTATTGGCGAGCAGAGATGACAGACTGGATGATAATATGAGAAGAGAGACATCAACGGTGTGTCCAAGGTTTTTGGCCCAGGTACATGCGAAAATGGAACAGCCATTTTCTGAGAAGAGCAAAACTATGGGAGAAGCGTATCTGAGGGAAAATATCAGGAGTTCAGTTTTGTCTAAAACTGACAATTTTAGGACGTCCACTGGCCTTGCAGGCAGAGGTGTACGGTAGGTGGCATGGCCACTGTCCATATGGAGACAAGGTCACCTAAGGGAGTGGAGTGAGTGCAGGTAGAGGAGAGTTCACATCTGGGGACTGAGTCATGGGGTGGGGGTGGGGTCCCACCAGTTCGAGACTACTTGCTGCGGTGGGCTAGGAGAGGGGCCGTGAGGCACCGTGGGCAAACAGAAAGAGATACAGGTGAGTTCTGAGTCCCTGAGGCTAAATAAAGGTGTCTCAAAATGAGACAGTGTGTCCAGCGAGGGAAGGGAGTGTTTTTGTTTTAACTTCCCTCATTTGCTTCGTTTCAATGTCACAGTTCCACGGAGAGTCACGGGGACAACTGAGTGGACATCCATTGCTCTTGCTCAACAAAGTTCCAAAACTCGTTGGACTTTTTCAAAAATAAAACTCCAATTAAAGATCTATTGATCAAAACAACACATTTCACTATAAAATATATAAAGACCAAATGGGAAACAAAGTGTTTTCCTGCCAACTGTGTAAAACAAAAAACGCCTGGCCTACATATGTTTATTCCATTTGTAAAACTGGCCCTTTGCCTCAGGCCTTATGAATGAGCGATAGATCCCTGTTCGCTGCAAAGGTTCCTTGTGTTTATTTTTTTCTTGTTCATGTTTGCATTTATAATCTTCCATTCTTCCTCATTAAGCAAAGGGGGATAAAGAACCCACTCTTCTATATATCAGAGGAAGTTCTGTTAATTGGCTTAAACTCCAAAACCTATGCCAAGGAGGGGAAGATCTCTGGTGAGTTAAGATTTGGTGGTGCAGGTTCTGTCCCACATCCATCCACTTCTGCCACCCCCCACCCCCGGGCGAGCCATCATTGTTACTCATCTGTCTCCTCACTTATATTCCACCCCCAATCCTTTCTCTACACTGCATCCAGAATGATCTAACAGTGGAAGCCTGGTACTTTGCCAGCCCTGTTGTCCAAACCTTCCTTGCTAACCTCAAAGCCTTTGTGGGGCTTTCTGTGATTGGCTGATGCTCTGCCCTCCTGCCCATGTCAATTTCCTGACGCCCTCCCACAGCCCCAACACCTCACTGATCCCAACACATCTGTCAGATTTCAGCTCTGATGGCACCTCCTCTGACGGGAGCCCTTGTCTTAACTCAAGTGTCTTTCTATGACATCATCTTGTTTATTCCTGTTTCAGGATTTATTACATTCTGTAATCTTCTTGTTTATTTTTTTATTACCTCTCCAGCTAAGAACTCAAGCTACATCCGGGGGCCACATCTATCTTCTTCATTGTTTATCACTATGGACTACACATGTACTGTAAGAATTTAGTACATATTTGTTGAAGGGGTAGGGGAAAGAGAAGGGAAGGGAAGAGAAAGGAAGGAGGAAGGAAGAAGGAAGGAAAGAGGAAGAAGGAGGGAGAGAAAAAGAAAAGAAAGTTAAAAATAGAAGAAAAAAGGAAGAAAGGAAAAAGAAGGAGGGAGGAAGAAAAGGATGGAAAAGGGAAGAAGGAAAGGGAGCAGAAATGAAGGAAGGAGGGAGGGCCTTGGAGTTCAGTAGATCAGGTATCTAATTCTACCCCTACCACTTACCAGTTGTGAAGACTTGGGCAACAATATATCATCTTTGAATTTCTCATCTCTACAGTGGTAGCAATAACACCATTTCATTGGATTAAGGTGAGGATCTAATGAGATAAATACATGTTGAGAACCTACTAAAGCCTCTGACAAGTAATGGTTGCTGTTTATACCTCCTGACCTTGAAACCTCTAATTTTCAGGGTTGGTCCCAAGCTCATGGTGTGTGAGAGTTTAACTAATACCTCATGGTCCACAGAGAAGCCCGTGGGCCTGGGCTCACGAGCCCCCTCAATGGGCCGTCACTCCTTCACAGTGGCTTACATAAAGAAGTGGTAAGGACTGAATAAGGCGCTTTAGACAGCGTGTAACTCTGACAGCGGACATGTGTCTCTTTGTTCTCATCGTAATGCCTTTCTTTCATAGCAGTCCCCATGCTCTGGGTAAGGAAGGCTCTGCTCCAAGGAAGGTTCAAGCTCCACAATGTGGACCAGACCTAAGCCAATCAACTCATCACCCTTTCCTGGCCATAGCAATTAGCTCAGAGTAGACATGTGATCTAACCTAATCTAATAAGGACTTCTATAGAAGTAATCAAAAATTACCTCCCTCTCACGCTTTCTCTCCTCTTCCAACTAGAGCCTGCACTGCTGGGGACAGATTATCAATTGGGGTCTGAGAGTGAAGCCAATATCATGGAAGGCGGGGCAGTCAGATGGAAAAAACTCAGCGCCAATGATATCATTTGAGCTCCACATGCATCCATGGGACTTCGCTTCTAGTGGCTTCCAGCTTAGTACGAGCCATGGAGGCATCCTGAAAACACTGAGTTTTCCCCCATTATTTCCATAGATACCTGCAGCTGGCCATCTCTAGTACATGCCATGGCTGCTCACAATTAAATTTTACTCATACAAATCAAGGGATTCATCAAAATATTTCCATACTGTTTGCTCAGCTTCAAAATTACTCAGGAGTAATTTCCTCAAAAGATTTCCAATGCAATGTGTGAAATTTCCTTACAACCACACAGGGCGTCATATTTCTCAAAAGTCTGGAAGCCATTTTGGTCTTTATGATAATATTAGGTAAGTCATGAGACAAAAGGGTATCTCTTTGTGCCATTCTCTTTGTCCTTAGAATCTCCTTCTCCCCTGGCCTTAGCATGCGGGTCAGTTTACTTTCTTTACTCCATACTCCTTCTCTTTCTTCTTAAATGTTGGAACTCTGCTGCTTATTCTATAATCCCTAATTGAGGCGACTGCCCCAAGTCTCATGGCTTCAATCACTTCTTTGTTATGGCAGTGCTGATGAAGGAGGAAAGAATGGAAGTTGTCTAGAGATAGAAAACCTTGCGGAGTGGAAGGAAAGAACAAAAACGAGGTCAATTAAAAAAATACATATATAACTCACTTTTCTACTTCAAAATTATTCAAATCCCCATTCCAGTTTTTGCTTAATATCCTATAAATCCTTCAAACCTTGTTAGAAAGACACATGGGGAGAAAGACACATGGGGAGAACGGTGTCTTCCATATTGTCTTGCTATTATCAGCTTGGGTGTTATCTTACCTGACCATATGCAATTTATTAGTGATTGCTCAACACCTAGTTTGGTGTACAGATGGAACTTTATTTTTTCCAACAGTATGTTTAAAAGCAAGAAAAATATGGCCAGAAACACTCTTCTTTGCAACACATATACTTTTTAAAGTGTTTCTTAAAAAAAAAAAAAATCTCACAAGCAATACGTTTTCCTTGTAGAAAATTAGATATAAGATATAGGCAAAAGGAGACATTTAAAGCCACCTATGATGCTAATATCCATTGTTGATCTCAGTCAACAGGATGTTAAACAACTGCACAATATTCAATTATTTGAAGGTATACTAAATTACTTATTGAATTCCTTATTATTAGCTGAGTTATATTCACCTTGTCACTAACACAAATGACAGTGTAATTAACATCCTTATAGTGTAAATATCCCTGTAATAATAAACATCGCTGTAGTGAAATTGTTCATACACATTCTCAACTTCTCAAGAAGCTGAATTATTAGTTAAAGAGCACTGTATATTTCAATCCAAATGTTCTCAAGAAAAGTTGTCCTAATTTACCCTCTGACTAGGATTCTCTCTTTCTAATGTTCATTTCAGCACCCCTAAGCCAACACTATGTATTATCAACTCAAAAACTTCCCAGTAATTTTTAAAAATAGATTAGATGGATGGGTTTTTCCTGCGGTCCAAATAAGTTAAAGACAAAGAGAATATTCAAATTCAAAATTCCTGAATGGCCAAAGGTCAGATTTTTCAAACTTCACTTCGGATGAAAAAATCTGATGTTTTTGTTGTAGCAGTAGAGCCATGCCTAGATGAAAGGCAAGCCTGCATAAATTCTTCACTTGATGGCAGACATTTTTTGGGACGCTGGAAATGTGGATTATTAATGGGCAGACCAGAACAATTCTCACATTACATATAGCTAAGGACTATCGGCTCGGGCAAAACTCCAGACATTTTGCTCATTATAATGTTCTGAAAATTCTCACAATAAGAAGTCATTTCTCATCAGGCTTGAACTCCGCATGGTATTGTAAAAATAAGTTTCCAATTAAAATTGTCATTCTTCAGCCTTATTTTGGGTGGTAATCTTGTTGATAAATTGTCTGGACTTCTGGCAGTGTTGGGGAGCCTGTGGTCCTGCCAGTTCCCTATGAGAACACAGGTTGGTAGAAGCAGAGGAAATTTGGCGAAGTCCAGATAAAACCACCACCATGATGCATTCGTATTTCCTGCTTGGGAACCACATTGGTCCACATGGCAATCCAGGGATCAGTTTAGATTAAGGAAAGTCTGATAGGGAAGGAAGTTCTTTTCTGCAGGATTCATTTTGGAAATATCTGAGCAGGATGCAAATCCACTCAGACCTTCTCCTGAACTCCCACCCGACCAGTGTCACTTTTCAACTTTGTGACTACTTCCAGTTGGATGTTCTAAGCTTCTGGTTTTAATTAAAACTTAATTTGCAAAAAATGTTTCATAATTTATGCATGTCATGTAATTCCTCTGAGACTATGAACCTGGAGCCAACTCAGGGCTATATAAGGAAACACTGTAGTGAGAAGGTTGAGGGAGGAAAGGGAAGTAGGAAGAAAAGTACCAACAGAGGTGTAACAGAGGAAGGTATTGATACTTTCCTTCCGCCTCTCACCACCTGGATCTGCAGCCACCTGGGAGAGACATGGGCCTTGATGTCTGAAAGCAGAGAGCACATATGACATTGCATAGACTCAGAGAACCAGAAGAATCAGCAATGAGCAGAGTGGCCTTCCAAGGAAGGCCTTATGAGGGGAGACAGTGAGCAAAGATCTTGAAACCCTCCCAAACAGATGAATTGGTTCCCACCCTCCCCACAAAAGGAGGCAAAGAAAACCCTCAAAGGAGGGGCACGGATTGGTGGGAACTCTCTCTTTGGAGAGAAGCTCTGGTGGGTGCCACTGTTTCTTTCTTTCTTTTGTTGTGCTCTTTTCCCATGTGGCTGGCTTGGTGCAGGTGGGCACTGAATCTATCCCTTTCCATTAACCTGGCTAACATCATTCACCCTGCCCTGCCATTCCTCTTGAGATCCAGCCAGCCCTGCCCAATCCACTTGTCCTGGTCAGAATCTCTTCCAAGCAGCTCCAGAACCACCACACGCAGTGACCAGCCTCAATTCCCATCGAAGGTTTTCCCAAGTGGGTCCAAGCCATGCAAAAGCAGCAGCTGGCCTTGGCTTACATCACAGTCTTCCCCAAGCAACCCCAAGCCCAGCATAAGCCTCGACTCACATTGAAGCTCTTACCAAGTGGCCCCAAGGCCCCAAAGGGCAGCCTTCCTTGGCTCACACCGTAACCTTTCCAAAGCAGCCCAAGCCTGGCACAAGCAGCAGCCAGCAGTGGCTCATACCAGAGGCCCTCCTAAGAGGCTCAAGACCTGACACACCTGGCAGCCAGCCTTGACCTGCACCAGAGCCACACCTCCAACAACCAACACACCTGACAGACAGCCTCAGTGGTACCAGAGCTCCTCTAAAGCAGCTCCTACTCCAGGGGGCAAGCCCTCAAACACCAGGTTGTCAAAAGTAATCATGGCTGGTCCTTGCATCCAGTCCACCTGAGGGTCAACCCCATCCACCATGATTGCAGTGGGCATGCCCAAGGTGACTGCAGCTCTACTACAATAGGAGGACATATGCAATCACACCGGGGACATCCCTGGAGCACTTGGCTCTGATGAGTGGGGGGGTTGTGGCACTGAAACTCACAAGATACCTTCTACAAAAGGCCATTTTTTTCAAGACCGGCAAACGCAGTGGACCTACCTAACACATACAAACAAACATAGAGAGACAACCAAAATGAGATAAAGGAATATGTTCCAAATAAAAGGTCAGGACAAAACCCCAGAAAAATAACTAAACAAAATGGAGATAATCGATCTATCAGATAAAGAGTTCAAAGCAATGGTTATAAAAATGTTCAATGAACTCAGGAGAAGAATGAATGAACTTAGTGAGAACTTCAACAAAGAGGCAGAAAATACAGAAAAGGACCAAAAAGAACTGAAGAATACAATAGCTGAAATGAAAAAAAAAAATGCATTAGAGGAAATCAACAACAGATTAGATGATGCATAAGAATGGATCAGCAATCTGGTAGACAAAGTAGTAGAAATCACCCCATCAGAACAGCAAAAAATAAATAAATAAATAAAAATAGTCTAAGGGACCTCTGGAACATTCAAGCATACCAACATTCTCTATAGGGGTCCCAGAATGAGAAGAGAGAGAGAAAGGGACAGAAAACCTATTTGAAGAAATAATGGTTGAAAAATTCTCTAACCAGGTGAAGGAAACATACATCTAAGTCAGGGAAGCACAGTGAGTTGCAAACAAGATGAACCCAAAGAGGCCACACTAAGATACAATGTAATTAAAATCCCCAAAGTTAAAGATAAAGAAAGAATCTTAAAAGCAGCAAGAGAAAAGTAGCTTGTTACACACAAGAGAACCCCAATAAAGCTATCAGATGTTGTTTCAGCAGAAACTTTGCACGCCATAAGGGAATGCCACAATATATTCAAAATAATAAAAAGATAAAACCTACAACCAAGAATACTCTAACTAGCAGGGTTGTCATTCAGAATTTAAGGAATAGTTTCCCAAAAAAGTAATAGCTAAGAAGTTCATCATTACTAAAGCAGCACTACAAGAAATGTTAAAAGGACTTCTTTACACAAAAAGGGAAAAGGCAAAACTAAAATTAATAAAGTGTAGGGAAAAAACAATCTCATTGACAAACGCAAACATTTTGTAAAAATAGTGGCTCAACCAATTAAAAAGCTAGTATTAAGGTTAAAAGACAAAAGAAGTAAGACAATGTGTAACTACAATCATAAATTAAAGGATACACACACACAGAAGATGTAAAATATGAGGTCAAAAATGTAAATGTGAGTAAAAAAAATTAATGGTTTTGAAATGCGTTCAAATTAAGCAATAATCAACTTAAAATAGGCTGTTATATATGAATCTCATGGTAGCCACAAACCAAAAACCTATAATATGTATACAAAAACAGAAAGAAATCCAGACATATCACTAAAGAAAGTCATCAATATATAACAGCATAGAATAACAGAAGAAGAAAGGAACAGAGAAGACCTATACAAACAACCAGAAAACAATTTACAAAATGGCAAAAGTACATACCTATCTATAATTACTTTAAATGTAAATGGACTAAAGACTCCAATCAAAATACATAGGGTGGCTGGATGCAAGAAAACAAGACTCATATGCCTGCTGTCTACAAGACACTCATTCTGATTGAAAGACACACAGAGACTGAAAGTGAAGGTATGGAAAAAGATATTTCATGCACATTGAAACAAAAGGAAAGCTGGGGTATAAATACTTTTATCAGGAAAAACAGACTTTAAAACGAAGACCATAATAGAAGGACATAACATAAAGATAAAGAGATCAATCCAACAAGAGGATATAACACTTATAAACACACCCAACATAGAAGCACTTAAAAACATAAAGCAAATATTAACTGACAAAAAGGGAGACACTGATAATACAAACAATAATCGTAGGGGACTTTAACACCGCACTTACATCAATGGATAAATGATCTAGACAGAAAATCAACAAGGAAACAGTGACTTTAAACAAAACAAAAAATGAACTTAATAGATATTTTTAGAACATTCCAACCAAAACCAGCATAATACATATTCTTATCAACTGCACATGAAACATGTTCTAGGATATACTTAATGTTAGTCCATAAAACAAGTCCCAATAAATTTAAGAAGATTGAAATCATATCAAACATCTTTTTCAATTACAACAGTATGATATTAGAAATCAAATACAATGAGAAAGCTGGAAAAAAGCACAAACACATAGAGCCTGAACAACATGCTATTAAACAATAAGTGGGATAATGAAGAAATCAAAGGGGAAAATACCTTAAGACAAATGAAAATGGAAATACAATGATCCAAAATATATGGGACACAGGAAGAGCAGTCCTAAGAGGGAAATTCATAGTGATTCAAGGCTTACATCAAGAAACAAGAAAAATCTCAAACAAACATTCTAACCTTACATGTAAAGAAACTAGGAAAATAACAATAAACAAAGCACAAAATTAGCAGAAGGAAGGAAATAATAGAGATCAGAGTGGAAAAAAATATTATATAGAGACTAAAAAACAATAGAAAAGATCAATGAGACCAAAAGTTGATTCTATGAAATGATAAACAAAATTGAAAACCAGACTCATCAAAAAAAAAAGAGAACCCAAATAAATATAATCAGAAATGAAACAGAAGTGACAACAGACACCAGAGAAATACAAAGAATCATAAGTGAATACCACAAACAACAATATGCCAACAAATAGGACAACCAGAGAAATGGATAAATTCATAAAAGCATACAATCTTCCTAGACTGAATCAGGAAGAAAAAGAAATCAGACCAATTACTAGTAAGAAAACTGAATCAGTAATCAAAAACTACCAACAAACAAAAGTCCAGGACCAGACAGTTTAAAAGGTGAATTCTATCAAATATTTAAAGAAGAATTAATGCTATTTCAGAAAAACTATTCCAAAGAATTGAAAAGTTGGGAATACTTCTAAATTCATTCTATGAAGCCAGCATTACCCTGTTACCAAAACCAGACAGAAAGAAAATTACAGACCAATACCTCTGATGAATATAGGTGCAAAAATTCTCAGCAAAGTATTAGCAAACTGAATTCAACTATACATTAAAAGGATCATACAACATGATCAAGTAGGATTTATCACAGTTATGCAAGTATGGTTCAAGATAGGCAAACAATAAATGTGATACACTACATCAGCAAAACAAAGGATAAAAATCAAATGACCACCTTAATATAGACAGAAAAAGCATCTGACAAAATACAGCATCCATTTATATTAAACCCCTCAAGAAAGTGGGAATAGATGGAATTTATCTCAACATAATAAAGGCCACATATGACAAACCCACAGCTAGCATCATACACAATGGTGAAAAGCTAAAAGCGTTCCCTTAATACCAGGATTAAGAAAAATATGCCCACTCTCACCAGTTTTATCCAGCATAGGTATTGGAAGTCCTAGCCACAGCAATCAAACAAGAAAAAGAAATAAAAGGCATCAAAATTGGAAAGGAAGAGGTAAAACTGTCACTATTCACAGATGACACTATAGTATATAGAGAAATACCTAAAGACTCCACAAAAAAAGTATTAGAGTAAATGAATTCAGGAAAGTTGCAGTTTACAAAATTAATATACAGAAATCAGTGGCATTTCCATACACTAATAATGAATTATCAGAAAGAGAAATTCAGGGAACCAGCTCATTTACAATTACATCAATCAATCAATCAATCAAAATGCCTAGGAATAAATTTAACCAAGGAGATAAAAGAGCTGTACTCTGAAAACTATAACACATTGACGAAAGTAATCAAAGAATACACAAATAAATGGAAGGATATACCATGCTCATGGATTGCAAGAATAATACCATTAAAAGGTCTATACTACCCAAAGAAATATACAGATTCAATGCAAGTCCTATAAAAATAGCAATGATATTTTTCACAGAACTGGAACATATAATTCTAAAAGTTATATAGAACCACAAAAGACTCCAAATAGCCAAAGCATTCTTGATAAAGAAGAAAAAGTTGGAGATATCACACTGCCTGATTTCAAACTATACTACAAAGCTATAGTAATCAAAACAGCTTACTGGCACAAAAACAGACACATAGATCAATGGAACAGAATAGAAAGCCCAGAAATTAACCCACATTTACATGGTCAATTAATCCATGACAAAGTATGCAGGAATATATAATGGGGAAAAGATAGTCTCTTCAACAAACAGTGTTAGGAGAAATGGATAGATACATGCAAAAAAAGAAAGACTGGATCAGTTTTTTACACCATCCATGGATTAAAGACTTAAATGTAAGACCTGAAACCATAAATCTCGAAGAAGAAAACATAGGCAGTAAACTCTCTGAAACTAGTCTTAGGAATATTTTTCTGGATATGTCTCTTCAGGCAAGGATAACAAAAGGAAAAAAAAATAAGCAAATGAACTATATCAAACTAAAAAGCACTTGCACAGCAAAGGAAACCATCAACAAAACAAAAAGACAACCAACTAAATGGGAGAAAATATTTGCAAATGATACATTCCAGAAGGGGTTAATAGCCAAAATATATTAAAAAAGAAAAAACAAAACAAAACAAAACAAAAAAACTCATAAAACTTAAAACCAAAAAAAAAAAAAATCAAATTAAAAAAGGGCAGAAGACCTGAACAGTCATTTCTCCAAAGAAAACATACAGATGGCCAACAGACATATGAAAAGATGGTCAAGATCACTAATCACCAGGAAATGCAAATCAAAATCACAATGAGATATCACCTCACATTTGTCATAATGGGTATTATAAAAGTCAACAAAAAGCAAGTGTTCATGAGGATGTGGAGAAAAAGGGAACCCTCCTGCACTGTTGATAGGATTGTAAATTGGTACAGCCACTATGGAAGACAGTATAGACATGCCTCAAAAATTAAAAACGTAACTATCATACGATCCAGCATTTCCACATCTGGGTATTTATTAGAAGAAAACGAAAACACTAATTTCAAAAGAAATATGCATCTCATGTTCATTACAGTATTATTTACAATAGCCAAAATATGGCAACAGCCTAGGTGTCTATTGATAGATGAATGGATACACGCATCTATACTCCCTCACCACACACATGCAATGGAATATTACTCAGTCATAAAATAAAATGAAATCTTGCCGTATGCGATAACATGTATGAACCAAGAGGGTATTGTGCTAAGTGAAATAAGTCAAACAAAGACAAATATCCTATGATTTCAGGAGTTATATATGGAATCTAACTAGAACAAAACAAATGAACAAATAAAACAAACAGAAACAGACTCATGATACAGAGAACAAAGGGATGGTTGCCAGAAGTGGGGTAGGGGAGTATGTGAAAAAGGAGAAGAGGAATAAGAGTTGTAAACTGGAACAAACATCCAGTTTACAAAAAATAATAATAATAATAAGCCATGCATATGTAATGTACAGCATAGGAAAAATAGTCAATATTATCATAATAACTTTTTTTGGTGACATATGGTTACTAGACTTACTGTGGTGATCACATGGTAAGGAATATAAATGTTGAATCACTATGTTGTACACCTGAAACTAATATAATATTGTATGTCAATTTTACTTTGGAAAAAAAAAAACCCTCAGAGAAAAACTAATGAAAACTCAAGAGTTTGCAATGAAACCATTACTTCACTCAACAGATGTCTTCAAGAGAGAATTTTCAGGGATCTGCCAAACTGTTGAATCACAGAGAAATCTGTGTAACAACTTAACTAGAAATATTGTGTACCCAAGAAAGAGGACTAGAAAGACCCTCCCCTCAACATACATCCTTTGTTAATTGTAAAATGAATGAATCTCCAGTCACCTTTCATATCTACGGTAGAAGGAGTATAGAGACAGTATATGACATAGTACAAAAAATCAAAGGGGCCAGAAATAAAGGTAAACATGGATTCTTCACACTCACAAAGAATGGGCCAGAAGGTCAGTGCTATATTTTTCAGTGGCCAATCTGGTAAGTTCACATTTCATTGACAGATTATCTCTATTTCTAACTCTATATCTATAACTCAAAGTTACAATTTGGCCCTTCCATTTTCTGTCTCTTATGAAAAACTTAATAATCTATTAAGTAAGAGCAAAAGACTATGCAGTTCTTTCATCCATTAAGCCTGTATCTCCATGAGTGAATGCATTATACAGTCAACGGTAAAGGTGTGAGCTGGGGGTAACAGACAATTCTCTGTAGATATTCTCAATTAGGGGATCCTTCAGGAAACTCCCAGCTCTGTGATTCTAGTCTGTGATGAGTCCATGATTCTAGTCTATGAGAAATTCTTTCTATGAAAAATCTATGAACATTTCCTTCTCTTACATATTGTTTTCACCTGGGCCCATCAGTAAATATATTTTATATTTACCTGAACAGAGAAAATGCCGTCAAAGCTATGTGTTGAATGATATTAGTTCTCTTTTTGCATCTAAGCACTGTTCAAGTCAAGACTGAATCCTATTTACTAACAATGAGAGCTTGTACAGTCAGTGCTTACTGTATGTCAGGCCAGGAGCTAAGGCATCTGGATGCATCCTCATGAGAAATTCTCATGACAATTCGAGGGGTCAAATACAATCACCTACATTATAAAAATGGGAAAACTGAGACTGACCCAAAACCCTGTTTTTTTGACCCAACAGGATAAACAAGTAAAATAATTCAATTGGTCTTTTCCTAAAAACTCAGAATAATATTCATGGATAATGAAGTGAACACGAAGTAAAAATAAAAATGAAATGGTCTGCTTGCCAGTAGAGTAGGAGAGGGTTTTGTCCTCCACTCAAGTCTACTGACACACTGAATTCCATACTACTTCAGACTTATTTTGGTCATGTCTAGAAAAGAAGAAGTCTATTAATATGCTGGGACTGCTGATCTCTCAAACTACATTTTAAACCCCAACCCCCAAATCTGGCGTTTGGCAATTTTTAAAACACATTTTGCCAAACACATGTTCCTATAATTTTGAAGTCCATGTGTATTTCCATTGGAATTTTTCTTATGGTTTTGATTAGCTTACAATTAAATCATAAAACAGAGTAACTCTTGTCTAATATCTTTATTTCCTAGTGACTTTTTTGTCATTTTATAGGACCTTTTTTCTCTTAAGTTAAGAAAGTCAGGCCTTATCAGTGACACTTGGCCCACATCTCTAAGAGGCCAATAGGCTTCTGAAATTCACACTTAAGAACTAGAGGAATCCAAATGCCAAGACCTGAGCTACAAAATGCTGTCATTTATATTGAGTAGATAAGTTAGGTACCATGGTTAAGAAACTTAAAAAAAAGAAAAAAAAAAGGAAGTATAAAAAAGGAGGGCTATCACACAACTAAAATGACTTAGTATAGTATCATATTCAAATACAAATTATCTCAATGTCATATCCAATAAATTGCCATTGTCTTAAAAAAGTTTTGTAAAAAGATAAGCATTATTCTCTGGTAAAAATTAATTCAAACACAGTATGTTTTTAAATCTTGAATACGAATGAACAAATTAATGTAATGCAACAATCTAGAAGATAAAATAATCATTGTCATCTTTTATTTTTAAATTTTTACTGTGGTCACATGGAATTAAGTACTATTGGATTAGCCCTCCTGACACAAACAGCTAGAAAACTGGACACAATGCAAAAAAAATAATAATAATAATAAAGTGTCCTTTGATATTGGTCAACAATCAGCACAGACTTTGCTTGTGAAAGAAGGCAAAAAAGTGAGGTGAGACTCATGATCACTTCAATACTCTATGTGGCGGTGTTTATAAGACCCCAGAGCAAGGCAGGTGAACCCAAGCAAGGGCTGGTAGTTGTGCTGAACTGAGGAGGAATGAATCAGAGTTGAAGGCTGTGGTGGCTATAATTTGTAATGGAGAACACCAGAAAGAGAAAACTATACAGAGGAAGAGCTCCAGAAATCTAGGGAGCGGTCCTCTTGAATCTTTAATTTAATACTAAAATGTGCATGTATAAGGTGAGACTCCATGAGGCTGGGCAAAGCACAGTTACAGAAGGGAGAGGAGGGGAACTGTAATGAAGCTGTAAGTGAAAAAAATATATATTGGACCTCAAACATGGTTGGGAATTTATAAGTTCCAAGCAGCCACTATAGAATACCGTGTTAAACACCTGGGACACTCAATAAGAACCCCCGAAAGTCTGTGGCTCGAATTAGAAATAAACTAACCCTAGAGTGAAAGATGCACCATACCTGCCTAACCAAAGCTTAAGATCAAAAATGTAAAGGTCCAATCTGATACATAAGTAAATTAACCGACAACCAGAGCAGAACTCAATACTTGTTAAAGGAAGACAACAAAATCCAGACACTCAAAAACATAATGCCCGCTATCATGATGTCATGATGTTCAACAGCTAATAAAAATTACTAGACATAGAAAAAGAAAAATGTGACTCATGAGAGAAAAAAAAAAAGTTAATCAGTAGAAATATACCCAGGAAAGATATAATTGGAAAACATGGACTTCGAATCGGCTATTACAAATATAATCAAGAACATAAAGGAAAACTGAACATTATGAAGGGAGAAATAAAATCTAAAAACAATGCCAAAAAACACTAAAAACCAAAACTAAATAGGACTCAGATTTGAAAAATACAATACTTAAAATAAAAAAAGTCACCAGATGGGCTTAACAGCAAATTAGACATTTCAGAGGAAAAGATCAGTGATCCTGAAAGCAAAGAAATTAAAATAATTGAAACTGAAACAAAGCAAGAGAGAAAAAAGGAAGGTTAAAGAACAACATTATAATAAAATTTCTGAAAACCAACTATAACAACAAAATCTTAAAAGCAACCGAAGTAAAGCACATAGGTATAGAGAATCAAAAGTAATTATCATTAACTTCTCATTAGAAACAACGCAAACCAGATGATGATAGAACATTTACTTTAAAGTACTGCAAGAAAAAAATGTAAACTTAAAATTCTATATCCAGTGAAAATATCTCACCAAAAGGTGGTGAAATAAAATGTTTTCAGACCAAAAAAAAAAAAAAAAAAAAAAAAGAATTCACTGCTAGCAGAGTTACACTTTAGAAAAGGTTAAGGTAAGTTCTTCAGGCCAAAGGAAAATGATTCCAGATGGAAGCTTCAATCTATACAAAAGAATAAATAGTATCAGAAATGGAAAAAAAAAATTGGGTAAATAATGAAATTTTTCCCCTCACTTTTTAATTAACTGTTTTAAGCAAAATAAAAACAGTGCATTGTGTTGGGTTTATAATATATGTAGGAGTAAAAAGTATAATAATAATTTCGGAGAGGATGGGTGGGGCATGGCATACACGATTGTTAAGTTCCTTCCATTATAAGGAAGGTAGACTGTGAGAAGTTGAAGATGCCAATTATTACAACAGAACAACTACTCAAAAGACACTACTACCATGTTTCCCCCAAAAAAAGATCTAGCTGGACCATCAGCTCTAATGCATCTTTTGGAGCAAAAATTAATATAAGACCCGGTCTTATTTTACTATAATATAAGACCAGGTCTTATATAATATAATATAATATAATATAATATAATATAATATAATATAATATAATAAAATCCTGGGTCTTATATTAATTTTTGCTCCAAAACACACATTAGAACTGATTGTCTGGCTAGGTCTTAATTTTGGGGAAACAGGGTAAAAAGTATAGCTAATAGGCCAATAGTGATGATAAAATGGAATTTAGAACACTCAATTCAAAAGGAGGACAAAAAAGAAGAAAAATAAAAGAATGTATATATGTATATATATATTACAAATATATATAAATACATATACTTATCTATGATGAGTATATACTATGATGAGATATATTATCTAAGCAAAAAAATCAACAGATGAGATAGATATTTATAACAATATGGTAGACTTAAAACCCAACAATAAAGGTAATTACATTAAAGGTAAATGGATTAAATGCACCAATTAAAAAGAGATTGTCAAGTTGCATAAAAAAGATGCAACTATATTTTGCTATAAAGGTATGCTTTAAATAAAAAAGATATGTAAGTTAAAGGTAAAAGTATGAAAAATATATACCACAAAACAATAGTCAGAAGAAAGTTGGAGTGGTTATATTTATATCCAACTAAATGACTTCAGGACAAGGAATACTATGAGAGATAAACAAAAATATTTTACAATAATAAAATGGCCTATTAATCACAAAGATATAGTATATGCTACTGATAATAGAGCTTCAAAATATATGACACAAAAATTGACAGAGTCAAAAAATGAAATAGATGAGTTTAGAATTTTCTTTGGTGATTTCAACAGTCCTCTCTCGGTAATTGATGAAACAACTAAACAGAAAATCAGTAACATAGAAAAGACTTGAACAATACTAGCAACCAATTTCATCCAATTGATAGTTCTAGAACAATATGCACAATAATTACAGAATATATATTCTTTTCCAGTGCCTATGAAATATGCACCAAGAAAGACCATATGCTGGGACATAAAACAAGTGTCAAGAAAAAAAATTATTGACATCATAGGATATATTCTCTGAACACAAGAGAATCAAATTAGAACTCAGTAACAATAATATGCTTACTAATGTGAAGGTATTTGAAAAATAACACACTTCTAAATAACCCATAAGTCATAAAATCCATAAGTCACAAGCGACATCAGAAAATATTTTGAACTGAATGAAAATGAAAACATAGTATATCAAAAGTTGTGAGATGCAGCTAAAATAGTTCTCAGAAAGAAACATATAGCTTTAAATGCTTATAATGAAAAAGGAGAAAGGTTTAATATCAATTGTAAAAGCTTCATCTAAAGAAGCTAGAAAAAAAGACCAAATTAAACACCAAATAATCAGAGAAAAAAACAAACAAAACTAAAAAATAAGAGCAAAATCAAGCAACAGAAAATTAACAAAAGAGTGAAACTGATGCAACCAAAGGCTACTTCGTTGAAAATATATTAAAGAATTGAAAAACAGATAGCTACACTGATAACAAATTGCTAATATCAGCAATGAAAGAGGGGATATCAACATAGATCCTAAGTACACTAAAAGGGTAAGAGAACATCATGAACATCCTTATGCCAATAAATTCAGCAACTTAAATGAAATGGACAAATTCCTTAAAACACAAATGAGGAAAATTGCTCTAAGAAATACAAAATCTAAAAAGCCCTACATCTATAAAAGAAAATGAATGTGGAATTAAAATCGTCCCCCTAAGAAAGCTCTAGGCCCAAATGGTTTCATTAGTGAATTCTAACAATATTTAAGGAGAAATACATCAAAGTTACACAAACTTTTTCATAAGATAAAGATGGAAATATTTCTCAACACATTGTATTAATTTACAATGATCAAAACTTGACAAATTACAAGAAAAAACAAACTACAGACTGAAATCCCTTGTGAACATAGAAACACAAATCCTTAATAAAATGTTAGCAAACGAACTCTAGTGATATATAAAAAGAAAAAAAAATCATGACCAAGTAGTGTTTATCACATGAATGCAAAGTTATTACAATATTTTTATAACTGATATCCATTGATATAATGTATCACATATGGAAGATTGCATTTTCCAGGGTGAGCCATACCAACATCTCCATGCCATGCTCTATTTACAATGTAATGTTGTCATTCCTCCTATAAAGTATTGGGATCTATGTTTCCACCCACTGAAATCAGGAGGATCTTTGTGATTGCCTCAGTCTAGAGATTATGGGGGAGATGTCAGCATGTAACTTCCAGGGATAGGTTATAAACGTCATGTACTTCTGCCTTGCTGTGTGGAAGCTCAAATTGGCTCTTACAAAGCAACCACATGGAGGGGTGATATACGTGTGGCCAGCATGGGTATCCTGCTGATAGCTCACCTGATGCTGCACCTTAGTCAACAGCCAGTAGTAACCACCCAACATGTGAATAATGACGCCTCCCGGTGATGTTAGTCCCCAGCAATCAATGCACCCTGACCTTTGAGTGTCCTCAGCTAAGTTCCCAGACGTCTTGGAGTAAACGTTAGCTATCCTTCATGTTTCCTGTCCAGATTCCTGCCACAGCATTTGTGAGCATCTGAAAATGGTTGCTTCACAACACTATGTTTTGGGGTGTTCATTAAGCAGCAATAGTAACAGAAGGTTGATATCGTGAAACTGTACCTCTTGAGAGTGACTTGAATAAATTAGTGTGGGTGGCAAATGGCAAAGCTAAGGTATCAACTTAGCTTTCTCGGTGAAGTCACTGCATTATACTGACCTAGACAAAAAGGTTCCTGAGTGTGGCACCACCTCATTTTGTAGGGTTTTAGCTCAGGGCTGTAAGAGGCTTTGGCTCCATCATCATCAAGATTGTGATCTGGTCCCCTAACTCTGCTTCTCTCAGGAAGACACCTGAGGTCAGGGTTTGGTATGCATGGGTCACACCACCCAAACGACCTCAATAGTAAACCTTAAGCAAAGATATATCGCCAATGTCTTCATTTGCAAAGCTCAAGTAGCTCAATCAGCCATGAATTCTGGGCATTTATACAAAAGTTGGTTGAAACATGAGCTTAAGGAACGCTTGCCAAACAGCTGCAAAGAGCATAGGAAGTAGAGGAATAAAACCTGTTACACTCTTGGCTCCCACTTCAATGTAGCACAGGAGATATGGGGTGGCCGGGGGGATGGTGGTGAACCAACAAATCTTTACGATAACAGGACAAAAATAATTGATTCATTTCCTTCCTAGAAAGATGACTGAACTCAGGATTGTTGAAATAGGTTGGCATTTTCTATTTTCTATCACCTTCTTCTGTGTTTCCCCCACATGTACCTGTCCTTTTTTCCCTTTATACAAACATTAGTTGATTCTCCACAGAGGTACAAGTCCTCTATCACTAGGCTTGAACAAAATGTCCACAGATAACAGAAGAAAAATAATAGGATTTGCTTAGACTCACAGGTTGTTAGAACTGTAAGGGAGGTGGAGACAATGGCTTCATTTTGCCAAAACAGAATATGTCCCTTCCTTTGATAACAGCACTTTGTTTTGTCTGTGAGACAAAACCTATCTCCTACTCTCAGGTCTTGTGGTTGGACTGGGACTGACTCCACCCTCCCCCAAATCCAAGCGTGACATGTGACCCATGCCTGGCCAATCAGAACCCTCCATCCTATTGACCACTGTGATTGGTTCAGGCAGAGATAAGCTCCTGGCTGAAGCCATGACAGTCAGCACCAGGGCCTTAGCTAGTACCATAAGGAGTGTGGGGGCAAAGGGCCGCACTAATAGGATGTAAACCTGGTGGCTTACAGGTTGTTGGTGACTTTCTCGACACAGCAAGAGAACAAGAATCGCACCTGATAATAAAGCTAAACAGAATAAAATAGAGCCAAGAGATGGCAAGAGGCAGATTCTCAACAACCTTTGAGCACCTAAATCCAGCCATGCCTGAAGAGATAGACACTCTGACACTTTAGTTTTATGATTCAATAGATTCTCCTTAATCACACAAGTCTGGCTGAGCTGGATTTCCTTTACAGCCAGAGACCTGATTCACTAAGACATTTTATCAACTCTATACCATGGTTCATGAAATCTGCTCTGTGGGACCCTAAATTCTGTGAACCTCAGAGAGACTGAGCAATAGGGGCCCAATTTAACCAGAGCTGCTCTTTATTTTATAGATGACTGTTATGATTTCATTTGAATAAAAGAGCTTTGCTAATTAAGGAAAAAAAAAGACAGCTATTTAGTTCCACGTCTTATTTTAGAGGTCCAGAAAATCTGAGGGGCTTTCACAAAGTAAGCTCCTGACAGGAGTATACCTGGTCTCTACTGCTCCACCTGCACGCTTCCTAATACCGCCTAGAGTCATGTCTGCCAACGCTGCTCATACCAGCTTTGGGTCTGGTTTCTGGGACGGAAGTGGGTCTGTGGCTTCTAGGCACTTCATCCCAACATGTAAGAGGGTCAAACATGAACCTTGGCGTTGAGTGCATGCTCCGGGAAAATGCTCCAGGTGTCACTCTTCCCAGAGTGCACCATGGACCATACACATTCAGGGAAGCGGTCAGTAAGTCAGACAGTCTCATCCTGAAATCATGGTAGGCTTCCGTGAAAGAGCCTCTTTAACCACTGTGAATGGTGCCACTGACAAAAGCACCAAGCAGGTCCAATGGTTTTGTATTTTTCAAGATCCCAGTAAGGGAGAGCTTCGATTGGAGCCATCTTTGACTCCACTGGACTCGTGAGGAAGTCCCGCATATTTGTCAGGGAGCAAACTAATTTCTGTACCCACTGCCGGTCAGAGTAAAGGGTAGAATTCTTTTCAGTATTCTGAAATACTGGTTTGGTTTTTGAGAAGGCTTTTGGGATCTATCATCTTTAAAATTTTCTTTTAAAAAGCAACATCGGGTCATTTTTGAGACAAGGTAATTAAGTTACATCTGTCTCAATGTGGCCGTCCTCTATTTTGAAGTCGAATAAAAAAAGAGAGAATCCACACTGGCAATAATGTCCTTTTAATTGAATAAGCCAACCGTTTTCTCATTCTAATGAGCATAAACTGTTTACAGAAAAGATTTTATTTAAATTACCCAGAATGATTACTTTAAATGCACAGTTTGGTTAAAAGCTATAGTCATAAATAATTAATTTTTCTTTTAAAAGAATTATGCAAATGTAAGCCATGAGCTAAAAATGGAAAGTGTCTAATCACATGTGAATTGAGCTAGCATTTCACTTCTTTGCGACTTGTCTCCATGTTTCTGTTATTGCACCTGCTCTGCATACAAACAATGCCTGCCCTCACTCACCATGGTCCAGGGTAGTTCTTACACCCTTTGCCAACTCTTTAGATTCCTACTGAATATTGAGTGAGGCCAAGAAATGGGTATAAACAGCTTGGTGTCATGCCATGCTCCTGTAAACATCAGCAAATTCTTAGTGAAGGAGGGAAGACAACACCAACCGATGAGGACATGTTTCCTAAGCATCTGTCCTGTGCAGGCATTCTGCTGAGTAATAAACTCCTCTCTAGGAACGTCACAGACTATCTATAACAGAAGGTCAATTAAAAGTACAAGGATCAAGACAAGACAGTAAAATCTGCAAGGGCTCAGAGGCATTGGCTGGTAAGCAATGTACGGTGAGGGGGACCACGGAAGCCAGGATTCTGAGCTTTGGGTCAGACAATCTGAGATTCTACAATCCCTTTTCCCTAGTCTGGCACTGCCTAGCAACAGAGACACCACTGAGCCTAGTCAAGAAAGAAACGGCCTTTCTAGATGGTTGGCTGCTGCCACAGGACTGCCCAACACACCAAGCAGTGCCAGCTCCATGTTGCACTAGGAGCGCAGCAGCAGGAAGATCCGGCTCCAGAGGCGGGAGCGCCAATGGATGTGAAGGGTGAGTTCTAAGTGCTGAGAGACTGAGATGTGTCCCGTTGCTATTCTAGCTGCCAGAGTTCTGGTTTACAGGAAGGGAGGTGCCAGGGGCTTCAGTAACTGAGGAAGACAGAAGTGGATTCTGGAGGGCAGGAGGGGAAGGGGACATAGCAAAAGCTCTGAATGGCATGGTCAGGCATAAGGAATTTCCAGCCCCCACAGACTATGCCTGTAGAGTTTCATTTGGCCATCGGGTGTTTTTAAAGTTTTTGAAATGAATACCTTGAGATGGTGTGTGTGTGCGATAAGTCATCACTCCAATCCCTGTTTTCTTATACCCAGAGTTCTACACACACTCCCTTCACCAGCCTGGTCCCTGGGAACATTCACTCTTGCGCTCTCTGACGTGCATGATAAACAACACGTATTAATAGATGATAAATTGTTGGTTTGTAGTAGTGGCAGGCAACCGTGCTTCAGGGGCTGCCTCTAAACCAGAAGGTGAGAGGGGAGAAGGCCCATCCCGGGGAGAGGACACTGCATCAGTAATCCCTGCAGAATCCGCGGGGCAGAATCTGTCATTATCCCCCTTTGATATATGATGACACTACAGGCACAGAAGGGCTAAGCAAACAGTCCCAGATGACACATCTGCTAAGTGGCAGAGCCTCAGAACCCAGGCCCTCTGGCTCCAGGGCTGTTTTCTTAGCCAGCATGGTACTCCCCTGCCACCTCCATAAGTGACACAAATACCTTATTAAAAAGAAAAGAGAAAACAGTCCTCATTCTATGAGAAGTTTGCTAGGTCCTTTCTCCAAAATCTCCACATTGCAATTCTTTGGGAAAACAAAGGGGGCGTAGTTAAACACAGAGGGGTCAGTGCTGCTGCCCGCCAGGCCTGTTTGCTTTCTCTCGCTCAGCCTCACTGGCAGAGCTCTCAAGCCCCAGCTCACGTTCACTTTAGATGTGACTCAAACTGGTCTCACTGAAAACGGCCATAATTCACTTTGCTTTAGAGGAGCTTTAGAGAAAGCTCTAGCAGCTCATACAGCTAGAACTAAATAGCTAGAACTAAATAGCAGTTTAATGAGTAATGAGTAAATGAATCAGAGGCACAGATTAAATTTCCATCCAAATAACCACAGGCTTCTCAATTAAGGGTGAGGGAGAAAGCACACTTGGCAAAACAGTTTGGTTTGGCCATAGCCACACGGATTTTCCCAGCCAACTTACTGAATATGTCAGTGCACACAGATCTGAGAGGAGTTGGGCCTTGGATGTGTTCACAAACCTTACTCAGAACCAAGCGCGGGCTGGTAACTTTACAGGGCCAGCCTTGGTTATCCGAATGGCAAGTCAGCATCGGGTCACTCAATATTTACGCAGAAAGCAGCCCAGAGGTGTTCAGGACGAGGGCAAGTGCATCGATGCTCAGATAATTCACCGGTTTCATTTTAAAACATTTACCTCCCAGTGCAGAAAGGACAGTTGTTGTTCTTAAAACCAATACCTCTAAAGGATATTTGGGAAAGTTATTCAACCTTTCAATGTTTCGGTTTCATCATCTGCAAATGGAGAAAATGGTAGCACCTATCTTGTAAGATTTATATATTTATGCTTTGACATATTTAATTTTATAATTAAACGTGATAGTAATGCGCCATTATTTAGAGATAATTTGACATACAGTTATGTGTCAAGCTCTTTGAACTGTGCCTGGACAAGAGTGAGTATTCAATAAATGTGGATGCAATTTTCACTATTTTGGGTTGCTCAATCAGTATTGCAGGGACCTAGGAAATGGTATGTTTTTTTTCACTTAAGAAAATTTAGTAAATGTCTCTTACATACCAGATACTGAGAATCGATGGAGAAACCTTTTAGAAGTAAATATCTGGGAATATTTACTTGGGGCAAATTCAGTCCCCTGAGCCATTACTGCCGTGGCTATCATAACGTGAATTTTTTAAACTCCACATTATCAACACCTTAATTTTTTGCCATACATTACAGCTCACATAGCGTCTGGCCTATGAAATAGGGAAACTGAGGCCCAGAAAAGCAAAGTGATTTATGTAAGGGCACACGGCCAGTAAGAAGTGGAGCCAAGACTTGAACTTCAGGTTTCAAACTCCAAGTTCAGTGATTCTTTTTCCAGTGTCCATTCAATGCTCAAGAGCCTCAGACATTCTGGGGGGTAGTCACTGACAGCATAGAGTTCAGAGGGAAAAAGGTCAGTTCCTTGGTATCCCCAGGCTTCCCCCTCAGCTTCCTTGGGAGAATTTCAAAAGTGATTTTTTGAGACACCTCTGAGAATTCCTCCAATGGACATTAAGAGGAAGGCAATCACTGCAGAGATATCAGGAGAGTTGAGGGCACTGAGGTGTCGGGGTACCCTGACAGATCCCCCCCCACACTTAGACACTGAGTAGTGGGACTTTCCTGAACAATCAGGCAAGGGGTATTCGGGCAAAGCCTGTAGGGGGAGTCAGCCAAGCACTGTCACCTCAACAGACTGAGAAGCGGCAGACAATGATTCAGTACGTTGAGGAACAACGTTCTTCCGGATCACGAATGCCCAATACTGGTGCAAAAATAAGAGGATTTTCAAAGCCCTTATGACCCACAGCTATGTCATGATTGACACATGAGATGTGATGGTTAAAAAATTAAAGGCTACATGGAGTCACAGAATACAGTAGGATTCCCATTAAGAAAGACATTCATGGCACTTGCAGTAACAGTGTTGGGGACAGAGAAATTTACAATGGTTGTCATCAGAAGCCAACATTAAGAAGTAGGGAAGTGCTAAAGAGAAAGAAGACTATAAGTAGCTACCTTCCAGTTACATAGACATAAACCATTTGTGCTTCTGGTCCATATACTTCAGAGAAAATTAACGATTCATGGTGATTTAGATTTAAAAAAAACCCCTGTGTCCTAAGTTAATGGTAGGGGCGCCACAGATTTTATGGAGCAATGGATTTGGACTGATAAGGTGGTGCAATCCAAGAGGTTCAGGTCATAGTGTTTCCTTGATAGCCTGTCACCTATAACTAACTCAGATGAGCTACTTCAGAATTTAGTTGCACAATTGTCATTAAATGCGTTGTGACTTTTGTAAACACACTCAAATACAAGTATGTGTGTGCATGAAACACCCACAAGAAAAGAAACGCTCTGAAACATGTGGCAATGGTAAAATTTGGTTGTTTTCATATTCCTCTTTGGTAACTGAAATTAATGAATAAAACCCACAGCGTTCTTTCAAATAACGATGGCTTCCACATCTCCATATTGGAAAATTTAAAAATCTAACATAATAAAAGATAACAAGCATAGGTCATACACTCACGAAGTCATTCACTTAATGACACAATGAACATTCATATGCATATTGGGTACGCTGGCCACGTGCAAATATAAATAAGACACATGCTCTTGGAGGTGCCACTGTATCTGTCCCCAGTTTTAATGTTCCATATGTAAAATCTGTTGTGATTTTTTTTTTTAACTACGAATGGATTAGAAGGGTGTGAAATTGCAAAATTGCAAACTATTCACTGGAATACAACTGAGTGATAAACATCACATTCACTTTTTTTTTTCCCTTTTAAACCTATAATAATGTAGTTCTTGGCTAATTATTTATCCACAAACTATCTATTAAGCATCAACCCCTGGGCTGGGGAAGACTAGTGGACATGAGACTTGGTTACCACTCCGTACTGTGATGCTACAAACTGGAGACCTAGATGTAAACTAAAGGTAACAATACTGTATAACTGGGCCATGAAGCTAGAGCAGGGAAGGGAGGAGTACGTAATAGAGACTTGAAGAATGAATAAGTCTTAGGCAAGTAGATTCAACGACACTGAGAATCAAATCATGTTCCCCCAAGTGGAGATGATTTTACCTGGAGGGGATCAGAGCATGTCACTCCAAAATATGTCACTTTGGCATAAGGATTGTTTTGAGCTGAAAGCAAATGAGAAACCGTACACTCAGGAAAAGCTCTCTACCCTCCCCCACCCTTTTCAGGCTAAAGGCTGGGTATAAGTTTCCCTTTTGAAGATTTCCCCCTTCCTTCTCCCATGCCAGGAATAGGACATGTCTCTTAATCATGGGAAATACTCTTATCACCCTGGATCCTGCAGGGGATTGAGTCTATATAATAAACCTTACTAAAATAGCACTTATCTTCCATTCGTTTCCCCCATATATTTACGTCATCCTGTCTGGGGAGTACCTCAACACCCCCCATAGACACCCCCCCATACCCTTCCCAAGGGGGTAAAGATGTAGAAAATTGGAACTTTCCCAGGTTTCCCTCCAACACCCTTCTTCTGGTGCCTTCGAGAAAATGTGGTAAACTTCTATAAGAGGCAGGGGGTTGCACTGTAGTGAAGAAAACAACATGATATTAAGTAAGAGCTATCCCTGTCCTTGAAAAGACCTCGAGTCACTTTGTCCATCTGGAGTCAGGCACCTCCCCCAAACCCCCGTCCCCCTGCTGAGCCTGCTGTCCCCTCTGTTGTCTCAGGAGACAAACCTGTTTTTGCATTTGTCCTATTTTCTCATACAGAGCAAATTCATTCTGCCTCCTCTTTCATTCCAGGCACTGCCCTGAGGCCATATTTTCACATCCGAGCGGCCCCATGTCTTTACTGAGGAACTCTGATTCGGAGGTGAACACTGGCAGTGATAGGGTATGGAGGGAAGAGGGTAAATTTGATAATTTATTCTTAAAAAGGAAAAGCAGCTAAAAGTTGATTATTTGGGGGAAGAAAAAGCAGTAAAAGTTCAATAAAGAAAGGGCTGATGACGTCACTCCTTCCCCTCCAAAGCAATGTTTGAGCAGCGGTTCAACCTGGAGGCAAGTTTCTGAGACACCATCTCAGCTCCAAGGTTAGCTGGAAGGTCACTGGGAAGGCCTTGAACGTGAGCACAGACCCCTGCTGCTCTGTGCAATGTAGGGCTCCCGGACTGGTGACCTTCCTTTCCTAGGTTCAAACACCCCACTGCAGCCTGCCTTCAGAACACTTTGACTTGTTCAGTTGTGTACTTAAAGTTCTGATCTACTTACTCACTGCTTGACTCGCCTGACTACCCATCAAGGTTGCCAGACTTTTCTGTTCAAAGTCATTACCAATGCCCCCAAGAAGTCTGATTCAGGACGCTCAATATCCTGGAAGACAGAAGCTGTGTGTATCAGGAATAGCATATCCCGACTCTGACATAGTGACAGCGATGGAGTTATATAAATTACAGGATGTGATTACAGTGTTTGCTGTGATAACACCATCGTTTTGTGATGTATAACACATTCGAAATGCAAATTCCAGGATATTTAAAAGTCCATGAAATAGATAGAATTGTTTTGACTCAAGATTTCAGTCCAGGAATGCTGTGGCTTCTTGTATAAGTGTGATGAGCAGAGTTTTCCTTCTATCATTTAATATAGCACAGAGAACTCTCCATATGAGAGATCCATGTTGCAAAATTTACGGTTTCCTATCTTGGGTTGTCAACACTATGGGGAACATGATTCAGGACAAGTCAAGCTCCTGAGTCTTCACAGCTCAAAGCAGGCACCATGAGTTTTTCAAAATTCAGTAGAAGCAGTATAACTCAGGCATGTGGGAACCCAAGGACACTTCTAATCACACAGCAGGCATTTGAAAGACTTTGGCACTCCACAAAGCAAGCTGGGGGGCTTGATCCTCCTCAGAGCTAAGGCACATATGTCAGACCTACCCAAGGGCAACATTGCATCAGAGGACAGACCTCACACCAGGCAGGCAACCTAGGTTTGGATCCTATTTGTTCCACTAAGTGTCCCATCTCCTTGGGCAAATTCCTCTATTTCCCTATGACTCAGCTTCCTCTGGAAATGGAGACAGTAGGACCTACCTGGCAGGGAGGCGGAGGCACTGAGCACAGGGCCTGGGTGCATTTAACTGCCCCGTACTGCTGGCTCTAGCATCCCAATCATTCTTACTGCGATGCTCAAATGAGGCCTGGCCTGCAGCATCTTTGGGAAGATGCTTCTGAAAATCACCATTCGTTCTCATAGCCCAGCTTTCCCTCACAAGCTTCTTGGTTCACACCTGCTGGCCACTGCACTAGATTAGCGGGGGCAAAGCAGATTCCAGCACTGATTACTTCTTACTCTAGTTGTTTCTAAATGATACGGCCAGAAAGACTTCTGAGAGAAGCAGGGGCAATGATATAAGTAGACTGTTTTTTTTTTTTTTTCTTTTTCATTCCCAAGCATGGAATGGAGCTTCTAGGCAGGACAAGCTGGACACACCACTCAGGGTAGGGTGCACAGCTTCAACGACTGCCGTGACTTGGGGATACCTTCCTGCTGGGAAGGAGAATACACGTACCAGCCTCTTTATCCCCTTTCTTCTGAGACTGTAAGAATTTAGCAAGTACAAAAAAAAAAAAAAAAAAAAAAAGGAAGGCGTCATTAATTCCACAAGGCTCTATGCATAGAACAATAAGTAATAATGTTATTCTGGATTTGTAGATAATAATGATTAGCATTTATAGAGGACTACGTGCCTAGCATGGTGCTAATTACCTTTTTAAATATTCACAACTCTATGAGATCAGCAATATCATTAGTACCATTTTGCAAAGAATAAACCTTGATTGTATCTATTATATAATGCTGTGCTGTGGCACGTAATTTACAGTAGCACACTTCATAAATGTTGTCACAGGAATGTGTGTGCTCATTTTCACTGTATCTCAGAAGCAGTCAATTGATCTAATCAGGGATATACATTACTAATATTTAAGTAATAGGTGTGATGTGCTACAACGATTTATCTCTGACCAACACAAGAGGTTTTGGCAATTACCATAACGGACATTAGAAATGATTTTGTATTGGTCAATCGGAGGTGTCTACTCTGTGTGGACTGGTCCGACGAATTGCAGAGTCCCTTCCTGCCTTTCCCTGTGTGAAGCCACAAAAAGACTTGGGGAGCTCAGTGGCCCCTATCTTTAGGAATAGTGTCCCAGGCCTGAATGTCAAACAACCTTGTCTTCAGCTGCTGACTCAGGCTTCTCAGTCACCTGACTCCAAGTAGAATGTCAACTGACTCCTGTAAACAATGCCTTTGTTCTGATACAAGATGTCATCAGAACCACTGAAATGATAGAGAGCTGGGGCTTCCTTGAGCTTTCACAACAGTTAGTTGGCTTTTGTGAATGCTGGTAATAAATATTTGTATTGTATGGCAGACTTTGTCTGAGATTTTGTTTTCACCGTAGCCTGGTAACAAGATTCTGAGGGAGAGAATGTAAAGCCTTCACTACTCAAAGCTGGAGGCTACCATGAACTAGCAAAACTAATCTAATAATTTAAAATTACCTAACTGGTTTGGATTGTTCATTATAGGGACTCAAACTGTATTTCCTAAAAATGAAAGCTATGACACCTTTGTGCCCAGGATAGGGACCGACCTTCAGCTTGGTAGGGTCTAATTAATGAACTAGGTACCTGTTCCTCTGGTTTCACAAGTGTCCCCAGAACAATGATGGCCAAAGAGTAAACCCTCATGTGTGCTGACAGCTAGAGAGAGAGGCAATCCAGCTGGATAAGTAGGCCATGAAGTCCATACACTCGGTCTCCTACTTCAGTCCGAGGTTGGATTATCATCGCAAGAGAAATGGGAAATGGACAAACTTGATCTGGATTCCATGAAGTCTGGGGAAATCAACAGACCTTACAAAAATGTATGGTTCTGCCAACCCAGCAAAGGGCTGCTGTGAACCTATGTACTGTGGCCAAGACACAGCCCTCCATGTGTTTCTGCATTCCCAGCCGCCGATTTTCTTTTCCAAGTTTGTTCTTGCCTTGCATTCAGTTGTACTTGGTTGAAAATCTGTTCTTAATAATATTAATAGTTAAAAATTAAGATTATTTTAACCTTTAAATAACTTACGTTTAACAAAACCACATTATTTTCTAAGTAAAAAGATCCACACATTTTAATAACAAAAGAGAGTCAGTAATCTCACTCTAAAAGGAGAGCTTTTTCAATACAATACAGTTTTGTTACATATGTATTGTCATGCAGTGATCAATATTTCTTAACTTGAGAATTCCATGCTTTTACATAACAGTAAACTAAATAAGAAGCAGATTGTCTAAGGCTAGGATGGTCAACAGCTGCCAAAAACCTATGATTTCCCTCCACCCCTCCCGTATTCCCTTAGTATTCTGTTGCAAAAATTATATTGAAACAATAACTCATTAAGGATTTCTCAGTATCTTCTTCAGAAAACACACTACCATTCTATCCTATCAGACTTTCTGGGAATTTTCCTTTCCAGTCTGGCCCAGAGTAATTAACTTGGCTTGAATAAGGACGGTAATTAAAAGCAGACAGCATTTGTATTTTGATGAGAATTGAGTGCTAATGCTAAAAAAGCTCCATGGACCTGAATATTTTTCCTGGCCTCTCCCAATATCAAGTTTCTTTGGAGTCCACCTAAATTATGATGATGCCCTACCAAAAAATCGCATTCCACTCTTCATCCATAAACCGTATCTTTAGCAAGAAAACCACTGTTAGGAACTTTTCCATCAGACCTAAGTAATGCAGTATAAACAATGTGCCTTAAGCAATCAACCCTTTGCCCAACGTACTGCTTTTAACAACATGCACAGAAAGGGAGGATTGCAGAACTCTGGTTCACCCCCGAAAGTTCCCTGTTCTTCCATCTAAAATCAGCAACTCTCCCTGAGTAGATGAAGTTGGCATTCATCAAAACCAGTTGCTTCAGACCTGAACTTGACCATTCAGATAGATTTTTCAAAAGGAAGGACACATGTGACATTTGCATTTTGGGGAAAATATTTTAAACTCCATCTTGGCACCACCATCCACTTTGTAGTCAATATTCTTAATGATTTTTTCCCTAATTCTTGGTGCCTCATTGTATCTTTTCAGGAGAAGTATAGCGCTGACTGGGAACAACACACCAGTGAATAGTAAAAGTAAATTGGTGGTATGACTAAGAACAAGCCACTTAGCCTGTCGGTGTAGCTACTGACTGTGTAGTACTATGAGTCAGGCACAGTACTGGGTCGTAGGGATCCAATACACACTTGCCCCAATCATTCCATTATTTTTCGGAAGACAGACAAAAAAGAATTTTTCAAGAGAAAAAAAAAAAAATCAAAGGACTTCACTTGAAATAATTACAAATGAAGAAAAGGGATAGGGATCTGAGGTGGAAAGTCAATGGGTGCATGAGGAATAATATTCCAGCTGCAACTTGGAGAATGGGAAAGAGTCTCTCCTTCCGGACAGGAGCAGAGTGGAAGCACCATGTTTCCGTTCAGAAGGAGAAGCATGTTCCAAAGCCTGGAGGAGGGAGAAAGTTTGGGGATGCTAAAGCACCGCAAAGGGAACCAGCATGGCTGATGTTTCGAGAGTGAGGGGAGAGTGGCCACTGACGCTGGGGCTCTGTTGACCAAGGTAAGACACTTGGAGACAATATATAGGGAAGCACACTGAAAGCCAGGAAATGAAAAACAAACGTAAGCAGTTATTTTTAAAGATTCTGCGAATGCCCAGTGTATACCCAAGAATCAGATACGATTCCGACAGCGTCAATACCATTTACAAAATTCTTGTCTTTTAACAGTAGGTAAGTTTTGTAGCATGAAATTGTATATGGCAAAAGCACCATCAATTTTATCTTAATCAGGATATAGCAGATATTAAACCCTGTTTGCCATTCGTGGTCTTCCTGAGACTGAGTGTTCACGCACCAACTGCTCCACTGCCCTTTGGAGAGCTTTGGCCGGCACCATACCCTGCTCGCTGCGCCATGTGTCATGGGGGGCGGACTGCGGGGTCTCTGCTCCCGCTCCCCATATAAGAACGCAGGACATGGTGAGGCCAAAAAGGAACACCCACGGAGCCATAGGTAGCGGAGTCATACCACTATAGTCTCACTGGAGGCTGGATTCACATGATGTGCGACCTGCTGTCTGCTTTTCTGCCTGCCAACCGACTGACTCACTAACTGCGATCCGAACTTGCTAGCTCAGCCACCATCTTCTTGCTAGGCCCCATTTTCTGCTAGCGTAGCCATGGCAGTTATATTAGTGGCCAATGGCTCACTGGTTACAGCTGACTGCCAACTAGCCACTATTATTATTAATATTGGCCTTAATAGTTCACCCAATGAATAATTCTTGAACCCAGCACCGCTGGGATTGGGGGGACATTTGTTGGAGCAATTGGGGCTAAAAGGAAGCCATGAGCCTAGGGCTCAGAGAAAAAGAAAGAGGACATATTCCTGAGAGTTAATATTAGAGCCCAGCTGGAAATACAACTTACAGAAGCCTTAGATAGAAAAAAGTCTAGAAATGCCAACTCCTTCAGACTCCAGCCATTTCCTCCTACCCATACTTTTTTCTTACATAATCTATTATCCACAGGCAATAGATTATTATCCTAGCTCCTCAAAGCATGCACACATGAATTCAGACCCCTTTGATGTAAGTGGCAAATGCTTCCTTGGATTGGCGGTGGCGGTTGCCTGTGTGACGTGGTCAAGATGAATCCACTGACCATGCGTATAACAAAGAGGGCCTTAAGCAAGTTTGCAGCAGACTCACTGACATGTTGGAGATGGTGCCATTCTCTCCTGACGTCTACGAAACATAGATACTTTGAGATGCTCTCTAACCTTGAGATGTCTCATCTATGAGCTTCCTACAGCCCAGTATTGCTATGTGGCCACCCCTGAACTCAGGAGCAGAGTGAACATGACATCGTGCCTCTCCACAAAGAGTTTATAGTTCAGTTGGATAAAAAATATGGAATTTTTTTATGTAGGACAAAAAGTTCCAGGATGGTGCTAAATGCTTTGGAAGCATATCATGAGGGCCCCACTCTAGATCGGGGGTGTGGGGGTGGATCAGAGGGGATCAGGCAGGGCTTCCCAGAGGAGACGGTGATGAAACTGAGCACAAGGGATAATAAGCCCTGAGGCTTCCAGATGGGTAGGAGGAAGCGGCTGGTTCTTGCAGAGAGAACACGTGCAGTGGTTAGGTACTGGAGAATATCAGGGGTCGTTCTTGAGACTGGATCTGTGTGTAGGGGAAGGCTGGGGGGTCGCACTGAACGGGGAAAGGCAAGACTGAGGGTAAACAGGGATCAGGTTACCAAGTGATTCAAATGCTTAAACTTTAGGTTCCCCGGGAAGATTTCGAGCCAGTAGTGATCCTACCTGCATTTTCAGATCCTCTGACTTATTGGTTGACAATGAAAATAGCTCAACCATTTGTGAAACCCTTTCAAACTGGGCCTTGAAATGCTTCACAAAGCAGACAGAAAGTCATCTAATTTGGTCTCATGATGGCCTTGTCCTTGTGAGGTGTGAGGGCAGTCCTGCCCCTGGGTCCCTTCTACTGGACCAACTGAGGACCACACAGTGCATTTGACACCCGTCTTCCTCAAAGGAAGGATTCTTCCCATGCAAAGAAATGCTCTTTAAGAGGGAGCAAAGGGAAAGAGAAAAAGGCTGGGATGGTACTCACCTCTTGCTTCATCTCAGCCCCCCCTTTAATTTGATCACTTCAGAAGAGAAATCAATGACTAGAGTGTTGAATAGTTGTTTCCATCAATTGGCAAATATGTTGATGTTTCAGATTTTTTCATTAAACATACTGGAAATTGATCCGAAAATACGTTCCTTTTGCCTGAATAAACTATTGTCTTTGCTTGTTGTTTCTGTGTTCCGAACAAAAGAGAATTTCCCCCATGGAACTGGCACTGGGCATCGTCAGCAGAATAAGGCTGAAGGAGATTCCGGACTCCTGTATCTCTCTCAGAAGCAGGTGTGAAAGGCCATAAAGGAATAATCTTTTAAGAGCAAGAGGAGGCATAGGAGTGGTCCTCTGCCATTTTTAAATAGAAGCAGCATAAGAGCACAAGTCAGGTGAAATATTCTTACCTACGGTATCTTTAAGCCATAGCTGCACAAACAGACAACACATTTATCATTGGCACAGTAATCCTTATGGAATAAGAGCAAAGGAATTAAATCTTTTACGTGGAAGAAGTTCTTTCTATCACAAGAGAAGAGCAACTAGCATCTGATATCAAACCACAGCCTGGTTCTCTGGGATTATTTTAATTATTCTTCATGTTGATAATAAGAGGAATGTGATCATTTTAGTTTAAACCATGTCAAAGCATGAGAATCAGCTCTGAGAATCTAAATTGCCTAAATATCTGGGCTGTGGAAGTGGAAAAAGCAGTACAAAGTTGGTTGTGATGTCCAAAATACCTCGCTCAGCTCTCAGAAAGCACAAGAGAGAGGGGTTCCTACCACCCATGAGGCAGGATGTTGGGTGGAGGAAAGGCAGGGTCAAAGACATGGGAGGCAGGGAGAGGATTGGGGGGACACTTGTTGGAGCAATTGGGGCTAAAAGGAAGCCATGAGCCTGGGGCTCAGAGAAGAAAAAAGAGGACATATTCCTGAGAGTTAATATTAGAGCCCAGCTGGAGATACAACTTACAGTAGCCTTAGATAGAAAAAAGTCTAGAAATGCCAACTCCTTCAGACTCCAGCCATTTCCTCCTACCCATACTTTTTTCTTACATAATCTATTATCCACAGCCCTGGCTGATCTGCTTTTATCATATGACCTGTGTCACATGACCCTTCCCCAGCCATAGCTGATTGGTTAAGGGGCAGGCATCTGACCTCAATGGAAGGAACCATGGGCTAGAGCAAGTTCTGTAATTTGCTCAGACATGAACCCAGATACACAAACACTGAGTTAATCTCTACTTGGTTTGAACTGGGATGTCGTATAAAGTAGAGTTGGAGGGGACCATGTTTCATCCATGAGTGAGGGGAGACAAGAGAACTAGTTCACAGAGAATATGAAAAATACAGCTGACATGTGAGGTGGCAAACACAGGCAAAAGGCCGCGTGGCTCCGCAAAGAAAGAACAAAGGAAGCGATTGTTTGCTCAAGATGATTTCCTATTCTCTTGATGATTCTTGCCTCTGCTGAGGCTGCTCCTATATCCATCTAATAAGTTTCCCCTAGCGTGAGTGGGTTCTCTGCCTAGAGCCAATGTTTTCTAAGAAGTGATTAAAGTATGGTGAGTCAACTTTTGATTATCTGCAGTAAAGAAGAGAAATAAGGCAGAAATATTATGAAATATTAGTAGCATCATTATAAGAACCCTTCCAGTTTGGTTTTCTAAGACAACCACAGACACAGCCTGCCCGTCCCCATAACCATCTCTTCTAACTAGACCCAGACTCAGGGCACAACAGATATCTACAGCAGAAAATCCCACTTTGCCCTTCTCAGAGGTTGGCTCAATGATTACTCAGGATCCTACCCAGGTTCTGCAATGCCAGGAAGGAGCACAAAACAGTGCTTCAGATTCTCCCTTATGCTCTGTACTTTCACCCCGATATCTACCAGAGCAGCTCGGCCTCTGTACATTTTATACATGAAGGGTCCATGGAAACATTTGACTAGATAAAGAGCGCCATTGGTTAAAAAATGGTACCAAAATGAGTACCATACTGATGGGATACATGATCTTTGGCTTGGATTATTTTGAGTTCTGCAAACAAGTGCTACGGAGGACTTTGTCACTTCTCAGCCCTCCCAGTATCCATTTTCTTTGAGACTGGTTTCTTCCCCACTCTGTGAGAATCGGGATATCAATTAGTAGCTCCATCTAACTTCTCAGTGTGGGGTTCTGACCCAAACAGGCCTATCATAGCCTTGACATAGATATCATAACAGTAAAGGAGAAATCAAGGACCACAAAGATAATGAAATCTAATGGATGGTAGAGGCCATCGTTACTACCCTGTAGAGAGAAACTGCCTGGGAATTAACTTAGTAAGAATCAAGGGATAAGTCTAAATAACATGGAATTGAACCCTAAATCTAATCATGCCTCAAGACAAAACTATATAGATGTCTTGGTTCCAACTTGGTTCCAAGAGTCAACAAATTCCTTTTTGATCTTGGCTAGAGTTGGGTGCTGTCACTTACTAACAAAGAATGCTGAATAATCTATCATGCTAAATGATTATTTAGACTTAATGGTCTTATCCATTTCTATAAGGTCTTAAATCTATTTCTAGAGGCTTTCCTTTCATTACAGACAATGGTAAATTATTATGCCACAATAGCAGAAACAATAATAAATCTAAAAATCTGAAAAAAACCACGTGAAATCTAACTTTCATTTTTAGCCTTCAGCTTTTCTACTAGTTGACTGTCATCCATACAGAGTGTTAATATATCTTCCCTGAAGATAATAATTTTATACTTTTGATTCATAGTTTTGTAACACTAACTCAAAGAAAAGAAGGTTAAGCTTAGGGAAGAAAAAAAAGAAACAGAAATCTAGACTCAAAGGGAGGAAAAAAAATATTTAGGTGAATATAAATGGCACCAGCAAGCAAGAATGCACTCATTTTTTAACATCACCATCTCGTGGCAAAATAAAATTTAAAAAAATAATAATTATAATTATAATAGTAATCTGTTTCAATGGAAATCAAGTACTATAATATTTATAGTCTGAGCCAGAGTTAAAATGACTGCAGGGCCAGAAGTGAAGTGTCACAGCATGCTCCACATGTTTTTAACACGGTTTCTAAAGGCTCTGGAGGCTATTAAATTTAATGAACCCATCTGCTATGAAATAGAGGTCCCATCGTAATCAGTTTCCTCCATGCCATGTAATGCAGATGGCATTCTCAGTTCCGCAACCCAGCAGGATGGTTTATGTTTCTCTTTATGTGTGTCTTTTTGTTTTGACGATTTGAACTTCTTTGATATGCAGCGGTGTCTTGGGAAAATACTGTAAATTCGGTTTCCAAGCCCCAACAACTTCCTTATGATGGCTTGGACCCCCTGAGTAATTGCTTCTAGGCAGTAAGATGTTATAGCTTAAAGCAATCACCCAAATGACTCCTAAATGGCCTAGGTGCCATTCCTAGATGGGAAACTGAAACGAATGTGTAATTTATCAAATGCAAAGCATTTTCTCCAAGTTGGACTTAGTGGGAGGTAAGGATGAGGGACACAGGTCCAATTTGCAAATGCAACAAAATGGGTTTGAAAGTTCCTACAAATTGCAGACTGAAGAGCATTACCAGCAAAGGGAGGGCCAGGAGGCCTTGGTAATGAATTCTCATTATTTTAAATGGTCACATTCCCACTGATTCTAAAAGATTTTTTTGCTTCCCTTCTGTGTGTCAGTGTGGTCTATGCAAACTCCCCTGGAGGGGTCGATCAGGATGGGGGTGCTTCCTCAGTTTAATGCAGGCTCTGCCCTGCACAGCAAGTTGGGTAGCATTCCCCAGATGATTAGGATCCAACTGGAAAGCACCAGCCTTTTGCTTACAAAATGGAACAAATTCCATTGTGAAAGATTTTTCGCTCTGCACCTAAGAGATAATGACTGTACATGACTAGTTTTCAGATAAGAAGCCCATGAATTTCAGAATTTTGGTGTTTGCTGTTTTATCAATTAATACATGAGATCTTATTTGATTAAACATAATTAACGTTGTTAACATTAATTCATTTATTTGGGCTTCACTAGGAAAGCAAATTGAATAGAACAGCCAGGCAGGAGACAGAATATTTAATCAGACTGGTAGTAACAGGCAGGGAGGATGGGCCCTGAAAGCAAAGTTTTGCCAGTCTCCATTCTACAACACCAGGCTTGGTTAAGTGGAATCCTTGACTCTCATGTGTAAGAATCTAAACTCAGCTTATGCTCACACACTTTTATCTTGAGCTTGCTCAGACCCAGAACCGTAGGAATCAATGCATAATTAATAAAAAGGGAAAGCGCTGTACTTGCAGGTTACCTTAAGCTATTCATTTAAGTATTAAATCAATTACATAATTATATTTGTTGCTGCTGGGTTTTAAGCCATAGTAACTGATGAGTCAAGTAAACAGAAATCCTTTCGCCTTAACCACCAGATAATTAAGGAGAAAGAAGGCTTTTAAGGCCATATTAAGCAAACTTGTAGGATCAAGTGTCCAAATTTCCTAGATAATCAACGAATACCTATTTTCTTAGTATTTTATAGAAATGACGTAAGTCAGCAGGGTCAGAAGGTACCTGATTCCTAAAGAAATCAAAGCCAATTTCCGACTGCAATGTCACAAAGAGAACCAGGCCCCTTGAGACATCAGTGGTGAGCAGACATGGCTACCCTGAGACTTTCTCTCGACAGTTTGCAGGAGGAGGCACTGGTTGTATTTCTCGATGGCATTCTCTTTCCGTCTGAGACCACAGAAGGACAGAGGCTGCTGTAGAGCGCAGGATTCTAAAATGGCTCCCGAGATTTCTGCCTCCACAAGTACATGTCCCTTAAAATCCCCTCCCTTGGAGTATGAATATGATGGGATATCACTCCCATGATTAGAGACTATCATTCAACTTTAAGTTAATTAAAAGAGAGATTACCCTGGGTGGGCCTGACCTACTCAAAGAAGCCTTTGAAAGGAGGTGAAGCATCAGAGAGGTGAACTCTTGCTGGCCTGGAAGAAAGCAAACAGCATCGTATGAACTGCCTATAGTGGCCATGTGAGAAAGAATTGTGGGTGATAAGAGCTGAGAACAATCGCCAGTGGATGACAAGCAAGAAAACAGGAACCTCGGTCTAACAACTGCAAGGGACTGAATTCTGCCAATAATCTGAATGAGCTTGGGAGAGGCCCGTAAACTGCAGATGAGAACTGTAGTGCAGCCAACACTTAATTGCAGCCTTGTAAAACCCTCAGCTGAGGGTCCAGCTAGCTTGTACCTGGACTCCTGACCCATGGGAACCATACATTTGTGTTGTTTTAAGCAGATAAGTTTTTGGTCATCCGTTTCGTGGAAATAGAAAATGATTACGGGTGTCCCGGTGATGCTGACCCATGTCATAAAGAGTGTTGGCAGTTCTAGCTGGGAATAGCAACTGCCCTCACACCAGTTGGTGGCCTTCTTCTCTGTGTCTGGGGAGGTCATTCTCCTTCATGGAGCACAGGGCTCCCGCAGGCTACCAAGTGACTATAAGACAAAAACCAGAAACTAACCTGGCCACCAGATTTACTGCATCAACCTAGGATGAAACAAATCAAGGTAAACTATAAGAAAGAAAGAAAGAAAGAGAGAGAATGAGAGAGACAGAGAGAGAGAGAGACAGAGAGAGAGAGAGAGACAGAGAGAGAGAGAGAATGAGAGAGAGACAGAGAGAGACAGAGAGAGAGAGGAAGAAGGGAGGGAGGGAGGAAGGAAGGAAGGAAGGAAGAAAGACTAAGTGTCAATTTCCTTGAATGAAGGAAAGACTTTTCCTCCCTAGTCTTTTATGACGGCTTTGCCCACGCTTAACACATTGGAATTTTTTTTAGCAACTTTCTTTACAGGCTTTCCAAGGCATTCCTTTACATAGTCACAGAAGTAACAACTTTCTTTTCCCACTCATAATTCATTAGTTGAAATAATCTTTAACTAATTTATACAATTATGATAAAATTACAACTGGCATCAATAGATTGGGGAATGAAGAGGACTGGTTTCTAGTAAGCTTGCAACTCAACTGGGGGAACAGTTGTGCGTATGATTCTTGTGCCAACATGGCCTTCCAGACCAAACGTCCAGTGTGCTGTTCCAGAGCAGAGAGAGGGCACTGAGTCCATTAAGTGCAGTCAGGTAAGAGGGCTCCTACTATGTTTCCCTGTCCTTGGGCAAGGCAGCCATTTTTGCACCTCAGTAAGGCTGGGAGGGACCCTCCTTGGCTGGTACCTGCAGCACAGCAAGCAGTGTTCCTTAGGGACACGGACCCTACGCACCAACACCAGACATTAGTGCCTGGCCCACAACACGTAACTGCAGCAAAAGTAATTCCAAAGGATTAAAGTGTATCTGTAGGGGAACAGTGCTTTCAAAGTACTCATCATTCTTCAGTCTCAAATTCTATTATCAGAATGGTACAAGTCATACTTAGTTACCATGAAGTTTCTTTGAGACCCAGCTCCCAATGCTAAGTGCTTCTGAGTTTGGTTTTTAATCATTGCAAGCTCAATTGGGACTGCCCTTGAGGTGTCGGGACAGTCATGAGCTTGCAATCATCTTCTGGGTGGTTCCAAATTTGGTGGGTTCATCTTAGAATTTAGACTCTGCAGCAGTTTGGTATACAAATCCTAGTTTGATTCCCCCTAAATGACAGGGTGGTTTTTTTTGTTTGTTTGTTTTGTTTTTTGTTTTTTGTCTTGGCAGAATCCAGGCCCAGATAAGGAGTTTGAAGAGACCGTTGCTTCCTGGCCCAAGAAGCACATATTAGAACAGCAGATGCCCTCTCCTCACTGACCTGGCCCCCAAAAGAGGAAGAGATTCTCCAGTGTCCTTACTGGCCCAACAGGTTTCTCAATACCACTAAGATGAGAAGGAACCCTCCAAACATTCTACTAGGGGATTTATTTATCAGGGCTATTTGCACAGCTACAACAGAAGCTAGGAAAGCACAGAGGTGACGCTGAGCTATCATTTCAGCAACAGGCATATTGGGGCGGAGGGAGAGGGGGGAGTGTTAGTTTTACGCATGTCAAAGCGTTCTTGGTGAGGTGGAATCAATGAGCTGTTATCTTGGTATATACCATTTTACTCAGTAACGAGCCATTTAAAACATCATTGTATTTTAAGGTAAGTAAAGGTGCTTATGGCACAGAATGAGGATTTCATGTAAATACTTAAGACAAAGCACAAGGCTTTGAAGACATTTCCATTGCAACTGCTCATCTAGGGTTGCCCCCAGACCATTTACTTTGCCTTTCTTGTCAGAAGTTCTTTCAGGGAAAAGCTAGAGTAGCAATGGGTTCTCCCTCCCTCTTATTGCCCTCCATATATAAACATAAATATAAATATGGATGTATATAATTAGTAAATCTGAAACAATTGATTTAAGTGATTAACATTATTTAAAGCCAGACATCATATCAATGCAAGCTTTATCCTCGGCCTCACCATGACCTCTAGGTTGCATATGCCCAGCCAGAATATTCTATCCTGTGATATGTTCTTTTCTGAAAGTGGTGCCATGTTCATTTTCTTCTCATTGGTGACACTGCGTTTTCTGATGACTCACCAAGATTTTTGTCTGGATTGATCCCATTATAGATACTCTTTTCACCCCTCTCACAACTTGTCAAAAATCTCTGAGAAAGCTCTTTGAGACCATGAAAATTCTTTGCTCAAAATTTCCCCCTAGATTTCTCCTAGGGCCGGGGTACCCCTTCTTGTCCGGTTCATATTCCCACAGTCCCACTGTGTACCTGAAGGCTGAGAAGGGGCAGGCTGCTGTGATGGCCCCCAAGATGGGTTCCCCTATGTTGTTCCTGCCCTGTGTTTGCTTGTAGCTGCCAGAAATGCAGCAAGAATGAGAGATCTCATGGAGAGAAAAGCTGGCCCACAGCAGCCATTGAGATCACTCTGGAGAACAGCTATGTCTGGGTTACAGTGATTAATGTGATGTTAATCCCAACAAAAACGATGGGAGAGAGGCCCTGTGGGAACATTTAAAATCAATTAATGAAAAACGCCACTCCCATCAGACTCATTATCACTATGAAAAATCACCCTGAAAATACACAAGAAACCAGGCCATTCACTGAGCCATTGTTTGACGACTGGCAAAGCTCCTCTTTTAAAACGAGTTCAGTACCAGAATCTTTTGCTTGGAATTCAGCTGTAGAATGAGCCATGGCCAGAGTTCTCACAGAGATGCGGTGTCGATATGACCACCATATTCTCACTTGTCTATGGGAAGAAAATGCAGCTGTGGCCTCTAGCGTGACTCCTGTTTGAGTTACACTCGAGCTCCAGTCACCTTCCCGAGTTGAAACCTAAAGATTCATCCCCAGGACTGGGTCTCTCAGATGGCGAGGACTGAATCTAATATGCTTAGAATCACTGCTACAGTGACAGAATTTGTACACATGTGGGAAGGAAAAAAACAAGGAACTAAAGAAGATGCAATCAAAAACGTGAGTTTTCTGTCCTGACCAGACACTTTCCAGAAGTGCCGGTGACAGTCTCCATTAGGATTTTTCACCAACCTTGTTTGCCAAGGGGACCAGTGCAAACTCTACAACAAGGGAAAATGTCATTGAACCCCATTATTGAGGAAGAGTGACACAATTGCTGTCTTCTGGAATCACCACAGGAAAACGCTCCCATCCCAGGAGGAGCCCTTGGGCTGTCCCCCAGGGGCCCCGTGAACTCACGGTGCTGTCGATGTAAGCTTCGGTCCACACGACGTCATGCTCCTGGTCAATCACTTTGGGCCGGCTGAGCACGTGGAGGTATTCCATGACATTTTCCTGCACATCAGCCAAGGTGGAGATCTGGGTGAAAAATCCTGCCAAGGGAGACCCCAGTTTAGTAACAGACAGGGGTGGGAGGGCGGGCACGCACATACCATGCCTTCTTGGTCTCCAGTTAATTTCTTTTTTTCTTTTCCTTTTTAAACAGTATTCTCCTCTCTGCGATCACCCACTTCATGAGAATGTGTTCATGTTAGAAAAAATAGTCAAACAAAAGGAATAAAATAAGATCAGACATAAAGCCACCTCCCAGATGAAGCCCCTGTTAACCCTTTAGATAATGTCTTCCCAGACATATGTAACATACATACATACATACATACATACACACATACGTACATACACCTTCCTGGCAGAAATGGGAGTCCTCTCAACATGCCATTTTATAACCTTTTATTTTTCACTTTAGTGACTCTATTTCCAATGGGAAAACTGTAAACCCCAAAATTGAAAGTCTATTCCATTTTTGTCATATAACAGCAATAGTCATAGTCATGATAAATTTTTGAGTGCTCCCTAAGGGCCATGGAATTTGCTGAACACTTGATAAGCTTTGTCTCATGTATTCTTGACAACATGAGGAAGTGGGGATAACTATATCCATTTTAAAGAGAAGATGACTGAGCCAGACTGAGAATATGTGTTTCACCCATGTTCTCATAGGATCAAGCAGCAAATACAGAAGGTGAACCAGGCTTGAGTCTCTTAATCTCATCTTTGTGCTGTTACAAAATTTTGCCCTTTGTGTGTTTGACGCTGAAATGCTAGCTCATGGCCTTCTGTGGTTACCAGACCTGCCTCTTGAATATGCTGGGTTAGACATGGTTTCTAAGCAACAGAAAAATTCTAATCATGCTATTGTCTTGTGAATGGGGATGCCATTTTGATCTCGAGTTCAGGGCGTAGCTATACTCCTCTTCCACTTGGGGTCCCGTTGGTGTTGCTGTGGGTTAAGAGACGTTAGAAAGGATGAATTGGGCACAGGTCTGGATCCTCAGGAGGGTACCCTTCATTTAAACATTTATGGAAGGCTTTCTTGGTGCCCAGCAGTGGAGAAGCAGAGATTAACAAGATGAGCAGGACCCCTGTCTTCTAGGGCCTGGAAGGGCTGAGTGAACAAGTACAAAACAGCACAATCGACTTGACCCTACAGTGCACAGCCAGGCCAGCCAATGACTGGGCTACCCTGAGAAAGGGTCAGTACCACTGAACGCTAAAGGATGAGGAACAGTGAGCTAGAGGAAGAGGGCTTAAAGAGTGTGTCCAGCAAAGCAAGGAATGTAAATAAAGGCCCAAGGTCAGAGTCAGGTCCTTTCTAGGAACTGGTAATAGCTCAGAATGGTTGGGATAAAGGGCTGGGGGAGAGAGAATACAAGTAAGGTACTACTAGATCAGAGGAAAGGAGCAGGGTGATGGCACATAGGACCGTGGGAAGGAGTTTCGACTTTATCCTACAGGCAGATAGTCATGAAAGAATTTTAAGCAGGATGGACAGGTACGTTTCCTCTCCATGTCTTTAAATAAGGACCCTGATAACTAGTCTCATGCCAGCTCCATTGCCAACAATTCAGAGAGGGTATGTATGCCTCTGAAGCCAGATCTGCCACAGCACTTGCTACGGTGTTTATACAATCTCTTAGTGTCTAAAACGGGGCTCAGGGTAAGGAAATGCCAGACTTCCTGTTGTCCAGAAAGGACTGGGACCCTCCCAGGGCATTTCCAAACAAAGACCAGCTGGTTTGAATTTGGTAGGCCAACTCCAAACCAGGTTGGGACCATGTGGCTTCTGGCTTCCTGATGACAGTTCTGTACATGCTAATTAACATGTACTGTCACCCCTGCCCACCCCAACCCGGCCAGCCAGGGCCAGAGCCTCGCCCATCCGAGGGGACTGGGGCCCCAAAGGAGCAGGCTCTGGCACCTGTTTGAGCATGCAGCCCTGGAGTGGGCTCATGTGCACCGTGGATCTCCCTCAGAGGTCAGGTGTCACAGTCAGGGAGACCCTCTGGGACGCTGCTGTCACAAGACTTCCAGGTGGCCCCTCTTGGAGGCATGGTGGGAAAGAAGTTTTAAAGAGGGTCACTGGATGAAAAGGGGCATCCATAGTGATCTCTCTAAGCAAGGTGGATGCAATCAGTGTTTGAATAAGAAAGGAAACATTTCATCTTCTCTTTAGTACGCAAAGCTAGTAGGGCTCAGAGGGAAAGGTCTTAGAAAGACAAGCATGACAAAGAGAACAAGCTGAGAGGTATTGCCATAGTGGTAAGAGGAGGAGAGAGCTCAATGATTCTGGAACATCAGGGTACATGGGTGAGTGATTCTCAGTGTAAAACAATTCCCATTTGGGGTTCCTGTGCCCAATGTGCAATAAAGACAACATCTCTTAGGAGGAGTTCTTCTTGGCTGTCTACATTTTCTTTCTAATTCTCAAAGCCAACAGCAAAAATCCTTGGTTTGGGGTTTCTCAAATAGGGCCAAGAGAAGAAAGGGAATGAACGTAGGGAGGAGGATGGGGGAGACAGGTCATTAGCATAGAGGGGAGTAGAAAGGAAAAACCACCACACATTTGGACAGGGATTGAGCTGAGATCATCCTCACTTGGCCTTGCATATCACATTCAAAATTCTGAAAATACAAAAAGCTGGCTTCTCCCCAGAGCCACAGACCCATAGCCAACTATACACCTGACACCTCCACAGGATGACTAACAGGATTCTCAGACTGAACTCATTGAAAGCCAACTCCTGATTTCCCTCACCAAACTCATTCCTCCCCCATGTGTCTTTCCCATCTCAGCAAATGGCGCCACTCCCTGACTTAGGCCCCAAACCTGAGAACTATCCTTGATAGCCATCGTTTCCTCCCCCACTGCGTAGCTAATGCACCGCCATCTTCTTCTGGCCCTATCTCTAAAATCTATCTAAACTCCACTTCCTTATCTCTCCTGCTCCCAGCCCACTCCAGACTCCACTGTCTCTCCCCAAGTATAGCAACAGCCTCCCGCCAGGTCCGCCTCCTCATCATTTCAGCTCCTTACAGCAGCCAGAGGGATTGGCTTAAAGTGTAAAGCAGATCATCATGTCCCTGCATACGATCCCCAAACAGATTCTATTTAGAGTGAGAATAAAATCCACGGGTCTTACCCTGACCTCCAAGACTCTCCTTCAGTTGCCCCCAGCACTTACCTGAATGACCTCACCCCCTTTTGTTTTCTTACCATTGCTCTCATTGTTTCAGCTCCCTGGCCTTTCTCTTCCTCTCATGTGCCAAGGTCATTCCCCTCTCAGGCTTTTGCCCTTGCTGTATGTACCCTCTGCCTGGCACACCTTTTATCTAGCTTCTCTATGGCTGGTGCTTGTTTATCACTCAGGATTCAGCTGTCTGAACTTATTTCATCTTACTTCACCCCACCTTCACTTTCTTCAGAAGATCAATCAAGTGCTGAATTCTGAGTTACTAGTTTACTATGTTCTCTTTCATCGGAATATTAGTTCCACAAAATGTTACATAAAGCTGGAGCCAGTCTTGTCTGGAGTGGTATTCTCAGAGCTGGGAGCATGGCTTTGTGGGAGCCATTTGTAATGCAGGGACACTCACTGAGGTCCCACTGTGAGTCACCTTGCCCCTGGGTGCTCATTGTACAGGGACGAAACAGAACACAGAGAGGTCAGTGATTTGTCCCAGATCGATTTGAATCCAGGTTCATCTGATTCTAAAATCTTTGCTCTTGACCACTGAAGACACTGCCTCTTCCTGTTTTAGAAAAGGACAGGATGGGATGCTCAGGAGTCCTGGTCGGGAAAGATTGAGGATGGGATGGGGGCATGTATGGTTCTCTTCCGAGGGTCCTGAAAACTGCTCAATAATTAGTACCAAAGACCCACTCAAAACCCAGGCCACAGTTCTAACTTATATTTCAATATATAGACCAGGGATACAGACGTATAAAAGGTAAGAAAAGCTAAAATTATAAAAATAATATTAATAATGTATATTGTAAAGCTTAATGCAATTTTAATTCATCTAACCCCAATCCATTAAAACCTCAAACCTTTCTGAAAGACTCTTCTGTTTTTAAATGTTTTCATCTAAGTTTTAGTTAACAAATGTACCTTTTGATGGATAACAGGAAGTCGCGGAGGGCTGGACGCTTTGGCTGTAACCATAGACACTTCCCTCGTTTTCCCTCTGCTTTCTCTGAGCTGCCCCTTCCCTCCTCCCCACCCCTTTTGAAATTTCTTTTAAATTCTAGCTCTTGAATGTTTATTCTCTTCTTTAATGTGCCTTTTTGGACTTCATATATCATGTAAGAAAACCGAATCAGCGATCATTCGGTAATTACCAAGGAGTAATTAATGTGAAATTAACCACCTATTACAAATGGTCTTCTCATTTTTCTAAGTAACATCGATTTATTTACCTTCTTCCCTTGCAGGGTCTCCTGTGAACTCTGGGTTACAAACTACTCAGTGCGATAAAGGACATGCAGCCTGGTACTTTGTATTTCTGAGATTCTACCACCCTTACTTCGAGATTTCTTGAGTCCCTGGTCTAAAAGGGGCCTTTGCATGAAGTGCCCCATCAGCACGTCTTTCCATTCTCCACCTTGTGAAGATGCCAGAGCCGAGGGCCCCTGCGTTTGCTCCTCCATGGGAGACCCTGGCTGGGTCCTCATTCTGCCTTTGGTGTGAGTGGTTCTACTCCCTTTGAGTCTTGACAAACACCCTTTTCCCCTCCAAACAAGATAAGCTGAAAACAAAGCCAGTGATCAGATTTCAGTCTTCTCGGGGTAATGGGTTGGGCAGGAACGTCAATGGTGTGGCCTCGTTTGTATTCCCGTCTGGATGACAGTGTTCTGGAAAGACCCTGACAATATTCTCTTTCATCTTCCTCCCCCATCAACATCACAGACTATTGAAAAACCACTTACTTCTGTAGAAAAATGTATAACGTATAAACAACTTTCTATCTGCACATCTCCTTGGACATTCACTAAGGTCTGTTGGGCCCTGAGAGCCAAAGGCACATGTCCGATGAGCCAACCAACCAGGAGAGAATGACCATGAAGGCAGGGAGCCGCACAGCCTTGGTGGACATGTGCCCACCTGGAGAATAAGGCTCTCAAGTATGAAGCCATCTGAATAATCAGCCAGACTCTCAAATTTAGGAACAAACTTTTTCCTTTGTGTAACTGGGGGCTGGAAGTTAGGGGAATTGGAGAGATATTGGTCAAAGGGTACAAAAAATTACACAAAGGTATCTGAATAACTTTCATTTTTGCCTTCTTCCACGTGTTCCAAAATACGAAGAGTTTTAAATGCCACTTTCCCCCTACCCTCACCTACAACCATTCTGGCCTCATAAATTTGAATCTATCTTTTAGTAGACAAGACACTTGAAAAGGTAGAGTGAGGGTAAGAATTTTTTGATGGGAAAAAGGCTTTGGGTCTGAACTTCTGGGGAGGGCTCAGGCCACTAGTTCTCTTTCAAAAAAGGAGAGAATAACCGTTAACCTATCAAAGAGGGACAAGTGAGCAGACAAACAAGAGAGACTCATGTGGAGTTTCCATTCGAACTTAACGATGACTGATTGGTTGAGAACCCAAATAGGGAGGCCCTTCTTTATTTGCACAGCTGGAAAACACTCTATTCACCGTGATTTCTGAAGGAGAATCAGGCAGTACTTCTTTAACATCTTGGCACACAGAACATTAGAGGTCATCACGGCATTATGGCATATCTGGACTAGTCAGCCCCTCTTTTCAGTTTTCCCAGTTCACTTATTTATCCAACCGTGTGAATGCAGAACTTTATATTCCACAAGCCATTGTACAGTGGCAATGATTGTTCTAATGTATTTAAAATGGTTTGCTGCTTTGCCTCATTAGGGCTGGTTCCCTCAAGATAAGACTTAGTTATGCATAAAATGAAACAAACCAAGGAGCTCCAGGCCTCTCTAGATTTTGCTAGTCGATTGGAGGAGGCAGAGAACAACCATTTCCCAGGGACAGTGTCTGAGGTCCACTGGCTGAGAACCATCTCCATGGCTACCAGACTTCCAAGCAAAAAGTTCTGTACCAACAGAGGGTCCTCGACCACTGACCAGGGGAGAGGTGCTGGCCTGACGATTCCTGCTCCTCCCCAGGGTCACTCTGGCCAAGCTTGGCCAGTCAGCCAACAGGCTTCTCCTTGGGCTCCCCTGGGCAATCCTTGGGTATGCTCTGGCCTCTCAATGCTAATGCTTCATTTCACCAAAGAACTTGTCTGAGTCAGGACGAAAATATGTAAGGGGGCCCCTCTGGACCTCATGTCACTTGAGATGAAAAATGTTATGCTGCCTCCATACTATAACAATCTGAGACTATAAACAATGATTTAATTAATGACCATAGTAGAATACTTGCTCACTGATGTTACGTGGTCTAAAACCCCATAACTGACGCAACGTGAAGCCAGTGTTTATATGGGCACAGATGACTGGAACCTAGCGTTTTTATGGCAACTGCTACTTTGAAGGGTGGTAAACAATGACATTTTATCCCCAAGGCCCTTTACAGTGCAGAAGGTGAAACTATGGAGAGGGACTGGCTCTGGCAGGGACGGAAACAACTGGATTCAGACAGGAAGAGAAGGAGAATTGCTGTGGAATCCAACAGCCTGGCCAGCTAAGCAGCTACTATTACCTTCTTGGATTTTCCAAGTTGCTGTACTCAGAACTTTTAAATCTAGAGGGTTGTATTCTATAGCCAGGCCCTGAAGTACTCTGAATTGACTAAACTATCTTCAAAAGGATGCTTCAAAGATTCTTATAAACAATGACTAAAACTAAATTATGGTGTAATATTAGTTGATTAAGACAAGACTTCAATTTGAGTAATTTTCATCAGCTGGACACAGACAGTGGTAAAAACAATAACCCGTGACTAAATGCATACTAGCTGATGGGAAGAACTACAATCTGATGTGGCAGGAATAACAGCAAAATTTTTCAAAAATGGACAGGAACTCTTTTTTTTTTCCCCCAAGACCACAGGATAAAGAAAAAAAAAAAGGGAAAAGTATAGTTCACTCAAGATTTTTAAATGTCAACAACGTCCCCCAAATTTTTTCATAATGGCCTCTTTACCCAGAGGACATCAGGGATGCACTCAGCCTCCATTGCCTCATGCCTCCATTCCTCCTACATTCCCCCTGAAACGAAGCCAAAGGCATGACTCTGAAACAATCAGAATCACTGATACCTTTGAGGCACGAAAGCCAATAAACCACAATAATTGTAGGATGTGTTATTTTAGAACTTCAAGGAAATGTAAAAAACTCTATGCAGCTCTCCACTTTTTAGATGAGGAAATTGAGACTTGCTTAAAAGACTGTTCCAAGTAGAAACAGATCATTAAAGGCAATGCTAAGTAAAGGAAAACCTAAGCAGAGGTTTATTTGCCTGGTTATACATGTACTCACTGAGAACGTCCCACACCCAACCCACACACAATGCTTAGCCCGTCTAAGCACACATAGTTTTTTCTCCATAGGCTTACCTCTGCCATACCAAATTTGGCAAGGGAGAGACCTGGCCCAAGCTGGGTGCCATAATTTATTTCAGGGAGGAAGGTGGGGGACTTGAAATCAGAACTTAAGAGTTGCTGATCAGTCTCAAATGGAGAAGATATAATCTTTTTTTCTAATACCATTCCTTGCCCACAATATGTGTTGTGTAGGTAGACGGGTGTACATGGTATGGGGTGACCCTTTCTGGATGTGCACACTCCATAGCAGAGAAAGTCTATCTGCAGAGGAGAAGAATGCCATGGAGTGTATAAAGAAACCAAGAAGGGAAAGAAAAACAAAAACACAGCTCCCTGGTCCCTCATGAGACACGAGCTTCCCCTCCCACTGTGGAAGCTGAGTCACTCCCCTCTCACTCCAAAACATTCCTCTTTTTAATTTCAGGGAGCAACACTGGTTGCTTGCAACTAAAATAACTTTGTCTTAAGTCACTAAAACTAGATCTGAGACTTCCAAAGCCTTCATTGTGTCCCCTTGCCTCCACTAATGTACAAACACTTCCACTTTTATAAAGGATGGCTTAGGAGACAATATAAAAATAGACCACTGAAATCCATCAATACCAATGTATGAGCAACAAGAAAGATCTTTCTTTATTAGTATTTGCAGTCAGGTTACTCATTTTTTGAGCATCAAAGGATCACTCTGAGTAAGGTAGGAGGAGGCTGGGGTCTGTCAGTGCTCAGAGTCACAGCCTGCCCTCACAGAGCGTGTAGCCTCAGAAGGGAGATAAGTCATGTCTGCAGGTCAATAAACACCAGGAAATAATATCGGGCAATTATGCGCCAGGCACTGAGCTACCAGCTTTACTTGCACAGCCTCATTTCATGCCCACAGTATCTGTATGGGGCAGGTATCATTCCCCCTGTTCTGTAGGTGACATAACTCAGACCCAGACAGGTTGGGTAACTTTCACATGGTTGGTAGATGATGGAGGCTGGATTTGGACTCAAGGAGTCTGGACTTTACTACCTATTTGCCTCCTGTGCTTTGCCTTATGGGTTGATCTAGGATGAAAAGAAGCTTTTCATAGACTGGAAGGCCCTGTTCCTTGTCTCCCTGTACCTTGCCCCAAAGCATTACTTCTTACACACAACAGGGGACCATCCATCAATTAACTTGTGAATATAGAAAACCCAACAATCATCGAGCTCTTACTATGTACCAGCATTGAACCAGGCACCTAACATGCATCATTTCACTAATCCTTATATTTAATAAGAGTCACAGGAAGAACTATTATCACCATTTCCAAGATTAGAACATTTTAAGGCAGGTTAGAGTTAACTGACTTAATTAGTTGTACAAGCTAAGTCACGCTATGGGAACTTATCAAACCAAAAATCTCAGTGGCTTAACACAAAGGTTTATCACACATACTATATATCCAGTGTGGGCTGGTAGATGGCAGGGGACAGGATAAGTGGAAAGGCATCTGGTCCATGTGGTCACTCAGGGACCCAGGCTAATGAAGTTTGCTCTATTTCATGACTATCCCATCATGCAGCTTCAGAGTTTATAAGAGCAGAAGAGAGTATAGACACCACCACACCAGCTCTTAAATACTTTAACCCAGAAATGGCCCAGGTTGGTTTTGCTTACAGCCTATTGGCCAGAACCAGTGTTGAGGCCCCTTGGGAATGGTGAATGAGCACATGGATATTTGGTGCACAGTAAATTCTCCCAATGTCACGCAGCTACTAAGCAGTAGAGTGGAAAGCCTTCACCACTCCATTTGACGATGTCCTCCAAATTTATAAACATATTTTGGAAGAAGCTGTTAGAAGCCTATCAATAATCATTCAGAAACACCCAGGCCTTATCTTAGAATTCCCAGTCTTCTAGAACTCTCTACTTTCTCATGACTATCTCAATTTCTGCATCTCCAAGGAGAAGTTATTCAGATTCAAGCACATTCGTGAGACCTACCTTTGTTGGCACAGGCCATCCACTTGAGATTGTCTGCAAAAGCCGCCTCTCGTCCAATGAGGTACGTAAAGATGCGAACCTGAGCGGAAGACAAACACACGGATCAATGGTGTTCACTTTTCTCTGTCCTGCACAGACCACATGCATGGCTCACACACATGTGCTTTACCTCTTTAATGCTCCATGCTTCCCATCTGTAGGAACATATTTAAAACATTTGAAGTACAGTCAGCTAGAAATATATTCAAAACCGGGGCCTTTGATCTTTTCAACCATATGGCACTGGTGGTCGTTGTTTTTCGGTGTGGAACTTGTGACAGAGGAGAAAAAGTTGCAATGGGAGGCTGGCAGCATCACGGGCCGGGGTTTGTTGCACACATATGGACAAGGATCATCCAGGCCTGGACCAAATCCGCAACCATTTTCCTCATCCGCACAGGAAATGCAGAGTGTGCACTTCTTGGGAATAAAAACGCCACTGAAAGACCCTTAACATTTCCCCCCAATGGTGAGGACAGGCTGCAGACACTCTTTTGCCATCTGTGGTGTCTGGTGTGATTTTAGGAGGTAATTAACTGGGACAAGAGGTACAGCCTGTAGCCAGGAGACCAATGGAGACACTCTCAAGCCTTCCTAAGTTTTTGGCTCCCATAGAGCAGAGAACACATGTAAAACCTTGGCTGTTTTGTTTGCTATTGCTTTCTCAACTGTCTCTCATGAGGCCAGAACACTTTGTTTGTTTATTTTTTATTAAAGTATAGTTGACATGCAACATATATTATTTTCAGGTGTACAACATAGTGATTTGACATTTATATTCCTTATGATGTGATCACCCCAGTAAGTCCAGTAACCATCTGTCACTGTACGGTTATTACTATAATACCAAATATTTTCCCTATGCTGTATATTACATCCCCATTATTTCTTCTGAAACTGGAGGTTTGTACCTCTTATTCCCTTCATCCTTTTCACCCATCCCCTTACTCCTTTCCTTTCTGGCAACCATCAGTTTGTGCTCGGCATCTATGAGTCTGTTTCTGTTTGTTTTGTTTGTTTTGTTTTTTAGATTCCACAGGGGAAATCATACAGTATCTGGAGAGGATGTGGAGAAAAGGGAACCCTCGTGCACTGTTGGTGGGATTGTAAATTGGTGCAGCCACTATAGAAAAATAGTATAGAGATTCCTCAAAAAATTAAAAATAGAACTACCATACAACCCAGAAATTCCACTTCTGGGTATCTATCTAAAGAAAACAAAAGCACTAATTCCAAAAGACATATGCACCCTAATGCTCACTGCAGCATTATTTACCACAGCCAAGCTATGGAAGCAATGTAGACGGCCATCGATAGATGAATGAATAAATAAGATGTGATATATATATATCACATATATATATACATATTTTTTAATATATATATGTAAAACTCAGCCATAAAAAAGAATGAAATCTTGCCATAACACCAGGGACGGACCTATTAATAGAAGGTATTATGGTATCATGCTAAGTGAAATTGTCAAACAGAATTCTTTGAAGTAAACCGAAACCCACCTCCCAAAGTAGTACTTGAGAGTTAGATGGAAGAAAGATGGGAATGAAAAGGGCTAAGACCCATTCGTTCAAATTTAAAATGGTATGTGGGTCAATACTGCACAGTCCAAATAAAACTCTACTGGCAGACCAAGGACAGTCCTTTGGTCACCTCTTGGAGACTGAGTTCAACGAAGACATGGTAGTAGACGAACAAAGCTTGACATGTGGAACCAAAGCTTTACCAGCTGATATTCCCTCAACAACTCCAGACCGGGTAAGGTACCCCTACTGCTCCTCCAGAGCCTTTATTACGATTGTACTTTCCGAGCATCTTGTGTGGTTACGTCTGGGACAATGATCTCCACTAGACTATGTACTTGATGAGGGAAAAGAAAGGCACCGTCTCTTTCCCCTGGCTGTGACCTGATGGCGCACAGTATTTGGAACATTACAACTCAATACATCAGTGGGTAAAAATATGTGAGTGCTCACAGCTGACTGGAAAAATGACGATTTTCTTTTAATGATGAATATCCTCTTATCTAGGAATTATAACTTGAAGACTTGTTTTTAGGCGATGGCTTATTTCCAACTACAGAGATGTTTAAATACACATTATCATGATGTAGCCTTAGTCTGTCCTCAGCTGTGTTCAGTAAGGCAGCCATTTCCCCCATCACAGCACCTGCAAGAGGGCTTCCTGGGTGGATGACAGGCAGAGATGCCTTTGCCTCTTTTCACTCCCTTAGCTTTTTTCCACATCATTCCCACTGGAGTCACATTGGGAGGAAGGCTTTTTTTTTTTTTTTTAACTGGGAGATTCTGGCTTGTCTTGGGAGATGGGGGGAGAAAGGGAAGATTCAGTCTCATACAGCCAAAGGTGGTTCCCCTTTACGCCCCTACAGAGAGCTGCCCTTCTTCACTTTTCCTGCCTCACCTCTGCTGGCATATAGCTGCTAATGTCTGATTTGGGGGAAACTGAGGCCCAGTGAAGTAAAGTGATTTGCTTAGTTTCATCAAATCCTGATCTAATCAGAGTGGTCTTCTGAGACTTCAGGATAACACTGGGGGTTCCTCTTCACCTCCTGGAGATGCTGGTTCCGTGAACGCAGAAAACTCCAACCAGCGCCAAGGCCCAGAGCCAGCACCCACAGCAGCCAGAACTGGAATCTAGTCTCTTGAGACCAGACCTGTGATTTTTTTTTTTTCATAACGTGTTGCCTTTCCTTTCAAATTTAAAGGCAACACTAGACTGATCCAAACTTGCATCCCCCTGGCTCTTAACCAAGCAGAAAGCACAATAGATAATTTTTAGGGACTGAAGCTATGAGTCCATCTTTGTAGGCAAAGAAGAAAAGACTGACACAGACCAACCCATTTGTTTTTGAGTAAAGGTACCTGTGTGCACCAAACCTCCTCTGCTGTCCAGATCCAGAACCAGAGGATGCCCTGAGCGCTCTCGGAGACATAGTTAAAACTCCAGAACAACGCTGTGAATCACTGGCAAAGCTGCTCTAATTCCTGATTTTAAAAGATGGCAACCCATTTGGAAAACCAGTAGAATTGTGCCAAACTTCAGACCAGACATGATTACTCAAGAATAATCGTGCTAACAATCACAATAATGAAAACCAGCACTACAACCCCCGCCACCACCACATACACACACACACACTGTGGCCTATATGGCCAGTATCCTCCCCTGGGTCAGGCAGGTGCTAAGGGATTTACAGCATTACACTTGTTTTGGTGGCTTGTATTTATCTTATTACTTAAGAGAGAAAATACGAATGTTTAATATTTCCATTCACGTGCAGTCCTTGCCTTGAATGAGGGCCTGGCGTCCTTATCTGAGTAGAAATGGCATGGAAGTGCCTTGTTGTATCTCTGCCTATAAAGTAAACATAATCAAATGATACTGGGTTCTCGCCCTGGATTTCTCACAATAACGCCTTTCAATTGGCAATGAAAGAAAAGGGATTTTACCCCAAAATAAATATTTTGGAGAGAAATTTAACAATATCTATAGCATTTTATAATTGGAAGTGTTTTCAGAACCAGTCATTCCACCTCTTGGCATTCATCTTATAGCCAGGATAACAAATAAAATGCCTATGGGGACCAAGCTCGTAACAAAGATGACAGGAAGTGGTAGGAGGATGAAGAAGTGTAGAGTGCATATCTTCTTAAAGCCCTGTAATTTACTTTTGCACATTTTCACAAATACACAAAAGTGATAAAAGTACAAGGATGTTCACATTCATTATTTGTAATGGACTTAAACGCTGGTAAATCCTAAGTGTCTCTTGATAGCTGATTGGCTAAAAAAATCTTATAGTTCATTTATACAGTGGAATACCACACAGTTATGTACTACTGTAGAAAGACATTCATTTAAACTGGTAAGGGGAAAAAAGCAAGTGGTGGGATACTGTGTAGTACAGAATCGTGTTTTTTTCTGAAAAGGGACTTGCTCTTTTTACTTCAGAAATTTCAATTTCATTCGAATGCTTTTTCAAATAAACAAGTGCTGCTTTAATTATTAAAGATCACTTTGAATGAAAGAAAAGGAATGACTGCTACTTCTTAAACCATTCGGTAAGGACAGAGGGAGAATAAACATAGCAGTGAAAATCAAACAGAAGAGATGACATGTGGAAATTGAGTCCGGCTCAGCATCGTTCAGGTGGACTGCTTTAGTCCACTGCTCAATGAACTGAGTGCAAATCTCTCTGAGCAACACTGCCAACTGCTCATTGGCGTCACTAACAGATCATGGAACCTGACGGACTTTATTGCCAGTGGCTGGACATTTCTTCCCTAAGAAGTGCCATCAAACAAACTTTTGCAAGTCCGCCTTAGAGCCAACTCCTTTTCTGACATGCCAAGGCGCCTCGGCAGAGGCAGCCTGGGGGAGGACCTGACAGCCAGGTGCAGGACACTAAATATCATGTGCGGGAAGGAGTCATGGCCCAGGTCAGACCATCACAGGCATCAGGACACACCAGTTCCCCAGAAAGGCCGGCCTTTATGCTCATCCTGCAGGCATGAAGGCACCACTTGCATTAACGCAGCACAAAGTTGGTGGAAAAAAGTCTTCACCAACCTATTAGTAGTTCGTTTTGATCCCCCGCTTAAGTTCGGATGGTTTTTAAATGTTCTACAAACCCAAGGAAGCTTAATAAAATGTTAAGATGTGGACATTCCAAAGTTCAAAGTCGCTTAATTTAATCGACTTAGTATAAAATTTCCCAAGTGAAACAAACAAAAAACTCAATCCAGTTTCTCCAAAAAACAGATTCATGCCTCTTACTCATATAGATAGATGCAATTCCCATGAAAAACAGCGGGGCATCAGTCCTCCACACCTTTGGTGAGCGTAGGTAGTTTGCATTTACAAAGATAATGACTCAAATTCTCCCCCATCTGCAGCCATTAAAATAGAGGAAAAGAAGTAGCTGCTAGTAGGGCAATAAGGGGATGATGCAGAGCCAGGACACAGGCTGCTGCCGCTTCCACAGGTCCCAACAGTAATAAATGGAAGGTCACCAATACCCAGGCTTTGGAGACAGTCCAAGAGTAGCAGCTCACCATCCATCTGCCACAAGCAACTTCTGAGCACTTACTATGTGCCAGGACCATTCCTGGGAATACGATTACAATGAATAAACAAAACACATTCTCGGTCCTCAAGGAGTTTACATTTTCATGAGTGTAAAACAGATAATACATGTCAAATTCACATATAATGTTTATGTATTTGTTGGATTAAATGCTTATGGAGAAAATAAAACGGGGTAAGGTAATGGTGAGTAATGGGGGTTGCTGTTTTAGAAAGGAAGGGAGGGAAGGTCTCCCTGATAAGGTGATACCTGAGCAGGGATCTGGACAAAATGGGGATGGGGGAGGGGAACAAGACACACGGCTATTGGGGAAGAATGTTCCAGATAAAGGGATCAGAAGGTACAAAGTCCTTGAGATAGGGCTGCTTAGGGATAATAAAGAGACCAGTGGGATGGAGTGGAATCTACTAGAAGGGGTTTTAGGCGATGGCTTAGATCGACCACAGGTGCTGAATCACAGGAGAATTTGGGGGCCATTTAGAGAGCGGGACTTTTCATTTTTGCAGTGAGAAGAGAAGCCACAGGGGGCACTGAATAGAAGCCTGACATGAGACACATATAATATTGTAAACGGTCATTCTGTCTGCCATGCTCAACCAGGCTGCCCATTTGATTTCCCTGTGATGATCTTATCATTCTGAATGCCCAGGTCCCATCGAAGAACAATTAAATCAGAAACTCTGGAAGCAGGGTCCAATTTTTAATCTCCTTATGGAGGTTGCAATGTGCAGCCAAGTTTGAGAACCACAGTCATAGGGAGATAAAGATAGAAACAGAGATACTAAGTAGGAGGCCACCGAAACGTTCCAGGTGAGAGATGACAGGCTCTGGCCAGGATGCTGAGAGTTGTCAGACTTCTCTGGGCATCGGATTCACTAGGAGTTTTTGAACTGCCTGTTAGAGGTGGAGTCCCCAGCACCGATCCTCCAGAGATTCAGATTAAGTTGGTCCAGGGACCTAGATTTTTTAAGAGCATCCATGATGGGTCTGATACAAGTGCTCTGAAGTCAATACTTAAAAAAACAAAAATACCGCCGAGAAGATGTGGCCTGAACAAAGAGAAGTGGGGCTGGGAATTCCTTATTTCCCCGAAAATAAGACCTAACCAGAAAATAAACTCCGTACGTCCTTAATCTGTATCTTCACAAAAGATATTTTTAACCAGCTTCTGTTATTATTTGCTCATTCCTAGGACTGCAAATGCAGGGGAACATTTCTGAATAAAATCTTAATCTCTAAGCAGAAGATGAGGGTTAGAACTTGATTATTCACAAAAGTGATTCATAAATCACTGCCAATCTGTGTCTTCATGAAAATGCTGCAAGAGCAGAGGTGGACTCAGGGAGGGTTGACACCAGTGGAAACAGTTATATCGAGCACGCTGCTTCAATCTAGAAGCTATCATGCTCATAATAAAAGAAGAAACATCCTTATCCAAAGGGACGAGAAAGGCAAGTAAGGTAACGCTGTCCTGTGCAGCGATAAAGAGGGAAAAATGAATTAAATTACAAAAGTAATAAAATTTCAACAAATGAATACCATAGATCATTATGAAAAATGAACTGTCAGTTTGGGGATGCTCTAAGAGTCTGTATAATCTCCTTCCTCTCAAGCACAGTCCCTAATACTTCATGTGTGATATTGAAAATATTCCAAATGAGGGGAAAAAAAAATCACCATTTGTAATTTCTGGCCAGGGTGATGGAAGTCCAGTTTTATGGTCATGTTTTTTTGTCAAAGTGAAGGAGATGGGTGTCTGTGGGTCACCCAGAGACTGTGACCTGGGTTAGCACAGTGGACCAGAGGGGGTTACACACCACTTAAAGTAGCAATAAAAAGCCAAGCTGCAAACTTTCTGGGGGGGTGGAGGAGGGTAAACTTCATTCAGGGAGCAGAACCAGTGCACTAACTGTATCTCTTTATTTTCTGTATTTCTGGTGCTCTGATATCTGGAGCCTTGCTGCCCTGGAGGGACCGTCTGTCCCAGAGTTAGCCAATTCCTGGAGATAGTATACAACTCGCCTCCAAGTGCACCTTTGATATACAAACCAACCACTCCAGAGCCCAAGTCTCCAACCACCTCCTTCTAGCAAGTGCTCACACCCTTGGCCACTATCCACCTGCCCTAATCACCCCGGGGCCTCGTACCCGACAAGGAGGGACAGCACCCCCCTACACCCAGAGCCACTGTAATGCTTCAGTCGTAAACCTGCCTTTCCTGCTTTGCCTCTTTCTTCTCATGAAAACCACCAAGGTCTTCAGTCCACTGCCTGCCCCACCCCTGTGCCCACTCATCTTGCCTTGCTGCTCCCGCGTGACCCTTCATGCTATGGCATGCCTCTTGCTTCTACAGGACTATGAGTCTAATAAACTTCCTCCTTCATGACAGTCATTTCCATGTCTGTGTGCTTTACCATATCTGATGAAAACAAATCCTCAGTATCTTTAAAACAGCTGGGAATCAGAAGACTTGGGTTCCACTTACTGGCGTGGTGACCTGAGTAAGTCAGTTAAACCCTATGCTGTCTACCTATAACATGTGGATCGTCCCGCAACCCTGTTCACTGTGATTGATAGCAAATGAGATAATAAATGAAAAGACAGGTCAGCAGCAATGGATTCCAGGAAGCTAGGGCTGTATTCCACTGGTGTTTCAGATCATTTTTCTTCAGTAGAACTAAACAAGGTCAGCCGAGGAAGGCCAAATTTCTTATCCATAGATGTGCCTCTCATGCTGCCCAGAAGTTTGGTTGGAGAAGAAATTGACACTGGTGAGAGAAGAAGAGATTTTGTATTGTTCCCCTCCCAGGGGAGGGTTTTGCCAGTCATCACTGATATTTGTCGTTACCAGGAATAATACGATTGGCAGTTCCTAACACAGTTAGAGTAATATTAGAGGTATAACAATAACAACCTCTATTAACCTTTGGAGAAAAATAAAATCCACAAGAATTCAGCAAGGGCTATGGACTTTTGCCCTACCAGAAAATGCCCAAGGCTGTGTACATTTGCAATTTCCAACAAAATGCATGAGGTTTGGGGCATTTCCTCCACAAAAACCCACACCTGGATTCTCTAGGAACCTCTGGGTCCCAGGTTAAGAACCTCTGTCTTATATTCTTCTTGTATTCTACACTATAAATTCCTAAAACAACAAATTGTGTTCTTTGGACAATCAAGATGGGCTCTCTTATCTGAAGTGCTTGACAAATGGAGAGAGAAGTTCATACGTCTACTCGCGTGGCCATTTGCTGATTTACTGTGTACCAGATATTGGCATCCACGATCAGCTCCAGAAAAGTCACATTGGGAATGAGTCCTCAACATGGAGGAACAAGGTGGACACATCAGGAGCCCTGAGACTAAATGGGCATCACTGTGGTTCTTATGACATCACATCATGAAGCCTTTGAATGACTACATTTAAAGGAGCAGGAATGGAATGGACAGACAGACAGGACCCCACTTCATTCATTTTTGAATCCATAGAATCCAACACAATGCTTGGCACAGAGCCAATACCCAAAACACTGTTGGCAATACCATACAAATACCCCCTATGCCGATACTAGAGCTCTTGAAACCAACTCATCTCCAAGCTTCATGCTGCTGGCCATCACACAAGCCATGGATTCCTATGGCTGGGAGACCCCTCCCTGTGACCCTTGCCCTCCCAGCCTGAAGAGATCAAGTGGTGACAGTTACTTCTTCAAAGAGCCATGAACAGAAGACACCAAAAACAAAAAGACAAACTCACATGTGTAAAGCTGTTAAATTAAGCAAAATAGATCAGAAAATCTCTAATGTAAAAGGGAAAGGGATTGTCATAAAAATCGAAATGGTGAGTTATGCTCATGAAACATCATGGGATCGCGTCACTCCCGAGCTTAATAACTTCCAATGCTGTCCCACTGCATTTGGGATATATTCCAAACTTGTAATCACAGCGAACATGCCCTGGAAGATCTGGAAACTCTTTCTGGCTTTAGGGTCTTTGCATCCACCTTTGTCACTTCTGGAATGTTCCTCACTTCCCACTGTGCATGGCTAACTCCCTTTCACCCTAGTTATCCTCCTTCCCATCACCTCACTTGTCTTCTTCATGACCCTTGGTACATTTTTCAGTTATCTTCATGATTTGTTTGTTTACTTGCATTATGTCTATTTTTCTCTCTAAGCAGAAACGTAGATGGGGGAAGCAACTATGCCTAATTCAGTGTCCAGCATGTAGTAGGTTCTTACTAAATATCAGTTTCTCACTTTCTCTCCATTTCTTTTCATACATTTTGGGAGTCAAAAGAAGTCAACACAGGACATACTTGAATTTATCAGAATTAAAGCTCTTTCCTTCATTACCCACGCCACTGTAAATAACTTTCCTATTTTTCTAGACTGCTATGCTATCTATCAATCAGCTGAAGTTGCATTTTCTCTCTGCTCACTTCCCTTGATTTCTTTTTACACTGAAGCTCAGTGATAAAATAGGAAGAAATGGAGAGGTGCTTTGTAGTCTCATCTCAGGGGCAGAAAATGGTGTCTTATTTCAGGCGTCGCACAGGGTGATGATCAGTTTTACGTCTTTTCCTAGGTGCTACCCCTTGATTCTAGATGGAAGCCATGCCAAGATGGAAGACAACTATATTTTAAATAACTGCCTGCTTCAGCGATTACCTCGTAGGGGAAATACTACATCTTAAAAGAACGGTGTGCCAATTGCTATTCCAAGCACCTTCCCATGAAGTCTGTCCTTTCCCCTCACGCTTTGTGACAGTTTGGACAGGTGGCATCATTTCATGGAATGGAGAGACGACTGGATATACAGGTAGCCAGAATGCAGAGGATACAAGACAGAGTTGAGAACTGGACACACCTAGTTTTAGAATCTGGGTCTTCCCACATGAGCTGGGAGGCCTTGGGTGAATTAGTTGACTTTTTTGAACCCCATTTTCTTCATTTGTAAGGTATCATGGCTAACATACTAGTACCCACACGGCAGGATTGCTGATAAATGGAACGAATAACTAAAATGGTAGGGGTTGGGGGGTGGGGTCATGCTGCAAAAAAGTGTGTGTGTGTGTGTGTGTGTGTGTGTGAATTCATTCTAAGGGGAAACCCCCATTAGTTCTCTTGTCTGGACCCTAAATAGAAAATGTATGGGAAAAAGCCCAAGGGTACAAAGCTTGAAGACATACTAGGCCTGCCTTTTTCTGGACCTTAGAAAAAAGTTCCTTTTCCTTAAGTTCCTCCATCCCTGATTTTGCCTCCCTCCACTACTAGATTGGTGAGACCCCAAGGGTGCAGATCGGGATGCAGACCCAAGGCCCACTCGGCCTTGGGCACAAATGTGCTGCTCGTGTGTTCTCACTGGGATATGGGGTCAAAGCTCCACTGTAAGAAGCAGCATGCATTTGGAGAGAGCACCCCCTCCGCACACCATCCTGCTGGATCTGCACCACGGCCGAGAATAGGTCTAGGATTTAGGATACTGGAATTCTGCCCAAATCATTCTCAAACATATTAAAACCAAGCAGCTTGTGAACTCTAAACTAGCACAGTTGCTTTCTCCCAAGGTTCCTGTCACTTCTATTTTCCCAACCAATCCTCTCTGTCACTAAGAATTAGTCCAAAATAGCAGTTTCCACTGTCACCTCTCCTACTGCCTTCTGGGGCTTACTTGTCAGTAAGAAAGTCAAGGACTCATCAGACAATGGCAAGGATATTGTTGAGGACAGTGTTCATTCCATTTACCTGTGATTCTCCAGGAGGCAGAGAGGCAGGAGCATGATTCCGGGGTGCGGGGCAGGGCTCGTGTATCAGAATCACCTGTGGGGTTTCGGCCATCTATAGATTCTCATACTGGACACCAAGCCCGACCCCTCCAGGGGTTCCAGTGTTCCCAAGATCTGCCACTCCCACTACTGGAGCATGTCCCCTGGATGAAGACCAGTATTTTGGCATCAATGAGTAGTAGCCTCAGATGGATGAGGCGGGAAAGGGAGTGAAAGCTCTGGAGGAATCTGGGGGACCATTATCTTCTTTTTGAGGAACTCCAGGGGAAAATTAGTCTTTTCTTCAATTTTAATTTTATCCTAAGCAATTTTTATGTTTTAATCTTACAGACTGTGAATCTTGCAGCTCTCTTGGGTTCCCTCTTCACATTGGCTGTCCTCAAGCAGTGGGCTCACACACCTCAGAGACTGGGTGCTTTTTGGCTCCGGTTTTATACCCCTGCGTTTGGTGTCCCCTCTCCTTTCTTCTGACCTCCAATTTATGTTAGTATGTTTTCGGTTTTCCCTCCACCCAGTCTCCTACCCACTCTTCCATCCATCAGGTATGAACTGGGTACCCACTAGATACTAAATCTCTTGCTTAATGCTAGAGACAGAGTGGAGAGGAAAAACCCATATAGTCTCTACCCTCATTGAAGTTGTTAAGTGTTGGAAACACTTTTTATAGACTAAGGAAGGCAAAAAGATATGATGAAGTAAGAGGACATGGGGAGGACACGAGCTGTCGCCGTTATTTACTACTCCTGACTCCTCACAAGTCGCTGGTTGGACATCTCCCTCAATTTTTATACTATCACTGTCCTAACTTTGTGACCTACGCCAGGGACACAGGCTGGTTTTCTCTCTTCGGGTAAGGAGGCTGTGGTAGAACCCTAAAAAGGATCATCTCCTTCCAGAACTGCTTCGTTCTTGCACTATCCCCCCAAACAGCTTAGCTTCCTTGAATAGGACACATGCCATCTTGAGCTCTGGCTCAAACTCCAGTTGTTGAGGAGCAACTTGGGTTTTTGTTTTTGTCTTCAATCTGTAATGTATTGTGTTATGGTGCATTATACAAAGAAAGGTATACTTGTTTATTATTTTAATAGCCAAAATATGTCTTTTTTATAAACACTGAATATTCTTTCAAGCTTTAGTGAGATATAATCAACCGCGTTTCCCCGAAAATAAGACCAGGTCTTATATTAATTTTTGCTCCAAAAGATGCATTAGGGCTTATGTTCAGGGGGTATCATCCTGAAAAATCATGCTATGGCTTATTTTCTGGTTAGGTCTTATTTTTAGGGAAACACGGTATAACACTATAAGTTTAAAGTCTACAGTGTGATAATTTGATACACAGATACACTGCAAAATGATCACCACCATAAGGTTAGTTAACACATCCATCACCTCACGTACTACTGTATCTTTCCTTCAGTAGTGAGGACATTTAAGATTTACTCTTAGCAATTCTCAAGTATATAATACAATATTGTTAACTATAGTCACCAAGCTGTATATTAATTACGGAATTTTTTTCTTGTGATGAGAACTTTTAGGATCTAATCTCTTAGCAGCTTTCAAATATGCAATACAGTGATATTAGCTATAGTCGCCATGGCGCACATTACATTCCCGTGGTTTATTTATTTTATAACTGAAAGTTTGTACCTCTGACTCCCTCACCCAACTCATTCTTTTCAACTCCCTCCCCCTGTCTCTGGCAACCACATACGTATGAGCACTAACCTGTATATTGGATCTCCAGAATTTATTCATTTTACATACACACACAGGCACACACATACAACAACAACAACAAATCCATTCACTTGTTGATGGACACTTAGGTTGTTTCCATGCCTTGGCTATTGTGAATAATTCTGCAATGAATACGGGGCACAGATATCTCCATGAGATGCTGATTTCATTTCCTTTGGATACATACCCAGAAGTGGGATTGTTGGATCATATGGTAGTTTATTTTTATTTTTAATTTTTTGAAGACTCGCCATACTGTTTTCCATTGTGGTTGTACCGATTTACATTCCCACCAACAGTGCACAAGAGTTCCTTTTTCTCCATATCCTCTCCAGGACTTGTTATCTCTTATCTTTTGGATAATAGCCATTCTAACAGGTGTGAGGTGGTATCTCATTGTGGTTTTGATTTGCATTTCCCTGATGATTAGTGACAGTTGAGCATCTTTTCATATGTCTATTGGCCATATCTGTACGTCTTCTTTGGAGAAATGTCTGTTCAGGTCCTCTGCCCCATTTTAATTGGGCTATTAGTCTTTTTGCTACTGAGTTATATGCTTCCTTGTATATTTGGGAAAGTAATCCCTTATTTGATACAAGGTTTGCAAATATTTTCTCCTATTCTATAGGTTACCTCTTCATTTTGTTAATTGTTTCATTTGCTGTACAGGAGATTTTTAGTTTGATGTAGTCCCACTTGTTTATTTCTGCTTTTGTTGCTTCTGCCTTTTAGTGTCATATCTAAGACCAATGTCAAGGAGATTTTTGCCTATGTTTTCTCCTAGTTTTACAGTTTCAGGTTTTACAGTTAAGTTTTTAATCCAATTCAAGTTAGTTTTTGTAAGTGGGGTCCAATTTCATTATTTTACATATGGATATCCAGTTTTCACAACTCCATTTATTGAAAAGACATTCCTTTCCTCATTCAGTATTCTTGGCTCCCTTGTCAAATATTAGTTGACCATATATGGGATGTTTTCTGGGCTCTTGATTTTGTTTCATTAGTCTGTTTTTATGACAGTACCATACTTCTTTTTAAATTAAAGTTTATTGGGATGACAATGGTTAGTAAAGTTACATAGGTTTCAGGTGTACAAGTCTGTAATACATCATCTGTATATCACATTGTGTGTTCTTCATCCACAGTCAGTTCTCCTTCCATCACCATATATTTGATCCCATTTACCCTCATCTAGTCCCATACTGTTTTCATTACTATAGCTTTGTAGTATAATTTGAAATCAATCAGTGGGATGTCTTCACCTTTGCTCTTCTTTCTCAAGATTGCTTTGGCTATTCTGGGTTTTGTTGTTTCGTAAGAATTTTAGAATTGTTTTTTTCTATTCCTGTGAAAAATGCTACTGGAATTTTGATAGGTGTTACATTAAATATGGAGATTGCTTTCAGTAGTATGGAACTTTTAACAATATTAATTTATCCCGTTCATGAACACAAGACATCTTTGCATTTATTTCTGTTTTCTTCAATTTCTTTCATCAATGTCTTATAGTTTTCAGTATACACATCTTTCACCTTTTTGGTTAAATTTATTACTAAGTATTTTACTGTTTTTATGCTTTGTAAATGGAATGGTTTTCTTTATTTCTTTTTCAGATAGATTGCTGCTAGTGTATACAAGGGCAACTGATTTTTTTTTATGTTGATCATGTGCCCTACAACTTGACTGAATTCATTTTATTACTTCTAACAATTTTTTTGGAGGAGTGCTTAGGGTTTTCTGTATATACTATCATCTCATCTGCAAACAGAGACCATTTTACACCATTCTTTTGTATTTGGAGAATACGTATTTGTTTGTTCGTTTGTTTGTTTATAACCTAATTGCTCTGGCCAGGACTTCAGGTACTATGGTGAAGAGGAGTGGTAAGGAAGGGCGCCCTTGTGCTATTTCTGATTTTAGAGAAAAAGCTTTCAGTCTTTCACCGTTGACTATAATGTTAGCTTTCGGTTTTCATATATGGCCAATATTATGTCAAGGTATGTTCCTTCTATATCCAATTAATTGAGAGCTTTTATCATTAAAGGGTTTTGGATTTTGTCAAATGCCTGTAATTGTAAAGTCATCATATTATTTCTCTTAGCTTGGTCCACTGGTAAGAGGAACATTAGAGGCCAAAAAATCCTTTCTACTCCTTTTCCCAAATTCTTTGTTCTTGGATATAAATGCTCATTCTTTTTTCCCCTACATCTTTCATGTAAGAGAAAACAACTGAAAGTTAAGTAGTATTGGTCATGCAAATAAGTTGGTGAAAAAAAGCATTTGACAGACAAGCACTGAGGAAGGTGAGGTCACACAGGAAAATAGATCATCCCTGTCCCCAAGGAGCTTTCATGCAGTATAAAAGTTATAAACCCATAAGGAGATTTATATGGAATGCAAAGGAATGATGGAAAACTGCTCTGGGAGGCAGCAGAAACATGTGATGAAATATAAACCAAGAAAAGCAATGTATTTGAACAGAAAAATAACATACACAAACTAAAATAAGGTTGGCAGTCCTGAGAGCTACAACCTCTTTTGTTTCCTCACCCTGGTGGTTTTGTTTATTTGTTATTTGTTGTTCTTTGCAGGTCAGGATGTTTTTCATGGGGATCAAGGAAAGAGACAGTTAGACGCTGTGTGCTGGAACTCAGTTGGCTTTTTCAAAGTACGTTTCTCCCAGGTGGGAGCCTCAAGACTCGTCAAAGCTGATGGCTCTGTTGGCTGCAGTTAGTTCCACAGTCTTGCATCTTAAACATCAGTTTCTGAGAGATTGGAGGTTTTCCTGGAAGAGTAAGTTTGTCTTGAGGACACAAGACAACACTGGACAGAGGGGTCAGAGTGTCTACTGCAGCCTGGAAACCCCCTCTTTCAGAGCACTGGGTGACTTTTAATGACAGTGTTAAAAGTAATCCTAATTTAAAACGTGGAATGGAGACATAAATAACTTATTTTGGAGCTTCTTGCTAAATACAATTCCTGTGATTTTCATCACCTCTAGCAATAACTTGGTGAACGCCAGCAATGGCCTCTCACCTGCGTCACCAGCCAGGCCTCTTCTCAGATCTCTTCCATTGCTATCCAGTCATAGAGACAGCTTTTTACAATAGGAATCAGACAGTATTGCTCCTTTGCTCAAAGTTCTGCAGGAGCCTTCCTTTTAATTTAGGGTAAGAATGAAAAGCCTCCCATTCTCTGCCCCCCGCCCTGTTCTGATATCCCACCTCAGGTTGACCCCCCGACACCTCTGCCAAATTCCTATCCACCCATCCACCCCCATTCCTCTAGGTTGGTCTTCTTCCAATTCTTAGATCACCTGAAGTTCTTTCCTGTCACAGGGACTTTGTATATGCTACTCTCTCTGCACTGAAACAACTTAGCTGGCTATCTCCTCTCCAACCTGTAAGTCTCCTCATAAAACTTTCTACCTCTGAAAGTCCCTCCCTCCTCATGGTATTTTAAATAAGTCTCCCTTTTATTCTGTCTCAGACCCTATTGATTTTCTACATAACACTTGGTGCAACTTACAGTTGTTTTATTGTCTGTCACCTGGCTATATTCTGTTACACACACACACACACACACACACACACACACACACACACACAGAGTGTAAGCTTCATGATGGAGATACAATATCAATTTTGTTCATTGTTGTTTTCCCAACCCCTAATCCAGCACCTGACCCATAGCAGCTGCCCAAAAATATCTGTTAGATAAACGAGTTAATATGGCCATCACTCAGTCATAGGGTTACCGGGAGATGAAGCTGACTCAATGGCACATGACACATAATGGTTATTGCAGGAAATTAAAAGGTATAAACACAGGCTAAGTGGAGATAATCCATCATCATATGTGGAGTAGGAACAGGCTAAGAAAAACAGAGGGATTAAATGAGTGCGAAAGCATAAAATTAAGGAGGTTGAGCGTTGTACCGCATATGGTAGGATTGCAATCAGGTGGCCACTATCATTGGTCTCATTTCACAGATGAGCAAACTGAGGCTGAGAAATGGTAGGAACCTGTCCTAGGTCACACAGCAGGTAAGTGGCAGCTATTGGACCCTTTTAAGTTAAGGCGTGTAGAACTCCAAAGATCGTTTTCTTAATCACAGCACTATGACATGAGAACACAGTGATAAGGAAAAGGACCCAAACTAGCAGGCCACAGAAAATACTCATGGCAACAAACACAAACAAAAACACGGAAGAAAATGTTCAATGTCACTTTTAAGCACAAAAACAAATATGGATTACAATAAAAATAAGAGCTTTGGAGTAATTTTGTTTGTTTTTTTGCTATCAAATTGAAAATAACTGGTTAATAAAATGAGAGTGTTGGGAAATAACCTTTCTGCTGGTGTGAATATAAACGAGCATAAGCATTCTGACAATAACTTGGTTATACTTTCAAATGTTTAAAATGTGCATAACCTGTGACAGCAATTCTACTTCTAGGAAATCACTTCTGGGATTTTTTTTTTTTTTTTTTTTACCAAGTGGAAATTTTTATTTTGTTAAAATGTACAAATGAATTAATAATATAACAGGCCACAGTCTAAGGTTTCTAAACATTTATTCATTGATGATTTCCATAACATGCTGTTGTCTTTCATAGTTCAGAGAAAGTTCACATGGCTGATGCTCTGTGAAAGCCCAATTAGCCTTCCTTCCTAACCACCAAATTAATTTGTCTTTTCAGAAGTCTTGCCAGATGTTTTTTTGCTTGCCTTTCCATGTTGCCCAAGGAAACCATCATACAGTGAAATAAAGATTTAACATAAAGGATATAGGTTGCAGCACTGTTCATAATAGAGAAAATTATATCTTGAAGGTACCCACAGAAGGGAATTATAGTGCATTCACTCATGAACTTTCAGGAAGTCATCACAAATAATGCTAAAGCTAATCACTTAATGAATTGAAAAGATATCACTAAATAAACAAAATAGGCTCCAAAACACCATGGACATCCTTATCAATCCATAAAAAATATAAATATACATGCACAGAAAAATAATGGAAAGATATATGCGGAAAAGTGTTTAATGCCATAATCTCTGGTGGTTGAATAACAGGTGATACTTATTTCTTTCCTGTTATCTGCTTTTTTTGGTACAAATATTATTCAGTGAACATGTATAATTATATTATTATTATAAGAAAATTTTTTCAGGAAAAGACAGTAAGAAATTTCCATTCAATTCCATTCAATAGATATTTATAGAGCATCTATGTGACAAGCTCTGTGCAAGGCTCTATGGTACAATGTTGATCCGATACCTAACTCCATGCAGGTAGGAAATACACAGTTTAGGCTTAAGCATTATAGAGATTCTATGCTATTGAACCGGTCTCATGGGGGTGTTTCACTGAAAACTAGAAGCAGCACCATTCCACGGGACATAAAAAATGGAAGTTACATTAAGGATTACCCAGAGCTGTTAAGAATAGGCAAGTTCTGATTCCCTTGCATGTTTGCAGCTGAAAGTTTATTTCTGAGGGTATTCAACCATCATTTTATTTCATGCTTCTCCTCTTTGGAAAAACGCCTGACCTGAAAGATGTCTCCAGCCCAAGGTAACATGTCAATGCTAAGAGTGAATGTGGGTACCTGAGACATTACAGCAGAGCCTCCCAGAGGACACCTCTGAAGTCCCACCATCCACATTTATTGTCTTAAGGTAACTAGAAAACATAATCTAGAGTCCCAAAAAGGGATGGGAGGATCCACCAAATTCTATGACTATAGAAGACTGCCCAAGAGGTAGGTCTGCCATTAAGAAATCAGAAAATGAGTAAATGCTCTTGCAGTGCAGCTTTGCAGCTGACTATGGTTAATGCAGTATACTTTGATTTTCTTCAGAAGTGGAAGAACAGAGAAGAAGTGCTGGAGTGCTACTTGTCTGTCTCCACACTAAGGGAGAGAAGGGCTGGAGGTAGTGGCTTACCAGTTTTAACTGGAGCTTTGCAGCCCCGGGCCTGAGGCCGGCCTCCTGCTCCAGCATATAATGAGTTTGGCAATCTCTGATGGTCTTTTCTGAATGCTAATCCCCAACACAGAACTTCTGTAATGCATGATATAATTTAATACACCTGGCAGACTCACCACCAGTTCATTCTTTTGTTATGTAATAGCCCAAAGTGAAGTCGAGGGTGGTTAATGCTCTGAAAACTAGCTATTATCCCCAATAACAGGCGATTTTCAAAGGATTATTGCCGTCAGAAACCATTTTGCAATAACTGGCAAATGGAAGCCAATGTAGCACAGTAAGATGGTCTTTGGGAGTTGCCATTTATTTTGTACAGATCTGCAAAGATGCTTCAAGCATCCCCCAAAGGAAACAACTGGAGTAGTGATGGAGTTTCCGGGGCCACATCACTAGAGTAGTTAGAAGGATGTAAACCTTAAAGTTACTCTTCGGAATCTCTCTATTTTTGTAAGACTTTTCATCTTTCCCCCTCATCGTTGCCCTTTTAGAATATTCTGGACTCCTAAAAGCTTACTTCTGGGTAAGTTACAGAAATCCTGGGAGCTTTCTGTGAACTAATTTCACTCTGAAGATGTGTAACCTTTGTGTCAGATTGAGAAGGGGAGATCAGTCATGGAGCTGATTCGGAGGGATTTATTTCTGATATGCACATCCTGACTTAACTGAATCTCACTTTAGGAAGATAATTTCGGTTGGGTTATGACAAGAGAAGAATGACTGACTGTCCTCAGTGTGCAGGAGTTTGGCTATCAGTCTATAGCCGTGTCAGACTTTTATTCAACACAATGCCACCCTGTTACCAAGCAAGTTCTGCCTCGTGGGGGAAGATTTCCTTTCAGGTAGCAGTTTTGTTAAGACATATGAGTCCTCTCTTAAAAGAAAGGCCTATGAATAATATATCTCCTTAGGATAGTTCCCCTAAAACACATTCATATCCTCCAAACTCAAAATCCAAATTCTGCAACATCAAGAAGGTAGTTTTTTTTTTTTATGTCACTGCTATGATAAAAATCATCGAGTTCTTTGTACTTTACGCAGATTGCATAAATCCCAGCTGTTTGAACTGGGGAAACGTGTTCAGTGATGAAATTAAATTGACATCATCTTCCTTTATCTTGACAGTTCAGACGACTGGAGGCAATTGCTGCTCTGGCTGTCAGGTTAGGAGAGTCAGTAGCACAATTATTATACTGCCTAAAGTTTATCTTTGATTAAAAATTAAATTTAACTTCCCTTTATCATTTTCCATAGCCCAACAACATGCATGTGTTCTCTAAGTTAAATCAAAATGGACTAAATATTTAATAACCTATTCTAATTAGCTACAACTGTTACCTAATTTCTCTATGTAAATGAACGTGAAAGGGCCCAGGAGGCCCAACGTTAACCTTCATCCACTCGTTACAGGAGAGAAATTACAGGCTCTAATTAGATGCTTCAAATTGCAAAGAAATAGAATTTTCATAACTAGCTTATTAAAATCCCAGGGCCCCTTTGGGACAGGGCAAATTGCTTCTACTCTGATCTGCTTATCCTTGTACAACACCATACAGAAGACTCGTGTTGTCTGCCTTACACAGCTCATATTTCTCCCAAATTAATGAGTACTCAAATTATTCCAGCTGCCCTCTTGGCACAAGGAAAAATTGAAAATCTATGACTGCCAAGTGACGTGGATAACTCAGCTGCTAAATAAAATATGCTTAAGGGGACACAGCTGCTGGGGTGCCTATTTACATTAAAATTACTAAATCCATGAACACAGAACAAATGTCCCAAGACAGCTAAACAGTGTTCAACACTTGGGTTAACCCTTTTATTAGTCCAGGGCCCTCAAGATGCAAGTATCCCACATAGTGGGGCAGAAACATGGAGTTTTTAATCAAATACCCTTATCCCCACAAAATAAACCCCTAAGTATTACGGTGGGAGAAACAGTGGGGATAGCCCCTAGTGAGTCCCTACTCTTGAAAGTTCTTACTTCCATTGACTGGCTTTACATCCGTTCATGTCTTCATATAAGCCAATGAAAGCTTTCATTCTCACTAAAATTAAGTGTAGATCTTAGATTTACTAACTTTTGACATTTCATAAATCTTTAACAAAATTGTCTTCTGTGCTCTGACCGCTTAATTGTTTAAAGAGTCTAATAAAGCTCAAATGACCAAGATATGGAAGTCTTAGGAAATTATTCCCCAAAGGTCAGCAATGAATGGTATCTCAAATAGAAGTACTCAGCCTTTCAGTGGAACTTATTAAGGAGGTCTCTGGTTAACCAATTCAGACGGCGAGAATAAGAGAGCATGAGAGAACAATAAAGAACAAGAACAAAGTATGGGGGGAAATGGTCCAAATATATATTTGCAGAGGGTGCCAAAAATGTATACACATTTTAAGAAAGGAAAACTGTATTAAAATTGTGATACTCAATATATACTGATAACAAAATATGACTACAAGTCACATTTGACTTCTGCAATTACGAGAGGCGCTCAAAGTGGTTACCATCAGCATCTAGACACTTCTGATTACGGCAAACTACTGCTTGAGCAACATTGACCAAAGTGTCCGCTTGTATACATTTTTTGGCACCCCCAATATATATCTATATCTATCTCTCTATATATATTCATACATATATATTCATTCAGCACACATTAATATAAAATTAATGAGCTTCCATTACTATCACAAAATTTCAGACACTAAGGGATTTTGTTCAACCGTCTCCAAAATCCCTAATCTTTGATAATGTCAATGACCTCATCCAGAAAAAATTCTTAACCTGGAGTTCAAAAGTTAAACTCCCATCCAGATCTATGTCTCAACCACACACAAACATTCAAGCAACGAAATACTCCTCAAAGTCAGTCTTGGGTTATCAAAGAATGTATCAGCAAAGACCATCTTCTCTCATTGGATTTGTAAGTAGTTTTTTGTTGTTTTTTGGGTTGTGTGGCTAATTACAAAAGTATGTTCTGTTTGCCGACCTCAACATTCTGCCTGGCACACTTTGCATTGTCCAAATCATGTAAAATTATAGAGTGATGTCATCAAATAGATCAGGCTCAGGGAAAACAGATGAAGATTCTATAAACACGTTTCACCCTTAAATACATAGCCTAAGCAGGATACTTCCTCTCTCTGTGAGAGACAAATGGCAACGGATAAGATTTAAAAAACAGAATGGGCCATGTCAACATTAACCCACAAACATTTGAATATGATTAAAGAAGCACAGACATAAATGAAGATAAGAGGGAAAATATTGCTCTAAGAAATAAAATAAAGGCCTCGACACTGAAGGAGACCAATACAAAGTCAGTTTCAATTATACAGTGATGCTTTTGCTCCACGCCTTTGCCATACATACTTTGCTTGTACTGAAAGATTTGCTTAAATACGTGTTATCTCCACAGAAGGCATTACCTACCTTTGAATAGCCCTGCCTCATTGAGAACCTGAGGGCTCAGACATTTTTAACACATAGTCACAGAGTCCTGGATCCTGCTGAAAATCAAACATTTTGGAGATGTGAGCTTTGTAGTTATTTCCCTAGGATGCGTGTCAAAAGACAGGATTCTTACAAAACCTTCACTGTCACATTTGTCATGACACTTCTGACTCTTCTAGGGCCACTACAAGCTGTGGACATATTCTGGATAAAATGCAAAATCAGCACACACAATGTGATCTTAAAGAAAGATCAGACAATGGAAATGACCGTGACCTGGAAAAGCATATTTACAATTCATCTTGCCTTTGACACCTTACATATAAACAAAAGTGGTCCTCAACAACTCTGAGGTTACATAGAGTCTTCAAAATAGCTCTGATATATGGGGTCAGGTGAACCTGTTAAATGAGAAAGATAGAATCAAGTGACAATTATCCAGGCTGATAACAGGAACAGTGCCATGGGTAGTATAAAACATCATAGGCTCTCAGTGTCTATTTCAGAGGAAAGAATACCTTTCCTAATTATCTAAGAGGAACTTTAGTCTGGGAATGTGAAAGAAAAGTACACAAAGGTGGTATACAACGTGTGATCAAAAAATATGGTGAATACTGCTGGAGAGTGCCATCCAACGGAAAGACAGGAATCTTCAATACAGGGAATAGTGCCTCAAACCTTAGTAGCAGTGTGTGACAAGTTTCAACTTGTTCGGTGCAGTCAGTCAGGTGTGAGCTATGGTTGAGAGAAGGTGTGTTTTAAAGTGTGCCGTAAATCATCCTCCATCATGACAACGCTCCGTGTCACACATCGCTTCTGGTACGGAAATTTCTGTCTAATAAAAATATTACAGTGTGTCCTCATCCACTTTATTCACTGGATCTGACACCATGCAACTTCTAGCTGTTCCCCGAAGTCAATACGACCATGAAAGGTAAATGTTTTGAATCAGTTCAGGACATGGAGGCAGCCATGAGAGCGCAACTAAAGACACTCAGGAAAGAGGACTTCCAGAATTGCTTCAGAAAGTGGCAGGAATGATGGGATAAGTGTGTTCAAAGTGAGGGAAGTATTTTGAGGGGGATTAACGGCAACGTGTCTTTTACTGTAATACATTTTTATATTTAAATATTCACTGTATTTTTGATCACACCTCGTATGTTTATGTGTATATGTGCAGTCATTTAGACATATAACTACATAAAATCACAAGACAGATTGACATGCAATCACTGACTGACTTCAGATTCTTTTATTTTATTTTTGCCATGTTGACTCTTTTACGATAATAGTCAACCTAGTTCTGTAAGGTAGATTGAATGAACTGACCGTCTTTAAAACACAGTTTCCTACCTTTTGATATAATGACACTGTTATTTGATCTCTTGACAGTTTCAATTTAGGAAAACAAACCAAAAGATGTGTTTAAAGAGAATATAAATTAATTTTGTTTCAATAATACAGCAATACTTGCTGAAAAGTGTGACGATGCATAGTTAAGAGTCAAAGTCACCGTGGTAAATTAAATATTCTGTTTCAATCTGATATATTCCCTTGAGGAGTCAAAACACTCAAAATTGACCATTTCTATTGGATATTATTTCATATGCACATGTGCTAGCTAGCTTTTTAAAAATAGGAACTTGACCAATGGAAGCAGAAGTAAGGCCTAACAAACTATTTGTCTCTATGTCCATAGAGACTCATCTTAACTCAAAATTTCACAAACATGTCATAATAAAATTCTAAAAACGAAAGAAAAAATCTTAATGTCAGCTAAAGGAAAAAAGACTGTACTCTCTAAGGAGTAATAATAAGACTGACAACTATCTTTTCAATAAAAACTATAAAAGCCAGAGGCAACAGAACACCTTGTGTTCTGGGCTGAAAACACTGAAAAAGGGCTGAAAGAACCAAAGTTTTGAATTAGAATTCTATACTTTGTAAAAATATCTTTTAAAATGAAAGAAATACTAAAAATTTCAGACAAATTTGTTATCAGCAGAATTCAAAGAAATACTTTAGGCAGAAGGTCCTATCTTTTTACTTTCAGATCTTGTGAGTACAATAACTGTAACTGTAAATAATACTATCTTTTAATAGATGTAATAATAAAAGGACTGATTTAACAGGAAAACATAACAACCCTAAATTGGTATACTGGTAACAGTACAGATAAAATAATACATAAGACAAAAACTGACTGAAATAAAAAGAGATAGAAATATAACACTGTAGTGGGGGATTTTTAACACAACTCTCTGTAACCGACAGAAATAAGCAAACAGTAATCAGTAACGACATAGAAGATCTGAATATTACAATTAGTCAATTTGACCTAATTGACACATATAAAACAGTATATTCGTCAACTGCAGAATACATTTTGTTTACAAGTACTGAAGGATCATTAACCAAAACCCATCAACGTTTGTCTATAAAGCAAGTCTAAATGTATTTGAAAGGGTAGAAATCACACAGAAGCTATTCACTATTTTATGGAATAAGTTAAAAATCGTAAAACATTAACTGGAAAATTTGGAACCCAAACTGCTTCAAAATTAAATAATAAACTTTAAATAATCCATGGGACAAAGAAGAGCTCACAAATGAAAATTAGAAAATAGTTTGAATTAAATGGTAATGAAAATATGATATCAAAAAGCATGTGGGATATCACTAAAGCAACTAGAAGGAAACTGATAGCTCTAAATGCATATAATACAAAAGAAGACTGAAAATCAATGATCTAATTTTCCATTTTAACAAACTATAAAAATGTCAAATTTAACTCAAGGAAATTGTAAGGAAGGAGATAAAAAAATAAGAACAGAAATCAATGACAGCGAAAACAGATGTACAATGCCAAAAGTTGCTTCTTGAAAATCCAACAAAATTGATCAATCCTTAAAAAGATAGATTGAGGAAAAATGAGTGAAAACACAAGTTAACCATAGTAGACACGGAAAAGAGAAAGTCCTCCAGATCTTCTATATATTAAAAAGAAAACGAAGGGAATTTATAAATAATTTTAGGCCTGTAAGTATGAGAATTTGAGGGAAATGAACACATTCCTTGAAAAGCATAATTTACCAAATCTGATTCAAGAAGGAATTTTAAAATCAGAAAAGCCTACCTCTATTAAACTGATTGACTCTGTAAGGAAAAGTCTTCCCTCAAAATAAAACTACAGTCCCTGGAAGGATTTATGTAAGATTGTTCTTCCTTCCAAAGAACAGCAACAGAAGAACCATTGCCCAATTTAATTTGAGGCTAGCATATTCTAATCAAAAACCTGAAAAAGGGATTACAAAAGAGAAAAATTTCAAACTGATACCTTCCCTGAACATAAATACAAAGATCTTTAAAATTGCAGCAAATCAGTGTCAGTGAAATGTAACAGTTTAATATATTATGACAAAATAGGTTTTATGCCATAAACCCAGTTAGTTTGACTTTTGAAAATGAAACAATACAATTCATGGCATTAAAACGAAAAATATGGTAATCTCAGTAGATGCAGGGGAAGCACTTGATAAAATTCAACACCCATTCAACTAAATTCTTACCAAGCTAAAAACAAGCTCTTCCTTAACCTTAAAATGAATAAGTACAAAACCAACAGCAACATAATATTTAATGGTTAAATCATTAACAATGTTCACTCTGAGCTCATGGATAAAAATATCTACTAATCTTTATCTTTGCAATATTTGTATGGAAATGCAAAAGACCAATAAGAACAAAGATCATTTTGAAGAACCAAAATAACAGCAGAGAACTTACGCTACCAGATATCAAAACTTATAAAGCTCAAATAATTGAAACAGAGGATTTAGTATAAGCATAGACAAATAGGCCAATAGCATAAAACCAGAGTACCTAGAAAAAAAACATACATATTTTTTTTTAAAGTTCTACTATTATACAATAAGGGAAGGGTGGTTTCTTTCATAAATGGTGCTGGATCAACTGACAATCCATGTGGAAAAAAATAAACCTTAATTAAGTTCAGATGGATCTTGATAATAAAGTTTAATAATGAAGCTTCATAATGAAGCTTCTAAAAAATAACATGGAGAATTTGGGTGGGGAAATATGTTTTAAATAGTGCATAGAAAGTGTTATCCGTAAAGGAAAAGATCGATAACACTGAACTTTAGCAAAACTAGAAAACTTCTGTTTGTCAAAGATAGCATTTAAGAGAGACAAAGGAAGCCACAGAATGGGAGAAGATATTTGCAGTATATATATCCAATAAAGAACTAGTATCTAGAATATATAAAAAAATATTACACATTAATAAAAAAAAAGACTGATAATTTTTATGGGCAAAAAAACCTTGAATGGACACTTTATAAAAGAGGATATCCAAATAGCCAATAAACACATATAGCCAATAAGCATATGAAAACCTGATCAACATTAGTCATCATGGAAAGACAAATTAAAATGACACTTAGATACTAAAACACACACACACACACACACACACACATTCCAGAATGGCTAAAATTAAAAAAAAAAAAAAGAATATCAAGTATTGGTGGAGAGGACTAGAACTCCTATTGCTGCAATCACTTTGGAAAACTCTTCGGTGGTCTCTACTAATGACAATCATATGCATAACTTACAGGTCGATTATTCTACTCCTAGTTATACCCTCAACAGAAATGCATACACAAGGGTGCAATAAAAGTAATGTAGAATAATTTTTCTAGCAGCATAATTTGAAATAGCCAAAGTTGGAAATAATCTGTGTCCATCTAAGTAGAAAAGATCAATAAATTATGATACATCCATACGACAGAGCACAATGTGGCAGCGATAAGAACAAAGCAAACCTCGCTGGCACACACAACAACCTGAATGAATCTCACAGACATAATATGGCGCAAAAGAAGCCAAACACAGAAGAAGAGTATACACCCAATCGTTCCATTTATATAAAGTTCAGTCACGGGTGAAACTAATCCATGGTGATAGAAGTCAGAAAAGTAATTATGTGTGGGGACATCATGACTGGAAAGAGGTATGATGAGGGAGGTTTGGGGGGTACTGGTAGGTTCTGGTTAATGTATACGGTTCACATGTGAGGCGTCACTTGTTAAAAAATCATAGATCTATACACAAGGTTTTTGTACCTTCTCACATGTTATTTTTGAAACCTTCCATATATAAGGTCTAAAAAGTTAACTGACTATGCTTACCTAAGATTGTATCATTATAAGTTGAGAGAAGGGTACAAAGGAACACTCTACACTATGTATTTCTTGCGAGTCTAAAATTAACTTCAAAATGATTTTTTTTAAGGCTTTTTGGTAACCCTGTGCTACCATCATCCTCATGAAGATAAGCATAAATGAGTCAGAGCTGAGGAGCTGGCCTAGTGAGGGAAGAATCTATGCTTGCAATATCTTTGCCCAAAACATGAATATGCCAGGGAACCTGGAAAAGTGGGACAGAATCACAGTGGCCCTAGGTGAAACTCACTGACCTTACCATCTTCTACTTTCCAAACATGGCCATTGCTCTTACATTAGAAATCTAAAGAATCCTGGGGTGCATCAAGCCTATGTGGGAATCCTGAGTGTGGCTAAGAGGCAGATTTAAAAGGTGGATTCTACGGCTTGTCCACTGGGTAAGCCGTCCGTTAAGACAGCTCACACGGAAAGAGGCCACAGCCTCAGAGCACAGCACCGCCCCCCGCCACCCCGGAGTTGGTACGACGTGCTCAATAAATGAAAGAACTTCAGCTTTGATGACTTTCCTTTTGGACTGTATTCTTGAATAAATTAATGCCATTGCTAATCTCACACAGATGAACAAAGGCTGTCTGAAAACAATAGCACTCTTGTTTCCAGGCCCGGTGACATTAAAATACCATCTTGTCTTTCATCATCTTTGTCTTTATCTTCAGTTATTCCTGCTATGGTATGAACACAGCCCAAGACAAGATATTAACTCCCGCTGAGTTCAGATCCTGCAATACATTTCTTTCTAATCAAGAAGCTGCAGCTTTCTGCTGTCTGTCCCTTGGCCCAATTGTCATAATCCACTTCAACCAACAAACCCAGCCTCCTCCCCACAAGGAAGATTCAAAAACCATCATCACATATGTAAAATTTGAACAATGGCTATGTTCATTCTCCAGACCACATTTTCATCTCGTAATTACATATGATGCAATCTGGGGAGGGAATTTTAATGGAATAAACATTTACTCTAAGATTTAACTCCACTAGAATAGGATTTTGAAGATAACACTCAGAATCCTGCTAGTTTGGCCCCAGGCTAGCAGCACGATGGCTCTCAACTTCATTGTCAGTGAGGTCCTTAGTGCATACAAAAGATCCCAAAGCCATCCCCACCCAGCACTTACTGCCAGGCCCTCCCTGTGCCAAGCACTTGGACTGTGTTAACTCAACTAGTCCTCATCTCATGTTCAGGTAAGTACTGTTTTTGTCTAAATCAGACAAATGAGGAAACTAAGGCTTACGGTCACCCAACTAGGGACGGGAAGGGGAAGGGAGGGGAGAAAGGATAGGGGAAGGGAGGAGAGGAGACAGGAGGGGATGACAGGAGAGGGGAGGTCAGGACAGGAGAGGAGAGGAGAGGGAAGGAGGGGAGAAGTCTAACTCTAGAGTCCTCTATCTTAACTGCACCCTGGACTCCTGCTCCTTCCGGGGTAATGTGATTCCAGACAGAGTGCCTCTTCACCTTTCTAATAGTCACTTTTCTATGAGGATAATGTTATCTGTTTGGATCTTGCCCAGTTTGTTTCATTCTTGTTATGCATAAAATTGGTCTTGCACAAACCACATGTTTTCTATGATGAACCACATAATTCCACAGGGATTTCAGACCTTGGGCTTTGGCTTCAAAAAGCAAAGTGCAGGACCCAAAGAGAATAAAATTGACTTTTATTCTTAGCTATATATTTTATCATCACTTCTAGCAGTAAGCAAGGTAGCATCAGATTCTTCCTCAAGACAGAACCACCAGTAGCTTGCCCCTCTGCAAAACAATTTCATTAAATGGTATGACATAATGGGGTCACGTCTGACATTTATTGAGCATCTACTTATGTGACTGGCAGTGTTCTAAGTCATTTTAGGAGTCATCTTATTTAACCATCACAACATCGCTATGGGGTAATGTGGTAGGCAGAATAACGCTGTCCTCCTACCCTGACATGATGTCTACATTCTAATCCCTGGAATTTGTGACGATGTAATGTTACATGACAAAGGGGTGTTAAAGTTGCAGATGGAACTAAGATGGCTAGTCTGCTGACCTTAAAATAGAGAGATTGTTCTGAATTATCCCACTGGGCCAACACAGTCACTAGGGTCCTTTAAAGTAGAAGAGGGTGTCAGAGAGCTGTGATGTGAGAAAGACTCAACAGGCCACTACTGGCTTTGCAGTTGGAAGGGGGCCATGAGCCAAGTAATGTGGGCAGCCTCTAGAAACTGAAAAAGACAAGAAAACTCATTATCTCCTAGGATCTTCAGAAAGGAGTACAGCCCTGCTGACACTTTTAATATAATCCAATAAGACCCATGTCAGATTTCTGACCTACGAACTGTTAAGTTAATAAATTTGATTTGTTTTAAGCCACTATATTGGTGGTAATTTGCCACAACAGAAAAAGGAAACTAATACAGATAGATTTTATTATGATGTGGATCTCTGTTTTCCAGATGAAGAAACCAGCACCGAGAGTTTTAGAATCGTATCTGTGGTTAGCCACCTAGTAAGTAATAGCATCAGAATTTGAACTGGCCTGGCCAGAGCCCGCACTCTTACTATATGCCTTCCCACCAAGGAAACTCCTCGTACTATCAAAATTGTCCCTATTATTTCTTTCATTACAACAGAGGCTTTGTTTAACAAGTTTAATATTCATTATGTAGCATTAGAAAGATAAGGAAGAAGGAAACAACTTTTATGTAGTTTTTCAATACACAAGTGCTTCACCCTCTTAGTGTTTTATTCTTTTTGATGCTATTGTATATGAAATTGCTTATTTTTAAAATTATTTATTTACTTTTTGGCTACAGCTATATAGTTGTGGGAAAAAAATGAGATTGTTTTCCTAATTTTCTTTTTCAAATAGTTCATTGCTAACGTATAGAAACACAACTGATTTTTAAATATTGATTCTGTATCCTGCAACTTTATTAAATTTGTTTATTAGTTCTAACAAGGTTTTATTTATTCATTTTTTAATTTTTAAAAATCTTTTTGAGTCTTTAGGGTTTTCTACATATAAGATCATGTCATCTGGAAGCAGAGATATTTTTACTTTTTCTTTTCTGATTTGAATGCCTTTTCTTTCTTTTTCTTACCTAATTGCTCGGGCTAGGACTTCCAGTATTATGTTGCATAGAACTGGTGGGAATATGCATCCTTGCCTTGTTTCTGATCTTAGAGAAAAGAGCTTTCAATTTTTCACCATTGTGTATAATGTTAGCTATGGGTTTGTCATATATGACCTTGATTATGCTATGTTCCTTCTATACCCAATTGGTTGACAGTATCATGATAAGGTGGTGAATTTTAACAATGCCTTTTCTGTATCTATTGAGATGATCATGTGATTTTTATCCTTCATTCTGTTAAATCAAATATCACATTGATTTGCATATGTTGAACCATCCTTGCATACCAGGGATAAGTCTTATTTGATCATAGTGTACGATTTTTTTAATGTGCTTTTGAATTTGCTTTGCTAGTATTTTATTGAAGATTTTTCATGTATTCATCAGGGATATTGGTCTGCAGCTTTCTTTCTTTACAGAGTCTTTGGTTTTGGTATCAGAGTACTGCTGGCCTCATAAAATTAGTTTGGAAGTGTATCTTTCCATTCAAAGTTTCGGAAGTTTGAGAAGAATCGATGCTAATTTTTTTCTTTAAATATCTGATAGAATTCATTAGTGAAGCCACCTGGTCTTGAGCTTTCCTTTTGTTGGGAGGTTTTTGATTGCTGATTCATTCTCCCTACTAGTTATGGGTCTGTTCAGACTTTTTATTCATGATTCAGTCTTCGTAGGTTGTATGTTTCTAGGAATTTATTCATTTCTTCTAGGTTATACAGTTTGATGGTGTATAATTGTTCATAGTAATCTCTTATAATCTCTTTGGCATCAGTTGTAAAGTCTCCTCTTTCATTTCTGGCTTTATTTATCTTCTTTCTTTTTTGTTAGTCTAACTAAAAGTCAATTTTATTTATGTGTTCCAAAAACCAATTCCCAGTTTCATTGATTTTTTTTCATTGATTTTTTTTTTCTCTATTTATTTTATTTCTGCTCTAATCTTTATTTGCTTTCTTCTACTAACTTTGGGCTTACTTTGTTCTCTTGTTCTAGTTCTTTGAGGTATAAAGTTAGGTTATTTATTTGATACCTTGCTTCTTTTTTTAGTGTAGGTGTTTATCACTATAAACTTCCCTCTTAATACTGCTTTTGCTGCAACCCATGAGTTTTGACATGTTGTATTTTCATTTTCATTTGTCTCTAGATGTTTTCTAATTTCCATTTTGATTTTTTCTTTGACCCACTGGTTGTTCAAAAGAGTGCTGTTTAGTTTCCACATAGTTGTGAATTTTCCAGTTTTCCTTCTGCTATTGATTTCTAGTTTCATTTATTGTGGTTGGAAAGATATTTGGTATGATTTCAACCTTCTTAAATTTATTAAGACTTGTTTGGTGATTAGGCATTTGCTCTCTCCTGCAAAATGTTCTATTTGTTCTTGAGAAGAATATTATATTCTGCTAATGCAGCTACATTTAATATTCTAATTACTGGTTAAAAATCACTTCTACAGAGAGATCCTCCTGGAGTCTCTAATCTAAATGAGTTCTTCTACTTAAATCAAGATGCTCTCCAATCCCATTTTCTCTTTCTGGGCCCTCAGGAGAACTGTGTTTCCCAGTCTCACTTGTAGTCAAGTTAGGTCCACGTGGCTAGATTCTGGCCAATGGAATATGAGCAGAAATGATATAACCACTTCCTAGCTGGCCAAAAGCATGCCTGTATAATACTCCTCAATCTTTCTCTCCCTTCTATTACAATTATGGAGACCACTTTTAAAGTTGGTGGTACCAATAATGGAAAGAGTCTAGACAGTCACATTACAAGAGAACTAGCTAACCTGCATCGTACTGGAAAGCGAGAAGAAATAAGCCTTTGTTTTCACTAAGCCATTTAAATTTATTATTTATTGTATTGCAACACAACCCAGCCTAACCTTATTAATATTTATTATCTCTCATCGAGACATTTAGTTTTCCTTCATCAGGCTTACCACAATTTACTATGAAATACATAATTTGGAGTTTGCTTGTTTATTTCCTGACTCCTCAGTAACCACTGCTTACCTGTGATATCCATTGGCTGGATAGTTCAGTGCCAGGTACACAACATTTGCACAATAAATATTTGTTCAATGCATAAATAAATGGGTGGTTAGCAAATAAATGAAACCACTCTGTGATTTTTGTCTCCCACATCTCTGCCTTATTTCCCCCCCGTGAAAACCAAAGGCATAGTTTCTTGTTGAAAGACAGCACCTCTACAGGGTGCTAGGTATTAAACTTTTTTTTTTTTTAAAGATTTAAAAAGCAGTCTGCAACTGTTGAGGACAGGTGTGGAGTCAGATTTTAGGGTTATAAATAGATGTAAATAATAGTCATTTAAAATTGGTCCCATCTCATCATACCGGAATTAGTGGAAAACCAAAAGAAAACAATGTATCTTTTCAATTGATCGGGTTACAGAAAAAGAGGAAATCTTAAGACCCAAGATTGAGAAGCCAAACTGGGCTAGTGGAAAATAAACGAGTAACTGGAAACCTATGTAAGCTTGTTAGGATCTCACTTCTTCACCAGGAACTCAGGTGCTGGAGGAAATTCTAGGGTCTCCAGGGATCTAGGCATTTAAATTATGGCTTAATTTACAAATGTGCATTTAAAAGCATTCTTCTCTAAAAGATTTAGTTATCTGTCTCTTTTCCAAATAGCCCCAGCCCTCTACCTCTTGTATACTTGGGGCCAAGGCTGGGGCATTTAGTTTTCATGAGTCTCTGCTCAAGCAACATATATCGATTATAAACAACCCAAAATCCAGTTTGGCAGGAATCCCAAGGTCTCCAATCAAAAGGACCTTATTCAATTCCATCCTTTTGAACAAGAGTTTATTTGGGTTATTTTCTGTTACTTTGTCTTTGGTAGCTCCACAGAGTAAGCTGGCTGTTAATCTAAACCTCAAAACTTACCTCACTGAATTGAAATTTCTATTTTTTATTATAACATGCAGGCAAAACAGTGGTAGCCTGCTATCACATTAGGTAATACCTTTGTAAATATAATGTGATACCATCCAGCTACTTCTCATTCTCAGAGATTATAGATCAGTAAATTCAAATGGATTTTTCAGTTGCAAACCCAGAAAAGTTTCACTTGATGGTTTTATAAGTTCTTCACCAGAGTTGAGGCAAGGGATATAAGGCCTCTGGGCTCCTTAAATTATGTCTCCCACATCTCTAACTTTTGGCTTCAAATAAACAATTACCCTTTCTTAGGCCATAACCTTGTCCGTTGTTCAACATGGGCAGTACTTCAAAGCTTTAAACAATGCATATCTATAGCCTCTCTGTGGATACAGATGGACCTGAAGTCACACACCCAAGTCATGATTATTATATCTGAGATCCGACTCCAACGGGAAAAAGGGAATGAAAACAGGATTAGGAAGAGCCTTTCCATAAGATGAATGGTTGCTCTGATTGACAAATAAAATATTCTACTCACTGTTCTCACTTCCCTGCTGAAGTAGACAAGAATATAAACTCAGGCAGCAGTGTCCCCCAGAATTTCCTCCTCACTCCAGCTACCCCACGCAGTGAAATTCCGGGATGAGCAGACCATGAGAATTCAATAGGTCAGCAAGAATCCTAAGGAGCTCTGCCCTTACTCAAAGCCTTTTGCATAATATAACTTCCTGGTAAGCCTTGGAGACATTAGCCACACTGTGGTACTAAGACTGCAAAGAAAATTCCACAGATGAAAGACAGAGGCAGGGATCTTTATCAGCCAACAAAACCAATGTCATTCTTAATCCATAACCCAGAGTCTTTTTCCCATTCAAACCTTAGGTTGCTCTGTGAACCCTTTTCATGTATCAGGACAAGGGTGAAGATATCTCCTGCATTGAGATACTGGATTGATGGCATAATGACCCAGGGTGGACCAATTTATCTGACCTTCATCTAGAAAGTAAAAGGCAATAGGCACATCCGAAAACTGTAGTAAACAAACTTAAATATAATAGGTGGGAAGCACACATTACAAGATTCAAATCAAATCTCTCCTCTGACCTCCAAAATGCCAAGAATGTCTCCCTTAGAACTGGTCTGGACTGTGGCCAATTAGGTCTGAATTCATTACATATGTTTTGGGGGATGGGGTTTTTGCCTGGACTCAGTCTAATGAATTGTTGGAGCTTCATGGAAATGCTCTAACGATAAGAATTTTCAGAAAGTCGCTGGCTCTTGCCTTCTTTCACTTGTGTCCCCTTAATTCACCTTCTATGCATTACTTATATTAAGGACTTTGTAAAGGAGGCCTTTGTAAGGGAAATAACTGGGGCAACAGTGCAGCAGAGCATGAAATCCCAATCTGGATGGTTGGCTGCTTCGTAAAATGTGACCAAGAATGGAGAAGCCAAAAACAGAGGTAGGGAACAGAGTGATGGAGCTCACAGTAGCTGATGGAAAGCTTCCCAACCATATCATGACAGTTGGCCTGAGCAGGACTCTGAATAAAGTCCATTATGTTGCCCACAGAGCACGGGATTCTGGCACAGTCATTGCAGACATGTTTCCTTCTGTGAGCTTTAAAATTTATCAAAGCCTTCTTCCACTGCTCCTCATCCTGGGAGTGAGAGTCTAAAGCTGGAGAGCACCAGTTCCCACAGTGCCCTTGGCAATCAGTTACAAGCTCATTTTGAAGGGAACCAAAGATGTAGCCCTTCGGGAAAAGGTACAATGTCTCCAGAGGCATCGTTGCTCAAGGGTGTCCAGTCTCAATGGCAACACGCTATGGGTCATGGGTGACTAATAGCTAATGGCAGTCCAAGCATCAGATTCTGAGAATAGATACCATTTTAAACAAATACAGATTTTAATCGAACTGTTAAAAATATCATCCCATACACTTGCATTTCAAGGACGTTCCTGAATGGAAGGGAAAGAAGCAACTGATGCATAACTCTAGGCAAGCACTGGCTTCTGTCAAATGTGGCAAGATCATACATTACTTATTTCATGGTTGAAGATGTTGATGAGAACTGCCACTCCTTTGAGGAGAAAATGTCCTATTGTGGGTGAAGCACCCTATGTCAGCCTTCTGTTGAAATGTCGACCCCAGCAACACAGCCAGTACATGGCTTTACCCGAACTCCCTTTTAGCTGAAGAAAATGGAGGAAGCTCTCTCTTTGTGTTAAAAGACAGCTTTACTTGGCTGCAATAAACAAATGCATCGTTTGTTCTTGATGGGCATCCTACGAGTCAAAGAAATACAGGATCCAGGGAAGAATTGAACTTAAACGTGGAAAGGAGGCTCTAATTGATTTGATTTATAGTGTGTGAACAGGATGGTGCTTTCAACATATGAATGAGCTAGTGATGTTATCTCCAAAGAAGCAGAGAAACCCAAACCGATCAGTTTATCCTTTTATGACAATTATGTGATGAGATAAGGGGACGTGGTCATCACCTCCTCACCACTTCATTAAGGATGAGCTTCAGTATCACTGAAGTGCTCATTTAGGAAGATGTTCATTTTCAGGTTTGAGCAAGACAATAGTCTTCAAACACAAATCCTCATACCAGATTATAAACCCATTGAGTTAGGATCAGCATATTATTTAAAGCAACTTACATACTTCTAACTAGGAAGATGCCCTATTATTTTATAATTATAGCTGATAATCCAAACTGGGTTAATTTGAAGGATTTAGCTACAGAAACATTATTTGGGAGGTTCAGACTATTGAATTAAACAACTACGATCCTGTGCTAAAAACACTCATTAAAAATATTGTTCATCAACGGCAAGAGAGGCTGTTGATAGTTGAGAATCTGTCTGACGCTCTGGAGTTTGCTAGTTTTTCGACTGTGGAGTCATCCACTTACTCAAAACAAATAAACATGAACAAGACAAACAAACAAAAACTCACAGACAAAGACAACAGTTTAGTGGTTACCAGAGGGAAAGAGAGTAGGGGGGAGGTAGAAAAAGGTAAAAGGGGTCAAATATATGGTGACAGAAGGAGACATGATTTGGGTGGTGAACATATAATGCAATATACAGCTGATATATTATAGAACTGTACACTTGAAACCTATCTGATTTTATTAACCAATGTCACTCCAATAAATTTCATAAAAATGAAAATAAAAACAATTCACAACAAACAAAAAACACAATAACAACGAAAAACTTTTAAGAACCAACTACAGTGCTAGCCATGTCACCAAGGGCTAGGGGACAACAGGCTGAAAAAAATCAAGTTTTTGTTCTCAAGTTACCTTACAGCTCTAGTTCAATAATATAATTCCAAAGACTCTGATACAAACACTAAAACTTGGCAACACCAAGAGCTAACTCTGTCTGGGGACAGAAATAATGTGACCCCTGGAGGAGGAGAAAGGAAGTGAAGACTGCAAAGAAGGCCAAAGAATTGAAATACATATGACAAAATGTGAACATTTGCTAATGCCAGATCGTGGGTATTTGGTATATTTGAAATACTTTGCAAATTAAAAACAGTGACTCAGTTTCTTGGAGACAGAGCCACCTTCAGAATTAAACAGGTAGGACGACCTGTGCAGGTGATGGTGCAGAGGTGGCACCAGCTACACCTGCAGGGTCTGTGGGACCCTGTGCCCAGCAGAGCACGGGGAGCCCAAATGTCTGTTGCTTTGACTTCAGTTCACTCTCTACTCTCTACAAGGATGCTTCCCTTGGAAAAAAATCTCTTACTTGGTTCAAGGAGATAAAAGTTCCTGAGGTATGTGTTGGAGGGGACTGCCATGCACGTCAACAACAATTGGACCTGAGTCATTTCTTTCTAAAAGTATTAAGAGATTTTAACCAATGGGAAGGGAGTCCCACATCTGGGCCCTTCCCTTACATTAGGTGAGTTACATTTGTGTCTCTTGGCCTAAACACGTCATGATAAAGGGATTCCACCCCAGGACAACTGTGTGCTGTTTCTGATATCACCTCAACATCTGGGTGATCAAGAAGACTGTTCTTTATGACATCAAAAAAGAAAATTACTAGCTCACCAAATTTTTATCAAGACACAGAGCCCACAGAGATCACTGAGCCTGCAGCCAGCAACATGGGGGGAAGGCGAAAACCCATTTGCCAGGTATCAAAAATTAGAACAAAATTAAGAAATGGAAACTATTTATGGACTGGAGCTCCTGCAGCCCCCCCCACCCCACCCCAATAGAAGATTTTAGCTGTCAGTTAAAAATGTTTAAGGAACATACTTGGACTGCAGCATTTCTAATGCGGCTGTCACACTACATTTAATGCAGAAAAGATGTATTTTTAAATGATCCGGTTACTCCGAGGGCTTTGGCTTATAAAAGCCTTTTTTATTGAGATTCTAAATTCCAGTCTGAATAACCTTTCAATTTGTTCCAGTAATTTTTTCCCCTCCTGCATTTGCATTGGCAATACAGCTGGAGTCATTTCAAAGACTGGGCTCTGAGCACGGGGCCTTTTGTACCAAGCCTCCCCCTTCAGCATGGACTGTGGGTGCCAGATTTGACATTTCTATGAAGCTGTTTGCACAAGAAAACCACTTGCCTTTCAAAAAGCAAGATTAAAGTGGGTTTAGGAAAAGAAAGAGAGCATGTAGGATTTTTCATCACTCTTATGATTACCTGGGGCTTGAGGTAGGGGTTTGGACTACGAATTAAGTCACTTCAAAATTCCTTGAGTAGCTCGAGTGCTGCAAACAAACGGGGCTCTTGGTTAATATCTCTGTGTGCATCCCAAAGCCCATGTTTCACTATCTAACTATCACTTCCCTCTGGGCTCTACTGTGAGCAATGTGACTTGAACGTCTTCCAAACTGGAGTGGGGGTGACACTCATGACAAAACTTCCGTGCAAAGATACGAACGATGTGTAAACTCCACTGGTTTTAATGGACATCTACCTAAATATTGAAAAGAAAAAGAACCCACTGCAAAGATGGGAAAACTGTGCACTGATTCTAGAAAATTCCAGTCAAAACTTGGTAAGAGGATAGCAAATGTTGATTAAATCCATGCGATATGCCCAGCACTGAGCTATATGCTTTCAAAAATATTTTTGTCCAAAACAAAACATCTCAGTAACAGGCCACCACTCCAATCATGGAGACATTAGATATTTTGAAGAAAGTTTAATACTACCCCCAAATCTAGAAACTACTTTTACACTTAATTTGTTGGAGTAGAATTAGGCCTATAAATTCTTAAACGTAAATTCTAGCCCCAAATGGCTAAAATGAAACTTGTGTAGGTTACTTTGAATAGTGCCAATTTCATGACATCTTGTCTAACCTAAAACTTTTCAATGACCTTTCTTTCATAGGGAATGAATGTTCATGACATGTATTTACATCTTTTAAGCCCATCTTGTGAACAAGAGCTCGGTATACTGGGTATAAAGAGAATGGGGAAAAGAACTCACTAAAATTCCTGCAATTTCTTGCAAACAGCTGGTAGGCATCTTTCACATAATAGGACTCATTTAATTTTCATTAAGATCACTAGTTTTCAGAATCCTGATGACACACACAACCAGTTTCTCATACACACTTTGTTCCCGATCCACTTTTGAACATAAGATAACCCTTTTTTTCTTTCTTTTTTTTTTTTTTTTTGGTGGACTGCATGCATTGTTGTTTGTAGAGATAAAGACAATTTATAGGAACAGAGATGATTTTTAAAGCTTAGAAGAAAATTTTAGCTTTGCCAAATTGGTTTCTTTCAGAAATCAGACATACTTAGGCACTATGAAAAGAAGCTAACTTGTTTCATCCACTGTGGCTTCAGTTCCATTGACATTACGAACAGAGAATTCTGCTGCCTCTGCTTTTGGAAGAGACAACTCACTCATACTTTTTGAGAATGTGCTGTGACTTTGGGCAACGAAGTGCAAGGGCGAGGGATTAGTGCTCTGGAGTCCAGAGGACTGGCGTTAGGTCCATGTTCCTGCCCTGACCAGTTCTGAGACCTGGAACATGTGACTTTCCAACCCTGTGAAACAGGGGACTGACAGCACCTACCTCAGTGAGTTACTATAATAATTACATGAGACAACTCATAGAAAGCACATTGCATGGAGCCCAACACGTAGTACAGTCAGTTAATTAAAAATGGAATCCTTTTATAGTATAACTACCATCTTTCTACCAACTGGTTATCCAATGTCTCATAAATTATAAAACCCTAAAGGTATAACCATGTATGTCAGAAAACAAACAAACAAAAAAAAACTCAGCATCTTGACTGTTATTTATCTGAGCTATTCTGTGGAGCCATGCTGGCCAACAGAACTTTCTACAAGGATGACAATATTATATATCCATGCTAATATGGTTGTCGGGAGCTAAATGTAACTACCTATGGAACACTTGAAATGTGGCTAGTGTGATGAAGGAACTACATTTTAAATCAAATTTTTAACTAACTTAAATGTCAATTTCAGTAGTTTTACGTGGCTAACGGCCACCATATTGAACAGCACAGTCAGCCCTGGAGTGAGAGAAAATCAGCTAAAGAGCATAAATAGACAAGGAAATGCATACTGGTGGGAAAAGGCCCATTTGGTTTTAATGATCACTTAGTGCTCCCCCAGCAAACATTTAAGGAGTCACATGGGGTTAGACATGTGAGGGTGAGCGGGGAGTCAGACTGCCCTGAGTTCAGATTCTGGACGCACCATTTACGAGTTGTGTGAGTTGGGGTGAATCTATTAGCTTCTCTAAACCTCGATTGTTCCTGGCTGTGATTAAGTGGTGCAGGTAGATAATTCAGGCTCGGAATGGGCTCTGTTACCTAAGGAAACCATCAATGACAACCTCGTGTGTGCCTGTGTCACACACAGGTTATAAACACACAAACACCCACACAATTTAACATCATGGTTAACATGCTGATTTGGGTTGGCATAATTTTTGGTCATTCACTCAACAAGGGTCTAAATTGTCTGATAAGCACTGTGGCTGTGTGGTGAGACTTACAGGGATAGAGGAAAAGCTAAACTCACATTACTTAACACACGCTAAGTACTTTCCTTAAGCACCTCATTTAGTCTCATGGCAGCTCAGGATGGATTCAATATTGCAGTCTTCATTGCTTGTGCCCTATAAACTGAGGCACAGAGTACTTAAATTGCTCACTCAAAGGCACACAGCAAAGCAGGAATGCAAATCCAGTTTAATAAAGTCTCAATTCAAAATACACTGCTGAGAATTATAACAATAAATGGAGTATGCCCTTGTAATAAAATGCTACCAGGCTAATAGGGAAAGTAAGACAAACACAAGACAAAGTAAAAAGTGTTGTCACAGGGGAGAGGGGAAGAGGCCACAAGGAAATGCTGGCTTCTAGGCAATTTGGATGTGGAACAAGTGGCTAAATGAACAAGCCCGTTGTTTTCCAAAGGAGGGGGCAACTCTGGTTCCCAAAAACAAGACTGGGACCCTCTTTACCCCATTAAAGGAAGAGCTCCAACACATATCTGCACACCTCGGCCCCTTTCTCCCTGGCTCCTCCAGAACTCTGCCAGCCATCCCCCTCCTTCTGGTTCTCTCCCGCTGCTGCTTTTCCCAAGCATCCTAGCACTGTCTGGCTCTATCAGAGACAGGCTGGCATGGGGTCAAAAGAAAGGAAAAACATTTTTTTAAAACTGGAAAACAGATGCTACCAGTTACCTATGACTTGAGTTATTTTTCACACGCTTGGGTTTTGTCATGTCTTGATAACTTTGTCTTATTTTCATCTTAAGTCTTTTGGGCAAGTTCAGCAGCTTCTATGTGTCTAATGAAGCACACCGTCAACATTCAGTAACCACTGAATAATAACAGTAATTGCAGCCTTCTTACCTAAATGCCTCCTATGGTTTCAATAATCTGTGATTCTCGTCTAAAACCCTTGCTGAGCTGCCTGCATTTACCTAGTTGTTAGTGACTTGTACAAGCTCTCACTCTCTCTCCCATATCTCCTTATATTTGTAGAAATGGTTATATTTGGGAGAAAACACACAGAAGAAGAATACATGCAGGCCATTGCCCATGTATCAATTTATAAAATGAATCAGAGAGACGAAAAGTGTTAGGCAAATGTATTTATTATTTCTATGTTGTTAACATTTTCTCCAGTCACATTGCATCTCCTTCCCCAAATGTTCTAATCATGTTTTATTCTGACTGTAAGAATTCTGCTTACTTGAATGTTTTCATCTCTTCAAACACGACTGCAAGCAGGAGGCAGAGATTCTGTTTTAATCCTTTGCTTGCCCTCCTGAATGTCAAGTATTTGTGTTCAGCATTTTCAAAATCAATAGGGACCAAGAACATATCAAAATGAATATCAGATAGTTCAGAGCGGAATATTAAACATGTCTTATGTTTTTCTAAGGCAACTTAGAAAAACAACTCAGGACCGTCAACAAAGCAAGTGGAAAGTTTATGCAAACAGACAACTCGTGCTGTATTCCATTTCCCTTTGTCTGGAAGCCAGTTCTCTTGACAGAGTTCAAAGGAAAAGAGAATTGTGACTCATCTTGTAAAGAAACACCCGCCCTGTATGTCAGTAAGTTAACCTCCCCCCGGATTGCGACGTCCAAACTTACTCCCCCTAATTTGCTATTCAAATTCCTGAGACTACTCCGTGGTTACAAATCTGCTATTGTTGGTATTAATTCTACATCCACAGGCAGTTTCCTGGGAAGCACCCCGAGTAATCAACTGTCGCTGTGATCTGACAATAGCTTGAAATATTGTTATTTGGCTTGCTCGAAGCTGATTGTTTTAAGTGCAGGTAAGGAGAGAGCAGCAGCAATGACAGCAGAGAGCTCAGAAAGGGGCAATACACATTATTTTGTTTGTGGAAAGTGTTAAGATAACATCTCGTGCATAATTTAAAAAAAGAAGAATGAATGATAGGCCAACAACGCAGAGCGCCATGATCACTGGTGAAATGAGACTCTAGGAAAAAAAAAAAAAAAAGTCTGGCTAAGGGAAAAATAAATTAACTACTCCATCTTAAAAATACTTAGCAAGTATTCTTCTTTCTTCCCTCCCTGACCCCTTTCTCAGGAGCGGCTTTGGTATCCATTAAATGGGTGATTTGAATTCATGGAAGGTAGTTAGGAAAAGGACTAGAAGTATCTAGCCTACAGCTACTCTTGCTCCAACTTCATCTCTCTGGAATGCATGAAAAATAAGTTAAGTATGTATACTGCTCCACTCTCTTCCAGGCCATAGGGATGGGGGCACCTTGCAGCCAGGGGGAGGGAAATTACAGGAAAGAGGAGAGGCCGGGAAAGGGTAATGAACACGTGTGACTGTGAGCAAGGTTTCCATACAGACGGCCAAGGAGGGATTTTCCTCCACAAACTCAGAATCTTTACTTGTCCCTTGAAACTGCGGGGATTAGGAGCTGCTCATGCTACTGCTACCAAAAGTCCACCTTCCAACAGAAGACTGTTCTTCTCAGTCCTGCTTTGAGGAAATTGAACTGCGGTGGTTAAGAGCCTTCCTGGAAGCACACAGATTTCTTGTTCCTCTTTGAGTCTCGGGTGGGAATTCAAAGAAGATGCCAAGGGATTAGGCTCCCACAGGAGGTGCCTCTGTCACTTGCTCAAATCAGAGGCCCTCTCTCCTGGGAGGCTGTCTCTTGCCCCACGTGGCCTAAGCCCAGTCCAGATGGAATACGTGAAAGCAACTGCACTGGCCAGTAAAGCTCACCGTGTGCTTACAAAGTCACTGTGCTCAAAAATCGGTCCCCTGATTATTCCACGGACCTCGAAATGTGGAAAGGAAGTGTGAAAGAAGAGCCACGTGACCTCACAAGCACCATGCCTCCCAGCAATTCTCCTGCCTCGTGGTCTGATTTTCCCCAAACCCTCATTACCTTTCCACCTTCCCTAAGAGGTCTTTCGGAAGAGGAAAGACCACACACACACACACACACACGCACACACGTGCTTCAGAGTGAGACAGACCTGAGTCTGAAGGGCTGGTGGGGTGACCCTAGAGGAGGGGTGCGATTCTGTCCTTACCCGCATATTCCTTACGTGGGCAATGATGAGAGATGAAAACCATCTTCTCTCTGAAGCTGGCTTCGCTGAGCCCACAGCGGCAGCCTGGGCGGGGGCGGCTACTGGGGCTCTGTCGGCAAATGAAGGGGGTTTCCTAAAGTATTGAGTCTCAAACTATGGATAGACTCACTTGGATGCCTGTTAAAATGCAGATACTTGGGACAGACCCGTGACTGAGTTAGAAATTTGGGGAGGAGGCCAGGAATCAGACATTTTTAGAGAGCTCCAGCAGACTCCAAAGCTAGGAGCCCTCAAATCACGGACTTAGAAACACTGCTTCTCCCCACTGAAGCCCCAAGCAGAAGAACTCTGGACACTCTTGGAGCTGTAGAAAACAAGCTGAGAGACAGTAGAAAATAAGAAAGGATGATTTTTAACATGATATTGCTGGCTAATTTAAGAGACCACATCCATTTGAGCATCCTTTTAATGTCATCTGGAGAGGTCAGTGGGCAGAGAATCGGGGTCTTTCATGAAGTAGAACCACACGAAGAAGGGTTTGCCAAGTCATGTGGTGACGGTAGGTACATGTGCACCCATTGGCCGGATAAATTCTACCAGAGAAACAAAACCCTCTCCGAAGGAAAGAGCCTACGACGAGGAAAAGCAAACAATTGGAATTAGAAAATCAGCTGATGAAGGAAGGTAAATGCATTTCTGTACTTTGCAGATAGCATCGCACCTCAGAGGCATCTGCAAATAGTTTCTTAATATCAGTGTAGCAGCAAGTAGACTCCTCCCTGCCATGCAGAACACCAGTGCTCCTGGAACAAGGATCTTCTCACCAACCATCTCGAGATGAACTGTGAAGGCTGCAGGAGTCCACCCCAATCTGCTGACCTGGGGAAGTGCTCACCCAAAGAACAGATAACACCAGTAATTATTTGTCAAGTTACAGCTGTCAGCTGCTGTAATTAAGGCTACCAGAAGATGTTTATCTGATTATAATTACGGAGTTACCGGAAGCCAGAAGCAGAGATTTGAGAAGAAGTGAATCCCAAAGCAGTAGAGGAGTCAAGCCAGAGAGAAAAATAACAAGTAGGAACACACCCGCTCCTTGACCTTAGCCATGCCTCCCACCTCTTTCCCAGCCCCTCAGATGATACTGGGGAGAGAAGTAAAGAGAGAAAGGAGAAAGAGAGGCGGAACGAAGAGAGAATAAAAAAAGCAAAGTCCTTTTCAGAAACATTAGCCAAAGCAGAGCCGGAAAGAAAATGATTGATCATCTGACTTCACAACATTTTTAATTGTTGACATGGCAATTGCCACCAAGAAAATGAGAAGGTAAACAAAAAAGAGAAGTATATTTGTGGAGGATGACAAAAGTTAGTATCCTTATGCAAAAAGAAATCAACAAAGATTGATATAAATCAATAAGGAAAAAGACGAAGTCCTTAATTTACAACAAAAGGAGGCAAAGAGTTTGGTAAATCATTCACAGAGAAGGAAACAAAAATGATTGTATAAAATCATATTAGTGATTAAAGAATTAGAAATTAAGAGGAGGTTCCACTTACTCTGCAATCGGATTGGCTAAGGTATTTTACATTATTTTAAAAAATAGCTTTATTAAGGTATAATTAATTAATATAGAAAGAACTGCACATAGTTCATGTGTACAATTTGATGAGCTTGGACATGTGAGAACTCCCATGATACCATCACCACAATCAAGGTAATAAACAAATCCAACAGCTAAGGTTTTTCTCAAAGTTCACCTCTCGCAACAGCTGGTGAGTAGAGGGAAGATGACACTGGTGCACTGTAAGTGGAGATGTGTGTTGGTAGGACTGGCCCCGAGGCCATTTGGAAAGAGGTAACCGTAGCTTTAAAATGCTCCACTTTGGAACCAGTCATTGAACTTCTATGTATCCTAGAAACAACTCATGATATGCACAAGATTTTGATTTTTAAAAAAGCAAAGAAAAGAAGGGAAATCCTACACACAAATACCACTCCTCACTGAAATTATGTGTTTGTAAAGTATTTCATGACATGACAAAGTGGCAATGATGTAATAGAAAGGAAGGAGTGATCAAAATACAAAATTATATAGCATGATCCTCATTTTTTGAAAACCATACATATATAGAAAAAAAGGCTAGGAAAACTACGTCAGCATTTTAGCTGTGTGTTCTCTAGGAGACACATTGATAGGAAGATCTTATTTTTCTCCCTATATTTTTTCCAACACTTCTTAAAACAAAACATATATATGTATCTCAAAGGTGTAAAAATACACTACGAAAAAGGAAGTAGAATTAGTAGAGAAACAGGCAGAGGAGTGGGTAGGCAGGATGAAGCCTCTCAAAAGAAGGGAGAAACAGCCAACAGAACTGCTAGTTCTTTCTCAAAGTACAATAGCTCCTTGAGTCCGTGATTTTTGGTGTTTGGAGTGTGTTGATCCGAAAGCATCCCCCAGCTGTCTTGCCACAGGATCTGAGTGGCAGGCCAACTGGATCCTCTCATTAACCAGCCCCAAGATCACCAATGCCATCAGGCAAAGCAGCCAATCTATGAGAACACGTCTTCACCAGTCCAAGGGAAACGAGGAAAGTAACACGAGGAAAACAGAGTTTTCCATAAAGTTCAGTGTCTTTCATTCAAGGATTGTCTTTTATTTTAAGATTACATCCTGCCTACATTTCAGTGTTAAAATGTTCACTCTTCTCTGACATGATAAATAATAGACAATCGTCGTTCTGTTTTGTTTATCTTAATATCCTGACCAAGCAAAATAAAAGTCTGCCAACCCATGCTACTGTACACATTTTTTTCTTTTCTTTTGACATTTTACTGGTCTGTGAAATCTAGATATATGGTAGCCAATTTTCCAATCTGTAAGTCCTTATTCAAAAGAGTTGGCAATTTCATTTGTGGGAGCGAAACCTCAATGGCTTTTTCCTTCAGGCTCTTGCTGGGTAAATTTTCAGCAGAGGATGATAGATAACTGTGTTCAAGTTAGACAGGTTTGGCCAGGCACACACATCTGTAGAATAAAAGTAACTCTTTCCAAAAAGGCTGCTAGAGACACGCAAATCTGCCTGCAGAATGAAAGAAACAGGTAACTGGGCTGCAGCCCATCCTGGCTGTTGGTGAGTTAAAACAGGTAACTGGGCTGGAGTCCATCTTGCTTGTTGATGGGTTGTATTCAAAGAGCTGAGGCCTGGTAGTTGCTAAGAAATTTCGGTAGAATCCAGAGCTGAAATGGAAACTCAGTTTTAACTACTATCTGGAGAGTCATCTGTCTCTGACCAGAGAAGAAAGGAAGCAGGGGGCCTGGGAACCCGCAGCTCAGCACTCAGGCCGGCTTCCGGCACAGCTGTCTACGCTCCCTGCTACCTCCGAAGGCACAGCGCCCGACTGTGCGGGGGACCAGGAAAAGGGGGTGTGTGAGGTGGCACTGTCCTGAAAGGCTCTCCTCACTAGGCGAGCTTGGTTTCAAAGGAATTCTTCGAGGGGGAGAGGGAAAAAGAAATCTGACCACAGGATCAATAGAAATTCATATGCCTCGTTTAACTAGTTATCAGCTGTTTGTGATGCCTGGCACAGTGGCAACTTGTGGGCTATCCACAGGGTCAAAAAGAAAAGATACACAAAGACTGGTGGAGACCTCCAGTACATTCTTACCCAAGAATCAGATCTTGAGGCTTACAGAAAAACAACAGAGAAACCCTGCGCACGTGAACATCTTACTAAGCACATATTAAATAAGTTAGAAACTACATTCCACAGCAAAAGCAGCAATAGGCCCTAGAGCTGGACCCCTTCCATGCCTCCGGGATCTGAAGGAATTCAGCATTTGCTCATTTTCATGTTAATAAACTAAGGACTTTGAGCTAGAGATTACTATAATTACTTTTCTTTCTAAGCTGTCTGCTGGGAATACACTTCCAGCACCTTCCTTTGGCATTCTGATAACCTCTTCCCAGTGAGGCAAGCTACATATGGCCAGGCTTCCATCACACAGCCCTCTCTCTTCCCTTTCTCACTGCACTGAACGCTGCCACCATGTGTGACTGGAAGCTACTCACGTGAACCCTGCAATATGTTCCTTTGCTGATTATGCACATTGTACTATGGGTACGGCGTCCTAGAGCGTCAGGAATTCACCCAGTAGCATAGTGAGCCGCTGCTGCCCAAACCTGGACAGGATATCCTGGGCAGGAGGCAGGAAAGTCTGCCCTGTGTGGGACCACACATTTAGCCAAGGGGGAAGCGATTTCTGTGGTCTGACATATAGTCATTAATATTTCAAAGACATGTAGAACTCCATGATGCAGCTTCATTTTTCTTTCATTCAAGGGTTGGCCATTACAGGGCAGGAAAGGGCTTTGGACTGTTGGAATGCATCTCTCTTTTCTTAAGAACTGATGGAGCCCTACCCATTAGAACAGAGGGCTGAAATATTTGTCGAGTCATCTTTAAACATGTGAAAAAAAACAGAGAAAAGCTTAATTGAGAAACTTTATGTTTCTTGCCATTTGTAGGACACTCAATACCATAAAATGTAATTAATCATAGGGTAAGAAGGAGGGATACTTGAGTGGGTCTTCACGGCATTACCCCCTAACAGGTAACGTTCTCTGGCGGACTAGCCTAAATCCTTGCAGGACCAGCTTAGAGGTTTTCCCTCTTATTCTAGACACAGTGGAAATGAAAAAGCAAAACAATTAAGTGACACGGAATCTAGTCATCATGCCCTGATGAATAAATTATACCTATGAAGTCACATTTTACTAATTTTCGATATCATTTCAAATGATCATATTTCTTTCTCAATCAGATCCAATTCTGTTATCAAATCATACGCTGCCTGCAAAAAAAAGGATAATTGGTCTCATTAACTGTCCATATAACAATGACGATTCAATACTGATAACACGAGCCAGATAACGTACTCCAGGCAACGTGTGAAAAAATGGGCTGTTGACACAAGTGAGATGATAAAAGTGATGATGATGATGATGATGGTGGTGGTGGTGGTGGTGGTGGTAACAATGATCCAACAAACACATACTGAACATTTCGTATAGACGGAGCTCTGTTCTGAGCACTTAGGATTCATCGCTGAACAAGCTATAAAGAGCCCCATCCCTGCGGTGCTAATGTTCTATAGGAGAGGTACAAACAACAAACCCCACAGATAAGGGAAAAAACTGAATAGTGTGTGAGAAAATAAGTAACAACTATGGAGGAGGGGGAAACAAAGCAAATTAAGTCAGGAGGGTAGTGGATGGGGGGAGGGCGTTGTCACTGTGCGAGGGATATAAAGGATAAATGTCTAACTATTACATTGTTCTGTGCACCTGAAACTAATAAAAAGGAAGAAAAGAGGCACTGGGAGTTATCAAACCACAGTCAGTGGGGAGATGCAACTTTAAATAGGGTGGTCACGGTTGGCATTACGGAGAAAGGGAGTTCTGGGCAAAGACTTACAGGAGGTAAGAAAGCCACTCAGACATCTGGAGGTAAAGTGTCTCAGGCAGAGGGAACAGGCAGTGCAAAGGCCCTGAGTAGGAAAGTACTGGCTTGTCTCAGAGTAGCAAGGAGGCCAGCCAGGCTGGAGACACAGAAATGGAGAGAAGAATGGGAGGAGGAGAAGTCAGAGAGATGCCAGGTGGGTAGGGAGAGCGGGGCAAGTAGAGATGAGGCTTCCTTATAAGAAATCGGCTTCTACTCTGAGAAAATGGGAACCACCCGAGGACTGTGAGCAGAGGAGAAACACGAACGGACATAGGATCACTCTGGCTGCGGGGCTGAGAACAGATTACGTAGGGAGGGGTGCCAAGGAGGCAAGAAGACCAGTTGGGTGGCTCCTGGAGTAGGCCAGGTGAGTGGACCAGGGTGTTGGCAGTGGGGCAGGGTATATGTGTCGGAATCTGGGGATATGTGAAGTAGAGCCCACAGGAGTTACTGATTGGCTGGATGGGGGTGTGTGGGAAAGAGGCATCAGGGATGACTCCAAGCTTCTGGCCTGTACAACTAGGACAGTGTTACCATGAAACACAAGGCGGGGGGCGCGGTCGATGAGAGGAGAGCAGGTTGGGAGGTAGATGAGGAGCTGACCTTTGGACAGGAGAAGTCTGAGATGCCCACTGGACAACCAGGTGGAGGTGTGGAGCCACGGCTGGATGTACAGGTCTGAGCCTTAGAAGAGACGTACACCCTGGAGATATACACTTGGCAGTTGTCAACAGGTATATGGAATTGAAAGAAATGAGCCCAGATAAGATCACCACCCAAGGGAGTGATTGTACATAGAGAAGAAAGCAGCACCAAGCATTGCACACGGAACATTTAAGGTCAAAGATATGAAAGGGAACCGGGAAAAGAGACTGAGGAGGAAAGGCTGGTGAGAGGAGGAAAGAGCCAAGTAAAGACAATACTTCATGGAGGGGGAGAGATCAACTTGCTGCTGCTAGTGAAGCAAGAGAAAGACTGCAAGATTTAACAACCGTCACAATAATTATCAGCATTAGTAAGAGCAGATATGACTTTTGAAACTCTTTCTGTGTCAAGAACTCTGTCAAGTACTTTATGCATATTAGATCATTCAATCAACCATAGAGCGCATTTCACTGTCACCATAATGCAGATTGAAACCTGACGTCTGGAGATGTGTGTGCAGCCAAGGGAGAGAAAACAGATACAAATATAAACCTCACTGAATCCAAAGTGGGTGCTTGTAACAGCTGTGCAACCTGCCTTTCTCCTTCTTCCCTTCTTCCTGTCCTTCCTGGATATTCAGAGGAAAGAAAACAGAAGGGAAGAAGGAAAGGAGAAAGTGAAAAAGGTAACAAATGAAACATGAGTTATGGAGAACAGGGAGGAAAGGAGGAAATAAATGAAGGGCTCTTTATAGATACAAATGGCTTCTATTTGGGCTAACCTCAGCAGGTAATTTAGAAGACACAGGGTATTAATAATGAATACTCGACCAATTAACAATAGAAAGTAAGGAAAAAGAGCTCCATGCTTTTGGGAACAGACAGCCATATCTGCCATTAATAAAGGATGTATCTGCTAATCCCTTTCTTCCATTTTTAAAGGCCAGTGTGAATCTTACAAACAATAAGAAAATACGACACATAAGAAGTTGCTTATATAACAAGAAAGAAAATAAAACATATCATCAAGTAAGAGCATTCTGGTTAATGGCAATGAAAAGACCAAAAATTCCAAGTTTTTCTTATTAAAAAAGAAATCCATTGGGCAAGATCTTGAGACAGAGGGTGCCTGTGGGGCATTTGAATACAGAAGAACCATTCTCACTAGTCGAGTTTTCTAGTGATTGTGTGTATCTAATATCGTGTGATTTCTCTTGTAAAGCCCTGCACTAAATATCCATTCAGCCGGGTATGGGAGAGACTCACAACCTTTAGAAAACCAAGTTGCTTTGTCAAAATGATTCCGACAATGACTCCTGCAAGCACATGCCTTTCTGTATAGTGTCGTGTCTCCAACATCTAATAACCGTTAAATTATTATTTATTGAAGAAGCCGAACCCAAGTGATTCCTTTTGGTTTAGGTACTTCATTCCAAAACTTTTGGATATATTAACCAGCTAGTTTTAAGATGATCAATTTCCTGTTTTCCCTTCTATATACCAGAATTTTTATTTCCTTAAAAAAAGAAAAAATGTGGAGATTGTTTTCCCAAGAAAAAGAAAAGTCCCATTTGAATACCAGAATATATTGAGTGCTTCTTGGCACTCAGATAAGCCATTTATAAAGACCATAGATCAGAGGTGCCATAACTTTCTTGATTATCAATAACCCCAGACCACAATACCTAATTGTCCTGCTTATTAAGTAGTTATGTCCTAACAACTTCATAGGCATTTGAAAAAAATAATAACATTTTATATCATTCTTAAATCACCATATTTATACCTGATGGATCAGGCATAAATTCTCAAGCCTTGAAATCAGACTGGATACTAACACCCTCATTTCCTGTCCCACATGATTTTCACATGGTACTTGCTGGTTTGATCACAGCAACTGCCAAAAACACCCGTCCTCACAAAATGTGACACTACTGAAAGAGAAGTAGCATGATCCACTGAGGCTATAGTTGATGCAACATCAGTGCTGAGTGTTTCCGTGCTTCTCTTGGAATTTTAAAATATTCTGCAGAGCTCCTGGGATTCTTCTGCCATGCCCTCGGGTGCCTTGGTGCACAATTTGGGAAGCATAGCCATGAAGTAAGCTTAAATTTCAAACGTGTCTGAAACCCACAGTGAAAACTAGGAAGACATTTAAACTTAAACCCAGTAATTGAAACTTTCTTCTACCCACTGTTGGTTAATAGATCCAATCTTAATATTACTTTAACACTTGACCACGGCTCTTGAGATTGGAAGGTAACTTAATATCTCTGTGTACAGTGTCTAAAGTACTTGGTCTGAATCACCTGCAGTTTTATGACAAGTGTTAGAGCACTAATGAAGAGTTAGCCTAGGGTAAACAAACTTCTTCTGTAAATGTTTTGGGCCATATGGTCTCTGTTGGAGCTACTCAACTCAGCTGCTTAATGAAAAGGCAGCTAGAGATGATATGTAAGTGAATGAGTGTGGCTGTGTTCCAATAAAACTTTATTTATAAGAACATGTGGCGGGCCAGATTTGGCCCATAGGTTGTATTTTGGCAAACTCTGGTCTAGCTAAATATGGAGATTGCTCTATTTCCTGATTTGAATTAATACAGTCCTCTTATGAGAAACAGGACAATTCAAAACACCCTAGTAAAAACCATTTCTGTAATTGCCAGGTGATTCAGCAAGGGCTTGTTGATCACTGTTTGAGGTAGGTGATGGAGACATTAGGGCACTCCTTGCTAGGGAGCATCCCACAGACAAAGAGGATATACAGATATAAATTAATAATTATAGCATGAAAGCACAGAAGAAAGTGTGATTTTCACCTCATGAGATCGAAAAGGAATCAGGTGACAGAAACTGAAAAAACTCCACAAAACACAAAATGATCCATCCGGGGTGACCTTTATTAACAAGAAGTCTTTCTGCAATTGTTGGCAGTAATAGCTAGCCACCAACAGTTATTATGTAGTTATTATGAGTCAGCTATCATGCTAAGCACTTTATAAGTATTGTATTATTTTCCCAGAGGAGAAACAGAGGTTAAGGTTATACTGCAAGTCAATAGCAGCAGCAGGATTTGAACCCAGGTTTTCCTTTTCTAGAATCTGGCTTTTAATCACTGCACTAAATAGCTTCTAGAAAAAGGAAGAAAATGAGCATTTAGAATACAGAAGGAAATGTAGGAAACAGCTTCTAGAAATCAGAAGGAAAATAATTAGATCGACTGATTCATTCCAGGGGTTGGCAAACTATGGTTCATGAGTCAAATCTGGCCCACTGCCTGTTTTTGCAAATAAAGTTTTATTGGAACACAGTCATGCCCATGTGTGAACATACTGTCTTTGGCTGCTTTCATGCTACAATAGTAGAGCTGAGTAACTGTCACAGAGACCATAATAGCCTGTAAAACATAAAACATTTACTATCAGGCACTTTGCAGAAAAACTTTGAGCACCCCGACTCACTCATTCAGTTCACGGTGTTTTTATTTATTTGCTCATTTTCTTCTTCTTCTTTTTTTTAATTCAATTCAAGGTGTTTTTGTTTATTTGTTTTTTTTCATTTTTTTTTACCCTTTCTCATGTTTCAGAGCCAGTCTACAACCTCTCGGCCTCACAGTGGCTGTCCCTCTGCACTGTCCACTGCTGAGCAGTCCTCTGAGACAGCCCATAGGCCCTTGCTCTCTGGAACATTGTCATTTTCCATATTTGGCTCAGCTGCCAATATGCATGCAGGAGTTGATAGAACGTAAGGTGACATTTAATCAAAGTCAGGGCTTTCCAGTCTTGCTGAATTTGAAGGTAAACAGATGTCTCTGCAGATTCCTATACTCCAAGCGTGTGGGACACATGCATCAAGCAAACAGGAAGGATTGAAGGATGAGGCAACTTTGCAGACCCTACTCTTATCTGGCTGATAGTCTCACCATTTGGCCAATACTCACCTTTATCAGACTGGACCCCCTGGGCTGCCCTCACCATTTCTGTGATCGGCTGAGAGCTTCTCAGTGCAGAGCAGATTTTTTTTTTTGAACATGACAAACATTTAATAATGGTTTTTCAATTTTGCATGTTGTCTCCTGGGCCTCAAAAGAAATGAGGGAGGTAAGAGTATCTCCTACCATTTTATCAGGTATCTACAGTATCTGCTCAAACCACAAAATACATCAAGGGAAAACAAGACAGAATGAGCCCCATGAAGAAATTGCTAAGCAAATGTTAGCTCTGTTGGCAAGGCCCCCTCCTGGGCAGGCAAAAAGGAGAAGATATGCAGCTGGCAAAGCAGGTGACTTCAGTCAATGTGTTTGATCTGGGATGACGTCAAGGCTTCGTCGTGTCTAAGATAAAGATGGTGTTTGTTGTGGATTGAATTCTGTCGCCTAAAAAGGTATGCTGAAGTCCTAATCACTGGTACCTGTGATTGTGGCCTTAGTTGGAAAAGGGGTCTTTGCAGATGTAATCAAGTTAAGATGAGGTGATACTGGATTAAAGTCACCCCTAATCCAATGACCGCTGTCCTTACAACAAGAGGGAAATAACAAGAGGCATGGAACAGAGTCTTCTCTAGAGCCTGTAGCGGGAGCATCCTCCTGACGACATTTGATTTATGAATCTCTGTTGCTTTAGATCACTTCGTTTGAAGTATTTTGTTACAGCTGCCTAAGAAACAAATAGTGTCGATGGTGGTGGTGGACTTAGAATTGGGAGAAGAGGAAGACTAGTAGCGAGAATTGAGGAATAGCTTTCCATGTCCCAAGTGTTGTGCTAGACATGTGTTGTATGCATTCATTTAATCCCCACCATCTTTGAGACAAGTCTTGGTTATCCATGTTAAAGCTGAAGACACTCCCCTTGGAGAGCTTGTCCAGTCTCAGGGAGCTTGTCCCGTCTCGGGGCACCTGAGTAGCAAGGTCTGGATTTTAATGTGGATCCCTGGGTTCCAAACCCATGCTCGGAACCACTTCATACTGTTGCCCATGTCCACATGGGAAGTTTTAGCCCGTGTGTGTGTGTGTGTGTGTGTGTGTGTGTGTGTGTGTGTGTGGTTACATTTCAGGACCTAGCATGCTGGTCCACACAGAGAAGCTGGCTCCAAGAGCCCTCACCCACAGGAACAGAGGGCTAGGAACTCCTACTTGTGGGCAGCTGCCATCTCACACAAATTCTCTCCCAGCAACTTTAGGTGGGAGAAGCTGGTGGCACGTATGAAATTCATGTAGAAATCTAATATGGAATGTTCCATTTCAGAAATGAACTTCCGGTTCTCTTTCCTTTTTATTCCCGTCACTGAGAAACATTTTAGAGGGAGGGCAAAGGAAGAGGATACAATCTATATTGGTTTGTTTCTAAGAACCTTTATCTAGTTGCCTTTGCCAGATAACTGGGATTCAATTTTTGCTTTTCATATTTTCACTGCATTGACATACAATGTAATCAACTCAGAAACTAAAATGAATAGCTCAGCGGCAAAGATGTCACCTTGGAAGGGCTGTGTAGGAGGCAGTGGATATTGGGATGGCGAGAGCACATTCCCAAGCTGGATCCCCCCAAGCAGTGTACAACCAACGGGTGACCCTGGCTCCTCCCGAAGCTGCTGCTCTAGAACCGCTGTGGATAGCCTTGTCAGAAGAAAATAAATCTGCATTTTTCATGTGGCCAGACATGTTTATGAAAAGGGGTATGTTTAAAGACCATCATCCTGAGAGCGTGAACAACATTTGCTTTTTGAACTTAAAATTCTGTAATTCTATTCCTTACTGATTTCCTTCTCAATGTTTTAACAATATAAAACAAGAACTTATGGTCCACACACATACTAATTACACTTCTCCATTTTCTTCTCACCTTTCTATTGAAATACTTTCATTATCATTGCATTACTAGGGTTTTGGGGTGTGTGTGTGTGTGTGTGTGTGTGTGTGTGTGTCGGTACCCAGTGGGGGTGTTTTGTTTTGTTTTATATAAATGAGACACAAAAGGGAGGTAACCCCACATAGTAGAACCATAAAACTTTGCAATCATGCCAACATAGATTCAAATGCTCTACATTAGTTCTGTACCTTTGGGCAAGTCACTTATTTCCTCTGAGCCCAACTTGTTCGCAAATTAAAAGCTTGGAGCATATAGACATTTCAGTGTGAATTCATGTTCTCCTGCTCATGCCACCTGCCGCCTTCTTCTATGTTGCCTCTGTTTAGTATTTCCACCGTCCTTTTGATCCGCACACATGATGACGTGGTGTCACAGACTTACGAGACTCAGTCAGGAGAAGCTAGGGCTCTCGTCTGTTTGTTTCTCTCTCACACCTAGATAGTCTTACATATGAGAATAGAAAGGGAACACTTCACAAATAGGAACTTCCTATGGCTGGAAGGTGTTGGATGGGAAATGCCATTAGATAATAATTGAACAAACGAAAAAGATATGTTCTCTCTCTCGACAGCAGAGCTCTCCCACCAAGCAACACTCCATGGCCCATGTCATCTACAAGTCCTGGGGATGCTGTCCCTCGCCTAGCACTGTGCCTAGAACTCAGGAAGTAAGTGCTCACTAAAACACCTGGGAGTAACAGACCCAGAGGGAGGGCTCTCTCACCACTACCTCCTGTTGATTATAATTCCATTAAAAAAAATTAACAAAATGGCTATGATGCCCCAAACCTCCCAAGCATTCAAAGGTCTTAATTGCAACTAGAAGTATTTGCTTGGTGGAAGTCATTGTGGTTTAAGAGGTTACAAATCATTGCAAAAACCACAATGACTTGTGCACTAACATAACAAATGTTCTTCTCCGTAGAAGATGGCATAATGTGATGCTCCCTGAGGACCACCTCTGTCGGGTCAATTCTTGCCATTCAAGGAGAAACCGATCAAAAGTGAATCCAGCATCTCACGATCCTGCCACTAAATTCACAGACGCCATTTCTCCCCTTTCACATATTTTAATTACAGTAGCATATGGAGACACAGATCAGGGAAACCCTGAAGATACTAAGACAGTAGAATAAGTTTCCTCAGACAAGACCCAGACTGGGGGAAAGGGGCAAGCTGAAGAAGCTTAAGCACATTTTTACTATCTGAAAGCTACATATAAATTCAATAAAAACTCCATTCATCAGCACAGCCTCAGAAACTTGCAAACATATAAACACACCCGGAAAAATTAAAAACATCTGTGCAGCCAACAGAACAAAACCTTAAAATAAAAAGGAAACGTTGTTGAGCTGGGCAAGATTATCAGCTTCTCCTTTTCCACAATTATGTAAAGGCATATCTTTGGAAGTATCTATACATTTGATCCAGGGACATAGTTGGTGAATTTTTTCCCTGGTAAACAATTTTTTCACCTCTAAATGAATTTGGAGGCTATTTTACAATTTCAGCCTCCCCTCAGCACGTCCTACAACCCACCCTTACAAAAGTGATTTGCATAAGAAAAGTATCTTTATTCCTACATGAAAGATGAAGAACTGAAATGTCTCTTTCTACTGGTATCAGTGTTCATGAAGTCTCCGTTTTAGAATTTAAATTAACAGCAACAAAAAAATTTACTCAGATTTATCGCACTGGTTCAGGGTCAGACAGGCAATAAAAGATTGGATTTTACATTTTCAAAGTTTCAAAATTTGAATTAATTTGTAAATTTGGCAATTGCCAAAAAGGGAATTTTATTCACTGTAGGAAATATGTAGGTTTGCCATTTTACTTAAAAATAAGAAATGGTTTCTCCTTTGAATCCAATTCTTCTTGATGCTGACCAGGTCTTTCATCTGTTGACCTTGGACCCAAAGTGAAGCATATTTTCAAGGAATAGCCTGCATGGTCGCCTGCATCCATTTTCTTAAGTCAGCCATTACCAGTGACTCAGGGATTTCTGAGTGGGGACTTGAAGGACAAATAGGGTCTGACAGAGAGCTAAGGAGTCATCCTAGGCAGAGGCTGTGATGTTGAGCACATACAGGGAGGCAAACCACATTTTGGGAAAGCACGAGGGACTTGACCATGGCTTAGACCCATTGCTGCTCCAGCTGCCTTGGAGATTGATGCACAGAGAGAGGTTCCTCATTCTGGATTTGGAGTCCTCAGTCTCTGCCTCAATACTCCCTGAACTTCTTCCTGCCTCCACCTCTCTCCCTGGCATTGACCTAAGGCAGTATAAGGAAAGCACTTTGAGAAGACCTAGGAAGAGTCGAGCCTCTTTGGCTATATTAATACCAAGGAATATGACGAAAGCAGGAAGATGCTGAGAATCTTGGCAGCCTTGACGGTCTGATCATTTTGCAGTTGTTACATTATGGGGTTCAAAGGGCACCAAGTCCCCTCCACCTCTACTGTGGCGCCTAAGGGAGCCTTAGGGAGGCTGAGAAGAAAGATCAATGGGATTCCAGCAGAAGAGAACCCTAGAGAAAGAGGGATTTGGTTCCCAAAGAGCATGAGGGTGTTTGCTCTCTACAGAGCATGGCCAACAGTTCAGCCTTGAGCCTTTTTACCCATGGTCTGGACTCTGTGTGTTCTTGGCTGACCAAATGTAAGGTTACTTGTGCCACTATCCACTAAAAAGAGGCATACGCCTGAATTTTGAATACTTTAAACATAAGTATTCCTTGGGCTTCCAATACAGCCCCGTACTTGAGCTGCCATCATATATTTTCCCCATCTGATCAGAAAGCCAGTGTTTCTTTGCCTGTAATTCTCCGTAAACTGCAGAAAACATCATTTATATTTTTAAACATGAGGAAAAGGCAAATTTCCCTAAACACAGAAATTTTTATGCAGTTAATTAACTTGTTTATCTTTTTTTTTTTTTTTTTTTTTTTTTTTGCTGTTTACTGTCCTCATGTGTGACTGAATTTCTGGGATTTCCCAGATGTCCCTCCTTTCCTATTAAATTCTCTCTCTCTCTTGAATTCTTCAGTTTGCAGTCTCCCTTCTTGCCACCTTATTCTACATGGATAGCAAACTTGAAAACCACACAGGCAACGAATCTTAAAGCAGAGGCACTTCTACTCCAGCCATGGCCACAGCACTTCACTCCTGTCACCCTCTAGCCAAACTAGAAATACCTGTGTAAAATGTTAGACAGCAGACCCATCCTAGGCTTCCCTCCCACCCCTCCTTCCCCAGTCATCTTAGCCCCTTTTCTCAGATCCTTCAGTTCAGATTATTATATTCAACAAGGAGTTGGTCCATCTACAGCTACCTCCATTTACTTCTTGTGTGTTTCAAATAATTGGCACTTTGGACTTTTGTTTTGTGAATTTTTCACCTCTTGCTTCATTTCTTATTACAAATGTATCGCTCAAGATTCTAAAGGTAACTCAACTTTCCCTTCTAAGTACCGTAGTCCTTTGCCCTTCCTGTATCTCTGTTGAAGATCTATTTTTTAAGCCTAAAATTCTCCTCTTGTCCCCCTCCTCTCATGTCTTAATCAATCAAACTCCACGCCTATGGCCACTCACATGATTCCAATATTCTCCTGGGTTCAGGGATTTGACTATTTTCCCACCCAAATAGTGAATCAACTGGGATAAGAATAATAATATTTCATAATAATAAAACATGATTTATAACATATTCCTGAGACAGAAGAGTAAAAGAGAAAGTCCTTTGGCTTCAAAAGACAATTCTTCAAATACCACTGAATTGTTTCAAACCATTACTAATTGAATTGTCATCTAGTCACTCTATGCAATTCATGATTCACACATTGCTCTTGAAGATATTTTAATCTTGACACCTATTTGAAGGGAATTTACATCTATTTGTCTTGAAATAGAGGCCAATTCTTTTTATTGATGATTACTATTTATAAGCTCAGGTGATGAGAGCAATTGTTTTCCTTCGTTCAAATATCAAATTAATCTTTCCATTTACAGTTCTTGGCCTTGAGAAAAGAAAACTTGGAAGACATCGCATATGCTCAGGTCTGTCTTTCCTTTTTATTTTTCGTTCTCCTATAGAACAACCCAAATTAGGCTTCCTTGCATAAAATAAGCCTGCTGAGTTTACCTTCTAGTAAGTGGCTATAAGGCTCAAAGTACCAAATACTGGTACTATTTCCTATTCAAGAACATGCAATATTATAATGGTTTTAAGTTTAACTTGTAAAGTTATATATTTTGAGGTACAAATAAGAAAACACAATTTTTAACGCAAATTAGATACATTTTGTTCCTGGGACAACATCTATTTAATTGCAGGGCTACACTCAAGGTCACGTATATATCTACTCCTTTCTAATTCTCAAGTACCACACATCATTTCAGTTTAAAAAGGAAAAAAAAGAAAAAAAACGGCATAGCTGACTACCAGCTCCCTAAACATACTGAACCAGAACTAATGCAGTACGGATGTCGGACGGCTTACTTGGTGCCCAAAATAATTCCTCTACCTCAGCCATTTTAGAGGTCAAAGTGAAATGCAAGGGATGTGGCCCTAAAAATCTCAGTTCTGGCCAATCTACCGTGTTTCCCCGAAAATAAGACCTAGCCGGACAATCAGCTCTAATGCATCTTTTAGAACAAAAATTAATATAAGACCCAGTTTTATATCATATTATGTTAGATAAGACCCGGTCTTATATCATAGTAAAATAAGACCGGGTCTTATGTTAATTTTTGCTACAAAACACACATAAAGCTGATTGTCCGGCTAAGTCTTATTTTCAGGGAAACAGGGTATCTTCCCCCCACCTATAACAGCAATTCCAGATGAAGTTTATTTTTCGTTTTAATGAACCCATTCTGCCCTCTCGTTGGCAGGCAGCTGGCAGTGCTTCTCTGCCCTTTGCCTACCAGAATGGCAGGTGTACTCCTTGGAGAAAGCGGACTGGGTCTCTGTTCCTTGCGATTCCTGCCAGCCCACAGGAAGAACAATCCTTATGGCCTCGATATCAAAACAAAGCAGAAGGTTGTTTTTCCAAATTCCACCCAGCTGGCTCATTTGTCTGAACCCTTATGTCCTGCAAACAGCCCAGCACGTAGGGCCCATGGACACCTGTGTTCACTGCTCCACAACATACACCCTGTGGCGGGAGGGACTGAACAACCCACCTGTGCCCAGGTACAGAGTCAGCATCTATCAAAGTCCTACCAAGACTCAGGCACAAGCTGGCAATGAAACCAATGCATCCAGTCCAACATCCATTCACCATTCCTTCGATCAGCTCTGTTATGTGTAAAGAGCATGGTTTCTTTAACAGATGGAGTATGTGATTTACGTTCCAGCATCGAGATATCCCACAGGCTGTTGGGAAGAAGTGAAGAAAGGGACTAACATTTCCTGAGCAGCCGCTATAAGTCAAGCACTGGGTCAGGGCTATTACATGTGCTAACACACAATTCCCACAGCCACGCTGCATGATCCATGTAGGGGAGATCCTCACCATGTAGGTGAGGAACCGAAAGCTCAGGGAATTAAGGGATGGGCAGCTGTTTGTTCCACTGGGATTCAAACCCAGTGCTTCCAGAAGCATGTTCCAGCAAAGGATACTTCTGCAGAATAGCAATAGGGGCTCTATGGAAGAATAAATGGTCCAAAGTCTAACATATAACCACGGGAGTAGACGGTTGAAATGGGTAGAGGACATCACCGTTGGGAGGGATGGTGTTAAGGAAATCCGAAACTGGGATATTGGATGATCTATCTGTGTGGTTGTTAGTGTCACCGAGAATGACTGCAGGAAGATGGTGGAGAGAGAGGCAGCCAGCCCGATGCTAACTCCTGAGTGATCGGGAGATCAGGACGACAGCACAAGGGAACACGTGGATGGTCTAGCCTGAGAGAAGGCCACTGTCATTGTCAATACTTAATTATTGTCCGTACCGTGGTGTTATCTCCCAAATCTCCATTTTCTGCATTCAATTCTCAGACCACCAGCTCACATCCCTCTACCGTCTATCACTGCCTCTTATCTTCATTGCCTTCCTTACCCACTTTAGATGCCAAGACTCATTCCCTTTGAACCCAGTTTGAATTCCATTCATTCTCCTTCCACCTCACTTGTAGCCGCCACCCCTGATTAGATACAACTTTCTACCTCCTCTATGACTATACCCAAGCAGCTAATCCAGCTGCAGAAAAACTACAACTGTGTTGACCAGTCCCACTTTAAATTTATAATTAAAAACCTCAAGTGGGCCCTCCCACTGCTGGGCATCCTGCTACTTTTCCCTTGGTCTATTCTCTGTCCAACTTTCCTGAGACAACAATGCACCCATTTCTTTCCTCAAACCTCCATCTTCCTTCCCCTTCTTACTCCCCACCTCCAACATTCCTCTCCCTCCTTTTCCTCACTCCCTCATGAATAAATGAATGGAAGGGGCCTGTGCTCTGTGTGATCCCTTTGGGGAAATAATATTCTGTGTCTTCAGCAGAAGAAAGAAACATTGGGGACCGCGTCTATAAATCAAGCATGGAGCATGTTCTAAGTGTTTGCTTGCTAAAAGAGACCGATTACCTAAAGTTACCGGATAGCGTTATTGCTACCAAAAACTAGTTTTAACAACCTCAGGGATGACACGAAAGAGAAAGTTATTTATTAATGACACATGAGAAATCAACAAAAACCTTTAGACTTCCAGTGCCATCGGGCTGCTTCCCTTGCTAATCGGTACCTGTCATGGAAGACACAGATGCTGGCCTGGGCGAGTGTAAAGACAGCCAGGGCTCTCCCTGGTATCTCAGGCAGGCTGCCGAAGCCACCGGAGTCTAAGGCAGAGAGGAGAGAGTAGAATGCTCCCACCCCACAGGTCCTCAGTGCAGACCAGCCCTGAGCAAGTTCCAATATCGAGAAGGAAGTATTTTAGCTAAAGAGTGAGCCAAACCCATCAGAATGACTGGCAACTAAAACTGAGATTTAGAATGAAGGGTTTCTAAACATTAAGGATTAGTGTTTCACCAATGACCTTTGATATTTCTCAGAGTTGTTCCAAGCAATGAAGAATCATCTTTTAAATGTACATTTTTGATAAGATGTGAGAAGTTCATGGTGGGGAGAGGCAGCCATTAAATTATCTGAGTTTTTAAGACTTAACAGATTTCAACACTGGAGAGAAAAATGAAATGACCCTTGGGGATAACCTAATTTCTCAAAGTCCGTTCTGGGAAACACTGGTCTCACAAGTTGCTACTGTTATAAAAACAATGTGTTCATGGTCAGTTTTGTTTGGGAAGAATGTCCTCTCTTGGAGTTTCCAAGCACACTAAAGGTTCTGAGAAGTCCTGCATTAAAGAACTCTGTCGTAACTCGTTAAATTATACATAGCATTTCCAAAACCTACTCAGAGACCATTTCTTCCACCCCCCAATGCCTTCTAACATTCAACTAAGCACCTCCAAGAAATTGATCTGGCCCAACCTTCCCATTTTGTAGATTTTAAAAAGTAATAGATTCTAAGAGAGGTGGATTTAACCCAGATTACACAGCTATTTGGGGCAGCAGTGAAATGTGAAAAAGAGAGCAAAGTCATGGTGGGTCATCACACCTGATTCTACCTCCAAAGGCAAATACCCCTAATTGATTCTCCCACTGAGCCATGTACAGTCTCAGAATCTGGCTTAACACACGCAGCCCATCAACAGAAGCTGGCATGTGAAATGAAATCCACTTGCCATCTGTAAATTAGCATCCAGGTCTTTGGACTCTGGGTTCCCAAAGTGACAATGTCACCATCGTCATCATCATCACAGCTGTCATCTATTGAGTGTTTATTTTGTGCCAGCCACCACGCCGTGGGTTTTTAAGCAGTCTCTGCTTTAATCCTCGCAAGAACCCTAAGAGAGCGTTAACAAGGCGATCCCCATTCACACACAGGAGAGCCGAGGCACAGAGGCCTTATATATCCTGCACAAGGTCACCCAGTTTGAAAGTGGCTTAGCTGGCAACCTGGCTATGCCAAGCATGTGCCCCCAGGATATGTCCTTAGTCCTGACCAAGCCATAAATGTGATGCTGAGATAGGCCTGGGAAAGTACAGACTATTGCCAACGAACCCTTTTGATCTTTAATTTTTCTTTGAGAAACGATCCCCTAAGATGAGGCTAGAGTATCCATCAGCAGATTTTAGAGAAGAGAAATGTGATATATGAACAAGTGCTGGGGTCTGCCCAAGATCTCAGAGGAAGAAAAAGGCCTTGGTGGGGTGAGAACATGGCACTGGGGGTGGGGCATTGAACCCAGCCCCTTTGGCTGTTTTCTCAGCTTGGCCCCGTCCCCTGGGACACGCAGAATCTCCAGCTCTCTCTCTCTCTCTAGACCCTCTTACCAAGAAATGCAAAGTGATCCACCTGATTAAGAAACTCCAACCAATAAAAGAATTGCTTGCTCCAATAGCAAAGGTGCTAATTATCTGCTAGGGCTCAGCCAGTTTCAAATGGAAACCTTAAAAAAATGCAGCTGTGCGTGTTCAACATCCTGCACCAAATGAGGTCTCCTGACACACACTCAGCCCCAGAATGAAGGCCCAGACAGAACAGGTGCCTCATTTGATGCTGGGATCTTGATAACGCAGGATGATGAGAGAACTTGCAGTTTACCTGGAGAATCCCTTTGAAGGGTAGATTCTTTGTTTCCTTTGGCAGAGCACACTGGGTCAAGGAATTCACGTGCCTTTGTGACCGGATCAAGTCTCACTAAGCTTCCCATTACAGCAGGGCAGACAGGGGCAGACCCACTGGTGGTCAGTCACTGACTCCTACAGGATCTGACTTTCTCCCTGAGTCTTGGGGTGCTGGGCCTTGGCAACCTCTCCATCTGCAAGCGGCACTTGGCTTCCAGTCTACATTTCCAGGGCTTCTTCAGCTAGGGAGTGACTCTGCTTCCTCCTTCCCTCCCTCCCTCCACAGACTGTTGCGTAATTCTGCTGGGAGAGAGGCCAAAATATCCTGGTGCCTGCCCCAGAGCAGCTGCATTTCCGCAGAGTCCGTGAACCTCACCTGGCCATCTGCTGGGGAAAACACTGCAAGGAAGGTGCTATGTAAATATGAGAGTAGCTGAGACTGATGGAGGAGCTCTGTTCTCCTTGTCACTTTTGATAAATCGAATACTCCCTTGCTTCTCCTCTGCCTTCCCAGCAGCAAAGTGATTACTGAAGAAGCACCAGGAAAGCCTTCATGGAATAGAAATAGGTGCGGCCGGATAGATTCCGCCCTCCAAGGGCTCCCACAAGCCTCTCTGTAAACAGAAACGAGCAGCCCAGGCACCTCCGAAGTGTCTCCACAGCCCTGCAAAGTGCAGGACCAGCGAGGGTGGAGGAACAAGAAAAGACAAGATGGCTTCCTTGATTTAACCAGATGTAAATATTTCTCCAATGAAATGAGAACCCAGTTACCAGGTACAAAGGAAATGATCAATACTTGTTTACTTCTAAAATGGGTGATGGGGTCCCTTGTGAAAATGCATAAACATCAAAAACAAATTCCTCAGTTATTTCTAGGCACTGTTTTTAATATGATTCATCCCCCTCTCTCCCCCTCCCCCACTTTTTAACATCTGGTAAACCTCCACTGGAGACAAGTTGATTTCCTAGCCAGAATAATGCATTTCTGTCCATCACAACATAATTAATAATAATTTCCATATTTACTTGGCTTTCATCACATATCTCTTTGCACTGGTGAGGGAAGGCAGAGAGAGCAGGTAATCCCCCTCGATCTGCTTGGCAACCATCCCCAGTTAGCTAAGAGTGCACCTTATTAAGATAATGGAACGTAAATCAAAGTGAATAGGTCCACACGCCATGCTGAGGGTCTGTGTCCACTTGCACTGCTTGCCAGACAGCAAACAGGTCTGCAAATTAAACGTGAAAAATCAGTGAAGACAAGAGGCCCATCACAGGACTGGAGAACCCTGACAGTTCAGCTAATGCCTATAATCACCGTGATAAAGGCTTCTAAATGGCTTCATTCCACCTTGTCACTCAAAACCTTAGCTGCCACCCCTCACTCCTGCTACCTGCAGTGACCTTTGTCATGCTCCAGAAAACAGCTCCCACCCCGTGTTCTCTCTTACAGATTGGCCAGATGGGGCGGTTTTGCTCCATTATTTGCGCCTGTAAAGGGAAAATGCCAACAGAAAGATTCATTATGGTCCAGCCCATCTCCACAAAGCTTCTCTGATTTATTAGGGCATAAACTGCTGTACGGGCTATAATGAGACATAAATGTTCTGGAAGGCCTATGAACTCCACAAGGAAACGCCTTGCCATCACACTTCTGTGCACCTAATTTATTAACAGCTTGTGCTGGCACAGCCTGGAAAATCCTGCCAACTGCACAGTCTGCAGCAGTCACCTTTGGGGTGGGCAAAGGAGAGAGGGAAAAATGTGTCCAACGTAGACAAATGACAGAAAACTTATGGGCACGTTGTACAAAATGGTGAAGTTGTGCATTTTCTCCTTGAGCTCCTCAGCAGATATTTGGCCAAGCTTGCCATGTGGGAGAGCAAGGTTTCCTCAAAGAAGTGAGGGCAAGATCACTCTGGACGTGTTGTTATTTCAGGGTTTTCTTGGCCCTGATGGAACACAGGGGAAAACCTTTATATTTATTTCAGAGGATACCCAACCACTGCCTCCACTATCATCTGCAGGATGCTTTCTCCAAGGCAGCGTTCGCCCCAGCTTATTACAGCACGTTTTGCAAGATGATTAGCAGTTTTGCTCTCTACACATCACCCTTTCAGTTCTAAATATAGAACAAAAAATTAACAACAGACCAGCCCATTTTTATACTTCCTTTTTATACAACCAACTTTTTCTTAGATCATAATATGCATGTCTCTTTAATTCAAGTTTGGTTGCATGTGCCAAACTTTATGAAAAGAGTAAGATTAAGTAGTGAGCTGCCAAGAAAATATATAACATACTGACTTAATATTAGGTATTAGGCATTTTATACTCGTGCACTAATGAAAGGACATCATCTTTTGTCTCTGAACATTAATTTACAAAATACTTCTTGAGCATATACCAAGTCCTGGAGATCCAATAGAAACAGACATGGCCCCAATCCAGGGCAGATTACATGATTTGCGGGGCCCAGTGCAAAATAAAATTGTGGGGCCTATTGTTCAAAAAAGTATTAAGGATTTCAAGATGGCAAGAGAGCAGAGCATGAAGCCAAACACGGAGCCCTTCTAACACGGGGCCCCGAGCAATGGCATGGTGGCACGTCCATGGAGACGGCCTGGCACTGCCCTGGGGAACATCTAGCTGTTTAAAGGAGCCAAACAATAAGACAATGCCGCTGATGAGAATGTAAGAAACGCAGTCGGTAATGCTCAGAGGAAAGGAATACTGTCCCTGGAAAAGCAGGACAAAGGAATACGCAACCTAGGCTGGGGCCTAGGGGACAGGAAAGATGCCTGAGTTGAAATCTGAAAGGCGTGTGTGTTGTTGAGTAATGAACAAGAGCATCACCAGGGATAAAGCGGCATGTACCAGTGCCCCCAGGGGAGGGAGAACAGTGCCTTAGCACAGGAAAGCCCAGGTTTGAGGTGAAGTCAGAGCGAGCCTAGATGCCAGACCTCAGTGGGGCATTGCAGGCCGCAGGCGATTGCGGCCTTCAAGGAGTGTTGACAGCAAACACAGATAGACTGGTTCTCTATCAACTGTATAGCTCCTCTTCTAAGGTCCTTGTCCCCTGCACCGACTGACTGATGACGGAAGTAACTAACCGATTTACCACCAGAGCAGTCCATGCAGGTGTGGTGAAAACATTTACTTTTATGACACCAGAAGGAACAGAATGATTTTGTTTTTAATTTAAAAGACAAAAAACTCTCCTTGCTGCAAAGCCAGGAGTGTGCTCACAGTGCATTTGTACACCTGAGGAATACGCCTGTGTAAACTGAGATTTGTTGCTATAATTAAACACAGTAAAAGGCCTAGAGTGCCTCCTTGAAAATGGCAGAGCAACCCACCCATTAACTTCCCCGTTCTCCATGCCCAGAGTGTCAGTCCAATCATCCTGAAAGCACCCCTGCTGGCAGATCCCAGCCTCCTGGACTCTGCCAGGCTGTTCACACGTGATTAAATATTATTGTGCAGAGGAAGAATGCAGGCTAGGGTCCTTTGTCTCTCAGCCACATGCTAATGACTCAGCATGGAAAAAAAGTAGGAATTCAAGGCACTGTATGTTTGATTGACCTACTTTTTAAAAAATTAGGCCTAATTGGTTATTAATATTTAAAACATTCTCTCCCACACTCAGGGAATTTGCTTTTTTGGTCTTGAATCATGAGGCCTACTGATGATATTTGTTCCTAAAATAGAAGTTTTCCTTAAACACTGTATAATAAGTAGTTATAAATAGTCCTTTGAATTTTTGAATAAGAAAATGCTTTTTTCATGCCAAATCTGCTTTTTTTTTTTTTTTTTTTTGCCATCTCAACTTGATATAGAACTCAAATTTTAAAATGCCTATTTTGACTCTCAGTACATGGTCCAAATATTTATCACAAATTTTCAACAAACTAGACTGTGTCTCTTCTTACAACTTAATAGAACGTGATCGGTTGATAACAGGCAACGCATCAGTTTTCAGGGTTCAACACTGGCACTGATTGAAAGGAGGGATGCTGCTTTTTGAAAGAACAGAAATAAAATGAAACCATGTTCGTCCAACCAATACAAGCACATGTGTCCCCTCCAAGTGGCATTTGGCCTCATCAATTTTGCTTCCTTCCAGCCACTGCCTTAGCAGATTGTTACTGATTATGTATCTTATTAGCAGAAAACAAACCTGACGCACAGATGTCCCATTCTTAGTCTTACAAACCACTACGTATCTCTCACTTTTTTAAGGCATCTTCAATCCTTAGGTTCTAGGACTCCAACAATATGTTCAAACAACTAGTTCAAGGAAGGGTCTTTTTCATGGAAGCATCTTCTGAATGGATCCAATTCAGAAGGTTTTAGAACACTGTGCATGCAGTAATTGTGCTGTGCCCGCCAGAATATAGGTAAGTGACTAACACAAGGGGACCTGATCTTTGGGAATTTAAGCCAGAGTAAGTGGCTTCTGCTAAAAACAGGAACGAACTAACCCTTTGGTCAACAGAGTTCACAAATGACTCTTCTGATGGAAGGAAAATCCAAACCTAGAGCCAGAGACCTGTCTACAGATGTTCCACTGGAATTCAGCCACCAACCACATGGGCAGGTTCTTGTAAGGATTCCGCTGCCACCGGTGCTGGGCCAGACGGAAGGTGTTCCATGCCACAAAGCATTTCTAACTGTGCTGGGGATAGTGTAAGGCTAGGTTCCCCTCACAGTACCAGGTAATCCCTCAGTCACTTTGCATCATGGGCCATAAAACAAGACTTACCTTTTCTCTTAGGAAAACCTGGTTTAACATCTTTCCAGGACTTCTTCTCTATATGTTATTTCAAGGGACAAATTTGAAGAGGAGGCGGCTTCACAGCAAACAGTAAAAAAGCCTTTGGTGCCTGTGGCCATCGGAAGAGATTCATGATGGCTAAAATGGGAGGAGGAAAGCCTGTGGGCTTCTCTGCATTTTCTCTAGGGCTGTGCTAGTAATAGGGTTGAATGGACGCCCTCTTCATCCTGGGCACCTTTATTATTAAATGTAGACATTGAAATACTTCATAAGTGTCATGTTGAATGGCTCCTTCCTGGCTTGGGTTCCACTCACTAATGTGACATGGAACAATCTGTTTTTCAGGATAATTTAAGCAGAGCTTTATTCTTCGTTTGGTTACGAATGCCTTGTTACACAGAATAAATTTTTATTTCATATTTTATGCTATTGGAATGAAAGGCTATCTGTGAGTTTGTCTCAGAGACATTTCTTCTATTTTCCTGCAAGTCAACTTTCCCTACATCATTGCTGTGACGTTTCAGAGCTGGCTATTGAGACATTGAAAGAATTTTCAGTTTCCTTTTTGCAAATAAGGAATTATTAGAAAAATGATTCCTTCTTTCTCCTCGTATCTTTCTCTGACAATCAAATACACAATAATATATCCAAGGGTAGATTTTTCTGAGTTAGTCTCTTCCATCTATATCCCTTCCTGATTAAATATGCAGCCATCCGTTTAAGTACACATCTGCACTCTCATCCAGCCATCCACTTACTTATCTACCCGTCCATCCATCCATCTACTCACCCACTAACCACCCACCCACCCAACTATCCAACTGTTTAAGCAGTAATGTCACAGATAATGAAATTCTGGGTCAAAGAACTCATTCCCTTTGGCCTTGTCATAATTCTCTTTCTATTTCTGACAGGCTTTGTGTGTGTGTGTGTGTGTGTGTGTGTGTGAGAGAGAGAGAGAGAGAGAGAGAGTGTGTGTGTGTGTTATAAGCCTTAATAATGCATTTGTGGTAGAATCTTGGAATTAGCATAGCTACTTTACATATGGCCATTTGCAAGTATATGGAGCTAACTGATTTTTCTTAGAGGGAATAAAAAAGTAGTATATCATAACTTTGTATTTCATTTCCAAGTTCTGTGGCTGTAAATAAAGCTTTGTTCGTTGAGCTTGAAGGCGAACCCCATAGGACTAGGAGCTCAGCGCGAAGAGACAGACGGCTTGCCAGAGAGATGAATGCATTTCATTATCTTGAGCTTATTCCATAGGCATAATTAGAACTCTTTTGAGAAGTCAACTAATTATGTAATATCCAGCAAAATATGTGAGGATTTCATTCTGGCATTAAGTAGAATCTATCAAGCTCTGTTCTAATTTACGATTTCCTATTAGAAGGGGGAGCAAACAGGACCAGTCATTCCCACAGCAATGGTTTCTGATTAGTACCACCGGATAATATAAAGGCAGAGTATATATCTTCCCCTTGGGCCATCGCTGGAGAAAAGGCAGCTTAGATCAGCCCTATATATTATTAGATGTCCCCGTTGTCCTACAGAAACACAGCTGCAGGTATATTACTTCTGGCTGGGACAACGGTAATGGGAGGGATCAGCAGAGACATCAGATGAACAACCTTTACTAGCAGGCTCGCTTTTTCCTTTCTATGCATAGCCTGTATGGAGCAGGGCGGCATGGTCCCAGCCTCGAGGTTCCAGCTGAAACCTCAGTATGGTCCAGCCCCCAGCCCACAGTACCTCCATCTCCGGCCATTTCTGCTGCCCTAGCTTTCACTCTGACAAGACACTTCAGCAACCTCGCTGGCCTTATGGAGAATGCACCAGCCTATGGACCCTCCTTCTCTGTCATTTTTCATCATTGGGGGCGGGGGGCGGGGGGTCTCACCTCCTAGTCCAGGGCCAGGCAATGGCTTTGACACTTCCCCCCACACCCCCAGAAAGTACGGTGAGGAAAATAACATTGCATAACTCTTTATTTAAGCTGCATTCCTGAGAATGTCTCAAGTTTGTCTATAAAGAAAGGCAAAAATGGAATAACGATGACATTTTTTTTTCAACAAGAGGAAAATGAGAAGCACAACCGGGCAGTCTCATTTGCAGGTAACTTACAAAACGAATTTGACTTTCCCTTCCAAAGCCCAAGTTATTCCTGGATAAATTAGCTTCAGAGGATGCTTAAAAAACAATGGTGGGGGAAATAAGCAATCTAAATGCTATGTGGCTGCCAAGCAGCCAAAAGTGGTTCAACAGATTTTTGAAAATTTTGAATGACAGAATATTTTCAAAGGTGTAGCTATGGCTTTGCAAGCTCAGAAAGGCCGAGTTGGGTCTTTAGGCTCCGAAGGAACCACAGAGAAAAGGGATGGCAGACATGTGGCACAGGGACCACCACTGGCTTCTTATGCAAGGAAGACAAGGTTCCCTGGTCACAGCCCTATCCCTTTCCAGCCAGATGCGCTCTTGCAACACTTCCCAAGGTAGCCCTGCAGAGAGCCACCTCCGTCGGCCCAGAACTGGCCCTCGAGATAAAACCTCCTTGCCATCTTGGATTCGGCACAGACAGCTGGAGTTAATGAAAGAGTTAATGCGATTTTCCACTCTCCCCACTTGCTTTGAGGGACTCTGGTGAGAACCGGCCTGATCAAATCACCTTTAGGGAATGGAAAAATCTAACTCACCACACATGAAGGCAAGCACAGAAAGGAATGCTGGAGATGAACCAAGGACAGGCTGAACAGAACTGCACCATCAGGCCGCAAGAAAGGAAAACACAGACTCGAGGAGAAAAAAAAGGTGGCGGCGAAGCAGCCATCTTCCTAACTCTGTAGAGACGACCCTGTCTCTCACATGTCCAAATCCCCGTCCTTGGGGTGCGGGAGCCGAGGCCTGGTGTGCACATGGCAAGGAAGGGGCTCAGCCCCCATTCCCTTATGCATCTCACAGATGTGTCAGCTGGTATGAGTTAGCCAGGCAGTGACCACATTTTGGGGAGAAATCACCCATTGATTTATCACAGGGGGCATAAATCATAAATGCATTTAGTTGTCTTCATCGCCTTTCTTGTCATCCTGCCCCTCTGAAGTGAAATTAAGAGGCAGATGTATTATCTGGGATCAATTCCAGATCCCATTTGTGTTTTAAAAAAAGAAATCCAGGAAGGATTTCACACAGCCCTTCTGTCACAGGTTGATCAAAGTCTCAGGGTCTTGAAGGCCAAGGCACCGCACAGGTAATGCCGAGAAGCCTGGTGATGAGGGCTGCAGACCTCAGCCCACACGAGCCCCTCGGCCCAGATGGGGCTGAGGGCAACAGGAGTTCTGCACTGTCCCTAAGAAAAGCCAACCCCCTCTTGGGCTCACAGACACCAAGGGCACAGCCTCCCCCAGTGAGCTGGGCAGGTCATCGAGGCAATGGGAGCACAGGTGGTGGGTGGTCAGCCATGGCTGCAAATTTTAAAATTAAGTCAATGAAAAAACTGGTCACAGCAAGGACAGAGAGGGATCCTTCCGGAAAGGTCTGGAGGAGTCCTCTCAAATGCTATTGCATTCTCAGGTCTCGGGTTTCATCTAGGCCTTTTTAGGGATCCTGCCTCATTCACTCCATTCTCCTTCCTCAAGAATATTGCCCCGTTTACCTCACTGGTTCCATGGACCACAAGGTAGTACTCTATGCCTTTTTTCATGGTTTTTGCAAGAAAAGTAGGAAGGAGTTTCGAGATCACAGCCTGAGACCAAGTTGGACATCAAACTGAGCTTCTCTGTCCTTCAAAATAAGACTCTCTGACTCTGGGTTACTCCTCGGAGTTGTCCTAAATCGACACTGAGAAAATTGTTCTTTCCTGTCTCTTCTATGTACTCTGACACATCGCACCAAGCATCTCTGCCACGTGTGCTCCAGGAGAGGAGAAAGCACAGCGAACTCCTCACCTTGGGGCACGAGGTAGGATCAGCACCAGTGCTTGCTGGCCTGAGGCGAGGGAGCAGACAGGAGGAGGTGAAGGCCTTTGGAGGATGAGGGACAGAGGGCCACCAGCAGCGCCCAAAGGAACTTGTGGTTGGCCCTGTCCAAGAGGATTCCTGCATCCTTCACATCTCTCTGAGTCAGGCACGTTGCGTGTAACCCCTGCTGGGGGGCGTGCGCAGTATTCAGTCTCTCAGGACTGGGCTGGCTCCCTTGAGACTTCTCTTTGTTGTGGTCCACGGGCCTCACATCCCAGGGATCACAGGTAAGCCATGTGAGTGCAACGTCAAGCCTCACGCCTGATAGTCATTCCAGGCCTGCTAGCACATGGTCTGTGTTGAGTCTGCAGTTTCTCTCTCTCTCTCTCTCTCTCTGTCTTGCTCATATTAAGCAGCTACTCCATGCCAATATCCCAAGTGCTAGATATATACTGATGACCAAGAGAGACATGGCGTCCACCCTCAAGGAGTTTATAATGTGCAAAGACTTAATAATCAAGTAAACCCCAAAATGAATACATAATTTAACTATAATTGATGGTGTCAGGAAGGAAAATAGCAGGTAGTACGAAAGCCTATAGCAGGAAGGGAAGTGGCGGTCAAGGAATGCATCACGGAAAAAGTAGTTATATTTTTTTAATGTGTGTGTGTGTGTGTGTGTGTGTGTGTGTAAACACACAGCTCAAGTCAGAACTTCAAACTGTAAGATGGCTGTGTGTGCCATATGCCTGTTCCTCTAAGAATTTCTTGAAGGCCTGGAGAGACCCTATGTCAGATTTTTAACACGCCCAGGGCATCTATAGCAGCAATGAGGGTATTTTTAAGTGTCTGCCTAGAAGAGACAGAAGCAGAGAGACCCACTCCCCAGAACTGGTACCTCATCCCTCTCTCCTGATGTTAGGAAGCCAGTGGTCGATCCTGAGCCTAATACAACTGTTGCTGGATTTTTTTTTGTTTAATTGAAATTTATTGGGGTGACAATGGTTAGTAAAATTACCTAGGTTTCAAGTGTACCATTCTGTAATACCTCTCACTGATATGTGGGATGTAAAATTGGATTTTCTTTTTTGAAGGCGGTCTAGAATGTTTTTTTTTGTGTTTTTTTTTTAATGAGAAGAGTTCATAATCGGCCATTTCCTAAGCTATGGAAAGGATCAATACTTTTAGAAAGGTTAAGATAATTATTCTGTGAGGAGAAAATAAATTTCTGTAAGTATCTCTGGCTCACACAGACAGCCTTCTGTTTTGAGTCTGAACTGCAACAGTCTTCTTTGAAAATCTAAAACTAACACTTTTTATCTCTGTTCCATCGAGGCACAGAAACAAATCACGTGAAAGCAAAATTAAAATGATCCAAATCTTAAAAGCCCTAAAGTTTTCATGAGTTCTGAGGGTCAGATTTATAGAACCAAGGCTTAGGTGTGCCAAATACTCAGGCTTCTGACCCAAACGGCACCAGACACTTGCCTCCACCCAGGTCAACTGTCTCCAAATCACAGGACACCTTGGAAACTGGTCCCAGGAGGCATGTGGCATTTAGCGAATCCTCCCTGTACACCTCACTTTCAGTTTGTGTCCCAGCGCGGATTTCCACAGGGGCCCCTGAGCTGTCCAGTAAGGCCTGCCAGGCAACGGGCTTCCTGCCGGATGGTTAACAAGCACCTCATCCGTGTCTCCCCCAAAGAGGCCCCATTAGTCACCATCATCGGCTCTTCAATATTTGAGATAGGAATCCCCAAGGAGTGAAGAGGACAGGACCAAATCTTTATTACGTTATGGAACAGCAAGCAATGAACCAATGTCAACTGGAACGTGGAGATCTTGGGAGGGAGTAGAAAGGCTCTTGTGGGAGGCGGCTCCACGCTGACAGAAGGGTCTGAAGTGCTGGGCTGCAGTGACGGATCATGTTCACTAAGCCCCATAAATCTCCTCCCTTCGTATGTTTTATAGAAATGATTAAGGCAAAGGTAGTCGGGCGGGTGACAGGTCTATGGCCAACAGCATTTGGCATTGGGAGCCTCCAGTTTTATCCCCAGATGTTTGAGGAGGTAATACAGAGGTCAGGCTATGGAGAATACCGGATTTCCCAAAATCAATTGGAAGAAAGAGCTTCACTGATGAGAGGTAAAGGTGATTTCTCCACCAACAAAGTTAGCTAAAAAAGCAAAGGGCTCCTCTGTGATGAGGACCTAGCATTGTGAAATACGAGTGAAGTACCAGGAGGTACAAAGCTCAGGGTCTGGTTTTGGGTTGGGGATCCTTCTTGTTGGACTGTTGGGATCAAGTTCAAAGGGTAGGTCATTCCTCTGTGTCTATAGCACTGAAAACAAGGCTGTTAGGGATTCACAGAGGGCATGGAAAGTTTGCCTTGTTTTATCTACTTGTTCTTCCCTCCCTTCCACAAATGTTTACTGAGCACCTACTATGCACCCAGCACCGTGTCAGGTACTAAGCTTTGCAGAGAACTAAACAGAAAGTGATCTTAGGTCTACTGGAGAAGATAAACATTGCAGAGATAATGACACCTGTCATCAACCAGCATTGCATTAAGTGCTACTGAGACATTCCAGGTGCTGGGAATTCCACTCCCTAGAGCCCGTTCTTCAGGTCCCTGGGCCCTCTCTGCCTTCCAAAGGAAGCTTGACAGGGAAGCCCTAGGCAGGCTCTATCTCCTCCAGGGCCTCAGACCAGGGAGGGGCGCTGGGGAGCAAGTTAAAGCTAGGGCTTTGTGATCAAGTTACTTAGCTTGCTCTCAAGTTGTTTTGCTCACTGATACAAGGGACGTACCGTAAATGTCTACAACCATAAAAGCGCTGTGAGAATCACACAAGATGGTACTTACACCATGCTCAGCCAAGTGCTGGGTAGCATTCACTCCTTCCTTCAGGGAAGGCTCCCTGAGCCCACGCTGTGTATTGGGCACTTGGGGGACACTGATGGACAAAGCAGACACAGCACCCTGCTCTCATAGCGTCATGTTTCCAACAAATGGGACAAGCACAATTTACTTCCTTGCTCTGTCCATCTCATATGTTCCAAGATGAAGAATGCTATCACTAGAAGGAAAGCAGTAACTAAGCTTGCTGGCGGTCATGTCAGGGGTAGCTTTGAATGAGGTCGTGAGGGTAGATCTCAGTGAAAAGGGAGGATCTGAGGAAGCACATGAAGGCAGTGAGGCGTGAGGCAGTGTAGAAATCAGAGGCAATGTGCGCCACGCAGAGGGAACAGGAACTGGCTCCAAAGGTGCCGTGCACCCAGCATGCCTGAGAGCAGTGGGCTATGCAGATAGCACGAGGGGAGAGCAGTGGAGAACAGGACGGAACAGACACCTATCCGGCCATGCCCTGTGGGCCTCTCTCGGGATTTCGGCCTAAACTCAGCACAGAGTGGGAGACAGTGGAGGTTTGGAGGTTCACCGGCGTAATTTACCTTTAGTTTCCAAAGTGCCTGGCTGCGGTGTGGTGAACAAGCTGCGGAGTGCCTATTTCTGATGAAACAGATGTGAGAACTGAGAAGAAATGTGATTTGATTGCAATTGATGTGCAGGTATAAGAGTGGCAGGGCTGGCGAAGCGCAGCCGGCTTCCAGTCCTATAGGCCACTGGGTCCCGGCACACTGGGTACCTTTCCCAACAGCAGGAGGTGTTGTGCCCTCTCCACCATCCTGTTAAGTCCCCCTTCCTGCTCATCCTACAAAGGAAATGCAGGACAGTGGTCAACGGCTCCCCGGGGGAGAGGGTGAGCCTCCTGGCAGTTTCCGGCTAACAGAGGCACAGACCCCTGGTGGAAGAGCCACCCATGTACTTGGCCAGCCCAGTTCACAGCCAATTCACAAACCGGTTGTTGTGAGGCTTTCCATCAAATCACCTACAGGGGGAGTTTTACGAAGGAAGCAAATGAGGTGAGGAGAGAATATGAGGCTGCTTAAGAGAAAACAAAACAAAAACAAACTCATAGATACAGACAACAGACTGGTGGTTACCAGAGGGCAGGGGAGGGGGAAATGGGTAAATGGGGTCAAATGTATGGTGACAGATTAAAAACTAGACTTTAGGTGGAGAACACAGAGTATGCAGGTATGGAAGTCTAATGTCGCACACCTGAAACTTGCATAATGTTATTAACCAGTTACCTCAATACATAATAAAAAGTAAAAACCAAAATACGTAAATAAACAAAGCTAACATGATATTCACACAAAGAAGAGAAAAACTAGAACTGAGCAGTTGCACACCCACTCCACCAGCCACACGGCTTCCCAAGCCCACTGGGCCCAGTCATGTCCTCTTCTGTTTCACACGGCAGGCTGCCCAAGGACCTTGGGTGGATGCACCCGCGGTGCCTGGCCCAGGACCCTGCAGACCACGATCCCGCCATCACTAACACGCCTGAAGCACTTGCTGCCCCCAAGGACTTGCAGGACGCTGGCACTGTCCATCCAGCCCTCACAGCAACCACTGAAAGGTTTGATCCCTGTCCCTACACTCCATTTTCCAGGTGAGGACACTGAGGACAAGAAGATTCAATCACAGGCCCAAAGCCACCCAGCTCAGAAAGGTAACGGCTGCACACCCGCCCAGGCGTCTGAGCTATGCCCACAACTCTAGAAAAGGAACCCCTAATATAAAAGCAACACTACTTCTCAAATCTCCTTTGCACGTTTCACTGATACGGAAAGGCTGCTCCTCTGGATTGAGGAACATTAGCTTTTATCTATCGTTAATTAATGATAGTGAGGGGTTAAATAGATCTCAGAATATTGTGATAGGTGCCAGAAGTTCAGGTAAACAGGACAACACATGCATATATGTAAAAGGCCTGGAAAAGTTTTTAAAATGCAGCTGAACACTGAAATCTTCTTGTAAGTCAACCAAGACACCACAGAAGCTTAATCCATATTCAGGAATAAAAGAGTACTTTCTACACCATCTTGAATTCATCTAGTACAACTACACCGGAACTGTAACAGTGAAATGAAACCAATGTGAGTGGCTGGCACTCACGGTGACAATGCTGATGATAACAGCATTGTGTCCCCACCCACTCTGTGCCCAGCACTGATCTTGGTGGCATCACTTGTTTAATTCTAAAGAACACTGCAAGGAGTGTATAATTAGCCTCATTTTACAAATGGGGGGAAGCAGATTTGTCAGCATCCAGATGCCACCCTCTTTCCATTAGGCACCACTGCTTCCCTACCCCCACCTACTCCCCGAGAGCCCTAGTCAATAGTCCAAGAGAAATAAAAACCCAGGAAATAAGAACTTGCCGTGTCATTAGCCTGCAAATAATGCTGAACTTATTCAGCAAGCTTCTAGCTATTACTGGGTGTGCCACTTACTAAGCTAACGTGCCTCAACACCACATCCACTGGGCTTTGTGAGGCCGGCTGGGGCTCTGCTAACCACATTCCTGCTTCGTCGGCGGTTTCTGGCAAGGCTCTGCCAAAAGGGTCATTAGGGGGAGGCAACCAGGATGGAGAAAGGGGAAGGGACTCGCTCCCTTCTGTTTGCTGCCTGGTGGCTTCTTGTTCTCGGTGCCATCGCTCCAGCAAGGCTTCTTCACTCTGGCCAGGATGGTTCATTCCAGTAGCAGTGAATGAATCCAGTTTGTAGTTTTTCCAACATTCATAGAAGCAGTTTCAACCCCTGCAGAGACCCCAACACCTCATCCTCAAAAGCCTGGGTCCTAGTCCTGCAGGACCCTCCTCTGGGCTAAGAGATCCCAACACCTTTCAGCCAGGGTGCCTTCCACCGAGGTCTGGGTCCCAGCTCTCCTCTCAGCTTCTAAGTTTTAATGACCTCTTCTCTTCCCTGCCCCTTTCATGCTCTCCCCCACGAGCCGTAGGGGTGGCCACTGTTGCCTGCAGTTGCTACTTCCATGGTACCCTGGACTTCTCTTTTTGCCCTTTCTGGTTAACAATTCTTCACATTAAATTCTCTTCTCTCATTAAAATAACTGCTTGGTTTCTGCCCCCTGAGTGGACCCTACCTGATCCACTGGGGCCAGAACTTTCCCCAGTGGCATTTCTCAGAGTGCTTTAGCTGGGGTAGTGTTCACCCACTGAGCCGTGGAGAGGGCACTCAGCTCCTCATCACTCACAAAGTGCGCTCTATGAGCTGCCTGTCAATATGCCAATTCCAGGGCCACACCTGCAGAGAACAGAACTCAGGACACATTTTGTTACACGTCCCCCTCACCCTCAAACCTTCAAGGCACAGGTGTGGAGACAGTCTGCCGTGGCGAAGGATCAAAGCCCCCACCTTCATAACTGTGGGCTCTGGGCAAGTGACTTCATCTCCCTGAGCCTAATTTCCTTCCCATTTAAGAAGAGAATGACAATAGGCGTGTTTACCCCTAGGGAGGAGCTAAGAACCAAATGACAGAAAGCAGGTAAAATGTCTGACTCTGCGCCTAGCACGGGGGTGGGAGGACTTCTCTGTGGAGTGGCTTTGGATATTCATTTACTGGAGGACAGTGGGGGCCACTAGGGAATGCACACTGTCCCCTCTATCTGTTTTCTGAAGATAGGGGTGTTTGGATGAAGCCAAGGCCCCAACCCCAAGCCCACTGAGGAGAAACAGCACTCGGGCAGCAGGCAAGGGCCCACGAGGCTGTCTCGAGCCCCTGACATGAAGTGATATTTCAATGGCTGGCAGCAGCCATGCATCAGTAGGCCCCGTTCCTGACTTTGTCTCGTCATGTTCTCACCCGAGTGACAAGATGTCTAATACCAGCAGAAGTAATTAAAAATAAACTGGGAGACAGCGAACCATTTCAGCTCTGCCTTCAGCAGCGAGGAGGGCCCGTGTGAGCTCTCACCACGGTGACTGAAAATGCCTTTTCCTGTCATACCGTTGACTGACCACGAGAAATGAATGTTCCTGCTATTTCCCTAAGACAGCTTTAGGATTTATCGCCCTGGAAAAATTACAGCAACAACACAAACTCGCCCAAAACTTTCAGACCAAAATGTGACTTCAGTCGGGAGGGAGAGAAAGGAGGGAGGGAGAGAGGGGACAGAGAAATGTAAGACCCAACTAAGCCCTGAATTAAAATAGGACCATCTTGGAAGAGGAGGAAAAGGAGAAGGAGAAGGAGGAGAAGGAGGAAGAGGAGGAGGAGGCGGAGGAGGAGGAGGAGGAGGAGGAGGAGGAGGAGGACCCATTCCCCAGTCCCCCACCCAACTGAAATCAATACTGAGGAGAACCAATACCCAGACTGCACCCATCCACAGTCCAGCTCCACGCCTCGTGGACTGCTTCCTCACACAGCAGTCAGAGAGAACTTGGGAAAACAATCAGCTCACGTCTCTCTATTCAAGAGCCTCCCACAGCTCCCCACTACCCTTGGATCACAATCCTAACTCCTGACTATGCCCACCAAACGCCAGGGGAGCTAGCCCCTGCCTCTCCTGCCAGCCGCCCCTGTAACGATGCCCGTTCTGCAAGCAGGTTCCAGTGCTGCTCTTCATTTAGCTCTTCACACACACAGCCAACTTCTCTTCCTCTGGGCCTTGAAAACTCCGTTTCCTCTGCCCTTCCCCCAGCGCCTTTCACTGACATGTGCTCTCTTCAGAGAGGCTTCGCTTGGCCACCCCATTCTCTGCGTCTGGCCCTGCTTGTCTCCTTCAGGAGATTTCTCATGCTTTCTAATGAATTGTTCTTTTCACTTGTTATCTGTGATCTGTTTTCTGCTCTCTGGGAGCTCCTTGGAGCTGCCATGTCAGCCCATCCTCCTGAGTTCTGGTACAGTGACCTGGGACAGAGTGTGGGCCTCAGTAAAACTCTGTTGAATGAATTACCCTCCATATGGCTACTCCCTTCCATTTACTTCCCCTGCCAACAGCCCCTGCCAGCCTCAAGCCCCCATGTCAACCTGCTTCTATGGAATGAGGAACAGACAGAGCCAGAGTGGAGGTGTTGGGGGAGGGGTTGCATTTTGAGACCCCTCGGCCTCCTCTACGGGCAGTATGACCTTATCTCCTTCCCCCGTGGCATGTGGTATTGGGTAAGTCCCTTCTCCTCTCAACTGGCTCAAAGGAAGGCAAAGGAAATGCTTTATAAATTCATTTGAAAGTCAGAGAAGGCAACAGTGTAGTTTAGGAAAAAAGAAAGAAGACAAAAATTCCTTCCAAATTGCTTAAGATTCTTTAAGGGTTGGGTTCTTAAGAGAATAAACGCTAACTCTGCTCAGAAATTCTGCTCCCCTGAGAGGCCCATACCCCACGGAAAGAGGAATTCCTGAGCTTTTGCAAAGCAAAAAAAAACGCCCCAGAGCTCCCCCGGCAGAGCTGAGTCTTTCGGCACCTCTGAGACCTCTAGGACCTGGCGGGTTTAAGGCTTTAGTTCGCAAATTCTGCCAAGGGAGGGAGGCCTGGGGCAAAACCCCCAAGAGCGCCCCTTTTTGGAGATGCAGGTGACATGAGCTCAAAAGACAGTGATTTCCAGCAGTGTTTACAAAAGTGCTCCAAAGCCAGGCCCCCAAACCATTCTGTGATCAAGGACTTCTCTGTCCCCATGAAGAGCTACTTTTGTCCTACCCCTCCTGTCATCCCTACCAGGCTAATGAGGAGCCTCCCAGGACCCTGAGCCCTGGTTGGTTCTTGAAGGGCTGTGCCTTGCTTTTGTTCTAGAGATAACTGATAACAAAACACAGAGCACACATAACTGAAATAGCATTCACCTTAGAGGTCCTCCTGTCGCCCTAGAAGAAGGAAATCCCTTAGTTACACCCAGACAGCCCCTTCTTGAGGCTGGCAATTTGCTCCCCTCTTCCTCTCTGCCTGCAGTCCTGATGGGTTCTGAGGTGCCCAAATGTCTGACATTCTGCAGACCCTCGAGCACTTTGGGGTGGGAAGGCCAAGGAAACAAACTTATTGTCTGGGTGACAATGTATGCAGTATGACAGCTCTTTCTCAGACCTAACATCATTTTATTTTGCTTTTACCCTCAAGATGTCTACATGCTGGTTAAGGGTACAGCCTCAGCATTCGAGACTGGGTTGTCATTTCAGTTCCACCAAATGCTAGTTATGAAACCCTGAATCAGTTATGTAACCGCTTGCTGCCTCAGTTTCCTCATTTGTGAAAAGGAGGTAATAACAGTACCTGCTTCAAGGGGTTTCTGTGCGAATTAAAGACACATGATGCATTTAGAAAAGTGCCTGACACTCGGCACTCAATAAGAATAGCTCTTCTTAGTTTTGTTTTATATATGTAACTATAGGAAACCAGTTTAAAGCATTCTCTCGTTGAGGGAGATTATGGTTTAGGGAAATATACTGAGCAATTCTAGTTTTACCTGTATTTCTTACCACCAGGAAAGGGCAGTAGTACAGGAACATCTAACAGGTACAGAAGGATTATTGTCTAATACAAAGCAAAATAAGAGTTATGAACCCAAAACTAGGTCAATTCTGGCCCCACTGTGACGGGAGTTCCCCGGGTTCCACTGTATTTGGATTCAGGGTTTCCTGGGACTTGAAAATGAGGAAATCTGATTCTCTCCATGGTATTCCCTCTGTTACTCCAGTGACCTCTGCCATGGGCCCATGTCACCACAAAAGAGGGTTCCAGGGTCAGGTAGGGCTAACATTTATGATAATCCAACAGCTAACATTTATGATAAGCCAACATTCCAGGCACTGGGTGCAGCAACCCTCGTCACTATGTACTGTATCGCAACCCTGAGGGCAGCACTGAAGGAAAAGGGGGAGGACAGAAAAGGCGCATGACAGAAAAGCAAAAGGGGGGCTCCATATGTTGAGGAAAAGACATCCTACAGCATAAAGAGAAGTATTTGCCATCAAGTCTCCTACCCCTTCCACCATTTATCATGTGGCTAGTATAGTTTATTCAAGTAGAAAAAGCAATGGAAGGATAGGAAGAAACTACTACTACCATCTTGAATTCAGCCAATATATACAATTCCAAGGGCATCTCAATGACTTTCAACAATACACTGGTTGGTTCCTTTAGATTGGGGCTTGGCCAATATATTTTTAAAGGTCCAAATAGTAACTATTTCAGGCTGTGGACCACATGGTCTCTGTCACAACTATTCAGCAGGAGACAACATACGTAGAAACAAATGGGGATGGCTGTGTTGCAATAATAGTTTATTTATGGACAGTAAAGTTTGAAATTTATATAATTTTTATGAGTCGTGAAATATACTTTCTTATTTTTTTATTTTTTTTATTTTTGACCATTTAAAAGTGTGAAAAATAATTCGTACCTTAGGCCATACAAAGTAGGCAATGAGCCAGATTTGGTCCATGGGCTGTAATTTTCTAACCCCTTCTTTAAATCACTAACTTACCATTTCATACTTATCCTCTCTGCCTCATGCATCCGGGGAAGGAATGATAAATAATTCCATGACCTTTTTTTTTTTTTTTTTTTTTTTTTTTTTTTTTTTTTTCAGTTCACTTGGAAGAGCAACTGCATAGATGACAGGTATGACCATTTTTCTAATTTAAATGTAGGCAGCTTTATTTCTTGAGCAGATCCTGGAATGAGTCCCTTTCGTGTTGAGAAGTTCATGTTTTATTCCAAGTGTGCAAGAGCTGCTGTTAAGCCACAAACCAATGGATATTAGGCAAAAGTAAATAGCATCCAATAAATGAATAAATAGCTCATTTCTGCTCTCAGAAATAAAATACTGGTAAGGGACACACTGCATTGGCAATCAAGATGCTGACTTTGTAGACTCATTAATGCATTCCTTCTTCCAACTCATTCTAAAATGATTTCTTAAGCAGTTGCCTTGAGCAAAGCCCTGGGTAGGTGGTAGACAGCTTTGAAAAATGACACCCCCGAATGCTCCCCTGGCCTTCTCCCTACTTCCACCTCCTTTCCTTTTCTGGGAACCCAGCTGCCATACTGTGAGGACGTCCTGGTTACTGTGCTGAGGAGAGAGGACTCACATCATGGCCCTGGACAATGAGACGCCACATGGAGAAAGAGGCCATGGCAAGGAGAACCAAGGCAGCCCGGCCAAGCTCCTGGCTGCATGCAGCTTCATTAGAGCCCCCACCTGACACCATGTGGAGCAGAATCACCACCAGGTGAAACCACAGAATTGCAAGAAATAGTTGTTATTTTAAGCTACTATGTTTGCGAATGTTTTATAGTTCTACTACGATAAGGGATTGTCTTTCCTTTCTCCCTTCCTCTTGCTTCTATTAGTTTTCTATTGCTGTATAACAAGTTACCACAAATATAGTGGCTTAAATCAACACACATTTGTTATCTCACAGTTTCTTTGGGTCCAGAGTCTGGGCACAGCTTAGCTGGGTGTTCTGTTCATGGTCTCACAAAGCTGCAGTCAAGGTGCTAACTGAGCTGTGTTTGTATCTGGAGGCCTGACTAGGGAAGAATCTACCTCCAAGCTCATTCGGATTGTTGGGAGGATGCGATTCCTTGTGGCTATAAGATTGAGGGCCCAGCTTTTTGCTGACAGTTGGCTGGAGGATGCCATCAGGTCCTAGAGGTGCCCTTAGGTCTGTCACCTGGGCTTCTCCAAAAAGCGGCTTAGTTCATCAAACTGGCAAGGAGAGTCACTCTGCCCTCAGGGAGTGTCCCATCCCCCTTTTAAAGGTTTTCTATTAAATAAGGCCCACCAGTGATAAAAAATACCTTTCGATTATCTCAAAATCAACAATTTGAGACCTTGATTGCATCTGCAAAATACCCTCACCTTTGCCATATTCTATTGGTTAGCAGCAAACCACAGGTCTCACCCATACTCCCGGTGAGGAGATTATACAGCGTGCAAAAACCAGGGGGCAGAAATCACGGCACTACCCTAGGGTGTTTATGACATGCCTCTCTGCAGGGCTGGGATAAGGTGCATGGTGGTAGGACTATTCAGACATACAGAATCTGCTCTGAAGGACTCACCAATCCAATGAAGATGAGAGAGAGGCTCAGAAGTAATCATAGTACTAGACATGAAGCTATGTTTGCCTAATAACAGTTCTGAGGGAGTTTGAAGTCTAGGGCACAGACCAAGACAAGATGGCCTGGAGGAAAAGAGGAAAGCTGAGGGCAGACCCGAGAGAAAGGAACAAATCCCCAGAGGCTGAGTAACAGAGGCCATGCCTGTGAAATAGCAAGTACCTGTTAGTCCAGAACTTCATACTAGGCGCATGGAAAGCATATGAGTGAAGTGGGCTTAGAGGAAATGACAGAGTAGTGAAAGTCATGGCCAAAGAGAGCATGCGTTTGCCCTCTGAGGAAGCAGCCATTTTTTAGCTCTAGCCACTTTTTGTCATATGAGAATGTTGGCTCCAAAGTGCCAAGAGTATCTTTTTTTTTTTTTTTAATTTAAATTTATTGGGGTGACAATTGTTATTAAAATTACAAGAGTATCTTTTTATGAGAAAAAACTAAAACTTTCAAATTTTAAATACAATAACCAGATTTTTGAATGATCAGTAATTGGCAATATTTTAAACAAAGTATGGGCCAAGAAACATACCTGTGCACTAGATTTGACTGAAGGACTAGGTCCTTGTAAAGGTTAACAGTGGGAAACAAAAGTGGCAGAGCCCATGGAGTCACCAACCTTATTCCTTGGACTACGTCTTATGGTAGTAGCTCCCCAGCTGTGATTTCCCCACCAGTAGCAACTGCAACACCTGGGAACTTGTTAGAAATGCACATTCTCAGGCCCCACCCGCTCCACTGAATCAGAAACACTGGGGATGGGGTAAGCAATGATTGTTGAAACAAGCCCTCCAGGTGATTCTGATGATTACTCAAGTTTGAGAAAGACTGTCTGATGGGAATCAGATTCCAGCCTTCCGATCATTTTTCCCTCTCCTGAATCCATTTCCTATTTCTATAATCTAAAAGATCACCAACTTACAGTGTGACACAACCCTCTACTAAATATCTAATGTTCAAAATAATGGAGAAAGATGGCTGCTTAGGCACTGCCCATCATATCCCTTTAACACGGGGCTAAATCCCACTGAGGTTTTGTGCACATTCATTAACCTGCACCTTCACAGAGAAATCATCAAGAGGAGAAAGCATGTACATATGCATATGTCTGTCATGGAACTCTCCAGAATGGTGCAGAAAGGAAAGGGATCTTGCTATTAACTTTTAATCATAAAGAAAGACCCTCTTGCTCCAGAAAGAAAATCTGCTTCTGCTTGATAATACTTTATAAGAAGATGAAACTGTTCTGTGCAACGTTGAAATTTCTAGGATACTGGTTCCAATTAATCCAAGGAAGCACCTGGCCTAAAGTCAATATTGTTTCTTTGGAAAGATATGTTGAAATTTGTGTTTTGTCTGAAGAATTATGACTTTGCAGCCCTCACCCAATGCCTCTCTCTGCAAAAAGGCCAGAATGTTTAAATACGAATATTCCTGGGCAAGTGCTATCCATCAAGAATCACCGGGCGGGAGGGATTCATGGGATTCTGCGCACTCATATGATAACACACTTGGGGTTAATGGAGCTGCTTATTAAAAGTCTGGTTCACTTCCTGCATTTATTTAAGATGGTCCTAAATAATTCAAAATATCCTTCAACATGCCGTGAAATGTCAGGGCATCTGTAAACATTCTAGTTGACTAAAATGCCCATGAACTTACCCACGTTTATTAGTACTGTGACCTCCCTCCCAGGGCTGTGCACTAGGTACCGGCCAAGTCCCCAGCCCTGCACTAGATGCTGCGGGCACGCACGTCTTCCAGCGTGTTCCTCCCTTCACATCAGACACATTTACCAGGAATTTACTCTGGCCTCCACCTGTCCCTGGAAATCATCACCCGAAATACTGCTTCAAAAATTACAGTCAGTGCTTACTGTGGGAGTTGCATTCAGCCAAATTTATTCCTAGATATCCCTTAGGCAGGTGCCATGTCAAAGTCCCACATTCTCCTTAGTAAGCCCAGCACAGCTAGCTTTTCCTCCAGCCTCAGAAATGATGGCTGTTTCTAAGGTTGAACACGAGGGGAAGGAGTCGGTGTCCATTGGGGGACCATGTCATACAAAATGTACGTATCTTTAAAAACCAGACTCAGATCTGGTGAGGTGAGATGCCTATGCTATCAGAGACACGTGGGGACCAAGATCGTCCAAGGGAATATGAAACAACATCTCATGTCCCCTCAAGGGTATATGCTCTCTGGATACAGCGGAGAGCACAGTTGTCATTTGTCTTCTGTTTCTTTTTGCCAAATGTATATGGTTAGTTAAAATCCCCAGAAATTAAATATACAAAATAGAAAAAGCAGGATGGTCTTGTTCTGGATGGTCTCACACACCTACAGAGACCGTTCGAGTGATGTCATTGGCACGTGGGATAGGAAAGCACCTTTGTGGTACCCCCAGCTTCATACCCTCACTGACTGAACTCTTTTTCCTGCCAAAATTCCACCATTGAGGTAACACAGTGATCCACAACTGCCCGTCTGCTGGTCGGTGTCCACTTGAGGAACTTATTAAAAACATGAATTACTGGGCCCCATCCTCAGAGACTCTGAAGCTATAGGTATAGAGCAGGGTCCAAGTATCCATATTTAAAAGGTCACCCCGGGGAGTTCAGAATGGCTCACAGCTGGAGGAACCTCTGAATTAAGGCACTCAAAAGGTATCAACAATATTAATATCCGCCTTTGACACCCTAACACACAGGTTAATCAGATAAATAAATGTCAACTTGGAAAGCAGAGAAGAAATCAGCATAGACAATAAGCTTTGACAAGGGTGTGAACAGCACTGGCGGAATAGAACAAGCTTCTGGGTGGTAATGAGGGCTCAGGGAGGAACTACAGAAACATAAACCATGAAGGAGATGGCTGCAGGGCCACCACGGCTGACTTCACCATGCTATAGAGGCTGGGCCCACCAAGTAACTCTGGCTCCATGGAAAACAGAAACAAAGACACGCGTTGCTCAAAGCAGACAAAGCACTCTTCACAGTGAGTCTTTTCCCTGAACATGTTGAACATGTCTTTACGGGCTTCTTCTCTCCTCCAAAAATGTTTTCCTTTGAGAACAAAGAAAGCCATACTATTCGGCTTTGGTGAACCAAACAACACAAGGATGAGAAACGATAGGTCATGGTGAGGTTAAATCCACGTGGGCTGTCATTTGAGGACAATCATCCAAGGACAGCACCGCATGGCGGGCATCAGCGTGGCTTACCTTTCGATCTGGCCAATTGTATTTGGCGAAGATGGTATCATAGGTGTCCACGGCCCCATCGGTGATGAGCATGATGGCCTGGCTGCAGATGCTTCCTTGTCCCGTATGGTTGAACTGTGGAAAGAAAGAAGTTCAAAACAAACACACGTCAAAGAGTGCTGATTATCCATGAGACTTCAGAGGCATAAGGTCCTGGGTGTAGGAAGCCTCTCCAAAGGAGAGCTCATCATCGGCACGACCAAACCAGAACCTACACGATAAGCCTTTCCCCACACATGAATCACCAAATTTACACTGACAACTTGGAATGCAATACAGACCACAGAAGGGATTTCTGAAAAACACACACCGGGTGGGAAGTGAGATTCTCAGGCACATAACCTCTCTTACCGTCAAGTGTGGACAGCACTTCAGAATACAAGCCCAAAGGAGTTGGCACGACAAACTTTTAGGAACACATTATACAGGCAGCAGAATAGGTGCCAGGCAACGTCTCGTTCAAAATCTAAATGAGTCTGGTTTGGCTGGGGCTAATGGGTCCAAGCTGTACCATGTAACAAAATCAAGGGGGTTTCAGCCATACAGAGAAGAAAGTCAAGAACATGACAATTCAGATTAGAACCTTAAAGCACTCTTTGTGGGGGGTTGGTTTTAAATGTATATTTGTTAGTGTGTAACATTATATATTAGTTTATATATGTTAGCATGTACAGTATGGTGAAGTTTCAAAATGATACCCTCCGGTGTATAAAACCCTACATTTCTTCAACTTTCAGTTTTACATAACATTTTTAAAAACCCCAGCCCTTGTGAGTGGCAGCCAAGGTGACCAGACTGCACTTGCCAGAGCTTCGTGTCCTTCCCTTAATTCAGGAATGAAGAATTCCCTTAATGAATGCTAGTAATGCTACACTTCAAAGCAACCCCACGTCCTTTCAAAACCCTACAACTACATGATAATGGCAAAGCACGGAAGCATGCAAAAAATCTTTAACCTTCATAAGTGAGACTCCCTCCATTATAATCTGTGAAGCGTATTCATTTATTCTAAGCGCCCACACATTGATGGCAATGTAATGTACACAAATTTCTTCCCTCGTGTAGTTCATAGTCTATTTGGAGAGACATATAAAGCAAAGTAAATAAGTAAAGGATGTTGTATGTTATGTTTGATAATAGTGATGCTAAAGGGGAAAAAAAGAAAGCAGAGAAAGGGACTAAGAAACGGGGAGGGGGCAGCTTTAGAAAAAGCAGTCAGGGACTGCCTCACTGAGAAGGTGGTATTTGGGTAATACTCGAAGGAGGTGAGCATCTCGGGGAAGGACAGCCCAGAGAGGGCAAACAAAACAGTACGAAAGGGGCACGGAGTGGGAATGTGGCAGCATGGTCACACTGTTGACCATGAAACTGGGGAAGGATGGAAGTGCTTCTGGATTTGCTGTGGTGTCCTGATGAACCAGAGAGCTCATAGAACATTCGAGTTGATGTTTAGTCCTAGTCTCTATGCACAGAATTCTGATGCAGAGTTTGAAGGTGTCATAACATGAGGGAAGACTATAACTGGATGTATGGATGTATGGAATGGATGGATGGATGGATGGATGGAATGCCTTGTGGCCATATTGGGACAGATCAAAGTCAACTCAAAACATTCAAGGGTACCATGGTATAGTGGAAGCACTCAATCCTATCCCATCACCACAAACTGCGTGGTGCCTGAGGTAAGTTCTCTTTTCAGTGTCCTTTTCTTCATTTATAAGATGGGAATACCATGCTTACATGGTTGTTATAACAAAGGTTAAATGTTCATCATATGCTGGGCTACAAGTATACACTTAATCTTTACTCGCCTCTGAAGCAGGTACTCTCATTACTCCCATTTTACAGGTGGGAACACTGAGGCACAGGGAGATTAGCTAAGTTGCCCAAGGTCACCAGCTGCTATCTATCATAGTTGGAATTTGAACTCAGGACGTCCAGCTCCAGAATCTACTCTCAGTCTCAGCGCAATCTACTGCGCTCCCTATAAGGAGATGAAGGTCCTCGAGCAGACAGTGATATGTGGTATGTTTTCACAAATGTTCATTTCCTTCTCCTTCCTCTTCCTCTCTCTAATCTTTCCAGTGTTCCATGGTCACTTGGCAGACACCAGGGACACCACTGTGAGAGTAAATGAGGGTTTCTTAAATTTTGTGCCCTAAGCACTTCCCTCCCTTCAGTCCTGGTGCTGACAGCCATTCTTGCAACTCAGACTGGGCAGGTGTCCTTCAATTAATGAACACAGATGGCCCATGACACACTACAAACCTTTCCACATAACTATTATTCTACTGTCTTTATCGATATGATTTACTATTCCAGAAAAACTCTTGCTGAGGAAGATAAAAATTGCAAATAAGTTTATTGCTTATTCTAGGAACGTCCTGAAAAACCCATTAACTCTTAAGTAGAAAGAATCAAAGGGCAATTAATATCCTCAAAATTCTTTGAACCCATGATCTCAAAATCTTCCCCTAGCTGCATCCATCAATCCTACACTGTAATATTAGGATCCTTTCCCGATCTTAACCAGGCCTCTTCCCTCTAATCCACCCTGAAAGACCGACCTTCAACTAGACATCACAATCCCAATAAATGACTTTCCCCTTTCCACGCTGACACACTACTAAGATTCTATCATCATAATGCATTTTCTTCCCTTTTGCTGTAAGAAAAAGCAGCCTTGTAGCCTTGTCTTATCAACAGGCTGTTCTGGAGATATTTTGGGGAGCCTGCATTCGACAAAACCTTCCCAGTCGCTGAATAAACCCAGCAATGGGCCACTGAATAAAGGTGATCTATGCTTCAGGTCCCAGAGACTGCAGAAGGTGAAAAACTCAGGACACAGTGAGAGAGAGAGAGAGAGAGAGAGAGAGAGAGAGAGAGAGAGAGAGAGAGAGAGAGAGAGAGAGGGAATGTGTTTGTGTATTTGAGAAATAACTTTTTATTTCACAAAACTCAGTTGCATGAGTTCATGCAACTCATTTGAAAACATCCCAGAGAAACTCTCTCTAACAAACGGCAAGAAAGAGGGGGAAATGAAGATATCTGAATAACGCAGACTGGGAAAAAGGGGCTGCCTAGAGCTGTTTATTTAAAAACATCACTTTCCTCCCTGGCTAAATCCTTGGGATTCTCTGCAGCAATCTGCAGTTGGAGAATTTTGAAGAATGCAATTAAATTCAAATGCTTTGATGAGTAATATCTCTTCTCTTCATATTTGTCTAGAACTTTTTTATTGAATGGCAAGAGTGATGAAAGTGTTTTCCATAATAATAACAATGACAAGAGCCTGATGATGAACTGCAATTAGCTCAGTGATTCATCAGTTAGCAGCAACAATTTCAATGCATCCTGACATTTAAAGCATTTGGTTGTGATTAACAGTCTTTGAAATGTCACCGAATTTTATTTAATTGGCTAAGAAAAATTTTTAAAAGGTAATCACTGCAAAGATCATATTCATCGCCAAAAAAGATAATTGCAGTTGTCACATGACAAGGTAGACGCTAACTACTGTAGCAAGCTGGCTCTGTGTTCTTACAGAGTCTAATGAATGCAGCCGAGATCAATAGCCAGAAGGGTCTCAGAAGTCTATTTGAATGCTCCTTTCAAAGTTGTTTGGACAATAACGGCAAGCCTTTAAGTCATCTGAGCAAATACTGAAGCTGAAATGCAGGTAATGGCAAAACGGAATTAACTTCATTTACTTATAGTAACCTCTAAACCATTCTAAGTTCCAGCCACAATCAGAATTTCAAGTGTGTGTGTGTGTGTGTGTGTGTGTGAGAGAGAGAGAGAGAGAGAGAGAGAGAGAGAGAGAGAGAGAGAGAGAGAGAGAGAGAGAGAGAGAGAGAGACATTGTATATTTGAGAAATAACTTTTTTTCCGCATTGGCTTACAAAGGCAGGAAGAGAACTCTATCACTGAAAGGTCATATTGGTGAAGTGGAAAATAGCTAAAGCTTCATTTTCATGGGAGATTAACCATCTCTGGGTTGTTTCAAACTGTTTGGCTATTTACAAGCCCAATGGCAAGAGATGGGATGGAAATGTTTCTCTCCTTGGGATAAATGTGCACAAAAAAATAGGGTGTCGACTATGAACAATCTCAAGCAGGGACATTTTGTCACATTTTTTGATCCTTCCGTTTCTGGCTTTCCAGAATTTATATTCTGCCCATAACATTTTCTGATTGGCTAAGCCCCAGAGGTGTTTTTACAGGTGAAGGCAGAGCAGGTAGGTAATATGGAGGGTTTCCCGGGTTCAAAACTATGGCTCTCACTAGGATTAAAGGAAGAAAATACACCATGTGTTGGTGATTCTCTGGATATTCGGGGTGTTGGGAGAGTAATCTGGCCTCTTAGAGTAGGGCATAGATATGATCCCTGAAGCTGTGCTCTTTGAACTGTGTCTTTTACATGATTCAAATCCTGAGGTTATGACATGGTATAAAGCGTTCCTGGGTCAGTGAGTTGAGGATGGGTATAAACGCATTCTGAAAGGGTTGTTCCCGCAGGGCTTCCAGGGCTTTACTATGTACAAGGGCGTCATGCGTCTTCCCACCTGACCGCAGCACCTACGTGGGAGTCGCGTGGCAAACCAGCATTCAAATGGACATGCAATGGGAAACACTGGCGTAGGGGTACCTGAAAACAAAATTGATAAGTGGAAGGGATGGGGAGAGAAAAGATACATGGCAAGGAAAAGAAGAGAGAAGAAGACAAGGGAAGCAGCTGTCCCTGAGGCTTTGGGCAGGGAGTAGGATAAAAGCATCTAGAGTAGGAGCTGCTCCCAGAAACCACAGGCAGCCTCACAAGAGGTGAGCCGCCTGGTGTTTCCTTGGTCACAGAGATGGCACTTCCCATCCAGCCCGGCACTGCTGAGAGGGGGCTGGCACCCTTCACCATGCTGAGTTCTCAGTCCCACTCTACCAGGTGACAGACTTCATTGTGACTGTGATGTGACAGCTCTTCAGGGACCCACACTTGGCTTATTGCTCTGCTGTCACTCTTTTAAAATTCTTAGTAACTTTCAAGCCAGGAGCCTGCCTTTTCCTTTTGCACTGAGCCTCACAAATTATGTGGCCAATTCTGGGTCTATTCCTACCCTCATTTTACAGAAGAGGAAAATAAAGGTAAAACTGAGCATAGTTCTCTCAAGGCCACAGATAGAATCCAGCTTCTCAGCCCAGCCTGCCTGACGCCAGGGACCACAGACTTAACCCCACGGCGAACGTCTTCCAACTGTCACTCCTTCACCAGCTCTGCCAAGGAGTGGGGAAACAGAAATTCACTGCAGGCAGATTTCCAGACAAGGGACTCCCCAGCTCAGAGTAGCCTCCCCCTACTCTAGACACTATCGGCTTTTGAGATAAAAAGAGCCAATTTTCCAGTTGGGAAAAGCCCTCTCAGTATCGTCCCTTAGAAAGAGCCTGCTGAGACACAGAGCTTGGCGCCTCCAAGCCCTGAGGAGGCACCTATCCAGGGTTTGATCAGAATTCGAAGGTCTAGTTGGCCCTTTGCTTAGGCCAGCTAAGTTTATAAATTATTAATAAGCTGTTAACAGGAACGTGCTGTCCTAGACACTGAGGCTTACATGAAAGTTAATTACCTGTAGCCGACAGCCCCTTGGAGTGCGGTGAGAGGGAACGGCCCCAGGTTTATATTGAGGAAGCTGGTGTGGCACCTTCCCTCCCTTTGTTTCTCTGCTTTGCCATTATGGCACTGACTCAGGGCTGAGACCTAAGTAGCCTTCTGGGTACCAACAGATTTTCTCGGTAAAAGAGAGACTAGAATCAGGTCCTACCCTTAGCTTGAGAGGCCAATGGCGCTGAGTAAGAACAACTCGCGTTTTGGAGTCAGGATAACTGACCACCACCGATGACCCGTGCCATGTTGGGGAATGCTCCCCTGCAAACTGACAGCAGCCTGTACCGCAGAGCCGCCTGGGGACTCAGTGCAGTGAGGCTTCTGCACATCCATCGAGCTGGGCTCCCAGCTCCTGCGACACCTCAGCGTAGTGATTGCTCCCTTTAGTGCCTGTTTGCTCTCAGCCTCAATCCCATGCCTTCTCCCTACAGACCACATTTCCCAGGCTCCCCCACAGTTTTGATAAGGTTCCCGTGAAGGAGAACACTGGAGGACACAAGCGAGAAGCCAAGGTATTTCTCCATTTCTCTCTGCTTTAGGGGTGTGGGTCTTTTCTGGCAAGGGCTGCATCTCCTCCACAGTGCTGGCTTCCATGGGAACAGGCCCTGCCCTCCATGATCCCAGCTCTTGCTGGGCAGGCCCCTCCCTGGTTCTGTTCCCATCTGGATGGCCACAGTGAGGAGGCTCTGATGGAGTCCCTCCGTCCTGCCACAGACAGGAGCTGCCTCCAGCCAGCACTAACCTGTGGATCGTTTCATTCCCTTTTTGGCTTTTCAGCTTTCCATCCCCTGTGCAACCAATTCCCTGAATTAAACTCCTGCTGTTTGAAATACCTCGAGTGGTTTCTATTGCTCTGCTCCTTAACATCGTAACTGCTGGCCCAAGCCACCATTATAATTGAATGGCCTTCCTGATACTGTCCCTGTCCTTCTACAGTTGCTTCTAAATACAGCAGCCAGCCAAATGCTGCTAAAACCCAACTTGCATCATGTCATTCTCTGCTCAGACTCTAGTGACTTTCCAACCAGCACAGAGCGAGAGCCGAAGTCCTCACTAGAGTCTCTCTGGCTCCCCATGAGCCAGCGCCTGCTACCGCCATGATCTCATTCCCGAGCACTCTCTCTCTTCCCCACTTTGCTCCTGGCAGACTGGGCTCCTTGCTGTACTGTACATATGCCAAACATCCCTGCCTCAGGGCCTTTGCATTTGTTGTTCCTCTTTCTGGAAATTCTCCCTCAAGATATACACATAGCTGCTCCCTCACTTCCTTTAAGTCTCTACTCCAACATCACCTCATCAGAGATTTTCCCTGGGTTGCTGTATAAAGCAACAAGTCCTTCCATGCTGAAACAATGGTGCTATTGTTCTCCATCAGACTACTCACTTCATCTGTCTCTTCTCATTAGAATGGGGCTCAGCAAACTTCTGTAAAAGGCCACATAGTAAATATTTTAAGTTTTATAGGCCATGTGGTCTCCACTGCAACTAATCAACCCTGCCAGTGCAGTGAAAAGCAGCCATGGACAACACATACTCAGGTGGGCATGGCTACATTCCAATAAACATTTACAAAAACAGGATGCAGGCTGGGTTTGGCTCACGGGCCATAATTTGCTGACCTTTGCACTAGAACGCAAGGTCCTGTAAGGCAAACACTTTGCCTATTCTATTCTCTGGTGTACCCCAGTGCCTGACATTAAAAAGCACACAACATATACTAGCTAATTAAATGATACAGAACCTGCATTGATAAAGTTAGTCATGATTTTTCCTGCTACCCTCCCAGAGTAACAAGAACACAAAAGCACATGTTACTCTAAGCTTAACATAACTGGATTCAAGGGGAAGAATCACCAGGCTAGGACTCCCCAACGTACTTCATGGGATGTCAACCGGTACTACTTGAGACATGCATTTCTGTTCAAAGTGTGAGGAACAGGAGGTTAAAAGCAGTCGTTCCTGCAGTACTTATTGGACACTTGAATATGCTACTGCGTGTTGTGAATTTCCAAGGGGCCGAAAGAGAGGGAAAGATAGGAATAGCACTCTCCAAACATACGCACAGAGAAACCCTTCACCCTTGCAACGTCGTCACATTCAGGGATTCAGTGTGACACCCAATGAGAAATGGATCTACTCTATGAAGACACTGAGAGTTTCTTCAGTGAAAACAAATCTGTAGTAGAAGGTATCCGAGTATTAAGATGCTGATGGCCCCAGAGTCCATGAGCATGGCAGACGAGTCCCCTGACCAGGCTGCACCATCAAGGTGCCCAGCGGGGGGCTGGTCTCACCTCACTGGCTGGACCCGGTGCCCCAGATGTTGTAAATGGCCAGCTTCACCCTGCCATCCCGTGCTTGTGGATACTGCTCAGTGACCGCCAAGGCTAATAATAACACTACTCAGCAACTAGAAAAATAACCCTATCTATTCTGCTGGACCTGAGAAAGGCAAATCAAAGAGGGGCTTACATCGCTGAGAATGTTGAAGGCCTCGTTCAGAGCTATATCCAGCATTCCGATTCCTTTGGCAAAAAGTTTGTCCAGGTGTTCCCTGAAGTGCTGAAACAACAAAGCAGATAATCCATTAGCATCTGTCCTGTTACTATGTGAAATGCCAACCTTGAATGAACAGGTGTATGCTAGCAGAAGGCCAATGAACCTAAGACCCAAATGGTCATAATTTGTTTTTTCCTTCAAAATTTAAAATGAAGGACTTATTCAATGTAAAATTTACCTTCCATATGCATTTCTTTTAGCTTTGATTAGATTGTAGGAAAAAATTGTTGAATTCTGGTGAAAAGCACAGAATTCATCTAAAAATCTCTGCTTTCTTTTCCAGTTTCATCTCCCATGACTCTCTCCCCTTCTATTATATATTTTCCCATTTCTTGATTGCTTTTAGGACTCAGTGCATGCTCCCCTTTCTGCAAACCCACTCTCCATCCATTCTCTGGTTCCCCTGCCAGGCTCCCTCCCACCTATTTTGGGGACTCAGTTTGAACATCATCCCCTTCCTGCCCGAAAAGCCTTCCCAGACCCCCTGCCCCAGAGACTGGCTTAGAATGCTTCCTTGCGACCCTCTGCTACATCCCATGCTCAGATCACCTTGTACTTAGCACTCCAGGCATGTTATCTGCCTGATTAGATTCTGTCCCTACTCAAGACTGTGACATCTTAAGACAGGGTATGTCTGGTTGCCCACTCTGTCTGTCTCCCATGACTACCACATATCTGATATACAGAAGGTGCTCAGATATCCAAAGAGCAAAGATAAAAACTAGATCACAACATAACAATTGTGATTATACAAATGAGACACAGGAATGAGAGAGATGGAAGCGAGTCTCTTCAGAAGTAGTCTAAGGCCCAGAAGCCCCCATCTGATGGAGAGTAAAGGGGACAAAAGAAAGTACCCATGGAACCCCACACATTTCTGCTCCCAACAAGGGGGCAAGAGCAGGTCCAGGTACATGCCCAGGGATGTGTGAGTGTATGCAGTGTCCACTGACCCAAAGCCCATGTCCACAGTGACACAGCTGCCTGGCATTATTTTCCAATTGATCTATTCCAAAACCACTTCTTTTCTATGGAAATGCCCTATTCTCTCCCCAAGGCATCCCTACCCATGTTTGCTGGGTTAACGGGAGGAGGAATCACCAGGAGAGAGAGCAGCAGGAAGAGTGGGCTCACTCATCAGCGAGAGGGCCGGTGATTTCCTGGCCTGGGAGTGGCTTTCTTTCTCTTACAATGCTCTGGGAACCAACAATGCCCCAAGCATGCCATCATCGTTTAGATGATGCATCTGGTTGTAGACTCAGAACAGAGCATCAAGACCGATCCTAGGGCATGACTGATGGTCCTAAGCTATGGCTTTGCCTGGGCCCCCTCAGGAGGCATCGGCAGCTGCTGGTCATGGGGGTGGGCTGCAGGCTTGCTGGTAAACTGGACTGGAGTTTGGGGGGACTCCTCACAGTGCTTCAGCTTTAATGACACCCAGGCCTAACAGGAGTCAAGGCTGGAGTTGATCTGACACATTGGGAATAATATACAGGAATATTCATCCCTCATAGTAACCGCAGCCTGGTGTGCACCACAGCAGCCACAGTTATCAAAGCCAGCTATACAGCAGGTATCTAACAAATACCAGGCCAGTAAGTCCTCCAACAGCCCTGTGAGGTTCCATCATCCCACCTTTCAGAGGGGGAGACTGAGGCTCAGCACTGTGTCCACACACCTCCCAACTGCCTGGACCAGGGCCCATCCCAGCTCAGCTCCACCCACTCTAATGCCCTCCTTCTTTCCATAATACACCTGCTTTTATTGGGGGGGAGGTGGGGAGAATACCTTGTATGCCAGGCACTAGCCATGAGCTTGACATATACCTGGCCAGGCTGGTCTATGTCCTAAGAAACGCTTTTTCTTAATTTCTGTGCTGGGCTGTGGCTGAGGCTACAGGCGACTGTCAATTGCTCGAGCGATGGAGGAGAGGAATGCTAAAGGTCAGGGAAGCAAGCAAACCATGGGGCCAGGAACGAAACCTTGTGCTTCTCTGTTCTTCCTGCCTGACGCCCAAGGCCCAGCAGGATACTAAGCACAGGGCGGGTCCTCCATGAGCACTTGGTGAGCAAATCCAGGCAGTTAACTGAATGTGAGGAAGCCAGGTGTCCCGGCTGTGGGTGGGCCGGAGGAGATCAGGACAGATCAGTCTGCCTTCACCAAGGACAACTTCCCTGGGAAACCTGACTGTGGATGAGTGTTGACCACCGAGAAGACTTAGATCAGCCAGTGGCACCCCACACATCCTACAGGACACAGGCCATGATGAAACACCCATCACACAGCTTGCAGAGAGGCTGATCTTTAACCAGCCCCAGGCTCACATGGCAGTGATCAGACCCTGCCTTGACAAGTTCATTCTATTCATCTGATGTCATTTCTGTCAACTGCATTTAATTGTGTCAGTCACACAAGTTTACACAGTATTTTTTTTTAAGAACACAGCAACCCCATTTAATTTTTCTTTTAATCCATGTGTAGCTGCGTGTCACGTGGAGAAAGGCCCTTCAGGCAATGGTTGCTTTTATTGTTGGGCATTTAAGAGTAAAATGTAACAACATGTCATAGACTTCCCCTCGATTCACTCGTATAACAAGGTCAGTGGTGATTCTGTTTTTTTCCTGGTACAAATCTGGTCCATATATTACACGGAAAAAATATTTCCTCAGGTTAAGAGTTTCCAAATGATATCACAGATGAAGAACTCTTTCTCTGTTTCTTTCTCTCCAGTCTCCCTCGTGCCCAAACTCCCTTTTCTCCTACTCCCTAACTTGGTCTTCCAGGCAGCACTTAACTCTCAGCCCAACTCTCTTACCCAAAACCGGATCTTGCCATCCAGGGAACCACCTCCCATGATGTGACTTCTACTAAGAACTGCTTTGTTCATTACGGTAGCCACGAGCAACATGTAACTCTTTACATTAAATTTAATTAAAATTACCTCAAATGAAAAACTCGTTCCTCAGTCTCACTAGTCACATTTCAAGTGCTCAGTAGCCGCGTATGGCTAGTGGCTGCTGCGCTGGACAGTGGAGATTAAAGAGCATCTCCAGCATTGCAGAAATTTCTGTTGGACAGTGCTGACCTGGAGACGTGAGGGCTCAACTGGACCTTCCTCCTCACCAAGCCACTGACCAACGGTCAGTCCGAGGAAACTCTAAGGCTTGTTATACCCAGTGGATACATGTGATTTTTGCTTGTCCAACATCCAGTCCTCTTCTGATTTCCCTTCTGTCTCATTGCCCAGAATTTATATGATTTGGGGAAGGCTAACCTCTTTCTCCCTCCTTCCCAGATCAAGGGGTAGGCCCGTTCATCAGGCCTGTCCAATCTGTGAATTCCATACCATTGGCCACAGTCAGCCATGGGCACATGAGCCAACCCCTGAGCTTCTGCTGAAATGTGGGGAAGAAGACTCTCTCTCCACCGAGATTACTGAGAGGTCAGGAAGGAAGCTTGGTGCTATTACGCAGGAAGAGCTCACCTGAATAAAGGTAATAGCCAAGCAGAAAAAAGCCCACAATGGAAGGGACAAGACAGAATCATGACAACATGATTTGAGCCTCTGAATCCAGCCATATTTAGCTTTTTGAGGCAAGTGGGCCAATAAATTTGCTTCTTTGGCTGACCAAGTTTAGCTGGATTTGGACCACTTAATGGAAAGGACCTTGATGACCATGACCATCACAATGACCCTGGCTGAGACAATACCTTCCCCAAACGCCCCCTGCATTACAATGATCCTCCCAATCTCAGGTATGCTCTCACGCTCCTCCCCTTCCTGCCCGCCGTCATTGCACTGCCTGGTTTTCACACACTGTAGGAAATGCCCATGGCAAGGTGCTTCCTACCCAGTACGCTGCAGGGGCATATGGATTTAACAGCAGTGCTTTCACCACCATGGCACCGTCTCCCGCTGAAGAGGAATCCTAACTGTGTGCACTCCAAGGGCGGTGTCTGGAAGGAACGAAGGAAGGCGCCTGGCTGACTGTGCCACAGCCTCCTCACTAACACAGATTTCGTTTTCTCGACTCCCAGTCGGACCTGTTCTCAGATTCAAAAATTGTTATATTTAATGCAATCATATTATAACCATTGTGTGTAAGCAATTGGTATATAGACCCCATGGACTCTGGGAGAAAAAAACTGAACTAGGATTCAGGAGATTGAATTCTAGTTCTGCTTACACCGTTTACCAACTATGAAACCCTGAAGGCAAGTAGCTTTGGCTTCCAGGCCTGTTTTGCCCCCCCTGTAAAATGGGAATGGGAAAGCTCCTGCAGAGGGATGGAACAGAGAGGGCGCTGGTGTCTCAGAGCAGCAGGCAGAATGGGTGGTCTGAGTTCCAAGTACTGACCTCCCACTCACCCTCTCTGTCAGTCCGGGTAAGAGACTTCCTTCATTTGTGCCCTCATTTTCCTCCTAATGCAAGGGGGATTGAACTGACCTCTCACTGATATTACAGGAAAAAAGAAATCATCTGAAAGAACCATGATGGCAGGAAAATGTGAGACTATTTTAATTTCATATTCACTAAAACAAGTATTAAAAAAAAAATCCTACAAAATTATACATCAAACATCTCCTATGCCAACTTCCTTATTTGCAACTTTACAATCTAATACACCTTGAAAAATGACTTATTTTGCCCTTCAAGGTCCAGGTTTTATTAAATGGAGAGAGGCACGTGGTTGATTTCACTGACACCAAGACCTGCGTGTCTTCCAGAGTAAGCTACAGAGAGCAAAAGATTGCCCAAGCCAGGAAGACACTCCTCAACAACTGTGTGCCAGAAGGTGGCCCGTTTTCATTATTTTTCTAAATTAAAATAAACAATTTATTGGAAGTGGTGACAGTTCCATTTTATTATTAAACTTCAATAAAGGAGGAGGAGGGTGGCTTTTTATCTTTGCTTCAGGCACTCATGAAGCATATGCGGCTGCCCGGGAAAAGGCCTTGCTTCCAAAGCAATTAAGGCCGCTTAATGCCTGGGGAGATGAACCAACACACGCACCACGGCTTCCTGTGCCCCAGTGCCAGCAGGCACAGTGAGTCCGCTTATCTCTGTGAAACACTCACAACATCCAGGCCAGCAGAGGGTCCCGGTGAAATAACCCTCTCCCTCCACCAGCATTTGATTTAGTTGAATCAATAGTGATAACTCGCTCTGCGATAATAGCAATCATGTTTGTTTCCTGTCTATATAATTATAATGAATGTATGAGTCCTCCCCAGTAAGAGCCGGGGATTAATACGAAAGCAGACATCAGGACACAAACCCATCCCCCATCCACATAGCCCCTGAGAACTGGGGGGCCTTGCTGGGGGCCCATCTGCGGGGGAAGGCTAACGGCCACTTTCTCAGTGATGCCCATCAAGTCATTCCAGTTCAGCAGATCTGCATTTTGTGCTTACTGGATGTAGACGATGGTCACTGCAGCACCCCAGCCTCAGGAAGGCTTTCAGAAACTGCCACCCCCAAGTCCTGCAACGGCAGCCAACGCTGTCTGAATGACAGCTGTATGCCAGGCACTGTGTGCTTTTCATGCAATATCTCACTTGATCCTCCTCTAACACCCCTCAAAAACAGGTACTATTATATAAAGTTCCTGTTTTATGTAAAGCAAATGGAGACTCAGAACGGTGCAATAGCTGTCCACGCTGGCAGAGCAAGTAGGAGGAAGGTGGGTTCCGAAGTGCTGAGCTCCATTTCTGAACCCCTATGCAGCACAGCCCCTCCCAACACCCAGGGCACAGCTCGCAGCATTTCTGGTAAAGTACAGCAGACAGGGGCACAGAATCTGGGGGCCACGTGCAAAGCCACGATCCCACTCAGGGCTGGCTTCACGGGCGTGTGACCTATGCAGCTGCACAGGGGCCCACGACCAGAAGGTCCCCATGCTTCCTTTAATGGTTTACTGTCACTGTCTTGAAATTCTTAACACTTTAGCTTTTGAATTTGTGATTTCTAAATGAAGTCCATTAGAACAAGAGCACGTGCGGGAACAAAGGCGATAAGGGAGGGAGGCACGTCCCCTGATCCTATTCGGGTGTTTATCAGTGCAGGCATTCATAAGACGTGTCTGACTTTATGAGGTCACTTTGCACTGTGGCTGTCAGGTCACAAACTAAAATTAAGGAGCAAAGGTCAGAATACCCTATAGAGGCTCTCCAATTTTCAGCTCTGTCAGTAGCAGACGTGGGACCACTTGTCTTGTCCTAAAACAGGGATATTGCTCACAGCAGTTAAGCCAGCCTGAATAGACGAGCAATGTCCCACTGATCATGTCCACTTCATTCTGATGTCAAACTCCGCATTGAAACTTCCAAATAAGCCTTCACAAGTCTCTGTGAGAGGTCCCATTGCCCCTGAGTGCCAAACCCAAACTGTAGGGGCTCATTTATCGGAGACTCAGAGGGCATCCACACCTAGCCTCTGATCTGACTGGGATACCAGGCCAGAGGATGATTTAATATAAACATGGACTCTTTCTCCTGGCATCCCCTTCCCGACCCCAACTCTGGGAGGACTCCCCCGGGCTCCAGTTCAGTCTGAGAAATCTGCTGGCTGAATTTTACTGCATCTTTTGGGCATATACAATAGGGACCCAGGGCAATGCCCAGTCAATGCATTTTATAGGAAAGACACAAATCTTGTGACATTGCTTCTTCAAAGCCTGGCCTCTAGTTAATAAGACTCTCATTTGTTTCCAGTGGGGAAAGTAGGCAGGGACATGGTGTTTCTCAAACATAAAAACAGAATGGCCCAAGAAAGCTGGTATGAAAGAGTCAGGCCCAGATGTTTGCAATTTGGGAGAGAAAGTACAGACCCTGATAGAACCTTGTCTGAGCCAGTCCCCGTTTCTCCTTAATGCTGTCTATAACAAATTGAAGTGTCTGAAGCTAGCAGCTGTTTAATGCTAATGCCAAATTAGAGACATGATAGATCTCCTGGATGCGAACACTGAATGTTATTTCATACCAGGTAGTCAGATTAGCTACAACCTCATTGCGCTGGCAAGAACACTAATTATGCCATGTAAGATGATGGTGATGAGTCCGGAATTGGAGATTCTCTGCAATCAGGAAATAGCTAACGTGGAACGGGCACCTCTGCCAAAGTGGTCCATGGTGGGCAAAGCTGGGTCCAGGAGGTCTCACTGCCATCTCGAATTAGCCCATTGTCCTCCTCACTGGGTGTCTGAGGAGCCAGCTCTGTGAACCTGTGAGATACCGAGGAAAGCCACGGCCCAGAAATGTCTGCTTTGTGTCTTGGCTCAGTGCGAGCGCGTGTGTGTAAATAGCAGGCCTCACCCTTCATGTCTTTCTGACATTTCTGAAGGTCCAAGTTCTCTTTTATAAACTTTATGAAAACCTTGATTTGATTCAATTTTATTTCTTGGAGGAAGAATGCTTTCATCAGCTGTGGTATACGCGAGCAGTCAGGAGTCACAGTTTCAGTTAATTCTAAACATGGTGCCAAGCTCTGTAGAAGTTTCGACTTCGAAGAGATGTGTATTTATAATCAGATCCAGGGAGAATGGAATGCAGACGCAACCCTGGGGATGCCGCGGGCTTGTCTTCACCAAACCACCCCTTCACAGTCGGGCTGACAGCCCTTTGCACCCAAATGCAAAGCTACAGCCCAGCGTGGAAGGTGCTAGGTGCTAAGGGCATGCCTTTGGAGCAGGGGCCCTACACTTGCCCATTCAGTGGCGGAAACATTCATTTCCAGGACAGCTTGGCAAGGACGTGTGGCCCATGCTAAATTAGAACTTTTTTCTGTATGATCACTTGGAAGATTCGGATTATTTTCAATTACGATATACTTGTTTCAATGATCTCTGTATTTTGCCAAATTAATTACATATGGGTATTGAACTTAATTGTCTAAATTTCTTCTGACCTCATTCAAGTCTGTAAATAAGCAAATACCCTGTATGACACTGTGATTTCTTTTTTTTTTCTTTTTTAGGGCTATATCAACATTTATTTGACCAATCATCTACTGATGAAAATTTAGGTTTTCAGTGTCTTGTTTTTTCCAGACATTTCTACAGTGAACATCTTTGTACACCCATCAGGGTGTCACAGCGCATATGTATAGTAATGTCAGTACAATGACTTCATAGCAGGGAAATTATTGGGCCAATAACCTCTTCATTTATACCATGCAGAGTTGCTGTGAGAATTTAACGAGACAATTCAAAGTCCAGCATATGGTAACCACTCAGTAAAGGTTAGGTCTTATTAGTAGGGCACCAAAAGCACTGTATTTTGAGCCTATGAAAGTGTCCAAATAGAAATTCTAAAATCAAAAACCAAAACAGCTACTGTCTCGCCTCCCCAACACACACATACAGCTCTACATATAGCAAAAGGAGAGCTATTGGTTCCTAAGGAAAGACTGGGAATGCAGGCAGGGACCAGGGACTCAAAAATGCTCTCAGGGGCTGGGTCTCCCTGTGTCCAGCTCCTGGTTCTCTGTGTCTTTCATTCCACCCGTAGGCTCTTAACCACACAGCGGCCTACATCGCTGGTCGTACATGGTCCTGGCCTAGTCTGCCCAGTGGTCAGAGCTGGGGTTGCCAGACAAAATACAGGACACTTAATTCACTTTGAATTGCAGATAAAAAACAAATAATATAATAAAAGTTTATTATCTGAAATTCAGAGTTAATTGGGTATCCTGTTTGTTTGTTTGTTTTGCTAAATTTGGCAACTCTACACCAGACCAATGCCAACAATATGTCTATCCGAAAAGTTCCCAGAAACGTTCTGATTTGCCCAGCTGAGGTTATGCGTCTGGGCCTGAACTAGCCAGGTGGCCAAAGAAGGGGGTCCTTAACTTACCCAGTCTAGGTCATTCAGCCTAGAGGTACCCATTTCTGAACTTGAGGTCAACAGCAAGAACTGGGGAAAATCCCACCTAACCTTCACCAAATGAATCCGCTAAGGACAGAGGGATTTCATTGGCATGAAGAGGGCGGGGGATGCTGGAAAGATAAAAACTATGAAACAGTCAACTTACAAGCAGCTTGTGGAAGAGCTGCAGCCTTTCACTGGCTTAGGTCACATTCTCAGAGAAATGACGCGGCCAGGGCAGCAAAGACAAACACACACACACACACACACACACACACACACACACACACACACACACACTTTTCCACAAGGAGCCAGCGCTTTACTTTGCAGCATGTCGAGCGGGGGACACATGTAATAAGGAGATAAGAAACAAATGGCAGCTTTTCCCAGGAAAAAAATCACAATATGATCTAAAATGTTAGAGAAAAGTGTGTCTAGAAAATAGGTGGTCCTGGGGAGGGTCTGAGGCCTAGCAGAAAGAGAGTGACTGAAGCAAAAGAGAAGCTGATACTGCTGACAACTAGTATTTATTGGGTGCTGTCTCCACACCAGCTGTGGCCTGAGCACTCATGAGTAGAGTTTCCTTCAAGCTTAACAACAATGGACGAGATATGGCACCCTCATTACCTTCATTTTATAAATGAAGAAATAGATTCAGAGGATTCACATCACTTGACAAGATCTCACAGCTAATAAATGGCAGAGCTGGGACTTAAATCCAAGTATTTCTTTCTCTAAAATATATACTTGCCCCTCCCCCATCAAAAAAGTTTGTTATACAAAATGTCCGTATCAACTGCTGGCAAATCTTGTTTTACCGATATCCCACCACCACCTACTTCTGTCTCCCCCGTGATAGCCAGCTCCCAAGATGGCCTCTAATGGTCCTTACCATCTGATATTCGCAGCCTCGGGTAGGGCCCTCCCACACTGTGCCAGGGTTGGGCTCTGTGACCAACAAAAGACATAGAAGTGATGGTATGCCACTTGCAAGATTAGGAGGTAAATGACTATGGTTTCCATCATGGCTGCTTTCCTGATCGCTGTTGGATAACTCAGTCTATGGGAAGCCAACTTTTTGGTTGGGAACCGTCCTCTGCAGGAGCCCATGCAGTGAGAAACTGAAGCTTCTAACCGACAGGTATCAAGGAACTGAGATCTCTTGCCAACAGCCACATAAATGAGATCAGCAGCAGGTCTTCCATCATAGTCAATGGATCAGAAGACTGCAGACCTCAGCTACATACTCAGTGAAACCTCATGAAAGACCCTAAGACAGAACCACCCAGCTAAGCCACTCGGGAATTCCTGACCCTCGGAAACTCTGTGAGACGATCAACGTCTGTCCTTAGAAGCTATCAAATTTGGGGGAAATTTGTTCCACAACGATAGATAATTAATACATCTTCATCCACATTTGTTTTGAAGCACACCCCAGACATCATATTATTTCATCAGTGAACATGACCATATAATGTCTCTGAAAGATAAAGACTTTTACAAACAAATGCACAATATATATTTTATATTGTGTCAATCAATCACACAGCTTGAATCAGGATCCAAATAAGGTTCATACATTGTGATTGGTTGAAGATTCTCTTAAGTCTCTCATTCTAGAGTTCCCTCTCTATTATTTTATTTATAATCTGTTGCTGAAGAAACAAATGTCTTTGTGATTAAGTGCCCAGAATCTGAATTTTGCTGACGGCATTCCTGAGGTGATACATAACATGTTCCTCTGTCCCGTGTTTTAGTAAATAGATCAGAATTGGGCCTGATAATAACGAGGTTTCACTACTTATGCATGACTGTATGTACCTAGGTATGTATGTATGTATGTAGGCAGGTATATATTTGGCATTTACTCCATTTACGGTGCTATTACTTCTTTCAGACAAATGTCTGGTCGTCTCCTTGTGATCCCGGCAGCCATCGATGCTCAATGCCTAGGTTCATTAGCTCACTAAAAGTGACATATTAATTCTATCAGCCCTCTTTATTCGACGAAAAATTTCTAGAAATAGGAGCTTCCCCTCTTACACTATTTAGTTATCTGAGGAACCATTTGTAGAGGAAAGTTGAATAAGTGCTTGTTGTTCTTTGTCTATTTACTAGTTTTCAAGATAAAGATTGGTCCAAAGGTAACTAATGACCTTTTTTTTTTTTGTATCATCATGCTCTTATGGTATTTCTGCTTCACTTGTTTAGTGTCAGCATGGATTATAGCACATATTTTGTGTTTCAATCTGTTGATAGTTTTTTTTTGAAGGGTATGTTCAATTCAACCCATGTTTGGATAGTGGGAGCCTCTTCTCTTCAGGTTTGTACCCACATCCTTTTATAGTAAGTAGTGAATAGCTTCCAGCTGTCACAACAGACAAGATATGCTGTATTCATCTTGTTCATTTTCTGCCCCGACCTAGAATCGGGCATTTCTCCAAGAGCCCAGTGAAACCCCCATTATTAAACAGTCCCAATGTAGAGCCTCTGTGTTTTCCTTGGGTACATATCTGGGAAATGAGGGGGAAGGACAAGCAGAAGAAAGAATACAATGAGGCCGATGGAAGGGGCAGAGAAGTAAACGGGAGTCTGAGCAGCTCCTCAAGAGCGTTAAACGTGGTGCGAATCATTCCATTTCTGTGATGGGCTGACAGGGAAATAAGGTCGGGAAATACTGCTAGACACAGGTCAGGAATTTATTCCAATAACAGGAAACATGGTAAAGGAAAGAAAGGTTGGAGTTAGACGAAGAGTTTGATGAAAGAGGCAGGAGTTGTGTACTTGACTAAGTCAGGCTCTATGCTTGCTTAGGACCATAATGAGAATTCAAATTCCATCAGTCAGGAGGGGAATGGGCCTCCAAGGGCACCCCATCTGTGTTGTATGCAGTGAAGTCTGACTGTCTGAACCCCACAGCTTCCCCCATCATGGTCTCTTCTTTGCTCTTCCCATGGTACACATTTTATCCCGATCTTCTTAGCCTGCTGGCTCGTCTTCATTCATTACGTCACCAAATATTGATTAAGAATCAATCAAATGTCAGGTACTATACCTGATCAACTGAGAAAAACCAGGTCTGGTCTCTGCCCACAGAGTTCATATGCCAACAGGCAGAGACAGACCACAATCAACAAGCACACAGATACATCCAAGAGTACCCAGTGCCGGCAAGGAAAGGCTCACGGTACTTTGGTAGCATACAACCAAGGCCCTGGGCGAGGGCCCAGAGATGAAATAGGCAATGGCAAGAGCACAGGGCCATGAGAGTGATAGGTAGAGAAACAGCACATGCCAAGGCCCTGTGGCAGGAGGAAACAGAGCACACGAAAATTACTCTGGTCACTGATAACAGAGCACAGAGGGGGAAGGGACATGGTGGACCACGGACCTGGAGAGCCAGGAAGGAACCAAACCTGGCAGGAACTTGGAGGCCACATTCAGGGCTTGTGTTCAATAAAAGAATTAGCTAGAATGATTGTTTAAAAAACCAAGGAGACTCAGAGCTAAGATGGAATAACAGGTAGTGAGGCTCTTACACGGGACAGAAAACCCTTCTCCAAATCAGCAGCAGGTGGGCCAGGCACCTCACAGAACAGGGTGACAGAAGCCTGGGGCCATTCCCACACTATAAAAGGAAACAGCAACAACCAACCAGAAATGAACTGATAGGTTTTCAATCACAGGACATGAAATCAACAGACAGCTTTATAGACAACACGCTCCCAGGCCAGGAAAATTAAGATTCAGTCACTGGTGAGGTGAACACAACTGCAGAAGAAAGAGAAGAAAGCTCCCCAATGGTGTAGGTGCCTGACCACTGCAGTGCACACCCGAAGCTGAAGCTGAATAATAATGAATGTCAGCTATAATTTATATACACACACACACACACACACACATACACATATATATATATACGTATATATATATGTGTATATATATGTGTGTGTGTGTATATACACATATATATATGTGTGTGTATATATACAGTCACAGGAAGTGGAGTACAGCATAGGGAATAGAGTCAGTGGAAATGTAACGGCTGTGTCCGATGTCAGAGGGGTAGTAGACTGAGGGAGGGGAGATTATCACTTTGTGAGGGATATAAATGTCTAACTATTACATTGTTTTGTACACCTGAAACTAATTAAAAAAGAAAAGAAATCTCCCCAAGAAGTAATTTTATGAATTAAAAAAAAATAATAATTCACTGTCATTATAAGAATAAAGATAAACCTCTTTTAAATACCCAAGTTGTTTGTCTGAAGGAAAATGCTTCCTTACAAATGTGCAGTATGCCTGACAGGGAAAAATGCAAATCAATAAACAAATGTGTATTATAAGAGGTCCTTTGGCTCAAAGTCACAGATCAACTAAATACCAACTGTGCTAAGTTCTGCTCCTTCGATCCACTGTCTGTGGATGGTCTCATGATGTTTCTCAGGGGTGTCCACCTGTGCAGGCTCCCCAGGCTGCTCTTCTTCATGTCCAGCCGTGGCACAGTCTATACTCCCAGTGCTTCACCCACACCACTCCCCTCGTCTCCCAGCTGCAGGGAATGCAGGGGCCTCTCTTCAGCACGCAGACCACCCGCCTGAAGGCAGAAACTGCTGTCCAGTCCTATCTGCTGCTGTGGTCCAGGCATCTCAGCTGGCTCAGAAATGAGGTGCTCACTGGTCATCAGCCACGAGACATCCTCGACTCAGTAGCTGGCCTTTTCCGTTTGTTAGGGAACCTTCCCAGAGCCCTGGAGGTTATCTGCTTCTCAGCCTGGCAAGCAGTAGATGTCATGAGTCTAATTAACATATCTCTACTCACCTCCATTTGAAATTAAAGGAACTTGAGAAAGATCATTATTTGCATCATGCAGAGAAAAAAATAGCAAATTATGCGAATCACCTGACATCTGGATAGTGATCCTCCCAAAACTAATAAAGGCAGGAGCTGGAGTAGGTCCATGACATGGGATTCTAGCCCTCCCTGAGCCCCCGACATCACCTTCACAAAGGCCATTGGGCATTTGCCTCTGTGACTCAGGCTCGTCAGGCCGCTCTGATTTCAGGTGGGCTACAATAATGAGCCACCAGGACAATGATTCATGTGACGACAATACAGGGTGAGTCCACAACAGCGTTTTCTGAATAAATCTGGAGGCAAAGGGCCTTACAGCTGACCTAAGTCAAAGGTGCGCTGACCAGGAAATACCTGGCCATTAAAGAAAAAGAGATTCTCCTCCAACAGGGGCGCTTTACCCAAACCACTTTCTCAGTTACACTGGGTGTCAGTGGGCCCTGCTTCACTCCCTGTGGGTCCCTGAGAAGAGCAGAGGAAGGGCAAGGGGGCCAAGCCTGGGGTGAGACAATGAAGGTACAGCACACTTTCCCCATGACAGGGAAGCTGTGGGTTTCAGTCAGACTTCGCTTCGTACAACACAGATGGGGGTTGGATAGAACAGATGCCCTTGGAGGCCCATTCCCCTCCTGGCTGATGGAATTTGAATTCTCATTATGGTCCTAAGCAAGCATAGAGACTGACAGTAATGTGCTCCTTTCTGGATTCATTTATTTAAGAAAATGCCACATGACTTTGGAATTCTACAACAGGCACCAAAGTTCTTCTTTTTAATCTTCTCCCTCTGCATCCTGCCAAAATCTGAATGGCATTTTCAAGGAAGCACCATGTATAAAATACTGCCTTCCCTGAGACGGTAATTCTTGACCAAGTTTGCAGGCATTCTTCTGTGTATTCCACTCCTTCTTGGTACCAAGTTAGAGAAGAGACTGGGCACCCATGTGCCCTAGGCCTCATCATTCCATGTTCCTATGGAACATAATTCCAAACTAGGAACATCACTCCATGTTCCTAGTTTCATTTGAGCACAAGAGCAGACATACTAAATTAACAAAATGGCCCCTTCTGGTCAGTATTTTAGAAGAAAAACGACTTCACTGCGGAATGATTCAAGTCTAAGCATCATCCTGAGGACCTTGGGAACAAGGACAAAAGACCGCCTGGCCGAAGGGATGCTGTCTGTGAGGGTCATTGTGGCAGGTCTGAATCCATGAAGTGGACCAGAAAATGACACGCAGAGAATTTAGAGAGTCATGTAAAAGCTGTTTAGCAACGATCTGTCAAACAACTTCCTGAAACAAATACAATCCTAGAAATGGTCAACAATTAGAAATGTCACATGCCTCACAACCCCGCTCACGTCTATGCAATCCCCACTCATGGAACACCAGGCCCAACGTACTATTCTAACATGCACTTCAATCTAGCATGACTGTGTTACACTTTACCCAGGCCCAGTCATGACTTGGAGGGGAAACTCTCAAAGGTTATTGCTGCAGGAGACTTGGCTGAGCCCCTGGATCAGGAACCCAGACACAACCCTCACCTACACAGTCTTCCCTGGGTTCTAGGATGAGCCTGGGACATGCATCCTGATCACATACCTGCAAGGAGAACAATGCTATCTTTTGGTGAAGAAGAAACTATGAAAGACAGACATTAGAGGTGTTTGGAAAAAATCCCAAATACGAGCCCTTGAAAACTCAGGAAGAAAGGAGCCAGACAGAGTCATACGTATCGAGTTTCTCAAATGCGGTGAATGCCCCTGATCAGAGGGAATCTTGAGGTGGATAGGGAATAGAAATAAGCCTTTTACAGTATTATATGTGACTCTGCTATGTGTTACTGACTGAAAGCTGCTACTCTAAAGAATGTAAGATTAAAATGAGCAGCTTGTACTGAAAAACAAAAATAAAAAAACAACAAAGGAAAATGTAGGGTATTCATTACAATAGTTGCCAAGTACTTCTAACAACAACTTGTATTATAAGTTAAATTGTGTCCCCCCCAAAACAAACAGTGCAGTCCTAACCTTATTTGGAAATATGGACATTGTAGGTGTAATTAGTTAAGATGAGGTCATTAGGATCGGCCCCCTAATCCAGCACAACTGGTATGCTTATTAGAAACACAGGCACACACAGGGAGAAGTTCTCCACGTGAAGACAGAGGCAGAGATTGCGGTGATGCAGCTACAGGCCAAGGATGCCACGGGCGGCCAGTAACTGCTAGAAACTAGGACACACACGGAAAGAACTTCCCCTACAGGCTTCAGAGGAAGCGTGGCTCTGCTGACACCTCGATTTGGGGCTTCTAGCCTCCAGAACTGTGAGACAATACACTCCTGTTGTTTGAAGCTGGTTTGTGGTGGTTTGCTAGTGCGGCCCTAGCAAACTAACACAAGAGCATTTCCCCAATCGCCACCTATTAAACTTACTTCATTAAATGGTGTGCCCAGAAAAAGATAGGGAATGCTGCAAAACGAAATCGTCTAACTCTTCTGAAGAGTCACAATGCATGTGATCATGTTAGAAGGAAGGCTCTGAGAAGTCCTGCAAACAAGAAGCTTATTTAAGTTTGTCAAGTCTCTCCTCCCTGCTCCTCATCAGGACATTTACTAATATTAACATCTTGTCAAGGACTATTGTTTCCTCAAATACATATTTGAGAAACACTGGCTTGGACAATAAAAAAGAAACAGGGAGAAGCATGGTAAGACTTGCTCTTTTTAAGAAAACTGATTGGCTGCTAGATTTCCACAGCCACTCTTGTCACTTGATATGCAAGAAACAGTACGTTTGTTTCTAACACTTTCAGATCCTATATGAATTATCATCTATTTTGTTTGCTAGAGCTATGTGCTATTGTGATTTATAATAAGAAATATATATTTGGTCTTTGTCCATCCTCATTTCTGGCACAAATCTCCTAAAACCCTTGGAATGTCCAGAGTGGTGAGAGCTGTAAAGTCAAAGGAGTCTTTTTGTTGTTTATAACAAGCCCCTTTCAACCACACCTGAATTTATGTTAATGAGGTGAATTTTGGAAAGCCCCAAAGGATGCTGGCTGGTTGCCAGGGAAACCAGCCTTGATTAGCGGGTTGGAAGTTTCAGCACTACCCCCACCCCCAGACCTCCTAGGAAGGCCTGAAGATGGTGTTCAATCACCAGTGGCCAATGATTTAATCAATGATATCTATGTAATGAATCCTCCATAGAAACACAAAAGGACAAGGTATGGAGAACTTCCAAATTGGTGAGCACATGGAGGCGCTGGGAAAATGGTGTGCCCAGAGAATTGTATCTCTGAGTTCTGTAAGTCACTCTTGGAAATTAATCAAATCTCAGGAGGCGATCGTGGAAACCTCCGATTTACACCCAATCCGTCGGAAGCATAGGTGACAACCTGGACTTGAAATTGGGATCTGAAGCGGGAAAGGGCAGGCTTATAGGTCCTGTGGGATCGGACGCTGTCTGTAGGTAGATAGTATCGGGATTGTTACGTTTGTGGGACACAGAGTCAGTGACAGCTGAGAAATGGAGAATTTCTTGGTGGTGCTGGAAAAACGTATGTAGGAAGCTGCCATAAAATACTACACTCTGGATGGCTTCAATAAGAAAAAAATATTTTCTCAGAGTTGTGGAGGCTGGAAGTCCAAGATCAATGTGTGAGTAGGGTTGATTTCTCCTTAGGCCACACATTAGTTTGCACAGGGCCACCTGCTCACTCTGTGCCCTCACAGGGTTTTTTTCCTCTGGGCATGTACTTTCCTGGTGTCTCTTCTTATAAGGACAGCCTTCATACTGGATTATGGCCCCTCCCTTATGGCCTCATTTAACCTTAGTTACCTCTTTAAAGGCCCCAACTCCAAATACAGCCACACTGAGAGTTAGGGCTTCAACATATGGATTTGGGGGAGGACACAATTCAATCCATGCCTTTTCAATGGCTCAGTCAGGGGACATAGGTCCCTGTTTTGCTGGTAAGAAAACAGACCAGAAAGGTTAAGGAAGTTGCCCAAAGTCACCAGAAAGTATCAGAGCCCAGATCACAACTCAACAGCCTCAAAGTCCAGGGTTCCTTGCACCTCTTCACAGTGCTTGGTCCCCTACTCCCAGCAAGCTGCTTCCCTGGCCAGAGAGTCTCATAATACATGTCTGCCCTAGACTATGCATTCCTGTTACCTTGTTGTGAGAAGAAATTTGAGCCATGACACTTTTAAATATGCCAGAGCCATGTTCATTGCAGCAAGCCATAACCTTCAGAGATACCATGGAGACCCCAGGCAGGTGTGGCCTACACTGGTGTTTGTCTTGGAAAGCTTGGTAAAGGAGGAAGAACCTTGTAATGATTAAATGCACAGATTCTGGGGCCTGACCACAGGTGTTCAAATCCTAGCCCTGTTATTCTGTCGTGAATAGGATGTTGGTAAAGCCTCCTCACCAACAAAATGGGGAAAATAGAAGACATCAGACAGGGCTGTTGGGAAGGTCAGATGAGATTATGGATGTATAGTACTTAGCAAATGGCCTGAAACTAGTGAATACTGAGAAATTGTTTGCTGCTATTTAGGGAATCTTTTAACCCCTTTTAAGTGATTGCAGACTCACAGAGAAGTTGCAAACTTAACAACAGAGAGTTCTGAAACCCTTCACTCAGTGATAATAGCTTTACTCTAGTACAATTATCAAAACCAGGAACTTGACCGTGGAAGAATACTATTAATTAAACGCCAGGCCTTATTTGGATTTTACCAGGTTTTACACACATAATTTCACTGATGTATGGCTTTATGGCATCTTATCACACGAATAGACCGATGTAGCCATCACCATGATCAGGATACTGAACTGCTCTGTCACCACAAAGAAACTCCCTGGAAGACCCATATATGTCGTGTTATTATTGGGATTTTAAACCACTGGGGGCATGTACTAGGGGACATCTGAGGGGACAACTATGATGCTGGGAGTCAGAACAAAAACAGCCGCATGCCAGGAACCCCTCTGCAGTCAGAACCTGCCGTACTGTGCACAGTGATGAGTTTGGAGGCATCCGCAGGAGCCCGGGAGGAAGAAATCCATGAGGAAGTGAACTTGCCCAGCAAAGGCGGAAAAAGCATGTTCTCCTTTGGCATGGCCCCAGTTACTCTGCCTGGGAATTTCTCCAATATTGTTTAATCTCAGTGGCAGTAGAAAAACACTATTTTAGTCACAACCTTAAAATTGGGGTTTTATCCACTTTGCTCCTCTGGTTCCAAGGACTACGCATGGGAAAGATTTTTAACTTCACTTCCAAGGCAAACTAAAAACGCTCTCTCCACAAACGCATACAAGGGAGTGGAGGTCTGAATAGTATCACAGCAGAGTGTTGGCAAGCATGAAGCAGATATCCACACTGGGGACCGGGAGGCAGGAGCGTTTGTTTAAAAAGGATGCAGAAATCATGCAGTCGTGTTTATTTCAGCCTTTTATATTCAGCGGTGATGCAAAGAGGGATTGCAGAGGGGGCGAGCAGCAGGGGATGTGTCTTGTTCTTGTCCCCGACACAGGGATGCAGTCCCCCCATTTGTGCTGCACGGAGCTGTGTCTGCAGGACCACAGCACCCCAAATGCAGGCAGTGGTGAGCGAGGGGAGCCTCTGTGAATGTGACTCCATGTGCCTCAGAGTCCTGGAGCTCAGTGAGGCTTCCTGTATCGATACTCCAACCTCCTCGTACCGAGACTAACTCCTGCAGCCACTTCTCCCCAAAGTGTAAAATAAGAAGCTCACAGGAGAAATGCACTGGTTGTTGTGATGTGACCAGTGAATGGAAAAATATATAAAAAGGAAAGAAAGTCTGCTTTTCATGGTCGAGTGAGAAGAGCAACTGATTCTAAACAACACGGAAAACCTTCTCCTCCTAATTTTTTGCTATTGTTCTGCCTTAATGTCCAGACAAGGAGATCTAGTTAACCTAGGCTGGAGAAAATAATCCGACTCTGTTTTCATTTCATAATTAAAGTGCACTTTTATCTGCCAGCAAAGGACACTCTGTTTTAATGTAAAGACAAAAGTCACTTAAGTGAGTTGGAATGAAATTTCACAAATTCATATGAAATAAGTTCTCCTCTAGTTTGTACATGATACACAGCTATCAATCAGGTTTCACCTGCATTTAATGCCAATTCACTTAGCTGAGTGCCGGGCACTGGAATTCACAACATTGCTCAATTAAAGGGTTATTAGCACACGCTTTCTTGGGATCTTTACATATATTACATCTATTACCGATGCTGGGAGAACTAGACACGGTCGCTGGCTTCGTAGGGCTTATGTATGTCTGTATTTGAAGGGGTGTCAAGAGAGAGACAAGACAATAAACAAAGTTTTAAAAATGTTAAAGATAAAATAATTTGTGATAAGAGTTCTGGAGGGTGTGTCTGGTGAGAAAAAGAGTGAACTAGAGAACACGGGCTACCTTGAGTTGGATGAGCAGAGATGTCTCCCTAAAGAACAGAGGGAGTACTCCGGACAGAGCAGAGCAAGTCCTAGGGCTGAAAGAAGACCACAGTGTGTCTGAAAGGCAGCCCACGTCCCTCTAGTACGAGCACCAGAGGCTGGTACTGAGTGAGGTTAAAGGGTGAGTCCACACTGGGACAAAAGCTTGCAGATTCTTATGACTGTCACAGGAGGGTGGGCTTTTTAACCAGTGTGGTGGGTTGAATTGTGTCCCTCAAAAAAGATATGTTGACACCCTAATCCCCAGAATCTTCCAACGTGACTTTATTTGCAAGTGTTATTTCAGATGGAATTAGTTAAGATGAGGGCACACTGGAGAAGGGTGGACCCCTAATCCAAGATGACTGGTGCCCTTATGCTATAGACTGAATGTCTGTGTCTCCTCAAAGTTCATATGCTGAGATCAAATCCCCATGTGATGATATTTGGAGGTGGGGCCTTTGGAAGTGTTTAGGTTATGAGGGCAGAGTCTTATAGAGGAGGCTCCAGAGGGCTCCCTGACCCCTTCCCCACAAGACGGCCATCTACGAACCAGGAAGTGGGCTCTCACCAGACACCAAATCTACTGACACCTTGATCTTGGACTTCTCAACCTCCAGATCTGTGAGAAATGAATGTTTGCTGCTGAAGTCCCCTAGTCTGTGCTAGTTTTGTTATAACAACCTGAATGTAGTAAGGTACCTTATAAAAAAATGCCATCCGAGGACAGAAAGACGGGGAGAACACCACGTGAAGACAGACTGAAATGATGCAGCTACAAGCCAAGGAATGCTGAAGACTGTCAGCAAACCACCAAAAAGAGGAAGATGCCAGGACAGATTCCCCTGCAGATTTCAGGGGGAGCATGGCCCTGCCAACACTTTGATTTGTCAGACTCCTCACCTCCATCACTCTTGAGACAACAAATTCCTACTGTTTTAAGCCATCCATTTGGAGGTACTTTAACTTTATGAAGGAGAGCAAGAGACCATGATTTATCAATATATGGTCCTGCCCACATTTCAAACTAAGGTCCTATAGAAACTCAACCAAGTAAAACATATCCTTAATATTTTCCTCTCTCAGACAACATCATGACTCCATGATAGACCTTCAAATTCACATCTCTTTAGTTCTGGATGAATAATATGAGTCTTCCTTTTCTGGGACTCCCCTTGTTCTCAAAAATGGATCTCTGAATCTCTTAAAACATAGTAACTTCCTGAAGTTTATTTACCTGTGAATGTAAGGCCCTTCCTTCTCTGCAGATCTTAAGCAATTCCTTGGGGGGAGTGGGAAATCTTGGCTCATATTCACGTATAAAGAAAAACTTGTAAAATGATATGTCACAATCTGGGGCGGGGGGGAGGGGTGGTCTGGGCCTCTGGTTAGTGGTCCTCTCATTTCTTCCTACATATGGATCTTTAGCAAATTTCTCAAGTCATTTTTTAAAACTCCAAGCCAGTGACCCTTTCCCCACAACACTGATAATCAGTTTTCTATAAACCTACAGAGAGTTTCAAAAGTTGTTACAAGCTCATTACAAATGAACCCAGTCGTCCTAATGTACAGTACTGCAGTTAAGACCTAAAGCAGATTGAGAATTTTATTTTAACTATTTCAGTAGATAAAAATGAGCCTTATTTTGACTTAGTTGGATAAAATTTAAATGTTGTTAAATGCATCATACATGTTTCTGAAATCCCTTTCATAAACCAAATTTAGTTACAATCACGGCAACAGATATTTCAGTGTTGGAAGCGGTCTCTTATGTTCACCCATGAATAGGAAAATCACCTGCTAGTGAAATCACCACCATCTTGTATTTACTTATAACTAGGTATACCCAGAAATAAATTACAAAAGTAGTGATTTACATTAGTATAGTTCTTTACAGTTTATAATGACCTTGCACAGATCTGGTCCCTTCAAGTTCCCTCAGTGACCGTTTCTGTTCCTCAAAGAACCATGCCCTCATCTTTATTCACTTGTTTCAATACTCTTCTCCTTCCATTATTTTCCTCCTCCTTTCATTTATTATTTACATAGAGAGAGTCATATAACTTCTGAAATCCAAGTTCTTTTCTTTCCTCTTTCCAGGAGAATTTTGGGGGTGATATACTCTATCCTGATTGGCCCTTGGAATTACCCAGGCCTCCTAATGTGGACACTGTGGAACAACTGAAAACACTATATGCCGAAGCTTTCTGGGGAAGGAACAGGAGGGTCCCCACTCAAAGGTAACCAGGCTAATCTATGTTGACATTCATCTGTATGTGGTCATACAGAGTCCTGTATGTATAGTGTACATTCACATAGTATGTAGATACTCTGTAGTCTATATTCATATAGTATATATGAAGAGTCAACCTTACCAGGGCATGGGCACTCCCATATATTACCATGACAACAAGCACAATCCCCATGAACGGTACATAATCTCCTTCTGCCATTGTCCACATTCGATCCACCAGTAGGTCCTGCCAAGTCTACTTCCAGAAGATGCTCCACACCCATTCACACTTCACCACCTTCCAGAGCTTGTAGCGTCAGAGAAGGACCCTCCTTTGTGATCATCTGCTTCTATTCTGACCTGACGTGGCCATCCTTCTCATAGCACTCTAAGGGAGTTAAAACACTGTACGTCACATCACGCCACTCCCCTATATAATATATACCAATGGCTTCCAGAAACTTTTTCTATGGAATGGGAACTCCTCAGAACGGCCACGACGTGGCCTGGGCCCCTCTCTGACAACACCAGCAGGACGCAACCTTCTCTCATGCAGGTCTCCTTTCAATGGCAGCACCTCAGAGAGGCCCTTCCTGACTGCCAACCTATCCATCCCCACCAAGTTACTCTCTGCCACCTTATTCTGTTGTATTCTTTTACAGCACTTAGCTCTTTCCTGCCACGTTTGTTTGATTCATTCAGTAGGTATTTATTAGTACCTGTTATGAGCCAGATCCTCGTGGAGCTCATATTCCACTGTACGAAGTAGAAAATAAATGACTGAGTACAAGACAGAATTCATGGTGATAAGTGCTTTGCACGAGTATAACATAGAGGGTAACAAGGCTGCAGTTTTAAACAGGAAGGTCAGGAAGGTGGCTCTAGGAGGCGGCATTTGAGTAGAGACCTGAGGTGGTGAGGGAGCTCGTCACGTGGCCACCTGGGAAGATCCCTCCAAGCATAAGAAACACAAGTGCCCAGACCCGAGCGTGGCAAGTCTTATGGGCCCAAGGAACAGGCTGGAGGCCAGCATGGCTGGAACTGGGTGAGTGGCAGGTAATGGAAAGATGAGGTCTGAGAGATAAGGGGTGACCAGTAATGCAGCCCTCACTGGCTTTATTCTAAGACCCTGAGCCACTGTAGGATGTTGAATACAGAAGAGGTATGATCTGACTTCTATGTTAAAAAGATAAAGCATCACTCTGCCCTGAGTGGGTGCAGGGCAGAGGAGCTAGGGCTGCTGGGAGGAGCTAGGGGTGGAGAAGGGTGGAGGCAGGGAGACCAGTTAGGAGACTGTTGGTCACAGTTCAGGGAACAGGACAGTGGTTCAGCCTAGGGTGGGAATGGGGGATCATGGTCAGGTTCCGGGTCTTTGAAGACAGAGGTGACAGGACTTCCTGGAAGCATCTTCTCTAGGGAAGGTGAAGGGACAAAGATAACACCAGGTTTGGTGGCCTGAATCTTGGAAATCTGGGACCACCATTTGCTGAGATAAGGAAGACTGAGGGAAGAGTAGTGTTAGAAGGTAAAACCAAAAGTCTGATTTTAGATGCAGGAAACTTGAGACTCCTGGTTGACATTCCACAGAGCCCTGGTGAAGTTAGGAAGTGCTGAGATCCCGGATGGAGATGTGACCACTGGTCGTATTGGGGTCTAACGTCTGAGTCTGATCATCGCTTTGGTTATTATCTGTCTCACACCAGAGCTAACACCTGCGTAGGAGAAAGGACTCCATCAGTCTTGCTCACATTACATGCCTAACGCCTCAATGGTGCCTAGCCCAAGGCAGACACTCAAATATTTGTTGAGTCGATACACAAACTAATACATATAAAAAGCCTTACATGTGTGCAAACGTTAAATATTATTTGACCCAATTTCAATTCTATAAATTTATTCTAAGGAATTAATCAAGCAAAGGCTCAAATATTTATATACAGATGCTCATGCCAGCATTGTTTATAATAGCAAAAGAAAGAAAAAAGAAAAGCAAACTGTATTTTCAACAGTAAGGGGGTTGGAATGCCGCACACCCATCTAAAATATTGCAGAAGAATATTTCAGGGCCTGGAAGGGTAATGACAACTTACTGTTAACTTTAAAAGACACTTAGAGAACTCATAATCTGCCTTTTTTTAAAGCACATGTATCTGATATGATATAGCCTTCAGAACAAACACAAAAATATTACACTTGTTCTTTTTGATAACGGGATTATAATGTGGCTTTAAATGTTATCTTCCTGTTGCTTATCCATATTCTTATCTTGTACAATAAGAAATGATTAAAAAAAAAGTTTTTAAAAAAATACGCGAAAGCATCATTACACAGACAAAGCCTCCCCACTGGGAATGAGCCCCTCTTCTCAGCATGTCTGCATTTGTGAAATAATTCCATGTTTTGGAATCTTAGCCTTAAAGCCACCTAACAACCTGCCGCCAATACCAGTTGCTCTATATGACAGACTGACAGGCTATCAAGTACTCATTGGGTGGCAGACCCTGGAGCAGTGGGGCTGGGGGAAGAAACAATGGCCCTTGCCTTAAAGGGAGCCAGAAAGCCCTCCGATGACATCTCAGAGGGGCAGGCCCTTGAAAGAAAGGAAGAGAGACTGGAGAGATGGGTTGGAGAGAGCCCGGCAGGTAGGAGGAATTCTTGGAAAATAAGAGCTGAAAACCATTGGGGGGACCCATGAGTCCTGGAGCCTTATTTGGGAGGGGGCCATCACAGCACTTCTTCCTCTCCGGTGGAGCCAGCATAGGAGCTCTGGCAGGGAGGGCGGCAGGGCCAGCGCTGTCTCTGAGCCCAGCTCCCTAATTGATTCTGCCTGTGCTGCAAATGCAACGGAGTTGCCACTTAAGGCAGAGCTGATTGAAGCTCGCCCGCATCTCGGGTTATTTCTTCTTTCCACACGTTTGTTGATAGTGACACCAAACAGAGGGGGACCACCCACAAAAACCTTCAACTTCAGACAAGGGGAATGTCTAAACAACAGCAGACACTGCACTGCTTCAACTCCAGTTTGAAATTCCAGGTTATGGGGCTGGTGTTTTTTAAAGGGTCCCGATCCAGGTCCCTTCTGAGGTGTGAGTAAAGAAGAGTTGCCTCCTCTAGTGGTCAGACAAACTTTCACATCATCACAAGTGAAGTGGAAACCAATTTAAGAGCGGTTAAAAAGAAAATAATAAAGACAGAATGCTAAGTCTCAGTCTACCTACCTCAAAAACCCTTGTAATAATTCAGGATTCTTATTATTATTCCTTACCTATTCTTTTGCAGGCATCATGTAAACAGGTGGAAAAGAGGAAATACTTATTCTTAGAGCTAGCAAATTGGAGATCAATTCCAGGGTTGGCTTCACACAGGAACCCGTGTTTAGAAGGGCCCAGTACTTGGTTTAATGCTCTTCTGTCACCATCTTGAAATTCTTAATTTTTAAACCAAGGTCCCTGCATTTTCATTCTGCACTAGGCCTGCAAATTTTGCAGCCAGTGCTGATGGAGGGTGTGGCTTGCACCCTGGCATTGCATGAGAAGACTATCAGCACTCACGGACTCTTTCGTCATTACATAAATGTCTATCCGTGTTCATCAATGTCTGCTTTTATTTCCCAGTGCCCTGAAAGGCTAAAATAAGAACACAGCATGTCTTCCTTAACTGGGAACTGCACATAGAGTCCTTCACAACTATTAGTTTGATGTGCTAGCTATTAAAATTAAGTGCTGTCAAACATCAGGAAAACATGAAATGATTTAGAAGGCAACTCCTAACAGTGAAAACATTTAACATTGTAAATCTATAAATGGGCTATACATTTACATCGGGCTCCCAAGACTTGGTAATGAGAGATCAGGAGGTACATGCTCATTAAGCTTCCTCATTCAAACAAATCCAGGCAGAATTGGTAGTTTCTGTAGGGTGACTAGAGCCTACATTTGGGATTATACTAGGCCCCAATGGCGTTTAACAGTAGGTTCATGGGCTGACTACAACAGAATTTCCTGGAAACTTGTTTAAAAACATCCTGGGTTCCAGGCTGAGAGGTTCTGATCTGGCACATTTCAGGTGGGCTCAGGAATCTACTTTTTTAAATGTTATCCAGGGGATTCTTAAGCCCAGATGCCAAATTTTGGCCATCTACCACCTCGATGACCGGAACGGGAATTTAGAAAATACTCAGGTCAAAATCCTTTTAGTCAAATATGACCAATCTCAACTAGCATGATGTGTCCACGATGAAAATGTGGTGAGAGTGTCGTCTTGCCTAGCTACTCTGGATGACACCACTGCAAGTCTTTGGGCATATGATCTGAGCATCACCAAAATAATAGTAACATTTGATGATCAACTCAAATGAGTCAGAAGCGAAGAAACCTATGGGCAGAGAGATCAAGTACAGCATCCCATCCCGGGAGGGTCGTGACAGGGAGCGCTCCAGGCCACAGTCCTGGACTGCTCCTTCTAAGACCCGCAGCTTCCACACACAGCTCATTAGATGTACACACAATGAAATCATGGCGTAGGAGACTCATACATACAGCTGGTGAGAAAGGAAAGCCAAAATCAAGTACAGCAGGAGGCTCCATTTACGAGCAGCTCCCTGGGTGTCTCACAGCACACTACATTATCTCGGTTACTTGGCAGCCTGCAGTTCCCAAAACCAGTCCTTGAGGAAAAGCCAGGCATGTAGCTTCTGACTCCCCACCCCCCAGTGGAATGATCATGAGAAATCATCTCCAATCAGGACACAGTGATTTGTGCAAGATGCTCTCCTGGAAGACTCAGCTAGCTGTTACACGAGGTCAATCCAACTCGATCCAGCATGAGCTCGCTGCAAATACCCAAGAAAGCTGCTAGACGTAAGGCAAATCCTTTAAGTATTACCCATACAAGAACATCTTCTCTCTAAAGATAAGAAAGAGGCAGGGACACAAGTGAAAATACCTTCTGCTTTGTGCTGCAAAGATATTTAATAAAGAGGAAACTGCTCCCGAATTAGCAACAGGACCCAAATAATGACTAATGGGAGCTCAAAGGGCTTAGGTGGAAGGGAGTAAGGCTGCAGGAAGTTCCTTCCATTGTTTTTCAGGTCTTCTACCCAAGGGTGCCATTTGATCTCATCCCCCAGGGAAGTGACAGGCTGCATCACACACTGCATGAGGATGCAGACCTGGCAAGCTTTGAATTAAACAACAGCTCCTTCCTGGGAAATGCCTTCAGCACCAAGCCCTGATCTTAAAGTGTTTCAAGTAACCAAATGACTCTAAACTTGGGGGCTGTGTGCAGCCCATGCCAGCTGGCTTACACTGCCAGAGCTCTTGGTTGGCAAAGCAAAGGTCCTCTGAGGCAGAGACCCTGGCAGCTGCCTCACCTCCCAGGTTCTGCCCCTGGGGCCAGTTAATGCTGCCATGACCTGGCATCCAGACCCAGACCTAAGAAACAAGCACAGGGTAAAGTAACGTGGCATTAAAACCTTCAGTGATTTCTCATAGCTCACCTTAACCAGGTTTGGTAAAAGCAATTGGTTTCGTCCCTCAGAAATAATTGAAGTTAGAGGGCAGATCACAGGGCCACTTTCCCATACTGAAGGGGTAATCTGCATATGAAAGCCCACTGTTATGGCTGCCAGGTTTGTTTTTTTATTGTTTTATTGATTAGTTACTTTACTTGTGGGCTCCTGTACAATTAATAGTGATATTAATACAATTAATAGTGATAGTAATTGAAACCTTAATATAACCAATTGGAGCACCCGGGCTAATGGGTTACACCTGAGGTCACCTCGAATGAACAGGGGTGGCCATAGCAAAATCTAAGAGAAACACTGAACTGTCAGGGTGCACTCACATGAAACTGCTAACATTTTACCACGTTTTGATCGACAAACAGCAGTTTAATGTCGTTCCTCCTAAATAGCTTTTTTTTCCAAACAAGTCACTCTGGATTCATCCAATATAAAAATATGAGATCTATGAGATCGCATGGCGTGATTTCCTCTCCCACAGAGCTGGTGATGACCAAATGAAAGGAGAGAGATGAGGCTCGAGAAAGTAAGGAGTCAGTGACCAAGCGTGAGGGAGGTGTGATGGTGTCCCTGATATCTTGGTCACACTGGCAATGCTCTCTCATCTGCTATAAATAGAAGAGCCAAGGTGACTGCACCTGCTGGGCCATTCAAGACGATGGGATTTTAAAATGCAAACTCTTCAGGTGTACGGCACAGTGATCAGGCATCTAGAGCATCCCTGAAGTGGTCTCCCTAATAAGACAAGTGTCACCTGAAGCTGAAGCTGAATAATTGTCAACAAATGTCAACTATAATTTAATATATATAAATATGTGTATATATATATACACACACACATACACATAGTCACAAGATGCAAAGTACAGCATAAGGAATAGAGACAGTGGAAATGTAATGGTTGTATGCGATGTCAGAGGGGTAGTAGATTGGGGGAGGGAGTTATCACTGTGTGAGGGATATAAATGATAAATGTCCAACTATTACAGTGTTTTATACACATGAAGCTAAAAAAAAAAATGCAACTTCTTGCTAGTTGCACTTTCTTTTGCATCTTCCCAGCAGTGGCCCCTGTCATAAAAATAATATGGGTTTGAATGTAAGGCAGGAGTTTCTTGTGGACATTAGATGCTGCCCAAAACCCCTGAGTCTCACAACTGTAGTCCCAACGGTATTATTCTCACAAGTGTCTGGAGCGGCCTATACGGGGAGCTAGCTGCCCTGGGTCATTCAGTCACAGCTGACTCAGGAATTGTTCTGTTTACTGATGGCCAAGGACATACGTGTGCATTCAAGGGCTGACCTATTTCTGTGCCACATTCTAAGGTCAAAGTCCCATTAACGGCTAAATATTTGTGAAATCACACACCGCACATTGTAGTTCCGTGGTTTGGGTGTTTCCATTAAAAATATCTAAAAGTGGATACGCTGGTGGTAATGCAAGCACATGAGAACTCGATGCAGAAGGGCTCGTCTCTCTGGCGGAAATGCTCTGGGAAGTGGCCTGTTCTGAAAACTGCAGTCTATCCTTTATATTATCTTTCTATATGTTAACCATTTGGGGCCGAACCACTTCTTACGAAAGCATTAACAATCATTAGTGCGTAAGGAAGTAATTAACCACTCCCATTTGTTAAGATGCTGAGCATTGTGCAAATACTCTACAGCTCTCATGCCAGCACATCTTCCCCGAGCCCTGTGTGATAGTCTGGGAAGGGTCCTATTGCTCCTCATTCTATGGCTGGGAAGAGACAGGCCAGCTTGCAGACGTGAGGGGACACACACACTGCCCCACAGCTAGTCACCACCTCTAAAATTACTCATCTCCTCCATCCAAAGTAAAGACTACTGAACAGAATTTAAATTCAAATTGCCGTGCTGAACAGTAACTCTAATGAATATATGTATGTTGCTGTAACTTTTATCAAAATCCTAGACACCCCAGCTGTAGCCTGAGTACTCCTGGCTGTTTGATCTAAATGGTTTTTGGTCTCTCCCCCACCCCCAAACACCAGGCTATCAGCTTTCATTTTTCAGCTGTCAGTTTGCCTACCTCTAGCTTTTCCGTTTACTCTCAAGACCTGAGACACCATTTTAAACAACAGCAGGATGAGAAAACTAATATCCCTTTCTCCATTCACTCACCTACTTAGTCAATATGATCTGAGCACCCCTGATGGCTTAGGGCTCCTTCTAGGAGCTGCAACAGAAATAAACTGCAAAGTATTTGTATCTACAGACAGGACTTTCAGGTGTGGTGAAGGGGGGTGAGGGGCAGACAAATGAACAAGTAAATAAAAAGACAGAAGTATCTGTCACCAGGCTTCACAAGAGTCAGAGCAGGGTGACATAGAGGAGGGGGTGTGGGAAAGTGAGCTTGGGGCTGAGACCTAAAAAAAGGAGTATTTCTCCTTCTTTCTGGCAGAAGAGTTGCAGTGAAGCCCTAAGCTGGGGATGGGCATGGAGTAAAGCAGGATGTCAAAGAAACTGACAGGAGGCTCTGCATGCCCAGAACAGAAGGAGAGCACACACCGGCAGGCAGGGCAATATCTCCCAAGGTCTCGCACCCACTGGAAAGGAGGTCAGATTTCATTCTAGGTGGAATAGGAGATCTTGGGAGGGTTTTGATCCGAGACTGACTTGATTTGATGTGCTCCTTCCTTCCTTCATTTAATCTTCTTTACGGACAGTCTGGTTCCATGCTGGAGGATGTGGGAATGGTGGTGAATATAACATCGTCCAGGACACCAAGGCCAGTGGGGAAGACAGAGGGAAACCAGGTCACCACGTGGCCTCCTGGGGAAATTGCAGTGGGTACTGAGTCCTTAGGTTGGAAGGAAAAGTGTTCTATAGAGAATGTGTTTTTATCTGAGATCAGAGGATGAAAAAGAATTAACTGTTGCAAAGAAGGTGTGGGAGAATAGGAAGGAAAGAGGTAGGATGCTCCTGACAGTTAAACAGAGCTTATGGAAAGACCTGGTTTTCAGAGGGTGAATGGTGACTTCAAGAATAGAGGTATTTCAATATGGCTGGATTAAGAAGAAAGAGGGAAGGAAGAAGGGAGGGAAAAAAAGTTGGTGGAAAGGAGGGATTGGGAAATGCCGTAATGGCAAGAGATGATAAACAGGAGGTACACATGGAAGACTTGACACTAAGGGGCCTAAAAAAATTCAATCTTCCGAGTGGGGACACTTCTGACAGTGAAAGGTAGCACTCTTACAAATTAGAACTGGACAGCAGACACATATGGGGACTGCCCCACTGGGTCGACAGGGATGTGTCCCCTCTCTAGCCATTAATAGGGAGTTTGCCCGATCCAAAGAGCAATGGGGAGGTTATAAAGGAATGTAAGCCAGGAGCTCTGAGGTTCCCCCAGCCCCTGGGCCTCTGGCACAGAATCACATCCGTTTTAGGTCAGGACTGTAGGCAGCGAACTCTGCAAGGAGGCCACCACAGGGCAAGATGATAAGGACCGGAACTGGGAACTGGGGAGGGGCAGCTGGAGCAGAGATGGGGGAGAGATTGGAGACCACTGAGGAGGAAGAATGAGTGGGACTTGAGACTGAGGGAGGCACGCGGGATGGCTTGCGGAGTTATGTTTGTCTTGGGCATCTGGATACATGGTGGAACCATTCCTGGGATAGGAAGTGCTGAAAGAGAACGATGTCGTTAGACAGTTCTTCTTGTCCCACCCAATCATTTTTCCTTTATTGTTGCCTAATAATCAAATTGGTTAAAATCGTGTGACAAGTAAGAGTAAACAGTCTCTAAGTGAGAGTAAATAGCTTTGCTCACCTACTCTAACCTAAACAGTGAAAGAATCTGTGAGCTCTGGGTAAATGAGGTGTGAACATTTATGATAAAGCAGCCAAGAGTATGTGGGAACATAACTACCCACGGGGGTCTAAGGATTTGATCAGCTTTTTATCAATGCTACCCCAGAGCTCTATAGAACTTGAGACATCATGACCACGAACCAGGGGAGAAGCTTCTAGAAGAGGGTCGTCTGTGTGTTTGATGGGATGCTGAGGTGAAACATGGGCAAGATGCCACTTGGACCCAAACAGCTGTCACAGGGAAAATCAGGGCATGGTCACTGACAGCATGGAGATTAGAGGATGAATTTACAAAAGGCAATCCCCATGGTGTTCCCTGGCTGGGAACTGGGGGAAATGGCAGGAGCACAATCACCAGGACACTGTCAAGCAATAACAGGAAAGCAGTTATCTTGAATAGTCACCTCCTTAGCTGAGTGGTAGAACCAAGAGGAACACACACACACACACACCCCCCTTACAGCGGAACTGCCATGCGCAGTCACAGAGATGTCCCAGATAAAGAACTCAACAAATTCCCACTTGGGTAGAGATAAATGATGAATGAATTTGGATTATCATTGAATTCACACTTCATACAAGCAAGCGGCTCAGCCCTTTCTACTAAGGTAGGCAACCCAGCTCCGTAAGGATAGCTTATCACATCACATTCAATGGTGCTCCTTTAAAATTTAAATCTGAATTAGGCTTAGCTCTACACAGCAAGACTTTAGAAGAAGGAAGTAGTGTTGAACCATATCAGAAAGGTAAGCCTACCTGCTCAGGTAGTGAGGATAGTGGAAGGATAGGATCGGGAACATAAGATACGTATCAGTGACGTGATTGTGTGTGCCTGTGCAAGTCATTTAAGCAAGCTCTGTCTGACTCTCCATCTATTATTCTCCTGTTCAATCAGCTGACCTTATACATCCGGGACTAGGACTCCTGAGGTATAAGTTAAGAAGAATAATGGTAATAATCATGAGAATCAAATTAGAAGTATTTTCTAAATTGGAAGGCACTATATTATTGATGTTATTATTTCTAATATCTACCTCTATTTACAATATATATCCATGTCTTCTTGCCTTCACGTTAAATGTAGACAAATTGAGAAATCAGAAATCAGTTACCTGGCAAGTCTATCCAAGGTTGAAGGCAGCCCAAGGTAGAAATCCAGCCTAAACCCTCATTTACCGAAAGAGTTAAAATGAGAAGCGTGAAAGAATATTAGCCAATCTACTCTAGCTCTCAGCCACCGATTTCCATGGGGCCCTTTCAGAAAGATTTTAACCTTAGTGTAACGTAAGTTCTTTGTTTAATAACAGACTGCTCTTCTTAGTCTTGTCCAAAGTCTAGACGGGGGCCATAGGGGCCTGCACCAATTTTTGTAAATACATTTTTATTGGAACACAGCCGTGCCCACTTGTTTCTGTATTGCCTATGGCTGCTTTCATGTCACAATGGCAACGTTGAGTAGATAAAGCAGAGACCACGTGGCCCACAAAGCTTAATGCTTACTACATTGTTCTTAATAAAAAACAGTTTGTTGGACCCCTGATCTGGACTCATACAAGAAATTCACCATCAGCACAGTATACGGAAGTGAAGATTAACAAGAACGTTTTTATACTACATTAATGGTTATAACCCAAACTGCATCGGGAAATCCTAGCTAATCTAGATAGTTCCCCACTAATGGCTTGACTATTTTCACAAGTGAATTTTATCAAATTAATATACATATATAACAAAATATAAAAAGGGAAATAATTGAGCATAGTTTCCGGGATAAAGCACCCATGGAAACAGTCCCATCATTTTTGTAACTTTATCTCTACAAAACTGCTGTACAAGGAATTAGGAAACATTTGTTTTATGAATCATTTGAGTCACTGTAAAGTAGCAGTATTTTAACTCATTTAAGCCAGAGGGTGATATGGATTTAAAATACGACTATATCCCTTGTCCTTGATAAGCAGAAATCAATCTACTTGCCAAGGGAAAAAACCTATCTGGAAATTAGCAGGAAGGACGTCCTCATAATCATAGGAAAACAATTGGGTTAGTATTTCCAGACTGACTCTAATAGTCAAAAACAAAAAAAGTTTGTATTAATTTCCAGAATAGGAAACTGATAATAAAAATATTTTACTTTTGACTGCAAAAATATTTGGGGCTCAGCGTGAAGACATTTGCTATTCAACAGGTTTCAGCTATATACTATGAGTAAGCTCTAAAAATCTGCTGTACAACATAGCACTTATAGTTCCCAATACTGTACTGAATACTCAACAATTTGTGAAATGAATAGATCTCATGTTAAATGTTCTTAGTACATTTTTTTAAAAAGAGAGAAACGTATGCAACGTACTTCCTGAATGCCTCTCCTGCTTCCCTCCCTCCCTTCTTCACCTTTCCTCCCTCTTGCCTTCCCTTTCCTTTCCTCCTTCTCTCCTTTATTTCTTTCTATCTTTAAGCAATATAGAGACTGCAAAGTATACTATTCTTGAAGTTACTTTTTTCGCACCTAATTGTACACCATGGTTACTCTTTCATGGTAATATATACATAGGGTGCCAAAAAAAATGTACCCACATTTTAAGAAAGGAAAACACTGTATTAAAATTGTAATACCCAATAAATACCGACAACAGAAGATGAATACAAATCCTGTGTATACATTTTTTTGGCTCCTCTGGTATATAAGTCTACCTTATTCCTATTTAGAGCTGCATTGAGTTAAGTTATATTGGATTGAGAAGAATTTGTGTACATTTAAATTGCTCACAATTTTTTTCTATGTAAGTCAGTTTTAATGTACTCATGACATTTAAAAAGCAATGCAATTCTTACTACCCCTTATGAGTTTTGAATTGAATAAACGTGGGTCAGTGTTATTCTCTGCAAACTTTATCTCCTTTGGCTTTGGGGAGGCAACATTCCTTGATCTGCACAAGGGCTACTTTCTGCGTACAGTGCATAACACGCCCCTCACCCCACATCATTGGCAAACTTCGCCTTGGATGCCCGTAAAGCCATGAGAGGTGGGGAGTATTAGAATCCAACGGTGCCTCCTTTGACAAAGCTTGGGCTGGAAGAAACAGTCTAGGGGAAATCCAACAACTCTGATGCATACTTTGGTGAATTCATGGACATTCAGGGAGCCCCTGGGAAAATATCAAAGCTACCAAGGAAGAGGAGAGGTACATGGGTTTCTAAGATCGGTTGATTCTGCAACAAATATTCACAAATGAATCTCAGAGCCATGAAATCCAGTGGATTTTAGAACATTTTCATTACAAAACCAGAAAAAAACCAAATTACTCTCCTTCCTCCCTTGCCCCAGAAAGACCACAGGAGGTTCATTTTAAGGTCTGATGAATGGTTCAGAAGGTCTGAAGTAGATTACGATGCTAGTTTATTCATTTAAATTCTATATTTGAGCTCCAGGCTCACTCAATTTGTCATGGTTTCTTTTTCCTTAAAGAAAAAAAAGTGAGTTATTTGGTGCATAAAGCAGCAAAACAAAATTCTCTCCAGACAGTAAACAATACTTTTAAGACAAAAACAAAAACTTAGAACCTCAACATCGCTTGCTCAGGGATGATGTGTCATGTGCTATTTTCAGCAAAATCACAGGAAATCTGTGAACCAGGACAATTTAGTTTGACCAAGGCCAGTATTTTTACCCTAATGCTTTCTTCTATTTCAAGACTCATTGAGATTATCTCACTTTTCTTTAGCATTTTTAAAATAAATTTTATCAAATACTGTTTTCATTAAAATTATCTACTTCTGATCTTTTTAAGCTACAGTCTGTGAAACCAGAGTTAGCTGTCATTGGACTACAGGTACATGACGTAATGATCCCAGATGTCACCTACTGCAAGTCCTTTCATACCCTTTCATTAACAGGAAGTAATATTACAGTGGTCACTAGGGAAACCATCAGAAGATGGAAAAGTATAGGTAGAAAAGAATCTCACTTATTTGTCGTCATGAGAACTTGTCACTATACACATGGATATTTTAAGTGAAAAATGAAACATCCCAAAGGATTCAGCCCACTCTAGTCAGAATTATGAACTCAGCGGATGGAAGACTAGTACCAATGTGCACAGTGCCAGTTCTACACAGGTTTATAAAGAAGGTCAGAGTCTTCTGTCCCCTTTTCACACAGAACATGAGAAAATGGCTTCCAAGCTGCCGTTCAACACATTTGGCCTGAACTAAACAGGCTAGTGAGGATTGCCAACCCTGGAATCAGATCATTTCATCCACGATCTAATTCAGATTGTCCTGATTATATTTAAAACATAATGAGTTTTATGCTTTTGCTTTCAGTGTTTTATGGATATTCTATTGACACGAACAAAAATTTTTTTTCAACCAGAATTCTCTTCCAGGTGGCTCATTCATTCATCTGACTATCCATCCATCCATCCATCCATCCATCCATCCATCCATCTATCCATCCATCCATCATTCTTAATGCTTCTACTGAGTATCTATCTTATAGGTCATGGCCTAGTTGTCCTGTCTTTTCCTCCTGGGTAACCAAGCAGGTCTGTATAACACAGGCCTGCCTCTAAGCTATAGTTGCAAACACCTGGACCAGGCTGGCTGGCTGCCTCCCCACCCACGGAAGATGCACTTATGGATCCAGAATGGGCATCTGACCTAGCAGAATCAATCAGAGTCCAGAGAAGACACATAGGAGAGGTAGCTGGACAGAAAATGGACGACTCCTGACATTACATTTAGGCCCTGGGTGCAGTCTTTTCCATCCTAGGATGCTGTAATTAGGTGGGCAGACATAAATTCCCGTTTTGCTTTTCATGCATTTGCTAGTCTCTGTCACATGCCACTAAGTGAGTGCTGAATGTACATGGCCTAACATCATTTGTTGATAAAAATGGAAATTGATTCAAATTAGTCAAAGGAGCTCACCTTTGTTTTAAAATGTCCCAAAATTGCAATGAAAAATAAATGCTTTGTCCTCTGAGGTTTTCTCCAAATAAAAAGGTAAGAACACTGCAACTTCAATCAACGTTATTTTACATATATATCCTGTTTCCCCGAAAATAAGACCTAACCGGAAAATAAGCCCTAGCAGGATTTTTCAGGATGACATCCCCTGAGCATAAGCCCTAATGCATCTTTTGGAGCAACAATTAATATAAGATCCGGTCTTATTTTTGGGGAAACACGGTAATTAAAGCAACTTTACATACATTGTTCAACTGTTCACACTAGTTTGACAAAGCCCCATTTTTAAGAGTTCCTCATATACTTCAGATTATTTTAAACTAACCTTTTCATTTTGAGATCATTATAGATCCACACGCAGTTGTCAGAAATAACACAGAAAGATGCCATATACCCTTTACCCAGTATTCTCTAATAACATGTTGCAAAACCATAGTCAAATACCACAACCAGGTGTTGACATTGATACAATTGAGATACAGACCAGCCCCATCACCACAGGAACGCTCTCAGGCTGCCCTTTTATAGCCACTGATCTTTCCCCACTTCCACCTCTAACTCCTGGCAACCTAGTCTGGTCTCCATTTCCATAATTGTGTCATTTCAAGCATGGTACATGCAAGGAATCATGCCGTATATATTATTTAGGGATTGACATTTTTTTCCCCTCTTTAAATTCCTCAAAGATTTAAAGATTCATCTAAGTTACTGGGTGTATTAATAGTTTTTTTTCAATGATAAGTAGTATTCCATGGTACATGTATACCACAGTTTGTTCAACCATTCACCTACTGAAGGATGTATAGGTTGTTTCCAGTTTGGGGCTATTATGAATAAAGCTGCAACGAATATTGGTGTACAGGTTTTTGTGTAAATATAAGTTTTCATTTCGCTGAGAGAAATAAATGCCCAAGAGTGCAAATGGGGGGTCATACCGTAATTGCCAATGCCCTGAGTGGTGGTATCGTCTTACATCCCACCAGCGGCGGGTGGTATCAGTGAGCGCAACTCTCCACATGCTCATCAGCATTTAGTGCTTTTCATTCTCTTAACTCTTTTATTCTAGCCATTCTGATAGGTGTGCAGTGATATCTCATTGTGGTTTTAGTTAGCATTTCTCTAACTGCCAGTGATGTTGAGTATCTTTTCATGTACTTATCTGTCATTTGTATATCCTTTCAGTACAATGCCTCTTCATGTCTTCTGCCCATTCTCTTAATTGGACTGTTTGTTTTCACAGTTGAGTTTTGAAAGTTATTTCTAAATTATCTGTATACTCGTTCTTTATTAGCTTTGTGGTTTACAAATATATTCTTCCAATCTATAATATTGGGAGAAGATGTTTTATAGCTTGGGAGAAGACATTTGCCAACCACATATCTTTTCATCCTTTCAGCAGGCAGGGTCTTTCATATAGCAAAAGTGTTTTTTGTTTTTTTTTTCCCCCTAATTTTGAGGAGATTCAGTATATTAAATTTTCCTTTGATGGCTCGTGGTGTCAAGCTTAAGAACCCTTTGTCTAACCATAGATTCTGAAGATTTTTCTCCTACTTTTTTTTTTTTCAGAGAGTGTTATAGTTGTACATTTCAGATTTAAGTGTGATCCATTTGAGTTAAGTTTTGTTTAAGTTGTGAGGTGTGGGTCAAAGTTGAGGTGTTTTGGGTTTTTTCTGCCCTGCCCTTGAGTTTGTTGTTGTTTGTGCTTATGGGTGTTCAATTGCTTTGGCATCATTTGTTGAAAAGGATATCTTTCCTTCATTGAATTGTTTTTGTATCTTTGTTAAAAGTCAGTTGGACATATTTGTATGGGTATATTTCTGAATTCTCTCTTCTATTCCATTGATCTATATTCTATTATACTTCTCCATCAGTACCACACTGTCTTGATTACTAGCCCTTAACATTGGGTAGATTGAGTCCTCCTATTTATTCTTTTTCAAGATTGTTTTACTATTCTAGGTCCTATGCCTTTCTATGTAAAATTTAGAATGTCCTTGTGTATGTCTATAAAAACCTTGTTGGGATTGATAGCAATTCCATTCAATTTACCGATCAATTTGAAGAGAACTGACATCTTTACTATTTTGAGTCTTCCCGTCAATGAACTTGGTAAGTCCCTCCATTTATTTAGGCCTTCTTTGGTTTCTTTCATCAGCATTTTCTAATTGACAGCATCCAGAGCCTGTACATGTTTCACTAAGTTTATTTCTTTGGAGCAATTGTAAATGGTATTGTTTTTTATATGTAAGCTTCCATATGTTCATTGTTAGTATACAGAAATGCGATTGGTTCTTGTGTGTTTATCTTGTATATGTGACTTTGTTGAACTCATTTATTAGCTAGGAGTTTTTTGGGCTTTGCATTTTTGGTATATTCTTTGGGATTTTCTATATATACAATCGTGCCATCTAAAAACAGGGATAGTTTAGTTTCTTCCTGCCTGACCTGTATGCCTTTCATTTACTTTCCTAATTTTATCACACTGGCTAGAACTTACCACACTCTGTTAAATAAGAACAGTGAATGTGGACAACCTTGTCTCTTCTTAAGAGGAAAAGGTTTGATTTTATAGTAGGTGGTTTTCATCAACCTGAGGAAGATACCTCCATTCCTGTTTTGCTGAGATTTATTTTTTATTTCAACTGTGAATGTATGTTGGATTTTATCAAATGCTTTTTCTGAGTTAATTGATATAAGCATATGATGTTTCATCTTTTGCCTGTTGGAATGGTGAATTACATGGGTTGATTTGACAGTGATGTCCACCCAGCCTTACATATCTGGAATAAATCCTACTTGGTAATGGTGTATAATTATATCAAAATACTCAAAAAAATTTTAGCACATCAAATATATATATATATATATATATGTGTATATATATATACATATATATACATATATATATATACATATATATATATGTATATATATATGCTGTAAGTCCATGAGGGATATTGGTCTGTAGTTTCCTTCTATACTTTGGTTTATCAGGGAACTATTAGCCTCATAAAATGAGTTGAGGGGATTTCCTTCCTCTTCTATTTATAGAAGAGATTCTGTAAAATTGGTGTTAATTCTTCTTCAAATTCTTGGTAGAATTATTCAGTGAAACCATCTGGGACCCAAGATTTCTTTTTCCCTTTTTTGGAACTTCAAATTATGAATTCAATTTCTTTAATATTTATAGGACTATTCAGGTTATCTATTTCATCTTGGTTGGATTTCCATAACTTATAGTTTTTGAGGATCTGGTCTGTTTCTTCTAAGTTCTCAAATTCAGGAGTGTAAGGTTGTTTGTAATATTATCTTATTATTCTTTTAATAACTGCAGTAGCTGTAGTGATAATCCTGTTTCACTCCTGATATTGGTGACTTGTGACTTCTCTCCTTTTATTTTCATCAATCGTGGTAGAGATTTATCAGTTTTATCGATTCCTTTTTTTTTTCTTTTGAAGGACCAGCTTTTGGTGTCATTGACTTTTCCCTACTGTTAACCTGCTCCAATTTAATTAATTTTTGTTTTTTATTACTTCTTTCCATCTGTTTGCTTTGGATTTATTTTGCTCTCCTTTTTCTAGTTTCTCGTGGTAGAAAGTTCGCTTATTAATTTGAAAATTTACTTGTCAATTTCATCTTTTTAAGGTAAGCCTTTGTCTGTAACTTTCCCTCTAAAAACTGTAACAGCTTTGTCTCACATATGTTATCTTTTCATTGTCATTTAGTGTTATATTTTTTAAATTTCCTTCAATTACCTCCTCTTTGACCCATGGATTATTTAGTAGTGTACTTCATTTCTAAGTGTTTGGAAATTTTTCTATCTTCTTTCTATTATTGATTTCTACTCTGATTCCATTATTATCAGAAAATATACTCTACATGATATGATTTCAACTTTTTTATAGTTGTTGAGGTTTTTCTGATGACCCAGAATACGTTTTATCTTGGTTACTGTTCCACGGGTACTTGAAAAGAACATGTATGCTGCTGTTGTTGGGTATTCTATGAATGTTATTTGATCTATTTGGTTCATGATGTTGTTCACTTCTTCTATGTCCCTGCCTACTTTCAGGTTAGTAGCCTATCAATTAAAGACTATGAAGCACACAAGTTCCCAACTACAACTATAGTTTTTTCTATTTCTGCTCACAGCTGTATTAATTTTTTTAAATTTATTTTTCAATTATAGTTGACATACGATACTATATTAGTTTCAGGTGTACAACATAGTGATTAGACATTTATATAACTTATGAAATAATCACCCCAATAAATACACTACCCATCTGACACCATACACGGCTATTACAATATTATTGACTATATCCCCTATGCTTTACGTTACCTCCCTGTGACTGTTTTTATAACTGGCAATTTGTACTTCTTAATCCCTTTCACCTTTTCACTCATTCCCCCAACCGTTCTCCCATCTGGCAACCATCAATTTGTTCTCTGTGTCTACGAGTTTTCTATTTTGTTCATTTGTTTTCTTTTTTAGATTCCACATATAGTGAAATCATATGGTATTTGCTTTCTCTGTCTTATTTCACTTAGCATAATACCCTCTAGGTCCATCCATATTGTCTCAAATGGCAAGATTTCATTCCTTTATATGGCTGAGTAATACTCTATGGTATATATGTACCACATCTTTGTAATCCATTCATTTATTGATGGACACTTAGCCAATGACATACCCAATAAAGTGTTAATACCCAAAATACGCATATATAAGGAACTCATACAACTTAACGTCCCCCAGAAGCAATATGATTGAAAAATGGGCAGAGAACCTAACTGGACATTTCTTCAAAGGGGACATACAGATGGCCAATAGACATATGAAAAAATGCTAAACATCACTGATCACCAGCTCCGTAATTTTTGTTTCATGTGTTTCGAAGCTCTGTAGTTTGGTCCAAACACATTTACGATGCTTGTATCTTCCTGGAGGATTGATCCTCTTATCATTCCATATTTTTCCTGATTGTCTCTAATAATTTTTCTTTGCTCTGAAGATGACTACCTGGAATTAATACAGCCACTCCTATTTTTGTACTTAATGTTTGCATTGTATATCCTTTCCTATCCTTTTACATTCAAAATACCTACGTCATTGTATTTCAAGTGAATTTCTTGTAGTCAGCATATGGTTGGATCATTTTTTTTAATTCACTAGGCTAGTCTCTATTTTTTAATTGGTGTGTCTTAGACCATTTATGTATAAGATATTTAGTGATAAGTTAGGGCTTAAGTCTGCCAATGTATGTCTTTTTCCTGTTCATTCCTGTTTCTCATTCCTGTTCTCTTTTCTCAAATTGCTGTGAGTCACTTTTTAAGTATACCTCTTTTTATTGTTTTCTTTATAGTTGCTCTAGTCATTATAAATATGTAACATCACAGTCTACTGATATCAGCATTTCCACTTCCAGTGAAATGAAAAAATTACTTTTAATTAGGTCCCTTTACTCTCCATACTTTTTAAAGGTAATTGTCTTAAGTATTTCCCCAACAAACATTGGATACCACGTCAACTGATGCTATAATTTTTGCTTTAACTATCAAATATGATTTAAGAATCTCCTGAAAATTAGCATACCCTATTATATTTACTCCTACTTTTACTCATTCCAATATTCTTTCCTTTCTGAAGTTTCATGTCTTTTTCTGTTATTTCCTTTCTGTTTGGAGAACTTGTCTAGCATTCTTTAAGGGTAGATTTCCTGGTAACAAATTTCATAGTTTTCATTCATCTGAGAATTTCTTTATTTCCTCATCATTCATGAAAGATATTTTCACTGAATATAGACTTCTGGGTTGACAGTTCTTTTCTTTCAGTACTTGAAAAATGCTATGCCACTTCCTTCTGGTCTCCATGATTTCACATGAGGAATTCCCTATCATTCAAATGAATAATTTAAGTAATATGCCCTTTCTCTCTGGCTGCTATCAAGTCTTTTATTCCCGGTTTAATTATATTTAATTATGATGTGTCTTGCATGGATGTACCTTTTTGGAATTTGCTCAGCCTCTTGAATATACATGTTTATGCCTTTCACTAATTTGGGGATGTTTTCAGCCAATACATCTTCAGATATCTATCTAGTCTCACTCTCTTCTCTTCTCTCCTCTCCTGGGACTTTCATGACATGAACGCTAGCTCTTTTGTTTTTGTTCCACATGTCCCTGGGATTCTTTTCATTTTGTTCCAGTCCATTTTCTCTCTGTTGTTCAGATTGGGTAGTTTCTATTGATCTGTCCTGACATTCACTGATTTTATCGCTGTTGCACTCTACTATTGAGCTAATCCAGGGAGTTTTCTATTTTGCTAACTGTATTTTTCAGTTCTATAATTTCCACTTGGCTCTGTTTTATAACTTCTTTTTCTTTGCTGAGATTTGCTATTTTTGCATTTGCTTCAAGAGAATTCCTAATTGCTTGTTGGAAACATTTAACAATTTCAGCATCTGATTCATGTCAATATTGGTTTCTGTTGATTGTCTTTTTTCACTCATGCTGTGATTTTCCTGGTTTTAGGGATAACAAGAATTTTTTTTATTGCATTCTGGGCATTTTGGATTGTATATTATGAGACTTTGAGCCCTATTTAATCTTTTTTTCCTTGGTAGTCAGTCTCTCCATTGAAGTGTAGCACAAGGGTCAAGTGGGTGTGGGTAGGATGCAAAATTAAGTTCCTGTTCGGCCCCACTGAAACTGTCTATGGTTGTCTCATTGGCACAGGAAAGGTATTATCTCAAAGGTTTTCTTTTTAGGCCACCCTTTTCCTAGTCTTTTAGCTAGAGGAAACAGGCTCTTCTTGTTTTTTTTGTTTGTTTGTTTGTGTTTTTTTTGTTTTTGTTTTTTTTTAATCTGTGCCTTTTGTTGGTTCAGTTGGAAGGCATCTGGATTGTTCTATTCAGGACATATGGGAATCAATAAATAAATCCAGGGAACTCACCTCCATGTCTTTAGTCTAGGCAGTTCACTTTCTTTCCACCTTGTAGAGTCTTCCTATACTTACTTATTGGTTTATGCAGAGGGATTTTTAGTTCTAAGGGGGAAAGTCTAATTGAAATGTAGCTACTCCATACTGCCAGAATCAGAGTTTGGATTAATTTTTATGTTTTTAAAAATATTCCAGTCTTCAATACCCATAAATTCAAAGGCACTTTTAAATAAATTCTTAGCCCACCTTCTCTAACAATTTTTTCATTCATAAGACTTTGTATCTCCAAACATCAAACTTCCCCTTGATCATTTCTGAAGTTACCTAAAGGAAGGCCTTGATCATTTTAAGCATCTTTTCTATTTAATATAAGCACAACCACTGGACACCTATTTGAGGCTTGAAAGATATTCCAATGCTACTATACTGAGAACGGGATGGAATCCAGACCCAGGCAATGCCCAAACAAAGGGAAAGTCCCTAAAGAAACTTCCCGGTAAGTTTATGTCATTTTTTCCTACCTTAGCCTAGAAAATGTTCATAAACAAACACTCTCTGGATACACTTGTTCTTTGAAGGACAATGTACCTGTTTCTCTCTCCTAAAAACGCTTCTTATGGTGTTTCTTCCCCGCAAATTGAAGCTTGGATATTAACTCTGCTATAATTTTTCCTTCTCACTCGGTTTCCCAGTTGTAATTAATTTTTTTCAATCCTCTGTTGTTCACTCTCTCAGCGATGCCCAAACCAAGTGCTTCTACCACATGCATCTCACATAGCACCAATGCCACTCCCTGCCCATTTGGGCCAGTGGTTCTCCCAAGTAAGCATAGTATCACACAGAGGCCTACCTTGGCCGCTGTCCTCGGCCACCTCACGAGGGCTGCTCTCCAAGGGAGGAGCATTATTTTATTGTCCCACATAGCATGTACAACAAAACAATGGGAGTAATGGCAGCTCTGTGTCCCAGGGGTGTGACATTGTTGCACTCACAGCTATGCTTTCAGCCTGAATTGTCACCGGGCTCTGTAGCAGTGATGTTGGTAGTTGTGGTGGTTGTTCTGACAAATTTAAAGATAGCCAAAGGGACACAAGATTTATTTTCTAGAAATCTATTGTGGGTATTTTCCTAGAATGCTCACACTGGAAGGAAAACTTCCACCCCATTTCTTAAGGCCCTCCTGTATCCTATCTTCCTTTTGTTCTACAATATTTATGGACCAGGCAACGCTGGGAGCATTGAAGATACAGCGGAGAGCCGACATTGTTCCTATCCTTATAAAGCTTACCTTCTGACCTGGGAGACAAGTTACCCCAATAGCTACCCCAACAAGTATTTAATCAATTGTATTAAATGCAATAATAATATAACAAGTGGCTTCAATTTTCTTTAAGATCTCAGCAAGTCATATTTTTTCAGTGGTGTCAACACAGGTGTCAAGCAAAAAAGAGGATGTGCGTAGAGCAAGAAAAAAGAAAAAAGGAAATGCAATTGTTTTAGAATTCGCAAGCATTTGAACTCAATGTCATTATTTTACTGTCATGATTTCATTTGTACCTTTTCCTAAATGTTCTCCATGCTGGGTTCTGAGGCCCTCAATGAAAGAGCAGTACATCTGATGAGCTTCTAAAAACCAGGCATGAATTATTATAAGCGATTCCCCATGAGGGAGGCAGGAGGTACCCGGACCCCCGACGCGCCCACCCAGCAGCGGGCCCTACCTCCTTATTTGTCCTGTCGGCTTGCACCAGCGTTCCGTTCAGGCAAGGTTCCACGTAGTGAAGCTCTTCGTTATACTGCGAAGGGAAGAAAGAGCCAAGAAGAAACAGTTAAGCATTGGAAGAGTACTACATAATTTAAGGACACACACACACAAACAAAATAGCAGTGTGATCACAGGCTCAATTCACTCACATAAGCTGACTTTCTCAACTGGTGCCCCTATAGAAAATCACGCTTAAGTGTCCAAGACAGACTTCATTCTTTTCTTGTTTGAAGAAACTTCTAGAGCACATGTTGGTGTAGGGCAGTGTTCAGATTGTGCCCAGTTACATGACAATCCTTCAGGGGTGGCTCCAAACACTGGGGCCCCCTGGGTATGACTGACAGCACATAGCCCAGGTGGGATCTAGAGAGCATCCCACCCCTGGGCAGATAGAGCGCTAGCACCTGTCTTTGGCTTCACAGAGCCAAGGGAATCACATGCGGGTCACGTGTGCGGGTCACACGTGTGTGAGGACAGACTGGAGGAGTGCCCTTGATGTCCCCCAGTTCCCCCAGGAGGTTGTGTGGGTTTGGGCAGGACGTTCCTCATGCACAGTGAGACCACCTTCCACAAAGGCCAGTGCCGGCCTTCCAATCATTTTTAAGCCCAGAATACCCAGAATAAGACCATTCGTTTTTATCCAAAGCCCACAAGTAGGGTGTGGAAATGTGAGTGTTCTTATCTCCACTTCTCACTTCAAACACGATTCTCTGCACTGTAGCTAGGCTGGTCCTTTCAAAATATAAATCTGATGATGTCACCTCTTGTCACGCCCATTCACTGCTCCCCATTACTCCTCCGAGGAATCTTCCCGGGGGTCTACAACGCTCTGGCCACTTGGCATCTGTTGACCGCTGTAGAATCTTCACTCGTTAGTCCTCCCCATGAAGTCAGCACCAGCCAGCCCTATTCCCTTCCTGTCCTTCCCTGCAGCCTTGCAGCACTGGGCCCTCGGCCTCGAGCCCTCACTCCGGCGTCTCCCCGCTGACCCCTGGCCATCCTCTGCGTCATCTCATTCCTGCGTCCTCTGGGAAACAGCCCCTGGTGCAGGTGAGGCTCCTCTCACGCTTATTCCCAAATTCTACTGATCTGGGGCCTGGATCCCTCACCCCAGGGTGAGGCAACATTGTTACAGCCCATGTCGGGTCAGGTGTATGCCACGTGACAAGCCCAGGGCTGGGCCCATGAGAAGTGCCCGAGAACAGTTTGGTCAATGAGAGTGTCATGGCATTTCCACTTCATTGATCAAAGGCCCAGCCCGTATCTCCAGAGGGAAGGAACCGGAACTCTCTCTCACAGGCCCAGATCTCGCACGAAGTCCGGCTAAGGAGTTTGGACTTCAAGTCTGCGGCACCAAGGAGCATGGAGGGCTGTGAGCAGCGGAGTGAATGCAATAGAGATGAGCTTGCGACAACTGCTTAGACACACCGCAGGGAGAGACTGAACAGGAGCAGACCTGCAGCTGCTGCAACAGCGACTAAGACGCAGCAGGTTTCACACGCCGAGATGCTTGTAAGCAAATCCTAGTATCAGCAGTTGACTGTAATTGAGAACTTCCTTCATCTAGACATAGGCTGGACTTCATCCACAGACTAGTTCAGCCTCACGTGCGAAGTGCTTCCAATTACTCTCCCTTTACAGATGGGGAAACCGAGGTAGAGCAAGGATGATCAACTTGCCCAAAGTTACCAGGGAGTACATAAGGGGAGGCGTCCAGATTCAAACCCAGGCAGTCTAACTTCATAATTATTGGTCTCAGGACGTCAAGACCCAATTTCTCCTCTTTGGCCCCCAGGTCTCTGCTTCCCATCAGTCTGACTTTTGCTCCTTCTGTAACCTCCGTTCTTAGTCTAGTCATATAAAGGCATTTGAAAAAGTATAGTTCAATGGTCTTAGAGCTTAAATCTCCTCTGATGAGGCATGGAGAAAAAATACATTTGTGTAATTCTCAAATTTAGGCCATTGACACATGGGAGTGCAACTTTTCATCAACAAATGGAACATCATCTCAGGATCCAGAGAGCAAATGCAATCCAAGCTGAAGAACAGCTTCTCCGAAGTTCTTAGTTTATATTGGTCTGACACTGGAAGTTCCTGGAAAAGTAAAAAAAAAAAAAAAAAAAAAAGCCCAGCCATTCCGCTCTCCTACCGCCCCTGTTGACTGATTTGGTCCAGGGTAACAATATATCCATTCTTAAAGCCTGAAGCATAATCAGGCTTAGCCCATCACAGCTACCCGGCCACCCTCTGCTGGACACATGCTTCCATAGCTTGTCTTAGCAGCTAGTGGTGGTGAAGTGACTTAGTCTCCGCCAATAAAACATAAAGGGTAGTTTTCTGGGCAGTTTCAATGATTTTCTTTTTCTTTTCGTTAAAGGAAAACTTCTACATCTACTGCTTTCCTTCTCACTTGGGATGCAATTATGCAGTTACGACAGTCATTTGCAACCATGAGGTGACAAGATTAAAAATGGAGAGCAAAGTTCAAGGAAGACAGAGCAGGGAGATGGAGCCGGAGAGGGTTCCCGATGACCCTGTGGAACCACTGACCCAAAACTGCAGCTGCCCTCCTGCAGGCTTCTTCCATGAGACTATGAGATGCGGATATGCTGAAGCCACCTTTATTCAATTGTTCCATAACTTGCCACCCAAAACTTTCCAAGTCCATTTTCCAGGTAAATTTACAAACGTCATCTGCATTCGGCCTAATACACACTCTCAAAATTGATTTTTGGGGTTGGACAGTCTGAGCTGGGAGTCAGGATACAGGTCCAAGTGTGCCACGTACTCACTGTGTGGCCTTGGGGAAGTCACTAAACCTCTCTGATCCCAGGTTGTTATGTATAGGAAGGTGCTAATTCATCTTGGGTTTACTCTCCAGGTCTCCCTGTGAAGACCCAGTGGGACAATAGACTTGAAACTGCTTTGCTAATGAAAAGGCCTGTGCATGTGGGGGGGGGGGGGAAGGGGGTTGCAGAGGGGACTTTAAAGTAAAGAAGACCAAGAAGTTCTTGCCCTCATCAGGGAGGAACATGTGCAGTAATCAAAACCATGCTCGCCGTCACTGTGTGAGCCGGGGCCACAGTGGAGGGATCTGCTCTTCTGAACCCCCGCCAGCTTGTTAGTGGCATCATCCAAGCTTGCAGTTGACTAATTTCTCTTGACTGCATCAGGATAAAGCTATGCTGAGCAATCTGGTCTGTATCACCAAAGGGAGCTGGGTTCAGCCGTCTGTGTGAGGGAATGGTGCACGCCAGGCAGCTGTGCCAAGGAGGCCCAGTGACTGTGCACGCTCACCACGCTACCCACAGCCCCTCCCGAGGGGGGTACCAAGGGCACCCTGCATGTGAAAATGCTTCTCGGCTCCCAACAGCTCCCCATTTGGAAACCTTGCCGTTCTGCATTTTTATGGATGTTCCCTGGATTTCTACTTTGTGAAACTGTAATGTGGGATGGCCAAATCAATTTACAACTGGAGATCTGGTCACCTAAGCCCTTAGAAAGTGTTCTCCTTCATCCTCACTTAAACAATCAGATATCAACAGTCTAAGAAAGAAAAGGATACGATGTGCATTATCACTAACCAGATGAAATTTTCTTCTGCCATTTGCTTTTGCTCCTTCCTGCTACCAGGATTGAACCCTAAAGAGGAACTCCACCAAAGTGGTAGGTTGTTCTTGCAAATTTCTGGGAAATGGGAAGAATCTCTTAGCAGAACAGGAGAGGGCCCAGGCAGCCCACCAACCACATGGTAAGGATATGGACAAAGAATTTTCACCCCTTAAGGAGCTTAGAAATGGCCATATAGACACAGGACCCATTGGTTTCCTTCTACCCTTCCCTTTCCTGGCTCTTCTCCTCTAATTCACAGAAGGGTAGAGCAGTAGAGCTAAAGCCTGAAGCAGACCGGCTGGCTCTACCACAAACTAGCTGGGTGAACTTGTCCAAGGCATTTCAGCTTTTTGAGTCTTACTGTTTATACTGGGTATTATCACTGTACCTCCTTCCTGATCTCACAGTGAGGACAGAATGAGATAATTTAGTCAAGAGCCAAGACAGAACCTGGCATGTAAGAAAGAGAAAGAAAGCAGCTAGTGCACGTGCACACGAAAGAAAGAAAATACATACATGAGTGTGATGAGTGCTACACTGAGACAGACTGACGGGTATACTCTCCACCTGGAGCTCGTACTAGCTAAGTAGGAAGGGGGTGCAGGTGATGGCAATGATCTCCCCTTTGGAACAGTGCTCACATGCCCCTGACCTCCTCCAGAGAGCACAGACTCTGCATTTGCTGGAGAGAAGGGCTTCACCAGGAGACACAAGTGACTGCCTAAAAACCTGAGAAGGAAACCACCATGGTGAAGGGACATACACTGTCCCACTCCGTGCCACACTCTGAACCCTCTCAGTGACTGGGATCTTTGGCAAACTGGGAGCTGAGACAGTGCAGCCAGCTTACTGCCAAATCCCCTCCCAGGAAGGCATCTGCCAGGGAACCCTTTGTGCCTGTGTTTGCTCACTGAATATTAACTAAGCACCTGCTATATGCCAGGGACATCAAATACTGGCTAAATGTGCACATGATCGTCATTGTGGAGTGATCATGAACCACTTTTTCTTGCTTTCATTAGTAAAAGAATATGTTCATTGTATCTGAACATAATGTCTGCTTCTCCTTTTCATGATAAAAAGTGCTTATCTGCGATGCTGTACTGGTCCATCCAAAACCAAAAACAGGCCTGAGATAAACCCATGATCTTCATCACGGGAACTGACCCTCCCTCTCCAACCACCAAACTCTACTCCCTGCAGCAAGGGACACATCACTACCCTCCTTTTCCTTCTTTTTGCCCCATCTCTGTAGGCATTCCCTCTCTTTCCCATTTTAAAGATACAGCAAAATCCTCAATGGGAATTTTAATGAAGATCTAAAATAGGAAAGGTGAGTTTTAAGTTTCACTAAATGAATGGCTAGAGGGATCTAACAGCAAAGAACAAACAGCTGGACTCGCCCACCAAGAATCATGCGCCCTTCAGCATTGGTGTGGAATCATGCATGTCACACACTGGCTCATGCAAATCACAGCCCAGGGGCCAGAGAGCAGAGGACGGCTGACTCTGGGTTCTGGATGATACTGAAAACTGAACCCTGCTTAGTATCAGAAGCTGGATTTGATCGAAGAAAGCAATGGAACTTTCAGGCCTAACAGAAGATCTTTAGTTGCCTTTAAAAGAGAGTGAGGGAAGACCTAACTAAGAAGGGAGAGACTTTAGGACAACATGTCAACACATCGCCCTGGAGCTGGGACTCCTTCCACGTCCTCCACTGCCTCCAGATGAAGTCCCAGTCCCTCTGTGTGGCTGACCAGACGTGTTTGACCTGACCCGACCCTCTCAATCCAATCCCATTCTATTCACCAATACCCCCATCCACCTATTCTACCTCTTACATACACCCCAATTCCAATATGTCCAGGTATGAACTCCTGTCAGTCAATCCAACCAGGCCAGCATTTCCTGGGGATAGGAGAGGAGTTACTACAACCCGCAAACAGCACTTTTCTCTGTAATTCTCCTTCCTCCTGCCCTATCTCACTGCACATATCTGACCAATGCCCACCTATCTTAAAGGTTCACGTAGTCATCACTCAGCCAAGAAGCCATCACTGAGTCCCCAGTGGGTTACATGCCCCATCTCTGTGCTCTCCCGGCCTCCCTCGCTGCCCTTCTCCAAGACAGCACTAGCCACACCCCATTGGGAGCAGCTGCTTCCTGTTTGCTCCCACACCCAGCTCTCACACACAGGAAACATCGATGTCCTCAAGGGAAGAGGACTTGCTTTCCTTATTTACAAAGACAGCCCCAGGACTTACTCAGCACTCAACAGTATTTGCTGAATGAATAAATCATCAGAACAAGAAACGAAAAAGCAAAATTGGAGAGAAGTTTACTGATAGAAAAGAAGAACAAAGCCTAGAAAAAAAGTTGATACAGAGACAAAAAAAAAAAAGAAGAGAGAATCTCTACTGCTTCCAAAAAACAGATAAACAAAAAGTAAAGGAAGTAAGTGGGTATATTTTAGAGAATCCTACATTCCACAGAACCCCACAGAATTAGAATGTTGGCATGCCATACAATGCAAGAAAACTAATGTAGAATTACTGGAATGCCATTAAATACTTTTATGGTTTTATTGGTGCACTTTTGATTAAATAACCTTTCAAAAGAAAATATGTAGGGATTATGCAGTGAAGCAGATGAACCCACAATATTTTCACCAACACAAGGAATCCCAGAGATCTTTTGCATTATAAAAGCTTCTTGTGTAATTTGAAACACGACTGGACATAATTAGTAGTACAGAACAAATGAGCACTGAAAGAAAATACCATTCTCATACTTTTAATACGGAATCGATTACTTTAAAAAGCAAATCCACAGCAGGCAAAGCACTGGAGAAACGGTTTTAAAGCAAATTCTGCAAATTAAAACCAGGGCACCAGAAAGTTCTGGGTTGAACTAACAAATGATGCTCTTCTCTATTCAACTCTGCACAAGCGCGGCTGCAGGAGGCATTTAAATTGATTTAACAATATCAGCCCAGTTAATACTGTATTCATTTAATGCATAGCTCTTGACTTCTGTAAAATCATTTTTCAAATTTCAGCATCAGACAGGACAGAATTAGCACCCTCATTTTTATGATAATATTGTTAATTTAATGCATGGCTTGAAGTTAGACTTCAAAGTGAATCAGAAAAATATGCCTTCACTCTCTCCTCAGAGACATCTCTCTTCATGCACCAGTGGTTTGACCTTAAAATTTAGCGTCCAATACGCAGTCACTCTCATATTTCAACTATCCTTTTATAATTCAATCATTTAGTTCATCAGTCTTAGATAGATTTTGTAATACCCTGCCCATGAAAGCTAAAACAATTTTTAACATTACCTTTTCATGTTTATTCTCTGTAAAGACCTTCATTGGAAGATTTCAATATAATACATAAGCTGCATTTAGCAACGAACTTAATACAAAGATGCAAAAATGACTGGAATAGCCAAGGAAAGCCTTTTCCACTATTTAAATCTCCCTCTTCCCTTCCCAATTATGGCACTGAAAATCAAATGGCAATGATGAATCACATGTGTACAAGCAAAAACCTACAATGCACGAGGGCTTCCAACACTGAAAATAAAGACTGCATTCTATACTTTCTCTCTAAAACACTGAAACGTCTCCTTAAACATCTACCCAGCAAGCAAGAGAAAGCTAACAGTGTAATGAAGGGTGAAATGATAATGTCCTCTCCCGTGCACGGAAGCCAGCCCACAAGAACAATGTACTCAGACTGCCAAGGCATTGTAGATGGAGTTTCAAATATTCCAGCCCCTTGCATTTAGAATAGCCTGCAGTGGGGGTGCCCCTCTAGACAGAGGGTAGTGACCATTCTAAAGAAACTAAAGACAAACTTACACCATATTCCTGGAGCAACTTTGCCACTGTGAAAACAGGAGGTGATGGAGAAAACCAAAACAAAACAGCGCCACACTTTGGAAAGGCAAAATTGGTGAAATACACTTAGGATTGGGAGAGAGAATTAAAGGGAAGAAGGCAAATGAAGATTTGCCAATTACAAATCTCCCATTTAGGAACTCAAAATGTTGGTGTTATGGACTCAATGTTTGTGGCCCCCCTAAATTCCCAGGTTGAAGACGACCCACCAAAGTGGTGGTACTTGGAGATGGGGCTTTGGGATGTAACCAGGGTTGGATGAGGTCATGCGGGTGGGGTCCTCGTGATAGGATCACGCCCTTATAAGAGGAGACCTGAGAGAGCTTGCTCACTCTGTTTCTCTCTCTGTGAGCACATACAAGGAAAAGGCCACATGAGCACACAGAGAGAATGAGGCTGTCTGCAAGCCAGAAAAGGAATCCTCACCAGAACCCAAACCCTTCCTGACCTTGATCTTGGACTTTCCAGCCTCTTGAACTGAAAGAAAAATAAATTTCTGTTGTTAAAGCTACCCAGTCTATGGTATTTCATGACAGAAGACGGAGCTAATACAGTCTCTAAGTGCGTAAACATTATAACCTACTTAGCAGACATTCCGATAATACCTATGTGCATGTCCTTCAGTACAGCAATTTCTCTTCTAGATTTTATTCAATAGAAGCACACCCAACCCTACAAAAATATGTGCACGCGTCCATTCACTGCAGCATTCTTGTGTAGAAAAGAGATGAGTACAGCATAATGTCCAGCAAAAAGAACAGGTTAAAAAATTAACGTCAACCATAGGTGACAGAATACACTGCTCGTCAAATACACGTGATTACAATGTGAGTATAAGAGCAAGTTGCTGAATATTCTCTAAAATATGATTCGATTTTTGTGGGAAAATTATGTACGTTCCTATACATAGAAAAATTCGGAAGAATATGTGCCAAATGAAAAGGGAATGGGAACATTTCCGAATTGTTTAAATTTTTACATATGTTGCCTATATTAAAAACAATCAACATGTAAAAGTCACTGTTAATTAGTGGTTCCTTTTATGACCTCGGGTTTTTTATATAAATCCACTAACATATTTGATCCATTTCCTTACCCACTAGGGGAACAGAATTCACGATATTAATATAGAGGCTTCAAAAAAAAATGTTCAGAGTATCTTTCTAGTTATTGAAATAATAATGCATATAATCTTAAAGCTGATCATTTATGTTGAAAACTAACAAACAGATGTACAATGAGAGTTAATGGGAATTCTAATGGGTTTCTTTATATAGCGGGACAATTTGGGGTAAAAAAATTTTTCCTTGATGTTCTATACTAACTGGCATGTCTACTTTTAATTATCTTAAGCACCCTCTCTTCATTATTGAGTTGACACCGTTTGTATATCTTAATGAACTTAGAGATTATTTCAATCGATTTCTTTTGTTAACAGAACAATAAATCCTGACTGATAAAGGATTCGGGATGTAATTAGTTAGCTCTTCTTATTATGCAAATTTCTGATATGTCTGTAATGAGTAATTAAAGATTAATAAGAAAGATAGTCTCAAATTAGTTGCTTTTAATCTGTAAATGCTGTAGGATCCGTGGGGATCAGACCACATTTGCATATTCACAGTGAGACTGGGAACTAGAGTAACTTCTCTTGATTTGGAAACCCAAAGTTCTAACTGAGTGTCTCCTTGGAAAGAACTGTCCCCTTGGCCATAGAGTTTCACAGTAAGATGGTTGAGCGGTTCAACTTACATTCCCTTCACTTCAGCTAAGGAAGCCAGAGGAGGTAAAGCCAGACAGTTTCTGAGTCCCCACTGTGCCACTTTTTCTGGCTATGTGACCTTAAGCGAGTTGTTTCTACAGTTTGGTGCCCGTGTCTCCATGGCACTTAGCACAGAGTTGGGAGAAGATCCAATGAGAGAATCCACATAGGACATTTAGCAAGGGGCTTGCACACAGTGGGCACTCTATGGAAGGCAGCTGCTCACATCATCCATTCAACACGTATTTAAACTCCTACTATGTGCCAGGCACTGAAGATAGTTCCATAAATGAATGAGACTAACCCTAGCTCCCGTGGAATTTATGATTCTTTCTTTTCCCTTTCTTCTTTAGGGCTTTTCAAAATATGAAGCTAAAATCATCATGCCCTGTGGTTGTGTCCTTTTGCTCAGAGTTTCATCAGAAGCACATGTAGGCAGGACACTAACTCAAGAAAACCCAATGTCATTTAAACGTCCCTGCCCTCCGCCTAGCAAATAAAAGTGGGTGTCATGCCCATGCAGAAGGCTGTCCAGAAATGGGGTCCTTGATGACACATTCTGCTCAGGGGCTCAAGGAAGCCAGGAGGCCACAGCAACAGCGTTCTTAGAGCACACCCACACCACTCTTCAAATAGATCCCCTTCTTCCATACGCTACCGCTGGCCATGCCTCTTGTGCACTGGCTCAGCTAATCCTGGCAGCAACCCTGTGGGCGATGTGATTATACAAGCTTCCAGCTGGCGGGCTAATGATCAGACTCAAGTGCTTTGCCCCAAGACTGCAGCTGTATATGGCAGAACTAGGATTCAAAACCTACGTCCCAACTCCAAAGCCCAACTCACCACGCTGCCTCCCCTGCCTATTTGCTGCCACACCAGGTCCCCCATCCAGGTGAGCTGACAAAGCACAGGTGACCCCATGCACTGGGCTAAGTACTCAAGGAAACAAGGCTCACGGTGGCTATGATCTTTGAGAAAAGAGTGGGAGGAACGCAGGGGACGTGATGAGAATCATACCAGAGAAGTGGGGAGAAGAGGAAAGAGAACTGGAGACAGAAAGCTGAATCAGTACTCATTCCAGAGAGGCTGTTACTGCCCAGGCTTGGTTTCTGGATCTCCCACTTCCCAGGTCCGTGACCTCAGGCAAGTTACAAACACTCCTAGGATCTCAGCAGCTTCGTTGGGGAAAATGCGAGAACCACCCCTACCACCTAGAGTTTGTGTGAGGAACAAAGATAATGCAAATATGAAGAGTAAACTAAATGGCACACAGGAGGCACTTAATAAATGCCGCTTTGGTTTCTGAAGCCGAGATAGTGTGCTCTGAGTCTTCAACTGTTCTCCACATTTTAGTCATTTGATCATTATCATTATCATTACTATCAAGATAAAGTTAATTTCCACATGAGAAAATCTAGCAATTTGATGAAAGTGTTCCTAGGCCCGATTCCTAAGTTCTGAAAAGGCTGCCTCCCCAGGAAAACCAAATCTGCTGCTACTCTTCCGGGGGACAGAAGCTGCCTGCATGGCCGGTAGAGGAAATATGCTCAACTGCACTACAAGTTCCCAAAGCCCCTTGCTTATCAGGATCCAGTGAACTCACAGAGGACTCACTGGGCCTCTGAGGCTGTGTACACAAAAGCAGTCACAGTGCAACCATTACTGCTAACAGATCCGAGGCACCCCAAGTGCACAGAAAGCCCCAAACAGCCACACTCACAGCAATTATGTTGAAGAAGTCATCATCCCCCAGCGTGTCCAAAATAGATGAGACCGTTTGCTTGGCGATAGTCAGACGGAGACCCTTCATGCTGCCACTGACGTCAACTAAAATGACCACGTCTTTCGGAGAAGTCGCTGCCTGGATGTACCTAGACCAGCGGAAAATGAAGTAGAAATGAATCCTGAACCTCCCTCCCTGCAAGGTTTCTCTTTAAAAAAAATAACTGAGCCGTGTTGACCATTTCCTACCATTTTCGGTTCCTGCAGTCAAAGGCGATGACTCCATTCTCATCTGGTTCCCATTTAATCCCTAGAAGAAAAATGGAGTTGTAAGAAACCCCGAAACTTCAAATATTTATTCATAGCATTTCAAGGCTGCTCTGCTTTGCTGATTTAACGGACAGGGTGAAAAATCACATGCAAAGACCAACCCTGGAGCTCCTCACATGCTCCATCACATGTAGGGCCATACGACGACAGCAAAACGCCCTGAGCTCACGTGCTCCAAGACCTGCTGGAGAAGGGTGACGTGTTTGCGACGCACTGTCCATTAAGAAAGGACACGAGTCCAGTCCCTTCCCATGGCAATAATAAAGTTAGCCAAGGTCTCTTCTCACTGTCCCTCAAGTCATTAGACCGAGTGGTGTCATTCATAGATCTCCGGGCAGAGTTGGGCCCCATCCCCGGACCTGGGCAAGGTAATCTCTATTGCGTAGTGGGTAGAAAGCATTTGATATGTTTCTATCTCAGAATATGCACAGGTGTGTTCCCTCCTCACTCCGGTTTTGAAAATCAGGAATTTGGGCCTGGCTTTCCACAATGAAATGAAATGAAATTCCCCTAATTATACTATACAATGAAGTTGGAATTTCAGGCTTTGAAGAGCCTGAAACACTGGAGAGTTTTCCCGGTGTGCAAAATGGGACTCAACACCCTTAGTCACATGGTTTGCAGACAGGTTGGGAAATGTCCCAGGTGTACGGTCTATATTTACAACTTAGTTTTTAAAAATAAAATTTCATTTAAAAAGAAAAGTGTTTGCTGCCTAAAAGTAAGATAGGAAATCATTGTTTTCAACCATCAGTGCTGCTTAGGGATGGAGGATTTGAAACATAGACTTTGGAGTTAAGAAAATTAGGAAAGAAAAATTACGGCTCAGGAGAAAATGATGGCTCGGAATATAGCACTGAGAGTCTCCATTCCAATTAATAACGGCCAGCTTTCTGGACCACACTGCGCTAATAATTGGCAAATGCTTAAGATAACATCCCCAAATTGTTACACAGAGACCTGTGAGATGGCAGTTTGTAACTCAAAGAACCATGTTGTTCTGTCCCCCTTATATCTACATTTCCCACCTGCAAATGTGCCTAAGTTAAAGAGTTCCCTGTAACAAATCAGAAAAAAAGAAGCATGAGAAGCCATTGCCAATGGAAGGTCATTAGGAACAAAGATAAAACAAAACGGACATGATATTGTACACTAAGGGACAAAGACACAATTTGTTTGAAACACATTTGACACTGCTTTGCAGAGAGCCAATATAGCTGGGATCACACAGTTTTGACACATAATGCAATTACATCCATGGCGAGGCTAGGGGATGTTCCAATTTATAATTCTACAAAGAATTGCTTTGAGTTCAATACTGTGTTTCCTCAAAAATAAGACCAGGTCTTATATTAATTTTTGCTCCAAAAGACGCATTAGGGCTTATGTTCAGGGGATGTCCTCCTGAGAAAACATGAGAGGGCTTATTTTCCGGTTGGGTCTTATTTTCAGGGAAACATGGTATAAAGATATTTTTTTTTAAATGTTTTGACTCATGGTAGGCATTAATGGATGTTTTTGAGTTGAATGATGGAAAGTGTTCTTAGACCAGGAGCACATGTGGCCATCCTCCACTCCGCCGCCCACTCTGCCGTCTGTATGCGCCACTGGGAGGAGAAAATGTACAGTTCTCTTTTACTGCCCCAGCATTCAGGCCAAGGCCTGAGGGAAAGGAGTTAATGACAGTCCATGCTCTCCTTTTGGACTGAGATCATTTCCATGTAAATGGGCTTGTAACTCCTTCCCAGTGCTGCTGAAACAGTGCTTTTTGAAAAGCTGATATGACATAGTCCGCTGGGTCAACCTGTAAGGGGTACAATTCCAGAGAGAAACTGGATCAAATGGGATGACCCCAGACCCTTTTGTCTCTGAATCACAATGTTCATGAGACGCCAAGCACTCTGCCAGTTGATGGACCCACAGCCGTGACTGAGAAAGATGGGCCTAGCCTCCGCCCCCGACCTCAGGAAGCCTCACATCCAGCAGACAGGCCGACACTAGGTAAGAAATCACAAGAACCAGAGATGTCAGGAAGAAGTAGCTCAGACTATGTTAGTGTATGAAGGTGATTCTAATTCCTAATGTGAACAAGACATCTTCTTTGAGCTGAGAGCAGAATGATGGTGTATTAGTTTTCTAATATAGAGAGAGTCCCACAACCTGGGTGGCTTAACAGAAATGATTCTCTCATAGTTTTGGAGGATAGATGTCCAAAATTAAGGTGCTGACAGGGCCATGCTCCCTCTGAAGGCTCTCGGGAAGAATTCTTCCTTGCTTCTTCTTAGCTTCTGGTGGCTGCCAGAAATCCTTGGTATTCCTTGAATTGTGGCTACACCTCTCCAATCTCTTCCTCCATCTTCACATGGCTATCTTCCCTCTATGTCCCTGTGTCGTCTCCTCTTATAAAGGCCACCAGTCATCTTGGATTTAGGTCCCATCCTAATCCAGTATGATCTCACCCCGTCTTACCTAATTACATCTACAAAGACCTGATTTTCCAAGTGGAAATCGGGTCTTTGTAGATGTAATTAGGTAAGACGGGGTGAGATCATTCTGTCACATTCTGGGGCTCCAAGCGGACATGAATTTCGGGTGGAAACACTATTTAACTATTAGGATTAACTATTTAATCCTACCTGTGGGTAGGATTTGTAGAACATGTGAGGGTGGCCACAGGGTGAAAAATACCCCAGGCAGAGAGAACAATGTTTGCAAAGCTCCCGAGGCTGAGAAGAGTGCAAGTTCAAGGAACAGAAGGAATGCCGGTGTGGCCAAGCACAGAGAACGGCTGTGCCACAGGAAAGGATGACGGCAGGAACCTCGAGGCCCAGGCCCTCCCAGTCAGGACATTAATATTATCTAAGACCACGTACAACTTCATGATCCCCTTCAGCACATGCAAAGGAACAGTAGAGCCATATAACACTGTCCGAAAATCAAGCCACACACTGCCAGTATAATTCCACGTGGCAAAAGGATTTAAGACTGTCCAAAAAAGCTAAGAAAAACTACAACAAATAGCACGGTAAAAATTCAAGTATCTTTTTGGCCTCGGAATTTCTTTCTGGTTGACACTCATCTCCGCTTTTCATAACCTCCACCTCTAACAAAGGGTGTCTTGGTCCACTGCTTCTCTTCTCTCTTCAGTGCCAAATCTTTTTCATAAAACTTCCCTGGCACTGCCAATGACATCCAAGCTATTTCCATAACCCACCACCTGAACCAACACTAAATATCCCATTGCAACCTGGGATTTCTCTTCCCTATCTCAGAGTAAAAAGTCCAGATAGATGCGGAGAGAAAGGAAGGAAAATCAAGAGGTACCAGATGCAGGTTTATCCCTAACTGGATAAGTTCTGCCCAATTCCTTCCTCAACAAATTGTTTTTCACTTGGCCGAAAATCTAAAGTTTGAAGAACTTTAAACTTTAACAAGATTTTAAATCTCTTCCAATATAACTTTCGCTCTAAAACAGCTGATCTATAATGAAATGCCAACTTCTAATGTGAGTTGAGCTGCCGTCCAATTGGGCCTAAGGTATCTTCTGCTACATTGGCTGTGCATGTCTCCAGAAAACAAACAAACAAAAACTCCTTCATTCAACCAATGCCATTTCCCTTAACAATCTCTTGAGCAATCCTTCACCATGACAAATGAGTACGTAACAAAAGAATTGCTATGAAGATTATGAACTGCGACTTCCCATGATCATTCATCGGGGTGGCCCTGTTGAGCTGTCAAGAAGAGAACTCCAATATGAACCACACGTTATCCATTGCTAAACCTGAGCTTGGTGAGGAAGATGGGCAAGAGAACAAACACAAAGCAATGCTGTGCACAGAACCGACACTTGATATACGAGTATGACTAGCCAACAGCTTGCCTGAGTCCACATTTGCAGATTTACTTAGCCATCTGTTCCCCTCCTCGTGACTATACTGTGCCCCAGCTTTCACTTTCATATGGCACAGAAATCATGACAGAAGGTTAAGAAAATAAATTCCCTTTGTGATCATCAAGCCTTCTACTGGAACAAGCTCCCTGAGATGTGGCTCTGGGATGGTGAGAATCTGATGTTGGAGAAATGACTGAGCCTCTTACAAGCATCATACATAAATTTAATTAGTGTCCTATATTTGATTAGATATTGATCTCTCCATGCTGTACGGCCAGTTTTCTCTCCATATAGTTAAGGACTGTTAAATACAGGGAACTGTCAGCCAGCCATATCATTTTGGATAAAGGTAAGAATTGGCCAAAACAGGAAGGATGGCTCAGCTCTGGTGACCCTATCCAGGTAGAAACTGGGACAGACACAGGATTTTAAAATCATGAACTGGACGAGGCTCCCAGGTAAAAGGCTCACTGTGCAGGTATGAGTCTGCCTTCTGGGAGATGGTGAGCCTGGAGAACCCTACTAACCATAATGAGCCATCACTATGCAAATGGTAAACAGAGGGGACCTCCAGTGTCCAGGGCTTGGTGGATATTGGGATCGAACGGGTGAGAGCTTAGAAGGACTCAGAGAAGAGGAAGCGATGGGGAAAAGAAAGGGACCATGACTCTCTACTGTATCTATGCCAGTTCCCTGCTTTTTCACTTAGACCGACTGGACTGCAGCCAGTAACCCAGAGAGACAGTAGCTCGATCGTTTCTGAGGAGTGAAGGCTGCTACTACCAGTGTGATGGGGGACACCAGGTCTGGTGGACTCTGATCCACTGAGTGATACATCCATGTAACAATACACACTGAGTACCGACTGTGTGCTATTCTTGGTGCTGGTGACAGAGTGATGGACAAAACAAATGTGCCTGTCCTCCTGAAGGCCGATATCCTAGTAAAAGAGGCAGGGATTGCAAGCCTGAATGGCTCAGGATTGTAGGCCAGCGTTTATATTTTATAGGGTAAGAAGCATCATGAGAACGAAGGAAGAAAGGTAGCTGAAGAATTAACACCATCACCAACTCCCTTTTACCCTGTTGGTGTGACTTAAGGTAGGCAGTTGATCTGTAGGCCTCTGTTTATTTATTTGTAAAAAGAGGATTATAGCAGCTCCAGCTCATAGAATCATTGTGAGGATCAAATCAGACAATGCTTATATAAGCACCCAGCAGAGCTCTCCATAAACAGGGGCCATTGTCACTATCACGAGTATGAATGTTAATATTCACAGCACCCCAAAATGCTCCCAAGGGTGAAACTGAAATTAGCAGAGCTTCGATAAGCCCTGAGTAACCAGTGCTGCAGAGCCCAAAGGCCCTTTAATAGCATTTTATTCTGTTGCTGTTGTTTGGAAGGGCCTATCGGAAGTTCTCTGCTGAGGGAGACCTTTTGCAATGCAGGCACTAAAAGACAAGACCAGTAGGACCTTGGAAGACTGGGCATCGGGCTACAGAAAAGTCTTCCTACAGAATTATACTGTTCATCATAGTGGATACTAGCCCCCTGTGGCTATTTGATTTTAAATTTAAATTAATTAAAGGTAAATAAAATTCAAATTTTAGTTCCTCAGTCTCACTAGGCACATTTCCAGTGCTCAATAGCCACATGGGGTCAGTGGCTACCATCTTAGACATTATAGATACAGAACATTTCCATCATCGCAGAAAGTTCTTTAGCTGGCACAACGAAAGTGCAGACGCATGCCCACAAGACCTAAGTTGAACTTGTGGAGGCCTATGTAAATCTTTACAGAAATGGACATCACAGGTATGCTACTGGGGTAATGCTGACTACAAGTCTCCTTCCAGTAAGAACTTCTTCCCACCTCCAGAAGTTGGGATCGGCGCCCCTTTAATGTGATTTCCCCAGCATCTTCTATTTCCCCCACTTTAGCAAGAAACTCACTGTACCATGCTGACTTGTTCATCTGCCTTTCTTCCCATAATGGCCACGGTCCCTTCCTTTGGGTATCCACTTAAGGTAAGGCTGCAGTAATCCTGACTAACCCCCATGGTTCCAGATGACTGGCCTTACGCGCTGTCCTAGTCCCCCTGGCTATAGCATGTGGGCACGTGACCCAGACCAGACTAATCCTTGGAATTCCATTCAAACTATTGAAACAGATGCTCTCTCGTCCCATGGAACCATAACTAAAAAAGAATTCTGCAAGCCCACAGCCATGTTCCCCATCACGAGGCAATAGCCTGCCGGTGAAATAGGTCAGCATAGAGGAAGGTAGAAATGAGAGATGAAAGGAAAGATTCAAAATCCAAATGACATCGCTGAGTCCTGGAATCCAGCTGTGTCTCAAAACAGCCCATTCCCTGGATTTCAAGTTACATGAGGCAATAGTGTGTTTCTTGCTGGATCTAGTTGTAACTGGGTTTCTGTCGCTTGCCACCAAAGTCCCTGATGCACGCATTTCCCCACAAGAAGGAGCTTCACAGGGGCAGAGAGCTTCTATGTCAAGTTCATTTTATCCTCATGGCCTCACATGGGGCTTAGAACAAAGCAAGAACTCAAGACAGACGTTTGTAAGAATAAAGAAACATCCCTTTTGCTTAAGATCATGCGTACTTATCATGGATTTATACTATTATACCACTCTAAACATGGAAATATGCAACCTGAAAAGCAACCCATCCTGGCGGAAGATGCCCACGGATCACTTTTCCAGCAATCATGTTGTGTCCAGGAGACAAGAGATGTGCTCCTGTTCAGAACTAAGCACTGACTGACCATATGACATTTATCAGGGCATGAAACACCTTTGGAAGAATGCGATTTATGGCTATATTAACATAGAAAAAAAATGAAGAAATTTTACAAAGTCAAAATTCTGCCACAGTGTCATTAAAAAACTGTAATCATTTCTGAGTCAACTGACTGATGAAAACTTTGCACATAATCCCCTTTATTACACAAACCCTTTCTGAGGATTCCCTTTTGTTATGGACTGAGTGTTTGTGTCTTCTGTCCCCCGAATTCCTATGTAGAAGCCCCAACGCCCCATATGATGGTATTAAGCAGTGTGGTCCTTGGCAGTTAATTAGGTTTAAATGAGGACATGGGATAGAGCCCCCTTGGTGGGATTTGTGCCCTTCTAGGAAGAGTAAGAAATACAAGAGCTTGCTCTCTCTACCATGTGAGGGCTCAGGAACAAGGCGGCCATCTGCAAGCCAGAAAGATGGGTCTCACCAAGAACCGAATCTGGTGGCATCCTGATCTTAGACTTCCCAGCCTCCAGAAGGATGAGAAGTAAATGTCTGTTGTTTAAACCACTCAGTCTATGATTATGCTATGGCAGCCTGAGATGACCGGTACACCTTCATTTTAAAATTTCCTCTTGACCACCGTTTTAGGACTTCCTGCTGGTGGAGACAACAGGTGACCTGTGGTTTCTTATCTGCTCCACCTTCATCTAAATGCCACATGGTAAGATGCAAGACGTCTTTGTGGCTTCCTCAGTGGATCAGCCACCCACCATGCTCTCATTTCAGCCACATCTGCGTTACATTTACTCTCTGTTTTGTGGATCAAAGCAGATTGCAATTTGGTGACATTGGAACTGTAATAGGCCACTGTTTATTATAACATTATCTTTAATAAGATGCTTATTGTTTAAATTTCTGGGAGCTCCAGGAGGAACCATGCATGCCCGGCTGAACACAGCTCTTGGGAAATGTTGACTAATCTGGCGAAGCAGATTGGGCCAGCGAATCTCAGGGGACAGATGCTGTGTGCAGGGCAAACGTCTCTTCCAGGCAGAGGCTGGCAGTCTCTGGGCCTCAAAGTGGGAAGACATCAGGTGCCTAATGTTACTTAATGAAAACATAAAAGACTCCACTTAATTGTTCCAAGATTGTGCAGGGTGTTTTTTATTTTCTCCTTTTTTTTTTAGGGTGAGCTTGTTAATTTCTACAGCTGTGTTGCTGGCACAATTGCAGCCTCGAGTCTTGTTTTCACAACTTACAAGCAAAATTAAAACTTCCCTTTTTAATTAAAATTCAAACCAAGCCATAATGAAATTCCTATTGCAAAGTAGAGGCCTGGGAGGGCCCCAGAAGAAACACCTGTTCCATAGGCACGATGGCCCAACTCTGGCAAATACACTCATTTGAAGAGGCTGCCTGTGGCTCTTAAGGATGGGGTGCTGACCTCAGTGGTGCTTTGGCCATTTCAACCTCTTCTTCCAAGGGCACTCAGCTCTGGGGTGGGGACACCCAAGGGCAGATGTTCCATTTCTTCTACCTGTTGGTCAGAATTTAACTCTGCCCAATTATGACTTGCTTCATTCCCTGATTACAATAACAGTAACAGTAATAATAATAGTAGTAATAGTAACAAAAGCAAACTCTTGTCCAGAAAGATTCAATATGGTATGTTTCACACTCCAATTCCCCACTTTTGGTGGCAGCTCTATGAATTACTCTATTGAAAAACATGCTAAAACCACATCTAGGCTCAAATGCCGTGTGTGTGGGTGTGTGCGTGCACATGTGCACACGCATGCAAATGCCACACTGCCACCCATCTTGCCCCCTGACTTAACAGTTTTTTCTTTAATTGAAGACATGACAATACTGTATTAGTTTCAAGTACACAACAGAGTGATTCAACATTGAAATACCTTACAAATGATCACCACAGTAAGCAGTAACCGCCGGTCACCGTACAAAGTTATTATGGTACTACTAACTCTATCCGCAGTGCTGCCCACTACATTCCCATGGCTTAGTTATTAAATAACTGGAAGTTTGAGCTGCGGAATCCCCTTCTCCTCTTTTGCCCGTGACCCCGCCCCTTCTGACAACCATCAGTTTGATGTCTGTGTCTATAAGCCCGTTTCTGTTTCATTTTGTTTGTTCATTTCTTTTGCTGTTTAGAAACTTTCATTTTCTCCTAAGGGAAGGGAGAAAAAATTTAACCCTGAACCCTAAAGGAAAATAGTACAGGATCATTAATCTGAATCATGGTCCTTCATGCAGGATACTCACCTGGATACTGCCTGAAAAAGCCCTTTGCACTTCCAAAGTATTGCCAAATGAGAGATGGGTCACGGTCAAAGTTATCTACAAAAACTTTGTTTAGAGATTCGGACCAATAAACCCCGTTGACAATCGCTGGGTCTGAAACAAAAGAGAGAGAAGAGGGCTGTTACAAACCAAAGTGAGATAACAACTGGCTGGCATCCCACATAGCTGGCAGTTATCGGCACGAGGCCTATCTTGCAAGAAGCTGTGAAGAAAGATGCAGCCCCCGAAATGCTTAGCTCTTGGGACTTCCATACATTAAGGCTTCCCCATCCTCCCTGAGCCCTTCAAGCCACCCAGGAACCTCTGCGGATGGCTCCTTACTTGAAAGGCCCATCCCTTTATTTTTAGCTTTCAATCTTGCATAGCCCATAGTTCTTGAGAAAGCAAAGAGAGACCATCTTAGCGTTGTTTTCCCTTTCCCTCTCCTGAGGCAGAACTCAGCATTAAAAACAGGAACAATATGTTTTCTCTCACTGCAATTACCTCAGCCAACTAGCTTGTTCCAACTTTCTCCACCTCAGACTTAGAAGTTTGCTTAAAAAAAAGACATAAAAGTAAGTAAATTAGAATTATGTAACTAAATCTCTCTACTTCTTTCGTTCAGCAGAATGTGGGCTCCGTGAGGGAAGAAACCGTCATGTGTTGGTCTTCTGCTGTACTCATTTGACCAGCATGTGGCAGAAACTCCAAAAACTGATGGATTGATGATGAGATGTATGGATGAATGGATGGATAGATAGTTAAAACGGAAGGTTTTTCTCCAGATTCTAGACAAACATCTACCCTTCTGCCCTGCTGTCCCATGAGCCACTCTCTTTTCCTCCCCCTTGACAGCCCGAAGATAACCCCATCTTCTGTCCATAGATGTAGATTAAGGGCACAGACACAGAGGGACAATAAACAAGTATGTCTCACATACTGGCGGAAGCAGGGCTCTGTGGTCACTGAGGATGCCCCGTGACGGTCCACTTTTTGTTTTGGTTTTTAACCTCTGAAGCTCCTGTTTCAAAATGATGCCACATCAAGCAACATTCTGCTCTAAGAGGAGAAATAATTGTCTGGTATGATGAGGCTAAGAACAACAACAGGATGAGCATGTATGTAATTAGGCAGAGTTGGAGGAGAAACCCGAGTCCTCCCCGTGGCGCACTTACTGTGCTTATCTTCTTTCCTGTCGCCTCACCACAGCCCTCCGAGGCAGGTTGCCTTGTTACCCTCCATGCTACACAAGTGGACAGTAAGTCCCAGAAACTGAGTCTCAGTCCCAGGACTGAGTCCCTTTCCTAGAAGCTCCCCACTAGAAAAGGACAGAGCCCCCGATCTGTGTTTTCCTTATTTGTAAAATGGGGTCATAGTGTCCACCTGAAAAGGCTGTTTGGAAGGTTAAACAAGTTGACAGAAAGGGTCTAATGGTAAAAGGCATTCACAAAGCCATCAGTGGAGCTATTCCACTGGCCTGGAGTTCCTGCGCCCTCACCAGAGCTCCTGGGGTACTCTGAGCTAGAGCAATCCCACTGCAATGTCCTTACTACAAAGATTCCTCCACACTACACAGCTACGGGCATGAGGAGAGATTGGGTCACACCGGTCCTCAAGCCTCACAGCAAGCCAATGAGCAAAATCATGCAAGAAATGTATACATCCATTAGGTACACTGACAGGGAAATTCATTCTTGGGCCCCATCCCTTTTCCACACTGTCTGGCCTTTGCCAGCTGGCTGTCCCCAAGATGTTCATCTGGAGAGATCTGAGGCAGGGCCCACACAATGGCGCCTGAGCCAGTGGGCAGACATGGCATCTTGTCTTACTGTCTCATCTCCGGCTGCCTTATTTTTCCAGAACACTTACTCAGATTCAATAGGCAACTGGGATTCTGACTCTCATCTCAAGGGTAAATCCTCCAACTCTTGTGAACAATAATAATCACATCATAACCTGGGAGAGTGAAAATGACCAATTCAACCTTTTACCGCAAAGCAATTTTGAGAAAGACTTTATCTTTACAATCCTGGAAAATGGAGTCCTTTATTGTTCCTGTCTAAGCTTGACAATAATTACTGACTCACTTTCTCCTTCAAAAGCCTCTTACATTAATCCACAAAGATGCAAATACAATAGTGACACTGAAAAAATCTATGGTTCTTGCCTCCTCCATCAATGGCCTCAACTATGTCATGTAAAAATCTTCCACAATTAGAAGCAAAAATTCCATTTCACTAGGTCACTGTCTCAACATGTGAAGGAGTCAAACAGTTTCCAGTTAGACCATGATTTTTGTTGAGTGTGGTTTTTCTGGGGGCAGTAAAAGGCTGCCCGTGCCTCAAGGCTGTACTGGAAATCTGCAGTTATCTCCTCGAGAACTGTGAGCACATTCAGAAATGCAAAAAGAATTGTGTGGGCTGAGGATCATTTCACCGGCTTCATTTGGGCATCAAATCTTGCTCTGAACTTATGCCTCTTCAAGAAAAGGGGGCTTCAATTCTCCACGGGCACGGTGAACGAGAGACGTAAAATCACTAAGACATGATGTAGCTAAAATGGGGGCTGTGTCGCACACACCCATTTGATCAAATATTTGAAATAACACTTCTGTTGACTTGTAAAATAATCACAGTGGATTGACTGCACAAGCTTGCTTAGCAAGCAAGTTAATACAAGGGAAAATCTTGAATTGCCGTCCATTGTTACTGTCATCGAAGAGATGAAAAGAAAACAAACAACCGAAAATACCCCACACCCCAAAACAGAAACATCGTGACATTATTAAGTGTCATGTTCATCTAAATGTTTAAGTTTAGGTTAAAAAAAAAAAAAGACCTGTTAAAAATAATTTTCCCGATATCACTGTCAGAGAGTGGAAGTGAAGTAGCCCAAAGGGCCAGTGCTTCCCATTGCACCCCATATTCCCAGGTCCCCAGCCCCTTCTACCATCTACTGAGGAGGTGAACGTACATTGGGGTATGGACCAGAACCCCAACCTGATGCCCCCTCTGTGGTTGCTGAGCAGATTTGCTTTCTTATGGTCACTTGTGGAAATGACAGCATCCTCCTAAGTAGCAGGCTTACTTTCTCCCTTGTTTGTGTTTTGTTTCAAAATTTGTTTAAAAGCCCCACTTGCTTCATTTAGGATTCTCCAAGAGTCTTAGATTAAGCTCAGCTTTGGCTTCTACCTTCACCCTAATCTTCTTAGATATTTAAAGTACTGTATTAGCTTCCTGTGGCTGCTATAACAAAATACCACCAACTTGGTGGCTTAAAACAACAGATTTATTCCAGAGGCCGGAAGTCCAAAGTTAAAATGTCGGCAGGATTGGTTCCTTCTGGAGGCCCTGAGGAAGAATCTGCCCCATGCTTCTCTCCTAGCTTCTGGTGGTCGCCGGCAGTTCTTGATGCTTCTTGCCTTGCAGATGCATCATTCCCATTTCTGCCTCCACCTTCACATGTCCTTTCTCCTCTGTGTGCCTCTGTGTCAAATCTCCCTCTCCATTTCTTTGAAGAAGCCAGTCATTGGATTTAAGGTCCATGCTAAAATCAAGACGATCTCTCTCAAAATCTTTAACTTAATTCAATCTGCAAAGATCCCATTTCCAAAATAGGTCACATTTGCAGGATGTAGTAGAGGACAACATTCGACGCTGTACATGTACTTGTACTTTCTACATAATATGTCCATGTTTCATGGTTTGTACGTATTCTTTTTAAAATCTGAGTTTAATACATGCAGGCTTTTTGCCTGTGAAGGCTGTTTAAAGCCCTTCTCCCTTTTCTTCTTTATGGGCACAACTCAGATTTTTACGTCTGCATTAGAATTTTATGAGCTTACCATTCTTCCTGACCTCTGTCAATGGGTCCTACCTGTACTGCATCAAGTTGGATTAAAATCATTTTGCTTAATGTCTAGTGTATGTGTCAATGCTCAGCTTTCTGTGCTCAATAAAGTGAACTCCACATAACACTGTCATTTTCTCCAATGTTCCTGTCCAGTCCACATCAACTTATTATTCATGTTGGTCAATATGAAGTCCAGGAATAGCAGTTCTGCTTCCTGCTTCCTCTACCTTCTGAGAGATTAAATTACCTCCGAGGCCAGTCGAAAATGTATCAGATGTTCAGCTCTTAGCGAAACAGACGACTAGCAGATGTTTAGAGAGTAGGAGTCCCACACCACCTTTGTGACCAATTTGCAATTTGTATCAGAAAAAGATCTCACACATCCCTGATCTGTCTTTGTAACGTATCATATAACCCATCGAAAAATCACCTTTGTAGTTTCCTTCTTTTATTTCCACCCAAATAACTGCTCTCACCTGTGCTTTCCCCGCAGGTTGGCACTTTGCTACACGGGGGTCACCTGGTGTTACAGATGGCTAACATTCTCTCTGCACACTCCCTCTTACACATACTCACATCACACAACTTTCCCTTTTAGTTCTGCATTTTTGAATGAGTAGCCCCTCCTGTCATCATATTTCTGTCACCAATTCCATCCTCTTGAGTCCTGCCTGAGACCAGGAGTCCCTTGGGTTCAAGCAAATTAATGGACGCAAGCACTTAGCACAGCAATCGGCACATACGAAATGCTCCCAAAATAGTGGCCATGCAGTAGTAAATGAATAAACAGGTCCCGAGAACTCCCAACTTTCATCCCTGTTCTCTCCAGCAGGTGTCACTGAGCGGCACCCTCACGTTGCCACGAATGAGTCTGGAAGTCAGGCTTTGGAGTTCTGGGCTTGAGACCGCATTCGGCGCTTGTTAGCTAATAGCGTTGGACTTGTGACTTAACTTCCCTGAGGCCAGTGGCCTCAGCTACAGACGGAGATAGAAGAGCCTACCCTCAACGGCTGCTGAGAGAAGGCACGTAAGCTGCTCAGCAGCGGGAGAGGTCTATACCCATCAGCGGTACCTCACTAATAGCATGAAGTTCTGTGGTGAGCCCCCAACCCCCGAACCAGAGCAGTCCAGCCGTCTTAACACTCTCCAGGTGAGACTCTACCTAAGTCTCTTCCTCCCTTCCTCACATTACCAGGGCAAGTCACTCTCGATAAGTCTTTCATTCATTTGTCCATTCAATGAATATTACTGAGCACCTACTATATGAGGCATCAGCAGTGAACCAACAGACCATGACGCTGACGTTTCAGTCTGAGCAGGGGAGACAATGGACAAATAAATGAGAATTCCAAATGGAAATGGGTGTGACAAAGACAATAAAAAGGGATGGCAGGCTTGAGAGTCAGCTTGTTTGGAAAGGGTGAAGGGGAGTAACTCAAACTGGGTGGTCGAAGATGACCTGTTTGAGGAAAGAGGTGAATGCTAAGTAGGCAACAGCCCCAAAATGTCTGGGCAAACAAGAACATTCTGGGCAGGAGCAACAGCAAGTTCAAAATCCCTGAGCTGAGAAGAAACCAGTGTCTTGAGGAACAGCAAGTCAAAGAGCGTTGCTGGGACCTTGTAGACAAGAGGGAGAGGTACAAGCTGGCGCTGGAGAGGTGGGCAGCCCTGGTGATGATTTTAGCAGATCAGCAGTTTCCTGACAAGCATACGTTTTCTAAGAGACACAATCTGTGTTCCAGGAGCGCCAAGGCCCATCATGCTTTTATTCGTGGCTCCAAAATCAAGTTTCTTTTCTTCTGACATCTACAGGGAACATAGCCTGCTTCCTCTTTCCAGGACACACCCGTCAAGCAATCAGGAGCGTCATGCCTTAATACTTGAGTTTCTTCTCTGGACCTCAAAGTCATCTGATACGCAGTCCATCTTTTTTCTCAGTATTATTTACTCTCCAGTGAATTAGCAACACTGTATTAGTTTAAACTTGCCATTTTCTCCCAAAAACTATGAATCCATTTCTAGAGAATCTGAGTGTACTTGGGCAATGATAGCCTAATAGAGAATCATAAACTACTGTTACCCCAAAACCGTTGTTTGAAGGGAAAGGACTCAAAGGGAAAGGAGTTCAGGTTCAACCGGGCTTTTAAAGTGTGGTCTTTGTAAAGAAGGTGTTTGCTGCCTCGAACAAGGCTGGAGAAAGGATCTCTGGCTTTCCTAAAGGTCTTTGAAGGTCTGTGTCTCCTGAATGTGAAATTAGACGGAGCACCGGGAGAGGGCTTGAGTCTATACAGGAGTTTTCCTCAGTGCTGCATGTTGGACTAGATTCAAGAGGAGAATGGCTGAATAGTTTTCATGTCTCCCATTTCAGCAAGTAAATGACATCTCTCCCATTCATTCCAAATAGATTATAGATTAAATAATGAATAGTTTCAATGCTAATTATGAAGCACTTATATGTATTGGAAAATAGCCCTTAATGTGTGTTGAATTATAAAGTAGGTTTATTTGCCAAACATTTACCCTTCCTCTAAACTTAGTGATGTGCTAGATATTAAATGCAGGTTTTACATTTAATTCACAAAGCTGGAGCCAATTTCTGGCAGCCCTGGGACGGGATGGGAGGGATGAGGGGAACTCATGGCCCAGTGTTGAACCACTCTTGATGGCAGTTGGGAAGCAAAATGAATGGTAAACACTCACACCTACCAGTCTGGCAAATTCTAGAGGGTGCTCTAGACTCTCAGCTGGATGCCTCAGCGTGCTGGACCACAGGGTTAATTCCCAAGTGAGATTGCACGTCAATGATTAAACCTGTTATTTTGTTTGTTTTATTTTGTTTTATTTTTTTATGCCTTAAAGATATGATCTTTAAAGAGTCCTCCTCCCTTAACATATTTTAAATTTGGTGGAGAAACTTGCATTTGTTTCCCTCCTTGTCACTCCCTATTCTCCCGGAATAAACCATTCCCAAGTCTCTGTCAGAGATATTAAAAAGGAGACGATCATGTAACAGGAATGAAAATGACGATGATAATGATGACGACGACGACGACGACGACAGCAGCAGAGGTTGCCATTCTGGGACATTTACATTGTGCCACGCACTACGCAGGACCCTTTCCAGGCAGTTACAACTACTCCTCCCAGCCCCATTTTACAGATGAGAACACTGATCCTCAGAGTACTGAAGTCTGTTGCCAAGTACCTCACCCTGCCTGAGGCAGAGATTATCTAAGTTCCTGTCCAAGTTATTCGATGGAAGAAGTCTTGAACAGAGGCCTTGGATTCTATTTACTGCCTACCAGACAGTTAGGAAGGGGTAGATGATTGGGATACCACTAACGGTACAGTCTAGACACCAGGTAACAGGTGGCTCAAAGCAGGCTGTCTGCCCCAGAGAGCAACAAATAAACTGGGTGGTCCCTGCGGGAGGGGCTGAGATTAGGTTTTGTGGGGCCCTGACATGGTAGATCTGCACCCAATGCTGGGACGTGTGTGTGAGTTGAACGGGACGTGGTGGATGAAGACAGGATAGTGCTGGGGACCAATGCTGAGCCCCTCTGCAAGAGCCCCCTAACACATCCCCCTTGGGATCTCTGCTGCAAAATGGCCAGTGAGATTGTTTTGTCACCAGCAGCATTTAGATTTGGGATCTGCTTGCAGAGAGGACATGACAAGGCCTAAAATGTTAGATACAAACTCTAGAGTAAAGATACGCACATCTCAAAGCACTTCTGATTCTGAAATGGCATTTGATAAACTGCAGTTAAGCGGGTATTCTCTACTGTAAACCACCTCTTTCGATATGTGCTATTTCCCTACTGGGTCTACCTGCAGGTATCGAACAAAAAGCTGAAGAACCAGAACCTACCTCCTTCCCGAGGTTTTGCTCCAGTTAGAAAGGGAATAAGATTCACCTTGGACAGGTGTAGAGATGGGGTGACACAGAATAACCCTTTTCCCACCAGCAAGTACTACCATGTTTCCCCGAAAATAGGACCTAGCCGCAATCGGCTCTAATGTGTCTTTTGGAGTAAAAATTAATATAAGATGCGGTCTTATTTTACTATAATATAAGACCGAGTCTTAATATAATATAATATAATATAATATAATATAATATAATATAATATAACATAATATAATACCGGGTCTTATATTAATTTTTGCTCCAAAAGACGCGTTAGAGCTGATTGTCTGGCTAGGTCTTATTTTCAGGGAAACACGGTAGAACATCAGCCTTGCAAGCCCCCTGCAGTGGTTCCCTGGAGCTCAGTGTCCGGCTCTCAGATCTGTGCTAATCAGGCAGACTGCCCACCCTGCTCCAGAAGCGTCCGTAGTCCCTGCTAACCCACCACGCAGAGATTCAGCAGCACTGCCTGGCCACCCAAGCCTCTCTAACCTGGCCCAGGATCCCTTTTCAAATCCTCTTCCTTCCCTTCCAGCTGCCAACACACACTCACATAGGCACCCTGCCCAGTCTCACGGAGGCTTTGCCTTTCTTCTAATTGTTTTACTTATTGTAGCTGTTACTACTACCGTTGGACAACCCACTTAAAGGGTGTAAATCATGCCATAGTTTCTAATATCCCCAGGAGCACTTAGCACCTGTACTGGATGCAGCACGCATTTACTCATTCACTTAGAAGGTACTCGTTCTGTGCTCACTGGGTTGCCAGGCACTGAGATGGGATTTGAAGATAAAGCAGTGGGCATAACCAGGTACGGTCTTTCACCCAGTGGAGCACACAGTCCACGAGAGGAGCAGAGAACCCAATAATTATCGAATCACGTATAAAATTACAGCTGTAATTAGCACAAGAAGGGTCAGAACGTGATGCTGGGAAACATATTCTTGGAGAAGGTCATCCTACCAGCACTGATCAGCTGGAACCTTCAGAATGAAGAGGCATTAAGGGGGTGGGGGAGGGGGAAGAATGTTCCTGGCAGAGTCAACTGCAACTTTAGACACTGGTAATCCAGAGACCAAAAAGGAAGCTGAGGTGTCTGTGTGTGTGTGTGTGTCGGGGGGCATGGCGGGGGTGGGGAGGCACCTAGGAAAGCGTTGAAGACCCCAGTCCACAGGCTGTCCTCAATCTCAATAGCAATGAAGCCCCCTGGAGGGTTGGAAGAGGGGGTGGGTACACACTGATGTCATTTGGAGAGCAATCGAGCCAAAGCAGGCAGACTCCTGCAGCTGCTCTACGGGAACATAATGGTGCTGACACTGGGGCAGCAGAGTGAGAGAAGCCAGTGGCATCGAGAGAGGACGTGCTCAGCAAATACGTGCTGGCCCAGGTTGTGCACTCTGAAGGCAGGCATCTATGCCCGGGCTAGAAGTTCTCCTTTGCATTGCCCAGGCATCCCAGCAAGGAGTCCCAAACAGCAGGAAGCCTGGAGGGCAGTGCTCCAGAGCAGTGCACCCTGGGGGGGTGCACTCACAGGTACCTGGCGTGCTCCTTAGATCACATCCAAATGTAAAACAGCGACTGATGGCAGCTGGATTATCCAAACAGCTGGACTGTCCAAGATTTGCTGACTAACACCCATTTCTCTGTAGGAACAATCCGCAGAATGGACATCCCTCCCAGCCATTCTTGCAGCGGGCATCTACTTGACAGAACTTATTCATTCGCAGCAGGAAAGAATAGAAGTGAGAAGAAAAAGAAATCCTTGACCACCCACTTTTGGGTGTTGGACCCTTTCAGCGATGCTCTCTTGCTGGGCGCTGCCATGTGCCACATGGTACCCGCTGCCCCATGGCCCTCATTCTCCATCACGCTCACTGCTCCTGGGAAGGCTCACTATTTCTCCAGGATGAGGGGACTGAGATCTGGCAAGGGGAAGACACAGAACCAGTGAGACATAGGCTGTCCTTTACCCGAGGTGTCCCTTGGAGGATGGCTGTGCAGGGGATGTGGGTCACGATGGGATGGGGGTAGGGTGGGCTGGGGCTCAGAGCCCCGATCCCTGGGCCTCCATCCCAAACACGCTCTCCCTCAAAGGAAAGCCAAACAAACTCTTACTCATTCGGTCAAAAAGCACCTGAAAATATCTACGTTAGCTGAAGCCTTGTCCTATGTTCCATGGGGAAGGAGGGAGAGGGGGGACACAAAGAAGCAATTCTAGAGAAAATGGATGTATGACAAGTCACATACAATAAAGAACAACACCCAGTTAGAGAATACAGAGCTGTCATCATTCAGTAAGAACCCATTCCTGATACTCACTCAGAAAGTCTCCTCTCATTTCAACTGTTCAGAAGAGAGAAAGAAATTTAAACGGTCCTTTCTTCCATCTTCCGGACAGGCCTGGCTCCCAGTAAAATATGATTTTGTGAGCCTGCCATCTGTGCTGATGCTATCAGCTTTTTATTGATATTTAATATAAACACAGCCCCGAGGCTAGCAGGTACCTTGACAGGGTCTGAAATATAATTGCCAGGGAACTGTACAAATGCGTGTAGCAATTAAGGAGCTGTCAGGGATATTGCTGGTGCGAAGACACAGCGCTTGGGGCTGGACAAAGGAAGACCGGCTAAGCAGGGAGGTGAGGGAACCCAGGGCTGCGAGCAGGAAACAGGGCAGCAGACTCACACATCACAAGTGCTGTGGGCTCAGAAATCCCATGCAGTGAGATAAGTGAACTAAGGATTTTCAAAAAGGGAAACGGAGCCAAGTTTGACTATGCTGTTTGCTTTCAACACCTAAAGGCTGAGAGCTGTCTCTCCTGCCACTGCTCTGAGATACATATTGTAGAGACAACTTGCAGCCTTGAGTCTGGCTTTCCAGAGAAGACTGGGTGAGGGGACATGAGGGCGGAATGGAAAGGGGGCACGGAAAGGAATTTGTATTCTGCACTGCTTTTAACAGCTGGCACAGTGATACCAGCCTGAAAAACTGGCTTATGGGTGAGAAAGATAGGGGAAATGGGGATGAAAGGGGAGTTCTGAGGTGAGAAGAAGGGAAGATGCACCAGCTGGAGGGCAAGGTCCAACAGGAGGGTGAGCCTGTGGAGGACCAAAGAATGCCTCTGTGCCGACTTCTCGTTGTAAGTCCTATGCTGTTACTGAGTTAACAGGCGGTGCCGTGGTGGTGGGGAGGGGGCGGCCATGGTGATGGGGGTGTCGACACAATCTCCTCCCTGCACCCGGATCTCTTGTCTTCTCTGAGATGCCCTGGAAGCTTGGTTTTGGTGACTGGAAGAGGTGGGGTGAGAAAGGGAGTGTTACCTAATGAATGGCTGGGGTTTGGGGATCAGAATGACACGTCTAGTGAGACTAAAAAGCACCATACTTGGCTTCTCAATTCCTATGAGGGCAGCACCCTTTTTCAAATGGAATGCTGCTGCCTGAGATCAGGGATACCAATAGCCAACAGCGTAGTTAGCATAGAGAAATCTTGATTTCCTCTTTCTTGAAGGAAAGGAATGGATGGAAAGAGGCTTATGCTCTGCCCTCACCCCTCCAAACACACACACACACACACACACACACACACACACACACACACACACACTCCACAGCCCATCCTAGGTAAGTGCTTTCAAGTAGCACACAAAGAAACCTTTCGAGTCTTTCTTAGTTATGTATTTCATGATGTTAGAGAAATTTTAACCAACACACCCATGGATACTCAGATTATTGTGCAGAATGATGCTAAATTTGTTTAGGTAAAAAATGAGTCCATTAATTGAAAGAAAAGCATTAAGTAATTACACAGGTGTTGAGCAGAAACAGATGAGGTCATAAGTGTGGCCCATGAGTGACAGGCTGGGGAAATGCAGCTCCAATGGCTCAACGCGGCGACGCTCATCACGAGCTCCCACAGTCTCCCTCCCAGGTAACTCACACCAAAACCCTAACAGCGTCTAGACCAGTGTGTGGGATGGCAGGTGACATATGAACATATTCCTTGTACAACGAAAACCGCGTATTTTCCTTCAATAAAATCCTCTATGCCTTCCTGCTCTGAAACTGACAAACTCCTCGAGGCATTCAACCCCAAGGATATGAAAGTGTAGATGTGGTCACCCAGCAAAGGGCATTTCTAGTTCTACAACCCTAGGAGCATGTAAACAGAAGTCAGAAGTATGACTGAGAAAGTACAGAAAGATACTCTAAGTAGCAGACGATGTTCTCTGCAAGTAAACAGCAGGGAAGATCCGCCCTCTCACAGACCTCCGGGGAGGAAGCCAATTTCGTACTGAGGTGGTTTTGATGGATATGGCACCAAAGGGACGGGTTTCACATGGCGAGAACACTATAAGGATTCGCTTTTGATGCCCAATTTCATGTGAATATCTACAGGTCGTAAACCCTCTGGATTGTATCACTGGATGTTCAAACTGCTCCCAAAGAGCATGATACACACTAGGAATAATGCCAGCTTCTAATAATATTGGCCAAGAACTAGTAACAAGGAGGCTCCAGCCATCTTTCCACCAGACCTCACTCACCCTATGAATTCTTTTATCAACTATTTATTTGGCTTGTTGAACAATAGCAGTTGGGCCAAATTAATTGAGACCAAATGATGGTGTTCAGTAGCTAGTGCACCCTAATTCCTGAGTGGCAGGGACCAGTGCTCAAAGATCCCTCCTCTTGTCACATAATGGCTCATGAAAAATCAAAGGGGATAGGTTCAAGTCTATGAAATGATTTATAACTAGGGTGCCCGTACAATTGATCACCTGAACTGGATCACCTGCGGGGGTGTCTTTTCATCACTCTATAGGGACAACCACTGTAAAGTGGGTCTTCCCTCAGCAAACCAGAATGGATGGGCACCCCATTTATAACTCACCCCATTCCACAGGGCATAGAACTGATAGATTGTGTGGTGTGCGTGTGCATGTGTGTGTGTGTGTGCATAAAATTGTTAATCTCTGATGTGATCATGACGTGTAGTAGGTTGGTTAACCAAAAAGGATTAGAACACGGAGTCCTTTTTAAAATAATACACCACATGCCTTCTTTTAACACTTAGCCAATTATTACCTTTGAACACTTAGGACCATGGCCTTTTGAGTATTGTGCTAGTTGTGGGCATTCAGCATGCTCTAGACACCAGAAATAGAAAACATTAATTAATCCACTAAATTGCTTAACTGGAAGCTACTTAAGAGTTTCTACTGTAATGATGTCAATGCAACCTCGATTCTTCAAGTTGTGGATCTGTCCAGTTTAGGGAACCAAACACCATACTCAAAATACCTTAAAAAATATTGGACCCCAGAACGAAGAAGATGAGGGGTAAGAATGGCTTAAAAGATAGATTGCTCCATAGATTACCAGTGATTTCACCAAGGCCCTGGCTTCCATCTTTATTTCTAGTGTGTATCCTACTGGGCTGGCTCCATCCTCAGACCCTTCTTGTCACATATCCTGGCCTTTCACGTTACAGCCCTCACCCCAGCATCTGTAGCCTTTCCCCTTACAGGGCCACAAAGTAGAAACAGCACTTACAGTCATCAAATCTTATGTCCTTCTCAGGGTTAGAATGAGAATCTCATGTCCACACCTCTCAGGGTAAGAATGAGATCTTCAAATATGTCCTTACTTTTCATTGACTTTGACCATCTCTGAACTAGTCAGCATGGGAGAGAAATGGGGCACGCCGATCAATTGGCTTCAACCTGTTAAGCCCTGAATTCTAAAGAATCAGGGTGCCACTAGGGGGAAGAGGAGGTAAAGTGCCAAACCATAAACATCTCCAAGTTTCCAATATGGTCACAAACACCCGAAGAGTCACCTCAGAGGTCACAAAACCCTTATGACTCAGGATTTTACCAAGCACTAATTCAGTTAAAGAATTTAAATTTGGCAGAATCATTCCCCAAGTGAAGCATTTCCATACCATACTGCTGTACAAGAAAGCTGTTAAACATCTATTTGTCATTGCATGACAGCTAGAAGGAACTTTATCAAGAAAGGTTTGATGTAAAAGACAGATCACTGGGGATGCAAAGAAAAAACCTCAAAGAAGAGAGAAAGATGTGCTTCATGGGGAAATAATTCTGCAAGTCCAGCAGATTACATGCTACAAATGACAATGGAAAAGAAAAAAAAAAGTTATTGCTACTAAAATAAAACCAACCAGGACATACATATTTAATAGGAACTGTACGAAGAGAGAAGAAGCCAACTGCTACAGAAATGATGTATAACGAGGACTGGCCTTCAGAAATGGAAGTGGATCTCCAAAAACATTCAAGGACAGAGCTATTTACAAATTTTAGCTGGATTTGCTTAAATAAGGGAATGCTTTTAAGTCAAGGTTTCAGAAATCTTTTCTTAAAAATGTCAGTAGTCTAAACGTTATTATTTTCATATTTGTAGAATAAACGTATTCAGAAAGATCTAGCAATAAAGATGGTAAAACTTTTATATTATGATGGTGGTTTGATTAAATAGTTTGGAACATATTTTGAACTGCCAGGAGTACAGAGTACATCAAAACTCCAGTAACATTTTAGAGACCTAACACATCTGATAAACTAATTTTATGACAGTGGCTAACTAGAAATAAGACAAGCCATCTTATGCAGCTAGTTTCCAATTAAACTTTTTTATTTAATCTGCCATGATTTCATTCATTGGTCTGTTTGAATATTTTTAATAGTTTGCTTCTATTTTGTATGTGAATTAAAGGTCATGTAAATTTAAAGTTGCTGCTATTTCGATAGCATTTATATGATCAGAATATAATGAACTTATAAGAACTGGAAGATACATTACTCACGGAATGTCCCAAAGCAAGGACCATCCATGATGCCAAGTCATAGTTAACAAGGTCAAAATAATGAAGGCTAGCACGGTCACCGTGAGGTCAGGAGATGGGCAGACTCAACCATAACAAGACCGAAAGATGCCAAGAGAAAATAATAAGCTTGTTTCAAAACAATAGTCTATCATAAAAGGTACTATTTAAGAGAGAAGATATAACTTAGAATAGATATTTAATTTTTAGTTGATCAATATTTGTTCTCTAAGACATATTATGTACTTACCATGTATATATGGAGATCTTATCTCTCACAATTGAATTAGGCATATGCATGGTTAATTAGCATATGGAATCAGTATGAATTCATACCAGAAGGTCAATCCAATCCTCCTGATTAATGTAAAGTCTATTTAAGAAGGAAAGGAAAGGAAAGAAGGACAAGAAAACATGGGCCCTTTCGTCTTGAAAGTAGCTGACTACAGCGCAATGAGGGGTACAAAAAAATTAATAACGTTCTGGGTTCTTAACTTTCTCCAGACATTGTCTTTAAAACAAGAAACAAAGTTCAAATGCTTAAAATCTCTCCAAAACTATTAGCAAAAACAATATGGAAATATATAACAGATGCACAAAGGCATCTTGGGATGAATATATTAAGGCCCCACAACTGCACATTCTAAAATTTATTGAATTGAGCCAAAGAGAAATATAAGAAAGACCTTTTGAAAAACAAAATGCAAGTTTCAAAAAACAACAACAAAAATCTTGAGGTCTTGAGCCAAGAACTAACCCTCAGATGGCTACTTTAGATGCTGACTAGACCACCAAAACAGGTCATGCTGTCACACTGGCTACCTCTGAGAGCAGTGACAGGGCTCCAGCCTCAGCCCTATGTGGTAAGAGAGTAGAATAATAAATGTATTCTGCAAAAAGTTTCCACTTGGGGCTTTTTATCTTAAATCAAACATAGAGCTCTATTTCACGGGGAGAGTGGAAATCCCTCTCTTAAAATAGTTTTATTTTTTCCCTTAAAAAAATAACGTCATGTAATTAACAAAAATATCCTCAAAATTTGAAAAATTAAATAATCAAAAAAAACTTAAAATCACCCGAATCCCATCAATAACTACTGCTAACATCCTGATGTAAAACCGTCTCTTCCCTTCTCCGTCTATGGTAAGACATTTTGTTTGTACTAAAATGGAATTGTGCTGTATGTACTTCTTTATAACCTAAACCCCCGTTTGGTTCCATTTACCAATTTCCCAAGCCACATACATCTCCCTCATCTGTAATAGCAGTAGAACATTTATTTCCAGTGGGGAGAAGTAAAGGAGCTCATTTTCATGAGCGGCATCTTTTGTACCAGGGATTTAGTTTAAAGTAAATAGATACAATTTCCTTACAAGTGTAAAAAGAAAAATGTTGGTGAACTGAGAAATAATGTGTGTGTCTTCACTCTAGAAATGTACACAAGCCAGCTCACTAGTTTTAACATGTCCAACCTCTTTCTTGCTCACCTTTCCCCTATAAAACAAACAGTATCACTATTTTAAGTTTTCATTATGAAATACTTTCAGACTTTAAAACACTTGCAAAAATTGTAAAAAAAAAAAAAAAAAATTATACGCCCTTCACCTGGCTTCCCCAAATGTTAACCTCTTATTTAACCACAGTCCAATAAACAAAACCACAACCCTAATGTTGATACAATACTAGCATCTAATCTATAGATCTCATTTAAATTTCATCAACTACCCAACCAGTGTCCTTTGGGCCTAATCCAGGGTCACACATGACATTAGTTGTCCTATCTCTTTAGTCTCCTCTAATTCAGGGCAGTTCCTCAGTCTTCCTTGGCCTTTCAGGATGTTGATGCTCTCCACTTCCCCATGCAGTCCTGTATGAAGGTGACAAACTTGTCTAACAGGACTCAAAAGAGCTCTGGTGAGTATGTTAAGTTCCTAGGGCTGCCATAACAAACGACAACCAACCGGGGGGCTTCAAACAACAGAATTCTATTCTTCCACAGTTCCTGAGGCCAGAAGTCTGACATCAAGGCGTCAGCAGTGCTGGTTCCTTCTGGAGGCTCTGAGGGACAAAGTGTCCCAATGCTCTCTTCTACATTCTGGTGGTTGCGGGCGGTCCTTGGCATTCCTTGGCTTGTCTACACATAACTCCAATCTCTACCTCTATGTAAGTGGCTTTCCTTTCTGAGTGTCCCTGTGGCCTCCCCCTATTCTTATAAAGATACCTGTCGTTGTATTTAGGGCTCACCCTAAAATCTAGGACGATCTCATCTTGATATCCTTAACTAATTACATCTGCAAAGACTCTAGTTACAAAAAAAAGGTCATTCGCTATCTGAGATTCCACATGCACATCCATTTTGGAAGGGAACATCATTCAACCCACTATGATGTCCTTCAATCAGGTTGTTTTAAAATGTGTGTTTTTTGGACAATAAACATTATTGTTACTGAGTCCTGTTAGATGGTTTCTCATATTGCCTTAATATGAGACAGTCTGAGCAGGTGAGAAGGATTATTGTATTTGTTAAATTAGGATCAAACAAACTCAAAACACCCATGGTATCTCGGGGGAAGCTAATGGGAAATTGTATTTAGTTTTACATTTTATATTTCAATTCTAGATACAACTCAGCATCAGCTTCACAGTTCACTGCTGTTTCTTACTCTAGGTGAAAATGTAGCTGGGCTGGACAGGACATGCCTGGGTGTGAAATGACAGCGAACGAGGCGGGCACAGCCACAGCCCTGGGCATGGGTCAGAGAAAAGGAGTGAGTGGCCTCCACCACAGACCTCTGCACTAAGGGGGATGTCACAGCAGCTACTGATCCAGGCCAGGAAAACGGCTGAGGTGCTGTGTCAGTCATCAGCCTGTTGACTAGCGGGAGAATGTAAACACTTTTGCCCAGGAAGGCATCGGGCGTTTGCAGCTGCTTCTGAATTGGATATTCTTGTAAGAAGTCATTATTTCCAAGAACCACCAAGACGCCACCTCTGCCTCGCAGGCCAGGTGAAAAGGATAATTGGGACAATGATCGTGTTCAACAGCCTGGCTGCTACTCGATTAGAGAAGGAGATGAGGCTAGCTCGGCAGGATTTGTTCTCTGCAGAAATCCACGATGGGAGAGACAGCAGCTTGCCCTTTCCAAGAGGACTGCAAATTGAGTTGGTGGTAATTTCACTACTAGCCACAGGATTTCCGGGTTGAGTGAAACGAACGGTGGTTAATCTCTTCCAGCACAGCAGCAGAGCCCACTCCACGGCAGGCTCTCCTACCTGGTCCTGAGACGCCCAGCCACAAACCGGATGACTCTGAGATTGCTCTCCAACACATTCATCAGCCTCACAGTGTAACACGTCTTTCTTCGCAATTTTCTTTAATCGAGCAGACGAGACCCCTCATGCTCACAGTTTGTGAGCTGCCTGGCCCAGCCTCAAGTTTACCCATTTCGAAAAGATAAAGCTTTGAAAAGAGCGATAAATATTCAAAGCACGCACACATAGTTAACCTATGTAAGCACCATCGTGCATGTGTGTCCAGACGGATGTTAATTTGGATTAAAATGTCTTTGGTCTGGGAAGGCAGCGCAGAGGAAGGCAAAGAAACCCAAGTCTTCAGATGGAAGTAGGTGCACACCATACGAATGCCCTAGTAGCAGAAGAAATCATTCACACGCACTTGCATTTCTCTCTCTCTCTCTCTCTCTCTCTCTCTCCCTTTTCATACACACAGTCAAACTACAAGAGAAGATAAACAATATTGATGGTCCTGGAAAAGGCACCATAACCTGTCCCCTAAGTGTTATTTGAATAGGAATTAACACAAGAAAAGAGAAAAAGGGGCTCGATTTCAAAAACACATCTCCCTAAAAATAACGACACATATGCAGCACTTGCACTTTTCGTGCTTTGGCTCACCGTATCCTTTATAACACAGGTCCCCTATGCACACTTACAAATGGAGGTCGGGGCAATAGAGAGCATAGGTCACTTCCACAAGGCGCCACCTTTAAAAAGGTAGCAGAACCTGAACATAGTGAACAGGTATTGAGCACTCGGATATACCAGGAATTATTCTAAGACACCCACGTATAGTAATAACACATTTGATTCTCAAAACAACTCTGGGGTAGGGATGAATGTAATCCCCATTTTACAGATGGGGAAACAGCTTAAACTGCGGAGTGAGGTGTCCAAGGTCACATGGTCAGTAGCACAGCCACTAGGTAGGTCTCTTTGACCACATTTTATCAACAGAAACCAATGCAAAGAGAGAATAAGTACACTATCATGTCACATTGCCAAACATTCAAACTAAAAACAAATTCATAGATTCAGAATGTGGACCCCTCAGGGCAAACAAAAGCGCCAGCCTTAGGAGAGCTGGGCCTGGGATCTCACATACACACGCGGGTAGAACCCGATGGGGACCCTGAGAATTCCGTGCATCTTTGTACGATGGCCGAGGAGAAGGAAGACAGAGCAGTATGGGATGGCCCCAAATAACTCAGACACTGGCTCAGTCTGTGAGGGTGAGGGCGGTCTGCCCTGCAGGGAGCGGCAAAGAAGAACCTTGGCATCCTCTCGCCCTGTTCTCCTGAATCCTCAAGTCCCCTCTGCATCGTCAGAGGGGGATTCCAGCTCACGAGGCCAGGGAAAGAGGCCAGCACGCTGTCTTTCCTCAACTGTGAGAGGCTGTCCGAAAGCAGAGTCCTCCACTGACGACAGAGGACTCCTTGCCGGGTGGCTGAGAGGAAGGGGAAGGACGAGGCATTGAGAAAGAAGATGCTGAGTGTCCTGGATGTACGAGTACACGTGGTATAGCGGTACTTCATTCATTCATCGATGAGTTGGGGTTAGTGTCCATCCATATCATCTAAGTGAACGAGTGTTGCTCTTACTCAAGCATCTCCGGGTACTGAAGGGCAGCCCGCAGTGAGGACAATGGCAGTGCCAGCAGATCTTTAAATAACCTGGAAGGCCCAGGGAAGGGACGTGACTTGTCCAAAGCCAGTTGTCAGCAGGTTTAAGACCAGATCACCTCCTGGGGTCTACTCCCCAAGTGGACACAGGGTGGTCATGTAGCTGGGCTGGATGGGACATGTCTGGGTGTGAAACGACAATGATCGAGGAGGGCACGGCCACAGCCCTGGGCATGGGTCATAGCAAAGGAGTGAGTGGCCTCCACCACAGACCTCGCGCTAACGGGGATGTCACAGCAGTGACTGACCCAGGCCAGGAAAACGGCTGTGGTGCTGCCTCCCAGCTCCGGTCTGTCACCCCTGCAATCAGCAGCCAGCATTTTCCAAATGCTCTCTGTCACAATCTGCTCTGGCGTTTCCTCACCATGGGGAGTGGGGACCTCGCCTCAAACAGCCGGAGTTCAAATTCCCACTTGACTGGCCGAGTGCCCTTGTACCTGTTCATACCTGTAGGAACACCTGAGTCCCTGCACCACAGGTACCCCATGTCTTCTCCCCACTGTGGTCGTGAGCACGGGGGGTGGGGGGAGGGCTGCCTGAGGAGAGCACTCAGCACAGGGCCGATGACAGGCTGTCACGTAACTGCTGCTTTTATTTTCTAACTTGTGAGGCGAGCTTCAGACGTGACCTACACGCCTTGTGGGGATAACTGCCGCCCATTTATCTTCCTAGTGGGAGATTCAAGCTGAGGACAGAGCTGGTTTCCCGTGACCGGGTTATGGAGGAGACTTGGGAAAGAGCGAAGATGCTGAGTGGGGATGGGTGGAGCTTTGTTGCGTGGCATGGGCTGTAATCTTCCCTGTGACAAGTCAGTAAAGGCCTGCTCTCAGAGGAGCTCTTACCTGAATTGTGAGGAAGCCCTGACTTGGCCTCCAGGTGGGCAGAGCACGTCCTAAGGAGCCTGGCCATGTGAGCTGTTACTGATGTTGCCACATGTTGCCTGCCCTCTTAGAACGATCAAGAAGGTGACAATTAACCCAGGAGCCAGACCAGTGTGGTGTCAGGCATGCAAATTCTCAAAAAGCCTCTGTGGAAAGAGTCACTCCACATGACTACATGCTCTACACCATGTTTGAGATTCTAGAACCAAGGCTGGCAAAAGGGCTTGGGGAGGGAGTAGGCGGGAAGCCAAAGGATCCATTTGCTGAGTGCTTACACATGATGGTAAGTGCTTTCAATACATTATCACGAAGCACCTGCCTCATTTGGATTTCTGCATTTATGTGTGTGTTGACTTGTTTATTTGCCATCTCCCTCTGAGGCTGGAAACTCCATGAGAGCAGAGAAGCATGGTCTTTATACTTTCCATTGTATGCGGAGACTGCGTATACATCCAGACAAAGCAGGGCAAAGCCAAGGCCTGAATGATTTACGAAACCTTAGATTCGGACAGTATATTACTCACCTAGACAGAGAGAGGAAGCCACAGTGCCAGTCAGCTCCTGAGGTCCTTGTCCCACATGACAAAAGGAGTGACATGAAACCAAAGGGGCCATATGACCCCTTTGGGACAAGCTGTGGGACACTCTGTTGCCAAGGAGCCACATCTAGATTGCAGCTAAGCAGTTTTATGTCCTGCAGCTCCATTCTGAGGGGTGCAGGGCAGAGGGCCTCACTCCTCATCAGAACCCAGGAGGAGATGACATGGGAACTGTCTCATGACTATCTCCCAGCAGCTCCGTACGAGCCGTCCATCCTCTCCTGTCCAGGAGGATCCCAGGCGTCCAGCCCAGACTCAGCTTTATTTTGGCTCAAGCCTTTACCTAAGCAGTCGACCTGGATCCAAGCAAAGTCTCCAGGGCATCCTGGTGGAAACTGGTCCCAGCAAGTGCATGATACACAGTAAGTATTCAATAAATGGTTGTTAAATACTCGTAAGTGGCTCCTACGAAGTGGTGCTATTAACAGCCCCGTTTACAGAGGGCAGGTGAGGGATGGGGTAGGGGTGCAGTAATCCCCCTAGGGTCACACAGCTTGGGAATGAGAATGAGCAAAGAGTTAACCACGCCCTCCGCACGCTTCCGGCCCACCACACGCTGTGCTCTGCTCTGGAACCCTACTCACTCCCACGGCCCATCCAGAAACTCTTCAGTAGGTGCTGACTCACACACTAGCATCCCCGTCCCTCCATGTCCCTGTTCCTCCTCCCTCCCTCCCTCCATCCTTCCCTCCCTTTCTCTCTCTTTCCCTCCATCTCTCTCTCTCTCTGACTCAATTCCTTCATCTGTAAAACAAGGATAACAATTCTTAGCTGATAGAACTGGGGGAAGATTATGGCTATTATCGAGTCATATCATTTATTGAACTTTTATTAATACATGCCAGTCTCTTCAGGGCCTAGCTGTATAGCTCCCTCACTGAGACATGGTGGTGACAGCCCCATTTCACCGGTGAGTGAGGTTGAGACTTCTCCAGAGTTAACACAGCACTGGGCACTTGTGAACACTCAATGCATGGCAGCTGCTCTTGTAATAGTACCACTACTGCTGCTACTACTACTAGTACTAGTACTACTTAGAACAGAATAGGCTTCAGCTCTTCTGTTAGAGTGAGAGAAAAGACAATGAGAGAAAAAGAGACAGAGGAGAGCTGGGAAGACCGTTTTCACGCATGTCCGAGGTCCTCATCTGGTCCTGTTCTCAGTCGTCATTGCTCCTCCAGCACATGGCGTCGTGTGCTGGCTGAGGGCCAGACTGTACACCAGCCACCCACCTAACTTGGCTCCCAGGGCAGCAGCAAAGTGAGTCATGGAAACACGAGTGCATGGGGACATTTGGTCACCCTGGGAAGAACACACTCGTTCATGACTGGTCTGCTGGCATGGCTGCTTACTGGAGGAGTTCCAATCAGGAGAGCTCGGAAGATCCCCAGTGGGGTGGCTCCAAACTGTCCTCGAGATTGTTCTGCTCACTCTCTGCATATCTCAGTTCATTCACAGATGAAAAGTGGTCCAGCTGAATCAAATAAATGTCTAAGCACGCTTACAAGATCTTAAAAAAATATGTTCAGTGTAGAAAATCCAGAAAGTACAGAGAGGGACAAAGAAAACAATACAGGCACCCAAGATCCACTGGGAATGCCCACCTCGTCTACCACCCCCAACCCTACTGCCGAAAACGTGCCATGACTGCGTGCCACATGCCAACCTCAGCTTGGTCATTTCCTACCAGGATTAGAGGGAGAGGCTGAAAACTGGACGTTTTTAATAACTTTTTTTCTGCTCTAGGGTAATTCAAGTGGAAAGCCCACATTTCTAGATGGAATACATAAAGCACACCCTCAGACACTCATGTGTAAACAGCTCTTAGCAATGCCATTGCCGAGAGATTCTCTAGAAGTTGAAACTTTAAATTTTCCAACAAATAACCTTTCAGTCCCTTTTATTTCGGCCGTTCTACCTGGTGGCCATTTCATCTGTTCTCTAGACAAGAATGAGTTCAGAGGTGACACTGACAAATTGGCCAGCAGAGGTCTGGTCACACCAGACATTATTCAGCATCCTGACAGGTGACCTGTCTACCTGAAAGCTTCTACTTTTAGCTCAGCAGTGAGGCCTGATATGAATCCTAGCTCGAGCATGGTCACCAGCTCAGACACAGCCTGCCGTCATATATTCTTTCAACACACATTCAGCCATACAAAGTGATACCTCAATAATTATTCATAATTGGAGCTATCAATATTCCTGTTACCCAACAACCATTATCGGAAACGTAAGTCAAGGAAGAATATGACAGCTTTTAGCATCAACATAAAACAAAAGGAGGCAGCAGGGACAGAGAATAGAAACAGAAGTCATGTTTTAACCTGAATCCTCACAAAGCCCCAAATTAAATATTAACATTGTTATAATGAAAACTTACGTTTTTATAGAATAGAATTTTAAAGTTTTGAATCCAGAAAGTAAAAGAAAGTGGGGGTTATAATATAGATGAGGACTAAATATTTGTTTATTCATTTAAGTATTTCTTAGAACTTGCTTTATGGGAGGCACTATATGAAAGCAGTGATTGTCAAATTTTAAAATGCATCAGAGTCAGTTAGCGAACCTGTAAAACACAGATTGCTGCTGCCCACCCCCACCTATCCCGGAGGACCTGATTCAATAGATCTGGGGAAGGACACACGGATTTCCCTTTCTAACAAGTTCCCGGATGATGCTGATGCTGCCACAGGATGATAACCACTGTTCCAGGCTATGAAAACAAAACGGAGAACAAACCACAGCCCTCTTTCCCTGGAGCATACATTCTGTTAGAGTGATAACAATTAAGTATAAAATAATTTCATTAGTGGCAAACACACCACTTCTACCATGAAAAATAAAGTAAAAAAAAAAAAAGAATCAGGGACGATAGAGGAGGTAAGGATCATTTTAAAAAAGATGGTCAGAGAAGGCATCTCGGAGGAAGTGACATTCAAACACACGAAGTGAATGAGTGAAGAGAGAGATAGCCATGTAAAATCAGAGCAGAAGGCATCCCAGACAAAGGAGCATCTCATGAGAAGAACCCGAGTGCCCTTGAACACCGAAACCAGTCTAAACAGAGCAGAGGGATCATGGGAGGGGAAGTCTGAGTAGGAAGGAGGAAGGATTAGATTGATACAATTTTGTATGGGGAAGTGAAGAGTGGAGAAATTGTGTGATCTGGTTCATGTTTTAAAAAGAACCCCCTGGCTATCATGAGGTGTGGAGACAAAGATGGAAGCAAAAAGACCCAAGTTAGGAGGCAATTAGAGAAGACAGCAGCTTGGACTACCAGCTTTGCTGGTTACCAGCAGATCCGGCAGGGAGGCATGAAAAGGGAGGTGGTCCAGCAGGGGACGCAGACAGGCACCTGTGGTACAGGATGTCGATGGGGGGGACGGGGGGAAGGGCTGCAGGACGACCACAGTGTTTCGTCTTGTTTTTATTGGAGGCGGGGGCAGCAGGTGGAAATAAAACATTTATTTGAAAATATTCTCAAGCCTACAAAAAAGTTGCAAGACTTAAAATAGTATAAATGACACCTGTAAAGCCTTCTAGATTCGTCCACTTTTAAAATTTTATCCCATTTGCTTTAACATTTGCACACGCTGCACACACACTCACACACACGCACACACACATACTTTTCCTTTCCAAACCACTTGAGAACAAGCCACACACACCATGGCCCTTCCTCCTACATTCCTCAGAAGCACAGCATTTCAACCTGTATGTTCAGTTGTACGTATGCACCATCTCTTTTGAGTCATCACCCCGAGTTCAGCAGAAACGCATCAGCCCATGATCCGACCTAGCTAGGAACCAGAACAATCGGAAGAATGAGAGAATGTCAGTAAGCCCTGGGATGCACGATTCCACCAGCAAGTTGTACAAGCGCGCCAAGAAGATCAACAGGATGTGGGAGGCTTCAGGAACATGGCAGAGCCCAGAATGAGGCTCGGTGGCCTTGCAAGTGGACAGGATTTAGATAGACAGGATTCGACTAGGGGAGGGCAGTCTGCATGGCACGTGAGGAGAAAATGAGAATGGAATACACGGTGACAGACAGAAGGCCGCCCTGTACTGGCAGGCACTTGACGGCAGGGGTAGAAAACGAGGTCAGATGGGCACATCAGAGAACAGGCATGGACAGCCAGCCCGAGGACAGACTGAGAAAGGGGACAGCTCTGGGTCTGCTAGTTCCAGGCACTGATTACCTGCGGAGGGATTTTAAGTTTGGAACAGGAAGCTTGACTTAACAAGCACAGTGACAAACTGACCAAAATTCCCTCTTCTACATTTGCCAATGTTGCAAATTTCTAATATTACCTCCTCTGCCTCAAAGTCCTCTCGGTCAGGGTCCCACCCAAGCAACTCATGTTTCTCAGTGACTAGCCGATCCTTCCGCCTTTGAATGATGACACTGACGTTCCCAACTTGGACGTCACAGAAATGCACTTAACTTTGCTTCTCTCGAAGTCTGAAGCCCAGCTAGCAATGCCGTCCTCCTCTGAATGACATTTCCAGAGCCCGACTCTCAATTCCATCCTCAGAGACGAGCTGATTCACTGCAAGCTGATAAATGCAGGCAGTAATCCAAAGTTCTGCTTGCACAGGGGAGAAATATATTGAGGGTGTAGAGACAGCTCAGAACAAGATTGAAATGTGATGAACCACGGACATTTCTTTTTTATTAAGTAGGGTTTTTCACTGTGCCACTTAAAGAGAGTTATGACTACCCTTCCATCATACACCCCTACCAAACTCATCCAAGATGTGGCGGGGCCACGAGTTCCTGTAATTCTGAAGCGCTGGAACTCCCAGGCCACGGTGATCCCCAGTGGGTGTACACAGATGACCATTCACAACCAGAAGGTACATAAAACTCCTCCTTCAGAATGCAGAAATCGGAATCAGACCAACTGCTGGAGCATGGCAGCTGTTCCCACAGATTCTGCTCATCGATCCTCGACCAGAACACGAGGCAGAGCAAGCAACATCTTGAAAGCCATGGCAGCTGCCAGCCTATGTTTCTGCAGGCTCTTAAAGGGCTTTAATTTGGGTGTCCTGGAGTCTGTGTCACTTGAACCAAAAGTGGATCTATCTCCTTTGGACACCACATGGGAGGAAGGTACCCTCGGGTTTGTTAAGGACGCCTGTGCTGAGGCAGGTGGTGGTGTGTGTGTCTGGAGGACGGACCCCAACAGGACACATCTTTTCTTAGTTCAGCCAACACAGCGCAATCTCCCAGGTGTCTATTTTCTACAAAGGATGTCACATTTCAGGCAATACTGCATATGGTTAAGTGTATCAGGGGCTGGCTGTGTGATGCTGGGCAAGTTACTCTGGGTCTCTGCACTCCACCCTTCATCTATAAAACGATGATCTATAAAACAGAACTGACCTTCACAGCATTCCAGGGGAGATTAAAGGAGATGTGCATTTAAAAGGCTTAGCCTGGAGCATAATAAATTCTTCAAAAATGTTAATATAACATTAGTTGAGTTCAACTTTCCTATCTTACTTTGAAGACACATGAGGCCTGTTCTGGAGTATTCCTGTGAGGAGGTAAGGAAGGGAAGCAAGGATTTCCCTGGGGTTGCTTCTGTTTTACATTATACATGTGTGCTCAGTGCCTTTCAGAGTAGCAAGAAACACGCTTTTCTTATTCCCTTCCAAGTTAATTACACATATGGAACATTAGCCCTTTCCAGAGTCAAGGGGGTCATCAAACCACCTGCATCCTCATTCAAACAGCAACTGCAGAGCACCCACCAGGTATGGGGCCGCAGCACTAAGCCTGCGGAAGGGGTGGTGGAGCAGCCCCAAAGGTGACAACACACGGCACAGTGTCAACAAAACCAGGGCACTGGAGGTAGCACAGGAGGGACACCTAGGCTCATCTGTGCAATCGGGAGGGTCTTCTAGAAGGAAGCAACCAAAGAACTGAGATGTGCTAAGATGCTCCAGGGAGTGAACCCTCAGCCAAAGATCTTCTCGTTCTCAAGCCTTTGACCTGAGTGCTGTCAGACCTTCCCTGTAGGCTGCTTGGAATCTAGGACCTCACCTAAGGTGGAAGTGCAGGGTCTATACCCAGCTCCAGAGGGGCTCTGGCAGCTGGCTGCCTCTATTTCCAACACAGACATTCTCACAGCCACAGATGCTGTCCACCGGCCCACCCAAATATAAGACCCGTGTATCCCTGACAGCCACTTAAAAACCTAAAATAGCCAAAGTAAAGCAATTTAAAAATTTTACCAGTGAATATCTCAAAGTGGGTAAGAAAGAACAAAAATAAGGTTTACCAAAAAAGTAAGAGTTACAAAACAAATAAGAATATGGCCCCTTTTTTTCCCTTTAAGCTCAAAATTTACCAATTCAAAGAAATATTAATAATAGTTTTATTATTATACAATAGATATACCATTATATATTACAATATTTTTATTTCTTCTATGTATGTGCTTTGTTGTGTTTCTCATTTAATCCTCACAACAACCCTTTGGGTTAGGAACCATTCTCATCGCCATTTTATAAATCAAGAAACTAATCTATAAGGAACCCTCTGCCCATGGTTTCAAAGTGTTAAACGTCAGGGCTGTGACTCATACCCAAAACCTGTGCTCCCAGTCATATTGCACTAATAACCCTCACGCTGGCTGCACACCCAAACCTCCTGGGTTTTCCCAAGCCCTATCCACATCGCTTTCTGATTTTCCAGAGGGGAAATTAGAAACTGGGTGTTTTAGAAGTACCCTGAGAAGTTCCGCTGTGAGCACAACACACGAGGAGCTCCTCAGACATGCTCCACAGTTAAACTGGCACGAATTATTTTTAAAACAATCAGTTAAAGTTTCCAGAAATGATCCTAAAGGCATACAGCAAATGAAGAAACATTTATTCAAGAAAATTTACTAAAATTCAGTAAGAAAAACAAAAATTGACTGTATCTGAACCATGACCTTCTTGCTCTCGCTCCCTTCCCAGCTCAGCAAGACAGAAACTCACTCCAGACGGGTAAAGCCAAGAACATAAGGCTGTCTCTCTCCCAAATTTGCGGTTGCGGGGCATTCAGTCTGAGAGGGTAAGACATCAGCATTTCTCATCCTGCTACCAGCTACCTGTCACTGAGGCTAAGTTCTAAGTAAGTGCAGCTGTGAGGTGAGGGCTCCCCCCTTCCACGCAGCCTACATTCCCACGATGGAGGATCTACCTTGGGCACAGCAGGCTGAGAAGACTAGGGGTTTGATTGCCCTTGACCAGACTTTTAAGGTGAAGAAGGTTCCATGCTAGGAGAGGCAAGCTGAAAAGACTTGAGGTTACTGCTCCCGCTATCCAGTGAGCATTTAGCTCCTAAAGCATAGGTGTCACTCAGAGAGAATAGTGCCATCGTCCCACCACCATTCCCAAAGTCATCACTCAGAGATTTTGCCAAGAGAACTAATTTCATGTACAACTGAGTGTGGAAAAGTTCAAGCCTAAGGGCTCAGCAGAATATAGCATAGTCCTGCCGCCTTTTATCTGTGGGGATATGTTCCAAGACGCCCAGTGTATGCCTAAAATCACGGATAGTACCGAACCCTATGTATGCTATGTTTTTTTTTTATAAATATGTAGCTATAATGAAGTTTAACTTATAAATTAGGAACAATAGAGACTAAGAACAATAACTAATAATAAAATAGTATAATTATAACAATATATTATAATAAAAGTTACGTGAGTGTGGTTTCTCTCTCTCAAAATGACCTATTGTACTGTACTCACCATTCTTCTTGTGATGACATGAAGAATCATGTCAATGCCTACATGATGAGATGAAGTGAGGTGGATGACATAGGCATTGTGACATGGCATTTGGCTATTGTAAGGGTTATTTGAACATAAGCACTGCAATGCTATGACAATTGATCTGATAACTGAGACAGCTACTAAGTGACTAATGTGTGAATAGCATATACAGACAGCATGGATATACCAGACAAAGGGATGATTCACGTCCTAGGTGGGATGGAGCAGGACAGCATGAAATTTCATCATGCTACTCAGAATGGCGCACAATTTAAAACTTATGAATTGTTTATGTCTGAAATTTTCAATTTGATATTTTCAGATTGTTGTTGCCTGTGGGTAACTGAAACCGTGAAAAGCAAAACCACAGATAAGGGAGACTACTATACATTCTCCTCCATACACATGGAAAATTCTTCAGGATAAAACATTGGCTAGGCAACAAAAATATATCTCATTGAATTTTTAAAAGGGTAGATGTAATAAAGAGTAGATTTTCTGACCACAATGGAATAAATTAGAAATCAATAACAGAAATAAATTTAGGAAATTAATAAATATATGGAAATTAAGAAGCACACTCCTAAATAACAAATGGATCAAGGAATGAATCAAAAGGGAAATTAGAAAATCCTTTGCTATGAAGAAAAATATACAACCGACCAAAACTTATGGGGTGCAACCAAATCAGTGCTTAGAGAGAAATGTATAGCTACAGTATCTTATGTTAAGAAAGAAGATCTCAAATCAATAAGCTAAACTTCCACTCTAAAACAATGTAAAAAGAAAAGCAAACTAAACCTAAAGCGAGCAGAAAGAAAAAAAATAATAAAGATTGGAATGAAAATCAATGAAATAGAGAATAGAAAAATAGTTAAGAAAAGGAATGAAACAAAAATCTTATTTTTTGAAAAGATCAGCAAACTTGATAAATCTTTATCTAGATTGAACAAGAAAAAGAGAAAAATTCAAATAACTAAAATCAGAAATGAAAGAGGGGGCATTACTACCAACTTTATAGAAATAAAAATAATTAGAAATTAATACTATGAACAATTATACATCAATAAAATAAATAAGTTAGATGAAGTAAAGAGATTCCTAATAAGATATAAACTACTGAAACTGACTCAGGAAGAAATGACCTGAAAAGATGTATGACAGGCAGAGACTGAATTATTAATTTAAAAAATACTCCCTAAAGAAAAGCCATAGCCAAGATAGTTTCATTTGTAAATCCTACTAAACATTTAAATAGCATTTTTTCACATATTCTTCCAAAAGAATAGAAGAGGAGGGACCACTTCCCAACACGTTTTATGATAACATACACTACCCTGTCAAAGACATCATAAATAAAGAATACTATAGAACAATATCTTTTATGAATGTGGATTCAAAAATCCAATACTAGCAAACCAAATCAAGCAACACATAAAAAGGACTATATACTATGACTAAGTGCAATTTATCTCAGGAATGCAAGGTTGGTTTAATATCTTAAAATCAATAAAAGTAATGTACCATATAATTATAATAAAAAACAAAAGTCATATGATCATCTCAATTGATACAGAAAAGTCATTTGACAAAATTGAACTCTTTCATGATTAAAAACACCAAATAAACTAGAAATAGAAGAGAATTCCTCAATCTCATAAAGGGCATCTATAAAAAAACATACAGCTAACATCATAGTTGATAAAATACTGGATGATTTCCCTTAACTTTAAGAACAAGACAAAGAATGTCTGCTCTCACTACGTTTATTCAACATTATACTGAAGGTTCTTGCCAGGATGATTAGGCAGATAGATGAGAGAGGGAGAGAGGGAGAGAGGGAGAGAGGGAGAGAAGGAGAGAAGGAGAGAAGGAGAGAGAGAGAGAGAGAGAGAGAGAGAGAGAGAGAGAGAGAGAGAGAGAGAGAATCCATATTGGAAAGGACAAAGTAAAATTATCTTTTCACTGATGACATGAGATTATACACAGAAGATCCTAAGATATTCACTAAAAACCTATTAGATTTAATAAACAAGTTCAGCAATGCTGCAGAATTTAAGATCAATATATAAAAATCAATTGTATTTCTAGATACTTGCAATAAACAACCCCAAAAAAAATGAATTACAAAAACAATTTCATTTACAATAGCATCAGAAAGAATAAATACCTTGGAATAAATTTAACAAAGAAATGGAATCCAGAATAGCCAAAACAATCTTGAGAAAGAACTTAGTTGGAGGTTCACGCTTGCCAATTTCAAAATTTAATACAAACCAATAGTATTCATGACTAGAATAAGGATAGACATACAGATCAATGGAATAGAGAAGTGAGAGCCAAAAAATAAACTGGTGCATCTATGGTGAACTGGTTTTCCACAAGGGGTGCCATGACCATTCAATGGAAGAAAGAATAGTCTTTTCAACAAATAGTGCTAGGACAACTGGATAGCCACACCCAAAAGAATGAAGTTGGAATCTTACCTTACACCATATAATATGAACTAAAACTGGATCAAAAACCTCAACTTAAGAGCGAAAATTATAAAACTTTTAGGAAAAAACATAAGGCTAATCTTCATCATCTGAGATTTAGCAATGAATCCTTAGCGACTACACAAAAGCATAAGCAACAAAATAAATATAGACAAATTGCTCTTCATCAAAATTGAAAACCTTTGTGCTTCAAAGAACACCATCAAAAGTGAAAAGACAACCCACAGAACGAGAGAACATATTTACAAATCATATATGATAAGCAAATCATGTATCTTATACCTAGACTATATAAAGAACTCTTACAATTCAATAATAAAACCACAAATAACCCAATTAAAATAGAAAAAAAATTCTAAATAGATATTTTTCTGAAGAAGATATATAAATAGCCAGTAAGCATGTGCTTGAAATCATCAGTTGTCAGGGAAATGTACATCAAAACTACAATGAATATCATTTCTCATAAACTAGAATGGCTATAACCCAAAACCAGATAATAACAAACATTAGCAAGAATGTGGAGAAATCAGAACCCTCATATATTGCTGGTGGGAATGGAAGAACGGTGCAACCAGTTTGGAAAACAATCTGGTCATCTCTCAAACGGTTAAACATAGAATTACCTTATGATCCACCAATTCCAGTCCTAGGTATATACCCATGAGAAATCAAAATATATGTCCACACAAAAACGTGTATATGAGTATTTATAGCAGTATTATTTGTAATAGCCAAAAGTTAAAAACAACCTACATATTCATCAGCCGCTGAATGGATAAACAAAATGTAGCATAGGCCTGCAATGAAATATTATTCAGCCATAAAAAGGAATGAATACGATACATGCTACAACATGGATGGATCTTGAAAACATGCTACGTGAAATAATCCAGTCATAGAGGACCACACATTATATGATTACATTTATATGAAATGTCCAGAAAAGTTAAATCTATAGAGACAGAAAGTGTATTAGTGTTTGCTTAGGGCTGGGAGGAATGAAGGAGACAGGTGGGTGATCCCCAAAGGGTATAGGGTTTCTTCCTGAGGTGATAAAAATGTTCTAAAATTGATGTGGTGATGGTTACACAAATCTGTGAACATAGCAAAAACCATGGAATTGTACATTTACGGGAAATTGTATGATATGTGAATTATATCTCACTAAAGCTGTTCTGTTTTGTTTTTTGTTTTTTTCAAAAAGCAGCTTGGAATGCTGGGATCATTAGACGGAGATAACCATTGCCTCCCCCTCTGCCGCCTGGAGTCTCCCCAGGTTCTATCTCTGCAGCAAGTCCAGTTCCTGTATACCTTCATGATGCTGGCTTTGGACTGAGTCAGTTCTGGACTTTGTGAACTGCTGTGTTTGGGCCAAACACACTGACACATGATCTGTGTGAAGCCCCAGCCTCATCTGCTTCTAAGATTTAAGCAGCTTCTGGGCCTGGACACTGACCTCTCAGCCCTCAGGATGGAAGAGGTGCCGCTGACAAAGAGTTATCTCTACTTGGTTGTCTGTGTTACCATATGAGTGGTGCTGGGCAGACTGCACTGAGGCACTTGTGAAATACCAGCTGCCGCACATGTAATGAACTTCGGTCTTTCTAAGTATCTATGGGGAGGGTTACTGGAGCTAGTAAGGACTTCACTTTTCCTGGGAAACCAGCTTCCTCACAACTAGCCATTTCAACTTCCACAGTATTGCAACCCCCCCCCTTCTAGTATTTTTAACTCAGACACACCAACACATAATAGATGTGCTCAAACTCCTTGCTTTCCTTCTTGGGTGGTGATATCCTGGCCCCAATTGTCCCCACCCCACCACAAACCCCAGTGGCCTTGATTTAAGCCACTCAGTGACAGTTATGGTTGTGCTTCTCACCCACCAGGTTAATAATCAGTCCCCATTTAAAATCAGACCTTGGTCTCCATCCTTTGTCAACAGCATATTTGACTTAGATTTCTGTCAGTTGAGCTAATATAAACATCCCTCAGAGACAGAGTACTTCTCAAACAATTCCTCCTAAGTTGGCCATCCATCAGACAGAAGTATATGCCTGTAAAGGAAGATAAGGCCCTTTCTGGCACAACCCAAAAGTGTCCTATGTGTTTCCTAAGACTAAGCTATTGATTAAGAGGGGTTGCCTGAACTGGGACGAGCATATTATCTTTGCTGTCATATTGTCTGACCAGGGGGCAAAGCTCAGAGCAGACTCCCTACTCTACTGTTCAAAGGTCTGACTTCAATTCAAATTCACACCGGTGTGGGTCTACTGGTCTCTAGTTTCTGATCCCATGAAGAGGACCGTCGCTGCTTTTCAGATGCTGGTGTGTATGACCAAGAGCATGGTGACATCCTGGAGGATGGAAGGGAGTGTCCACGGGACTGCATCTGGGCTGAAGGTGGTCCAGGCCCATTACATCTCTTCACCAGTGCTCCTTCCTTGGCAAGAGTCACTGCTATGAATACCAGGAAACGGACCTCTAACTCATAAACAGGTCCCTGAGCAGTACCTTTCTTTAGGACAAACTTGGTGAGTGTGGAACAGCTGATCTTCATAACAGACACACTGCAGATATGTGTTGGCATTTCATTTCTCACCACCTGTCACCTGATGGAAGACAGCACGTGGAGGCTTCTCTCTGCAGTTACACGTGGAGCCCATTCATCACCACGCAGCACAATGGGCCCCCCACACCCAGGAATGTTCATTAGTTTTCTACCTTCACACTCCAAGTCTTTTTTAAGCTCAAGGTGACAATGTACTTGTTAATTCCTAACATTAGCTAATAAATGTCATTTTCAAATATTTTATGTGACTCTGAATTTGAAGGATGAAGATGGCTTTTCCTGTGTAAGTAAAAAATAATCACCAAACTCCAGGTCCTGCCTCCTTTTTATCATTTCTCCCTAGTGAAACTTGGGAGAAAAAAACGGGGTAAAAAGTGACAAAAGATATTTCATATCTTGACAGTTGAAACAACTTCTAGTCATATCTTCTTCAGCGGACACCTCAGAATGAGCTACGGGGGAAGGAAATCTAAAACTCTAGAGTGAAATGTGTCAGGATAAGCAGAGAACATTTCTGGAGTCGGATTATCAACAATACCAGCCATAAAAATAACTAGCCTGGTGGCTGAGGCTGAGAGAAGCAAGCCTGGCATAAACCTTCTCTCTCTCCTTCTCCCTCCACCCTCTCTCTACCATTCCTCTCCATTCCTCTCAGGTAGTTTCTCCCCAGCATACTATGAAACTGACTAACTCTCAGAGATTCAGGAACGTGTCCAGTCTGACAGCCAGTGGAGGAGCGGGGACTGGACCCCAAGCCTGTGCTCCTAACCACCCAGATATCTGCAGCAGGCAACCACCCAGATTAGTGCTGGCTCTACACCTGCTAGTGAAAGATTCCACTACCACCCCAACCCTCCCGTTTAAAATAAAGAAATCTCTGCAGACCAGGGTACTCCCGAAAAGATTCCATCCAGGACAACAATGGGAGCCCACTGTGCTTCCTTAGAAGGATGCCAGGAAGATCCACTCCGAGAATGAGAACCCCAGGGCAACCAAGGGCTACACAACTGGCATGCAGGCGGCTATCCTGGTCCTCTGCTAAGATGCCCAGGGAGACCCTAGACTCGTTCCTCAACTGAGTGGGGTCCTAGCCCACTGGCTATGAGAAAGCCCTGAGGCCTCTGAGGCCAGCTTCCAGGGTGTGTGGACTCAGCAGGGGGACAGAGCAGCAGGGACACAGGACCAAGGCCAGACAGTCAAGTGGTGCATCAGGAGAGAATAGGCAAAGGGCCTGGACTCCCTGCGAGACTCTCAGTATTGCCATTCAGAGAAGCTTTAGAGCCCCTAGGGGTGAACAGAAGTCACACATTTACCCACTGCTGAGGTCACTGCCGTGAGCCATGCTACATTATAGCCAAGGGAATGCAGTGCTGCTACGCCTGGCAGCACCATGCAGTGTGTGCCAGGTGCTGACCACCTACACTGGGCGCTGGTAGCCTCAGCTCAGCCGCAGGGCTCAGCTTTAGCTGTGGGAAGAGACTGGCGTGGACAAGGGGTCCTGGGAGGGGCCCTGGAGCAGTGGATGTTCACCAACTACACCCAATGTTTCCGCATTCAGGCCACCAACCAGCCAAGCTGATGTTTCCTGGCGGGAGGTCAGCCCGAGCTGCAGGAACTCTCCTTACTGATCAAGGGGACCAGGCTGACCCAAGAAATCCTTTCCTCATATTCAGTGAGGAGCAAACTGGCTTCATCCAGGCTCCTCTCTTGGTTGTTCCCTAAAGCCTGGCAGGTAAGACAACTGACTCTGGAGTCAGGCAGGACTGGATCTGAATTCAGATTTGGACAAGTAACTTAGCCTCCCTGAGCTTCAATCTTCTCATCTATAAATGGTCGACCAAGAACATTAGTGGCTAATGTGTTCTGAGCCTACTGATATGCTGAAGTCTGTCTGTGTGTCTGTCTCTCATCTCTCTCTCTCTCATCTAGTCCTCACGAAAACTTCATGTGTTAAGGTGGGTATAATTATTCTCCTCTAAGGCCCAGAGTGGTTAAATATTTTCTCTGAAATCACAGCGCAGCGGAAGAGGGGAGCCTGGATTCTAACTCGGGCTGTTTGGCTTCGGAGCCCATCCACTGACCCACGGACCACCCAACCGATGACCTCCTGCTCCTGTGGGTGCTGCGGGCATCATGCAGCACCTGCCACAGTCAGCAAACATGCATGGCTGCTGGCCTAGTTAGCTACTGTGATCCCTTCAGCGACAGGCGTGGCTCAGTGGATCTTATGTTGATACCTGCTGGGTTTTTCTCTCAAAAAGAGTGAACAGGATGAAGCTTCTCTGTGAATTAAATGGTGGTTTTTACACATAAAACTGACAGTTCTATTCTTCAGTATCTTTCTTTTCATTCAACACAGTAGCCCCAAACTACTTAAAAACCAGTGCCATTGGGCGTATTCGACTATCACTCAGCCACTTGCTAGACTATTCACAAAAGAGAGGGTTGAGCAAGAAGGACAAAAGAAGACGAGACCATTTGGCCCACTTTCAGTACACCTGCCTCAAATCTGCTTTGAAAGAAAGAGTTAACTGGCAAATAAGAAAAGAATAAAACATTATAAATTGATTCAGTTGAGACATGCAGATATTCTGTAAAAGGAGATAATCCATTGCTAACGAGAGAAGGCTGGGGAAGAATCCTGAGCTAGGTGCTGCCAATGGACTGGAGAAAACGAAGGAGATAACAGAGTATGACAACCTGTCCCTGAAATCCAAGAGAGCGTTCCAGGAACACTATAAAACCTTATGGAGCATTTATCTTCTAAGCACCCTTTAAAGTCTGGTTTGTGAAAAAGTAAACCAGCAGCAACTAATTCTGTGCACATCTTAGGAACGTGTGACCAGCTCTACCCTTTTCTCAGAGCTCCGCTCGGCCAAGAAAATGTTACCCTGTGACAGGCCGGCAGAGTCTGCCTGAAAGTCTAAGAGGCCTGGCTGAACCTCTCCGCCACTCTATCTCTGAGAACAGGGAGGTCCAAGGTCAGCACTTAGGAACTTGTCAAGACTAGCTGAAACCAGTCAAAACCAAGATGACTGTCTAAATGACCTCCAAAAAATTTTAAAGCTCATTATAATATAATCTCCATGCTAAATAATACACCTACTAGTGCCATGACAATTGACAACTGCCATGACAACGGTGGAAAAGAACACAAAGGAACAAAAAGAGGGTGTAATCCTGATGAGAGAGAGAGAGAGAGAGAGATGCCCCTTTCCCAGAAAAACCCGTGAATATTCATTCCTCTTATCTATTTCCTTAAACCTCCCTTTCATTTCACTATCCTATTTTAGCCACCTTTCGACCACTAAGGGATGAGAAGCTGATTTGAGAGCTGTGCTCCAGCTTCTCCATCCTCTGGCCCTAGAATGAAAGCTTGTACTGCTAACACTCACTTATGGTCTCATAATTGGCTTAGGGACAGCGAATGGGACAAGAACGCAGCTTGGGGTCCTCCCAAAGGGCATTTTGCCCCTTTGTAACAGAAACTTCCCCACTGTCTCCCTAATGCTAGCCCATTACAGGCCTACCGACTGGTCCTGAGCCTGTGCCCCAAAAGACTCCCTGTCACCGTCTCTTCACCTGGGTTCCCGAGGCTCGTGGTCCTGCTATTTCCCTCCTCCACTCTGATTTGACAGCAGTGAACCCCCCACATAAAACCAACCCCAGAAAAGTCTCTAAAGGATGCAGATGGTTGGACCATTCCTCCCAGCACCCAGCCCTGGGCTTTAAATAAAGTAAACCCGAGAGAAGGTGTGCCCAAGTGGATTCAGCTCCAGAGGCTCTGCTTCAAAGCTCTAGCGAGAAACTACAGATTTGGAGCTGGGAGACTTTTAACTCCAGTCTTGTGTCCCGCCAGGTAGAGTTATATGCCTTCAGTCTTTCTGGATTAATCCACCTGCCAAAAGAGAAAGGCACAGTGTGTTCTGTCTACCTGAGTATGGAGATAGACAAACACGCACCTAGGTGAGCATGACACAGGGAGCAGCAGTTGTTGAGGTAGAAACCACCCCAGAGTTGTTCTACTGGCATGAAGTGAGAGGTTGGGGGAAAGGATAAGATCAGAAATGTACAAAAATAACTTATTCTCCCACTTCAGAATGGAGAGAGACTACAAAATGGAGGCCGTTTGGAGATTATAAAATGGAGCTGCCCATATTGAACAGAGAATGATGTTTTGAAAGATAAATAACGTAATCAAAGTGATTTTTACTAGAAACCCACCCAAAATATCAGAAGCATGAACTTTTGCGTGTCACAGCATTCACAAGCAGGCATTTGGAGGAACTGGTGGTGTGAGCAGAGAATACACCTGAGAGTGGGTGTGGTCCCCACAGCCTACCTGTGCTGTCGGGCATTCTTTAGATAGTGAAGATGCAACATCTGGCCCCAGTACCAAGTGACTCATGTCACCAATGCTGGTCAGGCTTGAGGAGGGGGCCTGGGAGCAGGTTAAGCAGCGAGGCCTGGCTGGGGTACTTCAGCCCTGGGCAACTCCTGCACCTTTACAGGGACCATTGAGGCCCAGGGGCATCAAAAGGCCCTCTTTCAAGCAACCTGTGACAATGCCAACGAGAACACAAAACAGGACTGCACGGCCACCTGCCTTTGGCTTCAGACCAGAAAACCACACTTCTAATCCTGGTTTTCAGCCTGACCCTTGGAAACACTGATATATTTTATTCCAAGTGAAGAACGTTCTTCATATTTGACGCAGGGCATCCCCATGTCTGTGACACCCATCAGTGGCTGATGGGAGTTTTATGGAATCACTTTAGAGGGAAACAATTCCTCCTTTCCCACGCCAACATTATTTGTATGAAAATAACGCCTGCCACCATAAGGATACAATATGACACTAAATACAACCTCCAGCAAAGTCAGTGTCTGTGCATAAGTTTACTCGAGGGTCCTCCTGCCTCAAACAAAACCACTGTCACCATGGCAACCACAAGCCAAAAGGACTATCAACTGGGAAGCCACTAACAATTGACAGGCAGGTGTGTGTCCTTTTGTCAGATAGCTGCGTACCTGAAAATGACTTGTTAGATGACTGGCTTTTGCAGATCAAATACTCTTGTTCCTTTGTTTTTAATTCCTAAAAAAGCAACACATGTTCATGGTAAAACACTTAAATTGAACAGAGGGTGGAAAGTGGGAAGTAAGTACTTTAATTTCCTGTATATCCTTCCAGAAATGTTTTGCATATACAACCACTTATGAATATCCTCTAAATACACACACACATGCGTTGTGCTATCCATTTTCTTCTACATCTTGGCCACTTATTGCTGTACAGTTGAGCCTTTTCACCTGAGCACACAGAGATCCAGCTCATAAAGTCTTCCAGTCCCAGGGAACGCCCATGCCTTCTGTGATGCTAGTGGCTGTTCCATGATAAAAGGACACCATCATCAAGTACGTTTCAGGAAAGCTGACTCATACAATTACATGGATTTCTCTATGATAGAAACTCATATTCCTTGAGTATCTCATATACACAGTGGACCGATAGAGGCCGATTTTATGTGGCATGTCCCTCCCTTATTTCACCCCAAAACATTTTTTCAAGGATGACTTACTAACATCTTGTGCAATGTGATCTCTCTTCCCGCAATACTCCCCATCTCCCATGCTGCCTCAGTCCTTGGCTAAATTATTTCCTACGCATCCTTCAGACCTCAGCCAAGCTCATCTTCCTCAGGAACATGTCCTCCGACCGTGGCCATCCGCCACGCCTCACCCAGGCTGAGTTCTGGGACACACTCTTGCCCAACCACCACCCTCTCCTCCACTGCATTCCCTCAGATTGCAGCAAATGCTCAGTGGTGTGATTCCTCTCTGCTGCCTCCCGCCGGCCTGTAAGCTGATCCATCACCACACCTTCTTATGCTCGTGCCTACTGCTGGCACACAACAGGTGCTCTGTGAATATCTATTAAGTCAATATAAGACGATGGTGTCCCCAGAACCCAGCTCTGTGCATGTCTCTCCAGTTGCTACAGTGAAGGAATTCACTTCTAAACACACCACAGAGAACTTTCTGGTGAGGCGAAGCGCCGTTTTGCGTTGTGCCTCATTACCTCCTTACACACTTGCCTCATATGCATTTTGGTCTGGCAGGTTTGCAGGATTAAATGTGGAACCTTCTTGTCTCAGACAGAAATATCTCCAATGTGTGAGCAGTTGGTACCCACTGACATTCTGATACAGAATTTGCTTTATATTTTTAGAGAATTTCTGCTCCAACATTTATTTTGCTCAGGGAAAGAAATTGGAGTGTTTATGTAAAATAAGACTAGTTTTCATTTATGATGGGTTTTCACATTCTGAGAAGAGCACAATTTGACAAAAATGGGGTCTTCCACTTACCACACATGTGAAGTGTGCATGTAAACAGGCATGACACAGCCAACGGAACACTGGGGCATAGCCACAGGGTGCTAGGGATGGTGGCATGTAGGACACAGTATAAAGAGGTGGTTCTGAAGTCAATGTGTCCGGCTCATGTGCTTACTCACCCATTTTCCTAGCTGTGTCATCCTGAGCAAGTCTCTAAGCCTCAGTTTTCTCACTGTAAAATGGGAATAATAATTGTTCCTACTCCACTGACTTGCAGGTCGGATTGTATCGTATTAGACCATGCTTGTGCATGCCTGACAATAAACACCACATAAATGTTATCCAAAGGAAGAAAACTTATAGAGGGAGACATCAGCAGACTAATGCACAGGGGAACACCTCCAAGGACAATGGATTGTGTGTTCTGAACAGAAGATTCCATCAGCTGGGAGCTGGAAAGAGAGGAGAGAGTGAGACAAGGGAAAAGGAAGATTTCCTTCATGCATCTGCCAAGACTAGTACCACCAAACAGCTGAGGGACCCCAGGTCCTCCGGAGAGCCCTGGGTTGCAGATGAAAGGAAAGCAAAGAGCGTTATTTGAAGCCCGATAGCATTTCATTGACACCACCACCAAGGTTCTTGCAGCCATGTGGCCCCAGCAGTGGGACTTGAACACAAAGGGGCTCCCTACGTCTGAGCATGATGAGCAAAGGGAAGGCAGGGGAGGAGGTCCATCAGCTTCAGACATTCGCAAGCAACTGGCTCCACACATTTCCTGTTCATTGAATTTCCAGTGGTGAAAGAGGTTCCAAGGTGCAGGAGAAAAATAAATGCCATCTGGTTCAGGGTCATAGATATTCGTAGGCATCAGCCATGGCCCTATCGGCTTTTCAGTATTGTCTTTGTTATAATAACACTAACAAGAGTGATTCTTAGTAAGCATTTACCACCTGCTAACCACAGTGCTAAAGGCTTAACATTACTGTTTCATTTAATCCTCATAAACCCCCATGAGATAGATGTTATCACGATGCTTACTTTACAGATAAGCAATCAGCTTAGCCTAAACCCTTGTGGCAACTAGCATACATCACACTTACTCCTAGACCACATACCCTTGAATAAGACCCACGGCTGACTCAGTGTATCCCAGGGAGGGCTGCTGAGGAGGCCTGGGCCCAACTACAGGTCTATTTGCATGCCTCCCCTGTTCTTCCAAAATCCTGGAGGCCCAGTCTGCATTTCCTCAGCAAAGCCACCCCTTTCTCACTCAGCTGGTTGAGTCAGTCCGGGACAGTGGCTGTTATCCTATTCACCCCACTGAAACACACTGGACTGTCAGCCCAGGCTGCACCACTCGCTGCTCTCATTTCCAGAGTGCTGAAGATGGCTCCATCCTTCCCCCTCATAAGCAAAGCACGGATCAGAAAATTTATGCTAAGTGTGATATTATCGTAGGAATGACGTTGAGCTACCCCTAAGTCATTAACAAAATGTAAATTACCTACAAATTCTACTCTCTACTATTAATGTAACATTTCACAAATATAGAGACACCAGGTTACAAAAAAAGGTTAACAATCTTTGCTTTTTTTTCCTTTTGTAGAGTGAGCTGTTTATTTCACACAGATCTTTTTCATTCATATATATATACTATATAGTATATATAGCATATATATAGTATATACTATATATAGTATATAGTATATATATTATATATAGTGTATACTGTATATAGTATATAGTATATATATACATATATATGTATATGAGTATATATATTATATATTTATATATATTATATATATACTATACATGTATGTATTTTATTAGTTCTTGCTCTTACATTGTCCTTTACTGCTTTACTGCCCTAGCCCCTCCTTTTAGAATTCCCTAACCTAGATTCAGCTCCTATCCTACTGCAAGCCTCCACCTTGATTTCTATTATTCTGGAAAAAAATCAGAGAGAGATTAAAAAATACAAACAAATTAATAGACCTGAATGTGGTATTATGTCATTAGGAATACATCTAAAACTATTGTCTTCAAAAGCAAACAAACAAAAAAGTCAAATCCAAATACAAGTAGAACTGACAGACCAACAAGCAGAAGGAAACAATGATCCATTTGTAATGGCCTGCAGTCATGTAGGAATTAGGTAGTAATGCAGTAATGCAGGATTTAGGTAATAATGTAGTAATGGAGAACTCAGGTAGTAATATGTAGTATGGAGGATTCAGGTAGTAATTTCTAATGCAGGATTCAGGCAGTAACGCAGTAATGGAGGATTCGGTAGTAATGTAGTAATGCAGGAGCCAGGTGGTAATGTAGGATTCAGATGGTAACGTAGTAGTGTAGGATTCTGTTAGTACTATAGGGATGTAGGATCCAGGTGGTAAGATAGTAGCACAGGATTCAGGTAGTAACGTAGTAATGCAGGTTTCAGGTAGTAACATACCAGTATGTAATACAGTTCAACAAACATCTTGGAAGAGTTTTTCTATCCCAGCCATTCTGCTAGGTTCCCAAAGGGATGAAAATATCACAGCCCATGACTTCAATGAAAGCGAGCCCAGTGAAAAAGAAACCACTACACTGTTGGAACATAAATGAGGGGGCTGGTGACTGACTGTTCTGGAGAGGACGGCTGAGACCACAGGGAAAGACAAGGCAGCCGTGAAGCTGGGATCCCAGGAAAGGACGAGTCTGGCCAGGGCGGTGGGCAGAGCAGGCTGGAGGGCAGACCTAGGAAGGCCATTCTGGGAGCTGGAGTCCTGGCATCTAACATGACAGGGAGAGGAGGAGATGGCTGGCTAGTGAAAGAGGGCAGTGAACCAGCATCAATTTGAGAGAGTGTTTACACCTCACCCTACAAACAAAACTGATGGGAAGGACGGGTTTGGGGAAGGGCTACATCAGGAACCCATCTGGGGAGCGGGGAGCGGGAAATTGGTTCGGCGTGAGGAGACTGTATATAAACCAAGTGCCTCCAATGTGCAGGCACCTTTATCTCCTCAAAGGCTCACAATGACACGTCACACTGTACTGATGGGGAAACTGAGGCTCAGACAGTGGAATGCTCTTCCCCACTTTACCAAGCTGGTACTCAGAATTGTGATACATGTCCAGGCCTGCTGCACTCCAAAGACTCGCTGTTGACTCTGGAAAGCACCCAGAAATAGGCCAGGATGAAGACGATGGGGGCCACATGGGTCAGTGTCAGGGTGAAAAGGGACCAGAGCAACAGCTAAGTGTTTCAGAGAACCTTAGGCGGGAGGTGTCAACTCCTTTCCCACTTGCCTTTCAGGAAACCGTCCACTAGCACCTAAAGCCATGCATTTGCATTTCACCCCATTTGACATGGTGACCAGACTGTAGAACAAAGGCTATGGAAGGTTTTGCCTTGGAATTCTTTCCCAGTAAGTTGTGGAGGACGGTGGTCCCTACTGCTGCCTATACACATGGGGTAGTAGTAAATGAGAAAATGCAGCTAAGGTGCTACGTGTAGAGCATGGCAGCATGGCTCTTGATAAGTAAGCAACTTATCCATTCATTCATTCATTCATTCATTCAAGAAATGAAGCTCTGGGCTAAGCATAAGCCCAAGCACAGGGTTAAGGGATCGCATAACAGCCTCCTCCCGCTAATACTAATTCTGAGAAATATCGACACAAACCTACGCACACACACACACATATGCAGCTGTGCAGACCTCTCTTGGTGTCATGTACATGCATGCATTGGTGTGCTCTCACACACACACACACACACACACACACAATCAGAAGTGTAAGGAAATGCCAAAAGAACTTGAACTTGGCTACTCCAATTTAGTCCAATTTTGAATTTTAAGACAGGGATAGTTATTCTGTGACACAAAAATTAACTTCCAAACTACAAGAGAAAAACTGTGAGCACTTTGGGACGACTGTGGAGACACTCCAGTGGCACACCTTGCGTGTGTCGTGCCAAACACTCTGGTCCTGCAGTGATCACACTAATGGAACAGGGTTGGGAAACTTCACCTGGCGCTGGTGGGAATGGTAGGTGCGAGAGGGCCATGCGCCGATGGTGCTGGTGGTGGTGCTGGGGGTGACGGGGGCACAGGGGGGACCCTGGTGACTTTCTCCCAGGCCAAGGCCACGTGTCCAGGCCTGATTCTCTGATCTGGACCCGATTCCCACATACAACCACAGCACTGTCATATTCAGTTAGTGTGGGGGGACTGACAGGAACAACGCAAGATCCGAGCCGACTCCAAAGGCTTCAGTTCAGAATTCCAAGGAGAAAGCAAACCATTGAGAGTCTTAATTTGTATTTGATATCCTGGGGTATCTCAGTCCTCTCTCTCCCTCTCTCTCTCTCTCTCTCTCTCTCTCTCTCTCTCTCTCTCTCTCTCTCTCACACACACACACACACACACACACACACACAATCAGAAGTGTAAAGGAAATGCCAAAAGAACTTGAACTTGGCTATTCCAATTTAGTCCAATTTTGAATTTTAAGACAGGGATAGTTATTCTGTGACACAAAAATTAACTTCCAAACTACAAGAGAAAAACTGTGAGCACTTTGGGACGACTGTGGAGACACTCCAGTGGCACACCTTGCATGTGTCATGCCAAACACTCTGGTCCTGCAGTGATCACACTAATGGAACAGGGTTGGGAAACTTCACCTGGCGCTGGTGGGAACGGTAGGTGCGAGAGGGCCATGCGCCGATGGTGCTGGTGGTGGTGCTGGGGGTGACGGGGGCACAGGGGGGACCCTGGTGACTTTCTCCCAGGCCAAGGCCACGTGTCCAGGCCTGATTCTCTGATCTGGACCCGATTCCCACATACAACCACAGCACCGTCATATTCAGTTAGTGTGGGGGGACTGACAGGAACAACGCAAGATCCGAGCCGACTCCAAAGGCTTCAGTTCAGAATTCCAAGGAGAAAGCAAACCATTGAGAGTCTTAATTTGTATTTGATATCCTGGGGTATCTCAGTTCCTCTCTCTCCCTCTCTCTCTCTCTCTCTCTCTCTCTCTCTCTCTCTCTCTCTCTCTCACACACACACACACACACACACACACACACACACACAGGGAAGAGAAACAACTTTCAAACACAGCATTTTGAAAGGTTCATGAGCCTTCTTGCACATCAAATGGCTCTTAGAAAACATTTTAATGATTTCCGTGTAAACAAATCAGAAACATATGGATTAAATTTCCCTTAAAATATACACATGTAATTAAGGGGAAAAGTGCTTGGCAAAACGCATTTTGCATTTTATCAAACCCAACATTTGAAAAATAGGTTGAGACATCTGACAAATCTAAACCCAGCTATCCTGCCCATCCCGATGGCAGCACACATACTCTGCGCCTATGCAGGGGCCCACGTCCACCTCACCAGACCTCTGCCCTTCCCTGGGCTTTTTAGAGGAACCTACTGGATTGTAGGAGACAGAATGATTCCTTGGGCTCTGCAAGAATGGTTATCCGTCTCCCTTTTCCTGGACCTGTTTTCAAATTCCAAGGCTTGGGCCCCCGGGCCCAAGAGCTCTCACCTTAGCCGTCCAACAGGCCATGCCCCATTCCTCTCACCTGTGTTTTCTCCACACTGGGTCCTGGATTCCTTTTCTCCCTTCTTCCTTTTCTCCCTTCAGTGTGGGTGGGACCAGTGTTCCAACACAGACCTGTTCCCAGCTAAGCAGCTAACCGCACTGTACCTGTCCGCAGTTTCCACGATCTCCTCATAACTCTCACAGCCTCTCACCACCGGGCCAGCCTCCCAGGTCCCATCGCTACCTTTCTGACTCCCACAGAGGGGTGGCTGCTGCTGCTGCTTCTACTGGGGGCCAGCCCTCCGCAGCCCACTCCACAGCCATCCAGACTGCATGCTTCCTCACTCTTATCCCAGCCCCACACTCTTCCACCTTGACACCTGCAAAAGGTTTGGTGCTCCTGTGAACACACTTCACTACCAACCAGCCCTTGCCTGACTAAACTCCTTCCTATCCTTCTCCTCTCAGAAAGACCTTTTTTGATGCCCAGGACCAGGTCAGGTCCCTGTTACGTGCTCTTTAGTACCACACCCTGTCATTTGTAACTCTTGTCACTCTGATCATACTTGTTCAGCACCCATCTTCCCCCACTGCTCAGGGAACAGGGCCCACGTCTGTCTGACTCATGGTCATATCTCTAGAGCGTGGCACAGTCAACATTTGATGAATGAATGGATGAAAAAATGAAGGAACACATGGATGAGATATTCTTTTAGTGAGACAATATTTTCTTGTTCTCCCTATTTCCCCCTTTCTGTCCCAAGCAGATAATCAAAGCCTTTGTAATCCTTGCTTCCAGGATGTTTTCAGGCTGACATGTAAAAGCTACATAAATCAGAAGCTCCCCAGCTCATGTGGCAACCTCAGCTCAGTGAAGTTATTGAGGTGGGTGTCACGGAGTGCAGAGGAGAGAGGGCCACAGGTCAGCGAGAGAAATCAGACTCTGGATACTGGTCTGGGGTCTTCCTACGATGGGATCTTGTCCCTACCACCTGGCAGAACCAGGAAAGTTAGAGCTTCAGGAGGAAGTCTCGCGACGGACCTCATGTGGTAGAACCCAACGCCTGCGGTTCTCAGCCTGCTCAGAAATTCCCATACCCCAAGGAGACCTGAAAGCAATTGAGTCCCAGACACCAGAGGATCCTGAGGGACCAGACTCCTATTCTCTCAAAGCTCACGCCCAGAGAGGCAGCAGAATCAGCTGGACTTGTCATCAGGAAACCAAGGTCAACTTTGGCACAGACCTTCCTACCTGTATGACCTGGAGTAAGTCATTTGGCCCCCCTGACCTTTAGTTTCTTTGACTGAAAAAGGGAGATGAGAACACTGCCTGACCACTCTCATGGGGCTGCAGAAGGAATAAGATGAGGACAAGTTGTAAAACGATATAAAAGATTAAACCAATTAACTTCCAAAATTTGCATTTTGCTCTATGCAGCCTAACACGTCTGAAAAGAAAGCTACTATCTGCCCCTTTTCTGCTTGGATCTAACATAGTCACAGGCTACGGGCTCCTTTTCCTCTCCTCTCCCTCCACCTCACCTCCCAGCCAAATTATAGAATTTTTGTTTAATGTTGTCCACGGGCACATTTGTAAGCCATCACCTTTTTTATTGCAGTTTGTCAACTGCCTTCCTCTGTCTCTGCAACGTCGTGGTTACTGTACAGGGATCGGGAGGAGGAAGATGATCTTGAGGGGGAAAACCCTCAAGATCAGTGGCCCAAAATCCAAAACAACACAGAGCCCATCTGTGTTCGTCAGCAGCCACGTGAGAAGATATAAGCAGAGGATTATAGCCCAAACCCTGATCTATTTCCAGTTCTTGGGTTTCAAGCACGTTGAAACAAAAATATTTGGGAGACAAATTATTTCCTTTTCCTTTATAGGTGCCTTGAAAACAATGGCTCACAGCCCAACAGCCCAGGCACTGAGGTGGTATGTGATCTAGAGAGACACGATGAATGAAAACGCTGGGTTCTAGTCCTGCTTCTACCACCTGTTGTCACTTGCTCTGAGTACAGGTTCTCCCTGTCTTAACTATAACTGCCTGTGAGACTCAAACAAATGAACGTGGTCACTGATAACAGCAGAATATGTCGGCATTTGTCAAGTCCCAGGCTCCCTGAGAAGCCACATGACTTACCAGTGCTATCTGACTGCAACCACATGTCGTGGGTCTTATTTCCTCTCCTGCAGGAAAAAAGCTAATGCCAGTGGGCCACCACTGCACCCTAGCCCACACGAGCACTATTCCTGCAGTGCTCATGGTAAGCCCATGAGGTCAGAAGTGTGCTTGTCTCCATTTTACAGCCCAGGATGCTGAGAATTGGAGGGGAAGAGGAAGCTGACCACACGCCTGTACTGGGTGGCGCAGTAGGCCAGGCGTCCTTCTCGGTGTTTCATCTGCACCACAGCCCCGAGGCAGGTCACGTGATTATCATCTCCAGTTCGTGGATGTGGACAGGATGCGCAAGCATTTTATGCAGTTACAGATGCGCAGGTGAGCACAAGCCATGGAGGCGGGGTCGTCACCAGGCTGGCTCTGGGCGTGGCTCTGGCCCTTGGCCACCCTCCCTCGCCACCATTTCCCAAACATTACTTACTCGCCAGCTTTCTTGGGGAGTTTGTGAGCCACCCAATGTCCTTCCAAAGTATTTCTTTCCATTGAAATCAGCACAGTATGTTTCTGCTGCTTGCAAACACCATAGTAACACTACGGCCCTGGTTATTTCTCACAGCCCAGGACGCACAGACACTGGTGCGTCCCAGCTCATCCCACATCTGTGGAAAACCCATGAAGAGCCTGGCAAAGAGCGGGCACCAGGCTGGATCAGCAGGGTCCCTGCCCTCCGAGAACACCAAGCAGGGAAGGAAAAAAATGCATGCCATGCGCTTCTGAGACAAAGCGATGATAGAACAAAGGAATAAATCACAGTCACTTACATAACAAAAGACTGAAGGAATTGAAGAGGTTGTATTGAGATGGTTCTTAAGAAGGAGCATTTGGATAAACAGGAAAACAGGAGGCAGGGACAATAGGAATGGAGGGAAACGAGAGATAATGGAGGAAAGAGAAAGGTGTACTCAGTGAACAGAATGGGGGCTCAGTGGACAGAATGGGGGCTCAGTGGACAGAATGGACAGAAGGGACAAGCAAGAATGAAGGGGTAGGTTGAGAATAGAACATTCTTCTTTCACATACACACGTACACAGATATATATATGCATAATATATACTATGTGTGTAGGTATACATGGGCATATGTGTACATATAATGTGTGTGTGTGTGTGCATTTTGTACCGCTTCAGCCAGAAAGTCCTTAACAAAGAGTTCAGCTTTATCTGAATCCACTGTCAGACGATCACTAGTTCTCACAAAAGCATCCACCCCAAGCTTGACTCAGAGGAAATGGAGTGGGTCACGGCTCCGAAGGCATGAGCAGCTAGTCTTCAAAGAAGTCCCACTGACAGTACGACTCTCGGCTGGGGAAGCCAGAGCTTCCTCTCCTCACATATCCACTGAAGGATGTTCGGGAAGAAGCTGCTGCTTCGGGCGCCAGGAGGCCCCTAAGACACATGGCTAAAGATTCCGGGAACATGGCCCTTTGAATTCTTACGGGCCATCGGGCAGCTTGCACACGGTAACAACCCTGACCCTGAAGTGTCTCTCAGTGACGTGGGGAAAGGCACCTCAAGCACACAGGTTAAGTGCTGGCCTGGTGGAGCAGCCTGGTTGCAAGGCCCGGCCAAGGAGGCAGAAAGCAGATTGCAGAAAACAGGTCGATTTTCCCAGTTTCATCTATGACTAGACTTTAGACCCAAGAGCACCGCTCACAGCAGCTCCAAAGCAAGTCTCAGATCACTCCGCCATGTACCGGGGCGTGGGGGGAGGCGGCCCAAGCTGCCAGGAGACCATGACCCTGTGTTGGTTTCCTTTGCTGGGGGTGAGATGTCTAACTGAGGAACATTACCGCCAGTGACCAAGCTCTGAGCATGTGTTTTAAGTCCATGTCATCAACAACTAGATCTGAGCTGGAGGGCCCTCTAAACATAAAATGCATTTCTGCAGCTTGAAAAGAAAAAAGACTGTTTGGGGCTGGTTTGAATTAGGTAGAATGGAGACAGGAATTTTCCTGAAGTCCCCGCCCCTTTCCCTTGGGCAGCTACTCACTGCCTCGCAGAGATAAGACTGGGAGCCTGACTGACCTTGGCCCATGACGCTGCAGCCTGGCCAGGGGGTGACTGAGTCCGGGTAGGAGCAGTAGGCAGACCGCAAGAGGACTGCCAGGAATGACTTTCCATATCATCACCTACCTCCCACGGCTCAAGCCACTTGACTTGTCGTTTAGGATTCTGCCTAGCGAGGCTCGCAGCCACACACCGGTAGCCTGAGTGATCAGTGGCAGTCCCGTATGTGTGGCACAAAGCACAATTATGCCTTCAAGCTCAGGTGCAATTAAATCTCTATAATGGTGCTAATGGCTCAAGCAACCTTGAAGTAGCTGCCATATTTTTAAAAAATCATTCTGAGTTGTTTTATATCTGAAATTGTGCTGTAAAATCTCGTTAATTTTTCATCTTCAGTTGAGAACGCATTTAATGCTGAGAGGATGGCTTCCTTCCAGCCACACTGTACAAAAGCGGATTTCCTTCACCAGCTGACAAGCCTGCCCTGGAGAACTAAACTCCGCCGGACAAAGCTGAACTCAGCCCTCTGAGGCTCAAGTTCCCAGGGATTTGCCTCCTACGGAAGAGGCCAAAGAGAAGATTAGGTCACAGGATACAGCACAGTCCAGAGCCCACTAGGGGCCATTCAGACTGACATCACTGTCTTCAAGAGGGAGAGAGAACAAAGACAAATGTGTGGCTGCCCACGTGAGCGAGTGGTCGGGTCCCCCTCCTTGGCACTCCCCCTGCCCCTGACTTTCCATAAAGGTGACCAGTCACTTATGATCTTTCTACCTGTCTGCTCCCCAAATAAACTGCAAACCCCTCAGGGGAGGGGCTGTGTCTGGTTCACCACCCGGTCCCTGACAACCATCAGAACAATGAATGAGTGGGGCACGGCCTCCCCTAAATTAAGGATAGGTAATAGGTAAAGAAAGAAAGGAAGATAGTAGGTATCCAACCACAAAAACAGGCATGAGAAGCATGTTTCAGAGACCTGTGAGTTGCATGTTCTTCAATCATTGACCAACCTCTGTAAACAGTGAACTAGAACAACTTAGAAATGCAATTTATATTCACGTTCTATCCCAGTGATAACAATGACAGCATATGGCTGACAGCTTTCTGCCAGCAACTGTGTGCTAAGACTGCACACAAGTCATTTGACATCCTCACTATAACCCTCTGAGAGAGGAGGTTATATCCTTATCTCTATTTTCTAAAGAAGGAAACGGAGGCTGAGGGACACAAAGTTACTGGCTGAGGATCACAGGGCCAGCAAGGGGAAGAGTAGGAGACCTTCTCTTGACACTGCGCTCTAGTATCTGATACTGAAACTGGGTAGGTGGTGGAAACGGGACCCTGATATTTTTGAAACTTCAATGGTAGACAATAGGGCAGATTTTTACTTTGGAGGTACCATCGCTTCCTGAATTATTTTTTCGGGGAGGATGGCTCTTTATTTAGGAACCTCTCAGGTATGACAAAGCAGAGCAAAATCCTACTCAACGATGGTGACAACAACGAGGGTAACGTCGCTAACTTAAACTCTTTCTACACATCATCTGTTTAGTCCCCACAATCACCAATGTGGTAGACACATTATTATCCACATCCTACAGATGAGGAAACTGAGATCTGAAGAAAGGCGGTGGTGCGCCGAAGGGCACAGCAAGTAAGAGGTGGAACCATGGGTCTAATCAGAGTCCGACTGACGCCAAAGCCCAGTGTTTGGCCATTAAAGTCCCAACTCAAAGGGGCAGGTAGGAATATTTTGGGGGCGGGGGTAAAAAAACAACTCTAGAATCTATGTGAAGACTGAATTTAAGGCACACAAGCCTGAAAACGCGGATCCCCATTAAGGTCCTTGTTGCTTTGTACTCTAAGAAAAACCACAATTGATTGTATTGTAACTCCAGAAGCTCCCAAATACTTAAATACCATTACACAGAATTGAGGAAGGAGAGAGAGAGAGAGAGAGAGAGAGAGAGAGAGAGAGAGAGAGAGAGAGAGAGAGAGAGACTCTACACCAGGGGTCAGTAAATGACCTCCTACAGGTCAAATCTGACCATCTGTTTTTGTAGATAAAAAGTTTTACTGGAACACAGCCAACAGCCATATCCGCTGACTTCCATATTGTCTATGGCTGCTTTTGTGCCAAAACAGCGGAACTGAGCAGCTGCGACAGAGGCTGTATGGTCTGCAAAGCCTGAGATACTTACTATCTGGCCCTTTACAGAAAAAAAGTTTGCCAACCCCTGTACTACACATTAGAGAGCTTCATGGAAACAGCAAGCCAGAGTCTCCAGGCAGAACAGGCGCACACTTCCCCTGTCCAGCTTATGCTGATACACCCAGCTTGTAATTGTGTTTTCCAAAACAATGCACTATCCTAAACCAGCCAGCCGTACCCCCACACCCTCTTCTCTCCTCTCTCCCAAAGGAGCAGCACTATGAATCTTACCTTTGTTGTACATGTTCGTTGGCACCTGGACGTCACTCAGACTGATATTCACAGGCAAGTTATTGAAATGGTCATTTGGAGCTAAGATGAATTCCTTCCCCAGCTCCAAAAAATTCCCGTCTTTGTCCCTTTCATTTATCAGCACAGCATTGAAGTATTCATACTGAAAGAGAAAGTCAAAAACATTCCATGAGGCTCAGAGCAGAGGGCTGGGAACTCCAACAGACCTGGGCCTAGGCTGCAGGTCGTCTTCTACACTGCGAAGCCTACTCTGGTCACGTAACCCCTTTCAGCCTTTCGTATCGTCAGGTGTGATAGCACTATATAAATACTTCCCAATGTCATTACACACTCTGGGAAAACATAAATTGGAGGAGCTGCACAGGACTTCATTATGTGAACACAGAGAAAACTGCCTTAAAAATATTTTAATTCTTTAAATTGTGAAGACAGACCTGTCTTTGTGCAGCCTCCACTTAAGTTGGAGAACACTGGAACACATCAAAAAATAACAAGTAACTATAGAGAGCCATACTTGCTATGGAACAATAGTAAAACAGGTGATGGGGGAAATAGCAGTGGAAGGGCTGTGTTTTTATACATGAGGCTCGGGGAAGGTCTCGCTGCTCTGGTGACACAGAATGAATGAAAGGAGGAAGGGAACTATGTGGACATGTGGGGGGAAACATCCCAGACAGAGGGGACAGCAAGGGCAAAGGGCCTCGGATGGGAGTGTGTTGGCATGTTTTACAAATGGCTGTTTCCTCCTCATCATCACCATCTAAAGTACACAATGCTTACTTTGTTCCAGAAATTATTCCACATGCTTTTCATGTGTTAACTCTCCTTTCATGTACTGATTCTTAGAACAACTCAGTGGAAAAGGTTTGAGGAGTATTTCCACTTCACAAATGAGGAAACTGAGGTATAGAGCACTTAGGCACACTGTCATCTCAACAGGCTTTTTCTAGGAATTGCCAAGTTAATTTTAAGTTTTACACAGAAATGAAAGGGATCTAGAATATTGAAAACAATTTTTAAAAAAGAACGGAGTCCAAGGACTCATATTTCCGGATTTTAAGTCTTACCATAAACCTAATTAATCAAAACAGTGTGGTATTGGCATTAGAATAGACAAACAGATCAATGGAACAGAAACAGAGAGAGTCTAGAAATAAAGCCACACATATATAGTAAATTGATTTTCAATAAAGGTGCCTAGATAATTCAATGGGGAAAGTAATTTCAATAAACTGTTCTGGAACAAATGATTAGTCATATGAAAACAACATCCTCAACCACTAATTCACAATATAGACATATTAATTCAAGATGGATGACAGACTTAAATGTAAAAGCTAAATCTATCATTCTTTTAAAAAATGATGAATATCTTTTGGCCTTCAGATAGGCAATGATTTCTTGGGACAGAGAAAGCACATACAATTTTAAAAATTGGTAATTTCGACTTTATGAAAATTCAAATTATCTGATCATCAAATTCACTATTATTAAAACAATTAGGAAAGCAATTGTTGAGGAAAAAGTATTTATAATACACATCTGACAAATGACTTGTAGCCAGAATATGTAAAGAACTCTTATAACTCCACTTAAAACATTAATGAAAATACAGGAAAAGATCTGACCAGATACCTTACAAAGGAAGGTATAGGAATGGTCGATATGCAAACCAAAAAGTGTTCAACATCATTAGGGAAGGGAAGAGCATAACAGAACTCCAACCAGACGCAATTTTATACCCACTAGAATAGCTGACATTAAAATTTCTGAAAATACTAAATGTTGGCAAGAATGTGGAGTAACCAGAAATCCCATACATTGCTCTTGGAAACATGAAATGTTACGAACACCTTGAAAATTCATTTTGTAGTTTCTTGTACAGTTAAACACATATGTACCTTATGACCTAGTAATTTCATTCATAGGTATTTATTGAAGAGGACTTAAAGCATATAGCCATAAAAACATTTGTATAAATGGCCATGGAAGACAATAGCCAAAACTAGAAACAACCCAAATGTCTGTTAATAGGTGAAAGAATAAACATATCTGTGATACATTCATACAATGGATTACTACTCAGGAACAAATTACTGACACATTCAAAATATGGATGGATCTCAAAAACATTTTGAAAAAAGAAGCCAGAATCAAGAGTACATATGTGTGATCCCATTTATACGAAGTTGTATAACAGGCAAAATGATTCCATAGTGACAGCTAGCAGGGGGTTGCTTCTGGGAGGGAAGGTGGGGATCCACTGGAAAGAGACATAAGAGAACATCCTGGGTGGCTAGAACAACCTGGGTCTTGATGGGGTGTGTATTACTCCGGTGTATTCATTTGTCAGTACTCATTGAATTGTACGTTAAAGAACTATATTTTACTATATATGCCTCAATAAGAAAATTAATCACAAAAGACTTTTTCCACTTTTTAAAAAATTACTAATTCCAAAACTTTATAGAAACAAACTCGATTTAACAAATTCCACTCCCAGCCATTTTTTTGAAGCATACTTTACTGTGATATGACACCCAGAAACAAAAAAATCATAGCAAGGGCTTACTGAACTCAAGGGGTTCACCGCTTGCGGTGTCCCATTCAAGAAGGAGACATGGTTGTCTTAGGTAGTTTTATTTCCTAGCAGCAAGTAAAGGACACAGGGGATTCACATTCAAAGCTCTGTGACCCCCAAGGGAGGGTTAGCCATTGCTTCTATACACTATTTGGTTAAGTACGTGTTGATTTTTTTCTTTGCTCTTGGTTAACACTTATGGTTTGGGTTCCTGACAAGCTCAGCCTGTTTACAGCTACGTCTGCAAAATACTGTGCTACATTTTAAGATTTAGCATGAACAGTCCTTAGTTAAGAACCACCCAGACCTGCATACCCTTGTCCTAACAAACGGAGCACCTTACCAAGCAGCAACCCTGTAACTGGCCCATGAACTGTCCACGCAAAGGGGGAGTCCCCTTCTTCGGAAGGGATCTGCTTTCTAAGGAACACAGACGTGCGGCTTCCTCCCACAGCACCATTTTGAGTAAGGTCTGAATCTTCCACAGACTCACATGTTTCCCAGAATATTATCAACACTTTTAAAAACTCAAGCCTTCAATGCCATTATTTTATTATAACGATGGTAAATGAACAAAACTAAGCCTCGGCCTGCTTGGTAAAGGCCAATACAATCATAGTTCAGGCACAGGTTCTTTGGAGGCAGCTTCCAAACTGCTGTTTAGTTGAAAAATCTGTACAGCCCAGAATGTAAATGAAGGGAGGATGGAAACAGGCGAGCAGGCTTTTGTTCAACGGAGTTCATCATTTACGACCACGGGTGACTGTGTGTGCCGCTTCTCCTCCCAAATCCATTTGTCCATTCCATATTGATTTTGAAGGGCTGACTCAGTGCAAACAAGAAGGATCGTTCCTTAGTCTTTGGAATTCATTGCTATAATGATGAGGCTTGGTGGCTTTGCCCACACGTTCAGGGAGAAGGTATGGTTAGCTCAAGTCACCTTATGATTTCTGAATCCCTGTCACCCATGGAGTCCAAGTAAATTAATGATGTCGTGAGTACATGTGATAACCTACTAAGTGTGATGGGGCACAAAGGAAACTAACCCAGGGGACAGGCGGTGGCATATAAAAGTGGTGTCTGGGCTGGTCACCAGAACCTGACCTGAACCTGGCACTGGCTCAGAAGGAGGAAGTCCAACGAGTATGTGTCTGTAACTGATTCAGGAGGGCAGGGATAGACACAGTTTTTCTGTAGAGTCAGGTACTAAATATTCTAGGCTTTATGAGCTCTAGACGCTTGTCTGCAATGCCTGTTGTTCCAGCAGGACAGTGGCTACACACACAATATAACCCAACAGGCCTGGCTGTGTGCCAAACTTTACCAAAATTTACAAAATTACAGAAGAGATTTGGTCTGTAGGCTGTAGTTTGCCATGCCCTGCAGTAGTCTGTTAGGAGAGTTTCAAGAGACAGAAAGAAAAAAAGGAATCTTTTTTGGTTGGAAGGAATCAAGCATTTCTTTAACTGAAAACTTTTTGAGCATAAGATTGAAAGAAACGAACTAAGTTGAAGGACTGATGTAACCCAACTTTAAGACTTATTATAAAGCTACAGTAATAAAGGCATTGTGGTATTGGCGAAAGAATAGACAAATAGATCAATGAAACAGAATGGAGATCCCAGAAATAACCTCCCATAAATACAGTCAACTGATCTTTGACAAAGGAGAATAGATAGTCTCTTCAACAAATGGTGCTGGGACAACTGAACATCCACATGCAAAAAGAAAAAAAAAAATCTAAACACAGACCTTAAACCCTTCCCAAAAACTTAACTCAAAATTGATCACAGGTCTAAATATAAAATGAAAACCACAAATCTCTCAAAAGATAACATGGGAGGAAACATAGATGACCTTGGGTATGGTGCTGCCTTTTTAGATACAACACTAAAGATGCAATCCATGAAAGAAATACTTAATACACTGGACTTCATTCAAATAGACAAGTTCAGCTCTATGAAAGACGATGTCAATAGAATTAGAAGCCAAGCTACAGACTGGGAGGAAATATTTGTAAAAGACACACTTGATAAAGAACTGTTATCTTAAATATACAAAGAATTCTCAAACCTAAACAATAAGGAAACACAACTCAATCAAAAAACGGGCCAAAGATCTTAAAAGACCCTTCGTCAAAGAAGATATAAAGATGGCAAATAAGCATATAAAAAGGTGTTCCACATCACACATCATCAGGGAAATGTGAATTAAAATAACAGCGAGATACCACTACACACCTGTTAGAATGGCCCAAATCCAAAACACTGACAGCCCCAAAGGCTGGCGAGAAAGTGGAACAACAAGAACTCTTACATTGTTGGTGGGAATGCAAAATGGCACAGCCACTTTAGAAGACAGTTTGGCAGCTTCTTGCAAAAGTAAACATACTCTTACCATATGGTCCAGCAATCATGCATACTCCTTGGCATTTACACAAAAGAGCTGAAAACATGTCCACACGAAAACCTGCACACAGATGTCTACAGAAGCTTTATTTGTAATTGACAAAACTTGGAACTAACCAAGATGTCCTTCAGAGGGTGAATGGACAAATAAATCATGGTACATCCAGACAATGAACTATTTAGCACTAAAAAGAAATGAGCTATCAAGCATGAAAAACATGGAGGAACCTAAATGCATATTACTAAGTGACAGACACCAGTCTGAGAAGGCTACATACTGAATGATCCCAACTCTGTAACCTTCTGGAAAAGGCAAAACTGTGGAGACAATACAAGATTAGTGGTCACCAGGGGTGTGATAGGGGAGAGGGATGAATAGGCAGAGCACAGAGATTTTCAGGGCAGTAAAAATAGTCTGTAAGATATTAGGTTGATGCAAAAGTAATTACGGTTTAAAAGGTTAAAAAAAAAAAATTTGCCAAAACCGCAATTACTTTTGCACCAACCTAATACAATGATAAATATGTGTCATTATACATTTGTCCAAACCCATAGAATGTACAACAGCAAGAGTGAACCCTAAGCTAAACTACGGACTCTGGGTGATTAGGTGTCAGATATAGGTTCACCCTTGGTAACAAACGTACCACTCTGACGAGTGACGTTAGAATGAGGAAGCAGCAGGTAGCTCTCTCTGTACCTTCCTCTCCATTGTTTTTAAGCCTAAAACTGCTCTAAATAATAGTCTTTAAAAAAATGTTTTGGAGCAGCATCTCCTAGCTACATGAGGCATATGTACTACTTACCAGTGTTACACTAATGTGCACATTCCAAAACAAATTACAACGATTATATTAAAAATAAGTGATGTATTCCCACTGGGCATCCCAAGGGCTTGCATTGTGCCCGCCTGGCTGCACCACGTCTCTGCAGAGTCCCAAAGCAGCATTTCCAAAATACGATGTGTGTGACACAAAGCCATTCCATGGGACAAGTGTGCAGAGTCATTTGTTAAATGTGTGCCAGGGCAAACAAAGGTTTGGCAATATAAGGGGAGCTGGGGTTTACAGCAAGGCAAAGAGGTTTCTTCATTCCGGGGCTTCTCAGGTCCTTTAACTCACTCTGAGAATATACTGTGCTAACTTTGAATGCCTGGGGGAGCGGTGTTGAATGCAACACTCCTCTAATACACTGATCGTGTAGGCGTCCTCCTCGGCATGGACAGTGGGGTCACAAGTGCTTGTGCCATGGTTTTATCAATGGGCAGCTCCCCATGAGACGAGTTCACCAACTGTAGGAATTGTGTCCCTGTTAGGCGCTTTTGTGTCCTCAGCCCATAGCACTTGTCAGTTGGCCAACTGTCCATCTGGTCATCTGGTCTCCCTCACAGGCCACGTGGTACCAGGGTATGTTCTCAGCAGGTTAAGGACATCATGCTGTAAGCCGTGTCTCCTGTGGCCAGGGAAGGGAAGTTGTACAAGGCCAAGGTCATGTTGCTGCCTCTGTCACAAATTCAGAGAGAAGAGTGTGTCCAGAGCAATGGGGTAAAGGTGACTCCAGAAGTGGCCAGCATTGCTGGTCTGCACCCATCGTCCTAAGATGAAGGGGACAGTGCAGGAGCTGTGATATCCCCACAACCTGCAGCTTCCCCAAGGGCTGCCTGGGCATCACCCTGCAGGTAGAGTCCCTCTCCTTCAATGCCATGGTCACATACATGGCAGTTTTCAGTTCTGATAGAGCTGCCACCCGGGAAAATAATTCACTCTCCACCCCTCCACCAACTATAGAATCCAACAGGTCAGGACTTCTCTCACCAGCAGAGTCAGGCGTCGGATTCAAGAGGAAATATCACCAGAGAGCAAAACCGGTTCAGTTTGTGCGCCCTTTCTGATTAGTGGATGGTGACTGGCGCTATGTGTTGAGAAGGAATCTATGCTCTCCTCTAACGGTGGCCCCGCCTCTCCCACACCACCTGCATCTTTGAAAACCCCTCACTCTTTTTTTGGGAGTTGATGCACTTCCTAGAAAGAGCAAGATAGTACATATTTTAGGTTTTGCAGGCCAGACAGTCTCTTATCCAATTCTGTTAGTTAAGCAAAAATAGCCAAATGCAGGATGTCAACAAATGGGTGTGGCTGAGTTCCAATAAAACTTTATTTACAAAACGGCACTTTCAAGATCTACAGCCTGCAAGCCATCGCTTCCTGAATCCTGCCCTAGTTCCGTAGTTCCTTACTCTTTCCAGGTGAGAGGCACCTAATCTCCTAAATGAAGGTGTCTTACTGCAGTGCTTTCTCAACTCCCGCTGGGGAGCTTTTCAACATCCGGGTGCCCAGGCCAAATCTCAGGACGATTAAATCCAAATCCCAAGATGGTATTTTTTCAGCTTCCCCCGGGTGACTCTAGGGTGTCACCCAGGCTGAGATGGCGTTTCCTAGGGTGACTCCTGCCTTCCCTTCTGGCGAGGTAAGCTGCATAACAGAACCACAACTGCAGAGGGCCTGCTTCACAGGCTGCAAGTATCTGCTCCACTCATTTTGGCTTTAATTAGATCCTGCCTGGAAAGTTCTCCAATTGTTTCTTCTCTGTGTGTGCTGTGGGGCAACCAACTGTAAAGTCCCTGGGAGGTGGCCCTGTGCTGTGCTCCAATCCTCTCCTACTCACCACTGACCCCAAGGATAAGAACTCCAACCCCCAAAACCCAGCCTGCACAAAGCCAGTCCCCACTCAGTCAATCGCCAGGTTAGTCAGGATGCGCCAGAAACACAGAACCAAGGGTAGAGAAGGAGGAAGGGAGGGAGAGAACGAGAGAGAGGGAGAAATGGATTAAATGAATTGGCTCATTTGGTTGTGGGAACTGGCAACTCCAAAATCTGTAGAGTGAGCTGAAAGGCTGCATATTCAGGTAAGAGTTGATGCAGGAATCTTGAGTCCAAATTGCACAGGGCAGGCCAGGCAGTCTGGAAACAGGCAGGGTCTTCATGATGCAATCCTGAGGTAGAATGGTTTCTTGCTCAGGAAAACTGTCTTTGCTCTTAAAGCCTTAAGCTGTCTGGGTGAGGCACCACCCTCACCATGGAGGGTGATCTGCTTCACTGTGGTTGTAAATGTTAATCACATCTGAAGAAAAGCTTCACAGCAACATAGAAACCTGTTTGACCAAACGAACAAGTGGGTACCACAGCCTAAAATTAACCATCACCACGGTCCCCCTCAATGGACTGTGGCAGCAGTTTGTCAGCTGGACTCCCAGCTGTCTCCTTGTTTCCTGCCATCCATCCAGGCAGCAGCCAGAGTGATTATTTAGAAATGTGAATTGGACTGTTACTGTCCAGTGGGTTCCTGCCACCGTCAGAATAAACCCTTCCCCAGGCTTTGAAAGGCTCTCCGGTCCAGCTGCTACCCACCTTGCCCACTTGGTCTCCTCCACGGACCAGCCTGTCACCCCACTCCAGCCTAGCTGCCAACTTGCTACTGTTTAAACACATTTGTTTCCACTTCAGGCCTTAGCCCAGGGCACTAACCCTTACAGGCAGGCCGAACCAGTGCCCTGGGATTGCCTCAGGCAGCCGTACCCCTCGGTCTATGTAACAAACCCTGCTGCTGGCTAAGCCCACTTGAGTGGGTTTCTGTTACTTGCAGAACTTGCAGTGGGTTTAGTTACTTCCTAACTAGTACACTCTTCGCATCCTGATAATGCAAAACCTCCAGGATCCCATCGGGAAGACTTGCTCTCAGCACCTCCAGGTGCCACGTGGAGGTGTCCCTCTCGCCTCGGGGTGTTATCCTCGTGTTCATCCCCCACCTGGCCCTGTTACTGGCTTCGGTATCTACCCAACCCCAGTCCTGTTGGCCCAATTGCCACCCATCTTTCTCTGTCTGATCTTTAAGTGCCTCAATTTCCTCCCCTGTAAAGTGAAGCAATTATGAACTCCTTCGTACCTGCATGTGAAGTCAGGTAAGAACTGAAAGGGCAGCTGGGGTTAAGTGCTCAACCCCAACCCCAAGGCCCAGGGCTCCCCCACGTCCCCGAAAGCCTTTCTCCTTCCCAGTTACCCCGTCTCCTCTGACCTCTTCTCCCAACTCAGGAAATCAGTGGGTTCTTTGGCCCTTTTCTTCACAGTATTTGCTCCCCTGGAAGTCCTTGCAGGGTTCCTATTGGGTGGTGAGTCCCCTAAGGGCAGGCAGGAGGGCAGGCAGGCAGGCACCCATCCGTCCCTGGGTTTCAGAAGCATCTGTTCTTGCCAGAGACACTAAGCCTTTCCCACCTCCACCTCCCATACCAAACAGTGACTGGGTCCTTGGCAGGTGGCGGGGTGAAAACAATACCCCTCTTCTGGACCGCTCAGATAAACATTTCTACAATCCATCACCAGCTGGGAAGAGCCTCCCTACTCCCTGCCCGGAAGTTAGTTCCAAGCCAGGGGGGGACATCTGGGTGGGTCTCCTGATTCCTTCCCTCCCTCTGCCTGCGTTTCCCCCTGTATTCCATTCATGAAGCAAGAAACCAGCCAAATGTGGCTAGAAGGGGAGGGGCTTTGGGGCCTGATGCCCAGGGTTGAAGCAGCGCTTGCTTCCTAAGGGCTTTCCAACATCTCTGCTACTACTCGGTTTCTTTCTCTGTGAAAAGGGAATGGTGACGCCTACCTCCTCAGGTCTCAGGATTGAATGGGAGAAAATGTACAAAAGCAATGGGCGCAGTGCCCAGAGCAGGCTCTTAATAGGTTTTGGTTCTCTCCTCTTTTCCTTATTATTTTCCTCTTCTGTGCTCTGGGAGAATGGCCAGCTTTTTACAACTTAGATTAAAAAATAAAAATTAGTAGGAATATTAGCTCCAAATGAGCCAAGCAAATACCAAATTCCCAGTGCATGGGGAGGTGACATATATTCCTACTCGTCCATGCCTCTCTCCGAAGGACTAGGGCTGTCTGGTTACTACTCAATAATCTCATTTTCTCTTCATATGTGAAAATTGATTTTTTAACGATCTGTTCCAGAATATTTCTAGCTATTAATGTTACATTAACTCATTTATAATTCCCCAAGTGCCACAGTTCCTTTAAAAAAAAAAGCAGATAATGAATATCCCTCTCCCAGCCATCTGGAATGTCTAGCCTCTGAGAATACTCAAATATGAGTATTAATGGCCTACTTAACAAGCTACTTATGCGAGCCATGGACTGCAGCTTTCTGCAAGTCGGTCTCGGTGGCCACTTGGCATTTAATTCGAAGAGCCTTGGAATGGAACATCTAACTGCAGCATGTTGGGTTCAAATCCCCGCTCTGCTGCTTAGCCATAGTCTCTCTGTCACCTCACCCATACAATGGGATTACAGCCATTCACACTACAGTGGCGTCATTGCGGGGAAGAAATGCATCAAGGATAAAAAGCCCTCGGTTCACTGCCTGACTCAGTCTTAGGTTGAAGTGTATAGTCCTGCTTTTTGTGGTAGGTCGTAAATGGCTGTCTATTGGTAATGTCATACAGTTCCACCGAACAGGTGATGGGCCAACAGTAGTAGTCACTATTGTGGTGTCGCTGACTGGCAGACCAGGGCAGAGGGAAACGTCTGAAAAGCCACGGCGAGACCACTCCCGTCTCCCACTCACGGGTGATGGGTTTCCCCTCAGCACCCACCCACGCTGCCTATCCCCCACTCTCATCTCCGAGGGCAGTGTGAGCTTCCTGAAAGGCCGAGCTGACTGGGCCATGAGCCTGCACGCAATCCCCCAGGGACTTCGCACTGTTCTTAGGACAAAGGACACATTTCTTACCATGGCAGACAAGAACCCGCAGCTCTGGCCCAGGCCTCCTGGCTGGCACACCTAGCACCACACAGCCTCCTTCCTTGTGCCTCCGTCAGTCCCTCCACTGCTCCAGGATCCCAGGTCCACGTGGCCTCTGCCCGTGCTGCCCGCCCACCCCTGCTGAGAACACTTTCTCCAGCTGACACTTTCATGAGGCCCATTCCTCCTTAGATCCAGTTCAATTAGCACACCCTCGGGGCAGCCGCGTCTGATCTCCCTGACAGGGGACATCCCTATTGGGTGCCCTTGGAGTCTCACAGGCCTCTCATGCATAGGACTTATCCCAGGGGACATAGCACACTTATCTGAGTGATTATTTGGTTGAAATGGCCTCTACTCTACCGTGTGAGATATATTCATATGTTTGCAGGGACCATTGCTGTTTCTTCTTGTGCCTTGGTAATCCAAGCATCTAATACGATACCTGGCACCCTGAGATTACTGAAGGGATATGGAGGGAGGGAGTATCGTACCACAGCAGTGCCCTCCGGTGGTCCCCAAGACATAACAGGAGCCAGAGGAGCGGAGGGCACAACAGGGAGCCAAGCTCTGCCCTAGGGAGACGGGGTGGGGGGCCTGTTAAGGGGCCCACATAGGGTCTGAGGGCCCAGGCTCCCTTGGGGCTTGTCTGGTTGACTGCTCAGTCTAACACTATGGCAGGGGACCTCTCCGGGCAGCTGAGAACCCCTCTGTGGGCTCTGTCAGGGCCCAATGAACCCTGGCAAAGTAACATCAGACTAATGGACATCCCAGCCTGGCTGGGCCTTCCATCAGTTTTTTCATTCATCAAATGGCTATAAAGGTCCTCTATGTGCTGCTTCTACCCTAGCACCCTCCCCTTCCCAGCAGCCAGAATGATTCTTTAAATAAATCTGTCACTACTTCACTGAAGCAACGGCTTCCCAGTAAGTAGAATACAACCCAAGGTCGTATTCTTCATCTAACTCTTTCCAGCTTCTTCAACTCAATCAGACACACGGGCCATCTTTGGAACGACAATAGGCCAAGCCCACTTCCATCTCAGGGGCTCTGCATTTATTGTTCACCCTGCCTGGGATGCTATGTCCCTTCACCTTTGCATGGCTGGCTTTAGGTCTTAGTGTAAATGTTGGCTTCACAGCACGGTCTTCCCTAAACACCCCCGACTGTATGTGTCTAGTCACTGCCAAGCCTAATGCAACAGAACTTTGTGCAATGACAGACAAGTTCCACATCTGTACTAATACACTAGCTCCCAGCCACTTGTGTTTACTGGGCACATGAAATGTCACAGGTGAGACTAAAGAACTGACTTTTTCATTCGATTTTATTTAAATGCATTTTAATTTTAAATAGCCACACACAGCTAGCAGTTACCAAATTGAACAGGCCCACTACCCTGTTCTATTTTCTTTTTGGCATTCAATGTCTGAAGTTTTTTTATTTGTTCATAAGTTTATGTGCATCTCCTCCCCTGAGAAACTTGAACTCCATAGGTAACGAGGACTTTTTCTGTTTTGTTCACAGCTGGAGCCCCAGTACCTACAACAGTGCTTGGCTATTGGGAAGCACTCAAGTGCTTTAAATAGGTCGATGTGTGTCACAAAAAGATGTTGATACAATTATCCTCATAACATCCACCCAAGAGGGGGGATTTTCACCCCAGGATTTGTGCCTCAAACAATCGTGAGATGTGGCACACTTGTTACTGCTGATGGTGGAAGTACATTTGCAAAGGACTGCCTTTCCTAGTTAGTTAGAGTAGATTTAAGGTTATCTGAATAATAAGCTCATGCTCAATCATCTGTATCCAGATTGATTTTCTTGAGTGGGAGGGAGAGGAAGCCACTACCAGCTGGATGAGGAGAAAATCTGCATATGGGAGTGTGTCACACATCTCAGTGTCATCTGTCACTTCTACTTGGGTAGGAAAAAAATGTCAAATGTGGTGAATAAGAGTGCTTTGCTCTGCTTGGCATTTCTTCTCCCTTATTTCAGGAATGGAACCCCAAATCTCTGACAGAGGGGGAGGTATCAATCAAGGGGGCGCTGTCAGCCACACTCCAGCACCTGATCCAGCTGGCGAGGCAGAGTCTTTTTTCAGGCAATGCCACGAATGCTGGGAGACTGAGGTTCCCGCATCCTTTCTCAAGGGTCACAAGTTACAATGTTGCTGCTTTTGGCTGCCAGTGGCCAGCTTGCCCCCCACACCCATCACTCTTCTGAGAACAAATCCACACAGAAACAGAGCCAACAGCTGGCAAGGAGAGAGCCAAGTTTGAGCAAGTGATTCTGTTCAAATCCTTGACTCCAGTCATGCTTACAGGCAGAGTTGTACCTTAGAATACCCAGATAAGTGTGTCCAAAAAATGCCCTTTTTGTTTTGGATTCTGATCTGACTTGGGTTGCTAGAGCCCTAACCGAGTTCAGAAACACTGTCATCACCACTTGCAATAAGATCGGCTTCCCTGAACCACAGTTTTCTTCACATGCGAAAGAGGGACAAAAATATCCACGTGTGTTAGTTGTTTTTTTTCCAGAAGTGATAAAATTTACCCTAAGATATGAGAGTGTTTGATGGAATTCAGAGAACTAATACAGCCAGGCCCCAGGAAAGGCCTGGAACCAGAATCAAGACAATGTCAGGGTCCAAGTTCTCTTACTTCTCCTCTCTGCTCCTGTCTAGATGTCTGCACCAGTCTCCTCTCTACAGACTGGCTTTCTTGGCCCATTGGTTCACACAGTACAGCGCAACACCCACAGCTTCTCCATGTTTACACCTTTCTATTCAGTGGTTAGCGCAGGATACACTGAAATTGTTTATCCAATTCCCAGATCCTAGGAGAGGGAATCTAATTTGTCCACCATGTGTCAAAAGACCACCCATGAGCCAATCAATTGGAACAGGGCAGGTGACAGGGTGATGGAGCCAAGTTTTACAAACCTGGTTCTTGGGACCCATCCTCATGAATAAAGGGGCTGTTTCAGTGGGCGGGGGAGGCATCACTGTTACCTGGCAGGGACCTCAAAAGGTGCCTATACTACACTACAGAGGGTTTTCATAAAAACTAACTGGGCTAACATACTGTGTATGAAATCATTGTTGGGATTAAGTCACTTGTTACATGGCTTATGCTCAAGAACTATAAATGGAATCTGAACACGTGGCCTTTCGGTCCAAATCAGAAAACCAGCTTACAAGACTAACCATCCAATAATGAACTCCTTTAGTGTCCAAAAACTAGACTTCCTTGGTTCAAGTGAAAAAATTTTGAATCCATAACTGAGTAGTAAAATGTGAAAGAATAAGACTCAGTTAGGTTACTTGGGTTTTAGAGCGTAATTCTTTATGCTTGACCATACGATGCCTCCTGACTCTAAGGCAAATCCATATTTTTGGTGCTGCATATTAATAGTATTAAACTATATTTAAAATTATCGACCTAAGTTGTTCTTCTTCAAAGGAACTCTCACAACTCCCCATAGACGAAAAACAGCTTCTTCGCAATGCCCAGCTGCAGTAAGAGAGCAAATTACCCCCTCTCGTTTCCACGTCATAACTTTGTTATTCCCACTTAGAATAGTTAAGAAGCAATTAAGAGATAAACACAGAATATGTGGCCTCATTATCGTGATTATTCCTGCAATTTAGAATGTTCTAGTACCTTAATATTGCAGTGGTCCAGTTGCTCGGGTGATTTACTTCTGAATTTCTCACAGGATGTTAATTAGGCGAAGAGGCATCCAAGGCCACAACAGACACAAAGAGGTGACATCCACCTCTAGTTACCAAGGTAAAAGATAATGCTAATGTCTTTTCCATCACTACCTAGCATCTTAAAACGCAGACCTGCTTCTCTAATAAAGAAAAAAAAAATGTGATAACAAATGTAGTTACCACTAGTATGCCTAACGTGCAGAGCTGGATTTCCCAAAGCCTAAGCATATACTTGGGGTGGAGAAGATCGTGGGAGAAGACAGGGTGGAGAATGGAATGGGGAGGAAATGTAAGATTTTCTAGACATATCTAGAATACGTAGGGATTTTGCAAAATCTAGAAAAAAACTGTTATTTCATTTTCAGCACAGTAAGTTCTGTGTCATTTCAAAAAGTGCCAGAATTATTTATTTATTTATTTTAAGGAGGGCGCAGCTCACAGTGGCCCATGCAGGAATCCAACCGGCAACCTTGGTGCTACCAGCACCATGCTCTAACCAACTGAGCTAACCAGCCACCCCGCCAGAATTATTTAAAATTCTGTTGAAGGTGATGTACCCAGGTACTATAGTATTTCTTTGCTTAGGACCCTTTAAGATCTTACTCGGACTCTCCTACCCATCTTACCCCATGAGGAAACTGCAGCTCAGCAGGATTAAGTAATTGTCTGAAGATCCCACAGCTAGAAGGTGGCAGAATCCACCTGGAAATCTCATGTGACTAACTTCATCACCTACTCCATTTTTTGGTTGCTCGGGGCTGCTTTTCAAAATTGCAGCTTCACAAGACATCATGGAAACAGTCATCTACTACAGTACACCAATATCACACATTATCTTGTATTTACTGAATGTTCTGAATATGTTTGAGTAAAATGACCTATTATCTGAATTATAGCAAGTTGTGGAAATGAGATGTCGTGAGTCAGGAACACAAAAACTAGAAATTAAATAAAATAGCATTCCTGAAGGATTCTGCAACAACTTCTCAGGAATAAGATGGAAGATTGTTAGGCTATCATCTTTTTCTCATTCAGCCCTCCCTATTTATTTTTGTGTTATTGTTTTAACCTCATATGACCATAAATAAGTGGGATAAAAAAATTAAACATCAAATGAAAAATAATACAAGACGGTAAATCCATTTAGTGCCCTGACACCTCATTTGAGATAATGCTCTGGAGAAAATGGATCAACTCTTCCATGCTGACAATACAGATCAGGAACTACTCTATGGCAAGAGCAAACGACTTCAATTTTGTCTTGTCAATGGAGGTTAACCTTCTATGTAACCTTAACAAGCTCTGTTCCCATCATGCACACTGTGAAAGCTCTGAAACACTTCCACCTAATCAACTGCAAGATGCTATTTGCTTTAGAGGCCTTTAGGATCAGAAAATAGAATTTTTCAGGCCCCATGTGTCAGGACCTTGGAAAAAAAAATCATTGTGTGGCATAGCAGAGAAATCTAGACGTAAACCAGCAACAAGCTCTTAAAGCTGTCAGTGACGCAAATACACACACACACACACACACACACACACACAAAAACCACCTTTTAAAGTTAATATTCCTCATGATTCCCAATCCCTCTATCAATTTAAAATGGCACTAGCACTCTAACTGCTAGGCTGTTTCCAGGAGTCATGATTCATTCATTCATTTTCTCAGGTCACATTTGCTGGCACCTATGATGTGTCAGGGTGGGCAGAGCAGTCATGCTCACTGAGCATCCCATGTAATTTCAGTATTTCCCAGCTTCCCTTGTAGTTGGGGTGGGACATTTAACCGGTTTGGTCAACGTGCAGTGAGCAAATGTGCTGTGTCACTTTCTATCTAAAGCATCTGGGAGTGGGACTGTGAGTATCCCACACTGTCTGTCCCCCTTTGTAGCAATTCCAGAAGCTACATATTCCAGATGACAGAATGGCAGGTGCCTGGGTCCCTGAGTTGCCCACTGGAAGAGAAGGTGCCAGGAAAACCTCTGGACTTACAGTGTCATTTACATAAGCAAGAAATAAACTTCTATGTGTTACTCCCCTTGATGTTTCAGGTTGTTATACTGACTCATGCAGTTGGACACTGGGGTAGGCGAGGGGAAAAAAAAGAAAAGAAAAAAATATATAAATCCCTACCCTAATTTATTCAAATCAAAGAAAACTGAAAATAAACATATAAACTATGGGCACTTGTCTTTCATAAAAATGTTTTCTTAGATGAGTTTAAACCACCTCAATTCACATCCATGTCTCCCTGCTCACCAGTAATGAAGGCATTCTATTTGGTTGAAAGCCTTCCATTAGTTTAAAAGCTCCAATTGTTGAACCATCCACATCAATAAACGTGTAATAAAGGACAGAATAACTAAGTGTTATGTAAGCAGAAACTATAGCCATATTAACATTCATGAGTCTACCCACCACAGTTCCATTCAGAGTCATTTAGAAACATAAATACAATAATAAAATTTCAACTCATAAAGAACACAAATGAGCTCCAGTTCCCCTCCCCATCCCCCTTCAATGACAACTAAGTCTGGAGTATCAGTTTCTTTTATGACATCTCAGTTCCGCCCTAATTATTATGGAAAGAAACACTATTAAAGAGTTAGCAAATACAGCAAATGCAATTTGTTGGGAATTATACTTGTAACTTACATACCTATGGATACATATTTCTCCCAAATGTTACCTTTAAAGGTGAAAATATATTTATCAGCTAATGCGCCCCAAAGAAACATAAATATTTGGCTGTTCGAAAAGAAAAACTCATTTCAGAAATCCCCTTGTGCATTATTTAGCATCATCTAATGAAAATTTTGTATAAACCAATAGAGTCAATCTAGTATCATTGTGTGAGTATGTTTATACCCCTAAAGATCCACTTATATAAACAAACACAGGCTTCTCTTAACCCCTCAAAGCATAACTTTCCTCTCTTCAGAAAGCTACACATTAATTCAAATGTATTCACTTCATAAGGTCTAGGCAAATGGAATTCAGACAAACTCATCTAGCAATAGAGTTGCCTGTAGTCGGGGGTGGAATAAAATGAGAACGTCTATTAGCTTTTCAACCGCTCTGGAGAATGAATGCTATGTACGCTTTGGGGAAAAACACGTAAGGCTGGGCTTGCGAGAACAAGTAGCTGTGGAAGACCTGAGCACAGTTACCACACATTTCACATGCTTGGGCTATTTTGAAGTCTTTGATCTCGCCTGAAGAAGCCAAGGAAGCCAGGTCACCTAGAAGCCACCTCAGATTCCAGGGCCATTGTGGAATATTAGCCACAGGTTTTCCAGGGGGTGGGAATGGAGATCACACAACTTAGCCATCTGCTTGAGGTTTCCGAGAAATCCTGCAGGCATCCGAGGAACACTGAAAGCACAATTCCACTTTGGATGTACAAATGAAACACCAGAGCGGAATGAAGGTTTAGGGGGGAGCTGGTGATTGTCCCAAAGCTTTGAAAGACAAAATACATGTGTGGCTTCTCATCAAATGTCTTTCTTATTTCATCACCCAAATGCGGCCCAGCCAGAGGCCACGTTTTCATGTCTGACTTCTACGTTCCCCTTCTTATAAGCAATAGCAGAAGTGCTGTCCACCTCCAGGGAACTTGGATTCCCGGAGGCCATCAGGAAATGAGCCTCTCCAGATCTTGCTGCTTCTCTCAGACAGAGGCAAAGCCACACACAGGATTAGAAAATGTCCCAGGACCCAGGGATTCCTGTGGTCATCACGGGAGGGGTGATCTCTCAGGCCTGAGTCAGAAGGCTGGGATTGTCAGCTCTGGATTATTTTTACACCTGGACAAGTCTTCAACTTTCTGAGCCTCTGTCTCCCCCTCTATAAAAAAGACATTTCTATCAGATGACCCAAGGGGTTCCCTCCCAGGTTCCACACACTTCAGATTCTGGAGTTTGTTCCCAGGCCTTTCAGACCTGTAACACCATCTATCACCCTGGTATATGGAAACACAAGTCCACATTTTCCACCTAAATTGCCCCAAACGGAAAAGACATTAAAACATCCTTGGAAATCAGGAGGAAGACAAAACTGACCAGCCACAATCATTAAATTCTTGAAAGTTCTATGTTAAGCTTAAAATTTTCATGCACATTTCATATTCTATAACTCGCGTTTACAACCCTGGTCCTACATTTTTTCTTATTAGAAGACCTCACTTCTGCAACCGAAACATGAACTACCCAGGAAGTGAAAACAGCATCCGTGGTGGGCCAGGTAGTACAATACAATGAGGAAGCATAGTGAAGTAATCCAAAAAGTAGAGACACTTTTGAATGTGGATGCAGGTTCATTGGCTACAAATCCACACGGGGCTCTACAGCAAGCAACAAAAATCTCAGCAAAAACATTTTATCTTCAGACCCCTGAGAAGAGGCGTGATGAGCACTCTCAGTGTGTTTGTTTCAGGAGGGGTGCTTTTATGATCCATTTAGGGGTCAGGGAGAAGTTTCAAACCCTATGATAGACTCTACTTGTGTGAGCCTGTGTAAGGGAAGTTTGGGGATGAGCAGTTTCCCGTGATTTTCATATTGTGACAAACGATTGAGAGAAGGAGAAAATTCTCCTGGATTTTCATAAAATTAACCCAAAAGGAAAAGACAGCCTGCTAAAAAGAGATGGAATTCCCAGTTTCTAAAGATGGTATAATGTTCGATTGAATAAATAACTATAAAAAGCTTGACTAGCAGCTGCCCGCTGAACATGTATTACTATAAGATCTTAAAATACATAGCTCAATTGTTTGCTTTCAAATGTTTGTCCCCATATGTAATAACACTGCCCAATGTCTTCTTCTAATGAAACTTGAGTAAAATAATGCCTATCAATGACAGTTCTGTGCTTGCAGGACATGCCGGCTAATATGAAGCCTTTTCTCCTATTGAGTTCTGATGTCTCCAAGAAAGGAGAGAGAAAAAGTGGAGCCACCACATGCCTCAGGACTGTCATCATTTTCATGGAACAATCCAAAATGGGGAAATACGGGCGAACTGAGGCAGGCAACACAGGCAGAGAGCAGGTTCCAGAAAGTTCTCTAATTAAGCTGCCTGCTAAAAACCAGACTCCAGGTTTTCTTGTGTCATGATCATTTTTTTCTGTGCTATTTCACCTGGGTTTTGCTCATTAATAATTTTATTATGCTGTTATTTTAAAATTTAAACATACTCCTTTTAAAAAGGTAACTTTGTATCACTAGTATAACTGGGAAAACTTGTATCATGAGCCATAAAGTAGAAAGAAGCCATAAAAATACAATAAAAGCAAGCGGTGGCATTAAATTCTAGTTAACTGTAGCTGCTGGTTTTCTCTTGGTTAAAAATGGAGGTAATCAAGAATTAGAAAGATGTTGAACATTTATTAACACTCAATTGAGACTTTATCCCTGAGGTTGTCAAAGGGATTCATTGAAGAGGAATAACTCTGTCATCATTGGTTCAATGTCCCTCTCTATGAAAGCCCCACCCACTTCTCTCAGGTGCCACCCATGAAGTGATCATGCAAAGGGACACTGGGGACGAAGGCTGTGTTATGAGACAGAAAACCCACTGAGGAGTCTGAACTTCAGCAAGGGGCAGATATGAAGTATAGATATCTGCAGGGAATCTGTGGAGACCAGATTGGAAGAGAGACCAGCAGAAGACAAGCTAGGAGACAGAGGCAGAAAGCCGGGCAACAGACAATGATGGCTTCAACGAGATTGTGGCCGTGGGGTGCAGAGAAATGGACAGGTGAGAGAGACATGGTAGGGATGTGTAGTTTCACCAAAGTTGGTGACTGATTAATGTGGGGAGCATGGGACGTGCTCAAGGATGACTCTCAGATTCCCGGTTTGTGTAAATGAATGGACGGTGGAGCTGCTCTCAGGGAGAGGAAACACATGAAGAGAAGCAGGTTGGGGTGGGGGAAAGGACGGCTGTTCACTTTTAAACGTGCTGTAATGAGAGACATCTGGCATGGTGGGTAAACACGTGGGCCCTAGAGTCGGGTTGCATGGTTTCAAATCCCTGCTCCGCCACATACTACATATTCTTGTAATGACCTTGGTCAAGCTACTCTTCCATTTTATGCCTCAGTTTCCCAATCGCAAAAAAAAAAAAAAAATGACGATAGTTTTTTTCCTCCCAGGGTAAGGTCCTCTATCCGGGCACCTATCTAATCACTTTACATGTATCCAGTACCCCACGAGTATTAGCTGTCCAGCATCATTCCCAGAAACACAGTTTATCCTGATAATATCTGCTGGTTAACAACCACGCCCAGAGTGACCAATAGGAACCCTGGGCTGCTCTCTGCTGACCTTCCCCACAGGCTCAGCCTCCCCTCTGCATTCCTGGATGAGGGCATCCAGCCACTAAATCGCCATTGAGGGGAAGCAGAGCTTGCCACCCCCAAATATACGTTGAGGGATATTATTAAGCTGGTTATTTTTAAGAAAAGACTCAAGAAAAACCTTTGATCTTTCCTCTAAGTGCCCAAAATAATTTAGATAGAGGACCTGCTCCAGGAAGGGAAATATCATCATAGAGAACTATAGTTTAGTATGAACCAGTGTGTGATTGGGAAGAACCTAGCAAGGTCCATTTGTTCAGCGTCCTCTCTGTGTCCCATTGTTAGAACTGGTCCAGCAAACATTTATTTACCAGACATTTGCTTTTCCATTTCCATGTGAATTGCCTTCCTGACCTCTGAAGCGCCAACCTCCTCCATTCTCCTTAGCTCAAAATGGCATACAAGCCTTAACTGCCCCCTGGTAACTGCCTTGGGCCCTATATTCTCAGGAAGTGCCACTCCCCCAGCCCCACAAGTACATATGGAATCAATTTGGTCATTTTCTTCTGTTAATCTGTGTCATGGTTATGTGATTATTAGTCCAACCAGAAGAACTTAGAAGGATAGAAGGAACATTATTTTTCTTCCTCCCCACCCCACCATTCTATCTACCGCTTCTTTACAGCCAGACTAGAGAGGGGTGTCCAGGTGCCTATCTACCACCCACTTAAGTCTTCAAGAATAAAAAGCAAAGGAGTTATTGACGCTTTAAAAATTTATGAAACGGCCTTCAAATCTAGGCAAAGGATTTAGTTATAAACTAAAAAGCTGTTTTTCAGTGATTTGCTTCACAAAGCAGAATTGAACCGGAGACAGAGTTAGAAGCAGAAACTAATAGTTGATCTTGGTGGGCCTGGTGCGTCAGCAGCTCCCCCAGGATCCTAAGATGAACCCAAAGAAAGTGATGAAATCTCCCAACCTTCTTGGCTTTCTTAAAAGGATATGTCTTCATTTGTTTTAAATGAATACATTTCTGTACCAAACTCCAAAAGCAAACCAAAGCAAAAAAGCCCTTTAGTCCTGTTTTTCCCCTTGCTCCAGCAGAGACTTTTCATGCCACTTGCAGTTTCTCTGAAGGAGGTAATTCAATTATTTTATTCTCTAAAAAGCTGAATCACAGGCGAGCCTTGGAGGTAATCTACCTCCGATTAAATCAGAGCTCTGGGGCTCGTGGGGCGTGTGTTCTTTCCTTTGCAACTGACAAAAGGGACAACTGTAGTGGCAGTGAATCCAGGAGAAAAGCTGGGTGCTAGGAGAGGAGCACATACCAACCCTTTGATCCCAGGCTCCATTGAGGCAGGCTCCATCTCCCGAGTTACTTCATTCATTCCCAACAGTGACCGGCTGTTCAGGGTAACAATTTATTTAGATTTCTCTTTAATTAGCTCTCCTGAGAGTCTGTGCTCAGAGTTGGAGTGAAAAGATTGATGCCAACGTCTTCTGTGTAGAGTGAGTTTGCAAATAAAAAGACCAGTGGTCATAAAATATTTCCCAGACTCCACTAATACCACCACTGGATTACAAAGGCATCCTGTGGGTTACGTTCCCTAGTCCCTTAAAGCTTCAATTAAAGGATAGAGAAACTCAGCATCTAAAGGGATGTATGCAGTAGACAGTGTTCACTCTAGAACTCAACCTCACTTGGGCAATGAAATAATTCAATTCCAACTTAAATTATTCTAAGTGCATTGAATCCCAGTGACCTAGACCACCTCCTTCTTGTATCTGCCCCCAACAATTTCATTTCCCCCATTCCCTTTCTTCCTTCTCTTATCTCTCTCTCTCTCTCTCTCTCTCTCTCTCTCTCTCTCTCTCTCTCTCTCTCTCTCTCTCTCTCTCCTGCTTCCTTCTTTTATGAATCTCCTTTAATTACAGCCAACCTTTGCTACGTACTTGCATGCCAGATGCTAAGTGCTTTTGTGCCTGAGTCGACATAATCATCCAAGGATAAGAGGTATTGTCTTAGTCCCTGTGGATTGCTATAACAAAATACCTTATATAAGACTGGGTGACTCATAAACAATAGAAACTTATTTCTCATGGTTCTCAGTCTGGGAAGTCCAAGGTCAAGGCACTGGCAGATTCCGTGTCTGGTGAGAACCCACTTCCTAGGTGACTATCTTTCTCCTGAAAACTCACATGGTGGAAGGGGTGAGGAAGCCCTCTGGGGTGTCTTTATAAGGGCACTAATTCTATTCATGAGGGCTCCAACCTCGTCACCTAATTATCTCCTAACATCCTCACCTCCAAATAGCATCACATTGGGGATTAGGTTTCAACATACAAGTTTTGCTTGAGGGGACACAAATATTCAGTCCATATCAGAATTATTTTTATTATTATTACTATTATTATTATCTCTATTGTACAGAAAAGGACACCAGCGATTGAGAGATAAAGCAACTTGCCCAAAGTCTTACAACAACCTTGCCCAGATCTCAGTCAAGCTAAGACGTAAAGCCCAATATGGCTAACTGCATAACTATCACTCCTCACCGACTAAGCTTCTCTCTCTCCTTCACTTCCTCCTTCTCCTCTTTCACAAGCCCAAGTGGGTTCAGGCAGCATTGATGTATTTCCAAGACTTCCCAGGTTCACAGTTCACAGCACAGAAAGGAGCCCAAATGGCTTGTCAAGGGTAGCCCACAGAGTTGGTGCCTTTTGCCAGTTTCAATTGGCTAAACCCCCATTCAGACGCCATTTGGTGCTCTGCTTTGAACTTATTTTCCTGGAGACAGATCAACTGAGGCAGTGGTCTATCTCGTTTTGCCAGCCAAGACTCCTATTGTTGTTTATTTGATACAGGGGAAAAACCCGCCCTGGACCCTTCACTCTTTAACAACACAGGAAAAATAGTCACTTTTCAATTTGAAAGTTAATTGAAGTTGATTTTTAAGTACTGAAAACTTCATGGTGCTTCCAGCAAATAGGCTACAAGCCCCGGGATGACAAAATCCACCAGGACTCTCTAAACTTTTCTTTTTAGATGACCCTTGATTCTCAACCCAAAGATAACACCACAAAATGTTGAAGCAAAGCTTTCAACAGTGGATTGCCTACAAAAATCCCAACTAACTGTCCCAACATTTTGAAGGGCATCCACTTTTCTAGCTACACTTATAATTATAGTATTGGGCAACTAATGAAACTCAATACATTCAGAAATCACAACATTATAATGAGGTGGTTCACTTTTTACAACTATTTTATATCGATTGTACTAACCTTCTTCTTTTAAACTTTTCCACATGTTTAAATCCATTTTCTTAAAAAAAAAAAAAAAGTTAACTTTTTTACCCAAGACCCCAAAAGAAATAAACACTATATATGAATAACACTTGTAATGTTACTGAGCAGTGCCAGCCATTGAGGGGAAAAAGTTGGCCCAGATCAGCAGATTTCTCTTCCTTCTAAAAATAAAAAAGGCAACAACATCAGCATAATTTACTGGTTTCTTTCTTTCTTTTTTTTTCTCTGTTAGGTTGTGGTTTTCTTAGTCACAACAATGGGCAGTATAATCAGAGTAATACTGACATCATATTGAAGGAGTCCTGCAATTATAACAGGTAAAACTTAATCAACTTGATATTTTAATTTCTTTTTCTATTCGCTCCTTGATTCAGTACCAAAAATAAGTAAATAAGTTTATACAAACAACACCTAGTGTGGTAATCAGAATTCTAAAGATGGCCCATCAGAAATTCCTGTCCCCTGATGATTCAAACATTAATCTGGGAGTATTTTGCCAATGGAATCTCAATTGAAATCTCAAGTCAGCTGACCTTAAAATAATGAGATTTGGGCATGACTCCATCAGGCAAGGTCTTTAAAAGCAGAGAACTTTTGCCAGCTGTTAGCAGAAGGAGAAATCAGACAGATTCAAAGCACAAGAAGGATTCAGCATGCCCTTGGTGGTTTTAAAGATGGAGGGGCCGTATGTAAAGGCTTTCAAAGGGCAGCTTCTAGTTGCTGAGAGAAGCCCCCAGCTTACAGCCAGCTAGGCAGTCAGGACCCTAGTCCTACAACCACATAAATTTTAATTCTCCCAACAACTTGAATGAGTTTGTAAAAGGATTCTTCCCAGAACCTCTAGATGAGAACCCAGTCGAGCCAACACCTGGATTTCAGTTCTGAGACTCAAAAAACCAACCAAGCCTACCCAGACTTCTGACCTAAAGAACTGTGAGGTAATAAATCAGTATTGTTTTAAGAGCTGTGGCAATGCGTTATGCACCCAGAGAAAAGTAATGCACTTACTATGTGCATGGCTCTGTGCCAGAAGGTTCTCAGATGAAGTGTACAGATTTTGATGTCATCAGTATGGGAGAGTTTTCCTCCCAGAACACAAGCTAAGAGGATCCCTGCCTTCTTTTCTACAAGTCCAAAGAGCTGTGTGGCACAAAGTACTTTAGTGAAATGTCATGAAAAAGACCAGAAGCAAATGTACACTAGGAAGGGGTTCATTCAGATGACAAATAGCCGATCAAAAGCCTTCTAGGACTCAGCAGATTAGAGGATAACAGCGTCCTGAAAAAGTGACTGTTCATTGAAAAACCAGGATTAGTCAGTCAGTAGGCTAAGAATTAACCTTACAGAGATATTTTGAGGATTAAATGAAAATAAATAAATATGGGTCAGTTATTAGAGGCAGAATTCCTGAGTCTAAATGGCTTAAACAAATAGGGAAGTGTATTTTGTGACATAACAGGAAGCCCCAAGTTAGGGCAGACTAAAGGCGATCCAGTCGACAATGGCTTTGAAGACCCAGATTTTTCCCGCCTCTCTGCTCTGCCAGTCTGTGATCAATTTGTTCTCTAGTTGGTAGTAAGATGGCTACAGCTGCTTTGGCGTTTGAATTCAAAAACAATGCTGTCCAGAGAAAGAAGAGTAGGGTCAAGGGAGGCTCTCTATCAGATTTCTCCTCAAGTTTCATTGGCCAGAGTTTCGTCCCACATCCAAGTCTGAACCAATCCTGGGCAAAGGAAATAGAGGAATGATAAGCTTCCCTCCAAAGGAAGAGTCTTGGAAAAACATATAGGGCTTTCTGGAGAGGGAATAAATTCCTGAATAAAATCAGCATCCCATTAGCATGGAAGAGATGGGTAAGGATGCTGGGTGTGCAACCAAGAGTATCATGTAGAAGCTCATAGCACAGGGCTGGCACAAAGTACAGTTGTCCCTTGGTATCCACTGGGGACTGGTTCCAGGACCCCCATGGATACCCAAATCTGCAGATGTTTAAGGCCCCTAATTGGCCCTCTGTATCCACGGGTTCTGCATCTGCAGATTCAAACACAACTGAAAATGGTTGGTTGAATCTTTGGATGCAGAAGCTCAGAATCTTCAGATCCAGAAGGCCAACTGTATGCACTCAAATTTTGCCTGTAACATTCATTATTTAAGCCTTATCTCACTTAATCCTCACAATGATTCTATAGAACTGTTGTTGTCATTCTTATTATTAAAAACATTACAGATAAATAAAACATGGTTCAAAGAGAAGGAGTTATCCAGTTAAGGAACTCTCCTAACATGTACTCGCAGAACCAGGATTCGGATCCAGGTCCAACTGACGCTAACTGATTCAGAAAAAGCATTTGCTCTGCTGGAAAAGTCTAGCTCCAAGAGTCTACTGTAAATTTTTCTAGCCTCTTTCAGTCAGGCTGAGTGACAATGACATACATTTGGATGAGAATTAGGACACTGTGTGGACAGGACACTGGTGAGACCCCACAGCACACACCCAGCCTTTGGAGAAGAGAGCACTGGAACAGACTGAAAGAGGAAAATACAATCTCTGAGGGCACAGTTCACTCCCAAGAGGAACCCTGGGGCTTCTTCAGGCTGCTGCCTTGATCCTACTTTGTCCTTGTAAATTAGGAGATGCAAAGGTCCACAATGCCTCATGTTTTGTTCCGACCACCAATGTTCCAGTGGTGCTTCAAAGCATTATTACAGCTGAAACTATGAACGGAAGCAAAAAGACTTTTTCCTTCAAATGCTTGTGTCTTATCTTAGAGAAAGACAGTGCTAGACTTTCTCTTAACAAGTTCCACCAATTTCCTTTCTGGTTTGTATTAAAAAGGATGGATTCTTACCACATTCTTGGTTTTGATATCTGTTGAGGACACATTTTAAATTAATAATTTCTGGAGATGGGGTCATATACATATCTCCTTGGAATGGCATGCTGTGATAGGAATGCAGCAGTTGCAAGTGACAGAAAAGAAAAAGGAAGAAAGGAAGGAAGGAAGAAAGGAAGGAAGGAAGGAAGGAAGGAAGGAAGGAAGGAAGGAAGGAAGGAAGGAAGGAAGGAGGAAGGAAGGAGAAAGAAAGGAAAGAAAGGAAAGAAAGGAAAGAAAGAAAGAAAGAAAGAAAGAAAGAAAGAAAGAAAGAAAGAAAGGAAGACAAAAAGAAAAAAGAAAAGCCCCACTGGTTTGAGTAAAGAACAAGAAGGCACTGGTCCATGTCACTGAGGTGTCTGGGAGGACATCTGACCCTGAGGCACAGCTGGATATGACACAGCCTCCAATAACGTTGTCTGGATTCTGTCTCGCCCAGCCTCTAGCTCTACTTTTTTCTGTGCAGGCTTATCTCAGACAGGCTTTCTCCACAGAATAGCAGGATAGGTCTCACAGCCCTAGGCTTAAACTTTCGTGGTAGAAGATAGCATGTCTTCCCCAACAGCTCCAGCAAAACCCCAGGGCTGGGCTCTGATTGGCTCTAATGAGAGTTACGTGTCCACCCTTAAATCAATCTCTGTAGCCAGGAAAATGTCATGCTTTGACTGAGTTGGGGAGCAGTGGGTCCCCAAGGAAAATCAGGGGGATATTACTAAAAGAGGGAGGAGGAATGGATAGTGGGCAGGCAAACCACAAACGTCCACCATGTGGCCTGATGCTTACGCCCTCGATAAGACAGCTTCCTTCGTACAGTGACAGCCTTCCTTCTTTATCATATCACTGCTGGCCTGGATGGTGACCCAAACATCCATCACCTGGCATGAAGCCACACATAGCAAATAGTGAAAAAGGGACAATTCCCTTTGCACCAATCATTAGGACTAGTTTGAAAGATTTTATCTTCTTATCAGATTCTTATCAGGTTGACTCCTACAAAACCCTATGAAACGGACACTTTTCATAGGTTAAAAAACCTATCAAATATCAGCAATTTCGTATGGTTTCTCCTAAAATGATGAGTGGATTCTGTCTCACTTCACCAAGCCCATCCATACTAATAAAAGCTAATATTTATTTAGAACGTGTACCACACCTTTCACTCTAGCCCTAAAAGTTTAATACGGAGTACTTTAATAGATTACCTTAAAAAAAAAAAAAGCCCTCTAGGCAAAGCTATAATAACAGAAAGCAAATCGACAGCTGCCTGCAGCGAGGGACGGGGGTAAGGAGACTGATTATAAAGGGGTACAAGAGAACTTTGGGGGTGAAGGAAATGCTCTGTATAATGCTTGTGGTGGTGGCTACACAACTAAATGCATTTGTCAAAAGTCATCAAATTGTACACTTAAAATTGCTGGATTTTACTACATGTAAATTATACGTCAACACAGCTGACCTTCCAAAAAGTTAAATTAAAAAAAAAAAAAACACGTTATGACGTAGTATTTGATTGATGAAGACACTAAAGCTACACATATAACTGTGTGTGGCGAGATTCATGGCCGAGATAGAACTGAAGAGCACTTCCAGACCGACTAGTTCAAACCCCTTCATGTACTGACCGAGATGGACATCTATCTGTGCTGGCCTCTCTGGCAGGCTCTCCCCTTTCTCATGGTAATGGGCGCCTGACTCTGTGATCGCAGCCCATGTAGTTTGGGGAGCACTGACTGCATCTCTGGAGCCAGGAGTGAACTCACAATAAGCCACTCAGCAAAGTCCATCTCCCCAGTATGTGAAGTAGGTACTTTGTATGGTTGGAGCTAATAAAAATAAGGCTTAGGAGTTTTGTGCAAGTATTACTAGAAGAAATACCATTTTCTATGGTGTCTAAGCAGTTGGGGAGCCGGCGGGGCCAACTGCGTGGACATAATTAACCTGAGAGTGAAGACAATAGAGAGGAATAAGGCAGTGAGAGAGCAGGAGTATCCATGTCCTGAAGACAATGAGTTCCTGGGTCAGCCATCCCTGAGATACTATGAACTACCCATGACAATATTAGTTACAAGAGCCAAACAGGCTCATGGTGCCCAAGCCAGCTGGATTTGTGTTTTCTGTCATTTGCAACCCAAAAGGTGCTGTTTGTATAAATATGGAAACTGGAAGCTCTGAGGATAGTGCTGTGAGTTGAATTTTGTCCCCCAAGAGGTATGCTGAGGTTCTAACCTGAGGTACCTGTGAACGTGGCCTTATTTGGAAATAGGGCCTTTGCAGATATGAGAAGTTAAGATGAGGTCACACTAGATTAGGATGGGCCCTAAGTCCAACATGACCCGTGTCCTTATAAGAGGAGGAAGAGACACAGAGACATGGACCAACACGGCGGGAAGATGGCCATGAGGCTGGAATTGGAACAATGCAGCTGCAAGCCAAGGTCAAGAATTGCCTGCAACCACCAGAAGCTAGAAGAGGCAGGAAGAACTCTTCCCGAGAGCCTTCAGAGGGAGCATGGCCCTGCTAACATCTTGATTTCAGACGTCTAGCCTCCAGAGCCATGAGATAATAAGTTCCTATTGTTTGAAGCCATCAGTCGGTGGTACTTTGTGACAGCAGCCCTAAAAACTAACACAGATTTTGGTACCAGGAAGTGGAGTGCTGCTGTAACAAATATCTAAAAATGTGGAAGTGCCTTTGGAATCGGGTAAGGAGTTGAGGCTAGAAGAACTTTGAGGTGCGTAATAGAAAAAGCTCAGGTTGCCTTGAGCAGACTGTTGGTAGAAATAAAGACATTAAAAGCAATACCAGTGAGGGCTCAGGAAGAAGAGAGGAGAACTGGAGATAAAGAGCCTATCATCTTAGAGACTACATATAGCATGAACAGACTGTTGCTAGAAATACGGATGTTAAAGATACTTCCGGTGAGACCTTAAAAGGAAATTATAAACACACTATGGACACTGGAGGAAAAGCTATCCTTGTTAGAAAGTGGCAGAAAACTTGGTTAAGTTATATTTGACCTTTGAGTGGAAAGTAGAATTTGTGATGATGAAATTGGATATTTAGCGGAGAAAACATCAGAGCAATGTGTGGAAAGTATGGCCTGGTTTCTCCTTGCTGCTTATAGTAAAATTTGAGAGGGAAGAGATAAATCGAGGAAACTGTTAAACAAAAAGGAACCAGCACTTGATGATTTGGAAAATTTTTAGACTATTCAGATAAGGAAGATTAGAGATTAGTCCCCCTGTGACTCATGGATCCAGTCAACCATCTAAGCAAAAGCCAGGAACAAAGACGGGATTATACAGAAAGACTCTGCGGGGAACCCTTCTATACTGTCATGGATCCCCATGACATTCAAGGAAGGTTAAACGTTTTTTAAGACTTTTACAAGCAGAAACACTGTCAGCCTGGACTGAAAGACAGAGATGGGGTGAAATAAAGGAAGAATGACTTTGAGGGCAGAGCTACAGATTCAGAGGTGAAAGAAGATGGGACTGAAAGGGTGGGCTTGCCACGTGGTACCCAGAGGGTGGAGCCTTAAGTCACAGAGCGTTATTCGCAGGCTCTGAAACCTACTAGGACTTGCCCTGCTGGGTTGCAAACTTGCTTACAACTCCTGACCCCTTTATTCCTTCCAATTTCTCCCATTTGGAATGGGAACATCTGTCCTATTCCTGCTCCACCACTGTACTTTGGGAAGTGGATAATTTGTTTCACAGGTCCATAGATGGAGAGAAATTTTGCCCAGGATGGATTATACTTGGAATCTCACCCATGGTAAGCCATATTTAGGCCAGGAGCAGAAACCTTATCTTAAAAACCATCTTGTCTTGATCCTGTCTTGCTTAATCTTCTAGGGGTCTGTAATCAGCAAGCCTGGGTGTGGAGCTGGAGGGCCTGCTTGGGCCCTGAAACCCTTTGTCAATGAAAACCTCCTGAAGCACTGAAGGGGGAACAGCCTCGTTCACCCCCTCCTACAAAGCTCCACACCCCTCTTTGCTCGGGGAGGTTATGATCTTTTCCCTCTGCTCTCACCTGACCTCCCACAACTCAAACATGCCCAATAAATTCTGATAGACCGATTTTGGTCTCCCTCCACTCATTCTTCCAGCTGTGCCTAACAACCCATACCTGATTTAGATGATTTAGAAGATAAGATTTGAGACTTTTTGAGTTGATTATATTTAGATAACTTATTTTGATTTAGAGTTGATGCTGGAATGGGTTAAGAGTTGAGGAATGATGGGTTGGAGTTAAATGTATTTTGCACATGGGAAGACCCTAATTTTTTTTTTGGGGGGGTGGGAGAGAATTGATAAGAGGGCAGACCGTTGTGGGGTGAACTGCATCCCTTCAAAAGGTATGTTGAAGTCCTAACGCCAGATACCTGAGAACGTGATTTCTATCTTCCAGAATCATGAGATAATAAATTCTTGTTGTTTAAGCCAGTTTGCAGTACTTTGTGATGGCACTCCTAGGAAATTAATATAGATTAAGACTTGCCCAGCTCCCCAGAGCCAATCAGTGGCACAACTATGAACTGTGAACTTAATTTATATCTTGAGTTAGCTTACAAAGGAAAAAAACCAGAAATTACTAAGTAAGTATTTTAATAACTATTTCTTTCAAAAACAACCAGTTGTTCCAATTATTGAATTTATAGATGAAATGTCCAAGAGAGAGAATACACTCGAGTTTGTATGTGTATATTTATGTAGATACAGAATGACATAAAATTGGCACTGAATTTACTTTCCTTCACATAAAGAAAAGCACACTTGAAACAAAACATAAAGCAACAAATCAGCAAATCTCTTTCCTTGAAACATGAACATACTATGTTCTTTAAATGGAGTGAATTTGACTTGCCCTATATATTCAGCAATTCCTAGAGACAAATTCCTATATTTAGTCAATTGTTCAATATTAGCCAACAGGAAAAATTATTTTCCTTTTATACTGTTTATATCGCAAGAAGCCAGAACTCTCTTTCCTTTGTGTCCTACAGGCCACTCGATAAGAAGGATTCACTAAGTGTCATTAATAACAGACTCTTGAATCTACTCCTCTGCTCCATGATATTCCAACACCGCATGCAGAACTCAAGGATTTAAAAATATAATTCACCTAATTAAAAGCTAGTTTGCCTTTTTTTGTAATGTTATTATAAATTTTTATTAGTGTCAGTTGTACATGGGACTATGAAATACAGTATGGGGACTATAGACATTACAATGAATTTTAAATGCCATACTTAAGGTTGGAGAAATCTGTGGCAACCCCAAGCTCCAACAACTCATCATGGGCCAATGAAGAGGAAGCAAAGCCATCAGAAGGAACACAGGTTCCTTAAGAGCAGTGGCAATCAGAAGCCACTGATGCCCAGAATTGCTTTTACATGGCTCTAGTGTTTGTAAATCCAAATAAATTCCCCTTCAAGTTAATCTTGAAAGCAGTATAGATTGTTTTTTCTTGTTTTTCATTGAAGCACTGATTGAGTGACATTGACCGGTCTAAAATAAATAAATATAAGATCAAGTCTCATATGGTTCCAAAGTACTCATTACTGAATTCATCTAGTCAAATTTGGATGTGAATAGACACAAAATAACTGAAGACGAAGCATCTCTGCAGAGAACATAGACGATCCCCTGACAACTAGAAGAACACGGCTCACCTTGAAGTTAGAAAACTAAGACACTCTACTGATGAAATAATGAAGAAGTGAAGCACCTGTCACAAGGCCTGAGTTCGGGACAATAGAAAAAGCTGAGTCTGTCTGGTTCACAAACACACTAGATGTCTAAGGTGTTTTGATACACAATTCGGTGGTGACCAAAGTGGTGAAGACAGATCACACTGGTGGGAACATGAGGATGGCTCACTCATTTTTCCACTTCTTAGTTCACTGGCACTTTTCTATAAAGAACAAAAAAGTGTGGGCCTTTTAGTAGCCCTTGTCCTAGCTTTTGTTTCAGTCTCCAGTTTTCTGAAGGTCAACTAGAGACCTGGTGGGCACATAACTTATCTGAGCATGAAGACAACACACAGGAAGAGGAAAAGGAGGAACAGCAAAGTGTGCAGGTTCTGATGACACTGTTCAAATCCCTGGATAGAACAGAGTCTAGATTACAGGTCTAGAGGAGAAGCCTCCTCCTTTGCCAGGGGAGCGGCTCATGACCTAGACCTCAGCGATCAGCTTAGAGCTGAGCATGTGACTTAGGCTAAATTTGCCAGGTCAATTGGAGGCCATCATCCTGAGTTCTGAGACCTCTGTGTTGAGCTTTCAGATGTAGAGTCTTCTTTCCCACTGGGGTTGGGCCTGGGAGGAGGTGGGGCTGGCCCTATGATACCCAGCCTGCTTAAGAACAGACTCGCCCAGGAAGACGGGGCTTAAACATAAAGACACGGAAGCAGGAGTCAGATGTTCTTTTGACATCATCTGAGCCCCTGTCTTCATCCTTGCTTAAAGCCAGAGCACCGCTGAACATTTTTTGTAAAATTTCTTCTCATTGGGTTGAGTTTTCTGTCACAAGCAAAACAGATATCATCAATAGACAAGGCCTTTTCTACTGTTAAATTCCATATGAGCTGGTTCTTTCTGGAATCTTCTCCCAGAGGTATTATTAAAGGCCTTGAGTCCGTTACCAACTACTCCAAGGCCAAGATTAGAATTATCCAGCCTGGAAGGACCAGAAATGCCATCTAAAATAGCTCAAAGGTTAGTTCACAGTAACACGTGTCATCATAACAAAGACGACTCCTCACAGCTTTCTTTCTTTCACCATCTCCAAAGCATCATTTTCAAAAGAATAGGGAAGTCGGGCTCTCTGGCCTGATGCATAACTGTGACTTAACAGGAACCAAGCAGTGTCTTGCCTGAGTGTCAGCAGGAGCAGCAGATGGGTGCCCTCCTGTCATCGTTCAAGGCCCAGCAAGAATACAAACAAACAAAAGCTCTATACAACTCCCAGGCCACAGAGGGCCCGCCACACCACATGAGATGGAGAGTCTTCATTTCTGTGGTCTGGCTTATAAGCCCTGTGTATACTCCATTTGACTGACATGAATACAAAACACTGGAAATAGTTCATTTTCTGGAAACTTCCTCTCACAGCCATTTGAGGCCCTCAGACTTGAATTAGTACCCTTCCTAAAATAGGCTTTGAAACTACTGATGTTCTCTTCTGACAACTTCCTTTACCAGGATGTATCTTTTATTTTCTCTTTCCTATTTTCCCAATTTTAATCGTCTTGGCAAAGAACTCTTCATTAATATTTTCACCCAGCATAATACAATTTTTCAGATTGTTTTCCTCTAGGATAATTTTTAAGAAAAACAAAAACCCGCAGCTGCCATTCATGTTGTGGTTTTAATCTATTTTGAATTGGAACAGATTAGCACTCAGAAAAGTTGTGTAACACTGATCAAAAAAAAGGAGTTCAGAACGTCTGGTTCGCAACATTTGAAAACAAGGACAGTCTTGCTGGCTGAAAAAAAAAGTGTCTACTGTGTAATTAACCGAGATGTCAGCCCGGGACTAAAAGAATGTTCCTCCTTGGGTCTCTTCCTCCCAGATCCCACCTTGAAGAATCTGGAATGTGGAAGAAGCCTTATCTGTGGACCGGACAGTTCAGAGAGACTCATTCTGGGACTCTCCATTCCAGGGAGTCAGTGGTGCAGAGAACCCTCGTAAGGGGTTGGGGAGGGAATGCTAGGGCAGACATGTCAGATCCCACACACTGCAGGCGCCCAGCATGCACAATAGAGTGAAGAAATCACCCTGAGCCTGGATTCTGAGGTGGCTTAGACCTCACTGTCACAACACTTCCTTACATGTCATCATTTAGGATTACCATCGTGAGGCCTACACCACAAACAAGAGTTGATCAAAGAGAAGGAGTACTCCTTAAGGAGAAAACAAAACAGAAGGACACCCCAAAAAGGGACAAGGACAAAGATGAACATCCATTCATTCTGGGCGGTAATCTTGGTGTTTAGTATATTACTCATTGTCCTTTTCTGAAAGGTTTGAAAGATCAGGCAACAGCACAGTGTGAAAGAGCCCTGTCTCGTGAGCTCAGACACCTGGCTTCTCCCTTTCCTCTCCCCCTGGCCACCTGTTATGCTTTTCCTAAGTCAGGTCCATCTCGAGGCCTCACTCTTCCCATCTGTGCAACGAGAGGTCTATCCTCTCTCTACGCTCTATGGATTTATCCCCCATGAATGTTCTTGACCAAATTGGCCAAAGTTTGGAAACTGAGAATCTAAATAGGGAAGGGCATTGATTCTGATCGTGTGTGGATGTCAAAAGAAGAGAGACAATTAGGAGGCATGGAAAGTGTCAAACTTGAAGCATCTTGTAAAACTGCAGATCGGGCAAAAACATCTTCCAGCAAGACACAAAAATGTCTCCTATTAGGAACACAGGTGGATGAACCCCAGTGCTGAGGAAATTACACAATCAATGTGAGCAGTCCAAACCTGCTCTCAGGATTCTCATTGCCAGAGCTGCTTCTATCAACCTACTTCAGCCATTCATTCAGGCCGCTCAGGGCACACCGCCGGTCACCAACGTGCTAGGGCAGGCTGTATGACAGACACTGGAGCCACAACAAAAAACAGGGCAGCTCCTGCCTTCAGGGAGCTCTGAGACAAGCAGGCCTTACAGACACACCTAACCTACAAAACAAGGGAGTGGCTGAAGTCATCTCCCACAGACAGCACTACGAGGCCCCACCTACTCTCCGGCTATTTTAGTTGCATCCTTTGTGTTTTTCTGAATACCAAAACAGGACGTGTTGCTAACTAAAAACTTACATATGACAGAAATGAGACATGAAAACTGGGAGTGTCCCAACACTCCCCTCTCTGAGATAATTGCTGGCGATAACGAGGTGCTCCACTCTCCACTTCCTCCCCCAGTCATAGATGAATGTGCATGTATTTTTAGATGTAGATGTAGATATACAGTCGATGCATGCATATCTATAAAATGTCTATAGCTATGGATATGAATATATTTTATGCATTCAGTCTGCAAGCGTTTTTTTTTTTTTTTTTGGAGGGGTTTTTTGGCCTCAAATAGTGAAGTCTGCACAACGTTTTAAATTTCAATTTGTTGCCAACATTTTTAAAATCTAATGGATGGTTCACTTCAAAATATGGACTTCCAGCTCCGATAGCAGTGGACCTCACATTTGCACCTGGCAGTAATGGCCATAGAGCCGAGCAGCGGTGGCCCACCTGAGACGGGGCGTGTGTTTGTCCCAGTCCCTTCCCCTGCCCGTATGGCCCTGATCTGAGGCTGCACGTCACTACCATTTGTCATCTGCCACCTGGCTGACTCCACTCCGATCTGCTCCGTGCCTGGCCCAGGTGGGTTCCGCAGGCTGCACCCTTTGGCACATTTGGTTCGCACCCATTCATAGTAGGCAGGGGCTCACTCTGTTCAGGGTGAGGCGAGGGATGAGGAGAGGATGATTGCATGGAGAATGCGGAATTTGGGCTGCACTTGGAGAGGTAGATTTCTCCCTCAAGAAAGAGATTCTTAATCTCTAAAGCAATAGTAAAAGGAGTTCAGTTATTTCTAATACGGAAATCCTAAAAGCAGTACTCACTGAGCAATGAGCTAAGTTCTAAGGGAGAATTCATTAGCCCCTATGGCCATGTTATTCAGAATTATTAGCTCTGAGTGCCTCAAAATCCAGGCCAACCATGAATTTGAAACCAACAAAATCAAGAGCTTCATGCTGTTGGCAGCTCTGAGTGCCCCCCTGGAGAGGAGAGGTTAGTAGCTCTACAGGGTGGGCAGTAATTCACGTTACTTGGTCTCCTTGATGTGTTTCCCATCTCAGGAGGTAGTATCCATGGACAAAATGAGACAGAAACTTCATGGAAAAGAACAGGCTAGTTTATGTAAAGGTCCATTGCATCAGCCAGGGTTCTTTGGTTTCAAAAAACACTCACCGTAGCAATTTAAATCAAATGGGAATGTTTTGAAAGCCTACAAGGACTTCACAGAATCAACAAGACTGGAAAACAAAACTTCAGAGAGAAGGGACAAGGGCCACCATGGGTTTCCAAGTGGCAAGAATTATTCCATAGCACAGTCAGGAAACCACCAAAGAAAGAGTACTGGGGACTTTCTGCTCCCAGTGAAGTCCTGGGAGAAGCTGACAGGCCAGGTCTGAGCCAGGGGCTTCCCTCTGCTTAGGGGAAAGCTGGGCACCTTGGTTAATATTTTCAGCCATGGACATTCATTGAGGAAGCATCCAAAAGAAGATGGGAATAGGTGATAAGGGTGAAAACAGTGTGTCAAATTCATTGTCTTTGTGACACTGAAGGAGGCCAGCTCTCCGTTCTTTCCTTGCATTGCAGGGATACATGGGACATCATCTGGTGGCTTCAAGTCCACTGCCAATATTGAACACCATGAAGAGGAAGACAGAAGTCAGGCAAAGAGAACTGGAGGACAAAGAACCAAATCCTCAGCTTGCTCTCCTCAACAACAACACAAAAGACGCAGCATGTTTCGCAACAGAACTCTATAAAGTCAAAATGACTGTGTGGCCACTTTGATCTGTGACCCCTGACTCAGATCAAAGGAGGAAACCGTGAACGTCGGTCTCCTTCCCAAGCTCTTCTATCTGCCTGTATTAAAGACAAGACACAACAAGACAGACACGAAGGCTGAACACGTGACTGACCCTGTGAGGAGTGGACGCCAAATCCCCGCAGGCCAGCTGCAGCTGGAGAGCAGAGCGCGGGGCCAGGCGGTCTGCCGACCTGTCTCTGTTCCTCCTGGAAACACTGGCCAGGCACGTAGGTGAGGGGGAGGATGAAAGCATCCCCCATGCAGGAGGTCCTTCCCCTCCCATCCTCCTAATTCTCCCCAGTGAAGAAGCCTGAAAGAATGAACAGTCCTAGACAGGGATGCCTTGTATAGCGATCAATATACAAAAACTGGAGTCTTCCCGTCAAGAGTTTTGCAACAAATTGACCACAACCGAAGACATTGCCTAGGGGGAACTGTGTTTCCTTACCATGCCTTCCCGCCTGCCTCCCCACCACACACAGACACACGTACACGTAGACGACAAAACTAAACCATTCGGGGAAAGGCAGACAGCTAGTGGTATGGAAGGATTCCTGGTCTAGCCTGAATTCCCTAGAGACCGGTTCTGGCTTATAAAGCTGCCCCTTCTCCCCCTGACTCCCTGACTGTATGTAGACTCTTTCACCAATACAATATGAGAAGTGCTTATTTTCAAGGTGCTTTTCGTCATCAGTAGTTTCCCGTTGCTTCTTTCCCCATTGACTTTCATTTAGCACCTCTGTGTGCCAGGGCATATATTGTGTCTTCCATACAGCCCTTCCCTATATATAGGTAGGTATTAATAGCCGTTTCAACAGACAAGACAGGCTCAGGGAGATGTGGATCACAGTCTAGTTCCCAAGCAGCTAGCAAGTAGTGGAATGGTTCCACATCCACCAAGAGCCCCAGCTCTTTCCCCACTGGGTCTCTGACCTCCATCTCAGCAGCAACTCACAAAGCAGGTGGCCACCAGTAAGACGGGAACCCTGCTTCTCAGAGGATCTGGCCCAGTGTTGCATATACAGTAGGCCACCGTTCTGTTCATGTATATTGAATGGACATACAGAAGGCTGATTGAATTAATGAATACATTAAATGGATTAATGCATGAATGAAATGCTGACTTGGGGAGCCACTGAATTAAGCTGTCTCAACTAAGTAGCCTGAATTTTATCACTGTTCAGATAAAGATGTGACGCTGCTATTGAATCTCAGCCCACTGACGACACATTCAACTGCAAGGAAGGGAAAAGCCATCGAATAACAGCTTAAACTAAGAGCTCACTTAATAACGATGTCCAGAAGTAGGTAGTGCAGGGCAGGTGTCTGTTCCAAGACGCCACCGAGGTACCAGCTTTTCCCATCGTGCTAGTCCACCATCCTTACTTAGCCTGTGGCTTTCATTATCATGGTGGCAGAATGGCTGCTGCATCTTCAGGTGTAGCATAGCATCTGTGTGCCAGGTAGGAAAAAGGCAGAAGGGGAAAATCCTTCTCTTTACAAATCTTCATGTTTTTAAGTGATGGGAGAAATCTCCTCTAGGAGTGTCTGCCAATATCCCGTTGGCCAGAACTGGGTCACACAGGCATTCATAGATGGAAGGGAGGTTGAAAGATCACGGAGACGAAGACAAGGGACAACGGGGCGGGGGGGGCGGGGGACAGGGGGGTGGGACAGGCTCTGTGAGTCATCTTATAAAGTCTACCATGATGGGTTCATTACTGAAGTCCGTATCAATAATTTAAGCACACTCAAGCAAAGGGAAAAGTTCTTTGTGGTTTTCTTTGTTCAAGAGCCAGTATAAAACCATGCATAATTAGAGACTTGAAAGTAAAAGTTTGTGTCATCACAATGCCAATCAAATATATCATCCTTCATAATTTATTCACTCCATGGGCCCTTGATGGGTCAATTTTTTTTTTCAATGAATGATATCTGACATATAAAAGGCACTTAGAAATGTTTATTGAGTTAAACCAGATCATGTTTGTCTAATAGTGAAGGAAAGCATCTCCTGAGTGCTGAGTGCACTGGATTCAAAACAAACCGAAGACAGCATTCCCACTTTTAAGGAGTTTGCAACGCAGCAAGGGGGCTCAGGAAAACCAGTGCCAACTACAGAACAGTTACCCGCTAAACTGTGTTAGAGACAGAGGCAGCTTGAAAACAGAAAGGAGGAGCGTGGCTCAGGTAGGCTTCTTGGGGAGGGTGGAGCTTCATCTGGGCCTTAAAGGAAAACACCTACTGCTCTGACATCCCTCCTAACAGAACTGTCAGCACCGAGAGAAAGGCTTAGCGCTGGCTGCGTTTCATACCCATCCTTCAAGGTAGGTATAACCCCTCCCACTCCAAACGCTTCAACCCAGATCTGCCTCGGCTGAGCTGGATCTCTGTAACTGGAGAGGAGGAAGGTAAGGGGCACCCCAGACAAGGCACAAAGCGGAAGCACAGGTCCAGAGTGTAGGTAATAAAATGATGGACCACAAGCCAGCCCTGCTGGGTGCTAGAATGGTCCACAGTGGAGGAAAGACGAGGCTGGCCAGATAAGATACGGTCAGAGAACCATTAGAATGCAAGAGAAGCTCTGGACTTAGAGTACCAGAAAGATCCTAGATAATTACATGTGACAGCGACATGATGTAAATGTCACACTGGAAAAGCACAGCAGACAGCTGCGAGGCAGGGATGAGGGGAAGGGGCAGATTGGAAGGAAGGAAAGCAGCGCGACTCGGCTCCGCCCTTCCCGATGGGCCAGGAGAACTTGGTATCCCACGTAGGGGAGTTATGTCTCCCAGGACAAGGGCAGACTTACTGAGGGAGTTTGCCAGCCACCAGCCTTCTCTGCGACTGCCTCCCCTAAGGCGTGCTTTAGGACGCGACCCTGTCACCTGGCCATGGCTTTGAACCACATTTGTCTAATAATGAAGGAAAACATTTCCTGAGTGCTGGGTGCATGATAAAAACAGACACAGGTTCTCCCCCCTAGGCATCTGGGATTGGGACTCAAACCCTCTAGTCCATGAACTGCCAGCACTGGCCTCAGAAAGAAACATAAATTCAGGGCTGGGGCCCACATTCCTGGCAAAGCAGCGAAACCAGGTCTGAAAGAGACCAAAAGAAAAGCAAGCAGATGCCAGTGGATGGGAGAAGCAGCCTTGGTTGCTAAGACCTCTTTTCTGCCCCAGGCCCTCAGTGAGGCCTGGTTATTCTGCTTCCCTAGGGTTCCATAAGATTTATATCCTGATTTAAAAAACTAAATCTCCTTTAGGCAGGCTAGCTTGAGTGGGTTTCTTTCATTTGCAAGCAAAGTAACCCCACTGGCGACAAAGATATTTCAAAATAAGACACAAGAAGGGCTGGCTAGTGGTGACTCCAGGCTGCCAGTTGTGATGTGCAGCAGGTGGAAAGTGGACAAAACCAACTGCCATAGGTTCAATGTGTGTGTGTTGTGGGGGGAGGGGCACTGGGGAGAGTAATGAGGCTGCTTTTATAACTGTGGAACTTGAGACAATGGCGAGGTTTCTCACCCATGGCAGGTGGAAACATGGAGCCAGCCAGCCAGCGTGACCAACCCAGATCTGGTCAACGACTGGGTCCTGGTATTCCCATGTATCTTCTGCAAAGTTCTAGAACAGGTACAGAACATATGCTTACTCATTCATGCCAATATTTAATTCTTAGCAGAAGCTACCAGAAAACTAAAACAAAATGTATGTTTTACCAAAGTGAAAATAACAGATTCATCTTTTTGGTGTTATATAAAGCTTAGACCAAGCACGTCATTCGTAAGGATGATCACCAATCTATTAGTGCCTCCCTTAATGATGGTTAAATTACCCCTTTAGTGGATAATTAATGCATTTAATGTCTCTCACTATTATGATTACTTTTATGCAAATTTAGAATGATAATAGCTGACAAACACAATACTCCCTTTATCATAATTTAGCCATCTCAATGCCCTTGATACAAAAAAAAACAGGTCACCTGAAATACTTTTAATGATAATTCAATGCAGTCTTTCCTTTAAGCAAAAAAATATGCATTAATTATACTTTGATTTCTCGAGGACGTTTTCCATCTCCCGGGGAGTTGCTCTGACAATCTGCAACAAGAGGTCATCCTAATTTCTCAAAGCGACATTTTTTCAGGAAGATTTTAAGCACTGAAAATTGTTTGTAAAAGTCTTCATGTCCCTTATTTGGGAGCTGATAAAGGGAAATCAACCATCTTAAGGCATATCATGAAACACAAATTAGTAACTAAACCCTCTGCACGCCAGCTTCCAAATTATTTTACGATCATATTCAGGAATTAAACCACAAGGAAGTTAAACAAATAGATTTACTTAGAAACCAACAGATTGTCCTCATGCAAAGAGCATTGTAGTAATAAAGCAGTGACTCTGTTCCCCTCCTTCTCGTGGAGTTCACAAAGACCGTCACATCCTCAGACAAATTTTCATTAGCCATTTAAACATCACTAATTCATTACAATTGCATCCGTCTCTAATATTTTCCCTAATACAACCCCTACAGGACACACACACACACACACACACACACACACACTGTATACATCTATATCCATGCATCCTCCCCCACCTCACCAGTGAGGGTCCAGCATCCACACTGTCCGTCCACTCCTGGCCAATGAGTGACAGTGTATCAACCTGCAAATACTCTCAGGCATGGAGCATCTGTCTCCCTTGCTACCTAAGAGCAGTGCTGACACCTCTGGCCACCACTCACTTGGCTTCCTGACTATGTTTAACCATCTTGGCTGACCAGAGAGGCGCACAGGTTATGTCCATCCATGCTGTAAGGAAACAAGAAACCAAAGAAAGGAACAAGTTTTCTAGGGGCTCCAGGAATCCTCAAGGAAATGGAACTGTAGCTAATCATGAACTCTTGGATATAATGAAAAGATTTCTTTTTTTCTTTTCTTTTCTTTTTTTATAGAAAAAAAATCCATTTATTGAAACTAAAACTAATAATAATAATAATAATCTCACCCAAAGATTTCTTGACCCTCCTTGTGGTCTTGGAGGAGTGACCAGAAATGTCTATCTGAACTCCTTGGCTAAAGACCTACCATGATGCACTAGCACATCTGATTCTCACAGAGCTTGCATTTCCAGGAAAGCTATCCCCTGCTAAATGGAATCTGTAAGAATCTGACTTAGCATATGGGCCAGAATGAGCCAAGGAAACAATACAGGGGAAAATACCCAAGGGGTTTTATTTCACTTCGAAACATTCAAAAAGAAACAAACACACACACGTGTACTCAAGCAGCCTCCAACAAGCATGTCCATTATGAAATGCTTATAGCAACTAATCCGGAAAAATGTGTTGAAAAATATCTCTCAGTAAAGAAACAGAAAAACAAAGCAGTGCATTCACATCAAACACAGTAGTTATGAGAAATTGTAATAAAAACATATTGAATATAGAAAATGTGCAGAATGCCATGTAGAATATAGAAGCATGTATGTAAAATCCTCATGAGCCAACACTCTGCATTTTGTAAGATACATACATATACTGGTATGCAACCATGTTTTAAAAAAAAATGTTAGGAAGGAGAATTACCAGATTGAAACAGTGGTTGTAGGCATTACAACACAGAAGCATAATTTATCAGTCTACTAGTAGAGCTGTTTCTAGTGAAGTGTTACATCTAGGAGCCTTTAACCAATTAGCCTTTAGGTATAATTGTCTCAATTGTTCCCTCTATATACATCGAGCAACACATTAGGTTTTATCATTTTTGCTTCAACCATAAAACATGGTTTAAGAAATACATGAGAAGTATGGTCTATCATATTCATTTGCCCTTATTTTTACCCATCCTGATGTTCTTCTTTCCTTTCTGAAGTTCCAAGCCTCCTTCTGCTATCATTTCCTTTCTGTTTAGACAGCTTCTTTCAGCCATTCTTTAAAGGTAGATCTGACAGCAACAAATGCTCTTAGTATTCCTTAATCTGACAACTTCATTTTTCCCTTTATTCTTGAGGGATATGTTTGTTGCAATTAATAGTCCTTTTCTTTATTATATCACTTCCTCTGGCCTCCATGGTTTCAGATGATAAAATCTGCAGTAATTCAAATAGGTGTCCCCCTATAAATGATGCGTCAATTTTTCTTTGCCTTAGTTTTCAAAAGTTTAATTCTGATATATTGTCATGTGAATTTCTTTCAGTGTACCTTATTTGGGGTTCGCCCAGCTTCAGCTTCTTGGATCTTCAGGTCTGTATGTCTTTCACGAAATTTAGGTAGCAGTCAGCCATTACTTCTTTGAATGCTTTTTCAGTCTCAATTTCCCCTCTCCTTCTCAATCTCTGATGTTATGAATGTTAGTTCTTTTTTAATTATTATTATTATTATTGTCCTGTAGACTCATCCACCCCAGGCTCAGTTCTTCTTTTTCCCCCAACTTATTTTTCTTTTTTTCAGCCTGGGTAAACTCTACGATAGTTTCTATTGATGTGCTGTCAAGTTCACTGATTCTATCCTCTGTCATCTCCACTCTACTACTTAGCCTGTCCAGCAAGGTTTGTTTTTTCCTTGTGTGTGTGTGTGTGTGTGTGTGTGTGTGTGTGTGAGAGAGAGAGAGAGAGAGAGAGAGAGAGAATGAGAGAGAGAGATTGTAGTTTTCAGTTCTATAACTTCCATTTGGTTCTTTTTTTTTATAACTTTTATTTCTTGGTTGAGATTTTTGAATTTTCGTTTGTTTCATAAACACAATAGCTTATTGAAGGATTTTTATGACGGCTTCTTTAAAATCCTCTACAATAATTCCAACAACCAATTCCTTCTGGATTCATGTTGTCTTTTCTCATTCAAGTTGTTCTTTTTCTTGGTTCTTTGTACGATGAGTGACTTTTCAATTGTATCTTGAACATTTAGATATTATGGGACCCTGGATCCTATCCAATCTTCTCATTCAGCAGCCTTTCCCCTGTGCAGATCTAGAAAAAGGGCTGGATGAGTGTGTGTGCAGCTTCTCACTGGGCCCTGTCATCACCACCTCAACAAAAGCGGCGCACTGAGTCACGTTAGCTTATTGCATGCGGGGGGGGGGCAGTTCAGCTCGCCCCTGTGCCCTGCCCCTCTCCCCTCTTCTCATTAAAGTAGGGCTCTAACTCACATTACCTGTTGGCTCTAAGAAGGCTAGTAAGCTCCACTCCTTATTGGACTCCACTGCCGCTGGAGAAGTGAGGGATAGAAAAGGTGACAGACTACTTTGTTGCTGTGGAACAAACACAGAAGCTCAGCTCCCCAATGGGACCTAGTAACCCGGAGGGAGAGAGGAACAGTGCACTCACTAGCCAGCCTCCCACCACTCATTCAGCTTCACGGACGCCAGGTGGAGGTCACAGTTTAGCATGGCACTGGGTCCTACTCACATGAAGCTGGGGACACTGCAATACCGACAGCCTCACCTCACACCACTTTGATCAGTGTCACTAATGCTACATGGGACCCACCGGCACTGCTGGGGGTGGGCGTGGGCCAAAAACAGAGGACCAACTATCTTCTCTTTACACCATCTCATTAAGTGTCGTGGCTGCTGCTGGGGTGCGGAGTGTGGAACTTAAGCTTTCCACTGGCGTGGGGAAAAAAAAATGCCAATGAACCTCAACTTGCCTCATTCAGTCTTATTGGTACTGGGTGGGGATGGGGGTCAGCGTACTCTGGACCCCCACTGTCAGTGTTCAGCAGGGGAACAGGAGCCCTGCCTGTGTCCATGGAAGCGAGGGAAGATCAGATTCCCACTCAGCCACACAAACACTACCCAGTGGGAGAGGCTGACACTCCCTGACTGCCTCCGTCAGGCAGCGAATGGGAGACTAGTCCTTGCTCAGGTCTGCCAACACCACCAGGTGGGGGAAATCAAAGCTCTGCTGCTTGATTCTGCTGTTTGGGAACATTGGGTGGAAGATCAGTTCTCTGCTTGGCCCTGCTAAAACCATAGGGAGGAGGGGGATTATTTTTTCCATTGGTGTTTGGCTGGTGTAAAGTGAACATTGCTAAAAAGGTTTTTGCTGTTAGCCCATCCTTTTCCCAGTCTTCTGTTTAGAAGGAACAGGCTTTTCTTGCAGTCTGTGCTCATTAGAGGTCCAAGTGGGAGGCTTCTGGAGTGCTCTGTTCATGATGTATGAGAAGTAATAAGGCAACCCAGGGGACCCACAGCCATGTGGTTCCTCACGTCTGAAGGTCCGTAGGCAGTCCATCTTCTGCCTTCTACCTTTCCAAGTCTTCCTATGCTCATTTTTAATGTAATGTCTAGAGTTTTTAGTTGTAAGAGGGAGGACCTGGGTGTAATGAGGCTACTCTATCTTTGCTGGAACTGGATGGATCACTAATGTTCTAATGATTCTTAAGTAGATCAGGCATTCATTTGTATTATTCCAATTTTAATTTTACGAAAGCTTAAGAATATTCAGTCAAAGGAAAACTAACTCCTGGCAGAAATATCAGAAAAATGACAACTCTACCATTTCCAAAATATATTCATTTATTTCATTTACTGAGCATCTACTAAGTTGCAGGCACTGGCTAGTCCCTGGAGTTATAACAACAAAGAAGATTATCGGACACTGTCTCCATTCTCATGGAGTTTACAACTAGAAAGAGAGACAGGCATTGAACAAGTACATAAATACCCAGCTACTCACAACTTTGATAAGCAACAGTCATTGTCCTAATGAGGTCTATTCATTTCTCCTCCTCCCAATGTTTAATGTCACATTAGCTCAACATAGGATCATTTTGTTATCCATTTCACAAGTGGATTTGTGTTCATTTTTTTGCTGTGAATCAAAACATCAGCTCATAATATTCTGGTTAAAAAGTGTTAGCCTACCCAAATTAAAACCTTTTGATTTCTTTTTTTATATATATAAAAGAATTCCACCACTTAATTATTTTGGCCCAAGCAAAAGGCATGGTGAAAAAGGCTATGACATCAAGCAAGACCTAGTAATCCTTAGTCTTCATCTGTGACTGGAAATCAGAAGATACAATGCAGACAACATATTAGGGGAACTTCCCAAAATGTCAACCTTTACTCCATTTACTCATTTTACTCATTTTATATTTTAATTAAAATAAATTGAATCCAGGCAGGCTTTCTTAAAATTAATGCCTGAAGTAATTTAGAAAAAAACCCACAAAAAAACCATAATAAACAGCAGCAGCAATATGAGTATGCCGAAAGCTTCACATTCCTAATCTATTTGTAATGTTTCGATAAAACCTTAACAGAATCCTAACCAAGCCTGGGTGGGAAGAAACACTAAAAATGGGCCCACTGGCACTGAACACTTCAAGAAAGGGATTTCAATGCTTTTGTTTTCAGTGGGAAACTCACAGATAGTTAGAAAAGAGCATGTTTTTACTTCCTCCTTCTTTAAAATGATTTGCAATATTTTGGAGAATGATATATTCTAGAATTCACTTGGTTACAGAAATGCATCTGCATTTTTTGCTCAAGTCGTATTTTGATATCAGCATCTGAAAACATCAAGTGAACTGAGAGAGCTAAAACAAGAACGTCTTTTATTTATCCCCAACAAGGAAGAGCTTCTTTATTTATTTTATGATAATAAAACTAATATAATTTCATTTTAAAAATTAGAAGAGACTGAAGTATCAAAAATTTTAAATAGCTATAATTCCACTGTTGTACTGATATATATAGTCTTTCAGATGTATATCTATGAACAGATTAATAAAAACGGGACCACAATAGTACAGAGCGTTTTGCGGTTACTATTTCATTTTGTTTTGCCTGAAAATGCAACATGGCCATCTTCCACATTAATGAACAAAGACCCTCATCATGGTTTTTATGGCTATAATTCATCTAAGGAGTCTCCTATGGAAGTACATTTGGTTTGAACAACCAATTTTACCAATACATTTATATATAGTATATATTACATACAATATGTATGTTATGTATATTATGTATGTTATGTATATATGTATGTTATGTATATTATGTATACTATATATAATATATATTACATACATCATTTTATATATAATATATATGTATATATCAATACATTACATATATGTATATATACATACATATATATAAAATTTCATGAAATATTTCTCAGACAAATTTTCACGATAATCAGATAAGTGTAGAGAAACAGAGTCTTCACTAACAGAGTCTTCATTGATTGAAAGCATTCACTCTAATATGAAAGTGCTTGTCTTGTTGAAGGTCATAGGGTGGGAGGAAACTCAAGGGTCCAGCTGCTCCTAGAACTTACTGCAAGGGAGACCCGGGGCATATCTGTGGGAGCCAGAATACCTAAGACCCATCAAGAAACCATGTTTAGGATTAGGCCAACTTCTAAGTATGCTGAGTTGGAAGAGGAGCTTTAATCAAAAATGGCTACTTGGTGGTGTGAATTCCAAGTGTTGGCTCTGGGGACAAAGTTATAAATTACAAAAGTCAAACAATTCAGTGGGGATTTTAATAATATATGCACAAATAATTCTAAACGAGCGCAACAACTCAATCAAAGCTGTATTATTCATCCAACCCAGTACTTTAAACACTTAGAAGGATAGGGAAAATAACAGTAATTTTTTCTGAAAGTGAAAAATAGCAACACTGCATCTTGGTAAATCTGCAGAGAATAATTTGTATTGAAAGGGACACCCAACAAATAACAAATTCATATATACAAGCTCATTGTAAAACTTGCTTGGGGCTAGGAAATGTTTTCACATTTTCCCACAATTGACACAGGAAGTTGTTGTATAGCAAGGACATAATTAGTATTAAATATGATTAATTCTTACTGTGGAGAAACTCAGGAAGTGTTTTGTGTTTTGATACTGCATTGTGGCTTCTTTTTCCCCTATCTCCATCCACAGCGCAGTCAAGTAGACATTTTTAGGACATTCATTCCCAGAATTCTAAACAGCATGTCAGATTATAATCAGGGAACTTGGGCCTTTTTCTTCCAGTGACTGGGAAATCTAACTCTCTTGTGATTACATCATTCCTATTTCATGGATGTTAAATTTTCTGCAATATAATGAAATCCATAGAAGACTATTTAAAATTAACTCAAGCAAATGCTTCATTCCACCATCCAAGAAAAATCCACGGCAAAAACAACTACTTTACATTTTAGAGGGCTTCAAAGCTGGAGACCAAGGTAGGCATAGGAGTTGAGCAGTAGAGTTTGGCAAAGTGCCATTCACGATACAGTTGTCCACCACGGCATAAGCCCCAGGAAATCTATTAGTCCCTTCCCATTCTTACTGAAATGTCAGCTACAGCTGAGAAGCATTAAGACCACTCTTACAGAAGGTACTACAACATGGGGGGAAGACAGGATTTAGGCCAAATTCCCAATCTAATTTAGGGCTCTAACATACCCTCTCCAACCAGGTGGTTTGCTGTTTAAAAGGAGGAGACTTCTCTCCTCTTTAATTAGAAAAAAAAAAAAAAAAAGGAAAAAAAGGAAAAACTGCTTGCCATTATAATACTTACAAGAGAACTTTCCATGGGTCTCAGGCTTTTCTGAAAATTAGTTTTATGATTTTTTTGGTTGATTAAAGCTAACCTTACTCCCTTTAAACATTCCTTTTTTAAATTTAAGGCTCCTATCCCATATTAGCCATGCTCTGGGGGGAAAATGTAGCTCGTTAGGAGTGGAAATCTATAGCAGCTGCCAGTCTTTCTGTTTTTGTTGTTGTTGCCCAGCCTAGAACTTACTCTGTATACCACAGGGACTGGCTTCACATCCTCCACATTCAACCCTCCTACCGTCCTCCAAGAGCGGCCCTCCAGCTCGAGTCTGTAAACCAGAAAGGCTGACCAGGGATTTACCTTCCTCAGACTACAACGGGCACCTGATCCCTCCTATCGTCAGAGGCAAATCCTCCTGCTAAAGATATTTTCCTTCCCAATGTAAATCAAGCATAGATCTGTAAAAGGAACATCAACTTCACTGGGTATAGGAAATCTCCAGTAACTAGATAAGTTATGTTAATACACACTAACCAAATTCATCAAGGAAATGAAGTCTGACGAGTTTCACGAAAATTTGAAAAAAGCAACATACACAAAGGGCAAGATGGTTTAAATATGACCCTCGCGTATCCTCCTCAACTTGTTGTTTGCTAATTTAGAAAGGTAGAAAAGAGATCACTTAAAAGAGGAAGAAGGCCCGTTTGGATGAACACAAAGAAGATATTACAAAGTAAAAGGTTAAAAAAAAGAAAAGGAAAGGAAAAGAAAGAAAGAGAAAAAAGAAATACTTGGGAGTTCCACATTTTTAACTCTGGCTTGACATTGTTAAAGACTTGAAATGGACTTGCATTTGCACTGCTGTGAATCACCAGCGACATCTAGTGGATGGAAATGTTATGGTGTCTGGCTGCAGCTCAAATTCAAATCAGATCTGGGACCTCAGTGCCTTGCCCTATCTTAACATATTTTTTTGTTTGCAGAAAAAACATAGGTAACCTTCATTTACTTTAATTCAATAAGTCTGTCTGAGTTTAGTCTGAAGACATGAACATGGGAGAAACTCTTAAGTTGCTTCGTCAACCTGGCAAGGATCACGCGTATGAAGAACCTGAGAAAATCTAACAGTTGGACATGCTGAGACCTGGGTTTTATAAAGCTGCATTGTTGCTCAGATTGATTTAATTCAAGTGAAGAAGAAAGGGCTGTACGGTAAACAAACACTGAAGTAGTAATTATGTGACTATGGCCAATGCTATTTCACCCCTGTCAAGCACATTATGCTTCAGACATTTTTCAAAATGACTTGACATTTTTTCTGCGTGACATGTTTTGGGTTTGATACAGTGAAAACAGCTGGTTGCCTCCTGCTGCCTGGAAAATCCAGCAGTGGAGAAGTAACATTGAAGTCTCTTTACTTTCCTGCAGGATCTCTTTAAAAACCTGCAAAAAGAGCTCACGGCTGTCACATGCTGGTCGGAGGGTATGGTGGGTAAGGTGGCAGGATAGGCTCTGAGGTCCTGGCCCTGACTCCTCATTGCCTACCCCGCCCTCCAGGTCCTAGCTGTCTGACCTTGGGGATGTTATTAACCTGTCAATCCTCTCCTGTGATGTGGCAACGCTCCACCCACCTCCCAGGGTTGTGCGGGCATGTTAAGTAATCGGTGTAGTACCCGAGGTCGATAACCTGGAGTTATGATTACTAGACTATAAGCTCCAGGCTGGCACGGTGGAGCACATCTCATGTGTTTATAACTACAGATAGGGTCGCCCGGAGAAATAAAAATACAGGACGCCCAGTTACATTTAAATTTCAAATTTAACTAGGTGTCCTATGTTTTATCTGGCAATCCTACCATTTGCCTAGGGGAGTCCTGCTTTACAACTGTTGCCCAAGAGTAATTCTTAATAGATCCTCTTTCACTTTTAAAAGTATCTCGATTTGAAGATAACTACTTTGGGACCCCCTAATTCCAAGCCCACACCAAGCATAACGCCATGCATGTAAGAGGATAGTAAACAAAGCATATCTTAGCCAAATGAACAGCTATTCTCTGCATGGATGATCTAGGGAACGCACATGTGCCCCGGATGTTTGCTCATTTAAAAACTGCTCTCTGCTACACACTTCGAAAAATCTGTTTTATGAAAAATTTCATTAGTCAACAGATATGTATTGACAATCCACACATGCAGGACTTTCTGGCACTCCACAATGCCCAGTGACGGGGCAGAAAGCATTTCCAGTTCATCTGGGCTGTGAGCAGCATAAGCTGTAATAAAGAAAGACTCAGTTCTGAATTCTGATAACACATTCCAAAGCAAAGAAAATGGGACAAAAGGACATAAAGAAAGGGAGAGGGAGGGAAGAAGGGAGGAAGGAGGGAAAGATAAAGAATGAAGGGGGAAAGAGAGAGAAGAGGAAAGGAAAAAAATCAAGAGTAAGAGAAGACAAAAGTAAAGACAGTACATGCAGACCTGTGAATAGGGAGCTACATGGCATGATCTATTTGAATCAAAAAGGATTTTCTGATTGAACAGAATGGAAAGAAATCAAAGGACAAGGATTTGCAAACAGACATCACTGCCAACTGTGGTTCCAAACTATTTTGTAAAATGGAAAAAAAAAATCAAAGAATGCATTTTTATACAAACAGAACTATTAGGAATGCAGATGTGACAGTTGACAAATTCAGTTGTTCCTCAGGGAAAGACACAGCATCTACCCTCTGCTGCACATACATTTCACTCCTCAACTGACTTCACTTCTGCACACTGATTGGGGCTGGTATTTGTGATGGGCTAATGGCAGAGCCAATCAGGAATGTTGAAACACTATCATTAATATCACCGGGAAAAATAGCTCAGCAAGGATGTGCATCATAATTAATGTCACTGAAGAAAATGTTTTCAATATTCAAAATATTTAAGGGAAGCATTGGTGGTACATTTAACATGAGAAACAAAGGTACTGTGTAAGTGATTCCAAAATATCCTAACCCATTAAAAGGAGTGGGAAGGTAAATATTATGACAGACACTGTAAAGTGCAGTTTATAACACAAATGGAAAGCTGAAAAAGATCAAAATAATTTGGAGCTATAAAAATTACTGCTAGTTCACAGCATTCTTGAAAAATAAGTATATTTTCAATGAGTTTTGTGCTTGACGTAAACTTTGCAAACACCCTGTATCTTGCGAATATAAATACAAATGTGTGTACCAACTAGTGTATCTGTGATACAGACATGCCCCAGTCTCTTCTCTTGCCCACTATAAGCCAGAAATACACATCTGTGTGAAAAGTTATCCAGGATACACACCTGGGTTAGTCTTACACTGACCTGTCTAACCAGAAGGAACAACTCATTTAAACCAACCAACCTCCCATGCACCCTGAGGTGGCTGATGTCTCCAAGGCTAGGATTATGCTGACCTTCACTGCTCTGGTGAAACCTGGGCTACCAATGAGCCCATGTGCCCATCTCCAGTCTAGGTCCATGGAAGGCCAGCAAGATCACTCATTGAACCAGGTCTCCCAAAGGCTGTGCTCTCTGGCGGTTAACAAGGCAAAGCTGTAACATGCTCAAGGGCTGGCGACTGGCCCCTCCCCCATCCTCAGTGCCTGACCGAGGCCTGATGCCTCAGAGTTGCTCACATGTCAATGCTTGTTCACTGAAACCACAGAAAATACTGACCTTCCTCTCCCCACCCCACAAATGATAGTGTGCATTGATTTATCTACATTTCGGAGGAAAACCCAAGCCCACTTTGCCTTGACCATATCTGGTATTCCCAGAGCTGTGCAGATAGGGCAGAGCTGGAGATGGGAGAGTGGATGACAGGGATACTAGTGGAAAATTCCAGAGAAAGCGCAGCATAGTGATATGGTGCTTAAGCAACTCTGAGCCTGGTGCCTTAAATCCCTTTCTCATAATCCTTAACCGGTGGCTCAGAGGCGTAAAGTCCCTTGCCTAAGCACTTGCCCACCTATTAAATGCCCACACTGAGCTTTGAAATTAGATCTTTCTGGCATGTAAATCTATGATCCTTCATCAGCTGAGGATGCCTCAAGAAGAACTAGCTGTAGGTACATCTCTTTTCTTTCTGCATCCCCGAGACCAGCGCTGTGAACAAGACAGAGGGGATGCAGAGATGCTGGGATGTGGGGATGTGTGAGGTATGGAGGATGCAGGGATGTGGGGGTGTGTGAGGTATGGAGGATGCAGAGATGCTGGGATGTGGGGATGTGTGAGGTATGGAGGATGCAGGGATGTGGGGGTGTGTGAGGTATGGAGGATGCAGGGATGTGGGGATGTGTGAGGTATGGAGGATGCAGGGATGTGGGGGTGTGTGAGGTATGGAGGACGCAGGGATGCAGGGAGAATATGGAAATGGTAAGCAGAGGCAGTGTGAGGACAGCCAAGTCCAATGGCCTACCACAGACCAGGAGTTGCTGGGGAAGTGGTGGAGGCTGCCTCTTGGCTACTTGATCCATTACCCAGAATGCAGAGCCCTCCCAAGATCCTGGCTCCGTCTGCAGCTCGGGATCGGACTGACATGGAAAACAGAGTTATTCAGCAGAAGGATGAAAGCCTCGTCATCTTCAGCAGCCAGGTAGTCAAGCCTTCCTTCACAGAGGTACTGACCCATCAGGAGCTCTAGTCCCCCAGGATGCATTCAGGCACAAAGGGAAGAAGCAGCTTTTGCCCTCGGAGCAAAAACCCAGATTACCTAGCCTCCTTTGAGAAACATGAAAGTCCATCGTGTCATAAAGAGCTCCTTTTGTTGCTTCAACACCAGAGCTGTCTGCTTCTCAAGGAGCCACAAGCCACAGGTTTCCCTCCAACGTGGCTACAGGGTTCTCATTAGCTCCCCTCACCACCTGGCCAAGGGTAGTCCCCATAAGTCGCTCTAACCATGACCGAATACATACTTTGCAGGTTCCCGTGCAAAAGGAAAACGCAGGGCCTCTCGTGTTCAATCATTATTAAGAATTTCAAGACGGAAACAGCAGAGCGTTAAACCAAGCGTGGGCCCTTCTGAGTGTGGGGCCTTGCGTGTCCACACAGGCTGCAGGCCCCCGAAGCTGTCCGAGGTTCTACTGTCCCAGGCAGGTCAGAGAAAAGCGTCAGGCTGGGAGTGTGGGAAGCCCTCTCTCACACAGGCTAAGGGACTTTCGGCTCAGGACGGTCAAGCAGAGGCTTAGGTTAACCCAGCGCCTGTGTATGGGGTCCGCTCTCCAGACTCGGAAGCCGGGGACACCTCCGATTGAAAGGCAAATGATGATAACCTATCAGCAGTTACACGCTTGTGGCCACAGTCAACAGAACACTGCACACACAAGCTCTCCAAGCTCAATACAAAGTCAACACACTATTCAGTGCCGGCTCCATGGGAGGCTCTGTGCGGGGCGAGGAAGCAGGGGGGAGCGAGACACACAGTCTCACGTGATCTTCACCAGCGCCCCTCAGGGAGGTGGCATCCTGACGCCTAATGAGAGAGTGAAAAGAAGTGGGTGCAAGCACTCTGCTGTTGCTGGCTCTGATCTCTGCCTTCCCTCTCTGGCTACTGCAAGGCATGTAGCAGACACTAATGGATGTTTACCCACTAATTAATTCCTTCACTTTCTCTTTAAAAAAAAACTTATAAAAATTCGATTGTGATTATCCCAAATAATTTCCTTATAAAAAAGTCTAATAAGCATCGCAGATAAAACTCCCCTTTAACCACGTCTCTGTCCAGATGCTACAAACAGATCGTTCCCACTGTAATAACAAAGACATATAGACACTCAGTACTTATAGGATCATTTTCCCTTTTAACCTAAATTATGTGACATTGTGCAAATAATTCTAAACCCGGCCTTGGATTTTTAAAGTTAACAATACCTGTTCTGGGCACTGCCCTTGCCATTACCTGGATGTGCTTAATTCCTTTCAGCTATGACCTAGAACCCCATTCCATGGATATGCCACAGTCTCTCATCAGCCTTTCCCGGATAGGTAGATATTCAGGCAGTTTGTGGATCTTTGCTGAATCCAGCCACGCTGCCTTCGCGTGCACGTGTGCTCGTGTTTCTGTAAGCAGATGCAAGATGGGGAACTGCCGTTGCACAGGCCCGGTGCACGTGCAGGTGTACAAGCCCCTGTGGTGTGGCTGCACCATCGGAGACCCATTTCCCCAGGTCTTACCCACATTTGATATCACCAACGTCGTCGTCATCATCATCATCATGTTGCCAACTGATTGGTAAAAATGGTATTTCCCTGCTTTAATTTACTTTTCCTTGATTACTAGTGAGATTGAGCATCTTCTCTTCGTCCATGAAATTCTACTCCTGTCAACTGACTGTTCATATCTTTTGCCCATTTTTCTCCTGCTTCTTTGCAGTAGATTGATATGGAGGAGTTTTTATAGAGATATTCTTGTGATTAAGGTGGAAGCGTTCTGTCTCTATCCCAGTCCTTTGTTTGTTGCCTGTATGGCAAACATTTTTTTAAATCTTTCAACGTTAGAAATCTTCCCTTCAGAAGTCTCTAGCACCAGAGACTGGTACAAACCCAGGAAAGGTTACCAACATTACTGCAGTCGGGGTCTATAGTACACAAACTGCAATTTGCTGTTTCCTTTTGGAAAATCTTCAGTGTGCCAGCACAATGGATGCCGAAAACCACCCTGAGGGACGCTGCTCAGGGACCAGCACCACCCCGGGGCGTTTCTGACAGTAATCATTCCCAGGTTCAATTAACTGCTTTACAAAAGCAGGGCTCGGTCTCTCTCTCACCAGTGAACCCTGACATGCAGACACTACAATTAGGAGCAAAGAATAAATTAAAAGCACGACCTCTCCGTAGCGTAGAATAACGAGTACAGGGGCAGGACTGATCGTATTTTTAAAAATGATGTGTGAATTATAAAAATAAAGACAATGGACAAAACTGAAAGGTGATTCATAAGGTTCTCAGTGAGGCAGACCACCCACCAGCTGTTGAAAACACGGCTAAGAAATATCTCGCAACCCAGTGTCCCTTGAATATCTTTTCTTCCATGAGCTTCTGAAATTCAGTCCCCTAAATATCTCACCATCCTGAGATGGGAAGTGGCCCATGGTGATACCCTGCTCAGTGGCTTGAATCTCCTCTTCTCGTATGTATTCATTAACCCCTCTCTCCAGCACGCCTTGGTTCACAACCCTTAACATGATGGCCATACAGCAGGAAATAGTTACCTCTCCCAGAAAAGCACATACACTAACAACAGCTCCCCAGCCTCCCACACCCCCACTCCCGTAGGGTCCAGGTGAACTTCTCAAGTCCACAGCTGGTTTCTGCCACTTTGGAAAAATATACATCAATAACTGGAATCCCATCCAGACACTTCCGAGGGACCCCTAAGACCCGCCTGGCTCAAGAGCAGCGTCACCTGCTCTGTCTTTTTTCCTATTAAACTTAAAGATCGTAGAAAAAAGGCAGAGGAAGGAAACAAAGAGAGCACCGTGTGTCTGGCTCACTGTATCAGGCTCCTCCAGTTGTTGCTGGCTCCCTGCCTGCTGTCTCGAGTCTCAGGGGAAATAGTCTAGAATCTTTTCCTTTGCAGGTAGATCCAAGGAAATAATGAATGAATCAATCACTGACTACTCAGAGCCGTTGGTAGATAGATACTGCAGATTACAGATGTTCCCACAAACCACCACAAGCTCACTGCCTGAACATCATGCCGATGGTGCCTCTTGCTTCATCTGAGAGCAGAGCCTCCCCCACCCCGAAAGAGTGTCATGTGGAATGTAGTAAAGGGTGACTTCAGGAAATATAGGGACCATAGCATCAAATACTGCAGGATACAATGCTGTAAGCCCAGTGGAGTAGGAAATACAACCGCTACCTGACTCAACCAAATTCAACCTGTACCTTTGATAGTCTGTCTGCTTTCCAAATTCATCACAACTTCCAATCACCCATCAATACCGGATCAAAGAAAGACCTGTAAAATAAGTATTCATAAACAAAGCCTGCTTTCTGGAAAGTCTATTTAAGCACTGTTCACAGAATCAGAACCAGTTAATTTCTGATCCTGGATCTGTCATGTCCTCCATGTGACGTGGGTAATTTATGTAACTTTTTTGAATGTCAGTTTTATCCTTCGTGGAGCGAGGGCAATAATAACACGTATCTTCCCCCACCAGATTGGTACGAGTATTACATGCCAAAGTCAGAGTTCTCAAAATGCTACCTCACCTGACAGTCTAAAGTTTAAAACATACCTTGTAGTTCTGAGGCCAGATCCTGTAACTGCTCTCAAACAATGACCGGAGATTGGATTGGACCTGGCTGGGATGCACCTCAGATTCAAGGTCAAAACCTGCCGTTGGGGTTGGGACATATGAGACCTGTAAAGTACAACTGAGATATCTCCAAACCAAAGAGAATTTTGCTGATTTAAACCTAATAGTCAATGTTGTCTTTGAAAGTTGAATGAATAAAACCCTAGACTCCAGACGTCTGTCTTGCTAAGACATTTCTAAGAGCGTGGTGGTGCTCCTGGAAATTTATGTGGAAGTGCATATTCCCAGAACCACCTGTCCTATAGTTCAATGTCACTTTTAATTCAGAAGATCCCGGAAAAAAATGGCACACAGCGTTAAAAAAGAAGTATAGACTATAATAAATGGCTGGTATTTAATAATGAAGACAAAATGCTTAAGGCGATAATGAGAGAGATTTCCTTTAACACTGCTAATAAAATTGGAATAGAAATATAAAATATGACCTAGTAGCAGTTTCTCGTTTGTGTTTCTCTTCAGGCACAAAGGAACCTGTTTAAAATAATAACAAAAGCAAACTAAACAATTAGCTAGCCTACTGCTCCCAAACCGGCTGACCACTGTTCCAGGTCTTCTGTCTCTCTCTACCTACTTAGTTAGATAGGAACCTCTCACTGTCTGCCACACACACCCAGGAGGGTACAGCTGTCGCTTGAGTTCGGCCCCTCTGTGGGCTCGAAACACCCAATCCTGTATCCCACCTGTATCCCAAGGAGACTTGAAATGGCTCAGATTCTGCACCTGGGCAGCCCTCTTGCTGGGAAGTTACTATCAATTCTGCAAGCAGCATCTTATTTTTTCTCTTTGGCAAATGATGCTTTTCACCTCCTTCCTCATGGGTATCTAACTCTGAGATGACTCTTCATTTTCTTCCGTCAGTCACTCAGTCCTTCACATAGTTATTGAGTGCCAGCTGTGTGCCTGAGTCCCAGTTACAACACTGGAAAACATACATGGTCCCTGCCTCACAGCTCACAGTTCTTGAAAAAGGTAGAGACTAAATATGCAATTATAAATGTAATTAGTCTCTTTGTGCTTCAAGAGTATTGGTCAAAATAATGATCCCAATAATAATAATGGTTACCCTGAACTGGAATCACCTTTTGCACCAGACAGTGTGCTAAGTACTTCATGTAGATAAACAAGCCCATGGAAGGCTGACACCCTTACAAGAGAGCATCATCCTGCAAATTATACAGAGGAAGAAAAGGAGGCTCCAACGTGCTAAGAAATTTGGCCCTGGTCTGACCAGTAATTAGAAAACAGAGCCAGGATTCATATCTCTGTTTTTCTGTCTTCAGAAGACATTCTCTCAACAGCTAGTATCTACCTCACCCAGAATGTCAATGAGCAAACATAATCAGACATAACAAATCCTCTTTTATTTCCTTGTAATCAAAGAGGTATTTTGACCAGACAAGAACTGTTTGTGGCCCATCATTCTCCTGACATGGGTTTCAGAAAATATTACTATTAAACTATAATTCCGTCTCCTTTCCCTCTCCAGTTTAATCAGAACAACCTCTACAATTCAGCCAATCTCACATAGAACAAAATAACAAAAGACTTTAACCCTCCCCCCAAAAAAAAATTTTTTTTCATGGTGGTTGTAATATTCTCAGCCACCTGAAACCTTTTAGGAAGAAGTTATAAATACAGTCAGATGCATGACATAATCACTTCCAAATAAGTCAAAGCAAAGGTTTAATTTGGTTCTGAATTTCTTTAACTATACAGAAAACTATGGCTTGGTGTAAATCAAGTAATTTCAGTTCCAGCGTTAAGTTCTTAAAATCACACACACACACACACACACACACACACACACACACAATGTCCTTCTATATTATTCAGAAGAACCCCTTTAAATCGAAAATAACAAAATTATTTACAGGAGGGTCTGTGAATGATCCAATCAACCGATCTTTCCTTGAAATTTCCTCTTCGCAGTGTTAAAGTAGAAAGTTTAGGTCTATTTGAAGGGAGAAAAAAATAGAGAGAGGATTTTGTCCTCAGAGATATTTCCCATAGGACAAGAGTATGTCTGTAAAAGTTGCTGGATTTCCTAAAAGAATTAGTGCATCCCTTATGGAAAATAACTGCTCTCCTTTCCATGTAAAAAATCACAATCTCAGAAACTTAGGTAGTTTTAGATCAAGAAGGAAAATCAAATGAGGAGTCCCACCCCCTCATTTACCTGAGAAAACATGAAATCTGAAAGGAAACATGACTTCCACAAGTCTGCACAGATAATTAGCAAAACTTCAAAGCTCTTGGCTATTAGTGTAATACTCCAAGGAAGAAAATTACTTTTTTCCCACCATTAGTGACCACCAGTTTGAGAAAGGGCATTTTTTAAGGTTGCTTATTTATTTTGATGTTGTTTTATTTTGCTAAGAACAAGTGAAATGCAAATTTAGGATTTTCCATGAGGCGCTGACAGTTATGGCTTTTATAGCTATTCTAAGGAGATGATATTAGAAGTTTGCTTTCTGCTAGACACAAAGATTCAGATATGACTTCAAATCACACCCATGTTTGCTGTCAAATACCCATTCTTAGAGGCTAATTGTGTATATCTCCAAATTCCTATTTGTGTTGTAAGAGGCTACCCTTGCCACAAACACATTATCTATAGCTCTGATTATCAGAGCTGGGAAGGTAGGTAGGAATCTGCCCAAGAGGGCAAATCCGAGTTGCAAGAGCATGTTTCCTTTCTAATTTCTCTCCTTTCTAATTTTAAAGATGTTTTCTCTATAAGCACTTTTCTGTTTAATAAAATAATTTGACAGCTATTCATTTAATATATTGATTAAATATAATTAATCAATTATCTTGTTCATAATTAATTAGTATATTCATATATTTGTCACTGTATATTAAATGGCAGAAAAACATCACTTGAATGAGGAAAATTAACATATTCATGAATTTATTACAAGTAACAACAAAAGCCAACTCTATCACCAAAAAGTTGCCATTAGTATAGAGAAAGATATTTGAATACTACAGCAATAATTGAATCATTTTCTGGTCAAACATCAGTATTTGTTTTAAGAAAGAATAACTTCTTCTAATTGAAATACACAGATGACAACTTCATGAATTACTAACAACGCACAACTATGGTGATCACCAGTCAGCTGTGGATTTTAGTAATTGTATTGCCATTACAAGTTTCAATTAATTCTAACAAATATCTGTGGACTTCTGACTAGATGTCAGGTGCCCACTCTCATGGAGCTTACATTTTGTTGGAGAAGACAAAAAATAAACAAAGAAATCTTACTTGGGAGCTCAAAAAACAGAGGGAGACAGGAGCATAGCAGGCACAAAGGAAGGAGCTGGAGGTGGCTGATAATCTATGTGCAATCTTGGGCAAGTTATGTGGTGCTCTGTGAGGTACATGGGGAGTTCAGATTTTACTCTAAGTGTGAGCAAAGCATAAGCGCAGGCACATAAGTAACTTGAACCTATTTGTGTTACTGTGTAGAGAAGATGATCCAATTGTCAAATGAGGGAATGTCTCACTTCTATACGTTTCTAATAATATCATCAAACTGATGTTTAATCATTTTTACCAAATCATTCTATTTTATTAAGATTTTTTTTTCTCTTTTTTTTTTAATTTCATAGATATCTGGGTCAGAATTTACTATTCTAGAAAATTTCCTTTGGAAGTATTTGATAGACCATGGTAAGTTTCATCTTAAATTTATTTCCTTGTAATATTTTGTCCATGCAAATTAAAGTCAGTGTCGCAACCTGTAGTTTGGTAAGGCAACATAACTTATTGGTCTTTGGAGTTAGACAAACTTGGTTGTGAATTCTGACACATCCACCCACTGTTGTAAACCCTGGGCTCATCACGTGACCTCTCAATCTTCAGTTTCTCCATGTGTAAAACAGAGATAACAGTATCCATCCCCCAGGATTGTGGGGAGGAGAATAAATGAAATAATGCCTGTGAAGCACTTAAACCACCGTCTGCACTTAATACAGTTATGGTAATGGCACCTACTACTCTTATCATTGTTACCTTAATCTATTAGTATTGATTAGCCAACAAAGAGAAATTTCCTGAAATTGTTAGTCATGAAAGAATTTTTAAATGAAAGAATTAGGATTACCGTATCAAAGGTGTGTGCTTGGATCTATGTATATATTATGAAAATATGCATCAAAAACTAACCTGAAAGTAGAAAAGGTGAGAAATAATTCATCTATGTACATATCAGGTGCTTTATTAACAAGCTTAAATGAGATTAGGAAATTTCTGTTGAGTTGTGTACTTTCTGGATTGCCATCGGATTCAAGTTTTACTTTAAGAATTCAACAGCAGTTGGCAAATCCCTATACCACAAGATCCTTGGTGAAAAATCAGCAACCTAAGGGCATTTTCCATAACTGCCAAAAAATTTGATGCAGAAAGATCCCAAGGCAATGACCTCTGCAGTCAGCCATCTTAATGCAAGACACTAAGGTTTCCGGAAATGTACTATGGGACTTCAAATATTATGATTAACAGAACCACTAAGTGTTTATCTCATGAATGTAGATCTGTAAACAGGGCACTGGTGTCCCCAGATGCCCCCTTTCCAACCTGGCTGATGTCTGATACATCAGAATCACACTGTGTATTAAAAAAAATAATAAATAATAAAACTGAACTTTAAAAGTATTCGTTAATTGGAATATGTAATAAAGTTTGAATTTGTGCTTTTTATTGTGTTTAAAATATATATTTGAAACAAATGTGTTTTAAACAAATATTTATTTAAAATAAATATTCCCAGCTTGGAGAAAGCCCAATTAAGAAAAATCCAAGAGTTAAAAGAATCACATAAGAAGTGATGACTTTTTAGTAGGAAAGAAAGTACTTTCTAAAGCAATAATTCAGAATTCAATAACCTTTATTGTCTACAAATTGAGGTACATATGGTCATGGTAGAAAAAAGAACATTGTAGCTAAAAGACTAGGACAACGAGGCAAACACATAGGGGTTTTTACTAGGTTGTTCATTTTTATGAAATTAGAGATAAAAGACCAAGAGTTTCTAAACTCAACCTGTTTAAAAAGATGGTTTTTATAAAGACTCTCTAAAAAGAGGGTCGTTAATGTGGAAATGTTGTATAGGCAAATAAAAGATAATTTTGGAAGGACAAAGAATGCCATTATTTCCTTATGGATTATAAAGTAAAATGACTATTCAAACAAAACCAAATCAATTATCATTGCTATAAAGGTGCACTTTTGTCTTTAAATTTGTTGATATTAATATCTTTATCTGGATTTATAACAGGGGATGGTACCAATATAATTAAGAAATGATAAACTTTAGAGAAACAATGTTTACTTTACATTTCAAGATTCTTTATTTTTTATTTAATTTTATTATTATTTCCAAGTGTATAAAACAACACAACAATTAGACATTTATTCCCCTCACAAAACGATAACGCCCCCCCAAAGTCTACCACGCCTCTGACATCATACATAGCTATTACAATACCATTGACTATAGTCTAGTTTTTTAAGAAATGCATCTTTCTCTTTCTAGAAGATGGTCTTGTATGTTTCTTTTGGAACACATGAGTCAATATTGTACTCACAGCTTACATGATGTTAAAATGCAAAAGATCAAATCACTGGAGGCTACCCTGTTATGTATAGTTTATAATTCTCTTCATTTGTTTAATAACAATTTAATTGATTCAATAAATTTGGTATTTTTAGAATACCTACTACATGGACGAAACTATACTAAATTACAATGAAGAAATTTATAAAAGTCAGTCAGACATACTCACAATGTCAATCATATAACAAAAAATAACTAGACGTGAAGCAAGAAATGAATTTTTAAAAAGTGACTTCAAAAAAAAAAGTTAACAAAAACAGAAATGACCCAGATGTTGGAATTAGCAAAGAAGGAATTTAAAATAGCTATTATAGATATGTTTGAGAACTTTAAACATGAATATAACTGGTGCATAGATGAGGAATTTCAGCAGGAAATGGAAAATATAAAATTTTTAATGAAAATTCTGGAACTGAAAGTACAATATATGAAATAAAATATTTACCAGATATGTTTAAATAGCAATTTGCAAACTAGAGAAGAAAAGAGTTAGTGAACTTGGAGACAAATTAATAGAACACAGATTGGAAACAAAAACAAATACAAAAAGAGCCACAATGACCTGTGGGACAATATTTAGCAATATAACATAGATGTGATTTAAGTTCCACAAGGAAATGTAAAGAGAAGCAGGCACGTAAATTTTGAGGAAATAATCATTAAATTTTTTTCAAATATGGTGAAAATATTCAAGAACCTTGGCAAGCTCCAAAGCAGAATCAATACAAAGAAAATCACATGTAGGAATATCCTTAACATATCACACTGTATAATATACTGAAAATCAAAGATAAGGAGAAAATTCTTGAAAGCAGTAAAGAAAAATGACTCACTGTATTCAGAGGAACAGAGATAAGAATGATGGTTGGCATTTCATCAGAAGCATTAAAGATCAGAAGAGAATGGGATTACATCTTCAAAGTGCTAACAGAAAAAATAAACTGTCAAGTAAAAATTCTATATCCAGCAAAATTATCCTTCAACAATGAGGGCGGAATAAAGATATTTTTTAGATAAACAGAAGTTGAGAGAAGCTGTTGCTACCAGACTTGCAATGCAAAAATACTAAGAGAAGTGCTTCAGGTTGAAGAAAAGATAACAGATGGAAATTCTAATCTATAGGAAGGAATTAAAGAATGCCAGAAATAGTAAATGTGTCGGTAAATATATTACTATTTTTTTCCTATTTATTTATTTATTGTATAATATGACTGTTTAAAGCAAAAAATTAAACAAAATAAAAATAACATTTTATTATGGTGTTTATAACACATAGAGGTAAAATACATGACAATGCCACAAAAAGGATGGTGGTAGGTAGAAACATACTGTTGCAAAGTGCTTGTTTCAGGTGAAGTAGTATTTTACAGTAAATTAAGGCTAGAGACACTGTACACTTATATTAAAGATGCTTACTATAATCAAAGCAGCAACTAAAAAAAAAAAGTGTTTAAAAAGGTAGATTAGAACTTTCCTGGAAAATACGAGTCACCTCGAAGTTTGTGGAAGTCCCACAAACTAAAACAAAGCCTAACGTATACTGAGCTCTGAATAAATGTTAAATTAAGCAATAGACACTTCCGTAATAAAATTAAGAGGATCGGAAGTGATAAGCATCATAAAAGTGGCAAAATAAAATATCATTCGAGTTCAGAGGTGAGAAAGATTATTAGGTAGAAAGCAGATAAAATAATTTTAATTTTGTACTTGTGGAAAATAAAAATCTTATGGGTTCTCTGTGTTGGGGGAGATTTCTTCTAACTGTGGTAGGTGAACCTAGAATCTCCACTTAATCAAGATATAGTCCTTGGGGATTTACTCCAAGGTCCCTTGAACTCCCAGACTAGGCGAGGTCTCCTGTGTGCCCTGTGATAATACCCTGTGTTTCTCTTTCATGTCATTTACCATGAAAATTTAAGAATTATGTCATCATGTCTTTAACATGTGTCTCTCCCATGATATGGTGAGCTCTGTGAGAACACAGACAGCATCGGCCGAGCTCCCGATCATATCCATAGGGCAGTGCTGACACACAGGAGGTCACTGACGACAATTTGTTGAATGAATCACAGCACATGAGAGATGGGCGAGATCTTAGAACTCATCTAGATATTATAAGTATGTCATTTTACGAGTGAGCAAAGAATCCATAGCAACAGATCTTTGAGCATGTAAATGGTCCAATTGGGACTGGAACTATTCGAAACTAAATTTCCAGATCTCTAGGCCAAAGCTCTCTCTGTTGGATCAAAATGAGGCTCCACCCTTTGCCCCATCTTCTACATTGGTATGAACAACAGTCTGGGTCGGGAGCATGATATCTGACCACCAAACAACTGATGAACACAAACCTCAAAGTCATGACATTGGTCTTATGAAAAGTTACAATGTTGTGGCCAAATTAACAAAAATGACAGTGTGTGTGCATAGGATGTGTGTGTCTGAAAAAGGTCAACTGAAAAATGACTTTGATTTTAAAATGCTCACACTTTAAGTTTCCTCAGAAACAGTCTACACATCAATCTTGTGAATAAATGACAAGTCCTAAGGAAGAACATCTAAGGTAAGACCTTGAAATGCAGCAGACTAACTGTGACCCCCTGCCAAGCTGATAAAAGAAAAAAACAAAAACAATAGGCATATTCTCATAAATTAGATTACAAAAAGAGACACTTATTGGAATGCAGAGTGTGACAATTTCCTTTTCTTTTCATTTCTTACTGCTATAGATGTGACCCCGCTCTTGCATGTTTACTGCACGAAGTCAGTTAACTATCGCTATGAAAACCACCATTTCTGATTCTGAGATCTGAGCCTTCTCTGCTCCACCAGCACCTCCCTCTGAAAGGAGCTCAACACATCCCTCAGTCAGAGGACCAGAATGGATTAGGGCTTGACAGGAATGCATGCAACCCCCCAGCCCCCCCAGGACAGTCCTTTCCTCCACTCAGGAAGTACCTCTACTAAACCAGTGCTTTGCTCTTGTTCACCACAGTTTTTCCCTGGGGCAAAGGTTCACTTGCCCGCCGGGGGCACCATCAGGAAAAGGACAGCATTGCTTGCTGCTTGCTGCTCCATTGCCTTTTCCTTCTCCCAGTGGATAGTGTCAGAAGTTCTAAGGCAGCCGCTGGGGCTCCTGAGCTCCTGTCTCTGCCTCCCCTGGGTCTCCCTCACCACAAACCTCCCACTGCAACAGGCAGTGGCCAGGAGGGAGAGAGGAAGTTGATCCAACACAGATCATAAATCATCCCGACCCGAGATTTCCCATCAGCGGCCTCTGCATCATTTCCATTCCAAATCCTTCATTCCAACTCTGAAATCAGGCCACTGTGCTTGCAGGATAGGCAACAGCAGCTTACGGCAGCTTGGTGATGACCGGGAGGGGCTATTCAGGACACCCCACGTCCCCCCTGCTCCTTCCCACTCTCACATGTTCGTTATCCCTCTAAATGTCACCGGGCTTTCTTTTTTTCCTATCACTTACAAAACAACAAAGAAAAACAATATTATAGAAAACTTTGTAATGGAAAAGACTTCTTGTAGGATACACAATTCAAAACCACAATTCCTTTTTTTCCCCCACTGCGCACCAGCTTTGTGCAATTGGCACTTATTTGGGACAGATTTCAAAGAAAATGTTTTTACAGTTCAAAGATAAGCAGGTTTCTAGTCAACTCTTAAAAAGATTTTTTTCTTCTTCTTCATTGACAGTGGAAAAAACTCAAAAAGTAAGAGTGGGAAGACATTCTCCCTGAGCCACACTACATGTGTAGACCTAGTTTTCTGGAAATTAAACAGTAGATAGGATAATCAGGGCTTAGAGTCCACCCCCAACACCCTGTCCCCGCCCCAAATTAGGTTTTGTCATCAAAATAATGAGGGTGAAACACTAAAATAATCATGTGTGATAATAAAGACACAGTGTTTTGGGGGGTTTTTTTTAAGCTGTTTTTGTTATAATATGAATCTCATATGGGCTTCACATTAAAAACCTACGTTAATTCAAAGCATAAAATAAAAAAGGGAAGATGTCATGTTAACAAGGCCTCTGTGTACATCAACTACAACTGAAAATGACCCAAATGGATATATCAGGGAATAGAGAACAAAATGAGGAGAAGGCCATTCTAGAATCCACGGGCCATCATAAAGGGGGACAGGCCAGCGGGCTGAACTGCCACCAGGGTCCACGAGGACGCTTTCAAGCCAACTCTGGGGTCTGTGGGGGACGCTGTGTTGGGCGGTCTCACACATGCTACCCTTCAAAGGCTGGATTTTGCCTCTTGCCTAATATAGCTTTTGTTAGGAACTAATAATCTCCTGCCATATGTAAGGAACTTACAGAAGGGGCTGCCGACTTCAAGGCCATAAGCCCCTGGGGGAAGAGTTAAACCTCTGGAGAGACCATAAGAGGAAATTTTAATGGAAACTAAAATTCTGACAATGGAGGCATGACTTTCTTTTGGTAATTTTTGATGATTCTACCAATGAAAAATCAAATCCTTCCCCTTTAAAGCACACGAGTGTGAATGGTGCAATAACACAAAGACTCCAAGCTAAAGTAACAGGGCAGATACATCCTGTTTTTTCTTTTTGAGGGAGGCTAAGCCTATATAACTTGAAGCTACACCGTTTAAGAAATTTCACAAAAACACTATATATATATATATGTGTGTGTGTGTGTGTGTGTATATATATATATGTGTGTGTGTGTATATATATATATAAACACACACATATATATGTATATATAAATATACACACACTTATATATGTATAATATATATACATATATACACATATATACACATACACTGTGTGTGTGTGTGTATGTGTGTATATATATATATGTACACTTTTTTTTTCCTTGTAGGAAAATAGACTCCCAGCTCCCTCTGCTCTTCCTGAGCTAACAGTGCGGGGCCCTCCTCAGCATTATTTCACGGTGAGCAGATGGTAGTCTGAAATTTTTTTGATAAAAACAATCCACTGGCAGGGGTTGCCAAGAGGTCAGTGGAACCCAGATTAACAATTGATCAGCTCTAATGGACCATCATAGCAATCAACTCAGAGCCGGTACACAGACCTGCTACCCCAGGAATAGCAATGGGCTGACACCCAAGCTATTAACAGACTTACGCTTAATAGCATGGATGCTTTGCAGCTTCAAAGCCTTCACCTGAGCAGACATGCAGTTTTCAATACACATCCATTCTCTCAAAGGCCCCCTCTTACAGGTTTCCACAAAAGAGCACTCGGTTTACTCTGACGCAGAGAAGATTTCACCGAGGTCTGAGGGCCAGGTAGTGAAAGACACTCTGCAATATTGACTGATTATTTAAACATCTACTCATGTGTTCCTACCACAGCTGTAGCCTCTGCTATTTCTCATGTACTCATACAGAACACACGACTGGGAAGGAAAAAACTGGGCTCCACTTCTTTGTTCACAAGAGGACAAAAGCTATAATACTGCGGAGACTCATTTTCTCCCTCTCCATTTTTTTTCAAGAGGCTGATGCTGCACTCGTGTTTACAGCACCACATTTGACGAGGAATCAGTTGTGCTACACCAGGATTTTTATTGTAAAGCTTTGATAATGGGAAAGAAGTCAGAACACTCTTGAAAGATAACAATAGCTCCAGACAGACAAAAAAAGAGCAGCTCGAGGTCAGTTGAGCTAAACCACAGATCATTTTTCCTCTGTTGAAGAATAAAAACCCCGTAAAGTCAATTAAATCATTCCTTCTCTTGCCCACCTACTTTTATTAGACAACCGTTCTAAGAATAAAATTAACTATATGAGCCATAAACACCACATTTTCCCAAACAGTCCTGACTTCCAAGAATCTTTTTGGCTCTCCTGCAAATTCACTCCTTCCTATTGGACCAATGGATTCAAACAGACTCCAATTCAAACAGAATTCCATCTGTCTGGTCCAGAAAAACCCACGATCAAGGACATTCTCTTACAGAAACACAATACAAGGGGCAAAATCAGAAAATTCCACATTGATGCAATATTATTATCTAAGTGGACAGTCCATATTCAAATCTCTGTTTCTGGTTCAGAATCCAATTTAGGATCACACGTTGCATTTAGTTGTCATGTGTCTTTAACGTCCTTTAGTCTGGAACAAGTCCTCATTGTTTCTTTGTCTTCCTTGACCTTGACATTTTTCAAGAGTCCAGCCAGTTTCTTTGTGGACTGTTCCTCAATCCAGATTTCGCTGATGTTTGATTACAATTAAACTCGGGTTATACATTTCAGACACACTGTGAACGAATTCTATATAAGTGATGTTGTAGTCTTTCTGGTCGTCACATTGACTTTGTTTCATCACTGATGATATTAACTTTGATTACCTAAGATGTCTGCAATTTTTCTCCACAATAAAGTTCTATTTTCCCCTTTTAATTAATAAGTAAACTAATAAGTAATTTGTGGGTAGATGCTTCAAGACTGTCAACGTCCTGTTCTTCATCAAACTCACTTGCTAGTTTTACACCCATGGAAGACGCTTGTCTGAATCAGTTACCATAATTTTCTAACTACATCGTTTCTTCTATAGTAGTTGACATTCAACTGTAGGAACTTTCCCTTCTCGTTTATTTATGTATTTATGTATTTATCTGTTTATTTATTGTCAGAGCGGACTCTTGGATTCTTATTTTATTCAACGTTATAATCTAATTTAAGTTGATTTCAGTGGAGTTTCTGTCATACAGTACCAGAATATTCCTGAAAAGGCTTCAGGAAATCCTGAGGCGAGGGAGACAGTTTCCCTTGGCAATGAACTCAAGAGGTCCTCCCAATCTTCACATTTACAAAGGTGCTTCCTGATGCCTCATTAAATCCCTCTGGCCCACTCTAGACAGTGCAAACCCTCTGAAAAGGAGGCACAGTAAAGTCAAGTGTGACCAGTAAATGGTCCCTGGATCTTCCTGGAGCCACACCATGGTTGTGGCTATAGGAAGACAAGGTGCTTCTCAATAGATCCAGCTGACTCCTGTGCTCCTTCTCTTTCTGCTCTGCTCAAAGAGCTGGGCTGGCCTCCTCATTCACCTCCCAGTGGTACCAACAGTCCCCCGAACGGCTCCACCTTCCCTTGGAACCTCTTGTGCTTGCTACATTCCTGGCTCTATTTGCTTCATATTTTGGGTATTATGCCTGAAATGGAACCCAGGTGGTAGGCTTGATATTTTCTACTTCCCCTCTGGACCCATTCTTTTATTTTTTTCCTAAGTCTTTTTAATTTTATTTTTTTATATTAGTTTCAGGTCTACAAAATGACATAATGATGAGACATTTATACTACTCACAAACTGATAACTGCCCTCCAAGTCTACTACCCCTCTGACATCACATACAGCTGTTACGATAAAGCTGCTGATTATATTCCCTATGCTGTACTTTACATCCTGTGACCATGTATACACACACATACATATTTAATTAGTTGACATTCCGTATTATTCTACTTCAGTTTCAGGTGTACAGCGCAGTGGTCAGGCATCTATATAATCTATGAAGTGATCCCCCCAATGAGTCCAGTACCCATCTGGAACCCTACATAGTCTTTACAACATTATTGATTATATTCCCCATAATGTATTTTACATCCCCGTGACTATTTTGTAAGTACCAATTTGTACTTTCTAATCCCTTCAAAAAATATGGAACGCTTCACAAACGTGAGTGTCATCCTTGCGCAGGGTCCGTGCTAATCTTCTCTGCATCATACCAATTTTAGTATGTGTGCTGCCATGGCCGAGCCCTCCAGGCCCATTATTCACCTTTCTCCACCCAGTGCGATGTCTCAGGAAGCTGAATCAAATCAACTACACCAACAGCTGGATTCAGCCAAAGGTGGGTACCAGAAAGAGATCAAAGGCCAGAGATAGTTATTAGGGTACCTTCCCCTGAAATTCCACCCCTGCCAGCTCAGCATGGGTGACTGCACCCCTCTGTCAAGTGCCCTTTCCATAGAGCTACTACCCCTGGCTTCTGAAGATCGCTTCCTCACCTCGCTCCTTCCGGTTAGGAGGTGGGCTTGCCCTGGGGTGCAACACGCCTGCTTATTGGTTGCTCTTACCATACGGTTTTTAAATATTCCATGTGTTACGCTTTCCTCAATTATCCCATTTGATTGTTCATTCTTTTATCCAGAAGGCAAAAAATATAGATGGGAATGATGACAAGAGGTACATCCATGGGACGGAGCCACAGGCTATCTTAGGTATCACCATCTTTTTTTGTGTGTGTGCTTGAAGATTTATGGCTGTCTTTATCTTTTCCATGTAAATGAAAAATGTGACCACATGCCATTAAAAAAGCTATATTCTATCAAAGCACTGCTGTGAGGCAAGCCACAGAACTCAACATGACAATACAGTCGGGACCCAGAGGAACTTCTAAATATTATTCAGTTCACTTGTTGCCTTTTACTATGCTTTCTATGTATAAGACAACATCAAAAGGCTTCTCAACCAGACACAGGTGTGCCACAATTACATACGGGATCCAGTGAAAGAAATTTATTAAGTAGATGTTCAAACCCCACATCTGTGAATGATTTAATTTTTAAATATAATTAACAGTCAATTCAACATTAGACCCATCACAACATTGCTTTCAATGACTTAAAATACAGCCAGAGATGTGTCTATATCCTGCTATCTGTCTTATCAATTTACCATTCAGAGTTCTGATAATTACTGACACTTGACTGAATAACTCCCCCAGGATTGGGGAGGAGTTCATCAAAATCTGGTTACATGCATGTGAGCATGTGTGATCAGCCACTGTAAGTGTCGTGGTGGAAAATGGTTGAGGATTGCTATCCCGCCTTATCAAAAAGCAGGCACATTTATTTCACCACTGTAGCCCCTCCTGAAAAGCTTTTCTTTCTCAACCCCTAAAGCCCGGTCGGTATTCCTGGTATACCTAGCATTTCTCCTTTGGCAGCAAACACAGGAAACAACTGAACTCAAATGGTAATCAGTTACCTGCAAGTCGGCATCGAATTCATGTTTCAGGTGTGCTTCTTCTGCAGCCTCCACAAGACGCTGAAAATATAGAAAGCGACATGAAGGATTACAAGTGTGGTCTGCACCCCATTTCAACAACGTGAAAAGACTGAGGTTTCTCCATTGCCCCAAAATGACAGATTATATCATGGCATGTTCACTGTGAGTCGTGCCTTTGCTCCCATAAAAATGAAAATAATAACATCAATGTCAAAATCCAGTTTATGCCTTCATCATTCCACAAAAAAAACATTCTTCCAAAAAGCATTTATTGTTATGTGTGTATAAAGCATACATGTTCTATACCCATTTTTGTAACAATTTAAAGACACTGACCCTTGAGGTCCTATATGGATTCCAAAACCTACCTAGAAAAATGCATTCCTTAGGTAGAGAAGGCCCTTCGTCAAGATTTATTGAATTGAATTGAGTCCAACTTTAAGTGGGCTAACTTTTTTCCCCAGTGGTTTGGAAAACACTACTTATTTTAATTCCCTCAATCATTCAAGGTCAATTCTTTCTGTAACCAGTTCTAGTATGTAATTATCAGGTGACAGTTATTTGAATTTTATGGTACATCAATGTCATTTTGAAAATCTGCCTCCCAATAAGAAAATCACTGAAATTAATCAATAAGCAGTACTCATAAATACACAACTGCTATTCTTATTAGCCAACTAAATCCAACCAATTCATACTCTTATGAAAAATACTTCATGAAGTCCCATTTAATAATTATTCAATCACCAAAGTCATTTTTATCATTACTTCCCACCATGAAATATAGGCTAGGAGATTTTGCAGAAAACTCCTTTAGTTAAATAATATTTCACTGAATTTTCATAGAACTAAGAGCAAAACCTTTAGACGTAAGTAAAAATTTGAACCATTTCTATTTTTCCATTGTTAATCTTGCAGCCTCCGCTGCCTTTACCTTGCTTTTCCTTGGAATACAGACTTGAGTTTAATAGGCCTTGTTTCAAAAAATTACGACATTAGTATTAATCTCCAAATGATCACAAATCCACAGACAAATGTTCCATGAATAATTATTAAATTAGACATAAAAATGAAAAGGCTGAAACATATTTAAATAACTTTAGGCTCCAGTATAGAGCACTGAAGCCCTCTCTCTCCATAGGCCATACAATGAAAGAGAGAGGCCAGCCAGAGACAGTGCTATACAAAGACAGGAACCTGAAAGGGGTCAGATTGGTCAGGAAGGGACTTCTCCTGCTCTGGTCAATCAAAGAACAGACTCCAGGAAATATTACAGGGCCGGAGGCAGAAGACCTAGTTCTAATTCTAGCCTTGATGCAACCCCTTACAATTGTGAGATCTTGGGCAAGTCCCTTCCTTTCTGGGCCTAGTTTCCTCATCCCAGACACATGATAAAGTGACCCCAGAACAGTGGTTCTCAAAAGTGTGCCCTCCCCCTCACCGGAGCATCAGCAGTTTCACCTGAAAATTTGTTAGAAATGCATATTCTCAGGCCCCATCCCCGTCCTACACAATCAAAACCTCTGGGGTGGGCCCAGCAATCTGTTTGAACATGCTCTCTAGAGGATCCTGATGCCACTGAGGTTTGAGGACCAATGGCTAAAACCACCACTTACCCCAGACCGCATCCCTGACGCCTGGAGTAATGAGCTCCATCCACCCTCCAAGGTATTTCAACTCTCATGTATCTTTTCCAAACCTGTGTACGTATGTATTTTCACGATGAGACATATGAAATACTTTACAGAAGAGAGGCATAAAACGGAGAGGATGAGAAATAGAGAAAGAAAAATAAAGAGAGACAGCATCTATGTAAATTGTTGGCCCCAAGCTTTCACTGGGTCAGCTTTCAATGGATCGTGGTCTTCTTGGAAACAAGCCAGTCCATGAAGCCTGTCAGCCTCCAGGGAGCACATGATACAATTTGCAAACATATTGCTGTGGACCCTAACAGACGACTGACAGGCAGGGGTACAAGAGATCTACGTATTTGTGAAAGTTTATTCTCTTAATCTTTTTGTAACAGACTTAGAATGTCTATGCATGTATAACAAAATCAGTTACATATTGAGCTTTATAGAGTGCACATAAATATTACACATGTCTGAATATTTACATTATCGAAAAATGTCATGCATTTGATTATGTATTTACTTAAACACATAGAAGTTGCTTTTTCATGGTGTCTAAGCATTCTGAGAATCCAGAGAATAAATGTCAATGAAATACATAAATGATCAAAAGAACAAAATAAAATTTCACAATAACCAGGACAGATAATACTAGAAAAAGTGAAGAATTGTAAATGTACAAAAACAAAAAAGCAGTGTAGGACCAACAAATAAGAGAACAAGATGGAAATGATAGGCATACTGAAACTATTATGAAAGAGCGCAGCATGAAATGCATTTCATATATATCATTTTATTTACATTTGTGTGTATGTATGTATATGTCTATCGTACATACCATATAACATTCAAATATAACACAACATGAAATATATTTCAACCACAAATACTGTAATACAACACATGGAGTACCAGAAGGTAACACACTAGAAACAATTCAGTAAAATTGCACTAATTACTGAGATTAGCCAGAATATCGTTCTCTGTGTGGAGCAGTGAGTACCTGAAAATTTGAACCAGTTTTTATGTTGATTTTCAGGTTAAATTTGCTGTATGATTTTTTTAACTTAATTTATCTTACACATTTCTTGTTTCCACGAAGATACCATCCCATCATAGTCACCACTAAGCTTTAGGAAATATGATTCAGCAAAAGATAGTCAACTGTTAGCTACATAATAGTTGCCTCATGTAAAACAAATGAATACTTTGGAACAGGGTTTTTTGAAAGGATATGCTCTTTGTGCAGTCAACCATGGGGTTATCCCAACATGCTCTCTGATGCCATGAGAGACAGGCCTACATTTTATGGGATAATTCAGGGGGAAAACCCCCAAGAATAGGCTCAGCTGTTATACACTACAGTAATGAATAGCAGTACCTCAAGAACTACGTGCCTTTTAGAAAGAACAAAGGATAGATGATCTTTCCTCTGAAACACTCTTATAACGATAAACGGGTTAAAAGAAATAGTATCTAAGAAGAAAATCATGTGCTATAAATCTGCCTAAAACAGAGTCCTGGGGACAGAAGTTTCCACGGTTAATAAAACAAAAATAAATTGAATCATCATTTAAAAAAGCGAGACCACTCAACTTCCAACTCTTATGTTTGTTTGCCAGTAGAAAACAACCTAGAATGTCTCTTTCCTACACAAATATCCTTATTATCTAATTCAAATTAAGTGTGTTTTAAAAATAAGTTTGATTATCACTTGTAGGTAAGAAAACTAAATTTAAATGTGCTAATATTTTAGTTATATAAGGAACTGCCACTGAACCTGAGGAAAACTGCTATTTTATTGTACCTATTAAAAAGGCAGTATGTTTTTAATAAGTTGATTTTCTCTTGTATGAATTCCCCTTTTGGATCTGCCAATGAAATTATAAAATTGTGACTGCGATTTTTAATTAAAACTGAGCACTGGAAATAAAAATGGCTTTGAAGACTAGTATTCAAAACTGAGCTTTGAGGTAAGAAAAAACAGTTTTGTCCACCGGTTTCCCCTCCCCATTTAACGCCAAAATATTTCTTTACTCAACAAAAATGACAACAGTATACTGGAATATACATCTTGGAATTGGAACAAAGCACCTGAAAGCTCAAAAGCTGTAATTCATGAGTTGATGTACATTTCATTGACTTTTATATTTCTAAGTAACTCCTCCTCTTTGAAATAAATACAAACAAAAGCTATCTCCGTAGATAAGAAATGCTAGAAGCCATGGGCCATGGATAGTATTTATAGCTGAAGTGAAGGCAAAACTGCCAAGGGGGAGACAAGGATATTAAAACACTGCATTTAATATCACATCTCATTTCTTGTCACAATGACCCCACATTTTCCCTACTACCCTGCAGAATGCACAGTCTCCCATCTCCTCCCCCAAAACACTTAAATCACCACTAGGGTTAAAGACATCGTAGAGGTCAAACTTTCTGTCATGGTCCAGAAGGGAGAAAATAGGACACCAAGTCAAACTAAAAATTGAACCAGAAGAAGAAAATGATTTTTTGTTCTATTTGTATTTCATCTTTTTGTTCCTGGTCATTTTGGCTTAACAGAAGAAAAGATAGAAAGAAATGTACAGTGAGAGGTGGGGAAGGTAATGGAAAATGTGATTACACAACCAAAATAACTTACTACTGGACTCCTGCTGATTATGTCAGAATGAACAAATTGTGTACAAATGGAAAAAAATTTAAATAAAAATCCCTAAAATTCGGGGGACAGGGGAGCGGACAATTATGGACTAAAAGTCTTAAAGCAAAACAAATATAAAAACTATATGGAGTAGCGAAGAAAAAAGTTGTTTCTATTTCTCATGATAAAACTAAAAAGTGCTGGCTTGTAAAACTGTCATAATGGGATATTGGAAGACTTCAAAGCACTTAATATCGTTTAGTGGTTTTCATTTAATGTTTTGCAACAACATTTAATACTCATACCAGGGTTTTTACTGCCTTTTTTTCTGGAATGAATACATAATTCTTTCTCAAAGAATGTTTAAGCTCAACTCAGGGGATTCAAAAAAAAAAATTTATAATCATTATCATGGATTTAGCTGCATTGATAATTAACTTGGAGCTAGTTTTTGAATTGCCATTAATACCAGAGTTGGAGATCATATGAGTCTTCCTTCAAATCAAAAGAGCCAAATGCATAGAAAAACAACCACAGGCGTTATCAGGAAGTAATAATTACCACCACAACCATACCCAGTGTGCATGCATCATTCATCTTTTCCTTACACTAGGTTTAGTGGCTTTTGTTTTAAAAACTACAATTTGATGGAGTAAAAGTTACACCTTTCGCCAACCAGCATGTACTTTGGGTTAAAGATATCCTAGCATCGTGTTTCATGGCAGTGCTTGAACTCTGCATGCTGAACTCTACACAGGTGAGAACAGAGGAAACCCAAATCCTCTCTATAGTCACAGATTTCAAACTCATGTGATCCCAGAAACAAAATGAAAAATCTCTAGCTTCACTAAATGCCATCAGCACATCAAAAGATGTCTCCAGAAATCTGGACAAAATGAGACTGATTTGTTCCCAGGACTAATTTCAAACACTCTTCTTGTTTGAATGGTCAGAAAAAAACAAAACAACAACAACCAAAAAAAAAAAAACCCACCATTAAGTTAAAAAATCAAAGAGTAAATGTTCAAATTTACATTTTCATTCCTTCTGTCATTGAAATCCCTTCCTTTCTGTCCTCTGGATAGAGTTTCTATCACTCTGTAATAGTGTAGATTAATCTTTGGTGCTTTTTTAGCTAGAGTTATCAGTTGATTATTTCCCAAAGTGTGGGACTCATAGCACCAGTGAGCCATGAAACAACATGAGGTGGTTTACAGAAGGTGAGGGACACACGAAAGGAAAATAGCTGTTTCGACATAAAGGGATAAGTGACAAAGAATGCTAACAGTGGTCCAGGAAGCTTCCGAGAAGTGACATTTACGCTGAGCCCTACAAGAGAACAGGAGGTTTTTCAGAAGAAGGAAAGGAGCTAAAAGTGTGTTCCAGCCTATGGAAACATTGCAAACAAAGTTTGGGAGGCAAGAAAAAGTTCTGGAAACAGCTGGATCTCAAAGACCTACACAGAGGCCCTCTCATGGACGAGGTAACCATCAGGCAATAAACCAGAGCAAAAGGAATAACCTAGAGAGATGGACACAATTAGACAAGAAAAACTCCAAGACATTTTTTCCCTTCCATCCTGAAATGCTAAAACTGCAGTCATATCTGAGAGCTTAGTAATATTCAGTAATCCTTATTGATACAAATGTTTTTACTTTTCAGTTCCAATAGAAATGGCATAAATAACTCACCAACTATCAAGATGATTGTTCTTTAGAGAAAAAAAAAACCAACTTCTAAGGAGCCTTCATTATTTCTTTGTTCCTTGAGAAGAAATAAGCTTTGTAGCACATGAATGACCATTTTGTATAAAATGACCTTCTGCCTGAAAGCTGCAAAGATTGCTTCGGCTTTAAAAACAGCAAACATCTCAAAGTGGATTCTAAAAACTAATCTATAAAATTTCCAGAGAAAGCAGGTAACAGAACAATAGAGCAAACACATCTTGTGTGTATGCGAGGAGCTCTCTTCCCTCTTTCTGTCTGCTTCAGATTGCATGAGGTTATCCCAGTCTTTTAGGACAAAATAAGCCTGGAGTTTACATCAGAAGACAGGACCACAATCAATAACCAACTATCGTTTCCACAGGAGAGACCTGTTATCAATTTCAGGCTGATTAAATTAATACCTGTTATCAACGTGAATGGCCTATTTCCAAATGAAAGCCATCTAATCTAGTCTTACATCTAAGGCTACCATTGCCAATGTGCAACATTTGCAGAGCTACTGAAGATGGAAGCAACCAAACATTGCTCAAAGGGATGCTCATGGCCCAAGGCAGCTGGGGAGGAGATAGGAAGAGAAGTCAACCTTATCTTTCAGCCCGAGTAATTTGTCCAAGTGATTCAGCATTTTAAAGAACGGTCTTCTGATTATGTAACCCTCCTGGGAGTGGTTTAGAGTTGATTATCAAAATCAAGGCCATTTAACCATAAACCTTGTAAAGTTTCCTCAGGACCCTTCAGTTCTGAGATGTCTGAACTAATTCCTTTGTGGGCAATAGAACTGTCAAGAACTTCCCAAGAGGGTAGTCAGGATGGACAAGACTATGAATATGACATTATGTCAGTTTGAGGATAAATATTTGTTTTACACACTGGAAATCATCTATCACTGAGGGCTCTGACAGTGGTGAATAAAATTCTGTTCTAACCTTTACTTACATCCTCTCCAGGACCTACGCAGAGATTTTTGACTGGAACCCACAATAGGCAGAGTTTTGAAGGTATTGTCCATTTAGCTATGGAAGATGAGAACATCTGCCTAAAATAAGATAGATAAGATAAGGCACAGCCAAGTGAAGAAGATGAGCATGTTGGTGAGATAGTCTGTCCTACAGAGAGCTTCCATTTCTGGTGGCAACAAGTTCCCATCACTTTTGTTCAGTTTAGTTTGACAAGTATTTTTGGAGAACCTACTAAGTAACCAGAACAGCAACAGGAACTAAGGGGGACACCAAGACTCATCATGGAGTCTTGGCTCTCAAGCAGCTTTTGGTATTTTAAGCACTATGGTCCCGGTGAATCAGAACAGTCTCAGAGCCCAAGGACAAGGGTTGGAATCAGGTCATCCTACTCACCAGCTGCTTGACTCTGGGAAAATTTTACCTTCCCTGAATCTCGATTTTCTTATCGGATGAACTGAAAAAATATCATCGTTAGTCTACACCTATGTGTGTGAATTTCATGAGAATGTACACACAAAACATTTCCTAAAGGGTTCCACACAAGTGTAAGATATTATTGTGACAGAGCAGGGGAAGAGATGAGATTTTCCAGCATAAACAGCTTGATTGGAACAAGGAAACTTCACAGAGTCTGTGCCTGCCACAGTTGGCTGTCATATGGGGAGCACTTGGAACAACTCGAGTTCACAGTTACATGGAGGTTATGTGAAAGTGAATTCTGCTGCCAAGGAAAGGCCTCCACACCTTGTGTTCTCAAACACGGGGCTATGCACCTGCTCCTTAAGGACTGGTGTGCAGAATCCACCACTCTCTTTCAGCTTCAGCAGCAAAATCTGTGATCACTGAGGCTGAAAATGGAATGAGGCAAGGGCCTTTATCGAAAGGTTTGACTGATGTCCTCAGAATGGCACAATCACAGAAATTAAGCTGTTTGCCAAAGCCAGCTCCTTTGATGAATGGCACTGTGAGACATGGAACAGGACAGAGTGTGGCAGGATGGCAAGTGTGGCAGGCAGTTCCCAGCCCTGGGGCCCCAACCATGGCCAGCAAAGGAAAACTACCTTTCTCCTTGAACTTGGAAAAATGTGGAACAATTCCCATGTTCACTCACACTTTATCTACTCAAAACGGATTTTTATGTAAATTTGATACAGGAAAAAAATCTATTTCAATTTCCGTTATATGCTTTCCTTCTATGCATCCATCCAGATGTTTACCAGGTAACTTCAGGTTGGGAGAGAACCACCATGTTGGTCCAGAGAGCAAGCTCTGGAGTCAGACAGCCTGACTTGGAATCTTGGCTCCAGCTACTTAATGAGAATACTCTGGGCAAAAGTTCTTAAAACATAGTAAATGTCCATCAATGTTAGCTCTTCTGACTGTCAATGAAAATGACAATGGCAGGTACGTGAGAAGCATCATGCTAGAGGCTCAGGCCATGAAGCTCACCTATACTCTCAAAGCTCAGTTGGGAGGAGAAGCAAGAAATAAGACAATGTGGCCTGGGCTATCACAGGAGGTGGTATAAGGTGATAACAGTGAACAGTTAGTGGGTTTCCCGCTTCCTATGGTAGTGCCAAACTGTTCTAAGTGCTTCAGTCAATTAATCCAGTTAAATACTCACCACCATTCTGTACAGGAAAGCACAGATAGCATCCCAACTTGACACATGGGGAAACCAAAGAGCAGGGAGGTTCAAGTGTTATGAAAACTCAAGGAAAGGAGCAGATAACCCTGTCAGGGCCCGGGGCCCCAGTGTGGGGACGGTCTCACAACTGACGTGACAGTGAGCCTGAGTTAAAGGATGAGTGGGGGTCAGCCAAGTGGCCAAGCAAAATGATAGCAGAACAAACATCAAAGGCTCCAGGTAGAAGTCTCATGTGTCTACAGAGTAGCAGGTGGTTTGGGATGGGGAAGGTCAGCGGTGTTGGGGGCAAAGGTGCTAAAAGGGGGGCCAGTGAGGTTCAGATGAGCAAGGGCCAGGAACAAGGCGAAGGGAGACCACGTCCTGTGCACAGTGGGGATGGGAGCTGAAGTCTGATGGGCATAAAAGTGACATGATCAGTTCTGAAACTTCAGTCATCTTTAAATTAATCTGGTAGCAGTGTTAAAAAATAAATACAAAGAGATAAACCTGAAACAAAGAGAGGCTGGAGCAGGGAAACCACTCGCTTGAATGCCCCTCATTCCACAAATCTCCGAATCCGTCAGTGAGTCCTACAGGCAATCCCTCCAGAAATGCCCCATGTTTTTCCACCTGTATCATCACCTTGCCTGTTCCCTGTTACAACCCTAAGCAGAGCCACAGCTTTCTCCCCGCGGAATCCCCACACTCCAACAGGTCTTCAGCTTCCGCTCCATGCCCTACAGTCCATTCTCTACACAACTGCCATAAGGAGCCTTTCAAGAATAATTCTGACGTTGTTTGCCTTTTGAGACCCTCCAGTGACTTCCCGTCAATGGTGACCATGACACACATGTCCCGTGATCCGGCCCTGCACCCTCAGCTCATCCCCTCCCCTACAGGCAGCAGACTCCCGGACATCTTTCTGGTCCCAGACCACCATGTACTTGTCTCTTCCACTCCTACTGTTTTCTTGGCCTAGAATGTTCTTTTCCCAGATCCTCAGATGTTTGCCCCACCCCTTATCATTCATTCTGCTGCTTAAATGACTCCTCCTTTAAGATTCAATCCCCATGCCACCTCCAATAAAACAGCAACTTGCTTCACGCTAAAATAGTACCAAGAACACGACCGATGCTCCAAATGTTAACGGTATCGTGTGTGTTCCAGGGACTGTGTTTGGTTGGGAATATAAATGTTATAAGATGCATCTCCTTCCTTTGAGGATGTTACAGTCTAGGGAGGGAAATCAACCAACAGAACCACAACTCAATGTGATAAAAGTCCCAAGAGGAGGAAGCAAGGGATACTACGGACGCGCACTGACGGGTCAACTAGACCTGGCTTACGGGGGCACATGGAGGCGTCTCATCGATGTTGACACCTGAATGACATGAGCTAGCCCAGAAAACTGAGGAAGAACATTCCAGGATAAGGAAACTGCAAGTGAAAGGCCCAAAGGCAAAAGAGAACATGATACAGCCAGGCAATTACAGGTAGTTTCGTGCATCGCGTAGGGGTGGGAAATAAGGAGGCTGGAGAGTTTTAAGCAGTTAAATATTATTAAAGTTATCTAGACTTTTAAAATTGTCAAAAGGTAATCTAAGGCAATAAAGAGAAAGACTGCAGAGAAGGCATGCTAAAGCTCTTTAGGAAAGAGAACCTGCAAGACTCAGAGGCCAACAGGACTTAGAAAATGAGGGTGAAAGTGGAGTAAAGGTAATTAGCTCTGGTGCTATTAACCACTACCCAGTAGTGCCCCCAGGAGATATCCAAGGATGGTGAGAGGCAGCTGGAGCTCAGGAGGAACATCTGAGAAAATAAAGGTAGGCAGGTGCTGCAAAATATCACCGTAAGACCCAGTAATACAATGACAGCCAATCCGGTGATTAAGGGTATGCGTTGGATGGTGCCTGTTGATTTTCAGCACCATGTAAGCTGCCCTTCTACAGCACGAGCTGGAAGCCTACATGCTACATGTTCTAGAGCTCTCTGCCAGCATGGCTTCATGTTAGATTTGTGAGCGATCTGCAAGGCAAGAAGAGGAGACGCCAACATTCTCCAGCTGAAGCTTGGCCAAGTATGTGGGCATTTGCAGATGACAGGTGTCTTGTGCCAGAGTCCTCCAGATGCCCTCGTGAGAATTACCCACTGTGCCTGCAGACAGCTGAGGCCACTGGTGGTGACTCCCTGTGACCTGGGCACTTCCTGAATCTATAAACTTGGGCAGCATCTTCCCTGGGCCTCATGTTCCCAGTTCTCCCAACTATCAAATGAGCTTTAAATTCCCGATATTAAATCCCTGCCCACTTGGAACACCCAAAAGGTGTTTTGCTTTTCTGATCAAACCTGACGGGGTGAGCCAAAGGGTGACTGTGTAATACCAGGTCAGAGCAGAAGTAGGGACAGGGCCAAAGTGCAGACAGCAGAGAAGTGGAAGTGACGGAAGTTTGGAAAAAGAAGTCTGGCCTCCTAAACCAAAAAACTTAGAAAAAAGGAAGGAGGAAGGTCAGGTGGTGGAAGGAGGAGGAAGGAGAGATTTGGGCCATAACAGGAAGGAAATGCAGAGTGAAGGAAGGCTTTAACATGCTCACATTAACAAAGCAGTAAGAAGAACTGTGCTAGGAAGCTCGCTGTAGGCCCAGCTCAGGATAGCTCTAGGATCCTTCCCAGGGGCCTGAAAGCCATTGGGTCCAGGTCTCCAATTCAAGGACCTCAAACTTAGACTTCCCACATTACCTCCTAAAGCGATTACAGGTAAAGTCCTATAGAAACCATAGCACTGGAAGGGGAAGTCATTTAAACGTGCATCCCTTTCCTGGACCTCACGCCTATGGTTAATTATCATTTTTCTTTACTGTATCCTTAATTTGCCCGGGAAGAGCTCAATTATATTGTATAGGCACTCTTTACAAAAACAAACAAATAAATATACAAAAATAAACAGTAATTTGTTAAATGTAAATATTTAAAATGTACCACAATTTTCAATGTTTTGTCATTTCTTAATTTTATAACATACTGAGGGCCTTGAAAAACAGAAAAGCCAAATGGCCTGGGCCTGGGTCTTCAGTTTTGAAGGGCCTGCAAAATAGGACCAAGCAGGCTTTTTATTGCTATCAGCTAAAAGCAACCACATGTATTTTGTGTCAAGCTTATTTCAGATGAAATCAAGAATGAATAATGAAAAATAAGACTGTTTCCAGGATCTTGTCCCCAAGCCTTTTATACAAGTCCCTTGCTTCAATGGCCTCCGAAAAGGCCCTCCCCTCCACAATGGAGAAATAAAATCCTGAAGCCAACACTCTGAACTTTGCTGATCTTTTCAAGAAAATGACTGCTTCAACTCAAAATGCAGGGTGGCAAGAGAACCTGCCCTGCTGACGTGATGCTCTGTGCGTGAGCTTTTGAATCCATAGGTTGCTGGGTAAACCAAGAGGCGGGTTCTGAAGTGTGTTATTACACTCACTTTTGGTTATTTTTCCCTTCTATTTCTCTTACTATGAAATGGACACACAGATGTTCCTTTTGCATGCAAGAAATGACATTTTCACCCTCTGGAACCAGACATAACATTTCTACATTTCCAAGGATGAGAACCTAGCTTAAAGGATAAAGCATCTCTAGCTCTTTTAATGCCCAGATAATGAACTGAAGTTACATATGAGGTTTGCATTTTGATTGAAAGTTATTCATATGCTTTACTCTCTCAGCTTCAACTCTATTTCTCTTCTGTCAACTCTTAATTATAACTTTATTTCAAAATGACAATGAAATAAGTAGATGTATGAACAAATGCTAGTGGTAAAAGAATTGAGGATTTTTTTTTTAATGAAGCACTGAATCCATTTTACATCAAAGTAAACTAGAGCAAAAACTTCACTTCCCTCAGGTGTCTATGTAATGGCTCATTTGTACGCCATGCCGGCTCCTAACATTCATCATTTTTCACACACCCCCCTCCACGTCACCCATGCCCTGCTGTCTGAACTCCTGTAACTTTCCGACGCTCTTACCGGACCAAACAAAATTGAGTCTTCATTTCAGCACAATGCACTGACACTCCATGTTCCCTTTTCTGTGAACACTTACCCTCTTCTTTTGCTATGAAACGGACACACAGAGAAGCAACAAATTCAACCAAATAAAATTTCCACTGCATGAATCAAAAGCAGGTAAATAAATATCAGTAACTCTACATCGTTTGAGCAAATTCATAAAATATATTTGGACTCTCGTGGTTTTTAAATTCCCTTACATTTCTGAAGGAGCACAATGATTGTGAGCAAATGAAGAGTCCTAGCAAGATATAGAAGACGGGAGTGAACATGATCAAGGTCCTTCTCTATGTCAGGCACTTTACCAATGTTTGTCCACTTCAGCCACACAATATGCCCTAGAGAGTTACCACATCCCCATTGCACAGATAAGAAACAGTCTCAAAGGGACACAGCGGCTGGGTTATGGAGCTAAGAATGGAACTCAAGGCACTCTCACTTGATTCAACTGTCATGAAGACTCAGCCCGTAGATGCCATAATGGACGCCCACGGGAGTGACACAGGACCTTCGAAACACGGCCATTAGCAGCTGCCTCAAATGATCCTTAAGAAAAGATATTTAAATCCAACATGCAAATAAATTGAGGCCATGACCTCTTGATTGAAGCCTGTCGTGAGCACTGTGCTTTCAAACCAGGTGTAAATCAAGGGGCAAAAGGGCTAGCTTGGAGGAAACTACACATTCTCATATCTTTTGCCCTGTGTCAGAAAGCACGCTTGCCATCTATTCACCCACCAAGAGAAAAGCAGACTGATGTTCTGCTCACAGCTTTCTTCCTGTCCTAAAAACATGGATGAAAATCTATCTTTGAAGAAAAAAGAAAACAATCTGAAAGCGGATGATTGTCTAATATCTCTCATGCCAAGTGGTCCTCCCTTTCAGGCCGGGAGACCACTTAGAGAACTTCCTGTCTCCATCTCCATGGCGACAGGAAGTTGGCACAAGAGTCAAGACCAAGCATTTCCTTTCTGATGCGCTGGGAGAGGTGGCAGCCTTATGTATTCTGATAGCAGCTCCTCAGCGGCCTCCTTTGAGGTCAAGTACAGCTCAGTCTCCACAGGGCACTGAGCAGAATCAGTTCAGTAGTGACGTACACATCAGCAGGGATACAGACAGCAAACAAGGAAGCAAGTGTATTAGATCACATCAGGTAAGAGTAAGTACCACGAAGATGATCATACAAGGAGACATGGTAGAGAGAGACAGGACACGCATACTTGGGTGGTCAGGAAAGGAATCCCTGCAAAGTCAATACCTGAATAAGAAGAAGAAGCCCAGGAGGGAGGAAGAGCTACCTGGAGGAAGAGCTTTCTGGGAAGAAGAGCAAGCAAAGGTCCTGAGATACTGGCTATTAAAACTGAACACGGGCCCACCAAAGGACCAGGCCGGGTATGTTCTGCTAGTTTAGGATTATTTGGATTTTAGAAACATAAAATGATACATACTCATGTATCACCTATTTGTTACAAATCATCCCCAGTGAGGGCTAGGGCAGCACCCCGTAATCAAATATTAATATTTCTGTAGTAAGACATAATTATTCACACTTAGAATAAAAATTATGCATATTCACATGTCAGTTCAGGTCGGGTTTTTCACCAAAGGAGTTATGAAAAGATTTTCAATGTTCAGAGCTTTCTAGATTTCAAAATTACAAAGTGGGCTTGTGAACCTACTGGGACTTGAAAAAAAATCAAATTGATAGAAGATTCTCAATCTTATGTTTGTTAGCAACAAAGTTTTTTCAGCCCTTTGGCTCAGCCACCACCTGGGCCAACAAATCATAAAATGAATGAGTAAGGACAGATCCAATAACCAGCAATGGGAGGATGGATCTTACGGAAGTGATGAAAATGCACACAGAATGTCATGTGCATAATCAGCACATTACGGTGACACACGCACAACTTGGTAACTCTACTAAAACCATTGAATTATACACCTAAAATGGTGAAGTGTATTGGATATTACAGCGCCATAAAGTGGTTAGAACAAACATCAACGGGAGAAACTCAGAAATGTGAATTAATGTACCAGTTTTCAAATGCAGAAATCTGCTTATGAATAATGTGATCATAGTTTCTCACAGTAAAAGTATTCCTAGTATTGTAAAATGATACAGCCACTTTGGAAAACAGTCTGGCAGGTCCTCAAAACATTCAACAGAGACTTAACATGCGACCTAGGAATTTCACTGGGTCACAAGAAAAATTATACACAAGAAAAATGAAAACCTATGACCGCACAAAACCTTATAAATGCTTGTAGCTGTGTTATTCATAATAGCCCAAACGTAGAAACAATCCAAATGCCATCAACTGATGAATGAATAAACAACACGTGATATATTCATGCAGTAGAACATTATTTGGCAATAAAAAGGAATGAAATACTGACACATGCTACACCATGGATGAAACTTGCGAATATCACACTAAGTGAAAGGTGTCAGGCACAAAAGACCACATATTGTATGATTTTTGTGTATGTGAAATGTCCAGAAGAGGCAAATAGAAACAGAAAGTAGATGAGAGGGTGTCTAGGGCTGGAGAGAATGGTGAGATTAAGGGCTGATGTCTAAAGGCATTGTGTTTCTTTTTGGGGTGATGAAAATATTCTAACATTAATTGTGGCTATGGTTGTACAACTGTAAATATACTAAAAAAACATTGAATTGTATACTTTAAATGGGTAAATGATATGGAACGTGAATTATATTTCAATAAAACTGTTACCAAAAACCAGATCTTCAGTATATTAGGATGAAAGTAAATATGTACTGTTGTCCCATGCTCCCCCAAGCACACGATGACTCGTTGGAGCCTGCCAACTTAGCACGTGCAACCTGTATTCATAGAATGCGACTTGGTGACCGCCAGTCACCATCAAAAGAGGGAAACTGCTCATCTGCCAACTGTGAGACTGGTCGAATCTGTGCAGAAATTTAAATCTGCTTTAAAGCATTACTTATTTACTTGGTTCTTAATTAGGATCTTTTTTGCACCTTCAGCACAACAGCCCATTCCATATTAACTAGCGGAATTGCTGTTACTTACAAGAACTGTGATTAGAAAAACTAAAAACACTAAATAAATATTATTGAGATAAGTGTAAGTTAAATATCTTAAAATGATTCCTAGAATGTGTTATACTGTGAATTTTCAATTGGTACAGTCTAAGAATTATGACTCTGATGGCATCTAGACTAATTCTAGGTCTAAGAGCTAACATACAAATAATGCTAATTAAAAACTTTCTCACTTCTTGGAAAGTAAACACCAAATGGAGGAAAAGATCATAGATTTGCCTCATTTTGGAAGGCTTATAACAATTTATTACTATTTATTTACACTCCACCACATTCCAAAAAGATTTGCCCATTGCTTGCACGCTACATCAAGAAAAAAACAAACAAAAAAACCCTCAATTATTAAATTAATTAAGAACATCTGATCTTAAGGGGCATGAAACCAATTAGCCAACAAATATTTATTAAGCATCCACTATACACAAAGAATGTCGCCTGGCACTGAAGGGAGCAACAAAATACTTTGACAGTCTCTGCCCTCTAGGAATTTGTAGTCACATCTAGAAATAATAAATTACTCTCCCCGATGCCGTTCGCCAGATTTCAAATAAGGGGTCTAGTTAATAAGAGGTGTAAGAGCCGAATGAAGGAGTGACGACTTCCCACACAGAGTCTAGGAAGAAAGAAGAGATGAATTTTAAACTAACTGTAAAAGGTGCCCAGAACATAGGTAGGTCCAGGGGAAAGAGGCCGATAGCTCGGGTGGAAAAGGTCAAGGTGTACTTTGGGAACAAAGGGCCCCAAGTCCAGGCAGAGAGCTAGTCTAGGTAAGGCCAGACAGCAGAACTGGGACCAGATAGGGTAAGCATAAGGACTGAACTTCATTCTAAATGATCTCAAAGAGGAAGCGACCCAGGGCAGTGAGAGCCTGGGGTCCACAGAGGATGGTGGCGGGACAGAAGAGATGCTGAGAAAGCACAGGCCTTGACGTGTCCCTCCGCCAGCTGCTTGGAGCAGTGTGTACATCACCGAACACCATGCAAAAGGCTCCCCCACATAGCCACGGCTCCCTGTCACTGTCACGTCTAATCACACTCACCAAAAATAAACTTAATCCTATTCTATACTGCTATTAATATCAAAACACCTCTATGTCATTCAATTATTTTACAAGTTTCTTAAAGAACAATGTTCCTTTGTAAAGTCTCAGGCCTGGGGGGGCGGGGGAAGAAAATCCTTTCGGTGACCTGCCATAGCCCTGAGATATTGATATGTTATATGTATACATCTCTGTGATTACTTCTATGATGGTAATTAAGCTTTCACCGTTTGGGAAGAAATGTAAGCCGGTTGATGAACACAGCAGAAAGGGTAGGTTAAAAGGGAACTACAAAATGGCTATCATCAATAAATCAACAAACAACAAGTGCTGGCACGGATGTGGAGAAAAGGGAACGCTTGTGCACTGTTGGTGGGATTGCAGATTGGTGCAGCCACTATGGAAAACAGTATGGAGGTATCTCAAAAATCTGAAAATGGAACTACCCTATGATCCAGTAATTCCACTCCTAGGTATCTATCCAGAGAAATCCAAAACTCCAATTCAAAAATCTTTATGCACTCCTATGTTTATTGCAGCACTATACACAATAGCTAAGACATGGAAACAACCAAAATGCCCATCGGTAGATGACTGGATTAAGAAACTGTGGTACATTTATACAATGGAGTATTACGCAGCCATAAAGAAGAAAGAAATCTTACCATTTGCAACAACAACATGGATGGACCTAGAGAACATTACGTTAAGTGAAATAAGTCAGACAGAGAAAGATAAGTATCACATGATCTCACTTATATGCGGAATCTAAAGAAAAGAATAAGTGAATGAACTAATCAGAAACAGTTTTGGAGACAGAGGAAAAACTGAGGGTTGCTAGATGGGCGGGAGGGGTGGGGGGTCGGGGGGGAGGGTGAGGGGATTGGAGGGCAGTCGGTGACCACAGGATGGCCGCGGGGTTTTGAAAATTAATCTGGGGAATGTAATTTAGTGGTTACCAGAGGGTAAGAGGGGTGGGGGGTGGGAGATGAGAGTAAGGGGGATCAAATATATGGTGATGGAAGGAGAACTGACTCTGGGTGGTGAACACACAATGAGATTTATAGATGATGTAATACAGAATTGTACACCTGAAATCTATGTAATTTTACTAACAATTGTCACCCCAATAAATTAAAAAAAAAAGGGAACCACACCTCCAAATATTAGCTTGCTTCAGGAGACATAGTTCATTATTAAACTGATTATGTCATTATTTGCTGGTTATGTGTCGGTTTGGTCACATTTGCTGATTATGTCATATTTGCCGGTTATGAAAATGAAATTTTATGTGAACCAGAGGAGATCAGTGACTTAACGTGGGTTTTCTCTCCATCTCTGTCTCTCTCCCTTTGTCTCTCTCTCTCTCTCTCAGAAGAAGGTGAGTTCAACCATTATTTATTAACCAAAGATTAATAAGACACAACCCTTCTTCTTGAAGATTGTACAAAATAATAAAAAAGACAGATATGTATCCAAATAACTACTATTTGAGATGATGAGTATTATAGATAACTCAGAATTGGTAACTTTACATAAGCATTAAAATGATAACTGTTAATAAGTCAAAACAAGCATATCAACTTGTGCCTATATATTCTAACAAAATCTTGCTTCTTATATAATTTCCCTCATTTACCACCATGTCTTTAAGACAAAGCACTGAACTTACACCGTATAATAAATCATAGCTTTTAATTTTCAGGTACTCAATGAAAACCATCAATAGTGCAGCCTGCTTTGCTGATAACTAATAAGCAACAGCCAGACAGTAGATGGTGAATCATAGGACGGATCAATATCAGAGGTCAAGGTGCGTAGGCATCTAAACCATGCAGACGGTAGGAAACGTTTTACAAGGTCAGGAACAAGGAGAGAGCAAAAAAGTGTCCCAAAGTCCAAAGGGACCAGTAGGAGCACCCAGGACACTCAGGGAAAACATGATGCTGGAGCAAGATCCTGGCCCAATTAAGGTCAATCTATGTGGGAAGACAAGTTGGCGTGGTTTATTTAAAAAGGGACTCCTGCAAAACTCGGATGAGCTCTTCTGGGCACTGAGTTAGGGGGCAGAGTGTGTGGTCCGGGCTTTTTCAAGCCTATACTTCTCTCTTGCCTTAATCCCCTGGAACGGTGTTTTTACCATTCTCAGATGGGTTCCATTCCCTCGGACCCCTGCACTCCCTTTAACTAGGGACATTTGATAGCTGCTTCTTGTGATTATGTGATGGACTGTCAGAAGTAGACTCATCAACTTCCCTTTCTCTAAAGGCTGGCTCTCACGGAAGCCACTCAGGGCTGGAAATAACATCTCTGGGGACAATAAAGTGGGAGCACCTCAAACAAGATAGGGACACTTGAGTACTGATAGCCAGAGAATCCCAGTATCCACAGCAGGTTGGGAGCAGAGCTGACATCCACAGGAGTTGTCCACCCATTGGTAATTTAATTGTTTTTAAAGAAATGTCTTCCTTGTTGGAGGATCAAGTAAGTGAGTCCATTGAATAAAATTTAGTGGGTGGTGGGGGGAGAACAACTCTAAGCAATCTGACTGGACAGCTGTTGGAGTAGAAAATTATCAGAAAAGTAAGTTGGTACTAAGAGAATTAGACTTGGCAGTTTATCAAATGTGAATAAGGGAGGATGGATGAATTCTAAGTCAATAACCATTTTATCATTCCTAACAACTTGCACCTGGCAGGTGCCTGGATGCCAGCCAAGGCATTTACTTGCAAAATACGTTTGCTTTGTCTCCTGCTTTCTTTGCTCTTGCTTTGTATTTGTAGTACCCTTCTGTTTTTGAGGTTGCTTTTCTTTTTACCAGCATTGTAGCCTCTTGTAAGAATCTTAACCATAATTGCAAAGATCATTTGAGACAATACAAATATGTATAGAGTTAAACAAGCAGCTGCTTTTTTCTCATCAAGAGACATCTGGAAAAAGAAGGAAAGTTAAGAAAAGCCGAGTCCAAATCCAGGAACCATGTCTACTGAATATTTAAGCCGGTGGTTTCCAAGGTGAAACGCATAGGCCCTTCTCAAAGATTTCTCTCCTAGTTTTTCAGTTGTATCAAAAAGCCTTACTCTACTTTATGGGCAAAGTGCCTAAATCGTTTCAAAAAATAATCTAGTACATATGTGGAGCTGGCATATCTCCTGTGAATCCAATTTAAGCTCCTAATCTTTGCATCCTAATGGGTTTATACATTTTTCTGACGAGGGGGAAAAATGTATTTTACGTTTGCTTTCCAAGTTTCAGAGAAAACTATTTTCTAGCCTCAAGGTTATTAATCCTCAAAAGGAAAGCCCAACTCTTCCTTCATTTTGAGAAGTTATCTAGATAAAGTGCAGAGCAGCGGGGAAAGTGAGTCCTGTGCCATAATCACTGTGCATCACGTGTTATCCAAACCAACAGCAAGCAGGTGTGTGTTTTCCACATGCGATGCTCTGGCTAAACTCCTCTCATCCCTAACCAGGAGCTCCTACTCCTCCTTCAACACCCTCATCAAATCTCCTCTGTTCTGTGAAATCTTTGTTGAACACTCCACAGCAGAATAAATGGCTCTTACTCTGGGGTCCCAGAATCCTTTCACTGGACTATCTGACAAATCTGTACGGAGCTTCATCTGTACTGTATCGTGGACGTCAGCCACAGAACTGGCCCTCCCCCCCTTGTATCCCTGGGTACCTAGGACTTACCCACAGCTGTATGCTCAGGGTGTAGGTGAGCATTCTGTGATGGTGCTCCGTCAGTGTCAGTTCAACAGTGAATAACCCTTCCCATCTTTCCCTGGCCCACCCCTCTTCTATTACTGTGAACTCTGGGATAATAGATGGCCCATTCACCTGGGTTCTTCCAACTTCTGGCACATAGTAATTACTCAGTCATGTATGAGTGAATGAAGGAAGGAAGGAATGAAAACACATAAAAGCAAACAGTCTCCACCAAGCATTCAACACATTTGTTGAATTATTGGTTCCCTCTTCAGAACTTCTTTATCTGCTTATCCCTCCTTGTCATCTATATTTTCTGCCTTGTATTCTATAGATTTATAGATTTTATCTCCTGGAATAGAAAGCCCCTAAGGTCTAGAGCTTGCTCGATTGCTCAGTGCCCATACTGGAGCATATTAAGCCCAGAAGTCATTCAGATGTCAGATGACTAAATAAGTATATGAGGTCACAGGATATCTGAGGTGGCCCCACTGCACTCAAGGAAGAAAGTCCAACTCGTGAGCCACATTAAGGATTCAACATCATAAATTGGTGAGTTGAGTTCAGGTTTCAGAAACACAAGTGTCACTATCTCCAGACCACAAATCTCAGTGACTGCTGCCAACCATGTCATTTCCTCCATTTCTCTCCTATCAGACAGAAAAGACACAAAATTTGTCTCCAACCTACTATAGAAAATAAAGGGAAATGCATGAGATTGTATATATTAAGAAATCCAAGTTTCTCTGACAAGAGGAGTTCAATATATTATTAGTCAAATATAATGCTTAGAAAAGCTAAATATGATTATTTACTTGATGGTTATTCACTGCTGTCAAAAACGCAACTTTTCATTCACCACCTTCCTCATTCCGCTTCCTCGCACTTATTTTTAGTTGAGAACAAAGGCAGTCTATGAATTACAATCCATATTGTAATAGACAGCTGAAGAGAGTCACTGTAATCAAGCAAAAAATAATCAATATTGGAAAACAATCGTCTCACTCCAAAAGTCTAAAATTGTTATCTAATTGGCTTTTTTCCATTTACCATCCTTTTTTATTCACAACTTTTTTTTTAGACTGAAGAAGTAACATGACCTACATGTGTTAAGAGGAAAGGAAATCATTTAAGTAGCAGTAAATGAGATACGATTATCACAATTTAATATAAAATTGCCGTCCATCATTTAAACAATTTGATCTGTGTCAGGAACAGGAAATTTCCATAGACATTCTTAAAGACTACAAACATTTTTCAAGCTATCAAATTAAGAGACACAGAAATAATTAGATGTTGCCCAAGGTCTTTCAATTCTGAAGGGAGAGATTTTTCAGGAAGATAAAATTGTGTGTCACTGTTGTTTTAATATTTGGTCTTAATGAAAACAGGGCCATGTTTCAGACAATGATTGAGTTACAAAGTGTCAAAAAGGTCTTCACTAATTATTTTTTTAGGTAGCTAATCAACATTTCCTACATGCAGAGAATGTTAATGTGCCCTCTTGAGGTCTACACATGGCTCGATTTCAAAGGCATCCTGCAGTATGTGCCCAGCCCATCCTCCCCCTCTCTGAGACCTAAGGGGGCCCAGCTACCATATTGTACTAATCAACCTTTCCTCGAGCAGGAATATGTGACTGAACTGGGCTCCTCAGGTACTCTTCCCTAAGAATTTGGAATTGGCGGCTGGGACTTGCATCAGTCTCTATGTGACATTAGAAGTAAGACATGTGAACTTGGAAAAGGGGTTCGAGCCACGGTCAACCAGAGTGCCCAGAAACCCAGAGAAAGCCAGGGTGCTGAGAGGAGAATGCAGGGGGAGGTGCAGAAGCAGAGGTGAAAGGCTGAGGGTGGCTCCTCAGCCCCTGGTCACTGCCTGACCCCAACCTCTCTCTATCCATCACACACCTCTGTTGCTTCACCATCAAATCCTCACGTTTACCAGCACTGTTTCCTGTGGGTGTTGGCGCCTTGTCACCAAAAGAACCTTGAGACAACCTTTACAACCAACCCTGACTACTTGGAAAGCCAGCAAGACAGCTTCTCCATAAACTTTAAAAAACAACGACACAGCAATGACCATCAGGGGCTTCTGAATACTCTGATTCAAAAGGCACCCCCAAATCCTTGGAAATTCAGTTCGAGCATTTTCAGGCTTCACTTAGCAAGAAACACTGTATAAGAGCAGCTGGCAAGAAAGAGCGGTCAGAGAGCTCAGCCATTATTTTAACACAGGAAGCCAACGTGTCTCATCCCTAGGTAGATTCTATTCTCAGCTCTGGAGCGAGAGGCATTGGGACCCCATTCTAGACAGCAGGGCCGACAAAATGCCCTCCACACCAGGACTCCTCACCCTGTATTTAAGTGGTCAAAGGGCCTAATTCCTTTTTGTTTTGGTTTGGTTTGGGTTTTACCCTGTTGTGTGTGCATTTTCCAATCCACCAGTCCAATAACTTTTATAAAACAAAAAAGTATAGTGTGCTTCATGTCACAGCAATGGCATGTTGTTATAAATATCGGAACACTTGTTCTCAATTTCTATTCTTATCTCATGGCAATAAGAAGCAGTTCACGAACCAACACCAGCCTGTGAGTCACACTTTGAGGAGCTCCGGTCTACCCTGCAGCAATCGCCCTCCAGGACTGTTCAGTTGTCCCCACCCAACGCTTTCCTGAAGACACTGTGACAGCCCCCGGTAAATGGGGATGTAGGGCAGAATTCTACGACGGTTCCCCAAGATCCTAATTCTCTAGTCAGTAATATCCCTTTCCCTCGAGTGCAGACAGGGCTTGTGAATATGAAGGGGTAATCACTCCCTCAAGTAGGTTATGTTCTATAAGCAGAAAGGGGTGAGAGGCTTCACTGCTGGCGTTGAAGAAGCTGCCTTACTGTGAGAAAGCCACATGGCCAGGACCTGAGAGTGGCCTGTAGAAGCTGAGAACAACCACTAACCAACAGCCAGCAAGAAAATAGGGACCTCAGTCCTAGCACCACAAGGGACTGAGTTCTGTCAACAAGGTGAATGAGGCTGGAAGAGAAGCTGAGCCTCAAACGAAACTGCAGCCCCCGCCCACACTTTGGTTTCAGCCCAGTTAGCCTGAGCAGACAACCCAGCTGTGTTGTGCCGGGACCTCTGACCTACGGATAATAATAATCAACAGGTGCTGCTTTTCTTATGCAGCAATAGAAAACTAATACAGTGGTATATTACTAATTGTAGGGTTGTTACAAGGATTAAAAATCATTTATGGGAAGTGCTGAGCGTGTCGTAACTGTTCAGCTCACAGTAGCTGTTAGGCCCATGTTGATGACTAGTTTTCCTCATGCATGTAGGCCTACGAGCAATGAGTAAAGTATATGTACGTACAAGCATACACGTTCACATACATGAAATCCTAACAGAGTTCATAATCTTCCCACAGAGGACAGTCTGCCTATCATTTTGAAAAACTACACCTTACATCCCTTAGATCCCTCTCATATCTCTCTCTTTTGATCATTGTCATATGCCTGTGAAGCGAATACTATCATTTCCATTTCACCAGGGAAGACTCTGTGGCTCAGACTGACACAGCCAGTTGGCTCCTAGCAGAACCAGATAACAAGCCTTAGTCTATTTAAAATCTACAGCAGCCTTACTTTTAAATGTAAAGATGTCCTGGGCTGCCATAAGCTGCCTCCAACAGTTTCAAAAAATAAATTTTCATCATAGATGTCATTGATTATAATGTAGGTCTCCGTCCATCCTGAAATCGCAGGGTAAACCATATTTTCTGGTTCTCAAATGAAAATAAAAGAAATAAAGTGGATATTCCCATAAGTAAAATCCAAGAAGTTAAGTCAGGCCTAAAATCATCCTTCTTAGATGTTGCCTTTTGCAATGAGAATTAAAACCCAGACTGCCCACGCTGGGGATGTGAAGACGCACAGCGCATGGCTCAGACCTGCTCTGTTGGACCGGCGCATGATATTTAGAGCTTCTAGCCAGGTATGCAGTGTTTTCAATTTACTTCACAGGTTCCACATCAACTTTCGCACTTCATTTACAACCACCTATTTTATAAGCTGTGGAATTCTTTGCCAGTACTTAATTTTCTGTAAAAACAAATATTCAAATCATGATTGGATGTGAACATTTTCACTGGCATGTTTCACAGCTAAGAAACATTACCTTTTTATATTTTGTGTGCAGCTATCTGAAAGTATGGGATTCTTTTAAATACTTGCTAACACGTATAAAGTGACAAATATTAGCAATTCTTGTAGAATTGTTTTTACTACCTTTTGTAGACTCTCAAATACATCAGCACCAGTGAAACAATACATTTTCAAATTTTTTGGATAGCTTACGCATGAGACAAAATAAAATAAAATAAAATAAAAACATATACTGGGTGTTAGGCAGCCCAGGCCTTGAATGGACCACATAAATCTGGAATTGAATGGCTCCACTCTACCTTTTGGGGCAACCACATACTTTATCATCACAAGACTTTACATTATAAATGGTGTATAAATATATGTGCCCCAAGAAATATGTGTAGAAAGTTGCTCTCCAAGGGAGAGAGCAACAACGTCTGCCAGTATCAACAGTATGTAGAGGAAACTGGGCTCAGAGGAACCAGAAACTGCAGCTGGATTCCTATGGGGTTGTGACATAGCCTGAGGTTGTGCCAAGGGTAATGATGGATAGCTTACAGGGATTAAAATCGGAGGACACAAGTGGCCTCCCGATCCCCCGCAGGCTGGGTCCCACCAAGGGAGGGATAACAGCCCACCAGAGACGAAGGCAGGTCTTTAGTTTTCTTGGACCTTCGGAGCTAAAAAGGTCCATGATGATCCCAGGCTCTACCTCTTTCATTAAACATTCAAGTTAGAGCTGACTCCTAGAATTTGGTATTTGAGATTTTGTCTGTATATACATTTTTCTTCATCTGTTTGAAGAAACTGGAACAAAAAAAACCCAGGTAATTCTCTTACATTTGCTAATCCAATCAGGGGTCAGCAAAAGTTTCTATAAAGAGGCAAATGGTAAATATTTTTGGCTTTGCAGGCCACATGGTCTCTGCCTCAACTACCCAACTCTGTTGTTCTAGTGCAAAGACAACATGTGAAGGAGTGGGTGTGGCTGTGTTCCAATAAAACTTTATTCATAAAACCCAGATTTGGCCCATGGGCTCTCATTTGCTGACTCCTCAGTCTCTGATAACATAACTACAACCTCATAACTTTTGCATTGACGTAGCCCCTGGTTCTCCAATGGTGTTCTAACAGATGTCCTTCTTTCCACTCCATCCTCCACCTGCCACCAGATGTCTACAGCAGAGATCTAAGCACATCCCTCTCCTGTCAAACTTTAGGTGCCTCCGTAGCCTGGAGCAGTACCCCAAATCTATACCAGGCATTCTCTGGTATTAGTCCAGATAATCATGGGTGAGTTACACACAAAATGGTACTATCTTCAATATCATGTGTTTGAGAAATGCCAGCTTCAGCTTTGACAGAGTGATCGATTCCTTTACCACAGACCATGTGCGCTCCACACACTAATAGGCATCACGCAGCTATAAAGGAGCAAGAATCATTTCTGAACCATGTCTGACCGTGGAGCCCTTCATTTCCACAGAATACCACTCAGGACTTGTGTCTGGGGGATACACCTTAGGAAATACACCCACATGACTATAATCTAGCCCTCAGTTCCCATTCAGCATCTGCCAGGACCCTCCCAGAATATCCTCTACCCCACTCACTTGAGCTGTGGATCCTGTCACACTGCAACACACGCCACAACACAACCCGTGCCTGACAAATTCTATGCTGCAGGGACCAGCTCAATGTTTAAGCAGCCTCTCCCATGAAGTTTATCTCCCAGACTTTATGCCCAGAGAATATCTGAAATAATAACTCAATTATCCAGTGTTGGATTTATTCCTAACCTGATGGTGAGCAACATAATCCTGGAGGAAGTGATACTTCCCACTTGAACTCATGACCCTGAAGACTAATTGGAGAAGAGACTTTGAATCGTTCCCTATTAGTCTCCCGAATCTGATACAGTACATTGAGTGTATGAAAGGTGATTTCCTCAATAATGCATATGTGATGAATATACTAAATATATTCCCTCATTTCTTCCTTCACCCCATGTTATTTACTGGGGACTCCTCAGACAACAGACAGGGATGGTGGAGGGAAGGAGAGGAGGAAATTATCCTAAAACATGTCCAACAAATACCAAGTACAAACTATTAAAATTAATGATCGTATTTGCTTCCCAGACTTTCCCCATTACCTTTTGCCTTTCAATAACTGAATATTGGTCTTCTAGTTTGCTTCTGGTTGATACCCAATTTGCCGTGTTGTTGATTCATAGGTAATTTCACACTCTAACTACCAGAATAGGAATTACTGTACGCCAGTGCTGGAGGGAAAAACATGATCATTTTTCAGATAAGGAAACCACGGGCCAGCAGGGAGGTGTCTTGTCCCCGCAGCTCTCCCACGTTTGCTTCACATCTCAGGAGATTGTTCAAGGGCCATGAGATGCCCCTCTTATCTTTCCACAGGCTTCTGATTTTAAGTATCCTCAGGCTTTATCATCCTAATTTTACAGATGCTGAAACCAGGGCCAGGAGAAATTGATTGGCCTGTCCAAGTGAGTCACTTAAACACTGAATGTTAATGCCAAAATATCACAATCGGTCCTGCTTGCAGTTGTGGCCGCAAACGGAGAACATTTCCTTTACTTAAATGAAACCACATAGTCTTCTTTACAAAGAAACAAGGTAATGAATTCTGGATTCAGATATAAATAATGTTTTTTTAATAAATTCAATGGCAAAAAAGATATCAACCCTCTCCTTGCCATCCTTTATGTTTCTACAACATTTTATTTAAAAAAAAATAGATTTTATATTTCAGAGCAGCTTTAGGTTTACAGTAAAATTAATAGGAAAGTACAGAGAACTCCCAAAGACCACCTCACCCCCCACATTCAATTTCCCCTATTACTACCGTCTTGCATTAGTAAGCTAACATATATTACAACTGATGAGCCAATACATTATTAACTAACGTTCATAGTTTACATCAGGGTTCATTCTTTGGGTCGTACATTCTGTGGGTTTTGACACATATATAATGACATGCATCCATCATTACCGTGTCACACAGACAGTTTAACTGACCTAAAAACTCCCTGTATTCCACCTATTCATACCTCCCTTTCTCCAAACCGCTAGTAACCACTGATCATTTTACTATCTCTATAGTTTTGCTTTTGCCAGAATGTCATATAGCTGGAATTAGGCAATATGTATGTAGCCTTTCATACTGAGGTTTCTGAATCAAGAGTATGTGTCATTTCGGAAAGTGTTTTTGACAAACACTAAGGCTGCAGGAATGCTCTTTTTTCACTTATCAATATGCATTTAAAGTGCCTCCATGACTTTTCATAGCTTGATGGTTTTTGTTTTATCACTAAATAATATTCCATTGTCTGGACATACCACAGTTTTTCCATTCACCTATTAAAGGACATCTTGATTGCTTCCAAGTTTGGGCAATTATGAATAAAGCTTCTGTAAACATTCATGTGCAGGTTTTTGTGAAGACATAAGTTTTCAACTTATTTGAGTAAATACCAAGACGCACAATCCCTTGATTGTATGGTCAGAGTATGTTTAGTTTTGTAAGAAAAGACCAAACTGTCTTCCGAAGTGGCTGCACCATTTTGTGTTCCCCCCAGCAGTAAACCGGAGTTCCTGAAGCTCCCCATGCTCACCCTCATTTGATGTTGAGCCTGTTACATTTTTATAAATGATGTGCATGTGATCGCCTCACTTTACAACAGCTTTCACGGGCTCTACTGTTGTATTCCCAGGGTCAGGATCTGATGTTCTATATACCTGAATCCATATAATAATGATTTGTTTATTCCAGGGTTCTAAAGGGCTAATTGTACCCACTGACCACATCTCATTCAATTAATACATATTCATTAAGCGTCCCCTATGCACTGTGCAACATGGGGGCACTGAGGGCAGAGTAGTTAACAAAACATATGGTTCCTGCACTCACAGAGGTCACGGCATAGCGCAGACCGGAGAGTCAACTCCCACGGTCCGTCACATCAAGAGAAATCAAGGGTAAGGGAGGGCATGTGGTCACCTCTCCTGATGAGTCCTCAATCATGGCACCCCACAAGGAGGGGATCCTCTAGGATGACAAAACAAAGCACCTAAACTTCTCAAAACTGTGTCTTAGTAAAGTTGCCAGAAGAATTTGCTCTCCCAGAAAACCCAGGGAGAAAAGTGACACAGAGGGAAAATAAATAAGTGTGGGTAGAGGTTTCTGAATCAAGAGTATGTATCATTTCTGAAAGTGTTTTTGACAAACACGAAGGCTGCAGGAATGTTCTTTTTCTTTTATTAATACCACTGTTATGGACTTTATAGGTTCATATGGCCCATTTTCAATAAATTACACTAACAAAAATTATTTAATATTTTGGCGGGATATTCATTAGCATGTAATACTGAACACTCCTTCTATTTTAAGGTTACCATCCCACCTAGCTTCTATTCTTAAAGACTACTCATCGACTCTCCTGTGCTGGTAGCACCTCTGGGCCAGTCCGCATTATTTATAAAGGGTTTCACAGGAACAGAAACGTAGTGCCTAAGAGTGGCTGCCAAGACGTAAGTCCCCACGCTGTGTCAAGGTTAGACCTCGATGCCAATAAAGATTCATTAGGTACAAAAAACTGAATCAGCAGTGTCTTTGCAGTGACCTGAGCCCTCATGTTGGCGCAAAGCTCTAGAAGTTCTCAGCAAAGAAGAAAAATGAGACTAAAAGATAATTCACATACAGCATGACAAAGATAAAGAACAGCAGCCCTCACAAACAGGGATGACCAAAAAGGAACATTAAAATGACTTTAGAACCACCACCCCATGAGCTCATCTGAGGTTCCCTCCACGAGCTCTCTCTCTCTCTCGGGAATGACAGCCTACAATGCATTGACCATGGCCTTGCACAGAGCTGTCCAGATTGCATTCTGGTTGCTGCCCTCCATGTCTGGACATTGGGGAACAGTTATCCCAGAGCATTTCAGGAGGGGCCTCTGCTATTTGTAAGCAAATCAAACCAGGATCCAGACAATCCTTGGGAACCTCCAGATATCTGACTGACCAAGAACTGAGCAATTCCAAACTTCAGAGCAATTAAGGAGAGCAGAGCAGTGAACAGCGTAGCTATATGTGCACTTGTACAATGGAGTTTCCAGTATACCTACAGTGCATGAGGTGAAAGGTGTGTAAATCCAACGGGGCTCTTTTTCTCTCTGCCACATCTGTAGACTCTCCCCACTAACACGACTTACTATACCACCTAAATGTCAGTCCTTCCAAGCTTCCCCCTCCAGCCTGGATTCTTACCCTAGGCTTAAACCTTATAGTGCTAGTGGTGTTTTTAACATCTCCACTGACATGTCTGATAAACATCTCAAATTTAAGATGGCCAAAGTGGAAGTGAAGGCTGTAAAGTTAAATCTAGGAGTTATATGTTTCTCTTCTTCCCTCAACCCCTCCGGCACATACTGCCCTCTGGCCAACCTATGAGCAATTCCTGATGACTCTAACGTCAAACGTACCTTGACCGGAACTCTCTCCATCTCTACTGATACCCGATTTCTAGATTTCTTCATTGATGAATGTAAGAGCCGCCTAGCTGCCCTGTGTTTCCAGTCTTACCCCCTACACACTAGCCTCCACATAGCAGCTGGAATAACCTGAACATAAATCAGATCACATCTCTTACTGCTTGAAACCCTTCACTGGCCTCCAGTTGTACTTCAAGTAAAATCTATACTCCCAGCCCAAGCCTGCAAAGCTGTGTATAACCCAACCCCTGTCCATCGCTTCAATTTCGTACTTCTGGTCATGCAGATCCCACTGTCACACTGTCACATTTGTAGAGAGACTGACCCTTATCCCCAATCTAAAGAGATCACAATCCAATCACTCTCTCATACTGTGTTATTTTCATTCTCTGAAGTATACTTATCACTATTTTTCACACACACACACACACACACACACACACTTATAAAGTTTGTGTACAACAGTATCTCCACTACCCAGAAGTATACCCAGGACAGAAGAGGTCCTCAATAAACACTCAGGAAATATTTTATTGAAGAAATAGAAACTGATAAGCCATCACTCAGGTAAATCCAATATAGTCATCTTCCTCTCTAGTGTTGCAAATGATTTTTGTTTTTGTTATTGCTATTGAGTAAAAGATGGAGTAACCGGCTTACATTTATGGACCATGGTGTACAAAAGATGTGTATTAATGTCATTAAATATGAGAATCCCACTCAAAGTCAAGGAAAGGCATGTGAGAACCAAGTAGCCCGAGGGGTCCAGCAGACACGTCTTAGATCTCACATTCTAGCCTCTGAGAAGAATGACAAGTGAAATTAAATTTAATATTTAAATAGTTTTGCCCTTTTTTTCCCTGTTGGATGATTTTGCATGAGTTAAACTGTCTTTGCTGAGAATTAAAAGCATAGACAGAAAACCCTGAATGCACAATAGAGAGACTCAAAGACACTCAGGAGGGGCTCACAGATGGAAACCGCTGGAATCCCATTAAACTTGCAGCTCACTACAGCACTGTTTGTCATATTTTTATTATACTTGCAATTTTTTTCGTTTTTGGTTTTAGGCCTTAAAAAAAAAAGGTTCATACTTTAGAAGCTTTAAAGTAATGGAAACACTAGTCGTTGTTGACTTTTGTCCATGCCTCAAATTCAATTTAAAGAGATATCATCGGGGGGCTAAAAGGCCCTGTACTGCACTTAAAACAATAGTAAACGGGATCCCGTCTCCGTAATTCCCTGTGTGAGTGTGTTTGTGGCAGACTTATAAAGTGCACACCGATGCCAGTAATTCTAAGGAGAAAAATTCCTCCACTTCCAACACGCAATCCAAAGCAAACACTGCACAGCACGTATGGGTAAGTGTTGAGGGGCTGGAAGGCTGAGATTTATGTGCAAAGATGAAAAGACCCTGAGTGTGTATAGCTTGGCGAAAGAGACATGATAACTGCCCTTAAATATGTGACAAAGTAAACACCAAAGGGGAACAAAAATAATGGCCAAAGCTACACAAAGGAGGCAATTAGCGGTAATGGGAATCTTGGGCAAACACGATAAAAAGCCGTCCTGGCAGGAGGACTTTCTAGATGGAAGGATAGTTTTCTGGGACCAAGTACTACCCGCGGGGGTGTCTCCTGAGGCTCCCCACCTTGCCTGCCGCAAGGCTGGCTGGCCTTTCAGACCGGGTCATGATGGCAGTAAGCCCGAATCTGCGGGGAGGTGGCTTGGCCAGTCACTCGGGCATCTCATCCCCCACTCCACTGCCCTCCCTGAAGCCTGCCCGGGGGGGAGTGGAAGGTTTCCAAGGGGTCACTTCAGGTTCTGGGGTTGAGACTGGTGTTTTCATACATTACTCTGGTCCACTGCGTTACTGGTTCCCTTGTACGCACCAAAAAGCCCTGCCATTTATGACACCTTTGCTTAGAGCTGTGCTTCCCAAACTTGACTGATGATCAAAATCACCGTGAAGTGGCAACAGATGGTAAATTTATAAAAGTACCATCCAGGACCTCCCCACCCCCACACCTGCTGAACCAGGGCCATATGTCACTGGGACAGGGCAGAGGTGGGATTCAAACCTGCGTCAGTCTGGCTCCAAGACTGCACTCAGCTGCTAGTCACGGGCCTTAAAGAGATGGCTACCTTTCCCAACAATTTCAAATTTCAATCTACGTTTCTTTCCGAGTTACACAGGAATTCTGCTGCCCTCATTGTCCTGCTATTTCTGACTTTGAGAAAGCAGCTGTATCAGTAAGTTAACCTCTTGACTTAAGTGAGGTGACTAGAAAACCACCAGATTTATTGGCCAGAACTCAGGGATTTACTACCACAGTTATATCCCCCAAGCGTCTAGAAGTGACTGTTTCTAACTTTGATGGATATTTCCTTAGAATAAAGTACCACTGCATCCCTACCTATTCACATCTGAAAGTGAATATTTTGGGGGTGTATGGTAATTTCTGAAGTAAGCCTAAGTTGCTGGGTAGCCTTCAGAGTGGACTCCACTGTTGCCCAAGAGACCAGGAGGTGCCTAATGTGATTGGGAGGAGATTCTAAACATCTTAGTGGTTACTGCTTTCTTGTTTGTGATCTTTCCACACATTGGCTTATGGGTTGGTGACCCCATGAATTACAATCGACTTTCCCCAGGTTTATGTCTATGATTGGCATACACCAATTTATTCAGATTCAAATCACTTTACAGGTATTTACTGAATATCTTGCAGGAGTAATACTACTACTACTACGAGGAGTAGTAACAATAGCACAAACCACCCTCTTTAATTATACTGGACCCTGGGACTCTATCTTCACAATAATCCTCTGAAGTAGGTGCTACTATAACCTCTTTCTATAAATGGCTCAATAGTGCCTCATGGATATGAAGCAGCTTGCATGGTGAGGGGCAAAGAGGCAGCCAGACTAGAAATCAATTGTACATGCCATTCTCTCGCCCTTATGCTATGTGACCTTCTATCAAGCAAAGTGCAAGGGGATTATAAGAACAAAGGAGAATGCCCAACTCGTAAAGCACCTGTCATCAACTGGGAAATAAGAACAGCACGTGTATCCACGCATCAATGCACTACAGGCCGTCAAAAGCAAAGCACCAAGAGCCATGAGGACCGGGAGGAAGGAGACTTGCTGCCAGCTCTGAGAGAAGTGCAGCAAAGGGGGAATCAGACTTTGAAGAAGAGGGATCTGACATGAGTGAAGGTGAATCAGATGAGTAGCTTGGAAGCACGCTACGGGAAGCCAGGAGGGAGCTGAGCAAGGGATCACATCACGGGGATGTGCTTTAGAAAAGTTACCTGGCAGCAGTGCACAGACTTGAGAATGGATGGGTAGGCAGGGGACCAGCATTCAATTTCCAAGAACTCTTACTCTTACTTCACAAAAAGTAACGTGCTTGGCAGTGACGGTGAGTCTAAAAAGGAGGCCACCACCTGGCTTGCTGAAAGAGTTTCTCACCTTGGAACACAAGGTGGAACCACACAAACTGTTGAGATGAATCACTCTTTAAAGTTATTACATCCGAACTACCCCTGGTTACCTAGAACATTCAAACATGGAGATAAAGCTGAGAACTAAAGAGTTATACAAAGCAAGGAATATAAACATGCAAAAGTCTTTTGAATCTTAGTTTCAACACCATTCTAACAAAATTGAAAACAGTAGCCAGCAGCAGCAACAAACCACCAATGGCTACCTGACAAGAAAAAAAGGAGATAGAAAATATTTAGAATCAAACTCAGGAACTCAAAATCCATGGCAGTCTGGTCACATTTGACCCAGAAGCAAACAACCTCTGTATGTTTTACTAAATGATTGTGTCACAAGTAATGGCTGTTGAAAGTCATTGATGAGTCCACAGGGAAATATTAAATTATGATACCATTCAAATAGGCACACAGGTAAAGAATACATTCAAAGCACAGGTCCCACAAAATTCATGACATTTTACAATACCCAATGCTTTGAGTATCTAGAAAGCTGTCTCCCACAGAACATTTACCTGGAAGGTGAACAAGAGGATACCGTATGACTAGGTTGATAATAGATATTTTGAGCCGGTCATGCTGAAACTTCTAGATGTTTCTGACTGTTCAGTAAAGCATGCATGAAATGTGAAAGTGTAAATTATTTTACTGTTAGCTTAGAAGAATCTAAAATACTCTACCACTTTGCAGTAGAGTCCCTCTGGTCAATTATATTGACTCCACCCACATCCAGACCTTAAGCTCAATGAGGTAAACGCCAGGTTTATCTTGTTCATTTTTCTATCTCTAGCTCCAGGCCTGGCACAGTACTTGAAGTATAACAGATGCTTAATAAAGGTCAGAGTAATAAAAAATAGAGAAATTATAAGCATCAATCAGGAAAATACTACACTTATCTGAAATAGCCATCTAAACAAATAAAATAATTAACATTAAACTGAGCAACTGAAAACCCATTTGGTATTTCTACAAAGCATGCAGCCATTTGAACACCTTAAATTGTATTCTATACAAAGGAAGGGGGGAGGGTGGTCTACTTCCCATCCAAAGATCTGTTTATCCCCTCAAAATACAAGTTGGATTGGACAGGAAGGGCGAAGGCAACACTACCCATTGGGCAGATCAGCTAAGTCCACCCCAATGAGCAGCCAGAGCTGAAGGTAAAACTGAATTCAGCTCTTTTGGTTATAAAATGTCAAAAGATGTACAAACAGCCAAAATACAGCACAACTACATGGGCAACATCTGAACCAAAGGTCTCTCTGTCCAAGGAACGTATTAAAGAAAACTTGCATCATGGCAGCCAGCACGTACAGACACGTCGCAGAAGACAAGCCCCTGTTCTGGACAACGGGGTAAAGAACAGAGGTCTCTGATGCTCAGATACAAGGAGTGTTGGGGTTGAAAGCTGAGGTGAGAATTTGAAGAAGTCATGTTGGACAGAGTGGGCCATCCACCCTAACAAAGAAGAGACTCTGGGATGGAGCCCACTATCCCCTAACAAAGCCGAGCTATGGGCCGCTAGGATAGACGCCCGGGTAGTATGATTTTTCAGGAAACTTTGTGGACGAAAGAGGCTTTGACCTAATTAAAAAAGAAAAAAGAAGCTCACTGGTGATTTTAAAGATAAGGGAGCGAATAATGAAAAGTGAGACAGACAAAAATTAAAGGAGCATAGTGAAATAAAGATAAACACAGCAATGTTCTGAACAGATAAGAAACAAACAGCTTGGCTCAGTCAGGGGAGCCGTTAAGAGCTATTGGGAGGAAGAGTGACAGATGGAGCTGGAACTGCTGATGGGCTCCATGAAGTCTTTGCTTCAGAATTCCTAAAAGGAGCCTCCTCTTAGGAGTGTCTCCTAATGAGACATTCCTAATGAGAAAGTGCAACGTTCAGAACGAATGGTTGCAGGAGGCCAGGCTGGGACAGATTCGATCTACAGGCCCAGTGGGCTTGGGGTGTGTGGGCACTTCACTTCCTACTTTGCCTCCTGCCAATCTCCTAAGTCCCTCTTCTTGGGTTCTGCAGTGTGATTGTGGAGCTGAGAGCTGCAACTGGGAGAACAGCTCAGAAACTCAGCACCCTGCTCCCTGAAATGCCTCTTGTTTTTGCCCCCCTCACCACCATCCTCATCGCTACCCCAGACCCATTTTCTCTCTCCTTCCCTGGGACAGAGCTAGGAGCCTCTTACTGCCTATGCAGGGTGCTAATCGAAAAAGCCACAGTTGCAATTAGGTACGTTTCGAACAAAAGAATCTTTTTTCTTGACAGAAAAAAAAAGATGAAAAATTAATTTTAATGTCATTTGCAATAATCCACAAAATGAGAGAAACAAGTCATGGGTAGAGAAATAACAGCGTTTCTTCTGAGAACAAGAGACTCCTGATAATGTGCATTGAATTTCCATTTAAAAGGAAATAGATGTCTCTGTGAGTTCATAGTATCAAGTATTTTCTAACCAAAACATAATATTGTAGATATCAGAGCACTGGCAATTAAATTACTAGAAAATTACCCATTTTGACTTGCATATGGAGATTCTATAAATTAAAAAAATATTTTATCTTGCAGTTAAGATGTTTCAATGAACAGCCAAAATGCCAGCCAATGCCAGCCAATGAAATTTAAAAAAAAAATCTTCAAAATGTATCAATATGTGCTCAGGCTGAGAACAAAGAGGACTAAATTCCAAACAGGACAATAATTGGCTATGTTGAACCCATTCACAGAGCAAGAAAGGGTCTGTGGTTAAAGAACTGGATTATAGTCAAGATGTGGAAGTTTATTCCTGGCTGGCACACTGGGTATTCTTGATCAAGCTTTGTGCTGTAATCAACTCATCAATCCAATGAACCCAAGAGCAGAACAATCAAGGAATTTTCTTTCAAGAAATATTAACTTCTTTGTATTAACATATGAGGATCAAATTAATGCAAGATATGACTTTTGTATATGGGCCTGCTTTGAAAAGCATATAGCCCTATATAATTACATTTATTAAATAAACACTTATTAAGTGCCTACAGTGTACCAGGCCCTGTGAGAGGTTCCTGTGGTCTGCAGGCACAGTAGTCCCCAAGTAAGAAGGCACAGTTCTACCTGGGATGGGACAGAGGAAAGCCTGGAGTTATCTTACCACATCCATAGGGTCATCTGGTAAATGGACCCCAAAAGAGTCTTCTATGAAGGAGCCAGTGATAAAAAAAAAATTTAGCCAAAACAAGTTATTTCTGATCCGGACTCAGCATAATCTAATTGTTTATTGTGTTCCCTCAAACTTCTGGTACACATACTGTATTAAGGGTATTTACTGATAAAGGCATCTATTAAATATGATAGAAACACAAGAAACAAATAACTCTGAAGCATGTTCCTCACTTATATCATCTAAAGAACTTATTAATAAGGCAGAATAAAGATCTCCATTTCAGAGATCCAAGATGGCAGAGTAGGTAAACTCTGTGCCTGCTTCCTTCCATGAACTCATTAAAATTACAATTATATTATATAACAATAAACCTAGAGAACCAGCTTAAGTCTAGATGAACAGAAATTTTGTAACTAAGGATATAAATAAGAAGCCACATCAAGACTGGTAGGAGCGGCGGAGAGGGAAAATGGGCTGTCCCCAAACCTCCGTGTGGCAGTTGAGAATTAGGAGGGATATCTTGGCCACAGAAGTTCCCCCCTGGAGAAGTGAGGGACCACAGTCCTACACCAGGCTCCCAAGCCCGGAGTATGGATGCCAGGAATAGGAGCTCCCAGAACAGCTGGCTGTGAAAAACAGTGGGGATTCTGACCATCCAGGTGGGATGGAGGATGCAGGAAACCCAGACATCCTCTTAAAGAGCCTGTGCACAGACTCACTCGCTTGCAGGCATTATCCTGAGCTCTGGTGGAGGGACGGTAACTTGGGGAGCATCAAAGGCATATAGGGAGCAGAGGTGTGTGGCTTCAGGGCAAGGGCTGGAGGACTGTCACCATTTTCCCTCTGTGGGGTCGTCTTTCTATGCAGCTGTCAGGCAGACACCATCTTTCCTGTGTTGAGACCTTTCCAACAGGGCCAAATCTAAATCTTATCAGTCTGAGAGCTCTGCTGGGACCCCACCCTACCCAACACCCCCAATGCTGAAGGCACTTTCTTGGCAAGCAGCTGGCCCTGCCCATATTGCACTTTTTCTTGGAAAACTATCAAAGTCTGTGGGCCGCAAACTGGCAGCAACTGGCCTTGGTGTGCTCTGAAACTTTTGCTGAGTAGCTCCAGGCTGAGCACTGGCACAAAATCAGAATCTACATTAACCTGAGACTCTGCCTTACCCAACTAGTGTACCACACGAGACTTTATCAGTGGCTGAACTTTAAGAGAGCTGGCAGGTGGCAGCAGGCCTCGGGTTGTCTTGTTTCTTTGTGGAGCTACCCCACGCCCAGTACTGGTGACAGACATCCTCACTGTACAGTGTGGCCTCTCCCACAGGCCTCCAGGTTAGCACATGCAGCAAACAACCATGGATCACTTTGTAACTCCTACTAGGTAGTCCCCAGATAGTCAAAGCAGGGGGTGACCCGGGCTTGCACAAGAGGCCCCAGAAGCAACATACTTGGAGGTGGGCTTCAGATCACAGCACAACACTACCCAATTAGCCCCAAAAGCAGTACACACAAAAGGCAGTCTCAATAGGCATCAGAGCCCACTGGGGCGAATCCTACTCAGTGGGGTAAGGGTCCCACACAGCAGCCTGTAACCTGTGGACATGGCCAAACCCCACAGCCAATCAGCCTGAGGGTCAATCCCATCCACCGATGTGCCAAGATCAATCAAGATCAATCAAGGCTCAAATATAACAGGAAGGTACACACAACCCATACAAGGGACATGCCTGGAGCACCCAGAACAGGTGACCAGGAGACTGTGCCAGGGCACCTACTACATAAGGCCACTGGTCAAGACTGGGAGACATAGCAGATCTACCTAATACATAGAAACAAACACAAAGAGATGGCCAAAATGAGGAAACAAAGAAATACATCCCAAATGAAAGAACAGGATAAAACTCCAGAAAAAGAATTAAACAAAATTGAGACAAGCAACCTACCAGAGACAGAGTTCAAAACAATGGTTGTAAGGATGCTTGGGGAACTTAGTGAGAACTTCAACACTGAGATAGCAGCATAAAAAAAAGGACACAGAAACCATAAAAAAGAACAAGCCAGAAGTGAAGAATAAAATAACTGAAATGAAGAATGCACTAGAAGGAAGCACCAGCAGACTAGATGAAGCAGAGGATCTAATCAGCAATTTGGAAGACAAGGTATCATAAAACATCCAATCAGAACAGAAAAAAAGAAGAAGAAATCCAAAAAAAATAGGGATAGTTTGAGAAATCTCTGGGACAACATCAAGCATAACAACATGCAAATCATATGGGTATCAGAAGAAGAGAGAAAGCAAGAGATAAAGAAATAATGATTGAAAACCTCCCTCGCATGGAAAAGAAAATAGACATACAAGTCCAAAAAGTGCAGAGGCTCACAAACAAGACAAACCCAAAAAGGTCCACACCAAGACACAATATAATTAAAATGGCAAAGATTAAAGACAACAAGAGAGTCCTAAAAGCAGTGACAGAAAGGCAATTAGTAATTTATAAGGGAGCTCCCATAAGATTGCCAGCTGATTTCTCAACAGAAACTTTGCAGGCCAGAAGGGACTGGCAGAAAATATTCAACATGATGAAATGCAAAGACCTACAACCAAGAGTACTCTACCCAGCAAGACTATCAATTAAAATTGAAGGACAGATAAAGATCTTCCCTGACAAGAAAAAGCTAAAAGAGTTCATCACCACCAAACAGTGTTAGAAGAAATGTTAGAGGGCCTTCTTTAAAATGGAAAATAAAATCAAAATTATGAATAAAATGGCAATAGCTACATATCTTTCAACAATTACTTTCAATGTAAATGGATTCAAAACTCCAATCAGAAGATATAGGAGGACAGAATGGATAAGAAAACAAAACCCTTACATAAGCTGCCTACAAGAGACTCACTTCAGATTGAAAGACACACATAGACTGAAAGTAAAGGGATGGAAAAAAGTTACTTCATGAAAACGGAAATGATAAACAACAAAAAATTCTGGGTAGCAATACTTATACCAGATAAAATAGACTTTAAAACAAAGGTTATAACAACAAAGAAGGACGCAAGAATCCCCCTTCTGGGCATTTATCTGAAAAAACCCAAAATGCTACTTTGAGGGGACGAATGCATCCATATGTTCATTGCAGCATTGTTTACAATGGCCAAGATGTGGAGGAAGTCTGGGTGTCCGTCAATGGATGAATGGATAAAGATGGTATATATATATATATGTGTGTGTGTGTGTGTGTGTGTATACACACACACACACACACACACACACACACACAATGGAATATTGCTCAGCCTTGGAAGGGAATGGATTTGTGCCATCTCCAGCAGCATGGTTGGAGCTGGAAGGTATTGTGCTGTGTCAGACACAGAAAGACAGATGCAATATGATTTCACTTATATGTGGAATCTAAACAAATAAAGTCATAGATATAGAAAACATTTTGATGGTTGCCAGATGGGAGGGGTTTGGGGATGTGGGTGAAAAAATGGTGAAGGGATTAAGAAATATAAATTTGTTGTTACACAGTAGTCATAGAGATGTAGGGTATAGCATAAGGAATACAGTCAATAATATAAAAACTATGTATGGGTACTAGATTTATTGGGGTGACAGATGGGAAGGAGTTAGGGGGAAGGGTGAAAAGGGGGAAGGGATTAAGAAGTACAAATTGGTAATTACAAAATATTCATGGGTATGTAAAGTAAAGCATAGGGAATATAGTCAATAATATGGTAATAACTATGTGTGGTGCCAGGTGGGTACTAGTCAGGAGGACCATTTCTTAAATTATATAAATGTCTAACCACTATGTTGTACACCTGAATTTAATATAAAATAATATTGAATGTCAACTGTAACAGAAAAATTTTTAAAGGGTAAAAAAGGTGAGGGGGAATAAGAGGTCTAAATTTCCAGGTACTAAACAAATAAGTCACGGGGATGTAATATACAGCATAGGGAATATAGTCAATAATATTGTGATAGCGTGGTACAGTGTCAGATGATTGCTGGACTTATCACGGGGATCACTTCTTTAGGTATATAAATGTTAATTAATTATGATGTACACCTGAAACTAATATATTATATGTTACCTGTATTTTAATAAAAACCTTTTTTCTAAATCCCCATTTCAGCTAGTCTTCCAAATAAAATGGAGTATGATAACCCTCAAAAGAGCACTTAAATCACTCCATCCAGTTTCCACACTAGCAGAACAGTGCACTGGTGAAGAAAGGGAGCTGTGGAGTTGGGCAGATGGGGGTTTAATCTCCACTTTGCCATTTGTGGGCTCAGCTACGGGTCTCTCGGCCTCTTCTTCTTTACGTAAGGCTGCATCTGCCTTTCTTGTGGGCATGAGTTGTCAACGTGGGTGTGCACATAAGAAGTGTGGCACAGGACTCATGTGTGGTCAAAGCTCCATCGACATTCAACATGACCGCAGGCATGAGTGATACATCTGGCTTTTCATTTTCTCTGTCACATTCGTGGCTCCAAAGTCAGCCAGCTGGCAAATCTCTACCCCATGAAAAATGCACATGAAGAAATTGTACACTTAAAAATGGTTAAATAGTAAATTTGTTATGTATATTCAATCACATTTTTGTTTTTTAAATATAGGAAAAGGAAAAAGTATGGAGACAGTAAAAAGATCACTGGTTGCCAGAAGCATGACAGATTTTTACAGCAGTGAAGGTGTTTTGTACAACTCTGAAATGGTGAATACGTGACATTCTACATTTGTGAAAACCCATAGAACTGTATGTTATAGAATGAATGTTTGTGTCTTTGCAAAATTTCTATGTTTAAATCGAATCCCCAACATGATGATATTTGGAGGTGGGGCTTTGCGGAAGGAACAGGTCATGAGGGTGGGACCCTCAGTCATGGGATTAGTGCCCTTGTAAGAAGAGGCCCCAGAGAACTAGCTTGCTCTCTTTCTGCCCTGTGGGGATACAAGGAAATGTAGGCTGTCTGCAACACCGGAGAAGGCTCTCACCGGGACCCAACCCTGCTGGCATCATGATCTCAGACACCCGGCCTCCAGAACTGTGACAAATAAACTTTGGTTGTGTATAAGCCTCTTAGTCTACAGTACCTTGTTACCTCAGCCCCAACTGATTGAGACACTGAATAACACAAAAAGTGAAGCTTCATGTAAACTATGGACTTTAGTTAATAATAAAATATCAATATGTATTCATCCATTTTCACAAATGCACCACACTAATGCAAGATGTTAATAAAAGGAGAAACTACGTGGGATCGGGGAGGGAAGAGGTATATGGAAACAGTGTACTTTCTGCTCCATTTCTCTGTGAATCTAAAACTGCTCTAAAAATAAAGTTTATCAATTTATAAGCTGCATGAGGAGAGTAACAGGCAACAATTATGCTACGTCAAACCAATTCACAGAGATCCCACGTACAATTAACATCTAAATATTGTGAACAGGAAAGAGAAAACTATTGCAAGGGCCATTGGGTATTCTGAAGGAGAAATCAATTTCATACCACGCTCCCTGATGCAGGCTATTCTTACAGCCCAGAAGGATCTCTTCAGACTAATCCTCCCTGGCACTGAGCTCAACCAGACCCTGGGTTTGATGTGGTGTATGGAAGTAGGGAGGAGCCTCCTCTGTGCTGTCATCTCTCTCCACTGCCATGTGATGCATGATTATCTCACGAAGTAACACTTACTGATGGGTTGCTATAAATCAGGCCTAAACTAACAATACCCCAACCCGGAGGCAGGGTCATCCAACCTCTCGAGCCAGGATACGGCTTCCCCCTCCTCCAGGATGGCAGCCTGTTTCTAACCCTCTTTCTTACCCCCAGCGCGCAACAAGGTCTAAGGCAAGAGATACACTCAGTCCAGAGATATGGGGGCAGCATCCTACAAATCTTGGCATGTCATGATACAAGTGGGATCTTTCCAGCCCCTTACCGTTCTTTAAATTGAAAACATCTGTAACAGACACCTGGTTTCCTGAAAAGCTGTGATTCAAACACTAAACATGCAATTTTGCAGAAAAAGAAAAGCAACAAGAGAGACCCAGTAACTAATCATGTTCTAAGGTAGGAAAGGCCTGGAACCCTCCGTGGCCAGAGAGCCAGGCCAGTGGGATGACATAAGACTTAACGTGCTTTGAGGAGTGACAGTGGATAGTCACTAGACACCCTATTTAATAACACTGAACCTCAGAGAGAGAACAGTATTTCTTTTCCAGGTCTCCTTCAAGCCTCCTGATTGAAGACAAGGAGAAGGAAAGTCTCAGCCCAGCGTCTGGTTCTCTAACACCTTTTAGAGCTGGACTCATCTCCCCTCTCACCACACGCCTCTGGCTTAAAGCCCTGCAGGCCTCAGCAATGAGCTAGAACTGAGGAAGCCTGTCTGGGGTTCACTCGACTTCCTTAAGTATCTTTTATGGCCAGCTGGTTTTCCTTCAACACTAGTGATTTAAAGGCTGTTTTTACAATAAATTTAAGGAGAAAGGAAGTCAATGTAAAGAAAAACATCCTGTGAGACATTTCTATAGGTGCTACTCGGATTAGGCAAAAATTATGAAGGCAAAACAGAAGTAGCTGGAGTTTGGGTTATTCCAACTCCCTTATTTCACTGTTGGGGAAACTAAGATCCCCAGAGGAGGAGCAATTTATATAAAAGTCACAGAAATAATAAGCAGCCGAGCTGGAACCCAAACCAGGTCCTGTGACTCCATCCAAAGAGAAGTTCCCTGCAGAATAGAAACCTTCTGATCAGATGGCCTATTAGGCAGAAAAGGGTAGTACAGGGATAAATGACTTCACGTTGCCAAAATGCAATTTGCTCTTGTTTATGGTTCCCAGCATGCCAAGGGCAACGATGGAAAGGAATGGACAGTCTTTTCCGCCTTCCCTCTCTCACTCCCTCCCTCCGTCAGTCACCAAACATTTGGGGAGCCAAGCACTGCGGTGGGGAGACACCCAACAAATAAAGATGAAGTGGCTCAGCTCTGAAGGAGCTCAGAATGTAATCAGAGGTCCAGACCCCAGGCAATGAAGCACGCCCCGCGGTGATGCCAGGAAGATGGGCCCACAGCGCTCCGGGAAACAGAGAGGAGAGAGAGAGAGACCGCACGAGCCTAATTCAGCAATACAGCTTACTAAATGCTTGTTCCTCACTAATTACAAGTGAAATGGAACACTCTACTATTATTGCCTCTCCTAATTATCTGTGACATGGTATGCCTGGCCTGTTCCAGCAAGATAAATCCTAAAGAAATTCCTTCAGACTGCCTGAATTTTTTAAAATACGTATTCTTATCAGCAAAAAAGTGAGCATACGCCTGCAAATAGGGACATGTATATACACGTCACATACATATCAGTGTTGTGTCCATTCTCTAAATGTACTATTGCTCTACTACGTACATTATAATACCTACACAAAATAGGCACTTTAAAGGAGATATTTTGATATTTTCTACCCACATGGCAGAGCAGCAGCCCATGCAACCCGCGTTAGAAATTACTGCTCTGGCTCAAGGCTTCTCAGCATGAGATCCCAAGACGGCAGGGGCTGCACTCTGTGCGGGGCTCGGGCGTGGAGAGCGGCAGCGAGGACTGTAAAAGTCCAGCTCCCAGGCCTCCTCTAAGCTAACTGAACAAACACTCCATGTGGGGCCCAGGAATCTGCATGGAACAAACTTCTCAGGTGAGCCTTAAATTCCCTGATGGTCCACAAGCGCTTCTCTGCATGAAATACATTTTCCCAGGAGGAAACAAAAGTTTAGGAACTTCTTGAATGCAATCAATCTGTTTCAAGTGCTCACTATCCAACAACTGTCATCCTGAACAACAGGGAAAGTAAACTGAGGTGATGTGTCAGTGGCATCTGTCCCCACTCAGCTACACAGGGAGGACCTGCACGGACCCCAAGGTCCTCGGCTCTGAGAAGGCTGCCTGCCAAGCCCCAGACAACAAGAGCACCCCAGCCTGGTGGCTCCCCTTTGAGGCGGCTCAGGCTTTGGTGGGCACCTTGGCTGGTCGCCAATTATCCATCTCGTCAACTTCAAACCTGTCCTGGTCAGCCACCTCAGACACTCTCTTCATTGATGCCAGTTTTACCTCCTGGGTTCCAGGAGGCATTTTCTAAGTTTAAACTGGTCAGTAACTTGTTCAACGCTGTTCTTATCAATGATTTGTCATCTAATCTACTAGTTTAGAGGGAGCGCAAGGCTCCAGGTTCTGAAGTGTCAGTTTCCCACAGGAAGATGTTCTGCCCCTGTCACTGGTCACTGGTTTCCCTCCCACCCACCCTGCCAGTCCCACATCCCAGAATGCTCCCAGCCAGGTTACCGAGCACCTCTGCGCAGAGACCTCTCCTGACGCACAGCCCAGCATCAACCACCATCTCCTGTGTGCTTCAACAGAAGCGCGTGTCTTTGTGATAGTACTCAGACCCATCACCTCACGGGACAGCTTCCTGCACAGATTCCTACCACTGCCTCCAGATATAAGCTTCTCCGATCCTGACACAGCCTTACTCATCTTTAAATCCCTCTAATGACGATCATTTACACATAAGCATGGTTCAATAAATGTTCAATGGATAAACAGCCTGTGCTACTCTGTTCTAAACATCCTTAATACATGTTTAGGTGACACAGGATAACGTTATATGACTGCTCTAGTATTTTGGCACATTATTAAAATAAGTATTATATAGATCTCTATGGGCTCAAGTCCAAGCTCAACCACTTGCCAGCTAGCTGTGTGATCTTTGGCAAGCAATTCACAGCTTTGTGAGTCCGTTTCCTCCTCTACAAAACAGGGAAATAGTACTACCTACCCCTTTTTACGGTTTTGATAGTTAAATAAGTTTATATATGTAATAGGATTTGAATCATGCCTGGCCATGGCAAACACTCAATAAATGTTATTTATTATTCTTTTAATTTAACAATTATTGACTATTATTATTGACTCAGACATTATGCCACATATTTAGACCAAAAAAAAAAAAAAGGCCTCACTCTAGTTTGGAAGACAGAGGGAATACAGTTAATTACATCCACTATGCAAGTGTCATACCAGGAGCAAAGCCAATGTAAAGATGTGAAATCAACCAATCAGCAGACGGATGAATGAAGAGTTCTCAGTGCCTGGTGGCAGTCAATTGCTGGAGACACTCCTAACAGTTCCAGCCTCTCAGGGCTTTGAGTTCCTAGAGCACAGGATGCTGATGATAATAATACTGGTCCCCCTTTACCAGGCTTCCCCTATGTCACATCATCCCACCTGTGTGTACAAGATGTTAAGGTGAACCAACCGCCTCAGTTCCTACAGGTCAGAGGGAAGGCTGGGTGCCACCACCCTGAATTTATCTCTACATTGCACCTCGAGGTCTCATCTCTCCGCAAAGCCTCTTGCTAAATCTCCACCAAACTACCGAGCTGGGAGCAGATGGGCGCTAGAGATAGCTCTGACTCGGGCACTAGGTCAGGGATCTACCTGGGGCTCTAGGATGGGGCTGCTGGACCAACCACTGGTGGAGTCTGGGTGCTGGGAACTGTGGAGGGTAACGAGAACATACACGGAAGGAGCTGGAACAAATTCAGTCTTCTTCACTGGACCTCTTTAGTAGTAAGGAAAGGACGTCTAACTCAAAGGTGCTACACAACACAGGGAATGTATTAGCCCGAGTGACTGAAGGGATGCTATCTTAGGAGAATGACCGGGGAAAGTCTCTTTGAGAATTGCCATTTGAACAGAGACCAGAATGAAGTGCCAGGTAAGGCCATGTGGCTGTCTATGGGAAGAGCAGACCCAGTGAAGGGAACAATAGGCACGAGGGCTCAGAGGTGGGGCGTGAAGCACAGTGAGTGAAGAAGAAAATGGTGAGAAGTGAGGTCAGGGCACTGATGTGGCCAAAGCACCTCAGACTTTTACGTCGGGGTGAGGACCGCAACCTACCGAATACACACACCTCGGCCATATGCTCATTGCTGGGATGTGCTCCATCCAAACCTCATGGAAGGGGTCAGGAAGGGCAGGTTCCCACAGAAAATCAAGAACTACAGTACCAGGAAGTGGAGTAATTGGTGTTGCACAGAAAAAAGGATTAGGAAAAACAGCACCACATCCATTACCAGAAAAACAGAAATCCAAAAGCCAACCGCAGTTGGAACAAGCTCCACTTTCCCAATCACATTACATTTTACAATCATTGCACAGTGTGGTGATGATTTGAGGGTCTCTGAATCATAGCACTAACACAGCCCTCTCTCTGTATAATGCAAATCTGAATGAACCAACTCAGATGTCCAAAACGGAACATGAACGCGTGCGCGCACACGAGTCTGACAAAAACAACTTGGTGAAACATGAAGACCACACTGTGATTCTTTCACAGCTTTGTTCATTACTGCTTATAATTACTTTGCTACTCCCTTCTAAAGGACTGGAAGCAACACGTATTTATGTCTGTTTCAGTTTGGGCAATGTTTAGTAGATGATTTAGGTTTTACACTAGAGATTGGAAATAAAAATGTGATTTTGTGTGTGTGTGATCTGAGTCAGAGGCGCCAAACAGTAGGTCCGTAAGAGTCCCGTTAGTTTGGTGTTCACACTGTAGCCAGGATTTATGCAAATGTTAAACAAGTTCTGAGGCCGAGGTGGCCTGTGCAGAGGACCCTCGTGGAGATGAGGGTCAGGGGGACTCCTAACTTTCACAAAGCTTCAATCAGTCACAGCCTCGTGGTCCATCCTAAAAGCAGAGGAATAGCTATTCATTCATTCAAAGTAGCCTCGATTCCAACTATGAAGAGCTCACAGTTCTGCCAGGTATTAAAGAGAAGGATACCAAGCCTGTTCTAGGGAATATAGCCCAGGTGGGCACCAAAGAAGGAGGTGGCAGAGTCTCAGAGACATCTATCCATGTTCAGACGAAGTATCCCATGGTAAAAGCACAGGATGGTTTAAGGTTGGGTGTTTTTTTTTGTTTGTTTGCTTGTTTGTTTGTTTATGAGAAGTCTATAAGACATATTTAGTCACAAGTGACAGATATATAGCAAACTGACTCAACTAAAGAAGGGGGCCAAGTAATCGGCCCATAAAAGTAAACATCTAGACTGAGGCTAGCTACATCCGCAGCTAGAGTCAGTGCCGAAGCCGATCACCGTGTACCTGCACACCCGCACGTGTGAGCCGCACACGTGGCCTGTATCAGTGGTGGGCTTTGTTCTCTGGCAGCCCGCCCCTCTTGGGGCTAAAGGAATATAGCTGAGGCAGCCCCATGTCATACCTAGCAGCTCAGCCACCCTGGTGAAAAGAGAGTACCTTTGTTTTCATCTTTCCCAAACAAGTCTCCAGTGGGGCTTTCTTTGGCCTGACCCAGGTCAAGTGCCCATCCTGCAACAAATGACTAAGTCAGAGAGAGGAAGTACACAGACTGTCTAGGCCTGAGCCATGTGTCACCCATAACCCCCCCACCCCCACCCATAGAGTAGAACGAGGAAAGAAAGTCAAGGAACAGCTGCCTGAGCAAGGGGGATGGCTACTTGGAAGACAGAACACAGCAGACATCCATGCCAGCAGGGTCAGGTGTCCTCTGAGCTCAAATCTGTCCTCTGAAAAACACCTCTACAGTCTCATTAAATAAACACATGTAAAATTCATAATTAATTTTCAATAAATATTTACAGGTCATTGCAAATTATATTCTCTAAAGCCACAGAAAATTAGGGTTTGGCGATTAAATTTCATATTACTTTCCACCCTGCAATTATCAGGAGCTGGTGGTGTCATTAGTAGTTTTTATTCTACCCACTAGAGTGCATCTTGCAACTCACTGGCAAAGAACAGTGTCATTGCCTAATACTTTCAAAGGCTATTAGTTAATGAGGATTTATTTAAATTGCTTGAGTTTCTAATACTTTTGTAGGGAAAATATTCTGATCTGATCTGCACATCAAAAAACATCGATTCCTCATTCAACAAATACTTTCTGGGTATCTGTGCTACAGAAGGTACTGTCCTAGGTGAACAAATCCTCCTCAGGGAGCTTCAATTCTAGCAGGGGAAGAAATAAAAGCCAGCTACATAAAAAGGTAATCTGAGATACCGATGTGTTCCGCGAGAAAAGGCATAAACAAGGCAATGTGAGAGAAAATGACAAGGCTGTGGGTGGTAGGAAAAGGGGAGGGAGGATGGAATTTGGGGGTAGGGAGGAAAGGGTCCTGTCTTGGGCAATGTGGCCAAACAAGGCTGCCTTAAGGAGAATCTGAGCTGAACCTTGATTAACAAAGAGGAACCAAATTCTGGCAAAGGAAATTCCACTCAGAGAGAACACCACACACAAGAGCAGTGCAGAGAGAAGGGGCGTGGCACGTTCAAGGAACAAGCAGGAGGTTCATGCGGGAACTCGGCAGGAGGGGGGCCTGGGAGAGGCGCGCAGGGCCCAGATCGGGCAATGGCCTTGCCAGTGGGTTTCAGTTTCATTGTAAATGAAATGAGAAATAATGGAGGGTGATGTGCTGTCTGCAATAACAAAATGAACCTGCAGTGTTAACACAGTTGCCTTTATGTATAAATTCTAAAGGCTGCAAAATAATCCCAAGGTTAATGAAAATCATGAAGGGATGGGGATGCCAGAATATCTGTGGTGATGCTACTAATTGCTGCTGCTGCTGCTGCGAGACAACAATAACAAGCAGGAACACTCATTAGGCACTTACTGTGGGACCAGAATTGGGACATGTTTCACGGACCCCCAAGGGGGAGGTAAGTCACTGGTCTCAGTTACAGTTAATGACCCTGAGGCTCAGAGAGGGAAATCACCTTCCCTAAGTCACAGAGCTGTCAAGAGGCAGAGTCAGGATTTGAACCAGGAGTCAGGAAGCTCCAAAATCCATCTTTTTCACTACTGAGTCAAGTGGCCCATTATTTATTGATACACACACACACACACACACACACACACACGGGTGGGGTTGGGGTCGGGGGAGAAGATATAGAAAGAAGAAAAACATCACTGGGAGTTGTCTTCCAGTCCAGTTTACCATTTTTCCCTGCGGGAACAGACGCATGCTCACAACCTGCTTGGTTCATAAAAGAAAAAGAGAGTGCACACCTTGCATTGGTCTCGAGTTCATATTTTCCTTTCCGGTCCATGGTAAACAAGTTACTGTGTTTTATTCCTACTAACCCATCACCCAAGCCAGAGGAGAAAAAATTGTTCCCAAATGTTTTCTGCACAGCCTTTGTGCATTGGTGATTGCTGTCATTTAACCTCTATAATAAAACAGAATCATCACTGGATGACAATTTATAGCACCGTTTCAGGACTGTTTACTTCGTCCATCATGTTCCATTGTGATTACGATTTACTGGTGTTGTCTGCCCTGGCGGAGCACCCGCACAGCTCTGCCCACAGCCATCAGGCCAGACAAGGCACTCACTTCAGGCACCCAAAGGCTCTGGATGTAAGAGCTGGACTACATCTTAATGACCAGGAAGGGTTCCACGTCTTGATCCACTCGTGTGGACAATGAAATAAACTATAAAGCATTCTGGGTGATATCAGCTGTCCGACATAGTCGTGCATCTTCCTGGTAAATCATTTTGGAAACCCTCCCACGGAGGCCCGGTGCTATGCAATCACCCACTACAGACATGGAGCGTAACGACGCTATGTGGAAGGAGGTCATCTGCCTGGCCAGGTCACAGGGCTGCGGTGGAGGGAAGAGCCCTGGGGTAACGCCGAAAAACTGTGAATGACACAGAAGGAGAGGAAGAGGTAAAATGACAAGACACGGGGCTTCAGAGGCACCAAATCAAGTGTCAGGAGTGGCAGAGTGCTGCAGCAACAAATCTTCCTCTACCCAGAAAGGCCCAACCTCATGTTCCCAACAGGGCCTTCGACTGCGGTGGGATGACTCTGTTTTCAGCGAACGTCGAGATGGCAGAACTCGAGCGAGGCAGGTATGAACCAGGGAGCTAAAGGAGGACGCATTTTAAAGGAATTCTTCAGCTAAAGTCAATGACAGACATGGCCTTCGGAGCCACACTGCGTCGCTGACTGTTCCACCATGTTTTCAACCTCCATGACCCAGGACCTGCCTCTGTTTGCTCATCTGTAAAAAAGGGGTGATAATACTACCGACCTCTAAGGTTGCTGGAACTTCATACATGTGCATGACCCCATTATCATTTGCTGCCTCAGCCCCCCATCCTGCACGGGCATCTCCATCTATATCTCACTGTGTGTGTACCTACCCCTCAGACAGAAGGTTGAGTTATTCATATTCAGCATACCATCATCACTGGTCCACGCGAGGCCCCCCTCTTGATTTCTAGTTTCCCCTTCTGCCCTGACCTACACTCTACTTCCTCTAATTCCACACCCCCACTGGCACCCACTCTAATGAATTTGACAGACCCTCACTGTGCCTGAGTTTATGTAAAATGCATGCTGTTTTATATGTTTTTAAATTGCGTAGATGTTGTTTTGCTATAAATCTGATTCTATTTCATATTCATTGTTTCACTCGAGATCAGCGTGGGTTGTTTTGTGGACATCTAGTTTGCTGCTTTTTATGATCACACCCAGCACATTTGACCTGTCCCCTTCCCAAATGACGGGATCCTAGAGTTTCCAACTGGCCCCCAAAACCATGCTGCAACTGTCCACCTCATCTCACCTTAATTTATTACATTTCTTTAAATCAACTCACATAACTTATATAAATTTGCTTTAAAAGGCAGTTACATGTGTTCAAATATAGATTAAATACACACCATATAAATGTTAAAATTGTCAGGCAGCGATGCCCCTGTGACCTCTGGGCTTCCCCACACCCTAAAAGGCTGGCCTAGTGCTGCCCCTCTGGACACTGGCTGAAAGGCTGGGGCTGATGAGTTCAGGTCATCAGTCTAGTTTTCTTTCTCGAAATGTTCTCTGTAATGGGCAGCTCTGCCTCTCCTCAGACAAGCAAGGGCGATGAGAGAATCAAGTAAAGCCCTGGGGCAGCGTCCTCAGGCCTCGGGGAAAACACTGCAACGCCAGGCCCATTCCCGCGGCCTTTCCTCCCCTGAGGAGCTGCAGATGGCCCGCTGTCCATTTCAGGGACCCTGTCTGGCTGACCACTCCTGAGGAAGTGGGCCTGGGCAGGGCAGGAGGCTGCACAGCTGACAGAAGACAGAGTAGAGGAGCTCTCCACAATCCACTGGTGACTGCCCAGCAAACAAAAGCCACCTGGATTCTGAGGAGGGAGAATTTCTCCTAAGCTACCTGCCTGAAATAGAAGCGCTAGTCAAAGAAGTCCATTTTCGAAACTTCCTAAAATGTGACCACTAAGTATTCTGTCACACTCATGCTTTCTGTCTGACCATGTTTCCCCGAAAATAAGACCTAGCCGTACAATCAGCTCTAATGCATCTTTTGGAGCAAAAATTAATATAAGACCCGGCATTATATTATATTATATTTCATTATATTATATTGCATTATATTATATTACATTATATTATATAGTCAGTCTTATATAATAGTAAAATAAGACTGGGTCTTACATTAATTTTTGCTCCAAAAGACGCATTAGAGCTGATTTGTACGGCTAGGTCTTATTTTCGGGGAAACACGGGATTACATTAACAAATAGAGCTAAATAATAATAGCAACCAATAATGAAGGCACTGGGCTAAAATACTGATTTTCTCATTTGACCCTCCAAATAACTCCATTACATGGGTATTTTAATCCCCATTTTATAGATAAGGAAACTAAGGTTTAGGGAGCCTATGTAAACAGGGCCAGATTATTCAGCTATTAAGCAACTGAGATAGGGTTTGAACTGAGGGAGTTCCATACCAGAACCAGAGACTATTTCTATCAAGCTGCTAGTATAACATGCATATTTATGTATGCAAATAAAAATAAATTACCATTTGCAAAATATTCACTATGTCTGACACCAGGATTAATGCCGAATCCATGTTTTTCATTTGATCCTCACATCAGTTCTGAGGTCAGCTATATGACCATCTCCAATCCAAAAAGGAAGAGACCTGGGCTCAGGGCGCCAGCCTCAAATCCAGCACTACCTGTAGTGTAAGAGTCACAATGCCTGTCATGTGTTCCCATGTCCATTTCACAGATGGGAAGACGGAGTCTTAGCGGAAGGTCTCACACTCAGTAAATGATGGCTAACCCATGGTGTTCAAGGCTCCAAAGCCTAGGTAAGTATACTACCTACCAAAAAGGAATGAACCAATTTCCAGAGAGCTAACTGGATATCAAGTGCATCGAAACTCTACAGGCCAAACAGATGGTGTGGACCAAGGCCTTGTACTTCCCCTGATACAAGAGAAGGTAATTCTCAGGGCTGGTCTTCAATTGCTGGGGCCACTGAGACAAAGGGAACATGCTTCCAGAAGCCATTGCTGAAAGCAAGCAGATCATATGCTGCCTCCTTAAAACTGCCTCCCGGGAGTGAGACCCAATGGGAGGCAAGCTTGGAGAATTAACGGGTGACTGTCCCTCTTGGGCTAGCCCCTAGAAGGTGTCCCACCCACTTACTGCCCAGTGGTGGATCAGACTCCCCAAAATAGGACAATCCAGAACTAATCCACCTGTAAAGGCAGCTGAAAAGAAAAAAGCAGTGCTTTTTGCTTCCATGGAGAACAGACCTCATGGTGTCTCCCAGCACAACAGAGGCTGCAGCACTTCAAAGCCCCCTCCTTTGGAGTGTTCCCTGGGGGCCTTCACACACCTGGGGCTGTACAAAGGATCTGTTCTCTCTAACCACCAAAGTGCGCTCAGCGGGAGGAGGGACTGGCGACAAAGGAGCCAAACCTCACACTGTGATTTGAAGGAGCCACCTCACAGCACTGCTGCTGATTGGAGACAGCAAAATGCATTTTGGAGGGAAGGGATGGGTGAATATGAATCAAATACGCAGAGAAAAGTGGGGAACATGGCAGCATTGCCCTCGGCACAATGGGAAAGGGGGCCAGCCAGTGAGCTGTGCAGAGACAGAAACTCACTGCCCTGCTGGTTCCTGCATCCTTTGGTGTGACACCAAACTTTCGAGTGAACACCTACTGCCCGCCCAGCCAGGAGTGCAAGATGCTGGGATTAACACTAGGAGCAAAATGGACACAACCACCACCCTGGTGGGTGGCGAGGGAAGCATTCCAATAACCACACAAATCGGACCCCCTTCACCCCCCTGCACCAGGCCCCCGGGCACCACCCTCACCTCCCAGACCTCAGACAGCCCCCTTGTCTTGCTTTCTCCATTCTAATCCCAACCCCCACTCCATCCTCCTTTCAATTCCTTCAACTCGCCCCACCTGCTCTCTCTCCAGCTTCAGACATGCTGTTCCTTCTGCCTGCAGCCCCTTCTTTGCCATCCGCTGGGTTCTGGGGTACGTTCCTCATCACTCAGTTCCCCAGTGGGCACCACCTGAGCAGCCAGGACCTCCCACCTCTAAGACTTCCCCACTCCCCTGACTTCGACTCAGTAGTTGTCTCCTCCAACAGGCTGTAAACTCCCTGGGGGAGGGAGCCTGCATTTCTTCCTGTGGCTGTCAATCTAGTTCCGACAGTGTCCAACGCCGAGATCCCAGGCTGTCCATTTCATGGGATACAGCTCACAGTCCACAAGACAGATAGGACGGTAAAAGCAGCCACAGCCAAGGACAGACCAGGCAGGTGGGGTAAGTGCTCATACCCCCACACACAGGCCTTATAGGGAGGAAGGCAGGAAGAGAAGACAAATAAATCACACCCCTACTCTCACGCTTTTATTTTCTCCTTCTTGAAATGGGAGGAATTCTCAAAGAAATGAGAACTTTGTCCCACTCCCAACAGGCATTCGTTCACCCTGTCCAACTTCCTGCTGAAATAACCAGATAAATGAGAGAACTTGAACTTGATTTATAAGGACTGTGACCCCACCTTCGGATTGTTTCCGAGCAGCAGGAAGTGAGTGATGTGTACACGTCCCATAGGCACACTGGATGAGAACGGAGGCCCCTACGTGAGGAGGGTACGGACGCGGCCCAGCAGCCCTGGAGCACCCTCTCCAAGGGCTCACTCAGGCCATGGGAAGTCACCCACTTCTCTCAGGCTCCCTTTCAAACGGACTCCAACTCAGAGGCTCTCCTAGGGTAGAATCCAAGGGCTGGAATCAGACAGGCCTGGATTAGAAACCCAGCTCTACCACTTAGCAGCTGCGTGCTTATGGACAAGTAAGCTAGAAGCTGGAAACCAATCTCTAAAATTAGACAAAAGTGCCTACCTGTGGTGCTCCCTGGAGGACGCGATGAGATAAGTCAATGCTGGTCAGACTTGGTTGCACATTCGAACCTCCCAGGAGGTTTTGAAAAATCCCCATGCCGAGGCCACGCCCAGACCAGGTCAATTAGAACCCCTGTGGGAGGGGCTGGGCTTATGTAGATTTTAAGCTTCCAGGTGATTCCAACATGTAGCCAAGTTTGAGAACGAGTGAGCTAATTCCTTTCAACAAGGAGCGTGATCTCTTGAGGAGAACCATCTCGGCTTCACCTGAAAGCTCATTGGAAATGCAGCCTCTCAAACTACTGAAATGGAATCTTCACTCTAACAATATTCCTGGGCTGTTCTGACAAACTTTATACTCTGAAAAGTGCTAAGATGATACACCTTAAGTGCTTAGCCAGGTTCCTGGGCTCTGGCCGCCACTGTTTATGGGCTCTTAGTAAAACCTGAGGAGAGGCACTACAACAAAAGGGTTGAGAGAAGGCTGCCTGGGTTGAAATCTCAACTCCCTAATACCAGTAATAAGAAACTGGGCCTCAGTTGCTTCACCTGTAACATGGGTTGATGACTGATAAAAACTCTACCCAACTCAGACAGGGGTTGTGAATATTAAATCAGACAACATAGCGTATTTAATACATTCTTGTCAGAGTCAGCATGACAGTGATGTTCTGATTACAGCTATAATGATCCAGCCTCTTCAGATGATAGCACTGGGGAGATTAAATGTCGGGGTTGAAAGGAACTCACCTTAAATTGCAAAGGTATTTTTCAACAAATGACACTGGGACAATTGATATCCATATGCAAAGAAGGAAGTTGGAACCTTACCTCACACCATATACAAAAATTAATTCAAAAGGATCAAAGACCTAAATACAAGGGCTAAAACTAAAATTCTTAGAAAATAACGTAGGCACACACCTTCATGACCTTGGATTAGACAATGATTTCTTAGATATGACACCAAAAATACAAGCAACAAAAAGTAAAAATAGATAAACTAGACTTTGTCAAAATAAAAACTTTTGTGCTACAAAGGATATCATCAAGGAAGTGAAAAGACAACCCTTATCATGGGAGAAAATATTTGCAAATCATATATCTTATAAGGGACTAGTATCTAGAATATACAAAGAATTCTTACAATATAATAATTAAAAGACAACACAATTTAAAAATGGGCAAAGGATCTGAACAGGCATTTTTTCAAGGAAGATCTATAAATAAGGACAATAAGCACATGAAAAGATGCTTAACATCATTAGTCATCATTAGTCAGTCAGTCAAAACCACAATGAAACATCACTTCACACTCAGTAGGATGGCTGCATCGGAAAAACAGATATCCTGCATCAGAAAGACAGAAAGACAAGTGTTGGCAAAGATATGGAGCAGTCAGAACTCGCACACATCGCTGGTGGGGATGTAAACTGGTATGGCCACTTTTAAAAACAGTCTGGCATTTCTTCAATAAGTTCAACATAGAATTTGCATGTCACCCGGCAACTCCATTCCTAAACATACCCAAGAAACATGAAAACATGTCCACACAAAAACTAGTGAACAAATGTTAACAGCAGCATTAGTCATTACAGCCAAAAAAAATGAAAGCAACCTAAATGACTATCAACTGATGAATGGATAAATAAAATGTGGTCTATCCATATAATAGAATGTTATCTGACCATAACAAAGAATAAAGTATTAATACATGTTACAAAACAGATAAACCTTGAAAACATCATGCTCGGTGAAAGAAATCAGTCACAAAGACCACACACTGTTATGATTCCATATGTATGAAATGTCCTGAATAGGTAAATCTTTGGAAACAAAGTAGAATAGGGTTAGCCTATTCTCCGTGGCGGAAGAAGATTTTGGAGGGAATGGGGAGTGACTGCTGATGGATACAGGTGTTTTTCTCCTTGGGTTGATGGACATCTACAGTTGATTGGGGTGATGGATGTATAATTCTGTGTGTATACTAAGAAACACTGAATTATACACTTTAAATGAGTAAATTATACCGTATGTATTTTATATCTCACTAAAACTACTAAACAATTGCAAAGGTAACTGGGTGCTATGTTTCCAATATTAGGCTGATGATTAGATATCTGTTTTTTAAATGCAAACAACACAGTTAATAAGACAAGTTACACCCATGAGAAACATCAGAGAGGAAATGTGAGAATCTAATTTAAAATCATTGACTATGCAAATGTAAAATTTCAAAATATGTAAATGTACCACACTGCGATAAAAAGGAAGGATGTATGGGGCTAATTTCTTCCTGTTAATGCTGCTAAAATCACTCCTTTATTGTCCTGTTCCTGCCATGGTGAGCTTTTGATGTTGTTGTTGATGAAGGCTTAGTGCTCTTTTTTCTTGAATGCAATTTGATGAATTATTTTTTTCAGTAAGGTGCCTGCACAGAGAGATAAGTGCCACATATTCAAATGTCACCACTTTGAGCATTTGTCATCCCCTTCTCCTCGTGAGATAGTGTCTCAGTCATCGTTCTAGTAGGAAAATGTGTTTTGGGGGAGGGGTTGAGAGAGAGGGTATCACTTGATTTGAGTTTCCTGATTCTGTGCATGAAACCAGATCAGTCATTATTTACATAGATCAGGTCTTCTTAGAGTTTGGAAAAAATACACAACAAATAGGACTTCTCATGGGTAAGAGCCTTAAAACAAGGGCTAAAATCCTAAAATGTTAAAGGTAAAGAAAATCTCAGAAACAGTTCCATATGGTGGCTCTGAGAGAGAGACGGGGGGGGGCGGGGGGGGCAGAGAGAGATCCCCTGCCCCCTTATCTGGTGTCCTGTGAATGATCTTCCCCGACCTCCAACCAAGAACTATTTTAATCCAACCTCAGAAAGGCTGTAACATTTAAATGAGGTACTGTATGGAAAGCAAAGCATTGCGGCGTGGCAGGTGAGAAACACCAAAACTGTGATGATGATGATGAAACAATGGCATGACCCCAGCTTACTTTCTGTAGAGTGAACTTTAAAAGCTGTGAGTGACCTGCCTATGAGCTTCCCAACTTCAAACCCTCAGTTACTCTGTTATGTCCCCTAAAAGAGGTGGTGGCCCTCATCTGACTAATCCAGGGGTTGCAAACCCCATGCTCTTTGGGGCCAGAGGGGTAAAATAAACAACTGGGCATCGGCATGGAAATCAGCAAACTGGGCAGTTCATGCTGAGTGCTGCCATGTGGGAATGGGGGCCTAGGCCTCTCAATTTTTCAAGCTTTAAATCTGGATATTTTTATATCACTTCATATTTTTCTATGTGAGTTCACTTTTTTTCTCGAAGCCCATACAAATCCAGTAAAACCTGTCTGTGTCCAGGATGCGCCCAGGGGCCACAGGTTTACAGCTGTGATACAGATGCTTTATTCTGATTTCCCCATCTCCACTGAAACATCTCTACTGAAAATTCCTAAGAGTGTGAACAGCAAGACGTCCTCCTGTGCTCACAGGAGAGCTGAACACACCTCTGGAGTAAATCATCTCCACCATGTCTGGCCTCAGAGGTCACCTCTGATTTCCTGATGAGAACCGTACTGTCCCCAGACTATGGTCACAGAGACTGCAACGACAGGCTCCCAGCACAGCCAGGGAGGGGGTGCACTAAACCCTTTGGGGGAAGTCCTCACAGAGACAGGCTGCCCGGCTCAACAAGCATCTGAACAGAGGCCACCATGTAGCTTGCCAAACAGCTGCCTGCAAGCCTCGCTCCCCTGCAAGCCTGGCCGTGCTCCTGCCTGGGGCTGCGTCCACGGCCACTTCCATGCCCCCTGTCTGATCACCTTAGTGAAAGCGCTGAGGGCCAGTACCTTCGCCTGGGCTGAAGTTCTTACAGAGACACCTGCTTGAGGGAGGGAGTCTCCTCCTCACTGACGGTGTTGGGATATTTATAAGCAACTCCCCACTGTGACCAAGATGAGGGTCAACTTTTCTAACGGCCACCACGGGCTTCTAGGGGCCGCTGGAGAAGTTCCTCTCTATGAAACCTATCAGTGATGAGATGCACAGGGATCACATTGAGGGAGGCTTTCTAAATATATTCCCAAGGGTATTATTTTCCTCCCTAACTGACATGCAGAAAATCAGTTAAAAAGCACACAAGAAAAAAAAAAAGTCCACATTTGCCCCTTAGAGTACAAAGCGTTATATGTTGTCTGTTCATGCAGCCAGTACAGCTTGGGATGTGCAATCAACGATATCCTAGCTGATTTTTCACAAAGACTCTGATTACTCGAAAGGGCTGCCATCCCTCCGCTGAATGCAGTGTAAATTAAATGCCAATGAATCCCTAACTACCTTTTCATTTTCCCCTCATAACCCAATTTAGAAAATGTAAATAATCTCCCTGTGTTTGCAAGACCAGCTGTTCCTTACCTCCATATAGAAAACTGAGCAAAGACCAAATAAAAAAAAAAAAAAACGGATGCCACTAACAATCTTTGGTTAAACATACTAACTATGCATTCAAAATATTTCTGAAAACCTTTATTTTGTTGCCAGTAATTTATACAATTATAGCCAGTGGTCTTTTATTATTGTTATTATTATTATTATTATTATTATTATGGTTTTATTCCGTCATTTGGATCTATTGATGGTGACACTTCAGTGATTCACCATAATTTCTTCCCACCCATAGGCCTTATAAGATTTCTTTTGCCTCACTTGCATATAAATTAGGTGGCATTGTTATCTACCTGGTCCGACATGCTGAAATAAGCATGTAATGCTCTGAAAAATCAGAACAGGAACCAGCACCTTGTGGCAACACTACTGCACTGAGCTACCCCCGTCCCTTCCAACCCACCTACTTTGGTTCAGACGGTGTCCTGCAGATCTTCCTCCTACAAAAGACACGTCACTCTTCTAGTTCTAGCAGCTGAGGCCCTCAGACCACTTCAGGGTGAGCCCGGTGTCTCTGCATGGGCTGCCTGATGGAGCGTAATTGCTATTTGGGCTAAAGGCAGGGTCCTACGGGAGCTTGTGGCCATGAGACTCTCTTCTGCAGGCTGTTTGGTCCATGCACTCAGTCTTGACCAGAGCAATAGGAAATCTTTCAACACTGGCTTTTTTTTTAAAAGAAAAGAAAAATAGGCAATAAAAATGAAAAATACAATTTTAAATGACATTTTACTCTGAATGCAAAAGCAATGTTTTTTTCTTTTTTTCTTTCCTCATCATTGTGTAACAGAAACTAAATCCAAATTTCACTTGTGAGACAGAGGAGAAATGGATCATTTGGTGAGAAACAGGCAGCAGGACAGGTGCAAACACACAGGAAATGTTTGGGACCCCACGTCCTGGTGGACTATATGGTCTTTCCAAGCCTGGGGCATTTACCCCCAGGACAGCATCATTACCAGTGTAGCAAGTTCATTCACGGACACTCACCATACACCCTACCTGGTCCTGGGGATACAATGGAAGCATGACTGTCATGGTCCCTGCCCTCGTGACATTGGGGTTCTAGGGCAGTCTGGCAATTTATAAGTCAACACTGAGATAAACAGAATAAATACAACTTCTTTCAAGAGGAGTATAAAGGGAATAAGCAGGATGTCATGATAGACAATGCTGGGAGGGGTGAGGCAGGGCTCTAGATGAGTGTCCTGACCCAGCCAGGCTATAGCAGGGACAACACCAATCAGCCAATCAGCCTGAGGGTCAATCCCACCCACTAATGTGCCAATAGAAATCCAGGCTCAACTACAACACAACCCACACAAGGGACACTCCTGGAGCACCTAGAAGAGGTAACCAGGGAGACTATGCCAGGGCCCCACAGGGCACCTATACACCAGACTGGGAGACATAGCAGATCGACCTAAAACATAGAAACAAACACAGAGAGGTGGCCAAAATGAGGAAACAAAGAAATACATCCCAAATGAAAGTCCTGAAAAAGAACTACACGAAATGGAGATAAGCAACCTACCAGAGACAGAGCTCAAAACAATGGTTGTAAGGATGCTCAAGGAACATAGTGAGAACTTCCACAAAGAGATAGCAAGCATAAAAATGATACAGAAACCATAAAAAGAACCAGTCAAAAGTGAAGAATACAGTAATTGAAACAAAACATACACTAGAAGGAATCACCAGGAGACTAGATGAAGCAGAGGATCAAATCAGTGATTCGGAAGACGAAGTAGCAGAAAACACCCAATTAGAAAAGATAAAAGATGAAAGAATCCAAAAAATTAGGGATAGTTTAAGAGACCTCTGGGACAACATCAAGTATAACAACATTCACATCGTATGGGTACCAGAAGGAGAAAAGAGAAAGCAAAGGATTGAGAACCTATTTGAAGAAAGAATGACTGAAAACTTTCCTCACCTGGAGAAGGAAATAAACATTCAAGTCCAAGAAATGCAGAGAGTCCCAAATAAGATGAACCCAAACAGGCCCATACCTAGACACATTATAATTAAAATGGCAAATGTTAAAGACAAAGCGAGTCCTAACAGCAGAACAGAAAGGCAATAGTAACTTCCAAGGGAGACCCCATAAGATTGTCAGCTGAATTATCAACAGAAACTTTGCAGGCTAGAAGGGATCGATACAAAATATTCAAAGTGATGAAAAGCAAGGACCTACAACCAAGGGTACACTACCCAGCAAGGATATCATTAAAAAAATCGAAGGAAAGATAAATAGCTTCCCAGACAAGCAGAAGCTAAAGGAGTTCATCACCACCAAACCAGTATTACAAGGAATGTTACGGGACCTTCTTTAAGATAAAAAAAAATAAAACATTAAAATTATGAACAAAATGGTAATAGTTACATATCTATCAACAATTACTTTCAATGTAAGTGGATTAAATGTTCCAATCAAAAGATGTAGGGTGGCTGAATGGATAAAAAACAAGACCCTTACATATGCTGCCTATAAGACACTCACTTCAGATTGAAAGATACATACAGACTGAAAATAAAGGGAAGGAAAAAGTTACTTCATGAAAACAGAAATGAAAAAAACAAAAAGAAAAAAACACTAGGGTAGCAATACTTATACCAAACAAAATAGACTTAAAAACAAGGCTATAACAGACAAAGAAAGACCCAGTAATCACCCTTCTGGGTATTTATCCGAAGAAACTCAAAGCACTACTTTGATGGGTTGAGTGCATCCATATGTTCATTGCAGCATTGTTTACAATGGCCAAGATGTGGAGGCAGCCTGGGTGCCCATCGATAGAAGAATGGATAAAGAGGAGGTAGCATATATATATAATGGACTACTGCTCGGCCATGGAGGGGAATGGGTTCTTGCCATCTGCAGTAGCAGGGAAGGTATTGTGCTGAGTGGAGTGTTGGACAGAGAAGGACAAATGCATTGTGATTTAGTTTATACGTGGAATCTAAAGAAAAAAATAAGCAAAAAGAACAAAAACAAACTCATAGATACAGAAAACATTTTGATGGTTGCTAGGTGGAAGGGGAATGGGGAGTGTGGGCGAAAAAAGGGGAAGGGATTAAGAAGTACAAATTGGTTATTAGGAAGTAGTCATGGGGATGTAGGGGGTAGCATAAGGAATATAGTCAATAATATTGTAATAACTGCGTATGGTGTCAGAGAGGTACTAGGTTCATTGGGGTGATAGATGGGAGGAATTTGGGGCCAGGGTGAAAAGGGTGAAGAGATTAAGAGGTACAAATTGGTAGTTACAAAATAGTCATGGGGATGTAAAGTAAAGCATAGGGAATATAGTCAATAATATAGTAGTAACTATGTGTAGTGCCAGGTGGGTACTAGACTAGTCAGGGGATCACTTCTTAAATTATATAAATGTCTAACCACTAAGCTGTACACCTGAAATTAATAGAAAATAATACTGAATGTCAATTGTAATTGAAAAATTTAAAAAGGAGGGGAACAAGTGAAAGGGAATAAGAGGTTCAAATTTCCAGGTATAAAAAACTTATGGGGATGTAACGTACAGCATAGAGAATATAGTCAATACTATTGTGATTGCGTGGTACAGGGTCAGCTGGTTGCTGGACTTATCATGGTGACCAGTTCTTTAAGTATGTAAATGTAGAATAACTATGCTTTACCCCTGAAACCAATATAATATTGTATGTTAGCTGCATTTTTAAAAGATCTTTTAAAAAGAGGTTTAAAAGCAAAAGGTATTGAAAAATGTTGTGCCTTTTAATACTTCTTGGTGTTATGATCTCTACTTTCTCCTTTATCATTTCCTTCATTCTTTCTTTCTATTACAATAAACATGTACAATCAGTAAAAACAAAACAAAAAGCATACGAAAACAAACATGATTGAGATGAGTTACATAGAAAACCCCACTAAATCTTCCATAAAGCTCTGAAAATGAAGGGCTTTTAGTCAAATACTTGGGAATGGGACAAAAACCCATGAAGTTGGGGAAGGTTTGGTGCAGTGGTTCTACCAAGAAAGAAGAACTTTCTATAGGTCAACATCCCCAAAATAATCAGGAAAGCTGGGATATAGTGCACCAAGCCAACCCTACTGCCAGGCGTGAGGCTGATGGAATAGGAAGGAGCCTGAGAAGACAGGAGATAAAAAAGCACATCCAACATCTCCTGCGGTTCTCCCTTCTTCCCCTAACAGGAAGCTCATCTCCCTCAGGAGGCAGGCGAGTTGCTCACTCTCAGTGCGGATGGGAGAGCAGCCTCTGGGCCTCTCAGGTTGATACCATCCAAAGTATGTTAACGGAAACCCTAACCCCATTTGGGCTGAAGTCCACGAAGACCACACAGTTCCATGTGGTTTTACCATCAACCATTAACCAAGAATGGTTCGCTGACCTCATCAGAATTGGTGAATCCAGATCGTTGCGCTTTTTTTGTTTCTTCTGGTTTGAGGTTTCTGCTCTAAATTTTCTTACATATGTGTATGAGATTTAGCAATCCAGTTTGCCAAATAAAAGAAAGAGAGAGGGGCGGGGGAGGGAAGAAGGGAGGGAGACAAAAAGCAAATAAGCCGCAAGATACAGCGACATAAAAAATAATCGTCTCTTCCTTGTTCATTTGTGACTTAAAAAACATTTTTTTTTTCTGAAACAGATTTACTCCTCTTTCAAGGAACAAGTTTTGAAATTTTGAGATGAGATCAGATATGAACAGAAGGCAGAAAAATCTTTTAGATATGTCCAGCCCCCTCTATTGGCTGAGAAGAAAAGGCCATCCTAACAATATTAGATCAACTCAGCTCCTAAGAGCCCTACAGCTCATTTTGGACTTAATATCTAAAAAGCCCTTATGATCTAAGAATAATTTTATATGGGGAGAATGAATTCTGTCTTAAGAACCTTGACTTAATTTAGACATTTATAAACAAAATGATTGATTTCATTTCCAACTTAATGGATGTCCGTCTGAAAGTACGCCTCACCAATAATTTTCACCATGCTTACAGATATATAAATATATGCATGGTTTTTAAACCAGAAGTATTCGTATAGTCCTGTAGACATCAATCCTTCGATAGCATATATTCTTTGGTACAGAGCATGCTCTCCTCGGGTGCACCCTGATTTTCATGCCTCAGTGTATATATATTTGCATAAAAACATAGATGTGTTTTATAGTCATACATACATAGATATGCACCAGTCGAAAAACAGCTAGAGAAAGTCGCTTTAATAGTACCCTCTAGCTTTTTGGAAGATTGGTGTAAATCTCTTCTGCAGGGGGAAAAAAATCCATCTCCCTGAGAAGGTAAATGTTTATTACATGCAAATACTGATATTCGTTACCTAGGAAAAAACGTCTTGCTGCACGTGAAATTTCTCGATAAAAAGCTTTCAAGTCCCGGGTTCCTCCAGATAAACCCCTATCGGTGAACTGATGCGTGAATGCACTGAAATTGAATTACTGTACAACAGCAATTACTTTCCGTGGTACCGCTATAATGGGAATCAACTCTGCAATGAACAGCAGGTTGCTATAGGAAGGGGAGACTTCATAGACAATCTAGTCTCTTTCAGCTTTTCCCAAGAGCAAGCATGTTTATTTTTAAGCAAAACATTCTTTTTTGAGTGCCCGATTTATCATTTTATCAATGTAAATCGAAAATAAATGAAAGAGGATTAAGTTTATTTACAGGTATGAGCTTCAGAGGGCTTTCAAAATTTATTCAGTATCTTTCCAAAGGTTTGAAAACAACACACTCTTCGCTTAGTGAGTGTAGCTACAACTTGTTTTTTATATCTGTTCATTATGTCTCTTTGTTGTCCCCATTGAAGTTCATTCTTTTAGACACTTAAAATTAACTGTTTTGGGGAGGAAATGAATGTGAACAGCAAATAAAATACTTAATATTTTGGCTGATATGCTACTAAAATAGATACCATCTCTCTTTGTGAAATGTGTTTCAATTTGTGGAGGCCAGACCTCTGTAGAGCCCAGTAGTGAAAGCCGTGTGGGTCAGTGCCTGGCCCTGAAACCACAACCAACTGGGAAGACATAAAGATGTTACAATTCTGGCCCAAATCAGTAGGATAAAGGCAGTGGCCGCCCCTGAGCCACACCACACAATCAAAGGCCATCACCCCCTGCAGAACCCACCTTTACAAAGCCCTTCTGGAGAATCCTAGTATAAATTTATAAATTCTCCAAAGCCCCTTTTCTTGTCATTTCCTGGTTTATCTACTTTTTTCAGGTTGTGCTGCTCATCTCAAGCATATGGACCTTTCTGAAGTCACGGGATCATTACCTCCCCGTGGCTGTGCTGGAATCTGTCCTAAAAGTACATCCCTATAATCAGAGAGGCCCATGGTTACTCAGCTCCTTGCTACAGATTCTCCTCCGACTGCACGCTTCGCGGTGCCTGCCTGGAGGTCCCTGGAGCTTCAGATGATCCTTCCAGCTGTGTGATGGTTTGTGCTACTCGGAGTGGAGGCTCAGATTTTAAAGACAAAGGAAAGGCTGGGCAGCCTGTCCATATAACCCAACCCATGGGATGCACATGCTTTCCTGTCCCCTCCCCTCAAATCAGAGAAAAGGGTTTGTCACCATCGGCAAGCCAGAGGAAAGGGGAGCTGGGTCAAATATGCCTCCCACCAATAGTTCAGAGGAGCTCTGTGACACAGTCGAGCACTTCCAGGTCATTTAGGAATGGCCCAACAGGAGTCTGCAGCAGGCAGAGGACTCAACGCACATCACTTCCTCCATGTCCAGCGTGCGAAATATCTCCCTTAAACGGTAATGAATTGAAAGCAAAGTGATTCCATTTCTTGTCCATTCATATGACTTACGACTTGATAAACCACTCAGCAACATTAACCGAGGGCTTGGTCACATGAATATGCTTGAACAAGAAAGTTGGGAGATAATGCTTTGGGCAGAATCATACACAAAAGCGGCATCACTACCTCAAACCCGATTTGGCTTCAGGATAAAACAACTTACATCAAGCCTCCCCGTGGATTGGAAAAAAAAAAAAAGATTTAAAGCACCAATGGCATTAAAACGTGCTAGAAAATATTAGTTAAGAAATGCTACCATAACGATGGCACCATTATGTTAATGGTAATTATTGAAGCTAAGGTTATTTGTAATTCGCTGGCCTGAAAAAAAATGAAAGCTACATATAGTCCATTACCAACCAGATGACAGAGGTTATGTAATGGGCAGGCCACTTTAGGTTTCACATTTACTTCAGACATCTGACGGGGAGAAAATAGGACTTTCTGTGATAGGATAATTGCATAGTGGAGAGTAATTCAAATAGGGGACGAATATGATAAAATCACTCTGATTCAACTAATCACTGGGGAAAGTGATGGGGTAAAATGATGAAATCAAGCCAGAAGAGACAGAAAAAGATCAACACGGTTTAACAGCCAAGGGATTGGCAGGCATGTTAAAGGACTGGGTTGCTCCAGTTTTTCCCCCTGGCACTAACTGAAGCTAACTAATGGTGTTAGTATGCTCCTAGTTTTCTAAATTGCTACTGCCAGTCTCATAAATACTTTACATACATGAAAGGAAGTTTTATTAATCAGCATTGTTTGTTTTTGCACCATCCATAAGCACTTGGTACTGAATCAATTATTGGCAGGAAGACACTCGGGGAGGCGCTAGAACCTCTGATCTGACTCAGAATTGCTGGAGGTGTGCGTGGCGGCTTGGAAATGGAGGATTGTTAGGGCTGGTGCATCGTGGTGATGGAGCGCATTCTAAAATCCATTCTTTTCCTGGGCCATTTGAGCGGGGGTGGGGGATTCGCTGCTTGGTGGGTGGCACGGGACAGAGAGGGCCTTGGTGCAGTGAGGTGCCTCCTAGGGCAACACCACAAATAAGGACTCTACTGCCAACACACAGGAAAATTTGGATTTGACGTCTTTGATCTCCAAATGCTCACAAATCCCACAGGCAAATAGCAACCCTTCCTATTCAAGAAGTAAGGTGTCATTAAAGGATGGAAAACAGTCACGCCCACTGCTCTCGGGCCTCAACATATACCAACACCCAGCGGCCTCTCTGTGGCCACCTCATCTCACGCCAAATGCCATATGGCAAATGACTGCTGCCCACAGAGCCGCTCGGCTGACAACGGAGCCCAGGCCAATCTCAACAACAAAACTGTCTCAAGACCAAACCTCAACTTGACATATAAGCCTTCTTTCTTGTTTAAAGATTGGGAGCGGTGGAGAGCCACGTATCACTGGACTGGTTAACCTAGAGTTTGTAGCATCAAGTGTGCTTGCAAAGGATTTTGTACATCTATTTTAAATACATGAAATACACATTTCTGAGAATCCTGGATAGCTTTACTCTGGGAATATTTCAATGCAAACAGAGCAATTTTTTTTTTTCCTTTACAAAGGAACCACACCAACCATATCAGTCTTTTTTTTTTTTTTTCCAACTTCACTAATTTCAAGCAAAAGGGTTTCAAAATTTGGTTCCCTCCTGTCCTCACCCAGGGCCTTCCTGAAGCTTGAAGATTCAAGATTCCTTCACTATTAAATGCTCACAGGCTGGAAGGTCACTTAACCAGCAGTAACGGCAAACATTTGCCAAATGTTGACTGTTTGCCAGGCACTGTGCTAAACACTTTACACAGATACACACAGAGGCAGTACCATTCTACCACCTGGGTGCGAAAGAAACCACCGAGCCTGCCCATGGGACCTGAGCAAATGACTTTGCCCTGCCAAGCCCCTTTGCTCATTTCTAAAACAATGGTGGTGACAGTGTCTCACTCCCAGGGTTGACTGGAGAATGAAATGAGAGGACACATGTAACGTGCTTAGCACAGGGTCTGGTGCCCACTGAGATCAGTAAACTTAAGTACAGGTTTAGTAAATCACTGAGCCCTCCCACCATCTCCAGGGAGGTAAGGGAGGAAAAGTGGTCGGCGGGGTTACTTAGCTTTTCTCATCAGCCTCTCCCACCTTGGGGCAGAACTGAGATGAGCCCTCGGCTGCGCTGCCACATGAGCCCCCTCGTCCAGCCCCCGGTGCTGGCGGGGCCTCCCTGTTCGCGTGCCACACACGAGGGCTTCCTTGTCTGTCAGTCACAGAGGCAGAAGCTCAGGACACTTATGTCTCTCTCTCTCTCTCTCTCTCTCTCTCTCTACTCTAAAATTCTGTGATTCACAAGGAAATAAGTTAAAACAACTATTTCCTCCCTCTCAGATCGACAATGTCATTACTAGTATTTAAAACAGACTAAAACATTTTTTTTTTTGGTAAGGATTCAGGAAAAGGGGCACTCACATTCCACTCCTGCTGAAGGGGCTGCTATTGGCCTAGCCTTATCTGGACAGAAAGGTTTCCATATGCAAAGAGCCTTGAAGATTGGTTCAGAGCCTCTGAACTGTCTTCCCGTTCCGGAATTCGTCTGAAGGAAATGGGTGCAGGATGCTGAGAGCATGGAAGCGATGAGGATTGTGCCCTCCGGGGTCTCCGTGTGCCTAGAGCCAACCTCTCAATCCCCATGTGACCTCGGAAAGTGACTTACCTTCTGCCTCAGTCTCCTTTTTTGTCAAATGGGGGAAATGATAGTAACCTCCATCACGGGGCTGCTAGGCTGCTGTTAGGATAAGTGAGTGTGTGGAAGATCCTTAGAGGAGCACCCAGTGTAGGAAGTGCTGAGTCACTCACTTGATCTATTGTTAATATACAAGAGATTCACTGCAGAATTGTTTATATCAAAGCTTGCAAACCATTTAAATATACAGATACAGAGGAGCAAACGGATCAGTTATGACACACCCACAGATTGCAATATTATGCAGCCACTTAAGAAAATCACAAAATACAGTGATGCAAGAAAAGGCTCATATTATAATGATACAAAGAAGTAAAAAGAAGCTGGATAAGAAACACAATTGCAAACTAAACACACACACACCCATATACATGCATAGAAATGCAAAGAAAAAAGGAAGGAAGGAAACACACAGGAACACAAGCTGTGGTTTCTTGCTGGGTGTTGGGACTTCAGGTGATTTTTTTCCCCTCTGTTTGACAATTTTTCGATATATTCTTAAAGTTCCACCAAAGGGGTGTGCATTTTATAAATAAAAAATGATAACTATGGTGGACTTTTTTTTTTTTAATTTCAGGTTTCTGACGTTTTTTTTTTAATTTCCATGCTGCCTATACAGAATACCACTTGCTTCAAAGTAGGGACATAATCAGAGGCTCCCATGCAGCTCCCAGGGCTGGATCTCAGTGCAATACTTCTGTGGCAGATAAAAGTATTTTTTCTTCCAAGACATTTCAGAGTTTCCACCAAAAATGTCTCAACTTTTTTAAGTTAATAATCATAGTACCGTGTTTCCCCGAAAATAATACCGGGTCTTAAATTAATTTTGGCTCCAAAATATGCAGTAGGGCTTAGGTTCAAGAGATGTTATCCTGAAAAATCATGCAAGGGCTTATTTTCTGGTTAGGTCTTATTTTCGGGGAAATACAGTAGCAGCAGAAGTTACCATTTACTGAGCACCGTTTATGTGCCAGGGTCTGTGCTAAGTGGCTCAAAATCATAACTTTGCTTAATCTTCACACTTCCTGTGTGTTTTATCCCCTTGCAGATGAGGAAATTGAGGCTGCTTTACCAGAGGCCAAAGCTGAGGAAGTGACAAAGGCAGGCACTGAACCTGCTCAAACTCATGTTCTCACCTACTAAATTACAATCCTTCCTTCCCTGAATCAAAATAGTACAAAAGTGTTTTAGAGACAAGCAAATGTATGGGATCATCAGGTCTAAAACAAAAATAACCTGTGGAAATCTGATTTGGCCAATGAAGTGTAAGAGAAGCTAAAGTAAGAAATGGTCTTTTGTAACAAAGTGATTTTGGAGAAAATTATTAAAATCGAAAAGGAAGCAAATTATACATTAGAAATAATGAACTCTGCCGATTGTAATTATTTCCCATAATCCTGTGCCAATATGGCATTAGTGTAAGATACTGCACCATCCAAAAGCCCTAAAGCAAGAACAGAAGATGCCCTCTTTAGCTGGCTATAAGGAACAAAGTCAGGAACCACTTTGGAAATCCAAAATGATATAACTGTGCACCGTCGCTCCATGTATTCTACTGTTAATAGGAAATTTCAGGAAGTTCTTACCAGTCAAGACAAACATTATAATTACAGTGATATTCCAATAGCGATCAAGAGAACTTCTGACTTCATCTTGACTTATTTAACTCCATTGAGATTTTCAATTCCACATTTTGGCAAGCATTGCTTAAATTTTTTACAGTTGCTTAGCAGAACCACAATGTACCTTTGAAGGATTTTTGGCAATTAGGGAATGCATCACACAGTCATAAGCCATCCTCTCTGGCTGTTTAATTAGTGCTACTTCTGCTGAAGGCATAAAATTATAAGACAAAAACTGGCATCTGAACCATATATGGAAAGGGCAATTGGATCCCTAGTAACTACTTTTCCTGGTTAACTAGACTTAAGAAAAGAACATGTGTATATAACAGCAGAGTCAGCTTTGACCTTGGAGAGTTGGTCCCTGAAATTGCCTTTGGGTCTTAGGACAATACAGAGCAGAAAGCAGAGGCACTTACCCTTACTGCTTCAGACTTTTTGTGAAACATCTCTTCCATGTTCTTTGCCAGTTTTTTCACCAGTTGGAGGCCATCGATTTCTTCTATGGCGACATCTTTCTCATATTCTTTGTATTTCTGTAAGGAGGGAGGCAACAATAAAGGCACGTGATTCCACAAAACACCACACAAAGGATGTCACAGCACATCTACCTACAAGGAGTAAGTAAAAAAAAAAGTCACAATAGGACTGTCTGTTGGATTTGGGGAGAATGGACTGCACTTCAAAATCATTAAACCAACTAGGGAGAAATGTGAAAATTAGCTCTGACTCTCTTGGAAACTTAACTGGCACCCAGGAAAAGAATAAACTCTAAAGCACATAAACTCTTTATCAGTCGTCCTCTTCACTTCTTGAAATCAACACTCTGTACTTCCAATGTGACCACAGTCAGCCATTCTCCTGGAGGGCTGCCCCAGATTTATTAGCAGCCAGGAAAATGACTATTCCAGATGTGTCGCAAAATAAAAATGAAGAAATTGAACTTTTGTGGATTTTGGGGTTTTTTTTCTTCCCTTGAACATCACTGACTTAATTTTTTCATGGTCAAAGACTGGGACTTAGGGGAAAACAGTTTCAAGGCTATGACTCTAAAGTATAACTATAGCAGGAGTCAGCAATCTATAACCCCTGGGCCAAATCCAATCCGTCACCTATTTTTATAAATAAAGTATTATTGGGACAAAACCGTACCCATTTGTTTACATACTCGATCAAGTTAGTAGTCACAACACAGACCAGATGACCCACAAAATCTAAAAGACTTATTCTGATCATTTACAGAAAAAGCTTGCCAACTCCTAAACTGGAGTAGGATTTAAAGAAAGTTAACATGGCAGAGCATTTTACAAACATTTTATAATGATAGAGCCCTTGGGTTCTAGTAGTTTGGGTTTTAGTAGTTTGACTCAATTATTAAGGACTTCTTACGAGCTCATAGAAAGGAACATGTATAATAAGTACAAAAACCAAAAAAAAGAAAAACAATACTTCACATAATATTTCATAGTAATTGGTTAGTCTGTTCATAAGGGACTGATTTGACCCATAGTTTACCCAAATTCTCAAAAACAATTTTTCATTTAAAAACTATCACATACCCTGGTCATTTATCTGTTTAAACCAGCAGTTCTCAAAGTGGTCCAAGAACTCCTGCAAGGTCCCTAAGACCCTTTCAGGAAGCCATGAAGTCCTCCCTTTTTGTAACAGCATATCTATGTGAAGCCGTTTTTTTTTCATAGAGTTTAACAAATCACAGCCGATTTAAGACAGAGGCACATATGAGAAGCACCTATCTTCTCTTACACCAAACATTAAAAAGATTTGCAAAAATGGAAAACAAATGCCGCTCCTCTAATGAACTCTTTCTCTTTTGACAAAGGGAGTTATTTTTCATAAAATGATATTTATGTTAACATATAAGGAGTTTTTATGTTTTGAATTAATTTTTAAATGTCTTGGTTTTAATTTCTAATATGGCAAATATCAATAAACATAATCCACATAAACAGAAGGTCTTAGGGATCCTCGATATTTTGTAAGAGTGTAAAGGGGTCCTGAGTCCAAAAAGTTTGGCTTCCCTGAAGATTTAATTTTGGTCCCACTGGAAAGAAATATTGTTTATTAATAAAAACCTTCCAAATGGAGTTTCAAATACTTCTAATGTCACCAGGAACCCATTCATGTAGCTATCAAAAGGCTGGGGAACCGGAAATATTGAGGGCTTTATATTTCCTCTATTTATGGAGAAAACCTGAGTCACTTGCTAATCCCTCACCCCAGGCTTCTACTTGGGTAAAACAAAGGGCGCCACATCTTATTTTGGCCTTAGTGACCTTGAGAATCATTTTTGAAGTGGAAAATATAAAAACATTTTAACAGCAGAATCATGTATGAGATATAAATTTATATTTTCTCCCCATTCCTCTTCCTATACCTTTAAAAATGTAAAGTGGAAGGAGGCTCAGTCATTTCTTGACCCAAAGAAGGGGGAACGCGTGTGTGTTGTGTGTGTCTGTGTGTCTGTGTGTGTGTGTGTGTGTGTGTGTGTGTGTGTGACAAAATGTTTCCCTTTCTAGCTTAGATTCCCACGGGGTATCTGAAAGGAAAAGATTAGAATTTGAGGACAGAGGGAGTGACTAAGGAAACAAACGTAAAGAGAGTATTCCTCTGATCCCTAAAACTAAAATTAAATCCCTAGCGTTTGGGGGCATCTGGCCACACAGTCCCCAGGGCCCATCACCAGACACTGGCAGAGCAGGAGGTGGGAAGGGCAGGAAGGGGTACTGGGGCCCCTGACATGAACATGAGGCCCAAGGACTTGGCACTTCTCAGAATTAAGGCGATCCTAAAGAAATAAACAAAGTGCTATTCTGGACAACCTGAGTCTGCACCAAGAGACACATCTGCTACATTATTTATAAGATGCCTGAGCTGCTCTGTGTGGTCCTATAATGGACCATGAGTTGTAAGTGACATGTTTCTCCCTGCGCCCTGAAAACATTCATAAAAATCTTACATGTTTGTCTTGACAGTCTCTCTCTTACATCTCACCTGGAAAACCAGTATTCCTTCTTCTAGCCTTCCCCTTATCCTCAACAAGGGTGTTCTGATTCTCCAAGACAAGGATGCTACACCTTCTCTTCGAGCCCCCAGAGTTTATCTCTCCTGGCATTGTCACTTGCATGGTCCTGGTCCTACGGTTACCCACTGGCCCACAGCACACACTCACAAGACTTTTCCAGGCGAAGCTTGTTGCAGAACAATTGCGATGTTACAATACAAGGAACATGCAAGTAATGCAGCTGCATTGTCCTATGGTTCTGTAAGGGTGACCTCCCCACCCCTTGGGAGGTTGACTGGATTGGCCTGGGATGTGGGAATCCAGCCAGCCCAAGCCTGGCTCAAGCTAACAGCGTCCTCTGCTGTATGAATAAAACTTCAATGACAATCACTGGAAACTTTCCCTAAGTTCAAATACAAGCCAATGTCTTTGGAGCCAAAAATCCTGGGGGTTCTCTGCTGCCTGCCAGATGTGCTCCAAAAGCCAACAGCTGAGGCCAGCTTATAGCCAAGGCTGATTCACCATCAAAAATACAAAGTTCAAAAAGTGAGTAAAACAAAACAAAACGAATGTCAGTCTAATATTTACAGAGTCAGTGAAATCAATCTCTGTCTTAAGTAATTCTGTTACTAAAGGTAATTTAGAGGCTTCAGATAAAGAAAAATAAAATGGATTTCACTTAGACTTTACTTGAATCGTTTGGTTTTTATATAGGGGCCATTATTCTGGCTATATCTGTTACTTGCATGTGTTCCTCTCCCAATAGACTTCTAAAAGGGAATCAATTTATTTAATCCTCACCATCTCCCAAGGTGTCAATAACATCTTACTTCATCTTCTCTTCTTCTGAGTCTGCTCTGTGAAAAGGAGCCACTGACTTTCTGGAGGGTTCGGTCTCCCAGGACTATTTGTACCTGGTGAACTAGCTTACCAATCTCAACGTGAAGCTCTCTGCCAAGCCAAGGATTCCAGATCTGGGACAAACAAAGCAGTTCACTGGTTCCATTCCTCTGCCAGCCTAAGTCTTCTCCCTTCAAGACATGTGACAACGGGTCCTCTTGGCCAATGAGCCAAGCCAGACTACTTTCTCACCACCCTGGGGAAGTCATCCCATAAGCAAAAAGCACTCTGCTTTGCAAAATGTGTTAATGCCTGTTGGAATCAGGTCAGAACCACGGAATGCCTCACTCTTACCAGGAAACGTTACACTTTGCGGGAATCAAAGGATTTTGAAGAACAGAGAGATTAACCCAGTGATAGCCGTTAATCAACCTCAAGCCTTTCGCAGCTTAGAATGGTGATGCACATAAACCCTTTAAAACTGTGCCTATAGTATGACACCAAGCAATGTGACCTCCAGTACAACTGAATTCCACACCGGCATCCCCAATTGTGTAAAAGAATGTGGGAAGTGTGCCCACAGCACGGTATGAACAGTAATCGGTGACATTTTATTTTCAATTACTAATCTGCACCCACACACACACATACACATAAGCACATACACAAACACACTGCTAGAAGAACACGAGAAGTGTGGAAAGCTGGTTGTGCAATTAGAAATGGTTATTTTATTTTATTTTTTTTTTTTGCTTACCTGTATTTTCTAATTTTTATAATAAGCATACTATTTTGGAGATTAGCAAATGTAACAGTTGTGGTTATATGTAGACTAACATATGAGCACCTAGTAAACAGATTTCTTTACGGGAACATGGTCCCAATTAGAATCTGAAATTAAGCGGCACGTCTTCATTAGCAGAGCCTAAGGAAGTCAGTACAATGCGTCTTCTGTGAAGCCCGGGCCCAGCGCGGTGCCGGAAGCTTTTCACATATTAATTCGTCTAATTCTCACAGCTACTCTGAGAGGTTGGCATTATGCCTATGTTGCAGATGGTGAACTGAGGCACAGAGACGTTTAGTCAATTGCTGGAAATCAAATGGATAGAGAGTGAGTTTTAAACCCAGCCAGGTCTAACTTCTAGTCGCTTGGTCATTTGAACTTGGGGGGTAAAGTACTGACTAAATATTTGCAAGCCTTTTTCAGGGGGACCATTTCACTGCCAATAATAGCCTGTTTCATTGATTTTTCTAGGCAACAGTGGCTTGGACTCACCAAGAGAGTCAAATACCAAAAGCTGGAGACATGGTTAGTTCACAAGGGCTGCAGCTCCTCACAAGGCTGCCAAGTGAGCAAAAGCCACGAAGCCAGGGCACACCAGATGTGATCCAGGAATGGATTCGGTCCCTCCACAGGGTCACAGAGGGCGCGCGAGAAGCCTGGTCTCAAAGGAGCAAGGGCAGCTCCTGACAATAAAACTACTTGGAGGTGGCCCTGGAGCCTTAATTATAAATCACTGGTTGTGTTTGGGTGACAACTCATCTTTTGTTCTCCAAGGTACCAACAAGCACTGGAGGCAAAGCCCCCAAGCCCCTCTTCCCCCAGCCTCCCACACGGCTGTACAGGCAATGGTGCTTTGTCTTCTGTAGCTTCAAAGACTCTGCGGGCAATTATGTTATGTAAAAATAGTCGATCTTCAACTGGGAAGAGGAGTTAGGAAAGTATCAACAGGTCCCTGCAAACACATATGAGGAAGGAAGGAGAGGGGAAGAAGAACATGGAAGAGACATTGTGCCGCCTGATTACAGATTCAGGCCAGTCTGGATTGGAATCCTGTCTCCAGTACTCCATTTATTTGTTCCGCTAGCATCTACTTCGTGTCTCTGGTACAACAGGCAGGGTACTAGACACCAAGCACAGTGATAAGTAAAGCAAAATGGAAAAAGCTGGCAGTCAGATGGTCCGGAGTGTTCTGATGAGTAAACAGGCAAAGATACCGCACAGTGGTAGGTTGTACCGCCTGGTGGGAGTGGTCAAGGCAGTGACTCCCATTTGGCTGGACCTTTACAGGATGATTAGGCTGGGAAGATGGGAGACACCATAGGGGATGAGCAAGCCAGGCAAGGGAGAGGCAGTTATGGAGGTCCAGGGACAAGAAGCTATCTGGGGCTAAAGGGACTACCCCCTACACTATTTCATTGGCACATGGATGGCCACAGTGGGGGACTCTGGTGAGAGATGAGGTCAAAGCAGTCAGCAAGGCGAGGCCATCAAGCGTATGTTCTAGGATTAAGAGTCTGGACCTTATCCTGATTTGGGTAGGAGGCTGGGGCATGGACACAGGCAACAGCCAGAGCCACTGAAGGGTCTTTAGATGATCAGATGTGTCCTTTGAAAAACTAGTGTGCAGAACGGGTAGGAGGGCGTAAAGCTGGGTGGAGACAAGGAGCTGGAGACTGAAGCAGCCAGAACTTAGAAGACAGCAATGGGGAGAAGCCAAAGAGTCAGAGGAGCGAGAGGCGGGCTCTCTAGGAGCCACGCAGACGTCAATGGTCAGACGCAGCAGCCCTTTGGGAGGGTGGGTCGTGTCACTTTAAGGAAATCACTTAACCTCCTGGGTCTCGGTGTCTAGTTCAGAATGCCAGGGGTAATGACGTCCACCTTCCAGGGCTGCTTTGGAGGGTCCTGGGAGGACATCGGTAAAAGTCCCCTGCACAGCACCTGCATGGAACGGGCCACTCCAAATTCTTGTACTCCCCTGATTTTCCCACTTGGCATTTCTGCTACAGAGGATTCTAGTAAATGTATTTTCATGCTAATGTCTTTCTGAATGGAAGCCCTTAATGTAAGAGACAAACTCCAACTGGGTGGCTGATGATGCCCACGCTCTTCACTCTGCTACCCCTGTCCCCTGCCCACCCCCCTATCCTCTGCCCACCCCGTCTCCTGACCCTCCCTTCACCCCACGGCCTGTGGCTTTAGCCAAGAACAGGGCCAAGGCAGATCACAGCCCTTCACAAAAGTGCCTCTCAGTATTCACGACACAGAAGGCAGGCAAGCCTGAGCAACTTTTTATTCCCTCTGTCTCAGGAGAACATCTGAAGCTTCCATTCCTTCTGTTAGCAGAATCAGCATTTGGCAAGAAATCTTGTGATGAGCCAAGAACATTTATCATTTGCGAAGGGAGACACAGAAATGCATTATTTCTGCAGCATCTATTTTGCCAGATCATTTCACACAAACACCAGGAAGAGAAAAGCACTACTTCACTGTCAGAACACTTAATGTTGTTCATACATTGGGGTCATTTTTCTCCTACGTGATAACTACATAGCTAGGAGTGAGTCGCCTGGAACAGCCCCCAGAGAGGGGCTCCAGTCAGGAGACTTCTGACCAACCATAATTAATTGGGATGAAAGCCAAACATGAAAGAGGGGCTCTGAGTACACTCAACACCAACAAAAACAAATGCCCTCCGTAGAGAACGGATGCAGGGATTACCATTAGCCAAAGAGCTGGTGCATCTGAACGTGGTCTCTTGGCCAAATTTTCCATCAAAAACTGAAATTACATCCCACAGTCAGCATCATTAAATTACTATATGAGGAGTGACCAAAGCCCTAAGGAAGGAGATAGCAAAGCAAGGACCTGTCCATCTCCAAGTGAGAATCCCGGGGGTTTGCCTCAGAGCTCACAACCTGAGAGAAACTGGCTGCTTCTCCATCCCTGCCCTCAGCCTCCGGCACTTCCCTTGGAACTCCTGACCTAGATCCCTAATCAAACCTGTTACTGGGAAAGCACCCTGGAGACAAGCTAAGCCCAGAACCCTTACAGGTGGCTTGTTATATAAGAGCAGGAGATGCCTCCTGTTCTTAACTTAAGGTTCAATTTTCAGTCTTGTTCTCATTCCTGCAAGCTCTAAAATAGCCACAGGGCAAAAGTTCATTAAACCAATCATTTAAATAAGGATCACACCAACACACAAAAAAGGAACCTAACTGAAATCACTTCTACTTTCTTCATGCAACAAATATGTACAAATCACCTGCCGTGTGCCAGATGGGTAGGGGGATGGAGGGACTACTGGCAAATACACATGTTCCCTTGGGGTATAAAGAAGCTAATTTTGCATTCATTTTACTAAAAATCAGTAATAAATAAGTTGGAGCAGAGCTGCGTGGATCACTTTAATTTAAACTTGAGGACTGAAAACCCACACAGCCCTCCTGTGTATGTCTCCACCCGAGGTCACACCTGTCTGCAGTGCAGGTAAATCATTTCTGCCAGAGGTGGAAGGGTGTTCTTTCCACTGGGGTGTAACAGTCTATAAAGCACAGACATATTTTCTCCCCGAAGAGGGAGGGGTTAATACCAGGTATTGTGGGCAACCCAACACTTGTGTAAACACTGAAAAGTTGGCCTGGACCAGGAAGGAATCACAGTCAACAGGTAGGAAGACGGTCCCAGGGAGGGATGTAAAACAATGAATGTGCCAAGGCTCCTAGAAAAGGGAGTGGCTGTGAAGCACATGCAATTCCCTGCCTCCTGGGCAATGAAGCCGATGAAGCACCCGATTCACGTAATGAGACAGTCATGCGCCATCACAAGGAAGTGGCTGAGAAGCAGAGGCAGGACATCTCTGACCAAGGCCTGAAGCACAGTGGGACTAGAAGGAGGTGGGGGACGGAGGGAGTGGGGGGCAGTCTCTTTAGACTGCCTGTGAGCCCCTTCGGCGTGCATGCACATGGAAGCATGTACGTCTCTCGAGCATGGACAGTGATGCACTCCCTATTCTGTCTTCTGTTACTCCTGGCAAAGAGGGCTGACCACGATGGGATGGGTGGGAAAGGATCCACATGGAGTTTGCTGGAATGCTATTGATTTGGGGCCTGGTAGCAGCATCCTTCTTGGCTTAGAATCACTGGTCGGGGTTAAAGTCAGAGGAAGATCAACAATGTGTATCCCACTTTCTGGGCAATTTGGCGTGGTGCTAAGACCAGGGACTCTTCAGCCAGATGTACTAAGTTCAAGTCCTAGCGTCACCACTTACGAGAGATGCAACAAGTCGCCTAGACTCCATCAGCTTCCTTTCCTTCATCAGTAAAGTGGATGATACCAGACCTCATATTGTTGTTGGGATGATAAAGGAGGCCAAGTTCCTAGCCAACTGCCGGACACCACATACTGAAAAATGGCAAAGGGCGGTAATAAATTCTGACATACGAGGTCTGACAATTAAGTTCGTGAACTTGATGCCACGATGCTGCTAACCTTTTTTGATATCAGAGGGATTATTCATTATGAATTTGTTCCAACTGGACAAACAGTAACCAAGTTTAACTATCTGGAAGTGCTGAAAAGGCTGCTTGAAAAAGTTAGACGACCTGAACTTTTCGCCAACAATTCATCGTTCTTGCATCACGACAACGCACCAGCTCACATGGCACTCTCTGAGCCAGTAAACAAATAACTGTATTGGAACACCCTCCCTACTCACCTGATCTGGCCCCCACTGACTTCTTTCTTTACCCGAAGATAAAGGAAATATTGAAAGGAAAACATTTTGATGACATTCAGGACATCAAGTGTAGTACGACAACAGCTCTGACGGCCATTCCAGAAAAAGAGTTCCAGAGTTGCTTGGAAAGGTGGACTAGGCACTGGCGTCGGTGCATAGCTTCCCAAGGGGAGTCCTTCGAAGGTGACCGTGGTGATATTCAGGAATGAGGTATGGAGCACTTTTTCTAGGATGAGTTCACGAACTTAATTGTCTAATCTCATATGTTCTATATCTTCTGAAAAAGGTTGTTATTTTGTCTCAACAAGAAGAAACTCTGAACCAACCTAGTTCACAGCCTCACAGATGAACCAGCTCTGAATGCTGCTCTGGGCAATGGCAGTTTCCAAATATACTCACAAGGCACCTAAGAGTCTTCTTTGAGGATGGCTCCCTTCTGGCAGAAATTGGATGCTAGAAGCCTGTATTTGTGTGTGTGTGGGGGGGGGGGAGGCAGAGGGCGGAAGGGAGTGACAGTTTTTAGATATGTTACTAAAGATGTTGCCATAAAAACAAATCATCTACAATTTTTGGATTCTCTCCTTATAGACAGTGTCATTTTCTTATTATGACATAAATGTACTTAGTATTCCTCTCGACTCTATTGCATACATAAGTGTCACTTCAAAATACAACACTCCAAAGCAATTATGTTTCCAAGTAAATATATTTCTAAATCCTTGAAGCTGATGTTAGGAACGCTTCTTCTTAACCATAACAACAAACCTAACTAAATTCACGGAACTCTAGGTCACAGAATATTTTTGTTTGAAAATGGAAAAGGCCGTTTTGTACAAATAATTCTGTTTCACACAGGTATTCTGATCAAGTGTCTCCAAGGTCAAAAAAAAAAAAGAAAAAAGAAAGAAACAACCCACCCACTTTTAATACTGTGCTCCTCCAGATCTAGTTAAGTTCGAAGAAAATCCTTGAAGAAGGCAGTTTTTCCCTATCAAAGCCATCAGAACAAGAGACAATTTGCGTAAGAAGAAGAGAGCTTGTTTAGAATTGACAGAAGAGAGAGGAGAACAGGGTATTCAACCCAAAGAACGGAGAGGAGGCAGAGAGCAGCTGGGCTCCCACTTGTGAAAGGCTGTGGCAAATGGAGACCACTCCAGGATATCGGACTATGTCCTGTATGCAGCTCTTACTCTGTGGGGTGAGAAGCATGGCTGCGGACTGCTACAGAGAGCAGCAATTACTAAGAAGTTCCAGGGACAGGGGAAGAAGTGGTGTGGCCTAAATGACTTCTCAGGGTGCCTTCTGGTACTCACCTCAAGGGAGCCCCGTCACAAGAATTAGCAGGGTCCCTGGAGCCCTTGTTCTCTTTGGCGTGTCCTCCTAAGTCACAGAGTTCCAGAGAGACTGCTTTTCAGAGCAGCTGGCTCAGCAATGGGTGGTCTCTGATAGGTTTCTACTACTTCCTGATTGTCAGGTTCTGAATTAAAAGATGAATATCTCTCCTCTCCCTGTTTCATTGTATACACTCCTTTTTTTTAAAAAAAAAAATCTTGGTAAGTATCATAAGCTTTTACTTTTCACCGCAGTCAATTGGACAACTGCCACAGAAAATTTTCGTTCTGTGATGATAAAATTAAGTGTGAATGTTGCATTAGATCCCTGTTTTATATAAGGGAAATTAAGTCAGAAATTAAGCTACTAACCAGCTTTTGACACAACCATCCTTGCCCTAGCATGGCGGCATAACATACTGCTTTAAAACTGTGAAATTCATCTGTCTACTGAACAAAATCAAATGGTCTCAGTGATTATTAAAAAATCCAATTCCTGGGTAATTTCTAGATTACTGCCTGGGGGATCTGAAGCTCTGAAATTCAAATATTGATGCTATATATACACCCTCTCAAAACTAAAAGCCAAAATAATGATTACAGGTCCATGTGTGTTAGAGAAGAAAAATCTCAGCGTATGCATTTATGAGTGTGTTTTATGTACACTAACCAATTTAACTACAGCCAAACTGCAAATAATAAAACATTACTTGACAAAGCCTGCATTACTTGATATAGATTATTTTCTACAGGCCACTTTTTTCAAACACATTTTTCTGATATTTCAATGTAAAATAATTCATCTGTCTTGCTCCCTAAGGATCAGACAGGATAGAATAACAACAACAATAAATTATTAATAATAGAACCAGCATTTATTGAACACTTACGTTGGGTCAGATAGATATTATTTCCTCCCATTTTACAGGTTAGGGAACTGAAACACAGAGAGATTAGGTAACTTATCCAAGGTTATACCACCATTAAGTGGTAGTATTAGTTAGGAGGACACAAGCTAATGTAATACAAATATCCCAAAATCTAAGTGGCTTCACTCTACAGAAGTTCATTTCTTGTTCATGTAACCATCCCATGAAGAGGATCCATCAGACAGCCTTCCACACTGGGGAAGGGACCCAGTGATTCAGGGACCCAGGATTCTCCGCTTGTGTGTCTCTGCTCTCCCCTCAAGCTTTGGAGTCTTCTGCATTCAGCCAGCAGATGGGGGAAGAGGAAGTGCAGATGGGGAAAGAGGAAGTGCAGATGGGGGAAGAGGAAGTGCAGATGGGGGAGAGGAAGTGCAGATGGGGAAAGAGGAAGTGCAGATGGGGAAAGAGGAAGTGCAGATGGGGGAAGAGGAAGTGCAGATGGGGGAGAGGAAGTGCAGATGGGGGAAGAGGAAGTGCAGATGGGGGAGAGGAAGTGCAGATGGGGGAGAGGAAGTGCAGATGGGGGAAGAAGAAGTGCAGATGGGGAAAGAGGAAGTGCAGATGGGGGAAGAGGAAGTGCAGATGGGGGAGAGGAAGTGCAGATGGGGGAAGAGGAAGTGCAGATGGGGGAGAGGAAGTGCAGATGGGGGAGAGGAAGTGCAGATGGGGGAAGAGGAAGTGCAGATGGGGGAAGAGGAAGTGCAGATGGGGGAGAGGAAGTGCAGATGGGGGAGAGGAAGTGCAGATGGGGGAGAGGAAGTGCAGATGGGGGATAGGAAGTGCAGATGGGGGAAGAGGAAGTGCAGATGGGGGAAGAGGAAGTGCAGATGGGGGGAGAAGAAGTGGAGAAACTGCTTCTTGAACTCCTTCAAGTGGAAGTGACACGCATCAGCCCTGCTCACATTCCACTGGCAGTAACTGGCCGCATGGCCCAACCCAGTGTAAGAGAGCCGGGGAAACGGAACCTGTGGCTGGAAAGCCATACCCAGGATCTATGTCAACACTACGGAAATAGATGCTTACATTGTCAGGGGTCTGTTAGCTGTCTGTGCTGCTGTCACAGAATCAGGAATTGAACCCAGGAGGCATAGCTCCAGAGTTCATGCTCTTAAATGCCACACTTTAGTATAAAAGATTAATAAACTGTAGATAGATGAAACCTCAGATTAAGACTTGGCTAGGAACCATCTGCAAGATGGATACTTTAGAACTGGCACAACCGAGTCACAGTCTACAGAAAGGATAATAAGACCCAATCACTTGTATGTGTAATTATGGTCAGGCTCAGATGTTAAAAACCAAGTTACTGCAACGCAGAAAGGAATACATTATAAACAATTCTTAGACCTTTTGTCCGATTTCCTTAATACCAGCTCAAATAAAACTGCTATTTGATTAACATCAATGACCTTCTCTAGCATGCAATATTAGTTGCCTAGGCCCCAGAAAAGTTAATTGGCTTAACTAAAGTCTTTTTAATTCTATATCCAAGATGTTCTGGACATCGAAGGCAATCAATGAATAAGTCTGCAAGATGCATAACAAACTTAGAGCTAATACTATTTGCAGCTGTTCAAGTGGTTTCTATGCTCTCAGAGACAAACACTGGAATGAGTGTTAGGACAATGCATCTGAATGAATCTTTAACTCCATCAACTCCAAAGTGAACACAGAGACACCAATTTATGGCACTGCCAGACCCTAGCTTATTGTTGGGAGAATGTAGAGAAGCATGATGACATCATGCTTAATAGTTATGAACCCGCCCACCCTCCTGTGCAAAGGAAGAGCTGAAGACTGAGCGAGTCTCCCTTCTCGTGTTGGAAAGCTTCCTTTGCAAGAGGTTGGGAAGATTCTGTTCTCTACTGCTGATATCAGAAGGAGGCGAAGGAAAGTTATCCACGATATCAGCATCCTTCATGGAAACATCAACTTGCCTCACATTTGCTCACAGGTGCTCTAGGAGTCTGCAGCCAACGGCCCCTCCCATTTTACCTGTCCTAAACAGTACCCAAAAGTGCAGGCGCTACAGCCGAGGCAACCCTCTGCTGAGATGCAAAGCATAATCTGAGCCTTCTATGAATTTCAATGTCACCAACTTCAGAATCTAATGATTTTTTTACATACTTCACCAAGCCTGGCACACTAGACTTCTTTCTAGCCAATATCTTTAAAATCAGTGTTAGAATCCGAAAAGAATTTAGAAATCATCTATTTCAGAAGCCACAAACTCAAATGCCTGCAGAGACCAGACAGGTCATACCAGGTGAGGGAATCGAGCCAGTCTGGCGCTTGTGTCAAATAGCAGCACTTCTGTCCCATCTAAAATGGTGGCCACTTTTGGGCATCTGCTGATCTTCGTGAGTGAGGTGCATATTGTAGTTACCCAATCCTCCATGTGTTAAGAGAAGCCAGAAAACTATGTTTTTATGTGACATCTCCCATTGAGTCCCTTTCTTTGAACTCTCCGGGGCCCAAATACAAAATGTCAGCACACATCTTTCTCCTCATTTGTCTTCGCATGAGGAGACCGAGACAGAATGCCAAGGGCTCGTGTCTCCCACAGGCAGTGATGTGCGGGACAGTGTGTGGACTGCTCCTGGGCATCGATCACTAACCCTTGAACCAGCACTGACTGCTTCTATCTCCATCATAACGTGAGTCTGAGGCACCAACAGGACAGCAGCCAGCTCTGGCCAGTAAGGGGCAGTGCCCACCTGGCTCACCAGGGGCCCCGCCCAGGAGGACAGTTCCAGGGCCCTCCTCACCATTCATGCTCCTTGGCTATGCAGGGGCTCAGAACCAGAAGCTGCCTCCCCTAGAGACTGCCGTGTATGACCGAAAGCACTTGGTTCCTCATGCATTGGGGGTGCTAGGCCTAGAAACAGGATGCTGAAGTTGAAAACTCTGAGTAGATTGAGAATCCCACATACTACTCTTGAAATTGGGTTTTTCCTATGGTGGTTTGAAGACTCTTATAGTCCTAGGAAATGTTATCTAATATCTCGGTCTCTGTCACACACACACACACACACACACGCACGCACACGCGCACACACACACACACACACACACACACATAAAATCACTATGATACCAGTACTTTTTCTCTTAAAATGTATTTAGGAAATTACTCAACATATCCATCTTATTATAATTATCATGCTAAGATACCACTTTAAGATGTGAATTTGGGGGAGTTCAGGAGAGAGGATGTTCTGGCATTTCGTGAAGTCCTTGGACCTTCTCAGAATGACATTTTACATGCAAAAAAGTAAACACATAGGAAGGAAACCAACTACATTGAAATTCAGTTTTCAAATGTCTAAAACATACATTGGTACTGTAGTAATGTAGGTGTTTCTTCACCAGTGCGTTAAATAACAAGATCTAGTGGTTAGTATTAGCTGCCATAATCTCGGAGTCGAGGATGAGCGCCAACACCAAGGAGGTATCTGCATTGACTAAGACATGATATGAAAATACCCTTGATTTCTGCTGGTGACAAAGTCACAGGCACTGCTATGTGTTGTTACCTACGTGTAAGATAAAGTAATAAATTTCAGTTAGAGGTGAGTGAAAACAGAAGATGTCGTTTTCTTCCCACCTTGGTTCATAGCCCCCTGAATTCTCACCAAGGCTGGGAACACAGGCTAAGCACCCCTATGTACTACCCAGGAACAGCAAGAGGTCCCAGAAAAGACCACCTGATGTGTGAATAGTAACAGCGATCTGCCCCCACTCACACGCAGCGTCTGGATGTTCAATACCTGTTGATGGTTGCTGGTTGGCATCACATGTACTGTCTGATCATTAGCATACATTTCCAATCCAATTTAAGGTTTCTGTATGTTAAACATACGATACATCAAATTATGGACATTTTCTGCGGTAATCAATTTTGGCAGATGGCTTTGCTGTCTATGTTATGTGTAGATTACAGCTCATGAGTTCTCTGTCAATAAGTAATAATTTCTCAAATGGATCATGGAAGGGTAAACACTAAAATGGAAACAATATCTCAAGCCAGTGTCTTAGAGCAGAAATAATGGGAACTACAATTCCTTCCCTATATAATATTGGGTTATTAGAATTCTACACAAAGAGCATACATTCATGTATTATTTGTGTGATTAAAAATATATAAACACAAATTCAAAGAAATTTAGTAATCACTGATATAAAAATATAATAAATGTCTCATAATGTGCAAAGAAGAATGTGACTGACTCAAAAGGTTTACACTTGAGAAATGAATTAAACAGCCTATTCAACAAGACTGGCTGTCGTCTACAGCTACTAGATGACTGTGTCAAAAAAATATTTCACCCAATGTACATACGACTGTATACTATCACAGAAGTCTATTCCTGAAAGAACACTAAGTGAAGTACATTATGTTTATAATTAAAGCCATGTCAAAGCACAAAGCAAAAGACCCTGAGGGGAACAACAAAATTCTGACCATGGCTGGGTTTTGGTGGCAAACTTTTAGACGAATTTTTTCAGTTTTCTGAATTGTTTTGTTTTATGATATTGCTTTTCAAATGGGAAAAATAAAGTCTAAGATGGAGAAAAACAGAAATGTAAGAGTGGGATTCAAATCCAGACAGGCCAGCTCCGGAGCCCATGTTCTGAGCTCCCCGATAACTCTTCTAAAATAGGTGACGGTCAAATGAGACTTTTTACTTATTACTAAAGCAAAATGTTCTCACTACAAGAGGAAAAATCAGAAGGTGGATATAAGCAAATAGAAGAAAACAAGAACCCTTAATCCCGTTTCCCCAAAATACGATGGGTTAGCCTTTGATTTATATTTTTACAGATTTTGTTTATCTTTTCAGTATATGATTATACGTGTATTTGTTTCTTTACAATCAAAACAAGGTCATCCTATATATGCCAATGGGCTATATTTTCAAATTATTTCCCCAAGAAGTTTAAATACAAAACAGTTCATCTTTCAGACCACCAAAATAATGAAGGTGAATATTCAAGGGTCCAAAAACCCCAGGGCTCTGACACCAATGGCCTGGCACCCTTGGGACAGCCATAGTCAAGACAATAAAACACAGGCTTCTCATGAAAAAGAGGGGCAATGCATTAAAAGCAGTGGTTCTTACCCAGGGACCACCATTTTGTCCCCCAGGGACATCTGGCAGCATCTGGAGACATTTTTGTTTTGCACAATGGCGGTGGGAGAGGAGGAGGGAATGCCACTGGCATCTGGTGGGTGCATGCTAGGGATGCTGCTAAACATCCCACAAAGCACAGGCTAGTCTCTCACAACAAAGAATTACCCAGTCGAGTATGTCAAGGTGCCGAGGTTGCAAACGCCCAGGTAAGAGAATCATTTTCAACACCGAATGCACATAACACAAATCCTAATGGCCACCAAGCCCAAACTCCCTCCAAAGCCTGAACTTCTGTTCAAGGCAGCTTGGACAAGGGGCTCTGGACAATTCCAGGGAGAGCCTCCTGCAGCCCCACTGCTGGGCAGCACTGAGCAACAGACTTTCTCAACTGGAACACACTCTGCCTCCCTGTAATATCTGCCCTTAGAACCAAGTTATGCAGCCTAGTTGTACAGACCGAGTCTCATCCTGCCTTGAAATATTTTAAGAGAGAGATGGAAAAGGCCATCTGGCATAGGTTAAGAGCATGGAATGCCTGGATGGGAATCCCGACTCCACCACTTACTCTCCATTTACTCTCCACGGATTCTTGGAGAAGGTGTCACAGACATCCTTGGCCTCAGTTTCCTCATCTGAAAAATGGGGGTAATAATAACAACGAACTCATGGGATTGCTGTGAAGATGACATGAGTTTCTACATACAATTGCTTAAAGCAGTGCTTGGCACCATCTGCCACCTTTTGTTTCAGGCTAAATATATCCCCATGGGCCCTCAGGAGACATGGATTCTTGACCCCTCTCCTAGCCTGTCTGCCCTCTCCAAACATTCCTGTTTGTCTCTGTTCCTCTTCAAACCCAGAGCCTCCATCTTCCAACCACACCCCTGGGTTTGTTCTGACCACTGCAGGGCCCGGTGCAGCTCTGGTGTCTCTGCACTCTCCATCAGCATCCGACACTGCACCCTGGAAAGAATTGGGTCTGGGACAGCTGCTGAACCCACAGATGGGCCCATATGGGCCCAGAGCAGGCACACCAAAAAACAGATGAGCTACATGGGACAAAGATTCAAGGAACCTCCAGAGACTAATAATTTTTTGGTCAAGGCTTCTTGGAAGAAACTGTCCTTTACATGAGTTTTTAGAGTGAAGCCCTACAAATGGTGGAAAAAAGAAGAGTTCCTGGATTCCTGGAATAGAGAACATGAAGTCACTGATGAGGCTGACAGTAGATGAGCTTACTTTTCACCCAAAGTCAATCATCTAATCAATCATGATAGGACCTAACAATATCAGAGCACTTCCGATGAACTAGTTGAGTATTTCATGCATCATTGCCTTCTCATAACAACTCTAGAGATGCGTGCTACTATTAACAAGCAAGAAAGCTGAGGCCCCAGGAGCTAACACCCTGGGTATGGGTATCATAATTTGAAAGCTCAGAAGGGCCACCAAACTGCAGACTCCAACAACACATTTCATAGCACAGTGCATATATGCGTATGTGAACACACTCTCCCATGAAAATTAGGCTTTTGGAGATGACCCCAGTGAGAGATTTCATACATGAAATTCTTCGGTACAATGAGGAACTTTCCTCAATCCATTTCTTCTAAGGAAACAAACCAACAGTATCCATTAGGAAATCAAGTATAATTAGACGAAAACTATTTCAACCAGGTCATGACATTGTCAAGACAGACTATAGAATCAAGTCAACTACAGGTTGTCTTACTCAATGAATATTATGAAACATTATCTATCAGATACAAGGCTAAGTGATGGGACTGCTCCAGACATTAAACACAATAGATTCTCCCCCTCTCAAAGAGCTTAGAGTCTATTGAGAAGATATTAACCAAATAAAAGCAAACAACACACGTCATTATACACTGACAAGTAGCACCCAAGTGCTATGCCTCCAACAAGGGAGACCCAAATTAGATTGAGAGAAAAGGCCTCTCTGAGGAATTGCTGTTACTACAGAGACTGAAAGGGCGAGTTGAGAGGAGACAGGGAGACTGAAGGGAAGAGACTAGTAGGCAAAGGGAATGCCCGCACCCTAAGCTAGGCGGACTGTGGAATAAAGAGAGCACTGAAAATGAATGAGGTTACTCACAGTAACAGAGGGCAGAGGCAAAAGGATGAGGTGAGAGCAGGGGAGAGGGAAAATGAGTCCTAGAACCAAGCCCAAGTACACACCTCTCTGTACAATTGGATGGAGGAAGAGAGAAGTGGATGAAAGAGGAGTAGACAGACAGGAGAGGGTGAGGTCATGGAGATCAGGTACAAAAGGCCAATCCAGCCTGTAGGTCATGGTGACAGGGGCATAGTCTCCTCCTATGTAATTAGACTTTGTGAAAGGCCATCTCATTTTGAGTACTGAAAACTATTAAAAGGTCCTGGTAGGTGGGGGAATATGTATATGGATGAAGAGCTCATGCTCAGCAGCCATGGTGCTTTGGGCACAAATTAAACTCAAGATCGAGAATGAGAAGGTACACCAACTGCTGTTTCCATTCCGTGCTTGGGGTCCTTCAGAATTTTTCCATGGAAACTTTAGTAATGTTCTGAGAAACACATTCTGCTAGAAAAAAATTGCTTTCCAAATGCCGGAAAGACGGCATTCTCTCCACAAACCAAAGTTGTTTTTAAAACCGACTCCTGAGCTCTATCAACCACTTGCAGATCTCAATTCCTTAGCTCTCACAGAGGGATTTAACTCCCCAGAGGCTGAACATCCATGTTACTGCACCTGAGAGATGCTGGAATTGTTCTCAGCAGAGAAACTGTAAGAAGCCTTGGCTGAAAGACTTTACCAGGAAGAGGAGAGAGTGTTGAACACAGCTTTGGTATAAAACTGAATACAATGCTAAGAGTGTTCAGTAAATCCAAGCTTGGTGAATTTAGGCCTAAAATCAAAAAAGTGACAAAGTGAGATAGGAACTGTTAATGTTGCCTATTTGTTCCACAAGGGTTTATAGTTCGATTTTAAGAAAGTCTTTTCTTTTCTTCCCTTAAATTACATATTCTATAATCTATGCTAAATCTGCATAAGGAATCTTAAACAATGGTCAGGTGGGAGGCATATGTCTGCCTGAGTCATGACTCATCTTTTCCGAACATGGGATGATCCAAAAGCAATATAGCTCCAAGGGAATTATCATCCTTCTCTACCCTCCTCCCGAAAATGTGTGTGTTGATGTATGCACATGTGCATGCTGTGTTTCATGAGGTACAGTGGGATAAATTTGGGGAACAAAGAAAACTAGAACAAGCACAGGAAATTAAGGATTATTTCAGTTGGGAGAATAACCAAGTTTTGTTTGGAAAACCCTAACTAATAAATGCAGTACTTCTGCAATTTTCATAATATTAAACAATTCCTATTAAAATTATATCTATATAATCCTGTATAATTATTATATCTGTAATTATAATCTGTGTATTGGTTAAATATGATTTCTTTTCCCTTTTCCTATCTTTGGATATAAATAATTACATCTTAATATAAAGAGACCCATTACCCAATGGATCGTCAAATGTAAGAATTATTGGTAACCCTTGTACCCAGAAAGCAGCATAGTCAAAAGCCAAATATATAACCAGACACCAATTTCCTATATTAATAGAAAAAAAGAAGCAAGAATAAAAAATAATAGTGGGGGATTGAAATTAAGTCGGGGGGCAACACACATGGTCACTTCTTCCTTCTAACAACCTCCACCCACCCCCTTTCCATTCTACAGCAGAGCCTATATCCTAAAGACGAAAAAGCTATAGATCATCAGAAAATCAATAATCCTTTGTGAATTAATGAGTCAAACAACCCAACCCAACATTCTCTGGAAGGGTCAGATACAGAAATCTAGACAAGGGCCATTTCAGAGAGTGGGCCATGTGACAGGGATTTGGGCCATGTGACAGGGATTGCCCCTGGCATTTTCTACATCAAGTCCATCACTTGGCAACAGGACATCACATCCTATAATACTTCCATCATGTAAACTGCCATGTCCTGCTGTCAACAGACAAGATGAGTCCCAGGACACTCCTCTGAAACCAACAGAAATGCATTCATGGAATTCAGGTGAAGTTCACGGAGGTAGAGATGGAATGAACAAAAATCTAATACAAGGCTCTTATTAAAAGAACATCCCCTGATTAAAAAGTGATTTTTAGCTTCTACTCCACATTATTCTTATTAAGTGTGAAACTAACTCCTCTGATTAGAGGGAAAACTCTTTGAATTACTAAAATAGAAAAAAAATGCATCTGAGACATACAGAGACAAATGCTAAGAGTAAAAGAGATCTGGAAGCCTTTTTTATAGTATCTACACCATTCCATGTTCATCAGCCATAAGATTTTCACAGGGAGCATAGCTTCACTAGGGAAAAATCAGCAAAAAAACACAGGTTTCAATTACCAAATATTTATCTTCCAAATAAATCTTGTGTCTTCTAACCCTTACAGAAAATCGATTTGTTAATTCACTTCTGTTTCATTCTATAATGTCTCCTTTTGTTAATCCTCTTTCCCTAGGGGACTCCTTTCAAATCCTGTCACTTATCCTTTACTGAAAAGGTTCCCTTTTCTGAATTCAAGGTGAATTGTACTTAATAAACGAGCCCTAAATTTATCTGCCTTCTCTTGCATTCATTTTGTGTTCCACGGTCTCTCTCATTAATTGAATGCTTTTTTAGCTGTTCCATTTCCTTGTTATTACCATGCTTCCTTTAATCCATTCATTTTTCATTAAACATAGTGGGGGAGGGGGTCTACATAAGGTTAACCAAAAAAAAGGAAAGCAAAAGGAAAAAATTGGAATATCAACCAAAAACAGAAAGTGAAACAATTTTAAAAGGATGATGTACGTGTTAGTTAAAGAAGCTCTCAAATGTAAGGCACTGGGGCAAACACTCTCCTTGCAAAAATAACTGAGGATACTTATCCTACAGCCCCCCGGACCAGGAGTGTGATGTGTGGCCCTGTACCCTCCTCCTCTACACCTTTATAATGTTTTGGTTAGCCTATAAAGCGCTGATTAATACATACATACCGTGTTTCCCCGAAAATAAGACCTAGCCAGACAATCAGCTCTAATGCATCTTTTGGAGCAAAAATTAGTATAAGACCTGGTCTTATATTATAGCAAAATAAGACCGGACCTGATATTAATTTTGCTCCAAAAGATGCATTAGAGCTGATTGTCCGGTCAGGTCTTATTTTCAGGGAAACACAGTGTGTCTGTCTGTGTGTGTGTGTGTGTGTGTGTGTGTGTGTGTGTGTACACATACACATACACATATGGAACCACATATCTGAAGGTCAGTAGCATGCATTTCATGATTTCTCATCACAAACTAAGTTTTCCCAACAACCAAGTGAAATATCCAAAGCTACATGTCACAAATGAAGACTCAGAAATTAGCAAAGGCTACTAACTGGCCCACGTTTCCTCCCCAAAATGGCAGAGTCTAGGTCCACACCTAGACAGAGGACTTCAAAACAAACCCATATTCTTGCCTTCTTATTCCCAAGGGATCAATCTGTAAGTTAAGTCAATTCATTGCAAAATGGTAACACCTCTCCGTCTGTCTGTTTTATGAGTCCACATTCATATATCAGAGTTTGGGAAGCAAAGTACTTCTGCATTGTTCAAAAATTATTACATATGACCCAAGCACATGCCCTGTGTAAATGCTATAAAGGACTCAGGAAATGATAAATACCAAGTTGAGAAAAGTGAAGGCAGGTCAAATGATCCTGCCCTCATTGTCTTTGTACATCTGTTGTTTTTTCTCTTGAAAGTCTCGCCTTCCCTTTATTTGTCCCACCCCTCCTTCTCCCTAGGTAACTCCTATTCCTTCATCAATACCCTGATCAAGGGTCATTGCCTGTAGGAAGCCCATTCATCCCCCAAGCAAAGACTTTGGTCTACCTCACAAGTATTTACTCTTTGGCTCATTGACCTACCCTCCCAGGGTTGATATCACAGCACCTGACATATTTGAAAATGTATATGAATATCATGAGGAGTTTGATTAAAATGAGGATTCTGATTCAGATCTGGGGTACGGCTGGCGATTCTGCATTTCTAACAAGTGCCAGGTGATGCGAATGCTATTGCTCCATGGACCGTAATCTGAGTTCTAAAAGAAAGAGACTCTGGGTTTTGCCTCCACATTCTAATAATGGGGCAGCAGGAAGGCAGGGTGAGAAGGCAGACTTGCTGAGGAAATAATGGGTAATATTTCCCACCTCGGTAGGTCAGGAATGTTGTTTAGTGGTGCTGCCACTTGGTCAGCTTTGTTTTTTCTTTTAACATTCAACATGAATACAAAAAGCACCCTGATTTGTGAAGATGCACTAAGATGCCTCAGTTTAACTTCAAAGTGATTTCCTACTATGTTCAGGAGACTTGAAAGAAAACACCATCTTTAGCATCTCAGGGAGCTCAGAAGTTAAAAACAATAGGTGAGGAGGATTTCCAGTCAAGATGACAGAGTACATAAATGCTGTGCTTACCTCCTCTCATGACTACATCAAAATTACAACTAAAATACAGAACAATCATCATTGACAATCACCTGAAGTCTAGCTGAACCGAAGCCCTACAAGTAAGGACATACAGAAGAAACCATTGCAAGACTAGTAGGAGGGGAAGAAATGCAGAACGGGCTGGTCCCACACTTGTGAAGAACCATTAAAAATCTGGAGGGCTATCTCGGCTGCAGTGGTGTCCCAGGCCCACATCAACCTCCTTAGCTCAGGGTTCCAGTGCCAGAGAGAGAAGTCCCCATAACTTCTGACTGTGAAAACCAGAGGAGATTGTGGCCAAGTGAGACTACGGTGGCTGCAGTCCCAGATAGTCCTCTTAAAAGGCCTGTGCATGGACTTAAATCACTGATGAAGTCACTCGCCCTAAGTTTCAGCACTAGGGCAGCAGCACTAAAGCCGCCAAGGACATATGGGGAAGAACTGAGTTGTCTGGCTTAAGGGCGAGGACTGGAGTGGCAGCTTTCTCCTGATAGAAGTCACTGTTCCTTTGTTGAGCCCTCCCCACTTCTGGCATGCAAACACAGGTGGCCACCGTCTCTGAGTCTCCATCAACCTGGCTAACACACCCAACTTTCAGGCACACCCAAGCAGCATCTAATGCCTTTTCCATACAAACAGCCTGTCTTGGCTCATGCTGCAGACTTTCCTAAAATCTCTCAAAGGTTCACAAAACCCAAACAAGCAGCATCTGGCTTCTGCATGTCCCATACCACTTTGTGAGCTGCCCTAAGCCTGGCACTAGCCACAGCCAGTCTCGGTTCATGGCTGGGTTTCTTGAGGGGCTCCCAAGCCCGTCACAAGTGGTAGCCATCTGAGGGTTGCTTTGTGGCTCATACCAGGTGGCTCTGGGCAGGGCACAGGCTGTGGCTGAACTTGGCCTGCAGTGAGGCCCCTCCCAGAAGGCCCTGAGAACAGGCACAACTGGAAGCCAGTTTCAGACCAAACCAGAGCATCATCCGCCACCTCTAAGGATGGCAAGCCCAAAGGGCAGACTGGGCAGGACCAGAGCCCTGCTAAAGTGAATTCCTGTGTAGGGTCAGCCCCTGCACAACAGCTCCTCTACTGTAATCATGGCCAGTCCTCACAAGCAATCAGCCCGAGGATGAATCCTGCCTATTGACATGCAAACACCAACCAAGGCTCAACTACAACAGAAGGGAACATGCAACCCACACAAGGGACACACCTGGAGCACTTGGCTCAGGTGACCAAGAAAACTATACCACTGGGCCCCACAGGATGCCTGCTACATAAGACCACTCTACTAAGACCGGGAGGCATAGCAGCCCTACCTAACACATAGAAACAAACATAGGGAGGCAGCCAAAATGGGGAGACAAAAAATCATGTCCTAAATAACAAACAAACAAACAAACAAACAAAACACCAAACCTCCAGAAAAAGAACTAAACAAAATGGAGACAAGCAATCTACCAGATGCAGAGTTCAAAACACTGGTTATAAGGATGCTCAGTGATCTCAGGGAGAACATCAACAAACAGATAGAAAACGTAAAAATGGAGATAGAAAACATAACAAAGAACCAGTCAAAAATAAAGAATACATAACTGAAATGAAGAGCACATTAGAGGGAATCAACAGATTAGATGAAGCAGAGGATCGAATCAATGATTTAGAAGGTAGCAGAAAACAAACAGAACAGCATAAAGAAACTATAATCCAAAAATAAAAATAAAAATGAGGACAGTATAATGGGCCTCTTAGACAATATCAAGCATACCAGCAGTCACATCACAGTGGTATCATAGAAGGAGAAGAGAAAGAATAAGGAATTGAAAACCTATTCGAAAAAATAATAACGGAAAACTTCCCTAAACTGGTGAAGGAAATAAACATACAAGCCCAGGAAACACAGAAAGGCCCAAACAAGATGAACCCAAAGAGGCCCACACCAAGAAACATCCCAATTAAAATGCCAAAGGTTAAAGACAAAGAAACAATCTTAAAAGCAGCAAGAGAAAAGCAGTTAGTTACCTATAAGGGAGCTCCCATAAGATTGTCAGCAGATTTCTCAACAGAAATTTTGCAGACCAGAAGGAATTGACAGGAAATATTCAAAGTGATGAAAAAAGCAAAGAACTACAACCAAGACTACTCTACTCAGCAAGGCTATCATTTAGAATCAAAGGGCAGATAAAGAGATTCCCAGCCAAGAAAAAGCTAAAGGGGTTCATCACCACCAAACTAGTATTACAATGACTCTTAGAGGGACTTCTTTATGAAAAAGAAAGAAAGGAAAGAAGGAAGGAACGAACGAAGGAAGGAAAGGAGGAAAGAAAGATATACGAATAATAAAATAATACACATCTATCAACAATTACTTTAAATGTAACTAGATTAAAAGCTCCAATAGGGTACCTGAATGGATAAGAAAACACGACTCTTACATAGTCTGCCTACAGGAAACTCACTTCAGATTGAAAGACACACACAGACTGTGTGAGTCTTGTAAAGGGATGGAAAGAGATATTTCATGAAAATGGAAACAAACAAAAAGCTGGGGTACCAATACTTACCAGATAAAATAGAGTTTAAAACAAAGGATATAAGAAGAGGCAAAGAAAGACCCAGTAATCCCACTTCTGGGTATTTATCCAAAGAAACACAAAACTCTACTTTGAGGAGATGAGTGCATCCATATGTTCTTTGTAGCATTTTTTACAATGGCCAAGATGTGGAGGCAGCATGGTGTCTACTGATTGATGAATGGATAAAGAGGAGGTGGTATATATATACAATGGAATATTGCTCAGTCATGGATGGAATGGGTTCTTGACATCTTCATCAGCATGGATAGACCTGGAGGGTATCGTGCTGAGTAGTGTATGTCAGACAGAGAAAGACATGCAATGTGATTTCACTTGTACGTGTAATCTAAAGAACAAAATGAACAAACAAGCAAAACAGAAACAAACTCAGATACAGAGAACACTTTGATGGTTGCCAGATGTGAGGAGGTTTGAAGGGGTGGGTGAAAAGGGGAAAGGGATTATGAAGCACAAATTGGTTGTTACAAAGTAGTCATGTGGATGTAGGGTATAGCATAAGGAATATAATCGATAATATTGTAATAACTATGTATGGTGTCAGATGGGCACTAGATTTATCAGGGTGATAGATGGGAGGCGGGTTGGAGGGCAGGGAGAAAAAGGCGAAGGGATTAAGATGTACAAATTGGTAGTTACAAAATAGTCATGGGGATGTAAAGTAAAGCATAGGGAATATAGTCAATAATATGGAAATAACTATGTATAATGCCAGATGGGTACTAGACTAGTCAGGGGGAGACCACTTTTTAAATTATATAAATGTCCACTATGTTGTACACCTGAAATTAATATAAAATAATATTGAATAGCAACTGTAATTGAAAATTTCAAAAAAGGGCGAAAAAGATTAAAGAGAAAAAGAGGTTTAAATTTCCAAGTATAAAACAAATAAGTCACGGGGATGTAACATACAGCACAAGGAATATAGTCAATAATATTGTGATAACGTGGTACAGTATCAGATGGTTACTGGACTTATCATGGTGATAACTTCTTTAGGTATATAAATGTAGAATAACTACGCTGCACACATGAAACTAATATAATATTTTATGTTAGCTATATTTTAACAAAAATCTTTTAAAAATTTAAAAAATGAAAAAAAAAATTTTAAATGAGAAAACAGGATAATTCTGAGAAAATAAATTAGCTTGTCAATGTACTCTAATTTCTGACTCCACCATGCCCATTCCCTTTCCCTCCCTAGGGACTGGGTTATGAAACAACAATAGTGTATCCGTCTTAAAGCCTCTGCTAGGATTCTTCCTCAGAGACTAATAATAATAATAATAATAATAATAATAATAATAATAATAATAACCACAGCAGCTGCAGCAGCCCGGAGCTTAACTCAGCACTCATGCTGTCCCATGCACTGTTCTAAGGGTTTCACATAAAAAGTAAGCAGTTTAATTTAATACCACAACCACCCTGCAAAGTTGCTACTATACAAAGAACAACCTGGGGCTATAAGGAATGCCATGGTTTGCCCAAGGTCTCAGAGCTGGTTCACAGCGGGGCAGGCATCGAACCCAAGCTGTCTGACTCCCAAGTGTGAGATACGCTGCCAAGGTCATTTCATCGTAGAATGAAGGAAAAGGTCACCCTAGAGACAAATTCTGAGAACCGGATCATAAACTTTAGATATGAAGTAGGGGAGGTATTCCCTGGGGTGTGCACAAAGGTGCCCCTGACCTCAAAAGTTGCTGAATTCAGCTGAGACACACGCCCAGCTCTGCCCAAGTTGGCTTCATCAGGGATGGATCATCAGGGCATCCACTGATCTGCCGTTTTACTCATTTGCTTCTTACTTTGTATGGAACACATTGCTCTCCTTTTTCCCCACAATACAATTTGTCTCTCTCTCACTTGGCTTTTTAGTTAAAAACAAGAGAGATGAAGCTTGAAACCTAATTAAGGAAATGGCCCGTGTACAAAGAAAACAGCCAGGGATCATTATTCAAACAGCAGCCTCTCTTTTTATTTTTGAGGGAAAGCTAATGACTGCTCTGCAGCCCAGTGGCCTCTATATCATATCGCGTACACATCCCGTTACTAGAGGATAATGCCAGCAATTGGAAAACACACTGAATAAAAGCATGCATGGATCCCTCTTCTCACTTAAACGTTGTTTTGATCATTTGAAATAAAGACAAATGTTATCCTGGGAAATGCAAAGTTCCCTGTAGCCAAACCCATCCATTTTATGTTAGTAAGATTCCCTCTCCAGTAGAGCTGGGTCTGGGTGATGGGGGCCAAGGGCAAGAAAACAGAAAGCAACAAGACTGAGTGTACCTTCCTGTGAAACTGCTGTTCTGGGGTGGCTGGGAAGGGAGAGAAAGACAATGAGGGAAAGGAAGAAAGCAAAAGAAATACTCTGGAAAACTCCTCGTTGTATCTCCCCGCCCCCCGCCCTGGGCCCCCGGATTTTGATGAAATGTGTTCACTTCTAACCATTCCAACTGCCAAGTCTAATTCACACCCATCTCTCTACCTCAGGACCTCAAGCCCCTTCCCAACATCCTCCCATCCTTGCCCCATCCAGTCGTCTCTCCATACGGCCCCTGCGATGTGCATGCTAGAATGCATGCCCTTCTGAGGCTGGACGAAGGCAGATGCAGCCCACAGGACTTACTCCACCTGAAACCCGTCAACCTTTCCCTCATCCATCATCACACCTCTTGTACTCCACACATACTTGTACTCCAGCCACATGGAACGCCGTCCTCTTCCATCCAAGCCCAGTAATTCCTTGAACCTAAGAAGGGAGGTCCCACAGAGTTCACTACATCTGGACCACTCTCCATGCTCCACACTCGCCCATCACCTGCCTGTCTCCTACAAGGCAGGTATACTCTGGGGCACCTCTTCCTTTACAAGGCCTCCTTGCATCTCCAAACAGACGAAGCCTCCACTGTGACCTTAGAACCCTGGGAACCCCAATTATTCCCATCATAGCCCTCGCCACCCTTCCAGGGTTTTTGGCTATTATTAATAAATGTGCCATGACCATTCAGGCACAGGTATTTATGTGAACGTTAAGTTTTCATTTCTCTTTATAAATGCCTAGGAGTGCAATAGGTAGGTCATATGGTATGTGTTTGCTTAACTTATAAGAAACTGTCAAACTGTTTTCCAAAGTGGTTGTACCATTTCACAATCCCACTAGCAATGTACGACAGGCCCATTTGCTCTGCATCCTTACCAACATTCGTCATTGCCAGGTTGTGTTCTGGGTTTTGAGGGAGGGAGAGAATATTACCCATCCTCATAGGTGTGTAGTAATCTCTCACTGTATTATTATTTTTTTATTAGTTTCAGGTATACAAAACAATGTAATAGTTAGACATCTATCACTTATACCCCTCACAAAGTTAAAACCTCCCTCCCCCAATCTACTACCCCTCTGACATCGCATACAGCCGTTACATTTCCACTGTCTCTATTCCTAATGCTGTACTCCACTTCTTGTGAATATAAATATATATATTAAATTATAGTTGACATTCATTATTGTTCAGCTTCAGCTTCAGGTGCATAGCATAGTAGTGATCAGGCATGTACATCATCCCTGAAGTGGTCTCCCTAATAAAACACATAGAGTTTCCAGGTGGAAATTCCCGCCCGTTCTCAGGAATTTTTTTCGCTTTCCTGTTCCCGAATCCAGAGACATAAACTGTTTTCTGTTTTCCATGATGAATCGTTTCCACAAAGTGACGTCCGACACTACCAACCACCTGGGTTCAAGGAGCCGATTTTCCCTATTTCCTGACCAACTTTTCTCGGGATTCGGGAACAGAAAAGTGAAAAGAATTCCTGAGAATGGGTGGGAATTCCCACCTGGAAACCCTTAAGACAAGTGTCCACCGGATACCATACAAAATCTTTACAACATTATTGGCTACACTCCCCAAACTGACTTCTGTATCCCTGTGGCTCACTGTATTATTAACTTGCATTCCTCTAACGACTAACAATGTTAAGCACCTTTTCATATGCTTCTTTACCACCCATATATCTTTGGTGAGATGTCTGTTCAAATCTTGCCCAATTTAATTCGGCTGCTTGTTTTCTCATTCTTGAGTTTTGAGAGCTCTTTATATATTTTAGACACAAGTCTTTTGTTATGTGCATGAATTGCAAATAGTTTTCTCCTAGTCTGTGGTTTGCCCTTTCACTATTTTAATAATGTCTTTCACAAAGAAAAATTTTTAATTTTGATGAATTCCAATTTGTTCTTTTATTTTAGTGAACCGTGTTTGGGATGTCATGTCTAAGACCGTTGTGTCTAATCCATAGTCACAAAGATTTTTTCCTATGTTTACTTTTGGAAGTCTTATAGTTTTACAATTTACTCTGAGTTCTATGATTCATTTTCATTTAATTTTTCTAAAAGATGTGAAGGTCAAAGTTCATTTACTTTTGTTCCAAGCCTCATTTGTTACAAATTAATGCTTGTTTTGGGAGAGTGTGCTTTTAAAAAATTTAATGTTAACACATTAATAATATCAGCAGCTAATTTTATGTAACAAAATTCTTTTTTTAATTAAATTTATTGGGGTGACAATGGTTAGTCATATTACATAGGTTTCAAGTGTACAATTCTAAAATACATCATCTATATATCATATTGTGTATTCACCACCCAGAGTCAGTTCTCCTTCTATCACCATATATTTGACCCCTTTACCCTTTTCTACCTCCCCCGAGCCCCCTTTCCCCTTACCCTCTGATAACCGCTAAACTTTTGTCTGTGTCTATGAGTTTTTGTTTCTTTGTTTGTCTTGTTCCTTTATTGCCTTCAGTTTTATATCCCACATATGCGTGAAGTCATATGGTTCTCGACTATTTCAGTCTGACAAAATTCTTGTAATTGCCAATAAAATACACATATTATGTAAAGTGAGAGAATGTGGAACAAAAATCTGTCTTGGAAAACTCAAGGATCCTCTCATACTCATCTTGTTTAAGAAGAGGACTTTATAAGTTATTTTTTGCATTTATGGTAAAATATCATAACATAAAATGTATCATTTTAGCCATTTTTAAGTACACCATTCAGTGACATTAAATACATTCACAAAGTTGTGCAACCATCACCACTATCTAGAACATTTTTTCATCCCAAACTGAAACTCCATATCCATGAAACAGTAAAGCCCCATTCTCATCTCCCCCAGCCCCTGATAACCTCTATTCTACTTTCTTTCTCTATGAATTTGCTTATTCTGGGTACTTCAGATAAGTGGATTCATGCAATATTTCTCCTTCTGTGTCTAGTTGATTTCACTTAACATAATGTTTTCAAGGTTCATCCATGTGGTGGCATTATCAGAATTTTGTTCCTTTTTAAGGCTGAATAATATTCCATTGAATGTACTTTACCACATTTTGTTTATCTAGTCATCTGTAGATGAACAACTGAGTTTCTTGATCTTTTGGCTATTGTAAATATTGTTACTATGAACCCCAGTGTGCAAGTGTCTGAGTCCCTTCATTTAGTTATTTTGGGTATATTCCTAGGAGTAGAATCATTGGGTTATATGATAAAGCTATGTTCAACTTTTTAAGGAATTGCCAAACCATTTCCCACAGCAACTGCAACATTTTACATACCCGCCAGCAATGTGTGAGGGTTCTGATTTTCCCACATCCTTGCCAACACTTATTATCCGACATTTTGGTTCTAGTCATCCTAGTGGGTATGAAGTGGTACCTGTGGTTTTCATTTATATTTCCCTGATGATTAATGATTTCAAGCATATATTCATGTAATACTTTCATGTATTTATTGGCCATTTGTATATCTTCTTTGGAGAAATGTCTATTCAGAACCTTTGTCTTTTTTTATTTGGGTTATTTGTCTTTATATTATTGAGTTGTAAGAGGCCTTTACATATTATAGATACAAGTCCTTTCTAAGACACATGATTTGCAAGTATTTTCTCTTATTTGATGGGCTGTCTTTTCACTTTTTTGATGCCATCCTTTGAAGCACAAAAGGTTTTAATGTTTATGAATTCCAATTTATGTATCTTTTTTTTATTGTAGTGCTCATGCTTTTGGTGTTATATCTAAGAATCCATTTCCAAATTTGAGGTTATAAAGATTTAGCCCTAAAAAAAAATGAATTAGCCCTATATTTTCATCTAAAAGTTTTTTGTTTTTGCCCTTACCTTTAGGTCTTTAATCCACTGTGAGTTAGTGTTTGTATTTGGAGGGAGGTAAGGGCCCAACTTCATTCTCCTGAATGTGGCTGTCCAGTTGTCCCAGCTTTGCTTGTTTGAAAAGACTATTCTTTCTCCATTGCTTGGTCTTAGCACCCTTACTGTAAATCAATTGATGATATATGTGAGGTTTTTTGTGGGTTTTTTTTCTCGCCTCTCTATTGAACTAATGCTTTTTTTAAAGTTTATTTATGGATTTATTTTTGGTCAATAATCACTCTATTAATACACATATGTTTATCTTCCTTCCCAGATTGTGTTATGTTCCACAATTTCTAACACAGTGTCCTGCACATAACATGAATTCACTCAATACTTGAGTAAATGAATAAAAATGTGAATGAATGAATGAATCAATAATGTAAATACTCCTTCCCTAGACATTTTTATGAATCTGTCCAGCACACTCACTCTCTAGGGTAACCGTCTCCACCAAACATCCCCTCCCTGCTCCAGGGACAGATCATAATTTGGGTTTTAGGAAATGTCAGAAATGTACCACTAAGCCATATCAGGTAAACCATATACACTGCAAATAAAAGTTATAAAAAACCAATTGCTCCAGCCAGGTTCTGTTCATGCCAGCGGGGACAGGCACACTTTTTTTTCAGTCTGAGGTAATTAACGTTTAGCTTTTCTTTTAAAAGATTACAGATTCAGATCACGTGTGACATAAAACATCAATGGCTAAAATGACAAGAGGTTCTGATGAACTGTTTAAGCTTTCAGAAACAAGAAGGAAAGTCAAAAGAAAAAAGACGATATGTTTCAAGAAAAAGGAGCCTTCAGGGTTATTTTTAAGGGACAAAATTCAGACAGTGTTTACATATGGACATGTCATTTTTACTGCCTGTCTGAAATAAAGGATATTAATCATTCCTATAAGTGCTTTTTAAATTTGTGTGCTGATGGTGAGGGCAATGACTTTTTTTTTTCTTTATTAAACAAATAATGCATGTTCATGGCAGGTAATGTAGGAAATTGACATAAGCAAAATATAAATAAGGATCATTCATAACTTACAAGCTACTTATACACAATTTGTATTTTGGCACATGGCCTGCCAGAATGTTTTCTACCCTTTTGAGTATGTAGGTATGTATTTTATTCACATACTCCTTTATGACCTACTTTTTCCACATATCAAAAACATTATTAATGTCAAATATATTCAACCCCGTCATTGTTATCGCTGTATAGCATTCCAGGATATTGAAGGACCTTTATGTGATTAACCAATCACTTATTTGGGAACATCCTTTACTTGTATCAATAATGCTGCCATGAACATCCTCCTCTAATTCTGATTTTAGAAAAATTACTGAGGCAGGCAATCTGATGACTATTTTTACTAAGACCCTCTGGTATTGAAAGATTTCTTGCAACTAAATTGCTTTTTTACAATTTATTCGCACACTGAAGTTCACCAAGACAGAGAGGTTTACTACTCAGAATATACTCGTATTAGATAGCCTTACAATGAAGACATTTTAATAAAAATTTTTCCTTAAGTCTTTACAACATTATTGATTATATTCCCCAAACTGTCTTTCATGTCCCCGTGGCAATATTGTGGCTACTAATTTGTACTTTCTAATCCCTCACCTTCTCCCCCATCCCCACCCCCTCCCATCTAGCAGCCATCAGTTTGTTCTCTATATCTCTGAGTCTGTTTCTGTTTAGTTTGCTCATTTATTGTTGTAAAGATTTTTGTATTTGTCTTACCAGGGAGACCACTTCATGGACTGTGTATATAGATGCCTGACCACTGCACTGTACACCTGAAGCTGAAGCTGAATAATAGTGAATGTCAACTATATAATCATATATATATAAATATATATGTATGTATATATTTATATATATATATATTGTCACGGGATGTGGAGTATAGCATAGTAAATAGAGTCAATGGAACTATAACAACTATATAGTCTATGTCAGAGGGGTAGTAAATTGGGGGTGAGGGCTAATCACTTTGTGAGGGGTATAAATGTCTAACTATTACATTGTTTTGTACACCTGAAACTAATAAAAATAAGTAAAGAAATAAACACTCTCATGTATTATTGCTGGGAGTGTAAATTGCTGTATTTTTAAAAATTTTCCTTAAGTAGATTTATTTTGAAATAATTCTAATTGACAGAAAAGTAACAAAAGAAGCAGAGCTCGCACATGCCCTTCACTCAGTGTGCCCTAATGTAACATTATACCTAACTGTGGCACATTTGTCAAAACTAAAACATTAACGTTGGTACAAAACCCAATAAACTTTTTAATGATATAAAAGGAAAAAAGAGAAAAGGTTTTCATACAGCTGATAACTATGTAAGTACACGTCTCAGGATGATAGTAAAAAACCCAGCAGTCTTTTCCCTTGGGGATAGGATAGGTCTATACATGGAAACCTCTCCAGCGTTAGAAGATCAGAAACAACGCTGTTATGATCAGCTTTCACACTGTACAATGGGAGTGCGATTCACCCATGGTTTATCCCAACTCTTGGAACTACTCATCTGCACAACTCATCTGCTTCCTGATAACATTGATTGAATCATATCCCCAGAGCATCCCTCTGTACGACGAAAGCCAGGCGCAGAGAATGAACCACTAAAGCAATTTCTTTCCCTTGCTATGAACACCTCCTAAAGAACTTTACCTACCCTTATTCTTAAGTATCTAAACTCAAGACTTTATCCATTAAGAATCTTGTTCCAACATTTAACCTTCAGATCAAATAACCCAGAAACTCAAACTTCACATCACGTTCTGTGACCAAAAACACTGCCTAGCATCATGGGCTACCAGCGGAGGGAACACTCTGAAAGTCTCTCTCTCCCTATACAGAGGGAGGATTCTGACCCCGTAAAGGGGAGGGATTTATTCCAGGGCGGTCAATAGCTTGATATTCCTGCAAGGATTAGAACCCAGAACTTGGGAAAGTTAGACTGGCCTCTTTTCCACTACACGATACTGCCTTCCCTACTAATTCTCTCTTTGGACAAGACTTCTTCTCACAGAAATTCTGCAATTTGTATATTATAACTAGAATCACATTTTTAAGTCCTGTTAGCTCAAAGCCCAAATCAATCTTTTTTTTTTTTTAAGGTAAAAATTAGTCTCATGTAAAGCCATATCCTTCAGCACAAAACTGCTTCATCACAAGGTAAATTTGCCCTCAGCAAAAGTCCTATTTCTCACGTACATTTCTCCTTGTTTGATAACAGATTTTAATCGACAAGCACAAACAATGCTAACTACCATGATATGATTTGTGATCCAGCTAATAATGACCATATTTGACTGCAAAAAAGAAAAAAGAAAAAGAAATCCAACCGGAAGGTTCTCATCTTAGAATGCTAATTCCTAGAGAAAGAGATGACACTTATACGCTCACCTTGCAACCTGTTTTCTTTTACATAACACTTATTGCAATTTGTAATGTTTACACATTGTCTGTTGAAAGCCGTTTAACTCATCACACTGTAAGCTCATGAACGTATAAATGACAGCTGCCTCCTCAGAGCCCAGTGCATAGATTGGTGACATCACATGGAGAAGAGCACGCATCCCTCGACAGTCACTTCTGTTCCTACATCACTTCCGATGTCTAGAAATGTACACGCTGTTGACATGAAGATGCCTCAGTTTCCATGGCTCAGAGGCACACATGCCCATTTACCGTGAGAGTGTTAGAACACCAGAATGAACCACACAGGAGCCCTGCGGCTCTGTGTTAACACATCATCTGTTCTTCCCATGTAATGTTTGTTACTTAACCAGAGGGGCTATTAGCATGTCAACCTAGTCTTATAAGGTGGCATAAGTCGCTTATTTTTACTCAATTCCAAAGTCTACTTCTCTATACCTTTGTTCGTTTATTATAAAACTAATACATGCTCATTGAAAAAATGACAGGTAATCAAAATAAAAAAATCTGGTGATAATTCCACCAACCTGCCACCCCCCACCAAGAAAAAAAAAAGAAAAAACTTAATATTTTGATGTGTGTCCTTCATTTTTTCTCTATGTTGAATATATATTTTGACAAATTGAAATTGTACCATATATGCCATTTTATGAGGTATATTTTAAGTATAATGTGATGAAAAGCTTTCTATGTCAATAAATACTTTTGCAGTCACCATTGCTGGTGTTAGTCATACATTGATTTGCTGTCACCACTGAAAGAATAAACGCTTTTTAATATTATAAATGCTGAGAGAGACAGAGAGAGAGAGAGAGAAGAAAGAAGGAAAAAAGAAAGAAAACTAGTTTACTTTAACGTGGAAGCAAGCCTCCACTTTGTCCTATTCGGTGAGCAGTGCTAACACAGGACAGGACATGGTAGCAATCCTGTGTCATAAGGTCACATAGGGCCCACTGGGATTGCACATCTTCCAGAGGTGTATATCTATTCCTAACTGCTGGAAAATCCTATTGATTCAGATTCTCCTCGCTTCCTGGTCCGCTGCACTAACACAGAGTTTAAGCTCCTGATTTGGAGCTTTAATTCTATACAACAAAATATAATTTATTTTTCCCTGCAAGAATCTGCAGAGGAGGGAAGACATCAATAAAACATAAACGCACCAGTTGGACATTCTGTGGGTTCTGAGGTGTACGCGGCTAACGTGTGACCACCATGGGCACTCATCTGTTTGTGCAGTTCTCGCTCAGCAGTTTAAGGAATGAAGAATCACCTCATTACAGAGCTGCCATGTTTGAGTGAGCTCTGGGGTCTGGGGTCTGCCTTCCCTCCTCAGAACCTGGTCCCTGCCCTTCCACTATGGCCCGTCATGACATGGGGGACAGAGAGGGGTAGGTTTGCCGCGCCTCCCTACACATCACCCAGTTGGTCTAACACTTAGGTACTCGTGTGATCTCTGGCTGCCTGGATGCACAATGGGAAAGATTAGGAGTCACAAAATGTGTGGAACCTGCACAAAAAGAGTGATGCCTTCCTACTTTAGAAATCATGAAACATTCCTGCTGGCTCAAAGCCAGGGGGAGAGGGCACTGTTCTTGATGTTGTTTTATCCTGCACTGCTTTTCCCACACCTAATTGAGATGGGTGAATTGTCTGCATGCACTCCCAGACATCCTGCAGTCCCCCATGGTGCTATCTTCCTCCTCTCGACTCCAAGGCTTCTAGGTGCCACGGTCTCATCCAGCACTAACTCACACATGTGTAAGTGCGCCAGCCGCTAGGGTGGCTGCTGGAGATAGAGAAATGAATGCGATATTCACAATCCCTGTCCTCTGGAGCTCACAACCTCACCAAGGAGGAAAAATAAGAGAACTCAACACCACGATAAGGGAAGAATGGGATATGCAGACCATATCTGGGAGTGGCACCCGGTCCAGACATGAGAGTCACAAAGGGCTATCCAGAGGAACGCTGCCTAAGCTGAGATCCAAAGGGTAAGTAAGAGCTGGTTAAGAAAGATGAGGATGAGAGGGAATGAGAGAATGATGCGGAGGGAACAGCAATGCAAAGGTGAACAGACAAGAGACTGAAGAGCAGAAGACAGAAAACATGCTGGGAAGGGTGTTACCACTGAGCTCAAGGGGGAAAGTGTCAGCACGGCCCCAAGAGGAGGCATGGCCCAGACCTGACTTATAATCAGGCTTTGGTTTCCATGCCACCTCTCTGAGGCCTGCCCTGACCACCGCCACCCCACCCCAGCCCCCGCCTTCTCTCTCCTCAGGACAGTGTTCGTGGACTTCATCGCACTTCACATTTGCATTTACCCATTTACTTGTGTCCTCTCTGCACTGGATCAGCACTTCCACAAAAGCAAGAACTTTTCGTGTGTTTCTCCCCACTGTACACCAGCACCAAACCTGGGTCCCGAGAGGCCCGGTGCTCAACAAATCCACGTTAAATGAACAAACGAGTCATCTTTCTTGGTTTCATTTATCCATAGTTGCTGTGTCAAAGAAATGGCTGTTAGAATTCTCTACAGGTGGAGCTAACCTTGGATTGCCTCTACTACTGGAAACTCAGGCTGGAAAATGTAATTTGGGGAACCTTCGTTTCAGGCTGTAGAAAAGCAACACTAAACAAATGACTTGGGTCATATCCTGATCACGACCACTTCCAGTCGTTGAGGCAGCTGCTCAAAGCACAAGCCCCCAAGCCAGGTTCTCAGTCCTGGGTGGGAGGGCAGAGGCCGCTCCCTGTATAAGATGCGCGGACTCAGTTTCGGTTCTCAGGACGAACCCAGAGTTCCGCTCAGGCCTACAGGTGTAGTGACACTCACACTACATAGAGCTCTCCAGCAGCAAAGACAGCAGGCTGAGGAAGGGAAGTTCTAGAAAACCAAACCTCCTCTTGCCTCATACAGACAAGGCCCCTCCGTGAAAGCCCCCACTTGCAAGGTACAAGCTATGTGCAGTCTCGGCACGGTCAAGGTCACCTGCAGGCAGGGCACCCCACCGGGGAAAGGGAGAGCGAGCTTGTCAGGATTCCAATATGTAATAAATCCACTATCCCTGGGGAAATTATTCAACTCTACTTAGACATGCATAATAGTTGGGCCATCCTGTTTGGTCCACCCTCGGGCACACGCAGCCAAGGTCATAACTACCTGCCCGGAACTGTGGCTGAGAGGTGCCACTGAAATCACTTGTGATGTTTCAATTTCTTAGTCAGAATCTGTACTTCACCCTTGCCTTGCACTTGTGCATTCCCCTCGTGTAACTGGGAATTAAATGAGTCATCAAAGTGACACAGCCAATCTCTTCATCGCTGGGCCTCGCAAGGGAGGGGTGAAGCTTTGGGGAATGTGGAAACAAGTTCATTTATATCAGTGAAGTAGATATCTTCGAGGATCCGTGGACATTAAAGAATGCTAATTTGATTCTATCGGCTCTGTGGCTGGCCTGTCGATACCAGCATGTTTTCAAGAGGTAAGAAGAGTGCAGAAGTTTTTAAAAATGGTAGCGGCAGAGTCCTGCAGGGTGGCTTTGATGCAAAGGACAGGATGCTGGAGGACGTTTCCCAGGGAGACTCACTGGGTCTTTAAGTGCTACCCCCAAGCCATGGAGCAGAGCGCAAGCAATACAGCATCCGGAAAAGAATGGTGCCCCAAATTGGAAAACTGGAGCTATACAGAAACAGGTGGCTGGCCAGCTTTGGCCTGAGGGCAGCGGTACATTAGCCCTGGAGTACATAAATTATCGTAGTACATGGTCATGAGAGAGAAATTGGCTGAGAGACAGGGTTAAAGACACAATGGTTGGGCAGGCAGAAAACACAGAGTTTGAACCTTTACCTCAACCTGACAGATACATAGGAAAACATCTTCCATATCCTCTTTCCCCATCTCTTGCATTCTCTCTCCCCCGACGCCTTTCAGTCTTGTTTCTACCTCTCTCCCGCCCCACTCTGCCCCTGCCACAGAACACCAAACTCCCAGCTACACGGTCAGCGTGGCCTTCCTTAGCCATCGCATCCTCTTGTATTTTCTTATCAAACTGCTTTTCCTTTTCTCTCAGGTCATTTTCATATTTCGGATGGGCCCCTGATGGCCATTCCAGTCTACAGCAAGAGGTCAGACAAGGACGCCTTAACCTGGGGACTGCGGGAGCAGCAGCACATGGGGTGTACATGGAGGCAGCTAACGCATTCTTGCAGGTGGGGGTTCTCACTCAGCGCTTCAGGATGTCCGGAAGAGAATCAGACCTTGATTTTCACTGACATCTCACCAAAATTTAGCATTCCCTTGAATTTTGAATAACAAATAGTCGTGTTAGAAGAAACTGAGATTTTTATCACCAATAGAAATCACGTATTTTCCTACCACAGATTAGTTGTTGACAGTATCTCAAAATAGCATTTACTTTCATCTCTATTTTGAAATTAAACCTGCTGTTGGATCTTGATATTTAAGGTGTTAATAAATAAGCACATATATTACTATATCATACATTTGGGGGGCGGGTATTTTGATAACTGTATTTCATTATAATTGGGCTTCCTTATAATTCTATGCATTTCATTTTATGAATTTGAAAGTTTTTTGTTTTGTTTTGTTTTGTTTTCCCTAAGAAAGAGTGTTAGACTGTCAAAGTGATTGATGGCTTAAGAGAAGTTAAGAACCGCCTGCCTGGGAGAGGGTCCATGAGATGAGACTTGAAGGACTGAGAATTATCCAGCAAAGGCACAGAGGTGGGGACGGGGCAGCAGCCACTAAGAAGAGGGCACATGCTATGAAAGCCCAAATGGTCACAGCTAAGCAGGTTTCCAAGTGCCGGCCTCAGGTGCAAAATGCACCATGTGACTCAGCCGTGGAGGGCAGAGATATGAAGGTCATCAGACAGGGCTCTGCCCAAGATGCCACACAGCCCAGTGCAGCACAGACAGCAGGCTCAGAAATAAGCCTGTCTGGGGGCGGGAGGCAGCTTCCGGGAGGGCTCCCAATCCTGCTTTCTGGTATTGGTGCCTTCGTGGAATCCCTTCCTAGGAATGGGTTTGCAGCTGGTGACTTCTTTCTAATGAACAGAATGTACAAAAAGTAATGTGATGCCACTTTCAAAATTAGCTGATTAAAAGACTCTGGCTCCTCTTTTGCTTGCCTCGCTTGCTCTCTCCCGTGCCTGTGAGGCTCACGTGGTAAACACCTGAGGGACGCCTCCAGCTAACAACCAGCAAGGAACTGAGCTCCTCAGCCCAACGAGCACGCCAGTGAGCTTGGGGCAGATCTCCCCAGGGTTGAGCCTTCAGACAAGACTGACATCTGGCTGACACTTGGATGGCATCCTGTAAGAGACCCTCAGGCAGAGGACTCAGGTAGCTGATTCCTGACCCACCGAGATGGTGAGGTAACAACCATTTGTTGTTGTAAACCACTACGTTGGGGGTAACCTGTTAGATGATGGCCCAGAGCACACCGTGATGAGAAGGAGAACCAACATTCTAGGGGCGCTGAGGGAGCGGTCCTCTCCTGGCCGGGAGGATGTCTGAGGAGCCTTGCACTTGAAGTGAGCCTCAAAAACAAGGAAATCACAAAGTCATCAGAGTTTTTAAAAAAGAGCAAAAATGAAGTCAAAAGAAAATAAATAAAAATGGTTATAGCCAGGTGATAAAGTTATGAGTTTCTGCTTTCTTCCTTATTCTTTTCTACAATTCTTAGATGTTTCTATATAGACAGAAGCGATTCTATAAATATAGAAATATATATTTCTATATTTCCCATAATTTTTACATTTTATACTAGCTTTATGCAAGATGATTTTAAAGAACGGGGAAGATTTAGACTTAGATGTCTAAATAAGAGAAAGTCCTTTCCAGTAGACTAAATGACATAAAGAGGAACATGGAAGGTACAGAAAGTGATTTAATTTATCTGGATGATTGGTAGGTTAAAGAAAGTACTAGGAAATAAATCAGGGAAGTTAGAATGCGATCGGGGGTGGAGGGGTGTGTGAGAGAGAGAGAGGGAGAGGGAGAGAGAGCGCGCTAGAGAGAGAGAGAAGGGAAAACCAAGACAGAGACAGGGAAAGCGAGAAAGAGGGAAAGAAAACTCTCTTTTTCAGCTTCTAAACAGTTGAGAAAGGAAAAAGAGCCCAGCAGACAAGAGGAATGAGATGGATCCAGCCCCTTCTTTCCAACCAGTAAGCACAGCTGGATGAGAGGAAAGAACAAACCTGAGACCTTCACAAATTCCACAGCATTTCCTCACCAAAGGATAGGCTTGCGGTGGGCATGTGGAACCACAAAAATTTGCTTTTCCTTCTCAAGTGACAGGTTTACAATGAGCAAGATAGGATAAGAGCTGGAAATATGATGTAGCAGCCAGGAGGAGAGGCTGGCTCTCCTCGTAGCCACAGAAGGACCCAGAACAAGGGAGTCCAAGGGTCGGCTTTGGACACTCTCACACGGAGAACTTGGGATAAACTAAACCTGGGAAGAATGGGGTCAGAGGCAGGCAGAGCCACGTCTGCCCACTCACCCTGCTCACCATGCTCCCCAGTGCCCTTGGTGAGAGCCAGTCTTCCCAGACTTGAAATGCTGGCAAGTTCCCAGGGCAAGCCGAGCAGTGTCCCTAAGGAGAATCTGTGGGAAGAAGCCCGAGTCCTCACCAGTCCATGTTGGCCAAGTGAGACATGGAGGATGGGAACAAAAGAAGCCCCAGATACGTTTAGGGAACCTGCACCTTCTGCTCCCACAACAGTGTAGGAGCCGGCCTATGACCAGTACTTTTTTTTTTAATTCAAGTTTATTGGGGTGACAGTTGTTAGTAAAGTTACATAGATTTCAGGTGGACAATTCTGTAATACATCATCTATAAATCCCATCGTGTGTTCACCTCCCAGAGTCAGTTCTCCTTCCATCACCATATATTTGATCCCCCTTACCCTCATCTCCCACCCCCCACCCCCTTACCCTCTGGTAACCACTAAACTATTATCTGTGTCTATGAGTTTTTGTTTCTCATTTGTTTGTCTTGTTCTTTTGTTGTTTTTGGTTTATATACAACCTGAAGAGACGTTTCTCCAAAGAGGACATACAAATGGCAAACAGACATATGAAAAAATGCTCAACATCACTAATCATCAGAGAAATGCAAATAAAAACCACAATGAGATATCATCTCACCCCAGTCAGAATGGCTATCATCAACAAGACAAAGAGTAACACGTGTTGGAGAGGCTGTGGAGTAAAAGGAACACTCATACATTGTTGGTGGGAATGCAGACTGGTGCAGCCGCTATCGGAGGCAGTGTGGAGGTTCCTCAGAAAATTAAGAATAGAATTACCACACGACCCAGCAATCCCTCTCCTGGGTATCTACCCAAAAAATCTGAAAACATTTATCCATAAAGACACGTGTGCTCCAATGTTCATTGCAGCTTTATTTATGGTGGCCAAGACATGGAAACAACCAAAATGTCCTTCGACAGATGAATGGATAAAGAAGTTGTGGTATATATACACAATGGAATACTATTCAACAGTAAGAAAAGATTAAATAAGACCATTTGTGACAACATGGATGGATCTTGAGATTATAATGCTAAGTGAAATAAGTCAGACAGAAAAAGCAGAGAACCATATGATTTCACAGTACTTTTTTTTAATTAGGAAAAAAAACAGCTTATTTCTCTAACTCACAGTTCTAGGGGCATTTATGTTAAGTCACACATAATTTGAGAAATACCAGAAATCTTCTTAATTTCAGTGACCATCTTTACCACCACCAGGGATCTCATTGCCAGGTATTGCAGGTATATCAGTCATGAAATCCCCAGTAATCAAGATTCAAATAACCACACATCTCTTGCATAAAGACTGCCTCTGAACTGGGTCTCAATCAAAAGGTAACACTGTCTAAATCACCAGCATCTGCCTGATTTTTTCCAGCATACTCAGACTCTTAGAGAATGTCATGAGCCTCAAAATCTGCTTGGCATAAAGTACTGAGCACCCTCATTGTCAAAAAAGGGGGCAAAAGACACACATGTGTTGTAGAGGTGGGCTGAAGAGCACAGAAAACCCCAGCACCTCCCCCAGCACAGAAAAAAGGCACAGGAAGAATACGAAGCTTCCCTCACTGGCTGACAGCAGCTTGCACAGAGCACAGAGCTGGCAACCTGCTCAAGACTTACAGGAAAGAAGAGAAAATGTAGAATCACCTCAAAAAGAGTCAACAACTCTGGCAGCTGCTGGTAATGCTCATCTGACATCAACATGTCACACACACATCTTCTAAGCTTCCCTCTGGATGGGTGGGGCATTGTGCCCAGCCCCGGCCAAAGGATATGGGAAGGCAGGGGTCACATCCAGACCAACATATTTAAGAGCCACCCAGTGACCTTCCAGCTCTGTGTTCTCTGCCTGAGGAACTAGAGGCTTCATGCTGAAACCAGATGGAAACAGCTAGTTCCTTGATCACTGTATGGTTGAAAGGTGCCCAGGCTAATTGCCTACGCCATGGAAGACTTTGCCTGAGTCAGAAAATGACTTAAGGGTTACTGTGTTTTGGGGGTTAATTTGTTAACGTAGTCTCTCCTTGACAAAATCAACAACTAGGAGCAAGGCTGTCTCCACAGATGCCATCACAGACAGGTGACAGCAAAGCAGCCCCTCCACCTGCATGACTGGGCTGTACATGGACCCATGGAACTTGGAACAACCCCAGGGAGAGCCAGAGGGAGTACTGTGAATTGATTGGGATTTCATTTCAACAACTTGGCAGAACAGGGGCTCAAACTAGAAATGAAGTTCAATTAGAGAGAAAGAAAGTGACTTGTTCTGAACACCTCAATTTGTGGAAACGGAACCCGCTCCCCAGATGTCTGTATGACAAGTGAAGCAAAGGCCAACTGGCTCTTCTCTGGCTGTCTGCAATTTGGCCGAGGGAGTCGATAATTTCTCATTTCAGAGAATTATCACATTTCAGGATGAAATGGGACCTCCAAGTGCTGGGATGACACACAGGTTTCATCTCCAGTGCCAACTCCAGTGGATTGTGGGTGACTTCCTGGAGGGCCATGTCAAAGGGATTCTAGGACTGCGTCCAGGCTCAGTGGGGAAGAGGTGGATGGCTGATTACAGAGGTCTGCCAGAGGAAGGCAGAATGAGCAGGAGAATGGCAGGGGCAGGGGAGAAAAATGGGGAAAAAAAAAAAAAAAAGCTGACCCTGACCCTAAAAGCCCATCTATCTCATTTTACAGATGATGAAATCAAGTTCCAGAAAACATGCCCGAAGCTCTCCAGACACATGGTCCTAGAAACGAGACTTGAACTCCCATCTCTCAAGCCCCATTTATTAGTGTTCTATTACCACCAGCTGTGGTTTAGAAATAATTACTTCTAAAAATGCAAATGAGATGCAGCCCTCCTGCTTTTCTCCAGGGTTTCTTGGTAGCTCACTTTTCCTGATTTTATATAAAAACAATGCATACAACTAAATCTTCTCTTAAAAGCAGAACATTTTCTCTGACAAAAGGGAAAGCCAGAGTAATAGGAAGCTTGAGAGAGCCTCAATGTGCTATTTGCTGTCTCGGAAGAGGGAGAGGCTACATGAGAAGCATTGAGGGCAGCCTAGGATGCTGAGAAACGGCCTGAACTGAGAGCCAGGAAAGAAACAGACACCTGAGTCCTACAACTGCGAGGAACAGATTCCAGCTGACAAGCTGACTGAGCATGCAAGAGCCTTCTTCCCCTGAAACCCCAGATTGTAGCCTAACCAGGATGGTACCTTGATTTTGGCAGAGCGCCGATTTCACCAAGCCCCCCTGCACTGCTGAGATATAGAACCGTGCGATAATGAATGGAAGTTGTTTTAAGCTGCTAAGTTTCTGGTAAACTGTTATGCAGGAAGAGAAGCCAATACAGCTGGCAGTTGAGTGGCGCCTCCTGTGGATGGCTGGCAAGGCCACATTTGAGGAACGGGGACTGTCAACATCTTAAGTGGTGGCAATGGTGGAAAGCAACTTCTGTACTAAATTCAAGAAAAGTGTCAGGGCACTGGCTGGACCAGGTCAATTAATTCCTGTAACACTCAACATACAGTATTTCTATATTTTGTATTTAAATAAAGTAAGGATTGTATGGTAATGACACAAAAAACAATCTTCAAAGTGGAGGCCGAACAAAACAGAGAAAAGAAACTATTTTTCTCATTCATATTTGCAAATTCAGCACATAGGTAATTTTGCTAAAGGCTGCTTTAACAATTAAATCCGCAGTTCACTTGAGGAGAATGCTAAATGCAGAGAGAATAAGGCAATTTCAAAAACACTTTTAAGCTCAAGCATCACAAGGTCTGAATTAAAAGGTGCCCACATACGATTTTTGCCCACCCTCACACTCAGACCAGCTGCTTCCGGTTCTGGTATAACAAGCCAAGAAAAACTTGTATGTGTCTCTTCTCCAGGGCTAAAATACGATCGACACTAATATTATTATTACTAAATAATAACAATGCAGCAGATACTATGTACTGAGGTCTTCCCTCATGGGCCGGGAACTTTTCTAAGTATCTGACATAGTGTTAAGTCTCTTTCATCAAATCAAATTCAAGAAACAAAAAATAAATGGTTTCAGAGCCACTGCCTCCAAGGTTACAGTTTCCAAGTGCTTTGTTTCTTCCTGTCTCCTATTACATAATGGTTAGAATAGAAAGAGAGCCCTGGATTCAAGTCCCAACTTTGCCCCTCACCATCTAGCTGAGGGACCTTGGGCAAGTTCTTTTTCCCCTCTTCAAACCTCAGTGTTATCATCTCTAAAATGTTGACAATAATTGCCCTTCATTCACAATTTGCCATTGTGAGGGCAAAGTGAGATCAGGCACACATCTCAGGTCAATAGCTAGCAGGAGGTCACAGCTCAATAATGGCAGCCATTGGCCATGCTACCAGCAGAGGTAGAATGTCCTCTGAATGGCCATCCATATAAAGATGGCCCCACCTAGAACAAACAAGCAGTATTTCTTACACATGGGCAGCAGCTTCTTTCTCATTACAAATTTGTCATATGAGCTTTTTCTTTAAACCTTTAAAATTTCTTTCCAAGTCCCCATGCCACAGCTCGGAATATTAATATTTCCCAACTGCCAAAGCTAGCACACTATTCTGACTCTGAATATAAACACATACCAAGCCTAGGTTTCAGACCATTAACTTCTTTTCCCTTTTCTTCTTTTTATTTTATCATTTCTAACTTGGAGCAAGCAAAGAGATTTCTATTTTAAACATTATGAAAAATACCCCCAAAACATCCCTTGCCTCCCAGGCTGAAACCTTTATGTGCCATTAGATTAAGCCCCCAAATTGTTTTATGAATGAATTGCAAACCCCTGAAAATCACATATGTTTAGGATGGAAAAAATAACTCAGAGCACCAGGCTCTGGAATAATCACTTGGAATACCCTGCCCCATTGCCACCAAGCACTACTGGTACCTCAGCTTCTATATCCCATTTAGGACATACTTTCTCAGGTTTAAGAAAAGCTTCAAGCAGCCTGGGATTTGGTGTTCATTTCCCTGAACATCAGCCTTAGTGCGACAAAAACATCAAACAATTTCAGACTCACATCCAACTTTGGGCTCCTGAAAAAGTAACTAAAATCCATTCCATTCAGAAAGGATAACTTTAATTCTGTTTTTAAAAATAAAGTAGTGGGTATCTACTGCCTGCTGACCATGTTTCTGAGCTCTCATCTCAGAGACAGGAAGACAAGGTCCACCCTGCATCTCCAATGGAACTCATGACCTCCCTAAAAACACCTATTTAAAGTGGACTGAGAATCCCAGAACGGGAGGTTCTAGGTTGTCATAGCCTACTTTGCAACTCCAAATTCACTGTCATTAAAGAGTATTTGTGAGGGGTTATTTCAAAAAGGTGAGTACACATTTCATACTGAAGATATCACTTTACAAGACCCAAGCCTTAAACGGTAAAAATACACAACTGAGTCTGAATGTATGCCAGTTACACTCCACACTCCTGCTATTGCACTGTCACACTTGGAACGTCTGAAAACCACCTGCAATCTTTGTTGTTGTTTTTCCAATACACTCACGTTTTCTTCTTACTGCCTACTTTAGGCTCATCCTTAAGCCCAAATGGCAGTGACGTCACGAGTGTACTGGTTATATTTCTCCCCATTCCGCATTACAATAAATACAAACTACTGAAATGTAAAACATCTGTAGTCTCTGCTCAGAGCAAAGGTAAGATGAAGCGTATACAGGATTAAACCATTTAAATGTGCCCAAGTTTCTGCTGATTGGGTCACTTAGTGCCACTAAAATGAGAGGGGAGTAAACTTATCACAGACTCATGGTAACTGAGAGCTAGCAGGAGGCCTGGTCAGGCTGGATGTCATCCCATGTCATCACCTTACCCTTCTGCCAGTAGTGGCTTCTTCCCAAATTGGAATCTAAGGCAACAAAGGGCATACACTAACTCTGCCAGTGTCACTCCCTCCAGCCTATTGTAAGGAACAATTCTGTTCCTTAAGCATGCACTGACTAGGCAGCTACTACAATCATTATTCAGTCACCCATTCATTCATTCAGCAAAAAACATAATTACATGAGAGGTCTTTGTGTGAGACTGAAGACCCTAATGGCAGTGAACTGGACAAAATACCCTCTGATGTGCACAAGTAAGACATTTTTGGGGGCCCTCGGTGTTTGTATTCCTGTAGAGATGTCCCACTTTGAGCCAGCAACGTAACAACAGACCCCTCTGTTCTCTGCAACTATAATCCAACACCGTTAGCCAGAAGGCAAAGTTAACTTCAGTCAACCTTAAACTCTAAAATCCAAAGCATGTGAATTCAGGAAATTGGTGCTCTTGGGAAAGTTTAGCAGATCCTTAATGTCCTATCTCATCTTTTTCAACCTTATTTTCCATTTCAGTTATCTGGAATAATAGGAAAAAAAAATCAGTAAATTTACTACTGACAGCAGCTAGCAGACTATCCAATTCCAATTAGAAGAAATACTATGGAGATCTCATGTTCCAACATCTCTCATGTTAGTTTCACTCATCATAGAGAAGGCTAAAGGATTTTTCACGTCTATAAGGCTCAAGCCAAACTGGTCCATTTTCTGTGTTTGGCAACAACCAAAATTTTCCAAGAGCCACTGATTTAAGTCCCAATTCTCTAGACCTAAGAACTTTTTCCACTGCTTTTAAATATGATTATATATAAAGAAAAATTGGCCCATGTTTTTCTAATTCCTATGTCCTTCATTCATCAAATGCTTTCTCTGAGAGCTATTTGATATCTAAGAAGCCTTCTGAGTATTTTTAAGTCTTTAAATTTCCCCGCCTCTTTGAACTAGGAAGCTGCATTTTTTGCTAACAGCAAACTAAACTTGAACCTCAAAAGGCTTTAGGTCAGTTTGAAATTTAAACCTCCTCAAAATACAAGTGGGTTCTATCCCAAGAGACAAAATATGCTTTCTTCTTTTAAATATAATTTTTAATTTCCCCCTCATATGCAAACCAAAATAAGAAAGATGTTATTTAAAAGGACAATGTGTCTCTAAAAATGTGGTCTTTAAGCAATGAAAGAAACTTTGGTAGTTTTCTGTCCAACAGACTAAAAAGTAGAAGGTCGTAATTCAATTTACCTAAGTCTTCCCCAAATAAATAGATAGGTAGGTAGGTAAATAAATAAGTAAATAAGTAAATAAATAAATCAAGAGTCATGTACCTCTCACAGCAGCTGGTACAAATCCACCAGACACAATGAGCCCATTACAAACTAAAATACTGGATGAAAACTCTGGTCAACATCTCCTACGGTCTCCCCTTCCACTTCATTGTATATAGTAAAAAAAAGCAACAACAAAAAACAAACAAACAAACAAAGAGAGAGAAAACATGAAACATTAAACCTTTTCCACTCTGAAGCTGACAGATTATTCTAGGTCCAAATAAAGAGAGAAAGATGAGCACGCCCCCTTCCTCTGAGCCTTCAGGACAATTAACGCATCTTAGAGTTCCAAGGCAATTCGTTTGTATTTCTGTCTGTCCTTAACTGGTCTGCTGACTGTCAAAGAAAAAACTCACAGGCACTGTGATTACCCTTCATCATCACACGAGGCACAGTGAATATAAGAGAACCTCCACACAAGAGCAGAAACATCCACACACAGAAGTGATAGGAGGACAGGAAATAGGAGCAGTTTCCCCAAAACGCCTGGGATGCAATCTTTGTAATCAGTCAGGGATACCACCCACCACATCTGGGTGGGCACCAGAGCTGATTAGCACCACAGCTAATTATGATTGAGCTGGATGAATAGCAAATCTGTCATATTGTGGCTGGGCAGCCACTGGGGATAAAACACCAGGGTGCAGGACACGCTGTCGGGTCGCTTCCTTTTGCCTGTACAGGCATGGAAGGCAGTCATGTCACTACAGAAAGGCTAATCTTCTCTAAATATGCTGATGGACCCACGTTAATAACACAGCTTAACAAACGTCACTAACATGCAAGAAAATGAAACATAACAAAACACAGGGCTCGGACCACATTACATAACCCCAGAGGGGACAAGGTTCCCACTCTACCCAGTACAGACATCACGCATGCCTCACGTAGATGGTCACTCGGCACCACCCTAGCTCACTGGGAGCTTCGGGAGGTACGGATGTACGTACGTCTCTTTGCTGTGTTGCTGGGGACTCACACAGAACCGGACATGCTGAAGGTGCTCAATAGGTGTTAGCTGAATCAATGACCTGACACACCCCCAAACCACCCACGGGCCCCTCTGTGAGTCATATACCACCCTGTTACACACTGTTTCCTTAGTTGTATTGAGCATCTAAATTCCCAGAAACCATAGGTGCTCAAGAACCAAGAATTATCGGGCTCTGGCTTTGCACTATATGGCTTCAAATCTTGGCATCACTTCCTAGTTGTGTGACCTTGGGAAATTACCTTAGTTCTCCATGCCTCAACTTCCCTCTCCTGTAAAAATGATGATTAAAAGCACCACTTAGCCCACTGAGGTGCTCTCGTGATTAAATCAGATAATCCATGTGAGAGACTTAGAACTGTCTGGCAAACATTAAGCACTCAATACATGCAAACTCAGTAATTAAAATTAATCAACTTCATTTCCAGGCATTAACATGAACTAATATAAAAATATACTACAGAATGAAAAAAAGCAAGTTGCACAATGATATACGAGCTCTGACAATTACGTTCAGGAACTCATCCTAGAAAAAGTGCTACGTACCTCATTGCTGAATATCACTATGGTCACCTTTGAAGTACTCCCCTTGGGAAGCTACACACCCACGCCAGCGCCTAGTCCATCCTTCAAAACAATTTTGGAACTCTTTTCCTGGAATGGCCATCAGAGCTATCGTCGTATTACCCTGGATGTCCTGTCATCAAAATATCTTCCTGTCAATATTTCCTTTATCTTTCGGTAAAAAATGAAATCATTGGGAGCCAGATCAGATGAGTAGGGAGGGTGTTCCAAAACAGGTTTTTGTTTAGTTTTACTGGCTTAAAACTCCCTCACAGACAGTGCCGTGTGAGCTGGTGCGTTGTCGTGATGCAAGAGCCATGAACTGTTGGCGAAAAGTGCAGGTCATTTTCATTTGACTTTTTCACACAGCCTTTTCAGCACTTTCAAATAGTAAACATGGTTAACTATTGTCCAGTTGGTACAAATTCATAATGAATAATCCCTCTGATATCAAAGGAGGTTAGCAACATCATTTTGACTCTTGATTTTGACTGACAGAACTTTTTTGGTCCTGGAGAATTGGCTGCCTTCCATTGTGCACTTTAACGCTTTGTTTCAGAGTCGTATTGGTACACCTATGTTTCATCACCAGTGATAACACGACCCAAAACATCGTCTTGCCTCTCCAAAAGGTCTTGGCAAACTTCGACTCTCCTTTGCTTTTGTGTATCGGTGAGCTCCCTCGGGACCATTTTTGCACACACCTTTCTCATGCCAAGATTTTCAGTTAAGATTTTCCTGTTTCTCTGTTGACGTTTACTTGGTCTGCTATGATTCTCACAGTCAAGCCGACAATTTTGACACACAAATTGACACCTTTTTGCAATGTTTTCACCAGTTCTACTAGTTACTGGCTGCCCTGACCTCTAAGTGACATGTTCTCTCCCCTCAGAAAAATGTTTAATCCATTTGTACACTGCCATTTTCTTTATGGCATTATCCCCATAAACTTGGACTAATGTGTCCCTGATTTCACTTCCACTCTTGCCAAGTTTAACAAGGAATTTCATGTTTGTTCATTGCTCTAATTCAAGCTCAGACATTCTTGCGACAGCACACCAAAACATGCAACAACAATAATGAACGCCATTTAGCAAGACACCGCCACACGTCAACACGAACACAGCTGTGAGACACTGATATACCAAGGTTATGAAACCTTACTGAGCTATTTGTACAGTGCTGCCAATGTAAGCGCACGTTGGCACGTTCACAAACTTAATTGTCAGACCTTGTATGTAGAGTATGCATTAGAAAGATAGTAGTAGCTTTCTCTGCAGGTAAACACACACGTATGTACAAGTATAACTAAAATTCTCTGCAAAGCCATACTATAAATCTATGGTTACCCAGGATTGGGGGAGTCTAATGGAGCTTAAGTTTTATCTGTAATGTTTTAATTAGAATGCAAGTGGACTCTTGAATTATTTTCTTAAATTATCATTAAAAACTTAAAACAAACTTTTAAAATGTATACCAAAAAATAAAAACAAAAGTGAGACAAGGAAAATTGTTTCCACTGACAGAGCGAGGGAGCTCTCCCTGTAGTTGCTGGAGGAGGGAGCTGTAATCACGTGGTTAATGGCTTCTCCTTGGCTGGATCACAATCTCTGCCTGACCAGGATCTCACCTGCCTCATCTTCACTCTTGCATCCCCAGCACCAATCACGGCGCTAGGCACACAGTGGGTGCTCAGCACAGAGCAAGACACCAAATGAATGGCAAGCAAATGAAACAAAATTCAAAATGCTTTAAGCAATTTGATAAGGTTTCATTTTTCAACATCTGCTTTGAAAGCCTAAGCACATTTAATTATTTAACTTTCAAACTATGAGGAAAGAATTTTGATCAGTTGGGAGTTTAGCCAGTGCATTTAAATCACAGATATTTGGAGAACTCTCTCTGCCAAAATAATGCTCCTTTTATTATGACCCCCCACCCCCATCTCACATCATGACCTTGGAGGCACAATAAATAGCTTTCCTTCCCCATCCTACCACCGCCTGAGATTGTGATACGACATGCAGACGTGGTCTACAGAGCCTTGCAGGCCAAAGCAAGCACGTCAGCAAAACTACCCATCATTGCTATAGATTTATGTCAGTCCAGCAATTATACAGCCTGTCACGGGTTCTGGGAACATGCTAAAGTGAAATATAAAAGAACTCCTTAGAGAGCAGCAGCAAAAAATCGAAACTCTGGCTCCCTCCCCCCAACCACCTCTCCTCTTCCACTGAGGTCACAGCCCCTTGTGGGGCTGCAAAAAGCCACCCACCTCAGCTGGCCTATAAGGGTGGCTCATATTCAAGCATCACAGAGAGACTTGGGCAATTCCTCTGAGGGAAGCACAGGACATTCAAACTTTCCAGCATGTTGCCCCTTGAAGCACATTTGTATATTTTGGACCATGTCCCTGACTCTTCCCCTCCATAAAGCTGGGGTGATGTGGGCTAGAATCTAAGACCCTGTGTCACTAAACACACAACACCATGGATCTTTCGGAACTGAGGTTGCTCATGCTAAAGGTGAAAAAGACTTTACATTTCTTTCAGTCCCTGCAAAAAAACAGGTGAACAAGGAATTTTCAAATGCTCTCCTAGCCATGAGGAAACACAAATTAGCTCACAGGGAGTTCTGTGGTCACAAAATCATGTATCCAGACCAGGCAGAGTAAGGGGTTCAGCCAGGAACGTCCTTCTGCCCAGCCTCATCACTAGCCCCAAGGCCTTGAGCACCCACTATGTGACAAGCCGTCTGCAGGCTCGAAGGGTTCAGCAGTGAACACCGCAGTCCTGCAACCATGCTTAACGGTCCAGCAGGGGAAGGAGACAGTACACATATGCAGGTGGCCATTGCATGGGTTTGAGCATGGGTTTGAACTGCGTAGGTCCTCTTACACATGGATTTTTTTTCAATAAATATACAGTGGGTCCTCAGTACCCTGGTTTTGTATCTGCAGATTCAGCCAACCATGGATCAAAACAGTATTGTCAATCCACGGTTGGGAATCCGCAGATGTGGAGGTCCAACTGTTTTCATTTTTCTACACCACTCTGTATAAGGGACTTGAGCATCCACGGATTTTGGTATCCGCGGGGTGGTCCCAGAACCAATCCCCCATGAATACTGAGGGACAACTGTAGTTAAATGTTGGGGAGTCAAAACTTATGCAGATTCTCGACTGCCTTGGAGTCGGTGCCCCTAATCCTCGTGTTGTTCAAGGGTCAACTGTAATCACAAAATCAGTGAATCACGATGGTAGTAAGTGCCAGGAAGGAATCTCAGTGCCACAAACTGAAACCAGACTTCAGGTGGGGACAAAATATGGGCTTTACTAGTGTTGGCTCCTCAGGTTTTGGATTAAATGAGATCATTAAAGCATCCAGCTGAATGCGGAGTCTCAAACTTCAGTATCCTACCGTATTCCACCTCCCCCTTTATATCAGAGACGTGGGGAGAAAGAGAGAACATGCAGGAAATGAATTCAAATTTCCGGCAAAGCTATTATGGAGAAAAGGAGTCAGGGTCACATGATATGGGGCAAAGGATGTTACATCATCTCATCAGTGCAGGCTCCTCTACGGAGATGACATCTGAGCTGAGACCTGCGTGATATACCAGCTGAGCAAAGGAAAGTAGGGGAAGTGTATTCAAGACAGAGGAAACGTGAGCGTGAAGGTCCTCAGCAGAAAGAGGTGGGTTTATTTAAGGAAGAAAAAGAAGGCCAGCATGGCCAAAGCCTTGCTGAACACTGGGGAGAAGGAATAGGAGACCTAAAAGGCAAGGGACACAACCTGAGGCCTTGTAAGCCAACGTGGGAATTTGAGGCACTCAATTCTAGGGGCCTAGTCCCCAGAGGGAAAAAACAAACAAATAGATGAATACAGGAAGCTCCAAAGAGTGGCATCTCAGCATGGATACAATAAATGTAGTTTCTGTTAGAAAGCAGACAATTTGTCACGTTCAGGTTCCATATAAGGAATGGGTTAAGTATTATAATAACTAACTGGCTGACTCATCGTTTATGAATATCAAACGATACTGGGTTCAACTCTTGGAAGGAGTTAAGTCTAAAGATCTTGGACTTCCAAGGAGGAGGAAGCATATTTATTCACGACTCCTCTGCCCATGCATTACTAAATCTTAGCAGAGCAGCTGGTCCATAATCACAACTGAAAATTCCTGAGCATCGCAAAAGCTGAGTGGCTAGGACGCAGTGCTTTGCTTAAGCAGCTGCAAATTTTATCTCTTCTCAGAAGTCCCTATTTTGCAACTACATAAACGTATTGGCAGGCTTCTGTTTTAACTAAATGGACTTTTAATTGTGTGTGTTTCCTTCACAGAAAGCCTTTATGACATATATTCACGATGCTGTCATCGTAAAAGTTAAGAGGACTCTTTCATTCACAGTGAGTGCTTCCAGAGGCGACAGCACGGTTTCAGCTCAGCATTTCCCTTCTGGAAGAGTTCTTTCAATCCCACTGCCCAGTAAGAGCATGTCTACCTGGCTTTCCAGACCATGGAAATGAAATCTCACCAATTTGGCTTAATTAAGTGGAAGTATATTGTCATGCAGAGTGTCATGTGGGGTCTCTGGTCCCGCTTTCCGCACAAGAACTCAGGAAATGGCGAGGCCAAAAAGGAACACCCACGGAGCCATAGATTGGGAGTTCATACTACTATAGTCTCGCTGGCAGCTGGGTTGGAGACACAGGAAGCAGGAGCCACATGATGCGCAATCCGCCATCTGCTTCTCTACCTACCTACCTACCTATCTACCTACCAACCAACCAACCAACCAACCAACCTTGCTAGCTGCAGTCCGCGCTTGCTAGCTTAGCCACGGCAGTTATATTAGTGGCAAATGGCTAACCGGTAACAGCTGATGGGCAACTAGTCACAGCTGATGACCATTTACTACCCAAGTGAGCACCTTTCCACGTGAGGCTGAGAGCCTGGAAACTGCTCTCTGTGACTCTGGCACCACACATATTTTGATTTTTTTGTTTTTAGGAGCTTTTTTTTTCCCATTAAATTTGTATACTAGGTTAAACAAGGCAACTGAAAACATCCAGAACTCACAACTGTATCTACATCTGCTTGTGTTTGTTTCTCTCTCCATCACAGCTCTTAGCTCTGCTTGACTTCCTTCCATACAAGCAGGTCGTTCCAGTGGCCTGTTCAGTCCGTGTCACCATGCCAAACTCTCTTCCTATCAGCTTAGCCACACTGGTAGGAAAAAGTCCAGGAAGGCTGAGTCACAAGCCCTTTTAGGGGCAATTCCTGCATCCAGGGTGATCTGGGACCTCTGTGTGCTGAGCCTGAACGTCAGTCCTCCCACCTTGTTGCTAGAATTTACAGGGCACCAGCATCAAAAAGAAAGAGGCCATGATCCCCCAAAGAAACCCAAAACTGGGAGCTAGGAAAGCCTGATGAGCAGGTGAATACTTTAGCCCCTTCAGTCCGCTGTAGTGGGAGTTAACGAGGTCACAGGCTGATCTGATCACACGCACGGAGTGATGTGCAATCCTCCTCCCTAAGCAGCAGCCGTCTGGGGCTCGTCAGTTCCCTGAGTTCCGCTTTCGTAGGTTATTTATTATTAATCACTCCTGGTCCCCTCAGGTGTTAAGAAAGTGTTCAATCAATACTTTCAAACACTTACATGACTGAGCAGAAATGGAATCACTTACCTCTGAAGCCATTTCCAACATCTCAGTTGGGTATTTCATACTGGCTCTTTCCCCTGCACTGACTGCCGATGGCATAAAATCCCCTCCTTCCAAAGTGTAAAAGGAAAGCTCTGCTACTAGAACGTCTCCAAGACAAATCAAGTTTAATGGTGAAAGTGGCTTCAGGCCTGTGAGCTGGGTTGAAGTCAAACCTACCTTACTTATCCTTTCTTGGCCTTCGTTCTCCAACATCAGACAGAGTTGCCACCTTCTGTCATGCGCCATCCCTCACCCTTGGATATTATCTCACATATTTGAGTGCACAGTTATTGTCTGTCTCCTTAAACTTCCCACGAAACTGCAAGCTTCAGAGGCCCAGGAAGTCATTTACGTGGGTAGCCCCAGGGCCTAAATAATATTTACACACAACAGGTGTTCAATAAATATTGGCTGGTTATAGGATTAGTTGTTCATAGAATCCCCTTTTGCACCAATCCATTCCCATAGGATCCAAACTGGAATGCTATCGTAAGTAACTATTAAATTAAAAGCACTGCCACGCCTACAAATACGAGCTTCTGACTCACCCCCAGAATCTAAGAGTCCCACCTCCCGTAGGAAATCCATCTGCCCATGGTTGCAAAAAGCCCTTGAGGCCATGACGGTTACTGTACTTTGATGCCCCTCCATTTCTATAGCTCTTTTACCTTCCGGCACCCACTATGAACTTGTGTACTTGATTTTCTGCTAAAGATATTAGCAGAAACCCTCCTCTCAAGTTCTACTGAGATCTTGATTTTATGCAACCTAGTGGTTAGTTGGTGGATGAGGAATGAATGACCAGCCACTGCTGGTACTGTCCCCATTTTCCAATGTACTCAGTTGTCCTTGGTTTCCTACCTGAAATGCCCTAGTCATTTCTCCATTTACGGGCCCCCGAAAGCAAGTGTGTTCAGAAGACTCTCAGCAAAATGAGCACGCTTCTTGAATTAGCCTATTGCCACCATGGAAGACCACTGGACCCACTGTCATTTAATTATGTTCTTACATTCTCTGAAATGAGTTTGAAGTTGTCTTGCTTTCATGTTGTCCAACAAACCCCCTCTTTTTATGAACAAGCTTTTCAAAAAAGAAATGTACTCTAGCTGCAATCAACCTTTCTAGGAAGAAACCATTCTCTCTGACACGACAAAACCCACTAAAAAAAACCAACAACAACAACAGCAGGAACAGCAGCTGTACAACACTGCTGACACCTAAAAGAGTAGGAAAAAAATAGCTGGTGGAGGAAAAACTAAGTCCATAAACATTGCAGGGAGGTAAGGCTCCCCCAGCTCTCAAGCTACGTGTGGCAACCAATTACTCTCTCAAAAGAAGAATGCAGGTCTTACACGAAGTGGAACAATTAATTTCACGCTTGTCATCCTGGCCTCAATAGTAAGTTGATTTGAATCAGATATTTGTGGTGCATTACAGCTTGCACAGGACAGTTCTGGTGCCTCCTGAGCTGACGGACTGCCTTGATGGCTACCATTGTAAAATGATCCATCAATAAGAGTGATTATGGTATTGATCAAAGTGGTTGGCTGCTTCAGATTGGAATCAATTCTCAGGAGTTGCTGGGAACAGAAATGTCTAATGGACTATTCCATCACTAGTCACTGCAGCAACTAAAACAGCTAATATTCTGGAAAGTTCTTAATAATTACTCATTGAATCTGCATTTCTGCTTCGCTGGTCATAACTAGACCCTAATGGCTGTAGCCTGAAAGTCAGTCCAAGTGGATGAAGAGAGGGCCAACAGCAGATTTTTAAGTGTCGGCATCGGCCAAGAAAAGTAGAACAGGTAATGTGGAAAACTACCTTCAATAATTTTATTGTGTTCTAATTACAGAAGTTTATGGTTTTTCTCTGAGTGAAAAAGTGCACTGGGAAGAAAACAGCTTATTTTATAGATGCTGTTCTTACAATGACAAGAGAAGAAAATTCTGTTTTGCAACGTTGATGGCATCAGTGACAGAGAGCACAATGTCATCAGCGTGAAACGCTCAAGTATGTGTCACTCACCACATTCTAGCCCCTGAGGGAAAATGTGGACACTCTAGGAAACAGCATAAACGTGGGGATAGCAACAGTAGCCCACACACCTATACACCTACTTTCTCTGATTGATTATCAGCGGCTCTGCCACATCCAGGGCAGCCCCTGCATGGAATAAGAAGGCACCAGAAGCTGCCACACTCCTTGTCAGAGGGTCCCTTGCTCAGCACTGTCAGAGAAAGGGTAGCTGTTCAGCTTTGAGGACTTCCTCTTCTGGTCTTCTGCTTCCAGTCCTGGCAAAACCTAGCACAGCACTTCCCAGCACACAATGCCCACCTCCTAACTGATAGGATTACAGGTCCAAGAGAAAAACTGTTGCCAACCTCAGGCTTGGGGCTTGGGATAGTTCTCACTGAGCCCTAGGACAGCTCTTGGAAGGGGAAATGGAAAGGCAGGAAGGAAGCAGTGGATTGTTAGATAAAGAACCACCACTTAATCCATTTCCTATCTGGAAATGGAAAAGGACCCTGGAGAGATCGGACAATCCCTGACAAAGCCAAACCTGTCGTCTGATGAGAGACCAGCCCTCCTCAGAGAAGTGCTTCTCAAGTGGTCTCTGACAGCCTCAACGTCATCCCACAAAAGGGAAACGTCCATATTTAGGACTCAGGACTCAACTTAGACAACCTTTCAGGGTGTATTCATAGTAAATAAGACCTCACAAAGCCTACTTTTTGACCCTAAATTTGACAATGACATCCTATTTCCAACTATGCTTTTGCATTTCCATATTTTTCATTAAGTATTTCATTGCTCACCCCAGCTCTGACATCTGTAACAGATGTACAACTTTGGGTACGTTATTTGACCTCTCTGCCTCTGCATCTCCATGTCTACCCCTGTAACGGAGAATGAAATGATTAATTCTGAGGGCAGAGTGTTCAGAAAAGTCTTTACTGAAAGACGCTGGAGATGACCTCAGGGATCCCCAAAGTACCTGGCAGTGAAGGTAGGGAAGGGCTGTCAGGCAGAATAAACAAGGCAAGTAAAGCCTAGAACGGCAAACACAGGGCCGACCAGTGCTGTCTGGAGCACCGGAGTGCTGGGGTAGAAACTACCCAAGTCAGGTGGGAAGCAGACACAGAAGGACCGGGAAGACAGAGCTCCAAAGATTATACTTTTGTTAGAGGCAGTGAGGGCTGCCCTGGGCTTCTAAGCTAAGGGGTGAGCTGATAGAAACACTGTTTCAGAAAAGGTAACCCCCCAATCATTGTGCAAGATGGACTGAAGTAAAAAGGGAAAAGGAGAATGAAGACCAGGTAGGAGATTGCTGCCATCATTCAGAGGAGAGATGATAAAACACCAAATTCTTCCAAAATAAATCTTCTGTAATTGGGACATTATTTCAAAGAGTAAGTTGATTAATACGCGTGCGGACATTTGCCAATGCATGTCCTTGTGTTGCATTTCATTTTGTTATTTGCAAGAGCGGAGGCAGCATTATTAGGAATTTACAGGATCATTAGTTGTCCACCTCTTATATATCAAAGCTCTATAAGACGCCTGACTGAATTCCGAGTTCAGTTTGGAAAGCTTCAAGATAACAACAATATATTTATTTAAAAGCTTAGAAGGTTTTAACGCCAGAATGACTCTTAACTCTCCTTTGCACTATAAACATTACCATTAAATCAAACAGGATTCCATTTTTAAAAGGGGAAAATCCGGTTTAGACCGTTTTTAACCGGAGAGAAAAATGTGTGCAATAGAAACAAATAGCCATTCCACAAGGGGAAAGTTACAGATGTTTGTCTTCCCTCAGCAACCGAATATTAATTTCACTGATGGCGAGATTAAGGAAGCAGACAATAGTCAACTGAGATTACACCAGTGCTTTTATCTGAAATTGGCAGCACCTTTGAGCTGGGACTGGAGAACAGGAAAATGTCCTATTAATACTTTGCACAATAGATTGGCTGATAAACTCTCCACTTTGCAGATAAGCACTGTGTTGGTACCAGAAACTGCATCGACTCCCTTAGAGCATGCAAGCCGCTGCGTATAGGATTCTCCCATATCTTTCTTCCTGATTCCTATATATTTCTGAGTAAGGAGATTTTTACTTTAACTCAAATCAATTAGTAACAATAGTAATGAAAACAATAATACTAATTGCAATTACATAGCACTTATTACATGCTAGGCTCTGTTCTTAACGTTTAGCATTTAATCGTTACAACAACCCTGCAAATTAGGTACTATTATCATCTCCATTTTCATACTGGGGAACTGAAGCTCAGAGAGGTTAAGTAATTTGCCCAAGTCCTTATCTTCTCTCATTAACACACACAGGCACCTACCTGTAACCACAGAGAATCTAACAGAAGACTGCACTCAGTGGATACATCATTGCACTCCTACAGAGTAAATACAGTGTGTTGTTCCAAAAGTCAACAACACTTTATTAGAAGCTACTTGACAGTTCTCACCAAGCCCTAGGACAGCTCTTGGAAGGGCTGGAAGCAATGGATTGTTAGATAAAGAACCACCACTTAATCCATTTCCAATCTGGAAATGGAAAAGGACCCTCAAGATATCGGACAATCCCTGACAAAGCCAAACCTGTCACCTGATGAAAGAGCAGCCCTCCTCAGAGAAGTGCTTCTCAAGTGGTCTCTGACAGCCTCAACGTCATCCCAGAAAATGGAAACATCCGTATTTCCAAGTCCAGCTCAGACCTAGCCCAGTGACTCATGGTGAAGAAACAGGACACTGCATTTTAAACAAGATCCCTGTGTGATTTTATGCAGATTCCTGGTTTAAAAACTGAAGTTATCCTGATCTTGTTACCCAAGGGGTCCCCTAAAAGTCATGCACACATACACATGCTCAGAACTACTTCCTCCAAATCAAAGTGTGTGTGTGAGATGGGAATAGAGAGACCCCCTCACAATGTCTCATTCACAAAAGAATTCACAAGTCTGGTTGAGCTGAGCAAAGAAACACTTCAACAACACAGCCCTGATACAGTATTTCACAGCGTCATACCAACACGAAGGTACTCTGGGCAGCAGAGCTGGAGAGCACGGGTCAAAGTCGGGGCAGTTTTGAATTTTCACCATTAAAGGTTCAATTTCAGAGCAGCGGGTAAACAAGATGGGCACAGAATGATTCAGTGAGAATATTAACTCAAATCCCAGCCTTAAAAGACCAGCCAAAACCACAGGGTCATAGAAAAAGCCAAAGTCGTTTTACTTTAGGATGGCCTGCAAAGTCTCAGGAAGTGCGGCCCAGAAATGATTTCAAGTGGGAGCCATGAAGCCTCGAAGCTAAGATCCACTGTGTTTACTTGGAATCTAGTCCTCCGACTGGCTCTGATTTCCCTGATTCCCCCAGATTTCTCCTCCAACTCCCCTCTCATGGAGCCCTCTGTCCATGGCGGGCTCTAAGACGGTCAGAACACAGAATAACTTAATCATACTGTAGACATAGGTACAGTAGTAACTCAGGAAGCATCACTCAGAAACCTGGCACAGACGAGCCGGGTGGGGGTCACAGACACGGGGACAGATGGCGAATGCCTAGTCCAGGCAGAGAACAGAACAAAAAGCAGAGAAAGGCAGTTCTGAGTCCCAGGTTCGGCACCCTGCACGGAAGACACCACAGAGAGGTGAGTGATGACAAAAGTCCTGGCATAGAATGCACAGAAACTGCTAGAGACAAAAAAGTCTAATTTTAAGACACTGTAGCCAAGTCCTCGTAACATAGTCACTGGCCAGTTAAGTCTTTATAGAAGCCCCTAAAACACTTCTAAAATAAAGAAAAGAAATAGTTAAAAAAAAAGAAAATCTCGTGTACAGGAGAGAGCCGAGACACTGGCCCACTACCCTGGGCCACAGAAATAAGACAACCCCTTGCTCACAACGATTCCATACTATCACATTTCTGTAATAGGAACGCTGATGTTATCTACTGGTAAGTCTATGTATATCCACAGTATGATTAAGTTATTCTCAAATAAATTTTAGTGTGAAATCCAGTACAAGAAACTCAACTTAAATCTAGGGGTAGTGGTCCAACATCTATTCACCAGACCATCCTCTAAGAAAGCAGAGGTTTTTCCTGTAAGGATCTGCTTGTCCTTTAGCAAAACTTATAAAGGGAATTAAAAAAAAATAAATAAATAGAGATTTTGGTCCCAAAAAAGCAGCTCTGTGAAAACAGAAATAGGTACCACTAGGATCCAGGCACTTTACATAGATGCATCATGGGATTCCAATTAAAAAGGATTTCTGGAGAGATTACTGAATGAATAAAATATTTCAAAAGCTGCTAATAGACAGTGCATAAATACTGGAAGCAAGCAGAGTTCAACAGGAAAACCAGTAAAACATCAGGGCTTCTCTATAACCCAGCGGGTCCTCAAATTTCACACCATTGTTCTGCCCTGTGAGTGAAATCATTTTATGACAATATCATTTTGATATTTTTCTAACTAGCCCCTTGGAGCCAGGTCACTTATTATGAATTCCGCTCTATGTCAGTGCCACATTTACGAGTATGTTCTAAAGGAACAATATTCATTCAGATTCAAGAGAAAAGATACAGACTTCAAGAGCCAGAGCAGACGTAAGACAAACATTGTTCAGGGAAGCAATAAAGCCTCTCCAGTTCTGAAATTGTTGGAAGAGCTGAATGAGATGTGATCAGTATAGAGGGGAAGGTTCCAAGAGCCATTTCTGACCAAAATCGGTTGACATTTGAGATTTCCACTCATTTGTACTACAATGCCACGGTCTGCAGATTCTAAATAAACTGTGGCAGATGGCAGTAATATAGCTTCCACAAAGAATCCTGGATTTGTCACCTTATTCCATCCTAAATAATCTACGTTTTCAAATTAAATTGGTTATACAGATATACTTGTTTTCTCTTAACCTCAAAATACAAAAATACTGCCTTTCATAAGAGTTAGAGATGCCCTGCAACTGGGTTTTAGAGGCTGACTCTCCTTCTTTCCATCTCTTACAACATGACTTGAGTCTCACTCCCTTTCTTCTCTTGCAGAAGCCTCTTCACTGATGTCCCCGTTTTCCTCCTGCCCCCCAAATCCATCCCATCTCCCCTTTCAAAACCCAGCAGCAGGATCAGTGCCATGAATGTCCCAAACCTGGCTGGATTTCCTCCTGGGCACACATTTCCCCGCCTCTGTACCTGATCTGGCCCTCCCTCAATTTCCTACCTAACCCCTTACCACGCCCCCAGATTCTCCAAGGAGCATCTGTCTCCTAAGTCAGACTGTACCTCACAATCTGCAAGCTGGTGCTGCCTTGGGGTCTTTGCACCAGCTGTTTCTTCTACCGAAATGCTCTTTGCTCAGATTTTTCTTTACTCCTTCTTGTCGGCAGATCTCAGATTGCACGTTACCTTCACTGCAGATTAAATGGTACCTTCCCTAAATGCGCAGACCGAATCACTGCCTCCTGTTTAGCATATCACCGATTTCCCTCCTAGATCTTACCAGGGTCTGATGTTTTCTTGCTCACTTGTTTCTTGCCCTCCCCCTACTAGACTGTAAGCCCCCTAGGAGTAACACCCTTACCACCTGTGTAAATACAATGAATCTATAGTTCTCTGTTTGTCACTTATCAACCACACATTACTGCCCACAAAACAGGATTCTGCCTAATTCCAGTATGTATATTAAAACAAAATAAACCCGTCATAAAAATCAAGTAAGAAGAAAAGTGATGGTGACACTAAATGGACTAGTAGACTCTTGTTGAGCGTGGCTGTTTCCTATCACACTTCAGACTTTACAAGCATTGTACCCCAAGAACACATAATGGTTACCAGAAAAGCAGGCTTCTCTAAGGAAGCCTATTAGATGCATTTGCCCACTGCATTTTCAGAGAAGTCCTGACTATTCCCACACTAAATGAGAGCTCAGGGCACTGACTCCATGGTATCAAAGCTCCATAATATGATTTTTTCAAGTAACAAAAAGGCAATTAAAGAGTTGTCTGTATCTATTTGTGGACTACTTTTATATTATTAAGAGACAAAGGAAGAATGATCCCACTCACACCAAAAAACCCCCACGGAGTTTTAGCACAGAGTTGAACCCTTGTGTGTTAGGGTTCTCCAGAAAAACAGAACTATAATATAATATTATATATATATATATATACACATTCTCAGACATGAGATCCTAATATTGAATTTCAAATTCTTTTCGTTTCAGGTAATTTTCCTTGAATTATAAGTTTAGTGTTGTGTTCCATGCTTTAGTTTACTTTTTCAGGGGCTCCTATTAGTTATATGTTAGCTCTCCTTTGCTTATCTTCAGTGTTTGTCCCTTTCTCTTGAATTCTTTTTGTTTCTTCCTATTAAAAATGTTCCTAATTTTTACCTTCTCTTTCTTTTAAAGCATTATCTGTTGTGTTTATTTGTTCTTATGTTCCTTCTAGTTTAATCTTTATTTCTAAAATAGTTTTCTTTTGCTTCCAATACTTTCTGTCACTACATTTCTTATAGAGTTTTCTATTTTGATTCATGTTGTTCTCTTATACTTTTGATCACTTTCTTAACGAATTTTAACTCATTTTGACAATAGTAGGTTATATTTTCAATCTGTTTTGTGGGCACATCTATTTGGTGTGTTATATGTAGAGATGTTGCTCTGCTCTTTATTCTTTCTATCTTATTTAGTCTTTGTATGAGATTTTGCCTCCATCTTTTTCTGTGGCTTGTATTTATATGAAATTAATTTTCCTAAACTTTTAGGAGGAAGCATGGTCCACAGGAGCTTTTCTAGCTTCAGAGCTCCCTCTTCTGTTGTTTTCATGTAGTGTCAAAAAAATATGTTGAGTGCTTTCTGAGACATCCTGGCTCTATTCCTACCCACATGTCCTCTTCTATTACCAAAACTTAAAGAGGAAGAAAAATCTCTGTGATCCTCTGGGCAAAGCAAACAGTGACATATAAGGGAAAAAAATGTTACAATCAGACTTTGAAAGTAACGATTTTAGCAAAAGAAAATAGAGTAACATATTTAAAATATTCAAGGAAATAAAATATGAACCAGGGACTTTATATTCAGAAAAACTACTTCCAAGTATAAAGGGCATATGCAACATATATTAACTCAGGGAGTATGGTTCCCTTGAGTCATTTCTGAGGAATACCGAACAGAATAAGCTTGAGACCATCAAAATGGCTAAAGAGCAGAGATAAGGACTGGTAGTGAAAATTAAATATAAGATGCTTGGAAAATTAAGACCAAATAAGGGTTAAATGGAAGAGTATAGTATGTAATGTTGTATGCTTTCAAAAATGTAGATACAAAAAAACTATTTTTTAAAACACATAGAATGGGGAAAAATGCAAAAATATGTTAAGTATTTTAGGGGTTTTTGTTTGTTTTTTAATTAAAGTTTATTGGGGTGACAATTGTTAGCAAAGTTACATAGATTTCAGGTCTACAATTCTGTAATACATTATCTATATATCACGTTGTGTGTTTACCACCCAGAGTCAGTTCTCTTTCCATCACCATATATTGGATCATTTTAAGTATTTTGAGTAATAATATTCATGGTGAAATACTGTTCTGAGATGTTTTATGTATAATATGAGGTCAAACAAATAAATTGTCATGAGTTATGAGATATTCTAGTTCTATCATTCTTATATCTTTAGAACCAACTTTCTAGGTTCTAAGGAACTTGGTTCTAAGATAGGAGATACAGATATAATACATAAAAGGTTAAAAACTCTATGGTCTTGTATTTGAACTGGAAGTATTAGTATGAAGTCATAAATTAATAAAGTACACACCCACATTCATATCTATACCCTGGCCAGCTTCCAGCTTTGTCCCTTAAAAAGACCTAGAAACAATGACTAACCAAGTAACACTGAGCATTTACAGCTCCCAGATTGTGGCCTTGATAAACTATTTCTCACTGAAAGAAAGCAGAATATCTCAGAGAAATGGCTGATTCCAGGTTTGAGGCAGGAAATGTACACGATAAGCCTGAAGAATCTTGTCATTCCATGTAGCAGAAAAGACTCCAAGGGCCATAAAAATGGAGCCAACTTAAAGAGGCTCTTCCAGGGCAAAGATGAGAGCTTCAGTAAAGATGATAACTGCGATTGATTAAAACCTATAAAATATGTTTAAATCCATTTGTTCATAAAGATACAGGGAAAAAAAAAAGAATCCTCAGTGGGTACCTTCAAAGGATGACGGGGGAAGATTACCTGCCTTGAAGCTGGTGAACAAAGGCAAACAGAGATTTATCTTGCTTGTCTTTTATGAACTATACTGAATGAGAAACCAAAGAGGAGACGAGGAGAACACTTCTTTATGGAGCTACTCTAGCTAATAAAGGAAAATTAAATGATACAATCGGAGTATCACTGCTTTGGAATCCTAGCGAATTAATGAATGTAGGCACTGAGCCCTCAAGCTGTCAACAACACAGAGGGCAGCAGGTGCCATGTGACGCCTGGTGAGCGAACACTCTGCCACTACCCAGAGTCCTGCCAAGGAATGAACCTGAATTTGGTCAAGCCTGTGGATTGCAGCTGCCAATTAATTTACAGGAAATACCGAGGGCAGAAGAATAGGATAAACTCCACCGTGACCGAGCAAACAGCAAAATGTAAACTGTGGGAAACTCTATAAGTTAAATGGTCTGACTTTTCACAGGTCAATTTTAAGGGCGAAGAGAAACCTGCAGACTGAAAAAGGGCATAATACATATCAAACATATCAAGGAAGAAATGGCTGAGACTAAACTGTAATGTTTGGGATACACATATGAGTGGACAAACTACAAAGAAATGCAAGAACAAAATTAAAGTGAGAGAGAGAGAGAGAGAGAGAGAGAGAGAGAGAGAGAGAGCGCTTACGGTCTGACAGGTGAGAGGAAGACAAATAAAACTAAATTTTAAAACCCATAAAAAATCCCGTGTTGAAATTATCAGGTGACAATGACAATAGAGAAGCAAATCCCAAACTAATCATGACCATTTGCTCTTTCAAAAGGATTCATTCTTGTATTACATTCCATTTGGTGAACAGACAAGGGGGTGAGGGCACTGGTGACATAATGTTTAGATGAGCCTATTTTTCATCAGCAGCATTCACTCATGATGGCCCTGGTGAGGGGCTGGGAGAGAGCAGTGTGGACAAAGGCAGGCTTTCTGAATAGAAGCTGTTTCTCCAGCTCTGCATTCCACTACCAACCGCATTACATAGAGGGTCCAAATTTGGCTGATGAAACCCATGTCCAAGGCCGAGGTGCTTGAAAGACCGTTGCCAAATCAACGCAGTGGGAGACAATCCAATATACCAGGTTTGGGATGAAGGATGAGAGGGCAGGCCCAGCCTCAGGCTAACGGCCCTAGTCTTCAGATATGACCCAAGCTCAGAGCCAGGACTCTACTTTCTCTGTTCAGCACACGTTACCTTTTGATGGTTCCAGCCAGGGAGTCCCCAAGGGAATAAGTATTCATAGACACACACACAAACACATATAAACACACACTCACCCATTCACAACCATGAGAAAAACAAACAAAAACCCTGTGTTCTTCGATAATCCAGTTACTTGTAGACTATGACCACATATGTAATTTATTGTCCAGATGAAGACGCTGTTGAACATGAAAAGGAATGACATTAACAATTATGCAAGATAACTGGTATTAACTGGCACTGTCCTGGGTGAACGAGGACAAAAGATTACCTTAGGTATGTCCCACCCAACACATTTTAAACTGCTCAGAAGTCACCTAAATCCTTGCAAAATTCTTGTTTTGGCCTCCACACAAAAGGTGATTACCAGACTCTCAATGGATCCCCAAGGGAAGGAACAAGATGATTTGGGGAGGTACCTTGGCAAACATGTACTGTTTATTAGTCAAACATCTAAAATGGGGATTGAATAATGTATAGACAGCACATTATACATGATTCCATATACCAATGGAATTATACAATGAAATTCCATATACCAATGGAAATATACAATGAAATTAAAGACTTTCAGCATGTTTGTTGATTGAAATTAAAAATGACTGGTAAACGCCTCTACAGACAGTATCAGTAATGACACACACACAGAGACTGTAAATGTCAGACGCAGATGCCTACTTTTGAAAATTACGGGCATATCCAAGTGATGCTTCTTTTTTTCCTTCAGCCAATCAATCGGTCAACAAATCTTTGCTGAGCCCTCACTGTGAACAGAGCATTCTGGGGCCACACTGGTCACTGTGCTCCCACTCAGGGAACTCACCAGCCGGTGAGTCTTTGGCACAAATGTGATTTTTAAAGCTAATGAAGCATTTGATAGTTTCATTAAATAACAATGAATGTATACTGTGTTTCACAGTTGACAGTTTGAACATATTCAATCTCATTCAACTAATAGCTGTCAGTTTCCTTTAAAGTTGAAGAGGAAACATTCTTCTTTAAGATCACCTCCAAGGCCAGCTGTTTCTGGCTCACCAGCTGCTCTCCCCAGGTGACAGGTTCCAGTCATTTCCCACCCCCTGCCCAGATCAGTGTCGCTCATCTGAAGCTTTGGGGGCCACTTCTCTCAGCAGCTGAGTGCTTTCCCTGCTTGGACTCCATGGTTTCTCCACTTCCTCCCAAAGCGACCTAGGTTGAGAAGGATGGAGGGGCACTATGAGACTCTGGGAAGAAGTGCTGTCATGAATTAGTTAGGGTGTTCTCCAGCAGAGAATGGGGCAGGACTGTCACCTGAATCTACAGAGGGGAAGCAGGCGCTCAGAGGTTCATCCACACGGTGTGTCTAAGACACGTCATGCGCTCGATGTGCATTTTCCAGTGGACCACTGCGGGCTGACTCTATGTTATATATGACACACAGGTTACAGCATGAAGGCTAAGCTCTGTGATCTCAGGGGAAAAACAAAACAAAACAGAATGAGTCAAAACTGGAACGGTACAATTTAGAAAGAGTCTCTAGATACATTCTAATTTCAGTGTCTTTATGACATCAGTGAGGAATACAGGGCAGATATTATTATCCGTACTTAGAGCAAAGGAAAATAACACTTGGAGGAATTAGTGACTTGTCCAAAGCCACACTTCCAAAATGTCACAAAGCTTAGTCAGAGCTCAAGAACTTTCCACTCGGCTGTTTTAAGTGGAAACTGTAGTCTGGAACCTGGTAATCAGAATGTTGTGATTCTGAAGGTCCCTTCAGAAGGTCCCTCCCCCCACCCCACCCCGCCAGGGGTGCTTTATGTATGTGTGGGAGGGGATGTTTGTTTTTGTTTGTTTTCCCCCTTTTGATTCTAATTAACTAATCATTTTCAGTCAGAACTATCGAATGCTTCATTGGCCTTAAGAACAAGTATAAGGAAGAAAACACTGTTATTTGCGCTGCATGTAAAAGACATCCTGTTCCTCCTGTGATATGAACAATCACCAAGGCTTCAGTTTTTGTCTTAATCCCATACATGCTGCCCCAGCTGTGTCAACGACTTGGCTTCAAGAACAGGAAAGAAATAAAAAGCTAAGGACAAAAAAAAAAAGGAGGGTGGGGGAAGGAAAGCAAAAAAAAGAGTGCTGAAAATAATCTGGAATGATGGGAACTTACAGTAAAAGACTAAACACTGAAGAGAGTCAAGAGCACCCATTCCCTTCTCGGCCAGGTTCATTGGGCATCACCCAGCATTTGCCAAACACGGACGGCCCCCTCAGTCTCGGGCCTTCCCACACTATGTACCCCTTGACCTTCCTGGGGAGTAAACCCACGCTCTCCACAGCCTTGGATTTCCAGGACTCCAGGAATGAAGGGAAAAGCACTGTTGAGCTAGAGCATAAAAGAACTGGAGGCAGAGGGCACAATCCTGGAGGAGGTCTGGAATTGGGGGCACTGGTTTAGGCTCTGAACGTGGGGTTCCGGCCGACTGCTGAAGCTGACTGCAGTTCACCTGGAACTCAAGCTCCTCAGGTACCTCTGTTGTTAGGAAGAGTATTTTCCACAGAGCACTTCCAAATTTGGAAAATTGGCACAAGGTGCTTTATTGTCAATTATCTTCCAAACTCCCTCCTTGCGCCAGTACCAACCAAACAAAATCAACCACCTCCATCATTAAACACCATGTTCCAGGCCCCCTGTTAAAGGTTTTACATGTTTTCTCTCATTTGATCCTCACAGCAACTCTGTTTCATAAGTACTCTTACCATTCTATTTTAGATGGGGAAACTGAGGCTTAGGAAGTTGACATAACTTGCCCAAGGTCACACAGGAAGCAAGTTAGGAACTACCAACCACCTACCACCACCACCACACTCAGCATTCGAAGCTGGGAACATGTGTCTCCAGAGGCCAAGCTTGTAACCACTGCCCCATCCTGACGCCCTCTGCCCCAGGAGCTTCCTAATGTTTCCAGCCCACCACCCACTCTGCCACCTGCCACCTCCGAAACAGCCACATGAGCAGCATGCCATGCGCACAGCAGCCTCCAGTGTCTCGCGTGCACTGTGAGTTGGGCGAACCTGACTTGGTCTCCACGAGTCCCGTTTGCTCAGACTGTTCTGCAGGCCTCGCCTTCATCTCAAAGTTGCCCAGAAGGCCGTTTGTGATTTACATGCCTTCTTAGACTGTGGACCCTGCAGCTGGGTGGCTGGGGGGTTCAACCCTGGCTCTACCACTTAGCAGCTGTGTGGCCGTGGGCAACACACTTAGCCTCACTGGGCTACTTTTTCTCATCTCTAACATAGATACTCATGATAGTGGACGTGGTGTGCTATGAGAATTATATAAAGTTCAGCTCATGAAGTGCTTACAATAGTACCTGGCAAGAAGGAGGACCCAGTCACGGTCACCTAGACAACAGCACTGAGATTTGCTGGATCGATGTTTAGATTTCTCCTAGCCCCTGAATGTCTGGCAGCCAATAAAAGCAACGATACAGAGTGATCCCAAGGGGCTGGCTCTTAGCTCCATGCCCAAGAAGACTCATGTGCCACTGGATTCAGGTTCCATTTTGAGGTCACCCGAAAGAAACGAGAAGTGGACAAAAGAATAAAGACTTAAGTCTTTATTTTTAGACAGTTTTTTCCCCCAGGAAGTTGGATGATAACAGCTGGCGTGGGTCCCAAGGTAATTTTTTCTTTGTACCAAGATATTTCCAGGAATGACAGAAAAAGTTTCTGAGAGAAAAGTCAGCCTTTACTCTTCTGTGGCGGCTCCAAGTATCTCTTTACAAAACCCACCGAAGAGTACAATTAAGAGTCTGAAATCAATGTAGAGAATCACGTCATGAACCATAACACAGGTAAGTCAAATTCTTCTTTCTACTACTTCCTTTCTGGGCTTCACTTACTAGAGGGAAATGCCTCTCTCAGCTGCTGATCCATATTCCTTTTAGTTCACCTAATTAGCATTCTGAGGGGATGCCTCTCAGGAGGAAAATCACCCTGCAACTTCTGTCGTCCTGATTATGCTGAAGCAGCAGAGGGTTTTCAGTAACCGTCTTTGACAAGCATTACTATATCTGGTAATTACTGTTCTCTTGGGTAGGTTGGAACAAAACAGACTGGCTTTTCATTGCTGATCTTTCAGCCTAAGTTGCTGGACTTCTGACCTGCAACAACCAAACAACAGAATCTGTCAGCCACCCTTTGTGGCCCCTGTCTGGGTTAGTTTTCACTTAAAAGAAAAAAAAAATCCACCTAATATGACCATCACCAGTCAATTCTTTTCTCATATCTTGATGGGTTGAATATTCCGTCTTACCAATTCCCTCTTGCTCAGAGAGCCTCCATAACTTCTTGGACCACTACAGATAGTCCTGGGTAGTTTGTCGGAAATGTCAAAAGGATAGTTTATATTTTAAAAATTAGAAATTAAGTTCTTTAACTATATAATTCTGTTTTCTATTCTGTAAACTTTATTCCTGGCCCCAAATAAGATTCCACAGGTGTTGTTTACAGTGATTCTTACAGCAGCTAATGTTTAGTGAGACTTTACCAAGTGTGTAGCACAGCGTAACGCACTTGGATTTTAAGTGCCATCTGGTTTTGTTCTTGTAGAAACCAGGTTGGCAGTTAATAGAGTTGTATTATATTTTCACTACCCTATTTTAATGATGAATAAAGTGAGAATTAGATACTCAAATAACCTGCCCTAAGTCCCACATAAGTGTGACTTGACGCTCTGATGTTTACACACAACATGCTACTACCTCCTATGCCATTATTCTGAGCCCGGCTCAGCTGTTTTGTTTTTCAGGAAGTGAAGTTATGATTCTGAGCCACAGCAGCTAGTAGAACTACATTTGTCTTTCCCAAACCTCTTCAGGATACAGTGATCTTCCTATAACACAGCCCTTTGGGCTTGGACTCCTCATTTAGTAATCGGAGTCACAAGAGACAGAATAATCCTTTTCAAATACAGTTACTAAAACCCAGGGCTCCGTCAGCATTCTTTGATCCTTGCACTGGCAATGAACTCTGTCAATGAGTTTACGTCTTGTCTGTCCATCGGAATTACGAAATCTTCAAAGGCTAGAAGAGTTAGGCTTATTTCTCTACACCCTTCCCTTCGGACGGTGGTTACCCCATAAATACCTACTAACTGATTTATTTCCACATTTAACTAATACAATAACTGCATTCTTGCTTATAGGGCTGCAAGCAAAGCATCTCAAAAACGTCAACCCCTACTTTTTCCTATTCTTCAAGAGCCTGGGAAAGGTCTTAACCACACTCCCAGCCAAGTCCCATCCCAGAGCTAGGACTTAGCTGTCTCAATAGTTACTGTCCAGTACTGCCGGTACTTCAGCCACTGGGCCAGATACTCACTCATTTTTAGATATCAAATAATAATATTTTGACAAGCATTGGGGAGAATAACTGACGATGAATTTGTGAGTATCACATCCCCAATATGTTTCCCTTTGACAACAACAAACACATCTGTTGGTTTAGTTGTTGCTAATAAATAAAATACTCAAAATAATCTAAAGACTTTAAATGAGTTTATTAGTGCTTTGGCTTACATTTTTGGTAAACATCACTTTGGAGGCATAAAAATATTACTTTCCTTGAACCACAGGGAGAAAAAGTCAGTCGGAATCACTGTACCATGTTCCCATTGGTCCCATCATGGACAGTTTAGGCCACAGTAGGGAGGTAACTGTCTCATATTTTGGGGCCTTCTTTTGAGCACCTCTTGCAAAACCTCATTTTTCTTTTATCCTTAAATTGGGAATATACTTTAGGGCTTTTCCTTCTCAGGAAAAGCATGATATATTTGCTTGATTGTATCCACTTCTCTACCAGGTACTGTCACATATAAAAACTCACACCATAAAAACTAGAGATACTCTTTTTGAGATGTACTATTTTCTCCCCAATAGTAAGATCTATGATAATAGAAAGACGATATCTTAGCAATCGTTTGAGGTGATTTTCTTTTTTTCTATTACAATAAGTCCACATAGTGGCATGGCCGTAAGAAAGCAATTAAAAGACCCGAATTGGATCTTTGTTTCAGCATAATCATTTGAGGTGATGTGCTATACCTCTGGGTTCAGCAGCAATTTACTTCTGCCTCCTTAAAACGCACAGGTGACTGACAACCGACAAGTGTCAACACAGACAATTATGTGACTAAAATAAAACCCAAAGTTCTACAGAGGTTCAATCATGTTATTTTTTTTTAATTACAATCATATATATTGGGGGGGGGATTTAATAACATACAAATTATGCTACAGATGACTTGTGGAAATAAGAAAGACAAATCTGATGAGTACAAAAAAATTGGAAAACAGTATGGAATGGTGTCTTTCAAGTGTGCACTTTCAAACACTCCCTCAGCATCAGTCTGGAGACCCTCTGCAAAAGGCAGTTTTCATGGGGTTTTGGAGATAAGCCATACCACTCTCAGAGACTCACAGTGTACATCAGGAAAATCAAGGCTCTGAAAATTCCTGTATTAAGAAAAACCTGCTTAACTTGGCTTAACTCTATTTCCTAAACCTATTTACACATGAAGCCAATTTTTTTCCTACTTAACATCTATTAAAACTTGTTGAACTCATGGAGCTTTGGGGAAATCCTGCAGTAGAAAGAGGAAAACACTGCGAAATGTAGCCAGGGGAAAATTGAGCCAAAGCTGGCATGCTTTGCTGCATGCAACACATGCTGACAGCAGACACACTCAGGTTTTCAATTGAGGTAAAAGATATTGATGTAATAATTCCTAAGAGGCAGGAAAAAGGCAATTAAAAAGTTGAGTCCATTAAATAAAGTCTTGGTAGGTCAGCTCGAATTCCTCTACATAAAAGTCAAGGAAAGCTTGGGTCAAGATTTAACTTTACCATGAAAATACATCCAAATGCTTTTGACCTACATTTTATTTGTACAATTTAGATAAAGCCAAACTATACTGATACTTAGGGTTTCAGGGAATATAGAATACTAACTTCTTAGATAAACAGCAACAGGGCCTCCCCTTGGTAGATGCTGATAGATTTGGGAAGTAAACTGAGTGCTTTTACCCTCCTTTCTGAACCTCTTCTCTCCAAGCCTCTGCCCCATATGATCCAAGGTTGTCGTGCTCTGTTTCCCCTGCACGGCGCAACTTGTGAGCCCTTTTACGCCAGATGTGTTATTCCTCCTGGGTACATGAGCAGCTTGAAAGAGGCATGATAATGTGTAACACAAATTATTTAACACAAGCCATTCTTCCAGGGGGAAACAGAGGTGTTAACAGATTCTTTGTAGGGGAAGGACTGCCTCCTATGCTTGAAATCAAATCCAAGTAACCACTGGCATCATCTACTGCCATTAAGCAGAATCATTAGAGCGGTGTTAACGGAATGGATTTTACAAGTGAAAAAAAAGAGACGTTATCATTAGCATCAACAGCAGCTGCCATTTAAGGAAGGGCTAATGAGTACCACCTACTGTGCTAAGTGCTTTACATATATTATCACTTTCATTTTATCCTTGAAACCGTCAGTGATACGGTGTTACTGTGATACTCCTGTGATCGAGGAGGAAACCGAGGTTCAGAGTGTAAAACCGCCTGTGCAAAAATCTGTTACTTATCATGCCACATGTCTGAATTTGAACCCAGGACACTTTGGCTTGGCTGCTATGTTGTACAACAGGCTTGGTTTGGCTTGCTTTGAACAATGGTATTTCAAATGAGCTTTGCATTAGTTTAAGAGTTCCCCAGTTGGCCCACGCACGAAGTTTCCACATCCCTGACAGTCAACTTCTATGCAGAGAATCTGTATTTTTTGCGGTAAGGTTTTTAAGCCACCAACTCAACTTTCATCCACAGAACACATACAAGCATATTGACTTGGCATCCTACTGTTCAGTCAAAAGGGACAATAATCCAGAGTTTAGCTCAGTAGGTATTTTTAAATAAACTTTTTGTCTTAGAATAGTTTTAGGTTTACAGAACAATCGCAAAGATAGTACAGTTTCCTCTATTGTTATCCTCTTACATTCGCATGAGATCTTTGTCTACACTAAGGAACCAATATTGATACATTATTATTATCAACTAAAAATCTATATCTTAGTCAGGTTTCCTTAGTCTTTACCTAATGTGATTTTCCTCTTCTTGTATCTCATTTAGGATATCACATCACATTTACTCATCATGTCTCCTCAGGGTCTTCTTGGTTGTGGTTTCTCTTAGACTTTCCTTCTTGGTTTCTCTTAGACTTTCCTTGTTTTCATGATCTTGGCAGTTTTGAGAAGTAGTAGTCAGCTATTTCATAGAATGTTCTTTAAGTGGGATTTTTCTGATGTTTTTCTCATGACTAGAATGGAGTTGATGGGTTCTGAGGAGGAAGTGCCTTTTATATCACATCATATCATAGAAATATGTGCCATTATCATCACATCATGTGACTTCCCACTGTAGACGTCAACCTTTATCGCTTGGCTGAGGTTGTGGCTGTTAACCTTCTCCACTGGAATATTATTACTTCTTTTCTCCCTTTCCATACTGTACTCTTTGGAAGGAAGTTGACAGCCAACAGGTGAGGCATGGGAGTTATGTTCCACTTCCTCGAGGTGTAGTAACTACATACATTATATCGAATTCTTCCACATGCAAGATTTGTCTACACTCTCCCCATTTCTACATATCATGGATATTTGTGCTTTGAGTTACAATCCAATACTACTTTATTTTGTTATTAAAAGTATTCCACTTTGGCCATTGGGAGCTCTTTCACTTGACTCCAGTGTCTCTACAGAAAAAAATTCACCATTGTGTTTTTATTTGTTTTGTGAGTACTTGTTTATTACTTTCTGATACTACAAATGCTCCAGGATCATCTTATAAATTATCTGCCCCAGCCCTAGAAGCTGCTATTTCTCTAGGGAGCCCTGGTTCCTTTTATTGGGAAACGGTATTAGAAACCAAGATCTGGGAAAGTAGGTATTTTTCTAAATGTTCATGAAAACCTGCTTAGTTTCATTTATAGCAATAGTCAACCCATCCTTCGTCTTCTAAATAGAATCAGTTCCTGTGTAATTCAGGCATACAAGACAACTGAAAGCAAAGTGTGTGAAGATCAAAGAGAAAATGTAAGTCCTCCATGCCTCATGATTCCCAGCTTCCCTCTGACCTGCGAAGGGATCCAGATTTCGTGCTTACAGACAACTCCTCCTTAGGTTAGATTGTCAAGAAGTCCACTATGTCCAGATTGCTCATTTTCCCAACGCTATATGAATTTTGTACTGAACAGCAAACATTTCTACACTCTTTCATAAAATGTAGAGCAAAGAGCCATGTCTTGCTTTACTTGTGCTGTGTCATTGGATGTGTTTCTGAGGGAGAAGGCTACAGAGGCCAAAAAGACAAGGCAGTCTCTTTAGAAATGTACACTCAAAGCACACCCATCCATGGCGTCTCTGTGCCTTTGGATCAGCTGTTCCTGTGGCCTGCGTGGCCTTTCCCCACTCCCTGTGTTGTGGGGGGCTCACCCTGGCCTAAGCAATAAGCTCTTATGTATGGTCCACAGCCTATGGATGACTTTCCTGTGGCTTCCAGCTAACAGCTCCATCTACCATTCCTTTATTCCACACTGTGGCAGGCTAGTCCAGGCCCTGGGACCTGGGATACAAGAGTGAATGCTAACAGACTAAGGTCCTGTTCTCACAGACTTAATATTCCAGGGGAGTAAGAGAGGGGCAGAAGAATGTCAGGTGGTGGCAAGTGCTAAGAAGAAAAGGAGAGTGAATGTGGAAGAGATACCTAGTCTCTAGTCAATGGCCACCTTATCGGACGGGCCTTCCCAAACACACTCCCACCACTTCCCTCTCCTTAGCCTACTATATTTGTCTTTCTAGTACCATCAGAGCATCCACCATGTTGAGTATAACTCTTTGTCTGTCATTGTGTCTCCCCCAGTAGAGTGACAACGCCTTGGGAGCAGGGGTGGGTTACATTTATGTTGTAAGCAGAGAGTTTTGCAGAGATCCAGCACCCAGTGAGGACCAGTCAAACTCCAAGGCAACTGACTGATATGAGGCTGTGCAAACAATAGGGGCCTGGACCACAACATGGCTTTGTATCCTAATTATACAATATGAAACATAGTCCGTGTACTATCATAAATGAAAATGTCCATGTCTATATCTGCATTTCAAGGAATAAGCTATTCAGTATTAGGAAAAGACTTACGAAGAGCCACAGGGGGCAAAATCCAAACAACTAATGTGAAAGGAACAGACCTTGAAAGCATGGTGGGGTGGGGTATTATGTTGAATGTGGAGCTGGAGGTCAGAGATGATCTGAATATGATATATCTAAAAAGGAAGTTCATTTGGTCAAAACAAAGACAAAACATCTTCATGCAATTCACCACTGTGACATGTTTCCTTTTGGGCTTAAAAACATGCCTCATAGTATTATTATGAGAATTCAGAAAGATGACGTGCAGAAGAGTCTTAGCCCATGACCCAGCTCCTAGTAATTTTACAATGAGTGGTATTAATATGAGAACAGTGACAGCTAAATACATCCTACGACTCAACTCGCTAAACTCTTGTGGGCATTAACTCATCTAATGCTCTCAGTAACCCTATGAACCAGGGCTATCATCACCAACCTAGAGCTGAAAACTCAAGCTCCAAGAGATTCAATAACTTTTCTGAGAGCATGAAGCCAGCAAATGGTTAATCCAAGATTGGAACCCTCAAAATGTTTGACTCTATAGCTGACCCTTTGTTTCAGACAGACACACACAGCACACTTGTACATCACATATGTATATAGATGGTACACACACACACACGTCTTGTAGTTCTCATAAAACATGTCTGTGGTGGACAATGAAGCAGTGGACCCACAAGTTGGGCTGGCACCAAGGCATGCCACATGGGAATAAGCAACCCTATGTGTACTAAGGGCAAGAGTCACAACCAGTGCAACAGCTTGGGCACCGCTACCTGAGTTCCTGTGAAATGCCCTCCCACCCCATCCCAGGACCACCATTTCTATTCATCATGCAGGTAACTGACATGAGGCACCTGCTTGTCTCCATGGAATGGAATATAATAAATATGTCTTTACAACCTTGAAACCTATAACCTTGACCTTGAGAAAACCGTGTACGACTAACTATAATGCCTGTGCAAACCATTCATTCTTTCATTCCACAAATTTATGGAACCACTAGTATATGTCAGGTACTTTATTACACACTGGAAATATACAGTGAATCTGGACAAAAATCCCTTTCAGCTTCAAGACAGCATTATAGCAGCCTCTAAAAACATTCTTAGAACACAATTACACATTAATTACACGTATATGGGAACCCCTTGCTCACAAGGCTGGCCTGCTTTGCTAGCAGATGCTCACAGAGTATTTGATGAATCAATCAACATAGTTAGAAACATACTGCTTTAGATTTTTCAAGGAACTCTAACAATCGTTTCTAAGGGTTCCTCACATTTACCCTAAAAGGTAGAAACAAGTAACACTGCCCCTACCTTACAGATGGTGGATCTCTGGTTGCATGTGGTTAGCTGTCAGAGTAAGGACCAGAAGGTACGCTTTCGAATTCCTGCTTAAGAATCTCTTATCCCCAAGCGAGGTAGAGCATTTTTTATTTCAGTAAACAGAAACCCTTATAAATACCCAGATGTGTGACACCTATCACATTTGAGCCACCGATTTTCTAGAGACCTAAGCCCCCTACCAAGAGCTCACCCCTTGTCGTCTCCATGTGACAGACCCCAGAGACATTGCATGGAAACACTGAGCACCGAGCCCTGGCTGATATGTTGGCAGAGCGGATATTTTTTGTAAACCACGGGCTATAGACAACACTCAGGCAGACTAGAAATGAAGTCTGTCCAAGTCACCATGTGTCCCCATCACTATCATGTTTACCAGAGCTGGATATCTTTTGGCAACAGATTCAATTTATGCAATTAAAAAGAAGCTTGGAAATTTTAGATCATTTAATTAAACTTTCTGAATTTTGTCCTATTAAGCAGCAGAGAAAATGTTTACAACTCAATTGAATGAATTAGCATTTATAATTTTTCCTTTTGCAAAGAGATTTATCTACATCTATATAAAATAGTGTTGAAATAAAAATGTCAAATCTAGATTCTTTGGCAAGATAGAAGGAATTTTATAAGATTGTGGAGGTGACATGTGGCCTAAATAACCTCTCTCACAAATTTATTACATGTCTTGAGCTGTAAGTATAACATGTTTAATGAAGCTAAACATTGGCAGCCTGCCTCCCACAGAGTCTGGAAGAGTTTGCCTTTAAAATCTCCTGCGTCTAACTGTGGCTCAGAAACTATGTACATGCTAAGATTAGCTTTTCATTCATAGATCATAGAATACACTCTTCAAAATTATCTACAAAAATTATTATGCCTTTTCAGAAATTAATGATCCTTACAATCTACCAATTTCAACATGTGTTCGCTTAGATAATTCTTATGAGATTTGGGAGACATTGTCTGGAATATGAGTAAGGTAAGTCAGTGTCTCAGTGGTTTTCGGCTACTGTGATAAAATCCACCAGGAACTGGGGGGCATAAACAACAGATACTTATTTCTCACAATTCTGGGAGGCTGAGGAAGTCCAGACCAAAGTGCCAGCATATGGCACTTTGAGAGCCTTCTCCCTACTTTGCAGAGAACTGTCTTCTTGCTGTATCCTCGGCTGGGGTGCAGGAGGGGTAAGGGCCACACTACTCCGGCCTCTTTGTATAAGGGCACTAATCTCATCATAAAGACCTCGCCCACATGACCTCATCTAAACCTAATTACCTCCCTGAGGCTCCGTCTCCAAATACTATCACATTGGGGGGTAGGAATTTGACATATCAATTTTGGGGGGACATAAACATTGAGCCCATAGCAGTCAGGAAGGAGAATTTTACAAACTCTTGGAGCTTCATCTTTTGGGGAGCCCAAAGAAGAGTCTAGAAAATATTCCACTGGCAAGAATGGGGAAAAAATAAATCTGGTATAATTTCCCTACAATAAAATAATGCTACATTTTAAATTTATGTCTGTTTTTTAGGATCAGAAACTGGGAACACTAATAATTCAAAAATGCATTAAACCACGGGACAAAAGAAACAATTAAGACTTTTCATAGTTAGGCCTATCATGAGTAGGTCTGATACTTACTTCTGTATGTATGTATGTATGTATTTTTGCTTAAAATTAAACTTAGTTTTGGCAAAATTTTCAACTTGCACAGTACTTTGCCATGGTTGATGCTTCTTTTACCCTGGGTTATTTAGAATCATCATATGTTGAAGTGAGAAAGAACAGACAGAAATTACATCAAGATGAGAAAAGGAGGAAAGTTTCTGTAATCTGCAGCCACCCAAATGATTAAAATTTTCCTGTCTATTGAAATGAGTGAGGGAGACGTCATCAAAATGGCGGTGTGAGGGGAGCCTCTGTAAATCTCCCCTGGAATTTATAACAAATCGAACAACTATAACTCCACAAAGGACTCCCTGTACAGCAGACAGGCAAGACGAACAGACCCACTACTGAATTCACCTAAAGGTGGGCGAATCACTTGAGCGGGGGAGGAGGGAAGGGAGAAGTGCGGAGAGAGAGCCACGCGGGTGGGCGCAGGATGCAGACCTAGCTCAGTGCTCCAAGCTCGATGCATCCCGGAACTACCACAGCTGCGGGAGAGGAAAGAACTCGGACTGCTAGGGCTCCACTTATGGCCCACAGGGCTGAGGGTGCAGCATATAACACGGCTGAACCCAACGCTCACGGCAGAGACCTCGGAGCAAAGACTGAGGGAAGAAGGCCGAAAACGGTGGTTTAAGCCCTCACTGCCGAGCAGAGAACAGAAAACTTGGGCCCTGAGACTAGCCACCCCTTCCCTACCCTCCCAGAGCTCACCCTGCCCCCAGCTGCCTGGTGCAAGAAGCACAAGAGTAGCGGTGTCAGATCAAAAGAACAGAATATTTGCTGTCCTAAGAACGGTGGACCGCAGACACAGATTCACAGCCCAACTAGTTCCAGCAAAGGAGACGGAGCGGTGGAAGCAGGACTAGCTGTGTCGGTGGTCGCTGCCATTGCTCTGGGCCGCCTCTCACAACTCACCCAGCCCCTGTCTCCACCTATCTGGGTGGATCCCTGCATGAGTAAAGAGAGCTGCTAAAACACAAGGGCTCTGAATCTGGTGCAGGAAGAGCATTGGAACTTGAAAAGTTCTCTGCATACCCACATGGACACGGCACCCTGTGACCCGGGCGAACTGTCAACAGAGGAGAAGCCCGTCTCCCAGGGAATCTCCCATTGTGTGAGAAGCTGGAATAGTGCAGACAAAACATAGCACTACCATGTCAGAGAGGAAAAAAGGCTGCAGTCGGAGAGAAAATAAAACATTCTACCAACAAGTACTGGAAAACAAAAGAAAGACCTCTTCCTATCAACCTATTGCAGAAGCCACTCCTGTAGATGTCTAGGAAGATAAATAATAAATCAGTAATTGCCATGAATAACCAAGGCAACAAGACAGCTCAGAAAGAAAGTGAAAAGTCTCCAGAAAAGGCACTTAAAGATAAGGAAATATGTGACTTAGGTCACAGAGAATTTAAGATTGCAGTTCTGAAAAAACTCAATGAGATGCAAGAAAACACAGAAAGGCAGTTTCATGAACTAAGAAATACAATCAAAGAACAACATGAACATTTTATAAAAGAGATTGAAATTTTAAAAAAGAACCAAATAGAATTTCTGGAGATTAAGAACTCAATAGAAGAAATTAAGACTGAAATAGCCAGCTTAGGTAGTAGAGTTGACCAGATAAAGGAAAGAATCAGCGACATCGAAGATAGAACCTGGAAATGACATGGATGGAAGAAGAAAGAGACTTGAGACTTAAAAGAAATGAAAGAACTCTACAAGAACTTTCTGACTCCATCAGAAAGAGCAATATAAAAATAATGGGCATACCAGGAGGAGAAGAAAGAGAGAAGGGAACAGAGAATATATTCAAACAAATCGTCGATGAGAACTTCCCAAACTTGTGGACAGAACTGGATCCTCGAATCCAAGAAGCAAAGAGAATACCTAATTACCTCAATCCCTACAGGCCTTCACCAAGGCACAGTGTATTGAAGCTGTCTAAAATCAACGACAAAGAAAGAATCCTCAAGGCAGCCAGGGAAACGAAGACAGTAACCTACAAAGGAAAGCCCATGAGATTATCATCAGATTTTTCAGCAGAAACTCGACTAGCCAGGAGGGAGTGGAACCAAATATTCAAACTATTGAAAGAGAGAAATTATGAGCCAAGAATAAAATATCCAGCAAAGATATCCTTTAGATATGAAGGAGGAATAAAGACCTTTCCAGACATACAGAAGCTGAGGGAATTTTCTAATACATGACCTGCACTACAAGAAATACTAAAGGAGGCTATTCGACCACCATCAACAGGGACAATTTGTGGCAACCAAAACATAAAAAGGGGGAGAGTAAAGACCTGAACCGGAATATGGGAATGGAGACAGTAAGCGTGCTGAAGAAAATGGAATACTCTAAATATCAAACTTTCTTTTACATAAACTTAAGGGTAACCACTCAAAAAAAATCCAGAACTGAAATATATACTGTAATAAAAGAAGAAACAGAGGGAAACATCAGAGAATACCACCACACAGAAATAATAGACAACAACAAAAAAAGCAAAGAAACAATGGAGACACAGCCTTACTAGAAAACTAAAGAGAGAATGACAGGAAATCCTTACATATCAATAATCACCCTAAATGTAAATGGACTGAACTCACCAATAAAAAGGCACAGAGTAGCAGATTGAATCAGAAAACTAAAACCAACCATATGCTGTCTCCAAGAGACACATCTCAGCTACAAGGACAAGCATAGACTCGAAGTGAAAGGGTGGAAATTGACACTCCAAGCAAATGCTATCCAGAGAAAATCAGGTGTAGCCATACTGATATCAAATGAAACAGATTTCAGGGTGAAAAAGGTAACAAGAGACAAAGATGGACATTTCATAATGGTAAAGGGGACTATACAACAAGAAGATATAATACTCATCAATATTTATGCCCCCAATCAGGGAGCACCAAAATATACCAAGCAACTAGTAACAGAACTAAAGGGAGAAATTGACCAAAACACAATTATAGTAGGGGACTTAAATACATCATTTACAGCTATGGATAGATCATCCAAACAGAAAATAAATCACAAAATAGCAGCCCTAAATGACACATTAGATGAAATGGACATAATTGACATATATAGAGCACTTCATCCTAAAACATCACCATACATTTTTTTCTAGTGTACATGGAACATTCTCAAGGATAGACCATATATTGGGACATAAAATCAGCCTCAGCAAATTTAAGAAGATTGAAATCATACCAAGCATATTCTCTGATCACAAGGCTTTGAAATTGGATATCAACTGCAAAAAGAAAGCAGGAAAAAACACAAATACATGGAGATTAAACAACATACTTATACAGAACGACTGGGTCAAAGAAGAAAGCAGAGGAGAGATCTAAAGATACATAGAAACAAATGACAATGAAAATACATCCTACCAAACTTTTGGGGATGCAGCGAAAGCAGTTTTAAGAGGGAAATTTATATCATTACAGGCCTATCTCAAGAAACAAGAAAAATCCCAAATAAATAACCTCATGTTACACCTTAAAGAACTAGAATAAGAAGAACAAATGAAACCCAAGGTCAGCAGAAGAAAGGAAATAACAAAAATCAGAGCAGAACTAAATGAAAAAGAGAACAAAAAAAAACAATAGAAAAGATTAATGTGACAAAGAGCTTGTTCTTTGAAAAGATTAACAAAATTGACAAACCCTTGGCTAGACTCATTAAGATAAAAAGAGAGAAGACACTAATTAACAAAATCAGAAATGAAAAAGGGGAAGTTATCACAGACACCACAGAAATACAAAGGATCATCCAAGAATACTATGAAGGACTATATGCCACCAAATTCAATAACCTAGAAAAAATGGACAAGTTCTTAGAAATATATAGCCTTCCTAGGCTGAAACATCAAGAACTGGAAAATCTAAACAGACCGATCACCAGTAACACAATTGAATCAGTCATCCAAAACCTTCCCAAAAGCAAAAGTCCTGGACCAGATGGATTCACTAGTGAATTCTACCAAACCTTCAAAGCGGATCTAATACCAATCCTGCTCAAACTCTTCCAAAAAATTGAAGAGATAGTACTCCACAACTCATTTTATAAAGCCAACATTACCCTGATACCGAAACTTGGTAAGGACAACACAAAAAAAGAAAACTACAGACCAATATCTCTGATGAATACAGATGCAAAAATCCTAAACAAAATTCTAGCAAATCGAATGCAACAATGCATTAAAAAGATTATTCATCATGCCCAAGTGGGATTTATCCCTGGGGCACAAGGATGATTCAACATCTGCAAATCCATCAATGTGATACATCACATAAACAAAATAAAGGACAGAAATCATGTGATTATATTAATTGATGCAGAAAAAAGCATTTCACAAGATACAACATCCATTTATGATTAAAACACTTAATAAAATAGGTAGAGAAGGAACATATCTTAACATAATAAAGGCCATATATGACAAGCCCTCAGCTAATCTCATAATTAATGGTGAAAAACTGAAGCCCTTTGCTCTACGTTCAGGAACACGACAGGGCTGTCCCCTATCACCTCTGATTTTCAACATAGTGTTGGAAGTCCTTGCCAGAGCAATTAGGCAAGAGAAAGAAATAAAAGGCATCCAAATTGGGAATGAAGTTAAATTGTCACTCTTTGCAGATGACATGATGCTATATATATAGAAAACCCTAAAGATTCCACCAAAAAGCTATTAGAAACAATCAACGAATACAGTAAAGTTGCCGGCTACAAAATCAACATACAAAAGTCCACTGCATTCCTATATACTAACAATGAAATCTCAGAAAAAGAAATACAAAAAACATTTCCTTTTGCAATTGCAGCAAAAAGAATAAAATACCTAGGAATAAACTTAACCAAGGATGTGAAAGACCTATATGCTGAAAACTATAAGACATTTTTTAAAGAAATTGAAGAAGACACAAAGAAATGGAAAGACATTCCGTGCTCATGGATTGGAAGAATCAACATAGTTAAAATGGCTATATTACCCAAAACAATATACAGATTTAATGCAATCCCCATCAAAATCCCAATGGCATTTTTTAAAGAAATATAACAAAAAAAATCATCAGATTTATTTGGAACTACAAAACACCCCGACTAGCCAAAGCAATCTTTAGAAAAAAGAACAATACTGGAGGTATCACACTCCCTGACTTTAGCTTGTACTACAGGGCTACAATAATCAAAACAGCATGGTATTGGCAGAAAAACAGACACGTAGACCAATGGAATAGAATTGAGAACCCAGAAATAAAACCACATAAATATGGACAGATAATTTTTGACAAAGAAGCAAAAAACATACAATGGAGAAAAGACAGCCTCTTCAATAAATGGTGCTGGGAGAATTGGATAGCCATGTGCAAAAGAATGAAACTGGACTGCTATCTGTCACCATGTACCAAAATTAATTCAAAATGGATCAAAGACTTAAGCATAAGACCTGACACAATAAACTGCATAGAAAAAAACATAGGTATTAAACTTATGGACCTTGGGTGCAAAGAGCATTTTATGAATTTGACTCCAAAGGCAAGGAAAGCAAAAGCTAAAATAAATGAATGGGACTATATGAAACTTAAAAGCTTCTGCACAGCAAAAGAAACCATCGACAAAATAAAGAGACAACCAACTGAATGGGAGAAGATTTTTGCAAACAGTGCCTAATAAGGGGCTAATATCCAAAATATACAAGGAACTCGTGCAACTCAACAACAAAAACAAACAAACAACCCAATTGAAAAATGGGCAGACGACCTGAAGAGACATTTCTCCAAAGAGGACATACAAATGGCAAATAGACATATGTAAAAGTGCTCAACATCACTAATCATCAGAGAAATGCAAATAAAAACCACAATGAGATATCACCTCACCCCAGTCAGAATGGCTATCATCAACAAGACACATAGTAACAAGTGTTGGAGAGGCTGTGGAGAAAAAGGAACCCTCATACACTGTTGGTGGGAATGCAACTGGTGCAGCCACTATGGAAGGCAGTGTAGAGGTTCCTCAGAAAATTATGAACAGAATTACCATATGACCCAGCAATTCTTCTCCTGGGTATCTACCCAAAAAATCTGAAAACATTTATCCATAGACACGTGTGCTCCAATGTTCATTGCAGCTTTATTTACGGTGGCCAAGACATGGAAACAACCAAAATTTCCTTCGATAGATGAATAGATAAAGAAGTTGTCGTGTATATATACACAATGGAATACCATTCAGCGGTAAGAAACGATGAAATAGGACCATTTGTGACAACATGGATGGATCTTGAGAGTATAAAGCTAAGCAAAATAAGTCAGACAGAAAAAGCAGAGAACCATATGATTTCACTGATATGTGGTATATAAACCAAAAACAACAAAAGAACAAGGCAAAAAAAATGAGAAAAAAGAGCTCAAAGACACAGACAATAGTTTAGTGGTTACCAGAAAGTAAGGGGGGTGGGAGGTGGGAGATGAGGGTAAGAGGGATCAAATATATGGTGATGGAAGGAGAACTGACTCTGGGTGGTGAACACACAATGGGATTTATAGATGATTTAATACAGAGTTGTACACCTGAAATCTATGTAATTTTACTAACAATTGTCACCCCAATAAACTTTAAAAAAGAATAATAAAGAAATACTGAAGGAGGCTAAAATAAATGGGACAGGCTGCAAAAAAAAAAAAAAGAAAGAAAGAAATGAGTGCTCTGAACAAGATATAATAAAATGGATCCCAAAACAGTAAATTTGGTACATTATATGAAAAGCTTGCCAAGGCAACTGATACTCAGGGGGAAAATTGGGATTTTTATAACCAGGTAACTGCCACGTGAGCAAAACAGCATAAGAAGGAAAAAAGCAGAAATGAATCTAGCAAACTCCACAAAGTTTTCAGATTTCCTTACTTTATCAATAATTTTCAAATCCTACATAGAAATCACTAGTCCGTCAGGCCTTACACAGATCAGGTAAAACAGAATCACGTATCATGAGACAGAAGACCTAAACCAGCAAGAGAATCAAGTCTCCCCACGCTGGAGAGCAGCAGCATTGCTGGTCTAAGAAATGTCTGATTCATCCCTGATGCTTGAACACAGCACATAGGAAGCTCTGACACAGTGGGAGCACTCAGGGCCTTGGAGGTGCCCGAGATACATGCATCAGGTGCAACTGGCCTCCAAACGATCCCTGGGTCTTGTATGAAAACACATGTGAGCTGTAGTGGAGCAGAGAGCAGCAGGGTGCTGTCACTATATCCACAAACTCCTGGCATGTCAGAAACCCATAGGTGAAAATCCAAATTGAAAATGCAAACTCCACTCGTCACAACATAGGCAATAACGCCACACCTCCATCCATCGTCTGTGAAATGGTGATTCTGTCACCTCTCAGTTAACACTGTGAGGACATTATCTGGTCACCACAGTAAACAACTTAGTAAAGACTGGAAGGGACCTGCTGAGCAATAATAAAGTTGAATATAAATAGGTGACATGGTCCTTGTTCTCAGATTTGTGACTTCAAGGTCTGAATTTCATGTGTGAAATAAAAGGACTGGAAATAAAACCCTAGAGTCCCTATGAACTCGCTAAAGAATCACTGCTAGACTGTGGCCACTTCCTCAAAGACAGGGCCCATGTTCCCATGAAAGAGTCTGCCAGAGTCAATAAGTATCGTTCAATCTTTTTAACACCATTTAGTGGTATCCTGGGCTCGGTGATTATATACATTATGTCTAATTTCCAGTGCAAGCCAAGTATTATTCTCATTGCACAGGTGATAAACTCGAAACTCAAAGAGATCAGATCTCTCCATAAAATCACACCCAGTTAAGTGGCAGAGCTAGATTTTGAACTCAGGTTTCTGCCACCCCATCCTGCTAAGGAGACCAAACTGGAGATCTATTAAAGCTCAAGATTTAGACCTTTGAACAGGTCTCCGTTTTCTAATCTATAAAAATCAGGAGAATGGGCCAAATCTCTTTGCACCCTGGAAGTGCTGACAATCTATTATTCTAGCGTTCCTGGTATCTGAGCTAAAAGGTAGAAATTTGGTCTTGGCAAAGGTCACATGACATCCTCTAATCACATAAAAAGAGGAGCCACCGAGAGTTCCTACAACAAAGATGGACCAAGAGCATGCAAGTCAGTTTCACTTCATCCAAGCTTTGCTGGCTCAGGAAAACAACTTCTCTCAAGACTGGCGAAAGGGAGTAGGGGAGATGACCAAAAGAGTCCTGGCCAATAGCTGAATTGTTGTGCTTTGCTTTGTCCTCTTGCAAAACTCCAGCCTCCAGCCTCAATAATGCATGCACAGGACAAACTCAAACCCATGTAGCAAAGGCTTAGAGAACTTAACTGACATTTGAACTACCCATAAAAGTTTAAGAATGACCCCTAAACTAAGCTTCAGAATGATCCCTAAACTAAGTAAAGAATACATCAGCATTCCATAGATTAGAAGGCTGGACAAAGATGTGAAACACCATCTTAATGGAGACAGAATTTACAGTCTGAATCTAATTAGACTGATTACCTGATAAAACAAACAAACAAAAATCAACATTTTCCAGAGGATTCTAACTAGACCAAGAGTTGACACAAGATAACATTCAGAATCTTCAGGATATAATCCAAAATTACTTGAGGAAAAATTCAATTAACAGATGCTCACCCCAAGGTGCTCCAGATGTGGGAACTATCAAGCAGAGATTTTAATAGAGCTATTAAAACTATAGCTCATACCAAAAAAAAGGAACTAACAAAACAATACTCATAGAAACAGAGATCAAACTGATAGTTGCCGGCGGGGCTGGGGGATGGGTGAAAAAGATGAAGGGGAATATAGTTTCTAATAATGTGATAAGTTTGCACAATAACAGGTGATTGCTAGACCTAGGGAGGTGCTCACATTGTAAGGTATATAAATGTTGAGTCACTATGTTGTACACCTGAAACTAATATAACATTGTATACCAACTATACTTAAATTTAAAAAAAAAAATTACTATAGTCTGTGAGATAAAGGAATACACAGTTGAAATAAATGAAAAAATAAGAACACTCAGCAGAGATATACAAACCACAATAAAGAATCAAATGAAAATTTTAAAACTTAAAAACACAATGAAGCAGAAGTTGAATGATATTGAATGTCAACTATAATTAAATATATATAGAGAGAGTCACAGAATGTGAAATACAGCATAGGAAATATAGTCAATGAAATTGTAACAGCTAGATACGATGTCAGACAGGTAGTAGATTGTCGAGGTTACCAGTTTGTGAGGGGTGTAAATGTCTAACTAGGACATTGTTTTGTACACCTGAAACCACCACCACCACCACCAACAACAACAAAAAACCACAACATCGTAAATAAAAAACTCAACTTAAATGGGCTCAATAACAGAAGGAAGATGCAAAGGAAAGAAAAAGTGAACTTGGCAGAGAGAGCAGTAGAAATCATCTACTCTGAAATAGAGAGAGAAAAGAGGTCAGGAAAAAAAAATAAACAGAATTTCAAGACACTTTGGGACAACATCGAAAAGCCACTGGAGTCCAGACAAGCTAGGAGGAAGAGATTTGGGCAGGAAAATATATTGAAAAAATAATAGCCAAATTCATAGACTCAAGAAGCTCAGCAATTAAGAAACAGGGTTAACTCAAAGAAACCACATCTAGACACAACATAATCAAATGGCTGAAAACAAAATATAAAGAAAAATATCTCAAAAGCAGCTAGAGAAAAATGATACATTACATAAAAGGAAGCAATGATTTGTATCACCACAAATTTCTCATCAGATTCACCGAGTTTCTTATCAGAAACTATGGAAACCAAAAGACAGTAGAAAAACATATTTTAAATGCTGAAAGGAAAGAACTGTCACCCCAGAATACTATGTCCAGTGAAATACCCTTCAAGGAGAAAGGCAAAATTAAGACATTCATAGATAAAAGAAAAATGAAGAGAATTTTTCACCAGCAGAACTGCTCTATAAGAAATGATAAAGAAAGTTCTTCAAGCCAAAGGTAAATGTTAATAGAGGGAAACTTAGATCTTCAAGCATGACAGAAGAATAATAGAAATGGTAAAAAGCTGGTCAAATAATAGACTGCCTTTTCTTCTAAGTACTCTAAAATACGTATGACTGTTTAAAGCATTGTCTCTTTGGGTTTCCAATGCATGTCAATGTAACTCATACAACAAACATAACATAAAGATCAGGAGGTAAAGGGACGAATGTGATTGCAAGATTTCTACGTTTTACATGGAATGTCATTCACTCTAAGGAGACTGTGAAAGGTGGTTGCTCTCAGAACTACAAAATGCATAAATCAGTGAATAAATGAATCAATAAGAAAAAATTTCTTTGAGAATTATAAATTGTTGACTGTCAATAGCATATTTTTACAAAAAATTTGCTAGAAAAATATCACAAATATATGAAACTAGTTATAATATGTTAATTTAATAATTAATACCGGGAGTGCCAAGAAAATGTATACAAGTGGACACGTTGGTCACCGTTGCTCAAGCAGTAGTTCACCGTAATCAGAAGTGTCTGGATGCTGATGGTAACCACTCTTGTAATTGCAGAAGCCAAACGTGACTTGTATTCATCTTTTGTTACTGGTATATATTTAGTATTACAATTTAAATACAGTTTTCCTTTCTTAAAATGTGTATACATTTTTTTGGCACCCTCTGTATATTTCAGTGGATTTCAATTTAGATAAACTCTCATATAGGTGTAAGGTTTCACCTTTCAAACAACCCCAAATAATTCTCATTAAAACTTAAACTATCAAGTTAGAAGCTCAAAATTACAACTGTACCTCAGGAAAATATTCAACTGTGAAACACGTTGATTTAATCAACTTTAAATACATAGAGGAGACTAAATTATAGTCATTAAAAAAATACTGGTTGTCCAAAATGGACACTAAATAATTAACGGAATTTTGGGTCATGGCTGTAAGGTTCTCAAGATCCTACCCTTTCACCTCGAACATTTTAATATCCTAGACCATGTGCTGCATGAAGGCAGGCACTCATTCATTTTGATTTCTATATCCCCATTACCCAGCAAAATGCCTGCCACATGGTAGCCATTAATACCTACAAGATGAATTAAAGACTACTTCCCAGGGTGAGAATGAAATGAAGAAATGCACTTTAAAGTGCATCGTCTGGTACCTGACATGGAGCAGATGGAATACATGTTAGCTGGTGAATAGCAAAGTCTTTCTCACCTCCAGCCTCTCCCTGTCTCCACTCTCACCTAAAGTTTCTTTTATGCAAGGCCAGCTCGTGTGGAGTTGCTGAGCCTCCAAGCCTCTCAGCCTGGAGAACGCTGAAGTCCAAACCCACATGCTGGAACCCTGGGCCTTGTTCTCAAACAAAACAGCGCTTTGGGAGCCAGTCGTCACATCTGAGGGTGGTTTGATTTTTCTAAGCTAATCATCTGCCATTCTTTTAGGCTACATGAGTATCAGAGCTTTTGTAAATTTAGCAATATTTTGGTCAATCCTCATTTTTTAAAAATGTATTTAAAAATGTCCTCTATAAAGGGAGTGTTAGGTCATAATTACATGCCTAATTAATGAAGCTTTACCGAAAACCTGATAAGAGTGATTATGTCCCAAACATGACTGCAATTTGTGTGATGAAAATACTATTCCTATCACAGCAGACTGACTCCAAACAAAGTTAGAGGAAACATCCATAGCAGTCACCAAGAAACAACCAAATATTGACATAAAACTGTAACTTTTTAATATTTTAGATAGCCTTTGTATGGAAGTTCTTGATCAAAAAGTTGCTTGAAGAACCATACAAGACCCAGAATAGCCATAGCAATTTTGAAAAAAAAGAACAAAATTGGAGGTATCATGCTACCTGATATCAAACTCTACTATAAGTCTACAGTAATCAAAACAGGATGGTACTGGCATAAAAACAGACACACAGATCCATGGAACAGAATAGAGAGTTCAGAAACAAACCCACACTTACATGGTCATTTAATCTATAACAAAGAAGACAAAAACATAAAGTGGGGTAAGAAAAAGTCTATTTAATAAATGGTGCTGGAAAAACTGGACAGATACATGCAAAAAAATGAAACTGGACCACCTTCTCCTGCCATATACAAGAACAAATTCAGAATGGATTAGAGACTTAAATGTAAGACCTGAAACTATAAAACTCCTAAAAGAAAATATAGGCAGTAAACTCTCTGACATTGTTCTTAGTGATATTTTTTCTGATCTATTTCCTTGGGCAAGGGAAACAAAAGAAAAAATAAACACATAGCACTACATCAAACTAAAAGTTTTTGCACAGCAAAGGAAACCATTAACAAAATGAAAAGACAGCTTACTGAATGGGAGAAGATATTTGCCAATGATACATCTGATATGGGGTTAATATCCAAAATGTATAAAGAACGCATATACTCAACACCAAAAAAAACTAAACAATCCAATTAAAAAATGAGCAGAGGTCTTGAAAAGACATTTCTCAAAAGAAGACATACAGATGGCAAATAGATATATGAAAAGATGCTCAATATCACTAATCATTAGAGAAACGCAAATTAAAACCACAATGAGACTTCGCCTCCCACCTGTCAGGATGGCTATCATCAATAAATCAACAAACAAGTGTTGGTTAGGATGTGGAGAAAAGGCAACACTCGCGCACTGTTGGTGGGATTCCAGATTGGTGCAGCCACTATGGAAAACAGTATGAAGGTTCCTCAACCAATTAAAAATAAAACTACCTTATGACCCAGCAATTCCACTTCTGGATATTTATCCAAGGAAACCCAAAACACTAATGCAAAAGGAGATATGCACCCCTGTATTCATTGCGGCACTATTTAAATTAGCCATGATATGGAGGCAACCTAACTGTCCACCAACAGATGATTGTTTAAAGAAGAAGCAGTACATATATACAATGAAATATTACTCAGCCATAAAAAGAATAAAATCTTACCATTTGCAACAACATGGATGGACCTAGAGCACATTATTTTAACTGAAATTAGTCAGACTGAGATAGACAAATACCATATGATCTCACTTATACGTGGAATCTAAAGAACAAAATAAATGAATAAATGAAACAGAAACAGACTCATAGATACAGAGAACAAATGGTTGCCAGAGGGGAGGGGAATTGAGGAGCTGGGTGAAAAAGGTGAAGGAATTAAGAAATACAAATTAGTAGTTACAAAACAGTCACAGGGATACAAAGTACAGTATGGAGAATATAGTTGATAATATTGCAACAACTATGTACAGTGCCAGGCGGGTACTAGACTAGTCAAGGGGATCACTGCATAAATTATAGAAATGTCTAACCACTGTGCTGTACACCTGAAATTAATACAAAATAATATAGAATGCCAACTGTAACTTAAATAAATAAATAAATAATTTAAAAGATAAATAAAATAAACAACATATCCAAAAAAGTTGCTTGAAATTCCATTAGAAAAGAGAATAGCAAACACAATTTTCGAAATTCAAAAGGCACATTTGGCATGACAAAATGCCAAGTGCAAACACAGGCCTGAGGTTTGTTAGAATATTTACTCTACAAGAATCTTTCAGTTGGTAAGGAAAGATAGTTCTATTTAGCAGAATCCTTAATTAATTTCCACCACCTTGTCAGCATGCTTCACGCTATGCCGTATTCTACCAGGCTCTGGGGAGCACTCCGGAGCGTAATCACCCAGCTTTCTGTGGGCCTGCATACTTCTATCAAAGTTGAAACACTGGGAGGGATACGCATGGTCCCCTAACCATGGAACACACAGGAAATAAGCCCAAGGTGCTTCGGAAGGGAAGAGGTGATTTGGTTAAAGCCAGCAAACATTTACTGTTTTCCTTACGCACGAAAAGGAGGATTGTAATGCCAGCTAGGAATGAGCAGAAATCCCCCAGATTCCTTTGAAGGAAGGAAACCCCAAAAGACACATGGTTTCTTACCCAAACTAGAGGTCAGACAGGTGTCAACAATGATCTGTTGATCTGCAGACCAAGGTCTCCATAATGCTTCCTAGACTTCCGTATCCATCTCCCCAAATGTGAGATGATAATCCACAGCAAAAATGGACAGTGTATTCCAGAACAGGCATCTCAGCCCAAATGGAACAAGTGGAAGGAAGTCAGTGATGTGCTGGTAAATGTCTAACACCCAGCTATCCAGGACAAAGAACAGGGGGAAGAGAGGTGGGAAGCCCTGAACTGTAACATTTGCTGATTTCCATGGTATAAATACTCTTTCCTGGCCAATTTCAAGCTATCAATATAAAGTCACTGGACATGAAATTGGAAAGAGATAAGCACAATTAGCTCTTGAGAGCTGGTATCAGAGAGCTCCAGCACAAACTGGAATGGTAAGAGGGAGGCAAAAACATGAGTTTTTCATACGCAGGGCATAGAGATCTATAAGTAAATACTGGTTACTGACTGAATGGAATGGTTTATAATGGCCTCTCAAAAATGTCTACATCCTAATCCCCAGAACCTGCGATTATGTTCCCTTATGTGGAAAGAGAGACTTGCAAATGTGATTAAGTTAAGGATTTTGAGACGAGATTATCCTGGGTTATCTGGATAGACCCAATGTAGTCATAAAGGTCCCTATAAGGGAGAGAGGGAGATGACAGCCAGAGAAAGAGATGTGCCACTGGAAGCAGAGGGCGGACTATGCCATGGGAGAGAGCCTTGAGCCAAGAACAGCCTCTGGAAGCTGGAAAAGGCAAGGAACGGATTCTCCCTCAGAGCCTCCAGCAGAAACACAGCTCTGTAAACACCTTGATTTTAGCCCTGTACAATCTATTTTGGACTTCTGACCTCTAGAACTGTAAAATAATAAATTAGTATTGCTTTAAGCAACTAGGTTTGCGGTCATTTGTTACAGCAGCAATGAGAAACTAATACACTGACTAAAAGCCCAGTCACTCTTAAAAATGAGGGTGGAGATTCATATGCTAACCTCTGGGACAAATAAAAACCATTAAGACACAATAGAGCCCTTCACCTCACCCTAGGGTCAAATCAGACCTGCAGACTCAACATTTGAGCCAGTTTTCAACACCAGGAAATTTCATGTTTAAAAAAAAAAAGAAAAAATCAGATTTTTTTTTTCAGGCTTGTTTTGGGAAAACTAGGACATCTGACCCCACTGGCCCCACATCTCATGGGGGAATATCAACTAAGTGGACGTGCAGCTGCTCAGAGCATGCGCCAGTCCAGGATGCCAAGCTCTCTCTGCCCACCGCCCTCACCTACATGATGACCTGTCTGGCCCCTGGACTTCTTGGAGTGGGAGATCCTGCTCTAAACTGAGCTTAGCTAGAGAGTAAAGGGGAGGGAGGCGTTAGTCCCACATAGCAGGAGGGTGGTCTCTCTCATCGCCCTCACCTTCCTACCCTCCCCTTCCATCAGCACCCACCATGCTGGAGGTTTGAGAGGTCCAGAGAACAAAGGAAATGACACACCCCTCCATCCTTTCCTGTCTCCCTAAGGCCTAGTTTCCTGTGGCTGCCATAACAAATGTCCACAGATTAGTGGCTTCAAACAACAGAAATGTATTCTCTCACAGTTCTGGAGGCCGGAAGTCTGAAATCAAGATGTCAGCAGGGCCACATTCCCTCCAAAGGCTCTTGGGAAAAAGCCTTTCCTCACCTCTTCCAGCTTCTGGTGGGCTGGTGGTATTCCTCGACATTCCCTGGCGCTGTCTTCACCGCCTCTTCTCCTCCGAGTGTCTGTAAACTCCCTTTGTCTCTCTTTTGTAAAGACACTTGTGATGCCACTTAGGGCCACCCAAAAAATACCAGGGCCATCTCCTCATCTCAAAACCCTTACCTACACTGGCAAAGACCCTTTTTCTAAATAAGGCAACATCTACAAATTCCAGGGATGATGATTTGGCATTTTCAGGTGGCTATTATTCAAGTTACTTCAGTGTCCATCAGCTCCCTAGCCCTGGGCAAGGTGTGGGGCAGCGAGACAGAAGCAGGATAAGGGACCCAGCCACTGCTGAGGCTACTGGAGTGAGGGGTTGGGGGTGCCGAGAAGCCAGGCTCTCTGTACCTGAGACCCACCTACCCTCTTAGTCACTGCCCTGCTGAGCAATCATCTGGTTGCCTCCCCATCGCACCACAAATAAAACCCTACATCCCTCTGAGGCCACAGGGCGGCCCTCTCCCCCAGCCTCACCCCCTCCAGCCAGATGGCCTCCTTTCACTCCCTGCAAATTGGGCTCCTACTTCTCTCCAGCCCAGACAGGACCTCCTCTCCTCAGGAAGGCCTTCCCCACACGTCTACCCAACAGTCATCACTCTCATCTTTTCTTTCTGGCACTTGTCACGACCTGGGATTACTCACCTTGCTCTCGTTTGTCTCCCTCCACCAAACTCCAGAAACCAGGGACCCTCGCTGGCCTTGTTCCCACAGCACCCTCCAAGCCCACCAGGGCGGTGCTCAAAATAATCACAGCTAAATGAATGGTTCCCCCATTTCGCACCACTATGATGATTTCAAGTCCCGTCTGGGTACTGCTGTCTTCCACCTGGGCTTATTTTTGACAAACACAAAACAGTTAATACATTTTTCCTGGGTTTCCTTCAAATGTGCTCAGTTAAATCACTGATGTTAAAAAGCTTTTCTAACCAGACAATTATGTTGTGTTGCCTTCCAGCTGGAGTGCAAGAAGCCATTATGTTTTCTTTGAAATGCTTTTTCCTTACCTAATTAGTTTAAAATGTTGACATTAATCCAGAAGTGCGATTGTAAGCGCAGGCACTTTGGTGCTCACAGCGCACCCCACACACTTGGGGGAACAACTGGATCACCTGTCCCTGCAAACTTTAAAGGAAAGTAGGGTCTTTCAATAATTGTATAAATATTAGCTTTTATTTCACATTATGTAACGTTCATGTATATTTGGAATATTTAAACATCATTTAAACACGCGTTTTTAAAAATCATTGAAATGCAAAGAAATGTATCATTACATTAAGACTGACATTAAAAAGCCTGTTAGCTTGGAATGGAAAGATCCCAACTTTAAAAGCTTCTGTAGTTGTAAAATATCTTCTGCAAAGGGTGTGTGTCAGGCTTCTCAAACTATGCCACCACCCATCACCCCGAAAGTAAAAGAAGAAAAGGAAAGAGAATATGTGTGGACACATAGGATATGAGTGCCAGTTCTCAAAGGCGTCCATCACCCAAAAAAGGGGAGGCCCATCTAATTTGGGGAACCAGCACAGGACTAGTTTTATTCAACAATGTAAGGAAATTAAAGAGGAAATACACACACACACACACACACCTACCTTCTATTATGATCATTTCATAAAGGATATTTTCAATGCAAAAAGAAGAGCAAGCTCAGAATAAAAAAGCTTAGCCCTTTAATGGAATAGGTTTACATGTATGACTGCCGCTCTGAATTATCCTTATTTCTCTTTGGTCAACTGAGACCAGAGGAAATCAATTTCACACCCACAGGCACGGGGCTGTGGACCTGACTTTGGAAATTACATGAAAGGCTGAGTGACAGATGAAAAAGTAAAGAACGTGTTGCCCCACCTCCCACCCTCACCAGCTTGATTCCCTTGGAAAGAGGGAAGTCCCTCCAGGCAAGGCATGGGAAACCCAGCAAACTAAGACAAGATAAACCTTGCCTTCTAAAATCCAAAGGTCAAGTCTATGTGCACCTAAGAGTATTTGAAGGGAGATGAGGTGGAGCAGAACCTTTCGCTCCCCCATCAACCCAGGGCCTCTGGGCTCCGTGGCTGCTCTGAGGAGCTGCCATCAGCTCGGAGAGAAGGAGGCACATGCACCATGCATGTGAGGGGCCTGGACCAGCTCACAGCCATATCTCAGCTGACGTTCAGCACAGGATCCTCACATCTGAGGATCCCTCCTCCAGGGCACTTTATGGACTGACTATCTGTTCCCAGGAGGCTTGTTGGAGAAAACTCCAGCCAAACGTCAGAGGGTTGGTGTCAGCATCTGAGCACCAAAAGATGAGAACCGCGGTGACGACTTCTCACTCGGTCATTAATACTGGCAGTTAGGTATTACAAGACAAAAACACAAGCGTTGCCATGTTGGTCTAGTATTGTGACCTCTAGGCACTGACACAGGACACAGACCTATCAGGGCTGCTTCCTTCTGACTATGCTGGGACAGCTTTTTCACACCCTGGGATGTTGAACGGCCACTTAACTGTGAGCTATTCAGAACAGAAGCGTCAACCACACTCTTCAGCTCCTATGCAGACACGTTGTGTATTGTGCGGTTCCACACATGACCAGCAGTAGAGAGTACTGGTTCATCAATGATGAGAGTCACAGCAGATGAAATCCATTCACTTCTCCAACTCACCTTTAGTGACAGCCCACTGGGTGCTGACCAGGTCCTGCCCTCCAGCTCCAGGCTGTGTCCCTTAGAGACAGGAGAGGATGGACCCACTTGTCTCTCATGGTGGTTGTGATGTAAAGATGTATTTTACAGCTCCTCTGTGTGTTTACTAGTCAAAAGAAAGGCACTTGGAAATAATTGCAATAGACGAAATGTTAATGCTAGATGCCTAAAGCATGGTAAGTGACAGGTGTAACAGACTGATTAATTAAGCCAGAGTTTTCTGGAATATGAGAATATCCCCAGAAGAATTTTTAAATGGCAGTTGCATTCTTACCAGAGACATCTAGTCTTTATGAGTAGCCATGAGATGCTCCAAGGCCCCACACCAATAAGGCTTGAACTCCAGGGCCCAAAGGATCTCAGCAAATGCATTTGTCCCAGCATTTCCACTTGAAATACTCAGGCTCAGAGCACCCCAGCATCGCAGGGTTAACCCAGTGGTGGACCAGCCATTCATCTGACTCTTGGGGCCCCTGTTCTTCTGGCATTTTGCTAATGAATGTGCTCCATCAACAGTGGGTGCTAGAGAAGCACACAAGGTCAGAGGCATCAAAGGCTTAAGCTTTCTCTCCTCCCTACCACACCCATCAATTCAAGTGAACACGAAGATAAATATTAATAAATCTCCCCATTTGGTTCTATTTTTACTTCTCCCCTAATGGCTTCTGCCATATCACATGTCCCCATATCCATCTTCCCCAATTAGCAGTGATCTCAAAGAATTCCTTAATTCAGCCTGCATTCTCTGAGTAGTGCAAGGAGAAACGTTCTCCAGGTGAGGGCCACCAACAGAGAAGGAATGCTGTTATCTTCCACAAGCAGTCTGATGGAGATGTCCATTAACGAACAATAAACTGTGACCCAGGGAAAACATGAGGGAGCAATTACTCCTATAGTATCAGTGTTCCTCTGGGGCTAGGGCACTTGGGGGGGTGTTGTTAATGGCCCAAACCCACGCTGGTAGATAGCTACATTAACATTATAGAAATATACTAATTAATACAGCCAGAGAGAGCCTGAAGAAAAGAGGCTTTATTATTTCTGCTTAAACTATCCCATTAACAACCTTTCAAAAGGGTGAAAAATAAGGTTTTCAGGAAGCAAATGACCTGAGCATTTTCCTAAGCGAAGGAAATGTGGCCCAGCCATTTGTGGAAACCTTTGTTAGCTCTGGGTCCTCTTCCCCACCACTGAAGCAGGTCATCGGGAGACTTCATAAGGAACAATTGACAGTGGATAATTCTGACCTTGGGTCATCAATTCAGGAGCTCACATTATACACACAGATTAAAGGCTATTTGTGAGGAACCAGGACACTCTAAGAGCCAACATATAAGGAGGGGTATTAAAGAGCCCTGGAGGGTCTGCTGATCCCAGACACTGAACAAACTGCATCACACCTCAGCTCATTAATCCAAATAGAATATCCCATAAGGAGGGGTTATCATCACCCCCATTTCACAGACGAGGAAACTTAAGGCTAATGCCAGAGATTCAGCACTCTGTTCCCTCCACACCTGTCTGAGTATAGCATACTCTGAAATCTAAGTTAGTGCATCATGACTACAGGCAAGGATCTTTTTTCCCATTCCTTGAGCCTTAAAAAGTAAGGCCTCAAAGTGTCTGGGAGATGCCTTGGCAAGAAAGAGGTGGGTGAAGTCAAGATTTCTGTAATGTTCCCTACAATCGTCCTAGTGTATGGGTTCAGAACAAGCCACCCCCAAAATGTGCCTCTGTGGTGTGTGGATTACTTTGCTCTGAAGGCAATCACGACCCTGCAGGCTCAAGAGAAACTTTTACTTCTCCCTTTAAGAATTTAAATTTAGGACCTTGCCCATAATAAGAGTTACTACCAGAAATAACTTTTTATGACCTAGCTACAGGGCAGGGCAAACTTCTAACTACTGGAGGTTTGTTCTTATCATCCTGCGAATTTCCCTCCTCCCCTCTGAAACCTCAGGCCTCTTACCTCATCCTCATCTCAGAATGTCATATAACCTCATTTGTCCTTTCTGTCTCTGAACTTCTCATATATGTGGGGTCTCTAACTCTCTCATGTGTGTGGGGCTCCTGTAGGTACATACGTAATTAAATTTAGCTATATTCTCTTGTTAATCTTTCTCATGTTGATTTAATTTTTAGATCAGCTGAAAGAACGTAAAAGGGTAGAGGAAAAACTTTTCCCCTCCCTGGCACTAGCTAAATAAATTCATCTGGATTCAGTGGTGCCTTTGCTTCACTGTGCATCTCGGCCTCCATTTGTTTTAACAAATCTAAAACCTAAATACCGAAATTTTTTAAAAAAATAGAAAAAGAATAAAATAATTTGTATCATATATTATTTTTTATTTTAAAAAGTTAAGTCTCTTTAAATAACAGGTTCCCTTTCATTAATTATGCATTAATTCATAAATGACTATCTTCTGTGGTAAAGAAGCTAATGACAGAAAATTAATACTAAAGAATTGAGTCACTGTCAACTAAGACAGCAATTAAGAACACCTAAACAGTCAGAGGGAAGTTTTTATCTTGTAAAGAATAAATGGGGCTGAGTTTTGCATGCAAAGGTAAGGAATACATGTAGTACAGAGCGGATTCTGGTGTCTTCCAGGAGTAAGGTTCCCAGGTGCTGGTAACCTGCTCTTCTGGGAGGATGCATAACAGAGAAGCTAGCAGTCCATCGAGCACAAGAGGATTCAGGAAATCCCTCTTTCTCAAAATTGCACCCTTTTTTATCTATCAGGTAGGAAAAAGTCCAAAAGTTCACTAGCATTCCATTGCGGCAAGACTGTGGCAAAACATATTACTCATGGCTGGTGTGGAGTATAAATTCATACAGCCCCTCTATGGGTTAAGTTAGCAAAATCTATCAACATTATCAACACGATCAGTCTTTATCTTTACATTTCACTTCTAGGGACTTGTTCTGAAATAAAGGTACCCACATGTGAAATGATGTCTGTGCGAGGTATTCATGGTGGCATAACAGCAAAAGATAGTTCTCTCAAAGGGATGTGGTTAAAATTATAATGACCCATTCATAAAAGGCCTTACTGTACAGCTGTAAAGAAAACCCGGGAAGTGTCTGTGCTGTAACATGGGGAGACTTCCAAAATGGATAAAAGCAGGGCATATAGCGATATATATAATGTGCTATCACCTACATTAAAAAGAGGAAACAAGAATACAGAGGGCGCCAAAAAAATGCATACATTTTAAAAAAGGAAAAAACTGCATTAAAATCATAATACTCAAGATGTACTGATAACACAAGCTGAATACAAGTCATGTGTATACATTTTTGGCACCCCCAGCATATATTTGTAATGACCTGTATATGCATAAACATATATCTAGAAGGATAAATAAACTAATATCAGTTATTTCCTGTTTGGGTGATGAACAGGAACCAGGCAAATGGAAAATAAAAGTGAGAGAGAAAATGTTTCTGTATTCCTTTTCATACTTCTTCGATGCTTAAGTATAGTGCCTATTTTAAACATTAAATAATATTCAGTGACCGCCCCATCATTACGTATCTAGTTCTATTAACATATCCCTCCCTTAAATCATCAGTACCCAGTCCCCCTTCTCAGGGTGCAGCTTCAGTCATTTACACACTAGCAAGAACTCCTGGAATTCACTACCTCTCTCCTCTGTCTGACGCCTCAGCACAGGTCGGAGGGCAGAAGGGTAAACCTGGGTGGGGGACACTTCAGGGGGCAGGCAGGCCTAAGAGAAGGACACATAATGAGAACAACGGACAGCAGAAGGCCCTGGAGACAGACGCTTGAGGAGTCTACGAAGTCCTCCCCAGAGGCTTGTGTGCATTACTGTAAATCCCACATGACCTCACGTCACGAGATGCTGAGCTGCATCTCATAAAGTCTTTTCACGCCCGTCACCCCATTTACTCTTTTAATGCCCAATCCATGTCTGAGAGATGAAGACACTTGTTCTATAGGAAGGCCAATGTCCTTACCAAGTTGACATATAACCCCAGATTAAAAACACAGATCTTTCTTCTTAGGTCAGTGTGAGCTATCTTACACCATGAGATATATATTTTTGCATACTAATATATACAGATTTTCAAAATATGTTTGTTGATTTTCCTATAAAGAAATTACACTAGGCAGTCTTATTACCTAAAAAACAACAGCGATTTAGTTAAGCTTACAGGATAATTGTTTTGTTTTTTTTAATGCTACCGCATTGTTCAAAGAACTTAGAAGTTATTTCTCAATACCTACTTTTACACGATGAAAAGTCAAGGGCTGACAAGCTGGGTCACAGATGCTACCCCTGGACGAGTGCGTCCCCATCCACACCACCTCTCTATCCACAGGTACTCCTAATCTTCCTTCCCTCTCCACTTCTTGTTTCCATATACAATAAACTTAGTGTTTTTCTTATTTATTATACTTATGTTTCTTCTGTCCTCACCTCACTAGAATATAAACCCCACCAGGCCAAGGATCTTCTTCTCTCCTGTTCACTGATGGATCCTAAGGACCTAGAGCAGTGCGTGCTGCATGGTACATGCTCAGTAAATACATGCTACATACATCTCAAATTCAATGATCAAAAATCCACATAGAGCAAAAGAGATACATGCCCAACACTCACCTCTCAAGGAATTTTGATTTTTTGAACAAACTCCTTAAATATTTGAAAAGTGATGGAGGCAAGAAGAGCACAGAAAACTTACACAGTAAAATAATAAAAAGTTTAAAATCAAAGATATTTAGGGGGAGCTAATATATCTTTGGATTATTCTCTGGAAGCGTATATGAAGGTTCTGTTCCATTTGTACAATCCAAGGGTCTTGCATCCAGGTTTTAAGAAATCTTTGTTCTTGGAGCAGACGAGTCGAGAGATTCCACCATAAATGACTAAAGCTCCTGTCTTTCTTTCATCAGATTTAAAAGCTTTTCACATTATGCTTTCTTTAAATAAAGTTGTAAAGGAGAACAGAATACTGAAAATGTAATTTAATGGGTGAACACAATACTGAAAATGTAATTTAATGGGTGAACTCCTTCCAGCCTCACTTAGTACAGAATGGATACAGGAATAATTACTTTTGACCTCTATTTTCATTAGTTAAAAGTTCTGTAGAAAGTTCTCTTATATCCCTTGAGACACAGCCCCAGCCAGAGCTTTAGTCTGCGGCAAGATCACCAGGTACAAACAAAGGGACAGGAAGGTACGGAATGATGGACAACTGACCTTATTAAAGAACTTTTCTAAGGACCAAAATTATCTCCCAGTCTTACTTAGTTACATCCTTGGGGGTCTCCAGGTATTCCTGCATATCCTGAAATCCTCTAAAAATTGGGTAAGCCCTCGGTTCAAGATGGTAAATCAAGCACACACCAAATATATTGGAATAATTGGAAATTTTTTTAATTACCACCCACACAGTGATGTTCTAAAACAAGGGAAGGAAACCTGTGTAGACCAGAACTGGCTACGCCTGCCCAAAATGAAAGAGAAGAGCCCACTGGAGGGTCCCAAATTGCCACTCACCACCAAGAGCACACTGGTGAGTGACAAGGCTACACTGGGACTAGGACCAGATATTCTCTTACCTGGTGAAAGTGGGGGTGAGGAGAGACGGAGGTGCCACCCTGGTTGGGACTGGAAGCTATCCAGGGCCAAGGTAAAGCTATTCAGAGACCAACACCTCCCACACAACAGGAGGCTTCCCAAATCAGTTAGTGGGCTTGCTGGGGACCCAGCTCTCCCTGGGAGTTCCCTGTGGCAGAGCAACATCTTGAAGGGCAGGCAGTTGGTAGACAAGATCAACCAAGTAAAGAAGCTCCAGAACACGCTAACTACTCAAACTCGGGAAAAAAGTAAAAGAGATGAATCACCAAATTGAGTCAATAATACTGAGTTACCCCAACTTGAAAAGGGGCTATAAATCACTGGGCTCAACTGACAGGGGATATGAGAAGCAGGACTGACACCTAGGCAGTCACTCAGCCAGTTGGGCTGTAGATCACTTTTCAGTATAATGGATAAGTGTCGTGAGAACAGGTGCACCTGGGGAAGATAATCCAAAGTAATCTTATGGAAATGCTTTCCGTCAAGTGGCTCCATCTCAGGGCTCCCGTGATGAAGTTACAGGGAGAAGAGATGTGTCAGTTTCCTCTCATGCCATTAGCACTCCCCTCACTAGTGACCATGCTCCATGGCCCACTCTCCACCTGATGCAATGGAGCCTGGTCTCTGACATTCCTCAGGTAACTCAGACAAATGCAAGTTTCTCCTCTCTGCTGGCCTGGAAGACTGCCACCAGAAATCTTACACCAACTTCCATTCATCCAGGAAGGTTAGCAGGGAGAGAAATACATTGCTCCAAACCTCAGACAGAATATGGAGAACAGCATAAGAATGGGTCCAAGAGAGATTTTAAACATGGTTATAAATTTCCTCACAATGCTCTTTAAATGATAAAAAATGCAAATAGAGGACCACTCAGGATACAGTGGTACCAGAGCATGGGAAAGCTCAACTCTCCCACTTGCTAGCTGTGCGAACTTGGCAAATGGCAATATCTCTGAGCTTCACTTCCCTGGTGAGGATAGAGACCTTAGAACACATCCCCCAGGATTAGTGAGGTAGTGAACATAAATGGTTTAATATGGTGACACACAATGAGAGCTCAGCACACAATAGCTCTTGTGGCAAACATTGCCTAGGGGCTCACCGAGCCCTTTGTTCTCCCTGGGCACTCAAGAAGACTACATTTCCCAGCTTCCCTTGCACTGAAGTTGGCACCATGTGACTGGATTATGGCCAGTGAATGGGAGCAGAAGTGATGTACTTCCCCTTCTAGTCCACTCCTTAAAACATGCTCTTCTCCCGTGTCTAGTCACTGTTTGTCTATAGCTGTCTGGTGGAGTGAGTCCTGCCAAAGGCTCTAGTAGTCCCTAGGAAGCAGTGGAGCCTCCAGATGAGAAAAGCCCAGGTCTTCGAGTCACTCCTTGGAAGAGAATTGCATCAGACTATCACAAATAAGCAATAAGTTTGTATTATCTTACGCTTCTAAAATTCTGGGGTTACTTGTTTCAGAAGCCAGGGTCAATTCCCCTGACTAATTCAGCTATTACATGGATCTTCAATTATCAGAAACAACCAAACCCCCATACGTAACTAGTACAGGTGGGTGTATAGCTTAGCGTTAGGTTTGCTCTCTCAATGCTGCTAATGGCAGAGCTTCACTGTTTTGTTTTCAAGGCCAATCAGTATACCTCAGGAGAATAATTATGAGAAAGAGAAGAATCATCAAAATTTGGAAATGCCAGTAGTAATGAGACGTTCCTCCCAGGACATAAAGTCTCTAATACTCTTCCAAACATGGTCTCAATACAGTTTTCCTCTTCCCTGCGATAAACTTATAACGACCTTGAGCTCAGCTCAAAATTTCCACCTCAGTTAAACCTCCTTGATCTCACCTCCCAGCACGCAGGGAAAGCTTCCTCTTCTCAATGCCCTAGAGCACTCAGAACACTGTCATTGTCCTGAGTTTCAATCCCTCTTTACTCCCCAAATTAATATATGCTGGCAGTAAAACAATTCAAACACGAAAATGCAAAAGAAGAAATTGCAACAGCTCCTCTTTCCCAATGGCATACCCCAGAGGCATCCACAACTAAGATAGTGCATCAACTTCGAACGTTTTTTTATCTGTAAATAATTATAGATTCTATTTATTCTTATAAAGGTAATACATGCACATGACATAGGGTTATCTGATTAAGCAACAGGGTATACCAGTTATCTAATTACATTTGAATTTCAGATAAACAACCAATAAACTTTTACAATAAGCCCATCCCAAATATTACATAGATGTACTTTGACTTTAAAATATTCATTGTTTATCTGAAATTCAAATTGAATTGAACATCCTGTATTTTATATGAGAACCCTAAAATAACAATGTTGACTGTTTAACAAAAGACGATATCCCCTGCCCCATCCTCCTTAGCTCCCTTTCTGTCCCCTATCCCATTCTCTGCCCCATTCCAGGGCCAGAGACAAACACGTTCAACTCTTAGCTCTTGATGTTGGTATTTGCCTTCATGTTGCTAAAAATCAAGAAGTAGCAATACAGGCATATTATCAAGTATAGACAGAATCAATGTCCTTTTGTAAGTGAGGAGTTGGTTCTCACCACAATATCCTGCTTTCTCTCCCTCCATCTTCCCAACAGAGTTATAATTTTCAAAACAGTCAATGATGTAAAAATTGACCATGAACACACTGTTCACTGAAAACAAAGGACTACGCCATTATCATCACATTTCCTCTCTTGCAGAACTTTGGTTTTCCTCATGTTAATAGCTGCCTTATGTTTTCATTTGCTGATGGTTTATGCGATCACAACAGATGATCTACCAGCCCCATTTCCTTTTTTCCTGGAGACCTTACTCTGGTTCCCTCCTCCCTCCTGCTCCAGCCAAACATGGAGTCTCCGGCCCAGCTTTCATGCTGGGGCTTCCTGCAGCCTACAATGGATTATCTGTGTCCCAGATCGAATACCCTCTGCCTGATGAAGAAGAAAAAGAGGGAGCCTTATGCTCCTGTCAGTTCTGACTATTATTACTCTGCCCTCCCTGACTGAGAGTTTGTCAGAGCACAGAATTCTATATTGGAAGTCATATTCCCATCCAGATTGTCTCCTAGCTGCCACTGTTACTGTTGAGAACTTTGATGCCAACCAGATTCCTTATTCTTTTTCTGCAAGCTTTAGGGTTATCTTTCTATCCCTGGTGTTCCAAATCTCCTTCCGCTGTGCCTGGGTCTGGGCTCCCCACCACTTGCCATCCCTCATTTTGCTAGGTGAGACTTTTCCATCTTGAGAGTCCTGTCTTCAGTTTGAGAATACCATCTTTTATAAGTGTGATAATCTCCTCACCTCTCTTCTTTTCATTTTGGAGCTTTGACTAGTCAGATATTATGCCACCTAGACCAATCTCTTGGCTTTCTGTTCTTTATTACCTGATTCTATGTCTTTACTTACTGAACACAAATGCTAGAGCTGGTTTCTCCATCAGATATTTTGTTCCATCAGTCTATGATTCTTGAGCCAATGCTCACTCCTTTTGTTCCAATATTATAGCAATATTCTTCAGTATCCAGTAAGTCAAGCTTCCCTATTATTGTTTTCATTGTTCAAAATTTCTTTCATTATTCTTAAGTGCTTTTCAAATAAGTATATGATAATTATATGTGTAAATTAAAATTTCTGGTAGCTACATTAAAAAGTAAAAAGCAGCAGATAAAATTAATTTCAATATTTGGTTTACTCCAAAATTTTATCATTTCAACTTGTAATCAAGGTTTTTAAATTATGAGATATTTGACATTCTTTTTCTTGTACTTGGTTTTCAAAATCCAATGTCTATTTCACATTAACACCACATCTCAGTTAATACCAGCCATTTTTCAAGTACTCAATAGCTATTAAGTGTCCCAATGGCTATCAAATTAGCACAATTCTAAGTAAACCACAGAATCATTTAACAAGTTCCTGTACCACAAAATATAATAATTTTGAACTATACGTAAAGAACACTATTTTCACCTCAAAATCTTAAAATCTCAACAAAAACAAACAAGCAAACACACAAAAAAAAACCCTTATTTTCTTAAGCACTTGCCTAAAATGTTTTGGGAAAATGGGGGAACATCAGAAAAATCTATGGGTCAATATAATCTCATGGCTATTCAACTCTAAGTAATTAAATGATATGAAACATATTATCCTAAAACAGTTCTCCCAGTAGCATTGCCCCTACTCTGACAATTATGGCAGCAATAGATACTGAAATAAGAAAATCACAAGTATATGCTAGAAACCTTTTACATTTTATTTTACCTTGATGCTTTCCTCCCAGCTGGATATCTGCCACTAAAGCTAGAGAGAAAATTGACATCACAGAGTAAAATCAGCTCACCATTCGATATTAGGAGACCTTCCATGTATTTTATTTGGTGGTAAATTTTCAACTTCACAAGTACCTTTCTTATGTCTTTGATATTACTTTTCTCCTAGTGAGTGTAATAAGTTGAGCGGCTATAGCAATAGAAACTTAACACAAAGCATTTTGTTCTAAGTTACTGAAAACTAGAAATTTTTTTCTGCTCTGGAATGAAGAGCTGCCCAATGGAAGGCCTAGATGCAACCTGAAATGCTTAGAGATGTGAACACAAGGCCTGGGGCAGCGCCTTATGGTATGACAAGTCCAAGGATGGGAGCTGGGAGAAGTGAGCTGCAGGATGGACTTCCCACCCCCAGTTATGTGACCCAGGGCAAACCTTCCCTCCCTGGGTCTCAGCTACATCAGCTACAAAACAAGAGGTTGGGTCTGAGTGGCATTTCCCAAACTTTAGCTATTCATGTGCCAAGGTCATCATATATGCTCCATCCACACATGTTCTAGATCATGGACTGGCAAATATTTTCCTGTGAAGGGCCAGAGAATAAGTGTTTTCAACTTTGTAGGTCAGGCAATTTCCGTCGCAACTACTCAACTGTGCCATTCTCGCATGAATGCAGCCATAAGCAATATGTAAACAAAGGAGAAAGACTGTATTCCAATAAAACTTTATTTACAAAAAAACTGGCAGTGGGCCAAATTTAACCCTCAGGTCATAGTTTCCTATACTGTTATTTGTTTAATATTTTTATTTTAAAATTGATTCACTTTCTTCATTAACATCACTAGCATAAGTGGAATAGCAGTATCACTTGCCATAAAATAGCGGACATTCAGAAAAACAAACATATAATAATTTTTTTAACTACTGCATGCCACCTCAATTACCTTGTACGCTGCACTTTGAGAAATGCTGCTTTTAAAGACCATTATCAGCCCCTGAAGAACTAAGTTTCTCTGATATTCTCCTTTAAGATTCTTTCATCTAAAAAAGAGAGGGAACAAGAAAGAGTCCTTCTCTTTTAGAGACGCACACTGAAATACTGAGAGACTGATGATATGACGCATGAGAATTGCTTCAAAATAAACCAGGGGGCAGGGAGGGCAATATCGGGGGTACAGATAAAACCACATTTGGCCAAGAGTGGATAATTGTTGAATTTGGATGATTTCATGATTCTGTGTTTTTAAAGATGTCCATTAAAAAAAAAGTTTGTTTATCTTTTAAAAAGAGAATATCATATAGGGAATAAAACCCGTAGCCTACGGAGCAGGAGGATCAAGGCGAGGTGAAGAAGGAAAATAAGAAGACCAGAAATGAGGGCTTAAAAAGGAAGGGGTGGGGAGGGGACAAATAGTAGAGGGCCGGTAATAAGAGAAATGGAATATGTTTCATAAAGCCTTCTATTCCAAAGCAAATGTAAGAAGCCAGGCACTCAGGAGCTCATGGCAGTAGCCGTCACTCAAGCACATGAAAATCAGCCGAAGAACGAACAAAGGCTTTGGTGAATGACCCATCCAACCAGACCTGTGCACTTCCGGGAGGCCTCCCTAAGCCTGGGGCTGAGGATGATGCCACCGGACTGACCCAGAGAGCCAGTCACCACCCAGGCTGATGGGCCAAACCACAGCCTTGAACTAACAGATACCAAACCTTGAATTCCACTGTGCTTCCAGCTGAGAGTCTTCCTTTTAAATAATTGCACGTAAGGCTCAGTGCCAGAACAGGGAAACAAAGCCACTTCAATGTGTTAGAAACAGGCAAGTTTAATTTCATTGTCCAAACATACTGGAACTGAAGCATAAAAAGTGAGCAAACGGTGTAAATTAGCAAATAGAGCCCCACGGAGAGGCTGGTCCGGCAGTACTGCCTGGAGGGAGCCCGGCCAGCAGCCTCCAGCTGGTTTACAGAAATGCCATGGGAAGCCAGAGACTATGGACTCACACCAGGCTGCTGGCCCTTCTGGTTCACATGAAGAGGGTTCAAGACGCATTAAAATGCCCTTAGAAAGGCTAAGCCAAGCAACAGGAGGCAGGCCTTTCCAGCAGCGGTGGGTTCACTGCATCAGATCTCTTACGGTCAGATTGGCAGAGCCAGGAGGAGCCTATTAAGATGGGAACTCTTTTAGGTACTACAAAGACAAAGAAACACAAAGACAGTAGTCCACCTCCTTCCTTGTCACACACAGGTAAAGAACAAAAACAGCCTTTTAGCTCTTTTAGGTTAAAAAAAGAAAAGTCTGATAAGAAAGAAGCACCAATTTAGCTTCTGACGTCTCTGTTTCCTTGAAACTCACACACGCTGTTCTGACTTTCATCATGAGGCTATCCAAAGACACACACGATATCACTTTACTAATCAAAGACCAAGACCAAAATTCCTCACCTCATAGAGAAAGCGCTTCCTAAGTGACTCTTTAACACTCAAAGACTAGAAACTTTTAACTTCAGGTTGGAAATAGTGAGGAAATGGGATCGGAGAAATAATGGCCCATCAAAGAATGTGCAAAGAACTGAGCAGTAGAGAGAATATGGAAGGAATGGGCTCAGTGACACACACCTGCTCAGCTCTGTCCTCACATGGCCCGCACCCGCTTGCAGGACAGCTCCTCCCAGCAGCCTGCAGATCAAAGATGCTCACACAGAAGCTGTTCAGAAACTGAGATCCTAACCAAGTGTACGATGTCATGGTGATGGCTTACCTCAAAAACTCGACATAGAGCTCAAGGAAGGAATTGTGTCTGTGAGCTCATCCTTGATTCCCCCAAGAGATCAGTATAAGACTAGAGGGGGGGAAAAAACTGTACCAGAAAAAAAAAAAAAAAAAAAAAAAAAAACTTCTGATAAGTTTTGATATGGGAAAATGCTGAAGGTGGCTCCACACGGGAGTCAGGCATTACATATTCTCCTGGGAACTGAGACGGGGTGAGGACATGCTGTAGATATCAACACCTACCTAGAGATACAGAAATAACCTATAAGAGACCAGAAGACGGGGCCAAAATGAAGACATTTCCTGCCATCCCCAAGTCCAGCTTCTCTAGGACTTGACTCAGGCCCACCCAACACACATCCAATAACACTTTTTAACAGATCCGCTTTTCTACCTGAAGAATCCGTGCATGGAGATGAGGAAACCTGGGCTAGAATTGACTTTAAAACATGGCCCTTCGTATAATAAATTTTAAAATTGTTTACTAACAAGTCCTGCAATGGCTTTTATACAAACATTAGTCGGGGGAAGTGAAACACGTTTTACATTGGATCTCATAAATAATGCAAAAGGTCTAATTTACCATAATCACGTCTGGCATTTATCTTCAGCGGATGACGTACTGGGCACATGCGTTATTTTATATCGAAACAATTGCAGGCAGCAGGACTGCATCTGTGTTTGGAATTCAGTAAATCCTGATGCCCCTTCAGCTTGTGAGCAAAAACTGCCATCTCTGAAACACATTCACCTAGGCAAAGGCTGGAAATGTCAGTATTTTCCATGGGAAATTAAGTGGGAAATTACCGAAAATGCAATTTAAATGAGGATTTTTTTTCTGACACATAAATATTCATAACTTGCAAACTGACAAAGCCCTGCAGATACCATAGGAACCACTTTATAAGAAGAGCTGATTCTTCCAGATTCCGTTTGTCAGTGACAAGATAATTTTCATAGCAACAAATTAACATCTCAAAGAGAACTGGGAGGGCTCTGATGTGTGGGCAGGAGGCAAGCTAAGGTCTTACAAAGGCTTTCCAGACTCAAGTTTTGTTTTAACAACTTTCCTATGAGGATCCATCCATGAGGTGCTCCTCCTGAGAATTCACTGCCCTCCCACCCCTTAAGGGGCCTGATTTTGTAGCGTGGTGGTTCTTAATCTGATGAGACCAAACAGCACCTTTTTAAACAGTCGTTTGGTGATGTCTCCTTTACGACCGTGAAATGAAACTCAGATAATAGAACATTAAAAAAGAAAAAAATCAGTAGTATGCCTGACGTATAATATAAAAGAGAAAAACAGGCATGTGGTTTACAATAAAATAATATACATTGCAGGTGATAAACACTAAGGCACAACTACACTAGCAAACAAACAGTTGAATGCTTGTGCCGCTGCCCAGAATCGCCCAAAGTTCAACAGCTACAAATGCAAGTGGACCAGGCGTGTCCTTTTTTCAATTATAGCTGACAATCAATATTATATTAGTTCCAGGTGTACAACATAGTGATTCAACATTTATATAATTTACGAAGTGATCACTCCAGTAAGTCTCGAACCCACCTGGCACCACACCTAGTTATGAAAACATTACCGACTACATTCCCTGTGCTGTACTTGACGTCGCCGTGACCGTCAGTCTTAATGGCTATTAATACTGTGCTCCGTGATGTGACTCCTCCAAAACAATGAATAACTCTTGATGATTTACGGTGGTCAGGCGCCAGGAAAATTCAGTGTTTACTAAAACAATGAAATTTTAAAAATAATAATGTGTGTGTTTAAATTAGATTCTAAAAAAACTCACCATGATCGTGTTTTTCACCTGCTCGGATGTCCAGCAGAGCAGCTGCTGCGCATGAGACGTGGGACAGTGACTCCAATAGGGGATCACCTTTACCCTGAAGAAAGCCCATCATCCCTGAGCTCTACACTCTGAATGCCAACAGTGTCCCGCAATCATTGTGACGCTGTGACAATCCAAGCCAGTGCTGCAAACGTCCACGAAAAGGTGGCCTCCACCCACCCTGCCGAGACCTGGACGACCTGGGCTCCTTCCTGGGGCAAGTAACTCAGCCTCCCAATGCCACACTTTCCACATCTAGGAAAGTGGGGCAATCACTGTACTGACCTCACAGGGCTATGAAGGGCAAATGGCTCAATATTTGTAACAGTTTCCACCAGCACATGATAAACCTTCAGTGAATACTGGATATTTTTCTGATTAAGTGATGAACTCTGTTATTGCATCTTTGCGTCAGTCTCTCTTAGAGCTAAATCTTAAAACACAAAAGTCAGATGAAAGGGGAAGCAGAGGCAGGGGACAGAGTGGGTGGCCTAACAAAGACACAGTGGCAGAAATAAGCCAGGCTGAGGACGCATGTTAAGGAACCTGGAGGCAGCCCTTTCCGAGGACACCCGTGATGTGGGCCCTGTCCATGTGGTAATCAAGTAGAAAGGCAGGGAAAGGTCAGAGGAATATTCCAGACAAAGTGTTGGAAGAGAGGCAGGAGAGAGAATTGGTGTGGGTTTCTGACTTTGGCAATAGGGAGGTGGTCCCACCAACAGGTCCCTGCTTCTCAATTGTGAATTTAATAATAGCTCCCATAAATTGTGAGCTAACTATGGTCAGACACTGAGCTCTCAAGATCTCAGCGAGGTAAGTACTCTTCTCTCATCTTACATAAGAGGAAACCAAGGCATGAAAAGCAATGACTTGCCCATGGTCACGTGGTCTGTATATGGGGGAATCCGAATTTGAACCCAGGTCTCTCAGGCCAGCCATGGGGCTGATGTTCCCAGCCACACACTCTAAATCAGCCCTGAAGGAGAACATTCTCCCTACGACAAGCTCTTCCAGGTTGGTGGTTCCTCCCGAGTGCACATAGTGCAGTGGTTATGGGTGGCAGCTCTAGAGCCAGGCCGTCCAGGTTAGATGGTCACATACTGGTCCCCAAACCTCAGGCAAGTGACTCAGTTTCCTCATCTGGAAATGGGAATAATCATAGTACCAGACTAACAGGGCTGTTACGAAGATCAAATAAGATCATGCTTGAAATTCTTAACGACAGTGCCTAGCAGTTGGGGTTCAAATGTTTATTATCATAATGTGATCTGATGTCACCATCAGAGACAGAGGAGAAAACCTAGTTAATTGCAGAAAAACTGGACGCGGGAAGAGGTGTTGGCAACAGTATGCCACTTGCCAGAAGGCGTGCGCGTCTGCCTGCTTTCTCCCACCGTGTAAATGGACACAGCACACTCCCACCCAAAACAGCCTCTTGTCTCACAGCCACGGGTGCTGGAGACACGGGACGTGAAGGCTGAAACCAGCCTCCCCGACTTAACACGTGACCAGGGAGCAACACTTCACCCCCTGTGCCTCATGCCCTCACCTATAAAATGGGTTCAATAATAACGGCTCCTTCCTCAGAGGGAGTTGTTGTGGGGATTAAACGTGAATTGTTAGCTCAAAGCTGGCCAAGGTTACGTGCTGAATAAACGTTAACTATGATCATAAACAGCCTCCTCCTCAGTCACAGGGGGAAGGACATTTGAAGGACAGTCTACGCAGTCCAATAGGGCGGCAACTAATATTGTTCCACTGCCCGTCATTCCTCGATGCCTCCTCCCCACGGTGGCTCTTCCACAGCGACCGGACTCTCTTTGAAGGGTCAGCAGTTCTGCTGCCTCCATCACACCTGCTCAATTAAAAGTCACTTTCGGTGTGCACTTGCCACACCTCTACTCCCACCGGAGTTACATGGAGGTCCCCAGAGAACAATCCATAGTTAGCATGGTGTGTATGCATACACACACACACACACACACACACACACACACACACACACTGGATGTGGGGAAAAGCATGTGGGGAGCTAAGGCAGCTCCTGTGTCTTGTGCTCATTCCTCACTTTACTGGGGAAGAAACACACTCAGAGAACAGTCATTTGTCCAAGACCCTACAGTGGTGGCAGTGCTGGGACCTGAGGATCTGAACTCGAAAGCATATGCTGACTGTGGACTCCTGCATCCTGCTTTAGGTCCCCGGTTTATAAACACCCCAAGAGTCTGTCTGAGCATTGCTGCAGTTTCCATGTTTTTACCAGAGATTAATGGGCGTATCACGCTAGCCCTGTCTCAATCAAAAGTTGTCCCGGACATATTGCATAGGGAAACTCAAGTGCCAATGCCCCATTTGCAGAAGGAAAAGTAAGCACTGTTTGTAACAGCAAGCATTTCCCCTTTAGCATAAACTCACCATGGTGATATATTTTTGTCAAAATACATCATTTGTGTTAAAAAGAAAAGTCTTCCCCTCCACCCCCAAGCAGGATTTAGAAGAACTTTCTGGAAGGGAGAGGATAAAGGGCCACCCACTCTTGAATCACTTGGCACTGCTGACAGGAATGAAAAATCACTGCATCCCAGGTTCTGTTATTATCCAAGTACCAGACTTATCATAGGTCCCACATTTACTTATTTGGGACCTCACCCAGGTCCCAAATAAATCCAAACCTCTTCCAAACAAACCCCCTCCAGGTGGCTGCATTCTAGGACTCTCTACTTCCAAATTCAGGGTAGAAACAGCAGATTAGGTATTATTGCATAATAACGTCAGCAGCAACAGCAGCTAATGTGTATGGAACCCTTCATTGCTGGCTCTGTGCTCCACATACATTCGCTCTTAGTCTTCACAACAGCTCTATGGAGATAGGTATCATTATCCGTCATTATCCCCAAATGTCAGAAGACGGAGGCCCAGAAAAATTATATAACTCCCCCCCAGCTGCAAGGCCCTGACACCCAAACCCAGCTCTTCAGAGCCCAACTGTCCACCTGGGGGCGAATCCACCATCACCCCCTACACACACCCCACGAGCAGACAGCATGGCAAGTTCAGTCAGCTCCATGTGGAAACACAGACTACACACAGCACGTCTCCTTCCAAGGAGCTCCCTGGACACTGGATTACAAAGTCCACTTAACAGTCTGGATGGCTCAGTGTGGCTATAAACAAATATACGAAACTGAACAGTATGATGCTGATGTCGCTGTGGATGATGTTAAAAAAAAAAGGGGGAAGACATTAGAACATTAAATATGGCCAGAAGGCAGAAAAATACTCATTTTAAAATCATTAATCTGATGTGATCTCTCATTATAAAAAGACACTGAAGATTGCATGTTTGTCCCCTATACTGTCCCTGCTCACTGAAGCTGCTCAAGTTCGCTTCTCTGTTAGTGGATGGAAACGGCTGCTCTCTAAGCTTCAGGATTCTGCTCTATTCCTGCTGAGCAGGATGTGTTCTGGCTCCATATTAGTTCTTCATGAGTGTCTTTGAGCGGGGTCACCATTAACTAATTAAGACAAACCCAACTCAATGAAGAGAACGTTTCCTTCAGCTCCCACCGACCTTGATCAAGCAGCAATCCACAATCAGATACCACAGCAGGCTCTGATAATGTCCCCCTCGGTGCCAGGGACAGTCTGTGGAGGTTTTTCTTTTCTTTCACTTTAGACAGAGATCCCCATTTTATAGGGAAGAAAACTGAGGCCCAAGTAGGGTAAGTGTTCTGCCCAAGATCATCTGACTACCAGTGGCAGGGTCAGGATTCAAATCCAGCTCTACAGATCCCAACCCTGTGTTCTGGCCACTGGACCGTAACACCTCTGCAGTTGCCACATATGGTCTAAGATGTTTCTAGAATATGTCCCTATATAATCTTACAAGGGGAGTCAGATGAAGAGATTTGTTTTCCCCAGAAGCCAGATGTGAAGGAAAGACGAGAAAGCACACCAGGAGGGTCACTTTGAGGTTCATGTTCAAAAGCTTCTATACACAGGAATTCTGATAGGGACATGCTTAAGAGATTTAAGCGGGAGCTGAAAATCACAGGTTACAATCATGGGAGGTTTTCAATCTCTGGATTTTGGAAGGAGGAAAGTGGTGTGTGTGCTGGTGGCAGGGAGGGAGAGGCATCACTCATCTAGAACATAACCTTGTAACTGCCAGCAGTAGGTTGTAAACCTTGTATTTTTCCATTACCTTTCTGCCTTCTGTTCAGGGAAGACGTTGTAAGAAACATTTGCCCTTTCTTTCTGGGTAGCTCACCTTACTTGCTGTTAACACTTTGTAACAACCGCACCTCCAGTCAGGAATACTGGGGGAAGCATTTATGAGGATGGATTATTACATGTGAAGATTAACTCTAGTGAGTTTGTTCTGAAACACTCACGTGCAATTTTTTAAAAGAGAGACAAGCCCTTTCAGATCAGAGACATCACACACAGGATCAGTGGGCTTGGTTCCTGGAAAGTCTCTTCTTCATCTTTCTAGCTATGACGATACAAACAAATAGGACTCTCTACTGGGTCTCTTTGAGGAACCAACTCTACATACAAAGGATTCCCAGTCAACAGCCTGGCCAAGTGGGAATGGAAAAATCAGGATTTATGACCATGAAATCCAAGAATTCCTCCAACAAATTTGAGCCCTCATTTCCAAAGTAAACATAAAGGGGTTACTTTAGCTAGTGCTTCCAATAAATATACAGAGTCCTGCCAGAGACTCAGACACCTCCGCTTCACTTCTGGCTGAGGCTGGATGCACTGAGGGAAGGGTGGAGAAAATTCTATCAACTTGTCAAAGTCAGTCAAAGACCGAGTCCATTATCCTGAGTTGCTGGGGGACAAACGCTACAAATGATATTGCGAGGCTTGCCAAGTACTAAATGAGTAATGCTCTATATTCTACAGAATTTGGCAGCTAATATCACCACTAATGTCACTCCACTGATAAACAGAAAAAAAAGAAAAGAAACAGGCATTTTGGAAATTTGGGATCTGTGGGTCTATTAGGGAAGGGGCCATGTGTTCATTACCTATGACTTGGAAAAGGCACAGAATGTCCTCGTATATAAAGAAACTGTAAAACTATAACCTTGGGCCAACTGTCTGGCAGAAAACACAGCACGCATGGCCTTTCATTTGCTTCCGGAGCTGGAGAAGCCTGTGTTCTGATCCCAACTCCAAGTGGTCCACACCAAGGGAATGTGGACTCCGAGACACTTGGCCTCCAGCAGAGGGGTATCATAGTCTAACCTATGATGGCTCATCAAGCACGGCTTGGGTGCAGTCCTGAGGGCATGAGGAACACAGGCTGCAAACAATGCCATTCCTTACTACTTTCAACACCGAGAGAATTTACCAGGTGCTGGAGCTGGACAAGCTGCTGCCGTTGTCCTTGGTGCTGAATCATCACTGCTCTTCTCAGCAGGGTTGTCCCTGCAGGATAATTCCTGCACAGCCTCTCCTGCTACTCACACATTTGTTTGTTTGCTTGCTTGCTTGTTTGTTTGTTTGTAAATTCATCTTTTATATTTGATAAAAGTAAGTGTAACAATGGAAAAGATGGAACAGGCAACATGACCTACGTTTAGCAATCTATATGATGAGTTCCATGGACATATGTTCCATAACTATAATAAGTGTTCTTCCAAGTGGCTGGTTAGGGAAGCACAACCCCTTGGTATTCCCCTGATGTTGTATCTGTGGACCTAAAGTTATGTGGGAATTCTACTTTCTTTGTGAGGGACTCCTCGCACCCTGCCCTTCTATATGGTGAACACCAAATCATCCTTAAACCCCAAGTCAGTCATGACCTTACTTGGGAAGCCCTTCCTGACTGCCTGGTGCCCATTCAAGACAGACCAGTGATGCCTTCCTCCACACCCTTACAGTACATTATACATACCATTATTGGCCAGTCCTGCAGTCCTGGGTTTGCGTGTTCACTTTCTTTATACATATAGGAGTTCCTTGAAGAAAGTGCCTGTATTTTAATGAGCTTCAGAACACAAACGTGGTGTCCAATTATTTCAATTGTCAAGGCTTTAAAATCTCTGCAGTTTCCTTCTACCCAGTTCCTAAAATCCAAGTGAGAGACAAGCATGGTGGTATTTAATATTCAACTCAGTATACGGAGCTTTATTTGCTAACTTCGAAGACAACCAAGGAGGCCAATCAATCACTCCTGTCACAGACAGAGTCATCAGGAGGCTAAAGGCCAAGAAGTCAAGTGATTCTCCCAAGGTCACCCATTCATCAGCAATGGCATCAAGTTAAAACCTGCTCTGCCTGCCAGAACTCTGAAAGTCACCCTGGAGTGCTCCCAGGGACAGCAGCAGAAGAGGGGAAAATTGCTGAGAGATTAGAGGATTCCCAGCAGAGGACTCTGGGATAGTCACAGTGTTTTTCTAGATGAATGCAGTTCAGACATTAGGGGACATCAGGCCACCATTTCCTTTCCTTCCTCGCCAGGCCAGCTCAGTATCATGGTGAGACTTGGAGGTCAGTGGAGCTTCCCATCAGGGGGGCAAGTGAGAGCAAATCTGGGCTTCAGAGAAAGATGAGCCAGCTGTTGAATTAGCACTTGGGTTGGACCTGAGGTTTTAAATGCTCATTCCCTTTTAATTCACCTACTTTATTTTAATATTAACTCACTTAAATTTTTTTCAGAAGGCATAAGGAAGAAGAGATATCATAAATCAAGATACACTGGAGAGCACATTAAAAATGCAGTTCTATTATCTTAAAACTAGAGATGTAATTAGAGCAGTCATGTAATATGAAGAGAAATTACCAGAAAAAATATTTTAAAGGCCTGGTTGAAAAGAAAAAATATGGTCTATATCATTTAATCTCTGATACATGGAGAAAGAAGGAGAAAAATACGCCTTCAGATCTTTCAAATACTTCCCCATTGTCCCCTAAATTATCATTTTCACTCGGCTTTTCTGTTCCACATGCATAATTTACCACAGTGCACAGTAGCCTCATTTCTTCCTTTCTTCGTCAGAGAAGGAAGATGTGGAATTCATCTCCAGATTTATCCAAATGATCCGTGTCTTTGGGGATACTTGAAATTTTTATTTGGAAAGAGAATTTCCTCCTCCTGTGCTATTCACTCTAAGAGTTCAGCCAAAGAAAACAAAAACAAAACACTGTATTAAGTTATCACAACATCATATCCATCCAACAAGCTCAGAGCGAGTGCCTGTTGTGTGCCTGGTACACCTTCCTAGTTGTCAGAGCTAAAGATACACACTAGCAATAAGGTCTCTGCCCTAAGAGCTCCCAGTTGGGGCCGGGGCAGGGAAGGATGACAGCACAGTTGCTTAGAGGTATACAGGCCATTAAGAGCTAGAGGAGGACAGGAGAGCAGGATCTCAAGCTGTTTCAGGAGTCCAAGAAGGCCTCTAGGAGACGGGATGCTTGAGCCAAGTTCGGAAGACTGAGTAGAAGTTACTGAATCAAGACATGCTTTACAGTCAGAGGGAATAGCACGGAACACAAAGCAGAGTGATCTGGAGACCAGGGATCTAACACAGGATGGGCGAACTATAACCCACAGGCCAAATCCAGCCTGCCCCGTTTCTGTAAAGTTTCACTGGAACACAACCATGTGTTCTGTCTCTGTCTGCTTTCATGCTACAGTGGCCGAGCCCAGTAGTTGCAAAAGAACATATGGCCTGCAAAGCCCAAAATATCTGGCCCTTTAAAGAAAAAGTTTGTAGATCCCTGGTCTAAAGGATTTGGCTTTGAATCTGTGGATCAATATGTTCATAAATAAATATAATTTAACCTTTAGATATTGTGTGACTGACCTCTAAATATCTGAAACCCCATTTCTAGAAGTGCCCTTCAGGCAAATTAAAATTTGGAGTGCTAAATAAGGCTGGGAAATGCCAGGCCAAATTAAACAGATATCTGTCTCAGGACTTCTCAGAGCCGCCTTTTATAGCAATACACAATTGCCAAGAAAAAAAAAAATTGAGAAAGAATTTCCCAGAGTTATTTGTTCAAAAGATTTTTTGTGAAGAAGTTCTCTTCACAGGAAAACAATTTAATTCTAACCTAAATATTTCTTTTTGTATCCTAAAGAGCCTACATGTCCTGACAAAGTAGAGCTTGGAAACCTATGGACTCTGTGAACACTTCAGAAGAACTACAATCTAAAAAACACAAGAATCACAACTTCGTGGTACTGAAATAGGTTTTTCATTACCTCACCTTCCAAACCAGTGGGTTCATTACTGCCTTGTCAACAAAAGAATCCCAACATTTATGAATAGAACCTACTAGAAATATAGGCAAAATCCACGTGCTTCTAAGGCAGCAGGGCCTCTGTCTCAGGCCCATGGGGCAGTCACGTAAGGGCAGTTAGGGCTCTTCTGCCTACATCACTGGTACCTTAAAAGTCATTCTCCTCAGTGGAACTGGTAATGGTTTGGATTCTTGCCTCAGAATGTTGCTCACAGAGACAAACACTGCAGCGTTCTGCTAGCAGCTCTGGAAATCCCAGTTCTGTAGAAAACCTCCCTTCATGTTCACCCACATTCACTACTCTAAATCAAAGGAAAAATAGAAGTTTAAGCCAAGAAGGGATGAGAACATGCATCATGGTTAGGAGAGGAGCTCTCTCCCTCAAAATGGATTCAATTTCATCAGATTTAATAATAAGCCATGTAAGGCAAAAAGCACTGACACACATGATGGCTCTTTTCACGTAGGGATCAGCCATAAGAGCAAGGGAAAGATGGGGCAGGCGAGGGGACAGCTCTCGGGGCACAAATGTCCTGTTCTACTACCGCTGGTGCTGGGCACAGCCTGGGTTCACACACAGACAGGGACTCCAAGCTCGTGAACTTGGACAAGTGACCTCATTTCTCTGCCTCTCCAACTGAAGAGGAAGGTTCACAGACCTTAGCACAGAGCCCAGCACGCAGTGAATAATCACAGAAGTAGTTGGTATTCCCTTCAATGGGTGATGAATGTCCTGGGGAGGCAGCAAAGACCAAGGCAGCACCTGCCCTCAAGGGTTTGTCAGCTGGGTGGCAAATGTTCAGACAAAACTTTCCAGGGCTCTGGCCTTCCCCAACCACCCTGAATCTCTGATCCCTCCATTTCCCCAGGTCTGTAAGAGCTTTTGCTTCCCGTAGTCAAAGAGACTGACGACGACATGTTCTTGTGTTCATGAAACATACGCCGCCTTCGAACTTGACCTCTAATGGTTGAGTCTCATTTAAGAAGACGATCACAAATGCACAGGGAAAGATGCCCTGGAATAAGCACATGACTCTACAGTCAAGGCAATTCCACGTTCTCTAAATTGAAAAGAAGTAGGTCCGAGACGAGAGCAATGTTCCCATCAGTCACTGCTGAAGTCTCTGTTGAAGAGCCATTTATTTTGTGGTTCCTCATAAACTCAAGCAAATGCGAACCTAGACACTGAGAGAACGTAATACACTAAGGTATTAAAAAAGAATTATGGGCTTCCCGAAAGAAAAGTTCTAGAGAGGCAAAGGGCACATTGGCAAGCGGCTGCCCCCACTCCCATATAGACCAGGATGCAAAATCCAGACCTGTCCCTGCCCAGCCATTTGACCCTCAATAGGTCACCTCACTTTTGTGGGCTCACGGCTCCTCTCAGCCAAATGAGGGTATGGGTCGTCATGAACTCCACAACTACCCAGCAAGCTCAGCTGACACTCTGTACTATAAACCAGAAATGGGTACAAATACTATGGAATTATGGGGTCTCCCGGCATCTCCGTCAGTATATTTATTTTTGAATAGCCAAAACAAAACAAAACAAAACCAAAAAAAGAATTTTTTAGCCCTGATTCTGCCAAACTCTCACTTTCTCACTCACCGGCAACGGTGGTGGCTTTTATTCCAATTTTGTTGGGGTCCAAGAAATTGTATTTCACAGTGTGGAAAAAAAAAAAATGTTCTTTGCGGGGACAAGGTCAGCTTCAGGGGGAAGAAATAGGAAAGCTTTGTCTCTGAGTATTTCTCGTGAGAATATGTAGATTATATCTTTTAAATGGGGATGAATTGTGATTTAAAGAAATGTCATAATATGCTGTGAAATAAACTCAGAAATAGGTTTCTATCCAATTCCTGACAGATTAGTTCCTCTGTTTGTTAACTGAATTTGTGCCTCAGCTTCTATTTACTGCTCTGATTGTTATTTTCAAATGTTATTTGAGCTACATGATGCTTCCAGGATTTATTTTCTGTCCTGTGCCACGATAAGCATTTCCTGCCGTCCCAAAGGAAATCGACAGGGAGGAAGTGATCACCAAGGGACCACTTTCCCAATAGTCATCCACAGCCTGTGTAGAGCACTCTCCTACAGCAAAGTGAAACTCAACCAGAATTAATTGTTAAAGTTATCTAATGGTGGCCACTCTGAATCAAATGAGGCAGTAACATGCATTTCAGACTTCTGTCTCTGGATTTCCCAAGGCACCATCAAATTTCTCCATAGTTACCACCAACGTCCTCTCTCCCTCTGTCCAATAAGAAGAAATGCGTTTATTTATGCCAATGACAAGCAGACTCCTAACATCTGATTTTATTACACTATCTCATTGCAGAAAGCTGTTACCTCTCCTTTACACTCACAATAAAGGGTGACAATATTTATCAAAAAACTCATTATTATGTGAGACAAAAAGCTAAAATTGGATTTTCAAAATAAAAATAGCAATCAAGTAAAATCTCATTTAAAGCAAATAGACTTTTTCACTCTGACGGGATTATTGAATGCTGATGAGTTCTCCGCAGTGAGTGCTGGAAAAGGTTGTACTGCTAAGTAGTCCACCCCAAACATCCTCAGTTTTCATCAGTCCTGGCACAGACAACAAAAGAATTTGCATTAAAGTTATTTTAAAACTTCAGCTTTGGGCAAAATACAACCTAACTTTGATAAATATTATTGCCTGTAAATACACTTCCAGAAGTGTGTATTTATCAACATTTCAAGCCCACCAGCTTATTCAAGGTACCAAAACCAGCTTCCAAATTTAGGTATTTGCTTCAAACCACTAAAAATACCATTTTAAAAATAGCTCATGTATTGTGATAGCTTAGAATGTGCCAGACTTTGGCCAGGACATTCATGCTTACATTTCCCATCACAATCAGCTGTCAGGGACTCCATCACAAGAGCACTAGGAAAGAAGACAGAATCAACTCCAAAGCCCGTGTCAATAAAATGCACATGGGACTTGGGCCAGCTCACAAGAATTGTTTAAAGGGCAAATGAGACAGTTGATGGCAAAGCACTTGAAAAACATTTTGAAGTATAGGTGATGGGTTCAAATCCTACCCCTGTCCCATCAGCTGGAGCAAGTCACACGACTCTCTGAGCTCATGGAATAAAGTATTCTTTATTTGATGGAGGTTTAGATTAGGACAGATTTTAATAGGAGCATACATTTTAAAACCCAATAATTTATTTAGAATTAATTGAAATAGCAATGTCTCTTTCTGTTGGTCTGCCTAACCTTAACTGTTATTTAAATTCAGGGTTATTTGTAACTTTTTAAAAAAGTCTAATTGTAAACAGCCCCTGTGCTTAATACAAAGTTAACCATCAGATGGCATAATTCATCCCTGGGGAAGTTTATTTGCTTTTACGATCCCTCGTGGTAGCTGTTACTGCTAAATATGAATATCTTGATTAATAGCAGCAACATAATTGGTGTCCAATATCTGTTCATCACCACAGCTCAATTTCTTTATAAAATACCTCCTTATATAATAAATAAGACTTTCATGTTCTATCTGACAGCTTGGTTAAGAACCCTACGATCAAACCCTTTTACACTGTAAGTAAAGAATGACTATTGTAAGTATCAGCTGTTCTGCTGTTTCCGCTCAGGCTAGAACCATCCAATTGTCACAGAGAAGAGGGACAACTCCAGCCATACCTGGTTGGGGGACAGGGACCCTAGAAAGCCTTTGTTATTCATCACTACCGAGTCAACCAGATGGTTGGCTAGCTCAGAGACCCTACTCAGAGTTAACACGTACTGGGTACCCTCCTTCTGCAGATGTTTGCTGAGCACCTGGTGGATGTCAGAGGAGAAGATGCAGCCCCTCCCCTTAAGGGCCTCCGAGGCTGGGAGGTCAGGCAAACGAGCACAGGCTTAGTGCATGCAATACGCCCAACTCTAGGATTACTGACCTAGCACATCTCAGGACACCAATCAGCAGGGGATCAGCCAAACCTGCTGAGGAAGGAGACAGATGGTTCTTGGAAGACACTAAAGTTAAGGACACAGGACCTGGGCCTTGAAAGAAAACAAGATAATAACTATACAGAGAGCTACTCCGCATGACACGGGGAGAGAGCAGTTGCTGGCAGGTAGAAGGCCTGGGCCCTAATCCCAGTTCTATGGCCGGGTCTCCTTGGACTGAGGGAAACCTGGGTGGAACTTCAGCGTCAGCAGTGAGCTCGTGTATCTCACTGGCTGTGGGTGTGAGCTTTGTAGTTCACAGAGCTGGGCTGACTCCAGTCACGAAACCTCAGTTTCTCTACATGTGAAATGTAGATGGTAACACATTCACGTGCAAGACAGACCTCTGTGGCATGCCCACTCAGGGTCATGAGCTCTAAGTGAGTTTGCCTGGCACAAAGCAAGTGTACAGCAAACCAGCCTGTGTGTGGTCTCACCTGGTCAACTGAGCTTCACTCACTCCACCCACCTCCTGACACTGCATCGAGCAAGGGTCTCAGAGATGTACAGTCAGTATGTCAAGCTAAGGTTGTTCTTCATGTTACATCCACCTTTCTGGAAGACTTTCCTTTCCCCATTAAGATGGAATGAAAAAAGCAAAGAAAATAAAATATTAGTTAAAATGTATAATGAAAAAAAAAGGAAAAAAGACTCTCAGAAACTAAAGGTAAGAAAATCCAGGGCACAGATAGATATAGCCCTGGCCATAAAAGGGGTGTGACCTGAAGACCCAACTGAAGGATTCTGGACCTCAGCAAAATTCCACTAAGGTGTGGCTCCTCCTCATCAGGCAGGAGGTGGAGGTGTGGGGGGCTCAGCCAAGCACCCTGGAGAATCAAGACCTACTTGTGTCAGAGAGAAGAACGGGGAACAGTTAGGCCAAGAGCAGCTGCAGGATCCCCACAGAAGGGGTCTCTGTGGGGAGCAAGAGAGCAAGGTTGCCTGAAGTCCGGCTTTCCAGATCTTTCTGCACATCAATAATCCACATGCAACTAGTGAGATGCTGACAAAAGAGACAAGTGGTCAAGTTCCCAGTTTCTGCTGAACAGTTTAATCTTCAGTGGATTCATGGCTGTTTCTCATTCCCATTTTTTTCTTCTTTCAAAACTGAAAAGGTGCTGGACCTCTGATGAAGGTCAAATGACCTTCCCAGGATGAGCTATGTATAGCCTCTCAGGGGAGAGCTTCAAGCCACTGCTTTCTACCTTCTCTCCCCAAAAGGGTTGACAGTGCAGGCAGAGACGGAACAGGCACTGCCATCTTGAATCAGTATGCACGCTGAAGTTTAAGAAACACGCCTGCTATACAAATGAACCTCCAAGACTGTCACCTAAAGTACCTTCCGAACAAAGAACCTAGAGATTCTGGAAACCAAGCCCTCCCTGGACAGCCCAACCCTTACAGTCTCAGACTCTGCCGTTCTGTAGCCCAGAACAAAAAGCCCTGTACCCAAAAGCGGAAGCCCACTCAAACATCCTATCTCATCCCTATTTATTTTAAAACTGCTTCCTTCAAAGAGCATCATTTTTTATTATGACATTATAGATTATTTCTGTTCATCACATCAATTAATCGGCTCCTGACTGTTGAAAATGCAGACTGATTGGACTTAAGTAAAAACATACAGCCAATTTCATAATTTCCAGGCAAACAACCAAGACAGCCCTCAGAAACAGCAAAGCACAGTTTGTAACAATGCCACTCAACCCTGCCTTTTTGTTCCTGTGTCTGCTTACTAAAGCAGACAGAAAATGTAAGAGCTTCTGCCAGTGTGTGGACTCAGGGAGGCTGAACTCCTGGCAGACAAAAGCCAGCTTCTCTCTTCCTGTCCACCTTGGGAGACCAGAGATACCGAAATGGCCAGGCAATCAATACTTGATTGTCTCAACTGCTTTAGAAACAATTCTAAAACAGAGGCAGGGGTAAGTATCCATGGAGGCTCAAGCTGTCTTTGAAGCCGATTCTAGAAGACAAAGAGAAGTGTGGAAAACAGTAGAGCCTCTCGTCTTAGGGGGAAGGCCACTTTCTAAGTATTAACCCCTGGTTTTCCTGCAAGCACCAGCATCACAGAGGGCTCATGACCAAACTGTAACCTCCAGAGAAGGGTCTGGATCACAGTACACATGGCAGCTCACTTTTATAATCCTTTTTACCTTGTCTTCCCCAGTTTTGCTTCCATCTCTATGGAAACTGGAATGGGAATCAGGAGCCAGCCCTGAAAATGATAGTCAGAAACTATCTCCTAATTCTATTTCCATGGAAACAGATGACAGATCAGTGGAAATAAGGTAATATTGTTAAATAAGATAATCCTTTTAAAAAAGAAATTCTCCTTCCCTGATTTTCCACCAATTTCACAGAGCTAAAATTTGAGAATATATACATTGCTCGTGAGCTCCAAAAGCAGCAACATTCTCTGCAGGTTAAAGATAAAAGTTGGGGACAGAGAAGCAAGAATCCAACCACACAGGAAACCAGGGAAATTAAGGAAACATCATCTCAACAGCAATCACAAGAGGCTGAAGTAGAATATTCTGCACTCGTCACACAGCTTTGTCTCGGGCCCTTCATCAGCTTCTGCAATAGCACTGTCACCATGTTATGATGGTTTTAACGAAAGAAAGTAAAAATGTTTCCTAAAAACTAAACTCTCGTGGAAACTTTACAATGGGAAGGATCAAGTATGGGGACAGGATTATTCTCCGCAGCCATGAATTCGCCAAAGCTAACTATCCCATAAAAAAGCCCAAAGAGCCTCCAGTGCTCAGCAGAATTGAAAAACACCTCCTGAAAGGGCAGCAACCTGGTGGTGAAGTGTGACTGCTCCACCTACCATTTCTGTTACGAGGAGTGAAACCAAGAAAATGGAAGATGTCCTGCCAAATCCTCCCTGCGAAATGACTGGGTCCAATACCCAAAATAGTGAGCCACAGACAAAGAATTTGAATTTGCAGGCTGAAAATGTAACACATCACAGCATTTCAGGTCGGAAATAGACAGGACTCATGGGAACTGGCATATTCAGATAGATGGTATTTCTTCTGAAGTAGATGGAAAGAGATTCATGCTGTGGAGCAGATAACACGGCTTCATCCACCTTTTCCTTGTTATCATGGTAACAGCCCCTGCTTATGGGGCACTGGCTTTCTGGCAGGCATATGCTAGACAGCTGACATGCCTGTGCTACATGCCCCTCTCAGGGAGATACTGCAGAGAAGGGGCCTGAGGTTCGGGGTCACTCAGCCAGGGAGCTGGGGCTGCACTGGAAACTCAGGCCCTTTGACTTCTGGCTCCAAGTTTTCTAAACCCACTAGAGGCTGCCCCAAATAGACACTTAAAACCCCTGCAACCAGAGAAGAAAGCATAACCTCTAGGGAGCAGGCTATGCAAAAGTCCATGCAAATGAGTGACGGGCTATTTGTTGCCATAGGAAGCACTGAGTAAATGGTTTTTGGATGAAATGCATCCAAAAGTAAAAATGCATTGGGAAGAAGGAATAAAAAAATCAAGAGGGAAAATGGAGAAACAAAGCATACATTCTCATATTTTAAAAATATACAAAACCAACGTTTAAAAAACAATAAACAACGACGAACAAGGGAAGGCTTAAAATCACCTTGTGATAAAAGAATACAAAGTAGTTTTGGAAGCGGATATAAATATGTCAAAAGAAAATGTTCTTGTATTTGATAACAGAGTTGACAATGACATCGCAAAGCTATACAAGCTAATGATACCACAATACACAGACTCAAGCCATGTGGGAAACAGATTTTAAGGCTGAATCAAAGAAAAAACCTCAGGTGTGTGTGCCATTATGTTTCCAGCACAAGCTGCAGTATGAGCATAACTGAATTAAAACACAAAATGCACAAATTGGACACCATCATTAGCCCTTCAAAAGAAATCAGAAAATAAGATAATAGCAAGGAATTGCTGTGACACAAAGAAAAAAATCTTCAAGAGTGTGAACAGAAACATATTCTGAAAGCAGCATTAGTCGGTGCATTCATGGCTGTGGTCCAGGGAAACTGTTTCTTCCTTAAACACATAAAAAGAAAATTTGAAACTAAGCAAACCATTTGGAGAAACAGAATATTTGAACAAGAGCAGCAGAAAAACTCATAATCTGGTGGGATGTATGTAGTTAAGGCAGTCAAACCCCGAACCCAATGGAACACAACAAAGCATCTAAGAGGATATTCTCTAATGCCTGGTACAAATATTTAGAGAACAGGGCCCCCTTTCACTTCAAAAGCCTTTTAAAAGCAATGAAATATTAGCTACAATAAACGTAGCACAGAATGTGCATTTGAAAACAGCAAAAAAGTTCAAGTTGTTGAACTTATTTGTACTCGCAAGGAAGAGGTCAATGTCCTATGAATACAGGACATAGAGGCAAATCCAAGTCTGAGGATAGAAATGGGCTTGCCTGACTCCAAAGCCCAGGTCCCAGAGACAGAACAGGAATTGCGCAACAAAACAAAACAAACAAACAAAAAATACCACTAACTAAGAAGCAAGTGGAGCAGAGGAAAAAAAAGGGAAACAGTACCTCCCGAACCAACCCCATCACCACTACTACCAAACTTCTGTCTGCTCCTTTAAGAAAAACCTGAGATGTTTTTTCTCAGAATAAATTAAAGTTAATCAGTTTACTTCTGCTTTTTTGGTTTTTTGGTATGTTTTTTTTTATTTTGATTTAATTTATTTTAATGGTTGCCTTCTTTTAAAGCAATATTCCTGGATTTCCATTTGTGGCAGTTACATGTTTTCCATTTTATTTTATTTTTTTACTTAGTTTCAGGTGTACAAAACAATGTAATAGTTAGGCATTTATCATTTATATCCCTCACAAAGTGATAACCCCATCCTCCAATCTACTACCCATCTGACATCGCATACATCAGTTCAGTTCCATTATTGCCCCTATTCCAGGAAATCACTTTATGCACAGTTAAGATGGGTGGCAGAAGATTCCCAACCCACTTCAAAAGTCATAACCACAGAAGAATGATTTGCCATCAAATCATTCAAAACTCCCTGCCTACCCTCCCCAGCAAAGGCATATTCTCCTTTTGCATGTCTTTAAGCCAGACTATAGCGGGTATCTGGATGAGTGGTAGACTTCTAGCACAAACACCTTTGAAAGCAGGGGACCTATTAAGTGGGCAGCATTTTCCAGATCCTAGAGCAGGTCTGCAAACTATAGCCAAGGGCCAAGTCCAGCCACTGCTGTCTTAGTAATAAAGATGTATCGGAACACAGCCATGCCATTCCTTTAGGTATTGTTTAAGGCTGCTTCACACTGCAATAGAGTTGCAAAGCCTAAAATATTTACTATTTGGCCCTTTAAACTTTGCTGATTCCTAGAGCAAAGCAAACTTTAGTCTTCAAGTATCAAACTCAGCCCAGAGCTTGTTTACAGAATCAAATTCCATCCAAATTCCTAGACCCTCCCCGAGATCTTCTGACTCAGTGGGTCTGAAGAGAGGCCCAGAAATCTGCATTTTAACAAGCTCGAAGAGGGTTGCAAACCACATTCTAAGAAACTCTATGTAAAACAGCAACTGCAGACATCATCAAAATGGCGGCATGAGGTGAGATACTGTAAATCTCCTCTGGAATTTACACTAATCGAAAAACTATAACTCCCCAAAGGACTCCCTTTTAGCAGATAGGCAAGACGAAGAGGCCCACTACTGAATTCACCTAAAGGTGGGCGAATCGTGCGAGCGGGGAAGGAAGGAAGGGAGAAGTGCAGAGACGGAGCCACGCGGACGCAGGACGAAGCCCTAGCTCAGTGCTCCGAGCGCGCTGCATCCCAGAACTACCGCAGCTGCACGAGAGGGAAGAACTTGGACTGCTAGGGCTCCGCTTATGACCCACAGGGCTGAGGGGGCAGCATATAACAGAGCTGAACCCAACACTCACGGCAGAGACCTCAGAGAAAAGACTGAGGGAAGAAGGCTGAAAACGGTGGTTTAAACCCTCACTGCTGAGCAGAGAGCGGAAGCCTTAGGCACTGAGACAAGCCGCCCCCTCCCTACCCTCCCAGAGCTCGCCCCACCACCATCTGCCTGGTGCTAGAAGCAGAACAGTAGCAGTGTCAGATCAAAAGAACAAAATATTCGCTGTTCTGAGAACTGTGGACCACAGACACAGATTCGCAGCCCAACTAGTTCTGGCAAAGGGGAGGGAGCTGTGGAAGCAGGACAGGCTGTGGTGGTGGTCGCCGCCATTGTTCTGGGCCACCTCTCACAACTCACCCCGCCCCTGGCCCCACCTATCTGAGTGGATCCCTGCAGGAGTAAACAGAACTGCTGAAATATACGGGCTCTGAATCTGGTGCAGTAAGAGCTTTGGAACTTCAACAGCTCTCCCCATACCCACACGCACACTGCACCCTGTGACCCGGGCGAACTATAAACAGAGGAGAAGCCCGTCTCCCAGGGAATCCCCCCATTGTATGAGAAGCTGGAATAGTGCAGACGAAACATAGCACTACGGTGTCACAGAGGAAAAAAGGCTGCAGTCGGAGAGAAAATAAAACATTCTACAAACAAGTACTGGAAAACAAAAGAAAGACCTCTTCCTATCAACCTGTTGCAGAAGCCACTCCCGTAGATGTCTAGGAAGACAAATAATAAATCAGTAATTGCCATGAATAACCAAGGCAACAAGACAGCTCAGAAAGAAAGTGAAAAGTATCCAGAAAAGGAACTTAAAGATATGGAAATATGTGACTAAAATGGCAGAGAATTCAAGATTGCAGTTCTGAAAAAACTCAATGAGATGCAAGAAAACAGAGAAAGGCAGTTTAATGAACTCAGAAACACAATCAAAGAACAACATGAGCATTTTACGAAACAGATTGAAATTTTAAAAAAGAACCAATTAGAATTTCTGGAGATTAAGAACTCAATAGAAGAAATTAAGACTGAAATAGCCAGCTTAGGTAGTAGAGTTGACCAGATGGAGGAAAGAATCAGTGACATCGAAGATAGAAACCTGGAAATGACATGGATGGAAGAAGAAAGAGACTTGAGACTTAAAAGAAATGAAAGAACCCTACAAGAACTTTCTGACTCCATCAGAAAGAGCAATATAAAAATAATGGGCATACCAGGAGGAGAAGAAAGACAGAAGGGAACAGAGAATATATTCAAACAAATCGTCAATGAAAACTTCCCAAACTTGTGGATAGAACTGGATCCTCGAATCCAAGAAGCAAATAGAACACCTAATTACCTCAATCCCTACAGGTCTTCTCCAAGGCACATTGTACTGAAGCTCTCTAAAATCAATGACAAAGAAAGAATATTCAAGGCAGCCAGGGAAAAGAAGACGGTAACTTACAAAGGAAAGCCCATGAGATTATCATGAGATTTTTCAGCAGAAACTCTACTAGCCAGGAGGGAGTGGAACCAAATATTCAAACTATTGAAAGAGAGAAATTATGAGCCAAGAATAATATATCCAGCAAAGATATCCTTTAGATATGAAGGAGGAATAAAAACCTTTCCAGACATACAGAAGCTGAGGGAATTTTCTAATACATGACCTGCACTACAAGAAATACTAAAGGAGTCTATTCGACCACCATCAACAGGGACAATTTGTGGCAACCAAAACATAAAAGGGGGGAGAGTAAAGGCTTGAACCGGAATATGGGAATGGAGAAAGTAAGCATGCTGAAGAAAATGGAATACTCTAAATATCAAACTTTCTTTTACATAAACTTAAGGGTAACCACTCAAAAAAAATCCAGAACTGAAATATATACTGTAATAAAAGAAGAAACAGAGGGAAACATCAGAGAATACCACCACACAGAAATAATAGACAACAACAAAAAGGCAAAGAAACAATGGAGACACAGCCTTCCAGAAAACTAAAGATAGAATGACAGGAAATCCTCACATATCAATAATCACTCTAAATGTAAATGGACTGAACTTACCAATTAAAAGGCACAGAGTAGCAGATTGGATCAAAAAACTAACCCCAGGGGGTGGCCCGGTGGCTCAGGCGGTTGGAGCTCCATGCTCCTGACTCCGAAGGCTGCTGGTTCGATTCCCACATGGGCCAGTGGGCTCTCAACCACAAGGCTGCCAGTTCGATTCCTCGACTTCTGCAAGGTATGGTGGGCAGCACCCCTGTAACTAAGGTTGAACACGGCACCTTGACCTGAGCTGCCACTGAGCTCCGGGATGGCTCAGTTGGTTGGAGCACGTCCTCTCAACCACAGGTTGCCGGTTCGACTCCCGCAAGGGATGGTGGGCTGTGCCCCCTGCAACTAGCAACAGCAACTGGACCTGGAGCTGAGCTGCGCCCTCCACAACTAAGACTGAAAGGACAACAACTTGAAGCTGAACGGCACCCTCCACAACTAAGATTGAAAGGACAACAACTTGACTTGAAAAAAAAAAAAAAGTCCTGGAATTACACACTGTTCCCCAATAAATTCCTGTTCCCCTTCCCCAATAAAATCTTTAAAAAAAACAAAAAAACTAAAATCAACCATATGCTGTCTCCAAGAGACACATCTCAGCTACAAGGACAAGCATAGACTCAAAGTGAAAGGGTGGAAATTGACACTCCAAGCAAATGCTATCCACAGAAAATCAGATGTAGCCATACTGATATCAGATGAAACAGACTTCAGGGTGAAAAAGGTAACAAGAGACAAAGATGGACATTTCATAATGGTAAAGGGGACTATACAACAAGAAGACACAACAGTCATCAATATTTATGCCCCTAATCAGGGAGCACCGAAATATACCAAGCAACTAGTAACAGAACTAAAGGGAGAAATTGACCAAAACACAATTATAGTAGGGGACTTAAATACATCATTTACAGCTATGGATAGATCATCCAAACAGAAAATAAATCACAAAATAGCAGCCCTAAATGACACATTAGATGAAATGGACATAATTGACATATATAGAGCACTTCATCCTAAAACATCACCATACATTTTTTTCTAGTGTACATGGAACATTCTCAAGGATAGACCACATATTGGGACATAAAATCAGCCTCAGCAAATTTAAGAAGATTGAAATCATACCAAGCATATTCTCTGATCACAAGGCTTTGAAATTGGATATCAACTGCAAAAAGAAAGCAGGAAAAAACACAAATACATGGAGATTAAACAACATACTTGTACAGAACGACTGGGTCAAAGAAGAAATACGAGGAGAGATCAAAAGATACATAGAAACAAATGACAATGAAAATACATCCTACCAAACTTTTGGGGATGCAGCGAAAGCAGTTTTAAGAGGGAAATTTATATCATTACAGGCCTATCTCAAGAAACAAGAAAAATCCCAAATAAATAACCTCATGTTACACCTTAAAGAACTAGAAAAAGAAGAACAAATGAAACCCAAGGTCAGTAAAAGAAAGGAAATAGCAAAAATCAGAGCAGAACTCAATGAAATAGAGAACAAAAAGACAATAGAAAAAAATAATGTGACAAAGAGCTGGTTCTTGGAAAAGATTAACAAAATTGACAAACCCTTGGCTAGACTCATTAAGATAAAAAGAGAGAAGACACTAATTAACAAAATCAGAAATGAAAAAGGGGAAGTTATCACAGACACCACAGAAATACAAAGGATCATCCAAGAATACTATGAAGGACTATATGCCACCAAATTCAATTACCTAGAAGGAATGGACAAGTTCAAAGAAACATATAGCCTTCCTAGGCTGAACCATGAAGAACTGGAAAATCTAAACAGACCGATCACCAGTAACACAATTGAATCAGTCATCCAAAACCTTCCCAAAAGCAAAAGTCCTGGACCAGATGGCTTCACTAGTGAATTCTACCAAACCTTCAAAGAGGATCTAATACCAATCCTGCTCAAACTCTTCCAAAAAACTGAAGAAGAGACAGTACTCCCTAACTCATTTTATGAGGCCAACATTACCCTGATACCAAAACCTGGTAAGGACAACACAAAAAAAGAAAACTACAGACCAATATCTCTGATGAATACAGATGCAAAAATCCTAAACAAAATTATACCAAATCGAACACAACAATGCATTAAAAAGATTATTCATCACGACCAAGTGGGGTTCATCCCTGGGGCACAAGGATGGTTCAACATCCGCAAATCCATCAATGTGATACATCACATAAACAAAATAAAGGACAAAAATCATATGATTATATCAATTGATGAAGAAAAAGAATTTGACAAGATACAACATCCATTTATGATTAAAACACTTAATAAAATAGGTATAGAAGGAAAATACCTTAACATAACAAAGGCCATACATGACAAACCCCCATAATTAATGGTGAAAAACTGAAGCCCTTTGCTCTATGTTCAGGAACACGACAGGGCTGTCCCTTATCACCTCTGCTTTTCAACATAGTGTTGGAAGTCCTTGCCAGAGCAATCAGGCAAGAAAAAGAAATAAAAGGCATCCAAATTGGGAATGAAGAAGTTAAACTGTCACTCTTTGCAGATGACATGATGCTATATATAGAAAACCCTAAAGACTCCACCAAAAAGCTATTAGAAACAATCAACGAATACAGTCAAGTTGCCGGCTACAAAATCAACATACAAAAGTCCACTGCAGCTGCTCTGAAAAGCCATCTTTGCATTGTTCCCGTGTCTGGCTCCCCACTCGCCGCAACCACCTCCGCCGCGCGCCTCTTCCGCCGCCGCGGACTCCGGCAGCTTTTTCGCTAGAGTCTTCGAACTCTCGTTTTCTTTCTAATCCGCTGCTTAGGATCACCGGCGTGCCCCACCATGTCAGACGCGGCCGTGGACACCAGCTCCGAGATCACCACCAAGGACTTAAAGGAGAAGAAGGAAGTTGTGGAGGAGGCAGAAAATGGAAGAGACGCACCTGCTAACGGGAACGCTAATGAGGAAAATGGGGAGCAGGAGGCTGACAATGAGGTAGATGAAGAAGAGGAAGAAGGAGGAGAGGAGGAGGAGGAGGAGGAGGAAGGTGATGGTGAGGAAGAGGATGAAGATGAGGAGGCTGAGGCAACTACGGGCAAGCGGGCAGCTGAAGATGATGAGGATGACGATGTTGACACCAAGAAGCAGAAGACTGATGAAGATGACTAGACAGCAAAAAAGGAAAAGTTAAACTTAAAAATAAAAAAAGGCCGCCGTGACCTATTCACCTTCCACTTCCCGTCTCAGAATCTAAACGTGGTCACCTTCGAGTAGAGAGTCCCGCCCACCTGCCCGCCCACCACGGGCAGTGCCACCCGCAGATAACGACACGCTCTCCACCACCCAACCAAAACCACAACGTGAATTTGCAACAGGGGAGGAAAAAAGAACCAAAACTTCCAAGGCCCTGCTTTTTTTCTTAAAAGTACTTTAAAAAGGAAAATTTGTTTGTATTTTTTATTTACATTTTATATTTTTGTACATATTGTTAGGGGTCAGCCATTTTTAATGATCTCGTGATGACCAAACCAGCCTTTGGAGCGTTCTCTGTCCTACTTCTGACTTTACTTGTGGTGTGACCATGTTCATTATAATCTCAAAGGAGAAAAAAAACCTTGTAAAAAAAGCAAAAACAACAACAAAAAAACAATCTTATTCCGAGCATTCCAGTAACTTTTTTTGTGTATGTACTTAGCTGTACTATAAGTAGTTGGTTTGTATGAGATGGTTAAAAAGGCCAAAGATAAAAGGTTTCTTTTTTCCTTTTTTTTGTCTATGAAGTTGCTGTTTATTTTTTTTGGCCTGTTTGATGTATGTGTGAAACAATGTTGTCCAACAATAAACCGGAATTTAAAAAAAAAAAAAAAAAAAATCCACTGCATTCCTATATACTAACAATGAAATCTCAGTAAAAGAAATACAAAAAACAATTTCTTTTGCAATTGCAGCAAAAAGAATAAAATACCTAGGAATAAACTTAACCAAGGATGTGACAGACCTATATGCTGAAAACTATAAGACATTTTTTAAAGAAATTGAAGACACAAAGAAATGGAAAGACATTCCGTGCTCATGGATTGGAAGAACCAACATAGTTAAAATGGCCATATGACCCAAAGCAATATATAGATTTAATGCAATCCCCATCAAAATCCCAATGGCATTTTTTAAAGAAATAGGACAAAAAATCATCAGATTTGTTTGGAACCACAAAAGACCCTGAACAGCCAAAGCAATCTTAAGAAAAAAGAACAATACTGGAGCTATCACACTCCCTGACTTTAGCTTGTACACAGGCCTACAATAATCAAAATGGCATGGTATTGGCAGAAAAACAGACACATAGACCAATGGAATAGAATTGAGAACACAGAAATAAATCCACATAAATATGGACAGATAATTTTTGACAAAGAAGCAAAAAACATACAATGGAGAAAAGACAGCCTCTTCAATAAATGGTGCTGGGAGAACTGGATAGCCACGTGCTAAAGAATGAAACTGGACTGCTATCTGTCACCATGTACCAAAATTAATTCAAAATGGATCAAAGACTTAAACATAAGACCTGACACAATAAACTGCATAGAAGAAAACATAGGTACTAAACTTATGGACTTTGGGTTCAAAGAGCGTTTTATAAATTTGACTCCAAAGGCAAGGGAACTAAAAGCTAAAATAAACAAATGGGACTATATGAAACTTAAAAGCTTCTGCACAGCAAAGGAAACCATCAACAAAATAAAGAGGCAACCAACTGAATGGGAGAAGATTTTTTGCAAACAGTGCCTCCGATAAGGGGCTAATATCCAAAATATACAAGGAACTCATGAAACTCAAGAAAAAAAAACAAATAACCCAATTGAAAAATGGGCAGACGACCTGAAGAGACATTTCTCCAAAGAGGACATACAAATGGCAAATAGACATATGAAAAAATGCTCATCACTAATCATCAGAGAAATGCAAATAAAAACCATAATGAGATATCACCTCACCCCAGTCAGAATGGCTATCATCAACAAGACAAATAGTAACAAGTGTTGGAGAGGCTGTAGAGAAAAAGGAACCCTCATACACTGTTGGTAGGAATGCAGACTGGTGCAGCCACTATGGAAGGCAGCGTGGAGGTTCCCCAGAAAATTACGAATAGAATTACCATATGACCCAGCAATCCCTCTCCTGGGTATCTACCCAAAAAATCTGAAAACACTTATCCATAAAGACACGTGTGCTCCAATGTTCATTGCAGCTTTGTTTACGGTGGCCAAGACATGGAAACAACCAAAATGTCCTTCGATAGATGAATGGATAAAGAAGTTGTGGTATATATACACAATGGAATACTATTCGGCGGTAAGAAAACATAAAACAGAACCATTTGTGACAACATGGGTGGATCTTGAGAGTATAATGCTAAGCAAAATAAGTCAGACAAAAAAAGCAGAGAACCATATGATTTCACTGATATGTGGTATATAAAACTGAAAACAACAAAAGAACAAGACAAACAAATGAAGAAGCAAAAACTCATAGACACAGACAATAGTTTAGTGGTTACCAGAGGGTAAGGGGGGTGGGGGGTGGAGATGAGGGTAAGGGGGATCAAATATATGGTGATGGAAGGAGAACTGACTCCGGGTGGTGAACACACAATGGGATTTATAGATGATGTAATACAGAGTTGTGCACCTGAAATCTATGTAATTTTACTAACAATTGTCACCCCAATAAATTAAAAAAAAATTTATAAACGTAAAAAAAAAAGAAACTCTATAGGTTTAAGAGATGTCTTTAAAAATATAAACTTAAGGAGCAAATAATCATAATATTAGAAGATTACTTTCCTTTTTAAAGTAAGGAAAGACTCAAAACATGAGCTTGCTCAGCTCTTTCCAAATGAAAATTTTCTAGGGCTGGAAAGTGCGAAGGCCAAAAAACACCTGTTCAATCTTTTAGGCTTACCTGTGCTTTGCAAAGAGTAATCGTTTCCACTAAAGTTTGCTCAACCATGCTCTCTAATTATTAGTGAGGAACTGCTCTCAGGCAAGGAGACTGTTTTCGTTTCCATAACAACTTGGTTCAGACTTTGGTTCAAAAAACACACTTGTAAAAAGAGGTGAGCAGCCAGCCTGAGTCTGAGTGTGTCAGCCAGAAAAAATAGCTTTGCGGTAACTCACAACCCTCCACAGTACATTAGTAACCCTTCTGAAAAACCTTTTAATCCCAAGATTGAATTATTCCTAAATTTTCTTGTGATGGGCTATTTTAATACTAATTGTTGCCTGAATCATGGATCAGACTAATAATATAAGGCAATAATGTGCAATTTAGGATAGAAAATGATGTAATTTTTCCCCAAAGGACAAAGAGGGGAGAACCCAAAGATGTTCAAAGGATGTTTAGTACAAAAAGAGTTCCAGGGTCAAATAAATTAGAGAAATCCTGGTTAAACAAATTAAACATCTTTCTCCACTGAGACTTCACAGAGCTTTTACTTTGCTAATGTGCTTTTTTATCTCTCCCAGATTAGAGGGGTGGTTTCACTTCCAATCATAAGCTCCTTAAACCATAGAATTGTTATCTTTGCATGGATCCCTAACTGCCCCAGGCCCAAGTAATCTGGTCCTACTCTTCCCAGGACTTTCCCTATAAGAACTGGGACAGTCCCAGGCAAACCAGGACAGTCGGCCACCCCACTGGACCCTCAGCACATGGACAGACTTTCCTTAGAACACCTGACTCCTGTACTGAAGTTGGTTGAGTGTTTGTCTTCCTGGTAGAGGGCAGGCACCGGACTCGCTCTCCTGTGGTAACCCCAACATCTACTAAAATGCTAAACACAAGAAGCATGCTCAATAGGTGTGTCTTGAATAAATGAATTAATGAAATAGAAAGTAGAAGATCCTTTTAAACCAGCCCCACTCCTCCTATTCAGTCAATCTTACTAAGTTGAACCACATGAAGTCACTGTTTCTGTAGGTCAAAAATGGTCAAATGTCAAGAATTTCATGTTTCAACCTAATTTACACATTTTTATTCTAGAACTGAGGTTTGAATATGCAAAATGTATCATCTAAAGTTGGTAGCCACCTTCTCCCTGTAGTCAGCATTAGGTACTGAGCCCATCATACATGCCAAAAAGCCTTGCCCCACTGGGTCTACGTCAGCCCAGCCTACATTTAAAGGGTCATTCAGACAATGAGACCACCCTTTAACGTACAAAGTATGGAGGTGGGAGCTTCATTTTTAGAGTCCAAAGGGAAAACACCACAATTCTGCCCCATCTGAGCAGCATGTAGCAGTGCTGTGTGTAGGACCAGAGCTTGCCAAGGACTACAAGTCAAAGAGGCTCAGTAGAAAACAAGCACACAGGGCCCGATATGAATAATATGTTCTCTGCCAAATCAAACGAACACCTTTCGACATGGGTTTATATTGGCAGCCCAGGGAGAGTAAACAGCATCGCAGCACTTGGAAGGGAAACGAGGGGGTGCTGGATGCCTGAAGAGAGGCACTGGGAGGGCAGAAGTGCAGGGCAAACATTGCTGAAGATCCATTCCTTAGCTGTGCAAAGGCATGTGTGCGCTGGGAATGTTTGATGGACTGGTGGTGCTTTTTCGGAAAAGAGGCCTTTCATGAAAGCAAGAGAGCCTTCTCTCTGGCCATTTAGAAGATACAACCAGAGGTCAGGAGAAGAGGAAAGACAGGGCACAATCTTCTTTGGACTCTGGCTGAGGGAAGGAAGACAACCAAAGGCAGACAGAAATGAATGCTAGAGAGGCAAACAGACAAGAAGAGGAAGAAGAACAGATGAGAGAGGGAGATGGACGGAAAGAGAGGAGGAGCATGTGGACAGATGCTTAGGGAGAGACACTACCACGGATTTCAGCCTAGACTAATTCAAAGTTCAATGGAAAGACGCACCCTGGAAGTCACATGACGTATCTTTAATAGCCAGCGGTCATTGACCATCCGGCTAAATATTCAGAATGGAAGAGAAAGAGCTCTGCTCCTCAAACTCTGGTGGGAGACTTCCATGTTTTAAGCTTTTAAGCTGTTTTGTGAGTCCCACCTTACTGAATCATTTGTGCTTCCAAGTGTCAAGAGACATCTGCGTTTCTTTAATTAACCTTCATTTTGGATGATCATTTCTTCATTAGTTTTGGACATAAAACATTCATGCATGGGACATGGACGTTTGTAAACAACCTGCCCTTCCTCTGGGATAATAATTCTGAATCAGTCAGAATGACCTCTGACAGCTCCGAGTGCATCCAGGCATGAACAGTACCGCCACCAGGGGTCAGCCCTGCCCCCAAGAAATGGCAACTACCAAGTGTAGGGCCTGCCAGGATGTCCCCAAGAGCCTCAGAGCATTTGATTTCAGAAAGCACCAAAACTCTTCCTTGGGCTCCTCTCACAGTAACTTGTCAAGATCACTTTGGCACAGCAAACTAACTGATTTCTCATGACAAATATCGAAGTGTACGTTACAACACTGTTAGAGAATTCAGAAAAACTCTCATCGATAACTTCACTGATCATTTAACTATTCCTAAGAAATACTTACAATCTTTAAGAAGTAAATGAAAGGCTCAGAAACAGGTCCACAAAAATGCCTGAAATAGACAATCCTCAAAGTTCCAGACTGTAAGGTCCTTTAGGAACTTTTGATCCCCATGCCTTCCTCCTCCTCCCAACCACACTGTCAGGTCACCTGTCCAGTCTTTCCATCAATACATAAGGTCTCCAATTACTCAGACTAAGGTTTTTACAAAACTTACTCCAGCTATAATTTTTTTTTTTTTTTGGTTGAAAATATCTGACAAAGCCTAGAGAAAAACTGAAATCTACTGACATGGCAAAATTAACAAAATCTACTCATTTCTCCAGCTACGTTAAAGATTGACAAAAAATTAGATTTCTTAAATAGAATAGAAGCTTTAAAATGTACACTTGCTGGACTTCACATAAAAAGGTTTTACTGAGCAAAATTGATTCCAATAGAAAAAAGGTTTACTCACTGATCTGCCTGCCCTTGGGTGATATTGCTGAACCAGAGGAGAAAGGGAGGGAGAAACGAAGAGAGGGAGGAAAGGAAAAAAGGGAAAGAGGGAGGGAAGGATATTTCTTGACTCTCCTAGAGCAAAATTATCAATATAGAAAAGTTCCACAGCAATCTGAGGTTCCAAACTGTGCCACAGATACCCCCAAATCTGGGCATTAAAACTTGTCTGAATAAGGAATATTTTTATCACGTACATTGTTTAATTTTTATCGTGCTTTGAATTTTATTCATAAGCTATTTTGTACTAAGAAATCAGCAAACTTCTTCTCCTAACGTGTCTGATGTGGAAAACTACCTGAAGGGCAAATTATCTCAGTCCCCTTTTCACTGGGTCTCTGGACAAAGCTTGCTGCTGGGCTGGGTTATTTCCAGGCTACTTTCTCCTTCACTCTTAACCTGGATAGCTCATTCTCATCATTCAGATCTTGGCTGAAATGTCACTTCCTCAGAGATTATACTTAAATTATATTAAAAATGTCATATAATTCATGTGGCCACATTATATAAAAAATGTCCCCCCGCCCACCCACCACCACCATCACCACTACACACACACACATAGACACACACACACACACACACACACACACACATACACATACACACACTCCTCTATCACTGTTCTGTTTCTCCCACTAGACTATAATTTCCATGAAGGCAAGTGTCAGCTCCTAGTAGAATTACAATAATAAACTGCGTAATAAATGCATAAAAGAGAATCAGAGATGATGGCCCACTGAGCACAGTGTAACTCGGTTCCTTTCCAAGGACCATGAGGCATTATTTTCAGTCTTTGGAGTCTACAAAAAAGCTCTATATCCTCAAAATAAATCACCTTTACTTGAGCTAGGCATGTCTCTTTGCTACCCAGACAGCACTGCCCACTCCTTCGTCAGGCTGTTATTTTCTTTACAGGTTCTGGTTCAGACACTATTTTTCAGCCTTGATACGTTTGCTGAAACTGGAATTACTGTGTTTTTGTGCATTTTGCTTTGTAGCTTTTCAGTTTTGTGTTTTTAAGACCAATGACAATCTGGGGCTCTCTTTCCACAATACACTCAACGGCACACAATCAGTCTCCTACAATAAGCAGCATCCCCTCTGCCAGTTTGAAGCGTATTCCTGGTCATATTCCTGACCATCCTGAACTGTCCGTTTCCATCGCAGTCCTGGGCATGAGGCAATACATAGCAACACTAGGAGGGAATTTCAGGCCAGTGCCCAGAAGAATTTCCTGGCAGCACAGTGAGAGTTCAGAATAGAACCCTTGGGATGAAGTGTTTACATCAGATTTCCTGGCAGTGAACATTAAAATAGGTAAGACCCCCAAAGTCTGCTCCGCTGAGCCTCTGGAAGTCCTAGAGCACTGGCCCAGGCCACCTGAACGGGGTCTCCCTTTCTTCTCTAATTTGCATCAATTTGTGAACTCATTTGCATAAGCAAACTCCAGAGAGTCAACCATCCTGCCCCAAAAGTACAGCCTTGGCCAGATGCTCCACGTCGGCCACAGTAACACTGGCAGGAGTGCTGAGAAGGCTGTGGACTTTGGCAAATATGCCTGGAATCTCATTTGGGTTGTAAATAGAATTAAGCCCGGCTTCATGCAATGGTGCCTTGGCACCCACAGCATCATGGGAGGTGAGCATCCTTGCATTCCAAATCTGGGGTCTCCATTTAAAACTGCAAACAACTCCCACCCCAAATCACCCTAACATATGCAACACTACCTCTAGATTGTTCACTCATCTTCACATTTTAAAAGACAAGCACCCCAATCAGAGAGAAAATTCAAATGCTATTTTTGCATGAATTAACAAAACAAAACCTACTGGCCATTATGCAAATGTGAAATGTCAGCACATGTGAACATAAGTTACATACTCATTCATTCCACAAGCATTTCTGTGGAATCTACCGTGTCCCAGATTCTGTGCAGGAGGTTCCCCCACTGACCTCATTTTCACAGCTTGCTTTAACTCTTCCCCTTCTCAAGATCTATTCCTTCAATCTAATCTTAAGGAGTCAAATATACCAGTCCCGTGTTGGCTTTATTGAAAGGCTCAGTAACAAGCAAAATACACGAAAGGAAAGAAATGTACATAAAAAATAAGAAAAGAAATGAGTGAAGAAAAGGGCTTAGGGCAAAAATGAAAAGAGAGTGAATTGAAGAAGAGGGTTCTAGGAAAAAAGAAAGACAAAGGAGAGGCTGCCATTTATCGAGGGAAAAGTGAAAGCACCGAAGAATCCATAAACCCAGCACCCATCCTCTAACTAGGTGAGACTTGAGCAAATCACCCAGAAGCTAAAAGAAGCCCTTTAAGAGCCTCTGTTCCAATTCCACCCAGACTGTCTCACCCCAACTTGAAGCCTCCTAACATTCACAACCAAATGGGCTTCCATTCCAGCTTCTGCCTGAGCCTCTCTAGTGAGAGCACCTCACTCTCCCACCAGGCAACTTTGTCCATTTCATTGACACTGGGCATCCATGCTCTCCCCACCTCTACCACCAAATGAAGGTAGTGAACAAGATGAGCTCAAGGCCCCAATCCCCTGCCTCCCACACTCTCTGATTCTAAAAGTTAGCTCCACACTTACTCAATAACCCACAGATTTGAAATGGTCCTCCTTAATCTCACCAAGATACCACTAGAATACGCCATCTTGAATGCACTCTCTCCCAAGTTTCAGCTGGCATTGTGCATCTCCATAGACTGTGCTGTATGACAACAACTGGCACAGACGTGTAAGGAACCCACTGGGGATGCCATGTCTCAATGAGAGAAAGGCAGAAGTCTGGGGATAAATAATCAGAGTCGAAGGGTATTGTGTCCAATCTGACTGTCAGTACATACCAACGCCTTAGCAGGTTTAAGGGAATTACACATTTTTCCATTTGACAACATTCTACTGTGGGCATACTATGTGCCTGATTTGGGGATATTTAAACACCTTTGGAGAGCTCACAATCTAGTGGGAAACATAGCTGTCTCGATAACTCAAAGGGATGATGGGACAACTGAGAAAACAAGACCGAGGGAATGAAGTGCAAGACAAAAACCAGGAGATAACTGTGTGCCTGGAAATTCTCATTCTACATAGGGAGTGAGACAAACTTCCCTCTAGATCCAAAGACTGAATCACAATCCTTTTCCTCAAAACAATCCTGACTTTTTTTTTTTAATTTAAGAAAACTGTAATCCAGGCAATATTATAATTCATAAAATCTTCCTCCAAATGTTAACTTTCATCAGGATATCTTTGATAGGAGAAACGACCTAAAATCTATCATTAGCAAATGTAAATAAAGATGTCAGACTTTTTCAGACTATTAAGTCAGCAATCGGCATCTCTCTGCACTAAGGAATTGCACAGAAAACTATCACAGAAAGTCTCATAAGAACTAATGAAAAATGTTCCCAAAGGTTCACAAAATCATCTGATAAATGCAACAAACCCTTTAAAATTCATCTTCTATAAATTAAGCACCACAGAGGCAGAAGCATCACTAACAGCTTTTTAAGTAAGATGTTTGTGGTTAAAGGTACCAAGGAAGAAAAGAAAATCTTCCCCGAAATTACCAAATTTAAGTAATTTAATTAGATGAACATCCAGGGATAAAATAAAAATAAAAGGGGGCAACAAACTCCCCTATCTAGAAGTTAATGACACTCTCTGTATTCTTCCACCACATATTCAACTAACAAGGAGCTCTGGACAGGCGGGTAATTTTCTTTTCTATTCACAGAATTCAAGGTGAGTTGCTAATAACTTACAATAAGTTGCTTGCTTAAGATTAATGGTATTCAGGAAGGAGCATTATAATTTAGGCTTGTCAACCTCCAGAGAACAAATGGGCAAAGGGACATGATGGACTCAGGCTGCCAATGGTCCTCAATGCACCAGCTGGAAAAGAAAAGTCCACCAAGGTCAAATTTTCAGCCTTGGACTTCCTCTGAAATGCTAAGACAGTCTGAAAGGAAATGCAACCAACTCCCCTTGGATCCATGCTGTGAATTTCAAGGCTTTGAACAAAGCCCCTGCCCATCTCAGTGATTCTTGGCAAACAAGGTGACAAGGATTTCGGGAGCTCAGCTATGATCACTGCATGCCTGGAATCCTCTCTTAGCAGCACACTCAAGGCACCTCTGTCTGCAGATCCTTTTTCGGGGTTGCACACTTCAAGTAAGACCACTGGGAGTCAAATGTATTTTCAGTGGTCACTTGGTTGCCTCTCCACCTTCCTGGGAGGGCATCATATATCAATTGTCAAGAATGGGGACAAAGAGGGATCCTTAGGACAAAATCAGGTTTGTGTTTTTATTTGTTGGAAACCCCTTCCTTCCTCCATATATGGGGGCCAAGAAGCTTGAGTCAGAGGAAATGAAGCTGCCTCAGAATCACAAGAGCAGAGAGCCCCCAAGGAACTGTTCCTTGTCTAACTGCCCTATTGGATACTCTGCCACTCGCAGAGGATGTCAGACAGGATGGAAGCTCAGAATGAGCTGTTTCAGTGGTTGTCAACAGGAACAGTACTATCACCAACTCTCGGGAACAGTTAGAAATATTTGGTAGGAGGTGCTGTTTGGGGTTGTAACATTGTGGGAGAGGCCAATGGCATTTAGTGTGGACACACAAAGAATTGTCCCTCACAACCAGAAATTGTCCCTCCCCAAATGCCATTTAGGTTTCTGTTAAAGAAGACTGATCTCATTCATCCATCTTGTTTGACAGGAAAGAAAAATGAGATTCAGAAAAGGACAGCATCTTGCTCTAGTTCACCCAGCGAATTAAGAAGCAGAGCTGGGACTGAAATCCAGGTTTCTGGCTTCTTCTCTCCATTCTGCCTCAAGGAAAGGTAGAAGCAGTGGTAACAGAAGTGATGGATATTATTTACTGAGCCCTTACCAAGGCCCTAGGTTTAGTGCTTTGCACTTTACTTCACTGAATCCACACAAGGACCCTCAGAAGAACCTAAGTCACAGAGAGGTTAACTAACTTGTGCAGGGCCGCACATCCTAGAAGTGGCAGGCCTGGGGCTCTCACTGAGAGCCCTGTCCTGCTCAGGAGATGGGCATCCCCATGTACACCATACAGAGGCATGGCGGGCAGGACGCACCAAACCTTTTCACAAAGTACCCACCTCCAGGGAATGCAGCAAGGACTAGAAGGTTATCATACCTTCCCTTCCAGAACTTTCAAGTGACCTAAAAATTGATTCCAGAGGAAAAAATCCTTCCAAGGCTTAGGAGCTATCTGGACAAAAGCCAGATGCATGGATCTGAAGGAAACTGCAAAGTCAAGAAGGCAAAATGACAAAGGTAATTCCAATTGAATCCCCAGAAGGAGGAGAAGGTGGGTAGAAAACCCATTTCAGGGTGAGCTCCAACTGCTTGCTCAATGCGTTAAACCCTTGCCATGACAGGGAACTGCTTGTTCCACATTTCAGTAGTGTAAGGAGTATTCTGAAGGTTGAAAATTGCATGTGGAATCAATATGCTTACCAGACAGACATGTGGAGCTCCTGGAAAGACAAAAAGAAGGAGGGCAGGATATAAGGTCCCATAGAAAAGGCAGGGGATACCTGGGCCTCAGCTGACTCCCCTAACACAGCAAATGTGACATGAAGCATACTGCTCACCTGAGATCTTTGCTGATGGTGCTTCCTCTGCCAGGAATATCCTATTCCTGTCTCCCCAGTGTCTCATTATCCAGCTAACTCCTACTTGATGTTTAATCTCAACAAAGGGGTCATCTCCTTCCCTGACCTCCTGATTTGTTTAGGCATTCCACTGGGTGCTACCACAGCCCTCTGCACTGACCTTCATCCAGCAGCCTACCACACTATACTGCAATTGACTGTTCACTAGTCTTTTCTTCAAGAAGACCACGTGGTCTGTATGGGAAGGGGCAAAGCACTACCTGCAGAAACTGACATTATGCCTGATAGGCTGGATGTATAGATGCATTGACACTCCTCATCCTACCAGTCTCTGTTCACCTGTCACCCTAGGGACCACAGTGCCATGGCTCTCTCCTACCTATCTCTCATTTCAGTGGCAGGGGGGATCTTATGAAAAAACAAATTAGAGACTTCTATACAAGATGGCAGAGTAGATAAATGCTGCAGTCACCTTCTCCCACAACTACATCAAAATTACAACTAAACTACAGAACCATCACTGAGAATCTCTTGAAGTCTAGCTGAACAGAAGTTCTATAAATAAGGATATACAGAAGCCACATAAAGACTGGTAGGAGGGGCTGGTCCCACACCCACACGTGGCAGTTTAAAATCAGGAGAGCTAGCGAGGCTACTGAGATCTGCGCTGAAGAGTGAAGGGTCTCCGCCCCACACCACGTTCCACAGCCCAGAGTTCCAGTGCCAGGAAGTGAAGTTCCCACGACTTATGGCTGTGAAAAACAGTGGGGATTACAGCTGAGGAAATTGTGGCTAAATGAGACACAGGGCTGCTGGAATCCCAGGTATTCCTCTTAATGGGCCCAAACACCGATTTACTCACTGATGGACTCACTCTGAGCTGCAGCACTGGGCCATCAGTTCAAACAGCACCAGGGACACGTGGGAAGGAACTGAGTTGTCCGGCTTCAGGATGAGGAGGGCTGGATGGGGCAGCTTTCTCCCAGACAAAAGTGCTGGCAGAAGCCATTGATCTTTTGTTCAGCCATCGCCCCACCCAGCCTGTACATGCAAGCAGGCTCCAACTCTGAGTCTCCATCAACCTGGCTAACACCATTCATCTCGTCCTGGTGATTTCCAGAGACCATGCCCCACACAACTTTTGGGCCCACCCAAGCCACTTCCAGTGGCTTTTCCATACAAAAAAGCTAACTTAGCTTGTGCTGCAGATTTTCCTAAAATTTCTCAAGGGTTGACAAACCCCAAACAAACAGCATCTGGCCTCAGAATACCCTGCACCTCTTGCTAAGCAGCTTCAAGCCAGCACCAGAAGCAGCTGGCCTCAGTTTGTTTCTTAACCTCTCCCAGTCACCTCCAAGTCCAGCAAAAATGGCAGCCATCTGCAGATCACTTGGTAGCTCATGCCAGGTGGCCCCAGGCAGGGTACAGGCAACAGTTGACCTTGGTCTGCATCAGATCTCTCCCACACACTCATAAGAGGCCCCAGAATGAACACACCCAGTGGCCAGCTTCAGACTACACCAGAGCACTACTCAATGACCTTCACAAACAACATACCGAAAGGACAGACTCAGCAGGCAGCAGAGCCCCACTAAATGAATCCTGCTTCATGGAGTTAACCCCTGCACAACAGTTTCTCCAATATAGTCACAGCCAACCTCATAGCCAATCAGCCTGAGGGTCAATCCTTCCCATTAATGTCCCAACAGCAATCAAGGCTCAACTACAACAGTAGGGCACACACAACCCTCACAAGGGACACACCTGGAGTACCGGCTCTAATGATCAGGGAGACTGCACCACTAATAGGGCCCGACAGGACATCTATTAGGAGGCCACTCACCAAGACTGGGAGACATAGCAGCTCTACCAAATACATAGAAACAAACATGGGGAGGCAGCCAAAATGGGGAGACAAAGAAACATGTCCCTAATGAAAGAACAGGACAAAATTCCAGAAAAAGAACTAAACAAAATGGAGACAAGCAATCTACCAGATGCAGAGTTCAAAACATTGGATAAAACAATGCTCAATTAATTTAGGGGAAGAATAGATGAACTCTGTGAAAACTTTAACACAGAGATAAGAAACATAAAAATGGAAATAGAAAACATTAAAAAAAAGTCAGAAATGAAGAATACAATAACTGAAAGGAAGACTACATTAGAGGGAATCGACAATAGATTAGATGAAGTAGAGGATCAAATCAGTGATTTGGAAGATATGGTAGCAGAAAACACCCAATCAGAACAGCAAAAAGAAAAAAGAATCTAAGGAAAAATGAGGATAGTTTAAGGGGCCTCTGGGACAACATCAAGTGTACCAACATTTGCATCACTGGGGTACCAGAAGGAGAAGAGAGGGAGCAAGGAATTGAAAATCTATTTAAAGAAATAGTGATGGAAAACTTCCCCAACCTGGTGAAAGAAATACTAGACATACAAGCCCAAGAAGCACAGAGAGTCCCAAACAAGGTGAACCCAAACAAGCCCACACCAAGACACATCATAATTCAAATGCCAAAGGTTAAAGATAAAGAAACAATCTTAAAAGCAGCAAGAGAAAAGCAGCTAGTTACCTACAAGGGAACTCCCATAAGACTGTCAGTTGATTTCCCAACAGAAACTTTGCAGGCCAGAAGGGATTGACAGGAAATATTGAAAGCGATGAAAAGCAAAGAACTACAACCAAGACTACTCTACCCAGCAAGGCTATCATTTAGAATCGTAGGACAGATAATGAGATTCTCAGACAAGAAAAAGCTAAAGGAATTCATCACTACCAAACCATTATTACAAGAAATGTTAAAGGGAGGGGAGAGGGGAGAAGGAGGAAGGGAACAAGAAGAAGAAGAATCAAAAATATAAATAATAAATGGCAATAACTACATACCTATCAACAATTACTTTAAATCTAAGTGGATTAAATGTTCCAATCAAAAGACATAGGTTGGCTGAATGGATAAGAAAATAAGACCCATATATATGCCACCTATAACAGACATATTTCAGATGGAAAGACACACAGAGATTGAAATTAAAGGGATGGAAAAAGCTTTCATGTAAATGGAAACATACAAATAAAAATATCTGAAGTAGCAATACTTATATCAGACAAATAGACTTTAAAACAAAGGCTATAACAAGAGACAAAAAGGACCCAGCAATTCCATTTCTGGGTATTTATCTGAAGAAACCCAAAACACTAATTCAAAAAGTCATATAGATCCCTATGTCCATTGTAGCATTATTTACAATAGCCAAGATGTGGAAGCAACCTAAATGACCATCGGTAGACAACTGCATAAAGAAGATGTGGTACTTATATACAATGACTATTACTCTGCCATAAAAAAGAATGAAATCTTAACCATTTGTGACACCGTGGATGGGCCTAGAGAGTATTATGCTAAGTGAGATTAAGTCAGACAAAGACAAATACCATATGATTTCACTTCTTGAAGAATCAAACAACAAAATAAAACAAACACAGTAACAAACTCATAGACACAGAGAACATTTTGATGGTTGCCAGATGGAAAGGGGGCTTGGGGAATGGGTGAAAAACGGGAAGGGATTAAGAAGTACAAATTGATAGTTATAAAATTATCACAGAGCTGTAAAGTACAGTATAGGGAATATAGTCAATAATGTTGTAATAACTGTATGGTGTCAGATGGGTACTAGACTTATAGGGGTGATCACTTCATAAGTTATATAAATGCCTAATCACTATGTTGTACACCTGAAACTAATACAATATTGTATGCATTCGTAAACTATAATTGAAAAATAAAAAATATTTTAAAAAGAATGAAAAAGCAAATTAGATGGAATTACCCACTCAAAAACCTCCAATGGCTCTCAGGTAGTGTGATGCTTGTTCATAACTGTTTTCTATCCCTCCCTCTGAGAGGATTGCCACTCCCACCCCACTGACATCAGGCTTGCCATATGACTTACTTTGGCCAATGAAATGTGAGAAGTAACATGCTCAGTTCAAAGATGATGTTTTATGAGGTATCATGGATTCCACCATAGCTCTTTCCTTCTGCCACCAGGACAGCACTGTCCCAGAGAAGGGTGCCACCCTCAGCTTAGATCCTGGGATAAAGAGGACATGGAGCAGAGCCATAGTCAGCCCATGAAGGTCAGGTAGCCATGTGGGTCTTAGGTGAATGTTAGAAAGGTGGACTGCAGCCATTCTTTAGAGCTTCCTTTAAGATTTTCCTTCATAGTACTAATCACAATTAGTCACTGAGATTCGGTTGCTATTGCAACATAACCCAGCAAAAGCTGACTGTTCTCACTGCACTCAGTACAAGTCCACAATTATCACCACAGCCTGGTCCTACAACATCTGACCCTTTATGGCTTCTCCAACCTCATTTTCAACTACTCTTCTCACTTGTTCTGTTCCAGCCGTACTGGCCTTCTGGCCATTTCTCAAACATGCCAACAATATTTCTGCCTCAGACCTTAGACCTCTTCCCTCTGCCTAAAATGTACCTAACCAGTGAGGTCTTCTCTAACAGCCCTATCTAAAACAGCACCTCCCATTGTTCCTTATCCTTTTACCCTGTTTAGTTTTCTTTGTATTACTTATCACTACAATGACATTACATTTTATATTAAGCTTAACTATTTCTTCTCAGTTTCTACCACCAGCAGGTAAGCTCACGGTCAGAGAGACATCCCTCTTATTTATCCCTGAATCCCCATAGCTTAGGACAGAACCTGGCACACTGCAGGTGCTCAATAGATATTTATGGAATAATTCAATGCCTGACTGCCATACCCACTAGATCATAAGCTCCATGGGCGTAGCACCTGGGACCCTCTGTGTCATACTCTGTCATCTTTCCAAAGATGGCCACAACAATATATCCCATCCTACATATTCTTTTTAAAACCTTACCACTTCTGCGTCTTAAATTTGGGTGGACCTTTACTGACTCAACCAATATCGCCTAAGTGATGCCAAGAGACTTTTCAGACGAGGTCTTGAAGCACCATTCACTTCTTCCTTGTTCTCTTGGAACTCAACTGTCACATTATGAGGAAGTCCAAGCCATCTGACACAGAGAGACTATATGGAGAGGCCACATGAGGGCTCCAGCTGAGGTCCCAGTATAATCACGGGAATGAAGCTGCCCCCAGCTGACTCCAACCCCCAGCCACCAAGTCATCCCCAGTCTTCTGGTTTTCCCAGATGAGATCCCAGCAGAAACAAGTTACTCTGCTGGGTTCAAATTCCCAACCCCAGAATCCATGAGTATGACAAAGTGGTTGTTTTTCACCACCAAGTTTTTGGGGGTGTTGTTACTCAGCGATAGTAACTGAAATATCTCTGTGCCAAGCACATGAACCAAACCCACTCAGTAAACATGTATGAGTGACAGACTGGCTCTGGCCCCATGTCCTTGCCTTCAGATTGAAGCTAATTCTGTCTTTTGCCTTGTCTCCAACTAGTTCTGGAGAAGAGCACGGCCCTTGATCAGAGCCCCTCTCATGGATTTCTGGGGCTCCATACCCGTTAGAAATAACCATGACCATGAATGTGACCCAGATTACGAGCCCATTAACCTCTAAACACATGGCTAGGATGGTATAAAAACACGTGGTGGCTGCTCCCCAAGGAGCAATCACCACTGTCTTAATGTCGGGAAATGATAAGACTCAGAAACCCTAATCAGACTGGCTCTGGTTCAGCCTTTGCTAATTTCCTCAAGGAGCCTCTTGTCAGAAACAGGCTGGCAACCTCAGAATGATGCTTTTCATACCATGATATTCTACAGGTGGTGAGGTTGCTGCCTCAAAAAGCAACAATCATTTCTCATATAATAAAAATGGAAGGAAAAGCACAAACGTTTAAACTGTGTTTTAAGGTCCTAGAGCTGAAACTTTGTCATCAGTAGCTCTTTTATTCCCTTTTAAGCCTCAATTTGACCAGCATATGTGACATTCAGTTACTAATCCATGTGCAAAAGAAAAGGTAGGTTAACCTGGAAGCACATGTTTTTTTGTCAAATTAACAAAAGATACTTTAACTTGAATTGGTTAAGACCACTGTCTCCTTTGCTCCAATTTTCCTTCTGTCACACTCCTCTTCCCCGCAGGTAGAACTGGTGTGGCCAGGGGCCTGTAGGGATGTAGTGAAGAAGAAGTTCAGTTGGAGAGCTATTCAGTTTGGGGGTGGAGGGCTATATGTACGTCTTATCTCCATGTATAGTCAATGCTGGTTAGTAATGCTGGCAGAGCTGGCATTCCCACAAAGCTTTGGGGCCTCTTAAGGGAATAATCTTAACACTGCATGATACTGTCTTTCATATGCTTATTGAGCCCTTAACTTAATAGCTGGGTGTCCATGCTCCAGCACTTGCCAGCATGTGGCATTTTCCCACTGGTACCCAGGCGCCCTTTCCTAGTCCCATTGCCCGGGTCTGCCCCACCTGCCCACTGCCCTCAGTCCACACTGGATTTGCCTGCTGGACCTCATCATTGCTCACACTCTTCCTTCAGCTGACATGGTCTCATCCAATCACATTCTTCAGGCCATTCCATTTCTTACTCTTGTGGCACAAAATACTGATCTCAGTAAAAAAATAGCATAAAACTTATACAATGCCTGAAAAATAAGGACACCAATGACAAACTGGTTAATGAGTATCTTCAAGTCAAACAACATTTAAGATTGATCACTACACAGAAAATTTTCAATGCCCTAAATTCTCACAGATCATAGATGAGAGAAATTTGATAGGTGTTTTCCCAAATTTCACAACAAGCCTAAAAATATATATCAATACCAGTAACAAGTAGTAACACTGAAAGAAACTTTTCTAAACCATCAATAACAGAAGTCAAATTTCCATCATCCACTCTGCAGCTATAGTTCTCACCCAGTCCTTGCACAAAATACTAATAATGCCTGGGTCCTAGCAATTCTAATTTAATTGGCCCACAGAACATCCTGGGCTTCAGGATTCTTAATAATTTCCAAATTATTCTATTGGGCGTCCCATGTGGAGAGCCACTGCCAAAAAAGAATGAATCATCTTTCTATTCTCTCCACATAAAACGGTATTACAAAATTATCATCATATGAAGAGCAGATCAACAATCATTCAGCCAAAAACTGTATGAAAGAAAAAAAATCTCTTTTTCATTATAATCATAGAGCATGTCAGGCAGTTAATTAAAATAAAAAATAATAATTTTATGTTATTTTCTAAATTTTGTAATATTTGTGGTATGTTACATAAATGATACTTTTAACTGTTAAACAATGTGCTGTGATTTCTTTTCTAGTCATAATTTTGTGTTTTTTCATAAAGCATACTCCCCAAATTGTATAAGCTTGAGTCTTCCCGAGAAGAGCAATTTTTTATGTGTTGGTTTTCAAAACAGGTAGATTCCATGAGCCAAGTAAAACAAAGAACTTGGTAACAAAATCAAACTAGTCCCAAGAGGATTACATATAGAATCAACATGTATCAACATCAAGCCCATAAGAATTTGATGATTCTGTTGCATTTGCCTTCACATCCAGTATAAGCCTGATGCTCTACATGGGACATATAAGTGAGAAACGTGTTAATTTTTTCTTTACTTACTCCTTCCTCTACTGCTGAATATATTACAACCATGCAGAATATTATTTTTAAGATTTTGAGGCTTAAACTTTTTTCATTTAAACTGCATCCCCTATTACATAATCATTAAAAGGGACTCTTATGAAGGGTCAATAATAACACTGTGAACAATATAACGTCCGTGAGAAAGGACATAAAATTGTACATACCAAATGACTGCAACCACGTTTTAAAGAATCTGCACTGAGTAAGGAGAAAGTCTAGGGAAAAAAATGGCTACATTTTAACAGCAGTGATGTTTGGGTATAAAGATACAGAATTTTTTTCTTTTCTTTCTATATTTCTCCATTTTCCAAACTTTCATGAATGATCTTGGACTAGTTTAATGGTGACTGAATCAGCCAGTATCCCAATAGGAAACAGATGACACAGGCAAACTAGGATAATTTGAGAGGATTTGGTCCAGAGGGATGACTTAAAACAAAGGGCTTGACAGAGTTTCTATCATCTGAAACACTGCAGCTGCTATGCAGGGTGATCCGACACAATCCTCAGCGGCTTCTCCCAGCCGTGACTCACATCACGTCCACTGATATTCCATTGGCCAAAACAAACGTATGTGGCCATACTTAGCGTCAACAGATGGGAGGTGAGATTTCACAGGAACCCAGGGGGAGGACGAATGGAGTACTTGGGGATGTCACTAGTGACCATCACAGAGGAAGGACCCAGACAGCCTATTTCTTTTGCATTTATGCAAATGATGAGACTGACACAAAGCTCCAAGCAGCACAAGTTCCAGAAGTGCTTGCTGGGTGAACAAATGACAATCATTCCCCACTGACAGAGTGCCCTCTCTCCACTACCTCAAATAACGTAAAAGTGAGCACAGCAGTGACACCATGTGGGACCTCAATTCCACCCTCGAAAGGAACAACAGAAAAACCACCACCAACTCTGGAAAACTGAGCACAGCCATATGATTCCAAGAAGCCAGTTCTGCATCTACACTCTTGTTATTCAAGTGATTAGGTTTTCTGTAAAAAGGAAAAGTCGGTTTATCCTGGAGAGAAGATACACCACAGGCTTCTGCCTGGGATGGGCTGGCTGCAGAAAGCCCACCACACACTGTTCTAAATGCCGAAGATGAACCCCTTTTTTCCTGGCAAGCAGTGAACTCCGGCATATTGTTCAAAGACAGAATCGATACTAAAAACATTTTCCAGTTGGTCTGGAACAAAATTCCCACGGAAGGCATCTGAAATAAATATAGCTCACAAAAGAACCTAAATAACAGGTATGGGGATCTTCGTGGCTGCACCCAGGGTGACCTCATGGCTGCCACTGGAAAATACACCCCCTACAGAGACCAAGTAAAAGGCCACAGAAATAGCCAGGGAGCCCTAATACCATCCCAGCCCCATGCCAAAGAATCACAAAACTCTAAGGAGCCTAACTGCAGGAACCAGAGATTACAGACAACACAGCAGCAGGGACAATCTTCAGAACTTCCAGGAACCAGAGCTGCTCTGCCTCCCACCCTGGGTGGCAATTTTCTTTTGAAATAATGCAGCTCCCTTTAGAATATGTTGCTTTCCCCCCGCCCCCCAAAGAACTTCTGAATGTAATGGTTATAAGACAGTTGATCACTGAAAAGAGCCCCTGTGCAGAGAATGCCTCCTTTTCCTTCTTTCCATTCCCTCCCAAGTCACCTTCATCATTCCTCACTTGAAGAAGAAATCCCTCCAGCACACGGCCTAGGGAGCTCTGCCGACTTACAAAGCACTCAGACTTTGGTGAGTTTGTTAGATATCTATTGCTGCATAACAAGTCACCCCAAAACCTAGTGGGTTAAAACAGTAATGATCACTTCTTATCCCTCATGGTTTCTGTGGGTCAAGAATTGGGGAAAGGCTCAGATGAGCAGTTCTCACATGGGGGGATGCCATGAGATCTCAGCTGCGGGGGCCATCCCTTCAAGGATACACAAGGTTAGTTATATAATCACTTTCAAAGTGACTCACTCAGCTGGCTAGCAAGTCAGTGTTGGCTCTAGGTCAAGGGCCTCAGCTCCTCTCCACATGGGCCCCTAATGGCATGGTGACTGGCTACACCAGAGCAAGGGATCCTAGAGACCAAGACAGACACTGAGCCTCGGAAGTTACACATCATCACACCTGCCAGGAAGGGCCAGCCCTGATTCAACGTGGGAAACACCAATATAAGAGCATGAAGACCAGGAGGCAATGGCGGCCATCTTGGAGTCTGGCTGCCAGGGAGTCAAAGAGACGCACAATGAGACACTGTGGGTGTAGCAGATGCAATTGGTGACCTTCCAGCTGGGCAGGAAGTTGTGAGGACTGATCACTCCCAGGAGCAGCCCTCAAACAATGCCAGTAGGCATCAGTATATACATGCCCCAGCTCCCTCACGCATTGAGTGGGATAAATCCACAGTGTGTGTACTACACTGGTTTCCAGAGTCCCTCAGCAAATGACACTCCAGTTGCTCACAATGGTGACTGGCTTGATAAAGCACCCTTTATTGTCTGCTTTTTCATCCCTTTCTCACTTCCCCACTGCCCTCCTAGTGTTTCCTGGGTTTACCTTATAAATAAGCTATTTGCAATCAAATCACTAACTCAGGGTGTGCCGCTACGACCCAGTCCAGTGCAACAAGGAAACTGAAAAGTTTCCAGAATTCATGAAGCTTTCTTTGAGCCAGGGAGACATAACATATGTACATAAGTCTGGCTGCAGAGCCTCAAAGAATAAGCTATACATAAAGATTAGCAAGTATTAAGAGAATACTATGTTTGGCAAACCTCAGCCAGATCACATGAAAAACAGAGGTTTAGCAGGGTAACAATAAAAGTGACATTCTATGTATTTTTAAACTACAGTAAATGAAAGTTCGGGAAGGTATCTATTTTCAAAACAGATAAAATTTGTTCACATTGAATATTTGCTCCAGGAAGCAGCCCTGCTCCTAAATGACCTTCCTCAACTGCCCAAGTCACAGCTCTGATGCTAGAACCTACTAACAACACAGGTTTCCTGCAGACCAGGCATGACAGATGACTCAACATTAAATAACATTCATCCATACCATGAGGAAGTTTCCTCTTTACAACCTCAGATCTCAGCTTTTAATTCTTTTGCCCATGATAAGGGGTAAAAAAAAAAAAGAAAGAAAGAAACCTCAATGTTATATTCAAGGTGATCTCTAACAAACTACCCACGTGTTCCTTTTTATTTCCCGAAGTCCCTTGCCACTGAACTGAGACCAATTGGTTCAGGCCAATGGATTTGAGCAGAAGTTATGTGTGCCTCTTCCAAGCCAAGGCAGGGAGAGCCAGGGTACGTCCTCACCCTCTCTTCCCCTTCACAGCAACCAGACAGGCCTGTGATGTGACGGTGGAGACGGCTTGGACATGGTCCGCAGCCCTGAATGGAAATTTAAGACAGACAGTGGCCTGAAGGGTCATCTGCCTTCAGCAGGCTCTGTGTGAGTCCCAGGTAGAGCTTTACTGGAGTTAGCCATGAGAATCCAAGGTGTACTTATTATTGCAACATAGCTCAGCATAGTCTGACCACTAAAATCACCTCGCCGAAGTCCCGTTCTAAAAAAGAGATCAGACCTCAAGCAAAGAGCCTTTGGCAGGCAAAAATATCCAGCTAGATGTAATACGATTGTTTTGTTTTCATAGCAGTTACGTCCATTATGGCAGGTGATAATAGTTTGTTATTTATTTATAGTAATTCTACAAGGTTTCCATCTAAATAATTTTATAGAAGTTAGAAAAAAAGTCAACTCATAGAAAGATAGTCAATATTAGCTAAAACCATGAAGGGAAAACCAAATGACTGAAACGTAGGGAACATGGATGGCACCGACCTCAGAGCGGGAGAAAAAGTTCACAGTCATAGGTTCTTTTGTCGACACAACTAAACTGTACATCTGCGACAAGATCATGGATTTTTATTAATGTGGCTGCACAACCTAACTGTACATTCTCTCAAAATCGGATTGGACAAAACCTTATTTGGTGGCTGGGCATTACAGGAGAGAATGGTTAACAAGCCGAGAGTGGGGATCAAAGCAGAGGTACCTGGAGGCTGAAGCCTGTCCTGGAGACAGGCGTTCTGGGAGAGAAAAAATTAGATAGGCATATTGAGGTTGCAGCTGGGAAAACAATCATAATTTGGGGTGAAGGCAGAGTAAGGGGCACTCCTGTCACAGAATAGACTGCTTCAGCAAATGTGCTAGCAAGTAGCACAAAGGTTAAAGACACAGGTTCCTGAGCCCACGGGCTCTGGATTCGAATCTCATTTTGTCACTTGATTTTAAGCAAGTTACTGAATCTTCCTGCACTTGGTTCTCATTCGTAAAACAGAAAGAATAAGAGTGCTTCCCTAGTCAGGTTATCGGCAACAGTACGTGAGTTATTGCACGCAAGTGCTTAGATTATGTACCGATACAGTCATATACTGATACAAATCTCAGTATCTTGTAGCTAAAAAGCGAGGACTGGGTCTAAAATTAAGTATTTGGTTGTTGTAGTCTACGACATTATTTAGTCTCTAATTCTTCATTGGCTGAATCACTCAAAATGGCAGCTCTGAAAGGGTTTAGACTGTGTTTCACTTTATCGTAAGGATTAGTCACCAGCCAAATACTAGCAGAAAAGGTTAAGTGTTGTTCTACAAAAGTTTTTTAGGCTGCAAGTAACAACCCAATAATAAGTAACAAAATTAATTTACTGGGTTGGAACTACCATTTTTTTAAAATAAATAGAATAAAAATAGTGCAATGGGCATATAAGAAAAAGTAATTGCTACACACACACACACACTCACACACACACCAGTTTTCCATGTAAATATATTTCTTATTGTGGGCCATAACAAAACTTTCAAAAAATGGACTGTATCCCCTTTAAGGTTTCTCTACATTAGTCATTATATATTTATTCCTTTAGTTAGCATCTATCCAACCAGGACCGCCGCCCCCAACTAAATTGCTTAAGGCCACGTTTGTCTTGTTCCTCATTCATTAACAACGGCACCATCACAGTGCCTGACACTCGGCAGATATTCAACAATATTGAATAAATGAGATTTAACTCATCCCACAAGCCCTTCAAACCTAGAGTCTACCCATTTCTCAGCATACTTATTTTGATTCCAAATACACACACACACACACACACACACACACACACACACACACAGGCATTTCCCCTTTCCTGTTTTCTTCCACTGTCTTGAATTCAGGTAAGCCACTGGCAATAATGTGTTGCTCTGGCAAGTGCAGTAGTTAGTGATATGTGAGCCTCACCTTCCCGGGGAGAACACTGTCCTCTGCTTATAGATGTGGACACTAAGGCCCAGAATAGTGACTAACCAGCACAAGGTCACAGAGCACTCATCATCTCTATAACCCTATACGCCCTGCCCTGAACAGGCTACGGGTACACAATACAGAGGAACCGCCTGTATTCTCCTCCAAAAGGAGCCTGGGCTCTCCGTGGACCTGTGGCCCACTTACATAATATAATGAGCCCATGAGGGACCTGAGTGCGATGAAGTTCTCCTAAGACCCTGAGTTCCAGGCGACATCACTTATGTCACCTATATGGGCCAACTTAGATAAAGCTCCTTCTCAGGGGACCTCTTTGCTTCCTGGCAGTTTGTGAAACAGGATGGGATGCTTCAGCAATCTACTCACAATAAATAAGCACCAACTCATACAACCACATTTTTTCTTTTCTCACACTTAGAGAGAAATTCTTCTAGTATTAAAAAGATCAATCACAGGCTACACTTAAAAATATCTATAAATGTCTCTTTAAAATAGTTTTCCCATGTGTTTTTGTTCTATAAACACTATTAAAAATTAAGAAGGAGAGACAGGACAATTACATTCCGTGGTATCATTTTACCTCTGCCTCTCTCCTCGCTGGGGCCTTGAGTGACTCACTTCTTTCTAGGTTTGTCATCTGCCAGCCCATAGTTCCCTAGGCCACACTGTGGACAGATGACCAACCTCTAAGAAACATTTATTTATTCCTTAAAAAATATTGAGGTACCTACTATGGGCTAGACCGTGTGAGACTGGGGTTCACATGCATTTAAATAAAACAGGTTTTGATAAGAAGCCAAATACTAATGGATTTTTTTAAGTGAGCACCATTTTAAAGTCCTATCAAATAAAAAATGCAGCTTTTAAAGAAACAGGCACAAGCTCAATGGCCAAAGCACCCCAGGTGTGACATTTAGCATAAACTCAGCCACAAAACAATGTCTCTCTCCTGAGATGAGAATGTTTCATTTAACGTCATTTCCTGTAAGTATGGAATATTAGCCACTACATGTTGGCGTCAGGCCACATGGGGAACAGAGTTGAAGCAGAGGGTCCCTGCACTCCAGGAGCTCAGTATCCTGAGAGAAATGCCAAGAGCATATATAACCAAATGCAAAGCAAACTTGAACCAACACTCTAGAGAGCCTGTGAGAATGGTGTAGACAAATCCTACAGAAGCACCGTAGTAATCTATTCACTCATCTATCCACACATCTGTCCTTCCAATCATCAGTCTGTCCATCCATTCATCCACCCAACCAATCCTCCATTCACCCATCCCTCCATCTATCCATCTACCCAATCATCCATCTATCCATCTATCTATTCAGTTCTTCACCCAACCATCCATTTATCCACCCCTCTATTCATCCCTGCCTTCCTTTTTCCCTCCCTCTCTCCATACACCCTTCCGTCCATCCATCTATCCATTTATCCATCCATCCATCCATCCATCCATCCATCCATCCATCCATCCATCCATCCATTCATCCAATCCATTCATTCATCCATGCATTCACCCATCCCTCTATTTCTCCCTCCCTCCATCCACTTATCCCTCCATCCATAACGTATTAAGTGCCAATTCTGCAGCTACTTCAACACCTATCTCCTTAGAATACTCCCCAATCCTGAATGAATTACAATTATCACTTTTTTTATTCGTCTATAATGCTTTTGTTTTAATATGACTCATATCTCTCCCTAATAAATGAGACCATAGCTCTACCTTATAGAGGAATTTAGTAATTACAATAATAGAAATGATGTTAACGTTTATTGAGAATTTACTACGTCCCAGATCATTTGGTGAACCCTCATAACAGCTCCCAAAGACACCAGAATCACCCCCAGCTTCGACCCTACAGGCACACTATGTTGAAGAAGCAAGACCAGAATGGGGTGCCCAGGCCTGTTCAGACCCTGCCCATGTTCACGGGAGAGGGAAGCGGGCTGAGAAAGGAGGCCTGGGTTTCATTCACTCCCAGTCTCCTGCCCCTGAATAAGACTATCCCATCTGCCTTTCATTTTCATTATATTTTTCCTTTAAAATCCTCAGAGCATTTCCCAAAAGCTTCCACCTTCGATAGCTTAAGTAGAAACTAAAAGAGAAAAACTAGAAAATGACAAATTTAGTTCCCAACAGGCAAGCTGCATCTTAACACCTTTTCATCCTTTAGTTTTGTTTTTTCTCCCCTGGGATTACCAAAAGTCCTTTTTTTCTTTTCCCCTACATAGAGAAGCAGACCCTCAAAACTTAACTTTTCCAGAGAAGGTCAAATCTGCTTCTGTTCTTTGTGTATTTGTATGTGTCTCCACACATGCATGAGAGAGAGGGAGAGATTGAGAGAGAGATACCTTCAGGAGAGGCCCTCTGTTACTAAAATAACATGAAGTGCATTACCCATTCATGAGCCAAACACAAATCAATGTCCCCTTACGGACTTCCGGTAAACCACAGAGCACCAGCAGGTCCACTAGGACGTCCGGTGGGCACCCACAACTGGACATGTCTGGAACTAAGCCTGTCATGCTCACCCTACAAACTACTCCTCTTCTTGTATTCCTCGTTTGACTCATGAGACGACCCAATCACTGAAGGCTCTGTCCTGGGCCTCTCTCTAGCCTTCCTCCAGCCACGTCCTTCTCAAAAGGGAAAAGGGTCTTTTAGCCCAAGGGGACATGCCCATCCTGCACCAATACTCTTCCTTCCTACACTTCCCCCTGGTACCTGGGATCCTGAAATTCCCTGTCCAAATGCCTACCCCAAGCCTGCTGCCAGTACCTGTGTGGGCCCCTTCCCAGGTGGTCCTCCTGGAGGAAGGCAACACTGCCAACATGTGCAGCCCTAGGCCCAGCACGGCCGACAGGTGGTTGGTTGAGGAAAGCGGTGTGAACGTAGCACAGATGTGTGGGCTGGGGAATCCACACACTGTGTGTGTAAAACCTCTCACGGTTCCAGTCAGTGACGGGGTGGGTGCAGAGAGAAAGCAGTCAGGCCACAGGCTGGGAGTCTCCATTTTTGCTCCATCCCTGAGCCCACAAATGTTAGAGACAGGCCTGAATTCTCCGTCCAAAATATCTCCTGGATACCCATTCTGCAGTTCTCATTACCCTGAGCTAAAACATCCATCACTAGACTTCCTGGCTCCTCCCAGGCTCCCCCATCTCTTCCTATGATCTGTACTGGTGAGTTGTCCGAAAGCACAAAACTAACCAGCTACTGCCCTCATCCTCCACCCAACCCATGGTTAAAGCCTCCTACTTGGCATGGAAGCAAGTCCACTTGTCCCCTGGCTCCTGCCCACCTCACCAGCTCCGTCTCCTTCTCCTCTGCATCCACATGCAGGGCTCAGACTACAGCAGACTCCGTGCCCTCCCCACCCCCTGCAAACATGGTAGTACCAGGTTGCCCCCAGCCTAGGTTACAATCTCTACTAGGCAAGCCCAGCCAAGTCCTGGTTGGTTCAACAGTCACCTCCTTCTGGAGGTTTCCTGCACCCCCGGGCCTCCCAGAAAGATTTAACCTGGTGGCTCCTCTCTCTGGGGCTGCCGTCTGTACTGGAGGCGTTTCTGAGTGTTGATTTTGTGTCTTGCCGTCCCACTGCACCGTGAGCCCCTGGTGTGGTCTCTGTCCTAACCCTGCGTGTGGCACATGGCAGGGCAGTGGCAATGGAGGAAACAACAGGTGGGGCTGACAGTCCCTGGCCACCTCAAGGATCACATCTGGATATCGTAGAAACCAGGCGTAGAAAAACCTTCCAATCCTAACTGTTCCTGAAACCTTTAGAAAAGCTCGCCTTGGCTCCCAAGCAGACTGCCAAGCGGGGTAATAAAAGCAAAGTCTACTATAGTGCCCACCACGTGCCAGGAGGTACCTATATTAACAATGTAATGCTCCCAAAACTCTTACAATTATCCCCTTTTATGGATGAGGAAACAGAGGCATCGAGAGATTATGTAAATTGCCCAAGATCACTCAGAGTATGAAAAAGTCAGGGTCTGACCCAGGCAGTTGGCCCCCAAGTTGTCTTTTCTACTATGCAACACCACTGATAGTAGCAGAGAAGGATAAAGCAAAAAACAAACAAACAAACAAAGGTATGTTTTGGTCCCTCTCTTACCAGAGCTTAGTGGGCGATTGTCTAAGCAAGGGCGCCCCTGATATGTTTCACCTGCTATCTCCACATAAACCAAATGCTGTTTTATTTTCTCTCTTTTTTTTTATTTTTTAATTTATTGGGGTGACAATTGTTAGTAAAATTACATAGATTTCAGGTGTGCAATTCTGTATCACATCATCCATAAATCACACTGTGTGTTCACCACCCAGAGTCAGCTCCCCTTCCATCACCATACATTTGATCCCCCTCACCCTCATCCCCCACCCCCCAACCCCCTTACCCTCTGGTAACCACCAAATTACGTTCCCCAGATTAATTTTCAAACCCGTGGCCATCCTGTGGTCACCGACTGCCCTCCAATCCCCTCACCCTCCCCCCCACCCCCTACCCCTCCCGCCCATCTAGCAACCCTCAGTTTTCCCTCATTGTCTCCAAAACTGTTTCTGATTAGTTCATTCACTTATTCTTTTCTTTAGAATCCACAAATAAGTGAGACAAATGCTGGTTTTTAAACACAGAAGAGTTAAGGGTTCCATTCTGCCAAGCACTATGGCAACTGCCTTAATACACTAGTTCCTGACTCCTAACACTGAGGCTACTCATGTCCCCATTTTACAGGTGGAGACACTAAGGCCCTGAAGAGTGAAGCCACATGCCCAAGTGACAGAGCCAGTAAACAACGCAGGGGGACTCACAGCTGTCCCCTCATCCCGGCTCTTACTCTGACATTTATTTTTGACCTTTACTGGTACCATAGTTGTGCACTGGTTCTCTTGGAAAAGTACAGATTTTGGATGCATAAAGGACTAATTAGAAATCAAATTATATTATTAGTGTCAGTCACTAAAAGGGGAAATTTCTCCTTCTTCCCTGAACCTGCAATGCAGGCAAGAAAAGGCCATGAGTGATGCAGAGACTCAGCCTTGGCCCTGGCTGCGACAGGCAGGGAAGGTCCAGCCCCAGCGGGAGGAGCCAGAGCAGCCCCGGGCTCTGTCCACCGCTACAAAGGAGCCCAGCTGCAGCCTCGGCATCTGACTCTTGCTGCCACCCTGTGACGAACTGCAGCAATCGCAGGCGGGGAACGTGGGGCCAATCAGAGGAGTCCAGGAGAGAGCGGCCCCCAACACTTATCCTTTCCCCCTCCACCGAGAATCCTTTAGGGTCTCCCGGAGAGACTTCCAGGTTCTGGCTGCTCAGAAAGACCCATGGGTGGGACATTACCTGGCCCCGGGGGAAGCATTCCAGCTGTGGGTGGGAAAGCCATGGGGCCAGCTGGGTGTGGGGGCCAAGAAAGACAAGGATGACAGGCCCCAGGGAAGCCCTCCCCTCCTTTGCTGGGGTACCCAGGCTCAAGTGCCCTCCAAGGAGCAATGTCTCAAGACTCCAGGGCAGGCTCTTGGGTGCAGAGCTAGATGCCATCACGGGGACCTTGGAGACAGGCATCCCAGAAGCTGCCCCCATCTTATGGGGGACTGGGGGCGGTGAAGAGGCTCCATCACCCTATTGGGGGAGGTGGTGGACACAGAGGACGCCACTCCTGCTGGGGCTGGACCTTTTTGGAAGCGGAGTTCTCCACACTCTTTCCTAAACATACTCTGCAATGTGGGCTTATTTTGCACAGTGAGATGAATCACTTTGTTTACTTTCTTTACTCTGTACTTACCAGAGGGGGGAGCCCAGAGCCCTCAAGGACAGAGAAAGACCTTGGGTGTAGACCCAGCATGGAATAGCAAGAGGCTGCAGTCAGACCTTTGAAGTCAGACAGATCCGAGTACAAATCTGCCCTGCAGGGTGTTCCCTGTGTGGCCTGGGCCAGCCAGCTGCCCTCCCTAAGCACAGCTCCTGGTCTGTGCCATGGGGATTATCACACCTGCTCCCTGGGCCCTCAGGAGGATTAAATGAGAACGTGTGAGTCCTTCTACGCAGTGGTGAGCAATTAATTACAGGCTCCGACATCATTTGCTGTTATCTTAATTCCTGCATCTCCTCAAATTCCTCACACTCCAGGTTCAAGCTAATGGAGTTACCCTCTTACCTCAGCCTCTCCAGAGTCACTGACTGACTGTAGGACCGTGAGTAAGCTACTTGGCTTCTCGTGCCTCAGTTGACCCATCTGTAATACAGGCAAAATAGGAGCACGGATATCTCAGAGGGAGGTGGGGAGGCGTCAATCAAACAATGTAAGTTCAGGGCAGACACACTGCTTGCCCAGAGGAAACTATCAATAAACGTGACTTCTGATGGAGGATGCTGCCCCCTCTGAAATGCCTGGTGCTGCACAGGGGAACAGGGAGGAGGATGCAAGCTGGGACCCCTCTGACAAAAGTGGGAAGAGAGCCCCAAGCCAGGCCTCCTCAAGCGCTCCTTGTCAGAATTCCTCTACAGGGAAAATGGGGCAAGGTCCGTGTCTGCTCCAAGGGGACTCCCACCGAGTTAACGACAGGGTTCTCGATTTGTTCTCAGCAGGAGAAAGGAGAACTGTCTCCCAGCTAAGCTATAAACTGTCTCAGCCGGATTTCCCTCAACAAGAGAAAAGAGATTTACTTAACACAAAAGAACAGCAGAACATCAGTGGGAAGAGATACTAGTCAAAAGCTGATCCTAGCGGCAAAGGGCATCCTTCACTTGGAGGGGACCAGTGGGTGGAAATCAAAGAAAGGGTCCGGTCTGGCTTTGCACAGTAGGTCTCCTGCTCTCTGATTTCTGCTGCACGATCTACGGCAGCAGTGTGAAAACCGACCAAGTACTCTGAATGGTGAGCCTTGCTGGGTCCAGCTTGCAGGTAAGGTGAGGGCTCTGACCATGTTTTGGGGCCACCTCCAAATCTCCCCACAGGGCAAAGTGGCCACACAAGTCTCTAAGCAGGGCTGCAGAGCTGGAGGACCACTATCAGGGTCTCAGGTCCCCAGGGCAGCTTCCAAAGCACCACCTTTAGTCACTTCATCCCCATAGCAACCCCATTCTGAGCAGGTGCAACCAGCATCTTATTTCTTGAGATAAGGGAAACAAGACTCAGAGACTTGGTGACAGATACCACCTTCTGTGGCTGTTCCTTGGGGCCCTGTTGGATGTATGGAGGGCACTGTGGTACATGTAGCTGACTCACTGAAGGGACTCTATCATCACCTGGCCACACCAGGCCATTCTTCTTCTCTCCACAGCCACATGGCAGCACACAACAGAAGCATGCACTAACCACTGTGTCCTCCAGCCTCACTCTCTCTGCCTCACAGAGAAGTCTAGTCTCTTCCCTCGTGTCCTATTGTTCTGTTCTGTCCAGACCTTCCCCAAAGAGCCCCTGGGACACTTAGTGGCAGAACCAGGCTCTGCTGTTTCCGATTACCCAGCATTCAGAAAGCACCTGGAATTGGGCCTCTTCTTTCTTATACATTTCAGTGGCATGAAATGGATAAGTGGACACTGCCGTGAAAGAAAAAATGCAATTCTTTCCAGTGTCTAGAGCCCGTGTTTTTCAAGCTAGTAGTAAACAGCTTCTAGTTTGGCACCCAGATTCCAGAAGTCCATGTATAAGCATTGTGGGTGCTTTTCTTATCAAAATACAGCCCTTGACATGTGCGCAGTGCAAGCGGCGTCTGTAAATATCGCCATTTACTCTTAAGTTTAGACTCCGCTACGTAAATGGCAACACACCGCGATATTTTATAATTAGTCGTCGTTAATTCCTATTATTACTGTTACCCGTTATTTATTTGACTGCTAAAACAACTGCATTTGGGAGACTAAGGAGGCAGCTTGCACTCCCCCAGGCAACACTTAGATCATGGTTTATCTTTTTAAAGCCTGTCTTCTAGGACTCTTCTGAGGACCCTGTACACTGATATAGGACGCCTGACACCCTAAGACCTCTCTCTAAACTACACAGAGTAGCTAAAACACACAACTGATCTCTAGAATATTTTAAAGCTCTGTTCATATGAGGAGTAGTAGCTTTTAAAGTGAAGTCAATTCCTATAGCCCTAAAGGCTGAATTGTAGAATAAATAGTAAGAAAAGAACTTTTGCCATTATCGAGCCTTTCCTGTGTGTTCAATGCTACATACTTGGCATATATTATTTCACTTACTCCTCATAACCACTCCATCAGTAGGTATTATTTTTCTCTTAGGAAACTACAACCCAGGATTAACTTGTTCAAGTCCACACGTCGACTAAGCTGCAGAACCAAGATTTGAACCGGGGTACGCCTGCGACACAGCCTCTCCTTAAGCCCCGTGTCAATTGTCTAGCACGTGGAAGGAAAGGTAAGTTTAGTCCAACCATTGCTGCCTGGTCTCCCAGGTAAGCCTATGCCACGGAATGGATCTGGATGCCATGGGGGAGAAACAACGAGGGCAAATGAGCACACGTGTCCCCGGCAGCAAGAAAGGAGAGCGCTAGCAAAGCTCCCAGGTTTTGGCACAGTGACTCGCCCTGTGAGGATGGCTCTGAGGGATATAACCAGGAATTCTGGAACATTCTCAGAGAGAGAGATGGTCACTGAAGCTTTGTTGACACTGGGGGAAAACCTGGGCATCGACGTTTGTATCCGACATTGAGGAAGGTGACATACGTTACAGCACATCCACACGGACAACAAATCATTCTGAAGAATACCAAATGATAAGGGGACATGTTCATGCCAGAAAGTTAGGGGGAAAAGGCGAAATAACTTTATGTCTACGGTCTGATTCCAATTTTAAGCAGCCTGAAAGAATTTTAATGTGGTTATTCTTGCATTGTAAGATTAGGAATAATTTTTTCCTTATTGTATCATTTAATACTTTCCAATTTTTCAAAGAATAGGGTGAATTTTTGTTTCATAGGAAAAAGAAATATTTTAAGTGGTCCCTGTCCAAATCCATTCTAAATGTCTTTGCATTATAAAATAGTTGGTACAATATGATCCCATTTATGTAAAATAACATATATACATAGTAAATATATATGTATAATATATACATAAATGTATTCAAAGGAAAACAGACTGAAGAAATCCACCAAAATATTACGTGATCAGGCCAGAATAGCAGTTGTTTTTATTTGCTTTTTATCTGTATTTCCAAAAATGTCCATATTAAAAGACACCACTTGGCAGATTAAAATGCTATAGTTTATCACAGCTGTTACTTCATCCAGCATCTATGCTTAAACACTGCAGTGAAAGGAAATTCTTGTCTCCGGCACCTTTGGAAGCCCGTGTGGTCACACACAGAATTTGTGCCTGTAACAGTGAACTCAGCATTTCTGCTGAGGAAAGTCACCTACCCCACCACTTGGGCCACTCTAGGGACTTCTTCAGTCCTGGGAAGCAAAGCAACTAGAGAAAAAGAATCTGGTCAGAGCCCAGCAGGGCTGCTGCATGACCAAGGCAGGCCTCAACCTCGCTCCCTCCTTCCTGTGATGGGAACAAATCCTGGAGCACAGAGATCGAGTCATGACCCCGCCTGTCGTGGTACCTGGAGGACTGGTGTTGGCGAGTAACTCCTGCATCACTCAGGGTGGCTGTACTTGTGCACATTCTCAGACAGGGATGTGTTGCACCCATCACTGACTAGCAGTCACTTCACATGCACAGCTTGACAAAGGAAGGAAGAGTGGAGCGGTGGTCACAGACGCTGGCATCACAATGCCTGAGCCGGAATCCTGGCTCTCTCACTTCCTCGCCACGGGACACTGGGAAAGTTAATCAACAGTCCCTATGCCTCAGTTTCATCATCAGTTAAATATGGATAATAACAGAGAAGCTTGCTCTCAGGGCTATGGCGAGGATTAAATGAGCTAACATGTATTAGGTGTTTTGAATGCCGTCTGGCCCGTAATAAAGGTTCAACGAGCACCAGTGTGTTGCTGTTCTCATCGTCGTCATCGTCGTTGCCATCATGGTCATCATCGTCATCCAGACAACAAAAATGAGAAAGACAGGATGGCTTCAAAAAGCTTGTGCGGCTGAGGGGAAGACCTAATGAGACTACCACGGTAATTAGAAACCAAGGTCAGCTATGAGGACCGTGAGGGAGGTACAAAAGGAAAAAGATGACAGAAATTGGACAAGGCTTCCCAAGGGCAACAGTACCTGAGGGCCCAGCACTGAGCACCAGCCTAGTAGAAGCTCCAAGCAGTTTGCTGAGAATTCGGCGTGAAGACTGAAAATTCTACAGCCATCGCTAGAGACGGGGGGGGGGGGGGGGGGGGGGGGGGGGGGCAGTTTAGGGCAGCGGACGCAAGAGAAGCAAAGGCTGAGAAGAAACTGTGAGTTTTGGGACCCAGAACTCATGCAAGGAGCTGAAGAATGGTCCCAGGTGGGGCAGCGAGGGTGGAGTTGGGCCACGATGAGTGAGGAAGCATCACAAAGGACCCAGGGTCTCTTCTTCCAGCTCTCTGTCACATTAATTCCTGCCATCCCCTGGGTCTCAGCTGAAGCTCATCACCTCTGCAAAGCCTCCTGTGACCCTGTGCCAGAGCAGGTCACCACAGGGAGACTTGCATAACTAAGTCTAATTCTTGGAGAAATGCCTGATTCTTGCTCTAGGTTGCAAACTCCATGAAGGTGTGGACTGTGTGTTATTTTGCTTGTCTGTGTACCCCAAAGCCAGCACAACACCTGAGACAGAGCAGCAAGATACAAAAATGTTTGTTGAATGATGAATGAATGAATGAGTGAATGAATGAATGAATGAATGAATGAATGATAAATGAAAGAAATTATCAAATTTACACTGTTTTCTCATGTTCCTGCCAGGGACCAGCCAACGTCTGAGGCAATGATATTCCCTCTGGAGATGTTCCCCACCTCCTTCCTCCACACAAAATGGAGAAATGTAAAAGAAATGTGTTATTGATATATTTTGACATCCTGGACTAAAACCTGCTACACAAGAAGCAAAGTATTAATAGCCATCATCTCTCAAGTCTATACTACACTATTCAAGGGCTTAATTCAAGGACTTTTTAGAAGAGAACAGAAAGTGCTCTTCTTCACACTTCAGCCCCTCTGCCACCCCTTGTCTTCCTGACTTAACCCATCAGTCTCACCCACAAAACAAACCTGAGAAAGAGGATAAACAGCGAGGCTCCTCAGCCCATTGCAATTGGAGTCTGCGGGGTTTTGCAGTGAGCCAGGAGGTTTAAATCACCATTGCAACGCACAAGAGAAAGATGACACATACACATGTCGCTTAGTGGGAAAAGCTCTCATTCACCAAGTCCCAGAAAAAGCACCTTGAACAGAGCCTTGATGGGGATGGGATATTTCAACATCCTGGTGGGACTTTGCAGTTAATTGAGAACATAAGAGCTTTTAGGGAGCTTTTTTCCAAAAGAAAGGGAACCAGTCTGTCATTCCACCCCAAAATGAAAATTGACCAAATCTTCAGTTTCCAAACAACCATAATGCTACATCTAACATGACCCACCTTCTCGGGATGCCATCCTGGAAAGTACACGCATGCACGCGTGAGGGACCTGGGAGCTCTGTGGAGTGCAGGCCCAGGGAGAAGCAGTGTCGGAGCCAGAGCCAGGATATGAACCCCGGACTCCCAGGCAGGAGCCTGCCCTCTCTAGCCTTGTGTCCCCCGGTCCAGCCACACACACACACACACACACACACACACACACACACTTCACTTTCAGATCACAGGGGACAGATGGTGTTCTTCCCAGGAACTTAGGTAACACCAAAGAGAGGAGCCAACAAGCCCCCATTAGCTGATGGTTGTGGCTGAGGACAGAGAAGAACTGGCGTGAATCTCTGTTTTGTCCTTTATGATCTGGCCGACTTCTCTTCGCCTCAGTTTTCTCAGCCTCTAAACTTCATTCATTGCTGCACTCACTCGTTCGTTTATGTCATGAACATTTACTGGCAGAGCCTATTACAGGAGCCAAAAACAAAGCAATGAGCAAGCGAAAGATCTTGCTCTGGGGAGCTGACATCTTCTGGATATGGCAATACCACTGAACCTGAAGGGTGGGTGTAGAACTCAACGATGGTAAGAATTAAGATGGTTGCTGCCATTCATTGAATTCCTATGACTGCCAGATACTGAGCTAAATTCCATATTCATGATCTAATTTCATCTTCACAACAGTCCAAAGAGATAGAGATCACTTAAGTAGGAGGAAAATGTTAAATAAGAAGCTAAGTAGCTCGTTATACCACTCAGAGGTGGAGCCAGGATTCGAACCCATGGCCAGTTTGCAGTGCCATGATCTTAACCCTCAGCTCCACTGCTTATATCTGGCCCAAGGAGCTAGTGTTCCTGGGGTGTGCAAGTCCCCTTTCCTGAGTTCCACCTCCCCCAAGAGACTTCAGCTCTTTCCTGGCTCCAGCCAGAAAAGAACACAGCACATTTGTTGAATGAATGCTGGCTTTTTTTTTTTAATTTGGCAGTTTAAAGCAATTAACATGATTTAGTCAGGGATGTTATTAAGTCAACATTCAAGGAAGGGTGGATCAGGGGAAATGAATATATCAGGTTATATAAATACCAATTTACTCGCTGTCTAAAATATCACAGAACTTCATCACATGTCAAATATTTTAGTCTCTTTTATTTTTGCCTTTTATATTCGAAGATGACTCCATTCCCTGACATAACTTAAGAACAAGCCTGTGGTACAAAGATTCCTGGGAAATAACATCAGCAAAAAATGTAAAGGGGAGCTTACCGAGATGGGATGTCACTTCTGCCTCCTCCAACAATGGTGCTATCCTGTTTTCTCTTGGCCATTTTGCTAAGTCCGCCTTGCCTCTCACAGTGTTTTCTCTATGTGAGTCATTGCCCCAACCAGATTCCTGAGGAAGGGCCCGTAGGATCTGCATTCCTCCCTCTACTCCCGGCACCTGGTTCCGGGAGCAGGTGCCAGGTGTAGACAGAGGCAGGGCAACAGATACTGGTAAGATGGATGGACACTGGCACTAAATGGAAAAAGTGCCACCCATCTCATAGTGGGACTGACGGGAAATGAGGCAGGATCTGCCGTCTTCTGGACCATGCTGGGTCTCAGCACTGAGGGACCTGGGAGTTCTGTGGAGTGCAGGCCCAGGGAGAAGCAGTGTCGGAGCCAGAGACAGGATGTGGACCCCGGACTCCCAGGCAGGAGCCTGCCCTCTCTAGCCTTGTGTCCCCCGGTCCAGCCATATCATGCCCAAACAACCAAAAAACAAAATAAAAACCAGGAAACCAAGTTCAGCAAACCCAGATCCAGATGTGGAAAAATACATTCTTGAGAGGAGGTGGGATAACCAAATTAATATTTAAAAAAACCAAATAGGAATATAACAGTCATATTCGCATCTGGGGGTGGTGTTCCTCCGTCTGGCTCTTCCATCACTAGCTTCGTCATCTTGGGCCCAGTTTTCCTCAAATGCAACACGAACATGGACTACTACTCCTGGGCTAGTTGTGAGGATTAAATGAAAGGATCTCTTCACGCACTCGCTCATTCACCAAACACTCATGAGGCATCTCTTCGGGCCAGGTCCTGGGCATGCCAATAAGAACCGAACCAGACATTGCTCCTGGCCTCAGAAAGATGACCCAGGTCAGAGAAGGAGAGGAGAAAACAAATAACTGCCCAGCAGGTACAATACCAAACACCAGACACAGTGGACGCACTAAGAGGAGGTGACCAACATAACATAGATGCAAAACCTCTCTGTAAATTCCATAAGTGCCAAATAAAATATCGGATGTTTTGAAGACCACTGCTCACCCTAGCTTCCCAAACTTCCCTTTTTCAGTCTCCTCCCTTTCTCTCATACTTCCTCCCACCGCTCCCCAGATTGCCTCTAACTGGGCTTTCCACATAGCGGCCAAGTGTTAACACTTGGGACCAACTCAGATGGCTGCTGTTGACAGAAAGAGGCAAATACAAACACAGGTAAGAGTACAGGGTCACAGTCAGACAGCCCTGAGTTCAAGACCCAATGTCACCATTTATTAGGTATGTGACTTTGGGTAAGTCACATCACCTCCCTGAACCTAAGTGTCCTCATCCACAAAATGGGACCATCAGGACACTTACTTCATGGGATTCTTGAAAAGGTGAAACAAAATTTATATAGAGAGCTTAGCATTGTGACCGGCTGATAACCGGTAGCTATCGCCATCGACCATTATTATTGGGGAAAACACAGCTTTAGTCTCAAAAATCAATGTTGCAGCTCCCAGAATAAAATTGAACTAACCTATAATCTACCCTAGTAACAGTTTAGAGCACTTTTTTTCTTAACACATTTACTACATTGTGAGATCAATTTACTGCTCAAAGCCAGCCTTCTAAAGAGAATAGAATAAGAATAGAACAGAATAGAACAGAACACAGTCGAATAGAACAGACCAGACTGCACTACAGAGAATAAGACTAAGTAATGCTTTATAAAACTTGTGTGTCACGTGGTAAGTTGTGTGCAATGGGTTGCAGTGAAGCATGTATTTTTTTACTGTGGGGTCATGGTCAAAACAGTTTGAAAACTGCTGACTTCAGAAAAATACAGTTTTGTGCCTAAAAGGCCCCCGGGGAGGTGGGGGGGGCACAATTCTTGTAGCAGGGAGATTAGGAGCAGCCTTTTATGGGAAGCAGACGGCATCTTTCATACCGATGTTCACCAAACGATTTTCTGCTAAAGAGTTGGTAACCATAGGTCCCTGTAACCTATTTGGTAAGAAGAAAAGCCATCGGTGACGGGTCAACAAATTCCTCTCCATCTCACAATTGGAGAATGACCACTTCAACTCTGCTCAGTGATTTCTAAATAAACTGCTTCAACAATCAGGCATGCTCCTGGGTACTTCTGACTTAAAAGATAAACTGCCTGACTTGTTCCAAAGTTCCCATTTTTATGGCAGAAGAAAAGCTCCATTTACACCATGCATATCGAGGAAGGCTGAACCCAGTGCCAGCTTCAGGCTGGGTCCACAGGCCCCACCACAACCTCTGGCCCAGGACAGCACAGACTTCACACACACACACATACTTAAGCAAACCACAGTAGGAAGATGTGCACACTTCCTCCCAGCAGAAAAGAGAGAGCATGATGGAGTCTCTTTAGGGGAAGCCAGCAACCTTCCCAGCGGTGAGATATCAGCAACATTTCTCAAAGCATGGTCCCTACACCACCAACGTCAGAATCACCAAAGAAGTTCGCTAAAATACAGGTTCCTGGGCTCTGGGCTAAGCTGACTGAGTCTGAATCTCTGGGAGTGGGGCCCCGGAATAATTCATTTTAATGAGCTCCACAAGTGATATTTCTGATGATAAAGTCTGACATTCTCTAGAGTCAGGGCTTGGCAGCCAGACCAGGCAACAAGCAGGGTGGGCAGTGTAGATGGTGAGAATGGCATGGGCCGAGGGAGAAGGGTGACACAGCCTGGTGTGGGGGGGGCTGTGAGCCATGTGTGGTCACTGAAGCATTCAGGGTGAGGGCTGAAAGGTGGCACCCACCACAGCTCTGCATGCCTCACTGAGTATTCAATGGGTGTCTGCTGAAGCAGGAAGGAAAGGAGGGAGGGAAGAAAACATTTTCAACATTAGGTTAAAAGCAAGTGTGTTCTTGTAAGCCTGTTACAACAGCTGAAGATTTTCCCAAATCATGCTATTCTGCCCCAAGTGAAGCATTTGGTCACTTGACGCTCTATTGTAAAAAAAGAGAAGGTCTGAGGCCTCGAGTTTCCAGATGGGTTTATCAGCACTGAATAAACGCTTGACTACCTGCTCTATCTCCTATTCGCTTCACTTATGCAGATCGTGCTAACGGGGGAATGTTCACTGACGACACACTGGGACACAATCTTTTGGCTGTTAAAAAAGATACATTGGGGAACATTTTCTCGAGGTGAAAGTCACTTCACTTCAAAGTGAAGTAATCTGAGGGAAGTCCGCAAAAACGCCCTTGTGCGAGGCGAGTAGAGTAAGTGTCCTGTGCAGTCCGGCAAGGCAGCTATGAAAGGCATGGGGCAGGGGGCAGAGGGACATGGGGCTAGAGGCTGCCTCTCTCTGTCCTCTAGAAGTCCTCTGCGTGACATGGTGCCTTCCATGCCTCTGCTTGCTCAATGCACAAGCCCAGGGCTGACATTCCTGATTTATTATGACACCTGGGCACTGCCACTGGGCCCCCGAGCACCCACAGGTAAAGGGTCTGGTTCTCCAGATCTGCTCCAGCTCAGAAGTCCTCTCATCCCCTTCTGAGTGAGCAGTCAGGCTCAGCAGGAAGGTAAAAGGCAGACATCAGATTCCGGTCGCTGCGCGACTACACGGTGAATTCTGAGTGTGAGATGACACGGGACGCTCCACACAGCAAAAATCATCCTGGGAGCCTCAGGGCCTCCAGAGCGCAATGTCCCAGGGAGGAGCTGGACTCAAGACTCCTCCGAAAGTCTCAAAACGCAATACCCTGCTGGGCCTGATACTGGGGGACATAGGGGCTGGAGCTAATAACCATATTTTGGCAAAACTGCCCCCAATTAAAGCCATGTAATTTAATTCCCACTTCCCAGCCAGCTGCTCCCCCCTCCTCTCGGAGGGGCTGCCGCAGACTTGCGGCACTTCCCAAGGCCAGGCCTGCCGAAGACAGACAGCGGGCAACTGCACCTGCAGGGTACAAATGCAAATAACCCCAACTCGATTTATGGCCTCTCACGAGGTTTCCTCCGACACAGAGGTGCTGGACCCAGCCATGTAGGGCGCAGCCGGGATGTCGTCCAGAAGTGGGCAGCTCCGCTCCGTGGATGCTGCAGGTACACACAGTGGACGAAGAATCAGCTCCAATTGCCTGCAGCGCACAGATGCAGAACCCCCGCTCCAGTGGTGTAAAAAATAAATAAATAAACAAACAAATATGAAATAAAAGGAAGCCGCACTGAGAAGGTGAAGTCATGCTTCGAAAACACCGTGTAACATCTTGATGCTGGCGGGGCCTCAGAGAAGGCCAGGTAACTAACTACCCCATGTGAAGGTGAAGGGGTAGAAATTAAAATCCCCATTTCTCCCGAACGTCACTGGCAATGCAGCGTTCGAGCGCTCCTCGGAATTAGCTGCAGCAGCCTCCTAATTGCCTTTGCCAAGTTGCCTCCCCAGGTTGATGGTGGCGGCTGCGCGGCCCCATCAGTCTCGCTTGGTGCTCCTCGTGCACCCGCCCGGCACTGCGGTGCTCCCGCCCGGCACTGCGGTGCTCCCGCGGCAGCTGCTCGGCTTGGCACTGCGGAAGCAACAGGACCTCTAAGGCTCCTGGGGAAACTCGGCCATGTGTACAGGGTGCTGACCAAGATGGGCTGGGGAGCTCCCAAGGGTAAGGAGGGGGTCGCAGGCTGGGGGAAGTGAGGACCAGCTGGCTCGGCTGTCTGGCAGTCCCTGCTGGCACCGAGAGGCGGTGGGCGAGGGACCTGCCCGCAGGGCTTCAGAGCTGGATGGCTGCAGAGGGGAGGCTGTCCCCGACTTCTTGCGGCACCCACGCCTAATACTAGGGACTCGTAAGGCCCAGCGTTGGGGAATAAATGAAGAAAGCGATGTGAAGGACCTAGCTCTTGGCCTGTGTTCAACAGCATTCTTACTCTCGTCACCAGTCTGTGAGCACCAGGAAAAGGGCTCAGCTAGGCCCTTCCTTTTCTTATCTGTTCATTCATGCATTCGGCAACAACCCTAAAGCCCACCCCAAAGACAGTTCTGTGCTAAGTGCCAAAGGGGGCCCTCTCCGAAAGAACACGCCTGCTCTCAGGGACTTTAAGGTCTAGTTTACCTGCCTCCTCGTCAACACACCCCACTGAAAGAGATAAGGGGTCCTCAGGATATCGCACATCCCCAGACCTGCCAAGGGCACCACCGGATCCGCCAGACTCATTCCAGGCAAGATAAAACTGACTCTAGTGGGTCCAAGAGCTATGCCCTTCAAGCTAGCTGACAATCATGCAGAAAAGCAGAACCGTGACTCCCCTAAGGGGAAAATAAAATAAGCACCATGAAACATCCAGGACAGAGACAAAAAAATGGGGATAACAAAGACAGAGGAACTAAAATGTACTGGGCACTTCCCGGATATCCAGTTCTGTGCTAAGACTGTTACATGCCAACATAGCTAATCCTCACCACAACCCCATTTTACAGATAAGGAGCCCGAGGCCTGGCTGAAGAAAGGCCAAGCTACAACTGAAAGCCACATCTGTCTTGACCCAAAGTCCCAGAGCCCAGCCTGGCTCTTCCACACAACCATTCACACATCATAACGGGGCATACACAAAGGGAACTTTAACCAAATTCAATGAGACTGTCAGAAAGGTTTCTTAAGAGTCAGACCTAATAAGGGGAGGACTAGCTGACCTGTAAAGGAACTCAAAAGACCAACAGCATCATTTTATTATAAAACAAGGGAGAACCATAAAAAGCTAGAGGACTTACTGGGCCCTTTCCTCAGTTCAGCTATTGCCCTTTTTAATTCTGTATTATGAAAACATATGGCAATGCACCCAAACAAGATTAAGTATTCCGCTGGGGAAAGGATTAAGGGCAGGAAGAAATTTCCCACAACCGCCCCAGTGAGCGGACACCAGGCTGTGACGAAAGCGCAGGAAAAATGCTGATGCTGGGAAATACCAAGAAGCCCTTGCTCAGACCCCACTGCACCCCCGGCACTTGACCAGGATTCATACCACCCAGGCTCCGTGCCGGCCTCTGCCACCTGGAGCTGTACAGCCTGGGCAGAGTCTCACTCTCTGTCTCAGTTTCTACACCTGTAAAATGGAGATGATGATAGAACCAAGCTCAGGAGTGGGTGTAAGGAATTAAATGAAATAATGCTAATAAAGCACCTGTATCATTATTAGGGTTACTGCCTAAGAAGCACTTATAGGGCTCAGTGATGGGCAGCTTTAGTGGAGGTGTCCAAATAAGGCCTCCAGATGGCCTGATAGCAACTCTCCCCCAAGTGGACACACTGCTGTGTTCAGCAGCCAACGTGCCCTGGTATGTGGGAGCAGCTCCTAGGGATTAACAATAACTAATAATAACAATGGCAACAGTAACAACAGCCCACCGCATCTAAACACTTCCTATGAGCTACTTACAGCGAAGCGTCCTGTGTGCGGCTTCTCACTCATACCTCTCAGCTCCACCCTAGAAGTCCGTACCATTGCGCCCATTTGACAGGTAAGAACACAGGTTCAGCGACCGACTTGTCAGGGTCAGAAGACTAGTCAGCGGAGCGGTAGCATCAGATTCCAAACCGGACTAGTCTGACTCATATCCAGACTCTCACCTCTATACTCTGCCTTCCCAAGACCAACCAACCCTCTTTAAAGATTTTTAAAATCAGTAATTCTCTATTTTCTTTCTAACTCTATATGGGCTCTTCCTATAATTCATAGGGCATTTGTTTCATGCAAAAAAAAAAAAAAAAAACTGAAAATCTTGCTGTTGAAGTAGAAAATCCAGCATGAGTCTGTAATTCTGAAATTCCTGTTCTGGGAAATATGTACGGTTGGGGGTTTTTTTGGAACAGGTTAGTGAGCTGTGAGCCCTTTCCTGAGAGGATTACACCTTATTTCAGGGTGACTAGATGACTTCTGATGTTCTGAAACACTCGAAGTCGGCCACAGACCGAGCTTTTAAAGTAGTTGCCAGTTTTTATTAACAAAGGGAAACAGCCGTGTATATTAAAACACGTTTGCACACCTTGTAATGAGTGTCTGATAGTGATCCCTTTAAAGTGTGCCCTGTGAGCCTGTGTGCAAAAGCGTAACATTCCGACAGAAGCCCAGGCCAGAACGGAGAGGAAAGAACAGTCAAACTTCAACATTACCATCCAAGACGCCAAACGACTATCATTTATGTCAGTGGGGCAAAAACCCTGCCCACTGAGCTGTTTGCACATGATGTGATCATGTTGTGCTAATAGAAATTTCACTGATGATGGAAACTGGTAGGAAGCTAAGAGTGAAGCTGTGTGTGACGACACGTGGCCAAAGACTACCCACCTCCAGTGGATTTATTGCCTCCCACACCTATTTTTCTTTTAACAATATTTTTCCGCCTCTGCCTCAGTGAAGCACAATGGAAAAAGCCATTATGGATGGCGCAGAGACAAAGAGCCAAATACCTGCCCGGTGTTTCTGACGCTCACCTTGCTTTGCAAATTACAGCACAATGTTATAGCAAGAACAAACTGGAATCCCGCAACTGCCCGCCTTCACTGTACAAGGGACAGGATGAGGAAAATGTGGGAAAGAAAGCAAAAGAAATTCATCTCCTCAGGGACATAATGAATGTTTTTGTTTGTCTAGTGCCCCTGTCACATGAAATGTGTGTGACATACATTGCCTTAATTTGATGAACTCATCACAGAATCAAAGTGACTAAAATTCCAGGTGTCTCTCTTTCTCTTCATTAATAATGAAACGGGACTCTATAAATGAGAGAGTGGCCAGAGATCTAAAACTCCCCATGTGCCACATATTTTAAACTACTTTATATGTGTTATATCATTTAATCTTCCCAAAGCCCGATGACACAGGGGCTTTCATTATTAGTTCTACTATGTCAATGAGCAAGGGACATAAAAGTGGTGTCCCAAACTCTTTGGCCCAAGTGGAACCACATTTACTTTCATTGCTGACTTCCTACTGACTTCCGGTGCTGATTATAATGGCTTTCTGCATAAATAATTTTTAAAAGTTACACAACTACAGTAGCATCCCCCTTCATGATTTCAAAGTGTTGGTGCCTCTGTTTACACAGAGAGGGTGGCAAGTATCACTTGTTCAGCATCTTTAAGGAGATCAGCAGAGGGCCGCAGATGCTCAAAGGCCAAAACACAACAGAACACGCCAAGGAAGCTCTGAAGAGGAGACAGGCAGAGCCAGCGGGAGGAGCCAAGGAACACGGGTGCCTGTCACTGTCTCCTGAGACTTGGTGACAGATGGCAGTCCCCATGCATTGTCGCACCTCCCTGCCCCCGGACTGGAGGGAAGACCACCCTGCCCCAGTGAGGTGCCTCATCCCCAGCTGGCCTCTAGCACTGCTCCCCAGGAAGTGGTTGGGAGAAGTCGGGAGTCTTCCAAAGCCTAGCAAGAAGACTTCTCACAGAAAATACTGCCTAGAACGCAGTCCAAGAGACCATTTGGATTCATATATGTCCACAGGGGCTTCTGGATGCACTCTTAGACCGAGGAAATTTGGGGGGCTCTGGGCTCTCATTCTGGGCAGTGCAGCAGACACAGTCATTCCTCAGCCTGGCGTACCGCCTACATAGCAGAGACAGCCAGGGTGGAGGTAACAAGACCTCGTGTGAGGAGTTCCTCTGGGGGTCTCCCCCACCCTCAGGGAGAAGGGAGCCAATCTCAAGGAGAAGAGTGAGCCTCTGGGCAGAGACTGTGTCCACTGCCACCTCCTCCCTGTTAAGTTGCAGGTGGGATCACCTTCCTACATGCCAGCACGCGGCCCTCACTCATCCCTTCATGCACTTGCTTGTTCACTCCGCCCACATGAATGTGCACAGGTACTCAAGGAAGGTTATCTGAGGAGTTGGTATCTGTGTCCTGCAAACAATCATGACATCAACAACCCTCTGGCAAGAAGCTCTTGCGTGTCCGGCACTGTGCTAGATGCTTTGCATATTTTATTTCATTTGATCCTCCCCACAGTTTGTAAGGTAGAAGGGATTGGTCTCCTGTCACATTTGAGAGTACAGGTTCAGAAATGTTAACCTACAAGGTGACCCTACTAGGAAATGGCAGATCTGGGACTCAAATCCAGGTTCTGACTTCAAGCCATGCCCTCTCAGCTGTTATCCTAGGCTTTAATGGTTTCTGAGGTAATTTCCCAGATGTTGTCTCATTTAATCCTCTCAAACACCCATGAGGTAAAACAACACAGGTATTATTCACTTTTTTTTTTTTTCCAAACAGGAACTGAGGTCAAAAAAGGTCACACAAAGATGAGAGACGATAGCATCGTAGCCAGGTGTGCAGACTCTGGAAGCTCCGCGTGGTCACCTTAGAGAGGCTGCTTAACTTCTGCAAGCCTCAGCTTCTAAATCCATAAAATGGGGTGACTGGTAGTCCCTGACTCATTAGGTTGCTCAGGAAATGTAATGGGATGACGTATGTAAAGTACTTCTCATAGTATCTGCAATGCAGAAACTTCTAGTGAATGCTACCTGTTTTTACAATTGATTAAGCAACTTGCCCAAGGCCACTCAGGAAAAGCTTACAGAAAAGATGAGACAGATGCCACCACTCGTAGGCCAGTGACCTTTTAACAACACTGCGTCTCCAAAGATGTGCGTCTCTGAAAATGCTCCAAGCTCTGGACCTATTACAATAAACAAAGATGGGCAAGGACGCCCCTAGACTGACTGTGGCCAGAACATTAAATTAGGCTGAGCGGATGACCAACCCGGCAGGGAAAAAAAGAAAGCCAAAATGAGGATGGCCTCCCCACAGAGGGGCTTTGCCCCCTGCCCAATGAGCTCTGTGCTTGTTTTAATGCTCTGCCATTATCATCTTGAAATTGTTCATCATTTTAACAAGAGGTCCCATATTTTCCCTTCACACTGGGCCCTGCAAATTATGTAGCTGGTCCTTGTCTCAGCAGATCCTCAGCTTCCAGCTGCCTGCAAAAATCTCAGATGTTGGACAAACCCATGCCTGGCGGACTGGGTCACTGGTTTTCTGTCCTAGCACCCGGGTTGCTCCTCAGGCCACTCTCTCTAGCAGCCCAAGAGGACGAGAACAGTCTCCCCTGTCAGCAGGCAGCATCTGGCACATTCTGTGATGAGCAGCATCCATTTTTATTGGCATACTCATGCACACATAAACTTAATAAGTATAACGGTAATGACATGTGCGAGCCCTGAATATCGACTGGCAGTCGCTTCTCCTAAAACAGATAACCAGCGGTCTTTTCTGTGAACCCACAGCCATTTGCAGCCCTGCCCGATTGGCCTGTCCAGATCATTTACATGGATAACAGCTCTTTTGACCCTGGGAGGGTCCTGTTTTCCAATAGCAGGAGCCAAGATAAACACTCTGAAGTTCACAAAGTGAAGAAATAGCCATCTATTTCTTGTCAGGCGATAATGCCCTCCTTTCCAATTTGGCCTTGAGATGCCCATTAATAGTTTGGCTTCTGAGTTATTTTCATGATCTTGATTTGGGGGTAAGCAGGAAGCTAAGCCACATATAAATTTAATACACCTTATAAATGTAATGCCTGATTTAAACTGCCTTGGAATGAGCATCCAGTGGGTATTGTCCAAAGCAAATGGAAACAGAAATGTTTAACATTTGTTGAAAACATACTTGACCTTTTTCAAAGTTGTATTTGTAAAATAACTTTCTTCTAGCTGCTCACACAGAAATCCTCTAAAACCCGTCAGCTATGCAGATGCCTACTCTGCCAAGGATGAGGGAGGTGTGGCCCAGGCAGAAGCCGTCACTGAGGGGTCCTGCCTTGTGGCTTTACATTTCAGAAACAACCACCTCCAGCGGCTGGTCCCTAAATACTCAAGAAGATCAAGGGACATCAAGTGCCCTCCCCTTCCTCTACATCATGCTCTCCCCTTGAAGGAGAAGCTAGGCTGATGAACATTCTATCAGTGTTGCCAGAGATGAGGAACTTTTCCTCTCATTGAATGATACACAAAAGCCTCACTGCAGTCACTGGAGATGAAACACAGGCCATAATGTCTCTTGTATAAAAATTACATTGAAAGGGAGGCGGATCTCATATGCTAATTCACAGGCTGGCATTTACAACATCTATTGCACTTTTTTCTCATTCTCATTCTCAGCCATCGCAAACCTCGAAGTCAAATCACAGTGTCCCAGGGAACACACAACCTGCTGAAAGTCTCTGACTGGAAGATGCTTCAGGTCTCAACTTGGGAGCTTATTTCAACAAGCACTACGGCTGCAAAAGACGAGGGGATCCCTGAAATAAATGCCGCTGAGGTGTGTACTTGGACAAAGGAAGAGCCCATTTGTGGGTATCTGGTGGTAAATCTGGATTGATGACAGACCTGCAGCAAAGGATCCTTCTGGGAACATGCGCTTCCTAAAGTAAGCCCATCACACCAAGTCATTCATTGATCAGCGTAAGTGGGAGCACTAAACAGCACGTGAGGATCAATCAATATCTGAAAAAGAGAAAAAGGCTAAACCCCCAAACTTGCAGTTGCATGAGCATGTGCTTCAAAGTGCAGGACAATGAAACACTTAGCAGGGCCCCAGATGCTGATACAAGCTATGCCTGTATCACGAACCGGACACCTTCATTGTGCTTGCCCGTGCCTGACAGATTTCGTGATTATTCGGTGGTTTGGTACTCATGTGTTGGACTAACAGCACACTGGTATTATAATAAATAAGATAAAATAAAAATAAGCCAGTTCGAGATCACAATAGTAATTGATCACAATAACCACACTGGAATAAAAATCTGAAGTTTGTCTCTGACAAAAAAACCGTGCTTATGTTTTCATTTCCCTTAATTCTGACTAGCAGCTGTAAATCTAAGCAACAGCGGCTGCAGCAGTTCTTGGTGAGAGAAAAAGCAAAGCAGAATATACCTGGCAGAAAAGAAATTTTGAGAAAAATGAACAAAAGCGGCTCAGACAAAACTGAGCAAAGCCATACAAAAAGAACTTTCTCTGGACAGCAAGGGACTATGTATGAGTTACAATGCAATTAGATATATGCGTGAGTAAGATGCACGAACTGAATGCTGACTGGTTACCCTGACCCGCTAATGCCCTGGTGATTGGGCTAATGAGACCAATAAACTACCCTGAAAGATTGAAAATGGTCATTTCCGAGATTTCGAGACTTTTAAAAATAACCTGCCACGGGAAAGTCCAGTAATTGAAGTGGGACTGTCACTGAAAGCATTGGCAGCATAGGTCGAATGCACTAATCTTGCAGGATGACAAATAACCGTGTTTATTCAACAAAAATGTTCAGCTAAGTAGCACCTCCCCCGTAAAAGCAATCTGTGGAGTGTCAGGCTTCCTAAGGGCAGCATAGCACTGCTACCCAATTCCTGACAAGTGCCTACTCCTATTTAATTATTCAAAAGTCCATCGATTCCCACATTGATAAAAGTCATAATTATCAAAATGGCTTAAAGAGCCAACCTTTTACTTTGCTGACTCTGTCCTGTGGAAAGAGACATCAAGTTATGTATTAAGGCTGCTCTCTCAATAACTAGTTGATAACACACAAAACCTGGTTGTGCATCCCAAGAAATGCTGCACGAGGCATCCAAAATAAATGTCAATTCTTTTCCAGCATTAATGGCAGAGACATACACTACCTGTATTTCTGCTGTGTATTTATCACCACCATTCTGGAAATCTAATTGGAACCTTTCATTCCCATGAACAAGTATGTATTCCCTGAATGCAGGACGAAATAGAATGAAAACCCCAGCTCCTATCCAATTGTCCCTAAGGAGGATGAAATGGCAATCACGCCAGTTTAATGCCTTTTATAGTGAATGTTAGGGGTGTGGAGCCCATGAATTTAAAAGCCTAGGTTACTCCACCTACTAGAATGCTTCTCGCTGAATCCCCAAATTAGAGGGGGTACTGAAGCTATGCCTCCCCAAAGAACCCAAACAAAGCACATTCTTTGGAGAAAATGAAGCAAGATAGAGGCAGCTGAATCCTGGCATGAATATGTCAAATAGGAAAGTTAATTAAAGGGTGAAGTGAATCGAATCCCCTGCAGTATCAGCAGTGAAGGAAGGCAGCATCCACGCACACAGCAGCTCATCAGCTCGCTCCTTCCGGGGCCCGTTATCCTACTACCACTGTAAAACCTCTCAAGATGAACTCCAGCTCAAACCTCCACGTCCACGGTCCTCCATTCTGTACTGACAACACCACAACTTTGCTAAAGCATGGAATACTGCATTTTATAAAAATCGAAAATATCCTCTTTTAAGGAACTATCAGGTTGCTATTCTGAGCTCAGCAAAGACAAGAAGGAAAAAAAATAGGGAAAGTCTGGCAGTGAATACTTAACATATTGTCATAAGCTAAAGTAGCAAAAGCCATGCTATTCAACATAGAAACAACTGATGCAATATTCTCCTTTCGGAAGCCACAACGATGAGGTACATTGTTTCATATTTGTATTTACGTTGATGAAGTGATAACACTGCTATCACCAAGTAAATTACCTAATAAAAACCTGTTACCAAAATGGCAGTTTTCCAAGTCTCCAAACACCTTAAAATAGATGGCCAATTATTATTTAACTTATATTCATAATAACTACTTTGTAAACTTTCTGCCTTGGTGCAAAAATTAAACTCCCATGCCAAAAATGAACATACTAACTACATCAATCGCAACATGAAGCGTCAATTAGAGAAAGTACATAGAGTACATAAAATTATACAGTGGTATACAATATACCTACTTAACTGAAATTCAAGTTTAAATGTCCATGCCTTGAAAGTATAATTACAGTCTATTATGCAACACAGTATTGTCACCTTTGAGTCCCCTTAATACAATGTTAACGCATTTTTAACCAAGTTTCTTAAGTTACTTTGAGAGTATCTTAATTGCTACAGATGAGATGGAAGGAGACATAGGGTTTTGACTTAGAGTAGTAATTTCTCATGCAAATGGCCAAAACCTCAAAAATAAATAAGAGAAAGGCAACCATCTCCTTGCTTTTCCAAAGGATGTTCTACCTCCCACACTCTGAGTACCTCACATCTTTGCTCATTCATCCTCTGAACTCTCTAAACCAATGTCCTTTGTTAATTTTTAAAATACAGTCATATTTGGGGGCAATAGACCAAGAGGGCCAAAAGATACTTGCAAAAAGGCTCCCCAAGTTGTCTGACACACCCTGCCCATCATTCATGGAAGTTCTTGCCTAGCAAGCGAAAGCCATGGGTTATCTCATGGTGGATGACTGCAATCCAAGTGCGAGAACAGATACCCACCCTGGACTTTAATGCCAAACAACAGCTCACCTTCCCCTCACATCAGATTACAAAATGCCAGGCAACAGCAAGAAATGGCAACAAAGCCATAAACAGCTGGAAATAATTACACAATTGTCAAGCTGCAAACATGACAAAAGCGAGGCTACGCTTGTGAATTCACTATCAGAAAGGATGCTGATGAGAAGGTAAGAAGCATTTTCGCTGTTTCCAATTTGCTATTATACAGCAGCCAATAATATGGTTGATGGGGCTTTGTGCAGTGTGTGAGTATGTGTATGTAGGTGTGTGTATATGTGCGTGTTAACTTCAGAGAGAAGGAAAAGCATATGTCATGTGCTCCTACAAAATATGAGTTAGAAGAGATGTAAGCACAACCAAGAAAACAGTCACAGGCTCTGAAGGGTTTCTTTCAGAGTTGCTATAACTAAACTACAACATGCAGATGAAAATATTTCTTTAAAGTTATACAAATATTCTCTTCTTTAAAGGCATAGGGAAAATACACAGGCAATGCGATAGTACAGAACTCTTCACATAAAACATCTGACATGTGGGCAAAATGCCAAAGCAGGGTATAGACTGCTCCAGATAAAAGAATACTCGTGAAAGAATCCATTCCTACCGTGTTTCCCCCGAAAATAAGACCTAGCTGGACCATCAGCTCTAATGCGTCTTTTGGAGCAGAAATTAATATAGATCCGGTCTCATTTTACTATAAGACTGAGTCATATAATATAATATATGTAATATAATATAATATGTTATAATGTAATGGAATATAAGACTTGGGTCTTATATTAATTTTGCTCCAAAAGATGCATTACAGCTGATGGTCCGGCTAGGTCTTATTTCTGGGGAAACATGGTATAAACTGAGAGGTGGGTCAGAGTATGGAAATCATCATCATCCATAAAGGCACATCGTAGCCTCAAGTATTTATCAACTGCCTATGATTCAATGAACTGCTTCCCCCAAATAACAGAGTTCAGCAAACAATCTCTGCACAGTTGCAAAGAATATGGTTACTGGCAATTTTAAACCAGAATAACTTCCGTCATTCTACTGTGGGCTGATGTTTTATTACGATATTTAAATTTCATGTGAGAAACTGTTTCATATAATGTCCCCAAAAATGCTACTCTCTGAAGCAGAATGCCATAAATAAAATACGTACTTGGTTACCAGGCAGCATGAATAACACATATGTTACATTGGCCCAAAAAGCACATTTAAAAATGCTTAAAAGTTAACAATTTAAGCTGTTTGTACCCATTGTCAGAGAATTATCTCCTAAAGGCCAATTGAATTTTCTATCTTTGAGAGAATACCTGGATCAATCCTGTTGATTTGTTAACTGAAATTCTTTTAACCCCTCTAATCTCTTCTCCCCAGCCCATTTCTTTTTTCTTTTCTTCTTGGAGAGGAGGGCAGAGGACCATATATCTCGTAATGTAATTTTAAGCATAATGATGCTTGTTTGAATTAAAATTGATGCCGTTTCTGATAAGAGCCTAATAATCAATTCTCCATTCTCATTACAGAATTATATGGACGCAGACCAATTTCTTAAGTTTGTGGACGACTCTCGTAGGTTATTACCCGGCGGTGCAGCTGAGTGGAAAGATAACCATATTCATTCTCCTTATCTGTAATGATGTAATGCATCCCAGCCCTGGGTCTTGATGATTGGGGAATAATGGAATTGTACAACTGCAGGGATGACAAACAATAGGGCAGCATCTTTCTGTGATACACTGAACCCCAGCCTCACGCAGGCAAGGTGAAAGACATCGTAAAATAGGCATTGATTCTGCCTCTTGGATGAAGTTTGCAGTTTTTGCCAGAGGAGCATCTGCTCTCACACTGAAACAGCTATACCGACACTGAGAGGAGAGCCGCACAGAAACACTCAGTTTTCAGAGCCCCAGCCAGGACAGTGCCATTGAGTATCCTGCTTTTCTTTGTGTTTAGAATCAAGTGTCATCTAAAAATAACCGGTTGGTCGGGAGAAGTCACTGCACAGTACATTGCCAAGAAACCGTGGGATCAGAGACACCTCTGATAACTAATGCTGCTGGGTGTTCACGTTTGTTTGGAAAACTAAATCTGCCTCCATTTTCTGTGCTGGAAAAGCCCTCGTCTCCTGCAACCACAGAAACCTTACCTTTTGCAGAAGCTGGGAGCCCGAGTACTTAGCAGCAATGGATTTTATCTCCCCACCAAAAGCCGAGGCCCAGAGCTTCACCCTACAGGGAGAAAGGGCACAAGAACAAATGTAACACCCGTGTCACAGCCAACACGCACGCACACGCACACATGGGCTGTGGCTGAAGAAGCCCGGCGATTAACATTGGATTTTTCAAAAAAGAAGAAGAAGAAAGAAAAAGCGCCTTGGTAGAAACTGCCAGCACCAAACTGCAGAGCACAGCGCGGGAGGGGGCCACAAGGGGAGGAGGTCACATAGTTCAAAATGCGTAAAGTCTCCTTAGGCTCACTATAAAGATCACTGGGTTTTATTTGAATAATTGCCTGGGAACTTACCCACCTCAAATGGGTATCACGGGGCAAATACTAGTCAGAAGAAATCCATCATCACCCCTCCCCAAAAAGAAGTGAGATGGCGAGATAGCAAAGAGGGGGTTAAACAAACGGCCCGTGGAAGTTGGATTCGGTAAACAGGCTTCAAAGTTGATGCTGTCACTTGACATGAGCCTCTCCAGGTCGCACTCGCCAACCCGAGAGGATACCACCGCAGCCTCACCGCCCCACTCAACCGCTGGAAGGCAGGTGCGAGGGGCGAGGCCGACGCCCGCGGCAAGTCCTGCCCAGCCGCACCTGCAGGCGCCCAAACTTGGGCACAATGGGTCGCGCGGGCGGCGGGATCCCCTCCCCGGGCAGCGCAGAAGCCAGCACTTACACGGAGAGTGGAATCTGCTGCTCCGAGCGCACCACGTCCCCCAGCGCGGCGCAGAGAAACGCGGTGGCGAGGAGCGCCGAGGCCCCCCGGGACGCGCGGCGCTGCGAGCCCTGCCGGGCCATGCTGGGCTCCCTCCGACGCGCCGGCCGCGGCGACAAGAGCGGCCGCCCGGAGCTGCAAGGAGCGGGCGGTGGGCGAGCGCGCTGGACTGCCTGCTCCGCGCCGCCCCGCCTGCCTCTCGTGCGCCGGGCTCACTTGGGGAGCAGAAAAAGGAGCGAGTGGGGTGGGGGGAAAGAGGGCGGAGAGGAGGGAGGGAAGAGAGGTGGAGAGGGAGGCAGGAGGGGGAGGAGGATTGAAGACGCGCCTCTCTCAGCGGCGGCCGCCCGGCCCCGCCTCGGCGGCCCCGGGGAGTCCGGCGGGCCGCGGCGGGAGGGCGGGAGGCGCCGCGCGGGCGGGGACTCGCAAACTCCAGTGTCCTTGGCCGGGGCGGAACGCGCCCTGCCCCGCCCGACCCACTGCGGCCGCCGAGTTCTTTACAACTCCGCAGTCAGCCACCGCGGGCGCGACTCTCCGGCTGGCCCCGGGCGGTCCCGCAGCCCCAGCGACCCGAGCCGGGGGTCGGGGTGGGGGTGGGGGCTCAGGGGGGAGGCCGAGGGCCGCGCGCGGCGCCCCGCACTTTGCCAGTGGCAGCCCCGAGCCTGCCTCGCACGCCCAGTCCGAGTCAGGGGCGGCGGGGTCAGGTTCTGCCGAGCCTAGAGGTGGCGCGACCCCCACCGCCGCCGCGCAATTTTCCAGTGGGAAGGGCGGGTGAAGAAGCAAAAGTCTCAGGAAGCCACGATCGCGGCGGCGGCGGCCGGGGTCGCACACGGGAGGAACGGGTGGGCTTGGGACCGGGGACTCAGCGGGTTCCGGCCCGGGCACCGCCGTGTGGCCGCCCGCAGCGGCTCCCAGGGCCGCTGCGTTTGACGGGAAGACGGGGAGGGCGGCGCTGCCGCGTTGGCGCGGGCGCACGAGAGCGGGGCTGCCCGCGCCTGCCCGCAGCGGGGCCGCCCTTGCGCTCCCGAACCGGGGCCAGGGCTTCCGAGCAGGTCTCGCTGGGACCCGCTGAGGCCCGGCAGCCGCGCAACTGCGGCGAGTGGCGGCGGCCGAGATGTCAGGGCTGGGCAGGGAAGCAAACGCAGCGCCAAGTCCTTGCCGACTGGCAGGCACACTACCTGGGTTTCGGGAATAAAAGACTCCTCTGAGACCCGGGGGTTACCCGCTCCCCACTCCAACCCCAGCCACCGGCGGAGGCGCATTCCAGTGGCCGGCTGAGGAAGAAGGGGCAAGGGGAAAGGAGTCGGGGTACCCTCGGGCGCCCTGAGAACTAGGTTACCCCGCGGCCTCGGTCGCCGCCGCCCCCTCCCTGGGACCCGGTTTCGATCCTCTGACCCCGGTGCGAGGTCTGGGGTGTCACTGGGAACTTTGTGGAGCCCTTGCGCCGACTGGTAGTGAAGACCTACACTAGTGAGGCTGAGTCATCCTCGATCGGCCGAGCGCAACTCAGTGACCCCGCCGAGCCGCGTGCTCTTGACGTCGTGGGGTCTCCCGGGGCGTCCGCCGCCCGGGTGCGCCTCATTTGCCTGCCTCCGCACCAAGAGCTTTGCGTTCTTCCCTGTCCTCGCCTTCTGCCTCAGCACCCTTAGCTTTCAGGGAAGTGTGTAAGGATGGGCTTCGGCTTCCGCAGAGTTGTGTCGGGTGAGGATCTAGGCCGCCTCTCCAGCCCAGCAGTTCCTGGAAAAAGTTACCCCAACAGATGCTGGGCTTGATCTCAGAGTTGGCTTCGCCGGTAGGACTGCCAAGGGGGCATTGGTGCTTTTTCCGAGTGCGGGAAAACCCCGGGCTCCTGGGGGCCGGTCGCGCTCCCACCTCTGGGCGCAGCACAGGGAACAGGCCCCACCGAGGAAGCGCCAGGTGCGTCCAGCCCACGGGCAGTGTCTCCAATCTCCACGGATGACTAACCGGTTATAATGAATTCTGCGCTTCTGTGCACGCCTCCCGTCTGTGGACGCAAGCTAGCAGTTCCAAACTGAGCCAAGGGCTGCCTGACCCCGGGGCAAGTGGTCAAGATGGCTTTGCTGCTCAAATTGGGGGCTGGGAGAAAATTAATTTTCCTGTCAGAACCCAGGAGCCTTTTTTCTAAATGAATGAGGGAGGGAGGGAGGGAAAGAAGGAAGGAGGGAAAGCATACTAGCCCTTATTAGTAAGGCTGCAATCCATTACCTATATGGTATCTACATGATAACAGCCTTTCATGCAGTCCCTCATTCATCCAGTGAGTAATTGTCAAGCATCTGTGTGATAGGATGGTAGGATGTGCTGGAGACCCAGTGGACAGTAAATCAGACACCTGCCTTCACAGAGTTAATGTACAAGCAAGGGAGACAGGATTTGCTCCAAAAGCCATGATGATAAATGCATAATTATAAACTTTGACAAGGGGTCAACTATAGTGTGTGTGACCAAAAAAAGTCCCTGTAGCATCCATCCTATTGTTATCCCTATTGACTGATGGGAAAATTGAGGCACAAAATAATATCACTTAACCACATTTAAACAACCATTTGACTGCTGGACTATATTGAGAGCCACTTGGGCATAAGGTCATGAGGAGTTTTTATGATGAAGTCATTATGCTCGGCCAGCCTGACACAGGTGATCTCCACAGGCATTTCCAGGCAACGAAAGAGTAATGAAGAGAGGAGCCCTGACACACGGCGTCACAGTCCCAGGAAAGTGGCATCTTGAGCATTTATAACTTACACGCAATCTGAAACAGAGCATTATGCACAATACATTTAAGATGGACCCCCACTAAACATTTTCTACTCTCTGAAAAATAAAAATAAAACGATCTAATAATAAATCCAGAACTCAAAGTGGCACAAAAAATTGGGGGTTTGTGTGGCTACATCAGGACAAGGGACGAGGAGCACCTTTCAGTGTGCCAAGTGCAACAGCAAGCATTGGGTCCTACTTGCCATTTTCACCCAAAAGCCTGTAATTCAATACCCAACTTTCAGGTGAAGCATTGAATGCAGCCAAATGAGCCTGCATACTCTGTCCAATCAGCTGAGGACATTGCACTTGTCCTGCAACAATGAGGGGCTGCTGGAGGGGTGCAAACGAAAGTGGAAAACATGATGACACCGAGGTGAATGTTTTACAAATGTTCACCAGGTCCTGGTCTATGGAATGGATTCCAGAGAAGAACCCACAGCAGCGATTCTCAGGCAGGAGAGGGCAGTGAACATTTGGGACTTTTTCTCTTCATCCCAATGGCTTGGAGTCCTACTGCCACTTAATGAATGGGGGCAGGACAGTCCCACAAAAGGAAAAATTGTCCTGTGTCCCACAGGACTTTCAAATGTCCCACTGCACATTCGGGTAAGAGGAGAACCTGCCTCTAATAATCTGAATCTAGAACTTAAAACCCATTTTATATATAACCACAAATGAGTGTTTGCATGGCTTTAATAAACACTGAATTTTCCAGGAATGCAACTACTGTGTAAATGAGGGACGGTTGTCTTCTATTTCGTTCAGAAACTTATCCAGGGGGTTGTTTGTTTTACCATTTTGGAAAATCACTTCTCCAATGGCAACTGTGCTTACGGGTCCTGGATCACCAACAGAGCACATCAGTATCATCCAAATATGGGGTGTGGTATCCAGTTAGTCTGCATACTATAAGCACACACGTCTAACGACTTCATTACATCTTGCAGTGTATCTTTCATGAGCATTCCACATAGTAAAATACCTCTTATTCCATTATAAATTACTTTCATTTTCTTTGATATTACCAAATAAAGCATATATATAGAGAGATATAGATATATATAAATATATAGATATATTCAATTCTGACTTTGAGTAGGTTATATCGTCTTAGAACTTCCTATCGGGATGGTATAGGGGGTGTTGGGTCTAACTGAGTAAGACCTACTACTCTAGATTAGAAAGAGAAACCAGCTAAACGGCTGTGATGTTGCTGGTAGGGGTACAAAATGGTTCACCCCAAAGAAGCAAAATGACAAGTGCTGTAACCTTTGACCCAGCAATTCCACTTTTGGGAATTTCTCTGACAGTTACTGAGTGACATACATACATGGTTATTCATTACTGCATTATCTCTAAGAACAGAAGACTGGAAACAGCCCAACTGGCTATCAGTGCATAATTGGTTAAAGAAACTGGTGCACCCTCACAATGGTGTGTTGTGCCACAATGTTAAAAATGAGGATACTTTCTACACATGGATGTGAAAAGATCTCTAGCGTAAATTAATTATCTTAAAAAAACAAGATACTTAACTGTATATGGCATGCAACCTTTGTGTAAGAAACGGGGAAATAAGAATACATATTTGTATTTGCTTTAAAGAAAAAAACAAGCAAGCTGCCCAAGAAACTACTACTAGTTATTACCTGTTAGGGAATTAGGAGGAACAGAGTAGATGGGGATGGGTTTGAAAGTGACATTTCACAATGTTTATCACGTTCAATCATTTTGGATTCTTTAGGCTTGTGAACATATTACTTATTTGAAACAACAGAATGCAAATGTTCATATATCTGTAACAGTTCAGATACGGGGGCCTGGGGTAGAGTGGAGAGTGTGGTCATTGGGATGAAATGTGAGAAACACTTAAAGTCCTCAATCCCTACAGAGGTGGTTCTCAAATCCCCAGAGGTTCTGATTCAGTAAGTTCAAGTTGGGGAAGGAGGTGGAGTGGGAACTGTATCCGTAATAAGCTCGTCAGAGGATTCTGATGCCAGTGGCCATGGATCCCTTTTGCAAGCACCAGGCTTCTCTCACTCAAAGTGGAGCGTTGAGCCTGGTGGCATTGTGGACTTTGGGGTCAAACAAACCTAAGTTCAGGTCATGGATCACCCTCACACTCACTGGGAAGTTGCCCAACCTTTCTGAGCCACCCTTTTCTCAGCTGCAAAAGATGTTAACAACAGAGCCATTTTCACACAGACATAAGGAGGACGAAATGGGGTGGTGTAGCTAAGTATTCAACAAACATTAGTTATTACGTTCATTCTGCAAACACAGAATTTCCACACGTGGGCTATCGCTCTGGTTCTCACTTTGCCTTGGAGTGCCAAAGTAGCAGAGCTCTTGGCTGAAGCCCAGCTTCCTGCTTGACAATCACCACACACACACACACACACACACACACACACACACACACTCACACGAACATGCACGCACACACGCACATACAGCACCCATCTTTCCATGCCCACCTTACTGCCTGACCCAGACCTCTATTATCTCCTCCGTAAAATCCTTTGACTTCCTCCTAATGAGACATCCTTTCTAATACATTTCTTCTTCCAACAATAGCCAGAGCCCTCTTTTTAAAAACAAAAATTAGGACATAAGAATTCCCCTGCTCAAAATCTTCCAGTCATTTCCATTTTAAATTAAAATTCAGACTCCTTACCAAGGCACCCAAGGCCCTTGATTGCCACCCTCCAGCCTCACCTCCCATCCCTCTCCCATTAGTAACTGTACTCCAGCCAGTCTCCTTGGAGTCCCCAAAACCCTAAATCTGTTCCCTCCTTGGCCCTTTGCATGTGTTGTGTTCTCTGACTGGATCATGCTTCCTCCAAATGGCCCCAAGGCTGTATCGCACTGTATTCAGGTCTCTGCTCAAACGTCCCCTCTGTGGGGAGAACTTTTCCCTGACCATCCCAGGTAAAAGAGAAACACATATGAGGTCTGACAATTACATTCACAAACTTGCCACCATGTACTTACATTGGCAGCACTGTACAAAGCGCTCGGTAAGGTTTCATAACCTTGGTATATGAGTGTCTCACAGCTGTGCTCGTGTCGACGTGGGATGGTGTCTTGCTGAGGGGCATTCATTATTGTTGTTGCATGTTTTTGTGTGCTGTCGCAAGAATGTCTGAGTTTGAATTAGAGCAATGAACAAACATGAAATTCCTTGTTAAACTTGGCAAGAGTGGAAGTGAAATCAGGGACACGTTAGTCCAAGTTTATGGGGATAATGCCATGAAGAAAACAGCAGTGTACAAATGGATTAAACGTTTTTCTGAGGGGAGAGAATGTGTCACTGATGAAGAGAGGTCAGGGCAGCTAACAATGAGCAGAACTGATGAAAACATTGCAAAAATTCATCAAATTGTGTGTCAAAACCATTGGCTGACTGTGAGAAGCATAGCAGACCAAGTAAACATCGATAGAGAAGCAGTTAGGAAAATCTTCACTGAAAATCTTGGCATGAGAAAGGTGTGTGCAAAAATGGTCCTGAAGGAGCTCACCGATGAACAAAAGCAAAGGAGAGTCGAAGTTTGCCAAGACCTTTTGGAGAGGCAAGATGATGTTTTGGGCCATGTTATCACTGGTGATGAAACATAGGTGTACCAATACAACCCTGAAACAAAGCGTCAAAGTGCACAATGGAAGTCAGACAATTCTCCATGACCAAAAAAGTTATGTCAGTCCAAATCAAGAGTCAAAACGATGTTGCTAACCTCTTTTGATATCAGAAGGATTATTCATTATGAATTTGTACTAACTGTACAAAGAGTAACCAAGTTTACTATTTGGAAGTGCTGAAAAGGCTGCGTGAAAAAGTTAGACGAAAACGACCTAAACTTTTTGCCAATAGTTCATGGCTCTTGCATCATGACAATGCACCAGCTCACACGGCACTGTCTGTGAGGGAGTTTTGAGCCAGTAAACAAATAACTGTATTGAAACATCCTCCCTACTCACCTTATCTTGCCCCCAATAATTTTTTTTTTACCCGAAGATACAGGAAATATTGAAAGGAAGATATTTTGATGACATTCAGGACATCAAGGGTAATACAATGACAGCTCTGATGGCTATTCCAGAAAAAGAATTCCAAAATTGCTTTGAAGGGTGGACTAGGTGCTGGCGTCAGGGCATAGCTTCCCAACGGGAGTGCTTCGAAGGTGACCATGGTGATATTCGGCAATGGTGTATGTAGTACTTATTCTAGGATGAGTTCACGAACTTAATTGTCAAATCTCGAACACTCACTCTCTCACACACACACATCTCTGTGCTCTCACCTGGCTTCATTTCTCTTCCTAGCAGTTATCACTACTGATAGAGTGATGTATTTGTTTACACTGTGTCTCCCCCATTGAATGAGATGTGCCCATCCTCTTCATCATTCTGACTATAAAGTCTTCAGCCAGGCCTTCGATACTATGGGGGCTCAATAAACATGGGCTGAATGACTAGAACAGAGGTCAGCTTGAAATTCCTTTCTGCGAAGGTCCCACCTATTTCCTTCTTCCTCAGGCTCTAGTACTATCCACCTCACCCAAGTTTCAGAGCCTCTATAAAAGCACTAGGTTTGCCAAGAAGGAAAGAATCAGGGAAGCTGTTTCTCTGAGGAGAATTCTCTGTAACATCTCGGTGGGAGAATGCTGGTTGGAGGAAGAAGAGAAGGCGAGACTAGGAAGATGTCTTGAAACTTTAAGAGCACTGTGAAAAAGCCATGCTGAATGCTGCTTTTTAAGCTATCAGAGGAAAGAAACTTACCGTACAACAGTGACAATATTTCTAGCCCTGCAATGGTGCTGAAGGGAACAGATACGTGTTAAGATGACCACTGTGACCACAGAAGAATATTCTTCTCTTGGACTGGTTTGGAAACGTTTGAAATGCAGCCCTTGAGAACGACAGCTCTGAAGCTAGTGTCAGGTTCACTATGCCGAATGCCTTGAATGGAGTCGGCATTAAGGCAGCTTCAGCTGAATTCAACCAAACTGGATGATCCTTTCAAACATTTCTAACTCTCCCACTGAATGGAAAAAAGAGGGCTCTTGAGTCTCCAACACAGAAAAAGGCAATGGGTGGGCACACGGGTACTTTGCATCATACGTGCCCCCGGTGCCTAAGGGCCCTTCCCCAGTCTGAGAAGATTGTCCTGGGCAGTGGCACAGGCCCATCCCAGAGCAAAGACCTGAAAGGACCAGCTGGCTATCGAGCAGCTCACCCAAGCCTATCGTGTTGCCCCGAAAATAAGACCAGGTCTTATATTCATTTTTGCTCCATTAGGGCTTATTTTCAGGGCATGTCTTATTTTTTCATGTACAACAATCTACAGTTCTTTAACTGCAGTCATGTCATCTTCTGGAACATTGTCATAACGTATTAAATGCGTCCGTCTGGCTGAGATCTTAACTGGGGCTTATTTTCGGGTAGGTCTTATTTTCAGGGAAATACGGTAGCACCTATCTGCCCACAGGTGTTAGAGCCAGCTTGTCCACTCCTCCGCAGGAGCAGAGACTGAGCTTGCAAGGCTCATGCTCCTCCAGCTCTCCCCTGCTAATCCCCACCTCCATGCATTCTGTCCTAGGGTAAGGCTAGTCTTTTGAAGAGATTCCTTTAAACCAACTTCTACCTTTGTCCCTGAAGAACAGTGACCTCCCATTCACACAGCTATACTGACATGCAAAATGACACAGCTTCTTAGCCACCATTCTCTGAGCAAGAGAAGAATGCTCGTGTGAAATGAGAAGCCCTTAAGAGAACAGTTGCAACATATGCCAAAGCTACTATTCTGGTTTTGTTTTACATTCAAAACATCAAGCCAAATAGAGAAAAAGAAGCAAGTGTTCGCGCATAGTACACCTTCTAATTATCTGAATCTAAAGTTGCCTGTTTTCATAGAGGGCAGACGCTTTCTGGAGGTTACGGATGTAAGATGTCTTTCCAGGATTGGATCCATTTCTTTGGGAGTATCTTAAGAAATGACAAGGTTTCTAATTGTCCGTCAAGTGAGAACTGGTTGAATTAATCAGTTTATCATATAATGGAATTTCATAAAGCCATTAAAAAGGATAAGGTGACTTCTATGAACGGAAGTGCCCACGCGGTAAGCTGTCCATAAATGAAAGTGTTAAATGGAACAAACTACAGGTTGCAGAATAATACGTATAAGTATAAACCGATTTCTGTTTTTTAAAAAAACATAGATATAGGTATAGATGTAAGTATAAGTATAGATATATCACAACCTATCTTCTGAGTGTGTAAGCATGGAATAAACTGGAAAATTACATGCTAAACTGTTAACACTGGTTACCTCTAGGATTCGAAAATTGAAGTGAAACGTTTTACTTTTTACTTTCAATGTTTCAGTATTGTTTGAATCTTTACAAAAAGAGTGGAGAGTAGAAGATGGCATGTCTGAAGGTATTAACACAGGAAGCATCCAAACAACACAGATGTTCCAAAAATAAGACTTGTGCGTGATCACCTGTGTTTAAAATCATGATAAGGTAGGAAAGGAAGACCCATCAATGTTCATGAATTAGCAGAGGGAGAAGAGGCTGCTTCTCAGAGCTGAGTCCTGTTGGGAGGAAGTGCTCCATGTCTTCTCAGTTGAGAAACATGGCCATATCAGCAGGCCCGAAGGGCAGCGTGGACCAGGCATTGCCCCTGCCCTCCTTACTGCGAATGCATTTGTGGCTTTCCCCTCACTGAGTTGTTTTCATTGATAACAATCATTTTTGAAATGCTGAATTACAAGTATGCAAATATCTACTACGTGTTAAAACATTTGTTTTAATGACCATGTTTTGGATACATAAGGTATTTAAATTCCAGGAATATCAATGATCAAAATAAGTGATTGTTTTCTGCTTTATTACTTTTATATTAAAGATAAATATAATATTTTAAATTTTGCATGAAATAATCAGGTTTCAAATATATATATGGTACACCCTCTGTTTGAAGCCAATTTTTTTTCTTTTTTTAATTTTATTAAATTTATTGGGGTGACATTGGTTAATAAAATTACATAGGTTTCAAGTATACGTTTCTGTAATACATCATCTGTATGTTGCATTGTGTGTTCACCACCCAGAGTCAAATCTCCTTCCATCATAAACTATTTGATCCCCTTTACCCTTTCCTACCTCTCCCCAACCCCTTTTCCTTCTGATGGTAACCACTACACTGTTGTCTGTGTCTGTGAGTTTTTGTTTCTTTGTTTGTTTATCTTGTTCATTTGTTGCTTTCAGTTTTACATCCCACATATGAGTGAAATCATATGGTTCTTGACTTTTACCGTCTGACTTATTTTGCTTAGCATGATATTCTCAAGATCCATCCGTGTTGTTGCAAATGACAGTATTTCATCTTCTGGCTGAATAATATCCCATTGTGTATATGTACCACACTTGAAGCCAATTTTTGAATGATCCACTCTCAACTTCTTATCCCAAGTCAGCTTCCCCAATGCCAGTCAGCAACCCCTCCCACTTATTCAACAAAGCTACACTTTTCGGAAAATAAACCAATTTCTAAATAAGATAAATAAAAATAATTTAGGTTAGTAAATGATCTATTTAAACACACACACACACACACACACACACACACACACACTCCAAAGGCAAATATAAGTGTGGATGAGATTAACTACTGTTTTAAATGCTCATTGTCAATAGTTCTCTGTTTGCCTCTCTCGGCATGGATTAGAGTTGGCAGTAAAAACGAGCATAACTTCCTACCTAGGAAAACAGGAAATCCTCAACCCATTTAGAGACTGTAAAAACTCCCTTCATTGATGACCACTTCATTCAATCGTGATTTTGCATCTACAAATTTCTTATTTCATGGCTTGTTGAGGAGTTGATCCCTCATCATACGACAGTTCCTAATTATTCAATTACTCTAAGTGGTTAAATAAACATGGTCAATTTTTCTATAGTAGCTCTTTAATAATCATATATTTAAGGAGAAACGCTTGAAGTTAAGAAGCATCACAAACTAATTTGCTTAATTAAAATCATTTGACAAAGTTGTTCTTTAGGACATAAATTAAAGGGACAATATCATTTAATCAAAATTTTGGAAACCCTTGTAAATTTTAATCTTAAGAATTTATCTTAGAGAAACAATCATGAGCACAAAAATATTTAGCTATGAAAACATTTATTATAGTGTTATCTAATAGAAAAAATAAGAAACTACTTAAATGCCTAAAAATAGGGTATTGATAAAATATTAATATATCAAGGCTGCTTCATATACTATTATTCTACTATTTAAAATGATGCTGATGGAACCTTAACTATAAAAAAAAATCACAGTGATCAAAAAAAAACAATTTATCTAATATATATTCATATAACAATCCAATGCTTTAGAAGAGTTATTACCAATGAAAACCTATAAACAAAAATCCCTTAAATATATTTATTGTCAGTGAGATTATTTTGGGTTTTCTCTCCCTCTTTTTTATTTAATTATTTCTTTAAAACGATAGAAGCAATGTGTGAACATAATTTTCAACCAGTACAGAAAAGTAGAAAATGAGATGTGAAGTCTCCCTTTTCTCCAAAGAAAATGACTTTTAACAATTTCTGTTTTTCAGTTATTTTTGCGATTATCATTATAACTCTAAATAGTATATTTATATTTCTCCCTTTCTATTTGGTTGGTCCTCGACTTAGCTATTTTTACAGTGCCCTTACCATGCGCAGGCATGGTTCTAAATGCTGAGGATGTGAGAATGTGTAAAGCAATCTGTGCTCTCATGGAGTTTTCTGTCCAATGGGTTTATTAACGTCACTCTCCAATGCGGCTTTACCCAGCATCCTTGGACATGCCACAGTGAAAGTGACTTTAAAATGTGTGCACTTACCCTCTCTTTTACACTCTCTCCACTTTGAATATGAATATTTGGCCAGTATATAACAATTTTTACATTGTCCAGGTTTGTAATGTTTACATTTTATTTTATATGTCATTCTTCCAGGCTTTATCTACAGATTAATTATAAAAATTGAGACCCAGTGTCAGACAGAAAAAGAAGAGAACCATATGATTTCACTGATATGTGGTATATAAACCAAAAACAACAAAAGAACAAGACAAACAAATGAGAAACAAGAACTCATAGACACAGACAATAGTTAAGTGGTTACCAGAGGGTGAGGAGGGTGGGGGGTAGGAGATGAGGGTAAGGGGGATCAAATATATGGTGATGGAAGGAGAACTGACTCTGGGGGGTGAACACACAATGGGATTTATAGATGATGTAATACAGAATTGTACACCTGAAACCTACGTAATTTTACTAACAATTGTCACCCCAATAAATTTATATATATATATATATATATATAAAATTAAATTAAATTGAAGTAAAAAAAAATTGAGACCCATCTATTTTCAATAATAGATGGTTATGTACCAATTATGATCAGTCTCTGTGAAACCATAAAGGATATCTGGACCTACAGAGACAACCAGACTTCTGGTATGAACATAGCTCTATCAATTCGGCCTTTTTCCTTTCTCAGAGAAATCGTTAAAAAGGAACAAAGATTTTTTTTTTTAATCCACAAATTTCATTTTCACCAAAACTTGAAGGCAGATATAGTCTGCAGACTACAAAACGCAAGTAAAGACTTCCCAAAGGAGCAGGTGATGCAGAAACTGAGCTGAGGATGGGAGGACAGAAGAGCAGAGAGAAGGGAGGGGACCAGCATTAGCAGATGCCAGAAATCACAACTGCTGAGACTTAAGGGCTCTTTCTAAATGCAGGTGCCCCATCCCTGTGGCAACAATGGATGGCAACTTAAGTTGAACAAAATTAGAGGCAGAAGCCCTCCAAGATCCAAGGTGGTTCCTTGAAAGAAAGGAGATGGTACTGCACATGGAATCACACAGCCATATTAAATTGAATAGTTTGTCATTATGACAGCAGAAACAGAGAAAGTCTTTGGGTTGTGAAGGAAGCCTACAAGGAAGGCTACCTCAGCTTATCCCCTGACCTCCTACCCATATACACATACTTGAAACTCCTGCAAATAGTTATTGATCTAGAAAATCAACTAATTCAATGAGTGAAAAGAAGAAAGAAGAAGAGGAAGGAGGGGGGATAAAGATGAGAAAAATGAGGAGGAAGAGGAGCAGGGGAGGTGAGGAAAGGGAAGAGAAGAAACAACTGGCCCAACATCAGTACAAAGAGTCTGTTCTTTAAAAAGAAGAAAAAGAAGAAGAAGGAGAAGGAGAAGGAGAAGGAGAAGAAGAAGAAGAAGAAGAAGAAGAAGAAGAAGAAGAAGAGGAAGAAGAATTCATCAAACAACACTTACAAGAGAAATGTTGCTATAGAGCAGACATATGAAAATTGTGGCTAAATATTTCATCATGAATTTTAAAAGCATAAGAAGCAATCCCTCTCAGTGATGGAGGATCACAACAAGAAATATAAGAACTTGGGGAAAAGATAATGAAGACAACAGGGGAAAAGATAATGAAGACAAAAGATAATGAAGACAGCAGAATTCAAGGGAGAATTAGATAAAAATGATAAAACCAACAAAGAAATACAGATAAAACTGAAAGGGACCTGAAGAAGAATATATACTGCAGAAAACAAAGTAAGGGACATAGAGGATAGAAATTATAAAAGAAAAATATGTAAATAAAGAGTTAAATGTTAGCTAGAAAATGAGATGTTGAAGACAGGCCAAGGTGATCCAACATATGCATGATTGTAGTCTTCAAATAAGAAACCAAGAGAATGAAAATAAAACAAATATTTAAAGATATAATTCAAGAAAATATCACACAAATATAAGAGAACTTGAATCTACATAGGGCATACTGTATATTAGAGAAAGTTTACCTGAAGGGTTAGCTTTGAGACATGTCCGGGAAAAGAAATTGGGTCTTAAAGATAAAGAAAGTATCTTTAGTTAAGGAAAGGATAGTTAAGGAAAATATCAAGCTGCTTATAAGGGGGTAAATCAGGCTGGCATCAGATGTCTCCAGAACAACATTCAAGGTCAAAATATAATGGAACAATTTCTATAATATTCTCAAGGAAAAGGTATGGGTCAAGTATTTTATATACAACCAAACTGACATTCTAGGGTAAATATTACCTACAAACAGTGGCGAACAAGGAAAATCTCAGAGAATGCTATATACATGATACTAGATAAACTTAAAAGGAGAAATTAATTATTAGAAACGTTATAACAAAGTTATAAAGAAAGCACACACACAAAACAAAAAAAAAACTACACATCAATCTCACATATGAATGGTGATTCAAATCTCCAAGTTACATATTAACAAACAGAATCCAGAACACATTAAAAGAATCACAAGACAAAGAAGCCAAGTATCTCCTCATCATTTACCATTATAGGTAAATTACTAGTCAATGTAATTTGATAACAGAAGGGGAAAAAAAGAAAATTAAAGTCATTAAAATTGGGAAGAGGAAGTAAAACTGTCAGAAGACAATCTAATTGTGCATCTGGAAAATTAAAGGGAATCAACTGAAAAACTAATTTCAGAATTCAAAAGATATTGGGGTAACAAATTTATTCATAGAAATTAATAGCCTTCATGTATATGTATATATACCACAGCTACTTAGAAGATATAATGGAAGAAAATATCCATATAGTCTAGCCACAAGAAAAATAAAATACCTCGGCACAAACTTTTTAAAAATGTGGAAGAAAAGTTTAAAACACCATTAAAGACAGAAAGAATTCTTGAATTAAAGGAAAGATGTATCATTATCTTAAGATATAAATGATATCATTTATCTCCAAATTTGTTTATATGTTTAGTATGACTTAGTAAAAATTATCAATAAGATTGTTTTAGAACATACCCTGACTCTAAAGTTCAAATGGAAAACAGTCAGGAAAATCCTGAAAAAGAAGTGTAATGAGGGAAGAGTAAGCCTACCAAATATTAAAATATATTATAAACCTCAAAAAGTAAACATTGTGATACTAGCAAATAAACAGATTGTTAGGCAAAAAAGAAGAAGAAGAAGAAGAGGAGGAAGAAGAAGAGGAAGGAGAAGGAGAAAGAAGGAGAAGGAGAAGAAGAAGAAGAAACACACAGCATAGAAAATCCTAAAACAAATCCAAATACCATCATACAGTTCTTTAATATAAATGAAGATCTCCATGAAAGGAGAAAATAAATATAGCTGGTGTTGAGACAGTTGGATATCTATCTGGAAAAAGTGAATTTGGGTTCATAGCACACATCAGGATAAATTTCATTTAGATCTAAGATTTAAATATAAATAAATAATTTCCTTTCCCTGATACACACACCCAAAATTTACTAGGAAAAAACCATGAGAGAATTCTTTTATAACTTGGAATAGGAAAGACCTACTATGACTCAAAATCCAGAAGGCATAAAAAAGTTACACTACATAAAAAGTCTAAATCACACAGAGTATGGTTAATAAAAAATATTTAAGAAAAGTCAAATAACAAATGACAGACTTCCACTTCTTGTTAGGATATAGTTAACTGCAAAATACCATCACTCTCACTTTATAAATGAGAACAAGTTGGATAACCTACAAAGTCCTTGACAGAGAGACAAGTACAGAAGAAATCCATCATAGATGGAAATAAAAGAGAAGCCAACTGAAGTTTTAATGGTTGCATAGGATTAGTATGATAGATTAGAATTCCAAGGACCCCAGTCACAGAGCAAGTCTTCACTCACCTGTTGACTCTTTCCCACAGTCTTCACTGAATGCATGGGAGTAGTGTACTGAAGGCTGGGGACAAGGCAAGGGTGCTGAGAAAGGTCCCCTCAAGGTCAACAGTGGCTTCCTCTAGTGCAAGGCAGGGACCTTCCCCAAGTACAAGGTAGCAGCCTGCCAAAGACAGAGGACAGAGCAAATAGGTCTGAGAAACACCTTTAAGGGACTCAGGCATTCACCATAAGAACTTCAGCTACTCTTGAAAGCTTAGGGTTAGGGTAGGAGATTTACGTAGCTGAGAGATGAAAGAAATACATAGGGAGCCTACGGACATAAAAAGAGTGATAAAGGGATATTTTGGACAACTTTATGCCACCAAACTCAACAATCTAAATGAAAGATTTAAATTCCTTGAAAAACACAACTTAACATAAAAATGACATAAGAAGAAATAGAAAATCTAAAAGCTCAGGATCTGTCAAATAAATTGAATTTTTAACAAAAACAGGTATGAAAAATTCTAAGTTCAGATTTCTTCACAGTAAATTCTATCAAACATTTAAAAAAGAAATAATTCCAGTCACAAACACTTTAAGAAAATAGATAAGGAAGGACAATCCCCACCTCATTTGATGAGACCAGCATATCCCTGATACAAAACCCTGACAAGGTCATTACAAAAAAGAAAATTAGGGATCAATATCTCTAATGAACATAAATGCAAAAATCTTTAACAAAATATCAGCAAGTTGAATACAGCAGTTATATAAAAAGGATAATTCATCATGACCAACAGGGTTTTAGTTTTCAAAAAATAACAAGAACACAAGTTGTTTCATCTTTTGAAAAAAATCAAACAATGTAATTCTCCACATTAACAGAATAGAATAAAGGAGAGGGAAAAAAAAGTGTGGATGTGTTAACAGATGCAAAATAAAATCAACAAAATTCAACACAAATTTAAGACTTTTTTAAAAGCTCAAAACCAGAAGTAGCAGGGAACTTCCTCAATCTGATAAAGACCATCTACCAAAAACAACTACAGATAACAAAACATATCAATGGTGAAATAACAAACACTTTCCCCCTACAACTGGGAATAAGGCAAGAATGTCTACTCTTACCATTTCTGTTTAACATTGTACTGGAATTCTTAACCAGTGCAACAAAGTAATAAAAATACTGGAAAGGAAAAAGTAAAATTTTCATGATTTGCATATGACATGGTTGTATACATAGAAAACCCTATAGAATCTAATATATATGTGATTAGAAAACCCTATAGAATCTAACATATGCATATATATAATAAAAACTACTAAAACTAATGAGTGAACTTAGAAAGGTCACAGAGACAAAGTAGATATATAAAAATTAACTGCATTTCTATATATTAGTAACAAACAAAAATACAATTTGAAAAATCACATAAATAGCTAGGAATAAATCTAAGAAAAGATATAAATCCTCTACTGAAAACAACAAAACATTCCTGTGAGAAATTAAAGAAGGCTTTAAAAATACAGTCAAACCATTAATATTATTAAGATATCCATTTTCCCAAAACTGATCTCTTTATTCAATGTTGGCCCAACCAAAATCTCAGAAGACATTTTTATGGAAGTTGAAAAGCTGATTCTAAAAATACAAACACAAAGAACCAAGAATAGACCAAATGATCTTGAAAAAGATGAACAAAGTTCAAGGACTTACATGATCCAACTTTAAAACTTATTATAAAGGTAGAGTATCAAGACAATATTGAATTGGTATAGGTATAGACATAAAGATAAATAGAATGAATAGAGAGCCCAAAAATAGACTCATAATGTCAATTGATTTTCAACAAAAATTCCAAGGTAATTCAATGGGGACAAGAATATCCTTTGGACAATTGGAATCCGTATAGCCAAAAAATAAACCTCAGCCCTTGTATTCCATGGTACACAAAAATAACTCAATGGATTATAGATATAAGTCTAAATGCTAAAACTACAGACTTCTAGAATAAAATATAAGAGAAAAACCTTTATCACCCCAGCATAGGCAAAGATTACTTTATGCATACAATAAACATGAACCCAAAAAGAAGAAAATGATAGCATAGAACTCATCAAAATTAAAATCACCTGCTCTTTGAAAGACACCTTAAAAATCAAAAGATAATATTTACCAAAAGACTTATATTTAGAATATATAAAGAATTTCTGGGCTGGCCGGTTGGCTCAGTTGGTTAGAGCAAGGTGCTCATAATACCAAGGTTGCCGGTACAATCCCCACGTGGGTCACTGTGAGCTGCGCCCTCCACAACTAGATTGAAACAACTACTTGACTTGCAGCTGGGTCCTGAAAAAACACGCTTTAAAAAAAAAATAGAATTTCTACAACTCAACATTAAGAAAATACACAATTTACAAATGAACAAAAGATTTGAACAGGCACTCACAAATGAAGATTTATAGATGGCAAAAAAACACATGAAATTATGCTTATCGTCATTATCAAAAGGGAAATACAAATTTCAAACCACAATGAGATTTCACTATGCACCCACTAGAATAGTTAAGATTTAAAAGCTAGACAATACTAACTGTTGCTGAGGTTGTGTAGCACCTGGAAGTCTCATATATTACTGATGTAAATGTAAGAGTACAATCATTTTGGAAAACCCTTGGGCAATTTCTTATATACATATACTTTCTCTATAATCCAGAATATCCTAGGTATTTACTCGAGAAAAATGAAAACACATGCCTACAAATTATACACGAATGTTCTTAGCCCCAAACTAAAAATAATCCAAGTGTCTGTTATCAGGTCATTGGATAAACAAATATAATGGAATACTACACAGCACTAAAAATGAATTACTGATACACGCAACAATCAACATGATGAACCTTATGCTTGATTGAAAGAAGCTGGGTACAAAAGAGTGTATACTGTAATGATTACAAAATATGTTAAGTTGAAAACAAACAAAAACTAATCTATGGTAACAAATAAAAAAATGCTTGCTCAGTTGGTAGGCATCAAACTACACAAAGGCACAAAGGCACTTTCTGGAGTGATACAAATGTTGCACATTTTGTTGTGGGTAGTGTTTGCACACTATTGCCAAAACTCATAAAACTGGGTACTTAAGATCTGTGCATTTTATTGTGTGTAAATTATGCCTCAATTAAAAAAAAAACTACACTATGCTTATTAGATTTCTCTGTAGCATATTGTTGGCCAGCAATAATACTGTTGTTTTCAAGAGATGCTGATGGACTACCTTGCATTGTGATAACTGCCTTTTTGTATTATACATATTTGTAACTATAAAATCTTCATAAATGCAATCAATTGCAATAATAAAGTTGTACAACACTTAAAAATGACAACTGGTAGATTGGAGATAATATTTTCAATTCATCTCTCAGACAAAGGGCTAATCACTCATATATAATAATTCTTCAAAACTTATTTTAAAATACTTTAAGTTACCAAAGTAAAGACATCCTTACTCTAAGAGTGGCGTGCTTTCCTCACAAGTGGATTTGACTCTTGAGTGTAGCCACTTTTCCTGTTTCTGGTTTCATTTCCATGTCTAATGGTGGTCTGGAAAAAAAAGGAGAGAGGTAATGAGGAAGAGATCAGGAAAGGAGGGAGGAAGGGAAGGAGGAAGAAGAAGGGAGAGAGGGAAGACAGATACATGCCTATGCTCAGAAAAAGTGCTATATAAAAATATACCAACATATTAATAACAGGGAGTGAAATTATGGAAGACTTTTTTTAATGTATTATCTGTGTTTTCTACAATGACCATATATTACTTTCTGCTCATTTATAGGAAATGCTATCATGCAAATGAGAACTATTTCTGGTGAACCTATTATACTTACAAGCACTTTAAATAATTTCCACAGAGTTCAATTTATGAGCTGAAATTTTATTCCTTCAACAGGCAATGCTTTTATTATTCATTTATCCCCACCCACCCGCAGAACATGGATGAATTAAGAGAGTTTTATGAATTTTTATTTATAAATGCTGCATAATTTTTTATTACAACAGCAGAGGATATTTTTTTAAAGCTCATTTAAATCTACCTAACTTATATTTGGAGTTTTCTTCTATAGTTTCCATCAGAGAGAGTGCCCATATTGGTTTCTCAAAATAGATGTATGAAAGGAATCCACTGGCAATTTGTCCTTTAAAAAAAAGCCTTTGTATTATATTTCAAACACATAAAAATAGAGACTTGTTTAGTGAAACTTGTATAACCAAACCTTAGACTTAACAAATATTTTGCTATATTTGCTTCATCTTTTTAAAAGTAAATTAGACAGGACATTTCATCCCTAAATGCTTCAGCGTGCGTTTCTAGAAAATAAGGACATCTTCTTACATAACGAAAAAAAAAAATTTTTTCATACCTTAACACAATTAACTATAATTTATAATATCATCTCTACTTAGACCATATTCAAATTTCCCCATTTATCCCAAAAATGTTTCTTTGCATTATTTGTTCAAACTAGGATCCACCTGAGGTCCGACTGACCATTTCATTTCTAAAATCTAGTCTTTTTAAAATCCAGAACAGTTTCCATCATCAGCACGACTTTTTTTCTTTTTCCTTTTTTTCCCAATGTTCTTTTTTAATGTTATAAGCCCTGGTTTTAAGAAGAAAGCTGCCTTGCCTTTGGAACCTCTAAACCCGGAAGAGAATTTCCCTTCTGGCCTGAAGGAACACACGCTTAATGTAGCTTGCAGGAAGCCTGATTTCAGCTAGCTCTAATACCCCAGAAGGAGTTAAAATGTGAAAGAACAGCACTTTCTGTCGTAGGATCCCCATCTTATCGCAGACAACAGGGGTAAGAGAAAACATTTTGCGCTAATGATGTTTACAGCTAACCAGATCTGGTTGAAGCAATTCATTGGACTCCAGTTTGCAAGTCTCATTTCTTATAAGGTTCATTTATCTTTGAATGCTCAACCACCAAAAGTACCCTGCCTTCACATTTCTCTGAGTATTAAGCTAGACAATGAATTCGTCTCCCAGCTGGTTAACTATCTTTAACCCCCCAGGCTGCTACAGTATTGTGTGTGTTAATTCAACTGCATTACAAATTCTCTAATATAGAAAGACAGCAACAAAAGAAACAAATATTAAGCATAATGAAAGGAATGTTGCTAGGGAGACTTTCAGATGATACAACCAAGAAAGTCCTCCATGTATAGAAGGAAGAGTTCTTAAATCACTCAACGTATAATAATTGAACATCTGCGGACTGGCTCATGCCCCCATCCCCATACTGTCCTAGAAGAAGGTGTGGCTTTCCTTGCCAGGCCTGGGTCACAGGCCCTACCCTGAGTTCAGCAGTGAAGTCAACTTCATCCAGACCTAAATCTAAGAGTAGTGAACAGAGCTTTCCCCAAAGAAAATCAGAGAGCAGCTACCAGCAAAAGGGGGAATGGATCCTGGGCAGGCAAAACCAATAGATGGGCAGCCATAGAACCAGGGATAATGGAAACAGGGCTCCATAAACATAGAGAAGAGGTCATCATGGGTGTGTGTCCCCCCTTTCCATTCGAGTGCTCAGGTCCCTAGTACTTCTTAACTAAGTAGCCTCGGTCCTTCTCCCAATGGCATCCCATTCTCTTAGGATTCTAGGTCCATCATGTTTGTTGCCCTATTGGGCAAGCTTCCTAAAGTATCTCCTGTCCCAGGCAGATAAACCTTATCTCCACCGAAATGCATTTTATAGAATCCTTAATGGAAAGAGCATTTTGGTCCCAATCCCTGTAAATATATGATAGTTCAGCTTTCTAGGCTTTTGAGTCCAGCCTTAGTGGGAGAAATCATTCATTTCTTGATTCAGTTCTTCTAGATGTTGGAAGGCAACATCAGAAGCAGTTGTTTATTTTTCAGTGAAAGATGAAATGATGGCAGGGAGGTTAGCTTGGCTTTTTTTGTTTTGTTTTGTTTTGTTTTTAACTATTTTTTTTTAAACAGGAGTTTTAGTTTTACAACAAAATTGAGAGGAAGGTGCAAAGACTTCCCCCATACCTCCTGTACTCACACATGCATAGCCTCCTCCATTATCAACAATATTCACCAAAACGGTCCATTTTTTACCAAGAATGAACCTACATTGACACATCATAATCACCCAAATTCCACAATTTACCTTACGGTTCACTCTTGGTGGTGTACATTCTATGGGTTTGGAAAAAAAGTGTAGCAACCTATATCTGTCATACTTTCATGCAGAGTATTTTTACTGCCCTAAAAATTCTCTGTGCTCTGCCTGTTCATCTCTCCTATCTGCCCTCCCTAAAAGCCTCTGTGGCAGAGTTTTCAAATCACAACACAGATCTACTGAGTGAGGTTGCTTGGTCCTGCCTTGTGTTTTTGTGGAAGTTTTTCCCCCTTCTCTTCCTCTACTGCAAGCAGCTCAGAAGCAAAGGGAAAACTCAGTAAATATGGGCCTGAGACAACGCCAAGGTTCCCCTGGCTCTCCCAGAGTCACTTATCAGAGCCGTCCAGTGAGGGCCGCATGGCAAATATTAAAGGATAATAAATAAATAAATAAATAAGGGAAATGAGTAACATTTGCAAGTGCATTTATATTTATACAAAATATTTGTGGGAACATGCCTTTCTACTTTGGAGAGTCTGCTAATCCATCACCATGACACTAATGTTGCAAGAAGCAAATCCGTCAGGCAGCAGTGACCATTACTTTTTAATAGACCACTCCATTTTCAGCAATCACACTAACAAAATCAGGACATAGCCTGGTCTGCTTGCAGGAGATGCAAACTTGAAAATGCTTCACAAATGCCTCCCTACACACACAGAAGGCTTGCTCACAGGTAGTCTAGACGCAGAACAGAAGGGGAATGTCAAGGGAATATTCGATAGGTAGATTCTTCTGGAGCCTGGCAAACACCTGTGTGGTACCTGAACACTGATGCCAAGCTTGTGTTTGCTTTTCATAAAGCTGTTCTCATTTTGCCCAAAACAGCTCTGCGTGAGACCTGGGTGTATGGTCTTTGCTTTCAGATTATATAAGATGAGAAAACACATGATCTGCAACATGCAGACCAGAGTGTGATTTTAAAACTGCTTACCAAAGGACACTAAGAGGGAGTTTTTCACCTTTTTTTTAAAGTTTCTGATATATCTGTGACTACACTAGCACACAATTCATTCATTCATTTGATAAGTACCTCTTAAATGGTGGGAACTGTGCTTGATATTATGGTATATGAATTTTCATAAGTCGTGGTCCCTGCTCTCAAATGACAGGGAAAAGTACAATTGGCCATGCTAAATATCAAAACTAATTAAGTGCGAATGAAACCAGACATACAAGTAAAGATCTATGGAAGCATATAGAAGTAAGTGATTTATGCAGCTTCATGTGAATCCAGAAAAACATCAGGGAGGGGATTTTTTGGACCTTGACTTTGAAGGATAGTTATTATTATTTTATCTTATTGCCTTATTTCAAAAGTGATATGTTTGTATTACAGAAAATAGACATAGGCAAAAGCCTCATAACCCCATTAGCATTGGTTTTCCCTTTTTTCTCCTAGGAATATGTGTTTTTACAAAACTGTAATCATATTTCATGATTTGATTTGTAACATGCTTAACCTACTGTGTGTGTGTGTGTGTGTGTGTGTGTTTGTGTCCATATGTATGTCGTAATATTACAACAGAAACTCTCTATCTGGCATAATCAGAAGTACCAGATAGTTGTTCAGTTAAAAAAAAAATCAAAGGGAGGAATCATCAGATATAATAAAAGCCAATGCCTGAGACATCTTATTTTAACTTAAAACGAAGTCATGTGCCTTCATTCACCACTCTTCTAACGTATAGCCAAACCCTTTTCTTAGAACACTGCTGAGGGGAACACCATGTCAGCGTTCTTATATAAGCTGTCCTCCAAATGCATTACGTACAATTTCTAGCTCAAATTCTTTACCATGGAAGAAGAATTTAGAGATACTTCCAGTGCAATCTGAGTGCAAAAACCTTCTAAACCTTTACAACTCTTTTCTGGTCTTCCATTTGCCTCAGCCACCTAATTCCATAGCATTTTTTAGTGACCACCACTTATCCATCCATTCCAAAGCACTCAACTTCATCTTCATAGAAAGATGGACCCTCTGCATGTTCACACCCTTACATCCCCAGTGGACATAATACTTAAACACATATAAATATGTAATTATAATAACCAATACAACTAGCCATCAGCAGATTTGGGAGAAAATGACTCAACCTACAGAAAACGACAGGGGTACGTTTGATTCACCAGCTCTGCAAGCATTCAGGCTGTCATGGGCTTCAGTCAGCAGTTCTTACCCATGGAATCTATCAAGCCCAGCAAGTTGGTTAAAAGTAACTTTTTGCTCATTGAATGTGGGGGCAGCTGTCGGGATCTCTGTTCATCACGAGCCACACCTACACTTAAGCAACCATGTCTAAGGGACCTGCAGTTAGCATTGATCTCAGCACCAGCTACTCTTGTGTGGGTATCTTCCAGCATGGAAAAGTGGAAATTATTGCCAATAATCAGGGAAACCGAACCACCCCAAGTTATGTCACTTTTACTGACACTGAACGATCGATCGTGATGCCGCAAAGAATCAAGTTTCAATGAACCCCACCAACACGACTTTTTATGCCAAATGCCAGATGGACACAGATTTGAGGATGCTGTTGTCTAATCCGATATGAAGCATTGGCCCTTCATGGTGGTGAATGATACTGGCAGGCCCAAGGTCCAAGCAGAATACAAGGAAGAGACAAAAAGTTTCTATTTGGAAGAAATGTCATCTATGGCTTTGACAAAGACGGAGGAAACTGCAGAAGCCTACCTTGGGAAGACTGTGACCAAAGCTGTCGTCACAGTACCTGCTTACTGCAGTGACTCTCAGCATCAGGCTACCAGAGATCCTGAAACTATTGCTCTAAATGTGCCGATCTTTGACTTGAGAGGTATCAATTGACTTTTGATGTGTCAATTCTCACAATTGAACATGGAATCCTTGAGGTCAAATCTACAGCTGGGGACACGCACGTAGGTGGAGAAGACTTTGACAACTGAATGGTCAACCATTTTATTGCAGAGTTCAAGCACAAGCATAAGAAGGACATCAGTGAGAACAAGAGGGCTGGCCATCACCTCCGCACTGCTTGTGAACGTGGTAAGCGTACTCTCTTCCAGCACTCAGGCCACTATTGAGATTGATTCGCTCTAGGAAGGAATAGACTTCTATACCTCTATCATTCATGCCTGATTTGAAGAATTGAGGGCTGACCTTTTCCGTGCACCCTGGACCCTATAGAGAAAGCCCTTTGGGATGCCAAACTCGACAAGTCCCAAATCCATGATATTGTCCTGGTGGGTGGTTCTACCCATATCCCCAAGATTCAGAAAGTCCTACAGGACTGCTTCAATGGAAAAGAGTTGAATAAGAGCATCAGTCTTGATGAAGCTATTGCTTATGGCGCAGCTGTCTAGTCAGCCATCCTATCTGGAGACAGATGTGAAAGTGTTCAAGATTTGCGCTGTTGGTTGTCACTCTTCGTTCCCGGTGGAGTCATGACTGTCCTCATCAAGCACAATACCATCCCTACCCAGTAGACACAGACCTTCACTACCTGCTCTGATCAGCAGCCCAGTGCGCTCATTCAGGTTTATGAAGGTGAGCGGGCCAGGACCAAGGGTAACAATTTCCTTGGCAAGTTTGAGCTCACCGGGCATACTTCCTGCACCTTGTGGTGCTCCTCAGACTGAAGTCACTTTTGACACTGATGCCAATGGTATCCTCAGTGTCTCTGCTGTGGATAAAAGTACAGGAAAAGAGAACAAGATTACCATCACTAATGGCAAGGATCATCTGAGCACAGAAGACATAAAGCGCATGGTCCAGGAAGCTGAGAAGCACACAGCTGAAGATGAGAAACAGAGGGACAAGGTGTCTTCCAAGAATTCATTTGAATCCTATGCATTCAGCATGAAAGCAACTATTGAAACTGTTGATGATGAAAAACTCCAAGGCAAGATCAATGATGAGGACAAACAGAGGATTCTTGACAAGTGCAATGAAATCATCAACTGGCTCGATAAGAATCAGGCTGCAGAGAAGGAAGAATTTGAATGAACATCAGCAGAAAGAGCTGGAAAAAGTCTGCCACCTCATCATTACCAAGCTGTTCCAGAGTGTGGGGCGCCTGCCAGGAGCGACGCCTGGGGGCTTCCCTGTGGTAGAGCCCCTCCTTCTGGTGGTTCCCCTCTGGGCCAACCGCCAAAGAGGTTGATTAAGCCAACCTTGAGCATACATTTAGCATTGTCCCCCACAAAATACGGAAGGACCTAAATTTGGAGCAAATTCCAAGGCAGTTTTCAAGTTGAGCTGCCATATACGGGGGGTGCCAAAAAAAAGTACACGCAAATTTAAGAGATGTTATCTATGTATTACTTTTCAAAATTGAATTGAATTATGGTACCAATATGTCGTATGACGTTCGTTCAAAAGATGGCATTAACGAAATGAATGCGAGGGTCATTCATTGTATTGCAATTTGAATACAGTTTTTTCCTTTCTTAAAATGTGTATACATTTTTTTGGCACCCTCTGCAGTATTTAAATTGGGCATTTTTGGTACTTGAATATGGAATATGTGCACAGGGAAAGGAAATAACGATGTACTTTATAAACACTGTAATGTAAAGTGAAAAATGCAATGTCTTAAATAAAACTACTTAAAATTGGCGTAAAAAAGTAATTTTTACTATTTCTGACAACGCTCTTTCTATGCCATTGTATTAGTTTTCTATTCTTACTGTAACAAATGACCACAACCTTAGCAGCTGAACGTGACACTCACATTTACCTCACAGTTCTGTAGTCAGAAGTCCAGACGGCTCAACTGTGCTCTCCCCTTACCGGCTCACAAGGCCAAAATCAAGGCCAGCCGGGCTCTTATCCACAAGCTCTAGGGAAGAATCCGCTTCCACGCTCATTCAGGTTGTTGACCAAATGCAGTTCCTTTCGGTTGTCGGTCTGAGGTCCACATTTCCTTGCTGGTTGTCAGCTAGGGACTACTCTCAGCTACTAACAGCTGTTTATATTCCGTGGCATGTGGCCTCCCCCATTTTAAAACCAGCCATAGTGTGTCAAATGCCCTTTGTGCTTCAAATCTATAACTTCTCCTTCTGCTACCAGAAGAGAAAACTCTACTTTTAAAAGGGAATCATGGGCCGGCCCGGTGGCTCAGGCAGTTAGAGTTCCATGCTCCTAACTCCGAAGGCTGCCAGTTCGATTCCCACATGGGCCAGTGGGCTCTCAACCACAAGGTTGCCAGTTCGATTCCTTGAGTCCCGCAAGGGATGGTGGGCTGCGCCCCCTGCAACTAAGATTGAACACAGCACCTTGAGCTGAGCTGCCGCTGAGCTCCTGGATGGCTCAGTTGGTTGGAGCGCGTCCTCTCAACCACAAGGTTGCCGTTCGACTCCCGACTCCCGCAAGAGATAGTGGGCTGCGCCCCCTGCAACTAGCAACGGCAACTGGACCTGGAGCTGAGCTGCGTCCTCCACAACTAAGACTGAAAGGACAACAACTTGGCTTGGAAAAAAGTCCTGGAAGTACACACTGTTCCCCAATAAAGTCCTGTTCCCCTTCCCCAATAAAAATCTTTAAAAAATAAATTAAAAAAAAGGGAATTGTGTGATTAGGTCAGGCCCATCTAGATAAGCCTACCAAAGTCAACTGTGCCATATAACAAAGCATCATCATGGCAATGATAACTCACCATATCAATAGGTTCCAGAGATTAGAGCAGTGGGATCTTGGGAGCCATTTTTAGAATTCTGCCTACCATAGTCATTAAATGGGGACAGGCGAAAAGAACTTTCCAGGCTAAATGAAGGACATAAGCAACAACGACACAGGGGAATGACAGAGTATCAGATGAACAACTTGGGGAATAAGAACACTGTAACACCCCCCACACACACCAAGTCCCAGCTGTGGCCTCCTCTACTTCTAACGTCCCCGCTAAAAATGGACAAGAGATGGTGAGGGAATATGCGAAATTAAATTACGCTAAGATATCTAAATAATATTTCCTTCAGTTGCTTCCTAATTATTAGTTTAAGAAATGAGTCAAGACTCTAAGGAAGTATCATCACATTCTTTCCCCAGAGAGCAAAAGCAAAGACTTTTCTATTGACAAAGAACGATATTATGATGTGAAAATGCACCCATTTCCCAGCCATTCAAGAAGAAAAAAATTTAAAGGAGCATTCCCAAAGCTAACTGGTAAAACTGATATGGTGAAAAATTGCAGTGTAAATGAGTACAACTCCTTAGGGATACAAATTTGCAGTAGGCTAAAAGGGATAAAAAATATTCATACCCTTTGACCTCACTTTCGGGACTTTATACCAAGGAAATAATCCAAAAGAATTTTTTTAATTATGCCTCTTTGCTACAAAAATACACTTTATAGCAATATTTATATACTACAATACATTTCATCTAAACATTCATAATTGAAAACTGATTAGGTAAATTATGGTCTTACCATTCAAAGGAATATTATGCAGATATTAGCATTTTAATTGAATACTGAAAAACGTGTATGACACTTTATTTTAAAAGTAAAATGCAAAACATCATCTATCCTACTATTACAACTGTGTGAAAAATACTTCTGTGCATAACCAAGATTTAGGAGGCAACTTGAAAAATGAAACAGATTTGAATAGGATTGTGGATGAACTTTTTCTTTCATTTTGATTTATATTAACACTGCTACACGGTTGTTGGTGCAATAAATAATAACAATAGTAAGCTTTTTAAAAAAAATCATATATGAACTCCAAAAGACTGACTACTATGAATGTTACTGCACTGTCATTAGTTTTAAAAGGCTCAGAGACCGCTAATCAAACAAACAAAATATAGGTTAAAAGTCAGGATCACTGCAAAATGAGCCCTCACTCTGCGCTCAACTCCTTGAAGCAGCCCAACAAAATGCAATCAAAAGCATATTTCCCTTCGACACCTTTCGCATTTCATTTCAAGGAAATAAGCACATGTGATGCTGAAATTGTCCTCTGCCATGTGAAGCAATGGGGAATGTGAGGAGGTAAAGAGAATCCATAGATTCACAATTCCTGGAGAGAGAGAAAAAACTTCATTTTTTGAAAGATTGTTACAATAAAGAAGGAGTAAAGCCTCCTCAAGCAGACCCATCATCTAGAGAGTTGTTAACTAAGAAAGGCTTTGTTTTTCACTCATCATTTTGGTAATTCTGCTTTAAAACGTCTCTTACATGAATTCACATTCATAACCTGAACTGGGCAGATATCATACTCAACTGCTGGAAAGTGATTTAAAAAGCAAACAAACCAAAATCATGCCATTTAGCCATAAGCTGAAATAAACTACCTGTTCCCTACGATCGTATAGATTTCATTATTTGCAAATATACAGCAGTGTCTCCCTCTTTCATGCTAAGGTCAAATTGGTTGTCATTCTGTTTTTCAGGGAATTGGCTCTTTTTCCTAATGGGATCAGCACTGCCCTGAATCTCGGGCCCGGAAGCCCACTAGAGAAGAGGACCCGGTGGGGAGAAGATCGCAGCCCCCATTTAGGTCAGCGATCGATCAGGGAGTGTTGACCTGCCTCACCCCTGTTGGCTTCTAATCGTCTCTGGTTTTAGTTCCATCAAAGAAGCAAACATTTACCATTTTAAAATTCCTCCACTAGTAAGCAGCACTCAGGAAACATTCATGCCTCTTCCAGCACTAGGGGATCTATTGCAAATCCTTTAAATTGTCATATTATCCTCTCATTTGCTTCTCGTTTAGCAAAGCAAATGATTAAAAATTAAACTTTCATTTAGAAGCATAATTATTCTAAAAAATGTCAAGGCCTCGTGTTAAATAAATTTACCTCAGCAAAAAGAATGAGGATTTGGAATTCAATTGAAGAGTTAATGAAATAACCATAATTTGGTTAGGCGAATCAACCTACATCATCTTATTTATTTAAACAGATTTCTCTCTTTATTCAGTTGTCATATATGCAGTATATTTTTTATTCCTTCAATAAATATCTTGGCTTCACAGAGTGAATTAGAGAAACATTTTTATTTTCAATTAAGAAGAGGAATTTCTATATACATGAAAATAAGTTAATGTGATCTCCCTCAGAAAGAGTGGAAATTTATAAATTAGGAAAGCAGCAATAATACTAATCTGAATTAATATTATAGATGTACAGAGGCTATACATAAAAAATCCCATGTAACATGAAATGTTGAACTGAGTAACTGAGATAAACTAGTTTAGCATCACGAGTGAAGAACGCCAATGCCCGGTGCCTGGAAAGCTCTAGGTTGAATGAACGAATGAAAGAACAAATGAACTAAGTAGCTGTGACAGAGGGCCCGTGATCTCTGCCTCCTGTATTCCTACTCTTGTATAATCCTCTCCCCTCGGATATGGGCTGGACCTAGTGACTTGCTTCTTAGACACAGAATATGGCAAAAGTGATGGAATGTCACTTCTGAAACTAACTTACAAAAGACTAGAACTTCCATGTTGCTCATGCTCCTTTGTCTTCTCTGCTTGTTCTGATTAACCAAGATGCTTTGAGCTGCCGTGTGGAGACACCCATGTGTTAAGGAGCCAAGGCTGTCCTCCAGCCAATCACTAGTGAGTCCAGTGGCCCACAAGAAACTAAATCCTCCCAAAACCATGTAAGTGAGCTGAGAAAGTGGATTCTTCTGAAGTCGAGCCTTGAGATGACTGCAGCCCTAGCCAATACCTAACTGCAGCCTGGGAGAGACCTAAGCTCTACCCAGATTTTTGACCAACAAGAACTACAAGATGATAAATGCTTTTTAAGCAACTCATTTTGGGGTAATTTGTTACACAGCAATAGATAACTAATACACTACTCAATGAATTCATGCATGGCAGCGCGAATCTCCCACGTACACATTCGTATTGAAATGCCTGGGCTCAATGTCTAGCAGCATCCTCAGAATTATTTCAGATAATATGTTCTCCATGCTAAAATACATGTTAATTCATTCAATTGTCCAGGTAGTCAATACCATGCTGATGAGTCCAGGAGTTGGTGGGAAGGGAGGCCCTGGTAGAGATCACAATAGATTATATAACAGAAATGCCACCTCTTTGTCTCTTCTATCTTAAGATTGTACCCCACCCCCAGAGTCCAACAGGTCTACTACAGATTTTATTAGGAGGTGGGGGTGGGGCAAGCCTGGTTCTAAATGGACTAAGAGTACAAATGAAAGCCCATATACTAACTGTTTACACTTTTAAAAGTTATAATCAAGCTACGCCCACAGCACAATGCATGTTCTCTGAGAGTTTTCTCACCTATGCAATCCTCCTCCCAGGAAGCCAAAGGAGTCAGCTCTGTGCTCCAAGGCCAGCCCTTTATCTTGTGAGCCTGAGTAGGGTCACAGATATGCTAGGGCAGGGCAGGCTGGAAACAAGTTTGAACGCTTGAGCTGTGCCTTGGCTGGCCCAAGTAGGGATGGGGAACAACCCAGTCAAGCTCCCCAGGGAGCAGGGTGTGGCTGGGAAGCCAGCAACAACTATGCTGAAAGACCAATCAATCAAGGGCTGTCCCCCTGCCAGCTCCAGGAAAGAAATATGCAAAACCTCCAGAGGTCCTTTGCTAGACTGGAGCAGGTTCCATGAGCTCATTTATCCCATTCAATCATCAACCACAGTTATGAAGGAGGAAACTAAAAGGAAAGCCTGAGAGCGGGTTTTACTAAGTAGCAAGCCATTGCTTAATTATGCAGAGGACAGTACATCAGTTTACAGTCTGCTGTGTCCTTCTGCTTCTAGGCAGATGTTCTGAAGAACCCATGCTTCCAGCCTCAAAAGTATCATGCACAAGTAGACTTTTATTCAAGACAAAATTAACTTAAAAAATAATAATAGTGGCAGCTAATGCCCACCTGTGCCAGGTACTGTGTTGCTAGTTTCCCCAGGATACCTTCACCGAGACCTGGGGACCCCTCTGTTGGGTAGGGACAAGTACTGTAAGAGGAGGGAGCAGAGGTCCTAAGGGGTTAATTCCTCGCTCCAGCAAAAAGCAGAACAGGAACGTCAGCATCATTCAAGACTGTGTGCTCTCAGCCTGGACACAGACCCTTTTGGCTGATAGCATTTCAAAAGAACAAACTGTCTTTCCAGGTCTTGTCCTTGGATCGAACAACCTAGACCCTGAGAGGGCCTCCACATCTACACATCTCTCTATCCAACACTCTGCTCCATCCACCTACCCCTTGCCCATCCAGGGGGACAGAGCAGAGCCCTTGACAGTAATAGCACCCAAGCCCCGGATATAGCCAACTGTCTGAGAGATTGTAGGAAGATATTAACCTCCCTCTTGCCTCTCCTTCCATATCCACCAGATGGGCATGGTGACATTATGGGTTCAGTCATCTAAAACGCAAGTACAATCGGTCTTTATGTAAATGGCTCTCCCTTTTCACTCTTCACTTTTGAGCACCAAAATGTATAAATCCTATACGAGACCCCTGTCTATATAAAGCTTCTCCATAAAGCCCAATGTTTGGTAGAGGTTGCTAATCCATCATTAACAGCATACAGAAGTGGAATCTATGACAACGGGGCTAAATCACTTTCTTAGAATAAAAGTTAATAGGACTATAGCTCTACATAACGTCTAGTAGGCATGCAATAAACACTTAGTGAATGAAAAACAAAAAAAGTTAAGCTTAGCTTATATACTAAGATCTACGATTAGATTGTATACTATATAGTCAATATGTGCATTTTTATTAATTTTATAATTAATATGTGCATTTTACTAATATAATATTTGATCAATACTCCCTATCACTGAAAAAAGTTCCATCAGGGCAAGGCCTGTCTGTTATGTGCCCTTGGACTTAGACCAGCGCCAGTCATATAAAAAATCCTATAAATATGTAATCAAATATTTACTGAATGCCCTTAAATATTAGGCACAGTACCAGGCACTCAAGTCTATGTTATCCCATTTAGTCCCTTGTTTTCCCAGGGGCAGAAAGTTTAATGGAAAGAGCACTGGATTAAAGGTTAAGGATCATGATTCTGTTGCTTCTGCACTCGCTCTGTGACTGGGGACGTCACTTAATCTCTCTGAGCCTTACTTTTCTCATGGATAACATCATTTAATACGAATGCCCTGCCTATTTCATCAAGGTGCTGTGGGGGCAAAAGTGAAATAATATCACAGTAATTTACTTTTTCATTATGCTAATAATTTATTGTCTGTGCCTGCAGTAAAGTCTCATGAGGGCAGAGTTTCTTGCCTGTTTTGTTCACTGAGAAAATCCCAAGCACCTAGAAATGCTGGCACTTCACAGGCATTAAATGAATACTGACTGAATGACCTAAATGGACATCAAAGGTGGTGATCAGTGGATCTAGAGTCACAGCCACCAGCTGTAGACTGTGGCCTTAGCTGGCTATTCCAAAATGGTTAGAGGTAAGAAGATTCTTATCTCCAGTGGATCCTTCAGAAAGCAATCTTTCCATTAGAACCTGCCATGCTTAATGTGTTCCTATCATCTCTACTAAGTACAGACACTTTGCTTCACATGTGGGACACACACCAAGGGCAGCCTGTTGGATGATTTTAGTGGAAGGTAGACATGTGATTAAATTAATTCTCTTTCAATCCTTGATATCACTCAAAGAGAAACCTTCATTGGGGGTAGTCTTTGACTGCTCTCTACTAAGTGGCTAGAACCCAATTTTAAGAAGCTTTAGGCTCAACAATTGTAGCTATAGTGTTTCCTCGAAAATAAGACCTAACCGGAAAATAAGCCCTAGCACGATTTTTCAGGATGACATCCCCTGAACATAAGCCCTAATGCATCTTTTGGAGCAAAACTTCATATATGACCCAGTCTTATTTTGGGGGAAACACGGTAGCAGCAGAATCAAACCAAAATTTAATAATATGGTTTTATCTTCAATATACTCATTTATAGCAAGCAATGTTGCTTTGCCGTTTATGATAAGCATATAAAATTTCCTTCCATTTAAAAAAGTGGGTAGCTTTAAATAAAATTGTTAAGCCCTGGGTCTGTCACTCAAGGCTGCCTTTCTTCCCACCTCCCTTCACCTCCAGCCTCAATCTCTCTTCATAATGTGTGCCAGTTGGGTCAAAGAAAGCTTCTCTCCTCCACCAGCGGGATCATTGCCCTGGATGTGGCGCTGACTGGCCCACGCCTGTCACACTCCTTCCCTGACCCAATCCCCATGGCCAGGGGTGAGATGTATTGACGGGTTTAGGTAAATCGCGCCCCTTCCCGACCTCGTCAGAATGAGGCCACTGCCAGGCAACCCCGCTGGGAGAAAGGGAAGAGAATTCCCCAAGAAAAAACAATCCCGTAATCGTCACTGGCAAAGCCAGGAGCTACCCCTAACCTCCCTGGACTCCACCATCTCACTCTGCCCCCAGGGTATGAAGCACCCACCCTGGCGGGGTTTGGGGAGAACTGCAAGAAACCCGGGCAAGGCACACTCCCACCGCAGCACAGAGTAAGAGCTCAGCAACGCGGAGCTGGTCAGAGCCTGGCGCACAGTAGGTGCTGAGGAAGGACGTCTTCAATCAGCGAACGCACGAATAGTCCAAGCCTGGCGGAAGTCACCCCGCTGTTCCGTCTCTGCATTTTATGGGATGTTGACAGTTCTCCCTCCCTCATTTAATAAAAGCAAGGATGGTGCTTCCAAATCTCCTAGAACGGCTGGGAGACTTCTCACACACTGGCTGCGGGAGGCTCAGAATCGGGGCGAGGGGCGGGGGGTAGAGGCCCTCCCAGGAAGGCTTGCTGGAGCCATCGAGGGGCGCTCTGCGCATCCTGCCTTTGGGGACCTGCAGCGAGCCTACCTGATGGCCGCCCCTCCACGTGGTTGAACGCTTTGGCTTTTCGCTGGACAGGATATTAGGTTTCAGAAGTCATGTCTAAAACCTCATGCAGAATAGGCAGAGAGAGAGTTGGGCGGTGCCCTGCGGGGAGGGGATGGGACGCTCCTCCCAGGGTCCCAGATGGAGTGGAGAAGAAAAGCTATTAACAAGGAAATAAAGAAAACAGCAGCAGGTCAATTAGCGCCAGCTTGGGAAGCAAGAAAGCCAGCCGCGCGCGCAGCCAGGAGGGACCCCCCCCCCTCCCCCGGGACATCTGGAGGCCATGCGGGGCCACCCATCAGCGCGCACCCCGCGACCCTGAGACACCAGCATCCCGGGTGGACTGGAGCTGCGTGTGTGGACACCCTATCTCTAGACTGCAGAGACTGCGCTTTCCTCCGGAACCTCCCCGCCTCGGCGGGCAAAGCATTTGGGGATACGGCCTTTTTTTTTTTTTTTTTTTTTTTGTAAGAGCAGGTCAGCTTAGCACACTGCTTTTTCTCCCCTTTCTTTTTAATGTTTTTCTCATCGTAGTCCCCTTTACCCCTGCCCCCAACACTCTCGGAAGTGCATTTAGTTGCAGAAGTCTCTTTGCATTGTACCCAAGACGGTATATATTTAAATTTCCTAAAGGCCCCAGGAATCTCCTCAGGGCCCTGCTTCTAGTAATACACCAAACCTTGAAAGTGAAAGAAAATAGTTTTCTGACCCTGTCAATCCTCTTTAAAATTATGACTCAACTAGAGGACCCAGCTTGGACTGTCTAGCTCATAACTGTGCCTCCAGGTGTGAGACCTGTGGCCCTCAACCACCCTGAGCTGGGAACAAAGGGGACACCATCGTCCTCCTGTTGAGCATTTACTAGGGCCAGATCTGGATGCGTGTTCTACAGGGCAACCCTAAGAACTATTACTAAGCCCATTTTACAGACAGGAAAGTGAGGCTTGGGGATGTGTGACATGCCCAACGTCTCCTCCTTTGTAAACTGTAGAGTTAGGTCTGGAATTCTGGCCTGTGGGTCTTCAAATGCTCTTGAATCTCTTATCCTGCCCGATAAGAGATTCACTGGGTTATCAACAATTTTAGCCACCAGTCAATTTAAGGAAGTCAGCTACAAACAGTGACTACCACTTTTGGACAGTGGCTCTGTTAACCATTCACCCTTCACCGGCAGTTGCAGTTTCTGGAAAACATGAAAGAAGACCTTATTTCATTCGGTTGATTCTCTGTGGTGAGTCTACAGCAATGGTCAGTTTTCCTGCAGGCCAGTAAATCCAGGTGCAATCTGGCACTCAAATGTGTGCACTCGACATAGAAATGCATCTGCTCACAGTGATAGCAGCACCGCAGAAAGTTTAGCATCATGAAAGCATATTTCCTTGCTTACATTTTCTGGTGCAGATGTTCTCTTTTTCAGTGTCCTTGGGCTTAAAGCCTTCATAAAACATTGTAATCTAAAGTTACAGTGACAATGCGTATTTCCTTTTCAAATATAAGAAGTTAGAAAAGCCATCATCATAGATTAACACCATAGTTTTAAACGGAATATCTGTCCAAGTCTGAGATTTACAGCAACATCTTCACCAATTCTCCAAATTTTCCCTTAAAGAAAATTTTCTATTCTCTTAAGATCAGCTTATTGTGTCAGAAGAAAATTCACCTATTCCTTTACTGTGCCCTAGCGATGGGGTAAAAACTAAATGCGCTAATAAAGAAATACCTGTATGTCCTAAAAGCAGGGGGAAAAGGACTGACAATGTAAGGTTAAAAATTAAATTAAATTAAATGAAGACCCGTAACTTCTAGGCTGTAAGGCATAAACCTTTTACCTCTCCATGTTTATCAAGTATCTGTCACGTGCCAGGCCCAGGACTAAGCACTGGAGAACAAAAGATTCCATCCCAGCCTTCATGGACTCACAGAGTCGTAGGGAAGACAGACCTGAGGCCAATAGTTACTAGCTGATAATTGAACCACAAGGGAAATATGGGAACATGTAACAGGAGGATCTAACCCAATCTGGGATTAGGGAAGGAAGAGTCTCAGCTGAAGTGAAAAGGTGCTAGCCACACATAGATCACGCCAAGCCTGAAGAGTATTTGTGAAGACCAGAAGGCAGGAGTGCCTGGCAGAATAGAAGAACTGAGAAGATTCCAGAATGATCGAAGAGGAAAGATCAGGGAGAGGTGCCAAGTAAAGTTGGAGAAATCCCAGTCAATCAGTAGACACGACTTCGCCATGAGAACCTAACCCAGTGGTGTAGACCACAGAGGGCATAAACTCCGTGAGAACAAAGACCAAGCCTGCATTTGCTTAGCATACTTGGCATACTTACTAGCCCAGTGTTGGCACATAGTAGGTTCTCATAAAACAGCGGCTATGTCTACATTATTGTCACAAATCCTCATGCATCATAATCCCTCTTTTGCTCTATTTCCTTTTCTCCTTCAAGCTAAATGTTGCTCCTGTCTCTCTCATTTTTCTTTTCCTGATTGGAAGTCCACAAATTCATAAGGTTTCTCTCTACCTTCCATATTCTTCCCTCTTCTTTCTTCCCATATTGTTATATAATGTATTTAATAAGTCCTTGCAGTATCAAATGGAAGAGAAATCATCCAGCTAGATCACTAAGATAAAAAAAAACGTCCAGGACACCCTTACTTCTTAAATAAATATCCATTCACTCCAGGGTGGCTCAAATCTGGATAGGGCTGGTGGATATTTACACAACCAACTAGCAAAATAAGGAGCACTTTCCAGTTCGTGCTTTAAGTGACAGGTAATTTATACCCAAATGGCGAGTTCTAACTCATCATTAAGCTCCTCTTCACTGATTACAATGACAAAGCTTGAGGTGGCACACAGAAAATGTTGTGTGCCCTAAGTGCCAAATGGGTCTCTCTGGGACTACAAAAGCATTTTGAGACCACGTGTAAGGCTGACGCACACACAATTTTGAGTTGTCAAAGCTCATCTTTCTACTGTGGCAGAAATCACCAATAGCCTTGGCTTCTCCAAGATTTTGGCTCCATGTACTCTCCAGACACTCATGCATATGTTGTATTTGGTTTTGTTTTGTTTTCAAGTACTTTGGATTCCAGGAGAACTTCCTAGAAACCCACTTAATAAGCAATTTGTTCTGAAGACTTTTTTGAGTTCCTCAGCCTTCTGTGACAGTCACCCTGCTTTAGGACCCAACTAACACAACTTATATTGTTATCCTACTGTTGGTGACAGGTCCAGTCTTCCCCAAGAGCTCAAGAACACAGGTTTGTGTCCCCTCTTTCTCTGAGTTCCTGCTCAGAGCTCATATCTCCAGCCTCTTCTCCTCTAGCACGAGCAAAGCCTCCTCCCTGTCATTTCCCAATCAAGGCTCTGTGCAGAACAGACCTGTATAAAATCTGGAGGCTATAGAAGGTAAGTACAGCACAGGGTGGGAGTGGGAGGGGGACTTCAAACTGAACGCTGGACGCAAATCGTTACTGAAAATCCATCGACTGTCCTCTAACCAAGATTCTCTTATTGGATGTAGTCTCTTTGGTTCCTTGGGCCACTGGCCCTTTTTCTCTTATCTCCCAAAAGCTTTTTTTATTCCTCTGTTTTTCTCCGGATGAATTCCACTATTACCCTATCGTTCAAAAAGCAACTATAGACATTTCATGTTCTCAAATAGCAATTATTTCCTTCCTGTTGCATGTTTCCTGGAGACCCTCCAAGAAGAGGAGTTTGCCTTTAAAAGTCAAAATCTACAGCTTCTGTTTCAAAAATTCAACAGCTTCCTTAGACCTGAGTCTTCCTGTCCCTCCACATCTCTCACCCTGTGAGAATGATATTTCTAACATAGAGAAATGGCCCTAAGATTGCCATTTTATGAGAACTTTCCAGGTACCAGGTGCTTAAGAAGCCTTATTTCATTTCACCTTTGTCATGGCTCTCTAGGATGGGCATCATTCTCCTCATTTTAAAAATGACAATCATAATAGAGCTAAGACTTGTTGACTACCTTCTATGTATCACTTTGCATAAGCACTTTTCAGGGATCACCTTGCTCAATCCTCACAACTCTAGGAAGTGGGGGATCATTCCCCTTCCCATTTCACAGATGAGGAAACTGAGGCTCAGGAGAAATGATGGGTGATAGCAGTACTTCAACAAGAATGGAGCCCAGCTCTCCATGACTGCAAGGCCTGTGATTTTTCACGACACCATACGGCTTCAGTATGACTGAGCTTTGAGAATTTGGGGCAAATTCCTTTAGAAGACCGAGCATCAGCAATGATCTTCCTGAACAAGCTCTGAGCTAGCCCAGGATACCTCAGAGCAGGCCTCCAGTAACTAGTTGCCAAATGAACGAGATATACTGGCTCTGAATTCAGTCTGTAGAGACTCCGAGGGGCACACCTCCTGGTTAAGGATCTTGCTTATCATTTGGCATCCCCTGAGATGGTTCAATTGAGGGAGTGCCCAGCAATTAAGAACAAGCCTCCTTGCTCAAGAGTGCAGCATGAAATTTTCATGGGGAGAACGGGAAAAATAGTAATTGTGGCAAGAATAAATGAGGCTGTATTTTAATAAAACTCATGGCGTTAATCATCTTTGATTTCCTTGGATCTCTTGAAGGTGGGTTGGACTATGGCATCAATAAAGACCCTGCTGCCACTGACAGAGTTGGCAACTTCCAGTGCTCTCCAGCCAGCTAACAGGACCTGCGCTTTTTCTCTCCCTCTGTTTCCACACTGTGTCAGGAACCTGTCATCCTAAGTACTCAGAGGAACACTGGCCTGGTACTAATGGGAGAAAGAGGTAATTCTCCTGGAACCTGAGACTGGAAAAATGAGGTTCCCGGCCTCTCCAAACCTAGGAGCTGGGTTCCAGGGGTGAGGGGGTGGGCATCTGCTATTCTGATCAGACCCATGTCTATGAAAAAGCTTTCCTTGCCAGGCAGCTTTAGGGGACAGGAGCGGCCAACATGACCCCTTGCCCAGCACAACTGGGCTGACCTTCAGGTGGGCAAAAGAGAAAAGAAATCAGTACTCAGTACTGGAGAGAGTGTAAAGGACTGGGCCCTTCTGAGAGTAAATACCAGAGAAGTCAGACTGGCAATGTGTGTCACAGAGCTTTAAAAGCATACATTTGACCCAGCAATTCCACTTCTAGGAATTTACGCAAAGGGAATGATTTAGAATATGTAGTGTTTTAGCTATAAGGATGTTCACTTACTTAGTGTTTTTACAATAGCGTAAAACTGGAATCAACCTCAATGTCCCACAACAGAAAACTGGTTTAATTAGTTTTGGTTCATCTCTCCAATGGAATACTCAGCCGTCATTAAAATAATCATGTAGAGCTTCCTTGTTGACAAGGAAAGATATAACACAATATCTTAAGTCAGTACGGTTCCATTTGTGTGTGTGTGTGTTAGCAGTGGTTATTTAGTAGGATTACGCGAGTTTGTTTCTTCTTTATGTGTTTATGTAGTCCATGAAAATGTTGTAAGCACAGAAAACGTATAATCATTTAAACATACATTTAAATAAAGGAAATATGTTTTTCTGGTAGTAATTACATCCAGCCATTCATTCCATAAATATTTATTGAGCTTCTGCTGTGTGCCATTCACTCTCCTATGTGCTACAGGAGATTCAGAAGCAGATGGTCCAATTGAAAGATATTTCTATTTATTTAAAAAGGACTATTTATCAAGAAACCCACGGACAAAAACCAATCCTAGGAGGTTCCCATACGCGCTAAAGGATAAAAATCAGTTTGCTGCTGAACCTGCAGTCGGAACTGAGCTCACACCTCTACTCAGAGACAGTAAAGCATCCGCTCTTCCACCAAGCCATCCAGTCAGCATGATTTATGGGCAGGAGTCGGCGATGTTTCACCTTTCTGCCTTGAGGCCTGGCTCAAGGGTATAGCTACCCCGTCTCTCAGTGTTACACCGTTCACAAAGCCATTCATCCTTTAAGGATTTTCTGAGCGCTCACCCTGTGCCAGGCGCTGAGCTGGGCATCTGGGTTTCAGCCTGGAAGATACAGTCCTGTGATTAGAAAAGAGTCTTCCTTCAGTGTAAGCGTTCCCCACCGGATTGTCTAGCATATGAGCTACATCTCTTGGGGCATCTTCCCTTCCCACCTTGTTTTACCTTTGTCTTCTGTTTCAAATCGTCTTTCAATTGGACCATCTGTCCCTTGAGAGCTGCTTCTGAATCTCCTACATCTCATAGGAGAGTGAATGGCACACAGCAGAAGCTCAATAAATATTTGTGGACTGAATGGCTAGATGTAATTACTACCAAAAAATGTATTTCCTTTATTTAAATGTATGTGAATCTGATATTTGATATCCTGGGTCAGATATAAGTGACCAAAAAAAAACAAAAAACAAAATAAAATAAAACTCAAACTACCTTAGGCAAAAAGGGAAATTTACTGTCTCCCATAACTATGAAGTTTATAAGCATAGCCTCAGCTAGGTCCGAGGCTCAAACAATCCAGACATGGTCTCCCTCCATCTCTCACTCCTGTCTTATCGATGTTGACTCCATTCTCAGATAAGCTCTCCCTTGTGAAACCAAGAAGGTTCCCAACAGCTCCAGGCTTTCACAGACCCAAGTCTAACAGGAAAAAAAGAAAGAGTGCATCTCTTTTGAAATCCAAGCAAAAATCTCCAGTTTGGCTGCTTGGACCTGACTGGTTGTCTTGGGTCAGGCACCCATCCTGAACGAATCACTGGGCTGGAGGACACCAGGTCCTGACTGGCCAGGCCTGGGTCATGCGCCTATGTCTGCAGCAGATCATGTACTCATAGTGAGGGAAGAGTGGCTGGCTCCCTCAAACACAATCAGTGCACCTTTACCAGAAGAAGGGGGTGTAGACTGCAGGAATAGAACTTACAAGCTTTCTATTACACTTTCCTTCCTGACACAAAGCACATCTTGCCTAAGTTTCTTTGGGCCTAAACTCAACCCATTCCCTTTTAAGCATAAACATCTTTGTTTTCTCTCCCTGCCTGAACAGGACAATTATATTCAAGTACACGTGGGGAAGATGTAACTGTTCCAAATTAAACCTCCTCACTCTGGCCAATTGCTGCCCATGGACTTACGTTTGCATTTGCCAGGGCAGTCATTCCACCAACCCCATGGATAATGTGGGATAACAGGGCGTTGGAAAACAGATGCCTGGGTGCACCTTCCCCCATTCTGATTCAGGCGTTCTGGTAGGACTGTTCATGTCACCCAATCACCACCTCCACTGTGAAGTGTAGAGCAACAAAGGGGGGACAGCCTTGGCTGTGCGTTCAGACAGTGCTGAGAGCAGGACTCTGACCTGCCATTTACTAACCCAAGGACAGTTAACAAATTAACCCATCTCTCTGAGCCTCAATTTCCTCATCTGTAAAATGGGAATGATAACCCCTAGTTTGCAGGATGCTGTGAGGATTAAATGAGAAGCAGACAAAATTCTGGCACTAGTAGGTACTTAAAAATTCTTAGATGTAGGTTCCAAACAAGATTGCCAAGGGTCATCTATTACTCATTCATGCAGAAGCAAATCTTGCTTTGTTTCTGACTAACTTGTTTTTCAAATGCCAGCCACTCAATCCATGCTTCACCAAGGAAAAGCAGTTTGTCAGGATGCTTAATTTAAGAAATCCCTCTTAATATTATCATAATGTGAAAGGGTATTTTTTTTAAGTGAGTGTGTGCCATGCTCAGATAGCATGAAGTACAAAAGAGACATGCGTATTCAAATTAACCTTATAGAAAAGGTACTCCAAAGACACTTTCTGAATAATAAATGTGAATAATGGCAACAATGTTGGTTACCCAAGCACCAAAACCTGTCTTAGAAACTTCAAACATTTGGTTTATATATTGTTGACATTCTATGAAAGAAAGGTCCCAGGTGAAATGTAAAGAGATTTTACTATTTGAAACTGTTGCAAAAACAGCCTCCTCCTAGCACAGGAATATCTTAGAAGGGTTTAAATGTCACTAACAGTCTCAAAATTATTGCAGCGGATTTGCAGGTAAAAGGATGTACAGGGCCCTTTCCATTAAAACTGTTCTTTGATTTTTAGTTGTAGCTTTGGTGGTGTTATTGGCAAGGGATGGATTGTAGGGAACCTTTTCTCAGATGGTGGTGGGTGACAAAGTTGGGAAGGCATTCTCGGCATTTTACACATGAAAGGAATTTCTGCTCAGAAAGGAAGAGCAGACCAGCCAACTGAGCTCACATGTAGTCATTTCGTTAATTTCTAGAAAGAAAGGAGATTGAGAATACTTTGGAGCACACTCCCATGCAAGGAAACCAGCCTACAAACACTGCTGGCCGCCACATCAGTTACAGACTGTACCTGCTTGCTTATCTCCCAAACACTGAAGGACACTTCCCTGGGCCTCAGGATTACAGCAGGGAGTGAGGCAGGGCCCTCAAGGAACTCAAGGTCCAGAGGGGTTTATGGGGGCAGAAAGCAAAAGCCTCAGACCCTCACCTCCAGGGAGTGTAAAGGGTGGAGGGTCCCAGTTGCTGCCCTTGAAATCCAACCTCGTGTTGACACTGAACCCATGCTTGCCTCCCAGGCACGGGCTGCTCCCAGCCTCACTCAGTGCAGCAGGAGTATGAACAGGTCTGTGCCAGGGAAACATGGGGTCTCCTCTGACGTCTGCTTTGGTTTGATATTCGCCTACAACATGGGAGTCCAGAAGACTCCACTCCCTCTTCCTTCTGGCTCTTTCTCCTTCTCGTTGGGTCAGACAGGCTCAAGGTCTCTCTGAAGACTCCTCCCCCGTGTCCCTCCCCATTTTCTCTCACAAATGTTTTCCCTAATAAAATCCCTGTACTTTTAATGCCATCTTGGCATCTGTTTCTTGGAGAACCCAGACTAAGCCAGGACCCCACAATCAAGACACACTAGAGAAATCTGAGAAGAAAACATAGGTAAGAGAAAAGCTTTCTGTGTGCCAGGCGCTGTTGAGGGCTCTGCATAGACCCACAACCCTCGTGGTACCCTCCAAGGTAGGCACCGCTCCCATTTATGTTTGACAGAAGGAAAATGTGAGGCACGGAAAGGCCAAGTGACTCTGCCAGCTGGTGAGTTACCGGTAGCAGCAAGGTTTGCGCCAGGCCAACTGGTTCCGGGGCCCACGTGGTTAGCTAGAATACGACAGCAAAGCACTGAAGTGGGACATGTGTTGGTTTTCCTTAGCCAGCAACTCTTCCCCTTTCATTGGACTTCCCGGGAGAACCCATTTAACATGGGGCTCACTGGGGTACCCCATAGTAGGCCCCTGGCCCAAACAAGGCCCGTCAATCTCCCCAGGAACTTCCTGCCAGCATTTTCCACTGTTGTTACTAAGTTTATAGGATGTGAGACTTGAGCTGCCAGCTGCCATCACGACCATCACTGGAAAAAGCCTGCCCAAAGGATGTAAAGAGAGACTGAGCTGGAATAGCATCCCTTGGTCCAGCTGGACCTAAAGCTGGAACCCCAGGGGGTAACCTGAGCCTTTCAATTACATGTATCCCTCACTTCCTGTTTTTGCTTATGCTAATCTCAGGCTTCATCTCTTACAACCAATAAAGGTGGTATAGAAGAAGTGCTCTTTGAGTAAAGATTTTATTGGGAATCGGTATTAGTTTGCTAGGGCTGCCATAACAAAGCCCTACAGCCTGAGTGGTTACACAACAGACCACGTCTGACTCACAGTTCGGGAGGCTAGAAGTCCAAGCCCAAGGTGTTGGCAGGGTTGGTTCCTTCTGAGGACTTTGAGGGAGAGATCTGTTCCAGGCCTCTCCTCTTGGCTTGAAAATGGCCACCTTCATCCTGTGCCTTCACATGGTCTCCCGTGTGTGCATGTCTGTCTCAGCATCCAAATTTCCCTTTTTATAAGGACATCAGTCATATTGAATTAGGGCCCATCCTAATAACCTCATTTTAACTTGTTACGTCTGTAAAAACCCTATATCCAAATAAGGTCACATTCTGAGGTATGGGGAGGGGAGGGTCTGGGCAGGGGGAGTTAGGACTACTCCATATCTTGTGTGGGGGGTGGAGACAATTCAACTCGTAACCAGATCCTGCTCTGTAGCCTAGAAGAGAAGGACAAACGAATATAAACAGGATGGATAAGAGTAAAGAACTGTTCTCTACCCTCACTGAGAACAAGGTAAGAGACACGGGAACGATTTCAGCTGGCAGTGCAGGGTAACTCCTTTTCTAACAGGGCGAGAAACAAGGGAACATAGTAACGAAAGAGATGGCATCACCATCTCTAAAGATGCTCAGATAGGATTCTTTATGTAAAACCACCTGACCCAGTGCTGTGTCTACTGCAGGTGCTTGATAAATAAATACTGGTCAGATAGGTCTGAACTGTACTCCACTCAAACACTCTGATGTAAACATCACATTACTTTCCTCAATCAAATCAAATCAAACTCCCAAGTTCCCACTCACCAGGATGGTGAGGCCCACAGTAAATTCAATCTCAGTCTTCAGAAGGCTCCCTGCCACCAGTGCCTTCTGAAGGTTCAGGTCCCATCTGGACTGGAACATATAAGGAGGCCGTTCTGGCCTTCAGGCACCGCTGGGCACTGCAGCTACTCAGGGCCAAGCCAGCACAGTCCATGGAAGGAAGAGATTTTGCCGCTCTTCCACCCAGTCTGGGCACAGGGGTCCTTGCTGAGATGGGGTGTCACAGCGCCTGGGGCTGGTGGGGGTCAGGGAGGCAACCAGCCACACAGGACGTCTGTGCAGCCGTTCCCCTCTGCAGCTCTGTCCTCCTACTGTCCTCCAGGGAACCGGGCACAAGCCCCTACTAACACATTCGGAAGAATAGTGAAGATGCCATTCCCGAGAGGCCAGAAGCAGGGGGAGGTTCCTAGCTGCCGTGACAGAGTGAAGGAGGGCGCGGCTTGTGGCTCCGGCCAATTCTGAAGCCAGTACGCAGACCAAAGCCATCGGATCACAGAGCCCAATGGATGGAGAGCCCGCCGTTAACAACGGACGCTCTGGGCTGGCTTGTGTGCTGGACACTGCTGTGCTTCCATCTCTTTATCCTTCTGCTAACGGAGCCTCAATTTCCCTCTGGTGAACTCTCACCTCTCCTACTGCAGCCTATGTGTTTTGGGGGGAGTCCAATCAATCTTTGATCAAATTCCACCGGCCGGGGTGACAGGTTCAGGAACGGGTTGGGGATGTAATCAGGTCAAAGAGATGTGGTGGGACTTCTGGGGTGGTTACTGAAAGAAAAGCAGACCCTTCTTTTCCCACTGAGCTTGAACCTGCCAGCGCACAAACCTGGAGACACAGGCAGTCCTGCTGCCCAAGAAGGTAGCCAACACAGAGAACAGAACTGAGAAATGGTAACATTTTTTGAGCTCCTGGATCCAGCTGAACCTAAACCTGGCATGGTCCTGGATTTGTCAGTTACCTCAGGCAGGTCATAGAAAGTTTGCTGTCACATGCAATGTAAAGCTTTTCAATAGCCCAAGTCTTTCCCCCCACCATTAGTCAGCGCCTTCTAACCTTCCTGCCAGACCACTCGACCCTGCCACACAAAAAGATCCCAAAGCTCCCTTAATCTTTCTAAATCTCGCCTCCTTGCCTGCAGGTAATCAGAGTCAGGACAAGCCAGCAGTCCCCCTTGGAACAGGCTTGCTGATCACCTCCCAAGACCTGACAACACCAGAGATGTTAGCCATTCTGCCAGAGGCTCCACTTAGACACAGCCCGGAGCCCTGAGAGGCTCCTGCCAGGACCAGTTATAGGCCCCCCAGGGAGGACTGGCCTCCTCCCTTACAGCTCCCCCCAGGTAGTGGGTATGAGGAAGGCACACCTATGGCTAGAAGAGCAGGCTATACAGAGTCTCAGGTCGTGGGCTTTTCACTACAAGGGTAGGGCATTTACAGATCAAGGGCCACAAGCCAGGCACTGAGCTGAGCCCTTGTCCTCACAAACATCCCTGATGTGGGAGGGATGGGCGGACCTTTCTCAGTCTTTTTTCAATCCATTAAAACTCTGCTTGTAAAGATCTCTGGGGCATAGTCTAGTAGTTATGAGTGTTCACTTAGCTACGGGCACCAGTTGGTGTGGATTGTACTTTAAAGGAGAGTCACAATAAAACTGGGGAGTGGGAGGGAAAAACACAAACAAACTCTGCTTGTGTAGCATTATTTTTTCACCTTAAAAAAAAAATAGGTACTATAAACATGTTACCTAAAAAACTCAACCAGTACAAGCATTTAGTGTGAAATGTCCCTCTCCCATCCCTGTCGCCCAGCTCCAATATTTATTAAGGGCTTACAAGGTTCCAGGCCCTCTGCGAAGCATTGACATTCCCCATTTAATCCTCAAAACAACACTATGTGGCAAGCATGATTCTTACCGCTGTTTAAGATGATGAAATTGAGGCTAAGATGACAAGGACAAAGCTGGGAGGCCAACCATAACTGCTGCCACCACGGCCCACCCCCACCCGCACTCTGCCCATCCCCTCGACCCCTCCCACTCGGGCCAAGGCTTTTCCACTGCAGAATCTCTTTGCAAAAGGTACTCCCAAGCCTCAAGGTCACTTGGCATCTGTGGGTTTATTTCAGAAATAAAAGCAAATTGCTTCCCACTGTACCAGAAAGATCTCTGCGTATCTCCCGCCACTCCCAGCTCTTTACCCCGGGCCATGTCTGTGCCCTTCCTCAGACCGTGTCAGCCAGCTCAGGGGTGGCTGGACACAGCAGCATTGTGACGCTTCCCTGCTCAGTGCTCAGGGGGATACTGGTCTGCCATAACCGGAGTCTTCTTTTAAAGCTCCTGGAACTTTGCTATCTGCACCCACTCTGGCAGCCCAGGTGTGGATATGGAGATTGGAATAGGCCAGTTAATTAATATTCTCCATGACATCGCAAGTAGTAATTTCATCCTATTCCTCTGGGTAGAGGGCGCCAGCAGGTGCAATGCCTGGCATCCCTCCTGGTCACAGTTGGCAGGGCAGAGAAGGGGTCTCGGTGCTGTCTTCTCTGTAGGGGTGGGAGGAAATGTGGAATTGCTTCCCCATGAAGCCGTCTGGTCCTCATGCCATCTGCACTTAGCAGCAAGTGGCCCAAGCTCTGAGGACTTGTCTAGGTTTTTTGCTTAGACAGTGCTTTAGGCAAGCAAGGAGAAGGAGGTAGGAGGGAGGGAGGGAGGGGGAGAGAGAGAGAGAGAGAGAGAGAGAGAGAGAGAGAGAGAGAGAGAGAGAGAGAGAAGGGGGAGGAAGGTAGGGGGGATCCTGGCTGCTTCATATTAATTAAGTTGTAAAGAGTCAAACAGGAATACAGTAATGATAATAGGCCTGCGGGTGAATCAAGTGTATCTGCCTCTTAGGAACAGGCTGAAAACCTTTTCTGTGAGGAAATTTTATTAATAAATGGGTGACAAGTACAGAACAGCTTCCAGCCTGCAGGCCATGCTAACTTGCTGGTAGAACTGAGCGCGGCTTACGTACTCTCTGGTAGCGCATGCACCTTCAGAAAGTCCACCTTCTCCCAGCGCCTAAGGGCAGTGGTGAGCTGGCAAATGTCTAACAAGCAGCTGAGGGCAGAAAGCCTCCATTTGCAGCAGTTGCTAAGTTCCAAGGTGTAAATACTCCCCCACGGCTGATTTCAAACTCACAACACGAAGTCACTGAAAATGGAGCTGGGAAGAAAGGTGCCATGGCACACAATTATACATGTAAAATACATGTAAATAACCTCAAGAGCACAGATAAGCGTAAAATGCATAAAATAACTACGAAGGGATGAGTTTTGAGTATTTATAACTTTGGTTTTTAATAGAATGTATTTAATTGCAGGTATACATAATGTAATGTTTAATAATGGCTGTGCTTAAAAACCGCTTCGTGGAATTCCCAAAAATCTAACACTCAACTCTTGCGAGCCAATAGGAGCCAGTCCAACAGAGCACTAACAGGTCGGGAAAGGCAACTGTATTTGAGTCGTGGAGATTTCAAGAGTCAGACATGGCTTATCTCAGTGATGGGGGTTTGGGGTAATGATGCTCCAGGAAGGGAGGTGTCTCCCGACATCAGCCACAGGCGCTGAAACTGGGGTTTCTAGGAGCAGGATGGGGCCTGGGCCTGGTGGAGAATTGGAACGAGCAGCTGAGCATGGTGGTGGAAACAACCTGAGCCCTTGTGACCCAACTCTGAACACCTAACGTTATGGAATGCCCCTACTGGAGAGTTTTGCATGTCGGGGGGAGCTGGCCTCCCTCGGGCCCAGCCCACATCTGGATGGCCATAGCTCAGGCCATGCTTCCTGGTCCAACTGGCAGTGCCTAGAATCGCAGGGTTGGTCCCCTGGGACACACAGAGCTTGAGTCTAACTTGAGGCAGAGGGAGCCACTTGGGGCCTCTTTCCTCAGAACAGGCTATGGGCACGGCAGGCTCTTGGGGACCACAAATCCCCTGCTACACTGAAGCTCCTTCATCTCATCTCACTTGGGAAGAGCGATGGGGGCCGCTCGGAAGGTTCTGGAGTATATGGTTTCAGAACTAGGTTTGTATCATTTGCTAAGTAGAGAGCCAGATGCTGCTAGATGGCCTATACTCTGACACTTACACATATGGAGGTCAATACCTCATTTCCTGTCACCACTGCACTGTGAGTAGGAAAGAAACGCCCCAGCTTCCAAGGACAAAGCTGGAGTTACGACCTCCCACGCTGCCCCCACTGCTTAGAATGTTGCCCACCCCGTTCTCCTCCCTTCCCTGCTTGCCTTCAAGCCAACTCCTATTCACCTTCAGGGTATTTTGCTAAAATTGAAAAACAAGGGTCAACAGAGTATGCAAACTGTGATCCCAATATTGGACATGTGAGTACTCACATATACCATGAATAGGACGGGAAGAACATACATACACGGAAATGGGATTTTTTTTCCTGTGTGCTATTCTATTTTTTCTACATTTTCTCTACTAAACACGTATTAGTTTTATGAACAGAGAAGGGACTCTCCCTCGTCTTCTCTGTAACACCTTGTCCCACCCCCGCAGCAAGTGCATCTATGCATCGTCTGCACTGCCTCTGTCTCGTGCACCAGCCGTCACTGCCTGCATCACGGTGGGTTGCAATTAGCCTTGTATTTCTTCCTATTTTTTCCGCTAGACTTGAGCCCCTCAAGGTTCGGGGCTTGGCTTGCCTCCTCCCACCTCAGTATCTGACCCATGCCTGGCACAAGAAGCCTCAGCGAATGATTTGTGGAACTGCACGGAATCAGCGCAAAGCCCCGGATGAGGACTGCTCCAGCCTGCACGCACCGAAGGAAGGAATTCACTCTGACTTTGTACCAGTGTCTCCGTCGGAATATAGATTACACGATCCTGTCAAGGACAGACTTCATTCATTTCAACTTTTTTTAAATCAGTGCTCTTCCCAAATCACATAACAAGCAAATGATAGAGCCAAGTAGGAATCCAGATTCTCTAAGTCTTCATTTTTTTTATCTCACAAGTTAAGACTATAAATTATAGGGTGCTACATAAAATGGTAACAAAAGTTAGCATTTTTTGAGAACTTCCTGAGTACCAAGTCCTTTGCAGGGCCTTTCTCATGCATTATCTCATTTAAGCTATGCAACAGGTACTATTGTCATTATTTTTACTGACAGGAAAGCTGAGGTTCAGAGAGGTTGGGTAATTCTCCCAAGGTTGCAAAGCTGGTCCTAATGTATCCTGGGCCCAAGGCCCTGTGCTATTAGCAGCTAAGGACAATGGAAAAGCTAAAGCTGGGCGACACAGGATTGCTGCCTTCAAGAAAGGCGTGGGGGGCCCTGGAGGCTATGGTAGTATTAGGTTAATGACAATCAGATCCCGGGATGGCTGGGGAGCAAAAAGGCTCTTCTGCCAAACCAGATGGGTCAGAATCGCATTTATTCCCAGACAGAAAAAAGCTGAGAGGAGCCAATTAAAGCTCCACCACCTCTCAAGTGCCTTTCTTCTTGGTGTCTTTCTCCTCGGCTTCCTCATTTTGCTTTCCTTTCCTATCAGCTTTCTGCCGTGGCTTCTCACCTCCCATTCCCCTAACACTGCAGCAGATCCTGCAGTCGGCTGGACTCTCCTCATTTCTGAGCCGAGAAGGTGGCCTCTTGGGCGAAGCACCTTCCTAGGGGTGCTGGCTCCTTTTCCCTTCCATGTCTCTCCTTGGTGCAGTCTGTGACTCCTTTGTTCTTCTGCCTGGAGTCCTGGAGTGTAAATCGTACGCTGGGCATCCATCACAGAACCCTCCATACAGCTGAGCTCAGCACCTTCGATGGCAGCTCCCAGGCCTTTCTTTCTTTTGCTAATATGACACTCTCTTCTCATCCCTATCATTGGGAGCTCATTCCAACAGCTCCTCTCATCTCATCTTCACATCCTTACCATTTAGGAATCTTTTTCATTTCATATGATGGCCACAACAGAATCATGTCTAGTTTTTCATATAATAAAGTCACTCCAATTTTACTCAAGTTTTTAAGAGGGGGAAATGCCCCCAGAGATATCTCTTAGCACAAAAATCACTTTTCTGTACTTAGGCACTTTTCCAAGACAGAGCAGTCCCTACCCAATAAGGCAGTGCGGCGAACCAACAATGTAACAGACCTGGTTCTGCCACTTCCCAGCTCTGTGACCTGAGAACGGAAGCAGCTTGCTTGCGCTGTAATTTCCTCATCTACACAAAAGGGAGAGTCGTGTCTGCTCTGCAGGTCTACGTGAGGAACAGATATGATGCCCGCCACGGAGTGGTTCTTAAGAAGAGCTGCTCTTGGTAAATTCTTATTCCCTCGTGCACCAGTGGTTTATGATGAGCACACTACTTTATATTTATAGGACATCTTCAATTCCTCTATCTAACTTAAGCCCATATACCCATCAGGATTCAGTTGTAGAGTATAAAATATACTCTAGCAATTGTAAGCAGAGGGGTTTATTTCAGGATATGAGATGGCTCACAGAATCATTAGAGCCTTGAAGAAAATGGTTCAGAAGTTTTCCAGAATAGCAGAAGTGGACCGCCCCAAAAGGTGCTTGCTGCCTCTTCTACGACAAGGAAGCACTGCCAGATCTGGAAACTTCCATTACAATTGTTGGTCCCATATCCATGCAACCACTCCCGTGATCAGAGAACTACCATAGCCAGGAAGCCTCCACTATTGCTGCCAACTCCACAACCTCACAGCCTACCACAATCTGCATCACCAAAATAGGTGCCTTATACACTGCCTCTTAACAGACACAAAGCCAGTGATAACCTTACCATCCTCAGCCCCTACACACAGCTCCATCACTGTTGTTGTCAGCAGAAGCCCCCACCTCATTTCTACTTCCCAAATCCCACTTGAGCATACATGCTTGACTGAAGTCGGAGCACATCTGAAAACCTAGCTGCAAGGGAATCTGGAAAATTACAGCGTCACCTTTCCAGCCTTTGCAGTACAGAAAGGCACACTGGAAGGAGGTTGGAATTGATGCCAAGTACCACTCTTCTATTTCCACAACAGCCTGACAAATGATCTTCTGGTAGAAATCCTCTAGCGTGGCTCCCTGTTCGATTGCTCTTTCCCTAATGACATCACTGTCCGGTCCTGGGAGCTAAGGGAGTCCACAGAATGCTTCCTGCTTCTGAAAGCTGGCCATCCCCAAGAGCACAGCTTTCCTTCAGGTCTCTCAGGTGGGAACTGCTTTACCTCCCAAAGGTGAGGTAGGTATCCTCTTTGCTCTCTCAAAAATCCCAACTCCTATGAAGCCCAGACCATCCTCTCTCTCCATTTTTAGAGACTTTTCTAAAGACTCCTTTGACTTTATTAGACTAGTATGACTCTTCATTAGAGATTTTAGCACCTTGTTCATCTTCCTCTCCACGTCTACTCTTTTCATCATTCTTGGTGACTTCAGCACTAACACAGAAGAAGCACCCTAGCACTGTTCCTTCATCTTTACTTCTGCTATTCTTTTCCTCCACCTCATCTCAGCCACCATCCCTCCGCCTACCCTAGACCTTGTCATTTCCAATATCTATACCACCTCAATATCTCAGCTCATTCATCCTACTCACCGAACATCACTTCCGATGCTTCCAGCTCATTCACTCAATGACCCACATTCTTCAACCCCACCAGCTACTCCAGTCCATTAACCTTTTTGCGCTTGTATTATTCATCGTGTCCTTTCTGTTTTCACAGATTATATTAGATGCCACAGGCCATCACTACACTAATTCCTTTACTCTGTCCCAACTTCCTACCTCCCTATCCCTTTTATCAAGTCACTTTAGCAAAACCCCACCCTAGTTAAACCCAACCCACCCCACTCTGCATCTGAGCAGCTGAGTTTGGCTATAGGAACAGATCATGTTAACAGGTCCCACTTTAACCACATAACTCTGTTCCTTAGCACTGCCTCGCAATTTCCCTGGTAAATCTGCTCCCCAGCCCTTGAGACTAGTTTCAGAACTTCACCTTTCCCCTTAAGTCACCCCATTTTCTAGCTTTCTCCCTCTCAGCTTATGACTGGGGTTAGCAAAGCATTTAGAAGTGAGGGACCCTGTCACCCCAATATCTAGTCCAACCTTGTTAGCTGGACCATGTACACTGCATTCCTCCTTCTATGGGTGTCTGTCCCCACTGCTATCTGAACTATTTTCACTTCCTCACCTCTTATTATTTTCTATTTAACTCACTCCAGTCAGGGTGACTTGTACTGAATCTACTCTTGTGAGAGTCACCAGTGACCACCATCTTAATAAATCTGACGATCCATTCACTGTGCTCATCTCCCCCTCCCCAGTGATTTGCCTGTCCTGCAGGATGCTGCCCTTGTTGCCTAACTTCATTCTAAAGACACTTCAGATTGAACTGAATACTTCAGCCCAAGGGGTTGCACACAGAAGCCCCCAGTGGGCCCAAGTCTCTTTAGGAGTCCTCTATGGTGGGGATGGAGAGAAGGAGAGAAAAGTAAGTTTGCATCCTCTGGGAGTCTTCCTACCAGGCGCAAACTGCCAAGCCAAATGTCCCTCTTTGGGCACAGCCACAAGTGGATTTTTAGAAAGTGGAAACATCAGTGGATTTTAGGACTAGAAGAGACTCTGAGGGCCCTCTAATCTAGTCCTCTCATCTTGCAGAGAAGGGACATTAGGCTCTGAGACATTAGGAAGAGACTTGCCCAAAGTCATCCAGACAAGGCAAGGTGATAAGCTGCTTCAGCGGGAGGGATTCTTTCAGCAAATCATCACACTTACTGGGGAGCCAACGTAGCTAGTGGCTGTATTTGGTCAGGCCCCCTAGAAGAGGCTGACAGAGGATTCGTGTAAACAGCATTTGTTAATGGAAAGATCTCAGGAGAATCTGTATGGAAGGGAGGGAAGTAAAATAGGGAAGGAGAAGAAATAAAGCAAGAATGTAGTTTAGGTGACAGCCTAATCCTGAGGGGACTCTAGAGCATAAACTTTATCACAGAACTTGAACCACCTTAAAACAAGGTTGCTGAGTTGTTCTACTTCTGCACCCACTGGTAATTAGCTTTGGGCTGTTCCAGGGTGGGGTGGTCACTCCCAGGTGCTTCCAGGTAAAGTGGCTCTAGTCTCCGAAGGGCTATCCTCCCCAAAAGGCTGCAGGTGTGAGCTATTAAGAGCAGCCCCTCTAGCATTGAGGGATGGGTGCACTGACTGATAAAAGTGGTTCCAGGAGATCTAGCTGGGGCACCAAGGTATCTGCTGCAGTGGTCAAGAGAAAATTCTCAGGATCTCAGCATAATAAGTGGGACTCAATGTCAGCTGTGTGACCTTGCGCAAGCCACTTAACCTCTCTAAAGTTCAGCTGCGAAATCTGAAAATTAAGAAAGTCATCTTCCCTCTGCCTTGTGAGCGTTCAGTGAGCTAAGGCATGTGCAGGGCTTAGCCCAGTGCCTGCATTTAGTAAGTATCACGGTAATTCTTATTACTTATTGTTAATAATTATATTACTATAATTATCGTTAAGTACTTAAAATGATGATAAAATTGATGACCCAAAAAGTGGAGTTATATGAAGTCATTACGTGTCTCTTACTATCCAAGGGAACTGGGTATGTACTGTCCACATCTCAACAACAAAATCAGGATCGTTCAAGGAGTGGCATTATTTTTACCCACACTGTGGATGTAACTGCGTGCCTTTGGTGCTCCCAGCTCACCCCTGCGATAAGTAACCGAGAAATCACAGTGCACTTGGCACATGGCAGCTTCACCCTCTTTGAGAGGGATATGTTTTATTTATACTCCCTCCCTTGTGGCTTGCTAACTGATTACATTCCAAGTCCAATATTTAAAGGCGAGTTGCTGACACACACCTCACCGGGGTTTCCCTCAGACACCAGGATCTGGGCGAAAAATGTCCCCATGTTTTATGAATGCAACCATCACACTGACAACCCACCCATGTAGGCCGAGCCCAGTGTCCTCACCCCAGGTACTTGTACAGCGTCCTGACTGTGGACAATCTATCGCCAGTGAATCGGTGCCCAGAACCAAACACCTCATCTCTGCTCAGTCTTCTCAGATTTCAGAACCACGGTCAGCAAACACACTTTTAGAATACTGAATTCACAGAAGGCTTTCAAAGCTGGACATTTAAAATGGAGATCCCAGTAATTCTATTTCTGGGAATCTATCCTGGAGGACATGACCCGGAACGTGGATTTATACCAACATATGTACATGAGATGGTCATCTGAGCGTTACTTATCACAGCAAAAGATAGGGAAAAGTGGACTGTCCTAACAAGTTAAGGTTAGATATGGTATGCCCAGACAGTGAGATAGAGGCAGACATTAAAATAATATAAACCAAGAGTGTTGAAGGGTACAGGAAAATATTACCCAATGGTTTTCCTGCACAACATGGATTTCTTCTATATATTCCCCCATGACCGTTTGTATTAGTATTTTTACTGATAGAAGTTTGATATTAATTCTTTGAAATCTAGTGAGTTATTAGCATCTTAATAAACAATACACTTCACATATATTAAAGGTTCAAGACATACAAACTCTCTACTTTCCTAACATAATACCTGTCTTTTTTCATTAAATGAAAGTAAAAATCCTGCTCATGAGAATCGCCACCCTTTGACTACATTCTCATTTCTCATTATAATCGATACCCACGATTATCTCATTTCTCCTAGAATAGAGGAGGTTTACCTTTATCAGGTCACAAAGTAAGGAAGGGAAAGGGGTACAGGGTTATCTTTTGGCCCCATAAGCAATCCCTTGAGATCTGCCACAATAGCGTGGTAAGATATCGTGAACTACGTGGGATCACAGACCGTTACGACATCCTCTCCTCTCCTACCTCCACATTCTGAATACCTCCTAGAGGTGTCCGCTGTGAAATACCATCTCTATTCCTCTGTAAGAAAATATTTGAAATAAACGTGCATATCTAACCTCTCTTTAAAATTAGCTTCCATCACTGTTTTTTTTACATTTAGAAATTGTTGAGTACCTTACACATTCCAGACACTGTGTTAGGCCCAGGAAATAAAAAGGGTAAGGTAATCTTTATCCTGAAGGAGCCTCGATTTAGTGGGGGGAGAAAACAACAGAGAGTCAAAAAAAAGACACTATCAAATAAAGACTGAACATTAAAAAGGGCTAGAAATGAGTAGAATAAGGGATTTGACCCAGCTATGGGGAGTGGAGCTGAGCTGACGTTTGAAGGATAAGTAACAATTAACCAAGAAAAAGGAGGAGAGGAAGGAAAGCAGCCCACGAAGAGGAACCAGCATGTGCAAAGGCCTTGAGGTGGAGAATCTGACCACTTCAATAGAAACTAGAGTCAAGAAAGAGGCGGAGGAACATGGTACAAAGTGAGCCTGGAGATGTGACTGGACAGGCAGGAGTGACACTGTAAGGGGCCCTTTTGCTGGACAATGTTGGTTGCCTGTACAACGTCCATCCCACCTTTCCCAATAGAATCCCGATTTTGTTTAGGTATTCAGCCTACTCTCCACATCCTACGGGATACTGGAGCAGATGACACAACCCTCAGCTCCAGGAATGGATTCCAATAAATCTAAACCAATCCTTCCAGATCCCAGGTTTAAGCACTGCATGAGACAACTGCTAATGGTACCAGGGCAGGAATGTAACCTAAACTGGCAGTCAGACTGCCAAGTGACGGGAGGAATTTTATTCCATGGTGGGGGAAGAAGCCTTTCTCTCTCCCTCTGGCATAAATAAGGAAGCCTGTCAACCTAAGTGCTGCTGTCAGTCATGGGATGAAGCCAGTTGGGTGGACGGTGAAGAGGAGAAATGGGAAGAACTTTTAACCACATTGTTGAGTCACTAAATCAAGCAACCCTGAACCATGAATTATCTCGGGACTTCTGATAAGGCGAGATAATAAATGTCCTTGTGGTTCAAGCCTTTTTGAGCCAGGTGTTCTGATACTTGCTTCCAAAAACATCCCACTGGATACGTCCTCTGTGTAAGGACAGTTGCCTTTATGCCTAGCAAGCACACCAGTGTTCTGGAATTTGGGTGTAGAGTGGATAATTCTAAGAAAAAGTTGATGGAATGGGTCCTGACACATGCCTCACCACCATCACCCAACATATTCTAACGTTAAAGGAAAAATGTAGAAAGTAAAATTCCTTATACATGATACCGTGTTATATGCACATGTGTGTGCACACGCGTGCACACACACACGAAGACTGGTAAGAAAAATACAATATTAAATGATTGCTCCTACATAGGGAGATTATTCATAGGCTTTTTTTATTTGATTTGTTTGGTTTGGTTTGGTTTGATTCTTAATGTTCCTCAGTACTTCCTGATTTTTCTACAATGATACACTTCTATAATTAGACATCAAAGGCAATAACTGTGTTTTCCATCTAAATTTATGCTAATTATCGCAAAAGAGGCTACTTTTATTTTTTTACTATAATGGCCAACAGGAAACTAAAAAGTAGCATATCAAACATATTCTATTAGAAAAGAGAAACATTTCTAGTCATTATGTACTGTATCCAGACAGTTAAGGATTTATCATTGATCATATAATAGAATAAAATATCTTGAGAGCATATCTAATTTTTGTTTTAAATCCTCAACTTATTACATAGTTACTCTTGTTCATTTTAAAGTCCTATTATATAAAGTAGACGCTTGCAAATCTTGAGACCCTCAGGAGATATCATTTAGCATCTTTGGAAAACATAATATTTAATTATCATAGCATGAGGTACTTTTAATGGCACATTTCAACATCACGACTGAAAACTGATTTCTGAGAGGAAAATTAAGTGATATTTCCACTCACATGCCTTATTTAAATACAAACGACATGTATAATTATCCTTGATCCCCACTGCTGCTTAAGAATAAAATACAAAAGTGAAGATGCTAAAGAGTCATGAAGTTTTTTTCCTCAGTAACCACAGTCACAAAAAAAGTGATATTTACCAAGCACCCCTAAATAGTTTATGTACCCCTAAAGGTAAGCCCTGTTTGCTGGCTAGTATCTACTACGGGATTCACATGGTAAAGCTAATTCTTCCTGCTATCAGAGTCATTTGAGATAGTCTTTATTCCAGGAAGGAAGATGGTATCATTTTTATTAATTACTTTTAAACATAAAATTTGCATTCTTTTGTTCAATCTTTGCTCAACTATGCACCTCTCCGCTTTTTTTCTAAAAGTAATAAATTGACCTTGTTATTTTTCATTACCCCTTTCTCTTTAAGATGGCAGAGGCATTTTTAGAGAGATAACAAAACCAGACAACCTATCAGACACATCAGAGGCAGTTATCTCCCCCTGCAGGTCCTGCATCTCTAATGAGTGAGAGAAGATCAAGGAAGAGCTGGCAGGGCACTAGTGCTGGTCACAAACATTCTAGTTCTCCCCTCCATGGGCACAGGGCAGGACCACACTTGTCTTTGACAATTCGGATGGCTGTATAACTTTCCATGCCCAATGGTTTATGTATGGGAGCGATGAGTGTCACTTCTAGGCCAAAGTTTAAAGAGCCAGTGTGAGTCATAACACCCCCTTCTCTAGCCATGGAGGTGGTGGAAGCACGTGTCAAGGTGAACCTCCATCAGCCTAAGCCCTTAGGTGACCACAGTAAGCAGAGGCCACTCCCAGCCAGCACTGGAGAAATGCACCTTTGCTAAGTTAAGCCACTGCAGTTTGGGGGTTGTTTGTTACTGGAGCATAACCAAGCCTATACTGATTGTAGAAAAGAAGAAGAAAAAAAGGAAAGAGACCTTGAATTCCTTTAAAGGCCTTTTATGCTCCTGTTGAAACATTCATTCTCTATTTGGTAAACTATAAATAAGCTTGATGAACTCAAAATCATCCTAAAAATGCTTGAAGGTCATTGTGTTATAATCAAAACATTTTCATTATAGCCTTGAATTAAATGGTTTCATTCTAAACTCATAGTTACTGGGTTACTGGGATAAATTTGTGGGTACCTGTGAACTTTCTATAGGGGAGTTTTTAATTTTGGTTTTCATGTTGATGATAAAAAAATATTAATTTGAGCATATTCTGTATCACCTGGATGACCAACCGGTACGAGGCAAAGCCAAAACCCAAGTTTGCATTTGTCTTTACATTGATCTTGGCACCAAATGATACTACTTTGTCAAAGAATAGGGCATAAAGAACTGCAGTGGACATAACACCGAAGAGCTGCATTTGTGCCAGAGGAGCTCCCAAAAAGCCAAGGTGGTCAGCAGCTTGTTTTGAGCTGTGATTTAGTTCCAGAAAAAACCCCACTTCATCTTTCATATTAATGTTCTTAATTTGAATTTTATTGGTTCCATTGTTTAGTTTTAATGTAACCTATAAATTTCTTTTTTCTTTTATATTTTCTAGGAACTACAAAGATAAAAAGTGTATACATGCTTTTCCAAAATCTATCTTTAAGTAATATTGTAATACAAATAGAAAAAGTCCACACTTCTGTGGTGGTAGGGTGTGGTTCTAGGATCGCTTTTCCTTTAGAAGGCCCCAAACTTTGTTTATTTCACACCAGGTTCAACGCAGCTCTCTCCCTTTGGGTAGCTGTTGAGTTATTTAAATTCATTCACCCAAAGTACATCCACAAGAGTTACCTGAAGACAAGCGAGCTGCCTCTACAGCTCCATGAATCTCTATTTCATGCTTCTGACAGAGGAAGGCAGAGACAGAAAGAAGAGAGACAGGAGATCTGAAAACCAGCAAAGAATCAGAAATAATGAAATAAAGGTATTTGTGGCTCTTTGCAAAGGCAAGACCTGTTGCAGCAAAATATATCTTTCTTCACACTGACATCAGTGGGATGGGAAGTCTGCTCTCCCTATTGTTACATACACAGTTCTTTGTTACCTTGTTAAGAGCAATAGGGATTAATATGGTGCTTCTGACTTGGGCCATTCTCCACTCAAAACATCGGCCACAATAAGGTCAACACAGAGTATTCCAACGAGACACAATGTTACTTTAGTCCACGTTTTATTAGCTCTTGTCTGAGCTATTTATTTTTGCTAAGTGATTTAACTAATAAACACTAGCCTTTGTTCCATGGGACACATTTCCTCAGTGCACCTAAAGCTACCCATGACTAAAAAGGTGCCTGGAGAACCAACAGAACCCGTGGCAGATGCTAGAGAAGAGGGGCAAAGGCAGATCACTCTGTAAATCTAACCGCATCAGAGAGACAGCACGAATACGTGCCGCCACAGGATCCTGCTGTGAAAGCACTTAGAAGTCAACACAACACTGTCCTGACATGAAATGAAATCAATGAAGGAGAAGGAAAAACATGATGATGAAGATGAGGATGGCCGGACTCTCATTTCAGAGTCATTTAGGGTCACATGTCATGTACCAGTCACCCTACAGGGAAAAGAGTGCATAAGACACGTACTCTGCCCTCAGGGAGCTTTTGCCCTCAGGCCAAAAGGAAAGGCAAAGCAAGAGAATGCACAGAAGGCCTCTTGACAGTCTCGTCTCTTGTCACTGTGATGGCTCATTTTATGTGTCAAATTGACGCCATGGAGAGTCCAGATGAAACACTATTTCTGAGCGTGTCTGTGCGGGTGTTCCCGGATGAGATTAGCATTTGAGTTGGTAGACTCGGTAAAGTAGATGCCCCCCGGTGTGGGGGAGCCTGATCCAATCTGATGAGGACCTGAATAGAAGAAAAGGCAGAAGAGGAAGGAATTCGCGCCTGGCCCCCCCACCCCCGGGGTTATTTCCCTCCCAGCCTCACTGCCTGAGGGGGGATAGCTCATCTCATCTTCTCCTGCCCTTGGACTAGGATTTGTACCATGAGCTCCTCTAGTTCTCAAGCCTTCAGTCTCAGACTGAATTATGCCACAAGCATTCCTGGGTCTTCAGCTTGCAGAAGGCAAGATGGTGGGACTCCTCAGCCTCCATAATTGTAGGAGCCAATTCATCATAATAAATCTCTTTTTATAATATGCATAACATTATACATGTCTGTGTATAGATGTACATATGTGTATATATATGTATACACACATACATATGTATGTGTGTATATGTACATATGTATGTGTGCATGTATATATACACATATGTATGTGTATAAACATACATATATAATATATCTTATTGGTTCTGTTTCTCTGGAGGATCCTAATATTATCACCCTTTGCCACTGTGTGTCGATTCCTTCCTTCCTTCCTTCCTTCCTTCCTTCCTTCCTTCCTTCCTTCCTTCCTTCCTTCCCTCCTTCCTTCCTTCCATGTAACAGTTAATGCTTTGCTGTTTTGCTAGCCCCATGCTAGGCAATGGGCACCCAGTTCTAGAGGAGTCACTGAGCTTCAGCCTCATGGAAATCACAGCACAGCTGTTTGACTAGAACTGCTTTCGGCCCTAATCACACTCTTCTAAAAGCTCATGAAGCAAAAACCTCACACATTCCCCAAATTACACAATCTATCTTTGCTGCGAGTATACTATTAAGTTGTACCTTTAACCTCCTTGTAGCAGACAGTAGCTGTGCACTCAGTTTTATATTCCATCTGCTCAGTGTCGCTGGGAATTTCCTCACTGGAGAAGAAATGAAGTTGATGCATTCATCAGAATTTGATGGTTTCCCTGTAAGGAATTGGGGCCAGGCACACCAGTTGAGAAATGCTGTCCTAGAAGTAGATCTAGGGAGGAAAATTCTGTAAATGCTCTGAGTTTATTGATTGCCACTCAGTATTCTGGATACGAAGAGCACTTGTGCAAAACACTTCCCCCACCACCTTAAATCCATTCAACTCTGTATTTTAAAAGGAAAACGTAATTCATCTGATCCTGATTTGTTTGCACTTAACTCATCACAATGTTGTTTTGAAGAAGCTGATGTGCAAAAAGCCTTTTCATCAGCTTTTGGAAGAGCTTTTCTCTTCAAGTGGAAAAAAGAATCAGACAGTGTTTACCAAAGGTAAACAAACCAAAGCCTTCAAAAAAAAGAAAAGAAAAAAAATCCAAGTTTATTTCTAAAGCCTGAACTCACCAGAGGTCAAGGGGTTGGAGACATGAGGTCCCTGCTCCCTCACTTGGAAAAGGACCTTGGCCCAGAATCAACCGCCTGGCTTTCCAAGCGGCAGAAGCTGGGGAGGCGGCCTCACCAACTGCCCCAGAGCTGCGATGTGTATTTGCTGCAGCCAATAAACACTCCTAATGACACTCTCAACAAAAGCCCATATTTTGAGCCTTGTTTTCTCTTTTCTTTTCATGTTGTTTCTCTCAGTGAAAGGATCAAAGCAATGAGGCTACTTTTTCTTCACTCAATCAGAAGGAGTTCTTTGAAGTAAATGTGTTTTTCTCTTTTGCGTTTTTTTTTTTTCTTTTTTCCTTACAGAAGAATCTCTATAATCAGAGGCTGACTTTGTAAATTCCCCTAACACTCGTCCCTTTGCAGGTGTATGTGCATCTCAGGCTGCGGAGGCCATGCTGTCTTTTTCTGGGAGTTCCCTTTCTTGTGTTCCACTTGATTAAGAGCCATCGGGTGGATTTTAATGTGCCCACAATGGTTGAGAACATCTAAAGACAACATCATCCCTTCATCAAAAACATATAAAGATGAAGATACAAGAGTTCAGTAGAACAGAAAAATAAATCAGGAAATTTTGAAAAAGCATTTGTAGTCACAGCTTAAGGCTGTCACGTAAAAAAAAAAAGTATCAAAATAACTCCATTAATGATCATCTCAGAAGCAAAATGAAGCTGAAAGCTTGTTACTATGGTTCTTGCTTCCACGGGGAATTCAAAATGTAAAAAATAATGGGATGATGAATAAAAAAAGATGCAGAAGTCAAGTTGAGCATGATTTCTTCAGGAGCCTTTCAGTGGCATATACCGTATAAAACCAGAGATTTTCCAAGAATGGGTATTTTTCTAATAAATAATTCATAATAGTAGCTAATGCAAATTGAGCACTTACTATGTGCCCGTCGTTGTACTAAGTGCTTTCATGCATTGTCGTCTCTTTTAATCTTCATACTAACCCTGTCATGTAGGTGATATTTTGAGTCCCATTTTGGAAAAAAATAAATAAATAACTGAGGCTCAGAATACCCCAGGTCAATACGGATTGCAAGTAGCAGAGCCAGAATTCAACCTCAAATCTATCTGATGCCAAAGCCCAAGCTCTCAACCACCATATACATTGTTTATCAGGAACCTGTTACTTACATTCATTCTGGAGCCTAGAACTACTCTTACTACTCAAAGCCTGAAATCACATCTGTCCTGATTAAGCAAACTAAAGCAATAACCTCACTATTTTGAACAAAACTCCCTTTTCACTATTAATTAACTCGAAGAAAGAGAAATTGTTTTACAGAAGTTTCCAGACATTCCCTCAATACTCCCCTTTGTATAGTGATAAAATACAGACCTACTTCCCTGTACGTTTTTCTCATCAAAAATAAAATAGGATTATAAAAGGCCGTCGAACTTCACACTTAAAATGCCAGCATTTTATCATATGTAAATTATACCTGAAAAAAAGTTTGTTTCAAAAATAAAGATTCTAGAACATTCAATGGGAGGTGCTCCCAGTATGTTTTGGGCTTCAATTCCTAGATTTCATGTCAAATTGTTATTAAGTCAAACTTTGTGTAATTGCCATTTGTACATGTCGGTTCCATATAGATCAACTTTCAAAAGTTTTTAAATAGTGTTAACATGTTTGTGCTATGTAATCTGCTGCGACTCTCACTTATTGTGTTAGTAATACATTTTAATTTAGATAAATGTCTTCTTTACCAGCAAATGCCCTAGGCTAATGGAATTTCTTTCATTGTCTTCCCTCCTTTCCTTCCTTTTAGCTTTTCTTTTCCTGGACACTCAGCTGACTACATTTCCCAGTCACCCTTGCAGTTAAGGCTAAGTTCTGCCCAATAGAATGTGAGCAGAAGTGATGTGTATAAAAACCTCCTACAGGTTATGTTCCCCCCTTTTTCCCTTCTACTATCTAAAAGTGAAGAATTTTGAGGCCTTTGGCTGAGGCACAAGACAGAAGAAACCTGCATCTCTGAATCAGATTGTGAAAAATCACCAGCCAACCCAGCACCTTTGGAGGAGTAAGAACTAACTGTTGTGTTAAGCCACTGAAATATGGGAACTTAATATTACAACTAGTGGTATTTTTACCAATAGTCTCTCTTTCTTTACCTTTTTTTCTTTCAAGAATACTTCCTGTGGATTTTCTACATTCCTTAGAGACCAGTTCAATGTATCAAAATAAAATAAATGGCTCTTCAAAGAAATGCTACAGAATTTTGAGAAAGGGGGACATTCAGGGTCACTGCAGAAAATATTGATAGATGACATCTGTTATCCGATACCCATCACTCATTCACCCTCTTCCTGAGAATAGTCTCCCCCTATTTCCTTTGGGAAACCACCCTCCTCCATGCCCAGCCATGCGATTCCAGTGAGGCTCAAACCCCCATCAGTGTGTGGGCCCAGATTGGCTTCGGCCAACCAGGACTCCTGAACTTTTGGCCACAGTAGTTGGCCAGTGAAACACAAGGGCATCAGGTGGCATCACTGAATCCTTCCAGCAAAGAAAAGATTTCTCTCCCTCTGCAAAAGTCAGTGCAAGAGTCCCTCTCTCTCCGCCTGTGGAGTGGACTGCAATGACATTATAGCCTGGAACACTGCAGCTATCTTTCTTTTTAAGATTATTTTTTTAAAACAGCTTTAGGTTCGCAACAAAACTGAGTGAAAAGTACAGAGATTTCCCATATACCCCATCCCCCCACACATGCTCAGCCTCCCCCTCTAGCAACATCCCACACCACAGTCATACATCTGTGCAATCAATGCACCTAATGACAGACCATCATCGCACTCAGTCCACAGTTTACCTTATACTTCACTCCTTGTACCTTCTATGGGTTTGAACAAATGTATAAGGACATGTACCCACTAGTATCATACAGAGTAGTTCCACTGCCCTAAAAATCCTCTGCACCCCTCCTATTCCCTCTCGCTCCCTGCTAACTCCCAGTAACAACTCAACATTTTATTGTCTCTATAGTTTCGCCTTTTCCAGAAAGTTAGAATCGTATAATATGTAGCCTTTACAGATTGACTTCTTTTACTTAGTAATAAGCATTTAAGTTTCCTCCATGTCTTTTCATGATGTAATAATTCATTTCTTTTCAGTGCTAAATAATATTCCATTGTCTGGAAGTACCATAGCTTGTTTATCCATCACCCACTAAAGGACATCTTGGTTGCTTCCAAATTTTGGCAGTTATGAATAAAACTGATATAAACATATGTGCAAGTTTTTGTGAACACGTATGTTTTCAACTCTTTTGGATAAGTACCAATGAGCATGTTTACTGGACTGTATGGTAAGAGTATGTTTAGTTTTGTAAGAAACTGCCAAACCATCTTCCAAAGTGGCTGAGCCATTTTACATTCCCACTGGCAGTGAATGAGAGTTACACAACCTCTCCAGCATGTGGTGTTGTCAGTGTTCTGGTTTTTGATGACTTTAATAGGTGTTCGTGGTATCTCATTGCTTTAATTTGCATTTCCCTGGTGACATATTATGCGGAGCGTCTTTCAATATGCTTATCGGCCTTCTACATATCTTCTTGGTAAGTGTCCTATTGCCATCTTGCTGCTGAACAAGAGAAGCTGGACCACCATGACTGCTGTGCGAAGCCTTACATGATGATGCTGCTACAAGAGGAAAATCTGAGGAACTGAGAGAAATGGATCTTGGAGGATATCATCTTACCATCTGGGTCAATACTGGCCTCACATTTGGTCTTTTGGAGTTCTCAGTTTTATGAGCTATTAATCTCTTATAGTTCAACCAATTTGAATTGAGTTTTAATTCCCAAATTATGTGACTTTGTTATTCATTCATTCATTCATTCATTCTGAATTTGGCTGAGTAAGGAAGTATAACGATTCATATGAATTTGAAAATGGACCAAGGAAAACTCAACACTGAAAATACTTATTGAAATGTGCCTATTATGTTCTGCCTTATGAAGACTATTTTTCTTCTCTCACAATTACTAATGCTTCCAAACTGAGCCTAACTATAATGGTACGATCACTCCTGCAATGATAATTGAACCTCAGCCTTCAAGAAGAATTCAAGCTAGACCACTGCTGGTTGTCAAAGAAACCCATCAAATGATTTACATGGTATGAAAGGTATTTGTACATCCTGTATTGCAATACATACTCATTACTTAAGTTAAAGTTATAATCATTTGTTCTAACACATCACATTTTCAGAAGTTACACATAAAACAACATGTAGCTCTAACTCAGGGGATGGGGTAACCCTAAGACCTTTCACCAACTGCTCCAGTGTTTTGGCTGAATCATAATTCACTCTCCCCATGACTCCAGCCTCCATGGCCATTCATACATTCACTGGTTCTGAAATTGAGTGGATAAAGATTGATGACTTAGAAAATGTAGAAAATTGACTGCAAAAGGAACCTATGATATTGTGTATGCCATGGAACCTGCAGCTGCTTTGTTTTATTTTCATTCGTTCCTTCCTCATCTTTACTGCCTATGGAAGTCAATATTCTTTTAATGACAAGTGACAAAAAACCCAACCCAAAATGACTTAATGAAAAGAGGGAGAGCATTTATTAGCTGAGGCGACTGAAATATCCTGGAGCCGATCAAGTGTGACTAGACTCAGGACAGTGCCCAGATCCTCCCCGTCTCACTCGCTCTGGCTCTGCTCTCCTCTACGAGCCCTCTCTTCTTGTGCAGTAGACCTCAACAGCTTGCACTCTAATCACAGCTTCAAATCTAGCAGAAAAGAGCCTTCCCCAAAGGCTCTGCTGGGCTCAAATGCCCATTTCTAAACGAGCCGCTGTGACTGGGGGGGATGCAATGCTCCGACTGGCATTGTATTACTTCTATATCCTCTGGAGCATATGGAAGGAGAATGATGCCATTTCCCTCAGAAAGGAAACTGGACACTGGATGGCTGTATTAGTTGGGGAAGTGAGCATTAGCTGCTATAACAAGCAATCCCAAATATCTGTAGCTTAACAAGAAATGGTATTTTTCACTCACACCAAGTCTAATGCAGAGATGTTCCGGTTGGGCGGCTCCCTTGGCAGCTCTCCACCAAGCCCTGACTCAGAAATCCAGGCTTTTTCCATCTCGGGAATGCTGCTCGCCACAGCACACAGTCTCCAAGTTTGTTACGAAAGGGGCAGACAGAGTGAGCTGGAAAAGGCATAACTGCTCTCAGCTGCCTTGGCCTCAAAATGACACATCAATCTGTCCTTCCATTCGTTAGGGAGAACTTAGTCACATGGCCACACACACAAGCAAGGTGGCTGGAAAATACAATTCAGCTGTATGCCTAGGAAGTGATTTGGTGGCCACCTGGCCAAAGGCAAACCCAACCCATACCTAACACCTAGCCAGAACTGCCCACTTGGCTCTCCTCTGCTCAGACAAACATTAAGTCAGGGCCAGCAGGGTCTTCAGAGGTGATCTGGTTCTACCATCTACTTGAATAGATGGAGGAAGAAAGAAAGAAAGAGCCTTTCCCAGATCACTCACCACTGATGTAGTGAATCTTGGATTTTACTGAATCTCTCAAAAAGGAATGAAGGGGAATTCCTCCCTCACCAGATGCCAGAAGCATCTTCCTGTCCTGCCCCCACCATAGCTACCCACTTGCCGAAGTTTGTTTTTATCAAGCATGGAATAGTAGAAATGCAGTTGGTTTTACAGTCAGATGGGTGTGAGTTCAAACCCTAGTTCCATTTGTTTCTAGATTGGGCAAGCAGTTAAGTTCTCTGAGCCACAGTTTGCTCATCTGTCCTCCCTAGAGTAAACATACAACAAGCATTAGAGTCCTCTTCTCATTATTGCTTACTGCAACAACAATGATACCTAGAGTTTTCCAGGAGTAACCGATAACTAATCATCGGAGGGTCCCAAGAGTATAATGTATTTTCCCAGCATTTTGTGGCTAGGGCACTAAAACTAAACACACATCCAGTGAAAATTGTACAAGCTTTGAGAATCAGAGAAAGCATCCCTTTTTAGAGGTGAATTTGCCTTCATGTAGCAAACATTTTACTCCCAGAATGTACTTTGCTGATTCAGTCATCACAGTTCTATAAGTTGGCTAGCTAAGCTAAAAATGGAGAAATGGAGATAGACTAGCTCCTCTCCAGGACTTGACTGATAAATCTCTGGGAAGAAGTGGCTCCATTTTAGGAAGTAACTGAATTCTAGGGGCTCTGCAAGCCCACGCCTGGTAGACTACTACCTAGTAGGAGACCCCAACTTCTCCATTTGAACATATTAAGACCCTATCCCACATTCCTTGGCTTGTAAACATCACGCCCAAAGCTTTAAGCAAACCATCTAACGCCAAGCTTCCATGTTCTTTCAAATGAAACTAAGCAGTTTACAAAGACAGAACTCTGAGCAGTCCCAATAGGGCCAGACTAGGAGACTAGCTTCGTTTCCAAGACCCCAAATAGCCACCCCCAGTGCTCCTCACTACAGAAGTTTCTCCGCCCTAGACAGCAGCCCCCACCCCCACTCAGGATTTTTCTTCCCTTCTGTAACTCATCAAAATTTATCTGTTGTGTGGCTCATTCCCTCAGATATGGCCAACCACTCAATCAGCCAACCAACTTGATCATGTTGGTTGGCTGTGACAGCATTTCCCAAATAACAGTGTTCCTTTAAGCAGGGGCTTCTTTGAGACAAATTACCTGCATCAACACACACACACACACACACACACACACACACACACACACACACACACAAAGTACATCTAAAAATTTTGGTGGAATAAGTTTTGTTGAGAAGACATTTCTGTGTCCTAGAAATTCTATCAGTTTAGGTTTGGCTAAAATCATACCATACCATAAAAGTTGGCCTCAGGTTTTGATTCCACAAAGAACATAGCTGCAGTCACCATCTAAATTCCCACTGCATTACATTAAACTTCTGGGTAGGGGGCATTTCATCATTTTGTGCCTTTGCTAGCCAGGCTACATAAAAGGTCATTATAAAGTTTCTTTTATTTCATTTGAAAATTTCTGGGAAAGTCTCCACTTTATCAGTCCACATTTTTAGAAACATTATGATTTTGTCTTCCTAATAAAAGCTTTTTTTAGGAACTCCTTTTTTCTCTTCTGCTTCCTTTAGCTGACCTTCAGAGACTGACCCATAAAAGCATGCCTGAAGTGCAGAGCCAAAACTGCAAAGAAACATGTATTCACTTTACCTTGGGTGACTCGAATACTGTTTAACTTCTGCTTTTAAAAGGTACATCGCATTATTACTACAACGGAAATTTTTGTTCAAGATCCTGTCTGATAGACTATAATTCAGGGCTTACTGAATAAAAACATTTAGGGAACACTTCCCAGAGGAGCTTACCACCCTCCCACATGGACCCAAAACCTTGGTGATTTGCACCCCAAAATAAATCGACACACATACCTCACTGCTGCCTAATTTCAGTTCCAGTCACACCTGGATTTGACTTGCATTTCATAGACACTTGCATAGTGGGAACATTTCTTAGAAACAGACCTACTTAAACTGCTGTTAGGCTGGACAGAGAGAAGCCAATGACAGGGCTGGAGACGAGGCCACCAATTCTGAGAACTGTTCTCTCAATAGCAAGAGCCCTGTTTTGACTAGGTCAGGAGGGATGGAATCCTTGTTCAAACCGCTGTCTCCCTGTGCCATGAGACAGCTCACACAGTAGAGACAGCCCGGGCTGAGGAATCAGGAGACCTTGAACTCTGCCAAGAACTAGACATGGTGTGCTTTCTGCAAACTATTCTCTAAGCCTTGGATTCCCTGCTTGCAAAATGAGGTGGGGAGAGGTGGGGAGAGCTTGGCCTGGTTCACACTCAATCTTCTCACTGTTGGGAGGAGGGTGGGGAGCATTTTCCTTCCAAGAAATGGGTAAGAGGTGTGGCTCCTCTCACTAGAAAAATAAACAGAGAACCAAAATGTAACCTAGAATTGATGGCCCAGAAGTATCAGCTTAAGAACTCCCAAGCAAGGCACCCTTAACACATCCTTGTCCTGGTAAAAATGACAGCAAAATAAACAGTTGGTTCTTCTTGCCAAAACCTGATGCTCATGCTGGAGCCTTCTCTTCCTCTCACCTCCGCCCCCACCTGCACATCTCATCTTCCCTGATTTCCTGGCATCGCTGACACAGACAGACCCAAAGGGTCCACTTCTTTCTACCTCCCCCACCTCCACCCTATGCAAGCTGCCCCAGCATCTCTCACCCAGATTCCTCTCGCTCTGACCTCCGACCACCCATTCTCCATGAACAGCCCGGGAGGGCTCCTTCACACGTGGGACTTCTCTGCCCAACGGCTTCCCGCGGCCCTGAATGTTGAAGCTCCAGCTTGACCTCCCAGGGGACTGCTCTCTGCTACCCAATCATACCTTCCTGCTTTCTATTCCTGTATCTGCCAAACTCATCCCGGCCTTAAGGTCTCTTCTACCTGGACCACTCTGTCCCCAGAGCGTCATGTGACTTTAAGGTCTCACTCAGCTCAAACGTTCCCTCCTCAGAGAAGCCCATCTGCAGAGACTCGCTGTCCTGGCGTCTTCAAGCATTTACCGCTGACCGGAATGATCATGTATGGTTTCCTGTTTGTGTATGACTCCCTTGTTTACGACGGGTCTCTCTTCCCGCCTGTCCCGCCCCTGTGACCAAAAGTAAGTCCTACTAGAGGAAGGTCCTTTCGCATATAGTTCATTCCATATCTGGTGGCTGCTTACTATATATTTGTTGAATTCATTAAATAAAATAATAGTTAAATCATCCCTTTGACATTATGTTATAAAACTAGCAGACTAGCTCCTGTCTTAAAAATATTTTAATTGATACTCATGAAGACATCAGTGGAATGCCATTAATGTAGCCAGTAGGATTTATTTCTCCAGATTAAATTACTCTTGTTCCTCTGAGCCGTGTCACCAGTCTTACTCTTGTCCTCTTAATCACTCTGCAAGACCTTCCCTGGAGGCTCTCCAATTTCTCTTTGTCCTCCTGAGAAGCTGAATAACCTTGTTCTTAGTGGGATCCACTGTGGACCTACAGAGAAGGTGGGGGCAATAATTCTGCATGACAGAGGATGTAAGAGCCTGGGTTTCCTAAGCAGAGCTAGCTTCATATCCAGCTACTTTCTAGCTAGGTGACCTTGAGAGAGACCCTCTCTCAGCCTTGGTTTCCACTTCTGTAAAACAGGGATGACAAAAATATCCCACAGCGCTGTCTGTGGTGATACTTCAAGGAGCTTTCTCTTACAAAGCATTTAGCACAGGGCCAGGTGCACACTAAGGCCTCATTAAATAATGACTATTTTTACTAATAATTAAGCCAAAACTATCGCCACTTGAAATAAGCAGGAGAGCTACGAAAAGGAACTAAACTATGTGCAGAAATCACATTATATGATCTGGGGTTTTGCAAGGAAATAAAAGACGTGTGGGGGAAAAGATTATCTATTAAAACTCTAAATAAAGCAAAGGGGAGATGAAAGAATATCCGTCTCCTGTTCCATGAGTGGCATACATGAAACAGACAGCACTAATTGTAGTGTGCACAGTGAAAGAACAAGCCGAACATGGAATAGAAGCAATGGTAAGGATGGAAGTTGAGGCAGCTGGAAAGAACTAACACTCCTTCCACTGGTGGAAGATGAGCTACTACAAGGATGCCAACCACGTGCCTTGTCACGTGCAGAGCTCCTCAGCCCTCGGAGGAATGGCAGAGGCTTGGCTCTGTTTCCTTCTGTGACCCCAGGACCTCTGCAGAGACACTCCAGGAGCCATCCTTGTTCATGGAAGACCTCGGAGGCCCCATTTGGCTGTGAGAGTCCTTGGGGGATACACAAGCACCAAACTCGGGGAGACTTTTTGAGAAAGCTTATATTTAGAGCACATACTACCACAATGACAGATGACACAACGCAACTGGGCGCACCCTGAGACTCCTCCAGAAAAGATGCACTTCCAATGGAAGTGGTCAGGCCTCCAAAGACCTAGCCATCAAGTTCTAACAGTCCATTCACACAGCAGAATACTCAGCAGTCATGAAAAGGGATGAAACTTCCAGAAAAGATTTTGCTTCCTCATAGAAGTGTGATATGTTTGAGAAAAGCTCCCTGGCTCTGCCTCTTCCCACTTTTCCCTGCCTTAAATGCACTGGTGTGAAGCGTGATGCTTGGAGCAATGGCAATCATCTTAGTACCATAAGGTGACAAACTTAAGGATGAGAAGCCAACATGCCAAGGATGCAGAACATAAATCTAGGAGCCTGGGCCTTGGGTGATACCATTAAGCCACTGTGTCTCATCCTGGAGTGGCCTACCTCCAAACATCTTGTTCTATGAGATAATCACATTTGTATCACCTGACCACTGCTAGTTAAGCTTTCTGCAGGTTATAACGGAACATGTTTTAACCAGTAACAGCTCATCAGAGCTTCAGATCTCTAGGCTCTCTCAGCTGAGATTCAAATGATATTTCAAATCCCCACTTCAGCCCCACCATTCTTACCTCTCTCCTCACAAACAGGGGTTTGTCAAGTGTGGTGAAGAAAACTCAACCCAAGGCCTCGGTGATGGCTCCCCTGAACAGAGCTGTTTCCTCTTCATTCTACCACCCCCCAATTTCACTTTCTTGGCAGCCTTCTCACACCTTGAGGTTACTGTTTACTACAACTCATGAATCTTTCCCAGATGCGTGGCCCAAGTGTCTTACCTCCTGCCATCACTGTGCAATGTTTCGTTTGGATCCAAGTGCTGGATTTTGTGTTGGTCTCTGTTATGGGCTAGGTTGCTTCCTAGACTATCAACACCGCTTTGGCTCATTATTCTTTCATCCAGTCTATTAGCTCTACTCACAGCCCCACAGCAGCCTGGTAATGTGATCAGCATGCCATCAATGTACTCACCCACACAGCTCTAAAAAAAAAAAAAAAAAAAGGCAAAAAAGAAAACACTGAATAAGATAGCAACCAGAGACTAAATGCAAATATAATACTAACAGTTGGTCTGACAATGATACCAGCCCTGTCAGCGTCTCCAAAAATACACCAACTTGATATCCATTTCGATTGAACCTTTACTCGTGTTAATGCCAGCAGGGAAGAAGGCAGAATTCATCCCACAGGAGCTAAAAGTGCTGAAGAAAGAGTGGTGAAGGAAGGTCCCCGTATCCCATGGGTCATCATGGCAGTTATCAGTCTCTCCATTCTCAGTGTCCTACAATTGCCGCTTGTTAGGTCATGCGCAACAAAACCCAAGTTGAAAAGAAGTCCTGGAGATTTAAGAGCCTTACTCTGAAAAGACTGCGTTTTATAGCATGCAGGCATTTGTTCCATAACAATAGAACACAGTCATGATTTATACAGCAAAGACATATTGTCTGCCATCCTAATAATATATATTTGTATTCTAGACATAATAAGCAGATCTGAAGTAAAGAGAACTCCTAGATGAAAACAGGTATCTGTGATACCAAGCATGTGGGGGATAAAGAGAGAGAGGAAAAGAAAGGAAATAAAAAGTGAAAGAAAAAGAAATTCTGGAAAAGCAGCCAAGATAATTGCTTTTGCGTTTCCTAAGATCTGTTTTTTTATCTTACCTACCACGTTCAAGTTCATCTTCAATACCCACCGCCACCCCTCCGCACTGCCACTGTTGCAATCATTACCACCAACCCCAACACTGCACTAACACCAATGGCAACACCGTCACTCCACAACTACCACCAACGAGAACACCGTTATTGACACAATCATCATCAACCCTATCACTTCACTTACTACCATCCCTGCGAATAAAATTTACCATCCTCCCTAAGCATGGTCCAGGTCCGCTAGAAGACAAGGAGACCTAGGTAATAGTTATAGACCTTGGGCAAGTCACTTTACTTCTTTGTATCTCAGATCAATAAATACATGTTGAATGACTGAACGTAAGACTACTATCATATAGACCTATTTTGTGTCTGTTCTTTTTAAGGCCAACAGAAATAGCATACAAATTATATTATTAGCTAACATAATACTTTTCTAGTGCTTAACGTTTGCAAAGTAAATTTATATACATGATAGCATTAAATGCTACCCATGAAAACTGTGAGTTATTATTTCCCTCGGTGTCCTTTATGTAAGGGTTGGCTTTTGTTTTTTGTTTTCATCCAGTATCTAATCACACATGGCAGTTACTTATCTTTCTCTCTAGTCTGGAACAGTTCTCCCATCTTTGTTTTGCATTGCTTTTCACAACATCAATATTTTTAAAGAATCCAAGCTGGTTGTTTTATATAATCTCCTTCGATTTGTATTTTCCTGAGTTATTCCTCAGGATTAAATTTAGGTTAAACTTTTTGGCAGGAAGATGGCTTAACTGATGTTATGTTCTTTGCAGTGCATGACATCAGGAGGCACCTACCATTTTGTTTCACTTTTGGCTACGGCAAGTTAGATCACATGGTTAAAGTACTACCTACCATGTAATTTTACTAACAATTGTCACCCCAATAAATTTTTTATAAAAAACTGCTAAAAAAAAAAGTACTACCTACCAGATTTCTCCATCATAAAGTAACTTTTTTCTCCCTGTACTTAGTTAGTAATCTGCAATATATATATAAATAATTTTTAAATATGAAGGGCTTAAGAAATCTGTAGGATGTATGAAACACGTTTTCATATCAAGAGTGCAAGAAATCTTACATGCTACAGAAACAACTCAGCATAAGCATTCAGTCTCCCATGAGTATTCACCCCCAGGAAACGGCTCTGGCTGAGCTGGCACCCATTTCCCCATGTTTCTTTATTCCTCCAGGATAGGAATTCTTAACCAGGAAGCATGAAGCCCCCTTAAATTGTATTTAGAAAAGGGTGTGTCCCAACAAAAAGCACCCATAGCTTTTAGTATGTTCTGTCTCCCACCCCCCAGCTTTTTGGGGTTTGTTAATTGGTGTTTTTAAATATTTTACTTTATTTTTCAATTAAAGTTCACATACAATATTATATTAGTTCCAGGGGTGTACAACACAGTGATTAGACATTTATATGACTTACAAAGTAATCTAGCACCCAACAATCTAGTACCCCACTGACACCATACATAGTTACTACAATATTATTGATTATATTCCCCATGCTGTACTTTACATCCCCATGACTATTTTGTAAGTACCAATTTGTACTTCTTAACCCCTTCCCCTTTTTCAGCCATCCCCACAACACCACTCCCATCTGGTAACCATCAAAATGTTTTCTCTATCTATAAGTTTGTTTCTGTTTTGTTTCTTTATCTTGTTCTTTAAATTCCACACATAAGTGAAATCATATGACATTTATCTTCCTCTGTCTGACTTATTCCACTCAGTACAATACCCTCTAGGTCTATCCACGTTATTGCAGATTGCAAGGCTTCATTCTTTTTCATGGCTGAATAATATTCTATTGTATATGGAATTAAGTTTGCAAACTCATCCTAGAAAAAGTGCTACATATCTCATTGCTAAATATCTACTACAGTCACCTTTCAAGTACTTCCCTTGGGAAGCTATGTACCAACACCAGTGCCTAGTCCACCCTTCAAAGCAATTTTGGAACTCTTTGTCTGGAATGGCCATCAGAGCTGTCATCGTATTACCCTTGATGTCTTGAATGTCATCAAAATGTCTTCCTTTCAATACTTCATTTATCTTCGGGTAAAGAAAGAAGCCATTGAGGGCCAGATCAGGTGAGTAGAGAGGGTGTTCCAATACAGTTATTTGTTTACTGGCTAAAAACTCACTCAGACAGTGCCATGTGAGCTGGTGCATTGTCATGATGCAAGAGCCATGAATTGTTGGCGAAAAGTTCCAGGTCATCTAACTTTTTCACTCAGGCTTTTCAACATTTCCAAATAGTAAACTTGGTTAACTGTTTGTCCAGTTGGTACAAATTCATAATGAATAATCCCTCTGATATCAACAAAGGTTAGCAATATTGTTGCAACAAGTTCGTGAAGTTAATTGTCAGACCTCGTATCCATTCATCCATTGATGGACACCAAGGTTGCCTCCATATCTTGGCGATTGTAAATAATGTTGTAATAAACATAGGGATGCACATGTCACTTCAAAGTAATGTTTTCAGGTTCCTCAAATAAATACCCAGACCTGGGATTACTGGGTCCTTCTTTGTCTCTTGTTATAGCCTTTGTTTTAAAGTCTATTTTGTCTGATATAAGTATTACTACTTCAGCTTTTTTGTTTGTTGATATAAATCTTCAACAATTTGGTGGGAGAAAAATGGCATCTTGTTGCCTTCCTTTGCATTTTTTAAATTATTAAGAGTTTTTTAAAAATCCTAATCTTACATTTTTCTCTGACATTAAAAGAAACTTTGTAAACTTGGCAAGTAGAGCATTCATAAAAGAGATAAGCACCACATATTTCTAACTTAATTACTACATCATTAAAATGAGCTCTGCATAATGCATCCGGAAATGGGCCTTTGTCTAAGAGACAGAGAAGAGTGTGTGTGGTTTCTTTTCCAAATCAGACAGCTGAAAGCGCCAGCAGAATTATGTCCTAGAAGCACATACTATCTCCATGTCCCCACCCATCCCGGGTAAAGACCTTGCCAAGCAGTTCTTCCTCAGCTCATAGGAGCTCTCGTCCCAATTCTTTAAAGCACTGTAAAGTTTTTTAAAAGAAAGAAACAAGAAACAGGCCTCCAGTTTTTATTATGGCTAATTTAAGTTGTAGTAACACAATACTTTTCACGTCAATAGCCTTTAAGCTTCATTTTGAAAACAGCAGTAGCCATCTTGAGACATATTTAATGGTGAGTTTTCAGCACTCCACCAGTGGGGGGTCGAAAGAAAAATTCTAAAATAACTACTTATAAAGCTTAAATGAATTTAATTAGACTTCTAAAGATGGAAAAAAGATGCTAAATTATAAACCACCATACATGTGACTAATTACATTTACATTACGCACAAAGCACCAGAATGGAACCACCTCATGGCTTGCTCCGCCCAAATCCGGAGTTATGTGTTATTGCCAGCAAGACAGCTTCCAGTGGAGGCAAATCTAGAGCCAGCGTCTGCAATCAGAATACTAAGACTTTGAACAGAAAGGACCCCTGTGACCTCTGCAGCCTCACAACTGCTGAGCTGCCTCTCTTCCTGGTGCCATCCCAGAAACCCTTTCCTGCAGTGTTCCCCATTCAGATTCCAAGACTTCCCCAATGCAAGGCCCAGCCTTTCATCATTCCTCCCCAGCCCCTCTGGATCCAGGACACAGTGCCGTTTTTTGATCTGTGCTACCCAATTGTCATTATAATAGGTGCTCACTAAATCAGCCTGAATAAGTGAACACAAGTGACCAAATGAGCTCCCCTCAAGGAGATGAGAATGACAGACAAGATGCCCCTGACACATTAACTGGGAAACAGCAGATTATAAATGGTGTGTGAAGGGGATAATGCATTTTAAATTTTATAAAAAGGTATTAATGAAAAGAAAAAAAATTCTGTAAAGTTGTCCTCACACACCAACATTCAAAGGTGAGAAGCAAAGGGTAGGTGCAGACCAGACACTGAGAGAGAGGTTCCCTCTCCTAAGAGGCCTCTCTCCTTTTATTTAGTAGTAAACATTTTACTAGAAACTCCCTGGCAACCTTTTCCTGAGCTGGTCCTCTGGGCACTCACAACTGAAGGTAAACTGGGATAGTGAGGACCTGCGTTTTTCAGCCTCTGTCAATGGTGGGTAAGGAAGAAGGGAGTGGAGAATAATCAACAATATGTGCCCCATATATTCCCAGTCTTTCGTTCAACAAATATTTACTGAGTACCTACTCTATGCCAGGCATTGTCTGGGTGATGGGCTATAGCAGTGATTAAGACAGAATTCTGGGTCTCACAGAGCTTCCATTCTAATAGAGAGATGCAAACAATAAACGTAATAAAATAGTACGTCATGTAGTAGGTTAGATAAAACAATGAAGAGGAAACATGGTAAGGAATGCCCAGATGGGAGGGACTGTGATGTAAGCAGAGTGGTCAGGGAAAGCCTCAGAACAAGGTGACCTGACAGACATAAGCGGGCTCCTCAGGAGGCACCTGGGGAGGAGCCTCTCCAGCAGAGGGAAGGGCAGGGCAAAGGCCCGGGGGCAGGAATCTGCCTGGCACGTCGTGGGCACAGTGAGGAGGCCGGTGGGACTGAGCAGATGAGGATACACCCAGAGGAAACTGGAGGCCGGGTCACCTGGGGCCTTGTAGGGTGATGCGGGTCATCAGAATGTGGGTCTCACTCTGAGAAAATCGGGGAGCCTTCTGGAGGATTCGGAGCAAAAGAGTGACATGATTTAACTTACATTTGTGTAAACAGCTTGATTGAGATACAATCCACATATGGTATAATTCACCCATTAATAACACGCAATTCAATGATTTTTAGTATATTAACAGGGTTGCACAACCATCACCACTATCTAATTTTAGAACATTTTCATGCCACCCCATAGAAGTACATATCCATTAGCAGTCGCTCCCCATTCCCGCTCCCTCCAGCCCTAAGTAACCACTAATCTGCTTTCTGTCTCTACGGATTTGCCTGTTCTGGACATTTCACATAATTGGAATCATTTAATATGGGGCCTTTTGTGACTGGCTTCTTCTCCTTAGCATATAGTCAAGGTTCATCCATGTTGTATCAGTACCCCATTCCTTTTTATTGTCAAATAATATTCCATTGCAAGGATATGACACATTTTGTCTACCTGTTCACCAGTTGAAGAATATCTGGGTTCTTTACACTTTTGGGCTATGATAAATAATGCTGCTGTAAATATTCATGTATAAGATTTTGTGTGAACGTATGTTTCAATTCTTTCTGAGGAACTGCCAAACTGTTTTCCAAGGCGGCTGCATCATTTTTCATTCCCACCAGCAATGTAAGAGGGTTCCACTTTCTCCACATCCTCACCCATGCTTGTTGTTGCCTGTTTTGTTTTTTGCTTTTTTGTGTTGTTTTTTTTTTAATTATAGCGATCCTAGTGGATGTAAAATGATATCGCATTGTGGTTTTGATTTGCATTTCTCTAATTACTAATGATGCTAAGCATCTTTTCATGCACTTATTGGCCATGTGTACATCTTTTAAAAAAGTATCTATTCAAATCCCTGCCCATTTTAAAAATTGGGTTCTTTGTCTTTTCATGGCTTATGTTTTAAAAGGCTTATTCTGACTGCTGTGTTGAAATATCGTACACAAAGAGCACAAATTGCTATTGAAAATGTACAAAAAAAATGTTTAAATATTTTTTAAGGTACTAGTCTTGAAATCAAAAGAGCTGCATGTAAGTTCTGGCCCCAACAGTCCATCCTTGACCAGGCATGGTTTCTTGACCAGGTGTAGGGCCCAGAAAACCATATCTTCTCTGAGCCTTGGTGTCCTAACCTATAAATGGAAATGCAGGGCCCTGACTAGACATTAGCACTGAGGGCAAGCTCAAGATGAGGAAGGAAGAAGTCCCAGCCTTGCATATCGTAGCACAAGATACAAGGGGAAGCTTTCAGGCTTACACGTAGAGAGACGGCAGCATTACCCCACAATCTTAAGAACCTCAAATATGTTGACGATACTGTGGGAACTGGATTCTTCCCACTGAGTGCCTGTGATCAGAGCAAAGAAGAGGTATGGAAATGGGTGGTTTGTAGTTTGATCATCATTTCTAATTAATATTGTTCTGGAATTAAATGGTGAGTCTGGACTAACAAATCCTAAAAGAGGATCATAAAATATGAGGAAAGGAACTAAGAAGGCCAGTGTGTGAGAAATGACTGTAGAAATTTTCATAAAGAATAAAATCAGAAGGAAATATACTGTAATAGTCAGGGAAAGTGGCTGTAGCAAAACGCAACCATACAGTGACCTGAAAAACAAAGAATTATGCTTCTCTCTCACCTAACAGTGTCAAGGTACCTGGGGCAGGAGAAGCACACCTCTCCCCCTCCCGACCTATCATCACAAACAGGGCTGACTGACGCTGGGTGGACGCACAGCAAGAAGGGGGAAGAGGGCGGAGGACTCGCCTCCACAGGCACCCCGGGCCCGGGCATGGTCCACATGGCTCCACTCATGTTCCACGGATGACAACCACACCACCTGTTCACAGCTAACTGCCAGGGAGGCTGGGAAAGGTCGTCCAAGTAGGCAGCCAAGGCCTGGCTATAATTCTACTTCTATGGAAAAAGAAAGAAGGCCTTTGTTGGACAGCCCATGGTCTCTGCCACATACACCAAAATGCTCACATGGCTATGATTGCGAAGTGGGGTTACGGGTACTTTATTTTCTTCTTTACATAGGCATCGGGATTTTTCTGACATTTTTGTATTGCCCTCGGGGAGTGTACAAAATAACAGTGATGGTTATAATCTTGGGTTCCTGGAGTCAGACTGCCTGGAGGCAAATCAGCCTTACTAACTGGGTATCCTGGGACCAATTCCCCTCCATGACCCTCCATTTTCCTCAACGGTATCACGGGGAACAGTAGTAGAACCTACCTCCTGGGCAGTTGTGAGAATTGAAGGAGTGAAGACCTACAACATGGTTTCCACAGTGACTGTGGGTAACTTGAACTGGGTACCACTAGCATTGCCATAATTTTGATGCTTATTGTCAGCTTCAGGCCACCTAACACCCAGGCCCTGGTTGTGTTTGAGGCATCAATCCCCATGAGCTGCTTCCTTCTCTTTCTTCTCTCTCTTTCCTTCTCTCCAGCGCCTTCAACAAATTCATGTGCTCATTAAACACTCGAGGCCCTTCTTTCTCATTTCCCCCACTGCTTTAATGATCATTCTCTAAATCTGCCTTTTCTGTCACCTCCTTGCAGTTGCCCACGGTTTAGTGGGCACTCGGGAGTCCTGCTGGGAGGTAGAAGTGGTGACTAACTCTCAGGTCCCTGAGTTATTGAAATCTGATCGCAAGGGTGACACCGTGACCCTGCTAGCATCCCTGGGGCATCCTGGAGAGGCGCTAACCCGGAGCTGGCCCCCTTCCTGTGCCCGAGGTAGCAGACTGAACCCACCTGTGCCGTCTACTCCTCACCTTCCGTCCTTCTTCCTTTCCTTTCCTCCCTACTCCCAAACGTGTGCAAGCTTGGATGAGCACAAGTTGAGGAGCCTTTTAAACAGCTCATTAAAACTATTAAAACTGAAAATTGACCTTGGGAAATGACTGTACAGTAGCTTTATCAGATTGCTTGGAGGAAAAAAACAGTTAGAAAGCCTGGCTGTCGTACTACTGATTTCTCAGGGCTCTCCATACAAGCTTCTAAATTTGGATCTCAAGAATTATTGAGCTTCTCCTGAAAAAAAGAAAAGAAAAAGAAAAAGAAAGAAAAAATACGAAGTCCTGCCAGAGCCCAGAGAAATTCTCCAGTTCTTCTCTTAGAGCCCTTAGAGAGGGATGAGGGCAGGTTTTTAAATGGGGGAAAGGAGGGTCATTGTCGTTGTTGTTGAGGTTTTTTTCTTTTGGGGGGGTGGGGTGTTGGTGGTGCATAAGGGGGTTGAGAATTCTCTACTAAGCTGACCTCTCTCTTTACAACCCTGAAATAAATTTTGCAGACATTCATGATTAATGGGATGTGGGAGGTAAATGAAACACCAAACCCATCTAGCAAAGAAAAGCAAAGAATTCAAAACATATGTCAAAGACAAAGACATAGAAGCAGTTCTTTGTTCCGTTTTCTCGAAGATGTGTGTATTGTATGTGGAAAGGAAATGGGAGTGAGCTGAGCAGACACAAGTACAAAATCTCACGTGTGTCTGAAAGGCCCAGGGCTGTTCTGGTTCAGTGTGGCACGAGGGCCAGAAATGGGTGTCAGAGGCTGGATGCTAGGGCCAGACTTGCCCCTAATCAGAGAAACGCAAAGCACAGGGCTCCTCCCGACTCACACCTCCCTGACATAATGAGAAGAATGAATGCTGGACCTCCAAGATCACTTCTAGCAGTCCCTAAGGCTTACTGGATCAGATATTATCAGCTTTTCCTGAGCACCTACTATGTGCCAATCATGGCCCTCACCCATCATCTAGCCCTTCTATACTCATGTCATTTCATCTTCACAGCATGTCCATGACAGAAGGATCACTGGCCCCATATTCCAGAGAGGGAAACTGAGCCTTAATGAGAGAAAGTGACTCCCCCAGACCACACAGCCATGGAGCGACAGCTCAAGCCCACCTGCTTTGGGGCTCAGTCCAGCATTTTTGCACTGTATGGGGTAGGTATTCACGTGTAGACATGTGTTAACGGAGGAGAACTTGGTTTGTGACTTCCTTTCATTTTAGTCACCCAGTTGAATGTCTCCCTCTCCCCTGCCCTCAGCAACTTGGGGGCTGGCCCTGTGTATCCATCTCCTTGCATCCCCATTGCCTCGCCTGGTGCTCAGGAGTGAGGACAGATGATGAAGGAAAGGACTTTTTCCCTCTAATACTCAAACTCTGACCAAAATCCATTTTGTGAAGTTTCCCAGCTAACATTCCCTAAAGGTTTTGCATCTTGTCCAGGCTTCTTCTGCAGCCTGGAAGAATCCCTGAGACCACCTGCAATTCAGTCTCCTCCTCTGAAGAATGGCTAGAATGAGAGTAGCCACACGCACACATTGGAGTAATGATGTAAGGCTAAAACTCTGGATTTCATGTGGGTAGTAAAGGGTGCAAATCCAAGGTGTTGGACAGAAGAACACTCCTTTACAAGTCTGAATTTGATAGGTTCGGGTTTCTGAGCTGGTTCATCTTTTCTGAAGTCCATTCTTGTGTTATGTTCATCTCTTCTTCAAAACAAAAACAAAAAACAAACAACAAACAACAAAGGAAAAAACATGCTTTCTAATATTACAATAATCGGGGTTCCAAGTCAGCACTAGAACAGTGGGCAGGTGTGGCTCCTCAAAACTTAATCTTCCCTTGCCCAGGTCACATCCTCCTTGCCCTGAGCCCTCCTGACTAAGAGCTGGCCCAGGCTGCCGTGGAACCACAGCTGCTGTCAAGGAGCAGCCTGTGATGTCCTTCTCCTTGCCCTTCTAGCCACTGTGCCAAGATGATTGCATTGCCAGAGGTCTGTAAGTGTCTCCAAACAGGAAAGAAGGAACAGATCTCAGATCTCAGGGGTGCTCACATCCTGGGATTGCGCTGGCCTGCGGTTAGGCATGTTGGGTGAGCAGAGCAGCCCTGGGGCAGACCACGTCTCAAACCTGCCTCTGCTTCCTGGCCATACACCCTAGACACGTGTACTCACCCCTCATGTGCCTCAGTTTCCTCCCTCTGCAAAGCGATAGGACTCCCCCTCTCTTGCAGGATTTTGAGGATTAAGTGAAATAAAATAATATGTGCTGAATGGTAGTTGGCAATATTATTTCTATGCAAATTGCTTCTTTCCTCTACAGACTCAGAGTTCTCCCAGAGCCCATTTTCTTTTGAAACTTAATTTAAAGAAATGAAAACTACAGTGAGATACCACTTCTCATCTATCAGATTGGCAGAAATACATAAGTTTGACAATACAGTCTGTTGGTGAGGCTCTGGGGAAATGGACACTCCCGTTCATTGGCAGTGAGAATGCAAACTGCTACAGCTCTGGGGAGGTGAATTGGGTAACATCTAGCAAAATGACATATGCCCTTATCCTTTGACCCAACTAAGTCACTTCTACCAACCTATCCCAGAGATATACTGGCCAAAATGCACAAAAAGACATAAGACACATATCGACCAATTGCAACGTATGGACCTTATTTGGGTCCAGATTTGAACAAACAAATTATAATTACAAGACAGGGAAATGTGAACACTGATTTGGTATTTGATGATTCAATGGAATCATTATTAATACTTTTAGGTATGATCATGGTATTATGATTATGTTTTTCTTAAAGGGTCCTTATCTGTTAGAGATACTTTCTGAAATATTTATGAGTGAAATACAATGTCTGGGATGTGCTTAAAAATAATCCATGAAGAATGAATGTGTGGGTGACAGGTACTTGGGAGTTTATTACAGTGTCCTATTTTTTATATATGTTTAAATGTTTCCATAATAAAAACTAAGACACTACAGATAAAGCTAAAATCCCCCTTGATGCCATCTAATCCTAGGACCTTCCCCAGCCCCAGATAACTACTGTTTTCAGCTTACTCTTAAGCCTTCCAATTTTCTGGGCATTTAAGTACTATATATGTATTCACAAGGGATAAGGGATAGTATTTTTTCAAGGGCTGCTTTTTTTCCATTTACGGTAATGATATCCTGACGTATGGTCCTGCCTCATGCTTTCTCCCAGCCATATATCTTAGAGAACATCCATGTAGCACACAGAAACCTGTTCTGTTCTTCCACTGTTGCACAGCATAGCATGGGGAGAGTGTAGTACAGATTATTTATCATTCCCATAATGATGGGCATTTATATAGTTTCTAATTTTTTTGTGACTACAATCATCGCTCCAATAAATATCCTTGGATGTGTCTCCTTATACGTGAGACAGTGTTTCTGTAGGGCAGATAGTAAGACATGGAATTAAGGCCTAGATTCTTTTCAGCTCTGTGCTACTACGTACTACATCTGTCATCTCTGTACCCCGTTTTCTATCACTAAGGTCTCAGAGCTTTGTTTCGTGCTCCATCAAAAGGGGACTCAACAAATGGGAGATGCTGTTTTTATTGTTATTACCTGTATTCCTATTATTTCATAATTTTGTCTCCAGCTCACCTCCCACCTCCTTCATCTTTAGAATTGTTTGTCTGGGCTCACATCTCTATCCCCAGCTTTGTGATCCCATCAGCTAGGCTCTCTCTCCTTCCCTCCTCTGGAAGACCCCTTGCATGGACCTGTACCCTCTGGCCCCTCCTTGTGGCCCCTGGTCATTGCCCTCCAGCCACATGGGCATGTCCTCTTTGGATATTCTCTGACCTCTCCAATGCTTTACACACACTGTTCCCTCTGCCTGGAACGCTGCTGTCCCGCCCCATCTAACGACCCAGATTGTCGCTTCCTTAAGGCAGCCATCCCTGACCTCCTGTTCTGGAAGTGCTCAGTACCTTTTCATGATAGCACTTGGAACAATTTTTTATAATACATGCCTTTTTTGATTATCTGATTAATGTCTGACTTTCTCATTGGATCTCAAGCACTGGGAGGGCAGAAATTGGGGGAACTTTTGCTCACCACTGTACACCCAGCATCTACCACAATGCCAAGAACACAACAGGGCTTTAAACAACATTTGTTGAACAAATGAATCAATAAGTGAAGGAACTATGGAATGCTTATTCACATATAGACAACTTCCTTCATTTGCACATTTTCACTTGACCTCCTACTTCTATCAAATACCAGTTCACCCACAGGATCTGATGATAGAAGAAATTCGAGCACCCAGTGGGGCCTCTGGCCAGGATTCCTTTCAAGGCCCTTTTGCAGATCTGCAGCTCTGTGTTTTAACAACACAGCAGCTCCTTTATGAAACACTGCTCCCGCTAGAAGACATGCCTCACAATTGCCTCTTGATTCCTACAGCACCTCTCAGAGATGGTTAGCGTTTCATCTGGCATACTGTCATTCAGGGTCATGCCTCCTTGGCTGTTGGATCCAGTGGTGAGAGTCTGGATCTTAGTTGTCCCTGCCTTCCCTGGGCAGGATGGCTGCACGTCTCCTAGTAAATATTCAATACCACGTCACTGAGTGAGACAATGAATGAGTGCAGGAGTGATTGTAGGACACTTAAATACCAATCCGCTAACTGGGGGGGGTGTTGGTGAGCGCTGGTCCGAAAGCTAGAACATAACCCAAAGTGCTTTCAAGAAAAAAAAAAAAAATCCTGGCCCTGCTGCTTCCTCTGTATCTCATTCCCTGTTCGTCTGGTCAGAATTCCATCCCGAAAGGCTCTTTATTCCCACAGAGCAACGCGAGCCAGGACCCTTGCTGCCGTGCCTGCCTCTGCCAGCAGGTCCGAGTTCCTGAAGGTGTTTTGTGAGCACCAGGCATTTTCTCTCTGTGCAATTCCTTCTTTAACTTGGCTGCCAGAATGTGGAATGCCAAGTTTTTCTAGGCAAGCCCACCAACTTTTGTGGCTGGCATATCTGTTTTCCTCCTCTTATGCACCACATTTTCCCTTGAAAATTCTTATTTCATAAATTTTACTGTATGAATTTTTTTTTTTTTGGCAAGTTGCTTCAAATTCAATCAAGGGAGAAAAGGAGGCAAATAAGTATCCTGAATAAAATTTTCATCTAAAGTTTCCACTTTCTGTTCTACTGCACGAATTTGGAAAAAATCTCAAGATTGAAATGACTTCAGGCAACATGTCTACCTTCTGAAAAATGTACCCTTTACTGGAGAAATGGTGGACTCCAGGGTGGAGATATAGAGACTACAAGATGAACTTGAAACATTTGTGGCAGAAAGCAAGGAAGTGCTCAACGAAAGATGGTGTATGTCAAAATATAGCCCATCTCAAAGGAGCCAAGTCTGAGACAATGTGAATATCACAAGAAATAATCGTAGAAAAAGGGTATAACCTATTGAATAAAGTAAGAATGACTAAGCCTACACTCAATTAATTTATTAGTTAGTTGAGGGAGAAATTGTCTTCCTTACAGTAGAACGGCAATGAGCAGATGTAAAAGGAATGCTGGAATTAGAAAATCACAATTGGCAACCACCATATTAATAACTTTCCAGCAAGATTCATCAAAGGTGACAACACTGTTGGGTGAAAGTTTGAGGAATAACACGTCTCCAATAGTATCAGCAGTAATGCGTGGAATCATACCATGTGCTTCCTGATATGATGCACTGAGAAAAATGCAATATCCATTCTGTGATATTTCTGCTAAACGAGCATAATCTGAATCGAATCATGGGGAAACATCAGACAGATCTAAGGTAAGGGCCATTCTATAAGATAACCGGCCCGAGAACTGTACATCTAAAATGGGTGAATTTTGCTGTATGAAGATTATACCTCAATACACCTGATTTTTAAAAACTACTGAATCTGCACTCCTCAAAAATACAATTGTCAGGGAAAACACAGAAAGACTAGGAACATTCCAGATGATAACAGAGTGAATAGACAAGCCAAGTAAATGCAACATGTGATACAGGACTTCCTTCTATTATAAAGAACATTGTTGGGATAATGGGCAAAACCTGAATAAGATTTCTACATAGACAATAATATTGTGCAAATGCTATTTCCTGATTTTAATAACTGTACTATGGTTATGTAAGAGAATTATCTTGTTTTTAAGAAATAGACTCTTTAGTATTTATCAGCAAAGGGGCATTATATCATGTCTACAACTTAAGATCAAAAAATTGACAGACAGGTTGGATGGACGGAAGGAGGGAGGAAAGGAGGGATGAATGGGATGGATGGATGGTGTTAAAATAAAATAGAGACAAGGCTTGAAGGTCCTCCTAGCAGAAAAACCAAAACCAAAAACAAACAAACAAAAAAACCCCATAAGTTAAGCCCCATAAGCAAAACTTATTCTAGCTTATTTCCTGAATGTAAACAAAACTTAGGTTATTTCTTGTAAATGCCTCTGATAATCATAAACAAAACTGAAGCTACCTTCCTCAAATGATATAAGATAATCACTTTTAACCAATGCCCTGCCATCTGGAAAACTCCATTGAAACAACCAATCATTTTAAAGGTTAAACAATTTCCTGATTTTCACGTATAAGCCATCCTATAATGTCATGCCTCTGAGCTTCACATCACTTTTGAGTTTGTTCATCTTCACGAACATTTTGTTTCTTGCTCAATAAAATATTCACATGTACTAAAGCTCTCTGAATTTCCTTTTGACAGTAGATCGATAGATACATAGAAAGATACATAGATAGATACATAGATACATAGATAGATACATACATAGATACATGGATACATAGATACAGATACATAGATAGATACATAGATACATAGATAGATACAGATACATAGATAGATACATAAATAGATACATAGATAGATACATAGATAGATACATAGATATAACATGGTAAAATGTAACATCTGAAGGATTTGGATGAACGTATATGGGAATACTTTATACAATTCTTTCAACTTTTCTGTAAGTCTGAAATTCAGTCAAAGTAAAAAGTTAAAAGAAAAACACTTGGAAAGAGAATGATAAGTTTTGCACCCAAAAAGCACCTGCCCTGACAGGTGGGTATCATCCTCCAAATCTTTATCATTTTGAGGGGGAAACTTGTGTCCCTCTCTGGGAAGCCTGCATTGGCCTCCCACATCACACTCTCTCGGTAACACTAACTTAAATCCTTTCTACTATTATTTGCACCACCTCTGTCCTGAATATAGTCAGGTGAAGCCATACAGCTGCAAAGTGATCTTCTCTCCTGGCATTGCATTCCTGTCGCTGATGGCACAGCTCCCAGTTGTAATTCTACACTGATTTGTGTCATCTTTGGGTTCATGTGCGTCTCTCCCCCGGTACCATAAGCTTCCAAAAGGCAGGGATTGTGTCTGGCTTTGCTGAACACTGTACCCTCAGTGCAGAGTCCAAGATGAAAATGTGGGATCCTGGTTCAAAAATGATTAAGAATTTCAAGATGATAACAGGACAGCATTAAACCAAGCCCACGGTCCTTCCAGGCACAGGGTCCTATGCAGGTGCCCAGGCTGCACCCATGAAGCTGGCACTGGCCAGCGCAGTACCTGGGGCAGAGAAGGGACCTAGCAAATGTCTGCCATACAAATGGATGAATCAATAAAGGCTCCCTGAATGCATTTCCAGGCTGTGTGAGTATTTGAGGCTGACGTCACCCGCAGCCAAAACTTTTATATTGTTAGTTGACATGGGCCTTCCTGAACCAACTCTGAATGGATCTGGACTGCAGGGGGTGCCAGTTCCCACCCGGCAGCAAAGACAGTGAGTTCTTACTGTTCTACATCCTCCTCGTCGGCGGTGACCTGGGACAGTCATCTTGGGCTCTCCCGCATTTTGAGTCTCCACACAGGGGCGCAGCCCCTGCCAGCCTCCCCTCACCGTTTCCGTGTCTCCTATCTCCCCTGCCGCCTGCTCTGCATCTCCTCTTCCAACGCAGTCGTACTACAGAATATTCTGAGAAGTGTGAGCCCTTCTGGAGTCCCCCAGCATTAACAACCCACGGCTATGTCAAACCGGGCACTGAGGCGAAGCCACCAAACCCCTTTTCAATTGTGACCTATATTACCATTGGTTTCATGGACTGTGTGTTCTGCAAGTCGAGGGGGGAATGTTACTATGACAACAGCTCCTGGAGCTGCAGGGATGCAAAACACCTACTTAAAAAAAGTTCACTTACCCATATGGCAAATGGACATCATTGGTTGTTTCTAAATCAAATATCCAAACAAGGTGGGCCTAAAAGAGAATGCTTTTAAAGGGATAATTCAGATTGTAGCACCAGGACATTCCGTTGAGAAATCAAAGCCATAAGATAGAGTACCATAGCTTTTGTTTTTGTTTTCTTAAAGACAAATATTATGACGAAGTAGCAGTGTGCTCGTTGGCTAACGTGAACTTGCCCATACGAGAAGGAAGCAGACATCTACTCTCTCTTCTGAAAATCCCAGCCTTGGCTGGTTTTCTAGCAAGTTTTCCTCATGGCCTCCTGGGTTTTCTAGTTCTTTCTACTCCACCACCCAGCAAATGCTCTGTGTGTGATAGAAAGAGAAGGATGTTCTTAGGTTTGAATTCCAGCTTTGCTACTTATGAGCTGTGGGATCTCAGCAAGTTACTTTTCCCTGAGGCCCAGTTTCTTAACTGGAGTCATTCGTTTCTTCATTTATCCAACCATTCACAAACGGTTGTGTTTTTTTTGAGCAATTATTATGTGCCTGAAGTAATAACACCTCTCTCGGGGATTGTGTGACCTGAGATCCCCATTAGGGGTTAAAATCATTGTAGAAATCATAACCACTTATTCTCTTTACTTCCTTTCCCCAAACTATGCCCCAACCGAAATTAGTAACAGCCTCCTCTGACTTCCACAGTACCTGGCCAGGGCCCCCAGCACCACCCAATTTCATTGGCCTGCATTACTGACTAGATGACTTAGGCAGACTCTCAAGGGGGAGGATTACTTCCAACCCAGCCCTGCCTCCCTGGGACCTGGCACCAAATCATCGTAAGCCAGACTCTGTATAATCAAAGTAGTTGTAAGTGTCAGCAAGTGGTTTTGCATGTTTTCTTGTGTAATCAATGAATTCAAATCATAATCACCTTCCAGTGGTGGCTTCAGAATTCCTACGGGGTGGGGGGGGCTTAAGAGAGACACCTGACTTGGGGGTAGAGCAACACGTGATGAGCAGCACTCATGTTTTAAATAGGCTACGTTGGCGTGATTGTTTTGGGGAGCTTGAAGCTGCATTAGCATGGGAAGCAGTTTTTTTTTGCTTGGAATATTTGCATATGGGGTGACTAGGGCAGAGTGTGCCTGGAGATTATGAAGGAGCTTGACCCCGAACCCGCTTTGAAGTCCACAGTTCTCATCACCTTCCAGCTGAGCATCTGTTATCTGAGTCTGCGCATCCCACACAGTGACCTGTGACAGTCCTCACTACCTTCCTGCAAAAGGACATCTTTTTTTCATTTCCTTTCTTAGCTGAAAGTCTAGTCCCAGGGGAGCTCTACAGAAAAGAGAAAATCAACATAAAATGGGGCATCAAAACTCTGGGGACATGAACCTGAAACCACATCACCCCACCTTAATTTCAGAGTCTCCCTCCCCAGCGGGTCTTGGAGAGAAATGTGGAACATCACTCTGGTAATCGCTTCGGGACACGATTCTGTTCTGGTTACTGCCTACAAGGACCTACTTGGTATTTCTCATCTTACTCTGCATTCAAAACTTGATTAGATTCTATTGATTCTGTCATAAAAAATAAAATCGGCCTGCTTTCCCCCCTAAAGTCTTTCGCTTGCTTAATATAAAAATCCCACCTGTGCCTCACGGGCTTAAAACTATCTTTATTTTTTTATTTTATTCTTTTTCTGCTCTACCCCACTTCTAGTCCTTTCTCTTTCCCTTCTCTAAGCTGACATCTCCTCTTACTCTTGTGCACAGGCTTTAGTTTTTATTGCTGTTATTTGCTGGTCTCTGTTAGGGCTATTTTCTGTCCCAGATACCAGAGAGGGAAGGAGAAATATTTCCCCAATTCCCAGATAGTTTCACTGGCCAAACTGTTTTTCAATGAATTCTTCTCTATTGACTCCAAGTGTTATTTCTTCCCATTTGAAGCAATTTCCTTTAGGATGAAGGAAAGGCTGCCTGTGACCTATGATGAGGGTCCGCCACCTTGAGGGTCTCTATACCCACTCTCTATCATGTGGCAAATGCTCTCACTCACCTTATAAGACCCAAGTAAATTTCTCTACTGTATGAAGTTTTCCTTGCCTTCCCAGGCAGTTGAAAGCAGATGAGAAAGAAGAAAGAAAAACAGAGGGAAGACCCAAAATGGATCCATGAATGATAAGCAAACAAACATACAGTTATAAAGAGCTCGCACTGGTCAGTGAATATGAGACCTGGGTGAACTCACTTGTCCCCAAAATTTCAGTTACTTGTATATCATGTCATGATTTCTTTGACATATCTAAGTGTCACTTACACCCTTAATTGTTTATAATTTTTCTTAATATCTACTTGCTTTTCCCAGTTTCTTTACTTACGTTTATCTTTAAAAGAAATCTTAGCAGGATCTCTTGCCGTAACGATGAGATAATCAGATAAATTTTAAAAATTAATACAGTGAAAACAAAACAGTGGCACTACAGTCTAGCCTGCCAGGACTCTGAGCCTAAGGGCTGCTCTCACCTCGTCAGAAAAGGAAGCCAGAAAATGTTAAGGGTTGAGGATATCCCAGCATCAAAATGAGACTGGCTCCTTAAAAAATACAAGGAGGCCTGAACAAGAATTAAAAAGGGGATGACTTTCTCATCTTGGCATCCATTCCCATAGAAAGCCACCTAAAAAACATCTCCCGTACTATCTGAAATCCCTCCATACACCAAAACCAGTGGGGCTTATCTCACACTTGAAGAATGAGGTCAGTGCTCACTGAAAGGTCGACTCCATGCTACTCATGAATTGCTCTACCTTCCATGAGTTTCCTAACACTTGCTCCAGACCTACCAACCCTAGAAAATCTACCAACCCTAGAAAGATCTAAGTTCAGCAGTCCTAGACTATCTCGCCTCTCCTGGAGTGGCCGGGAGCAAGGCCAGAATTATGGCCACAGACACACAAGATTTAAAAAAATAAAAGAAAAAAAAAGTTTTAATTGGAAAAAATCCAATTCAGCAGCAAAACCACCCCTTCTTTCTACTCTTCTACTCTTACTATTTATCCTTTTTTTCTTTTTCCAGAGTGCTTCACTAACAGGTCCCTTAAACTAGAGGTAAAACAAACAAATAAAACAACAACAAAAAACACTCGTGGATAATCTGGGTAAATACTACTCCAATGAAAAAAATTTCACATGATGGCATGTTTTAGGAGGTGGGCCTTTGTTAGCAGCAACAATATCATTAGGAGAGCCAAAAGTAGGTTAAATCCAGCCTCCTAGCAATAGGATATTGCTTCTACAAGCAAAGGGACCCATAAAATACAATTACATGCAGCCATTAAAAATTGTTTTAGCCTATGTAACTGACATGGAGAGATGGTTACATCATAGAATCCATTCAGACAATCTCTCTAGTATGACTGTGTAGATAAATATGATCTAGGACTTAAGATCAAGTATCCCTCAGCTTCACGTGTTTCCATGAGACATTGCATTAGTTCCTTGAGTGACAGAAAATAAAGATTCCATGCTCAAGTACATTCTATGCTCTAGATTAATCAGTGAAATGAACTTCTTTGCTACTAAATTTCTCAGATCTTTGAATATGCTAATGCATGTCATGAATCTCCAATAGGAGGTGCTAGGGTCACCCATTTTCTAAATGTGTTTAATCATGAGACTGGTGTCCTGGGGACCACACTTTGGAAAAAACAGATAGATCGATGATTGAATGTGTGCACTGATGGATCAATACAGAAGTCGAGAAGGCACATGCAAAATGCGAACAGTGATTCTACCTGGATATTAGAAATATGGCTGACTTTAGAGGTGTATTATTATTATCTTGTGACTTTCCCCACAACGAACATTTCTGTTCATGAAATTTTAAAGTAACAAAGCCATTTTGTTACTGTTTTATTTTTTTAAAGATGTTTGGAGAAGAAATGGAGATGGCGACGAGTTCTCGTTCTCAAAGCCAGCCAGCTGTGTGACTGCCTTGTACACACACCAATGTAAATTACTGCTCCTCTAAAGCAATGAGACAGATTCCCTAGATAACTTTCCCATAGTTCCCATTAGCCATCACGGAAAACACTGTTTTCATCTAGAACCTAGCCCTCACCACCACCACCACCACCACCACCACCATCATCATCATCATCATCAAAGCTAGTTGGTCACCGATACGCTTTTCTCTTTCAATGTTTTTGAGGTGAAATTCACCTAACATAAAATTGACCATTTTAAAGTATACAATTCATTGGCACTTACTTCCTTCACAGTGCTATGCACCATCGCCTCCATCCAGTTTAACTGAGAGGCATTCGACGAGGATGTCTAGCACTGGGCCTTGAATTTATGCCCACCCCCACCTTTTTCCAAAAAGAATTGAAATGTGCTGTCAAAGGAATCAATACATACCAAGGTTAATAAAGCAAAAACTCAGGGCCATAAAAAGGAGAAAGGGATAAATACACCAACTAAGAGGTTAATACAATGCTTGTGATTAAGCATCAAGAGAGTCTCTGAACTTTCTGGCAGCCAGAGAAAAATGGGAAACACAAAGATGAATGGTTATTACCAGAAAGGAGAAAGCTCGGTATAACTCAAGTGAGCTAAAGTGTTTTTCTAGAACTTAATTCTAAAAGAAACTTTTCATGTGGATTTCATACATAGAACATCAATATATATATATTAATAATTGACTATAATTTTATAACAAATGCACAAGGAAGGATTTTCAGATGGTTGTTTTTCAATAAATATTAATATTTACTAGATGAATTAATAAGTAAATGACTAAATGAATGAATAAAAGATAAATCTCTATTAGCTCTGTTGCACTCTCATCACACAAACCCTTCATAAATTTGTCAGTACGAGAGAACTATTAATAAATGCCCAGTGAAGACTGCAATCATTGCTAAACTAATAAAGAAATTATTTTTAAATAAACCTAAACTGTGTGGACGATAGTAACGATTTTAATCAAATGAAAATAGTAGGAAAGTCTGGGTTCCCTCGTGATAGCACTAACCATATAGGACAAGCATGAGTCTCTGAGCGCTGCCTAACTGCCTTGTAATTTTGTGGAGTCTTCAGGATGAAGTGGTCTCCATTCTTTATTCCAGATATGCTTATGTTGTTTCAGGTTCAATTTTTAGTTAAAAAGGTTTTCAAGAGTCATTGAAATCTATCTACTCCCTAGACCATGGCAATATGAGTCAGAACAGCCCTATGATCACAGTGCTGACCTTTACCCCACCTAATTCTGTTGGTGGCGTTGACTCATCCCGTCCCAAACTGCAATTCCTCAGGCCTTCTTATATTAGATTTCAAGAGAGGAAATTCTGCCACCCGACAGTAGTCTAGCTTCAAGACTAAGACTTAAGAACAAGTATTTCTCCTCCTTCTCCATTCCCCAGATAAGGAAAACATACTAAAAGTTCCTAGTGAGAGACTCGCAGGAGAATCACAGTGGCAGCTATGGGAGGAAATACCCTGGAAGGTCTGACCAAAAGGTCAACTATGGATTTCCTGGGTGTAGACATCACAGATGATTTTTTATTTTGAAGGGTTTGTGTGTGTTTTTTTTTTCCTTTTCAGTATTCTCTACTTGTATTATTGACTCATGAAAAGTTGTTTGGTTTCATTTTAATAAGAAGCAGTGCTTGAGAAAACAGGTTTAAAGTGAGAGGAACCACAGTGGGGAGCCCCCTGTCCCCCTTCACTCATACACCAGAGATTACACTTCGCCACCTCACAGACATGCTGGGAGAATGAAATGAGATCATGCTGAGTTCTGTGGCTCAGACTGAGCATGCACGTATTATTATATTATTAATATAATATCACAAATGGCAGCTATTGACATCGTTATTTGACATTTTTATTTTGCATGATAGCAGAAACATTAACACAATAGAAAAAAAAGAAGGAAAACTTGTCTCTGATCTCATCTCCCCAACAAACCAAGCTATTGTCATGTGCCCACAGCCTCTCCGGGTCCTGACCCCCATGAGCCATACACAGTTATAACCATATTGTAAACGCAACTCTGCATTCTGATTTCTTTCAGCTAACATTATATGAGAAGCATTTTCTGCTATGTACGAATTATGAAATGGTGACTTTAAAAGCATATTCAGGGACAATAGGATGCAGTGACCGTCTCTAGAGCATAAGCAGTCTCCTTCATATTTTCTAAATTAAAATCCCTCACGATGACCGATGCTGGCCCTTAAAGTAACTAAATTCGGTGTAATAAAACCAATGTCACAAGGAGGCAAGCAAATCAGGGCACATTAGGTGAAGAGGGAGCATTAACCTTGTGTAAGCTTGAAAGCTGATGGGTTTCCGTTTGCTACAACGCACGAATGTACCCAGGAACATGATCCGAGGATGTACTGCCTTAGTCTGTCCTCCAGAACCAGGCCCAGAGTATGTGCAGCTGCAGACCAAGGAAGGCCAACCCTGGCGCGCAGGCTGCTGCTCTCCCTCCCCCATGTGCAGAAGTCTGGACAGGTGGAGATGGGGGAAGGACAGGGCCCGCCAGAGCAAGAAGGCGAGCGAGCACAGGATGTGCTCAGGAACAAGGAGAGAGGGCATTTAGGCAGGAAGCTCGGGTGTGGGTCAGGAAAGAGTGGGCAAAATATGTTGTTGAAACTGGTTGGCCTGGAAATGGAAAGCCTTAAATTCTGCTAAGGAGCTTAGAATGTATTTGGGTGGATACTGGGGAGCCCCTGAGAGTTGTTTGAATAAGGAAGAGGGCAAGCCAAGGTGCTGACATGGAAAGAGATAAGGACAAAGTGGTACAGGCAAAGGAGAAAACAAGTCTGACCGGGGTACAGGAGGAAAGGAACGAAGAGAGAGACGGTGGCTGAGGGGTACTAAGTGCTGTGTTCGAGGCTCTGTCCTGTGCACTTTATATGTGCTCACTAATTCAATTTTATAACGATCCTCTGATTTGGGTACTAATATAATTCCTGTTTTCCAGATAAAAATTGGAGGTCCAGAATTATTAGGTGCTTGGGTAACTTGACCAGGTCACAAGTAATAAGTGGAAGCCCCATCAAGGAAATCCAAGCAGGCTGGCTCGGAAGCCTGAAGGCCCCCTCCAGCCCAGGCTCCCTGTACAGAAGCAGGACACCTGTAACTAGAGGCCAGGTGGGAGGCCACCAGGTGGGTTGGGGAGGCATTCCAGGAAGAGGTGACAACACATGCAAAGCACAGAGATGAAAAACAATGTGCTACTTCTGAGAGAAGGCAAAAGTTCCAAGGATGAAACAGGCCAGAGAAGGAAGTCTCGACTTCAAATTTCTGTGACTAGCAGTGTGGAGGGTCCAGTGACAAAGGCCGAGAAGCTATGTGTCCCTCCTGCTCACTGAGATAGTTGTCCCCAAAACCGACACAGGAACTCGGTTTCACATACTCTATTGTTTAATTGGTAAGGACTATTTTGGTTGAGGCGGCCTCTATTCTGACTGGTCTCAATATAGTCATTCATCCACCTAACAAACATGGATTGTGTGCCTCTCAGTGTAGCGCACTGGCTATACCGAGATTAACAAAGTTGGCACAACACCTACAAAAACCCATGCCTGAGGGAACTTCCTTCCACTCAGCACGGACTAGCTTGGGCAAAGGATCTCCCTATATGGTATGTTAAACTTCTTTGTTCTTTCTTGGGAAAATCTCATCCTGCAGAGCTGTGCGCTCCTATAATCTGTTTCCTGCTGGAGAAGATTAGGTTTTACTCCCTCATTGCGGATCAACAGCCAGCATTAATAATTCACCTTGATGATAGCTGCATAAGAACCAGATGATCCAAACTGATGTTTTTCTTGTTACACTCAGAGTTCTTCAGTCCAAAGCATATCCAGGAAGCCAACCTCTCCTCCCTCCAGGTCCCTGAGCTAAAGGCCACTGAGATGGTTGTCTCAATGGTGGACTCGAGACAAAGATACAGAGTTCGATGGGTTCCCCAAAGCTGGACCATCCGTGAAGTGACTTGAAAACTTTTGCTCTGAACTTGCTTTGTTCAGTCTCCCCACCGCCCCATGTGGTGAACACCCACCTGTCCATTTGCAAAACCACTATACCAGTTGCAACCTGGCAAAAGACGCTTGAGGTGGCATCATCAGAACTGGGGTGAACTTGCACTGAGTGGGGGGGGGGGAGGTATGCTGAGAATGGCTGAGGCTTCTGTACAAGCAGCAAATGGCCCAGATGCAACTCGACACACCAATGAGCAATTATCATGGAAACAGAGGGGCATTTAGAAAAGCAGCAGCAAAAATTTGTCTAGCACAGGTTTGCAAAAGGACCTATTATCTCTACTCAAGAAAGATTGCTTCTTATGCAATTAAAATGAATCTTCCATCTGTCTAAAAACCACTTACATAAAGCACCCCCTTCTCTCTCGCCTCCGCAGGTACTTCATCTGTGGGCCAGGTCAGGATCCTAGCCGCATACACCAGGCTAATGGCTAATGTGTGCACAGCCACGTACAGCCCAGAGCTGGCGGCTAGGAAGAGAAGCCCCTTAGCAGACAGCTTGTTCTAAACATACATAGTGCAGTCCTAATGTGGGGAGCATGCTTTCCCCACGCCCATTAGCATATAGTTTCATCTGTACCCCTGCTGCCAGCAGTTTGGATGTAGATAAAGTCTGAAAATATTAAATATGTATGTCTGCACACACAGTCACCCCGAGCATGTCCCTGAGCAGAATGGATGAGAGGTGGCTTTCCTGGAAAGGGCTCAAATCTTCCCTCTCTCTACCTACCTACACACACTCATTTGTCCCTTTAAAAGATGAGGGTGCTGAGAGGGTTATTCCCAGTGGCCTGTTGGCCACCTATATCCCAGAGGATCAGGAAATGGCAACACAAAGCAGCCAGCAGGAGCCAGAGGGCACGTGTGTCTCCAAGCAGCAGAGCTCTCTCCAACTTCTGCTGTCCGCCTTCTAGGCTGACCCCAGGCTCACACTGTCCTGCTCCTCCTTTGCGCTCCCATCTGGAAGAAGCCACAGTACAAGGGCATGCGTGAGATGGTGAAGCCACCAACAGCCTGGGCTTGGGCATCATACAGAGATGAACTCAATTTGAGCTCTGCATCTACTAGCTATGTGAACAGCTCACTTCATCTCTGCAAACCTCATTTTCCTCACCTGTACAACAGTGCCAACAATGCCTGCCTACCGGGTTTGTCCTGGGGATTGAATGAGATAATGCGCGCAAAAAGCACTGTGCAAGCACACTCCACCAATGGTAGCTCTCTCAGCATATGCTTGGTCGTCTTACCTGCTTATTTACTGCTTACTACATTGCCAGTCCTTTGAAGGCAGGATTAATTGCTTATTAACTGCGCTATTCCAATGGATAAGCATAAGCATAGTTTCAGGCACACAGTAAACAGTCATTAAATACTCATTGAATTTGTTGAATTCATAATTAATTGTAGATCCACATCCATAGTACCTGTGATGATGAATTTTATCTGTCAACTTGGCTGGGTCGTGGTGCCCAGATATTTGGTCAAGCATTATTCTGAATATCTCTTTGAAGGTTTGTTTGGTTGGTTGTTTGGTTGTTTTTAAAAGAGATGAACATTTAAATCAGTGGACTCTGAGTACAGCAGATTGCCCTCCATAATGTGGTTGGGTCGTGTTCAATCAGTTGAAGGCCTTAATAGAACCAAGACTACTCTGAGCAAGATGGAATTCTGCCAACGGACTGCCTTTGGACTTGAACAGCAACTCTTCCTGACTCTCCAGCCTGCCAGCCTCCCCAACAGATTTTGGACCCACCAGACCTCCAAAATCAAGTGAGCCAATTCCTTAAAATAAAGCTCTGTACATACAGATCTCTATCTAGACATACATCCTGTTGGTTGTATTTCTCCGGAGAATCCTGACTAATACAGTACTTAATCTGCTAATAGAGAAATTCGCCATAGGGATATGCATTTACCCTCCTTAGCCTGGAAATATAGTTTATACCAGTTTCATAGAACTTTTATAAGCTTAAATAACCATGAATCACACCCATTCAAACTGTTCTCTCATTTGATCCTCACACAGGCCTAATGGCTAGGGATCATGAGCTCTACTTCAACAGAAAGGGAAAGTTAGGCTCAGAGAGGTCAGTTAACTTTCCCAAGGTCACACAGTGCAGACTCTACATATGACCCTAATTCTCTACCTTTTCCTGTTTCCAAGCCCTCTGCCATATGAAACTTTGTAATGTCCCTCTACTCCGACTCTGGGTTCAGCCAGATGACTTGCGTTGGCCAATGTGATGTTAACAAATGTGATGCAATATCAAAGGCTTAAAAAGCACTTGTGGGACCTAACCTATTCTCACTCTTGTTCTGCCACAGACAAGAGAGCATGCCCAGGCTAGCCTGCTGGAGGACGGGAGACACATGGCGCAGAGTCAAGGCCCAGCCTAGGCCATCCTAGATCAGCAGTCAGCTAACCCCCAGGTATGTTAAACAAGCTTGTTTAAGACCAAGAGAGCTGCTTAGCTGACCATCACTGAAGCGTGAGCAATAAATGCTTTTTACGTCATGGAGGTTTTGGTGGGCTTTGTTCCATGGCATGATTCTCAGAATAGATAACCGATACATGGAGTTAACATGTTCCCTGACCAAGACTGTCTAACTCCACAGGGTGCGCTGTCCCCAGTGCATCACACAGAGCTGGATGTCACCTGAAGGCAGACCGCTCAGCTGAGACAAAACTTTTAAGGAGTTGAGAAGAAGTTCCTTTGTAGTTTAGCCATAGAAAACAGCATGCCTACCAAGCATCGGCTGCCCAAAAGGCAGGCTAAGCACAGGTGCCAGGCACAGCCTAGAAAAGCAAGGGCAACAACACAAAATGAGACACTTTTTTTTTTTTTTTTTTTTTTAGGAAACTTGGTATTTCAAAAAATAGGCACTGAAGTAGTCATCATAACTTTTTCAGAATTCCTTATGCTATTTTATGGTTTAGGGGTGTTTTTTTTTTTTTTAATGAGAATTCCATCTTGGGAGGTGGGTGTGTCTCCAGAATCTGTTGCAGGTTTAGAGCCTCTTAAGGGTCAGTGTGCCTCCTGATCCATAGGGGTATGGGGGAGTGGGGGCAAGGGCTGCATTTAGCCTCAGGAGCGCTGCAGGGCATGCAGGAAGTAGCATCTGAGCAGCTTAGGGGGCAGAGCGTGGGAAACACCCGAGTAAAGGGGCTGGGCTTCTGCAATCTGTTCCCCACTGCCTGTGCCGATGAATCATCTACACTCCCTCACAACCCGCATGTTACATAAATAATGTACAAAATGAGCAAAATCGAGCCAGTGCCACGGACAAGCCTGACCTTGGATTGCCATGGAGGAGCCAGGAAGAAAGGGCGACTTTCGCGAGTTGTGGGCTCTCTCCAGAAGCGTGACTTTGCTTGGCTTCTCTAAGTCGCTAATAGCTTTTAAAAAGTCAGTCACCTTCAAGGCCCAAGCCCTTAGTAAACAGTCTTCAATGCCAATGTCTCACCCAGTAAAATCTCTGAACAGGAAAATAAAAGTAGGCTTACATTCCAAGAAGAACAAGGAGCACCAAGCAATCCCAGAGGATTTGGAACGCTGGTGAAATCCAACCTGGGGTATGGGGGGCATGTGGGAAGGGGATGGCCACCAATTCAATGAGCAAAAATGTAAGCGCTGGACCCTTTTGTAAAAAAAAATCTAAGGATAGAAATCTTTATGTGTTTCCTCCCTGAATATCCAAAGATTGGGCAAAAACGTGACTGCCAGGTGGGGCTGAACAGTGGCCTCCAGAAAGTTTCCCCAGACTCTCACTTGCTTCCTGGGGGAGCTCAGCTGAGGAAGTAGGCAGGAAACATCATCAATGCCAAGGTTAGTTAGCAGGGAGGAAGGGAGGAGGGAGAGGAGGAGAGAGAGGGTGGGAGAAGGACAGGGGAGACATTTTTATTGAGCACTTATTTTATGCCAAGCATTATCTCATTCAATCTTCCCAACAACCCTACGAAGTCATTATGATTCCCATGATATAGATGAGAAAACTCAGAGAGCTTAGGTAACTTAGGCAAGACCACTGAGCCAGTATGTGTCTGAACTGGGATTAGAACGCAGGCTCTCTGATTTAAATCCCATGGGCTAAATTGAGGGCCTATACTGACTCCTAACCAACAGCTCAATTACCTTGACACATATTTAAATATTTCCTATTTGGGGAAATGCATCTAGAGCAGCAAAGCACTTTATTCTCTATCAACACGGGAAATAGTTTTTCTCAAAGCACAACATTTGTTTTTGAAGTAAACTTTATTTAACAGAGTCTTCCTTAGTACGCCTTCAATGAATACTCTACGAACTTATTTGGTAGAGAGGACTCCTCCATCTTGGAAATGCTGTTAACTTATATGGTCCTTTGTTCATTCACCATTCATTCATTCACTCAATAAATATTTAATGAGCACCTACTAAGTACCAGGCCCCCTGCTGATTCCTAGGGCTTAGCAGCTGAAGTCCCTGCACTGCAGGGGCTCTCACAGCCTGATTCTGGGTTTGTTCAAGATGAGGCATCCAGAACTCACAGTCTAACAGTCGGATGTTAGGTGTCTGAAACAAATTCACAGCACCAGAAGAAATTCTGGGATCTTACTAATTGAATGTAGCTGCCACTAAATGACCAAATGATTACCAGACTTCTGACCAAGTCATTCATATTAAAAAAAAAAAAAAAAAATAAGCACTGTGCTCACAACTCACTGCTTCCTCATTTGATTCTACCAGTATAGCACACTCCTAAAATAAAACAAAAAGAGTCAAACATTTCAGCTTTCAAAGACTGGACTAAAGCCAGTACACTGGGCTTCTGCTATAGAACAACCAAGACCCTTTCTGTAAACCTATAAATACATTTCAGCAGATGCTGGGACTCAAAGAATCCAAGTAGAAAACCAACCCCCTGGTCTTCAGACTCATGCGTGCTGCCTCCTTTCCTGACCTCTCTACAGCTTCAGAAAGCTGTGCTTTGGGAAGCGATTAGTGCAGAAAACAGTATTTCCAAAATGATGGGTTACCCCAGAAAACCCTATGAAAATAGGTAGACCCTTCGAGAAGTGAGTGAGCTCTGTGCCCCAGTTCCAAGAGGTTCTTCTACCCGGAGGTTCCAAGGGAAGTTATGAGTGAGAGCCACTAGACAGGTCTCTTTCAAGATACTATGATGAAAAAAAAAAAGATTCTATGATGAGCTCCAGACTGAGCTGTCCCATCTCTGTCACTGACCACACAGAATGCCAAATCACAAACTGTCAATGCCAACCTCCCCCTAATGCAGGGGGTCATCAGTTTCCAACTCTGGTTTTGCAACATCACGGCGGTGGGGGAGGGGGCACCACATATCTAAACGGTGGCACATCATTTTTAAAACAAATTTACTTTAATTTATTTAATTTGAAAATGGTAAAGAGCCAGCAACCCTTTTAGGAAGAGTAGGAGCACAGAGAGACATGATAATAACAGTAGTAAACAATAGTAAATAGAATAAACTAGAAAATAAGCTTCTGAAGAGCTGAGACTTTTTCCACCTTGTTGCCTGCTGAATACCTAGTGCCTGAACATTCAGGAGCTTAATACGTGTCCGCCAAATGAATGAATGGATAATACTAGTAAGGAGTGTTTACCACATCCCAGATTCTGAGCTAAATACTTCATCCTCATCATCTCGTTTAAACCTCTTGATCTAATAACCAGTAACTTGTGAAATCCCCAGTCTGCCATGAGGAAACAGAGATTCAGAATATCCACATCATTTCTTCAGGGTCATCTAGCTGTAGGGCGACCCGGGTTTCGTGGAGCCTACAACTTACACAATTTGAGAATGCCTGCTTTCAGGAAAAGAAAGCAAAACTCCAAATAAAAATGAAGACATATATGTGAATATTTAGTTAGAATGAGGAAAGAAATTACAAATGTAACAGTATTACAAATACAGTATCTGGAACAATAACAGGAATTTTTGCCATCTGCATGACATAACTCCATCATGTTTTTTCTTACATTTTTTGGCTACATATTTTTTATATAAAGAGAACAGAAAGATAATTTCTCTTTCCTGTATTGTGGTTGATCAAAATTTGCTTTTACTACTGATAGTTGAGGAAATACCGATCGGCTTCACAACTCATTATAGATGCTGCCAGGTAAGTCCTTAGGGTTGTTGTCAAAATAGGGTAAAAGCTCCATCAAGTTTCTTTCATATCTGAGTCCTAAGATTTCAAGGCATTCCAGGTTTCCTTGTCAATGACTAATCTTCAATCAACTGAGCTGACAACACTCATTAACCTGTTTGCTGTCAACAGACATCCTTACTATAGTGACTTACGAATTTCATACTATCTTTGTTGTGTCAGATCGGCAAGTAATTTAAATCTTTTCCAAATATGCTCATATTCACTCCTCTTCACTAACTGGATTCTCGAAACTCCAAGTGCTGTTCATCACGTCTAGTCAATAATTCTTTCTCGCTAAATGAATGAATAGAATTACTCTTTCTGTTAATTAATGAGTGAGTTTAAAATGATCTGAAAATTCTTGTTATAATTTGTTTCTCAGTGTCTATTGATTGTATCGTTCATCTTTGTCACTTCTATTTCACATTTGTGTCTTTACATGAATTTTCTTTTAGTTCTTTAATAACTTTAACGATGGCCACACCAAAAAAGCATCGTTCACCTATGTTCAAATCAGAAGTCTGTAATTTCTCACTTGTTTTATTGACACTTTCCAAAATGACTTTTCAAATTGCAGTTAAATGGCATATTCTCCACTTAACTGCTCTTTAGCCAGATTCCGAAAACACCTTTGGCCATTCAGTGCCATCTATACAAGGTAAAGGGACACCAACAGGAATCAGAGTGGAAAGAGTAGTCTTAAGTAATTAACTATATTGGCCGGATGGCTAGGGAGGCACTCCTTTCCTCTGGAAAGGGAGGCACTCAAGAATTGAACTGTCAGTAGCTTCATGGTGAACTGGCCTCTGCCTAGCAAGTGTGTGGTGAAGCCCGAATCTAAAACCAGGCTCCAGGCCTTGCACACCTGACCTCGGTTTTACATACTACCTGTCTAAAAAATTAACAAACGAGAGTGTGCAACTCCAGTGCGGGTAGAAATTCTTCCTCTAGCATTGGTCTTTCATGAAGCGCCAAAGGAATGTCTAAGATTCTTTCTGTAAGTTCATAAACCATAAAATTTCCAGAGAATCCTTGAATTCCAAAGGGCTATAAACCAGGTGAAAAGTCCTCAAATTCAAATTCATCAAACACCAAAAAATAAATAGAGAAAAAAATAGACTAATTTCTGCATTCCTTCATGCTTTCATTTGGAGAAGAACAGCTGGGAGGGCTTGCTGGTCGACCAAGGCCACATCCAGAAGCCCTTTCGCCCAGGTGGTTTAGCCTTTAAGTACCTACAGGCCCTTGTCACCAAACTCATCCCTTGAGAGCTACGATCCCCAGCTCTCGGGGAACAGTGAACCTTCTATTCAGTGCTAGAACTGGGGACACATCTGTTTCCCTCCCACAAGAGCACAATGGGATTCCCCACTCTTTTCAAGGGTGTGTATGTGTGTGAGTGTGTGTGTGTGTGTGTGTGTGTGTGTGTGTGTGTGTGTAAATTTTATATATTCACTGGGAGCCATAAACCAACATAAGTAACTGGAAAAAAAAAACCTGGTTTACAGCTGAAACATTCGTCTTTTCCTCCTACAAATTATTAAAGATATAAATGGAGTATGCATTCTCCATCTAACAGTCAACAACACATGCATTCCATGTGAAAAATTCTCATTATAAAATTATTTTATAACTCAATTTAAAAAATCTTACTCCTAAAATAAGAACTCCACCCACTCATGCCACTAGGGAATTCACTGTTGATAAAGCATGGACAAGGATGTGTCTATTCTCAATAAATTCACAATCTAGCAAGGATGTGAAGACATGAACACAACAAATACCTACAGCCTCATGTAGAAAGTGAGGAATGGCCAGACAGTGGGCCTTGACACAGAGCTATGGACGTTCAGAAGAAATATATTTCCAAAGAGGAAATACAAGAGGCATTTAAAGCAGTATCAATCATGTAAACCAGAATTGTATTAAAAAAAAAAGAATGCCGTTCAGAGAACTTGACTATATGCTGAGAAACAGAACTGACAAGGAGACAGGACAAAGCACCCTCCCTTTTTCCCCCTTCAGTGGATGATTTTTACATAAAAATTGATATTGTATTTATTCCGTGTAATTGTGCTTCACTAATCAGAGATCCTGTTCTATCTTCCTCCCGATTATCTTGTTTTCCTGCCTCATTTGCTTTCTGCTTCCAAACTCCGGCAATATTATACTACAACATCATCGCAAAGTAAATTTTAACTGAATTTGCAATTTGGAATCATTGATTTTTCTAAGTTTAAACAAACAGAAGCAACTGCCAGATATTTCATCAGGAAAACCTGCTGAAAGAGAGTATTAGATTGTTTCATGGAATTCCAGTCTGGAAGGAGCAATGCTAAAGAGTCAGGCATGTGAAATGTTTAAATGAATGTGAAAAATTAGCAGTAAGCAGAGGAATACGGAGTAGAGAATTTTCCTATAGAGAAGGAATTGAAATGACCCTCTGATTATTAGTGAGCAGAGAACTTTCCCATGAGACACTTTGCAAAGCTGTTTTCATGTCCTGCTACCATGTTTAGCAGTAGTTTGTTCTTAAGTTCATTGAATGGGGAGACTGTAAGAAGATCAGGGAGCAAAAGATACTATTTTGAGGAGCCTAATAAAAGTTTAACTCTGAGGGAGCGAGGGCTCCCCACTTTGGCAGGGATGGGTTTGCCACCAGGATCTAGAACGGTGGAGAAGCACCAACATGGGTGTGAAAAGCTGGAGTCAGTGCAATGGGAAAGAACTGTTAGGAGAAATCTCAGTAGCAACATCAAACAGCCAGTGCAGAAGGAGGGGGAAGCGCAGTGAGAAAGAGAGAAACGCCCTGCAGGGGCAGGTGGGAAATTTAAAATTCTATGGACAACTTGAAGAGAATTTCAGAGCCTGGGGAAGGGAAAGGAAGGACAGAGCGTGAGGGTGTTGGATTCCTAAGAGGACAGTGGATGGGAACTCAAAGCCAAAGACTGTTATCTTTGCAACTGCACCCCACACTCCTTGCTTGCTCTTCTTGAGGAAGAAAGAGAATTCAAAACGCCTTGAGCTTCCCCAGGCACTATGCAAGTCATCTTATTAACAGGGTCCCCGGTTCACTGGCTCTTAGCCCACACAAAGTCCTATCTAGTTACTCCTGGGAGATCTTGAAGTGTCTGTCTTGCCTGCGTCACAAACAGCCCGTTGGTTCTATTCGAGCGCCTTGTTGAGGTCATCTCTCTACTAAGCCAGGGCAGGACACATTCCTGTCCTTACTGCTGGCCGCCCTCCGTGGTGCTGGCCGGAGACAGTCTCAAAGAGACACCTCTTTGGGTACCAAGACAGAGCCCGGTTCCCTGGAGTTTTCAGTGCATCAGAGCAGCTCTGCGTGGTACTGCTCTGTCCCACTCTGTCCTGTCCTGAGCCTCCCAGGCCCTGATGTGGCACTGCTTATGTTGCCACAGACCATGGTCCTAATGAAAACCGCTGCTTCACTGGTGCCCGCCACCCTCTCCAAAGGGCTCAGATAAGATCCAGGGGCCTGGTGGGAGGACTCACGCTTAAAACATGCAACAAGCGGCTCTCCTGTCCTCCTGTGTCCCTATCTTTTCCCAGGTATACAGCTTCCTCTCTGAGCAAGTCTCTTTCGCCCTTTTAAATTAACTCACTCAGACAGACACAGACTGGACACCTGCCCCACCAATTCATCAGACATACCTTCGCTGAAATGTCAGAATTCCAACCACCGGCCCAGCTTGGGCTCCTGCTTCACCACTGTGAGGCCAGGCACTTTAACAAGATATGGGGGACATACAAGGAGAGAGGGGGTCAGAAGGCTCCTCTGAGAAACACACAGAATGAACACGAACCCTGGATTGTTTCCAAGAGCTTTTCACCCTCTATGCCCCCAAGTAGCAAGGGCGAGGGGTCGGGCGCTTAGAGTCGGGATGAATTAAAGGAACTACACTGCTTGGGCATTCCAAAAGGAGGAAAGAGCCAGAGCACATTTTGCTAGTGCCAGAGTAATTGTTTTCAATTCTACATTGACTAATAAAATTTGGGGTCAAATCAGTTTTCCCATATGCACCACAACCCACCCACTTATCACACAAATGTGCATTACGTGAACTTCCTGGGGAGGACACAAAAGCTCCTGATCAGCGAATTCCACAGATGAAATTATTAAAGCTATTTTGCTTGTAAACTTACAGGACCCGCCAGGCCCAGATGGATAATCGGCAATTGATATTTATGAACAATACTCTCCACAGCTGGGAGAACCGGGCTGGTACATGGTAGGTCACCCGCTTCCAGCCGGCCTCACTTCCATGCTCCCTCCACACCCACCTCAGCGGTAAGTCACCATGAACGATTTTCCTGAGTCCTTTGGCTGTTGATCTGCCCATTTGCTGGAAGCAGATGTGGACTCGGGCCTGAGCAGCTCACCATGCGTTCCCGTTCCCCTCCATATCACCCAGATATGTTGATGCTTGTCCAAGTCTTAATTCACAGGAACACCCTGCACCAGAATCTTTGGAGTTCTCAGAGATCTGATGGAGAGGCAGCTCTTCTGCCAAGACCTCAGAAATAGCACAGAATGAAATCTGCCAGCTTGTGGCTTTAAAAAGTCCGCTCACCTTTCTCAAGAGAAATTAGTGCATAGCAAATGAAAATCACTAATGTTCCTATTCATCTGGCATATTATTCCCCTTGGATGTGAAATGGCTCTTCGCAAGGCTACAGCTAATGGATGTCTTGACCTCTGATGCTAAAACTTGTGAGCGACTCACTATGTCAGGTCGTCTGCACAGAAGGATTTGCAAGCGGAAAGGGGCACTTGGGGCGGCAGCCCTGGGTCCAGCTCCACCAGTACCTGTGCCTTCGCCCCAAGTCCTTTCTTTGGGCTTCAGTTTCTCCAGGTCCAGCCAGAGCATAAACAAAAACTCCTGGCCCTCCCCTCCTCAAGGACGTTAAGATCCTATTTGGTCTAAAAGATCTGAATAATTTGAATTCTTAAAAATCAACAGAAGGAATCCGATGCGGGGCTGATTGCTGGCTCAGTAACTTGCTGAGCGACCGGCCTTAGGTAATGTGGATTACCCACCTCACCTCCCATTATCTGGAGGTGACGTACGGGGTGGGGAGAAGAGACAGGACATTCCAGGACATATAAGACTGGCCTCATGGCAGAAGGGTAAGAGTAGGGAAGGCCGGGGAGGTCCTGTTATAGTTCGGATACCCTAATATTTAAAAATGCACACCACTAAACAGAAAAAATAGCAGGTGGTTATTTGTGTTGTGAAGGAATTCTTAATATCAAAGATAGTATCAAGCACCAATGCACTGAAACACTTTCGTTTCTGGGCAGATTAGGGAACCATCTATTGATGGTACGTATCCATCTCCACGAGCTAATTATGGTGCTAGGGGCTTTCACTTGATATTCTCTAATCCTTTTAACTGCCCAGATAAACTTAGGTCCATCCAAGTCACCGTAAGCTGCCTAGAGTTCCGTAAGCAATAAATGCTGGAAGGATTTCAACTCGGGTTGTTTGAGTTCAAGGCTCGTGTTCTTCCCACAATCCCATGCTGTTTCTCAGGCACAGGGAGGCTCAGTTTGCATTAATAAATACTGAGGTGTCCAGTTAGTGAAATGTTTCCCTAAAATTAGGCATAACGTAAGTTAAAGACAAAACGGAATTCCAGTAAAACAAACACATCGTTATACATCAGTCCTCAGAAAGCTAACCCCTGAAGAAGGTGAGGCTCACCTGTATTTCTTTACTGATGAAACATACTCGGATTTTGTCTAAGGCAATGGGTACAGGCTCTGTGCTAGGACGAAGGGAGGGAGATACCTTCCTCACCAATTGCCTCTGTAACACGGCTGGCTCTCAACACCTAGACTTGAATTCCAGATCCAACACAGAGCTTTTCCATTTTCCCCCAAGAAAATACAAATTATTATTTTTTTTCTTTTAAGTGTTAGCACTTACCACCATGGGAGAAGCTTTAAAGGAAAAGATAGACTTGCGTGAACAAAGTTTAGAATTTTTACATGACAAAAACACTGTAAATAAAGTTAAAGGAAAGTGACAACTTGAAAAAAATATGAGAGTCATGATAATCATCAAGTAAATATTAAATCTATAACGAACCTTTTAAATGATTTTGAAATGAGCACCTAGAAAAATGGGCAAAGAATCTTAATAAGCAGTTGGTGAGTAATCAAAGAAGTACAAATTAATATGCTTTTTTAATTATCAGATTGGTTGATAAGACAACAGGGCAAGAGGGTACTGGTAAGAATACAGGGAAACTGACCCCTTTGAACACTGCTCATTAGTCCAGACTGTCACGTTTCAGAATGGTGATGTGTATTAAAACAGTTTATGTTTCTACTATGCTTGGATTTTTTTTTCAACAAACACACATTGCTTTGCAATAACAAAAAGAAATAGATGATATTTTTAAATGTGCTCATCCTTGACCTGGCACAATTATTTCCTCAGCATAAATTCTAAGGAAATAATCATGGATGTGTAAAAATAGTTAGCTACAAGATATACATTACAGCATTGATTATATGGGCAAAAATATGGTGTGGCAGAAACTGGTAGTTGCTACACAATAGGCATTCTTCCCTTTTTTCCCTAGCAATAGAACTCTTTGACTTCTGTTCACAGTCACCCTCACAGCTGAGTATGCCCAACTGTGGGAAAGCGGAGGTGTGGTAGAGGACTTCCTGGGAGGCTTTTTCAGGGAGCTGACTTCCTTCCTTTCTCCTTTGAACTACCTAGAACTTGGACGTGATATTCAGAGCTCCTGCAGTCATTTTGGACCAAGAAGTGCCCCTGAGGATGGAACCTTTCCAGAAAAATGATAGAGCAAAAAAGGTAGAAGAAGTCTGATTCTCTGGGTAACTGCCAGACCAGCCCACCTCTGGACTACCTTACATTAAGGAGAAATGAATATCCATCTTGTATAAGCCGCTATTCTTTAGAGTTTTCTGTAAATAAAGCTGAACCTAATTCTAGCGTATACATGAAATTAAAACCTAAAAGTCCAAAAGTAGAAAACGAGTTAAATAAAATATATGGAATTCACATTATAAAACCTAAGTAATGTACAAGGACACTATATGGACAGACATTCACAAATATTGGTACTTGAAAAAGGCAAGTTTAAAAACAGTATATGTACAGTATAATCTCACTTTTCTAAAAGATTAAGCTTGGTTTTCATGTATTGAAAAAAGTCTAGAGAGTTATACTCCAAAAGAGCTATCTATGAGTAGTGGACTATAGTGATTAGTTTGTTTTCATGCAAACTGTCTAACTAATTTCATATCATAAACAGGTGTTATGCATTGGACTTCTGGGAGACACTAAGTACCACCTGAAAACCCATTTACTTCCAGTTGAACAGAAAGAAAAAGAAATATTTAATCACTGCTCAAGGCATTATGCCACATGGCACATGGGGGACGTGATGGGAGCTAAGGGTGACTTTTGGAGGTGTATTCACTCTTGCAGATCATTAGGGAACCACTAAATTAAAGCTCGACTCTACAAAATAGTTCCCGCAAAGACCCAAAGGGTTAAACGCAAAGGCACATTATTTTTCAGTGGCCATATGTGTCTCAAGCAAATAAAGGAGCCTGCAGAGTTGCTCCCAAATGTTCAAAGGATAAGTTTCCAGGTCTACAGCTGGGCTTTATTAGGGAGCTACAGTCAATATCCATAAGAATTTGGCATAAACTTATTTGAGAAAATGTTACCGTGCATTGAAAGCAGATTTAACGTGAATGGGGAAGGGGGATTGGTCATCCACTTTATGGAATGCAGAAGTCAGACGGTCTAATTGATGCATTTAAGTGCTTTCTGTGGGTCTTTCCCAACTTGATAGGTATCTTGCACTTCTCTCACCATGGAACTCAATGTCCTGATACATGAGATGACGGATGAGTCTCCTCAGCTGGAGGGAATTGTCCGAGCACCCTACAATTAGTGTGTCACCTCAGAGGCTTCTATTGCAAGCCTCCCATTGTCAGGGGTTATGAGTTTGTGCTCTAACATCTCTTCTTTTCCTAAACAGCAGAAATGGGGCTGGCAACAAGAATGGATCAGCAGCGACTCTGTGCTGTGGTCAAATCATTTGTCAGTCATGTGAAAATCAACAAGAAAAGACCATTGGGGTTTCAAACAGCTTTGTGTTCCCATCTGGCATCCCAAAAAAGGCTCATTTAACTTAACACAGCCACATTTTTCAAACACCTGGTTCTTCACTGGCATTCTGTTGAAAAAAGTTCTTCCAAAACAAGAACAAAATCTCAGTTATCATTTAACCGTTCATCAGTGTGTATGGTGAGTAATACTCCACCCATGTGTTTACGTATTGGGTATGGGACTTCAGAACTAACATCATAATAACTTACTACCCCTGTTGTCACTTCCACACATATATTGCGTGCTTGCACTTTGTTCCAAGTACTGGCTAGATAATTTACATCCTACCTACCTAGTGAGTTAGGCATTATCCTCCATTTTTAAAGTGAGAAAACAGAAATTCAGAAACGTTAAGTCACTTGCCCCGTTCATACAGGTAGGCGACAGATCTGGGATTCACACCTACCTCTGCTTAATTCTTTTCATCATCCCAAACCTTTTTTTTAATTGTAGTAAAATATACATGACATGACATTGGCCATTTTAACCACTTTTACGTGTACAATTCAGTGTCATTTAGTACATTCACAATGTTGTATAACCATTACCACTATCTATTTCCAAACCTTTTTTATTACTCAAAACAGAACTTTTGTAACCCAGTAACTCCTATTCTCCTTCCCCCAGCCCCTGGTAACCTCTTTTCTACTTTCTTTCTCTATGAAACTGCCTATTCTGGGTCATTCCATTCTACCTCACAGAAATGGAATCATACAATATTTGTCATTTTGTGATCGGCTTCTTTCACTTAGAATAATGTCTTTACGGTTCATCCACATAGTAACATGTACAGTATCCGAATTTCATTCCTTTTTATGGCTGGATGATATCCCATTGCATGTATATGCTACATTTTGTTTATCCATTCATCCTTCAACAGACATTTGGGTTGTTTCCACATTTTGCCCACTGTGAATAATGCTGCAATGAACATTGATACACAAGTATCTGAGTTCCTGTTTTCAATTCTTTGGGATGTATGCCTAGGAGTAGAGTTGTCAGGTCATATAGCAAGTAACTGTTTAACTTTTAGAGGAATCCAGACTTTCTCCATATATAAAGTATGGCCCTAATGTCATATAGATATAAATATAGAATATCACACACACACACACAATCTTTTGTGGATTCAGAGTGAAAAGAGAATGTCCTTTGAATCAAGCAACCCTGTTTGCACCCCTTACTAGGCCTTGGGAACGTCACTTCACCTCTTTGAGCTTCAGTTTCTTCATCTGTAACATGGAAATAATAAAATCTATCTTGAGAATATGAAGATTTGATTTCAAATAGGCAAAAAGACTAGCGTGGGCCTGGACAGAATGGGCAGTGGATACATTGTAACTATTCTCCTCAGTTTTATGAAACAGAAGAAGTCTGTATTTTTAATGTATAAAACACAATACCTCTTTAGGCCAAGTTTACAGGTGATGAGCAAAAGCAAAGCCACATCAGGACAAGTCTGGGGACATTGGATACCTCGGGGAGAGTAAGATCCATAGTCCGCCGGTTCCTGCCCAGGGCGGCGATGGCTGGGGTGGACACACTTGGCTGGCCATCATTAGCTCTCCCTGTGCCTTTCCTACCGCCAAGGGTTTGTGAATCAATCAACACAGTTATTCGATAAAGCTTCCTGACTGCACGTGGCTCGAAGCGCTAAACAACTAAATCCAATTTACCTGGAATACAAAGACATGTTACATCTCCCCAGATGAGAATGAAAACCCGTTTAAGTACAGAGATTATGTTTTAATAGATCCGTGGGTCCAAACCCACTGATTGGAGTCAGTGGAAGCACTGAAGTCTTGAGCAACATAAATGGAATCTACGTGGTCAAGAATCCTGTTCTTCATCCTCCTCTTCCTCAGCCCGAATCAAAGACTGGGCTGCTCCCAGCTCTGAGTCTGTTGCCCTTCAAGAAATGAACAGCCAGTGTCTGAGAGCAGTGATAACTTACACCCAGAGGAAACTTCCAGAAATGTGACTCGATGAGGGCGATTAACTCTTCTGATCCGTTGTGCTGTGGGTTCATATGCATTTAATGACTTTTTATTCCATTTAATAATGATAAGGCTACTTAACACCATCACTTGTTCCTCAATGTCAGCTGTGCAATTTTGATCTTGCTTTGTCAGTTTCCTCTGACCTTCCTACAAGACTGCGATGGATGGGTCTTTACTTTCTTTTGGGAAAACGTGAATGCACATTAAGAGACCAAAAATATACTCAGGATATAAAACTGACTGCAATTCAAGAGTGTCCAAGTCACTAACTACAGCCACAGATAGAAACCTTCTTTGAAGAGTCCGGTTCTCACCTGAAATCTCGAAGGTTGTGTGTTATTGTTTACATTTGAAATCACAGCACGATAGTAGTCCCCTTTATCCAAGGAGGACATGGTCCAAGACCCCCAGTGGATGCCTGAAACCTCAGAGAGTACCCTATATATTCTAGGCTTTCTCCTATACATACCTATGATGAAGTTAATTTATAAATTTGGGACAGTAAGAGATTAACAACAATAATAATAAAATAGAACAATTATAACAATATATTGTAGTAAAAGTTATGTGAACGTGGTCTCTATCTCTTTCTCTCTGTCTCTGTCTCTCTCTCTCAAAATATCTTACTGTACTGTAGTCACCCTTCTTCTTCTGATATGAGATGATAAAATGCCAAACCTATACCTAAATCTGGGTAATCATCCCTTACTTGCAGAAAATGGCTTGGTGTCACTCGTTTCAGGGGATCCCTTGCTAAAATCATCATGGAGGCTCGGTGCTTTCTGGTGCAATGTCTTGTTGTCAATCAGAATACCTTTTCCGTCCCTGTCTTTCACCCACAAATTTAATGTCTTTTCCGTCTCAACTAAGCACTTATCACACAATGTCGCTACAATTTTTGTAGTTTGAGATGCAACAGCAAAACTAGCAAGAATTTCTTTTTCCTCCTTCACAATTTCATGGATAAAAGATTCGTTCTTACCATAGATCTCAGCAACCTCAGCATATGATATTTTTCTTTCCTTATTATGTTGAGAACTTTCACCTTTTCACTTAAGGAAGCACTTTATGGCTTCTCTTTGGCATGTCGGAATTGCCAACATCACTGCTCTTGTGCTTTGGGGCCATTATTAAGTAAAATAAGGGTTCCCTGAACATGAGCACTGCGACACTGCGACCGTCCGTCTGACAACCAGCATGGCTACTGAGTGACTAACAGGCAGCGTCACACACTGTGTGGATACACTGGACAATAGGTTGAGTCATGTGCCACGCAAGACAGAGCAGACAGCATGAGATTTCACGCTATTTAGAACAGCATGCAATTTAAAACTTATGTTTATTTCTGGAATTCTCCATTTAACATTTTCAGACCTCAGTTGACCTCAGGTATCTGAAACCATGGAACATGGAAGTGGAGATAAGGGGGCACTACTCTAACCAGACACTCTGACTGGTGAACTGTTTCAGTAACTTCCTCTGTACGTACAATCCCTATCTTGGATACTCCTTCATCAATGAAGCCTAGAGAAGGATACAGGGATGCTACCAGAATGTACACCCCTGCTTGGCATAACGTAACAAGGTTCAGTGCGTCATGTTTTGTCATTTCTTCCTGCCTCTAAGTCTAGAGATGTGGGCTGACATTTAGAGCATGTGAATACAACTTCAACCTCCATCTGTAAGCAGAAAATAGTTCATTAAATAAATGTCTGCCGGTAGTACAGCTTGAACATAAAGTCTGGTGTTCTATTCGGCCGTGAAGTTTTCTAAAATAATAATGAGCTGGTTCATCAGCACCCTCATTATGTTAATCCAGATTCCTTCAGGAGAGATCAGGATAAAAGCTGGGGTTGACAGAACTTATTGGTGGATGAACAGGAGTCCCTGCTCTCACATGTCTGCAGTGCACGTTGGTGTGATCAAAATGCTTTGTTCCTAATCTTTTGAGCTGTTCCTTCATTAGACATGTAAAGCTCGCCCTGTCTTCATTTGGCTGGAAACAGCATGCAGATAGTTTGTATTTTAGGAAGGGCAATGAACCCAGGAATGTGACTGAAATATATTGTTGGGCTGATGAAAAAAGTTATAAAGCCGCCTGTGCCTGCTTTGGACAATTTTATGTAATATGGTGATTGCTCTCGTCCTAGAAGCATTGGGCAGCTAGTCAGCATGAAGTAGAGAATCAGAGCATTTAGAACACCTAAATCATAATTTCCCCAAAACACAGACCTTTAAGGGCAATGCCAAGTAAATATTGTTACTTGGGGTGAAGTTTTGAACTCTAAAGATTTGCAAAGAGAATTACATTTTTAAGCTCTTTGATTCAAGGATTTCATTCTGTAAGGATGTACAAACCAAACTATCATTTGAAATCTTTTCATTCATTCACTCAATAAATATTATTTTACTTCAAAAATTATACACACTTACGATGCACCGGGCATCACACTGGAATAAGAATAGAATAAGAAGGTCACGTGCTGTATCCACAGAGCACATAAAATTTTGTGGATGACAAAGATAAGAAACCGGCTACAGTAGAGTGTCTGTGACAGAGCTGTGCACCTTCAGGATTCGATGCAGCAAATACGACTCATGTCATATTTGGGGACTAAGAGACAGGGATCAAGGAGTAGCAGGGCAGGAAAAAGGTCCAGAAAAGGGTGAAAGCTGAACTGAGCTCTGTGGGAAGAGCAGGATTGGTTCTGAGCTCTGCAGGGCTGGCAGAGAAAGAACTTGAGGGAGAAAGATGTAAGAGCTTGGGGCCTTTCCGCCACAAGTGCGTGGTGGCATGCGGCCGCAGATGCAGGAAGACACCTGGACATCTTGCAAAGACTTGGTCTGCATCATGAAGGCTCAGGAAATTCAGTGATAAGATCTGCGTTTTGGAGCGAGACCCCTGACTGCCCTGGGGAGAACAGGTAAAACCAATGACCGAGTATCTAAGCAGCCAAATAGGTGCCACCAAGTCCATGACGTAACGTGTATTCATTACACCTGAGGAGAGCCATCCCCCTCCCTCCAGGAGACTTACTAACATGCATGGCAATTCAATTTTCTAGTCCAAAGGCTATTTAGGACAGGGAGGAGGAAGGGGGAAGGAGGAAGCGTCCGCAGTGGTAGTAGAACCAGCTGCCATTCATGGAACAGCGGTCTTGTACCGAGCGCTACCTCCTTCACTTCTCACCATAATCACATGAAGTACGTATTAGTATTCTCCCCATCAGATAGATGACGAAAATGAATTTCTGAGAGGTCAAGTGATTTGTTCAAGGTCACACAGCTAGTACGTGATGTCAGTGGGCTGGCACCAAAGCCTTTGGAAATCAACAGCTAGATCCTCACCTCAGCTGAAGGGAAGAGAGAGTAGAGCACAGCGAAAAGCACACACCAGTATTTAGAAAGCAGACACTGGGTGCCTGGTAAAGAGGAGAGAGAGGCTGAACATACCTATCTCATTTGTTCCCTCTTGAGACCCCACCAAAATTACTATAAAAAGGCCTATAACCACCAGGATTTGGAGAATGGGAGAGGAGGCAATAGCACAAATTTGGAAGCTAGAAGGACAGGAAATTTAGCAGTGTCGAGAATACTGATTCCTCAGTCAGCAAAGGACCTATCCAACAGATACAACATCAAAATGGTAGTATTTATTACTACAGGAAGAGATAACAAAGGATGGATAATGAAAGAAACTATTCAAGAACATTTTCTAGAATGAAAAGGGCTCACCCCAAGTGCCCAGCATACTGTTTGAAAATAAATCCACATCATGTAAAATATAAGAATATTGGGGTCTAGGGGAAAAGCTTATAAGCTTCCAGAAATAAAAACAGGTCATATAAAAAGATTCTAGAAGCAGAATGGTCTCAGACTTGTCAACAACAGCATTGGAAGCTGGAAGACAAAAAAAAGTTTTCTAAAGAAAAATGAATTGCAACCAAGAATTCTATACTCAGCTAAATAAGCAGTCAAGAGAGTAAAATGAAAGCATTTTCATTTTTTGACATTCAGGATCTCAAAAAATTTACGTTCCACACACCCTTTTCCAGGAAGCTATTGGAGGATATGCTCCATTAAAAACAAGGGAGTAAGTCAAGAATGAGGAAGGCATGGGAACCAGAATAAGAGATAGGCAAAGAGAAACCTGAGGCTGAAGGTGGAGAACCCAGGCCCATAAAACAACTTTATACCTGTTATACAGAAGGCACCCAATCTACAGTGGGAAGTCAGAAGGCTCCAAAGAGTCTTCTTCAAAAAGACAAAACTGATAGAATACTCAGTGTGTTTAGATGTATTAACAGGAGATCTGACTGTGCTACTCAAAATATGGTCAGTCCACTGCTGCTTTCCATGAACTGTTCTAGAAATGTATTTTTATTGTGTTTTATGAAAGTATCTATTTGTAGCAGATTAGAATTTTTTAAAAAAGACATAGTCCTTCATTACAGATAGTTTGAGTAGCACAAATTTAGACAATGGGTTAATCAGAAATAAATACACAGAAAACTGAAGCAAATTATATAAAAAAGACAATTATTAACTTGAGAGAAATCAAAATTGTGCAGAAAAAAAGTAATTATCATTATCTACACAGTTAAGTTCTGAGTAGCATATAGAGTCATAATAATATAAACACTGAATATTGATTTCACTAAAATTATCCTAGGAGGATGGAAGTGAATATGTATGGTAGGGATGGGAAAGGCAAGAGTTAAATCCTCATCTTCTATAGTGGGAAGTCAATAAAGTCAAAAAGAGAAAAATAAACAAGTAGCAACCCAGCCATGTTATTTATAAAAATGAAAGGAAATTTTTAAGTCTGCTAAAAATCATAAAAGTGGTTCCCTGTGGGGAAGGGGACATAGGAACAAGGCACATTAGGGACTAGTGCTTTTCTTAATAGACCTTGAAGAATTTGTTGTCCCTTTGAACTATGTGCCTATATACGTAACTCTAATAAAACTGAAAATCTGTTGTCCAGGGGCAAACAGTTCTGCAGATAGCTCAGTAGGCAATAAGATCACCTAGGCCTAAAGATTATTAAAGACTATCACATAACACAATATAATAATCAATGCTCATGGGGGGGGCTATGTTTCAGACAATCTGTTCAAGAATACAGTTAGCACATTTCAAAAAGATATCGCTCCAAAATGGTTACACAAAAATAAAAGATTTAGTACTTCAAGGGGTCAGTCCTTAGCTAACTAGAAAACATTACTATCTAAGCCAAAGCTTACCATCAGGGTTCCAGGTAGTATAGAGAAAGATAACCTTGAATATCAGGTTACTATTTTGAATAAAGGTAGGTATAGTGATCAATCTTGACAACTTCAAATAATTCATATATAATATATGTATAATTCTTTATTTTATATATATGTGTGTGTATATATATATATATATATATATTCTGATAGTCTGTGAGATATGGGTTCTTACAAACTGAGGATTATTAACCCAATACTGTAACATGAAAGCACAAGTTCCACTGCATATTCCCTGAAATATTGCCCATCTATTTTGTACAGGTTTTTAAAATATTATGGATCTGTCCTAAACTTATCGAAGTTTACAGATGGCATCATACCATAATCCATATCATTATAATTAGGCATCCAACTGCATTCTAGCCACTGGAACAAACACAAAGACAGAGACAGCCTTTGCCCCAGAGACCCCACTCTAAATAGATGACCAGGGTAATTCAAAGGGAAAAGAAAGACACAGCAGCTAAGAAAGGCAGCACCATTTTTATCCTTGTTTCTCTGGAAGAGATAAGGTGATTTAAAATGCTGAAGAGGGTATGTCTTTGTTCCCATAAAAATCAGAGAATTTAAGAGCATGAAAGAGCTTTGGAGACCGTCTAATCCGTGAGTGTTGAGAGTGGGAGGAAGAAGGCACAAACTCCATGAAAGAGTATGTAAATGCTTCACGCATTTTCCTAGAGAGAGGATCCTTGGTGTTCATCAAATTGTCAAGGCAGTTTATCTAATCCAACCTTTGTCTAATCCAACTCTCTCATTTGGCAGATTCATGCATTTTAGAGCTAATAAGTAGAACTCAGACTTTCAGTGTACGTTTTTCTTTACCAGAGGAAAGGGAGGCCCAGGGAAGAGACAGGATCTGTCCAACCTGAACAACTAGAAAGTCAGAGGCAGATCTGGGAAAAGACCTGGTTTCTGGACTCCCAGTCCTTGGTCTCTAGCATCCTGCCTGTTTACAAATTACCACATGTTTAGCTAATTAAATCACTCATACGTCAGGAGTTAATTTTCAATAAATGGTCAGCGATGTTTACATAAAACATATTTCTACTCGGTGGACAGCATCTCTCCTCCTCCCACCGTCTTCCCCAACATCTAGTCATTAAGCCTTCCCTGTGCTCTGCCCCAAGGAGCTCTGAAAGTGTCTCCATCCCCACATCCAGGCCACCACCACCTCTACCTCTGACCATGACAGCCACCTAACCAGATTCTCTGGAGACGTTGTCAAGCAAAACAGGTAAGGAATTCAAACTCCAATGAGAAGGTAAAGAGATTAGTTTAACCCAATCAGGTGATGGCAAATTAGCCACTGCATAGCTACTAAGAGTTGAAGGAAGTTAAGGAAAATAATGAGCAATAGTGAAAGATGGCCAAGAGAAATGGAATGCACTGAGTTGCAATAAATCTCTAGTGAAAGGTATGACCCAGGAAGGCACCCGCCAATAATGGAACGCAGATTACTAACACAGGGCCCAGTGTTTCCCAGGGGCATGGGTAGAAACTTCCAGGAGGTAGGTACATAGTACCAAGACCAGGTTCCAGTCTCGAATGTAACTGATAAGGAACAATATGGTGATCCGAAATGTTTGACCCAGTAACCTTAGCCTGCCTGAGGTGGTAAAACCGCTCCTGCTACTTGGGTAAGTGACTTGACAAACTGAAATGGTGTTTGGGTTTTTTTTTTTAAGTTACCGTAAACCTACAATTTAATACTGTTTCCTAGAGGATTAACTTTTGTAATCTTCAGGACACTCTGTGTTTCTTTGTCATTTAAAATGCAATAGCTAATCTGGTATATTGGTAAATCTGTGATTTATTTCAGATTTGGGATTTTTTTGAAAGTTTGTAAAGGTATACTAAAATTTGATCAAGTTGGTAAAGGTTTTTGGAATGGTTCGCAATGTATACAAGTATCAAATTATCATGTGGTACATCTGAAACTAATATAATGCCATACGTCACTTATACCTCAATTTAAAAAAAGAATATGGTTTGGGACATTTAAGATTTTGATTTATTATATTTTCAAGAAACGCTTCAGTGCTTAGGAAGTTTCCCGCTAGGGTTGTAAATCTTCCCAATCACGCAGTTAGAGCACTTAAAAGAAGTCAGATATATTAAAGACATCCATGAATGTAGTATGATGTGTTTAAGATAATATAATGGCTAATTGTATAATTAGGGATGATTGTTTAGGGGAATTTAATACACATTGATGAAAGTGATTGCTTTTATTTGCAACTCTAAATATCTGCAACTGTAAATAGTTCTCTCTGATTATAATGAGAGATTGAATATACAATGGCCAGACCATATGTAAAAATAGATCTCTGACCCATAATTTGCAGCAACCTGCCCAGGAAACCAACCCCTTATCTACAGTAACCAGCCCAGGAAGCCAGCCTGCTGTATGTCAGACTTAAAGGAAGCCAGACTGCTATTTCTAGGGACAGTCCAGGAGGCAAACAATAACTTCTGTAACAATCTTAGGTCGATTTATGAATCACTGATAGCTTTCCTATTTCTGTCCTTGCTTCCAAAGTAGGACCAACTAGAACAAGCCAACTATGCTCCCCTAAACGAATGACATAGGATGGCCCCCTTCTAGTCCGCCTACAGCTTCCCCATGCCACCTGCTGGCACTCAGGGCACACTTGAGGCCTTCCCTTTTCCCACTACAAAGTTTTCCCACTCCTCAGCCTGCCTGTGACTCTGCGCCAAAAAACGCAAGTGATGGTGGTTGACTCCCTTGTAGAGCAAGGTCTAAATAGTCTTTGCTCGTTCCCATTTGGTTGGTCTTCATTTATTTCCACAATAAAATGCTCCCTTGGATATTAAAAATCCAAACTGACCCATGGTCTCTCTGACTCATCCTCCACACCGCAGCCAGAACCACCTTTCGCGCTTCCCTGCCCACCCCCACCCCCGCCCCCACCCCACTGCAAACTCTTCCCAAGGTACCAAGGCCTCTCCTGTATGTCCCTCCCACCCCCGCCCCACCTGGGCCAACCTCCATGGCTGCCTCCTCCCTCCCTGTGCCTTCTTCCCCAGACTGGCTCTGCCATGCTTCTTTCAGTTCCTCATACCTAGAGCCCCTTTCCCACCCGCATTGCCTCACTCACCCGTCCTGGTCCTTGGTATCTCAGCTCAAACATCAGTTCTGCTCCTGCCGTGTGCTCCACCCTGTCAGCACTCACCACACTGTTATGTCTTACTCCTCTGCTTTGCCCTGGACTGTGAGCTCCACAGGGTCAGAAACCCTCTCTGCCTTGTTCACTGCATCCCCAGCTTCCAGCTCGGGGCCTGGCACGTGACAGGCGTTCAATCCATGAACTCATCAGTGGGAAGCCAGAGTTCCTACAGATGGCCCACGGCCAGGAACATTAAATAATTGTTTTAATGAACTACACTAATGAGAGAGTTTTTATTTTAAAAAAATCTACAGCATTTCCAAAGAGAGAAACTTATATTTCGCTATCTCAATTCACAAACATTTTCTGAGTGCCCCCAAATGCCAGTTCCTAAACCAGGTGCCAAGGATAGAAAGAAAAGAAGACATGAATCCAGCTGTCAACAACCCTGCTGGATATTGGAGATACACAGATGACTAGGACGCGTTCCCTGCCTGCACGAGACGCATGCGATAATGGTAACAATAGACATGAAAATGAATGATCACAATATAGAGAGCATGATAGTTCGAATCATAGACATATGTACACGGTTTAGAAGCAGCACACATGCCCACACAAATCACACAGATCTACCTTCCTCTCTACACATTGTATTTTCCTCAAGTGTTCGCAAATCAAATCATTTGAAATGCCTCCAAGGTACCTTTCTGTTTAAAGAAAGCTTGTGATGAGTCTTCTTAAAATCGATTCCTAATTTGATTTTTTTGTAAATTTGGCACTTAAATAGAAGAATCTTTTTCCGAAAAGCAGATCACAATTGTATTACATTCTAAGGAACCAGATGACCATATGTGGGGGACACAGTAAATTGTAAGACAAGAAATTTTCCCTTGGGATCTTCCCTAGCTGCATTTAAAAAATACCCCCATGAGAAGAGGCTGTTAGGTGTATTTGTGCAAAGAGGGAGGAAGAAAACTCAGTCTCAGAGCTCAATGCCTGCCCTCTTGCTGCCAGCTCTGGCCGACTGGCTCAGTCACCTTGAGCAAAGCTTGTGCCACTCCTGATATGGCCTCCCTCCCAGAGCTGCTGGGAACCTGAATGCCTGTGAGAGAGCTCTCTCTGTCAACCATAAAGTCTTCCAAGCACAAAGGAGGTGCCCCATTACGCCTCCAAGGGAGGATTAAAATCCAAAAAGCTATTTTCAAAGGCAACGGCTAATCCTTCCTAGGGTATGAAGGTCCTGCAACCAGGAAGCAAATGGTCTTAGACTCCAGCCTTCTGGATTTCAGGTCTCACTGGGACATCTCACAGGGGAAAGAACATGACTGGAGACAAGTTATCCTTAAGACGTAAGCCACTTTGGCCAGACACAAGCAAGGAAGCTCTGCCCTACTTCAGATAGGACAACAGGGCGCAGCGAGGCGAGCAGGACCCTGGTATGACACAGCACCTTACAGAGCACGTGTGTCATTCTACTGGCATACAGAGCACAAAAAAATGAAGCAAAAGCAAAACCCTTCTCTGATGTGCAATAAATTCAGGGACTCATGGGGAACCTGTGCTGACATGTGTGCAAAGTACATAGCACAGTGCCCGGCACATAAGAGGCTGCCTTTGTCAGTTCGGAATGCCATAACATACTACATAGACTGGGTGGCTTAAACAACCCGTTGGGGAGGCTGGGAAGTCCAAGATGGGCCCCAGCAGACTCGATGTCTGACGAGCATCTGCTTCCGTGTTCATAGATGGCCATTTTCTCACTGTGTTCTCAGAGGCATGAGAGCTCTCAGGGGTCTCTTCTACGAGCATTCAGGCCATTCATGAGGGCTCCACCTTAATACCTAACGATCTAAGCACCTCCCAAAGGCCCCACCTCCTAACACCATCACCTTGGGGATTAAGTTTCTACATATGAATTTGAGGGTAGACACAAACATTCAGTTCATCGCAGAGGTGCTTAATAAATGGTGGCCATTATTACTTGTCATTAATGCTGCTCACTGAATATTCTGGCACATGGTAAGATTATACTCCTCGGTCCCCTACAGTTAGGTGGAAACACATGACCAGCACTAGCCAATGAGCTGCGAGAAGAAATGATGTATGTCACTGTCAGGCCGAGCAGTTAGTGGCTGATGAGACCCTCCAGAGCTCCCTCTGCCACAGCAAAGCTCCAGCGGCCTGGTCTCAAAGTGAGTATGACGGTGATACAGAGCAGAGTACCCAGTCCCCCTGCCAGGGAAATCAGGATAAGGAAGAAAAATAACTTGACTTAAGCTGCTTATAGTTTAGGGTTATTTGCCTGTTCTACATTTATGATGCTAATATCTGAGTAATGGTAGCAAGAGAGCAACTACTGGAAAATACCAAATCAAATGACACTTAGTATAGAAGAGGATATTAGCTACTCTGTATACCGATTGCCTACGCGCAACAGGAGCTGTACCGGTATCTTAATATACCTGATGTCTACTCCCTCACCCCCTGGTGTCTTGGACGCCAGCTGGCCTCCCCTTCCCTGCCCTGTTCCACCGCAGGCTGCTGCCACCTTTGGTCCCCATTGGTGACCAGGGCATGAGTGTGGGAACTGTCAGGTCAGTGCAGGTGCCCTGTCTGGGTGGAACATGGAGGTGACTGTCCCCATCCCAAGTTGGCAGGGCCGCAGCTGGTGACTTAGCAAAGAGAAGCTTCTTGTTCCGCCCAGTCAGGTACGGGGCACGTCCAGGCCAGAAGATGTGATACTCGAGAGTGTCACTCCCCCTGTGGGCAGTGAGGAGGTGCCTGCTCTCCACGGGGCACAGTGTATCGGGCCACAGGTTGGCAGGAAGAGAACCTGGAAGTCAGGAGGGCCTGTGAGCAAACTGAGTCCCAGAGGAGGACGCCATGGGTGCGTGAGGGTTCGCCCTTCTCCACATGTGTGCTATGGCTGAGGGAGCGTGATTTAAACATGAAAAATTTAAAATGCCATCATAGGTCAAGAGACAGACCATAGGAGAAAGGAAAAGGTGTTACGGTTTAGTATCTTTCACGACACGATTTCCTGCTTTTTGAACAAAGGGCCATATTTTCATTTTTCACTGAACCCAGAAAATTACGTAACCCATCCTGCATGCCCAAACCACCACTCATTTCACCAGTCAGAAATTACTTCTAATTTTCCTGTGCTTATTCACCAGGCCTGAGGAGGTGATCCAGATTAGGACTCTTCATATGCTAATTAACCACCCCCAGAGTGTCAAACTGGAATTAATTTGTTGGTACTCACATCCATTTCAAAGCCAAACACTGACCAATCCACTATAAGCAAGGAAACACACAGGGGCTCGAGAGAGGGTAAAGATGGAGGGGGGTTGTCTTAGTTCCTCAGAGCTGCTGTAACAGAAATACCACAGGCTGCGTGGCGTCAACAATGAACATTTATTCCTCACAGTTCTGGAGGCTGGGAAGTCCGAGTTCCAGACACAAGCACGTTCCATCTGGGGAGGACTGGCTTTCTGGTTCGTAGACAGCTGTCTTCCTGCATCCACACATGGTGGAAGGGAGGTTAGGCACCTCTCTCAGACTTGTTACAAGGGCACTAACCCCATTACTGAGGGCTCCATCTTCTGACCCAATCGCCTCCCAAAGGTCCCACTTATAACCATCACCTTGGAGGTTAGGATTCCAACACATGAATTGGGGGGGACAAAACCTTCAGTTTATAGCAGAGATGCCACTCTCTCTAAGGTGGTCCGGGAAAATCTCTCTGAATTGTAAACACAGTGAGGGGCTTGGTTCAGAGAGATTCCACTTTCTTGCAAAATACTTTTCTGCAAAAGATGCTGCCAGCTATTCCACGTCTTAGTTTGTAGAAATGATTCCAGTTTTATAGAAACACATGGTATGTTTGTAAAGGCTGAAAAAGGTTTGAAAGGACATATACCAAGCTGTTATCAGTGGTCACCTCTGATGAGGGTTTGGGAAGATTTCCTCCGTAGTTTTTAAACTTCTTCATTGTTTACATTTTTAATAATGAAAACAGTAAAGTCCAGTGGCCTGGCGGCCCATCTGTGCTCTGAGGAGACTCCACCTTTGTGTAAATGAAGCAGCAAGGAGCAGGCTCCGAGCCCTGTAGAGTGCTGGCTCAAACTGGACATGTGTAATTCTGGGCAGTCACTTTCTCTGTGCCTTAATTTCCTCCTACCGTGTTTCCCCGAAAATAAGACCTACCTGGAAAATAAGCCCTACTACGATTTTTCAGGGTGACATCATCCCCTGAAAATAAGCCCTAATGTGTGTTTTGGAGCAAAAATTAATATAAGACCCGGTCTCATTTTCGGGGAAACACGGTACATAAAATGAGGATGATGTTTAGGCCTACCTTATAGAGTGTGTGTGAAGATTCATTGAGCTAATCCACATAAAAAAAGGCCTACACATAGTAAGCACCCATAAATGTCGGTGATTATTATTAGTGGGAAGGCATATAGGAACCCATTGTTCAGAGAAGGGTGGTCCCTGAGAAGGGGTGGGATATCTGGGCTTTTCTAAAGGAAAAAAACCAAGAACAGGTTCTGAGGTTCAAAGTCACAGGTACCTGTGAAGGCTAAGCGTGGCCATAACCGAAGCTGGGGGCGAGGGAAGGGCAGTGAGATTACCATCAGCTTCACCCTGAGGTTCCACAGACCCAGTCCAGGGGCTAGATCTTGGGCCATAAGCAGAGTGGGCATCCAATGAGTCCATTCTGCCTTGCCCTGGCTCTCCTGGAGATGGAAACCTCACCGCCAAGAACCCAAGTCTCACGAGAGGGCTGTAACCTAGCCACCTTCCGCTTGGCCTGCAGTGCCCACAGAGGAGTGGACCACTAGGAAGGAGAAAGGCGGCCTCCACCTTCCCCCAAACCCTGAGAAAATCAGTAAGACCAGAGACAGCAACTGGTACCTCAGCCTCCACCATGTCCCTGCAGTAGACAGGGGACGGCCAGGACCACCGGACTCCCTGTTTCCTGCAGTGACACCCAACGCAAAGAATACTGACCCTGGTGGGCCAAGTCAGCCCTGAGGTTCTTGGACTTACCAGAAGAGGGTGGCTTTGGGGAGAGGAAACTTCCTCCCAACATAGGCCTGTGAGGATGGGACCCTCGAGTGTTTTCATTTGTGTCATTACTTTGGGTCATTTTTGGGGCCTCAAATTATAAAGCAGAAGGCCCCAATTTCACAAGTCAAGGCACCACTATCCTATGGGAAGATTTTCAGAGCTAGAACTACGCTGCTTCAGATAGTGAATTATAGTTCCCCAATTTCGTAAGTCAATGAATAGACATGACTATTCATTCCTTCTTTTCCACCCAGACAATCTGATACGTGATTGCCTTCTTACTCTTATATGCTCACACCAACCATGCGCAGGAAATGACTTGTGAAGAGACACTTTAAAGACGTAGCTGGCTTATAAAGAGGGGGAAATGCATTCAGCACCATCTCCTTGGACTCAGAGGCAGGTGCCAGATGCGCTGTGGAGCTGCCGGTACTAACAGCAGCATATCTTCTCTCTGCCCCATAAAGTACCCCAAACAAGTCTTTAATCAGAAGGTCTCATCATCCAAGAGGAGGCTGGCGCCTTCCTGGGCACCTGTGATCACGGAACCTCTCTGTTCACAATGAATGGCTTTCTGTGAAGGGAAGTGATGCTTTGCAGAGGGGCTTGTCGGCCAGCAGCAGCAAGGAAGGCCCGTCTGCTTGCCGGCTCTCTCTCCTGCACTCACACAGTGTGGGGGAGGAGCTTCGAGAGGACCACTGCCTCCTCTGGTCAGCTCTGACTGCTCCTGCTCGTAGGGCAATCCCTGCACCCGAGGGCCAGGCACGGTGCTGGCAAAGGGATGTAACAGTGAGCAGTGCCATCACCTTCTCTCCCCTCACTGAGCTCAGAGTCCAGTCGAGTCACAGGGAATTACAATAAGGTACCTCAGGAGCTTGTGTGCCCACCAAAATCACACTCCTCCTTCCATATTATAACACTGTCACTGGACAGCAGCTGCCCCTGGCAACTAGGCAGCACCATGTGCATGCCAATGGAATGGGAGCAGAAGGCACACAGGACACCTCCACATCGAGGCGATAAGGGGCAGATGTGCCTTTCAGCTGCTCTCTGTGCTCCTGCCCCTGCTGCAGGCTGAGAACTGAAGGCCCTCGAGGATGACAGAGCTACAATACAAAAAGAGCTTGGGGCTTTGAATCACCCTAGAGAGAACAGCCTAACAGCCAGAGCACCTGCATGGGGTGATTAGATGAGAGAGAAATAAAATTCTATTGCAGTAAGCCACTGAGATGTTGGGGTTTGCCTCTGAAGCTGGCATTTTCCTAAGTGATACAGTGCTACAGCTGGGGAAAGCAAAGGATGCTGTGCGGCAGCCAGCAGACGCACCTCCAGGACCAGTCCTGGGAGGGATGAGTTTCTGGGCTATAGCCTGAAATATAAGTAGGTGTAGGCCAGCCTAATGGGTAAAGGGTAAAAACAGTTTTCCAAAAGGAAGGAATAGCATGTGCCTGGGCCTGGGGTAAGAAAAAGAATATGGGAAGCTCAAGGAACTGAACGGTGTGAACAAGTGTGGAGCAGCAGTGGTGAGGAGAGGGAAGGAGGAGAAATGGGGAGGGTCAGGGCTGTAGAGATCAGCTGAGAGTCGTGTTAACCATACTACGAACCTGCAGCTTGATCCTGAGGGGCTGATCCTGGAAAGCTACGGACGGGATTTCATCAGGGCGACATGATGAAATGATGTTTCAGAAAGATCACAGTGACTGTAGTGTGGAGAACGAATTGGAATGTTCTCAGAAGGACACATGTTCATTACTTCCTCTTTCTGCCAAAAGTATACTAGGACAATGCTGCTGGTAAAATGTGAGTGGCCCACTGCTGGAGCCTGGAGAGCTTCCCAAACCCCCAAGGCCTCAAGAGTTTTTGAGAAGCAGATGATGGGCTTCAGGAGGACAGCATCAGTGATCTTTGTTTACATGTCAAGACACCATATAAACACCCAGGGCCTTGGAAGAGGCCTGCATGTGACAGGGAGCCTGAGATGAAGACCACCAATCCTCACTGATGGCTGAGGGACCCCAGCCAACTGAGCTCATCAGGCACCCCTTAGAATCCTCAGCACACAGAGGAGAATTTGCTCTGCACCCTGTCTCCAAGACCCAGACATCCTTGAAAGCAATAGGGTAAAGAGCTAAACTTCATGTGCTGCTCGGAGAAGACTGTCCCCACCCTGAAGAAGCCTGAGACCCAACCCCACCACTACTTTGCCTCCAACCCCTTGTAACACATCACACATGCCCGTGCATCCTTCCTTCCTCCCAGCGCCTCTGCTGGGCCTGACGGGTTCTCCTTCTGAAACACAAAAAGGGAGACTGAAGCTCTTTCCCAGACCCTGAAACTCTGCAAATGTTCACGCTTTCACTGAAGCGCCAGGAAGAACATGCGTACACCTTTAACTTCTGCAGGGCTCAGCTGAGAAGAAACAGTGTTTATGTAAGATGGCTCACCCCTCCAGTCCTCTAGACACTCTGTCTCTGCCTTGGCTAAACCAGACACGCATAGAGAACCTAGCGTCCTCCCTTTGATCCTCATTAGAGGGAATTTGCTGAATTCTGCTGGGGTATGATGTGGCAGGCGAATACTGAAAGATGTGATAGGACACAGCCCTGAAGAGTGTTGTTTCTTCCAGGAGGATTTAGGACTCTGCTCACTGAATTCCATGAGGGTCCTCTTTACAGAGCCCATGGGTGAAATTTCCATCTGGTCTAAGTTCCAGGAATTATTGTGCTGTTTCTGACCAACTGACCTGTGACTCATAGGACTGATCATTTCCCCCCTTTTGAGCTGGATGCTAGAAAGCCAGGGCCAAATTTGGGGTCAACTCCTGACAAGGGCTCAGAGCCTCATGGAGCACCTTTTGTACTCCCAGATTCTTATTTTTCCTAACTTTATCTTCCTTTTGCCCTAATTTTCTCACTTTGCTAATTTTTGTTTTACCTTGTTGTAAGTGCATGTATTTTTGCAATCCATCTTAAATCCTTTTTGGAACAAGGTGGAAGTGAAAATAAATAAATAATCAAACTATTAGCTATTTTTTGCCATCATTATTGCAAAGCAGCTACTAATGACCAAAATATAACACTCTTAAGCAGAACATGGCTCCTGGTAATTAGAACAGGAAGCAGGGAGGAGAATAACGACAGGGGGCATAGGTTAGCATCAACAGAAAGGAGCTTTTACAGTATTTCTAATTCTGTTCAATGCAAAAATTTTAGCAAATAAAAAAGGATGCTTGTCTATCGGAATTGGATAAAAGATAAATGATTGTTATCACCAGTCTAGCTGTGTGTCTATCATTGGTGATCTTTGGGCTGCTCATTGAACAGTCTTCTACAGTTTTTTATTCGAAGCCAAATTTTTGTCTCTGTACATGTTTCAGAAGGTGGCTATTCTAAATAACAGCTTTTCTGTATTTCACATTCTTTGGGAATCTTTTAAAGGGACTGATATATATATATATACATATATATGTATGTATGTATATATATGTGTGTGTGTGTGTGTATACATATATATTCATACATTTTCATATATATATGTATATATATATATATATACACACACACACACAGAGACTATATAGTCATGCATTCATGCAAAGATAGCTTTGTAATGTCATACACAGTCTTCCGTAGAAACTAGGAATTTTGCTATTCACCTCGGCTATACCCTAGATTCAAGATAGATAGGTTGTGCACATTATCCATAACCCTAATATTATTTTTTCCTAACCAAATAAAGCATCACACACAAAGTCATTTTCCAGCATATCAACCCCAACCTCATCTGTTCCAAAGTCATCCATCAGTCACTCCTCTGAATTCTTGCTAAGTTTTAGCCATAAACTCTTAGTTCTTCCAAGGCCATGTGAAATTCTGATAAAAGTGGTGCTTTCTATTTTCTTCTTCTCCCATTACTCTGCATAAATTTCTCAACAGATTGACGCGCTTCCTTATGAGTATAATAGTAAAGATGCATCTTTACTATTTTCCCAGAAAATATGCTTTTCCAGCTTTTTCTTTCCTTCAGGAATATTTGAGGCTATTTGGAATGATATTGATAAGATAATTCCATATTTTTCATGCATAGCCTTCCAGGAAATGCCAACCTTTTGCCCTAATCTTTCTTCTAGAGAAGTCGAGGAACATATATTAGTTTCCTACTGTTGATATAACAAATTGCCACAAACTTAGTGGCTTAAAACAACACAAGTTTATTATCTTACAGTTCTAAAGATGAGAAGTCTGAAATGGGTCTCACTGGGCTAAATTAAGGTGTCAGAAGGACTGCATTCCTTCTGATGTCTCTAAGGGAGAATCCATTTCCTTGCCTTTCGCCGACTTCTAGAGCCTTCCCACATAGTTTGGCTTATGGCCCCTTCCTCCATCTTCAAAGCCAGCAATATCAGCCCAAATCTTCCTCATGCTGCCATCTCTCTGGTTCTGACTTCCTCTTCCACCTCCCTCTTCCACCCATGTGATTACTTGGGTCCATCCAGGTAATCCAGTGTAATCTCTTTATCTTGAAGTCAGGTGATTAGGTTCTATCTATCTGCAATCTTAATTCCTTTTTGCCATGTAACACAATATATTCACAAATTCCAGGGATTAACACATGGACATTTTGGGGAAGCCATCATTCTGCCCACCAAGTACATGAGTCCTCCAAGAAGAAGTCTAAAGATAGTCTCCCTTAAGGCACTGAAGAAGTTCATATTTCTGAAGATATACAGATATATAGATATAGATATAGATATAGATATATATGTATTCAGTAGTTACTTTTACTTTTTGTGGCATAGTCATTTCAATAATCTAGAAGCTTTTCCCACATTTATTTAATCACAATTACACTAAAGAAAATCTCATTCAGGGACATTTATTTGTTTTTCTAGTTCACTAATCAAAGGAGAGACTAAAGTTCTTCTGGATTTTCTTTTTTTTTCTTTTTTCTTTTTTTTTAGTTCATTCACTTATTCTTTTCTTTAGATTCCACATATAAGTGAGATCATATGGTATTTGTCTTTCTCTGTCTGACTTATTTCACTTAACATAATGTTCTCTAGGCCCATCCATGTTGTTGCAAATGGTAAGATTTCTTTCTTCTTTATGGTTGAGTAATACTCCATTGTATAAATGTACCACAGTTTTTTAATCCAGTCATCTACCGATGGGCATTTCGGTTGTTTCCATGTCTTGGCTATTGTGAATAGCACTGCAATAAACATAGGGGTGCATAAAGTTTTTTGAATTAGAGTTTTCGATTTCTCCGGATAGATACCTAGGAGTGGAATTGCTGGATCATAAGGTAGTTCCATTTTCAGGTTTTTGAGATACCTCCATACTGTTTTCCATAGTGGCTGCACCAATCTGCAATCCCACCAACAGTGGGATCTCCCTGGGTATCTCCCACGTATAGTACACATGTTAATAAACTCGTTTGGTTTTCTGTTGGTAACTTGTCTTTTATTACAGGGGTCTCAGACAAGAACTCAGAAGGGTAGAGGGAAACTTATTCCTATAGTTATCATAACATAATTTTGCCTACCTTGATTGGTACGCGGCTCATCTATGAACTAGAAGTGTCTTCCTCAATATAACCACCAAAAGAAGAGAAATAGAAACATTATCATTTAAGGACATTATTGGCATAACACTCAAGGTGGAGCTTGTTTGACAGACTTCCTAAGCCATCAGATTCTACTGTTAAATATTTATGAAAGTCCACTACAAAAAAAAATATGGTAAGAAACAAATATCAATCTTATTATTCTTATATTAATGAAAATGAGCTTTGGAATTCCCATTATGTAACAAAATAGTCTTTGCTTGTTAACAGAATAGTGATGATGAACTTAGTCATAAATGATAATTATAACTGATGATGAACAAAAGACTCAGGGGAAAGATCTTTTGGTTAGATGGTTCACTGCCAAATACTGACAAATGTCAAGCAACCAGGCGGTTTCAAAGCATTGACAATAGTCTGTCCTTGGGATGTAGAAACCAATTCCATATTAAAGTGGTGCTAATTTTTTTCTTGACTGCTTTCCTAACAACCATTAGAATGGCTGGTACTCTGGGCACAGTGGTATGTACACACTAGGAATCTAAAAAAAATTTGTTGAATGACAGAATAATCTTCATGGCGCCTGATACTCAGAACAAACCCGTTATTGCAAAGGCACCACCAACAAGTGAAAAATTTGCCCATTGCATGCCTCTAGCACTGGCCATGAGAGCATCAAAGTACTGATACTTTTTCCATTGCAACCCAAACTTCTGCTCAAATCAACATGCCTCCTCCTGTTGGCTCAGGCTTAAATGATCAGATCAACCATATGGAATATTAATTTCACATGCAAATGACTCATTAGTAATCATTGACTAGTGTGAGCAGTGAGCCATTTATTATTTATCAAACACAAGATTAAGAGACAGTTTAGATCAAAAGTCCTGTTGTAAGGAATTTACTTTAATAAAAACTTCTTTAATTTTCAAAATAAAAGAGAATGAATTAGTCATTACATGATCTTCATTGCCTGAGGAATTGAGCTGCACTGGAAACTGCAAATTGGGGTGCCTGCTTCAAGCCTCAGGCTGCCAGTGCATCTTAGGAGCCAATAAACAAGAGAAAAGGAGCAGGCAGCTTCGGCAGAAGGACACAGAGTGCACTCACACACATCTGCTGGGCCACATATATCCCTGCCGCCTGTCTCAAGTTCATGAATAGGGAGGGGCAGGCACAGTCACACAGAGAGGGCGATCAGAGGCCTGGCGAGGGGTAAGACTAAGGTGACTACCAGACGGTGGGGCCCCACAGGGACAGGAACAGGGGCCCGGTGTTGGTAATGAAGCATCTAAAAATGGAACCCACGTTTGTACATCTTTTCTCTGCATTTCATGTATTTATTTCGTACTGTTTCTTTTCATGCCTTTCCCAATAGTCTAGAGTCTTAGAGACTGTGCTTGGGAGAACAGTCTCCCCCCTGTTCCTCCCCAGTTCTGTATCTGTACCTATTCATGGAGACTAAGGAGGGCACAGCAAAGGAGAGACAGTATACTGTATACAGTCCACTGTATACTGCGTGCCAGGAAGACAGCAAAGAATGAAGGTCAGTGAGAACTCTGCTTTCAAAGCAAGAGAAGTTGGGGATACATTCACACTTAGCTGATAAGATCCTGCCTAAGTGTCTGCTTTTTCACAATTCACTTTACTTCGTGTAATGCTACTTGCACATTGTATTTAATTATAGAGCTAGCGGTTCAAACTTTGCCAACGTTGTGCAAAAAAGAGTGGTTTGAAAAGTTAAAATTTGGGCCAAATAATAACTATTTTTGTTTACATTATGTCCCAAAATAATTTGACTGGTTTTTAAAAATTAAACTGCTTTGGGGGCTGAATTGGCTAAACTGGCTAGATGTGTTGTCAATATCTGATAAATCTCAGAACTTTGATAGGTTTCTTCCTCTGTAACAGTTGACTGATGATGGCTACCTAGGGTTCAGTATTTCAAGGGATTCTGAGATCACCCACAGATTCAGTGTTAAAACATTTGTTAAATGATTAGTGACACCCATCATGGACATGTGGCAGAGGGGTGGGGAGGATGGGAGAGATGCAGGTTAGGAGTGGGTGGGAGTGGGATTTGAGGGGGTAAGGAGCAGGACTGGTACGATATATGGTGTCCTATTGCCCTGTTACGGACACTGAACCAATGATAAAACATCTGAGGTTCATATTGGGGAGAGGGTACTGAATTATTATTACACGTAAGAGAATCTTTGGTCCTTTAAAAACAATTGTTTCACAAATGCAAATGTACTATTCATAAATGACATTTCTCCACTGAAGAGCAAATTTTTTTTCTAAGTAAATAGGTTTCTCAATTATTAAATTAAATTATTAAATAGCTATGACCAAGAACACAACAGCCTCAAGCCTGCCGTGCATGATAACGATGTGTAAATTCTGCCTGGCTTTCATAACTTCCATAGCTGAACTGGGTGTTTGTGTAGCTTGACCTTTTTTCTCCCTACAAGCTGGTGGAAGTGAAGCATTAAGAAAACTAGGAAAATTCATCAAAACTGCAAGTCAGAGTGACTCTTTTTTGAGAAGGCAATACATTTAGAAAGCATCACTTGTAATTATGAAGCTATTATAAAAACATTTTAGGAATGTGGAAGTACATTAAATCTACTCAAGAGAACAGGCACAAGAACATAGCCTGATGTCATCTCTCGGAATGAATTTCATGTGTCAAAAGTTGCTTCATTTAAAAAAAATTAAAAGGTTCAAAAATTATGTAAGGCATTTTAAAATTAAATGTCTATACTCAGGAAATGAACAGATACTTTTGGGGGCTGCCTTAATGACTAATACCAATTGTCAGGTAAGTAACTGAGCCTTGAGGAGATAGGAATCAAAATGAACAAAAGATTCTTCTTCATATAGACATAGAATATAAGCTGTGGTGGCTAAGTAAGAAATGTTAGGTAATTTTGTCTACTTCCAATTTCATAAATCAAATTGTTTTCAATGCTACAAGGGTAGGAAGCATATATAAAGAAAATGAAGGCCCAGAAAATGGGTATTTCATCCTGAACCTCTCCAAAATATTAATAATAGTAATGACTTCCATTTATGAATCCTGACCATGTGCCAGACACTGAGGTTGGCATTTTCTATATATTACTACATTTAACAGTCAAAACAATCCTTTAAGGCAAGGATTATCATTATCCCCAAATTATAGATGAGGAAATCTCCTTTCATTCAGAGATTTACCCCAAAATCCCACAGTTATAACAAAAATTGGCAGTTAATATCCAAGAACAGAATTATTAATACATAGGTCAGGACTCTACGGTATCCACCAGAAATGGGCTACAGAAAGCTGCAGGCCTGGCTCAGCCCGAAACTGAATTTGTTTGGGCTTCTACTGGAACTCAGAGAACAACTCCATCCCAGTTGTTCTCAATGCAGTCTGACATTAATTATTCTCTTATTTTCATCTTCTCAAAAACTAATAAATTCCATTGTAAGAATTCAAATTTTTCCCATCCAAAACTCTCAACAGTTTAGCATGTATCCATCTAGAGTCCAGGGGTGTCCAAACTGCGGCCCCGGGCCAACTGCGGCCCATGAGCCATTGTTAATTGGCCCGCAGCAAATTCCAAAAATATATTTAGTTTACTTAAACCAGGTGAGGCAATACGTACTTCACCTCGAGTGAGTGGCCCGGCTGTTTGTGTATTTTACCGCATACGGCCCTTGGTGAAAACCACTGGAAAAAGTTTGGACACCTCTGATCTAGACTGTTTTTTGACTATAGACAAGTACACATACACACCCTTTTTGTGTTTTACAAAATTGTAATCATACTACACATGATGTTCTGCAGCATGCTTCTTTCATTTTATCCTATATGCGTATATTTTTCCACTTCATACTCCACTGAATGAACGCACTTTTATCTATTTAACCATTTTGCTACTGTGCAACATATAAATTGTCTATAGTTTTAAACATGCTACAATAAACATCTCTGCGTGCCTACATGAGTATGTCTGTAGTATAGATACCCAGAAGTACTACTGTAGAAAGTTATTACTGGTTTAGAGAGTTAGGAAGTTAAATATTTGAGAGATGCTGTCAAATTGTTCTCCAAATGCTTTCTTCACCAACTTCTTTTCCTTTGCACGCGTTCCTCTCTTGCTTTAGGGGATGGTGTCTAGACTACGTCTCCCAGCCTTTGCCCTTCTTGTCTGTCCTCTTCATTTTTCTGGTCTACTCTCCACTTCTATCTACTTACATCCCACCATCCTCTCACTGCCCTTTTTAACTGACTATAAGATGACATAAAAGCATATTTTAAATTGTAACTTATTACAAATGATGTTTTCTGTTTCCACTTGTTAAATAGCCAGGTAGTTCTATCTTTCATCTGTCTCTCTAAAGAAAAAAAAAGTAATAAAACACAATAATTAAGTTACTTTAATGTGGCCCTAGTGACTCATGGCAGGGGAAAATGTCCCGGTCCCACCCCCTACACACAACTCTATTGTGCAAAGTGTCAAAATCCATCCATATAGAAAGTTTAAAATTCAGTTCATTATCAGGAATTCTTTTGGGTACATGATGCTGAAACATGGCTGATATTTAAACTTTTAAGGTTTTAATTAGATATTCAGTGTTAGTAGTTATAATAAGATATAGACAATCATAATCACAGAAAGTACTTGCTGCAAGAATTAATTTTTCCAGAATAGGAGAATAATGATCAGGGAGAATCTGCTTCACTTTCATTTCTGCATAACCAATGTCTCCAAGGACACCTGGCCTCCAACGAGGTCTGACAATTAAATTCACAAACTTGTTGCAACGATGTTGCTAACTTTTTTGATAGCAGAAGGATTATTCATTATGAATTGTACCAACTGGACAAACTGTTAACCAAGTTTACTATTTGGAAGTGCTGAAAAAGCTGCATGAAAAAGTTAGACGACTTGAACTTTTCACCAACAATTCATGGCTCTTCCATCACGACCATGCACCAGGTCACACAGCACTGTCTATGAGGGAGTTTTTAGCCAGTAAACAAATAACTGTATTGAAACATCTTCCCTACCCACCTGATCTGGCCCCCAATGACTTCTTTCTTTACCCAAAGATAAAGGAAATATTGAAAGGTAGACATTCTGATGACATTCAGGATGTCAAGAGTAATATGATGACAGCTCTGATGGCCATTCCAGAAAAAGAGTTCCAAAATTGCTTTGAAGGGTGGACTAGGCGCTGGGGTCAGTGCATACCTTCCCAAGGGGAGTACTTCGGAGGTGACCGTAACGATATTCAGCAATGAGACATGTAGCACTTTTTTTAGGATGAGTTCGGGAACTTAATTGTCTGACCTCCTATACTTATTTCCCTTTAGGAGTCAGTAAACTGCCTGCCCCTGGGCCAGGGGTGTCCAAACTGCGGCCCGTGGGCCAACTGCAGCCCGCAATCCATTTTTAATTGGCCCGCAGCAAATTCCAAAAATATATTTAGTTTACTTAAATAAACCAGGTGAGGCAATACGTACTTCACCTCGAGTGAGTGGCCCGGCTGTTCGTGTATTTTACTGCATACGGCCCTTGGTGAAAACCGTTGAAAAAAGTTTACACCCCTGAGCCTGGGCGTAGACACAAAGGGCAATTCAAGGACTTAGAAGACCATGGAAAACAAATCTTGAGGGCTTTCAATTAATTAATCCAGAAAATAAAACAAAAATATTTGATTTTCTATTTCTAAGGTAAACACTATAGAGAGAAATACAAAGACCTAATTTTGATGGGGAAACAGAAAAATATCTGTAGGTGTAAACAGCAAAGTTAAAGGATAAATACTCATAAATCCTAATAAAAGGATAAATCCTAATAAATCCTAAATAAATAGAAAATCCCTGGAACGACACACAGGCTAAGAGAGGAAAAAATTACATATGCATGTGTGTTGGGGGAAGGAGGCTGTTATATTCACTGAAAAAGTTGAGAAGCATAGGCATCCAAATGCTAATATTGGTTATCTCTGGAGGTTGGGATTATAGGCAGTTTTTTCTTCATTCTGCTTGTCTGAACTTCTTAATTTTTCTCCAGTAAACACAAATAACTTACATAAAATAAATCAATAAAAGTTAAAAATATAAATGTTTGTAAAACACTCAAGACATTTAAAAGTCTACAAAATATATCTAAAGGCTCTGTCAAACTCCAAACACCTGACTGACACTTGACTTTCTTGTTAGATTTGTTAGATCTAAATTTTGTTAGAGCCCAAATTCCCACACTTTAACAAGGGACAGACTGTCCAGAATTGATACAATAAAATGGAAAGTCCCAGAAATACTAATTAAAGATAGTCAAACAATTTGGTTGTAGGTATTAATTCAATGTTTACATAAGATGGTTAGAGGAAATGACATTTACTATCAAGGACTTGTTTCCAAAACATTTTAGGAGCTTGGAAAAATGAACAAGTTCAAAGGGATTCAAACCAACAAGTAGTCCAAATGGAATTGCTTCACAAACAGTACTGGATCAGTTATATAAGCCATAGTTAACTTGGCTTGTTTGCCAAAGGACAAACTTATTCAGATGCCAAGGAATGTTCAGCGTTTGCACCTTAAATTTACTGCAACTTGAAGGCAATGCATTGCAGCATTAAGCGTTACAGCAAAAGATGGAAACAATCCAAATGATCATCACCAAGAAACTGGCTGCACAAACCATGGGCGCTACACCGTAGAAAACCATGCCACCGAAACAAAGGAAGGGGAAGCATCTCAACCACCATGGCATAATCGCTAGGACCTATTGTCAAATTAGGGGAAAAAAAGGAGCAGAGGGCCAAGGTTTACTGTGTGGTATCTTTTGGTGAGAAAAGGGAAGGGGAGAAATAAAATATGCATGTTTGTTTATACTTGAAAAAAAATGACGGATAATCCAAAAACTAAAAAAAAAATATTGCGGAGAGAGGGAAGAAGGAGACAAGGTAGAGGGAATGAGGATAGAGGCTAGACTTCTTGATGTACTTTATTGTGTAGTTTTGACTTTAGAATCGTATAAACTTTGATATACTTAAACATGTTAAATTTAAAATAACATTTACGTATTGCATCTTGATTGAAGTTTAATTTGGCTAACAAAATCTTTCATTTCTACTGAGCTGGAATTTCATAAATAGAAATGATAAGTCTTTCTAGTTTCATTATCCCTCAAAATGAATTTTTTTGCCTATTTGACATGTTAAGCCAAATTTTATCTGTTTCCCACAAGATTTTTTTTTCCTACCAGTTGTTCCATAGATAGACAATTTCAGGTTGGAAAAGAGGTAAATAGGTTTTGGGTTTTTTGGTTGGTTTTTTTTTAAATTATTATTATAAAGCCTTTACTTTTTCAAAATAGTTTTAGGTTCACAGCAAAACAGGGTAGAAGGCACAAAGAATTCCCACACACGCCCTGCCCCCGACACAGGCAAGGCCTATCCCATTATCGAGAGGGGCACATTCATTACAAATGATGAACCCACCCTGACAAGTCATTATCACCCAAGATCCATACCTTCCATTACAGTTCCTGCTTAGTGTTGTACATTCTATGAGCTTGACAAATGTGTAATGACAGGTGTCCATCATTATGGTAACATACAAAGTAGTTTCATTGTCCTAAAAGTCCTCTGGGCTCCACCTATTCATTTGACCCCACCCCACACACCCTGCCAGCCCCTGACAACCAATGATCTTTTTATTGTCTCCATAATTTTGCCTTTTCTAGAATGTCATATACTTGGAATCATACAGGATGTAGCCTTTTCAGATTGGTTTCTTTCACTTAGTAAAATGCATTTAAAGTTCTCCCAGGTCTTTTCAAGTGGTTTTTTTTAATATATCAGTATCTTCCATAAAAGAAACAAACTCTTAGTCCTTCAGAACTTTGTTCTGATCCTTTGAAATAATCATAGAAACTAACATTTCATTTTGTGTTTGCTATATGATAGGCACTCTAAATTTAGTACACACATTTTTTCACTTGATCTGTTCAATGACCCTATGAAGTAAATACTTTCATTATCTCCATTTTACAGATGAAAAGCTAAAGCACAGAGAAGCTAGCTACACGCCCAAAGTCACATGGTTTTTCTTTAACAACTTTATTGAAGTATATTTCACGTATCATAAAATTCTCTCAAGTGTGCAATTCAATAATTTTTGGTACCTTTACCACGTGGTACGCCATCACCATAAATCAGTTCCAGAACATTTTCATCCATCCAATAAGGTCCTTCCTGCCCGTTTACACTTAATCCTGAGCCTCAGGCAACCACTAATCTACTTTCTGTCTCTATATTTCTGGGCATTTCATATAAATGAAATCATACTGTATGTGGCCGCTTTTGTCTGGCTTCTTCCACTTAGCAGAATGTTGCTGGAGTTCACTTATGATTAGCATGTGTCAGTACTTCGTTGCTTTTTAATTGCTAAATAGTACTCATCGTATGACTATACCGTATTTTGTCTATCCGTTTACCAGTTGATTGGACATTTAGGTTGTTTCAATTTGGGGCTATTATAAATAACAGTTATGGACATTTGTGTGAAAATCTTCCTGTGGACTTATGTTTTCATTTCTCTTTCATTTCTCTCTACCTAAGAGTGGAACTGCATATTATATAGTAGTTTTATGTTTATCTTTTTGAGAAACTGCCAAAGCGTTTCCAAAGTGGCTGCACCATTTTCCATTCCCATCAGCAGTGTATGAGGGTTCCCACTTCTCCACATCTTCTCCAACATTTGTTATGGTCTGTCTTACAGCCATTCTAGTGAGTGTGAAATTGTATATCACTGTGGTTTTAATTTGCATTTCCCTAAAGACTAATAATATTGAGCATTTTTGCATGTACTTTTTAGGCTGTGTGTGTGTGTGTAATGTCAGTGTATATCTTTTGCCAATTTTTTGATTGGGTTATTTATCTTATAATTCAATTGTATTTATTATGTGTTTGTTAATTCTTAATAGGAATCCTTAATTGGTTATGTGTTTTGCAAATATTTTCGCCCAGTCTGTTTCTTGTCTTTTAATTTTCCTAATGGTGTCCTTTGGAGTACAAACGTTTTGAATTTTGATGAGATCTAACTTATCAATTTTTCCTTTCACTGACTATGCTTTCTTGTATTGTACTTAAGGAAGCTTTGCCTAATGGTCTTGAATATTGTCTTACATGTGTTTTTTTTCCCAAGAGTTTTATTGTTTTAACTCTTACATTTAAGTCTGTGATACATTTTAAGTTAATTTTTTGACAGATAAACAGTTGTTTATTCATCCTCCCCCTTCTCCTCCTCTTCTTCTTCCTCTTGGTCTTCTTCCTCATGAGCTTCCACCTTACCCCCCACCCACCAGCCCCACCCCCACCCTCCGGAAACTTTAGGAGGACCCTCTGCGCCACCAAACTTTCCTTTAGCCTTATAGTCTGCGATATCCTTCTCGTACTTCCCCTTCAGCTTTGTTGCCTTATTGTTGTAAGTACTGCTTTTCACTGTCACTTGTTATTCCACATCTCTCCCAGTTTCTTTGCCACATCTCCAATAGAGATGTCAGGGTTTGTGGATTCGATCTTGGGGCGGAATTCTGAATGGAACAGGAAGAATCCAGACGGTGGCTTTTGGGGGACATGAAAGTCCTTCTTCTTGCCTCCCTGAGCTGGTCCATCGCCCTTCATTTCCCAATCATAGCATACTTTATCTGCCTTTGCCATTTTATCAAATTTAGACTTCATCAGACATTGTCTTCCACCTCTCAGAGCACTTCTTGGAAAATTCTGCAGAATTGACATGGACCTCTGGGTTTTTCTTTCTATGTTTCTCTCTGCGTGTCTGCCCAAAGAAGGCATAAGCCAACATCTTGCCCTTGGGATTCTTGGGATCACCTTTAGCCATCTTGCTTGTGTTGTTCTCTAGTCTGGGCAGCGCAGGCACCACCAGTAACTCACTGCTCCCTGGCCTCACGCTGGCTGCCTCCACCAGAGCCACCCATTTTAAGTTAACTTTTGTGTACAGGACGAAGGAAGAGTCTAAGTTTACCTTTTTGCATTATGGATGTCTAATTACCCCAGCACCACTGCTGAATTGACAAAAATTGTTTAATTCCCTTGTTAATTACCTTAGCATATTGTAAAAAAGTCACTTGACTATAGATATAAGGATTTAGTTCTGAATTCTAAATTCTGTTCCTTTTACTTATATATCAATCTTTATGCCAATATCACACTGTGTTATCTGGAACTTAGTAAGTTTTGAAATTGGGAGATGACAATCCTCTAAGTTCATCCTTCTTTTTCAAAATTGTTTGGTCTAGTCTCGGTATTTGCATTTCCACAGAAATTTTAAGATCTGCTTGTCAGTTCTGCCCAAAAGAAGCATGCTGGAATTTTGCAGTAATTGCATTGTATCTGTCAATCAATCTGGAGATGATTGACATATCAACGATACTGTGTCTTCCAATCCATGGATGTGGAATGTCTATCCATCTACTTAAATCTTCTTTCATTTCCTTCAGCAAAGTTTTGTAACTTTCAGTGCACAAGTCCTGAATTTCTTTTTAAAAATTTATTTCTAAGTATTTCATTATTTTTGATACTATTGTGAATGGACTATATTCTTAATTTCATCTGTGGATTGTTCGGTGCTTGTATACATAAAAACAATTGATTTTGGTATATTGATCTTGTATCCTGCAACCTTACGCTTGTTTATTAGTTCTAACAGTTTTGTGTGTCTCTGTGTGTGTGTTCCTTAGAATATTTTATAATACATATTTTGTTCAGAAGCCCAGCAAGTTATAAAAGTCACTTTTAAGGGGCCTTTGATAAATGTTTGGTCTCATTTACAAACTTGGTTAAACAACTTTCAAACTGCTTTTATACATTTAATGTATTCCATTTCCTTTTAAGTACTATAATTATCTGGCTTAGCAAAACCTGTCTGAATACTTAAATAACTCTTATAAATTTAATACATTGAACTTATAAATATGGCAAATTTTTAGTTCTATTATTCAGTCCAAATTAAAATTTGAACTTAAAATCACAAGTCTAAATCAAGTTCACATTTAAAATTAGAGTTACAAGGATGATCTCTTGTTCCATTAAGGCAAATTCTCTTCAACATTATACGTTTAAAAACGCCAAAATATAAAATGCTAAAAATGTACAGACTCCTTAACCTGAAAATATGAATACTATACATCTGAGAGTCTTAAACATTACTATACTTATTTTTAAATCATCCCAGAATTAGAAGATGCTGAAGTACCAATAAAATAACTATGCCATCCCAATCAACCATCCTTCTCTTTTCTTTTTTCTCTTCTGTACATTTGCTCCCCATCCAACCTGACTACATCTCAATGAAGGCCTGCTATCACCTGCCTCTGTGACCTTGGCTAAAGCTACTGCCCTCATAGGGTTCCTATTTTCTTTACTTATTGAAAAAAAAAATGGATGGGGTTAGGTTAGATGATCTCTAAGGTCTTATCCATAAAATTCTTCAATTCCTATTTTTGTTTATTCATGGCTCTGGTTTTCCATTCAGGCAAATGGGAATGATCAAAATTACTAAAAAGCAAAGCATCGACTGCTCACGCAAAGCCACCATCACAGAGAATGCTCATTACGGCACATAGAATCATGCATCATATAACGATGTTTTGGTCAACAACAGACCACATATGTGACTGTGGTCCCATAAGATTTTAATAGAGCTGAAAATTGTGTATCACCTAGTGACATGGTAGCCATCATAAAGCACAATGTATTACTCACATGTTTGTAATGTGATGCTGGTATAAACAAACCTACTGCATTGCCAGTCGTATAAAAGTACAGCACATACAATTACAGTAGTAGGTTATACCCTCCAGGTTTGTGTAAGTGCACTCTGATGTTCCCACAATGACAAAATTACCTAAGGATGTATTTCTCAGAACGTACCCCCAGCGTTACGTGACACATGACTGTAATAAGATTTGTAAACATAAAAGCTTAAGTAATACAGGTGGGTTTTTTTATTCTAACTTTAGTCAATCAAAGACTAATTTAAAAATCAAATTTACTTATGAGTAATCTCTTTTGTGCACAAAAACTACCGTCAAGGACCTTGAAAATCACATTTAACAAGTTGGAGCAGAATATCTCTGGGATAAGAAAGACTGGCATTTAACAGGCATAGTGCTTCATTTAACATGAAGTGCTTACTGTGTATCAGACAGACAAACTGTGCTGGGCGCCAAAGACTGAGGAGCTCACAGACTCCTGTACAGATATTAGCCAGGCAACCAAGGGTATTGCATTGCTTAGCATTCTCTACAAAATAAAGCCATGCTCCTATAGCAGGATACTATTTTGAAATACAACACAACAAATACAGATATCAATGGTTGGCTTTTGAGTTTCAAAAGCCTCTCCTTAAAGATTTGCAAAAATGCATGGTAGGAGATGGCTTTCATGTCTAACAGCTCCCCTACCCCACCTCCGGCTGGATCAAAATTCCATCAGCTTGGTAGGAAAGAGCAAGTGGGAAAGAAGGAAGTAGGAGGAAAAATATCATGCATCATCCCTGAGAAGGGGCCCTGCACCCTGTCTCTCTGAGCCAAATTCCTGTTAAAGAGGAAGACAGATCTCCCCCAGATAATTCTGGGCGTTTGAAAAAGGGGGAGCTGTGCCCTTGTCCCCAGGGAGCCCCGTAGGCAACAAGACCGAGTTCCACAGGCCCTGTGTGTTGAGGTTTGTCTAGGCAGAAAGGTCTTAGGTAGCCTCACCGAGAGGCTTGGGAACAGCACCAGGAACCCACAGGGCCTGAAGAGCACGGAAGGGGAAGTCCCCCAGCCGAGTGGGAGCTGGTGTGCTGAGCACTTCTCATGCCCATCTCATTCCACCTGACAACGGCAGCCATAGGAGAGAGGCAGTCTCAGAATCTGTACTTGACAGATGAAGAAACCAAGGCTTGGAATTAAATAACATGCTCAAGGACACACAGCTCACCAGGGTTGGAGCCAGGACTTGAATGCATCCTCCTAACTCATACGGTATATTGCTCTCATTAAAATATCTATAATACCCAGCACCTTTCTTGAGAGATGGATGAGGCGGAGACCTGTCTTCATGCCTTGTAGCATGCAAAGAATGGCAGCAAGCCAAAGGTAAGAACCCAAGCAAAGAAAAAGATAATTCAGGTCCTGACTCAGCATTGTTCTTGATGACAGTTAAGCTAATGGAAACTACAAAACACAGCCAAGAAAATTCTTTTTTTTTTTTTCCTTCCTTTGCTAAATAGAACCTGGCTGTTTGGGGGTCATTTAAAGGCCCTGGCACATATTTTTAACAGTGAACCCCCTTTTACTCTCATGCCCTTCTTAGCGTCTCACCCCTCAGCCTGCCTGGCTGTACAGGGAGAACCCCACCAAGAGGGAAGTGAGGGCTTTACTTTAAAGATGAGGATAAACTCTCAAGTATACTGTTAGGAGAAAAAAAAATTACCAAAGAGTGCACACAGTAGGACCCAATTTTGTCTACTATATGCAGGTGAATACATCTGCACAGAGTAGGGGCTCTCTCTGGGTAGTAGAAGGATGGGTAATTCTATTAGCTTCAAGGTCGCAGAGTTAAGTGGTTAAAGTACAAGTTCCTGAATCCCCACTCTGCCACTTACTGGCTACGGGACTTGGCGTGAAGTGATTGAACCTATCAGAGTATCAGATTTTTCTTCTGTGAAATAAAGGGACTAGCAGACTGCCTCACTGGGCTGTGTGAGGATTATAGCAAATCGTCCCTGAACTGAGCTCAGCACAGTGCATAGCACATGGCCAGCTCTCAGTCATCATATGTGGGGAATACCTCCACCTGCTGCCAGAGGCCATAATGCAGCTTCCTGGTTGCCAGTCTACTGTACAGACCACCTGACCCGACCTCCTCCTATAGATAAGGAATCAGAAAGCCGGCAATGGCGCTCAATCCAGAGCCCAGGGCTCCACTCAGCAGTCCAGCCTCTCTCCACCCCTTCAGTGACTTCTCCCTGGAGCATTTTCTGCATGAAGGTCCCTTAAAGGGTCTCCCATTATCACTTGTCAGTCCCCTCAGGTTCTATGCACTTAGGGAAATCTGGCTGTAAACAGCTGTGTCAAGGAAATCCAAACAAGCCCTGTGAGATACTCCTAATTTGAAAAGAATTCTGTTCCACCTAATTTAAGGCACTGACAACTCAGACTATAATGAATTAAATAAACTATTGCATTGTTGTAAGAATCATGTCACAAATGTATATTTTAAGAAGAAATATTAGAGAGAAAGTAGACAGAATCTAGATGCAGTGAGACAGAGACTTAACTCATCTCAATGTGAAAGTGTTTTTGGGTGGGGTTTTTTTTTTGATGTTTTGGGGTTTTTTTGTTTGTTTGCTTGTTTTCACTTTGAGTCACATGGGTATTTAACCAGGAAAAAGAGAACTCCATGAGACGAATTTCAAGACTCTTGCATACAACTCCCTTTGAACTTGTGTCTCAGCAGGGTCGTTGAGAAAAAAAACAAGACAAGATCAAATATGACTAGAAGCTCTTAAAAACTGTTAAGTCTGAGTGCTATGAAAGTGGACAGACCTTGGTTTAAATACCTTCTTTCCCAGTTGCCATGTAATCTTGGGCAAGTTACCTAACATCTCTGAGTCTCGGTTTCCTTACTTGAAAGGTGAAGCTAATCCCTAACTCACAGGGTCAGTGTAAGAATTACACAAAACAATGCAGGTAAGGACCTGAGCACACACTGAACACACTGAAAACCAACAGGTGATAGTCCCTCGCTTCCTTGGGAAGCCACGTCCGAAAATCAATCAGCAATTTCTGTTTAAGGCTTATAACTTAGTTTCATGATGATTTCCCTCAGAGGAAAAGGTACAACATTTAGAAAGTGAAATTCTCCAGACATGGGTTTAAATCCTATCTCCGCCATTTACTACCTTTGTAACCTTGAACAAGTGGCCTCAGTTTCCTCAAGTCTAAACTGGAAATAATCATAATAACTGACTCAAAGGAGTTAAGGATAAAGCTTGTAAAGTACTTGCCATGACCCCTACCATTCTAAAAATGTTGGCTATTTATTTTGGTTCCGTTTTTCTAAAAATTATTCATATAATTGCCTGATACACATATAATTCCTTCAATTGATGCTTGAAGTCATAACCACATTTTATGTTTCACAGCACGGCACATTTCCACTGCGACAATTTAATCCATATAAAACCTTGGACAAAAAATATGGAAATGTTTACTTAGATAAAATTAAGAAACTGACATGGAAATAATAAAGCCAAACAATTTCTTCATTTTGACATGGAAATAATAAAGCCAAACAATTTCTTCATTTTAAAAGTACCTTGACCCCAGTATAAGACAACTCAAAGGGTCCATCTGCAGACTAAAGTGGAGAGATCACAAGTATACCCAGCAGAAAATTACTGCTCAGTCTGCTCAGAAAGAGAGTCTATAAAGCCCCTGGCAGCCCAATTAAATATAAGTGAGGAGAGAATTAATGTTTGTTAAATATCTACAATGTGTCAAGGGCTACACTTATATTCTCTCACTTGTCAGTCATACCACTGTCACCATGTACATTGCAACTAATGCCAGGCACAGTGAGTTTCTTTGTTCTGTTCTTTTTAAACATTGCATTGAAAACTGAACAAAATACTAACTTGTCAAGTCCTCTCCATAACCCTTCAAAGTAGGATTTATCATTATTTATTAAAAAGGGAACTGAGGCACAGAGAAGTTAAGTAGATCTGCCTTAGGTCGCACAACTTGTAAGTACTAGAGGCAGAATTTAAACCCTAGCAATGAATGACACTGTCAGATAAGTAGCAGCGGATCCTGGTGTGAAGCTGCACCACCAACGTGAATTAGCAATGGGCTGGGCTACACTGTGAGAATACTGTGTCTTAGATTGCTATAATTATCATATTTTTGGGGGGTGATGGATGGGAGAATCTGGCTTTTATTACCATTACTATCACTATGGTCATTTGATTAGGTAATATATTCATGTAGTTCAAAATTCAAAAGATACGGAAGGTATCTAACAAGTATCTTCTATCCCTGCCCACACAGTTAGTACCTTGCCCTGGAAGCAAACAGTGCTATTAGTTTCTTAGGTTTCTTTCCAGAAATTTCTTATGCATATACAAGCAGATAAATAAATACACACACTCGGGGTAGCATATTATGCACACTTTGCTGCACCTCCCTCTTTTCCTGGGACCCTGTATCTGGAGACTACTTCATACACAGAGCTTCCTCATTCCTTGTGAGAGCTGCCAACTATTTCATTGTGTAATTTCTCCTCTATTGGACATTTAGGTTGTTTCCAGTCTTTTGCTGTGACCAACAATGAAGCAATGAATAACTCTGTCTATAGATCATTTTTCATATTTGAAAGTACATCTGATAACATCCTAGAAGTAGAATTGCTGGGTTAAAGAGTATGTGCAGTTGATAAATATTTCCTTCTTCCCCTCCACAGAGATTACCCACATACAAAATGTGTGACCCCTGCCACTCTTGTTTATGGGGGTGTGGATCAGTTTAGTCAAAGTGTCCCTGAGATTTCAACTTTCATCTGCATAATCTACAATGGTTATGCTGACAAAAGGGCAACACACAACCATAACTCACAATTTCCTTTTTTTATTTTCATCCCAAACAGTATTGCCAACCGATTGGCTGTTAAATAAAGGTTCAAAATTGGAATATACAATTTTTATATCAATAAAACACTGCTTTTTATCTGCTTTACATGTTGGGGAGCTGCCCAGATACCACCTATGCTTGTGCAGACAATGATGCAAACAGCATGCCCTAGGGTTGTGCGCAGCTGTATACGGCAGATTCCACTAAGACGTGTGTAGGGAGAGGTGTTCTGTTGAGGGTAAAACACTTTTGATACCCCACCCTCCCAAGTTAGACACAGACAGTCACTATCTAAATGCTGCTTGATGCTAACAATGGCAGCTGAATCTCAATTCTCCTTCTGAGAGCTGACAAACTCCCAGGACATTTTTACAGCAGTTTCAGATGACCTGGATGAAAAGAAGCTTTAAACCTTACACCAAAAGGAAAGCCTGATGTCAATGGCATCTTCACCTTGTCAAAGAAGAGAACACCGAGTCATCATGACCCACCCACTTCCTGACCCCTGGATGTTAAATTATTATCCATAGGAAGTTAGATGGTGGCACGCAGGGTGATTGGTCTTAGAATGGAAGGGGTCAGCCAGATGGAGCTAAGCTTCATTAGATTTAGATACATTCACAGTGTTTATCACTCATCCTGTGAGATATGTAGAATTAGCTGTGCTTTGCTTTCCACCTAACATCCCGTTATCCTAAATTAGATTTGAGATCAAGCTGATACTCACAGGCCGGGCCTGCAGAGGCTGGATGTTCAGGGACTAGGAAGGCTCTTTTATTCTACCAGTGGGACAGCTTGGCAACTGGGGTGTTAGAAATGAAATGCTGCAGAGGCTGCCACGTTCCTCCTCCCTCATCTCTGGCATCTTATCTTCGCCTTCACAGAAGAGTGACCACAAAAGAGACGGTAGGAGGAAGGATGTTAACGCACAGTGGATGGAGAAGGATCATGTCTAATCCCCTGCAGCTGAAAGAGCTCAGCTCTGGTGATAAAGGGATCTAGCAGTAATCCAACCTCTCAACAAAGAGATTTAATATCCTGAGGGTGAGATCTACTCAGTCGTGCAGGGTCATCAGCCGATTTAATCCAGCCACGCTTTTTACAGATCGAGTAAGTGATTGTAAGCAACTCTCTCCTTGGGGCTTCCAAGATGGACAGCATTTTAAGAGTGAACGAATGAAGTAACTTACTTTGCGGCCTGATTATACGTGATATTCATACCTTAAAGATAGTTTATTAAATGATCTCATTATGCCCAATGTGCTGTTACCCTAAACACATTTTCTCTAAAGTCTAGAAGCTGTCACACTCTGCTTCTGTCATTTCCCTTCAACTGTGTAGTGTGGTGACACCTAGTGGGAGAAAGAAGCGGAGCACCCAAGCAGGAGCCTGAAAACAATTGCATTTTTGATGACTCCATTTTCATGAAGGTGATAGAAATTGAGCCTTGGGGTGGGCAGAGCCACCAGTTCCAATAATTTTAAAGCTCTTTTGTGTTTCCTCCATTGCTGATAACAAGTGTAGCCTTACCTCCTTTTAAACCCTTTGTGAGCTGAATAAGGCAGAGAGAGAAGTTAATTAACACTGCTCTGTCCAAAACACTTCTCCCACAGGAATGACACCTGTTTTAGACCTAAGAGAAGCCTAAAGATAGCCACTCAAAGATTGGAGTGACTGTGTCACTTAAAGCAAGTGGCCAGATGGTTGCCTAGGGTGGCTTAAGAACATGTTAACTAGGAAACAGCCTCTGTAGTCTATGCGAGGGAAGCTAAAAAGACTTCTTTGCCTCTCAAGTCGTTCCTTCTTCATCCTTATCAACGCCTGGATTTCCACAACTTTGAGGCTCATTCCTCTGGCACTGGGAAACCTTCTGCAGCCCTTGAGAATCAATACTAACTACAAATGACCCTGACATGGGTAATAGTTTCAGCCTTGCTAACATTCTGAGGAAGGTAAATTAAAGCTGAGACCAACTGGCTATTAAAGAAGCTAGAAGGGGGATGTATATATTGGATCAAACTAAATGACCTCAGGAGTTCCTTTATGGTTATAGCAACTAGTAGCTGGGATGTAGGCCCTCATGGAAATGGAGGAAATGCAGTTGTGAGAAGGATAGAGCCTGGGAAGGGAGAGATGGGAACTGAAATGAGAGGAAAAGTAGGAGGAACCCAAGACACTGTTGTCACCCTACTGTGGCTGTACATACTAACGAGCTCAGGGGAGGCCTGCCTTACAAACTCCAAGACGGAAAGTAAACAGGTTAGTCTGAACATAAAAATTCCTAAGTAAAATGGGTCATGGCAGGTGGTCGTGTCCTAGGCCTGCAGCTTCCTTGACAAAGGTAAATCTGTAGCTTACGTGAGCCTGTGTATTGTCGTTTCGCATTTAAAAATAACATATGTGTACCTTTAAAATGTCAGAGTAATCTCCTTTTCCAGACCCCTCAAGGCACAACAACTACGCACACCAGAGCAGGAGACCACAGAACCCCTCATCGTTCCCCAAATACAATCTCCACGTGCTATAAATGTTCATTATTAGCTATCCTGTGCCCACCAATGTAAAAGAAGTATGTGTCTCTCCATTGTACTTCTTATCCAATCCCAGAGATCCCTCCCACTCCCACCACCTTCCCACCCCCCACCTCCCCACCCCAGAGCCCGCTTCACTTTCTCCACCCCTTTAATCTACTACAATAGATTTCATGTAACGGTGCCTCCTTTTAGTCTAATATATACAGCAAGCCGCCAAACTGCCATTCTCAGGAGCATTTTCTCATTCTGTTGAGATTTTGCTTCCTGGTGATTATCATCAGTTTGACTTAAATAAACTCCCGAAAATTCTCTGCAGATTTGGACGCTCCTTACGTCTACATTATGAGCTGTTTTTACTCACAACACTTCTGACACCAAACGTATGCAGTGTTCTCCAAGACCACTTCTCCAACTCTATGAAACCAGCTAATAGCCTGTAATTCCATTCAGTTCTAACACCAGGTACCTGGAGTTAATATCAGATTCCAGAGCTTCAGGGTTCAATCCTACGAGACCGCCCCCTACTTCATATAAGGAACACGCGCTAACCCACTAGCCACTGGAGCTCCTGCCCCTACTTCAGATGCCAGTTGCAAGTTCCAGTCTGTCACTGCTTACTGACCAGTTATACATTCTGGCGGTTCTCACAATTTGCTCAGTTTCAGTAATTCACTAGAATGACTTACAGAGCTCAGGAAAGCACTTTACTTACTATTACTAGTTTATTATAAAGTGTGGGGGTCCAGAACAAGCCACCCCAAGATGTGCCTCAGTGGTATGCAGATCACTTTGAGCTCAAGACAATTTGAGCTTCAGGTTCAAGAGAAACTTCTGCCCCTCCCCTTAACTATCTAGAAGAATTTAAATGATGGGCTTGCCCGTAAGAGGTGATCAGAGATAACTTATTTCGACCTATCCATAGGACAGGGCAAACTTCTATGTACTAAAAATCTGTTCTTCTTATCATCCTGCAATGACCCTTTGAAGTCCCCAAGACACCTTACCTCATCCCTATCTCAGGATGTCTTATATACCCATGTTCCCTTTCTATCTCTGAACCTCTCGTGCACGTGAGGTCCCTGACTCTCTCTGGTAGCTGGGGTTCCCATACATATGTATGTGTTAAATTTGGTTATTTTCTCTTGCTAATCTGTCTCACTTCTATTTGATTTTTTAGATCAACCAGCCAGAAGAACCTTGAGGGTAAAGTTTGTTCCTCCTCTACAAAAGGATATTATAAAAGATACAAATGAACAGACAGATGAAGAGATACATAGGACAAGGTCTGAAAGGGTCTGGAACACGTGAGCTTCTGTCCCATGGAGTTGGGGTGTGTCACCCTCCCGGCACATGGCTGCATTAACGAATCCATAGGTTTTCTGAACGCCATCATTTAGGGAGTTTTATGGAAGTTCCATCACATAGGCATAATTGAACTCAATCTCCAGCCCCTTTCACTTCCCCAGATGTCGGGTAGTGGGCTGAAAGTTCCAACCCTCTAATTATGCTGTAGTCCTTCTTAGTGTGTGGTGACAGCCCCATCCTGAAACTACCTAGGAGCTCCCAGCCATCAGTCATCTTTTTAGCATACAAAAGACACTCTTATCACTCTGGAATTTCCACAAGTTTTAGGAGCTGTGTGCCAGGAATTAGGGACTAAGATCAATTTTATATATATATACACACACACACACATATATATATATACATATATATATATATGTATATATATATATTATATCACACATTCTCATAGTCTTGCTCAGTTTCTGACTTTTAAGTAATCCAGGATAATTTTTTTTTAAATCTCCCTCAGTAAATTTTGCCAGGTCCAAACTACTTAATTGAGCCTTCTAATTTTCTATACAAACAGAGAAACCACCCTCAGATGCTGAAAAACGGACTTGTGCATTATATGAAATATTTGAGTAAGAAAATATATAAAAGAATAATATATCATGATCAAGAGTGGTTCATCTCAAGATGCAAGGTAGTCTTGTGGACAAAAAAGGGGTTCTATAGAAAATAACCTCCCAGGGTGATCTGATCATAAATTACTAAATGGACAGGTCATGGTAGGTGGTCATGCCCCAAGCCTATAACTTTTTAGTAAAAGGTTTATTTTTGCCTTAAGCAAGCCCTGTTCATTGTTTTGGTGTATCTTGGTTAAACAGACACCTTTGAAATAAACTGTAACCACCCGCAAGAGAGCACATAATCTTGTCAGGCTTCCTGTAATCCAATCCCCACCTTGTTTTCTCCCACTTCCAGGTAATCTTCCTTATTTACCCTCCTTCATTTCAAATGCATAAAAGAAGCTGCAAAACTGTTATTCCCTGAGGCATTTGAGATCTTGCTCCCTGGCATATGTCAGTTTGGCTCAGATAAACTCTTATAAAAATTCTCTACAGGTTTGGACCTTCTTACGTCAACAGTCTTAACATATAAAAAGTATTCAGTGTAATTCAACATATAAAGACAATAAAGGAGGAAGTCCATATAATAATTGAAAAAGCACTTGACAAAATCCAATTCATGATTTTAAAAAAAGGCTTTCAGAAAATTGGGAATACAACGAAACTTTCTTAATCTCATAAAGAGTATCTATGAAAAACGTACAGCTAGCATCATGGTGACTTAATGGTGAAATACTGCATGCTAGACTGCGAACAAAGTACCGATGTCCCCTCTCCCCTCATCTATTTGCCAATGTACTGGAGGTCCTCGCCAGTGTAACGAGGCAAGGAAAAAGAAACTAAAAGGCATAGATTGAAAAGGAAAAACTCAACTGTCCCTATTTACACATGACATGCTTGTTTATGAAGGCGTTCAGAACATGCCACCCCACAAATGTCACGTTGGTATGCTGGCTATTTTCAGCAGAAGGCACTTGAGAAACAGCAGATGCAGGAAGGGCTCTCTGATCTTCCCCTTTCTACCTAAAAGCAGGACGTAAAATTTCCCATGAGAAAGGTGCCTTCCCTGCACCAGGAAGAAAAAATTCCTATCACTAGACACTGGGAGCTGATGAAACCGCCCTCAGATCTAAAAGACTACGGACTGATAAGAATGCTCTAGCTTTTCTTGCAGGAAATCCCCGCCATTTGTCAAGTCACAAAACCACTCAAAACCCGCACAGACTGACCACGAGCCGCTCAGCTGGTTGGAGTCCGCACAGTCAGCAGCTAAATGAACCTAAGCTGACCTCCAGATCGCAGCAGAACCGCGATTCATGGAACTCAAGTAACAAGGATGCTACGGTTGCCTCCAGAGCCCTTTAAAAAGCAAGAGGTCTGTCAATAAGGAAGATCCGGTGCGCAGACCAAATACGGACAAATACAGGACTGACCAATTAAACTCCGCCGGATTGGAATTTCTTTGTTCTCTCTTGCCTCTTTCACATCCCTTACCCTTAGATGGCTTAGTTCAAGACTGTCCAATCAGATACCCTGAATTAAAATTAATAAATATGTATAGCCCTTCTTACCTCTATTCTTTAAATTTATTTCAAGCCTTTGTTCAAGGAGACTGATCTGAGTTTTGTCTCCAGTCTCCTTCTCTTGCTGCCTGCCTGACAAATACACTCTTTCTATGAAAAAAGAAAGAAGGAAAGAAGGAAGGAAGGAAGGAAGGAAGGAAGGAAGGAAGGAAGGAAGGAAGGAAGGAAGAAAGGAAGGAAGGAAAGAGAAAGAAAAGGAAAAAAGCAGGAAAGAAAGAAAACCTATCATCGCCTCAGGCTTTGGCTTTCTGTGCACAACAGGCAATGAGCCCACCAACTAGGTTCAGTAACACTGACATGGGGATGAACCTGTACAAAAAAACCTACTAAAATAACACTTATTTTCCATTAGTTTCCCCCAAATATTCCCTAGTCACTGTCCCACCATTTATTGCCCAACTCTCTCTAACATTCACCCTTTCTAGCTCCCTTGGATTCTGGTGAGGATTAAAGATGAAGACATTCGTAACAGACTTAACACAGTACCCGACACATTAGGTTAATGCTCTGTAAGTGCAGGTTACTGTTATTTTTTTATGGATTATGGGGACAGCATTTTAAAAAGTGTAACATGAGTGTCAGGAAGGAGAAAACAAGAAAATTATGGTTCCATTCATCAGTTCGCTCCCACGTACCATTTTCCAAAATGGTTGGTGTTAATTATCCAAGTATTTGGGATTTTATTTTCTTTTTAGTTCAAGATTTATATTTTTATCTTCATCAGTTTTAAATGACATAATACAAATATGTTAATTTTTAAAAAATCAAATCAAATTGAAACATGTAGGATAAAATGTGAACACTCCCCTATCTGCTTCCTAATCCCGCTCCACGTAGGCCTAGGAGATACCAAGCTGTATCTGTATCCCTCCAGTCATTCATCAACATAAGAAACAACATTCACATTCCATGACCTACGTTTAGTTATCTTAGTCACGGCATAAAAACTTCAAGTCGTCCCACAACTAAAGCTCCCTCTGGAGCTTTGATAATAATCTTGGTAGCTCTGTAAGGATCTCATAAGCCCACCTACCCCCATCCTTATCAACACATATCTCTGCGTTAATTTAGGAATTCAGAAGGCTCAGCTATACCAAAAGATTTTGGAGGTCCTGATTCTATCAACAATAGCAATAACAACGACAAAACAAAAACAAAAACAAAAAAAACTGGAAATAGGAGATTTGAAATATCACTGCCACAGCCAACTAAGTGAATCATGTCATCAGTTGGACCCAGCGAATTTCTTCTGGGCCTGCTGTCTGTATCCATTCTACTCTGAGGAATATCTGAGGAATATAATAAAAGATGGGCCACAATCACAACTTAATAAAATAGAGAGATTCCAAAGCTGGGCAGCGTCTTTTTTCCTTTTTTGGGGGGGTCTATGGAAGTTACCACGCAGGCAGTGAAATGTAGAAAGAGCCTTTCAAAATTAAATGATTCCACAGGAAATATGCTACATGAGTGATTAAAATTCAGCAGGTTACACTTGCTGTCTTTCTACAGGTGGTTTTCTAGGCAATCATTGTATTTTATAAGCTATCTGCCCTGTAGCTTTTGATATTCTGGAAGGATTGATGACATTCATTTCCTTTCAGGTAGAACAGTTTTCAACGTAGTGATATTCAGCAACCTCCAAATCAGTCTGCGAGGCACCGGGAGGATGGTGGCTTCCTCGGCTATGTCGAAGGTGATTCTGCCAAGAACCGTGAAGTAGATGCTGAAACCTCTGATGACTCGTAAATAGAACAACATCAAAAGTGAGCTTCCCTTTGAGCAAGATACAGGAAAGTGAAAACTGAGTTGACAACATCATGTCATGGGATTCTTTTTAAATAATGGGAAGAAACGAGGCAAATGCAATATTTATTTCTTCATTGCTTAAAATTAGACCTCCATAAAGAAAAGATGCATGGCAGAGAAATAATCTATAAATTCTTGTGAACTTTTGAAATGGAAAAATAAAAATAGTCACAAAATATTTCCATTTCTATAGTCTTCTATAGCTTTGTTAAATAGTTGTTGGCTTCAAAAAAAATCATACGAGTAATATATTAGTTTGCTGAGGCTGCTGCAACAAAGTACCACAAGCTGGTTAGCTTAAACAATAGGATTTTATTGCCTCACAGTTCTGGAAGGTAAAAGTTCAAAATGGAAGTGTCAGCAGGGTTGATTCCTTCTGAGGGCTATGAGAACCATCTTCTTCCTATGTCTTTTCACATCATCTTCCTTCTATCATCTCTATGCCCAAATTTCCCTTATAAGGACACCAGCCATATTGGATTAGGACCCACCCTAATGACCTCCCTTTAACTTCATTACCTCTGTAAAGACTGTCTCCAAATAAGGTCATATTCTGAGGTACTGGGGGTTAGGACTTAAAGATATGAATTAGGGGGCATATACAATTCAACATACAGCAAGTAACTTAAAAGTTCTAAAATTATCTTTAGTGATATAATGCATTTTAAGATAAGACATCCCAAATTTTCATTGTACTCTTTTTCCCTTTGGAATCTATTTATAAGCATAATTACATTCAGCAAAATCACAGTTTTGAGCTAGGTCACAGTGACTCATATACAGTAGATGTACAATAAATGTGCCAATTTGAATTGTTTTCTATCAGAGCCTTAATAATGACTCTTCCAAAGAGCAATTGGATCCCACGGACCTGAGCAGGTTCTAACTGACTTCAAAACACTTTTTATTTCCAACTGTTCAGACACAACATGAATTGTTTGAACGCATTGGCCTGTGAATCTTTATTTTGCAGAGTCTGAGAGTTAAATATGGTCATAAATCAACATTATTTTTTTTACCAGGACAATTAAATGAGACCAGATAAGAGATGCATTTCTTTTAACTGCCACTGAATATACACAGTGCCACTTAAACCATGAGACTTAAGCTGGGTTTACCAAGAAGGTGGGGGACGGGGATGGGGGGTCTGCAATAAATTAGGTCACAAAGGAGTTTCTGGTGATCAGTCATCAAGAAAGGAAAAACGAAAAGGAGAGAAGAAGGAGAGAGTACTAATTAATTGAGCTGTAAAAGTTTATGCAATGGCCAAAAAATTTCTGAATTTGATGAAAAACATTAATATAAGCATCCAAAAAGCTCATCCTACTTGGAGAAGTAGGATGAACTTAAAGAAACCCACACCAAAAAACATTACAATCTAACTATTGAAAGGCAAAGACAAAGTGAGAATCTTGAAAGCAGCAAAAGACAAGTGACATGTCATGCAAAAGGAATCCTCAAAAAGATTATCAGCAGATTTCTCACAAAAAACTTTTCAACGGTCATAATGCAGTGGGCTATACTCAAAAAACTAAAAGAAAAAAATGTCAATCAAGAATCCTATATCTGGTTGGTGCAGCCACTATGGAAAACAGTATGGAGGTATCTCAAAAATCTGAAAATGGAACTACCCTATGATCCAGTAATTCAACTCCTAGGTATCTATCCGGAGAAATCCAGAACTCCAATTCAAAAATCTTTATGCACTCCTATGTTTATTGCAGCACTATACACAATAGCTAAGACATGGAAGCAACCGAAATGCCCATCAGTAGATGACTGGATTAAGAAAATGTGGTACATTTATACAAGGGAGTATTACGCAGTCATAAGGAAAAAAGAAATGTTACCATTTGCAACAACATGGATGGACCTAGAGAACATTATGTTAAGTGAAATAAGTCAGACAGAGAAAGATAAGTACCACATGATCTCACTTATATGCGGAATCTAAAGAAAAGAATAAGTGAATGAACTAATCAGAAACAGTTTTGGAGACAAAGAGGAAAAACTGAGGGTTGCTAGATGGGTGGGGGGGTGGGGGTAAAGGGGAAGATGAGAGGATTAGAAAACAATCAGTAACCACAAGATGGCCACGGGGTTTTGAAAATTAATCTGGGAAACGTAATTTAATGGTTACCAGAGGGTAAGGGGGTTGGGGGGTGGGAGACGAGGGTAAGGGGGATCAAATACATGGTGATGGAAGGAGAACTGACTCTGGGTGGTGAACACACAATGTAATTTATAGATGATGTGATACAGAATTGTACACCTGAAATCTATGTAATTTTACTAACAATTGTCACCCCAATAAATTTAAAAAAAAAAAATCCTATATCTGGCAAAACTGCCCTTAAAAATTGAGGGAGAAATTAAGGCATTTCTAGATAAACAAAAGCTGAGGGAGTCCACTCCATTGTATAGACATACCACAATTTGTTTATCCGTACATCAATTGATGGACATATGAGTTGTTTTTACTTTTTGGTTATTATGAATAGTGCTGCTATGGACATGTGTGTACAAGTTTTTGTATGGACATATGTTTTCAATTCTCTTACCTATATACCTAGGTATATACCTAGGAATGGAACTGCTGGGTCATATGGTAACTCTATGTTTAACTGTTAGAGAAATCGCCAAAGTGTTTTCCAAAGTGGCTGCACTATACTACATTCCTGTCAGCAATGATAAGTGTTCCAATATCTCCACACCCTCATCAACACTTGTTATTATCCCTTGGTGGGTGATGTCACAATGAGATATTTCATTGTGGTTTTAGTTTGCATTTCCCTGATTACTAACAATGTTGAGCATCTTTTCATGTGCTTATTGATCATTTGTACATCTTTGAAGAAATGTCTACTCAGATCATTTGCCCATTTTTAAATTGAGCTATTTCTCTTTTTATTGGTCAGTTCTTTGTATATTCTGGTAGTTTTATCAGATATATTATTTACAAAAATTTTCTCCCATTCTGTGAGTTTTTTCATTTTCTTGATAGTGTCCTTTGATGCACAAAAGTTTTTAATTTTGATGAAGCCCAGTGTACCTATTTGTTCTTTGGTTGTCCGTGCCCTAAGTGTTATATCTGAAGACTCCATTGCCAAATCCAAGGTCACAGAGATTTATGCCTATATTTTCTTCTAAGAGTTTTACAGTTTTAGTTCTTAGATATTTAGATCTTTGATTCATTTTGAGTTAATTTTTGTATATGGTATATGTTGTGGATCCAACTTTATTCTTTCACATGTGAATATCAAGCACTATTATTGAAAATACTATTCTCTCCCCTCATTGAATTGTTTTGGCACTCCTGTCAAAATCAGTTGACCACAGATGTATGGGTTTATTTTGGGACTCTAAATCCTATTACATTGATCTCTATGTCTATTCTTATGCAAGTTCTAGATTATCTTGATTACTGTTGCTTTGTAGTAAAATTTGAAACAGGAAGTGTGAGTCCTCCAACTTTGTTGTTTTTCAAGATTGTTTTGGCTATTTTGGGTTCCTTGAATTTCCATATGAATCTTGGGATTAAACAGTCTATTTCTTCAAAAATTCCAGTTGGGATTTGGTAGGGATTTTGTTGAATCTTTAGATCACTTTAGGAAGTATTGCCATTAAGATTAAGTTTTATTATCTGTGAAAATGGAATGTGTTTGTTTCTTTAGGTTTTTAAAATTTCTTCCAACAACCTTAAAGTTTTAATTTAATTTTTCCAATCATCTTAAAGTTCCAACTTCTTAAAGTTTTCAGTGTACAAGTTTTTCCTTTCTTTTAAATTTATTTCCATTTTATTATTTCTAATGCTATTGTAAATGGAATTGTTTTCTTAACTTCATTTTTGGATTGTTCATTGCAGTTAAATAAATACAATGAATTTTTGTATACTAATCTTGAATCTTGCAACCTTGCTGAATTCATTTATTATTTCTAATGTGTATGTGAGTGCACACACACATACGTGCTAGTGTGTATTCCTTAGGATTTTCTGCATACAAGATCATGTCATTTGCAAATTGAGATAGTTTTATCTTCTTTTTCAATCTGAATGTCTTTTTTATCCTTGCCTAATTGTCCTGGCTTGATCTTCCAGTACAGTTTGAACAGAAATGGTGAAAGTGAACATCCATGTCTTGTTCCTGATCTTGGGGGAAAGCATGCATTCTTTCACCCACTAAATAAGACCTTAACTGTGTTTTGATTTTTGGTAGAGCCCTTTATCTACAAAGTTCACATTTATTTTTCATTTGTTGACTGTTTTTATCATGAAAGGTTTTATATTTTGTCAAATGCATTTTCTGAAATTATTAAGATGATCATGTGCCTTTGCCTTTACTCCATTAATATACGGTGTAGCACACTGACTTATTTTAGATGTTAAACCAAACTTGCATTCCTGGGATAACTCCCACTTGTCATGGCATATAATCCTTTTAATCTGTTGCTGGATTCAGTTTGTTAGTATATTTGCTGAGAATATTTCCATACCTATTCATCAGGCATATTAGTCTGTAATTTTCTTTCCTTTTGATGTCTTTATTTGGTTTTGGTGTCAGGGTAGCACTGGTCTCATAGAATAAGCCGTATGTGCTCCTTTCTCTCTATTTTTGGGGAGAATTTGTAAAGGATTGGTATTAATTCTTTAAATGTTTGGCAGATTTCACCAGAAAAACTGCCTGGTTCTGGGCTTTTATTTGCAGGCAGATTTTTTTTTTATTACTAATCCAATTACTTTCCTTTTCTTGAGTCAGTTTTGGTAGTTTGTGCCTTTTTAGAAATTTGTTCATTTCATCTAGGTTATCTAATTTGTTGGCATACAATTGTCGATACAGTTTTCTTATAATCCTTTTTATTTCTGTACGGTCAGTAATGTTTCTTCCTTCGTTCCTGATTTTAGTAACTTGAGTCTCCTCTCTGTTGTTTTTTTCTCAGTCTAGATAAAGGTTTATTAATTTGTTGATCTTTTCAAAGAACCAACTTTAAGTTTTATTTTTTTTTCTATGCTCTTTTTATTTCCATACATATTTTTATTATTTCCTTCTTTTTCCTTGTTTTGGGTTTAGTTTGCTCTTCAATCGAAAGGTTAAGTTATTCATTTGAAATCTTTCTTCTTTTTTGATATAGGCATTTGAAGTTATAAATTTTCCTCTAAGCATTGCCTTCACTGTATATCATAAGTTTTAGTATGTTGTGTTTTCATGTTCATTTATCTCAAACCATTTTCTAATTTTCCCCAGTGATTTCTTCTTCAACTCACTGGTATTTAGGAATGTGTTATTTAATTTCCACATATTTATGAATTTCCAAAATTGTTTGTGTTGATTTATAATTTCATTCCATTGTAGTTAGAGAAGATACTTTGTATGATTTCAATCATTTTAAATATATTGATATTTGCTATGGCTTAATATATTATCTATACTGGTGAATGTCCCATGTGCACTGCAAAAGAATGTGTATCCTGATGTGTTGGGGTGGAGTATTCTAGAGATGTCAGGTCTAGTTGGTTTATAGTGTTGGTCAAGTCTTCTATCCCCTTGTCGATCTTCTGTCCAATTCTTTTTGCCAGTACTGAAAGTGGGAAATTGAAGTGTCCAACTACTATCATTAATTGTCTATTTTTTCCTTCATTTTTGGCAGTTTTTGCTTAATGTATGTTAGGATTCTTTGGAGTATATGTTTATAATTGTTATGTCTTCTTGCTGGATTGACTATCATTGTAAAATATTCTTCTTTATCGCTAATGACATTTTTTGTCTTAAAATCTATTGTGTCTGGTAGACATTCCAACTCTCTCTTGGTTGCTGATTGCATGGTTTTTTTGTGTGTGTTTTTCCTCTATCCTTTTACTTTTTTGTGTATTTAAATCTAAATGTGACTTTTGTAGATAGCATATATCATGTGTTTATCTTTTTTAACCATTCTGCCAATACCTGCTTTTTAACTAGAGTACTGAATCCACTCACATTTTATGTCTACCTTTTTGCTATTTGCTTTCTATATGTCTTATTCTTTTGGTTTTTTTATTCCTCCATTACTGACTTCTCATGTTAAATAGATACTTAATAGTGTGGCACTTTAATTCCCTTATTGCTTCATTTACCACATACTTTAAATTATTTTCTCAGTCTTTGCTCTGGGTATTATAATTAACATCTTAACTTCTAATAATCTAATTTGAATTCATACCAACTTAATTTCATTAGTATATAATGTCTGCTCCCATATAGTTCCATTCCCTCTCCCCACTTTGTGCTGTTATTGTCATATAAATTAAATCTTTATATATTATTTGCCCATCAATACAGATTTTATAATTATTACTTAATGCAGTTATATTTTAAAACAAATAAGTAGGAAAAAAGAGTTACCAACAAAAATACACTTATATTTTCTTTTATATTTACCTATGTAGTTACATTTATTGATTGTGGAAAGGTGAATTGTGCCCCCCAAAAGATATGTCCATGTCATACTCCCAGAACTTTTAATGTTACCTTATTTGGAATCATTTGATTGTTACCTTATACATGTAATTAAGGGTCTTGACATGACATCATCTTGGATTATCCAGCTATGCCCTATGTCTAATGATTCACATAGAGGATAAGACAGACAAAGAGGAGAAGGCAACACAAAGACAGAGGCAGAGATTGGAGTGATGTGGCTACAAGCCCAGGAATTTTGGGCAGCCATCAGAAATTGGAAGAGGCAAAGAATGGTTCTCCCCTAAAGCCTCCAGAGGGAATGTGGCCTGCCAGATTTTGGCTTTCTGGCCTCCAAAAATGTAAGAGAATACATTTCTCTTGTTTTAAGTCACACAGTTTATGGTAATTTGTTACAGCAGCCCTAGGAAATTAATACACTTTATTTCTTCATGCGGATTTGAGTTACTGTCTAATGTCTTCTTGTTTGACTAAATGATATTTAGTACTTCTTGTAGGGAAGATTTTATAGCAGTGAATTCTCTCAGTTTCTGTTTATCTAAAAATGTCTTAATTTTGCTTTCATTTTTTAAATAGTTTTGTTGGATGTACAATTCTTGGTTGACAATCTTTTTCTTTTAGCACTTTGACTAGGTCATCCCATTGACTTCTGGCCCCCATGGTTTCCAATGAGAAATCGAGCATAAATCGCAATGAGGATTCCTTGTTGTGAACGGCCACTTCTCTATTGCTGCTTTCAAGATTCTCTCTTTGTCTTTGTCTTTTAAACCCAGATTGATTATCATATGTCCGGGTGTGATTTCTTTGATTTTATCTTACTTGGAGTTATTTTAGTTCTTGAATATATTAATATTTGTCATCAAATTTCGGGAGTTTGGGACCATTATTTCTTCAAATCTTCTTTCTGTTTCTCTCCTGTCCTTCTGTGACTTTCATTTTGCAAATATTAGTATGCTTGATGGTATCCCACACATCTCTGAAACTCTTCACTTTTCTTCATTGTTTTTTCTTTCTGTTCCTCAGATTGGACAATATCAATTAATATATCTTTAAGTTCGCTCTTTCTTTTGCCTGCTTCACTCTCCTATTGAGCACTCATTCTAGTGAATTATTTCAGTGAGTGTAATTTTCTCCGCAGATTTCTATTTGGTTCTTTTTTAAAATAGCTTACCTTTATTAATATTTCTATTTGTTGAGACATCATATTAATAACTTCCTTTAGTCCTTTGAATATTGTTACTTTTAGCTATTTGAACATATTTAAAATAACTGATTTACAATCTCTGTCTAGTAAATGTAATATCTGGGCTTCCTCAGGGATAATTTCTACTGTTTTTTCCCATCTGCAAGTCATACTTTCTTGTTTCTTTGCATGTCTTATAATTTTTTGTTGAAAACTGGACACTTAAAATAATATAATGTAGCAACTCTACAAATAAGAGTCTTCCCCCCACCTCCAATTGTTGCTGCTTGTTGTTTTAATGCCTTTTCCAAATTAATTCTGTACAGGCAGCATTCTTTGTCACGTGTAGCCACTGAAGTCTCCGCTCAGTTAGCTTATTGATCAGCTCACAGATTTCTTTAAGTGTCTGGAAACAATCTGCTTCCTACTATTTGTTGAAGCACCCTGTGTGTGTTGGGTCATGCCTTCAATTTTCAGTCAAACAGTTGGTAATTCTGCCTTATCCTTCACTTCCTGCTCCTGCAAAGTCCCACGATAATCTGGGGGTGAGAGCTTGGGGCCTTCTTAGATATTTCTTAAATATGCAATCAGTCATTAGCATGTGCATAGCCCTGCTCATACAGGTGGGCTTCTAGGTTCCCAAGAATATGCCAGAGCTTTTCACAGCTCCTATGGATGCCCAGATTTTTTTCCTGTTAAGCTTTTTGGTTAGTGTGTTGTTTGTCCTAACAAAAGTTACTCACTGCCTCAGGCAGTCATAAAGTTAATCAATAGCTTTTAATAATTTTCAACAAATGCCCCTGGGAAAAGTCCAAGTTTTCGTTTAAGAGTATAGAAGAGCTAGCCTCACTGAACAAAATGTAAAGGAGTGGTGGGAGACAAAAATAATTAATCACAAGCCATAAGTATTGCTAATTCAACACAACGTTTACTTATGGAAAATGCTTAGACCAGTACCTGGTACGAAATAGTAAATAAATATTAGCTATTATTATTTGTGCCATTGCCTAGACTCGTACACAGTAAAAGCCTAAAAAATGCCAAGTTTAACTGCATTAATAGGAGGGGTGATTGAATACTTTAATGGATCTTTAAGATCCAGAACAAAATAAAATGTCCCAAACTTTTTTGAAGCTCTCTCCTGAAATCTACAGCTTATCAGAAAAGGGAATACTGTGAAGAATCCAGAGGGTTGTGTGTGTGTGTGTGTGTGTGTGTGTGTGTGTGTGTGATATCATAAACACCAGGCAAGCTCTTAAACAGGCCTCATGTTACCCAGAGGATCAAAGAAAACCATTTCCTTCTGTAGTCTTGATTTAAAAAATCATTTCTCTATCCTTAAAAGTTGAAATACTGCTTATTGGGAGAGCTGAAGAACACAAACCATCCATAAAGGATATTCTGGGACACACTGTGGGGGGAGAGGGAGCACTCTGCAGACAGATCTCCCCAAATTTGTTTGGTCCTTGTAGGGCCTAGGCATAAACCAGGGTCTTGGCAGCCCTTTTCTACTTAGTTTTTGAAGGCAACTCAAGTCTTGCATTTCTCTGTATCCATTCTTTTAAAAATTACTTATTTTCAGCATCAGTTCCCAGCATGTTATTTCCAGAGAACGCCTTCCAGCTGGGAGGCAAAAATCAGTGAGTTCAGCTCTGACTTCGTCCCCTGAAAATAAGACTCAGTTGCCACAGTGTATTTTTTATACCCTCTAAATTCTATTAAAGGAAGGCAGTTTAGATCACTCATACAGCAACCTTTTGGGTTTGTTTGTGTTCATTTATTTTGAGGATTTGTTTGTTTCAAGATTTTTTTTGTCATCATACCAAACTCCTTCTTAAGTTTCCATGTTTCATAGGCCATTTTTTTTCAGCACAGTCAAAATACTGGTAAAATGATTCTAATATCTATAGATAGCTACCCAAAGAAGGATTAAGGATCTACAAAGGCCCACAGCACCTATTTCAACTCTTCTTAAAATTTTTTATGTAGAAGTATGATAGCACTCTCTGGAAAAGCACATGTTTTAAACGGATGTTTTCATTCAGTAACCTTACCAATAGATAGATCATTCACAAAATTTGAACATGTAAGTCTTCGATTTGATCAACAGTCAGGATTATTTTGAGCTACCTAGCAAGGGATTTGCAAGTATGTTTACTTGGTTCTTACTAGACTCTATTCACACTTAGGAAAAATAAAAAAATACCAACTCACTTGAGTGGGGTGTCAATGTGTACACTTGTGTGTATAAGAGCAATCAGGAAAAGCAAAGACAACTTTGTCAAACAAAATGGCCTTTTAAATGTCTACAAAAGTTAACAACTACTTGAGTAAACTCATTGGTTATTAATTTTCTACATTTTAGCTAGAAAAAAATACTTTTAAGAATTGTCCAAGCCATTAAAATGAAACTAGAAATAAACTGTTTCTAACAAATGTAATTTTAAAAAATTATTTCTAATTACCAAAAGAATGTTTATTGTACAAAATTTGAGAACTACATAGAAGAGGACAAAGAAAAAAATTAGCTTCCATAACCCCATTTTTAGTGTACGCCCATATAAATGCATCAAGTTTTGCATTGATATCATACTGCACATGCTGTTTTGTAATCTTTTTTCACTTAATATATCATGCATGGTTTCCCATTATTTTGGTGTACAGTATGCTATTGCATTCCAAAATTTAGCCAATCCCCCACTGTTGCAGTTAAATGGCTTTCCTTTTTTTCATTCCAAATAACACTGAGATAAACATCCTTGCACATAAATCTGTTTGAACACCTCTCATTGTTTCTTTAGAATAAATTCTAGAAATGGAAATGCTGGGTTAAGATATGAACATTTTCAAGGTTTATGGTGGAAAGTGTAATTCAGTAAGGTTTCTTTGGAATTTACAATTCTAAAAATAGTGACTGGATTGAAATGATTAGATTCTGGGTGGCTTCCTCATGGAGGAACAGTCCTAAGCTTAGCTCTCCAATAACCAGATAGCCTATTAAATCCAGTGTGAACTGTTTATGCTGCCACCACTGCTACAGCAGTAAGCCTGAGCAGCTGCTCTCTGCCTTGTGCGCCAGCCCTGTTGGAAGCCTCTACATCTGCTTCCCTTCCTTGACAGGCAGCTGACTATGGCACAGGAACTAAAGAGACCAAACAGGTCAGCAACCCAAGGTAACTATATCCATTTCCATTTGGTTTTCCCCTTTTCTGCACATATGGTTTCCAACATACTTGTGAAATGTCTCAGTTTGAATGTGAAAGACTGGGTGCCACTAAGGAGTAGCTAAATGCATTCAAAATGAAAAGAGGAAATAACATCAAGAACACTTCTTCGGTTGCCAGATTCCACTTTCGGAGTACTATTTCATATTTCCCATCAAAAATAAGTTCAAGTTTCATAGCAGACGAGATGAATTACTGATAATTGTGAAAAAGGGAAAAAGGATTTTTTTGAAGTTGAGAACTATAGTTGACCTTGGATGATATTAACCTGCTTATATAATTAGTAAGAAAAAAAATAAAGTGATATTGAGGCATTAGCAACAGACTGTTTAGCCACCTAGTTGAGGCCAGAGCAACCACCCTAAAAGTATCCTTTCGAGGTTACCTAACAATCTTTCAAAGGAAAGGCATCACTGGGCCATAAAGAACTTTTCCCTAGGAGAGTATAAAATAAACCTATTTTCATTAAACTTGCCATTAAAAGGACTGAGAATGTCAAACCAAAGTAAGATTTTATTGATCTGTTTGGCTGTAGAAAAATTAAAAGCTGAATGTTTATTGGCAAAATACTTCTTTTATTTTGCATTTTAGTTTACTACATATAACTGTGTTTATAAGTAATAATGTGTTTTGACTGTATTAGGAAAACAGTAGTTGTTCTAGAAATTTTATTCATATATAAATAACAGAATCGAGACCTAAACTAAATTGTCATTTTCATTTTGTAAAATACATCAACTTCCACTTCTGTTACCAAGGATTACTAATTTGTACTAATTCCCCTTCTGAGGACAACTAAAAAAAATCTGGACAAAATAATGGGCGGAAATGTTTTAAAAACATTAAAGAGCTAGTGAATGAGGAATTGCTTGGCCAAGATCCAATAGAAGATGGAACTGCAGAGGTGAACCTGTCACGGTGGTTACTATTGACCAAGCAGTTCTTCTATCAGCCTCTCTAAGCTATGGGATCGAAATTTAGAACCTGCAACAGGGGAAGATGGGAGACTTGATCTTCATGGAATATCCATTTTTATCTTTTGGTTTTTATATTATATACAGGTATCATCTTAAAAGAAACAATATCTAAGGACTATCAGAGGCTCTGCTCCAAACCATTTAGTGAATAAGAATAATAAATGATGTTTCTTAAAATCAATGGGCATATAGCTATACTCTAATTTTTTTAAATATAAAAATCAATGTTATCTTGAGACTTATACAGACAGCAATAGACTGTACACTTGTTATATTGCTTTACTCCATTTTAGGGAGCTAGAGATAAGGCTTAGAAAAAATATATTTTTTTTGTACTATAGAATACAATTTTAAAAATATTAAAAATTTCCTGCTAATAGTCAGTCCAAGACCGTAGGATACAAGGCAACCAACACCTAAATCTCTCATGGTTTTATTTTACAAATCTGAACAAGTATTCCCTTCCATTTATCACTATAAAGGTTTCCATTACAGTTGCCAAGATTGCTAAAACTGGATCATGAGTTTAAAAGATTAGAAATTATAATTGGAATAGTATTTCTCTTCCTGTAATGGAACCACAAGGTTGAATCTACTCCTTTTTCATTTAACAATAGACTATTGAATCACACAGGCTCACTAATGAAACTGAAAGCTACTTCTGGACCTGGAGCCTGGTGTAATTAACTTGGTGATATGCTTTGAGACTATAGATGAAATCCCAACTTTTTAGTCAACTAAATTCTCCAAGGAAGAATTTTAATCCACTGTGAATTTTTATGAACATTTTCCCATTTTGATGCAGAAAATGAATTCAAGTAGTTTAATAAAGTGACTTGTACAGCAATACAACCATCAGTTCAGCTGAAGGGATAAAGTACTTATTGGCTCAAAAAAGCCCGATTTGCACAGTATGACCAGTCTGAGGCTACATAACTTCAAAGAGAAGAAGAGGAAGAGGAAGAGGAAGAAGAAGAAGAAACTGTGAAAAGCAACAATAAAGAGTATAAGGTAGAAAAAAGACAACTGAAGAGCTATGGTTTCTGAGCCCAGATAAAATAAGGAATACAAAACCAATAACTGTAAGAACAAGAACATATAAGGTTAATGAATACAAATGCCATGTTTTTCTTGTTGTTGTTTTTTTAATATCCCCTAAAGACAGTATTGAAGGCATCTTACTGTTTTGATGTGATCCTTTATTCCTTCACTATCTTGTGTTCCTCTCCCTCTTGGCCTCCCAAGCCATGTGGCTTACGTAAGCAGGATTGACTCCAGCTCCAGAGGTAGCTGTCATTCAGAATTGCCCATCGCTTTGGCCAAGGAATTGGTGCGGAGATGGGAAAGTAATTGACTTAGAGAATGTTAAAAAAAAAAAAAAAAAAATTCAACCAAGTAAATTTAAAGATCTAATTGCCTTTATGAAGTAATTCATGAACTGGGCAGCATCCCATTTAGCAGGTAGAAGGGTGCTTAAGGGAAGGCAGGGGATCTTTTCAGGCAGATCACCTCACTAGTGCTGACCAGGAAATTCCAGACTGATTGGTTTAAAATCCCGCTCTTGGAAGAGGCTGAAACTACAATTAAGTACTAAGACTTGATTCTGATTAGCAAAAGTGACTCCATTTTTAGGTCTGTTATTTCTAGGTCTGTTATTTCTTTTTAACTAGATGCTTAAGGGAATTTTATGCTTAGGGTGTCTGCAAAAGAAAAACTGTGGGAATCTATTTTGCAACTTTGAGAACACTAAGATACATTCATCTCCAGTAACCACCTCCCGTTCTATACTGAGTACCACATTGGATTATATCCTCCTATTTCAATAACTCTGCTCATGTGTGGAAAGGCGGTATAGCACGGGAGTTAACAGCACAAACTATACATCCAAACTCTTGGTCTTAATCTCAGCTCTGCTTCTTACCAGCTATATGATCTGGGGCAAGTCACTTGTGCTCTTTATGACTCATTTTTCTCATCTATAAAATAACAGTAGAACCCAGTTAACATGGTTGAGGTTTAAATTAATCAATACATGGAAAACACTTAGGACATTTCCTGGTACAGGGTAAATGCTATATAAATGTTAGCTATTATTATTGCGGTTGTGAGGAATAAATGAAGTAATAAATACACAGTGTTTAGAATAGTGCCTAATATAGAGTAAACCCTATATAAATACTATCTATTATTGAGAACATTCATTCATTCATCCATTCACTAATATTTACTGAGTGCCTTTTCTGTGCCAGGCCAATAATGTCTTCATTCTACACATGTAGTGTCCAACAGAAATGTAATGTAAACCATTAATGTGAACCAAGTATGTCATTTAAAATTTTCTATCAGTCACATTAAAAAAATAAAAAGAAACGAGCAAAATTATTTTTAATAAAATATTTTAATCCAAAATATTATTTCAATATGTAATCAATATTAAAAATTGAGATATTTTACTTTCCTCATTCTACATCTTTTTCATCTAGTATGTATTTTGCACACAGAGAATATCTCCATTGACTAGCCACATTTCAACTATTCCATAGCAACACATGACTACATAGTGGCTAACATGCAATTCTCTACATTAAAGGTTAGGGCAAGAGGGGAAATGTTATCTTTGTTCTCAACCCCATGTTGTACTAATTACATAACTTTTTAAAATTTTTCAAAGTCTTCACATTAATTATTTCATTTGATAGGCACATGCCTCACCTTGAAGGATGGATGAGATTTTAGGAGGTAGGGAAAATTCCCATCAGAGGAAATACATGAGCAGAAGCAATAAGGAAGGAAAACAAGGGGTCTATTAGGAAATTAGAAGTCAGGGAGATAAACCTAAGAAAACGTATCAGGGAAGCCCTCAACAGTCTCCAGACCAAGGAGGCTGGGAATTATTTGTCAGGTAGTGGGGAGAAAGGAAAGATTGTGAGCGGGGAAACAGACAAGATCAGATTAACCAGGCAGCTCAATATAGCATGAAACGAAGTGGGACAGACTAGAGGTGGTTCATTAGGAAATGACTGCATTAAATCTCAGAAATGGAGACGAAAGGATAGCCTATCAGAATCTGGTACTCAGGAGATCTCAGTATTAGTTCTATTCCTCCTTTGGTGATTGGGGAGTTTTTTAGGGAACTTTTAGAAAGATATTTCTTTCTCACCCCCAACCCTGCCCTACCAAATACAGAGTACCTACTACCTGTCAAGGACTATGATAAACCTTGAAGATATAAAAGGGAACAAGGTAGGTACGGTCTCTGATCACTTAGATCTTATAGTATCTTAAGAGCGATGAAACCAATAATCAGATAAATAAGAAATATTTCACAATGTGGTAAGTACTATAAAGAAAGTAATCATGGAGATTTTATTGTTGTAAACTGAGATGATTTCCATTTGAAGATCATTCTGAACGCAGTGTGAAAAACTGCTTACCAAGTCTAGTAAAGGTGGAAGTCGGGATTTCAGTTAGAAGGCAACTAGAGTATAGAGCAGGTTAAGAGATGATGGCAGCATGACCCAGATTAAGAAAGGTCTTTGGGAAATTTAATGGCCCCCTCCTCCAATATTTTTGCAAAAATGATCCTCTATGCTTGTGCTGCAAAAATTTCAAATGAAATAAAGACTGTTGTCTTGTCCTATTAAGCACTTTTGCGGGGACAATGCTCCCAAGAGTCAACATGGAGTTAAATCTTCAATTATTCAGATATTAGAACATATTTACAATCTTAACCAACACTGTTAAATGAAAAATGTAATTATTTCTGAATGTAATTTTGTTTCATTTTAGTAACCTTCTGATGAGAGGATACAACTTGAGAACTGAAAAAAAAAAAAAAAAAAGCAGCAGCAGCAACCATTAGGAGGACTTCGCAGAACAGCCAAGTACGTAAGTCTTGAAACAACAAGTTTTCCATGTTCAAGGAACATAAAGTAACCCAGTGGATGGAGCAGAGTAAATATACATCAGCACATAGTTATGTCCTTAGTAAACCAATGACCAAGAAACATCTTATTTGTCTGTCACCTCTGCAATGCCGGCATGCAGCGGCCATCAAGAAACAAGCAGACAAAGGTCTCGCGCGTGCTACAGTATTTTTCAGTTGCCTCACAAGACCCGATTAAAAGTCGCCAGTCCCTTCTGGTGAACCAAGAGCAGAAACAATGGTTTAAAACAGAAAACAATGCATCCAGCAGGTGCCTGTGTAATCCCAAAGGCTTGACAATAAACCTCTTTATCGCTTGGTCACCGCCTAAGCACGAAAGGCACTTTCCTCCACATCCTCAAATACCAACACTTCTCGAAAATGCTAAGGCACGTCCTTAAGCCGGCGGTTCTCCTATCCACGGCACGCGTGGCAGCCTTCCTTCTCCCATCCCTGGGCCTGTCACACAACTAGAAAGCAGCTTCTTTTCACCGGTGGTGCGAGTAAGCTCCGCAAAATCAAATCAGAGAGGACACGGACAACCACCCGCGAACAGGACAAGCGCTAACATCACATCCGGCCACCTACCCGTCAGCCTCCGCTTCAGCGGTCGTCGCCGGCGTGACGAACCCCAAACGCCGTCGGGGGCGTGTCTGGCCAGCCAATGGGCTCCGTCCACCTCCCTCTTCCGTTTCCGTGTTGTCTAGTCGGGATCTATGACGTTAAAGGGCGGGCGAGGAGGAAGATCCAGAGCCGGGCTCCTCAGTCGCCCCGGAGGCGGGGAACGAGAAGCAAGATGGTTTACATCTCGAATGGTGAGTTTGGGGGGCGAGGGGAGCTCCGGGGGCGACCGCTGGCCTGGGAGGCCGGATCTCGGGTGTCTTCCACCGTCGCCCGCTGGGCTTGGCGCCGCGCAGCCAGGCGGATCCCCAGACGGAGGGGACCGGGCCTGCGGCGCGTCCGCCGATGGTCCGTAAGCCGGTGGGCAAGGGCCGAGGTCCCCATCGTGGAGACTGTGCCGGGAGCCCAGCGTCCTCGTTCTGCTAGGGCTGCTGATTGCGGGTGTCGCGAAAAGGGGTGTCTCCTCTCGGGCGTCTGCGTCCTTAACTAGTGATAACGTGAACAGCAGCTGCGTAGCAGGCATGCCTGGGCCACTGTGTTAGCGTTGTTCGCTTATCAGCTCAGTCAGTCTTTAGAACAGCGCTACTCAGCTAAGGTTCTATTCTCCCCGTATTAGCGATGGGCCGTGAGGCGCGTGTACATTAAACCGCTTCTCCCGGATCACGGAGGCGGTTAACGGCACAGTCCTGGTTTGAATCGAGGTAGGCTGACGTCAGCGTCTTGGCTGTTGTCAACTATATGTGGCCTGTGTAACTTCAAGATAACTAGATGAAAGTTTTGCGTGAGCTTTTCCCCCCAGGAGAGGGTAGCTAGTCACACACGTAGTCTTTTGTCCTAATTTCAAGGGGCACAGGAAGAAGCACCACTCCCTCTAAAGCGAGTTAATTATTCCTGGAATGGAGAATCAGAGGGACTTACTTCAGTGACTCCACAAAGAAAATGACTGGGGAGAAAAGACAATGTGACAGGCCTGACCACCTGTTTGACTCAGGTGAAATAAGTGTCTTGGTGCAATCTTCACAAGTGGTGCATAGGTCACTGGAACTAGGTGCTGGTTCTGTTAGAGTCATCTGTTCATCTTCGGAGATAGTTAAGATTCTGAAAAGCCTTTTGGCAGAGTGCACTTTGCATTTCTTTGCTCTTCAAAATCTCTCTCCTTGTCTCCCACTTAAAAATCTTTGAAACAGGTATGTTGATGGACACACACACACGTACACACACTAAAATAAAATCAAAATTTTATGTCCGTTTTGGGCACTTGCAGACTTTGTGTTTTATCCGTTGTGGTTAAGGCTCGCAGCTTCTGTTTATGCATTATTGAGTAATTCTCTGTAGTATGTCTTACTGTGTATGCATTATCGTATTTGATCCACATAAATAACAAAGGATTTATTAGGGCCTTTTAGTTCAGTCTCATAGGTGAGAAATGCCATTTGCATTCAAACAACTTATTTCCCTCTAAGGATGGTGGGGGTGGCGGGGGTGGGAGGCGGTTCTGCCTTCAGAAACTAGGAGGGAAAGTGCAAACAGCAAGACAGAATGATGCAATAGGTTCTTTAGAATCAAAGGAAGAACTGACGGGTTCCAGTTAGATCTGTCTTCTTAGAAGGACTGTATTTACCAGCATTTCATAGTTGACAAAACAATTCTCTTAACTGTCAAACGACTTTTTTATCCCCCAACAATCAATCCTATATGATTAGTCCTGGAATGCTTCTTCTCAGAGAAGGAAAATGTCCCATCAGACAAGGAAGCAGAGCTAGTAAGAGGTAGAACCAAACCTATCACATATGTTCTGTCTTTACATGTAGTCCTTTTTTCTTCAATGTCTCTATGAATGGATATACCTGAAAGTAAACCCTGGCCAGAGGGATGAAAGTGAGCATGGAGAAGTCCTTAGGAAAATGGAGAGAGGTAGCTGACAGGTCTTCTCCCAAAATATTCTGATCTTTTGATTTGCAAGGCTGAAACTCTAGAGCACTAACTTTTTATGTTGTATCTTCTGTTTAAAGTGGTTTGAAAAATAAATCAATTTTTGCTTAATATAAAAATGAAGTCTATAATCAGAATCAACAGTGTCCTTTTACGGAAAAATAGTAGTCATTTTGATGAACAAGCCGAATTCTCTTAACTACTTAGAGCACACAGATTCTTTGTTTTATAAAATTTTATCATAATAACTGATTCTAAAGACTTTTAAAAATATGTGTAAGCACTCTTTTTATACAGGCAAGAGGCTTTGCAAGTGAAGAAATACTTTGAACACATTTAGGAAAGTGGAAGTGTTGTGAGCATTCTTTTATATTTACCCACTTGTTCCCTCAAAATACTTGAATAAACAGATGTTTATACACCCAGGAGAATAGAACATTTTCACAATAGCCAAAAAGTGGAAGCAACCCAAGTGTCCATCAACAGATGAATGGATAAACACAATGTAGTACAAACATACAAAGAAATATTAATCAACCTTAAAAAGAAAAAGGAAAATTTGACACATGCCACAACATAGATGAACCTTGAAGACATTATGCTAAGTGGAATAGCTGGTCACCAGAGTACAAACATTGTATGATTCTTCATATGAAGTTTCTAGAGAAGTCAAATTCATAGAGACAGAAAGTAGAATCATGGTGGTTGCCAGGGGTTAGGGGAAGGGAGAAATGGGAAGTTAGTGTTTAATGGGTATAGGATTTCAGTCGGGGAAGATGAAAAAGTTCTGAAGATGGATGGTGGTGACAGTTATACAACAATATGAATATACTTAATGTCATAGAACTGTACACTTAAAAATGGTCAAAATGGTAAAATTTTTGTGTATATTTTACACAGTTAAAAAAGGGGAAAAAAAAGGAAAAATACTTGAATGAATCGTCACCCATCAAAATTACAAACTATAGGAAAGCATTTGACAAATTTAAGGAATGACCCCTATACCACAGAGCTTTACTTCCCTGAACCCTTCCTTAGAATGATGTGCATATAACAGACCTCTCCATTTGTCGACCATTTGGAACAATACACGAGTTGAAAACTGAGTCTATGATTGTTACCTAATGTAATGCGTCTTGTGTCAGGGATTTGTAGCACTAACTCAAGTTTCTTTATTGTCTGTAGGACAAGTGTTGGACAGCCGGAGTCAGTCCCCGTGGAGGTTATCTTTTATAACAGATTTCTTCTGGGGGATAGCTGAGTTCGTGGTTTTGTTGTAAGTATAGTAATGCTCTTAATAGTCCCAGCTAAGTCGCCAGAAGTACAATAGGTACATTTTGTTGCGTATCTTAAACGGGCTCCGCTTTCTTAAAGCTGTTTTTAATTCTTTTTTTGTTACTAGCGATACTAAGGGAAGTGAATACTTGTGTGGTGGTCAAGCTGCCAGAGGACATCTTATGGTTATGAATCTGTTGGTTGAGTTAGTAAGCTTGACCATATCTTAGCCTTGGTGACCATTTCAACCTGCAGCTATGGAGCCAGGCCTGCCGATTTTAATGCCAAATGACAGCACCTCACTTTCACTCTGCTACTCATGGCTTTCGTGTGTATATGCAAATTGTATTCAATATTACACAACAAGTAAACAAGGGAAATTAGATCTTAATTAAAAAAAAAAGCTCCCAAGTAATCAAGTTTTTTTTTTTAATGAAGGATTAGAATCATTCAGAGGAGACAACAATTTAAACTTCACTATAATTTCAAGCAATTCTTAGTTAAATGCATTTTTTGGTCTTTCACATGCTGTTTTATGAAAATTGTTCATCAACTACTAACAAGTCTTACTTATCCTAAGTTTGAATATATATTTGAGCGTCTTATGGGTAGAGAACTGTGGGGATGCAAAGATGTGGGAGACAGTCTCTTTACTGACTTACTAGCAGTCAATATCTTCCTATTGCAAGGGGCACTGAGGCGGGCATGATTGTGGGAGGTGGACATCAAAGGAAGTTACTCCGGGTGGAAGCAACACCAAGGTGCAGAAAAGTTTGAAAGTCAGTCTGTGATCTTTATGCTTAATTTGATTATTGCTTTGGTTTAGAAAGATTCATCTTTTGGCTGCATGTAGCATAAATTAGGAAGGGTAAAATGGAAGAATCAGTTCCATAGGTAAAAAATGGGACAAGAGAGGCTCAAAGTTAAGTTCCCCAGTGCAACTCTTCTTTAGTCTCTTACAAATTTACCTGCTCCCTGTTGTTTATTAAAAATATGGTTTTAATTTAGTTCAATTCTTTCCCTTTCACAAATAAAGAAAATTTCTTTTAAATGGGTTCCCAGGGCATCTGTGCCGCTGGCACACTACCCTCAGCCCCTCCCTCTCCAAGGTAACATTGGGTAGGGTATCGGCAGGGGAAATGCAGGAGCAATTAATGTGTGCAGTGCTGTAAAAACAGACTCTGGGACCTGACAGCTGATGTAGAGGAAGAAAGGTGGGGTGAAGGACAAGGAAGGGTGGCTTTGGCACAGAACATAGCACGTTCTGTTTAGAGACGTGCTTGCATTAGATGGTATTGTACAGACGGCTTTGAAAAGTGGGTTTGAAGCTAAGTTAGTTCAGTCGTCTCACAGAGATGACAGTTGAAACCACGAAACCGTTATATTTTATAATGTTGGAAGTGATCTGTTGTTTTCTGCCCCTCGTTTCAGCTTCAAAACTCTGCTTCAGCAAGATGTGAAAAAGAAAGGCTACGGAAACTCATCTGATTCCAGATATGATGATGGAAAAGGGTATAGCTTTTTAGATTGATAATAGATGTTTTCACCCCTCTGTATATTTTAACTAAATTAGTTATGATAGATAGACAGACAGACACATGGAAATTAAAAGTTTAAATTCTATTTCACAAAATTAATGCATTGTTGTAAATTAAGTCAAGATGCCTGTGATTTGATAATCTGAGTTAATTTGGCAAAGCTAATATGTACATCAAATATCCTATAGGAAATACCTGAATTACAGGTTGAAAACTGAGAGCCAACATTAAAACCTAGAGATTTCATTTTAGAATCTGGATTTCCAACTGATAATTAAAAATTCAAAAGATCAAGTAGCGAAGGGTTAGGCTTGTGTTTCCATGTGAAAATCAGATGGAGCTGGGTTTCAGTTAGGCGTTTACTGACGGTGCTTGCTGGTGGGTTCATCCTTGTAGGGACCAGATACATGAAGCACAGGAGGACTCACTTTCCTCATGTGCTTCATGTATCTGGTCCCTAAAAGGGTTTAAAGTTTTGACCTAAATGGTAGTTCCTATTTTAAATAAAGGGTCTATTTGAGTGTTTAAAAGGAACCAATTGAAGTAATGTCTACTAAACAGTAGAAATTAACTTTTCCTTTTTTTAGGCCCCCAGGAAATCCCCCCAGAAGAATGGGTCGAATTAATCATCTGCGTGGGCCTAATCCTCCTCCAATGGCTGGTGGATGAGGAAGGTAACTTCAAATCTGAAATTATTCTGCAGGGATTTCATTTTGAAAATGCCTCCTTAGGAAGGTCTTTAGGAAAACAAGTCTGACATTCTGTAATTACTCAGACATCATTATTTGGAAAAATATTTCTGTCTTAACCCTTGAAAAATCCATTGGCTTTATTATCCAAATGTCTTTTGAAATAGGTTTTATAACATGTAATGGTGGATTTCTCATACAGATACAGATTAATAATTAGCAACTAATTATTATGACTATTTTTTTTTTTAGGTAAATGTCTGCTGTAAGAAGCAGACAACTGGACATGCACATTCGTAGCAGAAGGAAACCATCAAGCAGGGGAGAGCTGAGCGTGCTGGACGAGTGGATGAATGTGTACGTCTAAACAGGGATTGCTCTGTGTCCTCACAGACGAATGAGGTTGTGCTGGGAATTCCCTCGCAGGGATCTGGCATGACTGATGCAGTTCTATAAATGCACATGTTTGTCTCATTATCATTTTGTATAGTTTATGAAAGGATTAATACACTTTTAATAAGTAAATATTTTTAGGTTACAAAACTGACTAATCTTTATATAATTGAAACACAAAAACTCCAATTTGAAGGAAAATAAAAGGCGATGTATTTAGTACTATTAGTGTCACCATTTTCAACTTCTGAAAGTGTTCATTGTTAATTTGTTTCCATTTATAAATAAGTCACATTGTATTTATTTCAGTAGTATGCGTATAATAATGTATTGAAATGTATTTGTTCCATGAATCTTTAATAAAATGTTTGATTTGCTACCAGATATAATTATCAGGGTATTTATAAAGCCATAATCAACAAAAGTGAGCTACAAAATGAAGATTGGCTAGGTGGCCTTTAGATTCATGAACTTCAAAGCTATCTTGAGAAATTATTCTAAACTGTTGCTTAGGTTTTAACCCCTATCCGAATGAATCCTGGTAACTCACATTCTTTTACCAGGATGGAGCCCTATGAGGTTAGAGATTTTGTCTTCTTTACCCCCAGTATTTTGAACAGTGACAACATGTAATAGGCACTGAAATAATTACTGGAAGAATGAATAGTACAGATAATTCTACTTACAGTGTTTCACAGGCTTTGAAAACAAAGTGTTCAGGTAAAAGCATTTTTATATCCATTTTATATGTATTTATTCAACCCTAATTGCCAGGAAGTGGGGATGTAATCAAAGTGATAATTACTGAGATGGTTAAAATGGGAGTAGGTTGTTTTTGGTTGCTTTTTGGGGGGGTGGGGGAGGGTTGGTTCCATTTTGGACATGTTTAAGTTTGCAATGCCTTCGACATCCAAGTAAAGATACCAAATTCATCAGTCCGAATCTCAGGGAGAGGTCCACACGGGAATTACGTATTTGGGAATTATCTTCATGTTTAAAGCCATGAAACTGGATAGTCATCCAAGGAATGTGTAGAGAGGAGACCTAGCTCCAGAGAACCCTAACATCAGAGTCTGGACTGAGCACAACCAGTGAAGTATGAGAACTAGGAGTCCTATGTATGGTGTCTGGAAATCAGGAGAAAAGACAGGTGTGAGGACGACATGAGATGCCGGTTATTGGCTAGTCCATGGTAAGCTGTCACAACAAAAATCAAGTACTGCACCTTGCTGTCACGCTACATCCAGAATCAATCGCAGCAACATCCGTTCAATGACGGCCTCGCCGACCTCCCTTCCGTTTCCTGGAATTCTCGGCGGCGAGTCCCCGGCGGCCATCTTGGCTGTGGGCGGCCGGCCGGGAAACTGCGCCTGCGCCGAGGGGCCTTCTGGCGGTCTAGGTGCCGCCCGGGGCCTGGAGGTTCGCGGTGGTCGCCAGCTGCGATGACCCAGGCAGAGAAGGGGGATGCGGAGAACGGGAAGGAGAAGGGCGGGGAGAAAGAAAAGGAGCAGCGCGGCGTGAAGCGGCCCATCGTGCCGGCGCTGGTGCCGGAGTCGCTGCAGGAGGTTAGGCGCCGCGGGCGGGTCTCAGCGAGGGCCCCGCACTTTAGCCCCAGATCTTGTCTGCCGGGCTGGGGAGGGGAGGCTGGCGCCCTGCGGAAGGCTGCGGGCCCCCACCCTCGTGCGTGGTGCAGAGGTTGCTCATTCCCCTCCGGATCGTTGCACAGGGGGACGCCCGGCGAGGAAGCCCCGCGCGCTGCGGGGCCAGGAGGGCTCGTTCCGAGGCCCTTAGCACGTCCCCACCGCCCACCCCCATCAGCCTCTGCCAGAGCCCCAGCTCCCTGGCCACGAAGCAAGGACAGGGCTATCACCTACTTCCCGAGCTCATGTGAGGTTTTAGTGGTGGCAGGTAAAGTTTAGCACCGGGTCTGGCTCACGTGGAGTATTTGCGTATCCTTAGGGGTAAGGGATAGAGGGTTAGGCTTTTTTCTTTCTTAGGAAATCTCAGGTAGTATAGGTCATTTCAAGCTTAAAAGCAGTGAAATGGTAGACACTTTTGTCTGAATATACATTAGGAACTGGTATGTCAAAAACTGGAAAGGAGTAAGTTATACTAACCAGAGGAAATTGTTTGCAGTAGCATGACAGGCGAAGGACCTTTATATACATAATCTTAATAGTGAAAAAAACACCAACATTCCCATAGAAAAATGGGCAAAGGCACTGTACAGTTCACAGCAGAAATCAGGAGGCATTTAAATGCTTAGAATTTCATATTGGACATCTCTGAGGCAGGTTCGTTACGGGCGGGTGTGTTAAGGATAATACCCAACTGGCCAGGCAGCTGTGAAATACAGAGCAGTGCCGGGCACATGGTGAGCCCTCAGGGTGGTTATTACTGTTGCATAGGGCTCAGTATTTCCACTTACCTGGTGGAGGGGGCAGGTTGGATGGAGGATTCCACTCTGAGGGGCGGGACGTGGGGGTGGGGCCACAGGTAACAGCATGGTGTGGGATGGGTTGGTGCAGAGGACCATTAGGAAGTGTTGGGCACAGCAGGTACCTCCTCCATTCCTCAAGGTCTGGATGGTTTCTTCAAAGGAGCTGACATCTGGACTAAGACCTGAAAGATGATTAAGGGTTAGCCAGGGGTAAGGTGGAATCTCAGGGAGGGAGAGAACAGCATAGGAGACACCTGGGCTAAGAGGATATGTAGTGTTGGAGAGCAGGATGTCTGGAATTGAGGAAGAAGAGGGAGCAAGAGATGAGACTAGAGATCTTAGCAGACTCGGGAGGATCATAAAAACCCAAGAGTCTGGCCTCTTCGGAAGGCTATGGAGAACTTTGGAAGAGCTAGCCAGACTCTGAGCTATGTGATCAACTCATTTAATCCTCTATGAGGTAGGAACTTATTCCAGAGCAAGGAAATGGCACAATCTGAACTTGAAGCCAGGTCTGTGAAATCAGAGCCTGGATCCTCAACTGCTTTCACAGCATTTCGTTAACTTCGGTCCGTTGTATAACACTCTTTAGTTTTTCCATATCTCTGTGGTACCTGTATTATTTTTTGCTTAATAACTTTTTTACCCTATCTTACCTTAAGCAGTAATATCCAGGAAATGGTAGTGGAATGTACTGACCACAAAAGAAGTGGCTCTAGAGTAAGGCTAGAGAATTAGGCAGGGTCTTCATCTTGGACGTTTATACTTTATCTTATTGGCCAGGTATGGAAATGCCAAGACATAACTGTCACTTCAAGGGCAGGGCAGAGTAGGTGCTAGCTAATGAGTCAGGCTGCAGTCGTGGTTCTTAACACAGGGATCCTGCTGTCAAAGGGATTGTCAGAGTCTCTTTTACCTTCTCCCACTCCCCACAGAAACTATGAGTCCCTCAACAAGTCTACATGGTAAAGGTGTCCAAGTGATTGAGATTATATTCTGCCCCCATGAGAATTATGGATCTAAAAAAAATTGCCATCTGAAAGTAAAGGCCAGTCATCGCTCCACTGTCCTGATTTGTGCCACGTTGTCAGTCCTTGTTCCCCATCTGCCAAGAATGGATTGTGAATTGCAGCAACGTTTTCTGACTTAGGATAGAATTGTGAACTCTGGCTTTTCAACACCAGATTCTTGCCAGATTAGAAAAATAGCAAAGAACCAAAAAGGGTAAAGTGTTTTTAGAAACAATAACCAAAATACAGTGTATGCACACATACACTGGAAGTGCTTGATGTATGTAAAGCCTTATTATCCAGCATTACAAAATAATAACTCTATCCTTACATTAACTTTATCCCTCACCTGTTCAACCAGTGGGTTTAAACCTGTGTTGTCATATTAATCACCTCAGGAGCTTTTGAAAATTGCAGATTCCTAGGCTCTCTCCCTGGAGATTCTGATTTAGAAAATTGATAATGAAAGTTTAGGGTCAATTTTTTGCTTGTTTATTTTTACAAGCATCTTTAGGTGATTTCGATTTAGGGAAGCCAGCACTTCACTAGTCATAGTATTCCCCACACTCTCATTTCTTGTTTAACTGTCTTCCCTAGTAAACAAAATTCTCTGATGGTTGGGACTTTGTCTTGGTCACCATTATACCCACAGTGCCAGGGACAAATGCCCAAGAGGTTAATTTGCATTGGATAATTATGGTTCCGTTCATTTAAACAAGTATTTGTTGGACTATGTGAGTCAGATCGTGGGAACACAGATACAAAATGAATTTGTATTCAGGCACGGAGCAGTAATTTAATGCCTCTCAAAGACCTCCCTTTACAGAATTATTTTAATACCTTTGAGTCTGATAGTCATTTCAGGAAACTAACTTCTTCGCTTGGTCTGTTACCTCCATGTTACTTGTTACCTGCATATTACTTACTAAGATCACACTCCTATGTTTTATGTTTGCAGCAAATCCAGAGCAACTTCATTGTTGTCATACATCCAGGTTCAACAACTTTAAGGATTGGTCGAGCCACAGACACACTTCCTGCCAGCATTCCTCACGTCATTGCACGAAGACACAAACAACAAGGGCAGCCCCTATACAAGGACAACTGGCTCCTAAGGGAGGGACTAAATGTAAGTCAGAAATGGAGGACCTGGAGAGAAAGCCCAAAGTTTTCTCTTTGGGAGGGTTTAGACATTCAGGTGTACACAGTAATCTTGAATAAACGTTCTTCATAGCTTTAACGTGTTTTAAAATAATAGCATCATTCAGGGTTACAAATACATTTTTCATCTGAGCTAGCGATTTTAGATTGTAAAGAAATAATTATAACAGAAGTAAATCCAACTTTTTTTAACCCATAAGTACAAATTGCATATTGATGAAGGTGACCTTTAATGGCAGATACAGACTTGTCATGCACTGAAAATGATGTATTCAGGTCTCTGTTAACTGACTGCCATATTTTCTCTTCCGGATACTTACAGTTTAAGTTGCACTTATATTTTCAATTCATAAGCAAATTGAATTGTTACGGTAAACACTTATTATAATCTTAGGTCATATCATAACTTAAGGCAAAAAAATGTATTTCCTTACAGTAAACATTTATCCTAGTTTGCAAATGGTAATTATCAGAAAAATTTTTGTGGTAGTAGATGTTAAATATATATATTACATTGTAATTCACTTTTAAGATTTAAATCAAGGATAGTTTTAGGAACTTGTAGTTTCTGTAATTCTGATAGTACTGTATTTGCACACATGTATAATGCACACTTTTTTGCCCAAATTTGTGAGGAAAAAGTAAGGATGCACATTATACATGGATAGTACTAATTCTGTATCTATATAAACGTTTTTAATTCTTTTATTTATGCTTATGAGTTAAAAGTGTAATAACAATAAATGCTAAAATTCCTTCATGACACAAAAAACAAGTACCTAAATATAAGCAAATAAAAATTTGAATTAAGAAATTAAAATGAAATATTTTTTCCCTGAAAGTTTGGGCCAAAAACGTGGGTGCACATTATAGATGAGAGCGCATCATACACAGCAAAATATGATAAGTCGTAGGGTATGATAAGTCTTTGTAGCATAACTAGCAGACTATACTCAAGTCCAATTTCTAAGCTTAAATATAATTTGACAATATAAGAGTCTAATATTCACCTATATCTTTGTATCCTATAATTCTACTTTAGGAAATAAATCTCAGGAATAAAAATTGAAAGAAAACAAAACATTTCTACAAAAAATTATGGATACACTCTTTATAATATCACAATAACTTGAATACTTGTTGGTTGAGCAAAATAACATGAAGGAATATTACAAAATTGTTACAACATTGCAAACAGCAGAATTATATAAATACTCAGATGGGAGTCTCTGAAATACTTTGTAAGTGTAAAGTAGTGAAGCTCTGATTTGCCATAAAATTTTCTATCAACCCAAAGTCACTTGAAGTTATAGATTTTTGCAGACAATTGGTTTATAGTGATGGTTCTTTTATGATTTTTTTTATTTATAAATAACAAAAAGATTACTTTGAATACATATGACAGAGAATAAGGAAATGCTACTTGTTGACAAAGGAGCATTTCCCATTGCTGCATTAAATTAGTAGTTTGCGAGATTGTCTTCCCTTTTCTCTAAATCCTTTGTACTGCTCATACTTTGTTCTTTTTTCCCCAGAAACCTGAAAGTAATGAACAAAGACAAAATGGTCTTAAAATGGTGGATCAAGCCATATGGTCTAAAAAGATGTCAAATGGTACCAGACGGATTCCTGTGTCCCCTGAACAGGTTCAGTCTCAACTGCATTATTCTCAGATTTATTTTTTTAGTGCAGCTATTATATCATAATGCCATTCGTATGCCCTCCCTATTTCATTGCAAATGCAAGATGGGATTTCCTTTAAAAAGAAAAAAAAAAAAAACAGTTAACCACCTAAGGAATACTTGAATCAGTGTCACAGATGCTTAGGCAAGCCAAATAATTTATAAGGTGGTGTTTTTTACTGTAAGTTGATGAAAATTTACAGTTTACCTGAGAGTCTTAAGTGTATAATTCCAGGATCTTGGTGGGAAGCTGTATTCTTACCACATTTGTTATTTTAAAATGATAAACCAATACTATCAGGCATGGCTATGAGTCAGTATGTTATGTAAATTTGTATTCAACTTTAGGCAGAGTGCATTAATTTTGGACTGGCTGTGAGTCATGGCCTTGGTATTAAAAAAATCACAGAAAAAATAAAGATTGTGGAAAAGGGCAAGAGAATCCTTTTGTTACCAGTCAATATTTTACCAAATATCTTGGATTTGTGATTAAAATTTGCCACTGTATCTGATCCGTGAGAGAGGAGAAAAGAGGACTCATACTACACCCACCCCTTTTTTTCCCCTTGCATAAATTCAGAGAATTGTCTGATGTGCTTCTGTTTCAGGCACGCTCCTACAACAAGCAGATGCGACCTGCCATTTTAGATCACTGTTCTGGAAATAAGTGGACAAACACAACTCATCACCCTGAGTTTTTGGTAGGAGAAGAGGTAGGAAACTTATTTACGCTGAAATGGAAGAAGAAAACCTGATCCTAGTGCTAAAATTCACTTACTTTGCAATCCAGTTGTAGTTTTCTAGCATTCCATAATCCTACTTTAAGGACCGTATAGTCACACTGGCTCCTGAAATGTTAGATACTCTGCTCTCAACATTTAGAATGCTCAGCAAAATATTGATCAGCAAATAATTTCTGGCCTTAGAATTTTGAATGTGAATTCAGAAAACCCTGAGAGAAGAGTTTTAACAATGTGTTCATCTTCATCTTTTCTAGGCTTTGTATGTTAATCCACTGGACTGTTACAATATTCACTGGCCTATTAGAAGAGGTCAGTTAAATATTCACCCAGGACCTGGGGGCTCCCTTACAGCTGTTCTGGCAGATATTGAAGTAATATGGTCTCATGCAATACAAAAATACTTGGAAATTCCACTGAAAGATTTAAAGGTGAGCTCAAATTTCCAGTTATGTGGATTGTCTTTCAGATTGTTTGTCAATAGAAGTATACATTACTGAGTTATTTGTTACACCATGCCCTGGAAGCACTCTCGGCCTTAAGGTGTTGAGCATATCTTGTTCACTGAATATCTCTTTAGTGCTTTCTCTTTATTATTCTGTTGGTTTCTTTGGTGTCTCTCTACTGCTCTGCAGGCAGCAAGCTTATTTATGTTTATGCCTTCTCCTGGAACTTTTTTAGATATATCAGTTGTTTTATTTTTCATTTCACAAGCTTTAAGTAATTCCAAGGGGAGAAAAACTTCAACATTTTCTGATTTTCATAAAATCCAAAAGATAGCAGAGAGGTCTGAGCTTTAATTTTGGGTTTTTAACCATTGCTGCTACTTTAGAGAGAATCCTCTTTGAAGACAAGTGTGGTGAAATTCATTTTGACCTGGCGTTATGTTAACCATTTAATCTTTTCTTTCTTTGTTCTTCTTTTTAGTATTACAGATGTATCTTGTTAATTCCTGATATCTATAATAAACAGCATGTGAAAGAATTAGTGAATATGATCCTAATGAAGATGGGTTTTTCAGGTATGTGTGATATTCCAGTGAAACCTACTTGAAATGAGACTCGTTCTCATTTTTACTGACAAAGTTAATTCAATTCACTGCTTTATGGAAATGCTTGAGAGGATCAGCAATGCTTGAACATTTACCCAGAGATTCCTAGACTTTAGCTGATTATGTGTCTGGGAGTGTTACTGCTCCCCAGCTGATCGCTCCTCTGCCTTTTGTTTTTCAGGGATTGTGGTCCATCAGGAGTCTGTGTGCGCCACCTTTGGCAGTGGTTTAAGCAGCACCTGCATTGTAGATGTTGGGGACCAGAAGACCAGTGTGTGCTGTGTGGAGGATGGGGTCTCTCATCGGAACACTCGGTAAGGAACCTGGGAGTGGGCATGCCCCACTTCTTCCCTCACTGTATGCTTTATGTTCAACTATAAAGCGTCACAAGGGAGAAAGAAATTACTTACAAGGAATTATATATTCAAAGTTTGCGTAGGAAACCTGCAAGATTGTGGAAGTGCAAATTCTAACAAGGCTGCAAACAACTGGCTCTACCCTTCCCTTTGGAACTCTCTAATACGAGTTCACATCAGCAGCTGTGTGTTGTGTGCTTTCCACGGAGGAAGCCTGTTGTTAGCTCTGTGTCTTTTGCCGTGGTCTGGCCTAGAGATACCAGTCACACTCACAGCAAAGTTTTATTTAGGCAAGTCATGTAGGAGAAAATAAGTTTTCAGGTCCGAGTTCTCTAGCTAGCTAGCATTTTGAGTATTTGCTTTTCTTGTCATAAATGGTGTTCAATGAGTGATGAGTTACTTTATGGCGGTCAAGTCCCTTCATGGTGTAATCACTGATACAAGCGTTAATATTATAAAATAAACATCAGGAGCAGGTTTGCTGCTTGTCCTTCCTGAGACAAGCCCAACACAGGTAAGCACACTCAGGTAGTGCACATATGTGTTCTCTGCAGCATTTTGTGCTCTCAGGATGGCTCCTTCACGATGCTTTAATTCTTCTTGTCCCTTACAATAGGTAGTTTGAATCTCAAGGTATAGAAACAAGTTTAAAAGAGGGCCCAGCCGTCCATGAGAAAGGTTAACCTGCTGCCTCCCATCCCAAGGTACCATGCGTTCTAAAACTCAGTGTGAGTTATTTTGGCTCATCCATTGTTTGTATTGTCTGACGCCAGTGGTTCTCAAGGTGTGGAGAAAACACTGGATTCAAATCTCCGACCACTCAAATAATGTAGACGTGGTCTTTCCAAATCGTAGACACGTTCAGTTAGTGGATAGTATTCTCTAGGATTTCTCCCATAAGTTTGTCGTAGGGTGTCAGTGCCTGCCTCTTGTATATGCTGGTGATTGTGCATAGGCAAACAACCATCAAATGGTAAACAATTGGTTTGGAAATGAGTTGGATTTACTACTATTTTCTGTTTCTTGGATACTTTTTGCAAACAGCATGACTGCTTCTAGGTGCCCTACCACGTTTTTTTTCCTAGAATTCCTTTTCTCCCTCCCATCCATCCAACTGTCCTTTCATTCTTTAATTTATGTATTCCTTCCACAAACATTGCTTGAAACTTGGTGTGTTCCACTGTGCCAAATTGAGTTCTTGAATCACCCATTGCACCTTCTTAACTGACAGATTACCCATCTGCCCTTTTCTCTTCACTCTAGGCTCTGTCTGGCATACGGGGGATCTGATGTATCAAGATGTTTTTACTGGCTGATGCAGCGAGCTGGATTCCCTTACAGAGAATGCCAGTTAACAAATAAAATGGATTGCCTTCTTCTGCAGCACCTTAAAGAAACTTTTTGTCATTTAGATCAGGTGGGAGCAAAATTAAAATTGATGATTATTTTTGTTTTCAGGAAAAATTTAAGATACTTAAAAGGCAATTAAAATTTTAACAATATCATACTGCTCTTTCAATTTAACTTAATAAAGACTTGAAGCTGAAACGCTTAAGGAGTGAGAGTTTCTTGGTAAGGTCAGAGCTGTGAGGATATGTCTCGGGCTCTGGAAAATAGCTTGTTTTTTTTGAGAAAGAGAGTTTAGTATATAACTCTCTCTATAGGCTCTGTAATGATTCTGATAAAGGATGAAGATAAATCTTTAGGTGTGATGAATAGTAGCAGGTAAAGATATAGGTACAGTCATTTAATAAAATGGCACCATTTGAAGCAATATCTTAGTATTGTGAACAGTCAACATTTAATCATTGCTACATATGGATTGCTACCTTTTTATACTCTGTTTTAGACCCTGTTTTCACCTTTTTCAAGTAACATAATTCTGAATAAGAAAACATTTTTGAGAACTATAAGACTAGGTAACATTCCTTAGTTATTGAGGGCACTTGCTTATTGATTTGGGTCATTGTATTAGTGTTTCTCGATAATAAATGCAGACGATGGAAATTTCACAGATGTTCAAAGGGAAGCAAGTTATCATTGAACTCTTGTTTTATTCAGTTCTACTGCAAGTGGTAGTTATAGGGCAGCCTTTTTATAGGTGAGGTGTAGATGGAAAGGAGGCTTAATTGTATTTGGAGGAGTTTACGTGCACTTTTACTGATTCACTGACAGCATCTTTTCCTGGAATCAGGACATCTCTGGGCTTCAGGACCATGAGTTTCAGATTCGACATCCGGATTCCCCTGCCCTACTTTATCAGTTTCGATTAGGAGATGAAAAACTCCAGGTACCATGTGGGTGTATATTTTCATGGGTAGAAAGAAAGCCAGCCAAGCTCAATCAGACTGAGAGAATATGTACTCTCTGGGAACCTCATGAGGTCAGAATGTCAGCTGCTTCAAGATTATTCACTAAACCAAATTAGAATAGGTCTGAGGACTCTTGTTAATTAACCACTCTGTGATTAGTTATTTAGAGGGAGAGGCACCCTTCTTATTAGGTAATTATAAAGTAGATTACTAGGTACTTTACAATTGCTTTGAGATTTGTGGTGTCATGTTACCTATTCAGTTGGAGAAGTGAGTTTTCTGGCTTATCTTACACTGAAGAAATAATGCTACTCCCTAAAAAAGAACACTACCCAGTCTAACTTGTAGGACCTAGTCTGCCAGTTTCGTTTTTAGAAGAACAAAATTGAATGGATCAGTTATTTTCAAGAGGCAGTGTCTTTGATTGATCATTCTTTTCCTTCCATGCACAGGCTCCAATGGCTTTGTTTTACCCAGCAACTTTTGGGATCGTTGGACAAAAAATGACAACTCTGCAGCACAGATCCCAGGGTGACCCTGAGGACCCTCATGATGAACATTACCTGCTGGCCACACAGAGCAAACAAGAACAGGTCTGCGGTGATTCTGGTGTGAAAGGAGGCAGTTTTGCCCGTAGTTAATGGATCACTGCAGTCACTACAGTCTGACAGCATACTAAAGCTAATACTGTTTTTAGAGCTGTAGATGAAGTGAAGTCTAAATTTAAAATGTGGATGACAGATTTGTTTTGTTCAGCAGACATTAATCCAATTTTCACAATACCAGGCCGCACATTTAAAAGTTAATTTAATGAAACTACTTCCCTTGTATATGTTGCATTATCTACTTTTGAGTATTTATCCATAGTAAATATTTTCAGTAAAATCTCACCTATTTTTTTAATTATAATGTGGGAGAGGTGTGTAGCATAGGCAGAGTTGAATTCCTTTGTTCAAAGCTGATCCCAGTAATAGGACGTCTGTTGCAGGGGCCAAAGATTAAAACTATTGTCTGCTAATGAAATAGCAGCTCTTAGTGGAGAGAAGTAAACCTTTTCTAGTCTTCGTTCCTCTCCTAAAGGTGAGCATGAGGTGGTTAGTTTAGGTTTGAAAATGAGGCTTCCATAACAGTCAGTGGCCCAAGAGTTCCACTGAAATACTCCACTTAAAAACTCAGTTCAAGTGGGGCCAGGCGCGTCCACACTGACATCTCAGTTTTAAAACCCAACCACTAACAGTAAGGTTCTAGACCAGCCCTGCCTGCCAGTGACTGCTTTGGACTGTCAGCTCAGCCTCATCTTCTGCACACCCACTCTCACTCCAGGTTATCTGGGAACGGGTCCCAGGTGGTTGGCTGTGTACTGTAGTGCATTTCCTCCATTTCCTCTCTGCACCACAGTGCCAGGCCTGTTTTATAGTGTATAGTGTGTGTGTGGGGGGGGGGGTTAGCTGGAGAACATCAGCCGTGTTGTGTCACCACCTACCTGAGTGTCCTTTTCATTGATTTAAAGTCTGCCAAAGCTACTGCTGACCGAAAGTCTGCATCCAAACCCATTGGATTTGAAGGGGATCTCCGTGGCCAGTCCTCTGATCTTCCCGAAAGACTGCATTCCCAGGAGGTGGATTTGGGACCCTCCCAGGGAGACTGTCTGATGCCTGGCAACGACTCTGAGGAGGCCCTGACGGCACTGATGTCCAGGAAGACCGCCATCTCACTGTTTGAAGGGAAAGCCCTGGGCCTGGACAAAGCCATCCTTCACAGCATAGACTGCTGTTGTAAGCACGTGGGGGCGGCGGGGAGATCGCACTTAAGTGAACGGGTGTAAGCAGGGCTGTGGCTGTGCAGGGGCCACGCACGTTCACGCAGAAGCAAGCGAGCCTACCTTGTGCTTGCCTTGTCAGGTGTCGGGCTGGTTCCTGGCCCTGTTGGAGGAAACCACAATAAGTCAAACTATCACACAAATGTGAAACTGCAACTGTGACAGGAGCAACAAAATTAAACTGAGGGGTACTGACTGGGTGGGCGCTTCTGATTGCAGGATTTAATAAGGGATTTTTACTTTGTAGAAGTCAGGGAAGGCTTCCTCGAGGAAAAGCCACTTGAGAGAGATCTGGGCGGTGGGTGGGGGTTAGCTCGTCACAGATGGAGTGGTATTCCAGGCAGAGAAAGAAGCCTGTGTGAGGGCCAGTGTGGCTAGGACACAGGGTGTGAGGATGAGGCAAGAGAAGTGAGTCCACGCCATGTTGGACTTTTTAGGCCCCCTGAGAGATTTTGGTCCTGATGCTGTGAGTAGCAGGTGCGGGGATGGGGGCAGCAACATTCTCACATTTGTATTTTGCAAAGTTTCTCTGGCTGCATTGTTGAGGATGGGCTGGAGAGAGATCCTGAAGAAGGCTGCTCTTGCAGTTGTCCAAGCAAGAGGTGGTGGTGGCTTGGCCTAGGGTGGATATGGGGAAAAGCGTGGAAGGGCTATCTCTGTCTTTTCAGCATCTGACGATACCAAAAAGAAGATGTACAGCTCCATCCTGGTGGTGGGAGGTGGTTTGATGTTTCATAAAGCTCAAGAATTTCTGCAGCACAGAATCCTCAACAAAATGCCACCTTCATTCAGGCGAATTATTGAAAATGTGGAAGTGATCACAAGGCCCAAGGTATGTTCATGATGCAAGTTGGACTGTATGCAAATGAACCCAGCACTAATTATTTGTAATTATAATGTTGTATATAAAAGAGGTGAAATCCTAGGAGCCATGGACTTGTGTCTGGGGAGTTCTGGAGGGTTTGAGGCAAGTGGAAAAATTCGAGCAGGTCACAGATGTAGTGAAAGGAGCTCTGGATTAGGCGATTGCAGTCCTGGGTTTTAGGCCCTGCTGTGCTCTCCAGAACCAGCAGGACTGACTTCTGCCTTTTAAAGGGACAGTGGGGCAAGGAGAAGACAGACGGGTCTCACGCCATCGGCCACACAGCTCCATTTTTCTCTCTTTCACGTTAAGCATCTGCTGCTGGTCCCTGACCAGGTGATCTTTAAGGATCTTTTAGGCTTGAACTATCTTGAAAAGAAATATAAACCTAGGAATTTAGAAACAGTGTGCCTGTATTTCATTATATCTCACTGACAATTCCTGGGAATGTTCTTATTTAATTTTAATCCTGAGGGAGGGATTTGTGGGATATGTGTAGTCTACTCAAACATCAAAATCAGTTATTTCCTGTTATATATGTTCTGCCTTACAGGCAAAATGTGGAATAATAGTGGATAGTAGCAGCTTCAGAAATAAAAAAGTTTTCTGGTCAGTTGAAACAGACACCTGTAGTGCACGTGTCCTGTATGGGTCGTTAATTCAGGTTGAAAATCTGGCTTATTAGGTATTGAGTCAGCAAGGTTTTTTTCCACCCCAAAATTCAAGTAAATGATTAAGTGTACATCTTGTCTGCTTGTGCTGACATGTCTTTATCACTCCTCTAGGACATGGATCCTCGGCTGATTGCATGGAAAGGGGGGGCAGTGCTGGCTTGTCTAGATACAACCCAGGAACTGTGGATCTATCAGCGAGAATGGCAGCGCTTTGGTGTCCGCATGCTGCGAGAGCGAGCTGCCTTTGTGTGGTGAAATGGGCAAAGTCACTGTTAAAGACCCAGCACCAGCCTCGTGTATAAAAGACTCTTACAGAATATACGTGTTTTAATTTATTGACCTAGAGGCTTAAGTTTCGTGGAAAATAAATGAATTTTAACTTTTATGTTGAGAACATAACATTGGTGTGAAATTATAAGCTGCTTTTGTAGTCAAGACATTTGAGCATAAAAGATCCTTTCTCAGCGTCTCAGGAACTCCCCAAGGATGTAAAAGGTGCTGTAGAGCAGTTCTCAAGTGGTGATGCCCTTCATTTAAATTGATTTCTGAGTGTCATCAGGTTATAAGGATTGGATGTGTGACTTATGGACCTGAACTATGAGAACTGTATGATCATGAAGTTTTCCTTATTGTCTAGAACAGTGAGCACACATGATGTGACTCGCGTGCTCTTGAAATTCCAAATAAAAAAAAAGTTTTGTTTTTTTCATTTTCTGTTGAATTACAAAAAAGATTGGGGCCCATTTGGGTCTAGATTTGCAGAGGCAAAGATTTAAGGCTGGTCTGGCTGGCCTTTGTTACCCGACATGCTCTAGGGTGGGCTTGGGAAAAGAAAACAATCATTATTTGAGCAAAACAGAACAAAAGAAAAATGTGTTTCCTTTCTAAACCTACATAGAAATGATTCAGGTATAATTTAGAGTTGTTAGCTTGTGTTGTACAAATGAACATGGTGACTGCTGTACTTACTACTAGCTTAATCAGCAAGCCTGTTTCCCTTCACCTGAAGAACCCATTGAAAGCATTTGGAGTTCTTTGTGTTCAGTATGATCGGTTGACCTTAATCTGTGAACAATCTGAAGCAAAGTCTAAACAATACAGACAGCTATTACCACCAGTGGTCCAGTCCTTAATGAAGCCTGATGAACCCTTGGCCAAAGAAGAGGAGGCTTTGTCGGGAGCTAGGAGCCAGTGAGCACAGCCTGGACGCTCAAAGGTCGGAAGAATGCCCAATTCCTGCCAGTCCCTGCTGCACTTGCTTCCACAATCTCACTTGTCAAGAACTGCAGATGTGGGTCAGGCTGGGGAAAAGAAAAGTAGGGTCGGTTAAGGGTGAAGAGTGGAATATAGAAAGAATAGGATGGGAAGAAGGACATGGAGAAATGCTGGTACCAGAGCATATTGCATAAATAAAACAGTCCCATCTGCCCAGTAAGTTAGGAACAAAGGAGACCCCACCAGCATAAGAGGGTTTTAGCTTGCTAGTGCTATTTGGGATGTGTGCCTTCAATTTGAAAATTGTATGTTCTTTGAAAATTTTTTAACAAAATAAATTTATACAGTGTTCATTTTATTTGTGAGCTGTTTCAACACAATTTAGTATTGGCTACCTAGTTCTAAAAGCATAATGTATTTCAGTTTATAAGTTTTTCACATCAGCATATTGCTGATTCAGAGGAAGGTGGTTTCTAGTCTAAGTTCTGACATAAGCTGTGTCCGTCTTCTATTACTGGCACTTCTAAGCACGAATCCCGATTATGACAAATACATGAGCTTTACCACATTAAACATATTGCCTCAGCCATTCCTAAGTATCTGCTTATGAAGTTGGACATGGTGAGTTTTCACTCTGCTTCTTTATTTTGGTTTCTTTTCTATCCGTAGGACATGTATTAGAGGGAGTGGCATGGCCCTTTACAGGTCACCTACACGTACATTTTAGCAGTCATCCCCCTGACACTGACCCACAGTGCAGAGCAGAGTCTGTTGCACTGTGTGAAAGAAGTAAGCATATTTAGAGCAGCACTTATGCTCAAATAAATTACCTTTCGATGACCTCTGCAGTAGGAAAAAAAAAGACGCTTTTCAGAAAATAAAAAGTTGGAAGGCTTAAAATACCACATAATTGTTTTCTTAAGTAAACCATTATTATAACTCATAAAAAGATTACTTCAAGAGGGCTAACTTCAAACATAACATGAATTATTTTTATTTTTGTACATGAAAAAGTTACGTAATAACCAAGAAACTCTGAACTCTGACAGTGATCTCTAATAGGTAACTGGGAAAAAAGTACCCATCAGTTGTACAAGTCATGTATTTTGGTGTTCATGAAAATCATCTGTACAAGAGGCACATAGGACATGAATCTAGTTCAGAGAGGGAAGGTCCTATGAAAATACCAAATACTACAAGTGGTTACACATACAGGTTCAGCTTGTTATTCCCTATTTTTGTTATCTTAAAAATAAATGCTGTATTATAGAGGGATGTTTCTTTACCTAAAAAGTTAGTGAATTAATGAGGGCTTAAATTTGGCATTCGTTAGTTAACCAGAATGTTACAGTGCTAAACAATTCTACCTACAGTGCAGGGCACGGACTCTGCAAGACTGGATGTCAGCTGGAAAATGCATTATCATTGCATTGTCAGAACAGTCATGGTTTTCCATTATAACGATTCTTGATTTTTAGGTATGAAATTGATTTAGCTTTGTAATTATAAATTTAGTTTCTATTCTTTAGTTAATACAGCAGTAGTTAGTAATATTTGTAACAGTTTTATTGGTATAAAAATTTTAATTACTGGACTAAGGCATACGTGTTCAGTTATGAGTCCTATTGCTAAAGCAGGTATACACATACAATGTTCCCTACAAGTAAACGTCAGAATCATCACAGATGCTCCCTCCTCTCCCACTCTGGAGAACTGGAGTAGGACAGCTTCAAGTTCTCTCCTCCTCATGGGTGGGCTACAGGGAGGAGCATCTATTGTGGCAAGCTTGAAACCTTTTTCCCACTGACACATGCTGCTCGACATGGAAAAGTTCTGTGCAGAAAGTGGCAGCGTCCTTCATGAGGTGGTACATGGGGCAGACGTGGAGTGCGTTGTAATCGTCTTTTGTATCAGCCTCCCTAAAATAGACTACCATGTATTTGTGTAGCTGGGTCTGGCTTCTCAGATCGCTGCAAAAGAGGTTAAAAGCAAGGGGGAACAGGTCTTGGGAGTTCTCACGGGGGCTGCCCTCGCTCTTGCCACAGGTACCATCGCATGTGGCGTTGACTTCATTGGAAAGAAGGAAAATGACTTTATCCGCTGCTTTCTTCTGAGTGGTAAGCCACTGCACGGGACCCATCTCGGCTATTTTCTTTTTCTGCCACTTGTCAAGGATAACCTCACTTCTGCAATGATTTTGAAGAAATTCAGTGAAGTAACAAACTGTGTGATGGAAACATATTTCAGATGGGTAAACCACAAGAATCTTAATGGGAGGCAGTAGCATGGCAGAAGGGAAGGAAGTCTTCTTGAACTTTTCTGTGGGGGGAGAAAAGCATTTGTTATCTACGAACAGCACCTGGCAGGCTTTCACTCAAAAGATGTTGTAAATGCTTTCTTTTGTAAGTCCTTATCACTAAATCAGTTCTCCTAATCAAGCCATATCTTTTCAAGTAAATTCATAGAAACCATTTAGGCTTGAAGTACTCTGCTTTAGGTGGGTTGTTGTAACTTTAGTATTTTCAGTGCTGTGTATAAACAGGAACAACCTGACCTCTGCCATGTTTTGAATTGGGTCAACTCAGTAGTTGTTCCATCTACTACCTGCAGGTGGGAGCTTCTTTTTAGTTCCATAAGGTTAAGTGGTGCCCCATCAACTGGAATACTGTCCTGTACGTGCAGAAAGGACCTTTAAATGTACTGTAATTAACACAGGCCAAACAGCATCTTCTAAATATAAGTATTCCTGTGGTCAGAGTTCCGCATGCCTTTCGCAGCTTAGAGCGTGAGATTACTCTTGTTGAACCATCAACATCACAGACAACCCAAAGGCTGCCTTTCTATTTCCTTTTCTCCATGTGGAGAAGGGAAGCGGAGGTTTTTCAGTATGCTGCCCTCTAGCGGTGGATCTGTATAAATACTCTGGTTTCTATGTTCAAATCCTCAGTGTTTCAGAGTTGGGGAGCTCCTTAGAGTATACGAATCCAAGTGACTTGTTCTTACGCCCTTGGAAGAATTATTTTTAAAAAGTAGGAATCAGCACAGAGCACCTCTCACAGGTAGATGCACTTTACTATTAGCTATCTTGTGCCCATTTAGTACTTGTAGATGCCTCAATGGTAAAAATAACGGATGACAAGTCCTAATCCCTGCTTTACCTTAGCAGAGGTGATCCAGTCATTAATTATATTAGTCTTTTGGGGAGGGCTCTAAGGTATTAAATAAATGCTAGCTGACTCCTGTCTAATGCCAAAATGTGATTACCTAGGAATCTCCTTTAAAACAAATCCAAAGTATTATTCCCACATTCAGGTTTCTTTAAAGAACTGCATTATAACCCTTACCATGCCTCCACTTTAGACAGACGCCAATTGCCAGCACACATGTGGCCACCAGCAGAGCTGGGAGGAGAAGAGGTATCCAGCCACTCAACACACTTCTGTCTGGAGAAAACAAAGCTTATTCACCTTCGGCAAAACAAAACCAAATTACCTCCTTTTTGGAAACTAAGATTTTCACTCTATACTTTGTTTAGATCCCTTTAAACCAAGGGTCAGTAGGTCTCTAAGAGGTCTGCCGAATGGTGTGTTTTTCTAGAGTATCCAGATCTTCCATTAGATTCTCAAAAGGGATACGAGATGCAGAAGGTTAAGAACAGTCCTCTACAGTCACTTTGGCTTCTTACTCCATATTTACACAGGCATTTGCACTGTGGTAACCAGAGTTTATGTTCTCTTTTTTTGTTCTTTGACGAATTAATGCTATCCTGAGTGCAACTACTTAACACATAGTATGTATAGATGGCATTTTTAAAGGCTGTTAAGACTGAAAATGTCGGGGTGACACCACCGCCTCACAGGAAAGTTGACGACGGGGTAAGCTCAGGCGCACAGACGCACTCAGGTCCCAGAGCACATAGAGTCAGGAGTGTCAGGCACCTGGGTTGTCTGCACTTGGTTTGGCTGAGTTTCTAAGAAGAACACGTTCCAAGTTTGGACCCCACCCATGGGCTGGTTCCGGAATATTTTATTTGTTCATCTGTAATGAAAACACTAACATCTCTAAGTCCAGAGACACGTTTCCAGAACATGCTGTCCTCAGACACCAGGGAGGCGTGTCTTTTGGTGCCAATATTCCTAATTTATTATCCAAATGTGCTGACGTGACCCCATCAGGTTACAGTAACAGGTAGGCCTGGGCCACCGAGACTGGTAAGAAAATCACAATGCAGTGACGTGTGTGTTGTTCTTTGATATTCTCAGTCCTTTTATGCTCTTGACTTTTTTCAGCAAATCTTTGTGGCACTTCGAACACCCATTCTGCACTGTTTATTTTTGCCCCTTCTTGTGTATGTCCTGCTTTGTAAAGGATCTCGAAGTGACTGTAGAAATAAAACCTTGATTCTTATTCAGATTACAGGTTCCCTGGGACAGATATGACATCTTTCCCTGCACAGCAGTTCAGCATACGCAGGCAGGGACTCTCCCTCACACTCCCCTACATATAACCCTGTCACATATTGAATGGGGGGTGGTGACAGTGTGTCCTTGATCATCCTGTGAAAATGACGGGGCACTTACCATTATCCAGAGGAAAGGGGGCACCCGTTTGTGGGCAAAGCACAACAATCCCCTTGCGTCGGATGCAGTCATTGCCACAAGTATGGAAATATGGAGTCAACTGAAGAAAAATGAGAGGCTTCAGAGTAAAATCTCAGTATTATTCCTATTCCCACCAAAACTTCCCTTTTTTTCTGGTTTCCACCCTGCCCCTCCCACCCCCACCTTGTACTAATACTTCTTTTTTTCCCCCTTGGTCACACTAATATAACAAAGCCCTAAAATCCCAACCAGTGACCCAAGACTGAAACCTCCTAAGTTTCCTGGGGTCTGAACCTAAACTTTGTACACGTTGCTAATATGTTAGTTTCCATTTCTAAATGGGTTAGGTCACATCCTTATATGCAAATATTAAAACAAACAAACAAAAAACAACTCAGCAGTTGAGCTGCTATTGTTATGCTTTATGACATGTAAGTCCTTGGAGACTAGGGAAATCTGGTTTCCTGGAAAAGGGTGGTGCAGTCATAATATGCTGACAGGTATCTGCACCCTGGGGCTAAGCACGGCCTTTATGTTCCAGAGAATAAAACAAAAGTTCCTTATATCTTGGGTATGGCTGTGTCCTATTGGGACCCTGGATGCCACCCCTCCCCCCCATAAACTCAGATTTGAAAGGGATCTGACAGTATCTGCTAGTCCATTGGAGTAAATGGAGGCCCTGAGAGGACAGGCAGTTGCCCTTCAAAGTTCCTACACTAATCAGGAAAGGAAGCCTTCGCATTTTACATCCTTTGTTATTTCATCTTGCAGTTAAAACTGAGGCTTGGGAAAATGAAATGGTACTCCTGTCTCAGAATTACTCTGAGGCTCTGTGACAAAAAATGGAAATGAAAGCACTCTGGAAAGTCAATAGCCACTAATAAAATCAAAAAGGACCATAACCGTATGTTCAGCTTCCCGACCTCACCATTGTAAAGACCGAGACAAGGATTCCCCACTGACGTCACTTAATGCGAAGCTGTGGGCGGAAACGAACTGGAGGAGAGAACTTACCTACTTCAACTTGGAAAGGACTCATCAAAAGCCATGAGTGGGGGTGAAATCAGTTCTCAGTACCCTTCCCTTCCCCAGAGCTCAACACTGAACTTTACCTGGACCACAGCACCTTCGCTTTCCCCAGTCACTGGGACTAGGACAGAAATTCGAGTTCCTTGATTCTGCTGCAGAGAAGTGAAACAAAATCAAGAAGTATGAGCCAGATGAGTGCGTAGATCAAACACTGCCAATGAAGAAACCACTCCTCCCAAAATGACTTTCTGTTCATTAGACTGTAGGAATAAAGGTTCATTTCATACTTCTGAACTCTACCTTTGCTTGGTTTTACATTCACAGGGACATTTCCAGGGATGCCCCCAGGAACTTGCTTTTTTCCTTGCTGAATTAATCAAAAGAGCCCAGCACATTTGGACAGCAGACAGTGCTGCCTGTGTTCTCTCAAAAGAGAACGTGCCCAGGGAATCCTAGAGTATTCACACCTTTCTGGAGGTTGAGGGTGGGGTTGGTCTTAAGGAAATGAAGGAAAAGTGTACCTCTGAAACATGAGACATCCCAATTACAAAGTTACTTTGGATAAAAGCCATGTATCTGTTTCCAAGGGTACTGGTTGTAAAATTCACTTCTACTATCTCCTCGTTCTTCTTACAAGCAGTGATGTTTGGATCCCACAGACTTCCTATTAGTCGAGAGAGAATCACGTGGATGAAGTTGCAAACTCCCTCATTTAAGTCTCCAAAAGGGCTTGACAGAAACAAATACAAGTTCTCAGGCACACATCCGAGCGATATGGACTCTACCACACAGTGTGCTTTTTATCTATCATTGCTCCTGGACTTTCAAAGGAGTTGCTGCCCAAGAAAGTTTAAGGACCCCAAGCTACTGCTTTGCTCAAATAGCTTCCTGAGCTGAGGGTGGTGGGAGGCACCGAATGGGTTCTACTCCTCACTTCTGTTCTCAACCTCCATTCTGAGGGACGGGCTGGGGCCAGTATTTTCTCCTTTCCAGGACAGGGAGAAGGAGCCACAGGTTAGGAGAGGAGGCATGTCTAAGATTATAGAGCAAGTAAATCCAGGATCAGGACTACAACTGATAAAACACTCTGGGTTCCAGGAGCTTCATCCAGCAGACCATTCCGCCAGCTTGACTGGATATGAAGAAATAAGGAAATGCCTCATAGCTCAGAGAATACCCTGACAGGTCTCCTCAGAGAAAAAGCCAGTTGTTTCATTCATATGACTTGCAAATGAGCACGAGGTTGATTTCCAGGAACACGATATATATAATAGCACGCATTATTTTCTCCATCTAGGAAACCATTTCAGGCCCTCGTCTTTAGGAGTTCAGCTCTCGGACTGACTGAAGGCCCTCAGCCCTCCTCACACCCCGAGCGTCTTCCATACTCCAGATCCTTCTTGGTGGGAGGCAAGAGGAGACACAACGCTCCAAGTCTGCCTTCCAACAAGGAGACCATGTGCAGCTCAGTCTGACGGGGCACAGGGATGTCCCATGGGATAGGGGTGCCTAAAAGACAGGGACCAATTCCCCCGAATACTACTAGCCTCCTAGGTATCCCAAGACTACTCATATATTACCCAGAAATTTACACAAGTCTTTGTAAAGTCCTTGGAAATTGGACAGTTGGGACTGTTTATCCTAAAGGGGCTGAGTTCAAAATTCAAAGGGTAGGGGCAGGTTCTAGTCTGGAGTGTGAGAGACGAGCTCCGTAGGACCCAGGTTGAGAACATGCTTCCAGGGCATTACTTCAGCTAACACTCCCACCTTGAAGCTCTGCTAATCCAAACAAGGTTCTCAGGGTCCCTATGGCCACAGATCAGTGGTACTGGTGCCTGAGCAGGTGGAAGGACATACAGATTCCCCTCCGATCGTGAAGGGCTTTTAACCGGCACCATTGTAAATGCAGTTCGGGCTAAAACTGTTAGTTTAACCACGAGGGTAGTGTTTTCCTGTGACTTCTGCTCACTACATAAACCTCCTAAGAGTCTGTCCTTCCCTGGACAGGCTACCTGGTTCAGTGGGCACAGCACTGGCCGGGGATCAGCCTGAACAACGTGGATACATAACCCCGACCCTCAGCCTCAGTTTCTTCATAGAAGACGGGTTGAGCTGTGGCTGCTCAAGTTAGGAGTTTCTTCTAACAACAAAAGCAAAAGCTGTGTTTACTTACCCAACTCAATGCACTTCTTTTTGAATTTCATTACATGGTCTAGGCAGCCTGGAAATTTGAATGAAAGTTTTTACATTTTAGAAAAGGTATCCCTGCTCCACCCCCTTGCCAACAAGTACACACACACATATATGCTTGCCACACCCGTAACAAAGTGCCTGAACATTCAAGACGTGAGGGACGATAGCAAATTTAAATGGGACACTAGCATTTTGTTGTTAAACAGATTATCTACCCATGAAGTGATCACCAAAGTCTAATTTAAGTACAGCTTTTATCAAAACAGTGTCTATGATTCACCAGGAGAAGATTCAAACCATCCTTGAAAAATGGGGTTTAGTAATATGTGTAAATTACTTCCCCTTCCAGGAGGTGGAGCTTCATCCCTCCACACACACTCCCACCCCAGGGCCAGGCAGACTTAGTGAGTTGTTTCCAAAAACTAAACTTGGGAAGGGGAAAAATAATCGATTAACGCGGGTAAGCCTGGCAGATGACATTTAACCAAATGATGAAAGTCAGCATGACCAATGATGTGTGATGTCACCCACCCCTGACAGCATGGGATGAGAAGGGTGCTTCACCCCTGCAGTATTCTCTCCACCCAGATTGGGGGACATTTTAAAAGACGCCTGGCCAGTACCCCTCAAGACTGTCAAGATCATGAAGAACAAAGACAGACTAAGAAACTGTCACAAACCCAACACAAGGGACAAAATGCAACTGGGACAGAAAGAGGACTTTAATGGAAACGCAGGTGAAATCCAAATATAGTCTAAAGCTTAGTTAATAGAAATGTACAAATGTTGGTTTCTCAGTTGTGACAAATGTGCCGTGGTAATGCAATATTTTAATGAAAAAGGGAAACTGGGCGAAAGGCATATGGAAACTCTTCGTACTATCTTTACAACTTTTCTATAAATCTAAAGTTATTCCAAAATAAAAATGTTTATATTTTAAAAAACGAGGTTTGGTCTCATCCAGAAAGCTGGAAACTACTGTGTAGTAAGTGGTGTGGCACTGAGAATAGCCTGGACCACAACCTCAAAGAACAACTATTGGAAATTGCCTCATTGGGCTCCAAAGCTTTGCCTGAGACAGAGGACAGAAGTGGGGCACAAAACAGGTGACCCATCCCAGATGGAGTAGTGTGGACGCTGCTGCAGTCAGGTATCACGCTGAACCCTTCACACGTGGTCCTGTCTCATCATTACCACAGCCGTGTGTGTGACATTGCAGGTGTGATTCTGGAGAGCTGATCGTATGCCACAGAGCAGGGGAGAGAACCCAGCTTTCATCTCAGTGCTACCCTGCCTCTCAACGACAACTCCGGGGACGAGCTCACTGGTGTCTATACATCCTCGGAGACCCAGCAGCACGTCGTCAAACAATATAGCATGCTAGGAAGCCATGACTGGAACAAACGTCTTGTATCCATGACAGAGTGGCGAACATATGTTGACCAATAAGGACCAGAGTTTGAACAGCAGCTTTACTTTTACTGCGCGTAAAACCCAGGCCAAGTTACTTAAGCTCTCGATTTCTCCATCTGTAAAACAGGGCTATCCCAGTCTCAGGGTGGTTGGAGGCTTAAGTGAGATGATGCATGTCAGGTGCCCAGCACAGGGCCTGCCACACAGAAATGGGCTTTTTCCGACTTGACCCTTTTTCCATTCTGTGAGTGAGGTGCAGTGACTATTGTGTCCGTATTCCAGATGAGGAAACCAAGACTTGGCAAGGCCAAATGCCATGTCCAGGCTGCCTTGGCTTCTCTGTACCAACCACATACCCCAAAGCAAATGGCCCAGCAAGACAGAGAATAACAGGAGAGTGAGGAAGTTTACCTGGTGAGGTGAAATTCACAGACATGGAGGGGCTGTCTTCATTCATATTTGCGTTGGGGATATTATGGGCCCCAATGAAATAGAGTGTGTTCAGCTCTACAGGAAAGCCGATGTAGGAAAACGTCCACTGAAAGGCAAAGCAAGGAACCCCTGAATTTCTGAAACTGCAATGCAGAAACATATTACCTTTGTGTTGCCCTTTTCATTTATAATTTCATTCCTCAACCTACTGCTGAAACTTATGTCTCTAGCTAATGTCTATGTAGGGAATGGGCCCCACACAATTTTTCAGCCTAACTCACGGAATCAGAGAAGTAAAATTTTACAGCCAGGATATAATTCAAGTTCAGCTCCCGTCACTTTGCTGATGGGGAAACTGAGGCCCAGAGATGCTGACTTGCCCAAGACACACTGTAAAGAAGTGGCCAAAAATGGGCTTTGAACCCAACTGTCACGCTCTAAGTTTGAAGCTGTAGCTGCTCACCAGCCTGCTCACCCCTATGCAGAGGGCCTGGCTAGTTTAAATGACAATTAGCCAAGTTCCTCAAAATGCTTACTTTGCCACCAGAGGGTCTGGTCTGAGTCTGGAAGGCCTCTGTGTAATTACACCTCACGCAGCTGTACGACTGGAAGTTGCTTTTGCCGGTCACACAGATCTTGGTGGCCGTCAGCAAGCGGATGCTGGCTACCGAGACAGACAAGAGAGCAGTTATTTGTTCAGTAGTTGCTGTGTGGCCGACTTGATGCTGCAGAGTTTACATGTCTCATCTCATTTCATATTCACAACATCCCTTTCAGGTAGGTACCATGATTGTCCCCAGGTGACCCACGGCGTGAGTGAGGCTTAGGGAATTGCAGGGAGCTTTGCCTAAGCTTACAGAGCTCATCAGGGGCAGAATATGGATTCAAATTCCAAGGCCCAAGTTCTTTCCTCCTTACAGGTGAGCCTGCATTTCACAGGATACCTGCAAAGGTGACTCCAGCTCTGCACTATTCTGGGTCTCTTCAAAAGAAAAAGCCCTCCAGTGTCATCCCCAAACCGTGCCTGTTCCGAACGCATTTTTATCCACATTGATTCTTTTCCCTGGAATGCCCTTTCCTCCTGTTCTCTGCCTCCCCAGGGCTTTCTCCTTCAAGGCCCAACTTACGTCTATAACAACAGCTAATAAATATGAGAGCTCACTCTCTCCGAGGTATGGGGCCAAATGCCTTACTGCATAACCTAATTTCAAGTGGTCTCAACAGGGTCCTCTCCTGCTCCTCCTGCTTCCATCCCCCTCACATGAAGCATAGCTTCTTCCCGGATTCCCTGACACTGTCCCTTGGTCTGTAGCCGACTCACTTCTCTGTGCCTGGCACTCCTGGATTCCTGACTGAGGGAATTTAACTGAATTTAGTGGGTGGAAACCACAGACGAGGGCCTTAGTACCCCAGGATTGGTTCGTGGAAAGAACTCACAAGCTGCCTTGGGGGAATGACAGGACTTTCACAATGCCATTTGGGAAGTGGAAAAGTCATCTGCCTAAGCCATCACTTTTGCTAAACTTAGGGGAATCATCTCTGGCCTTCCCCTGTCTTTGTCAATGAGGTATAACATTACATACAGAGAAGTACACAGATGAGAAATATACTACCTGGTGACTGTTCTCACTCATGAACCCCGGTGGAGAAACACCCCAGGAGCGCCCCTCATGCTTTCTTTCAGTCACTCACCACAGAGTAACCACTATCCTGACTCCTAACCCCTTCGTTTTGTATTCGTTATTAATGGAATCATATGTATGTACAACTGTAAGCATTCATGCAGATACGAATGTATAACTCTTGAGTCTGGCTTCTTACATTTGTGAGATTCATCCATACTGTGTGTAGTTACGGACTGTTCACGCTCATTGCTGCACTGGATTCCATTGTGTGATTCCTATTCTGTCAAGCATTTGAATGTTTTCTACTTTTGCTTGTTAATGGATAACGCTACTATGAACATTCTAGTACCACTATGTGGTTTTGGGTGCACGTTTGTATATATTCTGCTGGGTATATAGCTAGGAGTGAAATTAATGGGCCATATAGTCTGCACATTTCTGCATAAGTAGATACTTTAGGGCTTAACTTTAACTGATGCAAACTTACCATCTGCCCGGAGTACCCAGCTTATGTTCATTAAAATTGAATTGTCTTCCATTGCAACACTGCTCATAACAGGCACCACTCGAAGGTCTCTCAAGTCTCCTGGGGTCAGTGTGTGTGGGACTGTCCACTCTGGAGACGGTCCTGGGAGAAGGCGAGACTGCCCGTGATATACCCCTCCCTCGCCCAGTTCGATGCCATCTCCTCTAAGGGACCCACCCTGATCCAACCCTCATTCACAATTCATCTCTTCTTCCTGCCAAGGCAGGACAGACATTTCTCAGTTCTGATTTGTAGCCGAGGTGATGCTCAACCTTCTGGCCCCAACGTACAGAGCACCTGGGACCACTCCCGGTGCCTGCGTATGTATGTATGTATGTATTTAGCGTAGTTGACCTGTTTATTAGGATCAGTCCTGCCTTCCCCACGCCTCAGCCTGGACTCCAGCCAGTTGGCCCACACAACTCCTTCCTACCTCCTAATCTTTGCTGGTACCATCGCTCCACCAGCTCATTCCTTTTCATCCACATTTCTTGAGCAGAAGTCCACCCATTCTTCAAATGCTACAATCGCAAAAACTTCTTCTAATTTGCTTCCTATTCTTAACTGTAAGTGACCTCCCTCCCACAGCGCTTGATCTCCCTCTGAGGAGTAGCAGACTTCACTTTCTTCCTTGCACAGCGATTCCCGCCCTGCCTATGCCCCTCTTACTGGCCAGAAAGCCAGCCCATCTGAAAGACCAGGAGCTCTGCATTGGGCAGAGAGGCTTCACGTGCATCAGCTAACTAATGGTGAACACTGAGCCTGGTCTCCAATGACCCACTGCCTGGATTCAGACGCTGTGTAGAAGTCCAACTGTGCTTTCAATTTCAATGTAAAGCCCCAAATATCCATTCCCTAGCGTACCTACCCAGTTCAGAGCCGCACCGAATCGTCTGCAAGAAAGAAACCAAGCGTCATGCTGAATGCCAGCAAACCACAAGCCAAATTAATCAAAAGACCATCTTTTTCCTTAAATGCATATATGAGTAACAAATGCTCAAAGAAAAGCTGAGCTGGTTACTTCACAGTTTGGGGGAGACTAAGCGGCCTCATTGTAGGCTATGATGAACCATAGATTTGTTATCAGTACAATAAGTCTTCAAGCCTGCTTATTGCCCCACTTAAAGACCAGCAGTGGGTCTCCACCTGTCGCTGGGCCTCGGCTTTCCCTGCTACAAGCAGGGGATGACTGGATCAGCATGAAGACCCCTTCATCCTCCAGTGTTTAACTGTAGGTTTTCAGGACTGTCCACAGTATATTTTTATTTTCCCCAGGCTAAAGTCTGGCTGTGCTAAGATGAACAGAAGAAAGCTGTGAATGCAGTTCATGGTACCATCCCCAGGCTCTTTAAAATGCTCGTCTTCTAATACAAAAAGACTAATTTACCTGAACCACATAAAATCATAAAGCAACTGTAATTTCATGTTATCCTTTTAAAAGAACTTTAAAAAAATAAAATAAATACGCATCATCAGTGTCCAAGAAAGTCCAGTACTAAATCCTTTGGAGTTTACTGCTCATGTCTTTTTATAAGAAAAACCAATTAGTACTTTGGTTTTGGAATAAAATACTGGACCTAAAATATTAACTCTTAGGCAGCAGCAAGTTCCTAGTGACAAGTCCACCAGCTCTAGAGGCTGATCCCTCTCAGCCTCGACATTTCTCAACACCTTGTAAGACAGAAGGCAAGACTTTTCATGGTTTGAGTAATCTGGATTTAAGTGAAAGTGTCAGTCACTCACCTTTGTGTTTTTAAAGCTGAACTCCAAGGCATAGCATCAGACATTATTTTAAACAAATAAGCCACCATGTTGGGAGCTGAGTTCTGTCGAAGGGCTGTGAGAGGAGTTTTAGGAAGAAGTAAAGCAACAGCTCTGAATTTTACAGAGTTCACTGTTGGTCTGATGGCAACTACTGCAAAAGCAATTCTTCCCTTAGTGGAAAAGGCCAAGGGGGCCGCGAACTGAGACAGACAGCAAGGATTGTAGCTGAAGACATCACAACACATGAATGAGGTTTTTCTTTCCATAACCATCAACAAGTAGCCACCATGCTTTTATGTTATATGCTGTGTTAAAAGCGTGAGGATATAATTTCAAATGCTATTTTGTGGATGCGCATTTTTTTCTTGGGTGACCCAGAGGATTCCCTCAGTCCTTCTAGGCACTGGGGAAGAAAGGAAACTCCTGCAGGAGAGCTCTGGAGCTTACCAAGATGCCCCAGCACAGTGCGAATCAACATGGCAAAAAAAAGGAGTGGTAATGGAGAAGCAGTTCTTGTGCTCCAAAAGGTGGGCAGACCTCAAGAAACCCCAAACAGTAACAATATTGAGCACCTACTATGTGCCAGGCTCTTTGCTGCTGCTTTGCAGGCCCTGTCGCTCCCTGTTCAGTACTAGACACTGGAGAGTTAGGTATCAGGCTTCCTTTTACAGATGAGAACACGGAGGCTCAGTGAGCATAAATGACTGAAATAAGAACACACGGAGGCATTTGAGCCCGGGTCTGTCTGATTACCACGCCCCCGACTCAAACAGCCTGAAGCTCGGTACATCCTGTCTGGTTCCAGCTGGGCTGGCCGAGCAGGTACCCCTCTAGACGGACCTTCACCAACGCCTTGGAGAGGCATGAGCAGGCGGGTCGGCCACCGTCAGGGGTCGGGCTCGAGGGACGGGAATGCAGGAAAGGGGCGCGGACGGGGACTTACCGGCTCCGGGGTCACAGCACCCCAGCACAGCACGGCCAAGCTCAGCAACACTAGCGACATCGCGGGGCCACTGCTCCCCACCGCGCGGGGCCCCGGCCAACCTCCCGCCGCGCTCTTATCCGGGCGCCCCGGGCCACCCCTCCGGGCTCCGCCTCCCACAGCGCCGCCCTGGCCCCGCCGCCCCTTCCCCGGGTGGGGAACATGGAAGAGTCCTCGTCTGCCAGGATTCGGAGGGATGGGCCGGGTCTAAGCGGCTCGCGGCCCTTCGCGGGCAGGGCACTAGCAGCCAGGGCGCGCGCCGTCCCGGCACACACGTGCGTGCAGTAAGCCAGGTGCACGATTGCATTCACGCCCTCGGGCTACGCGCGCTCCGCCCGCCGCAGGCAGCCCGCCAGCCTGGCGCTGTGGTCCCCGCCCCGAGCCAACCGAGTCTGAGCCGCCCGCCGTTCCCCTCCTGGCCGCGGAGAGCGCGCGGAGCGCGGGCGCCGCCAGTTAAAGTGCAACGGGGCAGGGGCCGGGCTGCCGCCGCCGCCCCCGCCCGTTCCGCCGGTTCCTTGCTACTCCCGCTCTGTCTGTCCTGCAGCCGACTGTCCCGGCACGCGGCCCCAGCTGCCGAGGGTGAGTAGTGGGTTGCGCGCCCCCAGACCTCAGGCCGACCCGGCCCCTAGCGGCGGGGTCCGCGCCCCAGCTCCCGCTCTGCACGATCCTGGCTGCAGCCCCGGAGCCTCGGGCGGCCTCCGGCCGAGGATTGTTCAGTCGGGAGGACCCAGGATGTACGCTGACTGCGGCCTCACTTTACCCAAGGGCCGAGCCCCTGGAAGCAAAAGGGGTGGGATGCGGGCAACCGAAGCCTAATTGAGTTCTTCCGGGAGCTACCGGTAGCTGTTTGTAGGAACTAAGTTACAGGTTATTAGAGTAATTGAAACCGTTCTCCTAGGTTTTTCTGGTACATATAGATTTTCCCCAAAATGAGGTCTAACACTAACACTTGGGTCTCCGAAGGTTGGTTTGGCAGAGTGAGGTCTTAATACCCTGTTTCCCCGAAAATAAGACCTAGCAGGACAATCAGCTCTAATGCGTCTTTTGGAGCAAAAGTTAATATACGACCCGATCTTATATTGTATTATATTATATTTATTATATTATATAAGACTCGGTCTTATAGTAAAGGAAGACCAGGTCTTATATCAATTTTTGCTCCAAAAGACACATTAGAGCTGATTGTCCTGCTAGGTCTTCTTTTTGGGGAAACATGGTATGTGCCAGGCCAAACCCACCCGCTGGATTCAGCTTTGGGCCTGCATGAAGTGGGTCCAGCCTCACAGTCAGCTGGGTGCTCTGGCATGCATGCATGTGGGGTTCTAGGTGATGTTTCCAGAGGACTGGTCTGGTTCCTGACCAAGGAGAGCGACTCAGGTGGGGTTGTTGCCTCATGCTTCCCTGGGCTGGTCACTCTGGGCCCCTTGCTCAACCTCTCTGAGTTGCTTTGAGTCCTGTGGTTCCCAAGATCATTTCCAGTTCTAATAGTTGTCTTTCTTCGTCAAACACTTGCAGAGTGCCAGTACTGGGGTGCAAAGGTGAATGACACATGGGTGCTGGCTGATGGGCCCTCTTGGACTGAGAATGAGTAAGGTGACAGTATGTTCAAGGGCACATGTGCCTGCCCTGCTGTGGAAGCGCAGATGGAAACAGCCTTGAGATCATGCCAGCTTGAGATCATGAACTTTGTCCTGTGGTGCCAAGGAACCCCGCAGAGGTTTAGGTGGTGGTCAATTTTCAGTTTTAGAAAGGCCACCTGGGAGGCTGTGCAGGACAGTGGGAGGCAAGCTCCTCTGAGACCAGCAAGGAGGCAGCTACCAACCAAAACACTTCACTCAGTGAAGCTGAGTCCCTGCCACAGGCCAGGCTTGGAGCTGTACTGGCTTTTCAACTATGCGTCACAGCAGGCCCTGCTGTGGGGGCCTGCTTGGGAATGTTGAGTGCGAAGGCTATGGGGACAACCAGGGATGCAGACGTCAAGCCTGGAGATAGGATTTGTGAGGCAGACATTTACAGGAAGTGGAGTGGGAAGGAGGATAGGGCCCTGGGGGAGGAGAGCCTTGTGGAGGTGAGGGCTAGGAGGGGCAACACCTGGAATGAGGGGGCAGCCCATAGGGTCAGATAGGGCAGAGGTCACAGAGAGAGAAGAGGCTGGACCTCCCGACCCCCAGTGGCCCTGCCTTCAGTGGCAGCACCTCACCTGAGCGGTCCCCTGGCTTAAGTCATTGGCAATCAGGTGTGGCTTTGGCAGGAGAGGATGAGACAAACATGGGAGTAAGTGGGTTCAGACATGGGAGTGTGGTAGGGACGGCTTTGTTTTAAGAAAGGGAGAGGCCGAGGTTCTTTCTCCAGGGGAAGAAGCTGGTGGGCAAAGGAGAGAGGAAGGGTGAGGTGAATGAGGGTTGGGTAGAGATCCCTGAGCATGTGGGTAGGTGTGCAAGGAGGGGTTTTGGCCATTGACTTGGGACACACACTGGGTCTCCCCACCCCCCATCCACTACTCTGGGTCCACGATTGAGGGTGTGTGGGCTCAGAAATATGACACTGCCTGACCCTGGCACTGACTGCGGAGTGGGGAGTCTAGAGGAGAGCCCTGCAGCCACACCTGGGTTATCTGTGGGCAAACAAGATGTGCCTGCCTGTCTTCTCGGGAGGTTCCGCACTGGCTTGGAAGATCTTTCCAAAAAGGGTCCCTCCATGAGATGTCCTTGAATAAGCGTGCAGCCTCTAAGGTGGCCTGCTGGAAGGGACACCATGTGTTTAAATGCCTAAGCCCAATAATGTTACGGCTTTATAAACTGGAGGCAAGTCCACTGTGGGTCAGGAGATCTCAGCCTCCTCTCTTTCCATGACCTTTGGCAAGTCACTACCCTTCTCAGAACTTCATTTTCCTGTTCTTTAAAATGGGCAGATGAGAGTACATTGGCAATGGCTAATTGAAGTGACTCACGTTCATGAGGGAAATGACCTTTGGAGGTGCTCTGACTTTCCCCCTTTAGTCAAGTCATGAATTCTGCCAGTCTGAGTGTCTGAACGAGCCAACGCGCAGTGTGCCTTCATGTCCAGATATTTAGTAGGCACTCTCGTTAAATGCTTAAATGGACAAGTGAATGCATACCTTCCTCCAAAGCTGGCGCCTAAGCCTACCCACCTGGGAGAGCTGGTTTGGGCTTCTTCCTTTTTCTCCCCTTCCTCCTCAGGGAGGGTGAAGGTCAGGGCCTCTACTGGAACTGGAAAACGACTGTCTAATACCCATGGTCCCTGACCCCAGGCCCTCTGGGACAGGCTCTGTGCCACTGCTGGGGGGAGATGCCAGGATTCCGGATCCCCTGGCTGAGATACTCACCAACTGCTAGCCTTGGGTGAGGTTCCTGGTATCTTGGAGCCTCAGTTATCCTCATCTATAAGATGGGATTGACATCATTCCTGTCAGGACTTCTGGCAGACTCTGAAGAGACGGGAAGAAAGTTGAAAGATTTCGAGGTGCTGTGTAAACTTAGGGGAAGGGGAAACAGGACAATAAAAAGCAAATTAATATCTCTGTCATCCAAATAGGGAAATTCCTTTGGACCGAAGTACAATGACACCCTTCTTTTCTGTCACTGTTATCAGACCTTTGCTGATCCATCCTAAGAGAACAAGGCCATGGGGGTTGTTGACATGTCCCAGGCCCCGCCTCCACCCACACAGGTGGAATTTTCCACTTCGTTCCTTTTGCAAATATTAATCAAGGCTCTGCCCGTTAACAGTGGACTCATTGTCTCGTGAAGAGCAAGCTGTTTCTGGCACATACTGGCTGCCTTCCAGGGCCCCAGCGGCCTGCCCAAGCTGGGAGAGGGGGCCATTGGGCACCCGGGACTCCCCCGGCCCATGTTCTACTTCAGCTGATTGAGCTTCACAGAGTCAACAGTAATGCCGGCTTTGAGCCAGGGACCCTGAAGCCACTGAGGGTTCGCACCCACTGTTCCCAGCAGGGCCACACCACTCAAACATTTTCTTTGCTCCAGTGAGGAGGGGCTGGCCCAGGAAAGCACACAGGCACAGGCCACGGGGTTAACTCCACCTTAATACTCCTCTTCCTGCAGAAACCTCGTGAAGTCACAGCCCAGGTGTACTTGCCTTGATTTTCACATGTTGCCACATTGGGGTCTCAAAGAAAGTCCAGAATGCAGAGGAGGCAGGCACTGTACTTTCAAAGCCCCATCTGTATATGGGGTAATGAAGCTGGTCACATAGGACCGTAGGGAGGATTACTGGAAACTTCCGTGGGTGGAGCAAGGAGCAACACGTAAGGCGCACCTAGCAGGGCTGCTGATTTATTTTTTGATCAATGATATTTTAAGTAATCTTTTGTTTGTAATATTGTTGTTCGTCATAGTTGTCCCCTCCCTGTCCACACTTTATGGAGGAGGAAATGGGATGAGTGAGGCTATGCAGCTGTAGAGTGAGGTGGGACCCAGGCCATGGTGTGAACTTGATAAAATCGCCATGTGCTTTTGGCTTTGTACTTTTCATTCTTTGAAGTGTGTTTTTGGCTCTTATTTTCTTTTGCTTCCCTAACAAACCTACTAAATGGATGGCTCTGTTCCCATTTTATAGATGAGCAACCTGAGGCCCAGAGTTGCTAACCCATGAGTGGTGGCAGTTAGGACTGGAACCCAAGGATCTTGACCACCAGCTCCTTTCACTTTTTTGTTTAAGTCATGAAACTTGAACATGGAACCCTAGTATATAAAACATATGCAGGTGACGTTGCTTATTAGTGTGAATTTGTAAGTTCACATTTGTGATGTTTTTTTCTTTGCATATCATAATGAGAACAGTGACACTATTTTCCTGAGCACACTGGTGAAACCAGGGGCCACAGGTGCTGGTTGGCGTCTTACACTAGCCCCAATGCCTGATTAATTCCTGTGATAGAGTAATTGGTAACTGACACAAGGACGCAGTGGGAGCTTTTAAAGCTGCTCACCGTGCAGTCTTAGGACCCTCCACAGTTAAACCCATCCAGAAGTTTGAAAAGTAAGCAGTGGTGGTCACGTGCGTGAAAGCTGGCTGACTAATATATTCCACTTGGTCAGCGGTTTATAAACGGAAGTGTGTGCACTACCCACTAGGCTGCTCTGGGATGTGATCTGGTGGCACTGCCACACCATGGCTGGCTATGGCACCTAGACGGGCTGGGCACTCAGCACCTCCTGGGCCTTGCTGGCCTTTGGTGAAGTGTGGCTCCGATCCTGTGGTGGCACGCAAATGAACATGGATTAAAATCTAGCAGGCTTGAGTATTGTGGCTCTCTAGTCAGTGCTGCATTTATAGCAAGTGCCAGAGTCAGCTCCGCCGATGATGGGAAGGGAGGCTTTGTCCTGGGGTCTTTGGCAGGACACCTAAGTGGCTGGGTTGGGGTTTCCAGGGGATGAACATCCGGTCCATAACAGTGCTCCTCGAATTTTTTGTGGGGAACGTCCAGTCATTTGTTTGGTTTCAAGTTCAGTTGAAATTTGTCAAATTTCAATCTCTCATAGGCCAATTTAAAAATACACTAAAAGTTATTATAATAAAAACGTACATACATTTAGACAATGGAGTATTACTCGCTATAAAGAAGAATGAAATCTTACCATTTGCAATGATATGGATGGACCTAGAGAACATTACGCTAAGTGAAATAAGTCAGTCAGAGAAAGAGAAACACCATAGGATCTCACTGATATGTGGAATCTAAAGAACCGAATAAGTGAGCAAAGTAAACAAAAGCAGTCTCAGAGATACAGAGGAAAAAGTGATGGGTGCTAGATGGGAGGGGGATGGGGATGAGGGAGAAAGGGAGGGGATGAGAAAGCACCACTTGGTAACTACAGCATTGCCCTGGGGATATGAAAGACAGTGTGGGCAATACAATCAATTATGTTATAAACTTTGTAGGGTGTCAGATGGGCACATGTCTTATCAGGGAGACCACTTAATGGACTTAGTGATCACTGCAATGTACACCGGAAGCAGAAGCTCAATAATATTGTATGTCAACTATAATTTAATATACGTATAGTCACAGGATGTGGAGCACAGCATAGGGAATAGAGGCAATGGAATTGTAATAGAGATATATGATGTCAGAGGGGCAATAGATTGGGGGAGGGGGGTTATCACTTTGCGAGGGGTGAGATGTCTAACTAGTACATTGCTTTGTACACCTGAAACTAATTTTTAAAAACAAAGTATGTACAGAAAATTTAAGCCCATTGTCGTAATATGAGACTGAGGAGACAAAGTCAGTGTGTCAAGCTGCCACAAAAGTTTCTAAATTCTAACTTTCGATTCTGTACTTATCTTTCACAGACAATTGAAAATAGTGAGTAGGCTGACACTGGCCGCAGACTACTCCAAATCCTGTCACATCGGGGGTAAGGTGGGTGTTTTTCAATTGAGATTATGAAAACTGGGTAAAAGTGTACTTGAAAGAGGAAGCTGGTTTCAAGCATTTGCAGAACACCCCAAACTTCTGTGGAATTGTTTGAAATCCCTCAATCTATATCTGGCTCACTGCCTAGGAGGTCCTCCCGCCCTAGTTTCTTTCTCTCACTTTTTATAGGGATATTTGAGATTTAAAATAAAACAAAGAGGGAAAAAAAGCAAATCCTTTTTGTTACGGAACACTTGAAACAAGTACAAAATTAGCCAGAAGAAATTATTGAACTCCATATACCCATCACTTCATGGATGATCCTGTGTCAGCCCTCCTAATCTCCTAATCCTTGGGGTTATTTTAAACCAAATTCCAAATATCCTCTTTTTCAATGTCAGCTTGTTCAGTATGTATTTCTGAAAGAGGCGTTTTAAACCTTTGTCACACCTGACAAACAAGCAATGATTTCTTAACATCCTCAAATATCCGGTCAGTGTTCGAATTCCCAGGATCTAAATAAGACCCATACATTATTCTCTCGTAATCTATGGATCTTCCTCCATCTCTGTCTTCTTTTTTTTTTTTTTTTTTTCACTTGAATTTGTTGTTGAAGAAATGAAGAAATGCATGGCATTTCCCTTAGCCTGGATTCTGTTGGTGGGGTCCCTTGGCATTCTTTCACGTGTTCCTCTGACCTTTGAATTTCCTCTGAATCGGTGGGTGGATCAAGAAGTGTGAGCAAATCCAAGTTTGCATTTTTTTGGCAAGGATATTTCCTAGGCATTCTCCCATGCAGACTTGTCTCAACTTGAAGGAGAACTTGTTTGTTTTGTTAATGGTCTCCGGTGTATGAGACTACTTTGGCGAGGCCCAAGCTGGTTCTGGGCTCCCCTTCGTTCTGAGAGCAGATTGTGGAGAGGAGGTAGCCTGGGAAGGGGTTGTGGTATGAGGGACACAGGGAGGACGCCAGTGGAAGGGTCCCAGCAAGCGATGATGGAGCCTGATCCACGGTGTCCACGGGTGGACGAAACTCGGCAGATTCAGCACTTCCAGCCCCAGCGCTTCTAAGAGAAGTCATTGCCCCTCTTTGCAGCGGTTTCCATGTCTGTTTCCTCTCCTGAAGTGAACAAGGTATTTTTACATGCTAGTCACATAACAAGCATTTCCTGAGTGCCTGCTGTGGGCCTGGCTCTGGGAGCTGTGTGTCCCCCACCTCACTGCTGACTGTAAGTAAACAAACATGATCGCAGATCTGTGGACAGGCCCTGCCAGGTGGAAATTTTGGTAACTCGCGGCCACTAGGCTTCTGGTGATCTCTGAGCCCCACACTGGCCTGGCCCATGGAGGACCTTCAGCAGCCCTGGAGAGGAAAGAGCAATGGCTTTCTTGTCTTGCATCATTACTACTTAAGAGCCAAGGCACCAGGGTCTTTTGCGCCCTCCTCCCTCCTCTGGCTTCAGCTCTGACTTACCAGCACTCACTTCCAGGAGGTGCTGCCCATGTCCCCACTTTCATCTGGGGTCGTCTCTGGTCCAGGAGCCCTCTCACTCAGGTACAGTGCAGCTCAAAGTGCAGGGGAGTTGATGTCTGGAGGGTCACCCCTCTTCCTCAAGGGCCAGTCCAACACACTCCTGTCCACCCTCCACCCCTAGTCCATCAGGTGACTGATTCTGGGAGGGCCCCTTGGGGAATTGAGTACCCCCAGCAGTGACCTTGACATTGTACCCTGTCTCCTCAACACACCTGGTGTGAGCGAACACCGCCCCAATCAGATTGAATCAGACATGTCTGCAGGAAAAGAAATGGAGGCAAGCCAGAGAAGCTGTCCCCCAGGGGTCTTGTACCCAGGCCCCCTCCTCCAGGGTGTTAGGACACTAGCTTTTCCCGCTTTATGGTGCTTTTGGTGAAATCAGCAACATGGAGATTTCAGAAAGCGGGGAGACCAGCTGGGGCGTGGGGGCTGTGTACAGAGGACAGACCCCTAACACACAGGGCACAAGGTCCCATATTCAGAGGCCAGTGCCCACGCATTACCAATAGGAAACCCCTGGCCGGCTTACACAGCAAGTCCCAGGAGGGCTGGGGATGAAAGCCCAGCCTCTGGTGCAGTGTCAGGCTTAGGGGCGCCCGCCTTGGGGCTTTCTTGGCAGCTGGAGGCGTGTCCTGACCGCCTTTGCCCTGCCCGATGTCCCATCCTCAGCTACTGTACCAGCAAAGTCCAGGGACAAGTGGGCTTTGCCCAAGCCGCCCGGAGTGGTCTCTGAAGCAGCAAATGATTAGCTTTTTCGAGAGCGGAGAATAGAATTCCTGATTCATTTGTTTGTTGTGCACCAACATGTGGGAGATGAGATTCCTAGGAAGAGAAACTTGACTTTTTAAGAAAATGCCTTTTTTCTAAAATTTTAAAAAAACTGAGCTACAACATACATCAAGTGTACAAAAGGTAAATTTTGATCTGTATATATACCCAGGTGACCGACCACCACCAAGTGAGGATCCAGAATGTTCCCTGTACCCCTCATCTGTGGTGCCTCTGTCCACCCTGGCACAGACGTGAGTTCAGTTTCTGCACCTCAGGCTGACGAGGTGTGGGACCACGTGCAGGCTCATCAGCCCATCCGCCAGCATCATAGAGCGCCAGCCTTGGGCCAGGCTCAGCAGTTGGGGGCCAGGCCACAGAGCCTTCAGCGGTGGGGGATGAGTCTTTGACAGCTCATGTCACTCTTAGTTTGTTGAGGTCCCAGTAAGTGGTCCAAAGGGAAGTCCCAGGATGGATGTGGCCAGTGGCCAAGGAAGATTCCCCAGAGGAAATGACAGCTGAACAGGGCCTGAGAGAAGGTGAGGAATGACCCAGGTGGAAGGAGGTGGGGACCTGTACCTAGAAGAAGGAGTAGCACATGCAAAGCCTTGGGGAGGAAGGGAAGGCGGTCTGTGTGCCTGGAAATCAGAGGCTCATGAGGGGGTGAGAGGTGATGGCTGGGGCAGAGGGCAGGCTAGGAGGGGCTCTTGGGACAAGAGCTGGGTGGAAGCTCATCTTGGGGAGAGTGGGTGGCCTAGATTGGAGGGAGCAGTGCGGTTCCTGTGGGAGGAGGAGGCAGCTGCCCAGGGTTATTCACTGGACATCACCACCCATCCAGTCTCATCTCTGACCTAGTCCCTCCCCACCCTGGGCCACTACAGGGCTGGGCCATTCGAGTCTTGTGCCATTGAGAAGGCTTTGCCAGGCTGTCAGGAAGCAGCCAAACCTTCACCACCTTCTCGGCTTCCGGCCCTAGTGTGGTCACATGGTGTCTTGCACCCTTTTCACGTGCTGACCATGACTTTGGCTCCCACGACGTGGCTTTGTTGATCAGGCCTGTGGTGGGGTGGGTCCTGGCCTCTGACTTAAATGAGTCAGGGGCTCCTCCTCTCAGGTTTATTTTCCTTTCTGTGACGTGGGGCCGATGGTGATGGCAATGATGATGATGAAGGTTAAAGGCAGGTGACCTGCCCCAAATCCTCCATTTGAGAACAACCCCCAGAGACCTCCAAACAGGCCAGGATGGCTGTGGCCCCCACCACACTTTCTGCAGTTCTCTTTCAGGATTATCGTCATCACCCTGACCAGTGGGCACAAAGACAGGTGTGAAAGCCAGGTATCTCTGGGGATAGCACCGGCCTCAGGGCACCAAGGGCCTCAGTGCTCATGAGTAGCTGGACTTTGTGTCTGGGTCTCCTAAGAGGTTCCTTTTTGTGGATGGTCCCATTTTTTACTGCACCATCCCCTATTGGTGGACAGTTTGTTTTTTGTCATTATTTGCCATCATAAACAACTCAGGACAGACCTGTTGTGCTTGTTTTTTCACAGTTGTGTAGAGCTCTCTGTTGGTTAAATTCCTAGAACTGGGATTACTGAGACAAAGCGCTGCCCCTTTAAAATCCTGATGTATCCATTACCTTCTGGAAAGGTTCACATATTCCTCAGCTGTGCCCAAAGCAGAATCACTGTGTGTCACTGGCGTGGCCCCAGCGGAGCTTCTCAAAGGCAGAAGCCCGTCTCTGCCTCCTTTTACCTGCGGGCCTAGCTGAGACTGCTCGATCCCTCTCCAGAGTTCTGTCATCTCTTCTTGGGTGACCAGCAAAAGCCAGGACTTCAGTGGCCCAAAGGATCTGACCCTAGCCCAGTACACTGCACTGGCCAAAAGCTGCAAAGGAAACACATGCACACACACCGATACATGTGTGTACATGCACACACACACACACACACACACACACACACACGTGCATGCCAAGAAATTGCAAAAAACCTTGTTCAAAGGGTTGTTTCAGAAAGTTTTGTCAGTTCTCCAGCTGGAGACAGACTATGTGCCAAGTACAGGTACTCCTGAAATGGGTTAGCGTTTTATTCTGGTCACAATTCTTCTGCAATGTGAGTCAACCAGAATTATCAAACTTGTTGTACACTTGGTCACAAGCTCAGAATTACATGGAAATCTGTCTTGTCATACGAGAAATTTTGACCCTGAGCTTTGGTAAATTTTTCTATATAAACCTTCACCTAATGATTTTTAGAATTTTAAATGGGAATTATTAGCTTCTACAAAGTACTATGGTGATGAAAGTCACTGGAAATATCCAGTAGGGGGTGGCGGCCCCTACATTTGTTACCCCTCACTTAAGGTCATCCCTGCACTTGGCCCATCTGCTGTGTCCATCATTGGAACTGAGGGTGGTGGCCTTTCATTGACCAAAGCTTTAAAAGCCTTACTTCCCGGACAGAAGTGCCACAGGGACCACTTGCCCAGCTCCGAGCTGACCTGTTGTACAATGGAAGCTGCCAGATGGAAGGTGTGGTTGGGTGAAGCTGTGGCCCAGGAAGACGTGTGGCATGAGGGTCTTCTCCCCTTGACTGGGAGGCAGGGCAGGTGGAAGTCTCTTCTCTCCCATGCATGGTGATTGATTGAGTCTCTTCCTCACCTTCTCAGGCCAAGGTTGGTCCCAGGAAATGGGGTGCGTCAGGGGTACGGACACCCAGAGTCAAAACCAAGCCTTGGATGCCTCCCTACCCACTTCAGCCCTTACCTATGATAGGACTCCCCTTTCCAAGTCATTCCCCCTCCCTGTCCCTTCTACCCTCTCCCTTCCTCTTCTTCCCTCTCCCATGAACACACACTGCTATCCTGTCTTTCTCGGGTCCCATACCTCTCACCCCCACCCCTCACGTTCCACATTGCTAATGCCAAGGAACTCCTTCCCCGCCAGGCAGCCCAGAGGAGTGGAAAGGGCAGCTTCCCTGTGATCACTCCCCACTCTTTCCCTGGTCAGTCAGCCTGTCCACCCACTGAGTGTGGGGGCCTGAGGGGGCACTGTGCTAGGGGTTAAGGGGTCGATGCCCCCAAGGAGTTCCCTTTGGGTAGCAGGCCCCGCCCTCTTTAGCCCCACCCTCCCCTTATTGCCATCTCACAAAGTGAGTGTCTCTAGATCCTACCACTTTCCGACAGTAGGAGCCTAGTGAGCTAGGACCCTGAGTGACTCATCGGCTCCCTGCGGCCCAAGGCCTGGCTTCTGAGGGCAGGCAGCTCCCTCCGATGGGTCTCAAGAAGAAGGAAATGTTGCTCTGAGGCTGGAGCTTCCCCTGAGCCTGGCACCAAGACTGCTGCAAGGAGAAGAAGAAATCCCACCGCACCCACCGCCATGGTGTGGGGTGGAGAGCTGGGTCACGTGCACCCCCGAGAAAGGGAAGTGAGAGTGGCTAGTGCTCCTGTCTCCATTACTCAGCAAACCCTGGGCTGAGGATTCTTGGGGCAGGGTGGGGGGATGGCAGAGGCACCTGAGGAAGTTTCTTCTCTCCAGGGCTGGGAGCCAGGCAGAAATGCCCCAACTTAGTCCACCCCTACCCAGCCCCACCTCTGCCCAGGGTCCAGGGAGATTTGTGCCTAGTTCAGACCAGACCCAGTCCTTTGAGAACAATTAAGGGTCTCCTCCACGTTGGGGCATACCGGCGAGGGGTATTGGAGGAAGAGCTATGACAAGAGGTGGGGTTTGGGGATGACTGGGGCCGAGGAGAGGAACTGACCTGGCGCCACCCCATGACGAAGGGGTCTGTCTTTACTCTCCACAGTAGGCTCAGTGCCTCCTGCTGAAGCTGGCCATGTTGCTTCCCAATCCTGTTGACTTGAATTACCACCAATTATTTCAGACCCTTCATAAAACTAGACAACAAGCATACATGTGTTTGTCACCTAGAGTAAGAATTAAAACATGGCAGGTGCAAGTGAAAATACGTGGGTATACCTCCCTGCTCGGAGGTGACTGCTATTTGGAATTTCTTTATACTTTTCTCACTCATAGTATTGAATCACTTAACAATACCCAAAATTGTATTGTATACGATGGGGGTTTTTGCAGGTTTTTTTTTTATTGTGGTAAAATATAAAAACGTAAAATTTACCATCGTAACCACTTTTAAGTGTACAATTCAGTGACGTTAAATACATTCACAGTGTGGTGCAAGCATCACCATTATCCATTTCCAAACTTTTTCATCACCCCAAGCGGAAGTTCTGTACCCATTAAACAGTTAACTCCCCATTCCCTCCCCCCCAGCCCCGGCCCCTGGTAACCTCTAATCTGCTTTGTCTCTGAATTCATCTCGGATAGGTGGAATCACACAGTTGTCCTTTTGTGATTGGCTTATTTCACTTAGCATAGTGTTTTCAAGGTTCACCCATGTGGTAGCACACGTTAGAATTTTATTCCTTTTTCAGGCTAAATCATATTCCATTGTAGCATCTGTTGATGGACATTTGCATTGTTTCTGCCTTCTATTGTGAATAATGCTGATAAAAATGTTGATGTATAGGTATTTGTTTGAATCCCTGCTTTCAGTTCTTTTGGGTGTATACCTAGGAGTGGAAGCTCTGGATCACGTGGTAATTCTATGTTTAACTTTTTGAGGAGCCACCATACTGTTCACCACAGTGACTGCGCCATTTTACATTCCCGTCAACAGTGCACAAGGGTTCCACTTTCTCCACTTCCTTGTCAACACTTGTTATTTTCCTTTATTTTTTAAATTATAGCCATCTTATTGGGTGTGAGACCATATCTCATTGTGGTTGTAATTTGTATTAGTGATGTTGAGCTTCTTTTCGTATGCTTATTGACCCATTGTATATCTTTGGAGAAATGTCTATTCCAGTCCTTTGATCATTTTCTGTGTTGGGTTGTTTGCTTTCTGTTATAGTTGAGTAGTAGGAATTCTTTATATAGCCTAGATATTAATCTCTTATCAGATATATGATTTACAAATATTTTCTCCCATTCTTTGGGTTGTCATTTCACTCCTTTGACCAGGTCCTTTGATGCACAAAAGTTTTTATTTTGATAATGTCTAATTTATCTGTTTTTTCTTTCGTTGCCTCTGCTTTTGGTATTCATTCAAGAAATTATCACCAAATTTAATGTCATGAAGATTTTCCCCTACTTTTTTCATCTAAAGGTTTTGTAATGTTAATTCTTACCTTTAGATCTTTGATCTGTTTTAATTTTTGTATTGCATAAAGTAAGGGTCCAAGTTTATGCTTTGCACATAGATATTCAGTTTTCCCAGCACCATTTGCTTAGAAGATTATCTTTTCTCTTAAATAGTCTTGGCAATCTTGTCAAAAACCCATGAACCATCTATGCAAGGGCTTATTTCTGGGTTCTCTATTTCGTTGGTCCATATGTCTGTCCTTAGGCCACCACCATGCTTTGTTGATTACTGTAGCTTTGTAGTAAGTTTTGAAATCAGAAAGTTGAGTTCTCCAACTTTGTTCTTTTCCAAGATTGTTTTGGCTATTTAGGGTCCCTTGAGAGTCCATATGAATTTTAGGATGAGTTTCTCTATTTCTGCAAAAAAACAAATAAACAAACAGAAAAAACACTGTTACAATTATGTTAGGGATTACTACATTGAATCTGCAGATTGCTTTGGGTAGTATGGTTATTTTAACAATATTAAGTCTTCCAATCTATGAATGCAGGATGATTTTCCATTTCTTTATGTCTTCTTTAATTTCTTTCAGTGATGTTTTATAGTTTTCAGTGTCAAGACTTTCAACTGCTGGGTTAAATGTATTTCTAAGTATTTTATTCTTTTGATGCTCGTGTAATTGATATTGTGTTGTTTGTAGTTGCCCCACAAAGGGTGGGATCAATCCCACCATCACCCAAAATATATTTGAATGTTGAGACTGATGACACCCCACACATACTAAGAGACTATGAAGAGGTGTATTACTCACATTATGGTGCTTTCTGGGAAAAACAGGACAGGTACTCAAGCTGGTCCAAGATAGCTTGAATGAATGAAGGGAGAGGCTGGTGGCTCTGATTTTTATTATTGTTAGGTAGTGGGAACAAGGTAGTGGGAACAAATCCACATATGGATTGGATTTGCATGATTCAAACTTCCCCACTGACAGCAAGGGCAAGAAGCCAGGGCTTTCTTTTTGACTTGTCCAGATATGGGGCAAGTGGTAGGAGAATGGGGTTTGAATGCTGTCAGTGGTCAAACATCAAAAATGAACTCAGACTCTTTATTACATTCATTTACATTTAAATTTTCAGTTGTTCATTAATAGTGTATAAAAATACAATTGACTTTTGTGTTTAACTTGTAGGCTATGATCTTGCTAAATTCACTTACTAATTCCAGTAGGTTTTTTTGTAAATTTTTTGGCAATTTCTATGTAGATGATCATGTTGTCTGCAAATAAGGGTATATATAGTTCTTTCTTTCTGATCTGTATGCCTTTTACTTTTTACTTTTATTTTAACTAATTAATTAATTAACCTTAAATTCCTGGTTAGAACCTTTATACAATGTTGAATAAAAGCGGTGAGAGGGAACATCCTTGTCTTGTTCCTGATCTCAGGGAGAAAGCTTTCACTGTTTCACCATATACTACAAAGTTAGTTGTAGGTATTTCATAGGTGAAGTTTATCAGGAAGTTTTCTTCCATTCCATAAGTACACAGAGATTTTATGGATTTTGAATATTGCCAAATGATTTCTGTGTTAAGATGATCATATGGTTTTTCTTTTTTGGTTTGTGAATATAATGAAATACATTGATTGATTTTCAAATGTAGAACCAACCTTGCATTCCTGGGATAAACTCTAGTTGGTTAATGATGTATGCTTTTTGTTATGTGGCTGGATTTGATCTGTTAAAATTTTGTTAAAGATTTTTGCATCTGTGTTCATGGTGGGTATATATATGTCTATAGTTTACTTTTCTTGCAATATCTTTGTCTGATTTGGGTAATAGGATAATGCTGGGTTTATAAAATGAGTTTGGGAGTGTTCTCTACTCCTCTGTTTTCTATAGAATTGTTATTCTTCAATGCAGATTGGTGAAGCCACTATGGAGGCAGTGTGGAGAGGGTCCTCAAAAACTTAAGAATAGAATTACCACATGACCCAGCAATCCCTCTCCTGGGTATCTACCCAAAAAAAATCTGAAAACATTTATCCGTAAAGATATATGAGATCCAATGTTCATTGCAGCTTTATTTACGGTGGCCAAATCATGGAAACAACCAGAGTATCCTTCAATACTGGATAAAGTATCCTTCAATGATTGGATAAAGACGATATGGTATACATACACAATGGAATACTATTCTGCCATAAGAAAAGATGAAATAGTACTATTTGCAACAACATGGAGATTATTATGCTCAGCGAAATAAATCAGACAGAAAAAGTAGAGAACCATATAATTTCACTGGTATGTGGTATATAAAACTGAAAACTACAAAAGAACAAGACAAACAAATGAAGAAACAAAAACTCATAGACACAGACAATAGTTTAGTGGTTACCAGAGGGTAAGGGGAGAGGAGGGTGGTAGATGAGGGTAAAGAGGATCAAATATATGGTGATGGATGGAGAACTGACTCTGGGTGGTGAACACACAATGTGATATGTAGGTGATGTATTACATAATTGTACACCTGAAACCTATGTAACTTTACTAACAATTGTCACCCCAATAAACTTTAATATAAAAACACAAAAAACAAAACAAAACAAAAAAAGAATTGTTATTATTCCATCTTGAATGTTTGTTAGATTTTACCAATGAAGTCTAGAGTTTTCTTTGTGGAAAGAATTTAAATTATAATTGTATACACACACACCACACACACACACACACACACACACACAGCTACTTAGGTTATATAGTTCTTGAGTGAGCTTTGATAATCTATCTTTCAAGAAATGTATCCATATTATCTTAATTGTCCAACTTACTGGGGTAAAGTTGTCATAATATTTTTATATTGTCCTTTTATTGTTTATATAATATAGAATGATATCCCCTCTATCATTGCCGATGTTGGTAATTTGTGTTATCTCACTTCTTCTCTTTGGGTAGAGGTTTATGAATTTTATTAATTTTTTTAAAGAACTACATTTTGGTTTTATTAATTTTTTTCTATTTTTAAATTTACTTTCAATTTTATTGATTTTTTTTTAAGCATTCTCTTCCCATTGCCTCTTTTTAATTAAATTTGTTGGGATGCCATTGGTTAATAAAATTATATCGGTTCCAAGTGTATAATTCTATAGTACATCATCTGTATATTCCTATATGGTGCATTGTGGTTCACCACCTGTGAAATCTCCTTCCATCACTATATATGAGAATTTGACCCTCTTTAATATCTTTTACCTTCTTCCTCCCCCCTTATCCTCCGGTAATCATTAAACTGTTGTCTGTGTCTATGAGTTTTTGTTTGTTTGTGTTGTTCATTTGTTGCTTTCAGTTTTAAATCCCACATATGAATGAAATCATGGTTTTCAACTATTTCTGACTTATTTTGCTTAACATGATAATCTCAAGATGCATCCATGTTGTCACATTGCATCATTGTTCACGATGGCCAAGACATGCAATTTTATTGATTTCTGTGGCAATATTCATTTTTTTCTGATTACTATGGGGATTAATTTTCTTTTTTTTTTTTGAATTTTTAAAGGTGAAAGTATATATCAATTTGAGATCTGCCTTTTCTACTATAAGCATTTTAATGCTTTATATTTCTCTCAAAGCACTGCTTCACCTGCATCCCAACATTTTGGTCTGTTGTGGTTTCATTTTCATTCAGTTCAAAAATTTGTTAATTTCTCTGGTGATTTATTCTTTGATGCATGGATTATTTAGAGGGGTGTTGTTTAACTTTTTAACATTCAGGAATTTTTCATATATATTTTTATTCATTTCTAAATCAATTTTTGGTGGTCAGAGAACACACTTTGTTTCATTGCAATCCTTTTAAATTTGTTCAGATATTTATTATGGCCCTGGATAAAGTCTATTTGCATTTGCAAAGATTATGTGCATTTGCAAAGAATATGTATTCTGCTGTTGTTTTGGTGTTCAATAATAAGTATTAATTAGGTCAAGTTAGTTCATAATTTGTCCAGGTCTTCTATATTCTTACTTATTTTTTTGTCTAGATGTTTTATCTATGATTGAAAGGAGAGTGTTGAAGTTTCCAAGTGCAATTATGTATTTATTCATTTCTCCTTTTAGTTCTGTCTGATTTTTGCTTCATGATTTTGGAGCTCTATTAGGCACATGCACATTTAGAATTGTTTTGTCTTATGATAAATTGACCCCTTTATCATATTGAAATGTCTTCTAAACTTTGTAATATATTTTGTACTGAAGTCTAGAGTTTATATTGTCATTCTCTTATTTATTTAGTGATTATGTGATGGATCTTTTTTCCATTTTCTTATTTATTACCTATGTGAATCTGGCTTTTTTATCCCATCTGACCATTTCTGCATTTTAATTGGAGTATTTAGACTATTTACACTTAATGCAGTTATTGATATGGTTGGATTTAAATCTACCACGTTGTTCTTTGCCCATTTCCTTTTAATCTTTCTACCTCTTTTGATTATATTATTTTTCTCCACTATTGACTTATTAGCTGACATCCTTTGTTTTATTTAAAATTTTTAGTGGTTGTGCTAGGGTTTACAATAAAAATCTTTAATTTATCACAGCATACATTCAAATACTATTATACCATTTAATGTATGGTATAAAATCCTTATAAAAAGCATACTTCTATTTCTCCCCGTCCCATCATTTGTGCTGTTGTTTTTATGTACAATTTGATGCTACATGTATTATGAACCCTATTTCACTACTTTTGCTTTAGACAGTCAATTATATTCTAAAGAGATTACAAATAAGGGGAAAATGTATCATATTTACCCCAAAATGTATCATATGGTAGGATGACCAATGCCCCCACCCCATGATATCCAGGTCCTAACCCTAGAGCCGATAAATATGATTCCTTATATGGCAAAAGAGACTTTGCAGATGCGATTAAGAATCTTGAGAGGGAGAGATTATCCTGGATTATCCAGGTGGTCCCAGTGACATCAGTGTCCTGATAAGAGGGAGATACTACTACAGAAGTAGATGTGATGACAGGAGCAAGCAAGAAGTTGGAGGGATATAAGGAAAGGGGTACTAGCCAAGTAATGCAGATGACCCCCAGAATCTAGAAAAGGCAAGGAAATGGCTGGTAGGAACCAGCCTTGCCGACATCTTGAGTTTAGCCCTGTGAAACTGATTTCAGACTTCTGGCCTCCAGAACTGTAAGAGGATAAATTTGCGTTGTTTTAAGCCACCAAGTTTACGGTATTTTGTTACAGCAGCCATAAGAAACTAATAAAGCCACAATTTTTACCATTTTCAAGTTCTTCATTTCTTCGTATAGATTGAAATTTCCATCTGATAATATACTCCTTTTGTGTTAAGAACTTCTTTTAAAATAACTTCTTTTAAGATCCATTTGCAATAAATTCTCTCAGCTTTTGTTTCTTTGAAGATGTCTTTATTTCTCCTTCATAGTTGAGTACAGAGTTCTAAGTTTACTGTTTTTTGTTTTATTCCCCTTACAGTATTTTAAAGTTGTCACTCCGTTATCTTCGGGACTGCATGTTTTCTGATAAAAAGTTTGCTGTCACTCTTATGCTTAATCCTCTATACATAATGTTTCATTTTTTGGCTGGCTGCCTTGATGATTTTCTCATGGGAATTAAGCAATTTGAGCATAGTGTACCTAGATGTTTTTTCTTTGTATTAATCCTGCTTGGGATGCTCTGAGCTTCTTGAATCTGTAATGTTTTGTCTTACATTGAGTTTAGAAAAGTCTCGGCAATTATCTCTTCAAATATCTTTTCTCTCTTGTTTGTTCTCTGTCCTTTTCTTCCTCTTTCCTCCTTCTCCCCCAGCAACTGTCTTGAATGGATGACTTGAATGGAGGAGAAATGAGTGCAAGCTTGGAAAGCCCTTACCTCCTTATGTCCAGCAGATAGACTCTGCCCAGCCTCCAACGTCATGCATAGATGTCACAGAGAAGCCTTTCTGAGGATTCCCCAAGTTTGGGGCAGGGCCTCAAACTGTGCCCACAATCCTGTGTCGGTCATAACACAGATCTTGCAGATTATAATTGTTTGTGCCTCTGTGCCCTCTTTTCAGGTCCCCAGGGCAGGACCATGCCAGCCAGGCCTGCCCCACACAGCCCTAGGCCAACAACTCGGTGAGCCTGCAGGGGTCCTTTGCTGCACCAGCTGGCTGCTCTAGCTCTGGGATGATTCTGCATACTGAGTTACAAAATTAAGTCCTCTTTCCCTGTTTTAGGAGAAGTAAATCATCACATGTCCTCTCCGTGAATGTGAGACGACTTGGGCTGGAAGTATGTGGTGCATCCTGCGAGGCTGGAGTCGAAGGCACGTGAGCCCATGGGGAGTCCTGGGGCAGGAGTGGCCCCCCGGCATGCGTGCTCTGGCCAGCGCGGCCTCCAGGAGTGGGGACGAGTACACTCATGTGGTGGTGGGTGCAGGCTCCGCGGGCTGTGTGCTGGCCAGACGGCTCACGGAGGACACTGATACACGTGTGCTGCTGCTGGAGGCCGGGCCGAAGGACACGTATGCAGGGAGCAAGAGGCTCCTGTGGAAGATCCACATGCCCGCGGCCCTTGTAGCCAACCTGTGCGACGACAGGTACAACTGGTACTACCACACGGAGCCGCAGGCAGGCCTGGACGGCCGTGTGCTGTACTGGCCGCGTGGCCGGGTGTGGGGAGGTTCCTCGTCCCTCAATGCCATGGTCTACATCCGCGGGCACGCCGAGGACTACAACCGCTGGCAGCGAGAAGGCGCCACAGGCTGGGATTACGAGCACTGCCTGCCCTACTTCCGCAAGGCGCAGCGCCACGAGCTGGGCGCCAGCAGGTACCGAGGCGGCGAAGGCCCGCTGCATGTGTCGCGGGGCAAGACCAACCACCCGCTGCACCAGGCCTTCCTGGAGGCAGCACAGCAGGCCGGCTATCCCCTCACCGAGGACATGAACGGCTACCAGCAAGAAGGCTTCGGCCTGATGGACATGACCATCCACGAAGGTAGCGTAAGGCCCCCAGCCCCCGATCCCTGGTTCTTCCTTTAAGAGAAACAATACCTACTCTGTCACAGCCCCATCCCTCCTGCTCCCGTCATGGTCCGTGAGTGTGGACAAAGTGAGGTTGGTAGGAGGTGGAGGGGATGTGCCATTGCAGCCCCTGCGGCCACAGAATACAAACCCCCGCCAGTGAGAAACGACTTGAAGATGAGGATGCCTTGGGCATTCTCGGGGCCTCTGGCTGTGGGTGTGGATAATGGGGAGTCAGTTCTCTGGCCAAACAGCCCAAAGGCTCCAGAGACTTACAGAAGGGGAATCTGAGGCACAGAACACCCAGGGGACCCCAGGTAGATGTAGATTGCACTTGGGCAGGGTCTTTTGGTCTCGGCCTTCCTTTGAAGGCAGAGCTTGCTTGGTCAGGGGAAGGACAGATGCCCTCTTTCTCCACCTTGTGGAGGTGCCAGGGGAAAGGGCAGGGGCTGTACCTGATCTCCTTGCTCTGTCCTGCAGGCAAGCGCTGGAGCACGGCCTGTGCATACCTGCACCCAGCACTGAACCGCTCCAACCTCAGGGCCGAGGCCCGGACATTCGTGAGCAGGGTGCTGTTTGAAGGCACCCGTGCAGTGGGCGTGGAGTACGTCAAGAATGGCCAGAGCCACAGGGTGAGCAGCCTGGGCAGCTCAGACGGCAGGAAGGGAGTGGGCAGTAGTCACACTCGTGTCCACCAGAACCGTGATGAGGAGCAGCTGGTGGCAATGGCATGAAAGATTATCCCCTGCAGGGCCTTGCAGGGGGTGAGGAAGTCCCCAGTCCAGCCACCTCCAAAGAGCCCGTGGTGCCCTGGCATGAGTGACCCCTGTGAGCCTTTGCCTGCCCCTCCACCTCAGAGCTGTCCCCAGTATCTTCCATATCTTTTCATAAGTTGATGGGTTTTAGGAGAGGCTTGAAAAACCACAACTGTGATCAGACTCCATATTTCTACACTATGCTGTTTTCCACTTAGCAGAGTGGCGGGATGGTTCTGCATCCCACACGAAGATCTAGCTCACTGCTTGCTTGACTGAAACCGCTCATTTGGGTGCCTGCTTTAATTCATCTCATTTAAGCTCTACAAACCTTTTTTTGAAGACCCTCATTACTGTCTTCTGGCCGTCGCAGAACATATCGGAGTAGGAGCCATGCTTTATTTACGATTGTAGCTGCACCTGTGAGAGGCTTTCCCATAGCGGCATCCTAAGCATTCTTTTCCTCGCCCTCGGGCATGGCACGGCTAAGGCCATGTTCTCAGAGTTCCGTCTGCCTTTGGGGAGGGAAGTGTGACGTGCATGGCCCTCTGCCTCTTCCAGGCTTATGCCAGCAAGGAGGTGATTCTGAGTGGAGGTGCCATCAACTCTCCGCAGCTGCTCATGCTGTCAGGTGTCGGCAATGCAGATGACCTCAAAAAGTTAGGCATCCCGCTGGTGTGCCACCTCCCAGGTGAGCTCCCTTCTCCACTGCTCCCAGAGGCTGTCTCTGCTAAATAAAAGGGTTTATTGTATTCTATTAGCATGAAGTGGGGAGGGGACAGGACTCAGTATTCCTCAGAACTGTCACATTCGTCCCGTGAGCCTGAAGGGCCCCCATCCCCCTCAGGACACTGCTTCCCACCAGGGACCCCGAGACTTCGTGTTTTCCTCCCTTTCCTGACCATTGTATCCCACCGAGAGGTGAGGCCCCTCTAGCAAGGAGCATCTGTCCATGAAGCGTGCTGGGCCAGGCTCGGGCAGGTCACGAGGGCAGGTCTGTGGTGAGAGGGATTCAGGCTTTTGTGTTTTCCATCCTCAGGACTCACCAGTTGCTCTGATGTTAAAGATGCCAACTCAGTGCTCCTGAGCATGCTTTTCATGTGAAGACAGTTCTCCAGGCCTGAAATTTATTTTATAAACTGTATTTGATGCCCGTCCTTCTTGCCCTCTCTTATAACCCAAGCTCCCAGGGGCCTGGGACATTTTGCATTGAGGCTTCATCACGAGAAGTCTGTGAAAGTTCTGGTCCATGGCAGTGACCTACCCAGCGTGCCCCTGAGCTTGGATGAGCTCAAACAGGGTCTGCACAGCATGACAGGGTTTCCTTCCCCAGGCTAGGGGTGAGGGTGCAACTGTAATGCCCATGTGGCTGTCAGCTTACTGACTGGTGCCTGCTACAGGCATGGGCCCTGCCCTCCTGGAGGGTACTGCTGAGCAGGAAAGCACCTGGACGGTTACAGGTACTGCAGTGAGTGACAAGCGCAGCATCTGAGAGGGTCAGACTTGGCAGCGAGTGCAAGAATGGTGGCCTTGGAAGTTGACCTGGGGAATGAGCAGGAGCTAGCCTGGCAGATAAGTGGATAGAAGTTTTCAAAACCAAGGCATTGTTGGGAGGCCAGCTAAGCCCCTCTTGGTAGTCATTTTTCCTAACCACTCCCTCCCATTTCAGGAGTTGGCCAGAACCTGCAAGACCACCTAGAGATATACATTCAACAGGCGTGCACCCGCCCCATCACCCTCCATTCAGCACAGAAGCCCTTGAGGAAGGTCCTGATTGGTCTGGAGTGGCTCTGGAAGTTTACAGGTGGGTGTGATCATCCATGACCTTGTTAAGAATGGTCTGTGGGCAGCACAGCTTTCTTCCTGAGCTGCCAAGCAGTGGCTCTGGTCCAAGATTGTTGGTTTGAAGCTGAGCTATGCCATTTACTTCAGCTCTTTGAGACTCAGCTTTCCCATCTGCAAAATGGGGATACACAGTTTCTGTCTGATGGGCTATGTGAGGACCAGATGCGATAGCACAAGGTGAGATTTCTCAAGGGCTAGGTGCTGTTCTCCCTTGAAGACGGATGGTGATAGTCTTGTGCTGGACACCATCAGGGGTGCGAGGAGCTAGGAGAAAAGGCACAGAAAGTTACTTGATGCTGGACTGCAGAATTAGCATCCATTTCTTAGCATTTTCCATTTGTGCTTTAGCTGAGTCTCAGAGTACGGAGTTTGGCAAGGAAATGCTGCTTTGAAATCCTACTCATTCACTCAGAATGTATTTCTTGCACACCTATGACATATGCTGTGTGCTAGAGGGTGAGAAGTGCCAGTAAGGCAGCTATCCTTGGGCCGTTTACACTTTAATGGGAACAACGGAAAGAACCAAGTAAGTATGATAAATTTTAAGCAGAGTGAAAGAAAGATCAGGATATTAGAGAATGGGGTTAGGGAATCTGAAAGGTAGGAAGAACATGTGCAGAGGCCCTGGGACTAGGAAACTAGTTGGGCCAGGGACACTGGAGCACATTTTGGAGGAAGCAGTGGTAGAGAGAGAGCTGGCTGTGTGTGAAGGGTGAGCTGCAGGAGGCACTGAGGTAGGCCAGGGCACCAGCAAGGAGGCCACTGGAGCAACCAGTTAAAAGGTGATCTGATCTGGGCTTGGACCGAGCCAGGAGTGTGAGTGGCATTGCCAAGGAGATGGCTTCAAGTAGATTTTGAAACTGAAGTCGATGAGCTTTTTTCTGATGGGCTGTCTGGTAGGTGATGAGGAAGAGGGAAGAGGCAGGGACAGCTCTCGTTTCTGCCCTTAGCCTTGCATGAAAGGACCTTTCACGGATGGAGGCCCACCAGGAGTCCAGGCTGGGCCAGGTTACGGATGCCCCCTGGATATCAGGCCTCACAGTTGAGGCAGGGGACGGGCAAAGCTGCAGACCCTCAGCATGTAGCTGACACTGAAAGCTGTGGTGCTAGGTGAGCCCACCTGGGAGAAAGAGGACAGACAGGAAGCCTGGGGGGCAGGAAGAGCTGGAGACTGGAGGCTGGCCCTCCTGCCACACCCTGACTTACTGCTGTTCGGATTCTCAGGGGATGGAGCCACAGCCCATCTGGAAACAGGTGGCTTCATCCGGAGCCAGCCTGGGGTCCCCCACCCAGACATCCAGTTCCACTTCCTGCCCTCCCAAGTGATCGACCACGGCCGGGTCCCCACCCAGCAGGAGGCTTACCAGGTGAGCACTTAGTCTCATCTTCCCCACTGCAGCAGGGCTTTCAGGGTGTGAGGCGTGGGGGGCGGAAGCCTGTGCCCTCAGCTGCTCAGTGTACCTGAGTGGGGAGAGGCAGTCTGCATGGTGCATGGAAAGGCAAGCCGAGCCCGGCACGCACATCAGGGCACATACTCCAGGTCCTGAGTACTCGAAATGGACCAGTGGGGCTGAGTCTGCCCTGGGATTGCCATTCCTTGAAGGTTTTGGACAATTAGGTAAAGCCAGGAATGATTCATTGAGGTGGGTTTTGATCACTCGTGGAAGGGTTGGAGGGCAGGTAATTTCAGGCAAATGCTAACATGTATTTGCTCTTAATTGCCTTTGGATATAGAGTCCCACCCACAGGAAACCCGGGACCTCTCTAAGCTACTGAGTTTGGGGTTCATGGAGGTCACTGCTTCCTCTGGGTTCTTCCAGGTGCATGTGGGGACCATGCGGGGCACGAGTGTGGGCTGGCTCAAACTGAGGAGTGCCAACCCCCGGGACCACCCTGTGATCCAACCGAACTACTTGTCAACAGGTGATTCACCAGCCGCCTTTGTCTCCCCCAGGCCAGGGCTTGCTGGGTCATTGAGTGAATGCCTTTATGGGGTTCATATTTATCTCTGACTCCTACCCCTGGCCCATGTTTTCTGAGACACAAGTCACCCTCTGCCCTCCCTCCACCCCGTCATTGTAGGCTGTACCCTCACACACACTGCTATGTAGTGCCCTGGGATGTCATTTTACAAGTAGGAGAGATGTGCAGCCTTCAGAACTACCACCAGGAGGTACAAAGAGAACTGGCTGTGTACACACAGCTCACAGAGACGTTTTCCTGCTGTTACTTGAGCATTCTCTAAAAGGGAATTACATTCCTGGGCCAGCCTCTTTGCGTGCAGCAAAAAGGAGCACTCCCCCTCAGGTGTCGCCCTGATGACTCGCAGGGTACTCACAGCCATGCTGGCAGAGCATGTATTCTTATCCCCATTTTACAGATAAGAAAATTCAGATCCCCAGTTTAACCCTGGGGCAAGCTGTGTCCATCTAGGATGCTGTCTGTTTGGGCTTATTGAGACTCTGCTTGGTGGCCACGTCACCGCCTATGGGTAGGTGACAAGCAACCTGGTGGCTCAGACCTCCATGTCCTGAACTTACTGTGAGGCTCTCCATGCCTAGAATCTTCCAGCAAGGCCAGCATGGTAAGAGGAGGAGTCTCACTTGTTTCTTCTCAACAGAAACCGATATCGATGACTTCCGTCGGTGTGTGAAGCTGACCAGAGAAATTTTTGCACAGGAAGCCCTGGCTCCTTTCCGGGGGAAGGAGCTCCAGCCAGGAAGCCACGTCCAGTCAGACAGAGAGATAGAGGCCTTTGTGCGGGCGAAAGCGGACAGTGCCTACCACCCCTCGTGCACCTGTAAGATGGGCCAGCCCTCTGATCCCACTGCCGTGGTGGATCCGCAGACCAGGGTGATTGGGGTGGAAAACCTCAGGGTGGTCGACGCCTCCATCATGCCCAGTGTGGTCAGCGGCAATCTGAATGCCCCCACAATCATGATGGCAGAGAAAGCAGCCGACATCATTAAGGGGCAGCCCCCACTCTGGGACAAGGATGTCCCTGTGTACAAGCCCAGGACCCTGGCCACCCAGCGTTGAGGCAGTCGCTGCCTGAGAAGCCCCTGGACGAGCCAAGAGGGCCAGCACAGCCCTTTTCTGAAACTGTCTAGACTGTTAGGATTCAATGGCAAAGAAGTGGATAATTTACGAAATGAGACCAGTACTGGTCAGTGAAGCAGGCTCCCTGTTCCCAGCGTTTTCCTGTGGGCCCACTGGGGAAGGTCAGATTTCCGGCTGGGCCCCTCCTCTCCGCCTCGTGCAGATGGGTAACTATCATCCTTGTCTTGTATTCCATGCTGCTCTCCAACCCAGGGTCCCGCTGCCTCCCTCCATCCTGGCTGGACTTGAGAAAAGTGGTTCTCTCCCAGGCCTCCCTCTGAAGACATGCCCCTCAAAGAGGGTGCTGTGCAGAGACTGGGTGTCAATCAGACCTCCACTGCCTTGTCCAAGGGGGCACTCTCCACCTCAAGCTGTAACTGAGGCCAGGAGTCACTCGATAGGGAGCAAGGGAGCTCACCCGGAGTGCATGCATAAGCCTCCAGCATCCCTGGTCAGCCAGGAGAACTGCCTGCTGGAGGAAGCGCAGGCTTCCCCTTTTTCTTTTTCTTCTGCTTCCCGATTTCACTCTTGGAGTGAGGCAGGAACCACTGTTCAGTTGGGTCACTGAGGGTCTTGCAGCCCACCTGTCTAATGCTCTAGTTCTTACTAAACACAGCCCGACAAGAGGATTTGTAGACCTTGTTCAGGGAGACAAGAGTCCGGAGAGACTCTTCACTAGCAGAGGTTTCACAATTAAACATTTTAAAAGGTTGTCCTATTACTGGGAAACCTAGAACCCAGAGCAAACCCCACATACCAGACCACTGCTCCATGTCAAAGCAGCGAGCCCCAGAGGATGCTTTCCCCTCAGCCTGGGAAAATGACTCAGCACTGGACAAAGCCAGCTAATTCTTATTCTCCAGATGTCCATGGGAACAGACCAGAATGGAGCCGAGACTGACGGAAAAAGTAGTCAAGTAAATCTATGCTCCCTGATCCTGTAAAAATGCAATTGAGAGAAAAATAAATTGTCAAAGATTTGAGTTTGGGAGAAAAAAGACAGACACAAGTAGCATTTAAAACAGTTCTTTGATCTTTAAACTTCTTACAATTCAAAAATGTAACCCAGTAATTTATTTTTTACTGAGATGCTTATTCAGACGGTTCTTACAAGGTAAAGAAAACTAAATGCATTCTGGATTGATTTTTCTGAAGCTATTCAAAGCCACCGTCGGTGGCATGGCAGAAAAGAATTGCTATATGGAAACCTGCCATGCTGGGCCCAGAATACAGAAGGGAGAGAAATGGGGCATTCCAAGCTCCTCCCAGGACCAGACTGGACTGAGGGGGCTTGGAATCCTGGCAGCCACAACTTGCGTTTCTGAGAAAGACCTTCCAGAAAGGTGGAAAGAAGAGAACCATCATACCTCTTCTTTAAAAATTTTAAGCAGCTCCTGTTTAAATCTTACCTGTATCCTGCTTTACTTTGTTCCAAGGGAGGCTCGAGAAAGAAAATTCTAAATCTGCCCAAAGATTTCTTTCTCCTATGGTAGAGAGGTTTGCCACCTGCCCCACAGCCTTGGTCCATAGCCGTCATCCTGTGGGTCTTGGAGCCACCTGCAGGGGCGAAGGAACAGCACAGGAGTGCAAGTACCAGCCATCGCTCTGAGGGCCAACGAGTGACAACTTAGGTGTGGAGGGGGATCTCAGGCGACTGTGACTGTACCGACCTTCTTGGTATGGATATGGCAGGTGACACAGCCATTTAGTCCTGCCATCTCTGCATTCTGTGGTGTCGTCGGCCTCCGAGACAATGGCTGATTTGCTACTGGGGCTGTACTGTAAGTTAAGGAAAATAACGTGTCCCTGTACAGCTTCATTATATCCGGGTGCCTTTCTCACTCTTGCTTATGCGTCTTTGTTTCTGTGATCACACGCAGAAATAAGTTTCAAAGGGGATGACCATGAGGGTCCTATACCCAGGACTCACAGAAGTCCAAGTGGAAAACTGTGCTGTTGGGGTTCAGACACAGGCCAGAATACTCTGCCTTGAGGGGGTTCCTCACTCGAGCCCGCCAGCTGGAGTGTTGTCACTGTCTGGGCAGAGTGCAGCAGTGGCCCATGTCACAACAATGGGACTGTGTGAACATTCCACTGCCATGAGGAAAAAGAGTTGGTGGCTGGGGAAGCCAGAGAAGGGAGCAAGTGCGGCTGGAGTTGGGGAAGAGGAGCCACATAATGCTGCCCGCCCAGAGACCAGGCCAGCACTCAGCCTCTCAAGGAGTCGGGCAAACTTTGTCAGTTACACCCCTGAGCATAAAGCCTGCATGAAAACATGAAAGAATGCACTTTTCAAAAAATAGTTTCAAAGCGGAACACAAAACTGTGACTGCCTAGCGATCAGCCGCTGAGGAGCGCTGACCCCTTTGCAGAAACCTGTGTCGAGGCTGCTACATCAGCAGAAAGTTCTCCCTGACAGAATAAGGGACAGAACATGCAGGTATAGGAGCAGCCTACCTGCAGCGTGACCAGGAAATGGCGGGTCCTGGAAGTGGGAACTCTGGTGCCTTAACTCTACCCTTTCTGCTTCCAGTGCAAGCAGCAGCATTTCCTTAAATTCAAATAGATGATTTTCTCCAGCCAAACCCCGTTGACTTCCACCCAAAGGTCATTTCATAGTTCCACTGATCGATGTAACAGCAGATCTAATACCTAGATCCTTTTCTCTTAAAAATCAGGGAAAAAAAAAAACCCCACAAAACCACACCCTCTCAACTGGCTCTGTCTTGAGACCCAGGCAGCCTCCCATATCTTCTGCCACTGTCCCCACAGCGCCACCTCGAGACACTCTCACTGTTGCTCCCCTGTTGGAAGCAGGGGCCCCCAGGCCTGCTCCTCATACTCGCCTGACCTCCTAAGTTCCCCGTAGAAAAGAAATACCATTTTAAAGAAATAAAAACTTTTCCAACAATTGAAAGTGTAGCTGGAGTCTGTTTCGAGTCGGGGTAGTCTAGCAAATGAATTGGAGCGCTGCGTGACAACAGCTCTCTTGCTAACCAGTTTTTAGAACACACTGACTGCCCATCCTAACAAAAACCTTTGCAGGAAAGCAGGTAATGACACGGCCGTGGTGCAGCCTATTAAAAAGAAAAAGAAGAGAACATCAAGTGACCTGTTTCCTCTCACATACATGGATGGGGTCAGTGGTAGAGTGGGTTCCTCAAGCACATCCAGCCCCCACTGCACCGAGACGCTTCCGGGTCTTCACAACCCACCCTTTCTGGCCTTGCGCTGATTCTGAAACATCTTGGAATGGAAGCACCGCCTGGCCAAGTCTGGATGGAAATCACAGAGACAGTTCTTAACAAGGTTCTTGCTCAATGATAGTGAAATCAGAGCTGCCATTTCCATTTTGTGATATTATGAAAAACACATATTAAAGAAATTCAATGTACCATTCCTGGGGACACAACAAAATGACCTTTTCTCAGGGGATGGAAGGGAAACCGAAAGGAAAGACATTTAATCTTAACACTTACCTAAAACAAAGGAAAAAAATCATGCTCTACAACTTCAAATTTTTCTTACAAAGAAAAATTTAATGTTAGGTGAGAGGTTGAACCAGGCGTAAAGTAGACAGATATTCGGAGTGGTGCAACCTATAAAAATGCCGGTTTTTAGGTACTGACGGGAAAACATCATTGCCTATGCCAGAAAAGTCAGCTGGTAGGCAGCATTGGACTGGTGATGGTAAACCACACAGTAAGACCAATATCTAAAAGAGAAACAGAATCCCAGACCGTAGTAACAGTGGTTTAGCCCTTTAGGAGAAACAGTGCTCTCTGCAGCTGGTATTGTTACCATAGGCATTGAAGAAGCCACAAGGATAAGAAAAATATCTATTTAGAGAATTACAGTTACAGAACTGCCCACACAGAGTGTTCGCCCCTTCTGAAGCTCTCACTGGCAAACACCAGGTGTTTGCAAGGAGAGCTCCCAAACATAATAAAATTATTACACAGTTTTATTATGAAGAACGTTTTGCATTTTAATAAAAAAGAGTTTACGTCAGGAAACAGTTATTTACAAACCTTGAAGTGTTTTTGCCTGGATTTGGAGTAAGAATGTCTTAAGAAGAGGTTTGTAAGGTCTTCATAACAAAGTATTGTTATTTACAACAACCAAAAAAAAAAACCCACTGATGAACAGGTTGTCTATGTGATATTTAAAAATTATGAACCAAAAATTGCTACCTGTTTTTTGTTTGTTTGGTTGGTTGGTTTTTGACTACAAAGAATCCCTGCCAAGGTAACTTGACAAAGTCGGCATAATTCTGTGAACAGAAAAGGAAGCCTTGACAGGTCTCGTGATCCAAAAGTGGGTTTTCATCAGGAAGTGCAATCGGCGTGGGAGTGCATCTAATGAAAACGTCAGCCCTCATTCAATTGCATATAAAAGCCCTCAGAGAACACACAGTACAGCAATATTTTGTAAAAAGGCAATAATACGATTTCTCCAGAACCCAACCTTCTAATCCTATAGATCGTCACTTTGCTCCCTCTCCCCCTTTCCCCAGCGGTCCTTATTTCTTAAGACAAGCAGCATCACCGTTTCCCAGGGGACATGAGTCGCGGGACTTCATCCACCCGTGCAATCATTCCTGCACTAGAGATGCAGAAATGTCCTGCAGGCAGGTGAGAAGCCAACAACTATGAAGGCCACAGGGTCAGAGTAACCAGCTGGACCTACTGCCATGAACTTGGGGAGGGAGAGGTAAAGTGAAATAAGACAGTGGCAACCCATGGCGGATCAAAAGGTACACTATCAACTCACAGAACTCTCGCCCAAAGAAAAGACTGCAAATAATCTCATGTATATCTCATGTAAAGACAGATTCATAGTGACTCAAAATATTTCAGAAAAATCTCTGTAGTGTCAGGTTCTTTTGAACTTAAAATTTTACCCCCAAAAGATTTTCACTCAATAAATGAGAATTGGCTCTATTTCTTCTACTTCTGTTTAGTCTGAGTAAAAATACTAAGAATTTCTAGATTTCAGTGGGGAACTATAATTATTAGGACCCATGGATATTGCTGCAGTTCAAATACGGTACAATAATTACAAAATATAGACCATCTCTTTACAAATACAAATTATAATATATTACAAGTCATGTACAGTAAATCTATAATTTTTAACCAAATTAGTGTATCTAAGTTGACCTGGTTGCGAGTGATTATTCCAGTTTACAGTTGCCCTTATCCTGACAGTCAGAAACCGACCATCTGAGTGACGCTCTGTCATGTAAACTCGTGTCATATAACAGAAAACCTCTTTTACAAGGTCCTGCTTTCCTCTCAGGATGACAGCTGGTAGGTAGGGCCTGACTTACACACTGAGTTTCAGAACAGCTAAACAGAAACCAGGAAGCAGTATATTTTTTGGGGGGAAGGGTTTAAAACTGGCTATGCTGGGCCCAGTGAATGTCTGATATGCTAGACCAATGGCTGAGGTAATGACACAGGTATGGTGATCGTCATCACCTTTAACCTTCCCCACCGTGCCTGCAGGCAGGTCGGTGGGCACGGGTGAGTGCCCCAGATGCACTCTGAACAAGAGGGCAGGGCTCGTCCGCCCTCTACACGGGTCAGTCCTCTGAGAGAGGGTTGGACCTGCTGTTTATCATAACGGGGGCTGAGCATGTGTGCACAGCTGTTCCCTACCAGGTGTATGGCTTCCTTGAGGCATGACATCACTTGTACAAAAGTCTAATCGAATGTGGACGTCACACGAGTGCCTAAACTTTCCTAACTACGAGGCACTTTTTCCCTGGCCCTCCAGCACCCCACCTGAGGGGCCAGAGCCAGTCTGCCCCTCCCGGGGGGGCTACAGGGTGGTGATACATATCATCTCATCTGCCAGGTCCTCCTCCTCTCTCCCGGGCTCTGGCTCTTCGTCGCTGTAGCCTGGCCCAAAGTCCTGGAGGTCATAGTCCTGCCGGTTTGAGATGGAGCCCACGTCCCCATTAGCCCGGGAATGCACGTTCCCATTAAGCAGGTTGCTGGCTGCACTCTCCATTTCGTCGATGGTTAGGTCACAGGCATCAGCAATTTCATGTTTTGTCGCCGACACAAACTTTGGATCCCTTGCATACCGTCCTAAGCCTTCCGATATCAGGACCTGCACAGGTATGGTGATCAATGGGAAGAGGATCAATGGCGTGAATGCATTATAAGGCGTTGAGGGGGGACAGTGACACAAAACCCACCTGCACACTAACTGCATGCTGTGCGTCTGGGACCCAGCCAGTCATATTCACTAGACCTCATGCATAGGAGCTAAATGTGACTGCAAATGGCTTTGGCTTTCAAATGTCATGGAGCTCAGAACTATACAGCACCCCACAAGGGCGAAACCCACTGAGGAAGAAGATTTTAGTACCATGTTTCCCCGAAAATAAGACCTATCTGGACCATCAGCTCTAATGAGTCTTTTGGAGCAAAAATTAAGACCCGGTCTTATATAAGACCTGGTCTATTATATTAAAATAATACCAGGTCTTATATTAATTTTTGCTCCAAAAGATGCATTAGAGCTGATGGCCTGGATAGGTCTTATTTTCGGGGAAACACGGTATAAACTGGTAATAGTTGCAGGAAGAGCATACATAATCCTAGGTACCGCTAATTTATGAGATTCAGCAGTGATGGTGGTTTCACATTCATGCTTTAAGTACCACCCTTGCTTCTAAGAGGTGGGCGGACGCCCTGCCCTCAGTCACCCCCTGCTCCTGCCCTGTGTGGTTCTCATGACTCTCCCCTGCTGTGCCTGCAGCCCACACTCAGGCGGCTCGGTTTCTCGATGAGCCATACTCACTGCCTCCACCAAGCTGTCTGCGCTCCTCTGCTTGTCGCTGTTTTTGTTGTGGAAGCTGCTGGGGACAGTCAGGCTGGCTGGTGTGAAAGTCCGATAGGAGATGCCAGGCTCGTCCGTGTACCATGAGCTGCGGTGCAGGGAGGGCAGGCTCCCATTGACCTGGTCCAGGGCCTCCGACTGCTCCACCTGGATCAGGGGGGTGTAGCACGGCGTCCAGTCCTGATATGGAGGGGTTGCTGGAGGGGTGGCCCAAGACCGGGTTGAGTGGCTCGGGGAGTACTTCTGAGCTTTACTTGGATCTAGGCCTGCAACTGCCATGATCTGAAGAGAAAGGGGACATGGGGAGACCAGAGGCCCTCAGAGGTACAGGCCTCAGGCCTCCTCAAGATGGACTAAGCATGCGGGGCAGCCTCGGACAAGGACCTCAAAAGGACATGAGTACACTGAGTAAATTAAGTGAGCTGGCAGTAAAAATCTGGCTTTCTAGCGGACTGCATTCTCTTTTTCCCCAAATCCACAATGCATTTCTTATGACTGTTCCCCAGTAGGAATCAGTTGCTAATTCATGAAGTTACTTCAGAATGATCAAGCATCAGGGACGACGTATAAGCTGGGGCATATGAACCTGCCACCCAGTGTACTGTGATTTAAATATGGAAGTACATTCAGGGCAAACTCATGGCTCCCAGCACTCACAGGGAAACACAGCTGGCTCTCATTCTGCGACGCATCACAAGGCCAGTGTCTGTTCTGAAGCGCTAGGTCCAAGCCCTGTTTCCCCCGCCTGTGCCACCACAGTGACACCACAGCACACCCACCCCGGCATTCCCACTCTGCTCAGGGGGACCCTGAGGCCCAGTTTTGCGAACAGCGCAGGCCCAAGGCCAAAGGGGAAGCCATGATCTCCCGAGGGAGGCAGGGCCGATGGGATCTGGGTCTGCTCAGGGCGGGGCAGCAAAGGGACGGCATTTTCACGCCCGTGCCCATGGAGAGACTTCCATGCCTACTTGGTTCGTGGCATTTGATGGCCTGGGCCTTCCCAAGTTTTGTCCTAATAAAGCAGGACACAACTGTAGGCAGAAAAGTAAAATGTTGGCAGAGATGTGCTCTTTTCAGAAAGGAAATGTACCCTATTTGTGTCCTTGAGGCAAAGCCCAGGTGAGTGGGCCCTGGCCCCAGCTCCCTCCTGTCCAGCCACCCTCACTGGACAGGTCCTTCTCCCTGGACCCCCGCCCGGTACAGGCTGGGTCGGAGACTTGCACACCCCCATGATCACAGGGCCCTGCCCACAGAGGGCTCCGTAAATGTGTTTAATGAAGCAACAACCTCTCAGAGCAAATAAAGGGCAGCGCTGATTGTTCAGGGTCAGTCAAGCGGCCACCACTCCCTGGGTCATGGATTGTACCAGGCCCTGTCTTCAATGCTGAGGAGAGATGTAGGGGAGAAGAATGCACCGAGGCTGACAGCCCAGCTTTGGAAGCTGGCAGCGTTGGATTCAAATGCCAACTGGATCGATCACCTCCTTATGTGAGCTGGGGCACGTCCCCTACTCTCTCTGATGTTTGCTCATCCATACAATGGGGTTTGTGACAGTTATCTATTTGCAGGTTGTTAAGACTGAACCTGAGTGTATGTGAAGGTTCTCTCTTTCCCTTGGTATTGGAAGCTAAGGGGAAGAGGGTGTCCTGAGGATGGGTCCTACACAGGGTGCCCCCCAGACCCTTGGTGGCAAGGCCAGGTGGGCCTGCTTACCTGTTGCTGCATCAGGTGCAGAGGTAGGGCGGTGCGGTGGGGGAAGGCAGGGGATGGCGGGCCGTCCTCCTGGCTGCTCTGACGGCGCAGGCACTCAAAGTTGAAGGAGGACCTCCGGTGGGCTGAGGAGGAAAAGCACACCGGCAGTTGTGAGACAATTTCTGTCAGGACCCCAGGGCTCTCTGTCAGGCTGGCCCACCAAACGTTCAGCAGAGAGCCCAGGAGGAAGCAGAGGTATGTCCAAAAAAAAGCATTAGGCAGTCAGGTCTCAGAATTCTTGGAGGGAGAAGGAAGAAGAAGCCCAACTGAGGGATAATTTTTTAAAAGTGTAAGTAGATTTCTTATAAATGTCGTGCCTTTTCTCAGGGGGAGGAGCTAAAGGCAGCCAGAGGGCAGCTGACTCGAAGCCCCTGACTCACACTGCAGGGAACACAGCATTTCAGACAATGACACAACCTCATTCTAGAATCCCACAGATGCTTGCTGACTGCCCCATTCTCACCTTCCAGACATCCGAAGTGTCTTTGGGGACTAGATGTCTTGAGGGTACTCCAGTGCTTCCCTGTTTTAAATGGAGTGACTTGCTACCTGCCCTACGTCTCAGCCAGGTAATAAGCAAATTCTATTGTTGGGAAAGACCCAGCTTCTCTAGCATTGAAGACAAAACAAAAAGGAACACCTCTGACATTAAAGTACGCAGTTGTCTTGTTAACAGCCACTTTGAATAGGGACTTCTACACAGGTTGAGTGATGACACCAGATCCAGAGCTTGTGGCTTCTCAGGGCACCAGGCACTGGATATCAGTCTGAATTCTGGGTCCCCAAGCACAGGCCAGAGGTGTCCCCCTGGAAACACCTCCACGGGAAGGAGGACATGTTTCAGGAGCCCTACCAATGTTTGCAAGGCAGGGAGTGCCCAAGACACTTCAACAGCTCCTTTCTTGACCTGTGCTTTCCAAGCTCACAGGGCATGCTTAAAACCCCTCAATTCCTGTATTGAAAACTGTAGACACCAGCCTGGGGAGCCCTCCCAGGCATCCTGGGATGGCACACGAAACTACAGGAACCAGTTCTATGAGGGCCCTGCTCCCAAAGCACATGAAGACCAGGCCGGCCACTGCCCAGTGGGGAGGAACAAGACAGACAATCCTGGTCTCACAGGCCCAGGGTGCATGGTGGGGGATACTGGAGCCTCCTCATTGGGTTGCCGACCTGGGACACAGATATCTATGCAATGGCTGCTGTCCTCATCAGGCGGCCTTCCCTCCATACCCCATGCAGGGGTGGAATTTAACAGCGCTCCAAGAAGGACAACTCTCCCTTGTCAGCACAACCTCTAGGACCCTCTCGGGATCAGATGGCAGGGGGCATGAGGCTCTGAGCCAGGAAAGAAAGTCACTGTTCCTCTCATGCGCATAATGCCTTACAGTTTTGAGAGTGGGTCCACGTACACAGCCCATCATCGCATGTGCTCTGTACCACCGTCTCTGATGGAGGAAGTACTGTATTTTGCCATGTATAATGCACACTTTTCTGCCCAAATTTGTGAAGGAAAAATAAGGATGCGCATTATACATGAGTAGTACTAATTCCGTATCTATATAAATGTTTTTAATTCTTTTAATTATGCTTATGAGTTAAGAGTGTAACTCTAGAAATCAATAACGATACCCGTATGCAAAATAATACCCTGGAATATGATCATCGGTTTTGTTGAACTTACAGTGAACCTGCAGTGACGAAGAGTTCTTGGCCTTCTATGTATGATGTGTAAATATCGTAAATTTGTTACCGGTACATAAAATTTCTTGTACTTTGTATGTGTTCTTGTGTGTAGTAATTATTTGTGACATAAAATTTCTTGTACCATAATATGTTTAAAAATAAATGCTAAACCACATATTGGGACATAAAATCAGCCTCAGCAAATTTAAGAAGATTGAAATCATACCAAGCATATTCTCTGATCACAAGGCTTTGAAATTGGATATCAACTGCAAAAGGAAAGCAGGAAAAAACACAAATACATGGAGATTAAACAATATACTTTTAAAGAACGACCGGGTCAAAGAAGAAATCAGGGGAGAGATCAAAAGATACATAGAAACAAATGACAATGAAAATACATCCCACCAAAATTTTTGGGATGCAGCGAAAGAAGTTTTAAGAGGGAAATTTATATCATTACAGGCCTATCTCAAGAAACAAGAAAAATCCCAAGTAAATAACCTCATGTTACACCTTAAAGAACTAGAAAAAGAAGAACAAATGAAACCCAAGGTCAGCAGAAGAAAGGAAATAACAAAAATCAGAGCAGAACTAAATGAAATAGAGAACAAAAGACAATAGAAAAAATTAATGTGACAAAGAGCTGGTTCTTTGAAAAGATTAACAAAATTGACAAACCCTTGGCTAGACTCACTAAGATAAAAAGAGAGAAAACACCAATTAACAAAATCAGAAATGAAAAAGGGGATGTTATCACGGACACCACAGAAATACAAAGGATCATCCAAGAATATTATGAAGGACTATATGCCACCAAATTCAATAACCTAGAAGAAATGGACAAGTTCTAGAAACATATAGCCTTCCTAGGCTGAAACATCAAGAACTGGAAAATCTAAACAGACCGATCACCAGTAACGAAATTGAATCAGTCATCCAAAACCTTCCCAAAAGCAAAAGTCTGGGACCAGATGGCTTCACTAGTGAATTCTACCAAACCTTCAAAGAGGATCTAATACCAATCCTGCTCAAATTCTTCCAAAAAATTGAAGAAGAGAGAGTACTCCCTAATTCATTTTATGAGGCCAACATTACCCTGATACCAAAACCTGGTAAGGACAACACAAAACAAGAAAACTACAGACCAATATCTCTGATGAATACAGATGCAAAAATCCTAAACAAAATTCTACCAAATCGAACACAACAATGCATTAAAAAGATTATTCATCATGACCAAGTGGGGTTCATCCCTGGGGCACAAGGATGGTTCTACATCCGCAAATCCATTAATGTGATACATCACATAAACAAAATAAAGGACAAAAATCATATGATTATATCAATTGATGCAGAAAAAGCATTTGACAAGATACAACATCCATTTATAATTAAAACACTTAATAAAATAGGTATAGAAGAAAAATACCTTAACATAATAAAGGCCATATATGACAAACCCTCAGCTAATCTCATAATTAATGGTGAAAAACTGAAGCCCTTTGCTTTACGTTCAGAAACACGACAGGGCTGTCCCCTATCACCTCTGATTTTCAACATAGTGTTGGAAGTCCTTGCCAGAGCAATTAGGCAAGAGAAAGAAATAAAAGGCATCCAAATTGGGAATGAAGAAGTTAAATTGTCACTCTTTGCAGATGACATAATGCTATATATAGAAAACCCTAAAGACTCCACCAAAAAGCTATTAGAAACAATCAACGAATACAGTAAAGTTGCCGGCTACAAAATCAACATACAAAAGTCCACTGCATTCCTATATACCAACAATGAAATCTCAGAAAAAGAAATACAAAAATCAATTCCTTTTGCAATTGCAGCAAAAAGAATAAAATAGCTAGGAATAAACTTAACCAATGATGTGAAAGACCTATATGCTGAAAACTATGACATTTTTAAAAGAAATTGAAGAAGACACAAAGAAATGGAAAGACATTCCGTGCTCATGGATTGGAAGAATCAACATAGTTAAAATGGCCATATTACCCAAAGCAATATACAGATTTAATGCAATCCCCATCAAAATCCCAATGGCATTTTTAAAGAAATAGAACAAAAAATCATCAGATTTGTTTGGAACCACAAAAGATCCCAAATAGCCAAAGCAATCTTAAGAAAAAAGAACAATACTGGAGGTATCACACTCCCTGACTTTAGCTTGTACTACAGGGCTACAATAATCAAAACAGCATGGTATTGGCAGAAAAACAGACACATAGACCAATGGAATAGAATCGAGAAACCAGAAATAAAACCACATAAATATGGACAGATAATTTTTGACAAAGAAACAAAAAACATACAATGGAGAAAAGACAGCCTCTTCAATAAATGGTGCTGGGAGAATTGGATAGCCACGTGCAAAAGAATGAAACTGGACTGCTATCTGTCACCATGTACCAAAATTAATTCAAAATGGATCAAAGACTTAAGCATAAGATCTGACACAATAAACTGCATAGAAGAAAACATAGGAACTAAACTTATGGACCTTGAGTTCAAAATCATTTTATGAATTTGACTCCAAAGGCAAGGGAAGTAAAAGCTAAAATAAATGAATGGGACTACATGAAACTTAAAAGCTTCTGCACAGCAAAAGAAACCATCGACAAAATAAAGAGGCAACCAACTGAATGGGAGAAGATTTTTGCAAACAGTGTCTCCAATAAGGGGCTAATACCCAAAATATACAAGGAACTCATGCAACTCAACAACAAAAAACCAAACAACCCAATTGAAAAATGGGCAAAGGACCTGAAGAGACATTTCTCCAAAGAGCACATACAAATGGCAAACAGACATGAAAAAATGCTCAACATCACTAATCATCAGAGAAATGCAAATAAAAACCACAACGAGATATCACCTCACCCCAGTCAGAATGGCTATCATCAACAAGACAAATAGTAACAAGTGTTGGAGAGGCTGTGGAGGAAAAGGAACCCTCATATACTGTTGGTGGGAATTCAGACTGGTGTAACCATTATGGAAGGCAATGTGGAGGTTCCTGAAAAAATTACAAATAGAATTACCATATGACCCAGCAATCCCTCTCCTGGGTATCTACCCAAAAAATCTGAAAACATTTATACATAAAGACACGTGTGCTCCAATGTTCATTGCAGCTTTGTTTATGGTGACTAAGACATGGAAACAACCAAAATGTCCTTTGATAGATGAATGGATAAAGAAGTTGTGATATATATACACAATGGAATACTACTCGGAGGTAAGAAAAGATGATATAGGAATATTTGTGACAACAAGGATGGATCTTGAGAGTATAATGCTAAGCGAAATAAGTCAGACAGAAAAAGCAGAGAACCGTATGATTTCACTGATATGTGGTATATAAACCAAAAACAACAAAAGAACAAGACCAACAAATGAGAAACAAAACCTCATAGACACAGACAATAGTTTAGTGGTTACCAGAGGTAAGGGGGGAGGGAAGTGGTAGATGAGGGTAAAGGGGATCAAATATATGGTGATGGAAGGAGAATTGACTCTGGGTGGTGAACACACAATGGGATTTATAGATGATGTAATACAGAATTGTACACCTGAAACCTATGTAATTTTACTAACAATTGTCACCCCAATAAATTTAAAAAAATAAAAAATAAAAAAAATAAATGCTAAAATTCCTTTATAATACAAAAAACAAGCACCTAAATGTAAACAAATAAAATTATGAATTAAAAAATTAAAACAAAAGATTTTTTTTCCCCTGAAAGTTTGGGCCAAAAACATGGGTATGCATTGTACACAGGAGTGCATTATACACAGCAAAATATGGTATTCCTCCCGAAGCTGAGGACACAGGCTGAGTTGTTCCTTGTTCTCCCTGCCCAAGGGCTGAACCAATGCTCAGCAAAGCAAATACAGTATATTTTAGTTATTTGCCCTTACAAATAAAGAGGGCAGCTGCTCTTGCCCGCTCAGGTTCCTCGCTTCCTCCCTGGGGGGGCGCCTGTGAATGGAGGGCATTAAGGGAGGTCTGAGGAGGGCAGTGGACTCGTATGGGCAAAGGACCTCCATCTGGCCTCACCTATATATGCGTCATCCAGTATTTATGGAGACCAGAATTGCTCTGTGTTTGGAGCTGCGAAATTAAATATTAACCATGGCAATGGATCTGATTACACTTCCCAGCAGGGCTGTGACAGCTGGAGAGACACAGAGGGCCCCAGGCGCCACCCAACCACACTTGTTATTGTGCCTGTTGTCGGCAGACTCGGAGCCGATGTGTCTTGGCTATTTTTGGTTACTGATCTGAGTACTACTCAAAAAATATGCTTCATTCCTTAGAAACACCAGAAGTGGATATTCTTTAACTATCATCCAAATGCCTACATATCCAGAATCAAACTGCCCAGCCAGGAGCTGGCAGCGGTCACTGCTGTATTTCTTTCTCTGGCCTGAATTCCTCACTGGGGGTGACCCAGACCTCCTGGCAGTACTAGGTATGCCACCTGCACAAGAAAACCAGGTGGAAGGGGGAGCAGCCAGCCCCTGCTCCTTCTCAGCAGGATGGGATTCCCCCAGCGTCAGGATGAGGGTGCCTACCCTGGAGGTCAACACCAAGGCCAAAACCTGCCCCATGAGCAGAAGGCACTAGCAGACTGGAGGCAAAGATGAGAGAGAGGAGGGTGGAGAGGTGAGAAAGGAAGGGAACACCCTGGTGGGGACTGAGGAGACATGGACACCAAGAATCCCCAGGTACCCCAGGCTCAGAGGCCTGGGCCTTGGCAAAACAAACCTGGGCTAAGTCCCTTCTGCCCTGAGGGTCAGCCACCCCTTCCACAAAGTAGGTCTGACAATGGTGCATGTCTTGCCTACCTCCCAGGCTCAACAGCAACGCTAATGTGCACAAAAAAGCCCCTCATTAGATGCTCTATGCTGTGCAACTTTAGAGCCATATACTGTCTTTCTCTGTTCTCAGTCCAAAACAGTGCCAAAGGGGTTTGAGCTCTACCACACAGGGTATGGGTGAGAAAGAAAGGAAAGCTGATAGAGTCTCCAAGCAGGGGGTTGGTCTTGAGGGCTAAAGGTCCCGGACACGGAAGGACCACATCCATCACCACCTTCCTCTCAACCGCTGGGGCTGGTGGGAGAGTCACACTGTTCTTGGGGAGGCTCCAGCCCAAACAAAAAATCTGGCCTCACATGTTGGGGTGGGAGGTAGCAGGCGTCTTCTTGGAGATCTCCGGGAATCGTAGCATATGGGTGAATCATCATCCTCCAAGAAGCCTTGGGGGTGATGGTAGCCTCGGGGCCGCTCGAAGTCCAAGTTGCTGCCTAGGTATCGGTTGTAGTAGCTGTAGTTTTGCCTGGTGGTCAAAGACCAATAGAGAGAAAGGGGCACGTGAGCTCCTAGTTAACAAGCCCTGTCCCTTAGCTCAGACAGACTCATGTGTACAGATCTCGCCCCACCTCCTTGGGCACAGTAAGACTAACTGAGAACCAGGCAGTCCTCAGCTTCATGGAAGATTCTAGAGGGAAGACGAGGACTGTTCCAGGAAGGACATCAGGCCTAAAACGCGTGAGGTACTAGTGGTTTCCTACCCACTGGGGCAGCCTCAGACCTGGGTCAGGTGTGCGTGTAGATTTCCTGCAAGGTCGACTGTCACCCGTTCACTTTCTCCTTAGAACCCCTCTCCTGAGTGCCTGCCCTCGGCAAGGTGCTGGGCTGGCAGCAAGGACACAAAGATGCATGAATCACGGTCCCCACCCTCCAGGAGCTTAGCAAATACCACCTGCACAGGGACATCGAATGCAGCTGGAAAAAGTCAGGGCCAGAAGAGAGGAGCTCAGAGTGGGTTCTGGGAGTCTTTAGAGGGTGGGCATTTCAATTTCAGTCAGGGAACGAGAAGCAAAGGCCTGAAGCAGGCCCATGAAGAGAGGGTAAGTTAGGCCAGCAGAGATGGGAAAGGGTGTCCAAGTGGTAGACATGGTGTGCCCCATGGCCCCGAAGAAGCAAAGCCTGAGGGAAGGAACTGGTGGACAGGGAGAGGGAGGGCCCCACTGTGGCTGGCTTGGAGTATGCGGCTAAGATGTAATCACTCACGCCAAAAGGGACCTCAGGGCAGTACCACATCCACTTCAATGGGCACCCTGTCACGGTGATATGCAATTTACAGAGAAGAGGGCAGTAGGTGGCCTTTGCTCCCTTGCACTGCCCGCTATGTGTCTTAAAGCAAAGTGCCCCTTTTAACCTCAAACATCCTTTCTTTGAGACAGAAGCCTGAGGGGGCAGCTCTGCTGAGAGATGCCACTCTGGCCTCTTGTGCTCCATCTCAGGGAGAGATCCCTGATGGGAGTGGGAACAGGTGCTGTTCATTAAGACCCCACCCAAGCTATGGGCTGGCCGAGCTGCCGTGCAGACAGAGCCCCCAGCTCACAGCATTCATGAAATACAAACAGATCTCTCAGAAGACAAGGGACCGGGGGAAAGGGGATTGCTAACGCTCCGTGAGGCAGGCCCATGGAGTCTTTCTCATTTCTGGAACCTTTACTAAAAGGGCCTCACAGGCCTCTAGCAGAAACGAGTCCACAGGCCCGAGAGAACAGCCTCCATCCACTCTGCCTCTCTCAGACCCTATTTTTTTGTTCTCCGACTTCTCCTCTGGCCTGGAGCCTGTGCTCCTGTTTTATTTTCAGGACAGTCCCGAGTGCAGCTACAGGGAACCCGTGGCTTCATGAGCAGGCAGCGCACAAAGGACAGGAAGCAGCCAGGCCCCCTAATGTCAGCCGGAACCACGGAGCTCCTCACCTGCTCTCTGGAGGTGAGCTGTCGTCCTCATAGCCCTCCTCACCACTGAAGTACTCCTGCTCCCCCAAGCAGTAGGGGTCCCTGAAGTAGCCGTGTATCTCTGGGTCTTCCCGGCAAATAGTTGGGAACTGCTCATCTCCTGAGTCGGACCTGCAGTTGGGAGAGAGGACCTGAGTACCTCAGCAGGCGGCAGACAATTCCTGTAGCCATGCCTCTGCATGCGGCCAGCATCCCTGCCCAGGGTGCTCCCGGCTTCTCCCAGGATGCATCTGCCTCAAGCAGGACTGCACTGTCAAGGCCTCTGGCAACGGTGTGTGTAGAGGGGGCGGGGAAGAGGGAAGGAGCTGGAGAGTGTGGGTGTGTGCGTGTGCGTGTGCGTGCACGTGCGAGGAGAGGCTTCTCAGTGCCTTGCACAATGCTGGTGCCGAACCACTATGCTCAGGGGCCTTGGAGCCAAAGGATAGAGGTAATTTGGGGAACAGAACAAGAAAATGGACCCAGTGACCTGCAGTTATTGGCAGTCCTGGGGCTCCCTGGCCATCTACCCTGATCCCCGCTCCTTCCTACCTAGGCCCCGTGTGACTTCAGAGCCTGGAACAAAGAGGTTCCCTTATCACCAACATTCTACTGCATCTGACCCAGGAAGGGTGACAGACGTTTTAGATAGTGTCCCCGGAGAGACTCTCATGGATGACATCTGCCAAGTTTCAAAGACTGCTTTCTGCCCAGGACTGCTCTAATGTCCCCTGAAACCTGCTGTCCTGGCCTCGGTCCTCAGGAAAACCAGCCAGGCTCTGTGACATCACCTTGCTCCAGAGAGGACTGAACTCCCTCTACGTTCTTCCTTCCTTCCCCACCCTCCTCTGGCTCACGATTTCACTTGATACAATTAAACCCTCAGACCTATTGTCCCCATCACCAACGAAATACCCATCCTGCCCACCGTTCAATCCGGTTCAGCACACGTGTTGAGAACTACATGGGAGGCAAAGAAGACAGCCTGGCCCCTGGTCTTAAGGGGGGTGGGATCATGCTTTTACCAAGGCCCCACAAGAAACCTGACCCCAGAAAACAGCAGGCATTGCCCTGCTTCACAGGCCTGGGCACCAGGAGTGCACAGCAGCTCTCGCTGCAGGGGCTCATCGTGGGCACTTGGCACGTGAACATCAGTCCTTGGTGATAACCGCCTATGCAGAAAGCCACTACCTCCAACTTCTACGTCCAGAGCCCTGAGCTATAATATTATAGTTGGTTCAAAGGAACGTCTCATCACTCAACATTCAGAGAGGCCAATTGGTCGCACTTGTAACACACAGTATTTAACACATAAACACAGGCAATAAGCACATACCTAATATAAGTTTCATAATAGCGGGTTCTATCCAGGAAAGGCATAATGTGGGAGGGAGGGAGAAGATAAAAGTTAAATGTTTCCAACAAAATTTAAAATGCAGTTATCAGGCTACTTCCTAGAACAGAGGACAGCAAAAATATGGGTTGCAGGCCAAACACCAGCGGCCGCCTAGTTTTGTATGGCCCATGAGCTATGAATGCTTTTGACATTTTTAAAGGATTGGGGAAAAAAAAAAAATCAAAGGAAAAAAAGTATTTCATCACCTATGGCTAGAGGAAGTTCCCATTTCAGTGTCTAAAAATAAAGTTTTACTGGGACACAGCCATACCCATGCGTTGACTATATATCGTCTCTGGCTACTTTCTCACTATGGCAGCAGAGTTGAGTAGCTACAATAGTATGGTGCTCAAAGCCTAAAATATGTACCATCTAGCCCTTTACAGAAAAGGTTTGCCAACTCCTGTCCCAAAGTATGTTGGCACAACCGGGGAGGGTCGAGTTTGCAGCTGCTGCCATTTTAAGGGGCATCTCACATAGAGGGATACAGGCTGACACGTGGCCCTTTCTCTTTCAGGGTCATCCTGGGGCGAGAGGGCCTGAGGAGGGCACGACCTTGTGGCACTCACAGGTTCAACTGCAAACGCCTACAGGGAATCTCCTGCAGGTGCCAGAGCATGGAGGGGGGTGGGCGGTAGACACAACATTATACCAGGTACAAACACATTCCCAAGGTTACCTTTTAATACTGGACCTTCTTTGAGGCTCACGGTCATGCTTGTGGGAGGAATGATGCCCATTTTCAGACACATGCTCAAGGTTCCCAAGGCTGGGCCGCTTTCCAGGGGCAGCTTTGGACATATTGGCATTATTGAGATTGGCATTTGTTGAGCTGGGAACTTGCTTTCCTATGGAATTATGGTTATGATGGTTATGACACACCGAATTTCCTGCTGGAGGAAACAGCGGTTTCTCAGTATCACTTGCAGATGGAACTGAAGGCCTTTGGACATGCAGGGGACGGTGGGTGGTATTGGTGTGCTGAAGGGAATCTCTCCTATCACTATTAACATGATTGACATGGTTTCCAAGCAGGGCACCATTTCTCTGCAAAATAATGGGAGACAACACCAGGTAATTTAACAAGTATTTGATGCAGGCTAGCTATGTTAGGTCATTTTTTCTACATGAAAAACAAATTCTAGGTAAGTTCCGTAGGATCCCTGGAAAACAATCTGAGGGTCTCAATGATCAGGGTGAATGTGTCTGTGTGGCAGCTGGTCCCCCTGAAATGAGGAAGGTTACCACCAATTCCTAAGCTGGGAGCAAGCTCTTGGCTGTCACTCAAGTGTGCTCTTCCAGCTGTGCCAGGTTGAGGTGACTTAGACCCAGCAGGGCTGGTGGCAGCCCCAGAAATTGAGGTGGGGCAGTAGCATGCTCTCTGGGCTGGGGGCCTAGGAGGCTGAGGGCCCGCTGGCAGATCAAAGAGCTGGCCAGGGAAGAAGGGGGTGGTGCGGGCAGGCAGATACCAGAAGCAGCCAGGATGCCCATCCATACCAGCCAGTGACTATGGCCAAGCTCCGTGGAGAGGAGCAAGTTGGGGAAGGGTAGGCCTGGCCCTAGAAGAGGTGTTGGTGAATGAGGAGCGCTTGCTGTGGGGACAGCATGGTCTGCAAGCCCCTCTAGGTTCTGGGCCTGGTTTGCATTCTCTAGGCTCTTTTGTGGATCAGTAACCGCCCAAACTGGAGTCCTACCCCACTATTTCAAAGTGGCCAGTGTGCAGCTGTATGTGGAATAATTACTTTGAATACATCTTCTTCTTCTTCTCCTTTTGTTTCCTCAGGCTCGTCATCTTGCAAATCACATGATATAGCACGCCGGATTTCTGGCCCGATGTCGTGCAGTGTCCTTAATCCCGCCTAGATCAATGAAAATGGCAAAACAGATTAGACAACACAGGTGCCCTGGGACCGGTCTGGGTTCGGGCTTTGCTCCTGCCTAATTCAGCTGTGGGAGGGGAAGGTTTCTCCAAAGGACAGCTTGGGGAACTGATTGCTTGTTTGAATGTAACTGAACAAGTCCCTGCAGCCTCGGGGTTGTAGGGTGTGGTCAAGGGGTTCAAGACGGGATGTTTCAGGCCTTCAACCCAGAAAGCTCCTTTTCAAATACCCCCACTTGCAGGGAACAGTGCCTGGTTACTCGTACTAGGTCTGCCATGGCCAATAGCCCATGCCCATGTCTAAATGAAAATCTGAAGGAAAGATGTCCTACAGAGCCCCATCTCCCAGAGCCCCACACAGGGCTGGAAGTACAGCCTGGCTGTTCCACAGGGAGGGTGGCAAGAACTCTCTGGCTACGTCCAGGATGAGAAAGCCTAGGTGCAAGTGCCAGAGGGCAAGCAGACCAAGTAGCTGTCAGGGCCTCTAATTCTGCTGAAGCCATGGGAACGAGGGAGCGACACAACACACTGCAACCACCAGCACACTCAGGACCGTGACAGAATGGACTGACATGCACACAGACCTGGGCCGCTGTGCAGTGCCAGCCTCCGTGGCCATCCGTGGTACCTTGGCCTGCAGCCTGTGCTCAGGCTGAGAACGCGCCAAAAGTTGGGTCATCCTCTTGAAAACCACAACACATTAAAAGGGGCTCGCCAGTCTCTGGAGCCAGTGCAAGACCCGCCAGCTGAACCCCCATGTCCCTTAAAGGCATTTGGCATTTCCCCGAGGCCCTCACAGCTGGCCTTCCATACCCAGGGTCTCAGATTTCACTGTGACAGGGCCCAGGAGAAGGCTTTCTGGTGTTCCCAGCTACTTTAGAGAAACATTTGAGATGCTTATGGACACTATATGGGGAAGGTGTAGTCACTGGCTCTGAGAAAATTATGATGTTTTGACCATCAATTTGAAGAAAAATAGCATGCTGACTCAGGCTAATTGAGACAGTACAGCTACCATGTTTCCCCGAAAATAAGACCTAGCCAGACCATCAGCTCTAATGTATCTTTTGGAGTAAAAATTAATATAAAACCAGTCTTATTTTACTGTATTATAAGATATACTATAGTAATATATCTTATGTACTATATATATAATATAATATAATATAGTATCTTGGTCTTATATTAATTTTTCTCCAAAAGGCGCATTAGAGCTGATGGTCTGACTAGGTCTTATTTTTGGGGAAACGCGGTACTTTATCCTTTTCCACACAAAGACATCTGAAAGAGGCATTTCTTCCCTGTCCCAGGTCTAAGGCCACCTGTCTGGGTGGCACCCCTCATTTGCTGCTATTCTGTCTGCAAATGAAGCAGCCACTAAAGACTTGGAGAACGTCTGGGACCTCGCCTAGGAGGTCTCGATCTGCAGCTAATACTCCAGGGCAGAACGGTCTGCAGGGGCGAACGGGGCAAGTGTGGGTTGTCGGGGGAGGGGACCACTTCCCTGTGCTTCCTCCATAACCCCAGCAGTGGGTGGACACAGGAGACGGACACAGCATGATGACCACGCTTGAGACACGCCCAGCAATGCTGAGCGGGGAGGGGAGAGGATGGTGGCCACAGTCTGGCCAGATCCAGCAGGGCTGGGCCTACTAGTGTGGCAATGCACAGACTGGTCTGCAGACGCCGGTGGTGGTGGCGTTAATTTAGAATGCAAAGTTGTATGGGAACTTCCCAATAGGCTCACTTGAAAATGGCCTCCTCCATCATAGCACCCAGCCTATGTGAGACGAGCCTGGGAAAGATGGCTTTGCTTCGGGACTGCTTCGAACCAGTCTTTGAATAGAGGATCAGCAGTTCTTTCCATTTCATGAATCGTGGTGGTGAGAGACACCCAGAATCAAAGCGTTAAGGTTCCTAGCTAGGAATGCTGTCTCCCCCAGTCTTGTAGGGAAGGACACATATGCCCCAGGGCCAAACCCAGGATAGCTCGTGGTGTGTCAGGGAGGCTGCCTGTCACTCTCCTGTCCCTCTGATCACAGGCACAAGATGCACATGTACACACACAAGTTCATGCACACATGTACTCACACATGCATGTACACACACACACACACTTTCCCTCCCTCTCTCAGGATCCCCAAGTCCAGCACATCCGAGCGCAGGGAATCATCTGGCTCAGAGGTGGACCCACTTCCCATTCTCATGGAAACATTAAGAAGACACGTCTAATGTCAAATGGGTGCAAGCTCTTAGACAGTAGAGCTACAGGCACGTGCAGAAAGGCCGCCCCAGTGGTATTAAACAGCCTGCAGTCCATTCATTCAGCATTTTCTAGGGCATGATTATCAGGGGAAGATAAGCTAAACCAGTGTTCAAGGCTGATTTTGGAACACTGGGGAGAAAGGACTGCTACATATCGAGACTCCCAAACAAGAAGAGACCAGGTTTGAGACACCTGCTGCTGTCCCCACAAAATAAACATAGGTGACAATGCATCAAGTCAGCGTCCCCAGGTAAATGATGTACAGTAATCCATCCACGTTAGAAAGCAGTATGGGCCAGAAACACTGAGTTTAAATAACAACAGATAATCCTGTTCACTGTGATTCAACTGATTGGATTAGGTCTGATTAAAAGAAATAGAAAACTATTTATTTGGATAATTTTTAACATCATCCTCTGTTGACGGGTTGACATTTCACTGAAATACACACATGACATAATTGCATAAAAACAAAAACTGTCTTCAGCACGTTGTCAATGATACACAGGAGTAGGAGAGTGCAGTGAACAGATACAGGACAGAGTTTGTTTGCAACATAAATCATGGAGCAAATTGAGAGGTGGCCAAAGAGGCCATTTCCAAAGACAAATAATGACAACATATTTATTAAAGAGACATCAAAGGAGGAACGAAAGCATCACCCTTCCCAGACAGGAAAGCAGAGGCTTAGAAATCGTTATTATATTTTGCTTGCTCCACACAGGAAAAAACACACCTTCTAAGAGTCAGGGACTGACTTTACCCTTTCATGTGGGATCTGGGGAAGGATGGGAAAGTGGGGGCGGGGGGGTCACAAGGTGTAGGAGTGTCTGCCAGAGTTGGGAATAAGAGAAACAGATATTCCCAAACTTGAATTGAAATGAAGCTTAAGCACAGCACCCTGAATTTATTACATATCACAAAACATGATAATGAAAATTTTCTAGCACACATATCAAGCTAAAAGGTAGCTTAGGCTGCTCCAAAAATTCCATAGGCACAAGTTCCAATCCCAAAAAATTCAGAAAACTATCTTAAATCCTTGAAAAAAAATCATTTTTCACAGCCCTAAAAAAAGAACATTTTTTTCCTGAAACAAACACCTTACAATCAATAAAATTATCTCTTCTTTTGTATTTCATACCTGTGTCTACCTCTATCAGCAAAATACTACTTTAATTTGAAATGTGGTCATAGCACTTAAACCAACACAATTAAAGCCAAAGAAAGACATTCCATTAACATCACAGTAGAATTATGTTTTTGAATAAACACAGAATTGCTATAAAATATAAACATTATTGATTTAAGATGTCCAATCATATAAAATATTAAACAGAATCAAGCCTAGTTTCTGGTTGAATTTTGAATGCTAGACATTATCATAAATATTTTTTAAAAAAATGAAATGGCGCTTTGCCTGTAGACTGCTGCTTTAAATTTTAGACACCATTTAATTGGAATTTTATAGATATTTATCTATTGAGTGATTAAGTCACCAAAACCAAAACAAAAAAAACCAAACTATAAAATCTCTCTAAATATTTCTGAAGCAATAGCATAAAATTATGACATTTTAACATCAACTATGAACATCCAATTACCTTCCTTTCTCTTCCCCTTTTCTAGGGTTAAGTTTTTCCTACCTGGGTGCATTTGCAATCATTTTGATGCCTGTCTACCTAAGCTAGCTGCATCAGATACACCAGTCAGCTGCCAGCTCTCAGAACCACAGCAAGCACGTACAAACCCCTCCTGAACCTACATTGTAACAGTGGAGATAAGAGATGTGAGTCTCTAGTCGGAACTGGGCCAGGTCGTTCATCTTCAGAAGTGAGTGCCCGGCTTTCAGACTCCAGCCAAAGAGCCCTTGCCTGGCAGAGGCTGTTTTCCATCACAGGCAGGTTTCACTCAGCCAGGGCTGGCTGGCCCCGCTCAGGCCAGTTCTGGCTAAGCTTTCAGCAGGATTCAGCCCCACCCAATTGGCTGGGTTTTAGACTAGCTCCCTTAGAAGCGAGAACTGGAGATGAAATTCTAATAGAAGAAACCTGCTCTAGGAGCGGTGCCCACCCCCTCCGCATACACACACGCACACCCATCACACACGGGCACACCCCTTCTTTTGTCACTGTTTTCCTCTAGGGAAAATGTGATGGTGTGGCCTCTGCGTCCATTACAAACAGTCCTTGAGTTAAATATAAAGGGTTAGAATCACAAGCACAATGCTCCGTGAGTCATCCGTGGTGATTCCAACCCTCACTGAAAAGTCAGCTGTAACATTACCCGTAAGTTACCCTTGGGGTTGCCATCAGCTGTACGTCACGTTTATTACCATCACTTTGAAAAATTAAGGGAATGTTCTAGAAAATTACCTCAACTTTCGATCTATGACATTTCCCTGCCAATGATCTGACAGAGCTATCAGTCTTAGGTCCACCTTGATTCTCGGTTGTAGTTTGAACACCAGAATCGAAATTCTTGCCAGTTTCCTGATAACAGAATTATTTAAAATTTAGGCTTAGCAGACACCGCAAATTGTGACTACTATTCTGATCCATCTTTGTACCTGTCATTGTGATCTCACATACTTTATCCTAGTACATCCGGGCCAAGATATTCCCATTTGGTTAAGTGACCTGCCCAGATTAGCAAAGGCTCCAGAACTCCTGATCCCAGGCCTGTGGTTCCCATGACACTATGCTGGCCCTACCTCAACCACACCAAGACAAAGTCATTGGGTCCACAGAAAAGTGTGTTGGGGTCAAGTCTTAATCATATGCTCGCTCACAGTCATGACCGTGGGTACCACTCAATGAAGGGTAACCTCTAAATTAACATAGCAGAGCTCTTATATCACTAAGTCAACGTGGAAATGACAAACGATCAGTAGGTGTCACAAAAACTGATCCTCTGCTCAGCACACTTCCTTGTCTCAGTTATGCCGCTTCGAGGAGCTGATATCTTTAAAAACACTGTCTATCCTGCACTCATTCAGACCATCCTTTCTCTACATCAGCACAGGCAGTGAGACGTGGCCATGCGGGCTACAACCCTCAGTCTGAACGTAGCCGGATGCTGGCGGCACAGGCAGCTCTGTGTCTAGGTGAATAGATTGCAGTTGGGGGCCAGAGCTGGGAAGGAGAGAAAGGTTCAAGTTAGGGATACTGGGATGCACAAAAGGCTCTTCAACCAGGGAGATCATGAAAAGGCTCCATCACCCTTTTCCTGTAGGGGAACCTTGGGATCATTCCCCTAGAGCAGCAGTCCTCAAAGTGTGGTCCAGGTACCGTGGGGCTCCCTGAGACACCTTCAGGGGTCTATGAGGTCCCTGCAATCGGCATGATAATACTAGGATGTTCTTTGCCTTGTAGGCTCTCATTCTCTTATGAGAGCACAGTGGGTTTCTTAAAGGCTATATGACGTGATGATGTCATCTTCTGGCATCTTTGTGCTTGCATCTTCTGTTTTAAAAATTTCTCAGTTTTGATTTCTAATGCAGTAAATATTGATACAAAGGGTCCTCATTAATTTTTAAGAGAGACCAAAGAGTTTGAGAACTGCTGATAACCTGTCCTCAGACCAGAAATACCATCTTTTCCTCAAGCAACAGACTCTTCACCCGCTTTAGGATTCCCACTATTCCACTGACTTTTCTTCATGTTGGGAAGAAATGTCCTTCCTGGGGTTTCTCTGAACTAGCCTTTGGCACTTCTTAACCAGTTGCCCTCACTGTGCCTTGGAATGACATGCTCTCCCGTTAAGCAAACAGCCATCTCTCTTAGGTCTACTGTGTGGCAGGAAGAACAAACTTGTGCAGGTATCTACCCAACCTTGGAACCATTAGTGTTAGCAAGCTCCTTCCCATGGGTAATTGAATTGTGACACATTTGGGCTGAGGGGTACTAGGTAGGTATTATTCAGTAACACACTACAATAATTAAGACCTTTTGTTACTACATAATGTAACTTGTCTTAACTCCTTTTCAGTAATTTATCTTCTCAAAGACTTTTGAAAATAATTACTATTGTCAGAGGGGAAAGATGTCCTGCTTTTCAGAAAGAGTACAGAATCTAGTACCCAACAATCCTGTGGATTTAATTTTGAATTGGGTCCCACCATAGTGTAAGTTATGAAGAAGAGTCTGATCTTACATCTGCTTCCCATAATGGATGCCGGCTTGTGTCGTGTCTTCCCTTCAGGAGCTTTAGAATTTAGCACCATGGTTTGTGGTGTTGGGTATCAAGTTTGCTGAGTGAGTCTGTGAAGATTCCAGAATAATAAACTTGGGTCATCTCCTACAACTTTCCTACATTTAAAGCTACTCTCTTCCGCTGGGATTTCAGGAGAAAGGACAGAGGTGTCTGCAGTTTGACTGTAAACCAAGTTTCAGGGAAGCCGTGTTTCCCTTTTGAGTTGAGGCCAGAGGCAGCCTCCACGATTTCTGGCTGTCTTTCACAGACTGGCCTTGGCTATACACCACAGCCAGTGCCATTACTCAGCAAATACAGCCAGGCCCACAGGGGGCAAGATTCTCCTGTTTCATTTAAACCATTCCTTAAGTACCAACTAGAGAGCTACCCTTTTCCAGTTTTTACTAATTTGGAAGGACTATGGAGAAAGGCATGTGGAAATACCAGCTATGTGAACTGCTTGGGACTGTTCTGCTGAGGCTTTGCCATATGGAGACTTAAATGTAGAAGAGAGCTGTTCACACTGGCCCTCTGAGAAGGGGCAACTGAGACCATGGGGTGAGGGCATACTGTCCTTTAGTGTTGAATAAACCTGACATCAGGGTGGGTCAGAGATAAACAGGGATCATTGGTCTGGTGATGGACTCGCTCTTTGTCTATGCCCACAGGGTTGACCAGCTTTCTTTTCAGGGATGATATACCAAATTCTTAATGACTGGTACATCACGGGCATGACACAATCAGAACAGAAGTGGTTAGACAAGAGCAGGATCCCAGAGGAACCCACGACACCAGGCATTAGCCCTTCATTTGCCTGATCACAGAAGGGTCTGGAGAGGAGCTGGGATGCTGGCAGGGGGTGGGGAGACTCAAGGTGCTGGGGGCCACAGCTATTAACTAGTAGGTACAGACTCAACATCCTCTCAAGGGGTTCAGCCATACTGGAGTTTGCTGGTCATCTTTCAACCCCATCCCCGCATCACTGCCCATGATACTGTGTGAAGAAGTCAAACCTGGCGTCCAGCTCCATGGACTCTGCTGTGAGAATCCATAAAACCCACTTACTAGCTCCCAGACTTACTAGTCTGTACATGTGGAAGCAGAATTGGGGACTGGGCCCATTTCCATAGTAAGGCCAGGGAGTCCACTGAAGTCCAGGCAGGTTAGACCACTTAGTATCATGAGTCACTGTGGCCCAGGGCAAAGGTCACAGCACAAAAGACATCACTAGAATAGACCTCAGGCTGGGAGGGGCCTGCAGGGCTTCCACTCATACTGCTCTTCCCACTGGTGACAATGCGCCCCCACCCCGCCTGCTCTTGGGTGAGTGCAGCCAGGAAACGGGTTTCCCCACATGCAGCTGGCTCTGTCCACCTCATTCTCCAAGCCCCCCGCACGCAAACACTCGCCAGTCTGCAGAGACCAGGGCAGGCAACAGGGACTGATAAACCTGCCCTCTATTCACTTCAGAAATGTCAACTTTTTGCACTAAGGTTACTTTTGAATATTGATTTTACAACTCAGATTGGCTCCTTTGGGCATCTTGGGCTCAGCATCGGATGTACAGACTCCTCAACATGGGCTGAAATTGGCTGAGAATTTCAGGAGGGAGGCCCTCATGAAGTAACTTCTTGAGGAAAAATCACTTGTTCTTAAGATGTGAAAACCCCACCTGTAAGAGTTACCTCTGTTTACAGCTTTGCACATTTCCATGCTATCTTAAAAAGGGGAGAATTCTCTTTCTCAATGGATCACCATGATACAGAACAGAAAAGAGATAAAAGAAAAACAGGAATTTCTTAAAGGTCTGGTAGTAAACAGGCATATGGTATTATTGTTGTAGTCTTAATAATAAGCAATTATACGTTCAAAGTGCTTTACAATCACTTAGCTATTCCTCACAACAGCCCTGTGAGGTAGGTCGACATTATTATCCCCATTTTACAGATGGGGAAACTGAGGCACAGAGAGGTTAAGTGTCTTGCCCAAGGTCACGCAGCAACTAAACGCTGGAGCTGGGACTAGAACCCAGGTTCCTGACTCCCAGTGTCCTTGAAACTAGACCATACTGCTTCCAAAGAGGCATCCCCGGACTGGCTTTGAGCACGGATTAAAGACGGACAATGCTGAATGAGGTTTGGGTGTGGTGGTACTTCCCGTGGACACGTTAAGATGAAACCTGAGGTGCTGCCTGGGTTGGTTTTGGCATGCGGGTGTATGTGTTAGTTTAAATGGGTGTGTCTGAGCTTCCTGTTCTGCCCGCTTCTCACTGCATTCTGAACTGGGTCTCTGCAGAGAGCGGAGCCGGATGGTCAGGAGGTCAGGACGGACTGGCATAGAAAAGGAACTCTGTCAGCTCAGCGCCAAGGGGCCTGCCAGTCTTTGGGAGTTTGGGCAAACTAGGGATGCAGGACTTTGGAACGGAGTCAGCTGCCCACCTTAGGCAGATCTGCTTAATCTTTTTATTATTTTAGTTTAATTTTTTTTTTTTTTTTTTTTTTTTTTTTTTACTGGCCATCATCAGGAAGTTGTGTTCATTTCATTTCTCTGTGGGGCGGCTGCCCCCCTCCTTTGCTCTCTCTCACTCTTTCCCTTTCTCTGAGTCTCTGCTTGGGAGGGAAACCGGTTAAGCCTTGCATGTTCCCTTTCATGAAACAGAGCCACCGAGAGCAGTGTCCGCGACAGGAGGCCATGGCTCCGCAGATGGGCCACGGCCCCGCTTCCACCTTCTGGAGGAGTGCTTTGCTTGGAAGGGGTCTCCCTGGGGCCTTGGGTTTGCTTTTTCCTGCATTTCTCCCGAAATGCTGTTTCAGTAGAAATAAGCCCACTTGAGACTTTTCCCTTTCAAGGCCTTAGCCACAAACGCCTTCCGACTAACGAGCTTGGTGCTGTAGCTCAGGCAGAAAATTCTAAAGCATCCGTTCAAGCATCTGAAACAAATGAATCAGCCAGTGAAATCTCATCTGTTAGCATTTGTTCTCCTCTTAGATTAAAAAAGAACAAAGAAAGCCTTTCCGTGGCTTTGGATGAAGGCATGCTTTAAAAAAAAGAAAGAAAATCTTGCTACTTTTTCTAGACTACGGTGACTAGATAACAGGTGTCTGATACTCCACAGATTAAATGTCTGTGGAATATCCCGTTTTCCTCTGTCTTTATGCACCAAGCCTCCCTCGGAAAGCCACATCAAGGCATATCAGGGACTAAATGTCATTTGCTTCTTTGATACCACCCATCTTTCCACTTGACCACCTACGTCACCATCTGTTGGTCAGGGCACAGGCTTTAACATTATAAAACCTAACAACCTAATTTACAAGCTGGAAATAACGGTCTCCTCCCTAAACCCAACTTCCAAACAGGTAAAAAAAAAAAAAAAAAGGAAGAAATAAAAAAGAAAAGAAAAGAAAAGAAAACTACCCCTCTAAAGTCTTCCTGTCATTAAGATGGGCAAGCTCCCATCTGGGATGAATGAGGGACAGAGTCTCCTTGGATGACACCAGCATGTCTTTTGCATAAAGGAAATGCTTGAATGTTGAAAGAAAAAGAAATGAACAAAACTTTTCCCACTTTGGGATTTTTTTTTCCTTATCCATGAGATACTGGACAAATTAGCATCTGTCTCTTGCACAGGAGTCCTCACGTGGAAGGTCTAGAGGGGCATTACTAGTTGCTGGGAAGGGGGCAGAGTTTTCATGGCTGCAGAGCTGTGTTCCTTTATTTATTCAACCTCCTCATGGAAACTCAGATGCAGCAACAATGGATGAAGAGCAAAGGCTGAGTCCAACTAAAGTGAATATGGCATGTAGGGGATGAGTGAGGAAAAAAAAGGCTTAAAGCAGCTTCTCTCTGATTCCCTCTGTAGAGGTGCTGGAGAGAAGGCCGGCTTCAATGATGACAATGGATGGACAGATGGAAACTGCACACTCATTCAGACCACAGAGGCCAGAGGACACTGGGTGCCAAGCTCCTACCCACACATGGATCCAGGAGCTCCTCAAGCCACCCCCCTTCATATAGAAGGGGACACTGCAGTTGGTCTGAACACAGGGAGACCAGATGGAGCCCACAGGGTTGAAAACCATAGTGCATCTGTGTGCCCTTGAAAACGGGGCAAAGAATGTGGACCAGTTCTGATCCTGTTCAGACAGACTGCACTCTACGTAGCACAAGCACGCATATGCCTATATCTTGACTTCTGCGCTCACACCGTGATGCCCACACTCCACTTTCCATGAGCAATCCGTCAGCCATGTGGCACCTCTGACACGGGGAGAAGCAACTCACCCCACTTCTCAATAGCCCATGCCCACTTTCAGGGCTTCCTTGAGGATCTGGGTACTTGTCCTGGTGACACTGTTGGTGCTTTGCTCCCATTGCCATTTAACCCCATTTCCCTAACTGCTAAATCATCATGTAATATTTCATCACGCTGAAAGGAAGAGCCTCCTCATGCTAATTAAAAGTAGAGTGACAAATCACATTTAAAGCCATTTCTGGAGCCGAGGAAGCCAAAAACGTAATTAGAATTATCCTTCAAGGAGACAAAATTTTTCTGTTTTTAATGTGTGCTTCAGAATCAAATGCATTTTCAGAATTTATCTGTCAAGATTATGAACACAACTTAATTTTCTAGGCTATATGCTCAACATAAATTATAGTCATAGCCTCAACTCCCAATGGAATCATGTGAAAATGTGTTACTATTAGCCCCTAACTGGAAATATTTGAATTTCACCAAGGAAATGAAACCTTTTCTATAAACAACAAAATGGAAAATGTTCGGGAGGAAAAAAACCCTCAGCATTATTGTAATACAATGTAATAAGTCTTTTAACCCAATGACTTAAAAATGTAGTTTTAGCAACCTTCAACTTGAAGACTCAGTAAAGCCCATTCATGAAATGTGCTCATTAATTACTTAGCCACGTTGTTTTTCAGATTTTAAAACATCGAAAGACTATATCCAGCCTCTAGAGCAAGCACTGAAGCCACCTTATTGGGAAGTCTTGGGAATTCAGAAAAGGTATAACTCGTATCCAGGTGGTCATCAAATGTGTCTTCCACAGAGCACAGAAGGGTCTCATCACAGAGCTACCCTGATTACTGTAAATTATGACATAGCCATGCATGAAAGAGTATGTTTCCCCTTCCAGAAAAGTCATTAAGTACCACCGATCCCACCTACTAGAATCCGAGAACAGAAAGCACTTCCCTCTCTACAAGCAGAGGGCACCGCAGTGCTCTGAAACCCTGCCAGCCTATCTGCCAGGCCCAAGGCTACTTTCAGGAAGAGCCAGCAGAAACATGTTCATCACTCCTTCTCCTTGCACCCAACTTGGCCACCCTGCCCTCAAGAATGCATGGACCAGAGTCCTGTTCAAATTACAAACACTTTTCAGTTTACTTTGTCTCTCTAAGGCTACTTGTGAACTGTGATCAGAAGAGCTGTCATTTTTGCAAACTGGATCGGCCGGAGGTGAAAGAACTTTACTCACAAATTCCACAACCTGAGACAGCACTGAGCTATTTGAGCCTGTGATTCACTGAGCTACCTTTAGGACATGTGAGCAGAGGAAGAAAGAGCAGAATTGTCTTCAGCTGAACTCAGCATCCATCCTTCCCCCAACCCTGCAGCTGTCTGGGTAGAGCAGAGGTTTCATCATGAATCAGCAGGTCACTGTCACACAAGGTCATCTCCTAACCCAACACATGTGCATGTAGCCCACATTCCTTCATTCACTCATTCACTGTCATTCGTGTTCACATTCTCTCTTGCAGCCAGATCACAGACAAGCCTTCAGTTTGGCACTGACCATCACTTTAACACAAAACAATACGGGGCATTTTTCTCCAGAAAAAAAGTGAAGGATTAGTCCCCATTGACCCTTACCAATACCTACAAGGCCTAATTTAAGACATCTGGTGATGACAGGGACATAAAAGTAATTTTAGAGTAAACCAATTAAAAAGGAAAAATCTTGATCCTATTCACGATGGAGTTAAAGCACTCTGGGTAGCAGAGATGACAGGGCTTTTGACTAATTTGGACAGCTATTTCTGGCAGCTTGCCAATCTTTGTAGTTCCCTTCTGTCAGGTCTCAGCATCTTTTGCTAGTTCCCCCTTCACCCTGCTTTCTCAATCACCAGCACTAACAAACTCCCCTTCCTGGCCCTTCTGTGCACGTCTCCACTGTGACTCCCTTCCCCTGCACGCCTGCATCCCAACCCAGAGCTTTGGGCTTACCTAGGATTCTATATTCTTGACTACATAGACCCGGGTTGGAACCAGAGTTCCTGCAAGCTACCTCCACACTGTAGGACAGGGCCAGGGCTGGCTTAGGGGGAGGGACAGGGACCGGAGGCTGGCCTGGGTGTGACAGAGCAGCATTTGCACAGCAAACCTCACGGCCATCAGGAGACACACAGAGAGACAGACACGACACACACACACACACACACACACACACTCACACATACCAGGAAGTGATGGATGTTACTGAAATGGACCAAAAACCAACAAGCAGTGGGGTAAGAAACAAACAGAAACAAAACAAAGCACTTGTGTTCAGATGGAAAGCTGTTTACTGGGCAGCTAGGGCCTAAGCCCAGGGGCAGGGAAGGTGGCTCGCTGCTCGGAGGGCACTGCCCTGGGAGAAGCCTGGAGGAGACAGGGTGCAAGGGCTGCGCTTGCTCCCCTCCCACGAGGGACGTGCCTTCACCGCTGTCCTGGGGCCCCGTCCCACGAGTTGCAGCAGATCCCTCAGGACAGAGAAAGCAAGGAGAGGGAGGCACTTACCTTGTGGCCCAGAAATGGCTAGTCCACAATTTGGGGAGTGTGCAGTATCTCAGTTTAAACAAAATCCTTGCGGTACTGCTCAACCATGAACTGTCAGCTCTCTAGTATTTCAAATAAGCTTGTAAAGTCGTTAGTGAAAAGAGGAAACAACAAAACAACAAGTCACCTGTAGGGCAATTGTAGTGTTCTTCGCAGGGTATTTTCCCAGCAGTCCTTGTTCTTTCCGTTTCTTGAATTTCCTAAAGTAGTCCTGTATCAGGAAAGTGGCATAGAACTTCCCCACGGTTACCTCATCATCTAGACGGAGAGACCAGACAGAGCTCTCCCGAATCCGCACATTTGCACCAAGAGCCTAAACACTGGCTTCTGGCTGGGGCGGGGGCCGGGGCGGGGGGTGGGCAGTGCAGAAGGCACTGAGCTCTCAGCTTACAACACAGGAGGGACACTACTAAATCTAGCAAAAAGCAAGGTTTGGCAAAGCAGTTAAGGCTCTAAAGGAGAGTCAGTTCAATGAACTGATACTCAAAATTGCAGAAAATAATGTATTTATCATGACTTTAACAGAGCAGTGTATTAGTAACACTATGAAGTGCTGTCTTGGTTACTTACTTAAAATAAAAATTACAAAACAAAAAAGGCTTCATCGGTCATATTTTCACCCCTGTGCACAGGGATTTGCATGTGTAATTACCATGAACACCAAGGGCAACTAACCATCCAAATCCCAATGCCTGGAGATAAAGATAGAGACCTCGGAAAGGTGACAGACAAGCTTGGAAGAAGAAGGTTCAGAAAAGTGACTGCAAACCCAGATTTTCACGTGTCCTTTGACTCTCTGCGAATAGCCTCCATATGCCATTTCTTGGTTTGTAATTCAGAACTGCTTCTTTTTTTGTGCTGTAAGTGACAGCACCAGATAACCTCACAGTTGAGCTGACTTATTTCTGCTTTGTCCAGAATCGCCCCAACATGTATCGCTGGGAACTGGAACTCCGCTGGGCGTGTTACAGGTGATGCATGAGGCAGAATAGAGGCTCTGGCTGTCTCCAGTAAACCACCTTGGCAGTGTGAGTGTGCTCCGGGGTCTCCACAAGCCCTGCTCTCCCAAGGGTGCTTGCTACCAGATCTGCAGTGTGTCAAGGGCTCCTGGGGGGAAAGCTGAAGGCCCCCTTAGCCGCCCATCCCACACGGGGCTACGGACCACTGGCCATGACTTGCAGAGGCTGCGAGGACCAAAGGTTGCTGGCCCTCAGGCTTTAGCACAGCTAAGCATTTGGCCAGGTCCCCCTTGTAAGAGTTACATGTGATCTGGGGTAAGGAGCTCAACCTCATGGGGCTTGTGTCCTCGTGTGTAAAGGGGGCCATGAGGATTACATGGGAAGTGGTATGTAGAGCACTCGGATAAAGGCCGGGGATTGGGTGACTGTGAGCCATCAGAGTCACTGTTCTTTTACAACCCACCAACGGTGGCATCCACTGAAGTGAATTATAGAGCACCACAGACTGGGGAACACTGGGGCCCACCCTATTCACTGATGGATGGGGTTCATTTAGTGCCCATGGGGGAGGTGTACCTGTCTGGCAATACTGAGTCACTCTGGGCTGTCTCCCCAAATTTCTTTGTCAAAGGAAGATGCTTGTGTTATTGTGAGAGAAGATGCTTGAAGTGGTCTGGCTCTGAGAACATGTTATATTCCTTCTAAACCCGAGCTGGGCTAGTCCTGGAGTGGTACAGAGGCCACCAAAGTGAACCTAAGGCTTTGCATAGCACGTGAAACCATGGTCTCTCACCGGTCTCAGGCTGCTCTAATAATGCCCTGACCACAGGCAAAGAGATGAGAGGGGAAGAGAGACCATGCAGGTCTTGACATTTCAGCCCCTGCTTTGCCCTCGAGCCACTCCCCATTTTGCCAGGGTGTGTTTGGAATACAAGTTCCAACAGCCCTACTTTTGGGCATCTTCAGGTGCCAGGTCCTGTGTCAGAGGAGTTCCCCATGGGTCTCATGGCCTCTTCAACAACAGCTCTGAGATAGGGGATCTGCTCACCTCTGACAGGTGGGAGAGGTGAAAGGACTTGCCCAGGCCAGTGGGTTAGGACATGAGCCCGAAAGCCTGGGCTCTTCTCCTCTGCATCACCTCCCTAAGGATGCCCAGCTCCAGCCACACAGGCCGCCTTCTCTGAGGTTGCCTCTCCCAGAGTACAAGTCTCTCTCTACTGAGCTGCATGCAGGGGGTGGGCTGACTGGCAACAGAGTAGAGAATCCTGGAGACCTAGTGGGGATTCTCCGCCTGCTGCGCCACAGCCGGCCTCTTCAGTCCAGGGTTTCAAGTCTTCTCTGTGGGCTCCCAGAAAAACAACACTCTATATACAGAAGGCCCATTGCATTCCTCACTGGGATGCTTTCAGCACACGTAGCCTACCCTTATCTCCCTTTAGCCTGAACTGTGCTAGCCTGGAAGGGCCAAAGGAGCTTCTGCAGGAGGGTCTTGGCTGTCCCTGGCCCAGAACCTGGGGTGGCAGTGCCCTCAGTGCAGAGGACTGACCATGTTTCCACCTGAGGGGTGACTCCAGGGCAGAGGAACAGCCACCAGGGCTCTGCAGGAAGGATTCAAGGACCGCTTGGACTGCTCCACTGAGACACTGAGCTAATTGAGACTGGGCCCAGGAAGAATTCTTAAAAACAGAAAAAGTCAAAGCGAGAGCAGGATAGAAAAGGAAGGAAGAGATGGAATGAATGCAGTCAGGCTGTCTGGGCTCAGGACTGGACAGAAATAGATGGGGTCAGCTCTGAGAGCTCTTCAGGGAAAAGGAGCTAAACATCCAAGTCAAGGGGTGAGGCCCCAAGGCAAGGAGAGCATCTGGGAGGAGAGAGGACTTGTAAAGAAAGCGGGAGGATCCATTAAATGGCATGACAAGACTGAAGAGTGGAGGTGAGAACGTGAGCGACTGTCAGAGATGGGCAATGAGAGAGCTCAGCCTTATGACAGAGGCAGCAGGCAGGCTGTCCCCACAGCCACAGGCCCCTGCATTGCTGAAAGTGCAGAAGGAAAGTTCCCTACTAGTATTCCTGGGCTCAATCGTGAGTGTCACCCTATTATCAAGCTCATGGCAACCTAGGGGCAACTCACATCACACTCATGCTAGCAACGCCTCCTCACATGGGCACCTACTCTATTCTTTAAGGGGTTTCCTGTGTGATGGGGGCAGCGGGCCTGGCTCAGTCTGCTGCTCTCTGACAGGGTTATAGCACGCGGGCCACCGAGCCCCTCAGCCTCAGGGAGCTACCCATCTGCTGGCCCAGAGACTGTACAAATCTTCTCGTTTCCTAAGTGTGCCAAGATGTGGGAAAGCCTGGAACCACTGGCTGACTGGAAGATAAAAGCGGAAAAACAAAGAGATAGATTCTAAAACCCTGCCCGGCAACTCATTTGGGGTCTGTTCACCGAAGCCAGAAAGTCATGGTTTCTTGAATTTCTTCAGTGGCAACAGCACTAATTTGAGATTCATCTCATAAGCACTATCCTAGGCATATACACAAACCCTGACGTGAAATTTCTAGAGTGTTCCATCTCCTACTAAAGCCCCATTTCCTCCTTCTCAGGTTGCACAGTCCCTCTTGATGTCATGTCGTAACAGGTTAACACTTGTCATCCTAAACCTCAGTCCATTTTAAGAAATATGGAGAAAAAGCCACAGGCCGTTACTGGGCCAAGAAAGCAGAAGAACAGTTAGCCTTTATTAGAAATCTAGTAGAACTAACTAAAAAAGGAAGAGAGCTTAGATAGTGATCCAAATTCTGGAGTTTTGTCCTGGTAAAATGAAAAGAAATGAGGTTTCACAGTAAGTAATGTGAATGACACCATCCAAGGGAGTCTGGCCAGAATGGGCACTGACATGTGAGTGACACTGGTTTGTAATGAAGGTGGCATTTCAGGAGAGGTGTCTGGGGCGTGGGGGTAGCAGGGCTCCTGCCCCCCGTGAGGAAGGTTTACTCAGACAGGCACAGCCCACTATTCTGAAGCACGCATCTGTATGTCGAGAAACATTGTAGGGGAATATAGTTGGCAAGAGATAACTCTGATTCCATGCCACCACCCTAAAACAGAATTGCTTCAGAATATTCTGAAAGACTGAGAGTTGAAAAGAATGGAGGCTGCAGAAAAAGCTCAAGCACATTGTTACAACAATTTAGAAAAGCAATTTACCTAAGCCATGCGAGCACTTGGGTGTGCAGCTAGAAAGAACAGAATGAAACCAAAGAGTTGTTTTAAAGGTGCAGTATCAGTTCTCCTGGGGAAAGCCAGGGTTCTCTGGGTGGGAATTAGAGGGTTTTGTTCTTTTTGGTTTGGGGGGCTTCTGCTCTTCCTATCATTTCTTTGGGGGCTATCTTTCCCAGCTTTGAGCTGATGGCCATACCAGGTATGGGTGGCTTCCCTGCAGTGGCACAAGCTCATATGGCTTCTCACTTCATGCTGAGGATCAGAGCTGGCCAGTATGCTGCTCTCTCCACCCTCAAGAAGCAGAGGTTGTTACCTTCTCAGAGGGCGAAGCCTGACCACCATCCTGGCCTGGGGTTCTGGAGTCGGCGTCCAGACCTGAGCCAGACTAACCTCGAAAACTGCAGGGGCTGTGACACTATTAAAGTTAGTTTGGCTACAAAATACACCAAAGCTTATCATGTGCCCAGGGCTAGGATTCTAGAACACTGTGCGATGGCACCGAGTAAACGGATTCTGCACCTTTAAAACTTGAAAATAAAATAGTCAAAAAACAACCACTTCAACTTCTAAGTCCATGTGCACTTAAACAAAAATGGAAAAACAGTGTCTATATTATATATATATGTATGTTATATATATATAAATCTGAAAAAAGTTTAGTCAGTTATTTGATGATCAATAGGAAAAGAAAGAAGCATGCCTGTTAGTCCCGTCCCTACTCTAAATTCTAAATAAAGGGACATTTGGGTAATTATGGTCGTAAACTCAGTTTTGACTAAGAATATTTTGAAAATACCACTTTCTGACAACTATCTTTTTGGGGGGTAGGGAGAGGGAGGAGAGAAGCTTTCAACGATATGTTGAAGGATAAATGGAAACTAGTCTTAAGTATTTCATTTTGGACTGAAAAATACAAGCTTTTTTGTTCTGAGGCAGCAAGCTTGTTCTCTGACATGAATTCCTCCACCACCTGCTCCAGCCATCTGAATCTGCATATCCTTCCCACTGAAACCTCTCCTTTGTCTGGAATGGTCTTCAGATTTCCCCAAAGAATTACAGCAAAAAAGGCCGAAAGGCCTTCTTTAGCTGTTGCTCAGTGCGCTAGCTGATACATAAAGCATGTGCAAACGCTCTGGGCTGGCTGGAGACACTAGCATTGAAACCAACGTGTTGGCCAAGAGCTACTTAGGAAAGAGATTACACTGACCACCAGCTGGAGGGACTACTTGGTCAAGGAGTTTCATGCTGGTTTTCTTCCAGATTTTCTTTATTACAGCTCGAAGTTCTTCATTAGCTTGTTCCAGGTTCCCTGCATTCAAAAAGCAAGAGGGGAAAACAAGCCTTGCTTCTTCTACCCAGCAATTCCTCTCTGTTCTCACCACGGCTGCTGCCCTCCCAGCGGAAACTGGATGGGCGCGTGGACCTCGGATGGGTCTCCCCTCCCACCAGGCTCTCCCCAGTCAGGGTCATACACACTTCCTGTATTCAGCACATAGTTAGCGAGCCGTCCGTCCGATGGGCAGCAACTCCACTCTACTGTGGGAACAACCATGTTGCTCTGGAATCCAAGGCCTGTCATAATCTGAACCTGTCCTACCCTCCCAAGCCAACACCTATTCCTTTCCCACTGCTCCCAGCCTAGAATGCCAAATCTTGCCTCCATCCTTGAAGACTCAAGACTAAATTTCCCCCAAATAAGACTCTCTCGATTCCTGTTATACGTGCTCATCTGCATCACACCGTCGTGGTCTTTTATCAGATAGTCTGATGTTTGTCTCCTTGACATGCCAGTATATAAAAACCCTCCCTCACTGCATCCCTCACTGATGCCAGCTGGGGGCCAGGTACAGAGGCGCATACTGCAAGCAGTGTATATTAGCTTGAAGGGACTGGCTTTGGTGGATAGATTCACCCTCAACTCTGGGGTTGTGAGGAAACAGCTATCCACTGACTCCACAGGCATTCCTTGCTGGCCCCTCTTCCCTCTCTTCCCTCACGGTCTCAGCTTCTTCACCTCTTGGTCACTTCTCAATCTGCTGCAATCTGATTTCCATTCCACCTCTGAAGTTGTCGCCAAGCCAATCTCAATAGCCACTCTCCAGGGCTTTTACTACCAGGGCTGAGCGTGGCCACAAAGACCACTCTCTGCTGGTTTGGTCTCTGCTGGTCTTAATAGTATTTTCCAAGTGCCAACTACGTGCTAGCACTGCATATCCTTCCCACTGAATATATTTCCCCAAAGAATTTCAGCAAAAAGGCCGAAGGCCTTTCTTTAGCTGTAGGCTCAGTGCGCTAGCTGATACCTAAAGCACGTGCAAACACTTTGGCCTGGCTGCAGACATCACCTCATCTTATCCCCAGGACTTCCCATAACGTAGGTGTGTGTATTTCCTTTCCATAGAGAAAGAAACTATAGCCCAGAACAGCAAAATTCCTCACTGAAGGTCATACAAGTATGACAAGTAAAGGGTAGCTGGAACGAACTCATGTGTGATAGTTCTGTCTCTACCAGGTCTCCCACCTATTTCTCCTGCTCTATAGTAAGCAGCGGCAGGAGTCACCTCAAAACTTTCTGGGACAAAGGGAAGCATAAAGGAAAGAAAGAAGGGATGAGAGATTCAGGGACAGCCAGCTGACCCAGCACAAATGTCCTCATTGCACTCACCACTCCCTTCCCCAAGGCCTCCCCATGACACGGAAAGGCGCAGAAGGGAGAACGCAGGTGGGAGATGGCATCTCCTCCCAGTTCTACCACCTGTCCTGCCTTCAGGGAACTCTCACCTTCGGTCTTGATTTTCAGAGCTGTCCGAACCAACGCAAACAGGGTTGCATTAAACATGACTGTCCCGTCACTGTTGAGAGGCATGTTCATGGCAACTAATCTCTGTAAACAGAAATAAAAGTTTCTTAATAGAATGTGAATGATTTATGACGGCCATATCCCTTTTCCACGTGTATTCTGTTTACCCCTCATCTCTTTTCCAGTCAACTTTCAATTTAATTCAACAGCCATTTGAGGAGCACCTACCATCTGTGGGGCTCTGACATGACAAAGATCAAAGCTTTAGTCATAAATGCAAAACGCAAATGCTGCCACTTGGATTTTTTTTTTTACCTTAATTGTTTAATCACCTCCCTGTTCCAGCATTCTTCTCCCTTTCTCATTAACCAGCAGTCCGTGTGTCTTGGGATCAGGCCTCCATTCTGGGCACATCATTAAGGCAGTTGTGAGGGTAAAAGGACTCACCAGATAGAATGAGCCAGGCACAGGTCCCGGGGCTTAGGTCCCCAGGCAACAAGGTTTGTTACTAGTCCTCAAACGGGCGTGTCCTTCAAGTACCTGCCCTGGTGAGACCACTGTGGAGTCCACATGGTTTCTCCAAGTGTTTGGTCTTTCAGAGCAAGATCTCCACTTCCTGCCTCTCTTTTCTCTCTCCTGGTCCCTCTAACACCAGCACGGGGAGTTGGAGAGGACCAGGTGAATAACACCCTCTCCGGCTCCCAGTTATCTCATCTGTAAATAAGACGACATGCCCACCCCAAGGCGGCCATGTAAGGATTAAAGATCATGGACACAGATTTCAGCCCAGGCCCTGGAACAAGGTAAGTGCTAAACTAATGGTAATTATAATTATTAATAGTTTCAAAGCTCTTATTTTTGGCTGACAGTGTGTCCCAAGAGAAAGAGTTTAAAAAAAAAAAAAGGTGTTCTGTTTTGTTTTTTTCCCTCCCTGTTAATGGACTGGAAATTTGTGTTTGCATGATGCATCCCACATAAATTCCCAATCCTACTACCAACCATCCCTATGTCCAAAACCAGCGCAGGCAGCCAGAATGCCCTGGACACTCAGGCAGTTTTCCTGGCAAGTTCCTGAGTCAGCAAAATGTACCACTTTGTGCCTCGAGGACACTTAGGTCCTTTCCGTAAAAGGGTCTAAAAATGTAAACACCAGATGACAGCCATGATCTGGAACCAATCTCGTTCTTAGAAAACAGAAAAGAGGCTAGTCCTGGGAAAGTTGACTTCCTGGGAAAGTCAACTTCTATGGCTTATTCTCCATACTTAGAACCAAAGTCCTGGCCGAGGAGAAGCAACGACCTTAGCAAGGTCCCCGAGGACTTGCCAATGGGGCTTTCTGGATTTTCAGGGCAGGGAACAATGAGTTTGGCTTAGATGTCTTTGAAAGACTGAAATATATATATTGTAGACTCTACTTTGTTAGCTTGGGTCTGTCTAGAGCTGGCCCAGCAACCCTGGGGTGGTAAAACCCCTGTCCCCAAAATCCCTCAGAGCCAAGCGGGAGGGGACCACCTGTTGTGCAAACTGGCTGGATTTCTATTGGGTAGAGTTTCAACAGGCAAATCTTGCATTTCTCCTTTAAAAATGGGAATCCTTCTCTGTTGCTACAACTGATTCAAGGTTCTGTGAGTTCTGTGGAAAGAACACATCTCAACTAGGGCTCACAGAGAGCATGGTCTGATGTGAAAACTACAGAAGTTGGGTGGGTGGGAGATGTGGATCCCTGTGTGAAAGGCCGCTGCCCGCCACACGGCTCAGCGCAGAGGAGCTCTGTCAGCAGAGGGGCACAGCGCCATGTCCACCATCACACAAGATAGAAATGTCCAGGGGAACAAGTCATATCCATTCTACTTCCTGCGTCGATCTTTTAACCATGCCCTCCTCTCTAGCCCCGCTTCCACTGCCCTCACTTTGGCTCTTGTTACTTAACACTTAGATAACCCCAACAGCTCTCCTCGGTGTTCTTCTGTCCCCTGTTTACATCTTCATAGCCAGAGTTTACCTTCTAACATGGAAGGCCACTCGTGTCTTTCTTGGAACTCAGCATGGCAGAGAAGGGTCCTCACAGCTACGCTGAGTTTGTGCCTGTGGCTTTCTGCCCTTTCCTCGTATGTTCTAGCCACACCAGTGACTCCCCATTTCACAGATGACATCCATTCTCCTGCCTCTGCACCTGGTTTCTCTGTGCTCCCTTTCTGCAATGCCCTTCCCACTCTTGCAAACTCCTAATTCTCTCCTTCTGGACCTGTCGCAAATGTCACGTTCTCCTCCACTCACCCAATGACAAATTACATAATTCCCTTCCTATTCTTATTGGTAGCTGAGTTATAATCTGGGAGCTCCTTGGGACAGGAACCACATATTACATTTTTCATCGGTGCATCCCCAGGGCCCGACAGAAGGTTTGGCAGAATGTCACTTAGGCAGTGTCTGTTGAATGGACCAGGGAGTCCCTGTAAGAGAGGCCATCAAACCCCCAAATGGGACACTTACCTTACAGGCCACTCTGTGTGGGCATAATTTCCCAAACCCCAGGGGAGGCTGGATACGGCGGAGCAGAGTGACCACGTCCAGGTGCTTGATCCTTCCCCTGGAGACAAAGGACAACGTGAGGACAAGGGCAGCACTGCTGGCCTGAACTCTCAGCCCATTCCACCTTCCACAGAAACCACAGCCAACATTCCAGAAACAGTCCACACAAGCCCCATGGAATCCTTTCCAACCTACTTTGCCTCGGGGTCGTATTCTGACCATATTCTTTTGAATTCGTCTAAATGGTGAGGCCCCAGAATAGACCAGTCCCGGGTCAGATAATCAAAATTGTCCATGATGACAGCCACAAACAGGTTGATGATCTGTGAAAGCAAATCAGGAAGAGGCCGCTTCAGCTGTAGTGGAAACGGATGAAGGCTAGACCCCAGTAAGTGCTCCCTAATTGTAGGGTCGTGAAACATTTCAACCCATTTCTCCAGAGACTGTACAAACTTTCCTTCCGGGGAATGTTTCAGAACAAAGAAGGCTCATAGCTTCCTGAAATGGCTTTGGTCTAGTCCCAGGGGAGGGCAGGAGGGTGCGCTGGACCTTCAAAGCACACTGCAGTTTTATCATTTCATCGCCACCAAAAAATAACTCAAACTCTTAAGTGGCTGCTATGGGCAGCGGCTTTGAAAATTTTATAAAGGAACCAGCAGCCCTCAGAAGCTGGGGTAGTGGCTGCCCCAAACCTGTGATGAAGCATCAAAACCACCGCTCATAACAAAAGAGCTAGTAACACTCCTGATTAAGCAAAAACCTCCAACTGCCAAGTCTAGAGTGCTCAACATAAAATAGCCAGCAACAAGCTGACGGGCCACATCATTGGTCTGAATCCCAAAGCTACAAAAACATCTATCAATTCACAGAGGGAGTCCTTCTGATCACGTACCAGAAATGCGCAGAGCATGTAAAAACTGATGAAATACACAATGGCGAAGTTGCTCCCACACGAGTACTCCTCCCCTGGGTTGTAATCGGACTCTGGGTCGCAGAGTTTCCCTGGGAGGCAGGCCAGCATGATCTCCTGCCACGCCTCACCTGTCGCACATCTTTTTGAGATTAAGCAAAGAAAGGGCTTTAGTGGGGAAAGAAGGGATTTGAAGCTTAGACCTCTAAGAAATTTTAAGAAAAAACTTCTTAACGCGAGCAAAACTTAAGTAATTTGGGGGAGAGCCAGTTTGAATTACTGAAAATACGAAATTCCTACTTATTTGTGACTGATTTATGTCCATCAACGGAAGCATATCAATTCTTTTTGTAAAAATGGATGTTTATTTTTACATCCGCTTTTCTTTAAACCCTTATGTTACAATTTTTTAATGATTATTTATTATCTTTTAATGATCTAACATCTGACAATTTGATTACATCCCAGTTCATTTTTTTTTGAAAGCAAAGAAACTACCTAACTTGCAAACGACTTGCTATCCAGTTACTAGAGTCCTTACAAATTACTTGTATGATTTCTACCAGGTTCTCTCACTTTGAGGTAACTTGTTCACAAAGTCATTTAACTGGGGTTAAAAACGATCCCCAAAAATTTCAAATTCCACATCTCGGAAACTGTCCCGACTGGCTATGCAAAAGGCCTCTATGTTCCGTGTTCTGCTAAATTGCCGTGTTCCTGGTTGTTTCAGCGCATACTTCCATGTGTAAGAATACACCCCGTGATTTTCCTGGTGGCCTTAGTAGACCGCCTGACTCCTAAATGGATAAACCTTCGGCCAGCCACAATTGAACAGCCACAGCCATTTCAACAAGCCAGCAAAACTCCTCTGTAGCTGAGATGATGCTAGTGTCTCTGTTTACGAATACAGAACAAATACGAAAAGCTACCATGATCAACTGGGAAAGCCCAGGCTGCGGTCATAACATGCATCCTCTGTCACTCTGGAGCCCAAAGCTAGAGAGAGACACACCCCGTGCCAGACTCCGGTACCTGAAGAGCAGCAGCACTGCCTGGGGAAAGGTCTGGAAATTGTTGTTCCTATTGATCTGGTTGTTGTCCCTCATGGCGACTTTCCCAAACATCTAGGTAGAGAAATTATGCGGGGGGAAAAAGAATAGATTTTGTCAGACGAAAATAAAACCCTCCACTTGCGAATTAAGCACTACCTCAGGTCGCATCCACACCCACTAGGGCTTTCTCACGGAGCTGGGCACTTCACTGATTCCCACAGATGTGCAGGGCCCTGTGCTAACTGCTGGGAACACGAGGCAGTCAGGAACGTTCTCCCCGCCAGGAGCCCCTATCCTGGGCGAGGGACAGAAAAGCAGGCAGAGAGGCAGCCCCACCTGCTGAGAGCTGGGCTGACCCGGCAGGACAGAAAAGCACAGAACAGGCTCACACATCCAATGCTGGGGACGTGGGTCAGAGAGGCCTCCGGGGAGTAAGATGAAGGCCCAGAATTGGAGGATAAGTAAAGCCAGTCACGTGACAGGGAGAGGGAAGAACGCTCCAGGCAGAGGGAGCACCGCCTGCAAAGGAACACAGGCAAGGAGGCACAGGTGCTCCAGGACATGAAGAGAACGAGGGTGCAGACAGACAAAGATCAGGCTGCAGATGACTGTGGGGCCAGTGGGCTTTACCTCCAGGGCAAAGACAAGTTCAGAAATACTTTACTTGTGGGACTTCTAGGAGCACATTGACATTTCAGAAGAGCCTGATCCTGGCTAAACCTCCTGAGTGCAATGCAGTTGCAGAGCTCTGAGATAGCTCTGGTTTTATATGAGAGCATCATGTCATAAAGGACGTTTTGGGGCACACAGCATCACAGCCTGCTCAGTTACAGGGGCTCAAGTCTGTTGATTCTTGGTTCACGACTCCTAGAGACTTGTGACTCCTTCTATGCCTTCAGAATAAAAAAGATAGGCACAACCGCTCCTTTGCCTCTGGAATCACTCCATGTCTTTTAGACTCACATCCCTCCTTCATCTGAAACAGGGCATCTGAACTTGTGGAGAGTGTGGCAGAGAGACCACCCAGGGAGGTCCAGTGCCACAGGCTGCTCTTCACCTGCCTCTCCCTCCTGGAGGCTCTGCCCACTGCCACTTCTTGTTAGGGCTCAGCTGTTAATGAAGCCCCAACCCCTTTACCCACCCCAGGAGAAGCTGGAAAATATCCTGCAGCCTCTCAGCCAGGCTCACAGAAAGCCCTGGTTTCATGCTTCTTCTTAAAGGAGGGCGACTGAGGCAAGATAATGGTTCCAGTTCAGCCCCAGCCACAGTATCCAAAATAGTTTGTTTCGAGTGAGCCTCTCACTGGGCTATAACAAAACAATTTTCCACAATATAAACAGACTTTTGTATAATTAAATATCTTCTAGCAACACTGGTGCAGAAACTAAGACACTGATGGCTCCTTTAGTATGGCAGTTCCTGTTGCTGAAATCAAGTAGGGCTTTTCTCCATCAGCTGGCTCTCCCAAGACGCACATTGCGGGTGAGGAGAACCACTAAATGCAGCTTTCCGTGGCACATGCCAACCCCTCCTCGCTCTTCTGAGCTGGGCTCTCTGGCACAGGCTCTTCCCTTTGGAGCCACACGCAGCTCATCTTCATCTCTCTTCAGCAGCCAAGGTGTCTGGCTGCAAAATCACGATCTTGTCTTTCCATTCCACCTGGACAAGGGCCATCGTGCCCCCGATTTGGGACTACCTGGCAGAAGGGACCGCAGGGAGCCGGCGCTTACCTGCATGCCGATCACGGCGTATATGAAGAACAGCATGGCTATGAGAAGGGCGACGTATGGGAGCGCCTGGAAGACAGGAAGCACACAGCTCAGCGCTGGCCGCGTGCCCTGGTGCCTGCTCAGGTGCAAACTGACGACCCACATGGGGCCACATGGTTTTCTTCCCCGTGTTACCGTGAAAGGACATCCACAGCGAGGCAGGACTTTTCAAACCTCAGCCCAGTACGATGACTTCAGTCCTGAGTATACCAGCCACATGCACACCTCGTGTTACAAAGCTGCAGGCGGGATGTGCTTCCCACGGTCATTAAACCGTATCCTAATCCTAAGCAGTGTCAACGCACACACTCCCTTCTCGTCATAATGGTGAAATTCATCATTGGATTCCTGTGGCTTCCAGGAACGTATCATAATTGATCAAACCATTCCAGAACACCAGCATTTAGATGGCTTCCATTTTTGTTTGTGGGCATGTTTGGGGTGGGGGCGAGGGGCTATTGTACACCCCCTTACAAAGGAGTTATCTTTGTGCACAATGACCTTGCCATCTGCTAAGGTATTTCCTTAGGGTGAAGTGTCAGGAGGGGAATTACTGGGTCAGAGGGGAAGAACCACTTTCTGGCTGTTGCTGTAGAAAGCAAGACACCTTGCTAAAAAGGCACACTCTCTGAAAGAGGCACAGAGCTGGGGGGTTGGGCCAGGAAAGAAAAGGAGCTATCTGGGTGATCGCCAAGTCTCAGCTCTGCTTAGGAACGTCAAATACAAGTATATGTTAGGCCAAACCCCTGGTCCTTTAATCCAATGTTCCTCAACTTTTCTCTCTCGTCATGTGGCAGAAGGTGTCCATGTGCGGGGCACCCCTCCAGGGGGTACCCAGATTGTTAAACCTAATGCCAGGCACACATGCTTAAAGCATCCACTTTCTCTCCTATCCGAGAAAGGTCATCAAAAACCCAGTGGCTAAAACACTTTCCAACGTGTGTCAGCTCTGGATCTGCACCTGCCAGCCTGGCCCGGTGCAGCGACTCCATCCTGACAGAGCCCCCCAGGGTTAGTTTTGGGCTTTCCTCGCCATACCTATAGGCAATGTCTTCCTACCTAGATTATAGAACATTTATGAATTCTGTTGGTGCTGTTTCTCAGTTTTTATGAACCACTACGCTACTTATCTATAGTGACCAAATCGTGTTTTTGAAAAAAGCGTTTAGTGATTTCTTTTAAAGTGAGTAAGAATGATCTTATCACATGAATTCATTCTACTTTTATAGCAGTCCACTCACAAACTTTGGGCCTTTATGTTGGTAACAATTGTGTAGGATTTCATCCCTTACCAAGACCAAGGTTCACCTGCTCTGCCCTGCCTCTCTCAGAGCTGCATTCTTGGTTCCTACAACCTCATTCTCCCCACCAGGATGTGTGATTTTCCTTCTTGGAATTTTTAAATTTACCCCCTTCCCCAAATGCCATCCCATCCTTTCTCCTCTTTACCTGTTAAAATCCCACCCACTGCAGAAAAACGCTTCCTTGGATGTTAACACTCGTTCCGTCAGAGGTGGTGGGAGTCAGTGTGAAATTTTTCCTTATATATCTTTGGATAGCTTCACTTGTTAATGTGACCATTTATTACTTTTGAATTAAAAGTAGTCAAGTAATTAAAAAACAAAGATTCATGGTTCACTTTCTAACGTTTGTGCATATCTCCAAATTCCCTACATTGATGCTTCTTTTAAACAAGAATCTATACCCTTTTCCCCATGGATTCAGTCCAGAAAACTAGAATATCTGGGTAGATACAGGAGTAAGTACTGGAAGGTACAGGAGAAGCCAGGTCTATTCAGGAATAGACTAGAACCAGGTTGCACCAGCCTGGAGAATCACAGATGAAGAATGAGACCTGGCTTACGCCGAAATGTCCTCAATATTGTACTCCTTCCAGGCACTGGAAAACACAGAGACTGGGATGGTAAACTGGCCCGGGGCAAAGTGGTCTCTGATTCAAGTCTCGACAGACTAGCTGACAGACTGTTGCAGCCTTATGAGGAGAAGCCATCCTAGCGAGAGGCTGTTAGGTTTCTGGGGGCCTCACACACTCTCACACATCACCCCTCACTAAACGGCATCCTGGGGAGGAACAGACTGAGGGGCTCAGAGGCTCCGCGCCTCTGTCAGTCTTGGAAATGTTGCAGATGTCTCAGCTACAGGTCCTTACTGCTTTCTTTTCTGTTTCTTTTAAGCAAATAATCCTGTTTGAGTTACCCAAGGAATGTGGGTCAGGTCTCTCCAGCATTTCATATTCTCTATTGACCTAGGTGGTCATATGACCCAGGCGGTCATGTGACCTGGGCAGTCACGTGACTTAGGTAGTCACAGTGGTCATGCAGAAGGGAGTCTGGATCCTCCACAACAGGGGACAATCATTGACTTACATATGATCTTCAAAGACAAAGAGACGCTCTTGGCGTGGCTCTTACCTGAAAGGACTTAATGAAAGTCCACAGCAATGTCCGGATGCCTTCCCCCCTGCTGAGAAGCTTCACCAATCGCATCACTCGGAAAAGACGGAAAAAGGTGATGGAGATTCTATTGCTTTCTTCAGAGTTCTGAAGGGTTATCATGGAGAGGTCAAACCCAATGGAAAGTAGAACATGCAACACTTTCAGAAAAACAGCAACAGATGCAAACAAAGGTGACAGAGGTAAGAACTGAAGATGTGTTTCTAGGGCCTTTTCACCTTAAAAAGCATGATATGAAAGAAAAAGTTACATGCTAACAACACAGGGCTTGGAAAACTGGGTCCACACAGCACATGCATGTCCACGTGGTCTAGTGTATTAAGAGGAGAACTCTGGGCTGCTCAAGAGTACTGGACACTGATGATGAATGCAAACCACTGCAGACACTGTTCTGGAAGAACAATCATGGAGAATACAGAAAAACTAGTGGAAAACTCGACATGGTCAAATAAACTCAAGGAAAAGGCCCAGCCCCTGGGGACTAGTCACTGATCTTACCCCAGGTGTAGCAGTTGGGACAGGGACATTTTCACTTTCAGTTGGCTTTAAGAAATCAAAGATTGAAAACATATTAATGAATTGGGAAAGTAGCAGTGGTTCCAGAGGATATCCCCTCCCCCCTTTTAAAAATTTGTGGTTACTGTCTTAGGACAACACACCTGCTTCCTCTCAGAAAATGCCAGGGACACTGCTTGGAAGTGGGCTTGAGGGCGGGCAGCCCTGGACACAGGTTCAGACACATCCCAGGACATGAGATTCCCAGGAAAGATAATGCTGCCAGACCACGATCGTCCCTCATGACAGAAATGCAGAGTAGGATTCTGCTTCTCCTGGGGAGACTGGCTCTCTGTGTTGCATCAGGGCTGTGGGTCTCAGGAACTCACTGCTCTGTAGCAGGCCATTCCACACCCTGAGAAACAGAGCGACTCCACCAAAGGAGGCAAACAGTGAGGCAGCTACCTGTGGCCCACAGACCTGGGCCACAGTCTGTTCCCGGGCCCACACACCTGGGCAGTGTCCCTATGTTGCCCTCTCTAGTGGGGCTGCTGGGGAGCTGGACAGACTAAGTCAGTGGGAGCAGGAAAGGGGCTACCCAAGGCTTCACTGCCCAACTGACAGCTCAGACTGCTGTCAAAGACGACAAAGCTCAGCTGTGTGTGGCTGTTGGGGATAAACAGCTTGGGACCAGCTGGCCCTGAGCTTCAGTGGTTACATCTCATCCGAGGTCTGGTGTGGCTCCCGTTGCTCGAGCCCCAGGGTGCAAAAGGACAGCTCATCACCCTGTGTGCACCTGCCTCCTCCCTCAGGCTGGAAGCCCTCAGAGGGTAAGGACCTCGCCTCACTCCACTCAGTGCCCAGGACGGTATCTGGCACTTATCACATGTTCAATAAGTGCTTCAGAAAATGCAGAAGTTGTAAGCAACCTCTAACAAGTATCAGGAAGCATCTTAAAATTAAACAGTGAGGGCTGAACAAGAGTCTGGAAATGATGGACTCTTTCTCCACTGAAGCAGCTGGTCTACCTGGTGACTGACAAAGCAATGAGGCTCTCCCGGTGGGGGGCCCAGCGCTGCGGGGTGCACTCCGGGGCTGCTAGGTAGTCTTTCTGTACAGCTAAGGGATGTGTGTGCACACACGGATGCCCACACACATCTGATGGACTCTCCTCCCTAGGGATATAGGAAAATAAGGTCTCTGTTCCAAAGTCTCCCTCTCGTCAACAGCTGCCTCCTGAGACCACACAGAAAATTCCGTAAAATTCATAGAAAACAAGGAGTTTGGGCACATCACATCACAACTGAAATTCAGCAATGTGCCTACAAACTCAGGACTAACGGGTCCTGACAGGGTGACAGATGGATTCCTGTATCACTTGGGGTGCTCAGAAGGTGAACTCTGCAATGGTTTGCCCAAGTCCAGGTCACTATTTTTATTTTCCTCCTCTATTGTCTCACCTCAAAACAAAAGCATCTCCTGAAAGGGACCGATGGTGGTTTTTAACATAAGACTTTAACAAATGATGGAATTCGTTTTTCCAGAGTTCTCAGTGTCTCCCACTGTCTCTCAGGGGCTGTGTGAAGGAGGGCTTCTGTCTTGTCCATGCAGCTGGTGTGGGTGTGCGTGTGCATGTGTGTGCGTGCGTGTGTGCCTCTCTTTGCTTATGCTCAAGGGGATCAGAGTGTGCAGAAGACAGAGCCCTCTACACTAAACTTTTGAAATGTCCAGACCCTGTCAATTGGTCCTGCAAGAGAGTGAGGAGCCTGTGGTTGGAAAAGACACTCTTTTTGGCCCCATGATCCGGCCCAAGCCCATTCTGCTCCCTGCTGCCTATCCTACTCCACGTCTGACAGACCTTGCATAACACCCTTCTTTATGATATGGGAAAGTTAGCAGCCAACCTGACTTTTCAAGTGCACATCTCTTTTTCCACTGATGTCTCTGAAGTCTGACAAAGCTTGGGCTATGAACTTGAAACCATGAATATTCTTTTGTTTAAAAACACAAGGAGGAGGAGGAGACAGCAATTGTGGAGGGACAAGGCAGCACGACATGCAGGAATGGAAGGAAAGAACAAACAGCACATCAAGCTGTGTGTACCCCCCGTGCAGCCTGCGGCACCCTCCCCTTGCCCCACGTGCCACACTGGGCAGGAGGACGGCTGCAGGAGAGATGCCACTGGCAGCACTGGGAGACAGTACAAGTTGCCAAAATATCTTACAAATTGGAAGGACCCTGAGGATGTCTTTGCTGTAACTACAAATATCAGCCTGGTAAAAAGGGCGGGCCAGCTCTCACCCTTTAGGCAGAACATTAGAACTGCCTAGGGATCCTTAACAAAATTGGATGCCTTAGGTCCCACCCCAAAGAATCCTATTTAATTGATGGGGGTTGTGCTTGAGCTTTGGGAGGTTTAAAAGCACCCAGGTGACTCGAATGTGCTGCCAGAGTTGAGAACTGCAGTCCTAAGCCAGGGTAAAGCTGGGCCACATCTTCAGCTGGTCACCCACATCAGCTGATTCCTTTTAGGTCTGGATTGGCCTTACAGAGTGGGACCATTGGAAAAGTCCACTCAGGCTGTAACAGCTGAGTAGTGAGTTCTTTTGGGGTTGATGAGGGTTCCGTACTTGGACGCAAAGAGATTAGCCTCCATCCCCATCTTCTTTACAAGGGATAGAGAAGGCTGTGCAAACCAAGGGAGCTGGTGAAGGGCAGAAATGGAACATGAGTGAGCTGATGTTCTGCTGGATGCTGGGATGGACCACAACCACTCCTAGGGGACTGAGATTGGGAAAGGACTCACTCGGTAGGGGCTATGTGATCAGTTTTCAACAGAGGGAATTCCAGTGTCATCTCAGGGCTTGGACCAGATGACCTCAGTAGCTCCTTCCAGCCCTGAGATGCTGGGAAACCGACAGGGAGAGGGCCGTCAGCCTCAGGAGACTAAACTACGTGCCGGGGTTGGGAAAGCTCTTTAGGTCCCTGGGGCTCTCCTGATGTTCCCTTCAGCCCCTTCCCACAGGGCTCTCAAGCAGCCTCTGGAGATGCAGGCCAGGGCCAGGCCCCTGCAACTACCGAAGCCAAACCGCCCTGAGTTTCCCAAGTGCAATCAAAAGAATCACTCTGCACTTTTCTGAATAATTCCCATCTTGTTCTGGAAAAGCTGAGAGGATGCAGTTTTTCAATTCTGACAGGAAGCACACCAGCTTCCCAGAACCAGTTAACCTGAGGCATCCTGGAGAACCCAGGTTTTAGTGGAAGCCTCTCTCTGACAACTTCTGACCTGGCATATAACACCTCTGGGAGGGCGGGCTTCTGTATTTGGGATTACTGAGTCTGTGTCCAGAAACCAGCAATCTGGTCCCTAGAAAAGGGTGAGCATATGGACTGGAGGACTGAACAACCTGACGACCGTGGGTTCAGAAGAAGAAGCTGGGTGCAGCTTTTGGACACCTGGCCCAAACTGGGTACCTGACAAGTCAGGGGCAATTCTTGGGTCCCGGGGAGTGAATTCCCTATTGATTTTTGATAGGCTCTTCAGTGAGTAATAACAAGGCAGACATGGCTTCCAAACAAGTATTTTGCCTCCCCGGCAATAATGATACTGGGAAAAGACTAAATGTCAGCAGCATTCATTCCCTGGGTTAGGGGGAATATGTTGTTGGGTCATGTCACCGTTCAAGGAGCAAACAGGCATCAAAGAGGGAGCAAAAGTGAGCCCACCAGTCATCATCTGACATTTTAGCAGCTTGGTGATGTGACCAAAAGTGACGAAGACACGTCCATGAGAGCTACCAAACCATGATCACAGCAGGCGGGGGATGTGGGAAGGGGCAGCAGGACGGAGAGGGCCGGGTGAGCATGCCAGCAGGACAATGGAAAGGGCCATCCAAAATGTTTTTTGCGAAGAATACAAACGCAAGCTCGATTTTTCCATTTCCAAGCCAGATCATTCATTTTTAAATATTATGCTGGCAAGTCACAGAGCCAAGTAGGACTGACCGAGATGGCCCTGGCTCAGGCCCCAGGCTGGAGACAGTGAACGATGGGATGGGAAACAATTTGGATGACCGTGACCAAGAGCATGTCCTGTGAAACTCAGTGACAACCAAAGGTGGGGAAGCCAAAAACAAGTATACAGTCTTTAAAGTGCTTTTGCTTTAATGACTTCACCGTATATATGTTTATATATACTTGCCGCTACAATTTTCTAAAAATAAAACCAACATGAAAATCAATTAGGCAACAGAAAAGAAAGATCAACAGAAGTAGGGGAGAGAGCATGGCAAGTTAATATTGCAAATCATGATGACTGATGGCAGCTACAAACAGCCAACCATGGATCAAAAGTGTTCGTGCTCGGCTGACCCAGGAACCCAGGGGACAAGGCCACTAAGGGACATGATGTGTGCTACTCCCCTGGGGGACTCAGTGCGGGTGAGGGGGTGTAGGAGTCCACAGCTCCACTCTGATAGTTGCACCGTCAGAGGTTAAGGACACCTAGTCTCTTTTATCTCTGTGCCTCCCAAGCTTAGCCCAAGGCCTGAGAATTGTTGATGTCCACTAAGCATGTGTTGAAAAACTGAGTAAATGAGAAGGTGGCCCTGAGCATTTGCTGTGCACTGAGGCCCCGCACCACAGCGCTGACTTCTCCCCAGCAGAACTCTATGGGCCCAGGCGGACAAGTGGCAATGCCATCAGTTGAGGAAAGCTTGGCCTCAAGGAAGATCTGACCAGGGGAAAGGTCACTGACTGAAAGAGCAGTATGGGAACGATTACCAGATTTGGGAAGTGTACTGAATGCCAGGAATTGGCCCAGTTACAGCCTCTTTTGTGTAGACGCCCCAGTGTCAAATGCTAACTAGAGAAGTTAGTGTGGGCTTTTGTAGACCTGCGGCTTTCCTGAATAACGAGACGTAGAGGTGGACAACACTGAGACACTGCTGAGCAAGGCTGGGCCAGAGGGGACAGGCACAGTGAGCTCCTGGCCCCGGCATAGGGCAAGGCAGCCAGGAAGCGGGGTGTGTATAGCTGAGTACCAGCGCCATACACCCCCAGCCAGCAGGGGGGACCGGCATGAGACAGCTGGCTTATTCACTCAGGGAACAAACCCTGGCCACATCCTGGTACCCAGAAACTAAGCATTTACATCCAACAACTGCACAGCACTTTAAGCACTAACTGTTCTAGGAAGACCTGCTGAAATTGTAGTTTTATTTCCACTACAGACCATCGCTGACTTACATAAGGGTCCTCCAAAATTTTTATGTAAGTAGACTTCGATGTTGGTTATAAGCCTTTTGTATTGTAAGATGATTAAGCAGCCAGATGTCTAGTCATAAACCCAGCAGACAGGCCATCACAACCCAGTTAGCAACCTGCTGTCCTCCCATTAGTGTCAGATTATTTCATAACCAAGAATGATTTACACATTTTGAATGGCAATTTTACAGCTGACTTATGGAATATTTTACATGAAGTGAAATTTTCATAAGCCTGGGCTTATGGAGGTTAGGGGATGTATGTGCCTGGGTCTAGTAAAATGCCATTTTACTACCTAGTCACGGCATGAATTTGAGTGTTAGGAGGCTTAAATCAGCCCTCCATGGACATGCTAGTGTCTTGCAGTCCATTTTATCTATTATTACCTAAAAAATCTACACTGACAATGCCCTTGTATCTCCTAACACTTGGATTTTTTAGCAAGTATTTTCACAAATATTCGTATCGTTTTTATCACCACAACATAGCTACGAAGCAGGAGGGCAGACAGTATCCACCCCAGTTGATCCACGAGGGAAGTGAGGCCCAGATCCAATAAGTCATTTTGAACAAGGACTAGAACTTCCAGGCCTGGGAATGGCCAGACTGGTGGCCGTCCCACTACTCTATACTCCAGAATCAGCTTGGCCTCGAAACCAGTTGCATAAAAGGATTTCAACATCATTATTTAAAACAGGTTGTCTGGGCACCAGGATGGACTGTACAATCGTGCAGATATCAGCCAAGCGGAGCATGGAGGCCCCTTCCCAGCAAGCATGCAGGAGGGGACAGGGCTGGCCACGTGGAGCAGAAAGCCAACACCGCACAATGGTTCCACCCCATGCTTCACTGTCCCCAAGAAGAACTCTACACAACCTGGGCACGCACACACTGCACACCCACTATGAATTGGGACAGATCAGCTGGACAGAGCCCTTTCTGCTTCCCTCTGGTCTATCCAGTCTAGGCCTGAGTCAGACCTGAAAGGAACCACCCAGAGGGGTTACTCTCCTTTCTCAAGCCTCTTAATTTTGAAGGAGGTTCTCAGGATGCTTCTAGAAGGGGCGGGATGTTGCTCCACCTACCATGCCGCTACTGTGCTTGTTCCCTTATCTAAGGATTCAACTGAGTGCAACAAAGAATTACTGATCCCTCCTGGTAGGCACTAAACCCTCCTTCCCCTGGTACTGGGCAGCCTTAAGTCTGACCTACCGTTTGGGGAGCTAGGTTGGGGGACGTTCCCCAGTGTCACCGGTCAGACTCAGCAGACACAAAGCATAAGTGAGAACAGCAGCAGCGGCGGCCACGTGCTCGGGCACAGATTTCCCTCCTGTGTTCTCACAAAACCACTGTAGGTACCAGGGCACATGTTATGAACGCCACTGTATAGCTGGAAAACTGAGGCACAGAGCAGTCAGGTGACGTGCCAAGGTCACACGGCTACTGAGTGACAATGTGCACATGCCTCACATAATTAACTCCTGGCCTGTAACATGCTAACAAGATCGTCTTTTAAAATAATGTCTTAGTTCCCCAAACAGTAATTCTACATTAACTTCCCTACTCTCTTTCGGGGGAAGAGGGTGGGGGAGACCACAAAGTGTTCTTAGTCTTTCAAAAGAAATGCGTGCCTGAATTTCTAAAATGTAGAGACATCCCTGGGTAGGGTTTCTAGGCTCCTCTACGTTAGACTTAATGAAAACAGTCACGTTGTAGGACACACAGTTTGCTACTTACATTCACTTCAGTTATAGCAATATCAACGACGCTACCAACAACAATTAAGGCATCGAAAGTGTTCCATGCATCAGTGAAATAGTGCTGTTAGGGCAAGCATTCAGAAGCCACAGAGGAGAGGAAGCACAACAGGAAAAAAGAAGAAAAGGACAGTGTTACAAAAGGGGGATACTCGAACAGTATGTCACCCAGCTACTTGAAAAATTGCCCTAAAACAAACAGGTTATAGATACGTCACTTTGGGTATCACTGCAGACACAGAAAATAAAAACAATTAGAGACGCCTATCTTACCCTGCCTACCGTGACTCGGGTAATGCTGCAAAATGCTCCTCCACAAGGTGATGTGTGCCTAAAAAGGCCCGGGATAATGCGCTATCCTGAAAGGCCCCTTTTCCACAGCTCTCATTAGGAAATTGCTGGTTTTAGATCAAGCGAAATTGGGATCTGTGACTTGTCCAGGTGACGCCAGTGTGGGGCAGGGAGCAGAATGTGCACAGACAGAGGACAAGAGGCGGGCGGCCACGGGCAGGTCATACTCACGTCGGCTTCGCTGAGGGCCACGTCTATAATGCTGCCGATTACGATGAGGGAGTCAAACGTATTCCAGGCGTCACTAAAATACCCCTGGACAGAGCAGGCAGGGGGCAGACATTTATGAGCATGTAGGAACGCAACGCCACACGGACCATATGGGGACACCTCCGAGGCCCGCAGCACCCATAGCAACCAGGTGGGGAGTGGGGAGGCAGAGCCACACGGAGGCAACAATCCTGTCCACTGGTGCAAAGGGACAGAGGACGGTGTGCACCTGCATGTGTGAGAGGTTGCCCGCGCGCACACACACACACACGCACACGCACGCACACGCACACGTGCACACACACGATGCAGACCCATGGCCCTGAGCAGCACCAAAGAGAGTAGGACAGACGGAGGCATTTGGCAACCCTGCCCTGACACTCAGGGTGACGAGCCCAAACCCTCACATGCTGAGGGAAGAGCAAGGCCCTCCCACTCCTTCCATAGGGCCCCCAATCACCCCACTTCTCTTCTCCACTTAAAGAGCACTGTGACCAGGCATTTCACACGTTCTCGTCTCTGTGCCCTTAAAACAAACCAGCAACCTTCCCCTTCCTGGCCAGTCCAACAAGAATTACAAAGTGTGTGCCCAAGATAAGTCCCTGTCCTCACCAAATCTGGGACTAACAGGGACAGGAGTATGTGGCAATGGCTGACAGGGAGGCAGGCACAGCAACGCACACAGGTCCAAGGCACGGAGTCGAGGCAGAGAAGCTCACTCTGGGCTGTGGGGATGGGGGCCCATGTCGGGAAGCCAGGCAGGTGCTACAGAGGCAAAGACCACTGAAGGATGACGGGGACGCTCAAGGGCTCCCACTGTCCTTGACAGAAGCCCCGGGTCAACCACAGGCTCCTCCTTGCCAGCCAGCCCTTGCTCTCTCCTCCTCCCTTTCACCCTCCAGGCTAAGAAGACTCCTTCCCATCCCTCAAAACTGCCATTGGGTTCTTCCCCACCTCCTGATGCCTCTGTCACCCTGGTCTCCCCACCCCAACTCTGTCTGCCCACCTCCTCTTCCTGCTTCAAGGTCAGAGCAAATGCCACCTCCCTGAGGGGACCTCTTCAGATCCTCCTGACTCCCACCCCCTGTCGTGTTGACTGTGCATCGCTCTCATGTCTTGATCACTGAATCTGGGGTCTTTGCCAGCCCACCACACTGGAGCCTCCGAGAAGGCGGCCTGTGCTGGTGATTCTGTCCCCTCCTCCATTAACCCCCATATCGAGTCCAGAGCCTTGGACCCAGTTAGTGCTCGACACGTTGCAAAGTCTCTTCTGCCAACTTGTACCCTATCAGTTACACACCCCAATTCTTGTTTTTCCAGGTCCTCATATCTCATGACAATTCTCAAAGCACAGCGTCCCTAGGAGTGTGATTTACAAATCCACATGTACGTGCCATACATTTTACTTCCGCTTCTGGATTCAGCACAGTAGGTGCTAAATTAGTGCTTGCTTCCCAGCACCCCCGTGGAGCCTGATTCAGAGCGGGTGGTGGGCAGCACTGTTCACAGAGGCTTCCGGCGGCAAGGCCGATGACTCTGTCTGTAAATCCACTGTGTCTTTTCAGAAAGTCAGAACGTGTTTTAGAAATAAAAATTCAGATCTGAATAATATAAAAAAGGGGCCCAGTGGGCCCAGTGTGCTTACAACTCCATATGCTTCAAGCTGACTCATGAAAACCGGAACAGAAGATACTTTGAAGCGTCAGGTTCCTGAACTTGTGATCAGAGGAAGCCAGGGCAGAGCCCCCGCCTTTGATGACATGGCAGAAAATGTCATGTTGGCTGTCCCAACAGCTGGTGTAAGGATGTTTATTCTAGTTACTGCTAGTCACTCCGGGTGCATGTACCGGGAGCTATGACACTGACTGATGCCTTGGGTTTTTACAAAATTTCATCTTAAATAATGTAAGATTTTTTCCCACTCAACTGCCATGACTTCTGACCCGTTCTTTACCTCTCTCCACCCCTCCCACAATCACAGTTCCTCAATCACACGTATATTCTCTTCGACTGCCGGCCTCCCAGACCCCTACTGCAGTCCTCTAATGCGTCTACAGGAGGAGTTCACCTACACCAACTCTCATGACCTGTGTATCCAAGTCTAATGGGACGGTCTACTTAAAAAATATCGCATCGTACACCTAGCTTTTTTCCCCTCATGATGTATGGTTCTGGGCTGGCAACACTGAGGAAAGATGGGCCCCTCAGAGGACTCGTGCTACTAATACGCCAGTCACGCTTTTCGGAGAGGAGAGAAAGAGCTTGCGACAGGACATAAAGGAACATCCTGCTTCCTTCCTGGAGGAAGTCACTTAACCAAAAAGTGCTGGACCAAGTGGTGCACGGAGTGCTGCTGTGCTTGTACGAATACAGGTTCTCTTTGAATGATTTGCACTGTCACGAATGGGTAACAGAGAGTGGCTGACTAGCCGCCCTGCACAGGCTGTGCTCTGAGGGGCAGAGCCTGCCCTTTCCTTCGTGGATTTAATAGCAATTCAAAAGCTAAAGTGGGCGGTGATCCTTCCTCTCTGCTGTAGTGAGGAGCTGATGCCTAAATAACACCCGTGGTCAGCAGTGACAGCCGGGCCCCTAGCATACACATGGGGCGGAAGACGGACCGCTCCTCCTCCTCTCCAGGCCTGGCCACGCTGCTGCAGCTGCAGCGGTGTGCTCTGCGGCTCCCATTACATCCTTTACCTAAGGCCACGCCCACCACCTGTGCACTGGCTACCAGCCCCTCCCACCTACTGCAGACCTTACTCCTGAAGAGCTCCTCTCTGGACTTATCAGTATTCGCCTTTGGGTCATTCCCGTCAGCTAACAAACTCTTGTCCAACTGGGCCATTCTGGCCCATGACGCTGTACAAAATCACTTTAAACCAACACAATAGGGGCTAGACATTTGGGGTCCTGGAACTTTTGGGCAATCTCATCAACTCTCTCTCCAGAGGATCCCTCACAATCAGAAAATCCTAGAGAGTTTTGCACTGAAGCCTGACACCCCTAACCCAGGCGACAGGAGGCTTGAGTTGGTACAGGTGGCTGGAATCACAGGCTCTAACCACGTGGCTCTCCTAGGTCCAAGGCAGGCAGAAAATGATAGCCCGCCTTTTCTTCCCACATCCTGTTTCCCTGTTTAGCAGCCTCCTTTGTAATAAAATCACTGTCAAGTGAGCATGACTCAGTCCCCACCCCTTCCACACCAAAGTCTAGTGTAACCAAAAGATTAGACATGGGCTCCAACAGAGGGCTCATCTCTATCTATCTTGGCCATTAACAACATTCTCCTGCAGCTGAATTCTGAGGCCAGGGCCCCTCGAGTGGAACCATCAGTCCCCACCAGCCCAGCCACAGTCAGCCCTTATATTTTGTCCCTCCCCACTTGCTTGAAAAGACCAAGCAAGTCAGCCACATGCAATAGTAACATCAATTACCCAGAAACAATCTGACTCCAGAAATTTAAAATCATAAACCAGGCTAATGTGGGCCTTGGGGCCAGCCAGCTCCATTGTTTCCAAGAACTCCATTCTATTTGCCTATTGATGTCTGTCTCCCACTCGGCTGCGGGTTCCTGGAAGCAGAGCCTGGATCTCCAGCCAAAATATACCATAGGCTTGGCACACGCAGGGGGCAATGTTTGTGGAATGGCTACACACAGGAAATAAGAAAAGCAGCCCTAGTCCAGGTTCTTTTTGCTGCCTGCAGTCTCTCTCATCTGAAGACCTGAAGAAGTCTATACAAATGAGCATCTTTTACTGTTGACCATGGCAGCTACATCACTTACCAGTTTCTGCCAGGGCTTGTTTGGGCAGTATTTGACTCAAGAGGTGGCCCATAATGCCAACTTTTGGTAAAAACTGTAACTGTAAGCTTTCTAAAGCACATAAGCCTTCCCAAAGATCAAGTAGGGGCTTAAAGGATAACATTCACTTTGGCCATTCTGCCCAAATAGTCTGTGATAGAAAAGCAGGTCTATGCCAAGAGGCTGCACCTCCAGACTCATCCGTTCATTCCTTTCTTCATTCCCCCAATCTTCACCGAGTAACCAGCATATAGCAAGAACTGGGTGAGGCAAAGAAGACCCAGCCTGTGATCTTGAGCTACTCATCAGCTGGCAGAGAGACACGGAGTAGTAATGGTGATGCAAATGTACCAGAAGCATCTCACAGACACACATGTGCTGGGTCGGTAGGGATGGTGTCACAGAGAAGCCAACATTTCAGACAGGCCTTCAAAGATAACAAGGAGGGAGAAGACCTTCCAGACAGAAGCATGTGCCATGGAAAGGTCTAGCATGTTAACAGCTGAGGATGGGGTGGGAAGAAGGAATGAAAAAAAAAAGAGAGAGAGAACAGCTGGAAATGAGGCAGAAATGTAAATGGACCAAGGTTTGGTGGAAGACTTTGAAATTCGACTAAGAAAAATATATCTGCTGCTCATGCAATAGGTGTCCAGTACCAGAATTTCATTGGAAGAGTAGCACAGTCAACTTTGTGTTTACAAAGGGAGCATGTGGAAGATGAATGGAGAGGAGCCGAGGCCAGAGGCAGGGAATTGGTTTAGCAGTGAGAGTAACTCAGAAAGCAGGAGGGCAGTCGAGATTTGGATGAGACAGAAGTGGCCACTGATGCCCTGGGCATGTACCCATTTTACCAGGTGAGAAGGGGACAAGGAGAGATTTCTGGGAAACCCCAACATTGAAGAGACAGACCAAGCCCATGAAGAAGTCTGACATGAAGCTCTAGTTAAAGAGAGGAATAACTGGTCTCCAGTGTTATTTGGCATTAAAATAAATCACCTACATTATATGTGATCACTGAAGAATTGGAAAGACAGTATCAAATTTTCTTTCCAGGAGATAGACAATGTCCTCTCGGTAGACTGCTACAGCTTTAGTAATAAGCCTGAATCCAGTCAGGACCCTGGCAGGGAATGCTGTCCTGGGAGCTGATGGAACCAGTGACCCAGCGTCCAGTGTGCAACTGCTCTGTACAGAAGCATGTGGACAAACAAAAACTCTTCTTTCCCCAAACTTAACTACTCTTTACTTTTTCCAAGCCCAAATGGCTAGGCATGTAAATTAGCCATTTTTGAGATAGACCCAAGATCAAAATACTGTATGACTTAAGACTTGAGAATAGTGTGGCTCTCTGTGGATAAGCCCACAGCCAGGGCAGGTAACCTGTCTCAAACATGTGCTAGACCAAACAGCAGACGGTTGACATCTAGAAGCACAAAGGGGTGAACCTCAGACAAATAAGTGCCCTTCCTACCTGGAAGAGCCAGTACTTTGGAAAAGGCTCTTCTTCCTCATCTCCCTCCTTAGAACAAGAGAATTCATTGGAGAATTCCAGTGGCTTCCCCTGGGAGTACTGGAGGGACAGACCAGGGGAACAGGGCTTGTCTCTTACCTAAATTACGGCCTATGTCTCAAAACCCTAGGGCAGCACAGTCAACTCCAAGTCGAAAGCACAATCTAGAGTGCATGAGGTCCATGCCTGACAGGTGGCTTTTCCCTTGGGAGCTGATACGACACACTAAACACCTTGCTTGCTTTGCTCTAATCCTTTGGCTCTTTGGCTTCTCACCACCTTCCACTCCTACCTAACCCGTGCTCAAAACCACTCCTCCCACACAGTGAGCCTGGCTCCCCCACCAGGAAGCTCCCAGCTGTGCGTTTCCTACTTCTGTCTGCCCACCTCAGCCTTTCCTGCTTATAGAGGCTAAGTGGTCCCACCTCGTGGGTCTGGGACCATGTCCCTCCTCATACGCTCCCTCTCAGGAGGCCCCATTTTTCAGTCAGCCTCTTTTATATAAAAGAAGTCCCCAGGGTCAGGTTTCACAACTTGCATTAACCCTTCCTCCTATAGCACCTTCTTGCCTATCAGGAAGAATTTTATGCAGCTTCACTTTCTGTATTTTTATTACCCAACAGCTGCAACCCCCTCTCTCCCGACAGAGATGCTGACACATTCTCCTAGAAGGTATGTCCCTCACTGTAGAGACTATAGCCCCAAGGGACTGTGTGATAAAGCTCCTCACAGAAGACAAGGACTTTTCTGTGATGAGACTGCTGGGCTCGGTGTCCCAATCCTGTGTCCCTTGTGGCCATCTCCTCAAAGATTCTTCCCTCCGGAGCCTTTACAACATGGTTCCTCAGCCCGACTCCCCCTCTCACTGGGAAGGAGGGCCCTCACCAACTTGTCAGAGAAAGCCCACTCGCCTGATGGTTAACAACGAAGAGAAGACAACAAGTGTTAGGGAGTGTTCTCAGACGAGCTTTGCTTCTTGGCAAACCCACTCCCCCGCGCCTCTAGGCACACAGCAGCATAAGCTCTCTCTCCCCGGCTTCGGTGAACATGCAAAAGTGCTCCCCAAGCACCGAGAGGCTGCATTTGCTGTTATAAAACGTCTCTCAGTTGTAATCTGAGGTTGTTTGATGCTAAGGAAATATCTTGCTGAGTAAAATTACAAAGCAGCACAATTTCTAGCGGAAATCACTCATTTTAAAACTCTGATCAATCAGTACTGATTATAAATTAGCTACTCATTGTTCCTTGGTATCTCCAGTCTGTTCACACACCAGTCAACTCTCCTCCTGAGTTTGGTATCAGTGGTTTACTGGCCAGATTAGCATGCAACAAGCCATTGGTGCAACGGCCTGCTACCAGAGGGTGCACTCACACACCTCTCTCTCTCTCTCTCTCTCTCTCTCTCTCTCTCTCTCTCTCTCTCTCTCTCTCTCTCTCAGACACACATGCCATGGGCAAGTGGGCCTTCTCTTCAGCCTAGAACAAGCTTTCAAAAACTTCAGAGCTCAATCACCAGGCAAGGGAAGACATGGCAAGGGGATCTAGGAAATGCTACGTAGATACGTTCCGCATTCCCTTTCTCAAGTACTTTTGATCTTCTTTGCAAACTTTTCCATCAGTCCAGACAAATATTACTCAAAGAAGTAAAGGTGAGCGGGAAGCAAACCAAAATCTCCAAAGGAAATTAAGATGAATTTGGAAGAGGAGGAAATGTTTATATATGTAGATATGGACAAGTCACAGTAGATAACGTCTGGCCATGCATACAGTGCCAAATTTGACGCCACTGCAATCACCCCAATTGGTCACTTACAAGTGTCCTTTCTTTTGGGTCCACAAAGAGCTGGTAGAAATTGCACAGAAATTTATTTAAATTGAAGAAAGGAACAGTTTTGAATTAGAATTCCACGTAAGTAAGGTGTATGTGAAATCATCATTTCATAATTCAAGTTTTACATTAGTGTTGTCAGATACCACACACACAGATGAACACATTAACTGGGTCACTGAACTCTGTGATTCTCTAACTCTGATAGTTGCTGCAGAAGAACTAGCAACTGGAGAAGAAACTAAGGGTCAAATGTCCCACAGCTCAGCCAGAATTTCCTCTGTCTAGGGTTTCAGAACAAGGGAACATCGTTAGTTGAAGATGGCGGTGGGGGCGGGGGTCGTGGTCATAGTAACAGAACTGACACATCTATAGCATGGTAGTCCTTGCCAGGCACTCGTTTAAGCATGGCACATATAGTGATTCGTCCTCCTCGCAAGTACCCTATTGGACTATTACAGTCCTCATTTTATGGATGAGGAAATTGAGGCACAGAGCAATTAAGCACTTGCTTGATTAGCTAGAGAAGAGTGGGGAATCTGAACCCAGAACCGTGTGTGCTCTTCAACACTCTACTCTCTGCGTCTTACACTACAGACATTGACAATTGTGGAAATGGACTCCCTCCCTTCCGAAGGAGACACAATACGCTGAGTAGTCCAACAGAGTTGAATGCATTTCCTGTCTTGTTTTGCCCTAAAGTGAAATTTTTCTAAATTAAATTTAAAAACTGGTACGGCTACGAGAGGTCTGCAGCGGGTTGAACTTTCCACAAAAGGTGGGAAAAGAATGCTGCAGACCAATAACAAATAAAACCAGTGTCTTCATTCTGGAAATCTAAACATAAAACGAGGGCCAAGTTCTTTCTGATGCGTTATGTTAGAACAATTTCTCTAATGCTCAAGTAATAAGCAAATTTCCCTGAGACAGCATGATCGAAACAGAAAACCAGGTTTCAAAACAATCTCCATTCTACAAATTCCCGATTCTCTCCTCCCTTCTTCTTTTTCTCAGAATTGTTTTTATGAGGTTTTGTTTTTGAAGATTTCTTTTCCCATATGTACATAGATGCCCTAATCAGATTTTAATGTTCTCAGGTGATAACCCAGTTAGCGGCCAGAACAATTCAGCATAATTCAATAACACAAGACTGACAGGAAGCGGGTGCTTCTCTGGGGAGATTCAGCAACAGCCTTTGAAAAGTGGATTCAGCAACTCACCTTAGGTTTAAACGCGATGACTTTCAACACCATCTCGACGGTGAAGACCCCAGTGAAGACCATGTTCAGAATGTCCATGGCATCGTTAAACATCTTGGACTGCTCGTAGTGCTGTGGACGGAGACAGACGCGCCGTTCTCAGAGGCCCATTCCAGGCCCTCTACTCCCTGCAGGTCCACCCCTTACTCGGGCACAGTGCAACCCCCACCATCCAGCACTACGAGGTCATAAGGCCTTGACAAGACGAGGGTGACTGGATGATGAAGGGGAAAGACATCCATTTCCTCTGCTCAGGATAAAAGGAACCCACCCCTTCTTCCAGCAGGGCCTTGGCCCAGGCACAATGCAGAACCCACCCAAATGTCTATGCACAAAGGTAGGATTTGGTTAGGGACGAACTGTATGCCATTTAGTTCTATGTTCAATTACAGGCAGCATGACCTTGACTTCACCCTTTTCTCTACATCAGCGTACGGTCTTTCCCATGCATAAAGAATTCTTAAATTTAAGGAAAGTGCCAGAACATGTATCCTGGGCTGTCTTTAGACCCATTTTCCAGACAGCACTGGGAGTTGGTTTGATTTGCTCAAGTTCTTAAAGTTCTTGTGAAAACTGAACCTAGTCCTTGATCTTTGCTTTTTGTCTTAGTGCAACTCGATAACATAATTGCTGGAAAGGCTCGCTGTTAATACTGTTAATTATGTTACATTATATTGCGTTATAAATACCATTAACACTGTTAATACACTGTAATCCAACTTGGCCAACTGAAGTGAGTTACACTCCTTGCCTCCAGCGTGAACAAGGAATAGCTGTCATGCAGGTCAGACTCAGTCCTCCATGAACTGGAAGATTCCCCACTGCCATACTGAGAGCTCCCTGAGAACAGGAATGTGACTTTCATGTTGGTTTTCAACATTGGGTGTTTACTCTGGGACAGGCCTAGAAGAAAGTGCCTGACATGAATTATCCAGCATAAACTTTCTTTCTGAGGTAGACATGAGAGATTTCCCATTTTATCCATAAAGAAAGAAGGCTCAGGGGATTTAAATAACTTTCCCAAGGTCGCCAGCTGCTAAGGAGTAAAGTCAGGATTGAAACCTCTGTCTGTCCAACTCTACACAGACAGAGCTTTGGTCCTCAACCACTCACTGGCCACAGAAGGCCCACAGTGGAGGTTTACAGAATTGAATACCATGCGTAGGCTCTATGAAAATGTTACCTATGGTCACAGTGTACAGACAATCTGTTAATCAAAAGAGTGATCTTAAACTCCTACCATGACAGCTGTTAGCCAAGAATGGGACACTGGCCAAACTACAGCTCAGACTCATAAGAAAATCAATCCCATCCTCTTGGGAAGGGTGGCCCGCCAGCCTCAGAATGTGGGGCCTGGGACTGTAGAGAAGGCCTAGCCATGATCCCCCTGTCCACTTGTCTCCGTTTTTACCTGCATGGCCAAGCAGAGTGTGTTGAGCATGATGAGGACAAACATCATGTATTCGAAAGGCGAGGAGTTCACCACGTACCAGAACTTGTACTGGTAGGGGTTTTTGGGGATGTATCTCCGCAAAGGACGTGCTTTCAAGGCGTATTCAACACACTGACGCTGCAACGGCAGAAAAGAGCAACGAGGGGTCCTGAGCACGTCTACAGAAGAAGGATGCAGTTCTCACCTGCCCTGAAAGAGCCAACACAGCACCTGCTGGGAGGAACCAGGACTCGCGGGAAAACTACTGGACGACCCCCATGGACACCACTCTGCATCATGGACAAAGGGGCCCTAGCTCCATCACCTCTTCTGACCCTCACTGCAACCTGGGGGGTAAGCCGATCCCCTCTTTTACTCCTTGCAAAACTGAGTCCAGAGCTGTGCACTGCACGCCTGAGTTCCCACAGTCCACAAGCAGAGTCAGGAGGCCTTGCCCCAAGTCTTCTTCCTGCCTTCCCTCTATGCTGGTGGACTATATCTGTACTACCCATGCCGTCCTCCAGGAAAGGAAACCATGTCATGAGAGGCACAGAAATCCTCAAGAACCAGGGGGGCTGTGTCCACTGCCCAAGATTGGAGCCCCGTGACTGCTGCAGGATGGACCCTCTCAAGACACCTCTCAGCAGCGAGAGAGTGTCAACTCTAAGTGTCTAATGGTTAGCTAGCTCTGTGTCCATCTGGGAGCTTTTGAGACTCGGGAGCTTGTTGTGTTCTGTGACCTCTGGGTCGGTAATGATAGCCAGAGCACTGTCCTTCCCATTTAATCTGGAGCTGAGACTGTTCCACCCTTTGCAAGAAGCCCCGAGGGAGCCTCCCGCCCTGAGAGCTCAGCATCAAGTCCTGCTTGCTCTTAGGCCCAGACCTACACCCATTCTTCTGCCCGGACTCTGGGTTCTGACTTCAGACAGGTTTTCTCTGTCTAGCTGTGACCTCACACACAGACCACAGGGACCTCTGTTCTGAACCTTTTCTGTACCTCAGGTAGAGACCCAAGTTAAGCTCTGATGCTGCCTGGCTCGCCTGGGTCCTAACTCTTCTTCCTTGGTAGGGGTGAAGAGCTGGGCCAGGCCTCCCTCTGACTGTCACTGGTGGAATCTGAAGGGATTCCCTGAGAACTCAAAGCAGCGTCTTCCTAACAAACCAAGCCAGGACTGCTTTCATTTCCCCCACAAGTGTATGGCTGCAGCCCAAGACAGACTGCCTCACCACAGCCACTTCCCCCAGGAAGCCCAGGCTGGCAGATGACTCTTGCTCACTCATCATCAAACAGATGCTACCGATAGAGGCCCTGGGGGAAACTCCCACAGCAGAATCTCGATCTCACAATCTTTTAGGGCTGAAAGGGACCTCTAGAAGCAACTCCTTAATGCCCTCAATTTAGAGACAAGGGAACAAGCCCAGACAGGAGCGGGGACACACCCACAGCCACAGCTGGTGCAGGTAGGACAGGGCCAGACGCAGGTCTCCTGGTTCCCTCGCATCATCACACAATAGAACCAAAGCCCCAGCTTCTATCAGACTGGATGAAACAAGATGCTAGATAAAGAGAGAATGATGCCAGTGGAATCTTAGTCCCACGTTTAAAGTTAGTGACTTTCCCTGTGGTGTGACAGCGTACTTCCTCCTAAGTCAGCAGTCCTCAACCAGGGGACATTTGGCAGTGACTGGAGATGCTTTTGGTTGTCACCAAAAGCGAGTTGGGGTGGGTGGGTAAGGGGAGTGCTACTGGAATCTAGTGAGAAGAGGCCAGGGATGCTGCTAAACATCCTACAAAACACCACAGAATTACCCAGGCTGAAATGTCAAGAGTGCTGAGGTTGAGGAGATAAAAGAACATCTGTCATTAGGAACTCTGGGAGCCTCACTGGGTGCCCTCTGGCCCTTGGGCACACCACTCTACAAGACTCTGAGTTGTCATGGGTCATGACCACAGAAGGCGGCCCAAGCACCTCTCTGACTTCTCACCCACAGGTCTGGGGGTGGGTTCCACCATGACAAAGTCAAATCTGTATCTTGGAACCTAACTTTCAACAGCGATGACTCAAATTGGCCACAGGTATGCTCTGAACAGGGCCTGAGCCCCAGGGCCAGACACAGGTGTCGCCCTTCTCCACATGGGGAAGCCATCAAAAGAGAAGCCATTCCTCTCCTGCTTGAGGGATGGAAGCCCAAACAGTGTGTGACTTTAACCTGATTTTTGTCCAGCTCACAGTTCTTATACTCTTTCTCTCCCTGCTCCTGGAAGGTGACAATGACGAAACCCACAAAGATATTCATCATGAAGAAAGCGACGATGATGATGTAGATGATGAAAAAGATGGAGATCTCCACGCGGTAGTTGTAGATGGGGCCGACGTTCTCTCCGTTTGAGTCGATGGCTTTGTACAGCAACCTGGAGAGCAGAAGTACCAAGTGAGCACTGCCCATCCCTCTCAGCCCGGGCCGCCCAGCCTCACTGCCTTCCCGGCATGTCCCTCTTCTGAATAGTTAGTGGGCACTAACTATCAGATCTCTCACTGGAGCCCCAGCCAAGGCCCCTGGACATAGCAGGGCTAGAGGCAGCCCAGAACGTATGTAGGGAGCAACTGGGATATCTATGTTGATTGATGTTTTGACAACTGAAGAAGCAAAAGATTTCACAAATACTCAACAAACAGAAAAGAGGAAGAACATCTCATGTTAGACACTGGCAGAACTGAAAACTGTATACACAACAACAAAGACAACAGCAAGCAAGCAGGGATTTCCAAAGAACTCAGAGAGCTTCTCCAAATTGAAATATGCACTGAAATTAAATATATGCCCAGCAAAACTCAACAGGAAGAGGAGAAATTACTGTAAAACCCCCAAGTAAAATTCACCCTCATTCTGAGGCAGATTCGTCACGTCCAAGGCACCCACCCCCTGCATGCACTGTGCTACACACGTTCACATCCATCTGGAAAGGCAGACATCACTGTCATCCTCAGAGAGGGATCTAAGTGCCCAAGGTCACCCTGCTCAGGGCCAGAGCCAGGAGCTGAGGCCGGCTCCTCTGAGCCCCAAACCCCAAGTTTGTTCATTTCCCCTCAGCTGCCACCCTGATTTGCTAATGTACAGTGTTCAAAACCTGAGACTCAAAACTTCTGTAGAGTGAAGGATGCCTCTTTCCCCGCCAGAACCAATTCCATAATGAACAAGCCCCACCCAACCATCTTTTACCCAACAGGAACTCCTGTAAAGAGCTACGACTCTCCCATGCTTCCAGAGGGTTCTGCCTGCCTGAGAAGGCCATCCTATCCACCTTTTACAGATCCTCTGGGCACGGGAACTCGACATGCTGGACCCGATCTACGTATAAGTGCTCTGGTGGCAGGAGCTAAAGGTGGTGCAGCACCAGAGAATAGCAAAAATACAACAGACCCTTCTTGTGTATTCTACCTCCTTCCTTCTTTCCGTTTTTCTCACTTTACCCATCAAAATTCAAGCCAGGATCCTATTCTGCCCATCTCTGACACGCCAGACCCTCCCCTCTGGTTTCACTACCTGACACGCTAATTAGATTTGGGCTCTGGACAGAGGAAGTATGTTGAGATAACTGTTTCTTCACAGTGCCTAACATAGCATGTTGCTGGGAGCGGGTATCGAAAGCACACTTTATCAATGAGCAAGTGTGTGTGTCAGTGAAAGACATGGCACAATAACAGCCATCGTGCCTGGAACATATTAGTACTAGGAATGAGTGGATGGATGGATGGATGGATGGATGGATGGATGGGTGGGTGGATGGATGGTTTGGGACACTGTCAAGACCCTCTTTAATGTAATGGCAGCTTTACTGACGTGGCTACCAATGGGAGTTGGCACGACAAATGGCTCTGAGGACTCCCTGTTCCCATTCAGAGATGCTCCCCAGGAGCACCTCAGAACCCCCTGGGATCTATGCCATCCCTCCTTCCCAAATCCGAGAGTCCTGTCAGCTGGCCACAGAGGTTAATCATTTGCCTAATCAGACAGAGGAGTCCTGTGGGCCAAGAAGTGATTGATAAGTGGCCCCAAGTTTAAACGCCTTAGGAAAAGCCTGACTCAGTGGAGAAATAAAGCAGGACTCACTCCAGAAGAGATGGCTCAGCCTCCAGTGTCCCAAAGCAAGGAGGAGCCTCCCTGAAGCCGTCCGCCCTCTATACTTACTCAGGCCAGCCTTCAAAAGTGGAGACCGTGAAAAGCGCCATCATAGCAGAAAGGACATTGTCAAAGTTGAAATCGCTATTTTGCCAGATCCTCTCCCGGACTACAGGGTTATCAACATCCCCATCCTTGTAGAGAATGAAAAGCCCCCTAGAGAGGAAAAGAAATGTGAGTCATCATGGCTTGACGTGACATCAGCCATGGCTGCCCCATCCCACACCTCTAGGCACAGTCACGCTCAGCCAGGTCACAGATCTGAGCACTGCATAGTCGGTGTTTCTCTTTTTCTTGTCCTGCATTTAATCTACTCTCCAGTTCAAATAACCATTGAGCAACTACAGCGTAATGAGTATTCTCCAGAACAACTAAGCAGACACCCGGCATATGCCTGATAGCAAATGAAAATACCAAATAATAAACATCCTTCATATACAATGGGCTCAAAGTATACATTGAAGAATCAAACACTTTGGCCGCGGAGAATTCTGTAAGTTCTGGGAAATAAGCCAAGGTGTCCTCTTATCTGCACTTTAGTTTTAATCAAATTCCTTCCCTTTATACTAACAATATTCCTAGTTTTCTTTCCAGAGAATTCTGTAATTTCTGGCACATAATACTTCTCATAGAATTTTATTTTTGGAAGGTGCCCCATGTCTTTATTTCACAGATGAGGAAGCAGAGGCTTAAAGATGGCAGAGGAGGTATTTTCACGCTGCTACTGTGCTTCTCAACTCCAGGGGGCGCCCTCTACCCCACAGCCCACCTGCATGCTGCCCTGGAGGTGCAGAGCCACAGTCACCTTGCAGCTCTATGCAATGTGCTCTATGACCACACCTTTTGCTGAAAAGAAACCCCAAATGCACATAAGCAGCGCCGGCGCCAGCAGCCAGACCTCAGTGGCATCTCAAACGGATGGGGAAACACGGACTTCTGCAGTCTTAGAACTGCAGGCCATGGCTCCGGGTCTGCCTTTGCATTCTTCTGGACAGCTTGGGATAAGAGGCATAAGTATTCCCCACCTTCTCTCTCCTCTGCCCATTCTTGTGAATGGAAACATGGCCAAAATGTGGGTGACGGGAGCCAGAGGAGAGAAGCAGCCTGAAAAACCTGTCAGAAGAGGGGAGCTAGCACCTGAACGCTTGAGAGCTGAGGTTCGAGTTCTGGTTTGGGGAAAAATCATCCCATGGCTATAGGGTGAGCTTTCTGGGGCATTTCATATTTGTTATTTTAGGATTTAGTGGTTTTTTTCCCCTCCCATTTACAGCTGCTATCCCAAACATCAAAAATCATGTATCTATTCTTTGGGGGTGATGAAAAGCTTTAGAACTCGATAGAGGTGGGTCTTGCCCCCACCCCATGACCGTATTAAATGCTACTGAATTGTATAGTTTAAAATGGTTCATCTTCTGTTATATGAATTTCCCCTCCAATGAAAGCAGAACAAATACCCTCAATCTCTCCAGCCATGAGTTGAGCACATGAGCCTCTTGTGGTCTGAGGCTTCTGAGATGCCAGCCCCAATAAATCCTTGAAGTCTTCTATTTGTTCTTCCAAACTGCCCACTCCTGTGTTCAGGACACTCACCTGCATTCTTCAGGGTTACTTTTGGCTTCATCTGTGCAGCGATAGAACTTGCCCTGGGTACAAAACAGACAGACTGTCAAATGCAGGCTTCCCCCGGAAGAGCTCCGCTGGGCCTCGTGCTCCAAGGCGCGTCCCTGTACCTTGAACAGCTGGACCCCGATGCAGGCAAACATGAACTGGAGAAGGGTGGTGACGATCATGATGTTGCCAATTGTCCGGATGGCCACAAAGACGCACTGGACGACGTGCTGGGGAGAGGGTAGCAGGGAGAGGATGGAGGGTTATTACTTGCCTTTGCTGTCTTAGCCACAGAGAGAGCTAATACAAACCAAGATTTTCTTCATTTCGATATGATTTTCCAACTTTGTGGTACTTTGTTTTTCAGGTACTTATGTGCAGGGTGTTATCCTTAGTATATCACGGCTGCCTGGGAGGGGTACCCTGCAAGTGGGCCCTTCCTTAGTTTCCTCCAAGCAGTTAGTTTAGTTAGAAGAAATGCCACAGAATGCAGCACTGCCTGGTACACAGGCGTACAGGGCCTCCCATCCCATAACAGGATTTAGGAAAATGCAAACCCTCTCGCCTTTTACATAACCTGCATGAAAATAGATTTAAAGACTAAAGTAAACACTATTAATAATGAAAAAAAGTAATAAATGAATAGTAATCACATTAAAGAAAATAAATGAACAAAAATAAAGAAAACGATAATAGTTAAAAATGCTATCAGCATTTGGCAGAAGTAGATACATAGAAAAGAGGTAGAAATGTCTTTTTCAAACATATGCCCCACTTTAAAATCCGTCGGACATCAGCCTAGCTCTGGCCCAGAAAAGTCAGTAATTACAGTGAACCACAGCAAAGCAAGCGCAGCCTGGAGGAGAGAAGCCCAAACCTTAAGTCCTTTCGCTCTGTTGATTGCCCTAAGCGGCCTCAGGACCCTTAAGACCCTCAGAATCTTCACAACAGAGATGGCACTGGATCTAAGGAAAAGAGCAGAGGGAGGAAAGAAAGCAGAGTGTATTACACTTGGATAAAATACTCTGGAGATTATTTCATTTGGCTCTCCCTTTATTGCCACTATGCAACGTGGTGGGACCCATGTGAGCTGAGCTAACCTCTCCCCATGATGCACAGACTCATGGGTCTTCCCTGTCCAGGCCACACCCATGCACCTCCTCAGCCAGGCCTACCGGCACTCACTGAGGCCGACTTAGGTGCACAGCTAACCATGGCAGAGACGAGATTTAGGAATCGACTTTGTTCTTTTCACTTGATGTATACACTAGGTAGACTTGGCTTTTAGGCTTCGGTTTCATTTGTTTGGCTTTGTTTTCTAAATTTGGAGCCCTGCTGCAGTGCTTTGGCACTGGGCTTCTCTGGCCTTCAACAAGTCCACTGTTTGGTGGGCAATCACAACCCTGTGTGGCAGGTATGACAAGAGAGGTGACGCACCTGGGGGAGCACCACCATGGGGATCCTGGGAAGGACCCCCAGGGAAGTGATATCCAGCTGAGTCTGGGGGGAGTGGGAGTTAGCTAGACAACGGGGAAGGGGCTGCAGGCCCAGGGAGCAGTAAGTAGGCAGGTCCTAGATGAGAGTGCAGCTCATTTAGCACAGCAGGTAGTTGGGTGTGGCCGGAGCACAGGCTTGGAAACAGTGGGAAAGGGCTGCAGCTGCAGAGGGCAGGCACAGCTTGGAGTTTATAGGAGTTGCAAAGATACTGGTGGGAATGTCCTTCTAAGCTGCCGCTACATGGCTTCCCCCTCGCCCCCAGGCGGTGGTGGGAGAGGAAGAGGACCGCTACCACAGGGGGCTGTTACACGCAGCAGTCTTTGGTCTTCGGAGGGAGACAGAGCTTCTCCATTCACCTTTAGTGCAGACGTGTGCGTGCATGCTTTTCTATGGGGGTTCTGATGGCCAGCACCTGAGCAGTGGTACTTGTAAGTCAGCGGGAAAGCAAGGCCACCCCTGGATGCTCCCACTGGAGCCTCAGACCCCTGGGTACAGCAGGCAGGCAGTGTGCAGCCTGAGCTATTCCCCACCAGAAATCCCTAAGTGCCATGGAAAGGATCTAAGGCCATGACATGTAGTCTAAGCTCCCTTCCAAATGAAAGATGTAAAGGCCCAAAGAAAGGGGTCATAGAGCTGGTATATCCTGGTGATCAAGGGAAGCCTCCACTGTCTAAGCTGGAAGGGCCCCAAGAGGCCACCTGTTCCTACCCGCTCCTGTACTGATGGGGAACTGAGGCCCTAGGAGAGGAGGCCCTCAAGGCCCTGAGACCAGCCCCTGGGGGAAGCAGTACTAGAATCTGGCTTCTTTCACCCTCTGTTGAAAGCAAATATCACAGAAAGTAATAAGCCCAACCTAGTAACGGGCAAGAAAAGAAAGAGAAACACAAGAACACATTAATTATCCCAGTGCTTTCTGGCATGGGCATAAATGAAGCTTTTCCACATTAACTAAATGTAATCATTAAATGATGTCTAGCCTTTATGAATTATGTAAAATTCCTCATGTAAACCATCCTGCCCAACAGTCCTGTGTGTACACACACCCATACCCCAGTAGACTTACTGGATCCCAAATGACACCAGAGACACCCCAACAACCAGCATATCCAGCAGATTGAAGTAGTTCCGGCAGAAGGCCCCTTTGTGGAGGAAAGCTCCAAAAGTCGTCATCTATAAGCAGAATCATGGGTGAATTTACTGTGATTTCTCTCCAGAAGAAAAGAAACCTAGGCTCTTTACAAAATCTTGAGGAAAGTATGACTATTAACAAGTGTGTTAGGAAACCAGAAATGTCAACCAACAGGGCTGAGCAACTGCATAATTTTCTCAAAAATTGATAAAGGGCAGCTGATTTGGGGCACATTTAAAAAGAAGAGAACAATTCAGTCTTTAGTACAGCGACAACAAATTGCAAGCATGAATACATTGTTGGCATGTCCACAGAGCCTGTCTCAGGAGAGAGTCCACATGGACCATCCTCGTCAGGCAGAAACTGTTGCCCAGACAACTTAGCTTCCCCTAAAAATGCTGGCTCTGGCCCCTCTGAGACCCCAGGAGAGCCTGCATTGTCCCAATCCAGGGGCTAGAAAAAGTGATGGAGCTCAGTGCTCACAGCTCTGTCTAAACGGCATTTTCCTAGGTAGGCTCCTTACTGCTCCTGATGGTCCTTAGCGATACATTCACTTTAAAGAACTCCTCCAAGTCCAGTTACTCTAGTGCAGGCGAGGTGTGGCTGGGAAGCTGTCCCTTGCGTCTGTCTCGCCTGGGTCAGTCTCACTGCTCTCTAGTGCCATCCATGTGTACCCAGAGCCCACTCTGTGGGTGCCCCAGTGAGTTTCCCACTGATGATGGGAAAGGAGTTTAGTGGGGAATTTCCCCAGAGGGAAAACAGCAAAATACACAGAATTCACTGTTAACATTAAAAAAAAAAAAAAAAAAAAAAAGTGGAGGAAGGCTCAGATAAGAATAGGAGAGGAAAGGCAGAATGGGGAACTAATAAAATTAGATCATATGAAATTGCCAATACTCAACCTTTTATGACCTACAAAACTGGCAATTTCACATGTACCAAATAACCAAAAAGCCTTCCAAATCTTCCCAGGGCCACGAGGAACCACCATTTCAAATGTCCCATGCTTCTTGGCGAATCTCCTTTTCCTGAATCCTCTTGTTTTAGCTTATTTTCCACTTTCTAAAATACTTTCAAAATGAAGAAGGACTTGGAAGATTTAAGTCACTGAATATACAGAAATTGAAAAGCAATAATTTTTTTTCTTTTAAATAAACCTGTATCTTGTTTGCCCCAAAGCCTGAAAGTAACTACCATGTTTGCCCAAAAATAAGACCTAGCCAGACAATCAGCTCTAATGCGTCCTTTGAAGCAAAAATTAATATAAGACCCAGTCTTATTTTACTATAATATAAGACCGGGTTTTATATAATATAATATAATATAACATAATATAATACTGGGTATAATATAATATAATACTGGGTATAGTATAATATAATACAATACAATACAATATAAGACCAGGTCTTATATTAACTTTTGCTCCAAAAGACGTATTAGAGCTGATTGTCTGGCTAGGTCTTATTTTCAGGGAAACAGGGTATATTCAACAACCAAAACGTGGAAAGTAAAACAAAACCTCAATTAACCAGCTGAACAGATTAAGTAGAACATTTCTCCATTCAGTTTGAGGAAGAGAAGGAAAATTACGAAAACCAGCTCGGGATCAAGCAGAGGCTGGGTGTCTGTCCTTGCCCCCCACGCCCAGTGCCTTCTGCATCTGTGCGCCTCACCATGGAGACCATTGTTAGAATCTGCTCACTACCCGGCACAGATCTGACGTAGGACAGAACTGTCAATCAAATTCACTGGCTTCAAGGCAGGAAAATGAACTCAAATTTTTAGAAGATTTTGAACAAATGTTTACACAGAGGTTGGTTGGTTAGTTGGTGTTATGCTCATGTTTTCATTACATCGTCGTTATCCTCATCATCATCATCGTCATTGAAAGAAAATAAATACCCCATTCCCTAGCAATGGTAACTGAGGTTTCATTTTATAGAAGATTTTGTAAAGAGCCCAAGTTACACAGTAGCCTAACATAAAATACGTTTTTTTCCTTGAGATGCACACATAAAAAACTCAAAATGGTTTAAAGAAAATGATGGTGGAAAGTCCTCATTTCCCAGCTGATCTCCCCACTAGGAGATGGTGGCTCTGACAGTTGTCACAGGGATTGTGTCCAGTATGACAATAACCCACACCACTTAGCAAGTCTGGGGGTTCTTGGTTTCTGCTGTTGGTCTCCAGACCTCTGGGTACATAAGGAATGAGCTCACCCCAGAGTGGCCTTTAACTTCATCATCAGTACACAAACCGCAGGCAGCGATGGTCCCTGTGAGCTCAAGCACGGGCAATACATTTAGGATGCCCTGTCTAAAGGGTGTTCTTTTTGTTTGTGTAAATGTAAGCCCACCCAGTAAAATGGATATAAAATATTTTAGCACAAACAGATCCAAATTATCTTGAAATTCCTGTTGCAAGAAAATAGTGTGCTACCATTTTAGGCTCCTGAAACATAATTTAGTCAAAGAAATGAGAAGAGATACATTCCCTTCATAGGATAAATGCTTTCCCCCTGACTTTGATGTCAGGAAGGGTGGAAGAAAGTTCACACAGTGATGTATCTGTTATCAGTTGACATATTTCAGAGGATATATAAAAAAGAGCAAAACAATTTCCAATCACTATTATGAAGCCAAAGTAGCTCCTACATGCATCAAAGGTTAAAAAGAAACAGAAAAACAAGTTGAACAGTCTCAGAAAAAAATCCTTTGGTTTAAAAAAGAAAAAAGTGTAAGCTTGATCACAGAAGACAAAAAAATCATCAAAAGCACTTCACGCTGCTTTGCTGTGCGTTACATGCAGGAGCAGGCCCCTTAAACACACCGCTGTGGAACCTGTTACCTTCAAACCGATCTCAAATGCAAAAACAGCAGTGAAGACATAATCTGCATAACCTAGCATCTGGAACGCAAACAAAGAATTGCAACTATTATTGCTACAGCTGCTTTAGAGTATGTGAGGATCAATGAAAAAGCCATTACCTTTAACAGGATTTCAACAGTAAAGATGGCTGTGAAAGCATAGTCAAAGTAACCCAGTATCTGAAAGGTACAACAATGAAATGAGAAAAGGCATCTGGACAAGCTCCAAAGCCACACGCCCATGGGTTGAACCACCACCCCCCCACCCCCCATGCAGTCAGAGACCCATTCTCCCGGGATACACTTGCCACCCTGGAGGTAAGTGCAGAGATGCTCATAAATGCACCACCTGATCCAATGACAGCTCATCTTTATGATCAACAAAGAGCACTTGGAAATACTTACCTGCTTTAACCACTCATGCTGACTCTTTCCAGTCTCATGTCTTGGACAGAGACTCATTTCTGAAAGTGCTTTATTGATAACCTTTTCTCATCAGAGCACCACACTGACAAATTACTTGTGGCATCAGATAAATTAGAGTCTTACACTCATTTTGAATTTTTAACTGCATTTTTGGCTGAATGAAATATGTTGCCATCCAGCTGAACTTCAGAGTGGTGGAGGATTATAAATAATGACGTAAGTGCCATTAAACGGGGCCAGAAGCTTTCACATGTCCCCTCTAATTCTAGCCCATGTAATCAGGGAGTAAACACCTTTGCCCCACTAATGTGTGGGGCTGGATAAGTCCTTAAAGAAGAGTTTCACTTATCATCTTGCTCTGTATCTAACACCGCTCACTCCCAACTCTGTGTTTTTGTTTCTTTCTTTTTTTTTTTTAACCTCACTGGGCCCACTCAAAGAACAGACTCACCTGGCCTTTGAATTATCAGATCAGGCTACTTTGTGTGTATTCCTGAAAATACCGTCTACTCTCCAACTGAGTCCTGCTCACCCCCTCTGGGGTCTCTGCCTCTTCTCAGAGCCATAGAGGCAGGAGGACCAGGAGCAAGGAGTCTGATCACCACTGAACTACGGCTGCTGACAAGGACCCTCAACCACAAAGATGGCAGCCGAGACTGCCAGTAGAAGAAGCCATCTCGGCTGCTTATTGTCATTACAACTGTGCTTTATAGATTGAAAGAACTGAAGAAATCAGAGCAGAAGGGACAGTGGCGACCACCGGACCGACTCCTTTCATTAGCTGATGAGGAGATGCTTTATAGATTGAAAGAACTGAAGAAATCAGAGCAGAAGGGACAGTGGCGACCACTGGACCGACTCCTTTCATTAGCTGATGAGGAGATGCTGGGAAGCACGTAGCAAGCACCTGCTCAGGTCACAGAGCCAGTCATGGCACTGCTGAGCAAGGAGCTCGGCAGGAGCCACGGGCCTTGCCGTTTAAGTGTGGCGCCCACCCCAGGGGTCCTTCACTGCTCTAGTCCAAGGTGAGGAGCTCTGCTTCAAAGGCCAGCTCTTCTCAGCTGACGTTCCCTCTTCAGAAGGTATTAGTTATCCAAACTGCTTCCATTTTTGGATTTATAAATTTTGCTGAACCTTTCTGTGTTTCTGGCCAGGCAATGCAAGGTATTTCCAGTACACTACAGGCCTCTGCCCGTCCTTATTTCCTCCATGGTCACAGCAGGACAGGTACTGTTGAAAGTACCTGGGTGGCCAAGAAGGACACTGCTGCCCACAAGCCAACAACTCAACCTGGGCTGGGGGTCCAAGCTCTTAGATTCAAGTTGTTTTTTCCCTCATTCAGCCTCCATGCTGTTTTTCACTAATAACTCAGCTAAGATTAAAGAAAAAAAAAAGCAAAATGCAAAAGAACAACTGCATTATTCCAGTGACATGTAGTCGAACCCATAGACGTGAAGGGGAATGGAGGCCGGGCAATGGGAGTTCAAGGGATATAAAGTTTCAGTCACACCAGATAAATAAGTTCTGGAGATCTGCCGTACAACATGGTACCTATCGTTACGAATACTGTGTTATACACTTAAAAATTTGTTAAGAGGGTAGATCTCACGTTAGGTGTTCTTACCACAATTTAAAAAAACAACAACTGTAGTATTGTAAAAACAATACACATATTTAAAAACAACAATAACATTCTTGGGAAAAGCAGCAGGGAAATAAACTCATGAGGAAGTAATTACAATAAAAAATAAGAACAGGAAGCCCCAGTATAAATTAACTGTCAGTCGGTGTTCTAGACTAGCTCCTGACCTAGTCTACCATGTAGCTTTTTCCCTTGTGTCTCATTTTTATGATGGAACTCAATGACACCCCGGTCTTTGTTCCATTTGAACGTTTAGACAGACACAGCCTCCGAACCTCTAACAAACACCCTAATCTGTGAGTATAAAGACAGGCTCAGGCCCTTCATCTTTACATCAACACCAACATGTGCCTTGAGGGAAAGTTCTTTTTATCTTCACGTGAGAGTGTGTGTTTTATCAATCTGATTGATAGGTTGGGTTTGCTAAGCTTCAACTTAGCAACTTGAAAGAGACTGGAAATAGAAAGACATAGCACGAGGCCCGGCTATCACAACCCAAATCCTGGGGCACTGATCTAGTGATTTGTCTTACTCCTCACATCTCTGAAAATCTCACGTACAGAGAGAGGGGCCAACCAGGCAAGGCAGCGTCGCCTGTTGGCCTCACACATTTGCGGGCCTCCCTCTCCTGGGAGGGTTTCTAAGTTATCATCTGAAACTCACTACACTGTCAAGGCCAGAGAGGCAATAGTCTACGTCTGCTTAGGCCAGAGCTAATCCAGGTATCGTTTCTGTCCACCACAGATTCAGTGCAAAGGTGATATGCCTAAGATATGAAACCGATTAAAAATAGAAAACGTAACCCTCTACTTGTTTTCTTCATAAAACCATCTCCTGCAATACCGAAACATAGTTCTTCCTTTCCACTGAACCACTCAACCTCACATCTCACCATCTCCCCAACTTGTATTTCTCCTCAGTAATGGAGCCAAGTAGCTTTGTGAATTACATCCAGGTAAGATATGTCTTCCCCTCCAACCCTAAATAAGAACTGGGCATGTGACATACCTGGATTCAATTTTACTTTCTCTCCTGCTGGATGCTTCCCACTAGGCAGAAATCTCAAAACAGGTGTGGATGTTAATTTGACCAAGGAGAAAAGAGGGACCAAAATGTTGGCAGCAAAGAATGGAGAGGTCCCTGAATACACTATAAGTTACTGCAGACTATTTAAAATGAAGTTGGAAATATATGATTCAATAAAGGTTGTCCCGATAAAATAAAACACCTCTGGTACGCACAGACCTGAAACATAAAATGCTGACAGGTGAAGGAGTGGCCTACTCTAGCTTTAACATGTTGGGCCTATGTAGGCCCTGCCTGGATGACAGCGGAGGCCAGTGTGACCCGAGAGGGAGCCCCACCCTCTCGTCCTTGCTCAGGGGCTTACAGTGTTCCGGAAGGAGTGGCTGCGGATGGGGTCCTCGGCTGCGAGGGAGGCACTGCTCAGCATGATGAAGACGAGGATGAGGTTGGTGAAGATGTGGTGGTTGATGAGCTTGTGGCAGCCCACGCGGATCCTGTGGGAAAAGCCACTACATGGACACAGCCCCAGGCAGGGCCTGCGCAGACGGGCCAGCCCCTTCAGCACGCTGGAGCTACTCAGCGGTGACAGGTCAGACAGAGGACAGCTATCGGCTGTGCCACCCATGCCCCCACCCAGCAAACCAGAACCACCTGACCATTAGCCCCCCGAAACCGTCGGACTGCACACCCCGAGGGCCCTCGGCGCAACAGCTCTGTGTGGGTGGACCACGTCAGACCATTCACTGAGTCTTTAAATGTGGGGATGATCCTCCTAAAGGTGAGGAAACTGAGGCTGAAGGATGTGAAAAAACTCTCTTAAGATGACACAGCTAGCAAGGACCAGAGGCAGGGTTCCCATGGAGGTGTGACTATGACGTTTTCCCACTATAGAATGAAGCCTAGCGCTTACTTTTCCTGCCTAGAAGGAAGGTTGGGCCAAAGCTGGTCGTAGATGCTCACAAAGAATGAGAGCTACCCCTTTCTTGTACTGCAGTTGGGCTGTATTAAAATATGACTGCAGCAAGTAAGGCTTGGCGAATCTCCTGTTATGTGGAGATTCTGTCTCAAGTGCTATTTGGGGCGGGGCGGGGTGGGGGTTGTGGGGAGCTGATCCACAACGAGCACGCCTGCGAGAGAGTGAAGAGAGTTACACTGCCATGCAAGAATTTCATAAGGCTCTTACTGCACCATGTGGCAGGGCCGTCACAGAGTCCTGTAATCCTGGGAAGCCAGGCAGGGCAGCACACGCCCAGCTCCCCCTGTCCCGGCCCTCATGACGGCTCAGTGGGCCATCAGAGCCTCTCCTGCTGTCCCCGACGTCCCGGGGGCTAGTTCGTGTCTGCTACCCTCAACCTCAATATTCGACTTTAGAGTGTAAAGATTTGGGGGGTGGGGTGGAGGGTACAGAACACATGCAGGTTTTCCTTGGAAAAGATTTTTTTCACTTTCAAAAGTGGAGTCAACTTTATAGGAAGGTGACCCCTTACTTCAAATCCTCCATTTCGGGGCTGCTTAAGGCTGGGTTGTGCCCTCTCAAAGCTCTAAGCAACTGAGTCTGGGGAGGGCCTTCGAGGACTGTGAGGGCAGGAGAGCTCACAGCTTTGTGTGTGTGCGTTGGGGGAGGGGAATCAATCCATTCCTTCCATATATGTGACTATAGGTATCAGGAACATCAGCGGTTGAATAACTATTTTTTAAAGGGACAACCAAACTCTCAATCCTGATGAGCTGTAAAAACCACCCTCCAATCTTTAAATCTCTAAGGACTGCAGCATGACTTGCCTCCCACCTCTGTCTCCCTGGGGCCTGTGAATTATACAGAGCTCTTCTCTGCCAGCCAAGAACTACTTCTGTAAGCCTAGAAACCCTTCCAGGAGTCATTTATTCCCTCTGGCATTTCACTCAATCCCAGATGATTTAAAACCTAGAAACCAGCTAGTAAATAAGTGTCTTCCTCTTACAGCACTTGTGAGTAATCACCACGCTCCTGGTGAGCACCTATCATTTTAACAGGAGAAATTCTATTTTCAGCAGGACATCATGGAGCTGAACTGAAGAGCTCAACCTGTGAGATATCATTGAGCAAAACTATTTCTCGCCATAAAACTCAATAGGGAAAACTGATCAACTAAATGAGACCTCAGGATAAAGACGCTGTACAGAAGCTGGCCGCAAAATTCCCACGCCCTCCTAAGCATCTTAACGTAAGGCCCACTCAGGAAAGAAGGATCCTCTGGATAGAAAACACCTCACAGGTGACAACCCACGGGATACCAGAGTCGTGAACTCCGACCAAGCAGCAGTTATGTCACCACTGCTGACCCCAGTGCAGGGGTTAAGGGTGAAGAGAATCTGGACTGGCACTCCACCCAGCACCTAGCCTCACTCCTACAGGCTAGGAAATGATGAACGGATGGACGACAAGGGCAAGGCTGAAGCAGGGGAGAGGTCGGGGGCACTTGGGAGCCTCTGGCGCTCCGGTGCAGGAGGGGCTCGGAGTCACCTTCCCTCACTCTAGCCCCAGGTACCCTCAAGCAACCTGGAGGGTCACAAAGAGCTGCAGCGGAGAAGTGGCTAGAAAGCGGGTATTTACGGGTTGGTCTTGCTAAGAATGAAGAAAGCGCTCCCTTCAGGAATGGGGACGATTTTCTCTTTCATGTTCAACTCGGAGATCCTGCGAGGACGGGGGCCAGCGGGAACCTCAGGTTCATCTTCCTCCTCCTCCTGTTCCTCTTCCTCTTCACCTACTTTAAACGAGGCACTTTCTTTAATAGGCATGAAACAAAGACTGCATTTGGGTTTAAATTCGTCTCAATTTCACATGAAAATTTATCAAACTTGAATGACCTCTATCAGCTTACATTAATCAAAACCCTTCAGAACACAGACGGAGGGTGTGTGGAGAGGCAGGGGGTTGGGAAGCTGGGCTGTTTGGTGAACGTGTACAGTTGTGGAATGAAGTCCCAGCAGTTGAAGATCTGAGCACAGGTCAAAGGTGGCAGCAGTGGGCTTCTCACTGCCATACCAGTAACCTCCTTGCTCAGCTTCAGCCTGAACACTGTGTGGGACTTCACATCATACACGATCAGTCTCCCATGTTCCTCTAAGCCCACAGTCCCTCCCACATCTGCCATTCAAAGCACCTGGTCAAATGTGAAAGTGTCAGGAGACTAGTAAGAACTGGTCACCTCCTAGAGAGATTCCCTAGCAAAGGTGGGGCTTGTCCTGATTCACCTACACTTTCTCTCCTCACCACCTGGAATTTGGGTTATGCAAGCTGCCTGTGACCGAGAGAAAACACAGAGGCAAGCAGCCCCCAAGGACACTGGACCCATGGCCTTGATCTCAGTAGCCCAGCGTGTGCCCCAGCTGGGCCAGCCAGCCAGACTCAGCCGCTGATCACAGAGTGGTTGCAAAGCCCAAGCACTCATAAGCAGAAAGTCTGTCTCTGGGCTCCACCACCATACCTGGCACATCACAAGGTGGGTAGGGGTCCTTATCCTCATCCTCTTCTCGGTAGTCATCAATTGTAACCTAGGATGACAGAGAGGTCTTGGGAGGAGGGCACATCAGGGGGCCACAGGGAAGACTCGACCCTGCCCGTCAGCACAGGACAGAGACGTTCTCTACAAAGGGGGTGCTGTATGTGAGTGCATGTGTAGGGGCAGCAGAAGCTCCGATGATGTTTCTGCTGGAGACCTCAGGTCTGAGGGCAGATGAGGAGAAAACTGGTGTAACTTCAACAGAGCCACGGTTAGCTAGCACCATCCATACCTCTTCCTGTCCTAGCACTGTCACACTCCCTGTATAACTGCAGTGAAGATTCCGGCCTCCCGACTAGACAGTGAGCCCCATGCAGGTAGGGACCTTGTTGGTCTCGTTCATTCCTGATCCCCAGTATCGGACACACAATAACTGTGCAAAAAGTATTTACTGACTCAGTGAAGAAAAGAGTGAAAAACCCAGAGCTGTCCTACATGGGATCTACAAACATGGGATGAAGTTTGACAGTACAGCCCTGAGCACACAGCCCCAATCCTGAGACCCCTCTGGGGACACACGTCTGTTAACAAACCTTGATTTTGATCCCCACTGAGAAGATACTAACACAAATCAGATCTGACCACACAAGTCCAACAAAGAAAATATAAGTGGTCAAAACCGTCAAATATTAAATATACTGGTTCTCTGGTAAAATATGGGCTTGCCACCAGCTAAATGCCTAAATTCACTCCGAATTCCCTGGGAAACCAGAATCTATAATGGTGTGCCATCCTCACACACCAAAACATCACACAGGACACTTTCCTTGTGTAAACGGTACATTTATGGTGGTATTAACAGAAGCATTTTGATACAAAAAGGGGTGTTTCAGAACATATACCTTGTTGTCACTGTTGGCTATCTGATTGACTTCCGGTTTGTTGTTCTTTTTATTTTCCAGGCTTTCTTTTCTACAGAGGAGAGAACAGAACACAAGAAACCAACACTAATAAAAACACTAATCCAATCCAGATTCTGAATCAACAGTGGCCCGATGAAGGACAGAATTTAATTGGAAACAACCCCAACAGCAAGAACATAGCACAACCCATATTCAGGGCCTCCCGTTCATTCAGGGCACTGGATTCGTTTCATGGATCATCTTATTAAAAGGCTTATTCAAGAGCTAATCAGCATTGAATGCATCATTTATTTTATGATGCCAAAATTAACCACAGTGATTCTTTAAGCATGGGAACGTGTGACTCCCACTCTCAGCTCTGAGGGAATGAGAGCCAAAGGCCTGGGTTCTGCCCCAGATTCCATTCCTGTTGGTCAGCCCCACGTGGCCACCCACAATCACCACAAAGCAGCAACATGGGGGCGCAGCTACTGTGGAGTCTGAGTGGCTCCGCCAGGCCTCACCTGCAGCTGGCGCCCCAGGCAGCCCCCTGAGCAAACACCTCTGTGCAAATGGGGTTACCTGGCAATCTTTTTCCTTTCCTTTTCTTCGGCTTCCTCTTTCTGAGCAGTATTCAAACTTTCAGCATCAGCCAAATTGTCTACAGCGATGGCCAAGAAGACATTCAGTAGGATATCTAATTTGAACAATTTAAGGGTACAACACCTTTCTAATGCAACTACATATTGTCAACAATAGCAACGTCACGTCCCTCTGTGTTCTGGGAGGCTGATAACCGGTGACTGTCCCCTAGTGCTATATTCACTTGGTAAAGCCAGAGGACAAGAGCCCTGTTTTTTGTTTGTTTGTTTGGTTGGTTTTTTAACTAGAAACCTGGAGAAGACAATCTGGAAAGAAGCAAAATTAAGATTCACTAAAATCCATGAAAACCTACAAATGCCAACATTTCCTTCACGTATGTGCATATGTGTGTACTGTGCGTGCATGTGTGTACGTGTGTCTCTACACATCTAGGTATCTATAGCTATGATACACATTCCATAAAACAATCTATAACATAAACATGGTGCTTTTATGCATTTTTCATTTTGCTTTATGCATATTGTTTTCTTTCTTTTAAAACATACATACCCATAAAACATATATTTGGGGCATGCTTGCCAAAATGGACCCCTGTAAAGGCTACACATTATTCAAATGATGACTCCATGGCACAAGAGTCTGAAGCGGCCTTCAGAGTGTGTAGATACCTCATTCATTCATTCACACTGGCTGACTACAGCATGCCTGACTTACTGCCAAATGGTGCCAGACTATTCTTTTGAATAGTCCCACTGTGGCTAAATCTTTGATGACTGTGGTTCAATTTTACTTTTTCAAATCGTAAGAAGTTAGGTGATTGAACAAGTTATTAGGTTTTTGTCTTTTACTATAATGTTGTGTGTGTGGTTTCCATGGATTGAAAAAAATTCAAAACGAGGTTCCCAAATCAGAAGACGCCTGTTTCTTATTCGCTGACCGTTAAATACATTTTTGAGAAGCACAGGAATCAATGGGCAGGAAGTCAAGATGGCTTCCTTCTCTAACGCCTCTCTCGGGCTGATGCACAGCCATCTGTATGCACGACTGTGGGAGCCCCGGGACCCGAGACAGGAGAGGCACACCATTGTCTCACATGCCCTGTGCAGTATGAAATCTCAGGTGGGTTGCTGAACATGTAAACAAACATAACCTAACGAGAGACTGATGATGAGATAGCTTCCAGGGGATTTCACACTTGACTAAGCTATTCAAGTATTTAAAGAGGACAGGACGTGAGTGAATTACATTAAGACTTTCAAAACGCCTTTGATGTGCTAGACTATTTTTTAAACAGAGCCTCAGTGAGCTTGAGGTGGTATTCAGATGTTTGTACAATTGTTCTTCCACCAAACATTTATTGAGGGCCTCCGTATGCCAGGTCTTGTGCTAGGCAGGGAAGACAGAGATAAATCAGACACAACCAAAGGTTATGGGCTCACGAAGGCTCCGATAGAGGTAAAGAGAGATCTGAATTTTCAAAAGTCTAGGATTACAGAATACCTCTTGACAGGGAAAAGGAATAAACGAGTTGGAAAGAAGTTACACAGCATGCTACAACTAGCCCATGGATATCTGACCTTCAAAGATGTACAGATCAGCAAAGCAAAATTAGGTTCAGGGGAGCTTAGGTCAATCCACTGAAGATGGGTCCCCATTGGTTATGAAGGCTTTTAAGAAGACATAAATGTGCCCCTAACCTCCCATCCCTTCCCATCCCAAGGATGATGGCACGAAGAACCACCTGGCTTTGCCCTAAGCTCTCCCATGGGATGCGTACAGGAGATGTGAAACCAAGCTGGGTGACCAGGCAGCCCATGTCTTGCTGCAGGCTCCCTCCCCTCAGCCTGCTCTCGTCCCTCAAAGCCCAACTGGGGCTCTGCCTGTCCTATGCTGTCCCTAGCAACAGTGAAGGAGAGCACACAAAACAAGGTAAGGACATTCACTTCCTTATCAAGACAATGATAAGAACAAAGCCTTGGCCAGCTTCAAGGATACAGTTACCACAGATGAAGAGGATGATGAAGTAGATGCAGACGATCATTCCTGAAGAGGACGGGCCCCCATATGCCATGATGCCATCATACATCACAGCATTCCAGTCTTCACCGGTCAGAATCTACGAAGCCAAAACTCGGATCAGCTCGCAGGTGGACAAACGCTCCCCGATTGTTCTCCCAGCGCTCCTTGGCGGCTCCTAAATCTGGTTTGAGCTGCCTTTCACAGTCCAGTTTGCATTTAACAAATCCATCTGTTATCCCATAGCGTTTTCAAAACATTATTTTTAATTACACAAATAGATGAGTTAGTTCTTCTAGTGAAAATAAAGTAACGTTACATATAAGACTTACGTGCTCTTGGATGACCCCCCCAGCCCAGTTTGAGTCCCCTCCCCAGAGAGCATACTGTTGGTGTGTCTCTCTCTAGGACCTTTGTGGATTTAAACACATACATACACATGCAGAGAAAACAGGCAGTTGGTGTCTCTCTGATTTCATTAGACATAAAAGGTATCAGACTATATGAATTTTCTGCAATTTGCTTTTTTTCTCTCAACAATATACTCTGGAGATTCTCTTTTAAACTGCTGCCTAGAATTCCACATAGTTAATCAACTGTGGAAATGGAGAATTATACCTATGAATTTTTAGAAGAGAAGGGAATTCTAAATATCTTATGTAAATTTACAAATTACCTCATGGGTATATACTAATAATGCCCTAAAATTTCATATATAATCTTCTCTACTGATGATACTCAGTCCATCATGAAATAGAATCAGATGAACATGAACAGCAATTTAAAAATACCCTACCTTCCAGAGACAGAGAGTGAGAGTGAGAGAGATCATGCTCCTTTATCTCCTATCTGGACCAGATACTATAAAAATTAAAACTGTTACGGATCACAACCAAACAGAAAAAAATGGGCAAATGATTTGAAATGATGAAGTAATTCACAGAAAAGGCACTATAAGTGGCTCTTGGTCACATGAAAAGACATTCAGGTTCACTCCTGATAAAAGAAACATGAATTAAAACTACAACAAGATACCATTTTCACCTACCAGATAGGCAACGATCAAAAAGTCTGAACACCTGCTGTGGTGAAAAGGAGTGAGGCCACGGGCAGTCTCCACACACTACCCCTGGAGGATGAATTAACACAACTTCAAGGAGAATACTTGGGCAACAGCATCAGAAAATGGACGCACACCCTTTAAAGCAGTTCCACTTCAGGGAATTTATCCGACAGATCTACTCTCACACATGTGCCCCATGGTGTATGTTCAAGGTCATCCACCGAGGCAAGACTAGACACAATGAAATATTCATCAGCAGGGGGCTGGCTCTATGAATTATGGCACATCCACACCACAGACTTTATACAGCATTGAAAAGGAGGAGGCAACCTTTTATGGACCAGTAAGGAAGGTTCTTAAGGACACTTTAAGTGATAAAAAAGCAAGATGGAAAACAGCATGTAGAATGAGCTACCAGCTGTGTAAATTCATCTGTAGCTAGGGAGGTAGGTTGATTTATATCTGAGCAAATATATCTCAAAGAATACACAAAAAGCTATTTAACGGTGTTTGCCTCCTAGAAGGGGGAATTGGTGGGTGGCTGGGTGGGAGACTGTTTTACTTTATAGCCTTTTGTAATGTTTGAATTTTGTGTCATATACACGTATGACAAAAACCATCACCACCACACAGGTTTCTCTGAAAGAAGTCAGAAAAACGAATGACTAATCACTGGCCCAAAATTAAACATAATTCAAAAAATTAAAACTGCAGCCTATCGTAGGGACAAAAATTCCATTCACCTCAAAATGACCAAGTGGGAAAGAATCTTAGAGACCATTCATTTTCTCTCTCTCTCTCTCTCTCTCTCTCTCTCTCTCTCTCTCTCTCTCTTTTTCCAGAAAAGGATAATGACTTTCCAAGGTCACAGAGCTGAGCACTATAAAAGCCACCATGGGCCCTCGGCGCCCACGGCCCTCCCACCAGTCCTTCCTGCCTCTCCAGCAGGAGGTCATATGAAGAGCGACACATGTGAAGTGCGACAAGGGCAGATGGGTCTTTTAAATTTATCTGCCAGGCTCTGCCCAAGGAAGGGCTTCGGCTCACAACGCAGGAGGATGAAGAGGGGGTTAGAACACCTCAGCTCGGAGCCAGGCGGGCGGGACAGGCCGCTGCTCGGAGGGCCGAGCCCCCTGAGTGCCTGTCACACCGTCACTCCTTTCCCAGCCTCACTGCCCACAAAGGCCCCGACAGACAGCGCAGACACCCTCAGAGTCTCTGTGTCCTTGTCACACCACAGGAGGCAGGACACCAAAGGGGCAGAAGGCTGTCACAACCCTTTTATCACCCTGCTTCCTCTGACTACACAGTGAAGCATTAGGGCTGGAGAATTTACTTCTCTGCATAAATCCATTATCACCAGGATTAGGAAACTTGCCTGCGATCAAAAATTAGCACAGAACCAGAAAAGGATTTTAGAGCCTACCTCACAGAAACCCCAGAAACCTCCCAAAATCCAATAGAAAGTTTTGGTTAATTATTATGTAGTAAATCCAGTGATCTTACAGAAACGTTCCATTACATCACATAGCTGGATTGAGATGCAAAACAAATGGCTTGAGTGGCACAAAATGTATCAGAGCAGTATTGGAACAGAGGCTACTACTGTGTTTCCCCAAAAATAAGACCGGGTCTTCTATTAAGGTTTGCTCCAAAAGATGCATTAGGGCTTCTGTGTAGGGGCTGTCCTCCTGAACAATCACGCTAGGGCTTATTTTCCGGTGAGGTCTTATTTCCAGGGAAACACGGTAATAAAAATGGACTCACTCTGTCTTCCTGAGTTTTGGACAGACCAGCAGGCGTCTCGTGACCTGCCACTCAGGGAGAGACTCACCTGGAACACTGTGAGCAGCGCCTGAGGGAAATTGTCAAAGGTACTCCGCTTGGTCTGCGTTTCGTCAAAATTAAACTTGCCACCAAACAGCTGCATCCCAAGCAAGGAAAAGATGATGATGAAGAGAAAAAGCAGAAGCAACAGCGAAGCGATGGACTTCATGGAGTTTAACAAAGATGCCACTAAGTTGCTCAGGGACGTCCAGTGCCTACAAGTCAAGGTGAAGGTGTGAGCCCAGGATGCAAAACATCCCCTGGCCCAGGACGCGGAGCATCACCACCTCCTTTCAGAAAACACCTGCAGCAAGATGTACATGTCCTTACCTGGTTACTTTGAAAATGCGTAAGAGGCGCACACACCGAAACACAGAGATCCCCAGGGGAGACATGATTTCCAGTTCCACCAAGATCGTTTCCGTAATTCCGCCACACACCACAAAGCAGTCAAACCGATTAAAGAGAGAGACGAAATATGCCTGGAGACCCAAGCTGTACATTTTTACTAGCATTTCACAGGTGAACAGAGCCAAAAGGACTTTGTTGGCAATATCTGGAAAGACAAAAGTGTGCATGTCCTTGGGATCTCATCATCGGGCTGGCTCAGAGTCCTCTGCTCTCCTCACGTTCCCTACCCCCATTCCCTGCCAGAAATGCCCCCCTCTTTGATCCTGTCCCCTTACAGAAACGTGGCACAAACACTAACAGTCTGTTTGCCTGTCAGGTTCTAGTCCTACTGCTGCTAATACCTAGACGTGTGACTCTGGAGAACTTCCTCAGTCTCCCTGGGCCTCAGTTTCACTGACAATAAAATGGGGAGGGGCAGCTTACCACATAATCTCTGATGCTTCCTAGCCCTAAAAGCCTATGACTCTCCATTTTGGCCATCGCATTATATTTTCTGTTTCCATCAGTTACAAAAAGACCTGTCTGGTCTTGTTTACAGCACCACGATGTAAGAAGCAGTTGCCTATCAAGGTCATTTCTAACAGGAAAAAATACCTCCCAGCAGGCTGGAGAGCTGGACAGAAACAGAATTGACTTGAGGGAAGGCAGACCTTCTCAATGGCTCAAAACTGTCAAATTCACAATGAGCTGTCTGGTGACAAGCTCCCGGATCACACTGCTGGGACATCCAAGGCAGGGGGACAACATCACCTGCCAAGGGCGCTATAGGGGAAAATAAAGCTCCCTTTCGGTGAAAGCAGGGAGAAGGTATCTGAGGTCCCTTCCAGATGGAAGATTCCTTGATCCCAGGTTGTCACAGGGCTAAGACAATGGGATGTCCTGGCATTAATCAGCAACCAGGTGCTTCATTCGCCACACAGCGGACGGCACCTTCACTTCAGGTGCACCCTGTGTTTGGACAGTTCTGCTCTCTTCTAAGTCAGTGCTCACTAGAAGTGTTGCTATACACTGTTACACACCAAGCAGGTAAGACTGCACTGCAGCTGGACAGACTCAGGAATCCCTCATTCAGGACAAAATACAGAACAGCCTCTGCTTGTACCTTGAATCTGCGTCAACCAGTCAGGCTGGTTGTAGTGCTCGGAGGAAATGGTTAAGGTGTTGAGAAACACCAGGACGATAACCAGCCAGTAAAACGTGACAGACTTCACAGCAGCCCTACATCTTCTGCGACTGAATCGGTTCCAGCGACGCCAGCGTCGGCTGAAAGAGAAGCAGACATTACTCCCTGCAGGACAGATACAGCATCTGAGTGGCCAATGAACATCAGTGAGGAAATAGTTTTCTTTCACCCTGGAGGTCCTGACTGGGGTGAGGGTGCAGCAAGGAAAGACAAGAACAAATGACATAGAAATTACCAGACTTCATGATACAAATTATGTTGGTCATGAACTATAACTTTTCCAAGTAGTGTATCATGACTTCATTATGCTATCAGTTCCTTCCTATGGCTAAAACTCCATAATCTGTCAGACACAGTCCTCAAACCAGTTAGCAAATCTAGATATTCATGGATTCGTGTGCACATGCAAAACTGAGCTATCACACATATGCAGTTCTTATTCCCACCATATGGTACCCGGATGTTTGTGCTATTGGTGCAGAGAGCCACTTAGCTTATTATTACATCTCTCACAGCATCTCAATCATCGTACAGAATGTATCAGGCAACGGAGAGCTCCAAAATCCACAGCTTTCGTTTTAGGGGACCTTTCAGTCCTTTCTTAAATCTGGGAGATTCCGCCGGAGCCTGGCAGAGTTGTCAAAGCTGAGCAGGACATGAGTCTTCATACTTAGTCATCAGGTGCCCTTTCTAACTAGTAATGCTCAGAATATACCTTTAGGAGAAGAACCAATATTGAATCGTGTTTCCATATAAATAAAATGAGCTGAGCCGAACAGACAAGTAGCATGTCCTCTCCTGACTTTCAGTTCCAGTTTATAATTAGGGCAAGTATATTCTCCCTAAGTCTGTCTCGCTGTGGAAACATTCCTGGCCACAGGATGGTTTGGTGAAGTGGATCCCAGGGCTGTGCTCACTGACAAGTGGAAAGGCGGGGGGGCGGGCACTTCCTCTGGGGGACTGAGTCAGAGGACTGTCCTCTGAGCTGCAGCCCTGGCTGACTCAGCTGTGCTGCTGTGCTAAAAACACCGTAACCCAGGGATCAGGCAAAGAAAGAGTTGTGCTAACTCTCCAACAAGTAGGGCGCACTTTGCTATTGCTCTTGCTTTATGGTTTTCAGTGGTTTAATAGCAGCTGGAAACATGATATCCAGTAAGGAAAAATTCTATAGAGGACACTAAAGACTGTCCCCTTCCAGGCTACATGTCCCCTGTGATGCATAATTCAGTATGTACAAGCAAGGTGTGTACCAGTCTGAATAAGATCCAGCCTCGGTGGGCCTATTTCGGCTGCAGTGACAAGTCACAGGGGTCTCCCAAGTCCAGGAGACCTTATCTGTCACAGCCCTGAAATCCTGCAGCACTCCACATTTTGCCCTTTACTAGGTACTGAGTGCCCAGGCCCTGTGCCAGGCACTGAGCATATGGAGCTGAAGAAGGCAGGGTCCCATGGCCCGTCACTGTAAAGCACGTAGGGTTATCAATCATAAATCCACATCAAGTGCCATTCCCAGGGTTCCGGGTACAGGAGTAAGGAGAGGAGAGCTGCAAATATTCTTTGGGAGAGTCAGGACGTCTTCGAAAACCTGTGATTTGGGCTGGCTCTCCATCACTGAGTAGGAGTTAGCCAGGGGGCAGAGGGAAGAGCACTCCACTTAGAGGAAATTGTGTGACTAATGGGACTTAGGTGGGTAGAAACAGTGTTTGGTACATTTGCAAACAGAGCAGTCCAGTATTACAAAGTGGGGAGTACAGGAGGGTGTCAAAAGATGAGGCCGAGGGTGAGCGGGCCACCAAATTATGAAGGAATTTTTATGCCCTTTGGCAACAGGGAGTCATGGAAGGGCTTTTAATTTTATTTTTAAATTCAGGTTTATCGAAATATAATTTACATATGACAAAATCTACTCCTTTTAGGTACACAGTTTGAAAGCACCACCACAATCACAATGTAGAATATTCTCATCACTCAAAGAAGTTCCTTCGTGGCCCCCTTGTTGTTAATCCCCTCCACGCCCCCCAAGAGAACTACCGATCTGTTTTCTGTCCCTAATGTTTTGCTTTATCCAGAGTGCCCTATAAATAGAATTATACAATATATACCTTTCTGAGACTGGCTTCTTTTGCTTAGCAAAAATTCTTCTGAGATTCATTTGTGTTGTTGCATCTATCAGTAATTTTTTCCTTCTTACTGCTGAGCATTATTCTATCATATGGGTGGACTACAATTTGTCTACCTATTCACCATTTGCTAGACATGAGTTACTTACAGTTTCTGGCAATTATGAATAAAACTGCTATGAACACGTAAAAAAAATTTGTGCAAGCATGTATCTTCATTTCTCTTATATAAATATCTTAGAAGCGGGATTGCTGGGTCATGTGGTAAATGTATGTTTAACTTTTTAAGAAACAGCCAACTTCTTTTTTAAGTGGCTGTGTCATTTGACAAGTAGGAATGTATGAGAATTCCCATTGATCAGCATCCTTGTCAAAACTTGGTATTGCGAGATTTTTAAATTTGATCCATAGGTGTAAAATAAAAAATTCTAATAGGTAGATAGTGGTATCTCTGATTTGCATTTTCCTAATGACCAATGGTCATTTCATGAGCTCATTCTCCCATCCATATCTTTTTTTTTTTTGGTGACGTGCTTATTAAAATCTATTGATCATTTTTTATTGGGTTGTTTTCTTATTATTGGCACCATTCTTTGTATGTTATTCTTTACATATACTGGATACTAGTCCTTTATCAAATATGCTTTGCAAATATTTTTTCTTCCAGTCTGGAGCTTATTTTTTTATTTTTTATTGAAGAGCAGGGGTTTTAATTTTGACGAAGTCTTATTTATCAGCTTTTTCTGTTATGGCCAATGCTTTGGATGTTGTAGCCAAGAAAATCTTTGCCTAACCCAAAGTCACAAAGATTTTCTCCTATGTTTTCTTCTAGAACGTTTAAAGTTTTAGGCTTTACATTTAGTTCTATGTTCATTTCAAGCTAATTTTTATATGTAGTGGCAAAATGTTGTTTTTAATTCAAAAAGAACAAGTATATGGAAAAGGACACGAATCATAGGTATATACTGCAATGAGTAGTTGCCAACCGACCATGGAACCTGTAACCAGAGCAAGAAACAGAGCATCACTAGCACCTCAGGAAACCTCTTGAACCTCCTTCTCTGGAAAACTTTGAAGGAGAAAAGTGACAAGATGTATCTCTCATAGAGAAATGACTCTGGGAGGGAATACAAAGGGTGGATTAGGGGCAGAAAAAATTGTTCATTGTGGCATCCTGTCGGTTCATTTGTTTTGGGGTGAGATCTTCGGTACCTATTATACTACTCTCCAAGACGGGTGCTTAATGTTTACTGGGCAGATTGATCTTCTATATGAATATTGCAGCCCATAAAGTAAAATTCAACCCTAAAGCAACTCCATGTAAAATACAGAAGTCAGAAGATAACAAACAAGCACATATACTTAAGAAAAAATAGAAGATACTAACCTGAGTTTGGACTTCGAGATGGCTTGACTGAAAGACAAAAAGAATATGATTCCTGTTAGAAGGCGTGATCATACACTCCCCCCATTACTTCAGCTGAGCTATCAGAAAAGCCATGCATGGCAGCCTGGACTCGCACCCCCCATTCCCACAGCAGGCCAGCTGGGGTAAGAGTGGAGCAGTAGCGAGGTGCTGCTGGTGCCAGGCGGGCCAGGCTAAGCACTCTCCAGGGCCCAGGCAAGAGAAGACCCAGCCTGATGCCCTGAGCAGCCCTGGCACAGGCAGTGACACTAGGGCTGCGTCCCCTCGCCCCACATTCCCCAAACTGAAGTCAGCGGGGCCTCTCCTGCCTGCCACTCAGCCACTCATTTCAACAGCAACATGTGCTGCTACTATAGCAAAACAAGCACTGGACTAGGAGTCCTAGCTCCACGATTCACTGAGTGTCTGAGCCTGAGTGAGCAGCACACCTTTTTGAGCCTCAATGTTCTCATCTGTAAAATGGGGAGGACAAACCTATTCCCTGCCCACTTCACAATGTTGTAGGGAGGGCAGAGCAAGAGAAAGGAGGCAAATATACTTTGGAAACTGTTGCATATCCTGCCCATGACGCATCATTTCTACGCACCTCTGCCTAGGAGGTTGCGTTATCTTAAAAACAACACCTGTATTTTGCAGAGATAAGACCTAAAAGATATCAGCAGGAAGCGAACAAAACAAAATTGCATGCCCTCCCTCCCCAAAGCAGGCAGTACTCTGCACATCCCACTCTGCTGATGCACTCTGCTGCTGCAGCCCAAATCCTCTAGAAAAAAGGCCATGAAGGTTAATGTGATGGTGTCTTCCATTGTTAGGAGAGGGTGGTGCAGGGCTCCAAAGAAAAAGTGCTGTGAGCAGAGCAGAACAGGGTCCCAACATCCAGCCGTTATGCATGAGATTGGGAGAACCCGTGAGTGAAGGGAAACTTAAATATGTAGCACATTCTAGTCAGCCACTCTGCCATACAAGCTCTTCTTCAAAGCACTGATGCCAGCACCAGACTCGGAGGAGAATTGGGCGTTTTACCCCCACCGCCGACACCCAGAAGGCCCAGCCTTGGCAGCACCTCTTCTTTTCCACCAGCACCTAGTGGACACAGTGGAACGGCAGGTTACCTGGCACACCCTGCAGCAGGCTGCACCTCAGCAGGACGGACTGCTCTGGAGGCAGAGGCATGGGAAGTGCTCGGGGCCTAGGACAGGAGGGGGACCAAGGGGTCCAGAGTGAGCCCACCTCCCTGCTTTCCCCTGAGGCTATGGCCCCAGGGCTCCACTGAAATCTGGGGTTCTTCCTCACATTTGCTTTTCTATGATAACGGGAGGAGCCAAAAGGGCAAGTGGCCTCCACACTCACCAGAGATTTCCACAGCAGCCTTGGTTCTCGCCTTCACCACTTACGTTCTCTGTGTTCACAGACTCCGTCTCACTGGTTGGCATGCTGGCTGTGGGGAGAAGAAAACGTTTTAGATGGTGTGCTGGAAGCGCTGCATGCCCAGGAGTGGGCGGGAGGCAGACCCTCTGGGAACGTGAGAAGAGGGTGATGAAGGGCCCTCAGGGGCTTGACCAGCAAAAGGAAATGCCGAGAAATCAGGCCCCTCCACCGCAGGACAGCCTCTGCGTCCATGACCTGTCGAGAAAACCTATGGAGTCCCATCAGGAGGAAATTCGCTCCATCCAGATGTTTCCCAAGAAAAGCAGCCTAGGGACCAAACTGAACCCTGTCGCTGCACGTGGTACCGGTTTATTCTCCTGGTTTCCAGGTTTGCACTGAGAAGCCTCTAAAACACCTGTTACAGCTACACCTTGGCTTGTTCCAACAGCTACTCTAGAAACTCTGCGAATAGGCCAATACTTCACAAACAAATTCTTATATTTAAATATACTGAAGGAGAGGAGAAATGATGGGTGGAACAGCGCATGAAGGCACCAAGCACAAAAGCTTTTTAAAATTTTAAGCTCTCTACTCATTTTCAGCTAATTTATCTGACGTCTAAGTTCTGCTGAGCTTGCGAAGCCAATCTGCACAAGGCTCTTCCCAAAGAAGCCAGGACCAGAGCACCGAGGAAGGTTTCCCCCCGCCCACTGATCAGAGGGCAAAGCTGACCATGTTCCCAGTGCCACCAGGGTCGCGGGGCACGTCTCACTCCTCACAGCAGGATCCTAAGCAGGAGAACTGGAGGAAATGTAGACACGCACCTACTACTGCTGGGAGGCCCAGGGATCCCTCCAGGGCCACCATCTGGCACTTTTCTCATCCACTTCATTCAACCCTATAAACACCACGAACACGTGCTGGAGACCAGGTGGTGAAGGCGGTGCAAGACAGAGAGGGACCTGGCATTGTACCACCCATGGAGGACTAATGGGAAGGGCAAGCCCCGGATGGATTGGAATTGACTGTGAAATACAGAAATATAGACCCCCTCAGGGGTCTGGGCAAGGAGTTCTAGAAACACATACTAAGGAATGGCTCATTTGGCTCTGGGGTTAGGAGAAGTCACCCAAGATCGAAACATGGGAGAATCACCCAAACACATGCACTTCTTTTCCCTGATGCATAATTTTGAATTGTAGCAACTGTTTTTGTAGACCTTATTGTGTCAACAGGAAGACCGTCCCCCTGTGGGCTCTGCCGATATGGCTACTCTGAGCAAGGATGCCTCAGTTTCATCTGCAAAAGCTGGTGTTGGTGTCTGAGCGCTGTGGTGGTAGAGCTCCTGAGCCCAGACCCAGCACGGAGGGTGAAGGAGCTGGATCAACGCACTCTCCCCATGCAACCGCATGTCTGCTCACCCTGTTCTGGTGACAGACGTGGTGTGAATGGCAAGGATGAAGGTGGACCTGAGTCAAAGGGCCCAGAGGTCTGAGGGGGAACAGACAAGGTCCCTTTCCTTTTGTGAGCACCCAGTAAACTGAGCCTGCCTGGTGGGAGTCTCAATAGCCTTTTCCAGGAACACGTAGGCAAAGGTTTCAAAGGCAAAGGAAAACTGATTAGAAGGATAGACCCACATCACACGACTGGTAATCTCGTGGAATAACCTTCTTCGTCCTTAGTTAAGTCAAAAGAAACCAACCACAAACTTTGATTCACTTTTTCACAACTCCATGCAAAAACAGAAACAAAAACAAACCAAACAAAAAACAAACAAAACAAAACAAAACAAACCCCCAACAATCCAATTATGGAAAAACTTTTAACACAGAAAGCTCCATAAAGACACACACACACACACACACACACACACACACATGCTGGTGCAGTTCTGTTCCCCATGACTGTTCCATGCTTTGACTTCAGCAGAAAGACTAAAAAGGTTTAAGATCCAACGAAGTTCACTGTCATGGGTTCCTCCTATAGGGTCACCCTTCTCTTCAGGAATAGGACAAAGAAAGTCACAATGGGAGACCCTTATAAATATGAGCATGAGTCATGTCTGTGGAACATTTTTTTTGGTGGTTATTGCCACTACTAAGAAGACAGAAGTTGAGAGCAGTATGACATGGGCTGGGGTGGGGGGGTATCCTCAGGCCCCAGTTAGGTCCCTACTCTGCCCCAGACAGAGTCCCACCTCTCCCCAGGCTTCAGTGTCTGTAAAGTGGTCGTGTAAACGCCACACTCTTGAGGGTCACGTCCATCTCTAACAGTATATTACTTCCTGGCGCCAACATTAATCATATCATAACTTTAGTTATTATTTCAGAAAGAGCATACTTCTTTGTGGCTTTTTACTCTCTGGGGCCATGTCCCATGATGACAGCAATACAATTGCTGCATTTCATTCCTTAAGCTTCATTTTTCAAACAATCTGATTGAAACAAATTAAGTACATACTACCTAGGGCAAAGGCGGGGGCACATCATTTTGCATCTCTGGCTGTGTGCCAGCTATTAGTGAATGAAATGTACTAGTTGCTCTCTAAATTAAGTGGGGGGAAGATAAGAAACAAAGCCAAACTCCCCAAAAAGCAACTAAGATAAGCTAATTGTGTGGCACAGCTTCAGGGCTTCACTGACAAGGAGATAAGTCCTCCTGCTGACTCTGTCCCCCAGGGAGGGCAGGACAATGGCTAAGAACAGGCTCCCAGATTGGTCAGATCTAAATTTAACCCCACGTTTGTGACCAAAGTTCTCCAAGGCTCCATGTTCTCATCTGTAAAATAGGAAGTACCTACCTCTAAGGGCTCTTGTCAGAACTAAATGAAATAAAACACAGAGTGGGTCACACTATAGCGGGTTATCCCAGAGTGGAGCCACAGTGTCGGGCAGTCAGCGACACTGATTACCACTCACGTGGTAACTCTATCACCTTGGAGAAGTTCTTCTGGAGCTCCCTGGAAGCAAGCGACACTGTCTGTATGGTCCAGTGTCACTCTGCCCTGACCACTTCTATTACTGCACAGAGGCATCTGGTGTGAACCACCTTCCGCACTTCTGAATCAGCTTTGGCCATCACTCTTGGGTTGCATCTCTCCTGTCCTAAACTGAGTTATTTCTGTCTAACTTGGCCTGTTGTGGGGATAGCAACTTTTCTAATTATTTGACACCTACAGAGCCCATAATAAATAAATCTATTCCAGAATAATGTTACCAGGGCTAAGGAGGAAGTGTGCTGGAGGGGACAGATAGGACAGTGGCTATGCTAGAATTTGGTGACCTCATTTGGTCTCCGAAATTGTCCTTGATTGATCCAGTCCCTACATCTGACCAGAGGAACCAGGTTCTGACTGAGGCCAGGGCAGCCACTCTGTCTACTCCAGCCTCTCACTCCCTGCCACAGGATACCATTTCCTTTTCTAAAAACTATAGAAAACACCAGGCCCAGTGGGCATAGCCAAGGAGCTTGTATGTACCTTAAAACGTTTCACCCTTCGCTTGCACTAGGCATTCATTTTTTTAATGTTAATAAATTGCTATGAGTTTCACTACACGTAGCCCCAGTACGATCTCATGTACACTTTGAAAAAACAAGACAGGAGAATCCCAGTCTGTTAGAATTGGAAGAAGCGCCTGAGATTACATAAACAGACTCTGTGATTTCACAGATGAGAGAACTGACCGACTTGCCACGGGACACGCAGCACAGACGTGGAAAAGCTCTCCTGCTTTCCGCTCAGCACCCTTCCCACCATGCTGCGCCACCCTCTGGTGTTGGTATATACCAGAATATACTGGCATACACTTAGGTATTGGTGTATGCTGGTTTGGACAGTGTGTTTAAAACACCACAAATCAGAAAGCTCCAAAAGCCAAGCTATGCTCTTCTCCATTGGCACTGGGTTGCTGTCCTGATGACCTTTATTAACCCCTAGAAACCTGACATCTAGCCAGACCACTTACCGGACATCTACCCAGCAAATGGGGATAGTACAAAATTCAAGCTGCTAAGTTGATTATTGAGACTTTATAAAAATCAAAACAGAAAGAACTATAAAAACCCAAGTTAAGTAAACTTACAGGAAAATTATTGGAACACAGGCCCTGCTCCTTAACCGGATGCCAAACCATCACAACTGCCCCATTCAGGGTGACTCCTTGGTCCCCTTCTGCAGGGAGTCAGTGTTAACTGCTGACAAGTGACCAGGTTTCATTAGAGAGGCATGCAGAGAGATCCATAGACCCCACCATGTCACCTGCCTGCAACAGAAGCCATAATCCTTTTCCCTCATGCATTCCAGGGAACCTCAGAGCTTTGTAGAGGAAGGTTTTGTTTTTTAAAAATACACAAATTTAAAACTATTTTCAGTGAATCTGGGTGAAACCAGGCATTAGGACAAGCCTGTAGCCTATAATGTGATGCTCGCTTGCACTGCAGTTTGCCGGGCGGAAAATCTGGGGAAGCTCAGGGCCTATGCTTTGTGATCCGTTCCCAGCACTGGGATTTCTGGGGAGAGCTCCAGGATAGACACTTAGGCTTCGAGTGTGGGCGCACTGAGAAGGGGTCCTAAGAGCTGCTGTTGGTGAGGACATACGGCCAGACAGCAGCTTAGTTCACCTTGGACTGTAAGTGAGAGTTTCCAGGGCCTTCCTGGGCAGCCTGGGTATTCTCTGTGAAGGGTAGGTCATGTTATTGCTCTTTAAGATCTTGTACTGGGCTCGGATGCCATCATGGCCAATGCCACACAAAACAAACCAGGGAAATCCACTGTTTCTCAGGCCAGCACAACAGTGGGCATTTCGCCAATGTACAAACATTGCTCTCTCTACCCTCACTCTGAAAGGACAATATAATGCCCAACCAAATCGGCCAGGCTTGTGAATTCAGAGGGAAATTAACACACAAATACACACACGCACGCGCGCGCGCGCACACACACACACACACACACCAAGGATGACTCTGTATATAAGTCCAAGAAGGCAACCCCAAAATTATGTTCACCTTTAACAGGCACAGCAAAACCTCAAACCAACTTCTTTCCATGATGGAGGTTGCTGAGGCCAAGACCCTAGAAGAACGTCAGAGAAGCTTGGTCTTTGTCATTGGTGATACGGGGACAAGTCCCTTTTCCTCCTGGGCTTAGTTACCTAATCTAGAAAAGAGCTGTTGGGTAATATCATCTCTAAGACCCATTTACCTCTGACCTGGTAGAACTGTGTAAAGAGGAAACACCCACAAGCTATAGGGTTTTACTCCCAGCACCAAGGGGATTTTCCCTTTTGCTCCCCTAGCTCTGCAAGGATAGCAGGGAATGGGCAGGACTGTGAAGCCCACCCCTCAGGGCGGTCGCCAGGAGTCAAACAGCCTGCCCAGGAGACTGATTCAAAGTCACCTCCTATAGAACACCCTGGGGACTGGTGCAGCACAGGAAGGAGCAGCCCCCAAAAGCCCTCAGCCAGCCACAAGAGACTGGGACCCATGCCAAACTGAGCCCAGAGCTCCCCAGCCTTCCTCTGGAGGCTGTCACACCAACAACCTCATTCACAGCCATCGTGGGCCTCTAGGAGCCTCACTCCTTTATTTTGCCGCCATAGGACAGGCTTTCTTACACACCCAAGGATTTCTTTTAGCATTCCCCTCCGTCCCCAGCAGCCTGAAGCTTCTGACTCCTTCCTTTTAAAGGAAGGGTGAGGGGCGAGGTTAGACAACTGAGCAGTGGCAGAGTCGTGGCTGCTTTCCTCGGAGACAGGTGGTCTGAAGCCAAGAGCTTGTGTTTTTATCTTATTTTCGTGACAAGCAAAAGCAGTGCTGTGACATCCCCTGAAGGAATTTGCCTGTGCTTGCTAGTGGCGACAGGCTTGAACTGTCATAGGGTAACAGACTCTTGTTGCTGTAAAGAAGCCAGACTCTTCTTGGAGAATGTGGGTCAAGGCCAGACAAAGGTTTCTGTGTCTAAAGCAAGAATTGTGCTCTGACAATAACTATTTCTGTAGGACCAGTGACACGGGGAGCACAGCATCCACACAATGACCGTGGCCCCACTCGTCAGCAGCAATCTCGGGGACCCCGACTATCTCAGTTAATAAAAGACTTTCCCTATTCAAAATATAGCAAGTTTCCTGAAAATATAAGCTGCTTCCTCTCCCTGCAGATCTCAGAAAGCTAACAGAAAAGCCTCAAGAATCCTTGAAAAGTCACAAGGCTCACGCCCCAGCTGAGAAGGGTAGTGATCCACATGCCCAAGGAGCGGTCTCTTGTCTTCCGGGCACAGAAACCACTCATCTTACACTAACCCACCTAGAGCTGTCATCCTAAATCAGTGTTTGACAACATTTTTTTCTTACGTCCATGGCAACGTTCCCTACTTAGCTGAAGCCCATTTTGCCTGCACCGGCCTCCAGGAGCTGCATCAAGCCCAGGGGCTTCTTGGAAAACCCTAAAGCTGAACAAATGAGCCCTGTCTCTGCCCCCAACTCATCGCTCACTCACAGGCAAGTCCCTCCTCCTTGTCGTCTTCCTTTTGGGGCCACAACACGCTCTCGGAAAAAGGAGGGGCTTTATTCCGACAGTCTCTTGCTCCTTCTCCCTGTCAGGCCTTCAGAGGAGAGGAGGGCTCTCCTAGAACCTTCCATCAGACCACCCGCGTCTGTTCAAGTCCCATTCCCTTAATCTCTGGGATCCACATTCCATGGGTGGCAGAGGCCACTCCCGAGAAAACATTGCACACGTCCTCTCTGCTATCTTAGCAGCCAGCTTTGTGTCCTCTCAAAAAGACTCTTCCTGCAGAGTTGCCTGACTAGGGCTGATCTTGACGGTGGCAACTAAGCGGACTGTGCAGGGTACACAGGCAAAGCTTCGTGCTGCTGTGGGGACCACGGTGATGACTTGGCAGGCAGGGCAGGGCGCCAGCTGTTTGCATAACTGCCCTGCATGAGAACTCCAGGGTTCCCAATGAGGGGCTGTATTTAGCATTATTTCAGAGCATAGGTGGAAACTTAATTATTTGCCACAGGAGCCCTTTCCTCATTCCCACTCACAGGTTCCCCAAAATGTTTGCATCCTACAAGTATATTTTTAACTTCATTCTTCAAACAGGCACCATTAGCTTTAGCGTGGTCCTGAGCAAGCCTGCTGGAGAGTAGAAAACCAACAGGCCGTTTGAAAAATTTAACGTGGGGGGGGGAATCAATCAAATAATATCATTGGAATTTTATCTAAACTGGAACAGATGAAAAAGCATCCTTTGGGAAAAAGTGTTTAAAAAGTCTGTCTTCCAGTCTAAGAATATTCATGCTGAATTAAATAAATTTTATGAGTTGGTTCAGCTGCTTCTTTAAAAGGTACAGTTCACACAGAAAGGAAATTGCATTGCTGTCTTGGCAAAGACACACATTTTGGGGAAAGACAAGAAGAAAACCACAGGACCAAATTTCAAAGAAATCAAGCAATTAAAACATAGGCATCTCAAAGACACACCACACAGGTACATGCACGTCACTCCATGCCTATGTGTGAGCAGAAGACGTCAGAGGTCTTGGGAGAAGAATCTCCTGAAGACAAAGTTCAAGCTCAGCTCTTTACCGTGATCTTTAGCCCTGCGTTGGCGAAAGCAGCAAAACTTCCTTTTCTTCTTATCCTCTTTTAGCAAGTCGGCCAATGTGACCCCTTCGGGTTGAACATAAGCAATTTCATTACGATTCAGTAGAGGGCAGCAAGAGCAACACAAACAGAGCCCCAGGACCCAAGAGGTGCCCACATCCATGGGCTCTGATATGCAAAACCCAAACTGTCCTACGTAGAAATCGACAGCTCAGGATCTGACCAGTAGAGTGGAAATGCACGTTTTGTAGCTAGTATATAAAATGCCTGTCTTTATGAACCTGTCCTAAATAAACACCAACTATTGTAAATACAATAAATAACCAACTCACTAACAATAAACAACCAACCCACTCTAGACAAAGGTTTCCAGTCTTTGGCCTCCACTCTAAGATAGGTAAGAAGGGCATTAGGGCGAGGGCACTTCAGCAGGAGTCAGGAGTCCTGGGTGCTGACTGGCTGTGCAAGTCCAGCCAGTATCACTATAGGGGGCAGGACACCTGGGTGTTAAAAAGGTGGGCTCTGGACGTGGACAGACCAGGCTTAATCCCAGCCCTGCCAGTTACTGGCTGGAGGACTCTGGACAAGTTACCTGATTTTGTTCAGCCTTAGTTTCCTCACTCCTACAATGTTAATAATAGTCGGACCGGCATTTCACAGGGTTGTTGAAAGAGGAAACTAGTCAATAAGGTAATACAAGCAACACGTTCAGCTTTGGCAAGGTGTGATCAACTGTTACAATTATAACTTCCCTATGGCTACTACGTCATAAGAAAAACGGTCTAGGGTCTCCACCTCCTTCTAGCTCTGTGACATGGTGGTCACTCAGGCTGGCTAATCCTTGTTGTGGAGGCCATACACTCTGGGGAAGGGCACTGCAGAGGCAGCAGAAGGAATGCCAAGTGTGCAAGGGCCTGAGGGAAGTGGCACGTGCACACACGATCACTGGGAACGTAAACTGGTGTCACTGGGGATAACACATTTCTAAAATGGGCACGCTCTTTGACCCAGCAAAACCCCGTCTGGTAATCGCTCCCACGAGAATGTGGACATGAGGAGGGAGACGCAGGTGCACGCCTTCGTGGGGATTAATGGGGGCTCAGGCGCAGACTGTGGCAGAACGCAGGTTCAAATCCAAGCTTCGCCACTGGACATGTGGCCCTGGGAAGCTACTTAACCTCTCCGCGCTTCACTTTCTCATCTGTCAAGTCCTTGTCTCAGAGAATTGTGTGAGGAATAATGGGCTAATGCACCCACAGTCTGACACATAGGAAGCACTTGATGCATGTGAGATATTATTATTCTTATTCATTCAACAAATAAGAATGTGTGTGACAAATACTGCACTAGGTGCCAGCCACACGATGGACAGCAGAAACAGGCCCTGTTCCTGCCCCCATGGAGCACAGTCTCACGGCAGAGGAAAACATCAGTCAGACAATCACACCAACAAGGATAAAACTGCACCTCTGACCACGGCCGTAACTCAGAGGTCCATGTGCTATGTAGACAGTCCATTGCAACAGCTTCTATATTGGCAAATTATTGAAAATAGCCCAAGTGTTGTTTAAAAAATATGGAAAGATGTCTACGGTTCAGTGAAAAACTGAAGGTGCAGAACCATTTGGGCTGGGCGATTTCATGGTGGGGACCCATGAGCAAGCCGTCTGTGCAAAGTCGTATGTTCTCACGTGCACAGATGAGGTCAGAAAGGAGAGGCCCCAAACTGTGAAGTCTGGTTCTCTCTCAGAGAAGGATGAGACAATGTTATTTCTTACTTTATATATGCATACTTTTATAGTATATGAATTCTTTACAGTGGGTAAATATTAGTTTTAGGATTAAAATAAATTAAAAGCAAACAAAACAACCCTGACTTGGGACTCCACAAACCCGGCTGGAGTACCTCCTCCTTCCCGTCTCCACAGTGGGGTAACCATCCCCAAGTTTGTCTCCTTCCAGCTCTTTTGAGGCCTGCCCAGGACTGTTCCCAGTACCACCCCAGTGGAGCTGGTGTCTCCCAGACAGCCTTGGGGCCTCCCCAGTGGCCTTGGCAGTCCTGGGCTTTCAGCAGCCTCTTCAGAACAGCTGTCCTGGATGCATGGTAGCTATCTGCAACCCTATCTGCAAAGCTGTGCTTTGCTTTCCAGCTTCTAACTGAATGTTTTCTATGTTGAACTTGCACTCTGAGGTAGTTTAATTGTGATGAAAACAGTTTTATAAATCAAATTTTGAAGACATAACCTTTTGAAATAAGACCAGCAAATGTCCATGCCTTGCACTTGCAAACAGCTGTCCCATCACTTTTTTTTTTGCCCACCCTCAAATCAGACATCGCAGTAAAATCATCCAGGTGGCACATGTGGAAGGAAGTTGACAGCTATGGCAACCTTGTGTACCGAGACCTGGAGGGGCAGAGTCCCAGTGGGAGGCAGGCAGGGGCAGTGCTCACAGCCTCTAGAACCACTGATGACCAGGACACAGACAGGCTCTCCTTGTGGTCAGAGCTGGAGTTTCAGGTAGCCCCTCCCTTTCTTCAGGCATTAATATCCCCCCTTACAGGGACGGACCATCGATCATTCATAGTTCCCACAGTGAAACTGCCCTGCTTTTCTGGCCAGAATTTTAGAATGAGCTCCCTTTAAAACCATTTCATTATTTTTAATGCTATTTTTTAAGACTAATCACTGACAATGAGAAGAGTTTAAAATAGAATTTTAGGCTTTCAGATTTTAATGGCCCTAGAAAAACTCCATTGTTAACTCAGATGCAGCTGCACACGTCTGAAAAATCACTGCGATTTGGCAGGGTTTCTTAAGAAACTTGAAGCTCAGCAAAAAGTTAAATAAATTATCCTTGAAATTATCCCAAATGCTTAGGAACTAACTTCCAAGGGAATTTTGTCCATTCGATTAATTGTGTAGTGCCAGCTTTCTAACAGCAAATTTATGGAACTGACATTTTAAATAGTCTGTGAATGCACCAAACTAGAGCTACCAGTCACTGCAGCCACCAGACAGCCCAGTGAGGGACCTGCATGCCTCTCCTTTTGTCCTCTTTCAAGTGAAAGCATAGAACACTGTGCTATTCAGTGTGATGGCATTCAAGCGTTCCCAACCCTGGCCTTACGCTGGAACCTCCAGGGAGCTGTAAATAAAGCCATGCCCGAGTCCCACCACAGACCAATTAATCAGGGTAGGGGTGGGGATGGCATCAGGATGCATTTGCACTCCGCAGGTGACTGTCACATACAGCAAGAGTTGGGTACAGATGCAGACAATGACATTTAGTAGATTAGAGAGAAAAGATAATGTGTGCATATCTCCAAGCACCTGATTGGACATCGGTTCACGGACAGCAGGCGTCAACCAACTAGAAATGGACTTCAAGAGCCAGAAAGCTGCGCTACCTTATCTCAGACGTGACTGGGTCCACAAGTTTGTCTTCCATCAATATTTGGGAACCTGATAGTTTCTCAACAGGAAAGTACAGGGACATGGTCCTAAAAGGGTCTTCACACTAAGCTTGGGTGGAGGTCTAAGAGAACCTGCAAAAACAATTCTGCTTAGGTCAAGTTTTCCTGAAGCCTGATGACCACAGCCAGTTATCGAACACTTAATCCTCATGACAATACCGCAGGCAAATACCTTTATACCCTTCATGCAGACAAGGAAACTGAGACTCAGAGAGGTTGGGTATTATGCCGTACACTCAAGTCCAAATTCCAAGTCACAAAGCTCAACTGCAGCCAGCTCCAGTGAACACCCTCCAGCCCAGTCCCCACCTCCGAGGGGCTGGAACCTTCTATTAGCAAATGCCTCCTCTTCTCCCCTTTGTTTGCCTCAGCCGAGGCTTGGCCGCCAGGAAGGGCTTCTTTTCACACTGTCACTTAATTCTAGTGTCTGGGAGGAAGCTGCCTCAATCCCACCCAGGACCCAGGTGAAAGGGGCAGTCAGTGGAGTTAGCACCCTGAGGACCTGTGGACAAAGTCAGGAGTCCCAGGCTGCATCCCATCCCCTTCCCAGAGACTCTGCAGGAACACGGGTGGGGTGTGAGGTGTGTGGGCACGGCTCTGACGTGTCCAGGGAGGACGCTGGCACTGGCAATGCCCACACTTTACTGCCTGCTAACAGATGGCAGAAACCAGGCCTAATGTATGCAGGTGGTGAATCAACCACTCTTTGTTGGTGAGGGAGACCACGTGGGCCTCACTGAAACCCTGTCCCCTGTGGTTTCTGGCTGGGAGAAGAAGAAAATGGCTGGCAGCCACGGGAGGCCCTAGGGAAACCCCAGTAGCTCTGCTTCTCCAGAAGGTCTGGGCTGCTGGGCATGTATTCAGGGAGGCCCACATCCTCGTCTGGAGGAGACCTAGGGCCCTCCTGTTAAGTCAGTTATATCCCAACACGGTTCCCACAGCCTGGGAGCTGGGTCTTTATTTGCAGCCCTAATCATCAGGGCTCTAGGATTCTGATATCTTGGGAAATACTGTGGGCCTTGCTCCACAGGACACCCCAGCACCTGGCAAAATGAGCACTCAGAAGTATGTGCTATTCTGGATCCAACGCCAAGCGGGTTACGCAGGTTGCATCACACAGCACCATGGTAGCAGAAACCACAGTGCTGACGTTCCAGAGATACAGTGCAGCTTTATTGGGTTTGGAGCCCTGGTTACAACGTGAATTCTGGGAATCTATAACTTTTAAAGGAGATTTCTTTCCTTGATTACATTACTAAGTAATGCACTTCAGGGCTTTGAACTTTTGTAGCCTTCTGTACCTTGTTCATGCCATTTCCTCAGCCTGAAAAGCAATCCCCACCTCCTGCAGCCCCAGGGCTCCTCCCTCGGAACCCAGCAGGACCACCATCTCTTCCATGGAGACTTCCCTGCACTCCCACCAGCCGGCACCACTACTCCCTCTGGGCTCCCGCAGCAGACCGCTGGCTCCTGATGACGGTGCCAGCTTGTCCACTGTCTCACACTGAGGCACCACCTCTCCATCTTCCCTCCATGGGAGGGTCTCCTAAGGCAGAGGCACTGATTCTGTCATCACATGGTCAGGCTCTTTACAGACAGTAGCAGGACACCAGAAATGCTGGGCTGAGATGTAAGAATGGGCCCTCAGGACGGTCAGAAGACAGACTTGTCTCAAATCCAAAGAAAAGTCCTAATCCTCAAATCACAGGTCATAAAAACAGTCCCACCACAACTGAGGTTAGCAACACTAACATGGGTCCCTATCTGTTCCTAGAGATGGAACAATAAAGAGATGAAAAGACATCAGACTGCAAGAGGGTCTCACTCAGCTCCCTACAGGACACACCACAACTAGCAAAGAAAGGAACTCTGCTCAGAAGAAGGGACAGGACTTTCTCTGGTTTACATACAATATGGCATACAGCTGGAGGGCCTCCACAGGTCAGCATCAAGGCTGGGGTTTGGAAACGAAGAGGAAAAGAGAGTGGCAGACATTCCCCAGCTGCACACGCAAGTGGCTTGTTGCTGGCCACACTGCAAGCGCAGAATCTCTGTGAAGGTCCTGGGGATTCGGGGTGGCTCAAATGCCCTGGGAGAGCGGTGCCAAAAACACCTAATCACCTAGAGGACATCACCAAGTTTGGAACTCAAAGGAACATCCAATTATAAACTCTAGAAATATTTGACAAACACAGTCAGCTCTAAAAATCCTTCTGTAGTTTGTTTCCTGATCGTCAGGTGGTGAACTCTGAGGTCTTCCTTGAGGCAGCAGTGGGTGCAGGCCTGGGAAGAAGTGGCGTGGAGGGGAGGCCTGCACGCTGCTGGCTCCCCCTCTAGCACCAGGCCTGAGTCAATTGTTTGCATCCATGATAAGAAGAAACCCTCACTTCCCGTGGAAGCACAGACTCCGAGTGCTGGGCTGGAAGATCCATCAAGGTCATCTCAGCCAAGAATCCCCTCCAGCATGGGCCTCAGCTCAGCTTCCACACTCCCCTGCCTACAGAAGCGACACATGTTGGCCTCGCCCACCCTCCCTGTTTCGTCCCTCCCTGACCTACACAACCTCTGTGCTCCAGCTAAACCGACACACCAATTCCTCCCTGAACCTGCCTTTGCCCACGTCTTCCTCATGCCACTGCCTGGACTCCGAATGTTTTTCCTGACACTAAGCTGCGCCATCTCAGATCCATCCGTCCTTCAAGGCCCAGGCCCAATTCCCCCACAGGTCTCTCTTAGAGCCCTGCAGCCAGCCCTTGCTCCTCAGCGCCCCGGCACACTGCCTGCCTCCCTTGCAACCTCCATCTCTGTCTCTTTGTGCTGCATCTCTGTGCATGCAGGCCTGCCTTCCCGGAAGGAGCAAACACGTCCGCTTCATCCAGGGCGTCCTCCCAGCACCCAGTACCCCGTCTTGCGGATTGAAGGAGTAGCTGCATGCTATCTGAGGGGTTCTGCTCAAGGGGGCTTGCTCAGCCGTCTTACGGTAGGGAGTGCCTAACTTGGGTTCCAGGCCTCCCAATGGCGTGCAACTGTGAAGTATGTTGTCGGGCTTTACTATCAACTATTCTAGATTTGAAACAAATCAAAACACCTTAGTCAAATCTACTGCTTAATTTCAATTCCCACTTTTACCTGAGGCACCAACTGCCCCAGGAAGAGTATGAGCATGTCTGTGGAAAAAGTGTGTGGTAAGACAGACATCTTGGTTGGCACTGTTAATTAAGGCCAGGGGGTGACTGAGCACTGGGCCTTCCTACTACAGAAAGTGCTCTGTGGTGCCTAGTGTCAGCAGGGGGAGCCAGGGGGGTGAGCTCCAAAGCAGACACAGTGATCCACACGCCTCCTAACACTGCCCAGAACTGGTTTCTCCCCAGACCCTGATGGGCAAGCATTTGGCTTCCCACGGCTGGCACACATAGCAGAAGGATGGAGAGGGCCCCTGCTCTTCATATCCCCGCCCAATAACGCTGCTCACTCTGAAGGGAAGGAATCATGACTTTGTCTCCTGTGAGGCAAGGTGAATATGTGTCTTGCCACACCCTGCGCCCGCACAGACAGGGCTTACTGCGTTCCGGAGGTGATCAGGGAGTCTGGCTGCCCCTTCTCCACCATAAAGCCATGTGACGAGATACAAATCTAAACTCCAAACTTCAGGCAGAAATTCAGAGGCAGGTAAATGCCCTTGGCATCTCTAATGTGCAGGCAGAAGGAACCGGATGGCCGAGAAGGAGGCCATCCACCTCACAGGCTGGGTCAGAGGGAAGACACACGGCTGCTGGGAGCGTGTCTGCATCGCACACAAGCTCTGTATGGTCAAGTGTAGGAAGGGGGCTACATACTATTTCGTTTGCTTTCCTCTCCTCCTTCTTCCTCATTCTCAGGATCAATATCTTCTGCTTGGGTAATCCAATCCAAGTAGCCCTTTAGATCCTCTTCCAGCTGCTGCTTCTCCCGGAGCTTCTGGAAATCTCCCCTTGCTTTAGCTTTCTCCCTTTCCTTTGAGAATTCTCTGAGGGAGGCAAAAAGAACAAGTCCATGTCAGGGCATCCTTAGGGACCCGCAGCAGGAGCCATCTGCCCTGCGGCACAACAGTCTTGCGGTAGGACACACAGCACTGAGTACAGCCACACGAGCACAGCAACAGGGGCCACACACGTGGACAGACAGAGGACAGTGTCTTCTCAAGCAAGACTGTGGGTGCCAGAGCTGCAAAGACCACACCAACACACATGCACCGTCCCTTAGAAAATAAACTCCTGTCAGGACTTCAGCGATCCCAAGGAGCCAGGCCCAAAGCACCATGTGCTATCATGGCAGGCCTCCTGACACCCCCCACCGGGGGCCAGAACTCAGAGAGGTGCCACCTCCCCCCGCACCTCCTCAGATGGCAGGCATCAAAGAGAAAGGACTCAGGAGGGCCCAAGCTGTGGTCCAAGAGACCACCAAGCTCAGTGCTTCTGCAAGCAATACCATCAGAAACAGCATTCCTGATATGTGCTGACCGCTTTGTCCAAAATGAGAGCCCAGAGAGGTGGAATGGCCATGCCTGGTGCCCACACCAGGCTCCCCTCCCCACCACCTGCAGGTTCTGGGCAAAGCAGTGGACAGGGTCAGGGCAGACCCACCTCACAGCCTCGGTTTCCCACCCCAAATAGAAGTGCTGGTGAAACACGACCTTTTTTTAACCCTTGCTTCTTTCCATGATTTTCCCCCCAAAAGTCTTCCCTGTAGGAGGTGAAGAGGCAGTATGATTTGTTGCCCCTTTATGGGAACACCTGCCCTGGAAAGGCTTTGGCAGACATGGAAATGTTCCCAACTGGTCACTGTTTACTCTACCTTTCGTGTCTGCAATCCTATATCTACGCACACGTACAGAACTCCACATTTGCTCAGCACGTCTGAGAGTCAGGTAGATGATTACCCAGTTTTCATATACAAGGAACCATCTGCATTTCCAACCGTGAATTGTTACAGGAGCCGAGTTGTGCAAGTTGCAGATTTAGTAAGTAAGATTACAGAGCTGCTAAGAAAGCAGGTGAGATTACAGGCAGTGGAGCTTCTGCACACAGACCCCCCGGATTCCGGCGGAGATTACATCTGTCCTCCTTCTGCCTCCCAAAGCCAGCACATCGCTCTTTCAGGGACTTCATTAACCCAACCCAACTGAAAAAGGGGGGAATTACCTGCTTACGCCAATTCAACCCCATTCTCCCCCTTCCCTCTCCTCTGTCAACTTTGGGCTGTCCAAGGGCTGAAGAGATACTTGAACACCCAGTGATGCTGATGCTTCAGGTAAGAAACTGGGGTCCTTGCCAAGGTTTCTCCCTCTGCCCACTGTTAGGAAGGACAACACTCACTGCTCCTAAATCACCCACTCTTCTGATGCTCCAGAACCGGTCCTTGGCTCTGCTAGGGCTGGTCCATCCCCACCTTCACCCTCTGGGAAGTGAGGAGAGGCAAATCTGCAGTGCATCCTGGGCCCGGCTCGCAGAGGAGCTGACTCCAGGGATTTGCAGCTGGAGCCAAAGTTGGTGGAGACCCAGAGAGGTTTTCTGCACTCCCAGCCCAGGGACCTTTCCTCCTGGGGGAGAATATCTTCTATCTCCAAAAAGAAGGTATGCAAACCATATCCTGAGAATGATCTGAGGCTTCTAGGCCTCCCGGGGTTCCTGGGATACAGGATATGCATAAGTCCCGGGTAGGTCGAACAAATTAATCTGAACTTTGCAAAAGCCACACCCAATCCAGAATCACATCCCTGAACAAGTGGAAGCCCTGGAATGTCACATGTCAACATGCAAATGCATTCTGTAATCTATTTTCTTAAACACATTGTAAAGAACAAGTAAGGGGACATTCAATTCTATTGTTTACCAAAAATATCCCAGTACAAATCTTTTCACATGCTTTGAGTCTGAACTTAAGAGTACTCAATGTACGTGACTACATACAAACAGGGTATTCTTTTGGCTACATATCTGAACTGCGTTCTTGAAAACTAAATTACAAATACCGTAAAAGAGTTACCCTAGAAAATTTAAGGTTTTATAAAAGGGAGTTTTGCTTTAATATTATATTTTATGAAGTGGTTTTTTGTTTTAGTTTTATTTTGTGTTTTTTTTTTACATTAGAAGTACATATCCTCTAACAAGAGGCATCACTGCTGCAAATTCTTGGTTGTTGGGACACAGTGAAGCACGCATAGGTAAATCCTGCTGACTAAAATTTCTGAGAATAAAAAACACTGCCAGGTCCTGACTTATGGCCCATTTATTTTAAATAACAGTCACCACTACAAAAAACTTGTTCATGTAAACCCTCTGAACAGATTTTAGACCTTTCTGAAAGGCCTAGTACTTCAGAGGCATGGAACATTAAGTGATTTGGGCAGAACTCAGATTAATGAGACATAAATCTTGTCCTGGCCGCTACGAGACAGGTTGGAGAAGGTGCCGGGAGATAAGATCTTTGTGATAAACCCAGTTGTCCCCTTGGTCCTCCTAGACCACACTGGTCTCTAAATCTGAGGGCCTGGATTCTAGTCCCAGCTCTGTCACGTTTCTTTTCTGAGCTTCGGTTTCCTTACGCACAAAACACATACACTACCTGTTCTACTGTTTCACAGGGATTAAATAAAACATTCAAGAAGATGATACGATGAAAATCACAGAACATCGTGCAAATGTGAAGTTCCAGTGTACAATATTTAGTTGTTAAGTCTGGGCATAAAAAAAGGAAATTGGAGGAGCTTTCTCAAATACCAAAGGGAGAAAAATTGCAAACAGCTCTGAATGGGCTCTAAGCCGCATGATCCCAGCAGAACTGAGAGAAGCACAAAAAGACACGTAAGATCCTAGAACTCAGAGTGACCTGGATGAGCCAGCAAGTCCTCTATCAATCCTGCACTGCTGTCACTTAGCTGACAACAACTCATTCCCATTACAACAAACCTTCCATTCCAGAAAAATCTCTCCTGAGGCCACTGAATCTTGTATCAACATTATTGGATAATGAAAAAACAGTTTTCCGTTTTTGTGTAAGAATTCATTATTTGAGAAGCCTGTTACTAAGGGATAAAATAATAGTCACTATTACAAAAGATGATTTAACAAAGCTGTTGGTAGAAACCATCAGACTTTTACAAGTGACTAGAAATCTGAGAATTTACATGGGATAGAAGCCTACTTGTTCCACAGCAGAATTCTGTTTGTGGTGCTCTCAGCCAAATGAAAAAAAAAAAGATATCAGAAGGGCTTGGACAAAAAAGCACAGTCTGCTACCCTTTGAATATGAAAAAAGAGGAAATAAGAAAACATGCATATGTTACTGAAGGATGTATCTGAAGGATAAAGCAGAAAATGAGAGACGGGAACAAATGGAGCAGAGGAGACAAAGCAGGAGTGACACTACTAGGTATCCCGTGAGGTGTAGTTTTGACTTTCGGAATCATATTAACGTTCCACACATTAAAATGTTCAAATCCAATCAACAGGGACGGGATGGAGGGAAAATACCCCCAAAGCAGAAGTGAATTAAGACAAATGAATCTGAATGGCTTTCCAACGAAACCATAACCATCCTGAAAGAGAAAGACAAAAGTAATTCAAGGAGCTTGTGAACACTGCACTCACTGATACACTCAGTCTTGGGCAGGACGAGGGTGAGGGAAGAACTGCAAATTAAGCGCTGAATTCTTTCTAAAAGGTTTGTTGGATTTTTTTGTAGGGATATGGATGAAACAGTGCTGAAATTATTTCAGACGTACTACAGGAATTGACAAATGAGTAAGTGTATCAATGTTGTTGGGAGCTAGGGTTCTACTGCAGAAAGAGAGATATAGAAATGTGAAAGGGAGGACGGCTAGAAAGAATTCTGTGGGGGTGGACTGCAATTGGAGGTATTGGTATGAATTCATGATTTCTAAAAGATGTATATACATTGGGTATATGTATAAATGTAAATACGTATATGTGTATGTATGTGTAAATATTTGTTTCCTAGCTCTACTGAAAGGACCTAAAAGCAAACATACCCAGTAGTTATGAGCACACCTGGTACCCAGATCTGGGTCCATTAAAAGGAAGCAGTAGTCTTTAAGGAAATGGCTGCTTCCAGGGCTTGATCAAAATAGGTACAAGATGAAACAAGTAAGGAAGTGCTAAAAAAAAAATTCTTTTTTGAAAACAAAAAACATGACAAGGGCATGCCGTAACAACAAAGAAGCCAGAGCAGTGCCTCTCACTTGCCAAATCTGTTACAGATTGAGCCCCAAAATAACAAAGGACAGTAATAAATTATACAATATTTTTAAAGTCAGTCCACACCCTTATAGATAGATAACGAATGAGATAAAACAATAAGTGAATTGAAGTAAAAGGTACACGGATTTGTTCACTATGCTATTCTTATTCTGGTAACTTTTCTGTAGTTTGAAATCACTTCCAAAAAGAAAAAGATTTTAAGTGTTTGGAAACTGTCACCATAGAAATCAAACGCAAATTTATGTTTTATATATGCATGTCTGTTTACGAGCTAGATTGTAGGCTCCTTGAAGGAATGGACAATGTTGTCCACGTCTTATGTTTTTCTTTCCATGTCTCTGTCCCCCCAGGATGCCTCCCTTTAAGCAACCATGTATGAAGTCTGGGTACCAAAAGAATGCACACAACAAAACAAGCCCTACTCCTTAAGAGGCCAGAATGCATCAAGACAGAAAGCCCACAGTTCCTGGGATCTCCCAGAAGTATGAAACGAGTGTGTCTGAGCCCAGACACACCGTCTGGAGCAGCCTCTACCACCAGCGTGCCATTTTCCCTTATTTACAGGCCTCATGGGGTAGACTGGCTGTCTCCAGGGTGTTAGAAAATCTTCCCTCCAGATCTATGTCCTCTGTAAAGAGCAATTTCTCAGTGAGGAATCTCCCTGCCAGCTGGACAACTACCAAGTGTCTTACGCTGGCTGGCCTGTACATACCTCGTCCACCGAGGCAGCAGCAGAAGTTGTACCCAGAGCATTTCATCAGGTTCCTACTGCAGACCTGGACTTCATCCTGGTGTTCTGCTTAGAATGCCTCATGGCTCTTCATTGCTGCCCTCAAGAATCAAGGTTAAATGCTTCAACCTAGCACCCAGGGCCTTCCAACCTTCTCCCACACGCTATCCCAGCTTTATTTCCCCTTGTTATAAATGTACACCTTGTATTCTGGCTACACTTTTAACTCTTCAACCCTCTGAGCCTTGGTCCACAGCCTTCTCGGACCACCTTTGAATGGCAGCTCGCCTTCCAGGACCCAGCTTTCCCCATCCAAAGCGTTGTGCCCTCCTCTGAATCACCAGGGCACCCTGCTCACTGAACACCAAGATGCAGACATACGTGTGCTCTATCCCAGCGAGCCTCCTCAATGCCGTGTCCAAAGGAGCGGTGCCTTACCCCTGCCCTCACTGGGGAGTATTGATTGTGAGGGAGGAGCTGTTATCACTGACACTCGGGGAGGTTGGTCACACCAGCCCATCGAGCTCCTGAGCAGACCCTCCTGAGGAGCTCAACATGGCCACATAGGAGGCAGAGGAAGACAGGGTAGAAGTATGAAGGGAGGAGGATCACATCACAGCTTACAGTCACAATGGGGACCCAACAGATGTTTGCTGGGAGAGAGTTTGTCTCAGTTTTGTTTTGTTGGAGTTATGTATGAAAACAAGAGGAAAATGAGGAGAAAACAGTGGTAAGGAGGCCAGAGGTCAACGATGGGTGAGACTGGGTTGATTCAACCTCAATAAAAATGCGAGTTGAAAGTAACATGGTTCTGATACAACGCCCAACCTTCTTACACTACAATTTGGAAAAGCAACTATGAGGCCTGTCATTGCTGACCCCCCAACAAACCCCCTCTGTGGCCACTTTCAACTCCACCCCTTTCATGCTGGTACCCGAGGTCTGGCACACCCTGTGCCATCTTCTCAGCTAATGGGGGCATTCCGGAAAGGCCAGATGATGCCCCCTGCCCCACCATGTAAATATCCCTTGCCTAAGTGTTCAGGAAAGAAAGGCAGGGTGGGCGGGGAGGCAGAGGAAAGGTGAGCAGGAAGTTAGATGAAGAAGAGAGGCCTCTGAGGAGCCATGTTCCCGGTCCTCTAGCTGCCGTGGAAAAGAGGAAGCACACCCGCTGTATGCCCTGGGAGTAGGTGGGAGTTGGATATTTGTTTCAGCACAATATAAGGAAGAAACTTCTAACAGTACAAGTCCACCAAAAAAACTGCAACTTCCCCGGAGGGGTACAGACAAGGGCTTTTGGTGGAAAGTACTAACCCCTCACACAGCAAGGGAAGCTGGAGTACAGGATGTTGTAAAGACCGTGTCGTCAGTTTCCACAGGGCCACACCACAGGCCCAGCCCCACTCAGGCCAGCACTTAGCAACACTGCCCTGCGCTGTGTTCAACCATGCTATAACTCGAGCCTCCCAGGACGCCTCTATGACTTAAAGGGACGGCAGGACGCCTGACTGCTGAGAAGTGGACCCTTCCTTACGTTCTGCTCAACCTGGGCAGCAGCCTGGCACCACCTTTTGGACATGGGAGCCAAGAAGTCTGGTGACATCAACACCAGGAAACATAAGAGCTGACCGAGTTCAAAAGAAATGGAGGGGTTCTGACTATAGAGCAATCGTACAGCCACACATCCTCTCACCCCATGACACACACAGGGCCCTTTAGATGGGAGACATAAATGGAGGAGAACAAGTGGGAGGCTGGACACACACAGCCTGACCCCACCTTAAGCAGTCCTTCACCTGTGACTGCCAGCCCTGGGTCCCACCCTCAACCGGCCGCTCCAGCAGCATCTGGGCCTGCACAGCTGAGGGAGCTGATTTGGCCTCCTGAAGGAAGAGTCCATCTAAGCCACGGCCCCGCTCTCCAGCAATAACAGAAACAAACCTCTAATGTATTTGGGTTTTTATTTGGAGTCCTCAAAGGGGCTTTACATTCAGTCCCCTGGGCCGCTCACTACCTCAGTGTGGGACTAGCAGGACGAAAAGTGTCACTCCCACCTCATAAAGGCTAAAATTGAGAAGGTAACACAGGTCCCACACCATGTGCCCTGTACACAGGACAACCAGGCTCCTAACCAACTGCTCTTTCCATGGAATGCCTAACTCCTCTGCCTCCTGGCTCAGGAGATGTACAGTGTGGTCACGTATTGGTCAGGATCAGGAAGGGAGGTACCTGTACCTCCCAGAATGCATTGCTTACCCCCACATTCTAATTTTCTTCCAGAGCCCCAATTCAGGTTTACAGGAAGGTGATAGCACCCTTTCTGTTCACCTCCCCACATGCTGTCTGTCCCTCACTCCCCTGGAAGCACCACTCCAGGCAGAGATTCTCTCTGCTGGAACCAGCCAGCCTCACTCCTGGGAGCCCCCATGCACCTCCAGGAGCTAGGTACATGTCCCACACTCTGCGGAGAGCTCCTCAAACCCTGACATTTCCTAGGATTTACAGGCCCTGACATCTGGCACTCTGGAAGTCCCGGCTCAGTCAACACTCCTGGAGAGAGAGAAGACTTAGCCTGAAGCAAGCCATTGCATTCAAATGGCTGTGCAGGTCAAATGTGACTGCCACAAATGCAAAAGGAAGACACACAGCTTGCTCTGGAATCTGTTATTTTTCAAATGCCCCATAAAATAAATGGGCTACTGAAAATCATGTTGATTTAAATATAGGGTTCCCCCAACCCCCGGGTTGTAATGCTATTTGTTTTAACCAGACCCACACAAATAAAGTTAGACAAATTAAGTGCTTTGAAATTTTGACACCTGTGTATACGTGCACGCGTGCACACACGTACTCAGAAAACAATCACAAACAAGCAGAAAAATCTGTGAGCAAGGCCAACAGAATCACTAGGACTCATATTTGTAATAAAACAAACGACTCATGAATTCACCCCTCAAAAACCAAAAAACAAAGCAGCATTTATAAAAAGGCAAAAAATAGGGGGGAAGTTGAAGTAACCCACTGATTTTTATCAGCAGAAGATAGTCTTCCTTAGACCTATTTTGTTTACCCTATACAGACACAAAGGAAATGAAGAAGCAGTTTGGGTCAAAAAATATTTTTATATTTAAATCTAACTTTTTGGAAAGCACATAAGTTTAGTTTTTGTCCAAGGAAACTGGGTGTTTGGTAAAAACAAAAAAATCAACAATAATGCATGACGTTTCACAATGAAAATAAATTTAAATTAGTGGCACTGGTTCAGTTCAAAGTTGATCAGAATCATTGGTTTTGTTCCAGTTTTGCTGCATTCAACCACAAAAAGCCAGGATTAGTCAAGGAATATTTTCTGCGCATGAGACAAATAGGTCAGAATGGGGGCGGTGGGCCTCGGGACACATCACCCAATCAATAAAGATCCACTCCTCCGCAGAGAAGATCCAGGGAAGGGAAGACAGCTAACCGATGACAGCGTTTTGCAACAGCACGTTAGGACTAGCCACTGAGAAGTGGAGGGAAATCACAGGCTGGCAAAAGGGACAAGAAAAAAGGGAGGACCCTTGTTTACACAGCAAATACGTTAGGAACACATTGAACAATCACATTTCTAATCTCAAATCGCATTATGACCATTCTTTGGGAAGTCATTACTGAAATAAATCCCATGATGAATCCTTTCATAAACGGATTGGGTGCCTCCTGTTTTGCCAACTTGCAAAGGTTTAGGTGTATTAAGAGGTTTTTTTCCTCAAAGCTACCCTCCTTTTTTCATGCCCTTGACTGCCTTTATTGACACAACAAGTCTGTGAAGATGCTTTAAATAGAAGTTTCCATCTTTTGGGAAGATGAACCATTTTAAAGTGGGTGTTTCCTAGATTTTAATGACTAGGTTGAGTATCTGCTGTGAACAGCAGATGAGCAGGCCTGCACACACCAAACCTCAGGGCCTGGGGACATGTGGCACTTCCCCTGCACAAGAGGAATGGGGAGAGGGACGCAGTGAGCGAATGCATCATCTGTCTGGCCTTCTTGGATCTCCCCTGGTCCTCTCTGACCACTTGCTCCTTGCACTCTGTATTCCAGTCATCCTAAAGCTCACTCATGTTCTCCACGGCACAGAGATCTCTCTCAGCTCTAGGCCGCTGCGTGTACTGTTCCTTCAACTGCTCTTCCAGATACCACCCCACGCGACGGGGTCCGTCTATGAGGACATTTCTCCAATGTCCTTAGAGTCTCCTCGATAAGAGTCTCACTTGCACAGAATTTATTCCATAGCCCTGCAATTGTTATTTAATATTCTTTTACACACTAGACTGTAAGCTCCGTAATGGAGGGGACGTGTCTCTCTTCTCTTTGTATATCAGTTCCTTATCACAAACCCTGGCCATCAGTAGTTGCTCGATAAGAACAGGCTAAGTAAATTTAATACATAGTTTTATAGGCTCATGGTCCGGTCAAAAACATAGATTGTGGGCTCTGCATTGGATGTATTGGATCACAAATGCCCACGTAACTTTCTATGGCCTGAAACTGTACCCGTTGTTGTCATTAAAAAACAAAAACAAAGACAGCCAGAGTCCTATACAAGTCTAAAAAAGTCACCCATGGAAATAAGTATCACAGGCTTCTTAGTCTGAAATATACCTCCATTTCACCACATCTCCTTGTCTGAGGACGGAAGAGCAGCTCTTTTTGAAGACTTGGTTTCCATGGCTACCAAGACATTCCAATGCTTCCAGCAGAAAATTTCCCCCAATGATAAGAATGCATGCAGATCGCATGCTAAAAGTTACAGACTTCTTGTTTTATTGTTTTTTTAAAAAAACATGTTTTAAGAGGTATTCTTCAAAAACATGGGCTTCTCTTGTCTGACATCACTTTCTCTGAATGAATTCATCACTTAATCAAATGAGCCAAGCCAAGATCATATTTTTTCATGACAGTCTTCAAATACTGCTACTTAAGAAGTCACTTGAGAAACACACCTCGCTCAACTTGTCAGATTCCAGTTTTTAAAGAAAATATGTACCTGAAGTCTGACTGATGTTGGAGGGAGTAGAACCATTAAAAATAAACATGTCTGAAGGTACCCGCAATCCAGGGCATTTCTGACTTTGCACGGACACAAGTTGCTGTGTGAAGGGCCTGGTGAAACCGCCTGACATGGACTGATGGCTGGACCTGCCTGTGCAAAGGTCTCCCGGTGGTGTGTGGCTGCAGATGACCGATACTGGCCCAGGGAAGAAGCTGGAGCTGAGCTCACCTGTTGGGATATCCTCAAAGCAATATCTGTAGCAATTTCAGGCCCAATCTCACTCACTGGCCAGGTCAAAGGCAAATCATCTGAGGAGAGGCACTGAGAGGAGATGGGGTCTCTCCCTCCCGGCAGGAGTTCCTCCTTGAAGGGCACAGTGGGTGGGAAGTGCCCTCTCTGAATCATCAGACTTAGTTGAGAATAAGCATCATATTATAGGGGCAGCTCAGGGATTCAGAGAGATCCACCCCCCACCCTAGTAATAGGACCCAAAAGGACCCCTTGAGCTAGAATGGGACTTGTTCACATGCATATTTAAGAGGAAAAAGAAACCAATGTCTCCGAAGCCTCCATATGCCACTTCGGGTCATACATTCTGAGAAGAGAAAGAAACTGACAAAGCATGAAGAACAGAACAGCTCAGGATGTATAAGCACAGACCCAGTCTGAGTAGACGGGATCCCACAGGGGGTTCCCCCTCACCAGACACAGAAAGAACTTCCAACTAATGAGATAAGCAGCATGGGCTCTGGAGACAAGAACATCTACATTTAATTCCTAGCTTCTACGAATTCCTTACTTACTGTGTGACTATGAGAAAAAAGATAAACCTCTCTGAGCGTTGCTTGCCTCACTCGTAAAACTGAAGCAAAAACACTTCACTAAAGTAACAGAGAAGATTAAATGAAATAAACTATATAAAGCACCTAGCCCAGCGCCTGGAATATATCTTAGCTGCTATATTACCGATTATGGCAATAAAGAAAAATTCTCTCACACAGTCCACTCCCCAGAATTGACAATCAAGCGCACAGATCTCTCCTTCTCATGTGACAGAGGCACAGACCCACAGCTGTCTTCTGTGTCAACTCCTTCCTTTCCGTCTCCACCGCTGCACTCCAGCCCATTCCCTCACACCATCCCCCACACCCACTTCACTGCCACAGCCCCCAGCCCCAGACCTCTCCTTGCTCCATTGAACCCCATGAGGCACCAGCTTTAACTAGATCCAGCTCTCCCTCATCACCTTATTTTCAAACACCTCAACAGCTCCAAAAATTAAAGGAAAAAACCCTACCTCCCACATTGGGCATTCCCAACTACGCTCCCGTGTTCGGTCCCACTGCTCACCAGCCAGCATAGAACACCTCACTGGCCAACTCACTGGCTCCTGACACAAGTGAGGCACCAGGCCTGCTTTCCCTACCACTTTCTGGGATCTGGAATGTGCCCTCCTTTTTTATATCCTTACAAATGCCCTTCCTCCAATGCCCAACCTGAGTCTGGCTTCCTCCGGAGAGCCCTCTCTGACCTGCCAACCCTCCATTATACTCCTAGGGCACACTGCTAAGAACAGACGGTGCTAAATATACTTGACTGAGAGCCAAAGAGGGAGGGACCAGGACATCTCTGGGTAGGCCGTGTGCCGTCGCCCACTGCACTGGAATTCTTCAGATGCAGCAAAAACTGCTCTGACTCAGAAGCTGAAAAGCCCCAGAAGCTTGCAGGCTCCAAAGGTGCCAGCAGATAACTTAAACCAATATTTATTTGAAAGCAGAATTTCAAGGGAATGATCTAGTTCTGAGTGGATTAATACTTTATCCCTGAATCCAAACCAAACTGTGTGACATTCAGACGTAGAGAAATTAGGTTCGTGCTTCAAGTGCCACTCCAGGTGCTGGAAAGGTGTGGGGCCCTGTAGAGAAGAGCTGGCAAGTGAGTGTTCAGACTGCAAATCGGCTTTTCCAACTCACAAGAACTGCCTCCTAGAAAACTGCAAGTTGGCCAATGCTCAGCACACCCCACCTTCGAAAAGGTCTCTTCAGTTTACAAAGTTCCTTCCCATCCATTTCTCACCTTGGTTCTTAGGACAGCTCTGTAAGAAAACTTACATGGCAAGTGGGGCTATCCAACTTTAGGGCTGAGAAGACCTTGACTTGAAGAAGTGAAGTATATTGACGAAAGTCACAATTCTAGGAAGTACTGAACCAGGACAAGAGCCGGGACTCTGACCTCTGAACTTATGCTCTTCTCACTACAACATGTGGAAACCAATCACCACAGCAACTAGTAATCCCCTCAGCCGACGGAGCCACCACAGGCCCAGGCAGCACTCAGAGATGCCAGCCACAGCACTGCCACAACCCTCAGCCAAGCTCCCACACTGCTGCTATAGAGAGACTCTGTAGAGACGGAAGCTTCTAACACACAGCTCAAACACACAGGGGCTGGACAACATCATCCCAGACCCACTGAGCCAGGGTCTCCATTAGCTGAGGACCCTCTCCCATCAGAAGACCTCCCACCGCTGATGAATTCGGCAAATACCTGGCCAAAGTACAAGGCACCTATGTCTAATGGCCAATCCCTCGTCGCCGAGTGCACCATCGTCCCCACCTTCCTCTGAACTTCCTTGTCATTCACTCGGCCTTCCCTCACTCATCAACCCTTCCTTGTGCCCTTTGGAATTGCTGCTCCAGAGGGCATGTTCTCCTGTACCCTCAACAGCTTCAAAGGGACCCCTATTCTCCTTGCTTTGACGGAAACCTGGGTCACCCTCAAGCTTACTGCTTTGCTTCTCTTGCAGTCCTTCCAGACGTCACTTACCTGGGAGTCTCACGATGGAGTTGACAGACTCTTTGCTTTTCTGTTCCTCTTTACACCTAGACTAATACTCCCTCATCCTGCTACAAAAATCAAACAAACAGAAAACCCTGTTCCTTTGAGGATAGTGCCGGTGGGCTTCGTGACCTTTTCCCCTTCCTCTGGGTTGTCTTCTACTAACCTCCAAACTGAAGACTTAGGCTCCTGGTTCTAGCATTCCTTTCCATCCCGAGTGCTGCCATCATTCTGGGGGACTCCAGGACTCCTGACAACCCCTGGCTTTTCAGCTCCCTGACACAGTAATCTCCAATGACCATCTCCTCCATGCCATTTCAGCCACCCAACCCCACTGTCAAACCCCAAATTTTACCTCCCCAAATCACAAATTCAAGCTTTTTGCTCTCCGACCACAACCTCCTCTCACACCAGCTGACTTGTTCAAAAATACTCTCACTATAAACATTTAACCTCTTTGGAATGTTCAATTCACTGACCCCTCCTTTTGCTTTCAGTCTGTTAGGATTCTTTCCCTCTTAGTCTACCTTAGATTTCATGATCCACCCGTGATCAATTCAGTAATATTCTTGCCAAAATTCTAAACCCTCTTCCATCTTTTTACTAGACACACACAGAAAAACTTCACCCTAGATGAACTCAAATACTCCTTTTCTCCATACCCGGGTAAGAGCAGTCAAGCATGGCTACAGAAAGTCAGACAATGGGATAGACTGACATCAGTATAGATTCATCATTGCCTCAACAGGACCTTGGTTCTCTGGTCCACTCACTCCCTCTCTGCAATGATTGTTTTGGGTCTTCTTCTCTCTCTTCAGACATACGACTCTGTCACCTACCCCCTCACCCTCAGCAGTTAACCTTGCCTCCTGCCTCAGAAAAACTAGGAATTAGGTAGGAATTCTCCCAGCTTCCCACTGTCAAATTAAACTTATATCTGCCCTTTTTCTCTTCCTTTCGTCTCATTACAAAGAACAGCACCTTCTCTTAATACTGCCTGTCTTCTGACATCTTAATAATTTGAGTTTTCCAATCCACGAATAACAGATATCCTTCTTTTTGAGATCTTTAATTTTCTTCAGCAAAGTTTGCTATAGAAGAGGTCTTGTACATCTTTCATTAGATTTATTCCTAGACTTCTTGGTATTTTAGGCTTTTTTTGTATCTTCCAAGTCTTTGCCTAATATTTTGAACATACGTAATATGGTTGTAATGATTCTTTTTATGTCCTTTCCTGCTAATATCTGTATGAGTTCTGCATTGGTCTCAATTGATTAAATCTTACACTTCATGTCATGTTTTCCTTTTCTTTTTTTCTGTATCCCTAGTAACTTTAGATTGCCAGACACTGTACATCTCAACTTGTTGGTGTCTAGTACTTTTGTATTCTGGTGCTTAAATATTCTAGTGCTTTATTCTGGGACAACTACAATTAAGTAAGCTCGTTCAAACTGTTTGATCCTTTCAGGTCTTGTTTAATGATTTGTTCGGTCAAGGTGGAGCACTGTTCCGTCTAGCGCTAATAATTCCTCACTACTGAGGCAAATCCTTTCTGATCCTTACTCTGCCCAATGCCCTGTGACTTATGAGTTTTCCCAGTCTAACTAGTGAGAATAAGCAATATTCCTGGCCCTATGTGAGCACTGAATACCACCCTTTCTAATCCATTCAAATGTTCTTTCCCCAGCCTGATGTAGTTTCCTCATACTCATGTGTGGAAAAGTACTCTGCTCAATACTTAAGGGGAACACCTTCTCCTTATATCGAGTTCCCTTTCTATGAAATTCTCTCCTCTCCAGTACTCTGTCCTGCTACTTTAGCCACCTTGGTTTCTGCAGACTCTTAGCTTCATCTTCTCCACTCAGGGCTCTGCCTGCACCCCCTCCTCCTCGTGCCGTGGCCCAGGAACTCTCTTAGGCCAATAAGCTGTGACAGTCATGGAGCTCATTTAGTTTATTTCCTGATTCTCAGGGATCACTGTCCTTCATTGCCTGATGTCCATTGAAAACCATTGTTTTGCATGCATTTTCTGTTTTTGGTTTTGTCGATGTTTCAGGTGGGAGGATAAATATGGTATCTGTTACCACATCTTAACCAGAAGTAGAAGTCTCTTTTAATTCTATTTTAATGGTATTTTTAAGTCAATTTTATCGAGATACAAGTCATGAAACATCAAATGTACACAATTTAAGTTTCCAGTTTGACTAATATTGACACCAGGTAAACATCCCCCCAACCAAGATATAAAACTTGTATAACACCTCCCAGAAAGTTTTCATTCCTTTTCCCAGTCTTCTCTTCCTCTTCCCACCCTAGAAAACCAATGACCTGATTTCTGTCTTAATGATCAATTTTGCCTCTTCCAGAACTTCACCATATGCTCTCTGTCGTATCTGGCTTTCCTTCAGCTAAATGCTTTTGAGCTTCATTGATAATGTTGTATTCATACTTCATACCTTTTTACTGCTGAATAGTATTCTAATGTCTGAATATGCCACAATTTGCTGATCTATTTTCCTATTGATAGACATTTGGGATTTTCCAATTTGGAGCTACTAAATAAAGCTCTATGAATATTCACACACAAGTCATTTTGTGGACATAGATTTTCATTTCTCTAAAAATAGAACTGCTGAGCCATATAGTAAGTTTTTGTTGAACTGCATGAGAAACTGACAAACTTTTCCAAAGTGGTTTTACCATTTTATGTTTCTATGAGTAACTGATGAGTGTATCAGTCAGTCCATACTCTTGTCAACACTGGAGACTGCCAGTCTTTACGTTACTCCACTATTTATGTAGAATGTACATATTCTACGTATGTAGAATATCACTGCAGTTTTTACTTTCACTTTCTAGATGACTAGTGATACTGAACATCTTTACGTATACTGGCTATTTCTATATATTCTTTTGTGAAGTATCCAATCAAGTCATTGCCAATTTTTAATTTGGTTGTTCATCTTATTTGTTAAGAGTTCTTTGTTATATTCTAGATACCAACTCTTTGTCAGATGTTATGTATTGTGAATATTTTCTTCCATTGTGTGGTTTCCTTTTAATTTGTTATTTCTGAAGGGCAGAAATCTTTTAGAAAATATATTCTTTTAGCTTTTTAATTATATCTATGATCCATTTCAAGTCAGTGTTTGTGTTTATATGTCCTAATGTTTAAGGTTTTTGGTTTGGTTTTGGTTTTTTTGCAGATACCCAGTTTTTCCAGCATTTTACTGAAAAGAATTATCCTTTCTCCATTGAATTATGTATCACCTTTGTTAAAAAGCTACTGAACATATACATTTATATCTGAATTTCTATTCGATTCAACTGTTCTATCTTTATGTCACAGCAACACTGTATTTACTGTAGCTTTATGGTAAGTCTTGAAATCAGGTAGTGTAAGTCCCCCAACTTTGTTCTTTGTCAAGATTGTTTTAGTTATTATAGGTCCTTTGAAATTATATATAAATATTACAATCATCTTATAAGTTTCTAAAAATGGCTATCAAGATTTATGAATGGGACAGCACTGGATACATAAATTTGAGGAATGCACAAATAAATTTGACATCTTAGCAATATTGAGTCTTCCAATCCATAATTATGGAGCATCACTTGTTTAAATCATCTTTAATTTTATTCAGTGTTTTGTCATTTTCAGTGTAAGTCTTTCATATCTTTTAATTTATTGATGCTACTGTAAATGATATTTTCTGAAATTTTTATACATTCTTATAGATTGTACATGGGAATAAAATCGACTTTTGCATACTAATCTTGTATCCTGTGACCTTGCTATATTCACTTATTCATTCTAATAGGTATAGGTTAATTCATTAGGATTTTCTATGTACACAATTATGTTTTCTGTGACTAGAAATAGTTTTTGCTTTCTTTCTAATCTTTCTGCCTTTTATATCTTTTTCTTGCCTTTAATGTACTGGCCAGTACTTCCAAATATAATGTTGAATAAAAGGAGTGAGAGAGGAATGACTACGTTGTTTCTAATCTTAGGGAAAAAATTCAGTCTTTCACCATTAAGTATGATGTCAGTTATAGTTTATTTGTAGAGGGCCCTTTTCAGGTTAAGGAAGTTCTCATATATTTCTAGTTTGCAGAGAGTTTTTATAGTAAATGGTGTAGAATATTGTCACTGGCATATTCTGTAGTTATTGAGATGATCATGTGATTTTTCTCCTGCAATCTGTTAATGTGGTAAATTATGTTAGATTTTCCAATAGCGAAACAACCTTATATTTCTAGTACAAATCCCACTTGGTCATGAGGTATTATTCATTTAATATTGCTAGATATAATTTGCTAATATTTGAGAATTTTTGCATTTATATTAATGAAGGATATGGTTCTTTCTCTATTACATCTTAAGTTTTGGTACTGAAGTTATTCTGGCCTCTTAAAATGAGTTAGGAAATGTCCCCTCCTCCTCTATTATCGGAAAAGAACTTTTTCTAGAAATGGTATTTCTTTCCAAATTGTTTGCCAGAATTCTTTTGACATCATTTAAGCTTTCAGTTTTCTTGGAGAGAAGGTTTTTGATTCTTAATACCATTTAAGAAGCAAGTATAGGTTTCTTCAGTCTTTTATTTCTTCTTGAGTCAGTTCTGATAAGGTTATGTTTTTCAAGGAATTTGCCTATTTCTCCTGTTATTGAATTTGTCAATATTTATCCTCTCGTTATTTTAATGTCTGTATCTCTGTTGATGTCCCCCCTTTCACTTCTAATACTGACAATTTATAATTTGCTCTTTCTTTTTTGATTAGTCTTGCTAGAGATTTATCAATTTTTATTAAGCTTTTCAGAGTCCACTTTCGTCTTTACCTATTATTTGAATTTTGTTTTATTGATTTCTGTTCTTCATTATTTCTTTTTTCTACTTTCCTTGGATTTAGTTCCCTCTTCTTTTTCTAGATTTTTGGATGAGAATATAGATCACTGAATTTAAACCTTTCTTCTTTACTAATATAGGCATTTAAAGCTATAAATTTCCCTCTAAGTACTGCTTTAGATGGATTGATGCAAATTGTGAAATGCTGTATTTTCATTATCATTCAGTTTAAAATATTTTCTAATTTTTATTAGAATATTTTTCTTTGAATTGTAAGTTATTGAGAGATGTGTTATTTAATTTTCAAATATTTGGAGGACTTTCTAGACAGCTTATTGTTGTTGACTTCTATTTTAAATCTATTGTTAGAAAAAACATACTTTGTAAGATGTCAATCTTTTGAGATTTAGTGAGACTGTTTTACAGCTCAGATGTGGTCTATCTTGGTGAATGTCCCATGTACTTTTGAACAGAAGGTGTATTCTACAGTTATTTGATGTAATGCTCTATAAGTATCAATTAGGTAATTTGGTTGATAGTGTTTGGGTATTATCTATACTTGGAATTTCTCAACTCCTTGCTCTATCAATTATTGAAAGAGGAATGTAAAAAATTTTATCTATGTAGACTGATTTCTTCACTTAATTTTGACAGTTTTTCCTTCATGTATTTTAAAACTTATTAGGTACATTTAGAATCATTGTGTCCTCTTGATGAATTGACCCATTTATGATTATGAAATGTCTCTATCTCTGAAATATCTCCTTTATCTCTGGTAATACCCCTTGTATAGAAGTCCACTTTGTATATTTGGTATTAATATAGTTACCCCATTGTTTAATTTTTAATCTGTGCTTTGTATGTATAGATCTTGTATTTTTATTCAATCTGAAAATGTCTGTCTTTTAATTAAACTGTTGTGCCCATTTTCTTTCTTTTTTTTTTTCCCATTTTCAGTTAATGCAATTATTGATGTAATTGTGTTTATGTTTACCATCTTGCTATTGGCTTTTTGTTCGTCCCCTATGTTCTTTGTTCCTTTCCTGCCTTATTTTGGATAATTGAGTACCATTACCATTTAGGATTCCATGTTCTCTCTTCTTTTGGCTTTTAAGATACCACTCTGTTTTATTTTTTAACCATTGTTCTAGAGATTATCATATGCATCTTTAATTTATTAGTCTACTCTTAATTTATATTATTTCACATATAATGTAAGAACTTTACAATAATAAAGCTCCATTCTACCTTTTGTACTATTGTTATATAGTTTACTTTAACATGTTACAGTCCCCATAATACTATGTTATTACAGTAAGTCCTCACTTAACATCTTCAATAGATTCTTGGAATTGCAGCAAAACTATGTAAAATGAAATCAGTTTTCCCACAGGCTAATTGAAATAAACAAGAGTTAAGTTCCTATGGTATCTCATCATTATAATGAAACGACATTGAACAAAACATTCAATGCTGAAGAACTTCCTTTAATGCTTCTTGTAGTACAGATTTACTGGTGATCAATCCTTTGGTTTTCATCTAAAAAATTATTTATCTTACTTTTTAAAGAGTTTTTTTTTTTTTGCTGAATACAGAATTCTAGGGTTGTTTTTTTTTGTGTGTGTGTGTGTGTTTTGTTTTTGGTTTTATTTCCTGTCAGTTCTTTAAAGATTCCATTACACTGTCCTATGGTTTGCAGTATTTCTGAAAATAAGTCAGTGAATAACCTTATTTTCCCACAGTATGTAGTTAGTTGCCTTTTCTCTTCTGGTTTCTTTTAAACTTTTTTTTTTTTTTTTTTTTTTTTTTACAGTTTGAATTTGATGTATTTAGGTGTGCTTCTCTTTGTGTTTATACTGCTTGGGCTTTTTAAGCTTCCTGGATTTGTAAATTTATAGTTTTCATAAAATTTGTAGCATTTTCATCCATTATTTCTTTAAAAACTGTTTTCTTCCCCAATGTTTTTCTTCTATTTGTGGGACTCCAATTTCACATATATCAGATTGCTTTTTATTGTCCTGGAGATCATGAAATCTTCACTGATCTTTTTCCTTCACTGTCCAAACTGCTATTTATTTATTTCAGATACTGTATTGTTTCCATTTCTCTACTGAGAATTACCATCTGTTCCTTTATTATGTCCATCCTTTCCTTCTATTCTTGAACAGGTTTATAGTAGCAATTTCAGTCTTTGCTAAGTACAACACTCTATCATCTTTCAGTATGTTTCTATTGACTCCCCCCACCTTGATTATCGATGTTTTCCTGCTTCTTTTCATGTCCCATAGTTTCAGTGATATGGGGAAACATTTGGGGAATGTTTGGATTTTGGTGTCTTCCTTTAATGAGCCTGACTTTTGTTTTGGCAGGTGTTTAAATAACTGGTCATTTGGCCTGATTCTTTTCAAGCTTATTTATACAAATTTGTTAGGGCAGGTCTACAGTGATTCTTACTCCAGGGCTAAAGTAGCCCCACCGTTAATGCATGGCTTTTCTGAGGTCTCAAATGAATTTCCAATGTATTCATCAAGGTCACTGCACTCCAGCTAGTCAGAACCTTTCTGTCTGCCAGCATTGTGACATTTTCAGCAGCTCACAGCTTTCTAGTAGCTGTTGTTCAACATGCCTCAATAGTCTCCCCTGGCACAGAGCAACTTGGTATATAGTCAAATATTTAAGAGAATCCCTAGTCAGACTTCTGGAGCCCCTTCTCTGCACACCTCTCTCCAGTACTCTGCTCTGAAAATTCCAGCTGTCGCGGCAGCCCAAACTCTGTTTTTTGCCTCTTCAGCAAATAGACTGCTGTCCTCTGCTTGGCTATTCCTCCCACAATTCTAAAAGTATCTCTAGGAAGAAAGACAGCACAGTTGTGGAGTTTACTTCATGTGTTTCTCTTCTCTTAGGGATCTCAATCCTATGCTGCCTAGTTCCATCTTCTAAAAAGAAAAAAGAAAACAACAAAAATGTGCTTTATATATTTTGGGCAATTTTATAGTTCTTTATGGTAAAAGGTTCACTCTGGCACTGTTACTATGTTGTGGCTGAAAGTGGATTGCAATTGTCTTAAATCGGTCCCCCTCCCATATCCAGTCTTGTAGTATCCATCTAGTCCATTCATATTGCTGCAGCCAGAGTGATTTTTATATAGAGATTTTTCCAACATTTTATCAAGAAAATGTTCAAACATCCATAAAAGTAGAAAGAATTAAACTATGCACACCCAGATGCCTACAACCTAGATTCCACAATTAACATTTTCTGCATTTTCTTTCTCCAACCTTCTATCCATCTACAAATTCATCTTATTTTTAAAGCATTTTAAGGTAGGCTGAAGGCATCAGAACGATTTTAATAAAACATGAATATAAATCACATTACTTCCTGCTTAAAATTCATCAGTGTGTTCCTTTACCCTTTAGCTAATGACCCAAATCTGTAACGTGGTTTAGAAGGACCACTGTGATTCGTGCTCTGCTGATCTGTCGTCTTTTCTCTACCCTCCTTTCCCTGCTCCCCGGATGCCTGCCACCCTCACTTTGTACAGTTCCTCCAACATCCTCCGCTCCTTCCTACTGAATGGCCTTTGCATGAGTTTTTCCATTCACTGGAAGACTCTTCTCCCATCTTTCCTGGCTATTCCTTCATTTTTTCCTTTTCCAGGATACTTCCCCACACCCCTAGATATCAGTTGTACCTGTTAAACACAGCACCATGTAACTTTCTTCTCAAGAATGTATAGAAGTTTGTAATTATAATTTTTGTCTCCCTCAATAAATATAAGCTTCATTAAGACAAGGAATCTGTTTTTCTTCACCATTGTGACTCTAATGCAAGGTGCTTGACAAATACATGTACTGCTGTGTAGGCACTCAAAAAAAATTAAATGAATGAATTCAAGCCATTTTTTTCTTAAGAAGTCTAAGACAAAGAAAAAAGTATCTAGCGAGATTTTCTGCTTCTTATCAGTCTGTTGTATCGAACCCAACCAGGTGGTACAGGGTCAGCCCTAAATACTGCCTCCAGGCCAAGCACGGTGGACCTAGTCCACATTACGGAACAAAGTCATTAAGAAAGATCTCCAAAGACAGGAAATCCACAATTTTTCAGTGTTCTTCTAGATAGCCAACCTAAATTCTCATAACACCGTGGATCCGTATCTTCATTTGATTCTCAGAGATACAGTTCTAAATCTCAGAGTTTTGTTTTGTTTCAGAGAAAATATTTTTTCACAATATATTTAAGCGTTTAAAACTAGACAGTGCCCCCCAATTCCTTCCTTGCCTCTCCCTATGTGCGTTCATCTCACACACCAGGGCAATAATGATGGCTCTCCTTAGCTCTGAGGGACCTGTGAGTGCTCTGTCATATGGGAGAGGGGTACTTTTGCCTTCGTGCATACATTTGCTGAAATATTACCATAAAACTCCAGGACAGGAGCAACTGCTGAACTTTAATAAACAAGAGTTTCCCATAATATGGACATACTGGTCATTGTATACTGAGCTGCTTTGCTATACCAATATTTGATCTCTGTAAGTGATTTTACCAGCCTATAAAACACTATTACACAGAAAGAAAAATACAGACTGGCACAAGGCTGAAACTAGCATAGCATCTTAGGGGTAATCATCAATGTGTTTCTCACAAGAAGTCAAATTATTAAATTCATAAATATCCCTTCCATTGTAAAACTGATAGCAATGGTTAATGCCACCAATCGAATAGGGAACATGGAAAAATTATGGCTTTAATTTCAACCATTAGGTACCAGCGACTTTATGAAGAGCTGGGTCTGTGCATGAAATCACTGCGATGAATTCTCTTCCCCCAAGATTTGGGAGCAACAGACTAATCACCCTGCCCTGCAACACGGATGCCCTCAACTACCTCTCCCCTTCTCCTGGACTGTACATCAACCAACCAGAGCACGGCGGGGGGAAGGCTGCTGATGGGGCAGCTGCTTAGGACAGAGCTCTCCATCAGCAAAATGGGTGCCAGGAGGGCACATGTGGCCAGAGGTGCCTCCTGGGTCCTTAGAGGTCTTTGCTTTATGCTACAAAGAAGAACTCGGTCAGGGACAGATGATAGCCACAGCTGACAAGTGAGAGAGCACTACTGAATCTGTTGCTAGTGCCTGGCTGCTGTCCACTGCTGTTGCCAGGGAAACAGATGTCAGCTTGATGGAAACAAGGATCAGCGAAAACTTTCACTTACCTCGTTTCCACTGATCCCAACAGCCATTTCTATGGAAACAGTAGCTGCGAGCCAGCGGCAGAGAGGTTACCACTCACTTGTTAATGTCAGGTGTGGCTACCAGCCTGTGCACTTCAGGTACCAAGGTACCAACAGCAACAGGATCCAGCTGTCAGCTACCCCCGACAGCCTTTAAACTCTGCAACAAGAAAGTTCAGTGTTTAAAAGTATATATAAATGTGTATCTTGGTTCTTTATTAGAAAAAGAACATTTAGCATTCTTCCATTTGAAGCGGAAGTGGGGCTTAACGTCTTGTTCTACCAAAGCCAAACCATGTGAAGTTACTGATGGACCTGGATCTCTACCTCAGCATTCAACACCACTCACAACATTACTTCCAAGAAAAGAGACCTGCAACTCTGTGGACAAATCTTTCACATATTCACCTAGACAAACCAAAGACAAATCCAGCTAACTGTTGGAAAGTATTAATATTTTGCAACAAGTGATCAGTAGGGGTGCCTCTTTCTGGAAATCTGGCAGCCTGATCATCTCTAGTTACACACAGGAAAATCTTTTGTTTTTAATTGTAAGAACTATGTACAAAGAACCCTCCGCCATTTCTTTGTTTTTAGACTAAACCTCTATGTGTCTTAGTCTGTTGATCAATATATGAAATTAACTCATGAGCTCAGTCTACTTTTATTCTGTAATATAGTGATAACCAAACATACAGATAGCTTGGCTGTCCCATTACCTAACAATATCCCTTTCAATGTTGTAAGCAATTTGGCCACTCTACTAAGATGCAGGTACGTCAGAGGAGTATGTATAGCAAGAAATTCTGTTGTTCCTTTTCTATCGGCAGATGCTGGTAGAGTGTTGAATGAGAGCAAAATCTAATCCCAGTCATGAATAATTTATAAGAGTAACTATTCCCAGAGGATACATGTCCACTTAGAAAATATTCACAGACAACACAACCACCATCTACCCTGACATGTTTTGCCCACTATGCCAACATTCAAGGGAACGAAATCAGAGGCAATCTCTAATTTATCATGGCTTTTAATAGTGTGAATTTAAATGGACCAGGGTTCAAATTATGATGCCCTAAACCTGATTTTCGTCCAAAAAATTCTGATACAATACAGTTGACAGTCCCACCCCTACCACCTTCCCTCTCCATTCTCCTTACACCAGCAGTTACTCAGGGAAAGTAGCCAGACCTGGGTCTCTGTCTAGACCCCAGAATCTGATGTAATTAGAACAGGGCATAAGAAAAACGCAATAGTGAAATTCAGAAAGATCAACTGGTTTGAAAACGCCTATTCTATAATGCTTCCCTTTACCCATGTTCTCTCAAAACTTCTCAACATAAAATAAACAGGCCTCTAGTCATATAAAATTGGATTAATTATTTAAAAAGATAACCTGTGGTCTGGTAGATCTGGAACTTATTGGAACACAAAGAACACAAATTAATTTAGAACAGAATGACTTCAAATTTACAGACACGAACTGGGTTTCCATTGAATCTTATGCTATAAAATCTGGTTTACGAAGAACATTTATCTTCTACAACATACAAGGACTGCTTAAAAAGGGTTTCAAATATTTTTCATAAAATGTTGGCAAAACCAAAGCTTTGAATTCACAGGCAAATTATAAATGATTTTAATCTATTCTTTAAAGCCAGCCCAGGAGGTGGTTTATGTAGTAATAACCTTTAGTAATCACTGGCTTACATCTATATATATATATATATATATATATATATATATATATATATATATCTGTGTGTGTGTGTGTGTGTGTGTGTATATCACATGTCTATGTAAGAAAACATTTTTAAAAATTATATAACTGACTTTTCACTGATTCAGGCCTATCTTGGCCAATTATTATTAATTGTACTAAAAGGACTGAGTTGATTACTTTTTCTTGAATCAAATCCTTTTCTATACACTCTTACTTGAGCTATCATAGCAACAATGACCAAGCATCCTACACTCTTTAGCTATAATAATAGCTAACTAATAATACCACATGGTTGGCATTATTAGCTCCATTTCACAGATGAGGAAAGTGAGGCTCCAAGAGGTAAGGAATGTGCCCTAAATCTCAGTTGGTAAAAGGCACGGCAAAGATGCAAGTCTCAGTCATCCAAGTTTAAAGCCGGTGTGTTTAACCACTGTTACAGAAATGTCATTTACCCTCTGTTTGTGCAAAAAAATCACTGTCAGAAATAACCTCAATCCCAGTGATTCAGTGGTACATAAATACTTCATGGCTGGCAAAGAACTTCCACAGCCTCCTCCTGGAGGGCACAGAGGACAGTATTACCATGTGTACCAAACATGTTTCTCTCCGTCACTTCCTGGGAAAGCCAGAAAATGGTATACTTTAGGTCATTTCCAAAGAGCCTTTCTGGCTGTTCCCACTTTACCCCAGGGAGGAGGTCCATGGATTTAGTAGAAAGATACATTAAATGAGTAAAACCCTTTGTATATTTTTCAAGGCACTTCTACATTCATTAGCTGATTTAAAGCCCGCCCCCTGTGGGAAGAGGCCATACAAGGAGATCATCCCTGTTTGAGCGAGGAGGAGCCTGAGGCTCGGGGTACTAAGTGAAGTCCCACAGTTAGTGCGTGACACTGGCAGGACCAGAACTCAGACTCCCTTTTCATCTCCCAGTCCCTTCTTTGGGGTCTGAACCCATGGGGCACTAGAGGGACCTTCATCTTACTGCATGTGTGCCTGGCATCAGGTAGGTGCTGCAGGTGAGGAAACAAACCCACTGGCCGTGCCCCCCTTTTCCCCCTGGGCATCTGGCAGTGAGTCTACAGAAGCAAACCACTGATAACTCCAACATGTTCTCTTAGATTGCCTATTTACTGACGAAAACGTCAAAAGGGACAAGGAGTTCAATGAACAATTTTGAAAGTGAAAAATCACCAAGCTTCTAAAAAGCCAGCATGAGAGGAGATGTAATCGGTCGGAACTGTAGATTTAAATGAGACACTCTTTCCAATCCCTGGTCATAATGGGACCACCTCCTCAGTGACAACTTAATGTACAATTGCAACACGAGTTACAGACATTCTTGGCTCCTCTCACAGAACACTTATCATCAGAGATAAAAGTCTTCATCTATGATCATGCTTGGCTACTCAAGATGTGCAGTTCATAAACTTCTGACTCACCTTGAGAAAAATGGTCTGTTGGAAAACCAAAGATTTTTCCAACGCACCAATCTTAGAATGCTTTAAAAATGTACCAACAACAAATCGTGGGGCAGATTAAAATCAGTTCAAGAATACAATAGGATGGCATGGCCACACAAAAAGAGAAGGAACCAAGGAGCAGAAACAAATTATGCCCAAATGGTTAACAGACTTAAAAGACACACAGCATCATTTCACGATGCTTCATCAGAAAGCAAAAGCATGGTTTAAGTTTATAAACCAGGAGCCTTTTAATTCAGTGCTTTTGGGATTACATGTGTGTTGGTCCGATGGTCCCTAAGGGGCTTTGCAACGTAAGTCATCTTCCTTTGAACATTTACATCCTTCTAGTTTTGTAATCCCTCTAGTGTTCCCTAAAAAAACTCGCGAAGAAGCCTAAGATTAAAATAAAAATATTTTAAATTTGCCTTAACAAGAAAACAAATACAAATGACCCATTTTGATTTTTTGTTGCTCAGGAGAAAGTCAAGGAGAAGTAGCTGGGCAGAAAAGCCCAGGTAATTGTTAGGGGAGGTGGGAGCACGCCAGCTCATCGGTTTCTTCACAGATGCTTTACCATCTTTCAAGATCCAGCTCATAGCCCCCGTCTACACCTCTACTCTAGCTTTGCCATCCTTCACTGCTTCATAACAGTCTCCCCCACTAGACAATGAATGTCTGAGCACAAGACCTCCGTCTGTATTTTAAAACATCTTGGCACCCCCGACCTCTGCCCCAGAGCCGGACATTCAACAGAACTCAACAAGTGCTGGGCAAATTAGCTAACACGGCGGACAGGCTCTGCTTTGCAGGCGTGATTCTTACTTTACACAAACTGCTCCTCAGCATTTCCTACAAAGGGGCTTTAAGGGTGGAATCAGCATGCAGGTCTTGGAAGTTGGGGCACAGCATGAACTGACAGTGAAAAATCACTGGGAATTCTTGGATTTTATTTTAAAAATTCACGCATCATTTGTATTCTTCGTAAGGGCTCTCGTTCTGTTTTGATACAAAAATATTTTTAAATTATTTATTATTTTCCCCAAAATTTATTTCAGTAAACTGGTTGTTCCATGAGGGTGTGTGACTTTTTTCATCTTTCGAATTCGGTACCCTCCCCCATAAGGGTGCTTATTTAATACCCACCATTACAATAGGAGCCCCTCCTCCCATCTTTTCCTTTTTTCTTTTTTAAGCTGCTTCATCATGCCAGGGCGATGGTTCCTGCTCTGGAAAGCTCAGAGATAAGGCATGTCACTGGTACTGTTAAAATTAGTGGTTTCCATGGCCCCAGTCAGCTTAGTTGGGTTTAGGAGACATGGGGTGCCAAGGAATTCATAACAGAATTGCTTTAACCTTGTACAGACTGTTCCTGTGGCAAAATCAAACACAATGCTGTTTCTTCAGGAATAAATTCCACTCTTACAATCCCAACACTAACCTAAGGCCACAGAGGAAGGAACTTTAAAATTTCAAGCGAAAGTACATGAGGCTTAAGGAGCCACTTCTCTGCAGAGGCAGCTTTGGTAGGGATGCGGGGGGCAGGGAGTATGCGGCCACACCCCCCACTCAATCCCAGCTCCCCCGCACTCCTCTCACTGGGGGGCTTGAAGTCCTGGGCCATTGCTCAATAGGGCCTTCATGTGACAGTGTGTGTCCATGGTGTAAAACTGACCACACTCGGTCAAGGAGAATTCCCAAATCGTCATCCCCTGAAAATAGGCAGTGGGGTTCCAGGGAAAATGAGGAAAGAAAGCAGAGAAGGATAACTAACTCGGCTTTCTGCTCTGGAAAAGGCAGTGCTGAGAAAAATGAGATAAAGGTCTCTTCACTGACTCAGCATAACATGAAGACATCACTTCCCTGAGATACAAGCATAGAAAGAGGAAGATAAGGTGAGTGAGGAAAAGATAAACTCACTAGGAATCTGGTCCATCAACAGTGTTTCCTGAGGATGTCTGGGCTCAGTGAGTGACACAGCCTCCTCTGGGGAGATGGGCCTCCTTGAGTCTCCAGTTGTACCTCCAGCTCCCCAGTAATAGCTATATGCCCCCAGCCGGAGCTGCTGCTGAGATAGCTTCGATAATCCTGGCTCCTTTCCCGGGGTTCTCCCCTTTCTGGGGTGCCTGCAGGATGGTGTGGATGTCGAGCTGCCCCGGGGGTCTCCAGGGCGGCAACTCCAGGCAGGGCAGAACCCAGAAACATCCTCTATAAAGTCCCCTCTTTATAGAGGGTTAATCACAGAGCTGAGGTAAACAAAATGAAATTCCCAAAATGGTGGCTGAGTGACGAGGACTGTAAGACCAGAGGACATGTGTGTGCTGACCATTACTCTGCATTAAAGAAGGATCCTACCAGTTACGATTAAAAATGAATCAGAGGGAAAATTCTCACAGTGACAGCAGCAGAAAACCAAGCTAATAAACGATCCCGATCAGAAGGATATCGGATGTTGAAGTTTGTTCGGCATTCGTGCGCTAATCTAGACTTATCTCTCCTTCACAATGAAATGTGAAACACCCTGGAAATATTCATGATACACTGTGGGTAACGTCAAAGGGCCAGGTTCTGTACCCACGGGAATAAAAGCACAAGACGCCCTTTCCTGGGGGAGACCAAGGCTGGGACTCCTTTTACTCACTGGTAATCAATCCACTTCTACACATCGGTAAATTAATGCGGCTGCTGGCTTCAGGGAAACGTCTCCATTAAATTAATAGTGTTTGGCAAGCGTCAGAAACACAGAATCTCACAGACAGATACGGGCAGAAAGAATCACAGTTCCATCCAAAAGCAACACACCACGGAGGGGACATCAGAGTCCACACGCATGCAGAGGAGCCGCAGGGGAGCAGCTGGGAGACACGCAGAGCCACCTCACACGTGGCAGCAGCAGAATGTGCAACACGGATCCAACTGCTTACCCACTAAGGACACCAAGAACCAGGTTAAGGACGAAAAATGAGCCAAGGATGATCAGACTAACAAAATACACCCATGGCCATTCCCATCCTATCGCATCATTTACCTGTAAAATGGAAGGAGATCCGTTATCAGTTATCTATTTACTAAACAGCGGAACCCTAGGAGCAGCTGCCAGACCACTCGGGGCTTTGATGGAAGATTAGTGCTCCTAGGACAGGCACCCCGGCCAGGGGCCTTCCATTTTTTTTGTCTTCAAATAAGGACAAGTTCTGCTGTGGAAATCTGCAAATGTGGCCTATCGAAAGGGGGCTACGACCAGCTCATTTAGCTACTGTTTTGTACCAATTAATCTGTATTACATTTGGATCCAGACCAATAAAGCAATTGTAAATGTATCTCATTTTACGACAGACAAAAGAGCAAGCAATGGAAACTATTTAAATCCCAAGCAACACCGCTGATTAATTTCTGGTCAATAACTATTCTATAGTTTTCCTTTGTGAAGGCTGGTGAGGTTCCAGGAAACGTTGTGATTTGGGAAGCCTCAGCAGAAAAGAAAGCATCTTTGGAGGACATAGAAAGCACTTGGCACCCACCCCAGCGGCCCCCATCTAGCAAAGCCTGTGTGGTCTTGGCAACTGTCCTCAGGATTCTGCTTTCAAGATGAAAGAGGTGTAGCTTACCCGCTCAATACACCAAGTACAAGATTTAGTACGAAAAATGACCCAAAGATGACGAGACTGACAAAATACACCCAGGGCAATTCAAATCCCATAGCATCATTCATCTGTAAGAAATAAGATGGTCTCATAGGAGTGGGTTAATAAGAGAATTTAGTAAGGAGAGAGGGTTACATTAGAGACAGCATTCTATACATTTAATGAAACATTTGCTTAGATTCAAATCAGAGACAATAGCCAATGCACATTTATTATATATCCCCAACACACGTGTACACACACACACACACACACACACACAATCATCAAAGCTTTCAGGGCAATTAAGAGCAGACTTTGGCTACCAATAAGGTAATCACCTGGGATTTGGCTCTTCCCCACAGGAGACTGCCTTGATAACGGATTTTCAGAATAGATCTTGGTAGAGGACAAAACTAGTGCTTAGCTGAAAATTATTTTCTACTCTGCCCAAGTTGTCAGTACTTTTTTTGCTTTTAAAATTTGTGATGGTGGAAAAGTCTTACTTATAGAGACAAACTGGCAACATTTGACTCTATAAATTCTTTTCTTTTTAAAACATCCTAAAATAAAAACTTTGCATTGGAAGCCAACCTACCCAAGGAAATCTAACCCACCTTAAATCTAGACTATCTGCAAACAGTGAGTTTAAGCACAGCTACACTAATGCCAAGCAGGAAAGTGTTCAGAGGTCAACTAGCTGACCCATATTAAAGGATGCTTTTGGGAATGAGATTTTTCCAACTGCACACACAGGCGGGACCTAGAAGAAGGAAAAAGCCATTATCCCCCACACCTAGCCTGGACCTCGATGACTCGCCCTGGGAGAGCCGGCCCCAAGCTGTCAGCTGGCTGGCTCATCCAGAGGAACCCATGCCCCTGCTTGTGGGACCAGCTCACGCAGAACTGTCAGACTGGACTTTCCTGACAGACCCTCCCAGGGAAGGTTTGGTCACAAGCAGTTTTCATGCTGGAGCAAACAGGCATTAAGGTTCACAGCTGGATGGAACTTTACAGCAGCTCAAGTCAGCATTAAATTGGGCAAAGGCTTCTCCCTGGAAGGAGATGTTAAGGACCAGTCAGGGGAGAGAATGAATGACTGTAGGCCTGACTTTCCTGGAACACCAAGAATCTTCAGCCAACAGAACTGTATTATAGTCTGGGCCCATTCATGGCCCTTACAGGTAAGCCTAGACATTTAAGCATGTGCTTTCCTCCACATTATCTGGCTCCAGGTTTTAGCCTTACAGAATGAGCCTCATGCATTTCACTGTGTTTGCCTCATGCAGAAGCCAAACAGGAAAAGAGAACATTAAAAAAAAAAAAAAAAAAAAAAAACTACCTACCATCTGTTGCTGAAGTCTAGGGAGAGGGCATCAAATCCCTTATGAAACACCTGTTTGGCCACATGAAAACTGATGTGCTTAATAGAACTCATATCAGTCTGCACATCTTACATTGGCAATTAGAGTAATGAATGAGCCAAGGCCGCAACTGCAATTGTTGATCTAATTAAGTTGGATAAACTAATTTCAGCAGGAAGGCACAGGGTAATTCTTCCAAAGCAGCTACACCACCAAACTTATTTAAAAATCCATGTGTGGAGGAGAAGAAAAAGGCCGCCTGGTGTAGTGGCCAGAGCCCAGCCTGGAGTCAGGACTTTCCACCGAGACCTCTCTGGGCCTTTTTTTTTTTTCTTTTTTGGAACAGAAGTGCATATGACAGGGGAGAGCATGCTCACAGGGAAAGGTGTTCCAGTCCAGCACTCCCACCAGGAGACCTCACTTTTCTACAACTTGGGCAAAGTTAGTCGGTTGAGCCATCTGCTTCACCAATCCTCATTCAAGCCTCAGTCTTGTGTTCCAGAGAATGGCTCTAGTAACAGCTGTCTGCTCCACTTGGGAGGAAAAAATTTTTTTTTTAATTAAAGATCCTTTTAATTTCTTAGGAGTGTTTGGCAGATTCACATTTGTTCAAGTCAGAAATACCACCTGGAATGACAGCTGGGGGCTGGGGGTAGGCTGGAGCTAAACAAAAGCTACAGGAGACTCTCTAAATTTCCAGAAGTTGGGGAAGAGAAACAGAACTTTAAAGGCAGGTCTTTCTCTGAACTAAAATTTCTTGACCCAGGTCTGTTTTAAGAGGTTAGTATTTCTTAGACCTTACCATATACCTAGTACAAGTCAGAACTGCTAAGCTGCTCCCCAAAATATCCATTTGAAAACAGAGACTCTGCTTGGGATTTTGTCTGCATGGTCTTGATCAACAATGGAGAAATTGGCATGAGCTGATTTATATATCAAAGTCATCATGTGGTGTTACCTGGTGCCCAGGAAATAATATTCTACTGAGTTTCAGTTTTCCCTCACTTCAAAGGTGTGCTTTTGGAAATGAGATTAAATGCACATTCATGTCTCCAACTAAAGGCCAACCTAAGGCTTTTTGTCTTTTCTAACTGTTGAAAACACTACTAGAAACTTTGTGTACTGGTTGTAGCTCCTCTGAGCATGGAATAAGAGAAGGGTACAGAAAGGCAAACCCCTTGGTAACTAGACAGGAATTACCCAGGTACCTTGCGTGAAGTAGATGGTCAGCTTGACCATGAGAACTTCCCGTTAAGAGTCTAACAGCCAGCATTTCCACTGGAGTATTCTCTGAGTAAAAAGCCGAACATTAAGGCAAGAGACCATAAATGATGTATATGAATAGCTCTCTCCTGAAACCAATATTATTTTAACTAATCTTTTTATGTTTAAACACATTTCCTCTGAGTTGGAAAAAATTGGATCATGTAGTCTCATTCTGCATCTTGTAGACAACAAAATGAAAGCCCAAAGTTTTGGTGGTCTACCTATACACACGCAGCCCTGTCCCAGCCTCAATGCGCTTTCCTTGCATTACACCCCTTCTGCCTCTGTAGATAAACAAATGTGTGTGAGTCAGATGACAGCATAATTATGTTTATGCAGCTCAATTTATAAAAGAGCTCTCCAATAACTTTATTCCACCAGAAGTTAATAATCCCACTCCCTACACATCCATATGGTTCTGCTCTAAGTGTGTCTTTCTGAATATTGGGCTCAACTGTACGTCCCTTCTCAAGACCCTGCCAGCCATTTGCCAGACACTATTGAGAATGGAGGTATCAATGAACTTGAGAACACTGACTGAATATAAACTTGACAGGATGCAACATAATCCCTGGCAAAGACTTTGTCCACCATATACAAACACCTAAAGGACTGAGAAATTTGCTTGCGTCAATATTTAAATTCTAATCTCCTCGGTTACCTCTCCAGATGTTTCCTTGACACTCTAGTTGGGGATGACAGTTGATATTTAAACATGGTCCATCTACACTGAGGCAATGGGATTATACACTCGAAGAGTAATAGTAATTAGTGCTTGCTGAGCACCTGCTCTGTGCCAGGCACTGTTCTGTTCTGGAACACACCTGTGTGGCTTCCACATGACCGTGACCCATAAAATATGAAGAAGGTTTGGTTAGCTTGGCTCCTGCCTCTCTCTCTGATGAGTTACTAAATGTAAACAACAAGTAATTTAAAACATCCTGATATGTTTCAGAGACTAAGGTCTTAGTGAACACTCTAGAAGACATTACTTATATGCCCCCTAGTGTTCTAGAAGGGTGGAAGGATGCCAAGAAAAGTGCGGGGTTCTAGTCTAGACCAAGGGTCAACTAATATGACCTGCCGGCGAAACCCAGCCAGCCGCCTGCTTTCCAGCTAAAAATGGCTTTACATGGGTTTTCAAACATTTTTAAATGTTGAAAAAATTAAAAGAATATTTCACAACAGATGCATGTTATACAAAACTCAAACTTCAGTGTCCATAAATCAAGTTTTATTGGAACAGAGTCACCCTTTTGCCTACATATTGTATATGGCTGCCTCTGAGTGTCATAGGTAGAGGGCAGAATTGAGTCGTTGTGACAGAGACATTATGGTCTGCAAGGCCAAACATATTTACTATCTGGCCTCTTATAAAAACGTCTATAGACCCCTGTTCTAGATCAAAGACCACAACCATTTACTGTAGGATCCTGGGATATTTCAGGGATCTCTCTATATTCCACTGTTTTCATCTCCAAAATCCCCAGACTTTCTATGAAGGGCTATACACTGGGTTAATGTTGATAAATTACTTGAGTTCCTTCATTGGAATAAAGATATTATGTCAGTCACAGAGAATGTCATCGTTATATTGTCAAATTATTAACTCTGTCGTATTAACAATAGAGATAATAATTACATGATCTTGGGTGGTACTTAAAGATTTTCAGGAAAGCAAGTGGAAACTAGTTTTTGGGTACTTGGAGTTCTCTCTCCAACCTCTAATCCCATGCTTCCAGAGGTTTCATTTGCTTAACAATAGGAAATTGCCGTAAGAGAATCAATGGGTAGAAACACAACATAAAGTATAAAATTTTCCATTAGTCAAGGCATGTTGGATCAGCACTGAACAATTCACCATGACGATAGAGAGAACAACAGAGTTGAGAGTCACAGATTTTTATGTTTTTAAAAAACCAAAAGGCTGTTTTCTGTACTGTTTGGGCGGAAGGATCAGAGTTTGGGCTATTTGGATGATGCTTTTTTATTTTTCAGAAATTTCAAGGGAAGACTGGGATTCAGACCTCAACTAATCTAACTCGGAGATGCAATTTAGAAGAGGATAATAGTGAAAATGAACCCTTTACCTAATTTGAGGGTCCCCTTGCATGGCTATGGTCTTGGTTCATCCAATATAATCTCCCTCTTCATGAAAGGCATTGTCTTACAGATATAAATAACAAATGCGCGTGCGCGCGCGCGCACACGCGCGCACACACACACACACACACACACACACATACACACACATCCATGACAATAAGAAAAAGGAAAGGAAAAGGGAGAAACAAGATACAACATGTGGGAGATACTTAAAGCTTATTACCAAACCAGACACTCACGTTGGGGATGAAAACAAAACCATACTCTCTTTGCCTAACATTGAATATATAGGAACTTCTACAATCCCGTAAGCATGACGTTCACTGGTGAAGGGAAGCAAAAATCTATTTTAACCATTATATGTGTGCTATGTTCTCTGAAGTTATAGAGTAACATGAAATCCTACAAAGTGTTTAAAATTTAGATACTGTCAGGAGCTACTTCTCAATTTATAGGCCTTCTAATGAGAGATTGTCCATTCAAGAATTATTTTATTAATAATTGCCTTTTAACAACTCATTATTGGAGTCCTAGTTAATCCCATTTGGACTTGAGTTTAGGCTCAAAATCCACGTCAGCTGTTTTTCCCAGCAACTCTGTGGCACAGAAAGTAATTTCTACACTTCTGTGAGCTTTTTCAAATTCTACCAAACAAATAAACTCAGCTCTGGGAAATGGCTGTTAAAACACTACTGCTCGTCATTTATAGCAAACCCTCGGGCTCTGTCAGGAACAAGAACCAGAACTTCATCATCAAAAGGGTGTCCCTCTGTTTTCATGACAGGTTGGATGGGTCCCCACTCCAGTTCTACCCTCTCTGCCAGAGTTCTGTAGCTCCCAAGAGAAAGGAAGAGAGAGCTAAGGGCTTGTGCTGGGCTGACTTATAATAATACTGAAGATGCAAGGGAAATATTATTATTTCCCATTTTGGCTTTAGGGCTGTGCTAAGTTGTAGACAGCATGAAAGGAATCAAATTTATGCTCCTATCTTCTGTTTGGGATTCTAGTAGAGCAAGTTGCATTTATGTATAAAAGATTAATTTCAGGCCATGGAAGTCCAGGAGCCTGTTAACCTGGGAACTGGTCCGCTGGCCCTCTAAGAGTTTAATCAGGACAGCGCTGGCCTTCTGGGGTTCCTCCAAAAAGGGACTCCGAGGCATACTTAGCAACAATTCCCCAGGCAGCACTGGGAAGTGCAGGAAGCCAACACGGTGCGTCATGCTTCCTAGCATGGTACCTAAAGCCTCGAGGCAGTAAGGTGATGATGAGTCTTGCTGAGTGAAACGAGAGTCTGCTTCCCTTCTCAAAGAACTGACCGCCAGGGTTTCTTTTTCAGCCTACTCTCCAATGGCTCTAGCTAATGAAACACTCTTATCCAAAGAAAGAACACGCCATCAACTCTCTCAAGCTGCTCACCCAGTAGAGCACGTCTGTCCAGCCCTCCATGGTGATGCACTGAAACACGGTGAGCATGGCAAAGGCAAAGTTATCAAAGTTGGTGATGCCTCCATTGGGGCCAACCCAGCCACTCCTACACTCCGTGCCGTTGGCGGTGCACTGGCGTCCATTCCCTGAGAACGCACACGGTGCTGGATCCTCTTCAGCTACGATATCTGCAAACAGAGCAACGAGGCTTCACCACTCAAGAGATGACCATCAGGAAACCCAAGCCTGAGGAAGCTGAGTCTCCTTGCCAGGGCTTGGGATGCCCTGCCTCCCATCTAAGCTATCTTAGAATCCTACTCGTCCTCCAAGGTCCACTTCAAATAGTCCCCATTTGCTATACTCAGCATCCATTGTTCTTTCCTCACTCATAGCACCTTTCTTAAGCCTATATTGATTCACCTCATGTTCTAGTTTTGGGGGCCCTCATCTTGTTTGCCAGGACACATTACACAGAAAATCAGCATAGGAAAGGAGATTAAATTCTCATTTATTCTGAACAAGATTCACACTAAAAACTGGCTCATTACATTTACTGATACACTTGGCTATTCCGGCCCCCCATTTTGTTTTAGATTTTCCCAAAACTGCAAAAGTGGTTTGGGGGAAAATCAAATTTTTTTTTGAAGTTAGGTTAGCTACCATTTTAGTTACTCACCTGAGTCAGCAAAAAAACATGTTTTGTGCATTTTCCCAATAAAAAGTTCCAATCCTATAATAGCATAGATTATGATTACAAATAATACCAAAAGGGCTATGTGAAGGAGGGGGACCATGGCTTTTATAATGGAGTTCAGGACAACTTGTAAACCTAGGAGAGAGAGAAATAAGTTTGTGAGCCAGGAAGATACTTCAATGATGCATATATATATGTATATATATATACATATATATATATATATATATATATATATATATATATATATATATAATTCCTGATGAAATATATATGACACACAATAATAAAACTCAGAGATATATTCAAAGCTTTTAATTTACATTATATCTGGAGGTGACATAGTTAAAAAGGAATATTCAAGATCACCTAATCCAACATACTCGATTGACAAATGCAATAACTAAAGCTGGAGAGGGGACTGTCCAACATCAAAGTCAGTCATTTGTTCATCCATTCAACAAAATTCCTTAAACAGCTACCGTGTGGCAAGCATAAGGTTTAGTGCTTTGGGCGATGTGAGGGTGTATTACATAAAGTGTCTTCTCTCAAAGAGATTGTATTCTAGAAGGAGCCGTAAGAATTAAATACAAATTTAAGGTAGCACACCGATGCTGTATGAGTAAGATCAGTTACAATTAAAAAGGGATAAAATCATCATTTCTCACCGGGGAGAAGAAAGAGGACTGGGCATCTTCCCTGGAGGCACAGCCTGAGGCTGAGGAGGGTGGGTTTCCACAGGTGGGCAGGGGAGAGGCTACGCCAGGCAGAGGGAAGGGAGCACCAAGAGCACTGCCGTGATCCAGTGCAATGCGGGCTGAGGCAGGCAGGGGGTAAGTCTTGGCTGCTGGGCACACGGTGGGGAAAAAAAACATCAGGAAAGAAAAGCAGAATGCAGCTAGACAGCGCAGGGCCAGACTTGAGTCCATCTGCCAAAGGCAGCCTCGTTAGAAAGGTGAATGGGGCAGCAGTATATAAGACCAGTGCAGAAGTCGCTGGAAAGTGCTGGGCTCTCCAGGTAGAATGGGGTGAGGATCAGGATGAGACCAGACCTCAGCAGCGGAGTTTGAAGGAGAAGAAAGTACCCGCGGAGACCGGGTCATGGGCAAATCCTAGTGCTTAAACAAAAATATGCATGTCTAAAAGAGGCTCTCTTGGAATGAGTAGAGGGGCGAAGGAAGGAGACCTGGTGAGTTTGATCACTGGCGTGTCATTAAGACGGACATGTCCTGCAGCTGAACTGTGGGCTTGAGAGATGACGGAGGGACATGACAACCTAGAAGCTCTCCACAGAGTACTACTCCACGCCATGGTACAGGAAGAGAAAAGGAGATCATGGAAAGAGGGGCGGGGGACAACACTCAGGATGAGGACCGGATGGCAGGAAGCAGAAGACGGAGGGACAGTGCCAGCAGGAAACCAGACCCAGGCTTCCTGAAGCCCGTGGTTAGTGTCCTGCATTCTTTCCACAACCCCATGGTCACAGCTTCTGTTCTGTATAGTTCACTCTTCCCCCCTTCTTCTCTTTTCCTTCTCCTCCCCACTGTCTCTCCCTCAAACTGCCCTTTTCTATTATGTTCTCACTTTTCTAAGTGAGAAGAGTGAAAGGATATTGAAAGAATGAAAGAATTTAAGAAGCTAAGATGCTAGAATTAAATAAGTTAAAAATCCGAAAACACTTATTAGCAACTATTTATCAGCAATAATAACAAAACTTCACCATGATAAGAAATACAGGGAAGAGGTGGGGGATGGAATGGAGAAGGAAGACTGATAAGAGAATTTCAGACTCACAGAAAGCCCATCTTCCCAAGACCCTCATTCTGACCAAAATATTAGGTACTGCCTTCCGATATTTAACGTCCAAATAGTTCCTTTTGGAAAAAGTGATCAATAAGATGCTTGTTAATGTTTTCACCTTCTAGAAAGAACAGGTGGAGAAGAAAAGAAAACATCTGCTTTAGTCTACTTGGATAGGGTGTTTTTTTGCTTTTTATTTTTATTTTTTTTAGACACGGATAGCCCGTCGTTCAGCAGTTAGCTCTTCTAAATTCTATGGCAGTGAGCCATATATTTCATGAATATGCTTATATATAAGTAACTACTGTATTTCAGATTGGCCAAATTTGTGAGATAATGAAGTTGTATCTTAATGTGTATGTGTACCTTCATGAGTTTAAGCTCCTTTGTATACAATTGATGTGTACAGATCTCACAGAACTACAACAAAGGAGGCAGTGGGATGAAGTGGAAAGAACAGCGGGCCAGGAACTAGGAGACTCCATGTGGATCTGGCCCTGTTTGGCCACCCACGGGCTGTGAGAGCCTGCATGAGTCATACCTCTTTAACAGGCTCCAGCTTCCTCATCTAAAAGATGATGCTCTTAGAAGGGATGACCTCTAGAGTTCTTTCCCACTTTCATGCTCCAGGATTCCAATAAATACTTATCAGGTGAGTGTGGGTGGTTAAGAACTCTGCAAATATCTCAACTATTATCTTTGGAAATATGTATTTGCCTTCCACTGAATGCATCTATAGTCACATACACACAAAATCCTGTCTTGTAGGACAGTCTGAATTCTCTTTAGAAATGACCAAATTTCAGATCGGTATAAACAGTCAAACTTGCCCAGGCATTTTTAACAATTTCAGGTAGGTATGTGAGAAGAAATCGCTAGGCAATAGTTGCCAGCCAGCACTGGAAATAGCGTGACCTGAGCCACCGACCCCTCTCCCCAAAGCCCCTTTGGGTCTGATGAGAGACTTGGGTGTTCCCCCCCAGGCAGTTAAAATATGGGCTGAAAAGTCCTTGCACAGGACTCAGATTCCCATTTCTCCCCATGGACCCATGGAAGAATGTGATACAGATCCACATCAAGTTCCAAATAGTGATATTTTGTGGGGAAAGGAAGAAATAGAATTTAAAACTGGTTCCCAAAAGGATCCAGGAGCACTGGACTCGTCATTTAGTGAAAACCTCATCAGACATGGGAGCCAAACCAATGCTACGTGAGCTCTGAGAGTTTTCACTGGCCAGACACACACATAAAGCCACAGCACCCGCACGTCTGCTCGCAGCACACAACGCAGGCAAGCTGTCCTGTCATTTGCTCTTTGGGGGAAAAAAGTTGTCATGGTTACTTTGAAATTAGATTAAGCTGTTAACTACTAAATCTGAAAGAACATGTTTGCTCACGGACTTTCTCATCTAACCATGTTACACGGAACAGCGCCAGTCATTTCCAAGGTATTTCTATTTTTCTCAATTGCTTCCAGACAGTTCTGTGGTTTTGACTTGTGCTGATCATTTTCAATGAAAATAAATGAACCATCTGGAAAAACAAGTACACATAAAACACCACTTCCTACATTTTAAAATGTTAAATTTGGAAATCTGTTTTCTTCCAGAGAATTTCGGGTGCCTTTTGAGCGCCAACAGGTTTAATAAAAAATTCACAAAGAATTTCAGGAGAAGCAAACCATGATCTGTGCTCTTCTGATGGCTTTCCAAGTTGTGAAAAACAGGCATGCCCTGCAGTCCCAAATTCTTCCCGTAGCTGGGAGCAGGCAGCCACATCACAACCACAGTCCTTGGAAAGGTGCTAGGACTTCTACCCTCGGAAGTCCCCAACAGGGGCGTCCTGTCAGGGGCACACCTCACACTCCTGTGGAAGAAGCAGCAGCCAGAAGCTCCTGGGCAGGGCACAGACAGGGCATATGTTACCACTCAGATGGCACCCAACCTGGCTTGAAGGTCTGCAGCAAGAAGCACACTAGGGCCTGGCCCAGAGAGACATCATAGCTGAGTGGACGATAACAGCACCTCTCACCCCTGCAGGTCTCCTCTGGGGGCCAGACCTTGTGTTGGGACTCTCCCTGCATTATCATTCAGTCCTCAGAACCACCTTCAAGCCGGTACTATGATGCCCCATGTATAGAGAAGGACACGGAAGCATTCACTTCTTCCCCCGGAGCAGGACAGGCACAGGCCCTAATAGTGGAGAGCCGAGCAGAGTTTTCAGGAGTCCAGTTCCCTCACTTTGCTCCCGCTTTGACAAACGGCAGTGAGTTGAGCCCTCATCTAAAAGCCTCATCACTTTCTGAGGGGGAGGCCTGGGCTGGGGAGGAAGTGATGGCCAGTGTGGTGTCACCGAAGGGAAACCAGACTGGAATCAGGAAGCCTATACTCAGGGTCTCATGCCACCACTCACTTCGTCTCTCACAAGAGAAGATTCTGTCTTCTTCCAAATCAGGAAGACACATCACTACCCACCCCTCTCAGGGACCCAAAGTCACAGCACAAGCCAAAGTGTACTGCAAACTCCGAAGGCCTCCATGGTCGCCTACGGAGCCCTCAGCTGGTACACAGCAACTCGGTTTGTTTCAGAATACTGAGACCCACCCAGAAGGAAAACAATCAACAAAATCCTGGCTTTAGGAAACAAAACATGCTTACTGGGCACTCCTGATACTAGTCGAAGTGGTCGTAACACTCGAAAGGCGCGAAGGGCTTTGACATCAAAGCCTCCTGATTTGCCACTAGAGTGGTTACCGCCTTCTGTTTCTTTGGTTAATTGTTCCAAAATTACACTAAACAATCTGAAAGAAGGAGAGAGAAAGAAATGTTAGTCTGTCACCCACAGAAGCGAAACAGGATGATAATAGTAGTTATTTTTGAACAAGAGCTAATTCTGTATGGCTGTTGCTTAAATAAAGGGAAAGCCAGGTCAAGGCAAGAACTGGGCTGTGAATCCCGAACGGGATCCCTATAACTAACATGAATGGGGACAGGGATTGATCTTCTCTGTTTCCCTGCCAATGGGGCGGCGTCAAGCAAGTCAGCCCCCAAGAAGAAGGGACTTACTGGGATCCAGTGACGATAAGTGGAATTGCCCCAACAGAAGTAACGACAACAGTTCTCACACCAGCTACCATTTATGAGCGTTCACATTATCTCATGCATCCTCACAAAATGCTATGCAGTAGAAATTATTATTAACACCATCTTATACATGAGGAAACAAACTTCATGAGAACAAGTAACTTGCCCAAGTTCACACAACTAGAGGCAGAAGTAACCTGAGGCCAGGTATGTTGGCCCCACTAGGATGTCGGTTCCACGAGGGCAGGGAATTTTAGTCTGTTTTGTTCGTGTGTTCATTTAGTGCCTTCTAGCCTACTGCCTAGAACAGCTCCTGATACGTAAGAGGCACTCAAAACATATTTGATGAGAATCAGTGAACGAATACTGACTTCCAAGTCCCAAACTTTAATCGATATGTTATAAACCACCGCTACCCTCATCGGGATGTTCAGGGAATGATGTAAATCACAGATGCCAAGAAGCTGTGCAAAGACCGAAAGCAGTAACCAAAGGTAAGGTATTAATACCGCCATGTTCTCCTTTGAAATGTGAATAACATTGTATCCGGCAGCCAGGACAAATTTTTTTCCTCCTCTCAGAAGGTTTCTCAGATAAAGCTATTTTCAGGCAATCTGCTCATTTGACAGTTACTTTTGCTCTTTCAAATAAGCATTTATTCTTTGGAATTGCTGCTTGTTTTTCAGAATAAATATAAATTTGCCCATTTCAAACAGAATCAACTCTGGCCAATCAGATTGTGGGACTGATTGGCCTTGCAACAAAGAAAAGGTTTCTAAAGTTTAATTAGCAGCCAAAAGCAGAAACTCTGTCCCCACTGGCATGCCTCTGGATTGCCAAGACACGAAGTCCATAAAATACAGGGTGGTCTGATTTGCTGTCCTGATCAGGCAGTCCTGTCATTCTGGGCCATTTAAAGACTAGTCATGTGTTTTAATAACAGTACAGCAATTAGCAATGAACCCAGTTAGGGGGGCGGAGGGGGGAGAATAAGTCAGGTCTCCACCTTTTCAAAGCTTCAGATAACAGACTTCTCTCACTGGTACAGTTTAATTACTGTAACCTCCTGCAGCAAGGCTAAAGTTAAAAGTCTCCCTCCAAAACAAGTTCATAGCTTCACAAAAACAAAGAAAAAAGAAGAAAGAAAACCTCAAACTTTTCTGAAATTTGGCAGCCACAGGAATTTTCATACCAAAGGGTTAGGAAAGTAATTTATACAGGTGGTGACTTAAGATTGCTTTCAAGTCTCAGTGTTTTGCAGTGTATACTTTATTATGGTCCTTTATCCTGTTCTTCAGCAATGTCCTTGAAAACAGGTGAATAATGTATCTTTCCCACTAGAAAGGAGCCTGAGCCAGAGAGGAAAGCTGGCTGCAGTTTCCAGATAGCCAGAAGTGGAAGGGGTCGGGGCTGGCTTCATTCCTAAGAGTTAGGAGGCATTAGGGAAGTCCCTCTCCTTCTCTGGGCCTCAATTTCCCTCTCTGTAAAATGAGAAAACTGAATTAAATAATCCAGAGACTCGCCCCCCTCATTCAAATATCTTGTGATTCTACTCCTTTTATCACCACCCCCCAACCAAAAAAAGTACAATATGCCTGGAGATCAGGACATGAGAAAGTATTTGATCCTAGATTGTTATTAAAAGTTAACCCCAAGACAGGGGGAAAGAGCAAGGATCTGCCTAACCTGACACAAGTTGGAAGCACCAGAATAGAATAAACACCCCACGTTCTTCTTTACGAAAGCTTAAGTGATGAGTGTGAACGCTTAAAACGTATGTTTACTGAAAACTTAGAAGTGTGGGATAAAAGTTGGCTCAGATCAAACTTTTCTAGACAGGGAATAATATCAGCTCTGGTAGGCACACCGAGTCCTCCTGTGGTCACAATATTAACAGCTAATATTTTAGAAATATCACCTACTTTCTTAATGTCCCTGTTATTAGGAATCTTAACAAAAGCAGTTGACTTGGTCACAGTTGACTTGGAACGGAAAATCCCCTGGATTGAGATACAGTCTGCAGCTGGAAACTTTACTGAGTAGGAATTTGATTCAAATGAAGACATAATTTTATTTTTTACTCTTTTCAACTTTTTTGCCATCTGACTACAATTTAGTGCATATTTTAGATTAAGAATAACTTGATGTTCTAAAGTTTTTCATACTTAATGAGAAAAAAAGACCATTGAGTCCAGTTCTACTTTAGTTTCCTAGATGATTTTTTGTACTTTTTAAATCAATGTTATTGCTGCTGATTCATCTACAATAGCCACTGAAAGTGTACAATGAGATGAGCTTTGACAAAAGTGTACAGGCCCAAGTAACAAACACCACAGTCAAGATATAGAAGGGTTCCAGTATCTCCAACAGTTCTCTCACAGCCCTTCGTATCCTCCCTCCAAGCACACAGCCTTAGGTACCCACGGGTTGATTGGCTGCTTGTCACTTGGGTTGTTTTTCTCCCTTTTCTTGAATCTTATATAAACAGGATCAAGTCGCATGTTCTCCCTTTTGTTTACCTTCATTTGCTCACCATGTTTTTAAGAGTCATCCAAGTTGTTACATTTATCAGCAGTACATTTCTTTTTATTGTTGAACGGTATTAAGTTGTTGGGATATACCACAATGAGTTAATCTATTTACCTATTGATATTTAGGTTGTTTCCAGTTTTTCTCTACTATGAAATAAAGTCTCTTTGTGAACATGTATTTTCCCTTATCTTGGATAAGTACCTAACATGGTACTGGTAACATGGTTAGTGTATGATTAATACTGTAAGAAACTGATGAATTGTTTTCAAAATGATTACACCGTTTTACATTTCTACAAGCAGTGTATGACAGTTCCAGTTGCTCTGTATCTTGGTTAACATTTGGTATTGTCAGTCTTTTCACATTGAGTAATACTAGTGGTTATGGAACTGCTGTCTTTGTGGCTTTGATTTGCATTTTCTAATTACAAATGATGAACATCTATTCAGGTGCTTGTTGACCTTTGACACACCATCTTTTGTGAAGATCTGTTCAAATCTTTTGCCCACTTATGTACTGGGTTGTCTTCTTACTACTGAGTTGTAAGAGTTCTTTATTGCTTTATATATTCTAAATACAAATCCTTTATATGTAGTGTGAATAATTTTTTCCCAATCTGTTAATTACCTTTTCATTTTCTTCACACTGTCTTTTGCAGAGAAGTTTTACATTTTGATAAGGTCCAAAATTTCAATTTTTTTTTTTTATGGCAAGAGCTTTTTGTGTCCTAAGAAATCTCTGCCTACTCCAAGGTCATAAAGGTTTTCTCCTAAAAATTTTATAGTTTGAGCTTTCACATATAGGTTTAGGACCCATTAAGGTAACATTTGTATATAGTATGAGGTAAGAATCAAGAGTCTCCTTTTTTCATATGGGTAAATAATTGTTTTGGCACCATTTGTTGAAAATAGTTTCCTCAACCCATTGAATTTTCAAGATACCTTTGTCTAAAATCAATTTTTGGGTCTATTTCTAGACTCCCTGTTCTGTGTCACTGATCTTTATGTCTACTCCTTACGCCAATATCACAGTCTTAACTACTGTAACTTTATAGCAAGCCTTAAAACCAGGTTCTAACTTTGTTCTTAAAGATTTCTTTGGCTAGTCTAGAGCCTCTCTAACTTCCATATAAATTTTCAAATAAATTTGCCAATCTCTAAGACAATTTTGCTGGGATTTAGATTAGGATTCCATCTTTAGCTTAATATGGGAAGAACTGATATTCATTCAGAAAATAACTTTGTATGATTTGATTCCACCAGTTCTTGCTGGTGGAATATTCCAAAATAGTCAATTAAGTCAAGCTGGTGTTGTTCATGGTACTGTTCAAATTTCCCTGTATCCTTAGTGATTTTCTGTCTACATGTTCTACCAACACTTCAAGAGTCAAAATTTACAACTACAATTATAGGGTTATCTATTCTTCATTTCAGTTCTGTAAGTTTTGGCTTTGTGTATTTTGAGGTTTTATTATCAGGCATATATATATTTAGGATTATTATATTGTCTCGATGAAATAACACCTTGATCATGGTGACATGTCTCTCTTTATCCTTGATAATATTCCTTGCTCCAAAATCTACATTGTTGGATATTAATATAGCCACTCTAGCTTTATTTTGATTCATTTTTGCGTGGTATTTTTCTGTCCTTTGACATTCCAATTGTTTGTGTCTTTATATGGAGATTTCTTATAGACACTATAGACTGGGGATTTGGGGGTGTTTTTGTTTTTTCACATATAAAATCTGATAAACTCTGGATTTTAATGAGGGTTTAGATGGGTTTAAATCTATCATCTTGCTGTTTCTTTTCTATTTGCTCTGTCCATTGTTCCTTTTTTCTTCTTCCCTGTCTTTTTTGGATGGAGCTTTTCAAAAAAATTCCATTTAATCTCCAATATAGGCTTGTTAGCTATACCTCTTTATTTTTCTAGGGGCTCCTTTAGAGCAAATGTCAGCAAAAATTTTCTGTAAAGTGCCAGATAGTAACTATTTTAGGATTTGCAGGCCATAGAGTCTCTGTCACAACTATTCAATTTTGACATCTTAACACCAAATAGGTATAGACATGAGTGAGGGTGACTGTCTTTCAATAAAATTTTACCTACCAAAGCAGACAGCAAAATACTTTTTGCTCCTTTGTCAATGTAGGAGGAAAAAACCAGTAAACCAGACTTGGTCTATGGGCTGAAGTTTGCCAACCTGTGCTCCAGGATTTACAATATATATCTTTAACTTATCACAGTCTACCTTCAAATAATATTTTATCACTTCACCTACTGTATAAGCACTTTGCAATAGTACATGGCTCTTTTTCCTTGTTCCTGTCCTGTGTGCTACTGTTGTCAAATATTTTAATTTTATAGAAGCTATAAAGTTCACAATACACTGTTATTGTCTTTGCTTTAAATAGTCAATTTTAAAGAGATTTTAAAATGAGAAAAATTTTAATATGTACCCATGCATTTACTCTTTCTGGCATTCATCATTTTTTGTGTGTGTGTGTAGATCCGTATTTCTATCTGGTATCCTTTTCCTTCAGTGTGAAAAAATTCCTTTAATATTTGTTGAGGTGCAGGTCTACTGGTGATGAATTCTCAGTTTTCATTTGTCTGAAAAAGTTTCTTTTACTCCAATTTTGAAACATATCTTCACTGCATAAGAATTCTAGGTTCCCTAGAACTTCAAAGATGTCTGTCTAGTGTCTTCTGGCTTGTATACTTGCTCACAAGAAGTCTGTAATGTCTTTTTTCTCTGACTGCTTTTAAGAGTTTCTGTTTCTCTTCAGTTTTGAGCAATATAATTATGATTATAACTTTCTTTGTGTTTATTTTGCTTGGGCTTTGTTGAGCTTCTTGGACTTGTGAGTTCATACTTTTCATCACATTTAGAAAATTTGGAATCAATATTTTTTATGTCTCCCCTCTATCTCCTCTCTTCTAGGGCCCCAAATATATGTATGCTAGACCACTTGATATTGCCCTACAGATCATCATCATTATTCTTTATATTATTGCTATGTCTTCAAGTTCCTTAATTTTTTCTTCTATTGTGTCAAATCTGCTCTTAAGCCAATCCAGAAAACTTTTCATTTCAGATGTATTTTCCAGCTCTTGAAGTCCCATTTGATTTTTTTTATATTGTCCTATCTTTCATCATTGTAGTCATGCACTCCTGTAAGTCCATAAACATATTTATAATAGCTGTTTTTAAAGTTCTGTAAAATAATTCTCTACTAATTCCATCGTCTCTATCATTTCTAGGTCTGTTTCTATTGATGGAATTTCCTCCCGGTTATGGGTCACATTTCTTCGTATGTCTAGAGATATTCAAATGGATGCTGGACACATTGTTAAATGTCTAGATTTTGTTTTCTTCCTTTAAAGAGTATGGAGTTTTATCAGGCAGTTAAGTTACTTTTGTATCAGTTTGCTCCTTTTTAGGCCCTTTTTCAAACATTGTTAGTAACGATTTCAGGTAGTCCTGTCTCTAGAGTAGGGGTTGGCAAAAATATTTGTAAAGGGACAGGCACAAAATATTTTAGGCTTTGTGGACCTAAACTACTCAACTCCACAAATAAATATGTAACTCTTTTACAATAAAACAGTATTTACAAAAATTGGTAGCAAGCTGGATTTGGCCTGCTAGCCATAGTTTGCCAACTCCTGCCCTAGAGTTAGTTTGTCCCTAATAATGGCCCTTCTGACAATCAACGGTGTTCAATGACATCTTTCCATTCTGGTTTGTGTTCCATAATAGTGTTCTTTGCCTGGCCTCATGGAATCACACCCCATGAAACTGTGGCTTAGTCTTCAGCCAAAGCTCGTGAGGACGCCCAAGACATATTTATAGAGTTTTTTCTCTGACTAGCTCTCTCCTCTCCCACGCTCTGCCTCTCAAATTTCAGCCACCTCAGCCTCCCTGAACTCTTGTTTCTGTCTCAATGAGACCACCACACTCTGTTTGATTCCCTGTCTTTCTGCCATACTATAGTCTGAAAAATGTCTCCAGATAGAAAGCCAAGGTGAATGTAGGGTATGGACAAAAGAAATGGAGCTAAGCAGCTCCATCCTCTAGCTGAACAGAAAGTCCAGGGTCAGGAGAGGCATAGCAAGATTATTTCAGAACCAAGAGACCTGGAAGGCTCCTGCTAGCCATTCCTTGTTAGATAGAGTTCACCAAATACAGGAAGGTGTGGTACATATCTACCAGCTGTTCATTTTAACTGTACTACCTCTGCAGTGATACCTTAGGTGCCGATGTACTATGCTGGTTTCTGCAAAAGCTAATTTTTTTTCCCCTGAGTATAATTATCCTGCAGGGCCACCATTTCCCATTTTAACTTCCTAGGTTTGAAATGACAAGCTCAAAATAGATCCCATTCTACCAATACCCAGCTGTATTAGTCTCCCATGAAAAGCCAAAGGAGTCATGATAAAAGAATAATCCAAAAGAAAAATTACCCTACTCAACTCTAAAAGGCAGCTCAATAAAGTCATGGAGATGAAAACAGAGAGACCATTTAACAATCCCTCTATTTTGGACCAAATGTAATTTTAGAAGCAACCCATTTTATAGCTGGGTAACTAAGACTCAGCAATGGGATATACCTTACTGTCCTGTGTGGGTATTTGGTCCAGAGAAACGGCATTCCCCTGACACTGATTCATTTTTCTCTTGCTAGCAACATTTCTAGGTGTGGAAGGACCAGAATAACACAGGCCCCTGTTTTTCATTTGAACATTCTCCTTTCACTTAAACTGTTGGTACTTCTTCCTGTGACAGGATTTCGGGAAAACGCCTGCTTCTCTGCATTTTCTGGCTTATTTCATTTCATGCCAGATATCTGACATTATTCAGACACTTGTTTTGTTATTTAAAATGGGATAGTAGCATGCCAAAGTATTTTCCCACAAGTCAGCAGAAAGAATTAATAGCTTTGCTCAAGGGATGTTAAATAGCAGAGTACCTCACTGCTATAAGAATTTATTACCTTTTTTTTTTTTAACTTAACAGGGTGCTAGATATAAGAGGTCTACACATGTGACTCACATGGCCAGCAGGGCTGGCCTATTTGTGGAAACCAGAGGCCTTGGAGGATGAACCCTCTCACATTCAGAGCTTAGACTTGCTTCTTCTAGAACACGCAACTGAAAGGGGGGAGGGTAATAATCCTGAGAGAATTTCAAACCAGTTCTGCCCAGAGATGGACAGCAGCGTCACCATTCTTCAAAGAACTCTGACAGTTTCTGGCTGCAATCACTGGCATAGAAATCATATTCCCCCACAAGACACTGTTTTTCTGTTACTCCCCACCTCCTATTTCCCAAACAAACATTTCCCCCAAAATAAAAGAGACTTACCCTACTATTACTATAACAAAATCCAGTAAATTCCATCCATTCCTAACATAAGCATTAGGGTGCAGCAATAATCCATACGCTATAATCTTCAAAAATGTCTCGATTGTAAAAATAATCAGGAAGGCATATTCTACTTTTTCCTGTGAAGAAAAACAAAGAGACAAAGAAAAAGGGTGGGAGGGGAAGAAGAAAAGATAAAGAAACAGGGATTAGAATCAACATCTCATATCCAAGCATTTTTCTCCAAGCAAAGTTTTATTATGAGAAATGAGACAATTAACACTGCACCTGGGCCAGGAAGGCGTTTTAGTTCTAACACTGAATTGCTCATAAGCAACTAAGTGTAAAACATTTCTCATTCTGGACTGCATGACTGCATTTTGCCACCTGCCCTGATGCATGTGCAATGAGTCTGCCTAGGACATAACGGGCATGTTTGTTATTTGCACACATTTGCAAAACGCAGCATGTTTTCCTCCTGAGATTGCCAAATCAGGCACAGAAAAGCACGAGTGTGCAATAAAGCTTCCAAACGGCGGCTTTGAACAGAATGTCCTCTGGAAGAAAAGAAGATGTGTCTGCTTTGACCCTCTCTTGCTCTTGGGTTTACATGTGACTTCTAAGTCAGGGTCTGCTTGTCACTGGAGCAGCAAGGTGACCTTGGCAAGGCCCTCCTTTCCTCTGGACTTAAGTTTTCTCATGCACACAGTAAGGGGGGCGGGGAGATGAATTCAGGATGGTAAACCCATTGCCTGCCAATTGGCATGCCACATCTCCTGGATGACACTGCTGAGTGGCCACCATACGCGTTTCCAGGGAGCCTGGGCTCAGCCTCCAAACCTTCTCTTCTCCCAGCCCCAGCAGTCATTCCATCTGATTGCCACTGACCTCTAAGACTTCGCCCTTAGGCTAGGTGACTTTTAGAACCTTTCCAGTTGCAACTCACGCAACTCCACGTGTGTAGAAAACACATCCATCAGCATTTAACATTTTTGACTCTTTTCTCTATTGTTTTTATTCTTTCCTCTTTTACAAAGGTTTTCTTTATACAGCTTGTTTTAATAGAAATATGGACCAACTGGGATGTGTGTGATTAGTTTTCCAAGAGGCATTCCCTGGCAAGAAGCTACTTAAATAATAACTAAATTAAAAATCATCAGTAATTAAACTCTTCCATAGAGGCCATAACATCCCCTACTAACATTAATTGTACTCTGTGGGACCTGAGGAAAGTTACCAATATTAGGAAAATGGAAATCAAAGAATTCACTTATTAAGATGCCTCGTGCAAGAGGTCAAATAAATGTGGCCCAGGAAACACTTAGTGAGCATCTCTTCTGCGTGACAGGCCCTATACTAGGAGCCAGGATTAGAAAACTGTCTCCACTGTGGTCCCTAGCCTCAAAAGATTTAGTATCGTAGGGGAGGGTATGGGTTTCTAACATGTACACAGAGAAAGTCCCAAGAGAGGTCAGTGACAAACAGCAAGTCTGCTTCTTTGGCCCTCTGATAACACCAGAAGGTTAGTCCACTTCTCCCCTGCAAGGACTTTGCTTTGTTATATGTGACTGCTAGTTTGCCTAAGCCGCCCTGGGCTCAAGCCTTCTGCCCCCCGCGTGCTACCCCTCCATTGTTGGCCAGTTCCAGACCCCTGCTGAATTTGCACATGTCTGATCATGGCATCCTCCCTTTTACCACCAGGGGAGCCACACAACCACTGCTGTACCTCAGCCTTCACCCCCATTCTCAGCTCCTCAATAGTCATGTCAGAAAGCCCGTTTATCAGTTGTTCCTTCCCAGGTCCCTGTCACTTTTAACCTGCCCTCCAGAAGCACTCTTTGATCTCAGTACACCATCACAGCAGTCCAATAAATTCTTTTGTGGTGTGAATTAGCCGGAGTCGGTGTGTTTTCAATTTTAAAAGCCTGCTTGATATGCACCTCTATGTTCATTGCAGCCTTATTTACAATAGAAGCAACCTAGACGTCCATCAATAGATGAATGGATAAAGTAGAGGTGGGACATATATACAATGGAATATTACTCAGCCACAAAAAAAGAATAAAATCTTGCCATTTGCAACAACATCGATGGACCTAGAGGGTATTATGCTAAATGAAATAAATCAGGCAGAGAAAGACAAATACCATATGGTTTCACTTATATGTGGAATCTAAACAACAACCAAAAAGAATAAAACAAAACAAAAATAGATTCATAGAAACCGAGAACAAACTGATGGTTGCCAGAGGAGAGAGGGATAGAGGGACGGGCAGACAAGGTGAGGAGGAATAAGAGGTACAAACTTTCAGGTATAAAACAAATAAGCCATGGGATGTAATGTACAGCACAGGGAATATAGTCAGTAATAACTTTGCACAGTGACAGTGATAGTTGCTAGATTTATGGTGATCACACTGTCAGGTATATACGCATAAATGCCAAATCACAATGCTGCACACCTGGAACTAATATAATATCGTATGGCCAATTATACTTTAATAATAAAAAACAAATTACGCCTAGCTCCTTCCCAACCTCCATACCCAAGCTTCCTCCAGACCTCACAACAAAAACCTGCTTTCCTGGGGCCAGCCCATCCCATGCACCCTAGCCCCGCTGCCAGGCTGCAGGGACCGTCCTCAACCACGATCTCACCCTCTCCCCCACAGCCGAGCACTCCAGGCTGGGGTGAGCAAGCTTGTAAAACGCTCCCAGGGCAGCAGTGTGCAGGACGCCTTCTGCCACACACAGACCTCCAACGACTCTGCTTACTCTCCCTGTAACCTCACACAGGCAAGGGCTCCTCTTCCCGTTCACTGCCATGGCCCCGAGTGGGGTGCTCCCAGGGGAGGTGCTGGCACACACTGTGTGTGATCTGAGGAACAGGCACCGACTCTGCTACTGGGTAGGGAGGAGAGATGGAGGAGGGCGGGCTTCCAGGAGGCAGTGACGTTAACTTTGAGAGCTAAAAGGTAGAGCAATTCTGTCGCTTTAAGCAGAACAAACATCCCTGAAAATGCCAATCCACTGTACCGAAATTAGACCCTTACCACCAAATGTAGATCGTCAATACGTTTTGGAGACTTAGAGTTCTAAGGGAACAAGATAAGCTGAAAACAGCATGCTGGTTTTATAATTCCGCTTTCCATTTAATCCTTTCTGCTTTATTTACTAGGCCAGATAAGGGGGGGAAAGGCTTTTGCTGCCATCAATATTCATAGCAGTTACATCCCTACGTCAACACAGCGCTTATACTTTAGAGCAGAAAAACAAGGCAAGGAACAGAGAGTACACCTACCAAACACAGCTTGTTTTTCCTCTTGGCTTTTATTTATAATACCAGGGCCATTAGTATTAACTGAATTGTTTAGGATTCTTTTATCCCCTTCTCTTGTCCTCCTTTCTCTCCTTTTTAAAGAATTTGGCTTCTCTTTCCAAAGTCCTTAGTGCATTACTTGATGGAATTGATTATAAGAAATGCAACCTTGCTTTAATGGGACTCTTTATTACAGAGGCTCTACCACAATGCCAGCTGAACAATCACCACATGGAGAGCATGACAGACCAGTTTGCCTAGAAGCCAGTGTCACCCTGGTCCCCAATCCTGCTGTTAAAAAGGACTTCTTCTATAAAACAAATATACCTCCACATTAAGCAAATGTAGTGTAAAAAAAAAAAAAAAAACTTGCAAAACAATAATGACGGGAAGGGGAGGTAATTACTTACTTCACAAAAGAATTGGTCCGTTGAGAAACAGAATGTTGAGTTAGTAATTTGAAAAGGAAGCCATCAAGAAAGTTAGGTTCCTAACTGGGTGAGGTGGGAACGGCCACCCAGGTGAAGGAGCCTGGGAGTTGTCAAACAGAGAAGATCCAGAGTTTGTGGCCAGGATGGAGGAGAGCATAGAGGAAGACACAATGGCAAGGATGAAGGAATGGGATAGCTGAAAAGAAGCAAGCAAGAACTCTCCAGAGCTGGACAGGAAGTGAGGTGTCCCCTGGGCAGGGGCTGCCCCTTAGAGCCCTACTCCAGACTAAACAAAAGGAGTGAATGATTCCTGTACCCCAATATCCCTGCATTTACCAGGCAGCGTCACATGCTTGTGCCCTCACCGAGCCACCAGCAGGGATTCCCCTCACTGAGGGGTCCTGGGTGGGCAGGGCTGGTGGCTGGGTGAAGAAACCACTAATTATATGGATGCAAGTCCCCCATGATACTTCAAGCCACCAGAGAAATACAGCCTCAACATCTAATTCTGAAATCTGATTTATCTTTTCTAAGCAGTGAAGTTTCACCAAACAGGAGAGGCTCTAAACCAGCAGTCTCTAAACCAGTTAACTCAGCACAGAACCTTTAGAAAGAAACAGAAACTGCAACTAGCAGGAGTGGGAGACGTTTGATCCTTGTACTTGACTGTCAGCTCTCCTATTCTCAGGGATACTTTCACTAGCGCTGTGGGACTAACAGCCAGGCAGCCACCCCTGAGCAGCTGGGTCCTCCTCAGAAACCCTGATCCCTCACAAAGCTCCCACCTTGCTCTCAAAAGGTCACCAAAGACTTGATGAGCCAAGTATGATTCACCTCTATGCTTTGCTCATCCACAAACACGGCCCAAGTCTTTTCACTGTCCTGGCTTACAACCTGGCAGTAGCTGCTCCCTCCCATACACACACACCCATCCCTTCTGTGCCCTGCAGACCCAGCCTCCCCATTGGCAGGGATCAGCTCGTACTGGCTGTAACCCCAGCATCTAGCACCATATTGGACCTACATAAAGCACTCCTAGGTGCTAATAGGAAGTAGAAAAGAAGAAAGAGGAAGGAATAAAGCAATAAAGCTAGACTTAAAGGGGAGCTATAGAAACATGAGATTTTGTGATCTTACCATATGTATCAAAAAGCAAAACAACTAGGGAGGAATCTAAGTTACCATAAACGCTTCCTAGAACAAGCCTGGAATAAATGGCCAGACTGCTAAGAGCTGACTTCCACTTCTCACCTGACCCTCCCTTTCAAAGCCACCCTGAGCCCCCGTGGTAAGGTCCTCACCCCTCCACCCTTCTCTAGCTTCCTCTTCCAACTTCCTTACTTCTCTCCCACGAGAGCCTCCACTCCAAGCCATGGGTCATCACGCTCCTTCTCCCACATGCCAAATGCTTTCCCTCCTCCATGCCTTCAGCCCACACTGCTTCACCCACATAGTGTGCCTGCACCCCCAGATGGAAACTCCCCTCTTCAAAGTGAGAAAACAAACCCAGCACAGCTCAGTGGAAGGAACACCAGGCTTGGAGCCGTACATGATACCTGTTTTCTGCTGGCCCTGACTCAGACGCTGCTGATTCAGGCCCTCATCCTGTTGTTCCCTCTTTCTAGAATGGTTTTCCCCATCCCTCTTGCTCATCAAGCTAAGTTCTACTTTTCCTTCAAGGCTCAGCTTAAATGACACTTTCTCAGTGAAACCTTTGCTGACCTCCCAGACAAAATTAGGGCCTGCTGCTAGATGTTGTCCAAACTCATTATATTTCTTCTTAGCCTTTTTTGCAATGGAAGTTTAAATTGTTTTTTAAATCCTCTCTTTAATATTTGTCTCCCCAATAAATGATAATTTCTCTAAGATCAGAGACCATTTCTATTTCATGCACCATTGTATTCCCAAGGCCTGTCACAAAAATATTCAATATTTATAAATGAATAAATAAATGGGCAAAATGAGAGGTTCTGACCGCACATTATTCAATGTCCCTTCCTGCTAAGAAGTTCCATAACTGTTTTAGTCTGCTCAGGTTGCCATAACAAAATACCATAGATTGGGTGGCTTAAACAACACAGATTTATTTTTCACAGTTTTGGAGGCTGGGAAGTTCAAGATCAAGGTGCTGGCTGATTTGGTGTCTGGTGAGAGCTCTCCCTGGCTTGCAGAGGGCTGACTTCTCGTTATGTCCTCCTCTGGCCTTTCCCTGGTACATGTATGTGTAGAGAGATCTCTCTTCCTCTTCTTGTCAGGGCACTAATCTCGTCATGCGGGCCCCACCCTAATTACCTCCTCAAGTCCTGATTTCTAAATGCTATCATTTTGGGGGTGGGGCTTCAACATGTAAATTTTGGGGGGACGCAAACATTCAGTCCACAGCAATAATACAAGGGCCCCTTGGCTTTGCCCTGTCCCAGGAAGCCATCCCTGACTAAACGTCAGGGGAAAGGCTCTCAGCATAGCCATCACGCTGCCTAACTACAGACGCCCTGCTCAAGATGGGGGTAGGGGACAGTCATATCCAGTCAGAGTGAGGAGCGCACCCACGCCCACGGGCAAATGAGTCAAGGGTTAGGAGCACACCAGAGCAGTGGGAGCACTCGAGTGGGGGCAGGCAGGATGGCACAGGGCAGCTCGAGGGAATCCATGAAGGGCCTCGTGTGCCAGGCCATGGGGCTTGGCCTCCAGGTCTCATCTGTAAAGTGAGCAGACTGAATCAGATGAGTGCTTCCAGCTGTAAAACTATAATTCTCTGTGTCCTGATAAGCCAAGTCCAGACACAGGCTTCAGAGGGAGGGTCTGTGAGGCCAGAGACCCCCAGAAAGACAGCCAACCAAGAGCAGCAGCTGTTTTGTGAAGTGGCTGGGTCACCTGAGGTTGCCAGCATATTCAGGCCAGGCTTGCTGAGAGCCTCCCACCTTTCAGGAGGTGAGGCCCAGAGCTACTATTACAGGGCTTCTATCTCTAGTAAAACTCTGGTGGGTGAACCACAGGAGGCTGGCCAGCAGGTGGGCCTTGGCTCAGAGCTGCTTAGAGGTAAGCAGAGGTCGTTTTTCTCTCTGCAGGTACTAATAAAGTATGTACTTAGCGGGCCTCCAATGGGTAGTTTAACGCCATATTTACAAGAAGAAACTGGCTAGAATAGTCAGTTTGCCTTTGTTTTTGTTCACCTTTGATTTAAAAGTACAAATTTTAGATGACACTTGTGTCCCAAGTCCAGTTCTAGTCTGTACAGCTGGGTCACCCTTGTTGTCATTTACCTCTTGTGCTTCTCAGTTTCATCATCTATAAAACAAGGACAATCACCCTACCCACCCAGGTTACAGTGAAATCAGATTAAGTGAAAGGTGGGGAAGAGCTCTGCCAACTGTCAAACACTTTACAATCAAAGGCTGCCCGGAACTGGAAGAGAAGCAACAGCTTTCCCAGTCCCAGGGAAGGGAGCCAGGATCTGCAAACTCTCTGAAGAGGTTTCTCCCGAGACTCCACAACAATCCAGTGACGCCATGACCACCCAGGTGTGGGGGCCACTGTGCAGGATGCTGTCCACAAATGTACCCAGAGATGACAAATGCAAGAGGCCAGGAGGGTAGCCTGGCTGACCACTCTACAGAGACCGGCTTCAGAGACATCTGGTCTGTGGAAAGAGGGTGGCATCATGTCTAGGGCAGAGGAGGCTGACAGGGCACTCTCTCTGGATGTGGCCTCCTAACTCACCCACAGAGCAGAGGCAGCTGCTGCTTTGTTGCTGAGGCTAAAACAGGCAGCTCGGAGAGAGGGTGGCTAATTATGGTTGGTGCCCCCCAGCAAAACTCCCAGGATAACAGCACCCCAAGTTTCCTCCACAAATTGTTTCCTTTCTATCTCAGTCCACAGCTACAGGCACCAGCATACGGCCCAAGCTACTGGTTCTAGGACAGGTATGCGACCCAGTGTATGCCAACCAGGTCCAATTAGAGCTAATACTAGGATTTTCACCTCAGCCAGCTGGGCAAGACGTTCTGTCACTAGCTGGACTCAGCTCTGAGATGAAGAGCCAACACCAAGGGAAGCCAAGCCAAGAAATGGGGAGAGTGTGTCGTACAGAAAGAGAAATTCAGACAGAGGTAAGTCTCTGGCTCTAATGCCTTTGTGTGAACACCTGGATCAAACTAAACCTGAAGGCAAAATTTCCCCCCTGCCCACTACCTTGGGCTGTTCCATTACAACATCCAACGAACTGAGCCAGTTTGGGTTGGGTTTTTGGTCAATTGCAAACAAGAGAATCCTAAGTAAATCATGGAGCCTACAGGCTCACTCTGCTTCTCTGACAGTTGAAGCATCTAAGAGAATCTTCAGCAGCTCCTCATTTCTCAAGAGATTCAACTCCTTTGATGATTCAGTTTGACCCACGAGCTGAGGCTTGGGGGTAGTTCTCTATGCATAGTACCCATGAGCCGGGCAAGTCGTCACCTCTGGGAATTCATCTAGACCCAGCTTTCCAAATTGTCTCTTTTAATTGCATCCATTCTCTGTTGCTGTCTTCAATTCCAACTGGATTCCTGAACTCTAAACATTCCTGTAAATTTGATGCCTCAAACTTGCCTATCTTCCCATTCCACCCATCCTCAGACATGGGACTCTGAGTTCCCTTGGTACCATGTTACCCTAACTGGAAAATAAGCCCCAGCATGATTTTTCAGGATGACATCCCCTGAACATAAGCCCTAATGTGTCTTTCGGAGGAAACCTTAATATAAGATGGGAAACACGGTTGTAGGTACATTCTGCAGTTGGCAGCCATGCACTTCCTCACCCAGCTTCAATGCTAAGGCACTGCCCACCTCCCCCCCACCTTGCCTGGCAGTTCAGGCACCCTACTTTAATTCCCTAACGCTTACTGGGCATTTATTCCATACCAGGTGTAATCCTGAGCACTGGAGATTCAAAGATGGTTGAGACACTGTCCATGTCCGGAAGACATCAGATGCATACATACATCAGATGTTTCAAGGCACAGCAGACAACAATCAAAGCTAAAGAAGAGTTCTGGGGATCTCCAGTGGGGAGATGGGGGATAGAGCAACGAACTGTGTCTGGAGCACTTGTTAAAACTTCCTAAAAAGCACAGGACTTTAACACATCTAAAGTCTTCCATCTGGCATCCCCAAGGACCTCTACAATCTGTGTTCTACCTACCAGCAACCCCACCAGGTACAGGCCCCCACCCTATCGTGTTTCCCCGAAAATAAGACCGAGCTGGACAATCAGCTCTAAAGCATCTTTTGAAGCAAAAATTAATATAAGACCCTTATATTACTATAAGACTGGGTCTTATATAATATGTATATATATGTATATGTATATAATATACATATTGTATATGTATATGTATATAATATACATATTATATACGTAAGATATATATCTTATATCTTATGTGTTATACATATTATATACCTTATATAATATATATGATATTACATATAACATATATGTAACATATATATTATATTATATTATATCATACCATACCTTGTCTTACAGTAAAATAAGACTGGGTTTTATATTAATTTTTGCTCCAAAAGACACATTAGAGCTGACTGTCTGGCTCGGTGTTATTTTCGGGGAAACATGGTACCTGATTCCCTTTCTTCTCCACGCCTCCTTCTGTTTCAGTCCATCAGTTCCCACAACGTCCTGCAAACATGTCATACTCACTGGAACCCCTGGTCCACGACTGAAAGTGTTCCCCTTGTTTATCTAAAGCCTCTTCACGCTTCCAGGGAAGACTAGGGACTCTTATTTCCCGAGACTATTCTGCCCCCTCTTTTGCAAGCCTGACGTACTTATCAGCAAAGACAAATGACTGCCACGTGCCTGCTGCCTCTGCTCCCTAGGCACCCCTGCAGCCGACATCACCTGCCAGTCATCAGCGGGCACTCCTTCCACTGCCCCCTAATGCAGCTACACGAGGTGCCCAGTCAGGCATCACCATGGACCAGAGTGGGCACGTGAGTCAAAACAATTTGCTGCCCCAAAGTTAAAAGTTGCACCACATGTATGGCATGAAGGTCAATGATAACAACAAACACTTGAGCACCAACTAAGTACAAGGCCAGGAAAGACATCAGAGAAAGGCAAGGTACTGGCCTGTTTCCAGGAGCTCCTGGTCTAGTTGGGAAGGTAAACCTACTGGATGTGCTGGCGTGTATTATTTGTCGATTGTCACTTTCTTAAGGGCAAGAACCATTCCATCTACCTCTGAAGAATCCTCCCACTGTACCAAGCAGAGCACTGTACCAAGCAGAGCACTTAGCCTCAATAAATACCAAGATGGCATCATCTACAAAAAAGGAAAAACAGAGCCACAATTCCAAGGCTGCATTTCTAAGTACTGGGCTGAGACTTTCTGTCACCATCAGGGAACCCTAACAGCACTTCTAAAACACAGGCCAGAGTCCCATTCACTCTCCCCAGTTGGAATTACAGAGTTATGCTTTCTTTCTAAACCGTGTCTGATAGCTCAGGTCAAGATAGATGGCAGTGGGAGTATGTGCCCTGCGTGGGACTCATCAAAGCAGCTCACTGCCTCCCTGCGATCTGTGGGGCCTGGCTCCTGTGACAACTAACAAACATCCATTGTTTTAGAAAAAAAGTCTTTTCTTAGCATTGGTTAGTTCACATGATATGAGCCAAATGCTCCGACACATCTACCTCCTGGCTGAAAAGTGAGGCATGAGCAAACATTTCAAAATGGCAGGAACTGAGTAAGTTTAAAACTAAACATTTCATTTTGACAAGAAAGCAGTCATCCCTCTTCTCCAGTAACAGAGCTAAAGAAAAGCCTTTCCAATCTGCGTGTGGTTAAATTCCCTGATATGAGAATTATAAACACAATCTCCTCTCATCCCCCAATAAACACACCACTTGCACCACTTGGACACAGCACTTGGGTGAAAGAAACACTTTCCAATCTCTTAGCTGATGCTACAAGTGACACAGTAAGACAGGTAGAGAAGGGAGCATCATTTACATTCACATATGAGGGTCCCAGACACGAAGTTACTTCTGGCCACAGTCAACAGGAACAGCAACAGCAATCATACCCTCTGGTTTGAAGTCACCTGTCCACACCCACCTGATGGAGAACCACACTTCCAGTCGGGTCCCACGCCCACCACACTCATCTCAGCCTGGGGTCACCTAGGCAACTTCCACTGAGCAACCTGAGATGCACCTTGGAGGTCACACCTGCTAACTGTGCAAGTGTTGGTACCTCGTGGGTGGAGCTGCTCCCATTTAAGAACGACTGCAGTCACGTGTTCAGAAGCACTTTCACCGCCTACGGGGGAGGCAAAGAGCCTGAGGTCAGGCTCTGGACTTTTCTACCAATTATTCACTTTGTGGACTGAGGCAAGTGAATTTAGCCCTCCTCAACCGCAGCTTCTTCATCATAAAATGAGGGTAAGAAAGGCAGGAAATGCCCAGATTTGTTGTTGAGTGTAATGAGGCAACACCGGTAAAACACGTCAGCCAGGGTCTGCGTAGAGCATGCTCCCATGGACGGTGGCTCATTTTATTGTTGTGTCTTCCTAACATGCCCTGCACTGGCTGCCATCCACAAACAGCACAGAGCCTGTACAGAGCAAGTACTAACTGCTCAGTAAGTTAGCACTGGGACCATGGCTGACTCACTGCGCCCCCTGCAGGTCTACAACCCCACAGGGTAGACATGTCCCTCAGCTGGGCCTGCACTGGCTGCACTTTGAGGCAGAGAGGTGCCTCATCTAAACCTGCTCCTACACCTCCCTGGACTGTCCAGCAAAGTCTGTCTGAGATGAACCAGGGCCCAGCTCCCAGACCCCAATTACCCCCCTCTTCACTGTGAAAACAAAAAAAGGGACATCTGTGGGCCAGCGGGAACAGGCACATTCAGCTCACCAGTCGTTACACCATGAAAACCACTTTGGGGACGGACAACCCTAATTCATAGTCACTTATTTCTGGTGAATGGGCTGAGATCATAGAAACATAGGTCATTTATTCCTAAACAAATTTATGAATCAGAGTTTTAAAATAAAGTATAAAGTCCATAATGAGGGTAAAGTGAAGATTATTAACTTCACGTCTATAATTCACCATTGCTTTAGTACTAGCAAGTAAAATTAAGTTAGCTTGAAAACCAGGCACCACCCGATCGTGGCCCTGAAGTGGAAATCAATACACAAGTCAATGACTGAGCAGAAGTGAGTCTCTGCAAACTCACTCTGAGCTGGGAGCGTCATTTGCATTGATTTGGTCCTGCCAGTTAAACCTTCCCTTCCTCTGTTACCACCCACCAGCCCAGCAATTCCATTCCCTGGAAAACTGGTGGCTTCAGAAGCTGTAACAGAGGATTCTATTTGGTCAGGTGGCATGGGCTAGTGAACAATCTCTACTGGTCTTTTGAAGTGAATTTTTATTTAATACCTACTTTGTGCCATAAAAGAACTCTAGGCAGCAAGAATATAAAAAAATGAAGTAGCTGAGAAAGGGATTGCTATATGGCTGTTACAAAGGTGGCAGATCTATGTTAAGAACAGGGAAGGATGTCCCTGATACCCGACTAAAGGTATGAATAATATGAAAAAATGAATACTACGACTTCCATGATGTCTGAAAAGATCTCTTACTAAGCTGGTCTGCTTCACAGACACCCAAAAGTGAGGAGGCTTGTCTCTGAGAGCAAGGTGAAGGGAGACTTTCTATCGCTACTTTTAGGTATCTCTTGCTTTTATCACAGAGCATCTTTTATTAAAATCAGCTAAAACTTGAAATATTTAGCACAAAAGAATAAGGTGAGAAAACAACAAATTAATTAACAAGGAAAAGAAAGATAAAATGTAACAGGAATAAGACCATTACAAAGATGTATACTGTTAAGACATATTTTTATTAACATGTCTCTAAGATTTCTAATAGCTAATGTGAAAGAAGGAAATCAGATCAGTGACACAAGTGACCTTATCTTTGGAATAAAATTATTTCTCAGCCCAGAAAAATATTTCTCCAGAGTATTTGCATAGAGAGTAGAATCAGCTGACAATATGAATTGAGCACCAATTATAGGAAGTAGAATAGTATTTGCCTGTCTTCACGGAATTTATACTGTAATGGAAGAGAGGGGACTTTTAAAATGGAATACACATGAAATTGTGTAGTTTACATCCAGAAATTTTTGAAACAATGAAATACAACAGAAAATATCAGAATGCATAGAAAACATCAGAATTCAGTAAAAGTATTTTTTCATCAAACTCATGTTTCAGAGGAAACATATATATGTTTGGGAGTTACAATGTAAAATGTAACTGCTGGCCAAGGTGAAAAAAGAAAATTGAAACACACAGCTCTAAGAATCAATCATCTGGACACCACTGTGATAAATATCCACTCTCTTCTCTCACGCTTGCTCACACACAAACTGTCCCCTCCTTCCCCTCCACACACACACACACACACACACACACACACACACACACACACAGAACACCTAAAGTTAAGAGGTATTTAAAGAACCCCTAACTGCGTGCATAGCTGAATACCCAAAACACAAACCTAACAGCCAGAAAGAGCCAACCCAGGAAGTGACCGGGATGTAGGTTCATTTCCTGCTGTTGGTTTCTAGAGGAAGAACTGGATCTCCAGGAAAGGAAACGGCGACTCAAGCCAGCGTTGGGCAGTGAGTTCCATGCCCATCCTAGGAGATCAAGTAGGGCCATCTTGGGTGTCAGCTCTCTCTAGCGTCATCAGGACAGGGAGGAGAGGAAAATGGGGGAGACCAAGATGGGAGTTTTATGGGTAGGAAGAAGAAGTATGCTTGCCGTGGGCCACTGAAGGCAGAAGGGAGGATGGGGTGGGGCAAAGCACCAAACTGAAGGCTTTGCATCTCAGAGCCAGAGTGCCCACGCGGAAGGCCCTCGCTGCTGACACCCGGCAGCACCACCCCCTAACAGATGGAGAAACTGAAATCCAGAGAGGGGAAGGGCAGCATGGTTACTCCGAGCACCCGGAGGCAGGCACAGCATCGCACCCCTGGGAGCCGGACCTGAAAAACACAGAAGGAGCCCAGCAGCCTTGATCTACCTCACAGCCTGCCCATTTTCCTGATCCATCTCGAGTCCACATGGGAAATGGCTCAAAATATTCCAGGACAGGAAGCAAAACGACATCCCTACCGGGCCAGCAGTTCAGAGAGAAGCAGGGCAGGAAGCATGGGGCATCCAAAGGCCCGGGCCAGAGATCCCCACTTGCACGCCAAGGAGGGGCCACAGAAACTGCGAGTGTCCTCTGGCCGGCAGGGGGCTGCTTGCAGCCAGGCACAAACACCTCTGAGCTGGCTGGGAACAGAGCTGTCAGAGTAAGGGACATCTAATTCACAAGGAGCCCTGACGGGGAGAAGCGGCTCCTCGTATCTAGCTGCGTTATGGGCGAGGTGGTCAGGAGGATAAAGGCTCTCAGTTGGCAGGCTTTACAGAGCCTGGGGCTGTCATTTTAAAGCATGTTTTTGTGTCTTCCTTCACGGAATCAGGTGGATTCTTCCCCCAGCTTTCTTCAGAGTGTGAAGCAATCTCCCAACACAAGCATCTTTAAGGAAGCACAGACTGTGGGGCATGAAGACCATGTCCAAATCCTGGTCCTGCCCTTGACCAGCTGTGGAGCCCTAGGGAAAGCAGTGAAATTCTCAAGTAGCTGTTTCCTCATCCTCTTAATGGGGACACCACCGCCAACCTCAGGGAATTAAGGATTCACAGTGATGGCGGGAAATGCCTCGCACATGGTTTGCACCCAATACAGTGGCTGCTGTCACCATGGTGGTTGTGTTGTGACTGTCACATGGAAGAGTTTCCCCAAGCTCTGGGATGGGAGTGACCTCTTACCAATCCCCAAGGGAGGGGTTCTGGAACATTGAGAAATCATCCTACTCTGCTTCCCTTCACGTTGCCACAATGCTGAAGCCCAAGGGGCCACACCCCTCTCCCAATCAACATTTCTATCCCATCACAAAAAATAGTATATTGAAAGCTCAGAGAAACACAGGAAAGATCATAAATAAATAAGCACCTTGAAATCACAGCCACTAAAGTCCTGCTTGGCTAGCTGGAAGCTCAAAACTTCATCCATCCTGTTAATTCTGGCACAGGCAGATGCCTTTTTAATGGTTTCATGATTGCTAAGATCAATCATCATTTTAATAATGATTAGTGTTGAAAAAGGCAACAGGCTTAATCATAACTGCCTCAATTCAAAATTCATTAACACCCTGTGACCAAATGAAATCATTACACTGGAGCTCTGTACTTCATAAATGTACCTCCTAAGAGAATTGGCAAGCTGCTTAATTTCTATGCTCTGTATTTTAAAACTGACTTTATATGTTAGTAAAGTTCATTTTCCATAGCCACTTCCTTAGGAATTCACTGTTCAGGCAAACTCTGAGGCATCTGAATACAAAGAACCCATGACAGATGAAACAGTTAAACAGTTGCTATTTTCCAAATATCCTGGTTCATTATTTATAAAGCATCCTAGTGAGTTAAGATAAAATGGAGCAAACAAATACAGGTTTTCCTTTAATTATAGTATTATGTTGGTGAATCAGACCTCAAATGTCTAGAAATTACTACTTCTACAACTTGTGATTCTCCTCAAATGCCAATCTTAAAAAAATCCAAATCCAGAACAGTTCAACTTAAACACCCAGTCTTGCATTTTTTTCAGCCCAGATATATGAGAATACAAAGGAGACAAAGATGTGAGACAAGACTCACCCTCACCATGGCCAATAAGAGATGAAGAGATGGAGAAGGATTCTGAAAACAAGCAATTCTGTCACTGCTGTAGGGCCTACACTCCACTAGTTTGCCACTGACCTTTAAACAACCACACATTCGTTAAGCCAGAATAAGGAACACTGAAATCTAGCTGGATGACTTCTGGCTACCAGTCCTAAGCTGGGTAACACAGTGAATTTGGAGTCAGTTTGGGTTCAAAGCTCCCTCTTGGTCCAGCTACGGAACCTTGCACACACACTTCACCCTTCTAACCTTGGTTTCCTAATCAGTGAAAGCATTGTTGAAGGAATAAATGAGATAATGCGCAATGTCTGCCACACAGACACAACGTATGCACATAATAAACGGTTGCTATTATGACACTGGGAATTGAGGGAAGAAGTTTAGGTCTTGACCTCTTTGCTGACACAGGAGAAGCTGCCTCAGTTATATCCTTTTAACCAACCTGTCAAAAGACCTGACATTCTTTGTTCCTTCCGGGTCAAAGATGCTTAATGCTCATGGCCTACTGTGTGCATGTGGCTCCTAGGTTCATTTCTGTAATATAAAGCTTCTCCGATTTTGTTCCCAACAGTTGAGTCATATGCTTGCCAAGAATTGGCTAAGTTTGTTCCCAAGTTTATGTCAGGTGGATGTGTTACTGTAACTATCTAACTTAATCGAATACTGCTTGAAATGATGCGACATGAGTGCAAAAAGAGTTGCTGCGTCCACAGAAACTGCGCTGCATCCTTTGGAAGTATCGGGTAAGGAATGTTGTTAAAGGTCTTGTTGTTGAATGGATATGGGCAAGATGACAGCAAGCGATAAAGGAAAAACCATAAACTTTTAGAATTGCTCTCAGCTGTTTTCTCAGGTATCTTTAAATAAAATACAACTGGAAAGTGTAGGTACATGATAGATGTAGTTTATGTAAGAAAGAAAATAGGTGCTCTGACCAGTAGATGCATAATGCCCCCCGCAAAAAGGCCTTTGGCCCTACTCCCCAAAAACTGGCAAATAAATGTCTAGTTACATATTCTAGGTCAAAATAAACTGCACGATATGTTTCTGTCATTGTAAATGAGTCTGCCTATAAGTGACTATTTAGAATAACAAACTTAGCAGGTCACTTATAAGGGGAGGTGCAGCACGAGGCCAGAAAGATTAACCAGGGCTCACTCTGTCCTCAGTTGCCATCTGGGTGTAGCACCTGACTATGCTCGCCATGAGTTTGTCTCTAGAAACTGCATAACAGAGTGCAAATGTATTGTCAGTCAGCAGTGAATGTGTATTTAAACAAATACCATATTGCTCGTATGACAACTTGTGGTGCACTGGGAGAGTACCAAGTACTCCTACCGATGTACTTGAACTTGATGTTAGCAAACTTTCCAAAGCTGAGTACTATGTCACCACCTCTGCCCTTATGGTGTGAGAGTAGGGGAAAATGTGCGTGCGTGTGTGTGTGTGTGTGTGTGTGTGTGTGTGTGTGAGTAGCAACAAGCAGCATTATGTTCTGGGGCGAGGAAAAAAAAAATGAGGGAGGCAATAAGCATTTGAGCAAGAAAGCCCTTCACCTGGGAAAGGAGAATGGCAGCCACTGGTGGAAATTCACAACTGGTTCCCCAGAAAATCAACCAGGGCCCTACTGCTAACTCCTGACCTAAACCAGGATGTCCTTTAAATTGTCAAGAATTCTTTCATTCTGTATTTTATCCTGGTTGACATATAGTTGCTGAGCATCTGCTGTGTGTGCGGTAGAATGAAGAAGGGAAATAAGGTTCTCTCGGGAGTCGAAATTTCCACACATATGAACACTTTCTTAGGAGAAGACTGAAGACCAGCCTAACCTCACTTCCTAGCTAATGATCAGCTGGAGGACATTTGTGAATACAGGCGATCGGCAAGCAGTGTTCCCTTCTTGGGCTCGATTAGACTGTCAATGACAACGCAAAACTTACTTCTCAATAGACCAGGAGTTGGCAAATCATGGCGCACAGGCCAAATCTGGTCCTCCAGTCGATTTTTGTAACTAAAGTTTTATTGCAACACAGCCGTGCTCATTTGTTTATGTACTACCATGGCTGCTTTTGCACTACAACAGCAGAGCTGAGTAGCTGTGACAAAAACTTCACAGCCGGCAAAGCCTAAAATATTATTATCTGGTTCTTCACAGAAAAAGTTTGCTGACCCCTGCTCTAGACCTTGAGAGTCCATGAGATAGAATGCTCTTGGCTTTTGCTTCTCTGCCAGAAAAAGAAAAGGCGAATGCTAATGATTATCTAGCCCTGACCCTCCTAAGATGAATGGTGTAACATTTTTGCTTGATAGCTACGTGTGGGATACTAACAAATCTTTGCAAACACATTTCTAAACACAGGTTCTGACAGTCCTTCCTTACTGCTTCCTAGAAAAACATACAAGCACTAAAATCCAGTGACCAACGAGGCTTTTCCAAACACACACACAGGCTCACCTTGGTTTGCAGGGACACACTACAATTCAGAATGGTGGGCACAAAAGAAACTGCTATTTAGAGAACTTTAAAAGAACTTAAAGGACCTGATTCCCCATTATCCCCAAAGAAGCTTTCAGTTTTTACTCTATATTTAACCAAAGTTCCTACAAGACTATTAAAAAAATAAACAACAACAAAAAACCATAGCCACTGTGAAAATGAGTTAAAATGATAGTTTCTGCAAAATACTTCAAGTGCCATGGCACTTACACTGGGTTGGGGAGTACTCTAACTTGGTCTGTCAGCAGTCATGTAAGCGTACAGCAGACTCAGCACCGTGTACGTTGACTCGCCAAGGTCTGGAGGACGGGGAGATTATAACGGCCTTAAATGAGCCTTAATATCTATCCTTCTACAAGAAATTACCCTCAGGCTTTGACAAATAAGACCATCACAGAGAAAACACCAAAACCACGAAAAGACAGCTCCAAGTAAAGGGCATGTGTACACGTGTGTAGACAAAAGTATGTCAATGTGGGTGAGGATAAAATTCATTTTGTACTTAAGGAGTTGAGGGAGATGTTTCTTGTTACCCAGATACTAGAGGACAGGGCTCCCTGCTGAAAACAGCAAGGACTCAGAACCTCATTTGCTAAGTAACCAACAATCAGGATTAGACACGTTCCCACCCAGGGCTTACTAAGGCAGCCCGCCACCATCAATGGCCTGACAGTCCACCCCCTACGGCCATAGTCTAGTGAGGCTTGAGTAAGGGACAGAGAGTTATCGGGCTATCATCCTCATGGTGGCTGCAGGATCAGGGAGGAAGAGAAGCTAGAAGGAGCCCCCACTTCCTACATCCAAGTGGCAGAGACGCAAGAGAATCATAAAGATAGCCATGCTTGCAAGAAGGAAAACTAGTACCTCATCGCCCCGGGGCTCTCTATTTCGGCCCCAGTCCTGCAGTACCACTTCCCTTCCTTGAACAGGGAAAAGCAACGTGGCAGGAAAGTCATCATGCTGCCCACTGGCCTAGAAAGGTCCCAGGAGCTTCTCATGAGCCAAGTAGACACCACAGGGCACAAGGCTTGAGCTGGGACCTCATCCACAAGGACCGGTGACTAAAAGAGGTCAGTCGCCCTAGTGACAGTCTATGCATTAGGGATTAGAGTGGTTGAGACAGAGCCACATTTCCCAAGTCAGGACAGGCCTTCCACAGAACCCCACGGAGACCGCGTGGAGGGTCTGCACGTGGGCGCCTGTCAGATAGAGGGTCTGTCACCTAATCAGTGTTAGACAGAGAAGCAGCAAAACCAACTAGGAAGGAACCGTCAGTCATGCTCAGTTGGGTAAAAAAGTATTTGTCCTTTTACTGTGATTTCTCTTCCCCTTCCTCAAAATGGAGGCGTCAGAACTGATGCGGTACAGGGGGTATAGGAGGGCAGAGACGTGGAGGGAAGAGAACTCCTGCTCCCTTTCGTACAATGGCAGAGGGGGAGCGCAGCCCTAAATCCGGTTACAACACTGAAGTTTAGTAACGAAACCGAACGGGGCAGGTATGGTGTCTGCCAGGATGTCGTGGGGAAAGAGTCACCACAGCACAGGTGAAAGCAATGACTGGAAACATCAACCCATTTCATGTTAAAAGGTGAGCTTCCTCAGTGAAATATGGATGGGTAAATTGAAACTCAGAGAGAAGAAAGAACTTATCCATCACATAAACCAAGACAGTGGCTACACTGAAACGTTCCCCTGCACAATGACTTGAGTGTGACTCTAACCATGTCTGACTTAAAAAAAACAGAATTGGCTCAGGGCCTTGGGTCAGGTTACAGATCTTCCCTCATCGGGGGCTTTTCCTAAGAGCCTCCTTCCCTCTCCTCATTTCACCACTCAGCCTTTCCTCCTTTTCTTTCTCCCTTCCTCCCTTCTATGACCTGCCATGCCTGCACTACTTTTCCCCTCCTCTGATTGGCTGTAACAATCAGGACCTTACTGTGTGACCAGGTGGTCCCCAAATACTCAGGCTTGATCACGGTGCTAAGCTATTTCCAGACCAGCACCACCAAGAAATGACTGTAGAGCAGGACTTTCTGGAACCCAGCTGTCAGCTTCCACCTTCCCTTCACCTCTCCGACCGTGAAGCAGTACACATGAGGCAACACCAACCCCACACTGAGCCAGTGAGAGTCCAGACTTGGAAACATCTGCCATGCGCTCTGCTTTTAATTAGGAGAAATACACTGCGCTTCAGACCCTTCTAATCCAGAATTCCACCAATTCTGTGCATCTCATTGGTCAATTTCCAACTTCTAAGCTAATCTAGAAAAAGCCAAAGCAGCAGAACTAGAAACAAAACTCTTCCTTTCTTTCCACAACCGCCCATCTGTGAATTTTCTCACTTGACTCCCCTCCCGCTCTGAAGGCAGGGAACTGGACCAGGTAACTTCATGTGTCCCCCCCTTTTCTCTGCATTGGGTGTCCTTAACCTCCCCCCCCATATAACTTATTTTCTTCATTTGTTGCAAACTCATAAACAGATTTGAAGGTCACATAGAAATCTGGGTGGTTGCAAAGCATCTACGAGTTTCAGCCGACTCCTTTTGTCTACACCTGGCACAACATGGACACTTAATAGTGAACAAATAAATGAACAAAAGTGCCCCACCCTTCTAACGATGACTATGATAAGGAAGCAGGGCACAAACCTGGAGAGACAGGGAGTGCTGGGGGAGGAGAGCGCAGAGAACACTCCAAATGCCAGAGCAGCAAACCTGCCTGAAAGGGTGACTGGTCCCACCACAGCCCTCGTGCCACTAAATCACACAGCTAAAGAGCGATAAGAAAAGTGAAACAACTGTCTCCAAGAGAAGTGCTGGGGACAAGAGGCACATGTGGGGGTGCTGGGAAGCAGTGAAGCAGCACATCTAAGCCTCCAGGAGGGAAGTGCAGAGACACAGCGAGGACATGGCCGAGGACCAGATGGCTCCGCGAAGTACAGGGAGGGCAGGCCTTAAGTCTATCTCAGCAGCACCAGGACCAGTGCGGGGACCCAGCTGCCCTCCCTGCCCTTCCGGGGTCCTTCCAGGGCACTCTCACGATGCTGGGACCTTGAGACCCAGACATGAATGGAATGTGGTCTTTCCTCTTACTGCTCTGCATTCAGTAGAGTCCACTGTACCGAGTTCTGTCAACTGCCAGTGATTCTGAGACATATTGAGCTCTCTTTGTTCGGGGCTAAGCACAAAGGAAGAAACACAAGAGCCACTGTGAGTCCTTTGCAAACTGACACGTTCTCTTTTCTTCCCGTGTCTCTCCATTCCTTTATAAAAATATGAAAATTGATCAGCTGTCTTACACCCCTACCCTACCAATGCAATTTTTACTGTCACCAGGATGCTTTGGGTTTCTTAGAGTTTCTCGGTGTAGCAACAGGGCGTCTATCTCTATGACACCCCCATACAATCCCACTGGCACCACCTGGACAAGTCTAATCACAGGACTCTCACCTGGGGAACCCTTACAGAATTTGCATTTCCCATGACTGATCCCAAGAGGCCACAGATCCAGGATTGAGGGGAGTGTTGTTTAACGGAAATAACTGTAATACGGAAGAAGGGATTGTGGGGATAGAGTGCCTCCGTTGGAGTCCTTCCCAAATAAAATGCCATATAATGGGAGGTAAATGCCAGGAGAACACACCTTGCAGATGGGGATTACAGCTGGGCTTAGGATGACAGGGAGAGGAATAGTAAAGGTCCCCCAAAATACTACATGGGGTCAGGGAAGGCTCAGCATGGCAAAAGGAGATGGAGCCATGGAAGAAAGGCAGAGTGAACTTTAGCAGCCAGAACGGCAGAGGTTCGCTTTCTTTTTTTTGTTTTCATTATCATGCAAGAATGAACTAGCCCATGCACTGAATCTCCTTTCCTTTAGTTTACCATTCCTGTATTTATTACATAGATCAGTTCAAAAAGTAGGTTCGTTGCAAATAAAAAAGAGAACAAATGTTGTTCTGACTTAATTCCAGGAAAACAAAAAGGAATGAGTGTTGCTCTAATCTCTGTCCTCAGTTCACTCTGTGACTACCTACACTGGTTTATAACTCGCCCTGCCCACTCAGAGGCTGGCCTGGCATCACCGCCCTGAACAACGTCTCCAGTATTTCAGTCTCAGGCCCTGAAAGTTACAATGAAGAGCCATCTCAGCTCTTGGATACGACATCCACCACTGCAGGTGGGTCCCAGTGGTCAGAGGGAAAAAGATGGCCGAGCTCATCTGTTATTTAAATCTTTGTTCCAACGCTAGAATTTTGTTTCGCTCCCTGAGTATACTTCAAACGACTTTGTAAACTCTGAGTCTCCCCCATCAAGGTTTCCCAGTCGACTTCTACTTGTTGGTTTTTGGTTCTCCAAATTAACAAGACAGTGAAAACAACAATTCTAAAGCTACTCCAAGCTCTCGGCACTTAGGGAAACATGCATTCGGGATGATCGCATTCAAGGAGGAGAGGGAATCATAGTGAGAAAATTAACTCAAAAAGTATCAGGTGATACAAATGAGTCAGAGAAAATAGAAGGATTCTTCTGAATTTGATAAAGCAGCTGTATTGCAGAGGCTCCTGGGGCGGGTTTTAATGGAATTTTGAAGAAGATAGCAAAATAGCCCTGTGTAACAAAAGACAATAAATCACAATTATTTTTCATTCATATTACTGCATCCTCCACTTGAGCTTAACATTTATTTATGTCTAACATTCAGTCTAGCATTTATTATGAACCTTTTCAAACACACAGACAGGGTGAAAAAATTTTACAGTGAATACCCACATATCCACTACCTCAATTCTACAATTAAGAGTTTGCCATGTGTGTTTTATCACGTCTAGCCTGACCCCTCAGTTCACCCATCAATGCATCTTATTTTTAGATTCACTCTGTATCTAAACCCTTTATCTCCAAACACTTAAGCATGCTTATCATTTTCTAGGACCCCATATTTATTTACAGGTTTATAAAGTAAAATTTACACTTTGAGAAATGCATTAATCTTGAATGTGCTACTTAATGAGTTTTGGCAAATGCTTCCCCTCTGCCCCGCCCCCCATCAAGATATGGAGCTTTATCATCACCTTGAAAGCTCTGCTCAGCCTCTTTCCATCCAGTTCCCAAATCCCATTCTCCAGAGGCAACCATTATTTTGACTCTTACCACCATAGGTTAGCTTTGCCTGTCCAAGAAACTGTACAAATGGACACATACAGTATTTACTTTTATGAAAGATTTCTTTCACTCAGTATAATAACACTACACGTATCAGTAGTTCGTGCCTTTTTACCGCTGAGTAGTGTTCTACTGTATGACTATACCACAGTCCGTTTATCCGTTCCCCTACAGATGGACACCTATGCAGCGTCTAGGATTTTTTCTGTTCTGAATAAAGCTGCTATAATGATTGGTATATAAATCTTTTTGTGGGCATGTTTTCATTTCTTTGGGGTAAATATCCAGGAATAAAATTGTTGTGGTATAAGCCTTATAAAAAAACCACTTGAGGTTTTTCCAAGTGTTGGACCATTGCACAGTCCCACCAACAATGTGTATATGTTCCTGGTTGTTCTACAACCTCACCAACATTTGGCAGTGTCTCCTTTTTCTCATTTTAGTCACTCTGGTGGGTATGTAGTGGCGTGTTGTTATGCCTTTAACTTGCATTTGTCTGATGACAAAAATGTTGAACATCTTTTCAGGGGCCTTTTGGCCATTTGTAGCTTCTATTAAAAAACCTCTGTTATATCTTTTGCCAATTTTTAAAACTGAAATGTCTGTCTTTTTATTATTGAGTTTTATTATTGAATGTTTTATATGTCCTGAATACAAGTCCTTCATTAGTTATGTGTTTTGCAAATATTTTCTCCCGATTGATGGTTTCCTTATTCATTTTCTTTATAGCATCTTTTGATGAGAACAAGTTTGTCATTTTGATGAAATCTACTGCATCAGTTTTTCCTTTTATGGTTACTGCCTTCTGTGCTCTGTCTTAGAAACCTTGCTTACGCCCAAGTCCTTTCTTTTCTTCACATGAGTGTATTTAACTGTGTTATTACCTTGGTTTGTTTCATCACCACCATTCCTCTCCTCCCCACCCCACAGACCTCAGCTGTGGAAGAGCTGGAAAAACAAGCGGGACTAGCTCTGGACATACTCAGGGGATCTCTTTGGAGCTCTCTCTGGCTTGGTTCTGGGTCAGAAATTTTCCATCTGCAGTTGAGAATCTGTGGATGTGAAGGGCCGACGGTATACATTGTTCTACACCATTTTATATAAGGCACTGGAGCATCCACAGGTTTCGGTATCCATGGGGGGTCCCAGAACCAATCCGTCACTGTCAAAAGTTATACGTGAATTTTCGACTGAACGGGGAGTCGGCACCCTTAACCCCTGCGTTGTTCAAGGGTCAACTGTATATATTCTCTTCCTCACTTAGGAAGTTCTCGTCCTGCTCCTTTCTCGGTGTTCTGGGGCCTGTGCTCCGATAGCAGAGTCGTGACTAGTCCTTGCAGGATGGGAGTATTTCTTCTTCCTCAGGCCACAGACCCTGCACCCCGCCCCCACCTCCCTCCTGTTACCCCCAGTCCTCATCTGATATTAAACTTCCTAGTGTCTTTCAAGCAGCAGTGGAATCTTTTAGAAGCCACCCCGAACTAGTTCTTTCTATTGCACAAATCCAGGTATATCTGCTTATCCCCCAAACGTAGGATGCAAGCTAAGTTCTTATACAAATCTATGGTTACAAATGCTTGGAGGCAGTTCTCAGTTAGAAGAAATGTTCCTATACCACAAAAGTCCAAATATTGTTTTGGGGGTTTTTCTTCCACTTTAAAAGAGGGATCAGAAGTGAGTTCAAATTCAAGAAATTACAGATCTCAACACCCTTCTCAGAAAAGCCCACTCCCCTCCTCTAGGCCGCTGCACATATACCGTCCCTGGGAAGCCCACTCCCTAGAAGAGCCCCCACCCCCAGCCTGGATTTCTCTGCTTTAAAGAGAGAGGGGCGGGACGAGGGCCTTTCCAGACCTGATACATGATGATCCTATAATTTGCCTTTGCGTGTTCTTATTTTATTGTGTTCTACTTAAGTTTTCATCCATTTTCTTCACAGCACTGATAATAATCTGTAACTATTTTGATTATTTGTCTCTTTCCCAGTGCCCACAGCTAGAAGCCTGTGCTCACAGCTAGAAGCCTAAGAGACGCTTTCTTCCATCTAGTTTGCCCCCCTATTTATTACCACCTCCTAGCACAGTGCCAGACACAAAGCAGACAATAACTACTTGTTCAATAAAGATGTGTGTGTCCGACCCACTGCAACTAGTTTAAATTTCTGGCAGACAGAAATCACGTCTTCCCCCTTCTTCTGTACCTGCCCGGTGCTTTGCACATCAATGAGAGAAAGACATCCAAAGGAAGCCTTCCACTCTAGACCGATGGGCTAGGTAAGCTCCAGAGAAGGATCCGCCACTGACCCTCCAACGAACAAGAAAGGTTGAGCTGGGTAGGGGAGTGCTACTCGACTTAGAAGAGGAGGGCTGGACCCCGTCCTCAGTAAAATGATGCCCAGTAGCCAAAGCAGTCAGCAGCAGCAAAGGGACTTGGAGAACACACATCCCTCTAAGCTCCTGGTTAGCCTTTCCAGGACCTCACAGCCTCAGGCCCCGTACCTGTGCTTCACAAGGTCTGCCGGATGAATGAATTCAAGGGAATACCCTGAAACTATAGTCTTCACAAAGAAACAAAAGGGGAGAGAACAGTGACTTTTCCATGACCCATTCCAATTCTGAATATTAATTTTCTGAGGGCCAGAGAGATAAGGCAGGAGCAAAGTCAAAATCCAATTTAACCCCTTTCTACTAGGATTGGGCACGTGAACAGCCCTGTACAAGGCGTGGGGGCTGTGGGTTTGGAAAGCGAATGGAAGTGAGAGCCACAGAGTGAGAGGCCTGGTTTGCTGGTGTGCTTTCTGTGTCCTGACTGGACCTGTCATTGTGCTAATACTACTCAGGCACTGTTTCTGCATGGAAGGAGGAGAAGTTGGCTGCTAAAAGAGACTTGAACCAACACAGGAGAGATGGTGCTGGTGGGAGCTACCTTGTGGGGACCTACTAGTTGCCACTCACAAATGGCTACAAATACACTATGTCACAAAACCCTATGACTGCAGAATTGTTAATCCCATTTCAGCAGTAATGATACTAAGGCCCACGGGTGAAGTGACTCTCCCAAGGTCACATGGCCAGTATGGCTAGTGTATGGCACAGCCAGCAAAGGCAACATCTGAACCACCAGAGTGTATTACCTAACCGATGGAAGCACGTACACTCTAGGTGCTGCTATAGGCTATACACAGAAGGAGAGGAGACTTCTTATGAAGGAAGACATCTGTGCAGGGATGAGTGGAATCCCAAAGAGCAATAGTGTGCACAGGAGAGGGACAGGGCCAATGAATGGCCTCTGAACAATCAGGTTTCTGCATATTGTTGGGGACGAGCAAACAGTCGAGGTAGCTGCAGCATGGATTTGGGGGCTGGGAGTGAGAAGTGATAGGAGAAAAGCAGATGAGGCCAGAGTATCTCAAGGACCTTGAAGGCCATGCTCAGAAGTTTTATCCTGTGGCCAAGTAGACACTAGAAGCTTCTGACCAGCAGAGAGACACAGAAGTATGGCGCCTGTTATCAGAACTCTCTCTTGACTTTGACTAGGCAGTAGCAACAGCAGCAAATCTGGCTGCCAAGGAAGTCCTTCGGCGTCAGCACAAATCAAAGCTGTCCATAAGCTGAGTGTTCCTGCACAGCCCAGCCAGCCCGGCCATCTGAGGACAGCCACACGCTGCCTGCAGCACTGCTAGCACCTGGCACCCTCGTTGCCAGTCAGCCCCGTTGGAACGTTCATGCTCTTGCCTCTCCACCCAGTTCTCCAAAAGCACAACTGAGGCAAGACACGTGCTGGGTGGAGAGCAGCTTCCCGGAGACCCCACAAGAACCAGCCAATCCCCAGAGGCCCAGTGCCTCCTGCACAGAGTGATCCCCGGGACTCGGAAGCCACAGAAGCCGGTCAGGGTTACCCAGGTCAGAGGCACAGCCAGAGCTGTGCTCAGGGCTTCTGAACATTCTTCACCAGAAAAGGACAGAGCACTTCTATGTTCCTGGTCCTGTCCTGGTTGCTGGGGCAAAGCATGAAAATAACAGACTCCCACAGAGATGCCTCCATCTACCTGTCCCAGCACCGTGGGTGCTCAAATGCAAATATCCTTTCTCCTCGGCTGTACTCGTCCCTCAGTACTAGTCACTATTTCAGCACAATGTCTAGCACGGGCTCAGAGCCGGCACTGAATAATCCAGTCCTAGCTGGGCAGCCACGACTGACTGTGCAACTGGACTAAGTCGCCGCCTCCCCACAATTCCTTTTCCTTAACTATAAAATTATAATAGTAACACCTAGCATTTATTGAGCACTGACTCTGAGCCAGCCATTATGCTAAGTACTTCACAGGTAATGGGTTCTTCCATTGTCATAACCTGAAACCTATGAAACTGACATATTATCCTCAGTATTTTATAGATGAGGAAACTGAGGCTTAGAAGGCAAACCAACGTAACCAAGGTCCCACACAAGTGACAAGTATGGCACTCCAAGGCCTGTGCTCTTAGCCCAAACACTGACCTCTGCTCTCTGCCTCCCTCACGTATAGCAGAGGCCTCCGGGACAATCAGGGGACACGACAGAGCATGCAGTGAACAGTGTGCACACAAGCACTGGACAGAGGGATGGGGAGGGGACTGGCTGTTGCAGACAAAGAGGATGGTGAGGCAACGGTCACGATGCATGGTTGGTCCCGACAGTATCAGGTAAGTGTTACCATTGAGGGATATTCAGGATTCGGATAAGCAGAAAGGACGGGGGCATTCTAGGCAACTATGCTGGGGGAGGGCGGCATCATATGGAAGAAAGGACCAGAGGCTGGAATAGATCTTCAAGATACAGTAAGTCAAACTGTCCCAACTATATTCAGCAACACCGCCTTCAAACTCCCGTGATGCTAAATCCTACCCACTTTGCCCTCAACCCGCCAGGTAGACATTAAAATCAGTGTCCAGTGTCTGCCTCCATGGAAACCCACCCAGCACATCCTCTTGCCTCGACCCTCAAACTCAGATCCCAAGCACATTTTTAGAAAGGGAAAGGAAAGGAAAGGCAAAACCAGAATACTTCTGAGTTTTAGGCCTCGTTCCTCGTTTCCTATAGGCTCTGGCACGGTGCTTATTTGCATGGCTGATTGAATAACCAATTATAGAGTGGAATAATTTTAGGTCTTCATCTCAAAAAAAAACCACCAGGGAGAGCAGGGTGTATTTCCTCGTAGGCCTGCTACAACTGCCAAGCATAGCATTAGGCCAGGGAGTGGGTAGGAAGAAGAAACTGGAATGGCTGTCTCCTCATTAAGTCTGGGTGACTCCAGAGCAGACTGCATCTGTTCGGAAAGGAGAGACAGAATGTGCATACGCGTATGTGCATGGATGCCTCTGTGTCGGGGTAATGAGGAGAGGGAGGCAGGAATACACAGACTGGAAATGTCAGACTCCTCCACATTTCTGTTCCGCCCTTCTCTTCACAACGTCGCCCCTTCCCCGTCCTGACCAACAGGTCCCAATCCACATGCACAGAAATGAGAACTGATCCTAAGAGTCCTGGGGCAGAGACATGATGGCATGATACTGGAGGGCCAGTACGCTTTCCTTAGCTCCAGACAGAATGGAAGTCAAGCCCTGGACATCAATAACGACGAAGAGAATGTATCATGTCTCAACCCTTCCCTGTGTACTAACCCTCGCATCAACAATTCACTTTTACCCACACGGTCCCAATGGTCTCACAACAATTCTTCAAGGTCACTGGAGCAAGAACACATTAGAAGTGGAAATTTTCAAAGGATCATCAAATCCAAACCCCCCACTCTTCAGATGGAGATTCAAAGATCCAAAGAAAGGATTTATCTAAGGGTGCAAATCAAGTCATGGAAGAAATCGGGTTAGAGGAGTAAATGTGAGAATCAACAAGCCAGCTGAAACAAAAATATAGAAACTGCAGGGAACCTGGTATCAATATAATGTCAAGAACTGTCCGTGCCCTGCCACCTGGAAGTGACTGGCCTAAGGGAAAGGTGAAATAGTTTCCTAAAGACTCAGTTATGTCATCATTTGGAACAAAATACTCTGAAAGGATGGGATTCTGTTTTATGGAAGATAGCATATGCTTTGAATCAGAAACCAATATATGGTTTCTCCTATAGCCAAAATACATGGATCCAAAACTCAAGGGGTGGAAATGAGTATAGCTCCGCTCACTATACCACCTACCATGTTTCCCCGAAAATAAGCCCCAGTTAAGATCGTCAGCCAGATGGACGCAGTTAGTATGTTATGACAATGTTCCAGAAGAAGATGACATGACCGTATTTGAATAAATGTAGATTGTTGTACATGAAAAAAATAAGACATCCCCTGGAAATACGCCCTAATGCGTCTTTTGGAGCAAAAATGAACATAAGATCCGGTCTTATCTTCAGGGAAATTTGGTATTAAGACCCGGTCTTATTTTTAGGGAAATACAGTAATACCCAACTCGCAGAATATTTGATTCCCATCTCAGCAACATTGAACCTGCTGGTTTGGAGATCTTAGTCCCTAAGGGAAGAATCCTTCCACCAGGGTATACAACCATAGTTCCACTGAGTTTGAATATGAGATTACCACCTGGATATTTTCATCCTTTATGCCACTGAACCAACAGACAGGGAAAAGGGGGATAATCTACTGGCTATAGTCACTGATTCTGATTAGCAAGGGGAAATTGGGTTGCTTTTACCCAATGCAGGCAAGAAGGCAAAGTCTGGAAACCAAGTGATTTTCTGGGGCACCTTTAGTACTTCCATGCCCTATAGTTAAGGTTAATAGAAAACTCCAGCAATCCAAACCAAGAGGGAAATTAAAGACTCAGACTTTCAGAAAGGAAGGTTCGGGTCACTCCACTAGGTTAAGAATCCCAACCAGCTGATGATGTGGCTGAGAGTGGAGGGAAAACAGAATGAGTAGTGGAAAAAGGAATCCATAGATGGCAACTGTAGTCATATGACCAATTATAGAATTAAGGACTTACAGCAGTTCTGCATATTTTCTGTTTGCCTATTAGATGTATTTTTATTTGTATATGTACATTTTCTTCTTTCTTCTCCCTCCCATTTTTATTTTATATATAAGTTGTTGAAAGCTAACTTAACGTGCTAAAGTACAATTTAATCTTTAGGTAACAGAATAATCAATGGAACCATGACTAAATTTGAGAAGCAAATAATAGAAGCCAGAGAGGAACACAATGGTTCCTGGAAATGTGTATCTCCTCATCTTGGAGAAAGTGTAAGAACTTCACTTATAACGAAGTTAGCTGTATCTTATAGGTAAAAATAGTCGTTGCGGTACAGGAGTTCAAGTGTGAGAAGACTGCCTATGAAAGCTGAGTAGCTGAAGGAATGGACAGTGCCAGTTATACATTAACTGCCTCTCAGATCCACGTGGAATCCCAATGCAACTCTGTCCTTTAATTGAATTGTGTGGATCATTTTTGTTTGGGTTTTGTCTACAATCTTGCTATTTGTTTTCTATTTTACTATATATCACTTGTTCTTTTCCCTTTTTCTGACCTTTTAGTACAACTGAGTATTCTTTGGTAATCCATTTTATCCCTCCTCTTGCCGTATTAACTATACCTACGTTATGTATCTTTCCTATATAATAGGTCTTTTACGTTTAACACACATTGACCATTTCTAGGACTGTTTGTTTCTTTGTGTGGATTCAAGTTTCCATTTGATATCATTTTCCTTCCATATGAAGACTTTCCTTTAATGTTTTTGTAATGCATTTCCGCTGACAATGATTCCCCTTGACTTGTTTGTCTGAAAAAATCTCTTTATTTTACCATCATTTGGAAAGATATTTTCATTGGATATAGAATTTTAGGCTGATGGTTTTCTTTGCATTTTAAAGATGTTATTTGTTTCTGGCTTTCACTGTTTCTGATAGGAACTTTCCTTTGAATCTGTGTATATAATGCCTTTTACCCCACCCCACCCCCATTTTTAAGATTTTTCTCTTTATATAAGTTTTTGGATATTTGATTATAATATGAGGTTTCCTTGGTTGGTTTTTCCCCTTTGGATTTATTGAGCTTCTTGGATATGTGGATTATAATTGTCAAATCCCAAGTTTTCAACCATTAATTTTTTTAAGCATCTTTTTCTGTTCCAACTTCAATTCTCCCTACACAGATCTACAGAGTCAATGCAATTCAAATCAAAATCCCTACAAGGCTTTTTTTGTAGAAACTGACGAGCTAGTTATTAAAGGACCTAGTATAAAGCTGGAGAACTTATATTACCTAGGTTCCAGACATATTATAAACTTTCATTAATCAAGATAGAGTGGGATTTGCATAAGAATAGACATACATTGTCAATGGAAAAGAATACAAAGTCCAGAAATAAATTTCCGGTCAAAACAGCGGAGTAGGTAAACTCTGTGCTTGCGTCCTCTCATGATCACATCAAAATTACAACTAAAGAAAAACCATGATTGAGAATTGCCTGACATCTAGCTGAACAGAACTCATACAACTAAAGACATACAGACGAGGCAACATCGAGACTGGTAGGAGGGGCTGAGATGCAGAACAGGCTGGTCCCATACCCATGTGTGACCATTAAAAATTGGAAGGAATATCTCAGCTGTGGAGGTTCCCCTTGATGAGTGAGGGGTCCCAGAGTTCCAGGGTCAGGAAGAGAAGTCCCCATAACTTCTGGCTGTAAAAACCAGCAGAGATTGTGGCTGAGATGATGGCGCCTGGAGTCCTAGGTGTTCCTCTTAAAGGACCTGTGCACAGACTTACTCACTGAGGAACTCACTCACTCTAAGCTTCAGACCTGGAGCACCAGTTTGAAAGGCACCAGAGATATCAGGGGAGGAACTGAATTGTCTGACTTCAAGGCAAGGGCTAGAGGGCCAGCTTTCTCCTAGACCAGAATCCATTGTTTTGTTGCAGAGCCCTCCACCTTTTCCAGCATGCAGACTTAGACAGGTGCCATATCTGAGTCTCCATCAACCTAGCCAATACTGTTTGCCCTGCCCAGGTATTCCCTGAGATCTGCCCTACCCAACCTGCAGACCAACCCAAGCCACTGCCAGTGGCTTTTCCATACAAAAGGCCAGTCTTGGATCATGCTGTGGACTTTCCTAAAATTTCTCAAAGGTTCACAAACCCCAAACAAGCAGCAGCTGGTCTTGGCATGCCCTGGCACCTCTTGCTGAGCCACCCAAAGACTGGCATTGGTGGCAGCCAGCCTCCGTCCGAGCTTGGCCTCTCCCAGGCACCTCCATGCCCAGCGTGGACGACAGCCATCTGCATATTGCTTTGGGGATCATTCCAGGTAGTCCTGGACAGGGCACAGGCTGTGGCTGAACCTGGCCTGTAACAGGGCCCTTCCAGGAGGCCTTGGACCAGCACACCCAGTGACCAGCTTCAGACTGAGCCAGAGCACCACCCAGCGACCTCCAAAGATGACACACCCAATAAGCAGACTGGACAGGCACCAGAGCCCTGCTAAAGCAAATTCTTTTCCGTAGGGTCAGCCCCTGCCCAACAGCTCCTCCACTGTAGTCACAGCCAGTCCTCACAACCAATCAGCCAGAGGGTCAGTCCCTCCCAGTGATATGCAAACAGCATCCGAGGCTCAACTACAATAGGAGGGCACACACAACCCACACAAGGGACACACCTGGAGCATCTGGCTCAGGTAACCAAGGAGATTGTGCCACTGGGCCCCACAGGACACGTACTACATAAGGCCACTCTACCTTGACTGGGAGACATAGCAGCAATTCCTTATACATAGAAACAAGCACAGGGAGATAGCCAAAATGGGGAGACAAAGAAACCTGTCCCAAATGAAAGAACAAAGCTCCATCATAGGGGTACCAGAAGAAGAGAAAGAACAAGGAATTGAAAACCTATTTGAAGAAATAATGACAGAAAACTTCCTGATGTGGTACAAGAAATAGACATACAAGCCAAGGAAGCACAGAGTCCCAACCAAGATGAACCCAAAGAGGCCCACACTAAGACACATCATACTTAAAATGTCAAAGGTTAAAGACAAAGAATCTTAAAAGCATCAAGAAAAAACAGTTAGTTACCTATAAGGGAGCTCCCATAAGTTTGTCAGGTGATTTCTCACCAGAAACTTTGCAGGCCAGAAGGGATTGAGACGCAATATTCAAAGTGATGAAAAGCAAGGAACTACAGTCAAGATTACTCTACCCAGAAAAGCTATCATTTAGAATCAAAGGACAGATAAAGAGCTTTCCAGACAAGAACAAGCTAAAGGAGTTCATCACCACCAAACCAGTATTACAAGAAATGGTAAAGAGACTTCTTTAAAAAGAAGAAGAAAAAAGGATAAAAAATATAAATAATAAAATGGCAATACTACACATCTATCAACAATTACTTTAAATGTAAATGGATACAAGACTCCAATCAAAAGACATAGGGTGGCTGAATGGATAAGGAAACAAGACCCTTCTGAATGCTACCTACAAGAGACTCACTTCAGATTGAAAGACACAAACAGACTGAAAGTAAAGGGATGGGAAAAGATATTTCACGAAAATGGAAACAATCAAAAAAATCTGGGGTAGCAATATTTATACCAGACAAAATAGACTTTAAAACAAAAGCTATCACAAGAGACAAAGAAGGACCCAGTAATTCCACTTCTGAGTATTTATTAAGAAACCCAAAACACTACTTTGAAGGGACACACATATGTTCATTGCAGCATTATTTACAATAGCCAAGATATGGAGGCAACCTGAATGTCCATGAAGGGATGAATGGATAAAGAAGAGGTACTACATACATACAATGGAATATTATTTGGTCATAAAAAAGTATGAACTCTTTCCATTTACAACAACATGAATGGACCTAGAGGGTATTGTACTAAGTCGAGTAAGTCAGACATAGGAAGACAAATGCCATATGATATACGTGGGATCTAAAGAACAAAATAAACAAACAAACAAAACAGAAACAAAGTCATAGATACAGAGAACATTTTGAAGGTTGACAGATAAAAGAGAGGTTGGGGGGTTGGGTGAAAAGGGGGAAAGGATTAAGAAGTACAACTTAATAGTTACAAAATAGTCGTGGGAATGTGAAGTATAGCATAAGGAACGTAGTAGTATTGTAATAACTATGTATGGTGTCGGATGTGTACTAGATTTATCAGGATGATCACCGTGTAAGTTATATAAATGTCTAATCACTGTGTTATAGAACTGAACCTAATATACGAGGTGTGATCAAACAATATGGTGAATGTTTAAATTAAAAAAAAAATTTATTACAGTAAAATACATGTTGCTATTAATCCCTCTCAAAATACTCCTCCTCACTTCAAACACACTTATCCCATCGTTCTTGCCCCTTTCTGAAGCAGCTCTGGAAATCCTCTTTTGTGAGTGTCTTTAGTTGTGCTGTCATGGCTGCCTTGATGTCCTGAATTATTTTGACTTTAGGAAAGAGCCAGAAGTTGCACAGTGCCAGATTCAGTGAATCAAGTGGATGAGGACACACCGAAATGTTTTTATTTGACAGAAATGGCCATATACCAGAAGCCATGTAGGACACAGAGTGCTGTCATGATGGAAGATAATTTACGACACACTTTAAAACACACCTTCTCTCAACCGGAGCTCACATCTGACTGACTGCACCAAACATGTGGAAACTTGTCACACACTGTTACTAAGGTTTGATGTGCCACTTCCCATATTGAATATCCCTGCCTTTCCATTGGGTGGCACTTGGCAGCAGCATTCACCATATATTGTGATCACAACAGAAAGGCTCCATGTCACATATTGCTTCTGGCCTGCAATTTCTGTCAAATAAAAATATTACGGTGTGTCCTCATCTACCTTATTCACCGGATGTGGCACCATGCAACTTCTAGCTCTTCCCCAAAGTCAAAATGACCATGAAAAGTAAATGTTTTGAACTGATTCAGGACATCGAGGCAACCATGACAGCTCAACTAAAGACACGCATGATAGAGGACTTCAGAACTGCTTCAGAAAGTGGCAAGAACAATAGGATAAGCATGTTCAAAGCAAGGGGAATGTTTTGAGGGGGATTAATAGCAATGTGTCTATTACTATAATTTTTTTTTATTTAAACATTCACCTTATGTTTTGATCACACCTTGTACTATTGTATGTCAACTAATTGAAAAATAAGATTTTTTTAAAAGTCCAGAAATAAATCCACACATATTATAGTCAATTGATTTGACAAAGGGGCCAAGGTAATTCAACAGATAAAAAATACTGGGTTTTTTTCCCCCAACAAATGGTGCTGGAACAACTGGATATTCATGTAAAAAAAGACTTCAAACCTTACCCTCACAAACACATTATATAAAAATTACTTCAAAATGATCATTAACTTAAATTTAAAATAAAACTTCTAGGAAGAAACTATGTGAGAAAACTTTTACAATCATAGGTAAGCAAAAATTTCCTTAGGCCTTAGAATGAACCATAAAAGATTAATTAAAATTGATGTCATTAGAAACTGTCCTGCCAGAGACACCATTAAAGACATGAAAAGGCAAGTGAAAACCTGTGAGAACATATTCACAATGCATGTCCAAGAACTTGTATCCAGAATACACAAAGATCTCTTACAACTCAACAAGACGACAAACAATCCAATAAAAAATGCACAAAAGATATCAACAGGCATATCACAACAGAATATCTACAAATGAAATATAAATTAAAGCCATAATGAAATACCACACTACACACCCACCAGAATGGCTAGAATGAAAAAAAAAAAAGACTCATAATAACAAGTGTTGACGAGGATATGGAGATGCTAGAACTCAGATGTGTTGTTGATGGCAATGGAAAATTATACAACTGATTTGGAAGACAGTTTGGCAGCTTCTTATAAAGTTAAAAAAACACTTAGCATATGTATTCACTTTCTATTGCTACTATAACAAATTACTACAAATTTAGTGGCTTAAACAACATAAATTTATTATATTACCTCACTTCTGACAACATAGGTCCAAATTCCAGTAAGCTTGTCTGGTTTCTGTACTCTGGATCCCATTAGGCCAAAATCAGGGTGTCAGCCAGCCTGGGCTCTTATCCACAGGCTCTGGGGAAAGGATCAGCTTCCAGGTTTACTCAGGTTATTGGTGGAATTCAGTTATACACAGCTATAGGACGGAGGTCCTTCTTTCCTCACTGGCTGTCAGTCGGGGGTCATTTTCATCTTCTAGAAACTGTCTACACCGCCTGGCTCACGTCCTCCTCTTTCCATATTCAAAGCCAGCGATGGTGGGTTAAGTCCTCACTCTCTGAATCTCTCTGACCTCTCCTTCTACCACAGCACTCTAACCAGATCTTCTGCCCTCCTTTTCTAATACCTCCACGTGATTACACTGCGTCCATCCAAGGTAACCTCCCTATCTTAAGGTCACTTGATTAGCAACCTTAATTCCATCCGCCAAGTCCCTTTTGCCATGTAACATAACATATTCACAGATTTATTACCAGGGCAGATCATGGGAGGCCAAAATCCCACCTACCATACCACACAGCAAACCAGTCTTTGCTACGTTTCCTGGGAGTGATGAAAACACATGCCCACACAAAGACCTTGTATAAAAATATTCACAGCAGCTTTATTTGTAATAGCCAAAACAATGTTTCCAATGTTTGGATCCAAATGTCCAACAGGAGCTAAGGGAATAAACAAATTGTGGTGTATCCATTCAAAAGACTATCATCCAGCAATTAAACGGATAACCCTTCAATACACACAAGAGTACATTCTGTATCATTTCATTGCTATGCAACTCTCGGGAAGTCTAACCTAATCTGCAGCAGTAAAAAGCGGATCAGCGTTTGCCATGGGTCAAGAACTGGCAGTGGGACTGACTAGATGACGCACACGGGAACTTCACACAGTGAGGGACGTGTTCTGTAATTTCATTGGGGTGATGGTTACAGGGGTGCATACGTTTATCAAGACCCATCAATCTCAACACTTTAAGATGTACTTTTTATCAGGTGTAAATTGTACCTCAATACAGGGGTAACTGCTTCTTTCTCAAGCGCTTATAGCAATCAGACCCCAAACCATACCTAACCTCTGGTGACGGTACAGAAAGTCCTTAAGCCCTGGCCTGCCACTGTGCCCCACCCCCAGACCTAGGCACCCATCATCTCCACGTCATTCCTCCTGTCTCCCTCTTCCATGGTCAAGGATATCAAAGCAGCCAGCTCCCACCAAGGTGTGCGGGCCATAACGCTGTTAAATGCACGTGATCATAATTGAAGGTAATTCAAGCTGTCACATTCGCTGTAACCAGAGGTCTCGGGAGCCAGAGAGGCCGCTCACGTTAATTGTAACTGACACCTCCTGCCCTCTTTCAGATGAATCCTGGTGCAGGGGATTCTTCACTTTGGGTTCAAGTAACCCCAACTGGATCTCTCAATCTCTCTCTCTTTTTACTTTTCCTTTCAGTGAAAAAATGATTAAAATGGTTAAAAGGTAAAAAGGAAGAGACAGTTGGGAAATCTCAAGCCAGCCAATTAGATGTTGTAACAAAGCTGATTTCAGCACTTTGGGCCTATTATTAAGTCCAAAGGGACCTGAATACTGACTTGGTTGATGGCTTTCTCTGACTCCCGTGCAGGGTTGCTCGTGTCTCCCAGCCTTTTCCTCCTGGGTCCATGTAAGAAACAGGTTAAGAGTAGAAACAAACAGGCCCAGGGCCCATCTCCCCAGAGCAGTGCTCAAAGAATGATTGCAGCAGCTCTGGGGAGAGGGTGGACATGTAAGAAGAGCGCAACACCTTCTTCCCAAATGGCTCAGTCCCGAGGGCCAGGGCCTCTAGGGGAAACATGCACAGCTCTGGAAATTAGCACTGCAGACTCTAGGCCACACAAAGGCTATCTGCCTTTGATTGTATTTGACTTTTTCTTGTCTTTGGAAGAGAATAGTCCTGCCTCATAAGGATGCTATGAACGATAAATGAGATCTCATTGGTAAACGTTCTTTGAAAATCAGTAGTAGTATGTTACACTTCTGTTTTCAATTTTGGATTGCCATTTTTTAAGGTAGCAATCCTCACCACTCTAACTGCTTCCCCAATTTTTGTTACCTTTCTGGCTTCTGCGGACATCGGAGTTCAAGATCCCTGTAGAAAATTTTACTATGTAATATGCTCTGCACAGAAGTTATTACTCTGATTCGTATTATCAATAGCCACCTAGCTAGCTATCCTCAATGTGCTGATCAGCTAGACCACTTCAATGAACTTGAGTCTTTTTTCTCTGAACAACTCCAATAGAACCTAGGCACTTATCATTCATTTGGGCACATGATCATTTACTGTGTTCCGAGAAAAGTAAAGTATGTTGAGGGGCCAGAGAAAGATACCCCATCTGTCTCCCTGAGAACTTGTGCCAGGCACGTGGGGAGCCCTCCATGGTAATCTCAACTGCATGACAGTTGTTGATGTCAGAAGGATCTTCCTACCGGAGTCAGGGTTCTTACCTTAACAACTGCTGTGCAGGATATCGTATGTCATTTATTTCTAATAGCACAGTGTCAAAAACCAAAAAATTAATTTTGTTATGATTTTTTAATCAGTTATGTGGGTTTGCGGTTACCTCTTAAATGACGTCATTCTTGGTTACGTGTAATAATAACACAGAAAAGAAAGGAATTGAGTCACAGCACAACTCTGGCTACTGGGTATAAGTAGAGGTCTAACAGCAATAGCACACGGTGAGAAGCCTTTACATATGTGCCATTACAGCTGTGACCGCCAGGAGTTAGCACAATGCTTTGCCCTGCAATAGATCTTAGGAAGGCTCACACTCCTACATTTCAGACCATGAAGTGGAGATGATGATAAGCGTTTCTAGACTTTTAGATGTGGAGTTCTAGCCCTGGTAGCAAGCACCCCTATCTCCATCTAGGGGTAGAGCCTGCTCTCTCCTACCAGTACCAAGGGGCATGCTATGCCCACATCACAGGCAATGCTCCCATATGTGTGACTAGCACTTTACAGTTAAAGCCAGCCATCAGACCCCCCATTTCATCCACCTCTATAGCAGCTCTGTAAAGTAAGGATATTTACCTCTAATTTTATAGCCAGGACCAGCAAAACCAAACCAGCTGCTAGACACTGGTCCAAGGGCTATCACTGACCCATCCCGGCATCTCACTTAGCTTTTACAATTTCTTCATTAAGAGTTTTTCAGGGGCGCCAGTTGGCTCAGTTAGTTAGAGTGCGGTGCTCATAACACCAGCGTTGCTGGTTCGATTCGCACGTGGGCCACGGGCCACTGAGCTGCGCCCTCCACAGCTAGATTGAAAACAATGACTTGAATTGGAGCTGATGGGTCCTGGAAAAACACTGTTGCCCAATATTCCCCAATAAAAATTTTTTAAAAAAAAAGTTTTTTAAAGACATTTTAGCTACTGGAAGAAGTGCAGAGTAGCAGGGTGAGGAAGTACTCAATGACCCTTCAAAAAGCCCTCCATTTGTAATTCTCCTCCTCCTCAAGGAGATGCCAACCCTTTTTTTATTCAGCACGTAGCCCCCAGCTTGTAACTTCCTCCCAGACTAATGAGTTTGGAATGACTCCTCTAAGCTCTACTCCCCGTCTGCTGGCCAGTCACCCAAATGCCTGCTCTTTGAATTTTCTGCACTGTCCCCTCCACCTGAAGCTCCCACTTCTGCAAAATCCTAACCCCCAGAGCCATTTACTCTGTACAGTCAACCATGAGAATCCAGTGTGCCAGCTATGAACAAGGATCCAGAAACTGCCCACTTCCAAATCCCTTTTCAATTACACTCACTTCTCACTCCTCACCCAGTTAACAGTTTCCATCACACTTTACCCCACGGCAAGGGAACCAGTCAGCCAGTAAAAACTGACCTCAATAAGAAACAGAGCCAGACTCTCAGCCCCAGGCTTCAGGTGTCTTTAGCTGTCTAGAATTTCTTTCCGACAAACCTGCCCCTCCCATACTACCTCAGGAAAAATTATGTAAATGTAGATACCTGCTATCAGAGCCTGCACGAAATTCTCTTGCACCCTATCAAATATAACCAACTAATTCTGTTAGACTGTGCAAGTCCGAGGTTCCCAAACACCAGTCCACAGACCAGCAGTACCAGGATTACCTGGAGAGGTTTTTATAAAATAACAACAAAGACAACCACCACAACAATGACTTCTTGGGTCCACCCTTCTCCCTGTCCTGTAAAATTCTGATTCCACTGATCTAGAAAGGATCCAAGGGCAATGTCTTTTCAAGTTCCCCGGGGATTTTAATACACAGCTAACTTAGGGCATCACCACTCAGGGAGGCTTGCCAAGTCCGTGGGCTCCTGATCACCTCCGACTGGTCAATCTTATTGCTGCTGCATAAATCGGGATTATCAGCTGGAGTTTAGGCTGGAGTGTTCCATTTCTTCACCTTTATCACTAAGAGTATTTGAATGGTATTTTGCAATTTACAGAGCCTTCTCATTTGATTCAGCGAGTCAAATGACGTGACTATATGATATCACCTACCACATACTATTTCCCAGGAACTGTTCCGAGTGAACTGTAGAAAGTCACTGAATCCTCACAACAACCTCATGAGGTAGGTTTATTATTCTTTCTGGTTTTATAGATGAGGAACCTGAGGCACAGAGAGGTTAAGGAATCTGCTCAAGGTCTTACAGTAATATCAGAGCTGGGATTTAAACCCCACCAGCCTTTCAATCACTTTCAAGTCTTTCACACCCATCCTTTCAACCACTCTGCTCTGCTGCCTTTCAGAACAAGCATGAGCATGACCCCCACTTTAAAGAGTTTATGGGACTGCCTCAAGTTCATCAAAATATCTGGAATAATTTGTCAAGGGAGAGGACATCCGTTCTATGTGTCAGCTCAGGCTTCTCAGAAAACTGCAGATGCAAAACCGGACTTACTTGTAAGTCCGTGCTTCCTCGCCAGCCTCCCAGCCCCCAGGAACCTACCTGTGCCACGTGCACAGTATAGGACACAACATGCTACACCTCACTGTCCAAGAGGGATGACTTGATCACCTTGTGAGAAAGAGCCTGTCACAGCTGTACCAGCTACCTAATCAGATGAGAATTCTAGAAATGGAAGCGACTGCAGAGACCAAGTCAAGAAATAGAAAACAGGTTCTATCTTACCTGCCAGCTCTGATCAACGGGGAGAGGTTGTGAAGCTTAGCAAAAGAAAAAAAAAGGGAGGAAAGGAAGAGAAGGGAAGGGAAGCAGACCAATTAATGATGGACGGGAAGGGAGCTTCCCAAAGTCACAAAACCACTTAGTGACCGGGAAGACCCAGAACTCAGGTCTTGGCTCCTGCACCAGGGTCCAGCAATCATCCACCTAAATATGCACTCTAGGCTGGTATTAACTTCTATTAACTGCTGCCACAAAGCTAAAAGTCATCAGCTCTGACCATAAAACAGCTTGCCACATAGTAAATAAGACTACATGTATTCACTTACACCCAACCCTGATTCCAGAAAGGTTTTGCAACAGCAAAGACCCTACAGTGCAATTCAGGTAAGTAAAACCTTTGTGATGCAGAATTGATAAGGGATGGTAGCATGCATGACTTTATACAAGTGCTTTGAAAGCTGCAGCAGGGTGTCGTGGTTAGAAGTACAAGCCTTTGGTCTCAGGTGACAGAGATTAAACCCCAGCATCTCTACTACTTAGTTGTGGGACACTGCAAAAGCTGACCTCCATGAGCCAGGTCTCTCCTATCTAAAATAGGGGTGAAATATCTCTAACAGGAGGTCATTGTAATGATACATGGGTATGAAAAGTGCCTCCCAAAACGCTGAGCACAGACTAAATGGTGGCTACCGTCAGTATCATTATCGTCACCATCTTTACTAACAGCGTAACTTACCATTTTCTGTATGGAGTCAGGAAAATTGGTGACTAAGCTATAACAAAGGTTTTCTCAGGGATGACTGCATTTTGCGGCACTCTTTTCCCCCACTCAAAAGCATGCCAGCTATTTTTAGAATCCTAGGGTTTGTTTTAATCACTCTCCTGCCTTCTCCCTTGCTACTAAACCAGTGGTTCTTAACCAGGGGGCACACCCCAGAGAAGAGACAGATTTTGGTAGAGTGCATAGGCTCAGAGCAGTGGGTGCTGGTGAAAGGAGCATATTCAGGATTAGAATGCAATTTCATATTTTAAGATGTAAAATCTTAATACGTATGGCAGGAGCTTGATCAAACCTTGGCTGATGGGATGTACAGAGAAGAACCACCACCCTCTCGGCACATTAATGAGCCTCGTGGAGGATGCAGGGAGGGGCAGCGAGCATGCACATCCCCCTGCAAAGCACTATCAAGATCTTTGACGCGGGGCCGGGGCCGGAGGTTTTACATTCACAGCAAGAGGGCATGACCTTAAACGGGGACAGGAAATCCCTGTGCAGTGTGTGCCTGAGATGGTTTCTCTCCTCGTATCAAACTTACAGTGTGCTGTGGAGTTACAGAGATAACCCACGTTAGGATTGCCAACAGAGGAAAGAATACAGATGCGAAGCGAGAGCTGGGGGAGGGTGGGCATAAAGGATGCATGTGTGTGCATTATGTACGGGATACCTATTTTGACCATTTAGAACAAAATTCTTCAGAGATTTTGGAGTTTAAAGTCATATACCGAACAGGCGAGATATTTTCATATAATCATTTATAACTATTTTGCTGCTTCTACTGTTATATGAAAATTCTCTAAGAACAAGGACGTATCTGTTTGTGTGCACATTCCCATACAACTATTGTGTAACTGGAGAATGGATGATAAATCCCATGGTGTAGACAGGCATAAAAGACATTCGGATGAACAAGTATTTGTTGACAGGTGATATCGTGCAGTGGTTAAAAGCACCAGCAATGGAACCATACCAAATCTCAACTCTAACCTTTACTAGCGTGTGTCTGGTCACATTGTTCTGGGTACTTCAGTCTTCCTGTCTGTTCCTATCTCATGGAATGTGAAGATTGATAAAGGAGGTATTGCACACTTTGGAATCTGGAGTCCCAAAACTTAACTCAAGCTCTCCTGCCCTTCAGCCCTGGTGACAGCCCAAATACTGGATCAGTAGGTTTTAACAGAAAGCAACTATTTAAGGACCTCTGAGTCTCTCATACAGGAAAAAGAGAAACAATCAGCAAATGTCTCAACTCTGTCAACCAATGAGGAAACCGACAGGAAAAGGAAACAAAAGCTCTGCTTTCTCAGTGAGAAGTTCAGAGCTCCTTAGAGGATGGCACAAGGAGGAACTTTATGATATATGCTGGCTGAATGGAGAACTGAAGCTTATGTTAAATCTTCGATGGAATCTCCAATTTCGCCAAGGATAGAGGTTCTGACCCAGGACCACCGGAACCCCTTGTTTCTGATTTCACCAAGCCGGCCCTGGTTCCTGTCAGTACCTCAGTATCTGCAGAATATCTCAAGGCTGAGAAATCAATTTCTTCCACGCTTGGGTAATTCCAAAGCAACTAAATAGACTGCTTGATCTGGCTGCAAATAAGCATGAGAAATTTCAGCCTGATTAGTCTGTCTGAACGTATAAATGTCTGAAGTCAGGCTCTCTGAATTAGGGCAGACATCTTAACCTTGGTCACCGCAGACAAAATGGCAGTGGGCTGCCCCGAGCCTATGATGACTGCTTGGGAAGCCTGCATGGAGTGGAGAGGAGACTGTTTAAGATCCCCTGCTCTTCTGGTGAATAAGGAGAGGTTCGGGTACAAATTAAGAAGAACTTCCATCGTGTTTTACTTATGTGGTTCAATTAATGCTCACATTTAGTTTAAGGATATCATTATGCCTATTTTATAAATGAGGAAACTCAGGTTTGGAGATGTGGAATAACTTGTATCGGACTTGCAAGTCTGGAGTCTTGAACAGTCAATTATTTTAACATCAAAATTTCTCAGTTTTCACCCCTGTTAAAAATCAACAACAAAGCAAATACTTTACAACTCACATCAAAAGCCATAAAAGTCTGCATACGCTTTATTGCAGCAATTTCATGTCTAAAATCTGATTCTAGGGAAATAATCATAGATGTGCATGGTGATTTTGCCACCAAGATAGTTAATGCAACATGGTTTATAGAGGTGAAAAGAGGAAAATAACCTAAATTTCCAACAATGGAACATGGATGGAATGGAACAACCACTTTAATGAAATATTATGCCGTCAGCAAGGACTGGTTCAGAAGACCACATGACATGCCAAGAGACATTCACAACCTGTGTTCAGTTTCAAGAGAATATGTAGAGGGTGCCAAAAAAACATATACACATTTTAAGAGAGATGTTATCTTAAAATGTGTGTATGTTTTTTTGGCACCCTCTATATTTTAAAAAATACACTTTAAAAAAAAGATGTATTACTTTGTGTTTTTGTTAACCTATGTTTCCCATATGTTCTAAAATGAACATGTTTTACTTCAAAACATTTTTAAGCTAATATGAAAAAGGAAATGCAGGCAGAGCTCTCCCCTTCAGGAGAACCTAATACCTAAAAAAGTTTTTTTTTTTAAATCCTTCCATTGGAAAACTAAATAAAATTTGATTTACATACAGCTTTTACCAGGAACATACTTGTGGTCTTTAAAAAAAAAAAAAAAGGCACACTGATAACATATCCAAATTTGGCCACCTAAAACTTATTCACTTCCATGACTGGCTAATCAGATAGTGTTCTCAAGAACATTTTCAAATGACATCAAGTTTCTCAGCTGCCCCACGTCTCAGAAAGGTCTCCCAAGATGGCACAGATGTCAGTTGCAAAGTTATACCAAGACCCAGTCTCTCAACACCCAGGTCTGGGCACATCCCTCTCCAGCAGGTACATGCCAGCCTTCACTGAGTAACCAAATGTTCAATTCCTTTCACAGCAGCTAGCCAGAGGGACTGACTCTATAATTCTTCCGAAGTAAGCCAGCCTTTCGTTTGGCATCGCGTAGAAGTAGCAGTAAGAAGAAATAAAAAGGAAACACAGCCTCAAACTGAGAACAAAAGGACTACAAGGCTTTTCCTTAAACCCCCTTCAATAGAACACAATCCAAAAACAATCTGTAAAATCTACTGTTTGAGCCTGGGAAGGCTTATAATAAACCTTAATTACTTATTAATTAGGATTTATTAGTATTTAATACCAAAACATTTTACTTCCATTACCCACTTTACTTCCATGTGTCTTACTGACAAGCACCTTTCATTTTCAAACCAGAATTGGACGGAGAAGAGAAGCTGATGTAGAGAGGAGTTCTCAGGAACAATTTTAGAGTTTCCCTCTCAAGACTCCACAGCTCCCTAGAAAAACATATTCCTAAATGACCAAAAAAAAAAAAAAAAAAAAAATGATAAATCTCAAACTTCAAGAAAAAGACCACGCTGAAGAAAAGTAACTGTAATTGTTGTTTACTGAAAGCTATTTTCCCCCAAGAGACAGCCTTGCTTCTGGGCCTTAGCTGAGATGAGATGCTGGTGTTCCATCTCCGTCAGGGGGAAAAAACAGTGGCCCGTGTGCCCTGTGCACACGCCTGCTGGGCTCCCCAGTCCTTGGCTTGTCACCAGCATCAGAACAGACCTTGGCTTTCTGGCATTTTTTATTGGTGAGATGAGAAGGAGTTAAAAATACAAAACCCAGAATGACAGCAACTATTTTAGCAAAAGCTGGCAGTGGGGACTCCTCTCTGCCCAAAAAGTGAGGGGATCCAAATAAGCAAAGTGGAGCAGAGCCTTCTACTGGCCTGAGAGGAAGACTGCACCAGGCCTCCGGGTCCCAATAGATACAGTTTCGTCCCAGCCCCACCACTTCCGGGCAATGCTCAGCCCTCGGACCATCCACACTCATCTCTAACACGGGTATGACTGTCCCCCCAACCTGTTCTATTTTGTTTGCCATACTAAGCATCAACTTCATCATCACTGAAAATTGTCTTAGCTATTATGTTTAAGGGTTATCATCTGCTTCCCTGAAGAGTATAACCTTCAAAAGGGAAGATTTTTATCCGGCTTGTTTACTGCTGCATTGCCAACACCCAGGACAGTGCCTGGCACATAGTAGGCACTCAAATACTTGTAGAAAGAATAAAAGAAAAATGAGAATTCGAAAATGTTTCTCAGATGGTTGCAAGAATTAAATGACCTAACACTAGAAAACACCTGACACACATAGATATTCAATAATTGTACACTTCTTCCCTCTCCTTTTAAACTTTTCAATGCACTTTCAGGTTTGTATCTTCATTTCATCGACCTCAGAACTGGAAGGAACTTGAAAAAAATCACATGGTCCAATTCTCAGCTTTCAGGCTGATAACAGTTTTTGGTCCCCATTTTGGAGTTGAGGCAACTAAAATCTAGAGGAATAAATGACATACTCATTTCCTATTACTGCTGTACCCAATTACCATAAATTGCTTAAAACAACACAAATGTATTATCTTATAGTTCTGGAGGTTGGATGTCAGAATGGATCTCAGACCACATTCCTTCTGGAGACTGTAGAAAGAATTTGTTTCTTGCGTTTTCCAGCTTCTACAGGCTGCCTGTGTTCCTTGGCTTGCAGCCACATCACTCTGACCTCTGCTTCTATTATCACACCTTCTCTGGCTCTGACCCTCTTAGAAGGATTGGGGTGGGCCCACCTGAAAAGTCCAGGACAGTCTATCTCAAGATCCTTAACAATCACATCTGCCAAGTTCCTTTTGCCATGTAAGGTGACATACAGAGGTTCCAGGGATAAGGATGTGAACACCTTTGGAAAGTCATTACTCTACTTGATTTTTACCTAACATGACACAGTTAGTACAGGACAAAGAGGGGACCTCCACCCAGGGTTCCACCCTCCTAGCAGAATCCCTCCCAACACTGGGGTCACCACTCCCCAAACTTGTGGGTACACGTGCATGCACACATATATGGCAGAGGTTATTACCACAGAGTGAGAAAAGAAAGCAGGGGCACCCAAAGGATGGAGCGCCAGGTCACACAGGAAGCCTGTGGGTGTCTGGGCCTGGAAGCCAGGTTCCCTGGTCCAGCCCTCTCCCCCCGGATCTCATCTCAGCTAACGACAGCCAGAAAGAGTGTTTCTGCAGGGTACATGCTATGAGGCTTTCAGTGCCCATGAATCTCGACCTCATTCTCCATCTCTTTTCAGCATTTAAAGTAGCAAGTGGCTAAGCTTTGTTTCTTTAATGATGACAGAATTCCACAACTGAAAAGAAACCCCAGGAGATCAAGAAAGTCTACCCTGATACCAGCCTGCATTGTTTGCCGACAACAGATGCCACCATCTAGTCATGCATTTTATCATACACACCCCACGTCCCCTCCTGGCCGCCAGTCTGTCTGCACCGCCATCTGGGCACATGTCACAAACCGCCTTTATCGTTCCTCTCCTCCTGAGCACCAGACTGTCAACTCCTTGAAGAATGATGAACACACTTTTAAGACTTTTTTTTTCCTTGAACTCTTACCTGGCATCTCCCTCACTACAAGTTCAACTGCATTCTAGACAAACTGAGTCGAGTCAGGCAGGTGTCACTAGATGCTGGGGTCACACTGGAGTGGCTGATGAAAGGCAGCAGGCAGGCAAGGGCCCAGGATGACCACAGGTCCAGCCTGAACAGGCTGGTGAGCTGGGTCAGGAAGCACCAGCAAAGCAATCCCAGATGCTGAGTAGCTCTGGGGCCAGAGAACGAACGGAAAGTCCCTCCCGGCCCTTGGGGATCTCGGCTGTGACCTGGGGCTTCAGAGACAGCTCTATGTGTGTGAGGGTTTTAGGGTGGGATGGCAGGGAAGGTGCTGTTTCCTTTACTCCCTGGTTTAACCTCTGGTGTTTATCGTTTTCTTCCAAATGAAAGTGTTCTCAGTATCTGCCTCAACTCCCTCCAAATGCCCCCACCAGTGTCTCGTGGCTGCGATCCCTGCCGTCTTCAGTGGGGAACAGCACACTGTCTGGGGAGGAGCTGGTCGTCACAACATAACTGCTACGTAACTCAAAGACAGGGTGAAACTAAAAAGGTGAAACTCCCTACTAAACACCAGTGTATAATAGCTCTTGAACAAATGAACCATTTTAGTGGTTACATAATTAACCTCACTAAAAGAGGCAAAAAAAAAAGCGGACAGACAACATGGTGAAAATACAAACTGAAACCTGAGGGAAGACATAGATAGGAAAGCAGAAACAGGTCATGAAAGCTGCAAGGGAGGAAACTACTGTCAGCGCACAACTCCACATCAGCAGGGCAACCAAGGAAGATCTCCTTTTCATATTTGGGTGATTGGCGGGAGATGACAGAAGAACAATCTCCAAGTCTCAAGGGACCCCGTGCTTGGACCAGAAACCTTTACGCCTTGACCGAGGGGAAGAAACAGAGGCTCCCCAATGCCCATCAAGTCTGTGGAGTCGCACTAGAATGCGAGAAAAGGGTTCGACGAGACTGCAGTTCTCTTCTAAATGCAAAGAGTGGCATCCACTGGCCTTCCATTTGCTCCATAAAAATACTTCTTTCTGCCTCAAAACCTTTGTATCTTCCTCGTGCTTTGAAAACTCTGTCCCAGGGCCCCATGATGCAGCCTACCATGGCCACCCGATCAGGCACTATCGTGTCACTTCACTTTATTTCCTTCAGAGAGTGGCTGCTCTGAAGTTACCGTCTCTGTTTACCTGTTTATTGCCTGTTCCCCCAGTAGAATGTAAGCTCCATGTGGAGCCTGTTCACCAAATATCCCCAGTACCAAGAACAATAAGGGCTCAATAAACATTTGTTGAAGGGGTTGAATTGGGAAAACACGGCCTGAGGGTCCTGGGCTCCAACCTCTCCTCTTGAATCTCGGTAAGCTGAGAACATGTGAGTGACTTTGTCTCCAGCCTAAAGTAAGGCTTGAGAAAGTCACCTTTTATTTCAAATACTTTAAACTTAGGTTCTTTCAAATGCTTTAAAGTAATACCAGCACGTGTCTTAAAGTTGTTCTATAAGTTTGGTCACTAGTATGAACCAGACCTCACAGCTATGCGTGAGGGCCCTTCTGTCCAAGGGCACCTCCCACTTCTTTTGCCTTCCCCTTCCTACTTCTGAGTCAGACTTTGCAAGACTTAGTAGGTTCTGTTGCTGAAGAGAATTTCTGTTCTTCCTTCTTATACGATTCCACCTTACTCACATCTTTCTTTTTTTACACCTTCTAAGAAAAGCAGCAGCTCCCTGAAGAACAGATTCTAGCATCATCATTTCTGACTGAAGTTCTTGCAAACCTGGCTGGGATTGCAGCCATCTCTGCTGGTAACCCAGGTGTGCAGGTGGGACACCAGGCACTTCTCAGGCCAGGGGCAGGCAAGGCACCGCCTTCTGCCCACCTGCTGGTGAGTGAGGGTGAGGGAAGGAGAAGTCAGGCTTAGAAGGAAAGACTTCCAGCTGCCTAGCCGCCCTTGGAGTACCACCTTTCTCATACTTCAAGGGTGAAGAGCAGGCAACTGCTTTTTCCTTCCTCTCCTTTCCCTCACTTGCTCATCACTTCAACACCAATAGGATATTCTAGATACTTTTACAATCGAGAGAGAGACAGAGAGACAGAGAAACAGAGAGAGAGGTATTCCCATTATGTATAGAGCCACAATCAACAACAGTCTCAGCACCATTAAATGTGAAGGTCCCTGTGGAAGTATGTAGCTCACTGGGCTTGGGTGTATTTCTTCCAAACTGTTTACCATTTACATATCTGCCGTAAGAGAGAAGCAGCAGGCATCTGGAGTCACTTAATTCCACTTATGCTATATTCCTTTGGCTTATGGGTCTTACCCATAACATAATCAGGCAGGTGCCATTGTTAAAATACAAGTAACTTCCCTCCTACTACCACTGAGTTAGTTCAATTTCCTTAAGTTCATGAAAGATCTAAGGTGACATTACCTAAATTAAGTTGTGTCCCTCTGCTCCTCAAAACCTTTAAATGGCTCCCCACCTAATTCACAATAAAAGCCAAAGCCCTTACAGCGCTGAGAGGGCCCGACACATCTGGTCTCCCATAATTCCCTGTCCCACTCTCCCTACCTCCCTCCGTTCCTATCCAATGCACCTCCTTGCTGTCTTCCCAAGACATCACGTCCACTCCCATCTCCTCAGGGCTTTGACGCTTGCTGTCTCTTCTGCCTCAGACATTCTTTCCACGGCTCTCTGTAAGCCTGGCTCCCTTCACTTCACTCAGGTCGCTGCTCACTTATCGCCTCATCAAAGATGCCTTTCCTGGTCACCCAAAATGTACACTAGCATCACCCGTCTTCCCCTCTTCTCATGCCTTCATCTGGGTATCTCCCCCACCCCACTGTAAGCTCCATCTATGACGTGTGTGTGTCTCCTGTCTGTCTCTTCCCACCAGAAGGTATCTCCATGAGAACAGGAATCCTGCCTATTTGGTTTGCTGCTGCTTCTTGGTGCCCAGATGTGCCTGCCTGTCCCACAGGAGGTACACGCTCAGTAACGCCCATTGAACTGCTGGATGAATAAATGAGAGCAGTGATGCCTCAGTACCGAAGAGGATCAGGCATTCCTGGAAAGGCGGGGGGCGGGGGAGAGGAAGAGGGAAGAGGGCAAGGTCCTGTCACCCAGTTTTGCCAAAAGTTGGACACAAAAATATGCTGAGTGGCATGGTAATTTACAAGCATCACTTGTTAAATTGGCCTTTGGGGTTGTGGGGTATCCCCAACATCCAACTATTCATAAACTAACACAAAAACTAAGTCCACTACTTATTTCCTTCAGCCAGCAAGCTTTTCGTAAATGCCTGGGAGGAACGAAGTTCTTTCACATAGTTTGTGCAGTTCCCAGAAAAGAGGAAACATCACTCCTACCTTGAGTCAGTGATGATTTTAGAATTAGAAAGCAACAAATGGGGGTGAATCAACACAGCCTTGAGTGGACATAACAATCCATCAGGTCGGCACCGTCCATGGACACACACGGAGGGATAGTTGTGAAGCGGGTGTTAAAGGGGGTGGTGGGCACAACGCTGGACTCAAGGAAAGACACAGAGAGAGTATTCCAAGCAGACAGAATGACAGGAGGAAGGACACGGAGAGCCACCTGTTTGGTGAGCGACGGCGAGAAGACGATAGCACAGAGATCCCTACCTAGAAGGGAGGGTGAAGCTTTCACACAGGTGGAAAGGGTTTTGCATTTTAGGCTCCGAAGTCTTAATTCTATGCCCTCTCAAACTGTTTATTTCCATCTACAAATATTGACTAAAAGCCTACGTGTGAGAGAAACACACGAAGCACAAGGTGGTAGAGCCTTATGTTCCCCAAAGTGGAAGAGAACAGCTCGCAATGACAGCAGCCAGCACTTCCCGGGTGTTCACCTGCCCCGGACACCCGTACAGGCTCCATACCTGTATCTAATCTAATCCTCTCAACAACACCAGGAGGTGGGTACTGTTAGCATTTCCTAGGGGATAAAACAGACTCTGAGCTGTCACCTGGCCCATGGTCATTCAGTCATAAGTGGTGAGGTCAGGATTTCACGCAAGAGCTCTGCTCAAAGCCCGCCCTTCACTATGACTCTGCACCACATCTCCAGATAACAGGGATGAAAACTATGTGGACCACAGGGATTTGGGAAAGCAATAATCAGGACTCTCACGCTGACAAAAGATTTCTGAGTATAAGAGACAGTCTGGGAGACGGTATTTGGATGCCACAGTAATAGGGTTTCTGGGACATTTCATGGGCATGAAGGAACAGAAAGGCTGAAGTCAGCGCTGCCCTGTGAAGTCTGGGCCACGTCCTGAATGGATAAGCACACGAAGACCAGTGACGATGGCAAGCGAAGAATAGACCAGGACAGGGTGCCAAGAGCGTGCCCAGCAGAAGAGAAACTGACCTCAACCAGGCAATCAGAGAGGGTCCCCCAGGAAGCCAGTGAGGGTTTGGAGCCAAAGAAGCAGCAAATGAAGGGAGAGGAGAGAGCAAGTCAGGGAGATAGCACAGTCTCAAAAGAGGCTCTGTGGTGGGAAGGAGCTTGACTCAGAGGAATGGAAAAGCCTAATGTGGCCACATAGCCGTGACTAGGGGGCGGTGGCTGGGCCGCCAAAGCTGGAAGACCTCAGTGCATTCATCCAGGGGTGGGAACTTCCTGAGAAGATGCAATGAAAAGGACACACAGGGAGAAAGTTGAGGGCAGTGACTTAAAAGGCCTGGAATCTAGGCTGCACAAGGAGTAAAGCAAAAGTCTGCAGGGGTTACAGAGGGGGGACAAGGGGTCTCTGGGCAGTGCTGAGCAGGTGAGCTGCAAGGCAGGGCCAGTACCGGAAGGCGGTGCTGACACAGAGGCTTAGGAGCTGGAACGTGACCTACGACAAGCTCTAAGGTACAAGATTGGGAGTGGTGACGAAGGGGAGAAAGAAAAGTGCCTTACAACAAGATGACAGAGTGTTGGATGAAACATCCATAAAATTGAGACCAAACAGGTAGAGAGGATGATTATGAACTAGTGCCACTGTCACTGGTGAACTAGGTGGACCACCTCGGCAGTGTGCACAGCAAAGTGACCCTGAATGGGGGCAGAGGGCTTGGCTAAAGTCACCAAGCTGGGACGGGACTGACCTTGACCTTTACTCAGCCCTCCTGCACCCACAGCCCTGCTACATTCCACCCACAATGCTGAAGGAACAGTCACACATTTAGGACAACTTCATTCTCACAGAATACACATAATTTGTCATCCCAGGTGAAACGCACACATCAGCAGCCCAGTTTCTCCTGCAGCATCGTTAAATTCCCGTTTCTGCACCCATTTAGAAGTGCAGATGTTCTCTCTCCAACTCCCAGGCATTGTCTCTGAAATACCATTTCTCCCTTAGTAATCTCTTAGTTATAAATTAGGCTAATGAGGAAAAGGCCTCATAAACAACATTAATAATAAAATACAAGACATGGAGATCATTTGATAAAATATTCATTAAAGGTTTAATTAAGTTGAAAAAAAAGACACTGATTTCTGCTTTAGGGAAAACCTTCTTAGATTTGAAGAATGAAAGAATCACACATCTGTCACCATTCGGAAGCTTTAGTAATATCAGTGGCACATGTGAAATGGAAATGTACATGGCGCAGCTAAGAAATTAAAGGTGCTCTCCAAAAATGTGACCATGACTGAAGGTTAATCAAGACCTTTTCTCTCATGTTCTACTAGAAGAGATCTTTACTTTTTTCACAAAGGAGATCTTCATCTGTTAGAGTTTGCTATAAATACTATATATTATATTATACACATCTAACTATATATAGATGGATCCACTCACTAAATCATAAGCAACTTAAAATTTCCAATTTTTAGAATGATTTCTCAAGAGTATTAAATAACATTTAACTTAGAAAATACCAGGTTAAAAAGTCATACCTCGAAAACTAGAGGGTGAAAAAGAGTAGGCTAAGCATGACATGGGCCTTTGCCTGCTCGTGGGTAAACTTGGCTTGACTGGCAGACTTCTGTGTCCCCTCTCGGCTAGAGTTCTCTGACTCTACCGAAGAGACAGGGGAACGTGAAAGGAGGGGCACAGAGCCATTAGTCATCTCCATTAATTCAATTATTGTCACAACCTCTGTGAAGCCCTTCTCTGTCCCCCAAGCAGAAGGAGAATTTCCCTTCTCTAAACTCCCCCCACCTCACATAGGACTCAAATAAAGCAGAACTCAGAGTCGTTGCAATTATCCGTGCAATGTCTACCCAGCTATTAGGCTACCAGGCCCAGGTTATCAGCAGGGCTGTGTCTGAGTCATGTTTGTGTTCCCAAAAAAACAGGCAACAGAGGCCGCTTGGCCAGCATTGAGGAGTGAGTCAATGAGTGAGAGCTTCTTTCCAGAGTCTTCAGCGTACCCACAGATGGAGTCCGTGGAAACCCAGGGAGGGTCACCCGTTGAGGGCTTAGGTGAGAGAGATCACGAAGCTCTTACCTCAGCAAGTCCAGAGTTTTTGTTGGCACAAAATGATCAGTTGCCTCAGTAATAACAGTCATAAAAATGGGTGTACTCTGTAACTAAAGACGCCAACCGCTGAGTATTTATCCAAAGAATTACGCAAAATTTGAAGACACTACGAATGTAATTCAGAATTATTTCTAACTGTGCAGTATACCACAAGGATCTAATTAAGTAAACTTAGGTAGAACAACTTGGTGGAATTTACAGCCATAAAAAGTGTCACCATGGGTTTTCTGGTCAAGATGGCAGAGTAGGAAAATGCTATGTTCACCTCCTGTCATGACCATATCAAAATTACAACTAAACTACCGACCAACCATCACTGAGAATCGCCTCAAGTCTAGCTATAGAACAGAAGTCCTACAACTAAGAATGTACAAAAGAAGTCACGTTGAGACTGCTTTACTGAACTATAAGTGACAAAATTGCAAGATATTTTTTAAAAGTGTCCCCACAGAGACCATGTACCAGCATTTCTTCAGCCAACCAACCGGTAGTTGTTAAATTAACAACACTCACATATAATACTAAATTCATTTGTTGGTTCCACTCACCTACTTGATTTTCCTTTTGCATCACAGGGTATTTTCTGAAACCTGAGGAATAGCCTTTATTAAACAAATACCCTTTATTAAATGATTAAATTTAACTATTAAACAATTAAATAGCCTTTATTAAACTCCAAACATGGTATTCACTCTCTCCAAGCTCCGGTTCCTAATCTAGGCCTTAAGTCAAACATTATCTCAAGAAGTGTATTTAAGATGAGAGAACACAGATTTGGTGGCGTGATACATGCCCACTATTTCAAGGACTTACTCTGGGTCAATGAATCTAAAATTCACACTACAAGCCTAGTTCTCTCTGCAGAACTCCAGCCCACTTATCTAAGTTCCTACCACTGTCTCCACGCGGATATTTTACAGACATCTCAAACTCAGCATGGCCCAAACTGAGAGCATGATCCTGCCCTCCTTCCCGAAAGTTGCCTTTTCCCCAGGCTTTGGGGATTGCTTTGTTCCTGAACCATAGCTGGAACTGCTTAAACCAAATGGGAACAAGAACAAGGATCTGAAAAGAAGTGGAAGCTCCCAGAGGCAGGGACACTAGGTCAGAGCTGACAGGTCCCCATGGACAGCCAGTGCCGAATGGTTTCATCTAGGCCTCTCACCACCTGCCTGTGTAAGCTTCAGTAAGCTCCTCTGTGGAGCAAGGATACCACTGCCTGCCAGGCCTCCCTCCCCAGGCAGTTGTCAAGGCCAAATAGGAAGATGTTAAACACTTTGTAAAAGGTAAAGCCCCATACGCTTGCACTAGGTAACTGCCATCCTCTCCCAGGAGGCCCTCCCGCAGGCACGGAGCAGGCACTAACAGGCTGGCTCTGAGGAGACATTACGCTGTGAGGCTCAGCCCCACGCCCAGTGGGAAACCATGCTCTCCCAGAAGAGGGCTTCACTCTCTCTCCTGCTCAAATCAGGTGTTCAATTCATGTGACACCAATAAAAGCATGTTCGGGAGGTAGAATCACAAAGCAGGCTTTGATAAGGCTGGGATGAAAATAGGTCAACCTGCTTTAAGATCAAACCTGGCTCCAACCCAGTCTGACCTTTTTTTTTTTTTTATAAGACTTTTTTTTTTTTTTTTAAGACAATGACAACTCTTCTGGCATTAGGACTAAGGGGGTGAGTCGCATCTGCTAAGAAGTAAATCTGGGCTACACACTGTGGACGGATGTCCCAGCCCGACCCTCAGGAGCCTGGCTCCCCAAGAGAAAGTCCACCTCCGATGACAGGCGAGGGAGGAGGGCCATCCCAGAGTCCTCTCTGGGCAGGCAGGCTGCCGTGCTCACCAGTCAGCAGCCCTGCGTTTCATCTTTCTCTTTCTATTAATTAAACTTAATTTATGAAGCAAGCATTTCAGCAGAAGTCTAAGGTGCGATTAGACAAGGTGCGTGGAGGTGACAGCTCTGACCCACATTAAAAATGAATTTGGTGGCTTAAATTGACATATCCGTTACTTTAAAAACCAGAGAAAAGAAGTGGAAGCATTATAAAAATGTCAGGAATTAAGCTTTCCATTCTTCAGGAAAGGCGCAAGCACAGATACTTTGGGGGCCTTCACTGACTGAGACATTATAGTTTTCCCCAAGTCCCTCCCACCACTCTGGATTTCCACATCAGAACTAAGAGCCTCTCGTAGAGACATCTATGCAACACAGCGAGCAGGAAGGCAGGCATGCTGTGCAGACACATTTTTTAAGCCTTTCATTTAGCAAATACACGAAGACTACAGCTCCATCAGTCCACTGACCAACAAACCTTTCAGTAGCCCAAGACTATCTATGAAGAGATCGCCTGAGACCTTCAAGGAGATTATGGCTATGCTGGGGAACAGGGCCCCCAACGCAATTTGAACAATGAGAAAGCAAAGATGAGCTCCCTGAGAGCTGGGACCGAGTCTTCTTCCTTTCTGTATTCCTGTCTTAGGGCCTATAAGTGCTGGTGGTGAAGGGACGGATGGATGGATGGATGGATGGATGGTTGGATGGATGGATGGATGGATGGATGGATGGATGGATGGATGGATGGATGGACGGACGGATAGGTTGGCAGGCAAATGGACAGAATGAAGGGATAGAAATGCATTAAGATGTTAAAGATGGGATCAAGTGGAAATGATTCAGCAGGTTTGGGATAACAGAAACAAAACACGGGCATCTCTGAAAAAGCAAGAGCATCAATCCAACGACCTCTCAATCCCCCACCACACACATCTCAGAATTCCTTAGGCTCTCAGGAGCCACCTTGCATTATAGGAAACTTCCTGAAGCAGGATCTATGCATAGGTTATCTGTTTACTGTCTCCCCCTCGAAACACGTTAGACAATCAGTGAGCCGGTGAATGAATGAAACAGAGGACAGGGGCCATGGGAGTGAGTACGAGGTTCCAGGTCCCACCTGGACGAGGACTTGCCTGATTTGGCTTGTCACCTTGAAACACTACGTGCTGCAGTTGCTAACTTTCTAAGCCAGGCCAAAGCCCTTAACAGTGGAAACCAAATGCTTTCTTTGTGCTTTTCTAAAAAGAAATAAAACAACTTTGAAAAACTCTGAAGAGGCCCACTGTTCTCCCCTGATCTCAGCCACGGTACTCTAAAGCAGTCTAACTCAGATGGGAAAACAGATGACCCTGCCAAACCTGCATCTTGCAGCTCCTATGTGTGCCCCAACATACAGACCTACTTAATAGAATGTCAAGGCAGCTGCCAGTGGCCCCGCCTTCTGCGGGCTACCTCACGTCCACCTAGCAGAGCGGCTGATTAGAATCAGTACAGAGTCACCAAGCAGAAGTCCCTGAGGAGAGCCCCAACTGGTGGATATGCCATCACGGACATCCTTATACTGCCTAAGACGAGCATGAGCTGCTGCTGGACAAGCCCTTCTCAAGTCAAGGAGGGTGAGATGAGGGTCCCAAGCATCCAAGCAGCCCCAACCCACCGCCCAGTAACAGGTGAACAGGCACGTCAGGGTTCAGCCTTACACCTGCGGATCATGGGGCAAAAGAGCCCTTCTGAGAGAAGATGGTTCAGACTGCATTCGGCTGGTACTGGGCAGACAGCCCTGGCCCTCAGCTTGCTGGCAGGATGTGCTAAGGCCCGTCCCTGTGCTGAGTCAGGAGGGACCAGGCATGGCTGTCACTGAAGGGTCTGTTCCCCACAAGACCAGCCTCCGGATCCTAGAGGTGGCTAATTGGTCTAAAAAGTCCACTCTATCACAGGTCAGTGTGTATGTGGACATATACACACTAAAACTCTTTTGTTCCCTGGACATTACAAATAACCATGTATCCAAGGCCAAGGCCTGGACAGGGTAGTGGGGGGTGGGAGATGACAAAGAAAAGAACATAACACAGTCCTGCTCGTCAGGGGTTCAGTCTGAGGAGATCAGTGAACTGCGCCCGAGAAGAGTGAAGGCTTTCACACTAAGTGAAACCTCCCCCAGTAAACTTTACATGACTTGGGAGTTTTATGTATTAGTTCTTAAAATTAATGCACATGCCAACTTTCTTATTCCTGGACTATGAGGTGCACGTCCTTTCAAGGGTGACAGAGACCTCTAAAAATCGGAGGGGGAAAGGTGCACATAGGTACAAAGTCACGCAGACAATTCCAGGTAGTTCCCAGATGACCCAAAACCCACTGGAAGGTTCCTAGGCAGTCCACAGACCCCGGGTCAGGGGCCAGTCCCAAAGGAAAGCTAGCTGCACCCGCTCACCAGACTATGTGCACCAATATCACGAGAGCAGGACGGAGGTGGCGATGAGGTGTCCCAAATCACAGCCAGCAAAGGGAAGACCCAACTTGCTACTACTGAGCCCCAATCCCAGGATTCCTGGACTTCCTTCTTAGCTGCCCCACCTAGGGATTCACCCCTGACCCTTCTCCTTTCCTACTCTCTTCCTTACCTGGAATGCTTTTCCCTGCAGCCTCCAAATGTTCAAACCCGAATCATCCTTTCCAAATCCTTTAAAAGCCTTGTCTGCCAGTCTCCCTACCCCTGCTAACCAAGAGGAAGGCCGCCTGCCACTGAGCAGCCAGAGCACGTCCTCTGACCTCTCTTGGGTCTCCAGCCACTTTATACATTGAGCTATAATTTTCCTAGATACCTGTCACCTCTTTCTTCAGACTCAGATCCTTCAAGGCAGGGGGTTCACAGGAGCAGAATCTTCCAGTAAAGCCTCACAGGGCACCTTAAATATGAAATGTTTGCTGGTAAAGGAAAGATTGCTCTGTAAGAGAGCCACAGAAAGGAGAGGGCAGAGTTACACCCTTGGGAGACAGTATGGGAAGGGCCACCTACAGAAAGTAGGACCCCTTTCCACTGTGCTTGAAAGGCAAAGGAAAGAGAAACGTTAGGATATTTAAATGAAAAACACATGAGGATATATTCCCACAGAGACTAGAATGTTAGGTCACGCATGTAGAATCTGCATACGGTACAAATGACGACAACCAGGAGCAAGCCCCAGATGTTGAGTGACCGAGAAATCAGCATAATGTGAGAACAGTCCAAAAGTGCCACTAGAGACAGTTGCCTCGTTGCCTCGAGATACCCAGATGCTATCCTGAGACAGAGAAGTACCCACAGACCTAGAGATGCAGGCACATTAGCCCGGCACTGGCTTATCTGCTAACAGTGCCAACCCAACAGAACTCCTGGCCATCTGCAGTTTAACTCATCAGCAGGGAGTGGAAGGGAGCAGGCCAGGTTTGGAGTTCCAGCTCTGCTATCATCCAGCCTTAGGGCCCTGGGCCTGTTTTCCTCCCAGGACCTTAGTTTCCCCTGTATTTAAAATAAGAATGTTAAATTATAGCTCAGAATCTTTCCCACCCTGAAATTCTAGAAATCTACAAGGCATTTAGTAAATACCTGCTCTGAGATACAATAACTGTTAGATGACTGAAATCATACCGTGTGTGTGTGTGTGTGTGTGTGTGTGTGTGTGTGTGTGTTTGCATCTGCTTAGGAAAGGTTCTAAAAATATTCCACAAGGTTAATAGTCATTATCTCTCAGCTACCTCTTATGGATAATTATTGTTTTCATATTTACACTTTTCTGTGATTTCCAAATTTTCTACGCTGACAGTGCATCTGATTTATTTCTCTACTTATTTAGGTAAAATAAAGCCGCCAGTTCTCAGGGCAGACTGGGAAGGAGGGGCATATGCGTTAGCCACACCTCCTGTATAATGGGATTCCGTCATGTTTTGGTAACAAGAACAAATCCTCCATGGTACAAGACATAGCTTTTCCCAGCATTTCACATCCCTTCTTTCTTCGGAGCTGCATAAACAACACTCAAAAAAGCAGAGCAGTAACTGGTAGCCCCATTTTACAAAGCAGGATTCTGCTGGGCCCAGATACCCAGCCTACTCAATCAAGGTCACTGGTTCATAGCCAAACCTGGACTTGAATCCAGACCTTCTAACTCCTAGTCAGTGTGCTTTCCTTTACCTCCTGCCACTCACTCCATTTCCTGAATGCCAATGACTGCTATGTGTCAATCACTGTGTTGGGCATGGAGAGAGGAGAGGAGGACAGGGAGAAGGAGGAGCAAGTGAAAGAGTAAAATAAGATCTTGAGGACCAGAAGAACTTGGAGACACTCACACAGGACAATTTTAGAAATGAACTTCTACTATAATGTAAGAAAGACAGCTGTATTCATTCATTCATTCACTCTAATATTTAGCAAGTGCCTGTTACGGTATGTGCCAAGCCCTGCTGGGCACCAGGGAACAGATGTTGAGCAAAATGGAAATGGCCTCTGCCTTCACAGCTCTCGGTGCCAAAAGGGGCCAAGTGAGGTGATAAGGATGTTTTAGCACAAAGCTGTCCCTGCACCTAGAAGTCACAATTCACACTCTACAGATGGCAAACGCCTCTTTCTTCAGACAAGTAAAACAGGATTAATTCAACTGCAGCTTTAGTTATTCACTCAACAAGTGCCTACTGTGTGCAGAGCAAGATACTTGGTGCCATGGGAAACAGTAAGGAACTGGCCAAGTGTCTACAAGCACTTTCTCTATTCCTGTTACAGGCGTCATCGGACGCTCCAGAAAAAGTGTTGAGCACCAACTGAGCAGTACTCACCGTCAGGGTCTGAGCATCTCACACCAACGGTACAACAGTATCAAGATGAAATCAAATACATCGCAATCGCTGAGGGCAAAAGAGCAACGCAAGGGAACTCTTCACTATTCACCAAACATTATGGGCTCCCACTTATGACACCAGGTATTCTTCCACAACCCCCTTAAAAACGAGCACGTATAATCTCCATTTTTAGAACATGGCACATCTAGATGGTACCAAATTACTCCTTTCACAGAAAAGATACACAAGTCAGAAAAGGCCATTTTGGATGACTAGATGTAGGGCAACACTGTGAGGGCAGGAAGAGCTGCAGTGCCTTTTGTAACCACCTGGAGCCTGATTTTGATAAACACGTGAAAAGCTGGACCAACCTGTCTACATGACTGGAGTGAAGCCCTTTAATCTTTCATAAGCCTCACACTGGTTTCTTCTGGCCCTGAGCTGCTTCCTCGATTTCCAGATGCCCCAGCACGGACGGCATCTGGGCTCGACAGTCCTGCCTTGACCCTGTGTTCTGCAACAAAAGTGCTTTGTCTATGTCTGTGCCAGGAAACAGAGTACAGTGTTAAACAACACGCCTGCCCACCCCTCTGCTCAGAGCCCTGCTTGCTGGGACGTGACCTGTCAGCAGCTGGTCAGGACCATAAGTCAAGTTCAGGGCAACCTTTTGATTTCCTTGAAGAGTATTTTTGAAAATCAATAAGTAAATACACAGTTGTTGTCACTTTCTATGTTAACTGAACAAGGGTAAATAAACTGAGTCATGAATCTTCATAAGAGGAAATAATCATTTCCGAACCCTCAGAAAGAATACCATGTCCTAAATGATAAAGTTTTTTCGTTCAGATGTCACGTATCAGGCATCTTTCACTGGGGTGCTTTAATAATAACAAGGTCTTTTAAGTAAAAGAAACCAAAGTAGGAAACCACTGAGGAAGATGTTTCCAAATTAAATAAGGAGAAACGTGATTATGATTAACTGAAGTTCAAGTTGTGATTTGATGTTTTTAACATGATTGCTTGGTCCATCTGTTTGACTCCAGAATGCCTCAGAATGTCTTTTCTGGTTATTTTACATTCATTGAATGAGCCTGCCAATGTCAGCTTTCGCTTACGATTGAGAGTAAAAATATTAAGACAGCCTTCTAAATTTCGATTTGGAAAACCAGCCTTATCTACTGGAAGTCCCCTGGCTCAGAGGACAGCACTGAACGGGAGACGTCCCTGAGTCCAGAGCTGAGCCAATGCCCCTCCGTCCTCCCCTCACTCTTCACATTCAGCCGATCGCTCAGGCCTGGCCCCAGGCGCCGGATGCATCTTCCCTCCACCCTCAGTACACACCCCCTCGACTAGGTCCTTAATATCGCTTCCTCAAAACTATGCCAAACACAATCGGCAACCACAAGATCACCACGGGGATACGAAAGACAGTTTGGGGAATATAATCAATAATGTTGTAAAGATTTTGTAGGGTATCCGATGCACTTGTCTTATTAGGGAGACCACTTCAGGGATGATGTAGATGCCTGACCACTGCACTGCACACCTGAAGCTGAAGCTGAATAATAATGAATGTCAGCTATAATTTAATAATTTTATATATATATATATATATATATATATATATATATGGTCACAGGATGTGGAGGACAGCATAGGGAATACTCAGTGGACCTGTAACAGCTGTATACAATGCTAGAGGGGTAGTAGATTGGGGGAGGGGTTATCACTTTGTGAGTATAAACGTCTATTACATTGTTTTGTACACCTGAAACTAATAAAAAAAAATTTTGAAAACTATGCCAAACAGCTTTCCAACTTCTGTCCCACCTCTGTTCTTGCTCTCTTCATCACTCCAGCTGGACGTGTCCTAAAGCGCAGCTCAGACGGATACCATGTCAGCTCCCCTGCAGCCTATGTAATTGCAGGGCCCCTTGTGTAAACAGTACTAAGAATCTCAAGATGTCAAGAGCACAGCAGTGGGCCAAGCAGGGGGTCTCCCGAGTGTCGACCTCTGCACTGCTGCCGAGGTCACACGCTCCTGAAGCCTGCGCTGGAGAACCAGTGCCTGCAGCATCATGGCCACGCTTGCGAACCTGGCACTCACAGTCCTCGACTGCCTGTCTCCACCTCTCTCCTCCTGGTGAACCTCATGCTCCAGACACACAAAACTGTTCACGTCCAAGTCATCTTTCACCATCCCATCTCTAGGCCTTGGTTCACACCCCTCACCATCAAGAATGCGAGTGGGCAGTTCCTTCCTCCGTGTCCTCACCAGGCCCTACACTGACCTCCTCTTGGGCCCCTGTGAGTCAGTGACCTTCGTCTTCTACTACAGCACAGAACTTTTACTGGTCTCTGAATCTCAACGCCACACACGGAGCCTGGCATAATGTAAGCACCAAGAGTGAATGAAGCAGCTCCCAATCCCTCACCTCTCCTTCCGGCCACCCCAGCTTGCCCCTGACATCCTACCGATAAAACCATACCCCACCTTTAAGACTTGGCTCGGACACCCCCTCCTCAGGCCCTCCCGCATTCTCCCAGCTGGATGGGATCCTACTGTGCTCTCTGCTCCCTTTAGCTTCCCTCCTCCCTGACAACACTTTCCCATATTCTACCTTGTACCACAGTCTTATACACTTGACCTACCACCCACACCAATTAGACACCCGAGAAAGGGGCTTTTCCTCGTTCCTTTCCATCCTCCCAGAACTTAGGAGTGTCTAGTGTATGGCAGATTCTCCATGAGTAATTTTTGACTGAATAACAAAAGCAGATTACTTGAAATTTCCACCTGACATGCCCCTCCCTTTAAAATGGATCTTTTTAAAAGACCTCAAGGTTAAGGGTAAGTAAAACTTCGAGTTTATTAAAGTATTAAAGGCAGGATCACCTTAATATGTTAAAGAAGTAGCTTTAGAACCAATATAAAGCAGTTGCATTCCCTAGGTAGTAAAATGAAGAGTGAGAGGATGGATTCCATCCATGGAGATTTCTGTCCGCCAGGCACCGCACGAGGTTCTCTGCCCGCATCACCTCAGTCTCCCCACCAGTGGCAGAGGCTCTCTCATCACCTCACACGGCTGTGGACGCTCCACTCCATTCTTCTGATGAAACCCTCTTTCTCTGTGGGGAACCCTTTTCTCTTGTGGTTTGGGTAGAGATGACTGCATCTATGGCCACTGCAGGGCCAGAAAATGCTATTCCCCTGGCCATGGTGGAAAGGACAAGAACAGACTTGCTCCAAGCCAAGTGCTCAGAGACCACCATGGGATTTCTCTGCTTTTCCTATTGGAAAACTCTGTCTCTTTCGGCTGGCTTACCAAGTTGGTAAGCTATGGTTTGGGGGCTGCCAGTGGCTCTCTCCCACCTCATCTGAGGAAGAACTCAAGGAGAGACAACCACTGCTGAGAGACAAAGAAAGAGCTGTCATCTAGTGACACCCCAAGCCAGCTGCACCCCTGGCTTCCTAGCTGCACGAGTTAATAACTCCCCGTTCTACAGAAGTCAATTGAACTGGGCTTCTATCATTTGCAACTGAGAGTGTCTGAATGAGTATAATTCTATGAGAAGACACATATCACCCCACCTTACAGATGAGGAAGCTGAGCCTGAGGGAGAATTGGCAAAGCACTAGACCACACAGCCAGGAAACAGTGGAGCCAGAAACAAAACCCAGGACTGTCTGATGCCCACATGTCACTTTTGTAAGACGGGAGTTACCAAGCAGAGGCTCTACAGTTCTAAGAATCCCTGCAGCAAATGAAGGAGACAAAATGTCATTATGAGCTGCACTAATGACAAGGTTCAAAGTAACATGCCCTTACACAGGTCTAAAATAAGCACATTCATCAACAATGTAAGCATTTATCAATTCTACTTAGTGAATCAAAGGAATAAGGGTGAAAACTGAATGGAAAAAAAGGACCATAATTCTTCATTGGTGACATCGGTAAATGTTGATCGGCTGCTGCTCAGACTGGCTTGCCACATTCCACCAGATGGTAAAGGCCAAAACTAAAAACCGCTGCAAAAGCAATTTTGACAAATTCAAGTATAATATGAATAATGGCTTCAGAAGAGCTTATCGTGTTTCCCCAAAAATAAGACCTAACCGGAAAATAAGCCCTTGCATGATTTTTCAGGATGACATCCCCTGAACATAAGCCCTAATGCACCTTTTGGAGTAAAAATTAATATAAGACCCAGTCTTATTTTCAGGGAAACACAGTATTAAGGGAAGTTGCCCATGTATGAACCACACCACTAAATTTTTAAGGTGATGACAAGAAGAGTCACCAGGACCTTAATTCCACTTTCAGTGTCAGAATGGTGGACTGGAAAAACCGTTAGTCTGATGGAGAATGGAGAGTCTTATATTCTTACAGGAAATCATGACAATGATTCTCTTAATACAATGGCTTTTAGTATTTCTGCACACTTTAGATTGCACTGAGAATCATCACATCCACAGACCAAATATTATTTAAATCCATTTACAATTTAAGAGGATACACTCACCAGAAAATGTTCATCATTGGTTGCCATTTTGCTTTAAGAAAGCAAACTGGCCTATAAGTCACACTTTACCAGCCTCTTATTATTTTTGTAACCAATGTCAGAGGCGTCTTCTAGCTTCATCATGAGCCACTGTGATGGAAGCAAATAGTAACATTTCCCAACTGAAAGACCTTAGCATATCCCTCCGTGGGCAAAGCACCTGGCCTGAAGCCAAGACATCCAAGAGAACAAACAGAGCAAAGATGGGTCAAGGACCATCCGCTTTGTCAGGTTTCAGTGGCTGAGAGGGAAGTTTCCCATGAGACACAAAGATTTCCTCCCAACTCAAACCCTATAGATAGCTTTGGAAAAACAATTGTAATAATTTTTTCATCTGTTTAGCATTTGTAAACTTAATTTTAAGAACAGAAAAAACTTTGCCAGTTAAGGGATATTTTCCCCCTTTCCAACAAGACAGTCAAGGTTTTCTTCCTGACTTCTGCTGCTCGGGAGATCACGGTGTGCACACTGCTGTGGAGTACAAGTATTATCAATACTGCAATTAACAATCCAACACCAAGTCTCATCACCTGAACGACTCTAAACGTCTAGCACCCTTTAAGGTAAAAGAAACAGACTAGTGACTTTTTTTTTTTTTTTTTTTTTTTTAAGGAGGGCACAGCTCACATTGGCCCTAGTGGGGATTGAACTGGCAATCTTGGTGCTACCAGCACCATACTCTAACCAACGGAGCTAACAGGCTACCCCTAGACTAGTGATTTTTTTTAATGGACACAACTAGTAAAATTTTTATCAAAACAGATTAAAACAATTGGTCTGTGTCTCTACTCTCATGAAGTAACATTTAATGACCTGAAGGGACACTGCTGTATTTCTGCTGGGCTGGGTAACCCTGTTATGTAGGTAACACTGAATGCTATCTCTACCAGCAAAATGACGACTGACCCTGGACCCGGCAAGGCCACAACCATAGCCACATCTGTGGAAATTCAGGAGTTTCTTGACAGGCACTAATGTCTCTAGTGAAGGCAGGAAGCAAGTCAAACAACAAATGATCAGAGCTGACAACAGAAATGAACATAAGCCCTATTAAATCCAGTTTCTATCTATCACTGACCACACCAAACGGGAAGCTGGCACCAAGCACCATCCCACGCTGTACCCAAACTTTTCTGCCTCGCTGCTCCCCGCTCTGCCACACCAATAGACCTCTAGCCTTAACAGGTACCTTTGTGAACTCTCCCCTGACCTTTACCTGAACCCCTACCTCCCACAGCAAGTTTCCCCCTGTCCTGGGAGCTCCCACAGCTTTTTGTGCACAGAACAGGTTGGTATTTACAAACCGTGAATGAGTCAGGTCGGGACAGCTCTAGCTGCAGCACTGTACTGTGAACTCCTCCAGGGCCTAGCTTATGCTTGAATCGTCTCCGAACACGCCAGACCAACACAGCATCAGGCACATTGCAGGGGCATCATAATAGTGGGGATGCCACAGAAAGGACCCCTACCACTTAGATATGCCTGCCCTAAGCTTCTGTCTCAAGATGTCACTAGGGTCATGAAAGAAAAACGTCACTGCAATGTCACCGAGGAATCCAGAACAGGATACGTGGTGGAGAACAGCGGGAACCTGCCATGTGGGTTTCCGCAGGGAACGACCTGAAATGGTGTGCACAAAAATGCAGATTTCCATAGAATTCAACAAGCTTGTGAGAAGAAACTTTAGTAAGAGCTTGAAACAACCCTCCCTTCCCGTCCCTCTGGGAGAATTCCATAGCCAATGATTGACCCACACTGAACACTGTGTGTCCCATATAGTCTGGTTTACTTCAGAACTAAAAATCAACACTGCCCTGCCATAAATGGAATAATCTCCTAAGGGGCTAATGAGGGCATCAGGGGAGGCAGACCGGGTCCTCTCATGATGTGGACCCAGTAAGAAAGGTTCGAAGGAGAAGCACTTCCCTTTCAGATCATCCCACAGGCTCGAGACATTACAAAGTCACATCCTCAGGGTGGAAGAGAAGGGGCGTGGGAGTGCATGGTGGGCAGCAGGGGACACAGGCAGGACCCTCATCACTTACAACAGAGACCCCGTAAAACATAGGCTACATTTCTGAGCTTCGTTGCTGTAGCTACTAGGTGTCCTGAGATGGTACTCAGACTCATCTTCTCACCCTCCCTCCTCTGTCACTCAACGAGTGCGAAGAACAAGGGGCCCCAAGTCAAGAGACCTATATTGTAAGCCTGCTTTACGTTCATTCAGTTACTCGCACTCACTTTTGGATTCTCCCATTTCAGAAAAGAGTACAGAGCAGATGGTGGTGATGGCTGCACAGCCGCGTGAATGCACTTAATGCCACTGAACTGTACACTTAAAAATGGTTAAAATAGTACATTTCATATATGTATTTCATCACAATAAAAGTATGTAGAGTGCCCATTACATCCCACTCACTGAGTATATATTATTCATATATTATTCAAATATTTGTAGAGCACCCATGCCCATGTGCCCAGAACTGTTCAAGATTAGTGAACAGAATAGTAAGAAAAAAAAAAAACAGAGAAAAAAAAAGAATAGAAACTCATGGAGTTTTCATTGCAGTGGGGGAGACAGACAATAAGATAAATAAGTAAAATGTGCCATGTGATAGACACTGGTAAGCACAAGAGAGAAAAATAAAGCAGAGGAAGGCAGTGTGCAGTGTCGGAGCAGGTGCAATTTAAGACATAGGGACCAGAGAACTCTTCACCAAGGTGAAGAGTAGTAAGGTGATCTTAAATAAAGATCTAAAGAAAATGAGAATCAGCTATGCAAATCTCTGGGTTAAAACAAAAACGGAAAAACAAAACACCTTCTAGATGAATGGTCCCACAAGTGCAAAGGCCCTGGGGCAGAAGCAAGCTTGGTATGCTTGAGGAACAGCAAGGAGACAAGTGTGGCTGGAGTAGATTGAAGGAAGGGCAGAATAATAGGAGAGAAGTTGGAGACAAAGGGGGATTCAAATGGGGGAGCAGAAAAAACACAGGCCCTTTCCAGAGAGCAATCTTTCAGGAAATAACCAAATTAACAAAGTGATAGACAGTACTATCAAGAAAATAAGCTGGGTAAAATGATAGAGAAAAATATGAGAAAACTTTTTAGGTAGAGAAATTAGCTAAGGACTAAAGGTGGTGACATTTAAGCCAGGAACTAATAGATAAAAAGGAGTTTATAGGTGGAAGGCATACATTTAAAAGCTCTGTGGCAATCAGGGTTTATTATTTTAAGAACCTGAAATGATGCTGATATGGCTGAAGCATCATAGGCAAAGGAGAGAGAACAGGGACGTGGGAGGCGAGGCAGGGATCATGCAGAACCTCACAGACCCCAACGTGAAGCCCAAGTTTGATTCATATAAGAATGATCTATAAAAGAAAGTAACACGCTTAGATTTGTTTATAAAAGGCCACCTAACCACTGTGTGGAGAAGAGACTGGAAGTGCAAAAGATGATGCCGGTTTAGCGTAGGTAGGTAGGTAGTAGAGATAAAGAGACAGAGAGCAGTTCCAAATAAATCCAGAGGCCTAGAGAACAGGACTGATTGATGATTCTGACGGCAGGAGGAGGAATAAGAAAGAATCCAAGAAATTCTCAGACTTGTAGTGTCAGCACTGAGGTGGATGAAATGCCAGCTGCTGGGACAGAGAAGTCTGGGGGTGGCCCGTCCTGGAGGAAGTGCTGAGTTCCATTTTGGACGTGTCAAGTTTGAGCCTTTGAAACATACAAGTCAAGATGACCAGTAGAGGTAGAGGTAGACATATAAATTTAGGCATTGACAACAAAGAGACAGCATATGAAGATGGGAGAGAAAGGCAGACAAAAAGACATTGTTGATTTCCAACAAATCAGCCCACGGACTGTGCGGTAGTTTTCTCATTTGTAAAACAGCGGTGATGTCTAAGGCACTTGCTGGAAATTTTATGAGTCCCAATTGCTCAGGGCCAGAAGTTCCCACCATCTATTATTTAGAGAGTATTTACCAAGCAGGCCAGGGACCCGTGATGGTCTAGAGTACCCATCACAGCACAACAGCTGGGATGTAAGATCATTGTCACACAGATCACGCTTTTTCATAAGTAAGCCTTTGCAATAAAGTTCGTTGTCTTACACAGAGCAGCACTTAAACTGGGAGGTCCTAAAAAGACAAGGTTATTTTACCCTCCAACACTGTTGGTGGGAATGTAAACTGGTGCAGCCACTATGGAAAACAGCATGTAGATTCCTCAAAAAATTAAGACTAGAACTACCATATGATCTAGAAAGTCCATTTCTGGGCATTTATCCAAAGAAAACCAAAACACTAATTCAAAAGGATAATATGCACCCTTATATTCACTGCAGCATTATTTACCATAGCTAAGATATGGAAGCAACCTAGTGCCCATTGATAGATGAATGGATAAAGGAGATGTTACACACACACACACACACACACACACACACACACACACACAGAGGAATATTACTCAACCATAAAAAAGGAATGAAATCTTGTCATTTGCAACAACATGGTTGGACCTGGAGGGTATTATGCTCAGTGAAATGAGACAGAGCATGATAAATACTGTATGATTTCACTTATATGTGGAATCTACAAAACAGAAACAAACTCACAGATACAGAGAACAAACTGGGGACTGCCAGAGGGACGGTGGGGGGAATGAATGAAACGGGTGAAAGGGATTAAGGCGTATAAACCTCCAGTTATAAAATAAATAAGTCACAGTGAGATAACAAACAGCATAGAGAATATAGTCAATAATACTGTAATACCTTTGTATGGTGACAGAACGTAACTGGACTTATGGTGATCACTTCATAATGTATATAAATACAGAATCACTATGCTGCATACCTGGAACTAGTATTATAAGTCAATTATACTTCAATTTTAAAACAGACAAGGTTACTTTCCTGTTTAGGATTCATGTTTAACCTAAGCGCACATCTGCAGCTGCAGTTGCTCTGGACAAGTGTGGTTGCCACCCTGTGACAATCCTGACCCTTCCTTTTCCAGCTCTCCCACCTCCATCTCAGCCTCTCTGCCAACAGAGTCCCTCATGACTCACACAAGGGCTGGGGTAAGACTGTGGGCTCTTGGCCGCACACCCCAGCTAGTACAACCAACTATCGACAGCTACAGTTTCCTAGTAAATAATTCAAAGAGTTGGGCAAGTGCATCAATATGTAACAGCTATCTCAGCCACCCCTCAGTTCCCATCCCTGCCACATGACGTAATCTATTATATACGTTCGGTTTTCAGTGCATGGCGCCATGTTTCATTCTGTCTAAAGCCTAAAGCTCCTTTTCCTTCTCCCCTAGAATTATCCATCACATCACTAGAGAGAAACCCACAGCCAAAGGTTACCCTCGTGGACCCACCTCCAAGAGTCAGACACACACAGGAAACTAATGGTTCAAACACTTCCCCACAAGAAACTTGATCCTGAACTCCCTCTCCTTCCCTTCCAGCTTGAGAACCACCTTCATTCTTGACCCAAAGTCCACAAAACACCCCAAATCACAGGAGCAAACAAGGATGTGACCTAGGGATCATGAGCTGTGTTCCCAGGGAAGCTGTGAGGTAATCACCAGACTTGCCCCAGTCCAACCAGAGATGAGGATGGACTGAAGAACCCTCCACTTGTCCCTGGCTGGACCCACCTCGTAAACCACATCATAAGACACAATATGACTCATCCTTCAATGTCCAGCTCCCATCTCATTTTTTCCAGGAAAACTTCTCTATTTTTAGACTTTGCTAATCACTCCTTCTTTGCAATCACAGGACTTAGATTTATCCTGTTTATCTGCCACTTGCCACATAAATTGCCCAGTGATCTATATAGGACTGTGCCTTGCCCTCAATAGTTTGCTCTTACGTAATCATTTAACAGTGCGCGTGAGAGTCCATGTGCGCACGTGAACTAGGATAGGTGTGTGTGCATGCACTCTCTAAACTTCTTTGCTTAGCTTCCTTTGAACCGAGGCCATGTGCAATCCTTCCTTGAAGTAGGTACAGTCAATCGGTAATTGTCAGGAATGTGGCTACTGTTGACAGTTAGGGTTCAAAGCCAAAAAGCTCCTTTAAGATATTTTTAAGCCTCTGTTGAGTTTGTATTTCGTAGCATCACCTACACTTTCTATGTGTCTGAGCAATCAATATAAAAGAGCTCAGGTAAGTGTCTCTAGGTCAAACACAAGAAACCAAGTGTTTACTGAGCACTCGCCGTACACTTGGGAATTATGCTCACTGCACATATAAAGGCATTTTAGAGAGAGCCTCCCCCACGAAATGAGTTCCTTTCTCATTAATTAGGAGATTCAGTTCCTCCAGAACATTCCATTCCTAAGCACTCCAGTTAAGTAAATTTTACTGAAAGGCAGTCCTTGAACTCTGGAGCAGAATAAATTCCTGAAAAAGACTCTGTAAGATGAACTAATAATGTAAATTAAGTCTAATTTTTACCACAGTAACAATGTTATATTAGACAATTGTTTTTGACCAAAAACTAATTGCCAACATTTAAAAGAAAAAAAAGGGCAATATTTTCATTTCAAAAACATTAGAATTGCAAGCAATCCTAAAGATCCTCTGTGTAGCTAAGGGCAGTAATCCTATTATGTGCCAAGAATTTGCTAGATGCATTTCATATATTCAGCATTTAATTTCTCCCAACAGCCCTAAGAAACAAATATCATTTCCTGTCACAAATGAGAAAACTAAGGCCTGTGTTTTGACTAGCTATGTAGTGGCAGAGCAAGACTTTAAACTCAGGCGTGTGTAGCTGCAAAGTCAAAGATTTTTCTGCTACTCTGAATGGCCTCCCTAAGTCAATCATGAAGAATATACTTAATACTGCATACTAAAATGTCTGATATCAATTAAAGAGGGTTATACAAAATCAATGATATCAATTTGCCAAATGGATTTATTAAAAGATTTCCAAGACACAGATCATCGATGAAAGGCTAAAGCACCGCTGGACACAAGGAGAGCCGAGACAGGGCATGATAACAGTGCATTATTAGTCTTTGCTGAATATTACAACCTAACACATTATCTACCCTTCTAGGTGCTGTGGCTAAAACAAACAAAAAAACTCCCATGTGGCACTTCCATCCTCACGGAAGGCACAAAGATGACAACCACCAACCAGCAAATACAGCAACAACCCATCAGTGGTTAACAACTGTTTTGCAGGAGAACATGCAGGGTGAGCAGGACAGGGCTTGCCTCTCCAAGGGCCGGCAGACATATGAGCCTGGACTGCAGAAGCAAGGCCTGAGCTGGAGGTATGCGGGATACCAGCTTCTGAATATATTTAAAGTCACAGCCTGCGTAAGATCACTGAGAGAGGGACTGCTGACAGAAGCAAGAGGAGGTTCCCCTGACTGTGTGCCAGAGCACTCCAACACGAACCGGTCTGGGAAGAATCAGCAAAGGAAACCGAGAGGGAGCAACAGGTGAGAGAGGGGAAACCCAGAGAGTGTGGCATCCGGGAAGCCACAGAAGACAGTGTACCAAAGAGGAAGGGTATTACATGTGACAAATACTTCAGATGAATCGAGGAGCACAGAGAGGGCTGAAAACCGACCACTGGATTTAGCAACAGGATGATCAGTAGTGATCTTGAGAGCAGTTTTGGTGGAGTGGTGGTAGCAAAAGCCTGATGAGTTCAAAGAGGAATGTGAGAAGATAAACATGCAATAGGGAATATAGAAAATAATTTGAGTAGCTTAGCTACAGAGGAAAAGAGAAAAATGGGGCAGCTGATGGGTGAAAAGGGATCAACAGAGGTTTATACCTAAATGGGAAAAATAATACTAGCATGGTTATGTACTGACAGGAGAGATCCAGTATAGAAGAATAAACCGATAAAGCAGGAGAGAGGAAGAGAACTGCAGTGCCATGAACTTGAACAGGCAAGGCTGGACGCAAGGGCAGCGGCCGGCCCTGGCTAGGGGCAGAAATGTAGACAGATGGGTGGAGGTGGCCGTGGGAGCTTGGAGACATTTTCTTCTGGTGGCTTCAACTTTCTCAGGGAAACGAGACGCAAGGCCATAAACAGAGAGTGAGGATGGGAAGGAGGTGTTGGAGATTTAAGGAGAGAAGAGAATATATGGCTTAAGGAGAAAGGAAAATATACGAAAGTGGTGTCAACAAATGAGAAAGCGACAACAGGCTTCATTAAAGACAGTATTGATGCCATGGCATTAAGTTCTCACTGGAGGTCAGCGATCGTTTGAAAGGCTACCGATCATCTTAGCTGAAGGATGCTTCTCACCATGCTCAGTTGCATGGATACAATTACATAAGAGGATAGAGTTGCAGTTATTCAAGTTTGGGGTCTTGCCAAGCAAGTATGCAATACAACCTTACCATCTTATTTCCACAGAACTTCATCGTCCACAAAATCACATTCTCTCACTCGATCCAAACATCAGCCCCTGACGTGATGCTTCTGCTGGCATGAAGGGAGAACACTGAGGCTCAAGCAGTTTACAAGACCAGTGCTCTAACCCCTGAGCTACGGAGCCTCCTGAGGTTCAATTAGTTTAAACGACTTCTTAGATCACAAGGTTAGGTCTTCTGACACGAGTGCTCTGCCCAGGCCACGCTCCTTTCAGTCAGAAAGAAGCCCATAAACCAGAACTCCTCATTCTCCAGGAATTCCTGGTACATCCTGCCTGGCGAAACTGGCAAAAGCTCTGGCCCTTGCTTCTGCCTAAGCACCACGCAGCCAGACCCCTAGCAATGTAAAGACATGTCTGTGACTACAGAGAGCTTAGTCCATTAGCTGCTCTTCGTCACAATTAACTGTTTATTATGAGGGTGTTCTGAACTGTAGACATTTGGCTTTCCTTATTTTCTATGAATACAGAGTTTTCTGTCAGTGGCTGTGCTGTCTACCCTTCATCTCATATATTAAGTCCTAGACTGGAAGTTCTCATGCCTCAGTAATCAAACACTTGAGGCTTAAACTGTCTAGTGAGGGAGGAGCAGGAACACGGCTCTATTTTGGGAGGTATTTGGATTGTGTAAGGGCACTATTAAATGAAGGAAAAGCAGTAAATTCCTCAGAGCAGACTTCGAGGCCTGAACATTTGTGAATACCCCAACGAGAGAACGGGGTGCATGTCTCTCTAGTCCCTTTTGTCCAACATCATACGAGGTCCCATGAGCAAAAGGCTCTTTCACAGTGAGGAACTGTGGTTCCCTACGGATCCTGTAGAGATAGTATAATTTTTGTAAATTTAAAGTATCATTTCTGACATCAATAAAATTCACGAAAGCCCAAGTGAACTTCAGCAAGGCATTATTAGTAAACATGTACCATGTATGGGTGCCATGCGTCAGGCGCTGTGCTAGGCTCTTGAGGTACTGCCATGAACAAGACAGAGTGGCTCTTCTCTCATCAAGATTGTAGTCACTGGGATTTTCTTACATGAGACTCAAGAAAAGCACATACGAGAATTCTGAATGAAAATGCTCCTTCAACCAAAAGTTTGCATGAAAAATTAAAGGGCTGCCTAATTTACTGCTCTCCTCCTTGGTGGGAGGGAGATACCTGCTACCTGTGGGGGGAGACACCTGCTACCTGTGTCCTCTGTGACAGCTCACTGAAGAGTCTACCAGGAGAGCAATGGAGCATGCAAGCCTCAGTCCTAAGCTCTCAAGGAAGACAGCAGGATGACAGAAGGGAAAAAATGTAAGACAGACCCTTGCCCCAAGGAGCTTCACATGCAAAGAAAGAAATACCCATGGAAAGAGCTGCCTAAATGGTGCAAGCTTCTAACAGAGAGGCAAGCAGCATGCTGAAGAAGCCCTAGGGAAGGGGCGAACTGGCTGGTGGTGGGGCCCGAGCCTGCTCCAGAGTGCCTCTCTCTGCCCCGCCCCTTTCGGCAAGCAGCTTCATTCACTCAACAAAGAGCAATTAAATGGCCTCCGTGTGGCAGGCACTGTTCTAGGCACTGAAGATGCAGCAGTGAAAAAGACAAAGTCCCTGGCCTCTAGATGACTTCCGGGGGTGGGGGGGCGGAGGGGAGCAGACAATACAGTGTGTCAGGTGCCCCGTAGAAAATCAGGCAGGGAAACACGGGGCGGGAGATGGTGTGGAAGCTGTTATTTTATAGGTTGGTCAGGGAAGATCTCTCTGGTCAGGAAGATGACATATGAGCAGATACCCTGGTGATTAGGAGTGAACCAAACATATATCTGGAGTAGCACCTTCCAGGCAGAAGGAAGGGGAGGGACAAAGTCTGAGGTGAAAGTGTGCTTGGCATTTTGAAAAACAACAAAGAAGCTATCATGGCTGAAACAGAGTGGAAAGGGGATGTTAGTAAGAAATGAAGGGGGAGCAGCATTGGCAAATGACGTATTTCTTTGGTCCATGATAAGACCTTGATACAGTCTACAGCCTGGAAAGACTTCCGACTGTCAGGTTTTACTTAGGGAAAAGGCTCCCCATTGTCTAGGAATTCACAGCCCTCTGTCAAAAAGAAACGGTAATTACAATTTTCACAGTCTTATCATGCTTCACTTTGACCAGCCAGGTTCGGAAAGGCTATGACTTAGAGCACCAATGTTATTTGAAAGTTGACTGCTATTTGCAGCATGAGCAATACTTTCTACAAACAGAAGGGTCACAGGAAAGAGCAGTTTCTGCCAGAATAGGTACAACAGACATCCTATTTGATATTACTCTGATGTAACATTTGGGGAACAGAAATAGTCCCAATGGAGACTCTAGGCATTCTACTTCAATTCCTTCAACAAAATCAAGACAACATTAAGTACCAAACTATACATCAGTTGCATTTAAGACCAATTGAGTGCTGCTACCTCTTCCTGGCTGAATAAGCCAACTTAATCTTAAGATTCAACATGTTATTTTTCAACTTATGGAATCACACTACACATACCTTTTGAAGTTCCTCAGCATGTGTTCTGAAACTACCAATAAAACTGAGCTTCAACACAAGATAATATTAATTCATCACACAGGTTTTCTTTTCTTTTCCCCTTCCCCTTCCACTTCACAAGATTCAAAGTCTTCTATAGGCCACTTCACGGAATGGATTTGAGATTTTTTGCAATCAGCATGTCACGGTAGGAAATGATTTCTTAAACAAGTTTCTTAAACTGCCTCGGTTCAAGTCGTGGCTCTACAACTTACTAGCTGGGTGACCGTGACAAGTCACTTAACCATCTGTGCCTCCTCATCTATAAAATGGGGGTGATAATAGTACTTACCCCTAATGTTGTGAAGAGGATTAAGAAGTAAATGTTTGTAAGGTGCTTATAAAAGTGTCTAGCACATAGAAAGTGCTCTATGAGCACTTGTTAAATAAAGAACAAAATTTCTAAAGAAAAGATGGATAAATTAGCTAAATTAAAACTAAGAATTCTGGTCCAGTCAAGATGGAGGAGTAGGTATACACTGTGCTTGCCTCCTCTCACGACCACATCAAAACAACAACTAAACTACAGAACAACCACCACTGAGAATCGCCTGAAGTCTAGCTGAACAGAAGTCTTATAACTAAGGATATAAAGAAGAAGCCACATGAAGACTGGTAGAAGGGGCTGAGACACAGAACAGGCTGGTCCCACACCCACGTGTGGTGGTTAAAAGTCAGGAGGGATATCTTGGCTGTGGAGGTTACCCGAGGAGCAAGAGGTCCCAACCCCACACCCGGCTCTCCAGTCCAGGGTTTCAGGGAAGGAAGAGAAGTTCCCAAAACTTCTGGCTGTGAAAATCAGCAGAGATTGTGGCTGAGTGAGACAGGACTGCTAGAATCCAGTGTTCCTCTTAAAGAGCCAGTGCATGGACTTACTCATTGATGGACACACTCACTCTGAGCTCCAGCACTGGGGCAAGAACTCGAAAGATGCCAGGAACATACAGGAAGGAACTAAGTTGTCTGGCTTCAGGGCAAGGGCTGGACAGGTAGCTTTCTCTCAGGCCAAAGTGCTGGCAGAAGCCATTGTTCCTTTGTTGAGCACTCCCATCATCCAGCGAACAGAAACAGGTGGGCATCGTAGCTGAGTCTCCCTCAAACTAGCTCACACAGTTCAAACCGCCATGGTGAGTCCCTAAGATCCCACCCCACCCCACCCCACCCTCAACTTTCAACCACAACCAAGCCACTTCGAGTGGCTTTTCCATACCAACAGCCTGTCTTGGCTCATGGTGTGGACTTCCCTAAAATCTCTCAAAGATTCAAAACCCTACACAAGAAGCATCTGGCCTTGGCATGCCCCATAACCTTTGATGAGCATCCCCAAGCCCAGCATTGGAAGCAGCTGGCCTTGATTCACGGCTTGGCCTCTCAACGCACCTGCAAGCCCAGCGCAGGTGGCAGCCATCTGCAGATGGCTTTGTGCCTCATTCCAAGTGGCCACAGGCAGGGCACAGGCTATAGGTCAACTTGGCCTGTGGCAGGGACCCTTCCAGGGGCCCAGGGACTACATGTCTAGTGGCCAGCTTCAACTGACCCAGAGCACCACAGGCTACCTCCACAAATGACACACCCAAAGGGCAGACTGGGCAAGCACTGGAGCCCTGCTAAAGCAAATCCTGCTCCTTAGGGTCAGCCCCTGCACAACAGCTCCTCCATTACAGTCAAAACAGCTCCTCCACCAGTCCTCAAAACCAATCAGCCTGAGGGTCAATTCCTCCCCATGACATGTAAACAGCGGTCAAAGCTCAACTACAACAGCAGGTCACACATAACCCACATGAGGGACACACCTGGAGCACCCAGGTCTAATGACCAGAGAGACAGCACCACTGGGCCCCACATGACACCTGTTACATAAGGCCACTCTACAAAGACTGGGAGGCATAGCAGCCCTACCTTATACATAGAAACAAATATAGGGAGGCAGCCAAAATTGGGAGAGAAAGAAACATGTTGCAAATAAAAGGAAAAAACAAACTCCAGAAAAAGAACTAAATAAACTGGAGACAAGCAATGTACCAGACACAGAGCTCAAAACACTGCTTATTAGGATGCTCGATGATCTCAGGGAAAACTTCAACAAAGACATAGGAAACCTAAAAATGGAAATAGAAAACATAAAAAGGAACCAGTCAGAAATAACAAATACAATAACGGAAATTAAGACTACACTAGAGGGAATCAACAGTAGAATAGATGAAGCAGAGAGTCAAATCAGTGATGTGGAAGATAAGGTAGCAGAAAACACCCAGTCAGAACACTATAAAGAAAAACAAATCCCCCAAAATGAGGATAGTTTAAGGGGCCTCTGGGACAACATCAAGTGTTACCAATATTCACATCATAGTGGTACAAGAAGAAGAAGAGAGAGCAAGGAAATGAAATCCTACTTGAAGAAATAATGAAGGAAAACTTCCCTAACCTGGCAAAGGAAATAAATATACAAACCCAGGAAGCACAGAGAGTCCCAAACAAGATGAATCCAAACAGGCCCACACCAAGACACATCATAATTAAAATACAAAAGTTAAAGACAAGGAATCTTAAAAGCAGCAAGAAAAAAGCAGTTAGTTACCTACAAGGCAGCTGCCATTAGACTGTCAGCTGATTTCTCAGCAGAAGCTTTACAGGCTAGAAGGGCTTGACAGGAAATATTCAAAGGGATGTAAAGTAAGAACCTATAAGCAAGATTATTCTACCCAGCAAAGCTACCATTTAGAATCGAAGGACAGATAAACAGCTTCCCAGACTATAAAAAGCTAAAGGAGTTGATCACCACCAATCCAGTATTACAAGAAATGGTAAAGAGACTTCTTTAAAAAGAAAAGAAAAGATCAAAAATATGATAATAAAATGGCAATAACTACACATCTGTCAACAATTACTTTCAATGTAAACAGATTAAATAATCCAATCAAGAGGCATAGCATGGTGGAATGGATAAGGAAACAAGACCCCTACATATGCTATCTACAAGAGACTCGCTTCATATTGAAAGACACACACAGACTGAAAGTAAAGGAATGGAAAATGATATTTCATGCAAATGGGGGCGGGGGGAAGCTGGGGTAGCAAAATTTATACCAGACAAAATAGACTTTAAAACAAAGGCTATAACAAGAGATAAAGGACCCAGTAATTCCACTTCTGGGTATTTATCCAAAGAAACCTAAAACACTATCTGGAAGGGACGAGTGCACCCGTATGTTCATTGCAGCCTTGTTTACAATGGCCAAGATGTGGAGGCAGCCCAGGTGTCCATCAAGGGATAAATGGATAAAGAAGAGGTGGTACATACAGAGGGTGCCAAAAAAAAGTATACACATTTTAAGAAAGGAAAACTGAATTAAAATTGTAATACTCAATATATACCAATAACAAAAGATGAATACAAGTCACATTTGACTTCTGCAATAACAAGAGGTGCTCAAAGTGGTTACCATCAGCATCCAGACCCCTCTGATTACGGCAAACTACTGCTTGAGCAACAATGACCAAAGTGTCCACTTGTATACATTTTTTTTGGCACTCCCATGGCACCTCCAGTATATACAATGGAATATTACTCAGCCATAAAAAAGAACAAAGTCTTGCCATATGTAAGAATACAGAAGGACCTAGAGGGTATTGTGCTGAATGGAGTAAGTCAGATAAAGACAAATGCCATATGATTTCACTTATATGTGGAATCTAAAGAACAAAATAAATGAACAAAACAGAAACAAACTCAAAGATTTTGATGGTTGCCAGATGGGAGGAAGGTTGGGGAGATTAGTGAAAAAAGGCAAAGGGATTAAGTACAATTTGGTAGTTACAAAATAGACATGAGGATGTAAAGTATAGCATAGGGAATATACTCAATAATATTTTAAAAACTATGTATGGTGTCAGATGGGTACTAGATTTATTAGGGTGATCACTAAGTTATATAGATATCGAATCACTATGTTGTTCACTTGCAGCTAATAAACATTGTACGTCAACTGTAATTCAAAAATAAAAAATTATTTTAAAAAAAGTACAAGGCCTACTAGAACACTTTTTAGAGGTTCCATGCCCTTTTTTCCTTGGTTAAAAAATAATAATAAAATTAAGAACTCTATTCATCAAAAGATACCACAAAGAGACCCAAAGGACAAGCCACAAACTAGCAAAATTTTTGTATAACATATGATCAACAAAGAATTATGATCCAGAACAGATTTAAAAAAAAACTTCAGTAAATGAATTAGAAAAAAAAATAATTCACTAGAAAAATGGTCATAAGACTAGACAGACACTTCACAAAAGAAGAAAACCAAATGGCTACATAAAAAGATTCTCAATCTCATTAGTCACTGGCAAAACACATATTAAACCCACAAAGATATACCATTTTGGAACCATTTGATTAGAAAAATTAAAAAAGGTGATATCAAGTGTTAGCAAGGATAGGAAAGCAAATGCAACACTACAGATTACTGCAGGGGAGTTTATATAACCCTTTGGAAAACAACTGAGTATCATCCCGTAAAGTTGGAGACACACACACTATGACTTTGCAACTCCATTACTAAGTGATCCTTTGCACATGTGCACCAAGAGAAATTCTGAAGACTTCACAGTGCCAGTTGAACTAGAAAAAAACGGGAATATCCCAAATTTCCAGTAGTAAGTGTATAAATAGATGGTGGTATATTCTAATATACAGCAATGAAAACAAATGAATTACAAATAAATTTCAGAAAAATAATTGAGCGAAAACTACAGAAGAATATATTCAATATAACTCCACTTACGTAAATTTTAAAAATGTGCACAACTAAAGATAGGTTGCTGAGGTTATTAAAACGTATGTGAATAAAACCATCAAGAAAAGTAAAGAAGGATACGCATGAAATTCTGGATAGTGGTCTCCTCTGTGTGGGGAGAAAAAGGAAGGAGCAGGGGCGGACAGAGGAATGAAAGGTAATGCTGATTTATTTAATGGGGCGTGTGGATCCACTGGTTTTCATCTTGAGTTGAATTTTAAAGTATTTTATAAATATTCTTAGTATCAACTCAAAAATAAACAAAGAACATGATTTCCTCCATCTCTAAACACAGGCAAATTCTATTACAGGCCCTGCTGACATGCCATTTTTGTTGTTTTTCTCTTTTAGACTCTCACTGGACTGCCTAGTGGGATTCCATTCAGCCATAGATAAACGGAGCAGTGGTTGGTGCAAAAAGTCATTGCGGTTTTTGCAATGATTTTTAACCTTTTAAGCCGCAACGATTTTTGCACCAACCTAATAAAAGCAAAGTGACCAAGAGCATATCTAATTGTGGCTTTACCACTCACATAACTGCATCATCTTAGGCCGATTGCTTAACCTCCCCATGCCTCGGTTTCCTCAACTGTAAAATAAGAAGAAATAATGGTATCTACTTCATAGGGTCACTGTAGGGGTTAGATGTGTTCATACAGTCCACAATCCTTTATCAGCAACTGCTGGGTCCAGGTGTGTTTCAGTATTGAGAATTTTTCAGATTCCAGAAAATGAATACCTGACATCCCAGGAGGATCTGGAGCAGCACCCTATAATCAAACACTTTTCTTCCTTCTTCAGTGGAACATCTGAAAATTGACACTTAAAAGAGACAAAACGTATCAAAAGTCTCACACAGGCTCAAGAGAATTGGGGAGATAAAGAAAATCTTATAAAACTGGGTTGTGATAATAGTTATACAACTCTACATATTTACTAAATAAAATAAAACTACGGAATGGTACAACTGAAGCAGGTGTATTGTATGGTATGTAAACTACACCTCAAAGCTCTAAAAAAAATACAGTTTTCAGCTTTAAAAAAAAGTCTTACATCAATTCATGTCATGTTTTACCACCAAATGGGTTTATAAAAAATTCCAATCCAGAGATAGAGAATTTTTTTTTTAATTTACAGCTGCAGCTCAGAGAATATGGACCTATATTTGCAGAGCTCACAGAACACATAGGAAGTGCTCAACATGCAAGTGTTTTATTATTATTACTATTATTTTACTCAGCCCAGTGTTTCTCAACAGGGCTCTACGAGAATTTTGGGTGGGACAATTCTTCACTGTAGTGTAATCCTACATACTACATTCCAATAGCACCTCTCAGGATTTGTGACAATTACAACTGCCCCACACATTTCTGAATAGTGAGGCAGGGGAATGCCAGTTGAGAACCATTAAGTCTATTGAACTCTAAATTCCTTAAAGGTAGAGTCTGAGTCGTACTCATTGTTATAAAATGAGAATACTTTGTAGAAGAGTATGTGCAAAAATCTCTAGCACACAGCAGCACTCAAAATGTGACTTCCTTCCTTCTCCTTTTGATTTTCATCACTGTTTACATTTTTTAAATCACATTTGAAAGAATAGTAAATCAACTACATAATTAAGACATGCAATGTGAAAGTGATTTTTCAAATGCTAGAATGAACAAAGAAAGCAATGAACATTTTCATACTGTCCCATAAAGTCTTTAAGAAATGCTTTACTATTCACTCAACGGATTTCAAATAAGATATAACCAGTACTTTATCAAGGCCCACAGTTTCTTAAGCATTTATAGCTGATTTCCACTAATAAGAGTTCAAAACAAATGACACTAACTTCTGTGGCAAACATTAAATCAAGCAAAGTATAATCTAGGAGTACACTGTGACAAACTGAAGATCAAAAAGAAATAATATGTTTACTCTATTTTCCTTTATAACTACACAGCTTTAAGTCAACAGCCATCATAGTGTGGTCCCTGGACCAGGATGTTCTCTTCAACTCTCCCCAGGGATGAGGTATGCCACAACCTCTTCCCAGGGTCCCTGGCTGTGATGACACTCACGGCCGAAACCCATGAAACCACAGTGACAGAGAAACAGACATCGGCTGGTCCAATCCCCTATTTTAGAGGCAGAGAAACTAAGACCCAGAAAAAGGAAGAGACTTGCCCAGATTCATGCAATAATGCATAAACTAGTCCAGACCAGAACACGGAGGTTCTGAGTATTAGGTCTTTCAATGACTTACACAGTTATCAACAAGGCCTTTTTGTATGGGTACAAGTCAAAATGGAGGAAGACGAGCAGCACTGCCCTCCGATGGAAAGAGCAACAGCTCTGGCACAGGACCAGCCTGGATACAAAGCAAACCCCAGTCTCGTCATGATTTGGGACATGCTAGTAATCCTCTCTGCACCTCAGTTTCTTCATACATCGAAGGATGAAAGTATTTACTTTACAAAGTAATACGGGGCTAAATTGAAACAAAACATGTAAAAGTCCCCTTCTCTATGCAACCTCAGAAACACAAAAGAAGACTACGAAGCTACTTTGGTTTACGGGTCTTTTCTGCTGATACTTTAAGATTTCTGGAAACTCTATTGCTTTCCTATCTATGTTGCTCTGTAACAAGTAGAAAATAACACTTATGATCAAGAAGAGTTGTTGGTTAGGACCGTATAGCCATCCACAACAATAAAACGCATTGGCAAACTTTGGCCTGTGAGACAAATCTGGTCCACTATCTACAAAATGGTAGTAAATACTAGTAATAAAAAGAATAATATTTTATGACACATAAAAGTATAAGAAATTCAAATTTCAGTGTCAATAAAGTTTTATTGGAACACAGCCATCCTCTGGTTTATGTAATGTTTATGACTGCTTTTACACAACAACAGCAGAGTTAAGAAGTTGTGGCAGATTGCATGGCCACAAGACTAAAAGATTTATTTGGCCCTTTACATAAATAGTATTCCACCCCACCTCACACTCTAAATTAAAGAAAATGTAAACTTATTTAATCTGAACATTATAGAAGAATTCCACAATACATGTTATGAACACATTCTAGGGACTCAGAAAACCAGCTTTGTAAATCCCACCCTATTCAGGGTTTGGCTTATAAATAATGATGTTAAGATTAATATGGACATTCCAGTTCTGGCAAGATGGATTCAGAACACCTACCTTTTCTCTCTCACTAAATGCAAACATAAAAGCTGCACAGAAAATATGAATCATCTGAGGACTCTGAAAAGTAAATGGTAGCAGAAAGATTAGAGAAGCAAACGAGAACTCATCAGAGTACCACCGAACCAGTGGTGAATTTTCTGTTGTTTTGTTCCTTCCAGTATCACCCAGCCTGGATTCAAAGACAGCCCAGCACCCAGAAGCACTCATTATGAATGGACAGAATGAACTTGAAGAGAAAGTTCAAGTTTACTGTTTTCTAGTCTAAGAGACAAAAAAAGAAAAAGAAAAAAAAAATAAAGGAACTATGATGATCAGAGAAATCCCCTGCATTTTATTGCTTTTTTCTGATCTCTTCCTACCTCAGCCCCAGAGAATCCCACAGAACCACAGAACAACAGCAGCTGAGCAGACACCTAAAATTCTAAAAGGAATGATCCCTCTAAGAAGGACTGTCATTCCAAGAACAAGGGGTGAAACCCTATTGCTTCTTTTTCTCTCTAGACTTCCACTGCTTGGGTCTGAACAGTCACATAAAGTCTGCAGCAGAGAAGGAGAACCAAAGTCTTGGATCTGTGGCTTGGGACAGCAAAAGAGGGCCTCAGAGAATCAGAAACTGTCAGAGGGATTGCAGAGAAAAGGAAGCCCACAGGAGGTATACTCCAAAGTGGTATATTAACATCTGGGCTCACCTCCGAACTGTTCGTCGTGGACCTGATCCTGAACAGCATGCCAACAGCTTTGAGATGTGCACTTTGAAAGAGATCATTGCGCAGATCCCAGACTCAACAACGGATTGCCCACATGCAGGACAGATTCAAATGACACCGCAAAGACTTTGAAAACTGAACTGATGTTAGAAATACAGCCCACAGAAGTCAGAACTTGCAACCAGATCAATCATCTGCTTAAAAAAAGAAAAAAAAATTAAAATAAACAGTCTCCATAAGATATAAACAGGACCCAGTTAATCATAATATCCAAAATGTCCAAAACACAATCCAAAATTACTCAATGTATGAAAAACCAGGAAACGCTCAACTTACAAGGGAAAACACCAACCGTAAGATAATATAGGTATTGGAATTATCAAACAAATAATTTAAAGTAGCTATTATAATCATACTCTAAGAAGTAAGGATGAACACTGTTGAAACTAATAAAACGATAAAAATCTCAACCACAAAATAATATAAAGAACCAAATGGAAATTTTAGAACTGAAAATACAGTAACAAAAACTTTACAGGTCACTAGATGGATTCAATAGCAAAGTGGAAGTGATAGACGAAATAGTGAATGAATTTAAAGATAGATTAATAGAGATTATTCAACATAAAACAAAAAAGAAAAAGAATTACAAAAATAAAAGAAGCCTCAGGGACCTGGAGGAAAAAAACCAAAGGGGCCAACATTCATGTCATCAGAGTCTTGGACGAAAAAAAGAAAGAGTGTTATGTAAGAAAAATATTTGAAGAAATACTGGCTGAAAACTTCCTATATTTGGCAAAAGACCTAAAATGACAGTACCGTTTCCACTACAAAGTCAAACAAACTGAACATAAGATAGTGAAGAAACTCAGCAAATCCCAAAAAGGATAATCTCAAAGAAATCGGTACCTAAACACATCATAATCTATTTGGTGAAAACTAAAGACACAGAAAAATATTGTGAAAACAGAGGAAAACAACACACATGAAGTCTGCCAATTAAGTTTGCGAACTTATCCTAGAAAAAGTGCTACATATGTCACTGCTGAATATCACCTTCAAAGTACTCCCCTTGGGAAGTTATGCACCGACGCTAGTGCCTAGTCCACCTTTCAAAGCAATTTTGGAACTCTTTTTCTGGAATGGCCGTCAGAGCTGTCATTGTATTACCCTTGATGTCCTGAATGTCTTCAAAATGTCTTCCTTTCAATATTTCCTGTATCTTTGGGTAAAGAAAGAAGTCACTAGGGGCCAGATCAGGTGAGTAGGGAGGGTGTTCCAATACAGTTATTTGTTTACTGGCTAAAAACTCCCTCACAGACAGTGCCGTGTGAGCTGGTGCATTGTCGTGACGCAAGAGTCATGAATTGTTGAAGAAAAGTTCAGGTCGTCTAACTTTTTCATGCAGCCTTTTCAGCACTTCCACATAGTAAACTTGGTTAACTGTTTGTCCATTTGGTACAAATTCATAATGAATAATCCCTCTGATACCAGAAAAGGTGAGCAACATCGCTGCAACAAGTTCACGAACTTAATTGTCAGACCTTGTATAGGAAACAATGATTTGAATGAATATGAATTTCTAAGAAACAATGGAGATCAGAAAGAAGTGGAATAACATTTGTAAAGTACTGAAGGAAAATAACTATATCCAGCAATAAACATCCTTTGGAAATGAGGCAATTCTATATCCAGCAATAAACATCCTTTGGAAATGAAGGTGAATGACAGTCTCGGAAAAATAAAAACTAAGAGAATTCATTTCCAGGAGACCTACTATGAAAGAAATCCTGCCAACAAATTAGATAACCTAGATGAAATGGACAACTTCTTAAGAAAAAACAAACTACTTAAACTGATTCAAGAAGAAACAGAAAATCTGAACAGGCCTATGATAAGTAAGGAGATTGAATTAATAATCAGAAACTTCCCACAAAGAAAAGCTTTCAAAAAGTATTTACACAATTGTTTTTTGTACCATAATTTCCTACTTTAACACAAGTTTGTAGGTAACATAAACTTGTATGGAGTACAGAGAGCTCCTATGGCAAAGGCTTATCATAGTCCCTAGAAAAACCTCTGAACTTAATCTCAACAGTGCTAATATTGACCTTCTCTTCCAATGTAGAGGCTGACTGCCAGGGAATAAAATATGTTGACTATAGGGCCAAATACTACAGACTCTGGGAGCCTATGTGTGGTGTGTAGACCGGGGACTTGTAATGTAGCTGGAAAAAAAAACCCTATTTAGTGTTACACTGTTTCAATTGTTTCCAGAAGAAAATGGTCTTTGTTACAAATTTTTAATGTAACAACTATTTCTTTTTTCTAATCCTAAAGTATTCTTTGTAGAAATTTTGGAAATAACCCGAGCATATACATCTTTCTATGTTTTAAAGAGATACATGGGCAAGTCCTTGGGGTCTCTGTGGTGAACAGTCTAAAGATGCTCATACTCGCCTATCACACACAAGCTGTAACTACCAAGGAGTATTAACCTTTATAGTACTTCGTCCTCTCTGGTCTGTATTTCTGCTTTGTCATTCCTGTGCGGATAACATTTCAAAGTTGTACTTTTTGATCCTAATTCTGACACCTGCACTTTCTACCTGAACCACAGGTAACTCTCAGCGGATGATCGTCCCTGACTGCTCCCCCCGCCCCCAGTCCTCTGGATCTTATTCACCAACAAGATGCTGATGTTTAGCTAGTGCCCTCGTCCTGGGGGAATGGCTTTCATATCAGTAGGCTCTGTTCACTTTTCAGTTCACTGAATGCAGCCTTGAGGAAAAAAGTCCTGTTCTCCCCCTCTCCCTGCCCCACTCTTTGAAGCTGTGTGATCTCAGCAAGTGACTTGACCTCGCTAAACCTCCCTGAAACTAGGAGTAAGAATGGCACCTGCCTCATAAGATTCTTAAAAGGTTTCAATGGGAAAATACACATAAAGTGCTTAGCCTAGGGCTCAGCATAAGAGGGCTCATCAAACGCTAGCTCCCCTTAGCAGGACCCTGTTTCCCCGAAAATAAGACCCAGCCAGACCATCAGCTCTAACGCGTCTTTTGGAGCAAAAATTAATATAAGACCTGGTCTTCTTTTACTATAATTTTTGTTCCAAAAGACGCGTTAGAGCTGATGGTCCGGCTAGGTCTTATTTTCGGGGAAAGACGGTAGGAGTGTGGGGGTCTGGACGGGGGAGCGATTGCAGCAGCAGCACTAGCAGTAGTCCCACTACCACCACCAGTGCACACCCTGATGAATGGCAGGGACTTGTTCGAGCATGTGGGAGGAGCAGGAGGAGAGCGGAGGTGCCCCTGGACTGCGCAGCCCGGTGGTAAAGCAGATAGACAGGCTGCTGCAGCAACAGTGTAAACACATTTCTATATAACTCCGTAACGGAGAAACAGGAATTGTGGTGAACACAAACCAAGCCTAATTAGTCAAGTCACAGAAATTAGGAATTTATTAAAAACAGCTTCACTAAAACGCTCCACTAATTGGTAGCAAGGTCATTCTGAATCCGTGTGTCAACTGGAACATGTTAACATAAATAAAACAGCATTACTTTCAAGTAAACTTTGTGTCCTAAGCTAAGCTCTTTGCCTCGTAACAGTGCTTATGATGCCAGCTTTAATGCAGCAGCTTGATTTGTATCTGCAAGTAATTTTTTAGTGTGCCTGGGAGTTGTTAACGTAACTCGAAAGTAACTGCTCTCAGCTCTTATACAGGTTCAGCATTGCATCGTCCTGTCTTGTGTTCATTAAGCAGGTGGAGGACACACTGAAGAATAAATGTGGTTCCTGATCTGACCTGAAGAAGTTTATGGTTTAGGGAGGAAGAAAACTCACAGGAAGAGTAAATCCTTTTAAAGTGTATCAGGGCCGTTCCAAGTTCAAAAGCGGGTAAAGTGGTAACAAGTACCTTTTCCACTACAAAGTCAAACAAACTGAACATAAGATAGTGAAGAAAAAGAGGTCAAAAAGCATATATACACCAGGAGCAATCACACAGGAAAAGGAAATGAACCTTAGGCTGTGTGTGAAGAACAGAAACAGAAGAATCTCGGGGGAAAAGCAGTGTGGCAGAGCTCCTGCTCCTGCCCCTACTCTGCAGGACACTTCTGAGCAGAGAAGGGGAGTCGACAAAATCCTGAGCAGTCTTACTTACAGGTTCCAGGTTGGAGAGCAGCAGGCCAAGGAGGTAAGCCCCCAGTCTTCAAAAACGAAAATCAAGCCCTCAGGTTTGGAACCACACACACACACAACACGGAGGGACACAGGCAGAGGCAAGAAGTGCCCGGGGTCTGTCATCTTAGGGGACCTCGCTGAGCCACACTGGGGAGTGGGATCACTCCCAGGTGGGAGAGTGGGCCCCAGTACAGGTGCGGACCCAACAGCAGCAGAGCAAGCAGGAAACAGGCCACGGCAAGACCTCACATGCCACCTATGCACCCTCCGGGGCAGAAAAGAAGACTGACAACTATCCTGCCATCCTCCTGTAGCCCCACGAGGAGACAAACTGTTCCAGATAAGACAGGGTCTCTGGGAGAATACACCCAGCCACCATCGAAACCACAGTCAAGTCTCCCCTGCCAGCCACTGCACAGGGAAAGGGAGCAGCCCAGTAAATGTGCAGAGGTGGTTCAAGGAGAGGAGGCTGGACCAGCTTGTCTAGAGCGGACAGAGCATTAGCTAGGCGTCCAGTTTTCATGTCCTGGGTGAAAAGAGAAGCAGCGAAGATGCCTGACCAGACTGCCAACCAAGAACCGTGGAATTTTATCATCGCAAGCCTCCAAATGTGGTTTTAGGGAAATTATGGTTCCTCCTTCCCAGTAGGTGGCAAGTAGTAAACACCTCACAGTTCATTACGAGCACTTCGTACAAGCAAGCACATAAATGTGGGAGCTGGCAGGGGCCACGACAGTGGGCACAGGGGGAAGTTGACCATACCAGGCAGGAACTCGCGCTTCTGTGCCCACTCGCCCTCTGCTCGGTGCAGTCTAGCCTGCGTGGCAGAGGCTGGGGAAACTTGACAACTTCCTCTGAACGCTGCACTTACAGGAGCCTGAGCAAGCCATAGCTCCTCCAGATGAAGGGCAGGCTGGGCTGCTCCACCTTAAACCTGCCCAACTCTGAAGCCAATCAACCCTCTGGAAAGTCGCCGTGTGACCTTGGCAGAGGAAAAGCACTCACTCCCATGCTATTTAAGTATACATCAGCACTACACTGAGGGAGAACATTTGTTTCTGGGATCAAAATCTGGCACTCTGGGGCTTGGGCCGAATGCAAATGGATTTCCTCAACTATGAAAACAGTCATCTAATTAAAAACCAACCAAAATAAGTGAGGAGAACTATATGTTCATCAGTTTAAGATGCTTTTTGGCATTGAAATCCAGCCCCCCCAAAAAATGTAGCTTTAAAGAAAATCTGGCAAACAATTTGGCCCTAGTCACTTTGCCTTGATACCTATTCAAAAATTTTAAACAGGAATGATATCATCACTGTAATTTTATTTATTTCAGAAGGAGCTGACAAAACAAATTTCAGAATATATTTCCATCCCCAAATTCAGGATATAATTGCTCATTTAAGTAAAAACAAAAAACAAAGAACACTCTGGATCTCTGACTGTCTCTCCCTCTATTTAAATATACATTAACTCAAAAATCTATATATTTCCCTAAGTATTCTCTCTTGCCACTTCACAAGTAGGTTAGGCTCACAGGGGTCTTAGGACTTCTCATGTGGTTTTCCTCAGATAAGAAGTAGTAAAATGAAGACATCAAGAAAGAGACTCTTAAAAAGTCTATAGAGACTGACTGCAAAGAGGACTCCAAAACCACCAACTACAAAGAACAAATGAAAAAGTACCCAACCTTCTAAAACCATGTTGCATATCCACAGAGAATCATCAAAATGATCCATGAAATAAACATCTTTTCAAAAAGGGAATTGGCAGTGAGCAGGACACATGGTTGCCTGACTCAGTCATGGGGGAAAGCCTGGGAGTTCATTAAGAGTCACGGAACACAGAGTGGGAGACTCACCCACCTCTGGTGCCACACCTGCGGCTAAGGGAGAAAGACCTGGACCTGGGGTGGCTGAAGAGAGCAACCTATGCTGTCAGCCCTACATCATCATTCCAGGGGAACTTAGCACTATTACCCACTTCCTTTGAACAGCTTGGTAATCAGGGAATGTTAAAAACACAAAGGAGAACTTGACCACTTCTCTGCATTGCCTCATCCAGGAGCTGTATCTCACTATTTCTGGACAAGAGTCCTTCCCCCGCCCCACTAAGTGCAGAAAGGAATCTTGAAGGCCAGCCAACTCCACTGCTCCCACCTGCCCTCACCAGCACCCTTAGAAAGGCATTCCCGGCTCTCCTCTCCTCCAGCAGGCCCTCCCACAGGGGCCAACGAGAACGCTCCTTTTTTATGAGGGGCATCCGGAACACCACACACCACCTCGTCCTCCCAGCAGCTCTGCAGAGGATTGAGCGCAATGATCGGGTGGCTTTCGCCCTTCCGTGTAACCAGCTGAAAGCTCCCCTACTTTAACTCGCTTTAGTCTACTTCCATCCTACTTAGATAAGCAGAACTGTAGGAAAAATAATCCTTTGAGTATTTGAAGGCAGGAAGGCCTCTCCCTCATGCTCTCTAATTTACTCAAAGGTAAAGGACCAAGGTGGACAGAGTACAAAAACATTATTAATAGAAAGTCTATCAATTTAGAATTTATGATAAATGAATCTGAAACAGGTCTGAAAATCACTTCTGTGCTATCTACAAAGAAAATGCTTGATAAGTCAATGGAGAACTTGAAGGAAAGACTCTTTTTTTAAATAGGCAAGACTCCAAGGGCAAGTATAATATCCTTAAAAGAATCAACTTTTAAAGAATTTTATAAGGTAGTGGTTTATATCTAAATGCCACTGCTTTTTATAGCCCTCTTTAGAGCAACTTCCTATAGGTCTGTATATCTGGTCGAAACCATTTGAAACAGAATACAGACTTTTCTTCATAGGACGCCCCTGAATAGAAATGCCACCAGATTCCTTACCTCCTCATTTTAAAGTTGAAGAGCTCAAAAACTTGTATCCTTCACACAAACTCTTACTCTGATACAGTAAATGTAACAGTGAATGTAACAACAAGGTTAAAAGCTTTATAAAAATTAAAAGACTCTATTAGGTTTTAGAATTGCATTTAAACATTTAAAAATGCTTATTAAGAAATCTGTATGAGTCACTTGTAATGAAAACTACACAACTTTTTTAAGTAACTTATTAAGCAAACTGGAAAAGTGATGTATTTTCATAGCGACCTGCGTTCCATTTAATGTTTCTTAGAGGCAACTGGTGTCTTTTAAAAATTATTTTTTATTTCTAATTTCAAAATTCAGAGCGCAAGTTTTCACAGAAGTGCTGAGCTGGGTATTGTCCTAATTAAAATACTATGCAATAACTTATTTCAGTAGCATTTTTCTAAAACATTCATCATCAGATATACTCCCCAAATCTTTGGAGTACAAGGAGGAGTGTTTACCTGAAAAGATGCTCTTGTCAATCATCCTAGTCAGCGGCACCATGAGGTCTGAACGTCGTTACCCTCCTCTAGTGTTTGCATAGAATATGGCACTTTTCCTAATGATGGTGCTAGTTCCCAACATTTCTTAATTTATTTTATATACCGTTTCCATTCATGATATGGACACATGCATGGGAACTGTTCATGATGTTGCTGGATTTTTGTTGTTGGTTTTAATGATATATATTAGTTTCTGTTGTACAAGATCATACTTGTAGAGTAACTTAAAATACATGCAATGTTCATTTCTGTACTTTTGACTTTAATTTAGACTACATTGAAACAGGATAAATATCTAACAGTAAGACTATGGTTATATCAGTTATGGCTTAAAAGCATTTAATGCAATATTACGTAGCAATTGAAAATGAATAAAACGACGTACTTTGGTAATACAGGAAAAAACTAACAGGAACTAATACTAAAATGCTAAGGCTATGTCATTTTGGTATGCATTGTTCTGCAATGAGAAATTTTTTAAATTTATTAACTTAGAACAAGACCTCTCGTGGAGAGATTGAAAAGTTCATTCATGCATTCAACACTGATCATGCACCTATGATATGCTAGGTACTGCACAACTGGAAGCATACCAGTTTTCCAAAAGAGGATTAATTGAGAACCAGTGGTCTGGATAATACATTAATTGTGGCTAGCTGTTTTTTTCTTTTTTTTTAAGGATTTTTGGATACTAAAGCGTATTTTTCAGATCCTTCCAAGATAGAGACATAGCAACTAGCAGACACTTTTGGAGACAATTCATTGTGAAGGGTTTTCCACCTTTTAGACCCCTGACACCATGCTAGAGATTCACCAACTAGAAATTCAACACATCTGAATGTATATTAAAGAAAGGAAAATCCATTTAGCTTCTTTTCATTTTTTCTACCAGTTGTAAAGAAAATAACCCTATATCTATGTGCAATAAAAATTTCCATTTGATTGGGGGGAAAAATAAAGTTAAGGAGCTCACAGCTCAGAAAAGTAATCACTTCTGCTCTAGGCCCCATGAGTTGGGAGTAGAAACAAAACAGGAGCCTAAGTCTACTGATTAATCACCTAGAGTTGGGTTCACTATATGCACAGGGTTTCCAGGGCCTCTGCATAGGTAAGTTCAAGTGCACAGTGCGTGCCATTTCCATCTGACAGAAGCGATGTAAATAGATTTAAATGACAACACATTCAAGTTTAGGACAATTAGACTGCAGAAATGAACACAAATTATTGCGACATCAGTACATGTGACAAACAAAAAATGACTACTTTTGCTCAGCTGTCCTCTGGGCTGCAAAGCTGAACCCCAAGCAGCAGTAAGAAGACTACATTTGCATTTTAACTTAATTTACAAACTGTATGTATCATCCTTAAAGCCCTGTAAGTGTTCTAAAACAGCACAAAAATGTATGAAGCCCTGTAAATAACCAGACTATTAATTTAATAATATTCTATTATACAAACTCTTTTACCATTACTGCTCAACATCCTCTCACCACCAATTAGTTTTAATTAATGATGCTTAACAAGTACAAAAGAAATCCCCATGAATGCCCACTGAATAAATTTCCTGTATTTCAGGCAAGAAAGATACGAGGTCAGAAAACTAAGTTCGTGAATTCATCCTAGGAAAAGTGCTACATACCTCATTGCTGAATATCACTATGGTCACCTCCGAAGTACTCCCCTTGAGTAGCTATGCACTGACCCCAGCTCCTAGTCCACCCTTCAAAGCAATTTTGGAACTCTTTTTCTGGAAAGGCCATCAGAGCTGTCATCGTATTACCCTTGATGTCCTGAATGTCATCAGAATGTCTTCCTCTCAATATTTCCTTTATCTTCGGGTAAAGAAAGAAGTCACTGGGGGCCAGATCAGGTGAGTAGGGAGGGTGTTCCAATACAGTTATTTGTTTACTGGCTAAAAACTCCCTCACAGGCAGTGCTGTGTGAGCTGGTACATTGTCATGATGAAAGAGCCATGAATTGTTGGTAAAAAGTTCAGGTCGTCCAACATTTTCATGCAGCCTTTTCAGTACTTCCGAATAGTAAACTTGGTTAACTGTTTGCCCAGTTGATACAAATTCATAATGAGTAATCCCTCTGGTATCAGAAAAGGTTAGCAACATCGTTGCAACAACTTTGCAAACTTAATTGTCAGGCCTGGCACGTGGCCACCCTCGGGCTGCTCAGCTCCCTTGTCTGTAAAGTAGGGGTGCTAATGACACCTACGTCCTAGTGCTGTGTGGGCACTAAGGGGAGCATGCGCATAAAGCAGCACTACAGTGCCTGCAACAAGAACCCACTACATGGTAGAGATTGTTCTTACGGTTCTAAGTCAATTGCCCTCTTGTTCCTGAACACACACATTAGAAGGGAAGAGAAACTGAAAGCAAAAGTGACACCTAACAGATGGAGGAGGGGGAGAAACACAGATACTGGAAAGTATGAGGCTCTGGAGCCATTTCCTGCAGGGACAAATAACCTGAAGGCATCATCATAAACTTCACTGTTCCTAACAGTGACCCCGTTTGATGGAGAAAACGTCAGGCTAGGTTGTGAGCGGCCTGAAGCAGGCAGTGTATGTGTGATACATTTCAGAGAATTTCCTTCCAAAATGGACTTCACAAAATAAATGCTTTCTTGCTTACAACGGGTAAAATCCGCATCAGCCCTTTGCAAAAGTTCAGCTCTGTGGAAGGATACAGTCTGGAGGAACACAGCCAAGGTGTGTCTCCTCCTTCAAGTACTTTGTGCACCATCAACTAAGCCACAAAACTAGTGTATTTAACATGATCCTTTCTCATCATTCTGCCAAATCACCTTTCAGGAATGAGAGATACAAAGAGGATTATCAAAGACAAGACATAGGGCAGAATGAATGAAAGGACCAAGAGAGGAAGCAGAAAACCAAACCACAGCGAGATTTGCAAACCACCCGTTCCATGATGGAAGGGGAAAAACCTTCACTATTTAATGAGCCCAGTGGAATCTGGGTTAATCCTCCTCGGATGAGCCTCTTTTCTGTGTCTGCCCCTCTTGCTCATGCTGGAAAGTCTGCCCAGCAGTGCCAAGGAAGTGTTCGAATTTCACTACACCCGAGGAAAGCTTTGGTAGGGAGATGCTGGAGACACAAAGGTAGAACTTGACTGCTTTGTCATTTCCAGCTCTACTCAGAGCAAGTGAACCAGCACTAAAATTTCACAAGTAAGATGAGAGGTCTCCGTGAGAGCTGCCAACGACCCACCGTGGGTCGTGACAGCAAGCAGGAGAGGCACTACCCCCGAGGGACCACGGTCATCATCTTTAAGAGCTGGTTCAAAACGTGCCTCCTTGGAAAAACCTCCCTGTCTCTTCTCGTTTTCAAAGCCCTCCAGCCCACACTATGCAACCTCTATACCTCTAGTCTCCAGATGTTTAGCACAGTCTCTGATGGAGGAAGGTGGAACCCTGACCAAGGCACCCATCTGAGGAGCCAGCTCAGGACTTTCGCAGGAGAGAGACAGACTGAATCCATGTGATGGGACCAAGTCTCTCCTCACCCTGACCGCCCTGGCATGTCCATAGGACGCAGAAAAGAAAGAGGATCCACTGACACCGTACTTAGTAAAGCCTGCCTTCCCTCCCAGAGTGCAGGCTCTGAGATCAAGAGTCATGTTTCCCTTGTGAATGAGATTTCTAGGCCAAGCAGAGGACCTGGCTGTCAGCTGCCCTCTGTAAGGAGCTCCTGACAACTGAATGGGGGCAGGCAGGCCGGGGTAGGTAAGCAGCCAGCGCCATGACCAATGAGCCTTACTGCTGTGCATCAGTACACAGGGATGACAAGAGCACTGGCCTAAAACTCAGGACGTCTACTGACTTTGTCAATTATCCTGAAGAAGTCAAGCAACAGCCGGGAGCCTCAGTTCCCTCATTTGTAAAATGGTGGGGAGAGTAACAATTCCTGCCTCCTTCTTGCACAGGATTGTTGATGGGATCAAAAAGGAATAACAAAATTAAAGCTCTCTGGGCAAATGTTAAGTATTCTATACATATAATACGCAATGATGCAATATACTACAAACACCTTTTCTACAGAAAGTCTCACTTTACATACGAGGATGTCATCACATGTTTGCCAATGTGTCATCGTTTGAATAACTTTTGCATGTGTTTCTTCATAACCACATTGTATACTGCTATTACTACCCCACCATAAAAATTAAAAAACAAAAAAACAAAAAAAAACCCTGAGACTCAGAAAAGTCCAGCGTTTCTGGACTCAGAAAAGTCCAGCTTGCCTGCTGTTAGGAAGCAGGGCCTTTTTCTATCCAGTGAATTTGCTGTGTCTTTGTAGGATGCAGTGTACTTAGTGGTAATCATGGTGACGGGGCCAGGCTGGTGAGTTGAATCCTATAATGCAAAACTTTCAGCATTCAAAGATGGCAGGGGTGGGGGGGCGGGGGACCTTGGAGTAGGAGACCAGGGGAAAAAAATAAATGCAGAAGAAACGCCCAATCCTAAAGGAAGCAGAATCTGTTTGGAGTTGGCTTCTCATCCCTGTTAGCCGAATCCTGGCTCTCAGGGCTTTGCAAGGACTAAATTACAGCTGTAAGCAGTTGGTCACCAGAAGCCTAAGCCAAAAGCCATTCTAAAATAACAAAACCAAGGACAGAGATTCCTCTGAACCCTGACCACTAGGGAGCTATAGACTCAATGCCTGTATGAAAAAGTACAAACACAGTTTGGCTTGGGGAACCCCCACTCCAAATTCTAACCCACTGAGGTGAGGTTCCAAGCACTACTCTGTGGGCTGCTGGAATCTGCACACTCCAAATCCAGCAGCCAGCTTCCCCGGGGACCACATCACGCTCCCAGCACTATGACAGAGCAGCCTCGCGCTGACCTTTCACAGCAGAGCAGTGGTAACTTCTAAATTATAAGCTCCTCCGCTGTGGCCAACACTGCAGCCACAGCCCTCGTGCAGCCAGTAAGCAGCTTAGAAGGAACTCAGGTGATGGAGGACCTGACCGAAGAACCCCACTGTGTGGTGTATGTGACTCCCTGTGACCGCCACCAGGCCTCTAAGAAAGCAGCTCTCCTTTCCCCATCCTTCCACACTCCTCACCCTGACCAGCTGAAGCCCAGTTTACATCAATTATTATCCATCCTCAAAGGCACCGATTCACACTGCTGCTGCCTAGCATTCCCCCCCCCCCGGCCCCCGCTTTCTGTAATTGCTTTACAAGAAGGGTGCGTGAAATGGAAAGTAATAAACCACAGAGGGCATGCAGAAAAAGAATTCCTTCAGGACACACAATAGAAACAATCCAGCCTTTCCACTGTTGCCAGAGGGCCTCCTCTCTGCCCCACGCCCAACGCCCTGAATCACAACGGCATATCCCAACAGCTTTCAGAATAAGACAGTGTCAGATTTGGCTGACTGCATAGAACAATCAAATGTATGCATGACAACAACCAGGGAGTTTGGGCGCAATGTTTACAAGCCCTTACGTTTTTCCCTGAACCCCAACTTACTTTTTGTTTGCATTTATAAATCAAGAACACCATGACCATTTCCAGCTGTCAGAAGTCCTGAAACTACTGCTCTGCTGTGACAGTCCTAGCCTGAAGCTCCCCTGGGAACTGGCTCTCCTGAAATCCTCACCCAGCTCCCCAAGAACGCCATTCTGGTTCAGTTTCAAGACAAGGGCAAAAGCCCGATCGAGTTACATCCATATTTCACACGTTCATTTTAAAGGGAACCTGGCTTTCATTTTCTAGAATGTGCTTTCCCACAAGTTCTGGGGCCTTGGGAAGGCAAGTCGGTAAATATCTGCAAGCCTCCTTCCTCATGTGGGAAAACAGCAGGAAGAGTCATTGCTCTGTCACTGTTGTAGGAAGCCTCAAACCAGAAAATATTCTGAGAAGTACTTGGTATTTAATAAGACACTCTTTAAAACTACATAATCCTACGTAGGGTAGGTGCAGGGGCTCAAAAGGTACAAATTTCCAGTTACAAAATAAGTCATGGACACGTACTGTATAGTACAGTGACTATAATAATATTGCACTGCATATTAAAGTTTGCTAAGAAAATAGATCTAAAAAGTTATCACAAGGAAAAAAGTTTTTGTCACTACGTATAGTTAAAAAAAATTATAGAATTACAGTCACGGGTACAATCTAAGAGATTATTTAGAATCATTCATCATCTCACCATCGAGGAAACTGAAGTGCTAAAAGTGACTTGCTCAAGGACTCGGGAGCACGGCTTTCTTTGTGAACACAAAGAAGAATCCAGAGTTGTCCAACCTTAATATCCACCTCGCCCCCTCTCCAGAATTTGAATTCATTAGCTCGTCTTTGAGCACTTACTTTGGGCCAGGCACTGTGCTAAATGCTTTTTGTGCCGTATCTCATTTAACCCTCCCAACAACCTGGAAGCCTAGAGGCAGGTGCAGGGAGAGGCCTCACATTCCACAAAGGAGAGGCTAAGCCATCTGTCAGGTCACATGGCTAGAAAGCAGCACTGCTGAGATCAGAACTGTGCTACCGCAGGGCACTAGGACCTGAGCCTTTAAACGCCACCGCTCACTTCTCTCAAAGTGCTCCATCCACTGCTCTAGCCTCTCCACCTGGAAATGCCATGCACATGTGAGGTGTGGCTCGGTTCATAAATTCAGCTCTTCTTTTGATATTACTTCACAGAGGAAGCTCTAACACCCCCTTCACCCCCTGGAAACAGGCACAACTGCAAGTGACCCCCACCAATCACCAGGCAAATGGCTGGTGACTCACCGGGTAAAGTCCCTTTTGATTTTCCCTCGCCTAGATCCTCCCAGGACTGGAGGTTCTCACGACCTTTTCATAGCACATGGAACTTTCTCTCACAGATTTGCAGGTGTTCGCCTGGCTGAGAGCCAGCCCCAGCCCATCTGTCTCAGGAAGCCTCCAGCCACCCCTTACCCTCCCACCCCCCACCTCGCTCATCTATGAAACCCCAAAGCAGATTTTGTTAGCCCTGTACTCTTCTATACCATACCACATACCCGTACTTTCTATAGTTGTACATGCTTCCAAATGTGCCCCTTTATAGATATTTTTCTTTAAATGCTTCATAGGAGAGACCATCGTTACAGTTGGGAGAGTGGAGAAAGATTCAGGGGACACTTTGGGAAAAGTAAGACCTTCCCTGTGCTGCACCATGTATGAACTTGTCAGATCTGTGTCCTCCCCCTTCCCTCAGCCCATGAAACATCCTGATTTATGATTTATATGTCCTCAGTCCCAAGGCCCTTTAATGAATTAGCAATGGCCTTCACCAATGAGCTGACAGAGGTTGGACGGATATAAAAACAAATCAGAAGGCATAAAAACAGACTGGAAGGAAACACACAGATACATTAAAGACAGGCATTCCTACGTGTTAGAGTTATAGATGACTTACTTTCTTCTTCGTGCTTTCCCTTGTCTTTTAATTTGTATTATTTTTACAATAAAAATGTTACCTATTGCATGCCTCCTCTCCCCTGACAGGAAAAAGTTCAGATTCTGGTACTAAACAGATCTGGGTATGAATCTTCCACTTACTGGCCATGTGACCTTGGGCAATATACCTAACCTTTCTGAATCTGTCTCTTCGCCTGTAAAATGGTAATAAGTACCTCCACCATTTCAGTTGTGAGAACTAAACAAGATGACACCTCTGACTGCAGAGTTTCTTCCTGCTTCTGTAACACCTTTAAAATTTACAGGCCTACCACATAGTAAGCAATCAATACATGCATTTATTATTAGAATAATTACTATTCATATGTTTGTCTCAGTCGGGTGCTACATTCGGGGTAATATCAGTCTCTTACACAAGGACAGGCAGGCATTAAGAACTCAGCAAATTCCCATTGATGCCTAAGTATATACCATACACCTACCCAAGGAGAGGGCCCTGAATCCTGCACATTTGAGGAACAAGGAATACTATCTCAACTGTACACACTCAAGTTCTTTACCCCTCTTTTCACTCCAGTATCAGAAAAGGTTTACTCAGAAATGGGGGATGAGGGAAAGCACCATTTATAATCTGTATTAATGATAAATTCAAAAAAGTTACACAGCTGTGAGTTAAATGGGATGGAGAGAGTTGGTTTGTAGGGAGTGTTTTATTTCAGTCTTCCCCCTCCCCAAAACAAGAATAATGTTGACCCTTTCTTTAAGGAGCCTCTGAACAGCGCTGACTCATATTGAGTGAAGGAAATCACACTTTCACACAAAGATACTTTCCTATCAGTTGGTAAGAAACCTGGCTATTTCACTTACATCAAACTGACATCTGTTTTAGAACCCTTCCTCTAGACCTGGGAGTTCTGTATGATCTATCCTTAAAGCAACCAATGAACTTATAGGGAAAACATCACTGAGCCAGCTGAAGAAAAACAGCAGCATTGATTTTTCCCTACCTTTTTTAACAGCATCATCGAGATGTAATTCACATACCATACAATTCATCCATTTAAAGTGCACAATTCCATGGTTTTTAGTATAGTCACATATATGTGCAACCATCACCACTGTCAATTTTAGAACATTTTCATCATCTTGAAAAGAAATCCTGTACCATTTAGCTATCACCTCCCTATCTCCCCAGCTCCCCACCCCCAGCCCTCGGCAACCACTAATCAATCTACTTTCTATCTCTATACACTTCCCTATTCTGGACTTTCACATTAATGGAATCCTATAATATGTAGCTTTTTTGTGAGTGCCTCAGCTGCTTTGATTTAAATCATGCCTTGAAACAATACCCAACTAATGGTAAAAGTGCATTATACAAATGATATACTAACTCAACTCCACCACACAATGGTAATCTGCTTGAAGACAAACAGTAAATGTCATTATCAATCCTCTATCTTCCCCAAAGCATCCACTATTCCCCAGAACAGTTAGGTGCTCAGGAAATGTTTGAGAAAAACAGTTACACTCCAAGAATTACTAAAACAAGAGGGGGGAAAAAGCACTTCAATTTTATTAAGGTGGAAAATCCAAAAGACTGATGAGAGTCCCTACTTTGGGGAGGAAGATTACTCAGGAAACCAAGAACTCTCGTTAGTTGTCACAAAAAAATCACAGTCATCACAAGAGGCTTCTCTGTGATTTTACAGCACAGTTAAGCACTGGCTTGCCTGCCCGTTCTTTGGGATATGTACTCTACACAAACATAGACTCTCCCATGAAATTGCTCCGAACTATAACTTGGCTACATTAGCAATTTCTTCTTTTGGAACAATGGAGAATGGTAGGTGTCAATCTTTTTAAAATACGTGTCTCGCAATTAATACAGATTGGGTCTAAAAAATCACTTCACATCCAGATAATTTCTCCGAATGTGACCATTTGTACCTTCTAATTTAGACTGTAGGAACTGCTGACTATTTTACATGTATTAACTGAAAGCAAATATTCATATCTATTACTATTTAAAACAACCAAATTGTTAGAGCCAGAAATTCCACTATTTAGAATGTGCTTTAAAGAAATACTCACAAAATTATGTCAAGATTATGCATAACTTTTTTGCAGCACCATTTTAATAGGAAATAAAACTGGAAACAAAAGTTGATCGTCATATAGATAAAGTGGAAAGAGCTCCAAAATGAAACTTTATGTGGAAAAGTATGGTACAGAACAATGTGACAGTATTATTCCTTTTGTGCAAATTTTTAAAAAGGGAACATGCACAGAAAGAAAAAAAGCTATAAAGATCAGATCTTATTATGTAATTTTACTATATAATATTTTATACCTTTATTATATGACCTAGCCTACTTAAGGGTTGAGGAAGAATTCCTAAAACAAGACATAAAAAGCACAAGAACTAGTGTTAATAAGAAAGTGAAAAGATAAGCCACAGAATGGGAGAAGATATTCACAACACACACAACCAACAAGAACCTGTATCCAATGCATATAAAAACACCTACAAATGAATAAGAAAAAGACAATTCAATTGAAAAATGACCCAAAGACTTGAACAGAAACTTCACAAAGGAATAAATCCAAATAGTCAATTAAACATATTAAAAGGTGTTTAACCTCACTGGTAATCAGGGAAACACCAAATTAAAGTCACAACGAATCAACAAACTGGCAAAAATGGTAAAGTCTGATAATTCCAGGTGTGGCCAAGGATGTGAAGCAACAGGACTCTCAGAACACTCACATGCTGTTGGTGAGAGTATCAACTTGTACGACAATTTGTTATTAAGACAAACATGTTTTGACCTAGAAGTTCTACTCCTATGTGTATGCATATACCCTTCATTAATGTATGCACATAGGCACTGAGACAGGCACAAGGATAGTCTTAGCAGCATTTTTCAGCAGCTCAAAATGTACATGAATATGTAGAAATAACTCAAATGTATATAAATAATAGAGTGGATAAATTGTGGTCTATTCATCCAATGGAATATCATATGGCAAAAAAAAAAAAAAAAAGAAAGAAAGAAAAATGACAGAAGCTGAGGGTATTTTCTAACACACAACCTGCACTACAAGAAATATTGTAGGATGCTATTCGACAAGCATAAATAGGGATAATTTGTGACAACAAAACCATAAAAGGGGGGAGAGTAAAGGCCTGAGCTGGAAATATGGGAATGGAGAAAGTAAGCATGCTGAAGAAAATGGAATACTCTAAATATCAAACTTTCTTTTACATAAAATGGTAACCACTCAAAAAAAATCCAGAACTGAAATATGTAACATAATAAAAGAAGAAACAGAGGGAAAAATCATAGAATACCACCACACTAAAATAACAGACATCAACAAAAAGGCAAAGAAACAATGGAGACACAGTCTTACCAGAAAACCAAAGACAGAATGATAGGAAATCCTCATATATCAATAATCACCCTAAATGTAAATGGACTGGACTCACCAATAAAAAGGCACAGAGTAGCAGATTGGATAAAAAAAACTAAACCCAACCATATGCTGCCTCCAAGAGACACATCTCAGCTACAAGGACAAATACAGACTCAGAGAAACAGTGGAAATTGACACTCCAAGCAAATGGTATCCAGAGAAAACCAGGTGTAGCCATACTGATATCAGATGGAACAGACCTCAGGATAAAAAAGGTAACAAGAGACAAAGATGGGCATTTAATAATGGTAAAGGGTATCATACAACAAGAAGACATAACAGTGATCAACATGTATGCCCTCAATCAGGGAGCACCGAAATATACCAAGCAACCACTAACAGAACTAACGGGAGAAATTGACCAAAACACAATTACAGTAGGGGATCTAAATACATCATTGACATCTATGGATGAATCATCCAAACAGAAAATAAAGAAATATCAGCCCTAAATGACACATTCGATGAAATGGACATAATTGACATTTATAGAGCAGTTCATCCTAGAACATCAGATTATACATTCTTTTCTAGTGTATATGGAACATTCTCAAGGATAGACCATATATTGGGACATAAAACTAGCCTCAGCAAATTTAAGAAGATTGAAATCATACCAAGCATATTCTCTGATCACAAGGCTCTGAAATTGGATATCAACTACAAAAAGAAAGGAAAAAACACAAATATGTGGAGATTAAACAACATACTTTTAAAGAACAACCAGGTCAAAAAAGAACTAAGAGGAGAGATCAAAAGATATATAGAAACAAATGAGAATGAAAATACATCCTATCAAAACTTTTGAGATGCAGCGAAAGCAGTTTTAAGAGGAAAATTTATATAATTACAGGCCTATCTCAAGAAACAAGAAAAATCCCAGGTAAATAACCTCATGGTACACCTTAGAGAACTAGAAAAAGAAGAACAAATGAAACCCAAAGTCAGCAGTAGGAAGGAAAAAATAAAAATCAGAGCAGAACTAAATGAAATAGAGAAAAGACAATAGAAAAAATTAATGCAACAAAGAGATGGTTCTTTAAAAAGATTAATAAAATTGACAAACCCTTGGCTAGACTCACTAAGATAAAAAGAGAGAAGACACAAATAAACAAAATCAGAAATGAAAGAGGAGACTTTATCACGGACGCCACAGAAATACAAAGGATCATCCAAAAAAACTATGAAGGACTATATACCACCAAATTCAATAGCCTAGAAGAAATGGACATGTTCTTAGAAAATATAGCCTTCCTAGGCTGAATCACGAAGAATTGGAAAATCTAAATAGACCGATCACCAGTAAGGAAATTGAATCAGTCATCCGAAACCTTCCCAAAAGCAAAAGTCAGGGACCAGATGGCTTCACTAGTGAATTCTACCAAACCTTCAAAGAGGATCTAATACCTGTCCTACTCAAACTCTTTCAAAAAACTGAAGAAGAGACAGTACTCCCTAACTCAATTTATGAGGCCAACATTACCCTGATACCAAAACCTAGTAAGGATAACACAAAAAAAGAAAATTACAGACCAATATGAATATAGATGCAAAAATCCTAAACAAAATTCTAGCAAATCAAATGCAACGATGCTTTAAAGAGATTATACATCATGACCAAGTGGGGTTCATCCCAGGGGCACAATATGGTTCAACGTATGCAAATCCATCAATGTGATACACCACATTAACAAAATAAAGGACAAAAATCATACGATTATATCAATAGATGCAGAAAAAGTGTTTGACAAGATACAACATCCATTTGTGATTAAAACTTAAAATAGAAGGAATATACCTTAACATAATAAAGGCCATATATGATAAACCCTCAGCTAATATAATTAATGGTGAAAAACTGAAGCCCTTTGCTCTACGTTCAGGAACACAACAGGGCTGTCCCCTATCACCTCTGCTTTTCAACATAGTATTGGAAGTCCTAGCCAGAGCAATCAGGCAAGAGAAAAAAATAAAAGGCATCCAAATTGGGAATGAAGAAGTTAAACTGTCACTCTTTGCAAATGATATGATGCTATATGTAGCAAACACTAAAGACTCCACCAAAAAGCTAGTAGAAACAATCAACGAATACAGTAAAGTTGCCGGCTACAAAATCAGCATACAAAATCCACTGCATTCCTATATACTAACAATGAAATCTGGAAGAAAAAAAAATGCCTTTTGCAATTGCAACAAAAAGAATAAAATACCTAGGAATAAATTTAACCAAGGATGTGAAAGACCTATATGCTGAAAACTATAAGACATTTTTAAAAGAAATTGAAGAAGACACAAAGAAATGGAAAGATATTCCATGTTCATGGATTGGAAGAATCAACATAGTTAAAGTGGCCATATTACCCAAAGCAATATACAGATATAATACAATCCCCATCAAAATCCCAATGGCATTTTATAAAGAAATAGAACAAAAAAATCATCAGATTTGTATGGAACCACAGAAGACCCCGAATAGCCAAAGCAATCCTAAGAAAAAAGAACAATGCTGGAGGTATCACACTCCTTGACTTCAGCTTGTACTACAGGACAAAAATAATAAAAACAGCATGGTATTGGCAGAAAAATAGACACACAGACCAATAGAATAGAATTGAGAACCCAGAAATAAACCCACATAAATATGGACAGATAATTTTTCACAAAGAGGCCAAAAACATACAATGGAAAAAGACAGCCTCTTCAATAAATGGTGCTGGGAGAATTGGAAAACCACGTGCAAAAGAATGAAACTAGATTGCTATCTGTCACCATGTACCAAAATTAATTCAAAATGGATCAAAGACCTAAACATAAGACCTGAAACAATAAACTGCATAGAAGAAAACATAGGTACTAAACTTATGGACCTTGGGTTCAAAGAGCATTTTATGAATTTCACCTCAAAGGTAAGGGAAGTAAAAGCTAAAATAAATGAATGGGACTATATCAAATTAAAAAGCTACTGCACAGCAAAAGAAACCGTGGACAAAATAAAGAGGCAACCAACCAAATGGGAGAAGATTTTTGCAAACAACGCCTCCAATAATATCCAAAATATACAAGGAACTCATACAACTCAACCACAAAAAAAACAAAACAAGCAAATTAAAAAATGGGCAGAGGACCTGAAGAGACGTTTCTCCAAAGAGGACATACAGACTTATAGACACATGAAAATATGCTCAACATCACTAATCGTCAGAGAAATGCAAATGAAAACCACAATGAGATATCACCTCACCCCAGTCAGAATGGCTATCATCAACAAGACAAACAGTAACAAGTGTTGGAGAGGCTGTGGAGAAAAAGGAACCCTCATACACTGTTGGTAGGGAATGCAGATTGGTGCAACCGCTATGGAAGGCAGTGTGAAGATTCCTCAAAAAATTACGAATAGAATTACCATATGAACCAGCAATACCCTCTCCTGGGTATCTACCCAAATAATCTGAAAACATTTATCCATAAAGACAATATGTGCGCCAATGTCCATTGCAGCTTTGTTTACGGTGGCCAACACGTGGAAACAACCAAAGTGTCCTTCGAAAGATGAATAAAGAAAGAAGTTGTGGTCCATCTACACAATGGAATACTATTCTGCCATAAGAAAAGATGAAATAGTACCATTTGCGACAACATGGATGGATCTTGAGATTATAATGCTAAGCGAAATAAGTCAGACAGAAAAAGTAGAGAACCATATGATTTCACTGATATGTGGTATATAAAACTGAAAACAACAAAAGGTCAAGACAAACAAATGAAGGAACAAAAACTCATAGACACAGACAATAGTTTAGTGGTTACCAGAGAGTAAGGGGCAAGGGGGGTGGTAGATGAGGGTAAATACATGGTGATGGAAGGAGAACTGACTCTGGGTGCTGAACACACAGTGTGATATATAGATGATGTATTACAGAATTGTACACCTGAAAGCTATGTAACTTTACTAACCATTGTCACCCCAATAAACTTTAATTAAAAAAAAATGAATCTTACAACATTGAATGAAAGAAGCAGATATACAAGAATCCATGCAGCATGATCCATTTGTATAAAACATAGTAACAGACAAAACCAAGCTGTATTGTTTAGGGGTATATACATAAATGATTTTAGAAAAAGAAGGAAATGATGACCATAAAAGTTGAGGGAGTAGTTATTCTGAGGGGAAGGGGAGGATTACGGGCAGAAAGGGACCCACTATGGTATTTCTGAGCTTCAACCAGGTTCTCCTTCTTGAGGAGAAGGTGGTGGCTACATAAGTGTTTTACTCTATGCGTTTTCTACATGTGTTTTTTACTCCAAAAAGACGTTTGTTTGTTTGTTTGTTTATGGATATGCACCTCTGAGTCCACATTGTAGTCTTGAAATACTATTTCCCACTAAAAAGAAACAGGACTGACTCCTTGGAGAAATGGCTGATTCTAGATCTGGAGCAAGAAATCTCATCTTGAACATCTTGTCATACCAGATAGAAAGGCAGTTACCAAAGAGTACGAGGCTCATGTCACAGGGCTCAGGGACCAAGCTGAAAAGGCTCACACTAGCCAAAAAGAGGCAATTTGAGCATCAATATCTTCACTAAAACACATTAAATATGTTTAAACCCACAACATTTGTTTAAATTACAAAAACAAAAAACCAAACTAGTCACTGTTAAAGGATGTTAATAAGCCAATTCAATACTATCAAAATTGTTAAATATAGGGGTAAGTCAAATATTTCAGCTGATAAATGGCAAAGGAATGACAGAATTAGAGTATTACCATTTTACAAACCATAATGAATGACTGGATGTCGCCATTAAATAACAAGTGCTAACATCACAAAAAGAGACAACCAGATTTTAAGTGTCTCCTATTGGAAGAACCAAACACCACCTATGAATCAGCCTGGCTAAATTATTATTATTATTATTATTATTATTATTATTATTATTATTATTATACTTCAAGGTGCTCGAGCCTCTAGCTCCAACTAGTAAATCAGAGGACAGAGGAACATGTCAAACAATACACAGGGATGTGAATGAGAAATAATCTCCTTTCTTCAAAAAATAAGTGGCAAGGAGAAAACAAAAGGTATAAAAGGAAGTTATAGATTAAAACAGACTTAAAGGACAACAACCAATCACCCTGAGTAAGCCTTTTCCAGATCCTGATTCAAGCAATGAGTAAAAGAAACTATGCATTTAAAAAACAACTGTGAGAAGGAAAAAAAGCCAACTTTAGGTAATACCCAGTGCCCAAATTTACATTAAGGAATTTTTGTTATTTTTGTTATTTTGTTATTTTAAAAATGCTCATTATCTTTTAAAGATATTAAAGAAATATTTACAGATGAAATGATGTACCTGGGATTTGCTCAAAGTAATACAGGAATTGGTTTCCACAGATGAAACAAGATTTGGCCACAAGTTGAGAAGTGTTGAAGCTGAATGATAGGTTTATTATGTTTTTCTGTCTCATGCTGTATACATTAGAAATTCTTCATAATAAAGAGGTATTTTACTAGTAAATTAAGCATGCTATGAAAAGCTTTTTAAAAAGGATACATTATATAAATATATATACATATATATACGTGTACATATATATATATATATATACACATATATATATATATACACACACCGTGTTTCCCTGAAAATAAGACCTAGCTGGACAATCAGCTCTAATGAGTCTTTTGAAGCAAAAATTAATATAAGACCCGGGCTTATCTGGCTAGGTCTTATTTTCGGAGAAACACGGTAGACATATTCTGGTACAACCACAAAAAAATTTTTACTATGTTAAATATTAAATTATTAACAGTGTTACCTTTGGGTACAGGAATTGGGATAGAAAAAAATGTAGGGGATAGGTTTTTACTTTATTTTACACCTTTCTTAAACTGAAAACAATTTTACCATGAGCATTTTCAATCATCAAGAATGTTAAAAAAAAAAAAAAAAAAAAGGTGATCTGCGTAGTGGGATTAATGGGAGTTTGTTCTTCTTTATACTTTTTTTTAATAAAAAATAAAAGTTAAAGGCTGAATTTGAAAAAAGAAGCCAAATATCAATTAATACATATTAGAACTAAAATTCTTTACCATCTAGACTTGGGATTGGCAATCTTTTTCTGTAAAATGATAGCCAGTAAATATTTTAGGCACCTTCTCAATTTTGCCATTAGAGTACAAAAGTAGCCATAGACAATATGTAAACCCACATAGTGGGTGTGGCTGTGTTCCAAAAAACTTTACTTATGGGACACAGAAATGTGAGTTTCATGTAATTTTTACATGTCATAAGACAGCATTCTTTGGATTTTTTTTAACCATTTAGAAATGTCACTCCCCATCCTTAGTTCACAGGCCATGCAAAAGCAGGCAGCGGCCTAGGTTTGGCCTGAGGGCCACAGTTTGCTGGCCCCTGTTCTAGACATTTCTCATGCCACTTGGACCCTCTAGTCTGGAGATACCATCTGGAATGTATGGAGTGTTGGCTATTTTTATGTCTTTTAACCTGGTAGTTCCCATGCATTTCAACAATGCTTCTGTGAAAAATTAGTACCATATGGTAAAAAGACTGTTCGCAATTATTTCATTAGAGATAGAATCTATTTTCTGTTATAAAAAAGAAAGAAAGAAAGTGAATGGTCAAGAAGACATGGATTTGCTTCAACCCATGCCAAGTTCAACTTAAAAAAAGACCAGAGTAAGAGAAAAGGCTTTGACTCTTAACCTCCCCTGTTATTAATTACATAACTTAAGCTTCAAAATATTTTGCAAAGAAAGAAAGAAGGAAATTCAAAACTTTTTGGCCTTTTTTTGGAGCCATGCGTTCTTTCAAAATTTCCGTGAAACAATATAGTTAAGACCCTGAAAGCACTAGTGTCCACAGAAGCACAAACAGCCTGTGTTATTTTAGGTTCAGCCAGACATTAGAACAAACAACAAAAACAAACAAACAAAAGAACCACCCAGGCTTTCAGTAGGCTTATCAAAGGGCTTATCAGTTATTAATATTTATTGAACACATACTATGTGCTTGGCACAACTTTCTCCTTTGGTTGTCACTATCACCTGTGAGGCAGGGATTTTCATTCCTCTTAGAGAGCCAAGGAAACCAAAGCCCAGGGAGGTTTGCTGACTTGCCCATCTTTGCACAAAAACTCAAAATTCTAGAAACTTAATTCAGTGTTCTTTGTATTTGATAATGTACAAAATTTAACCAAACTATCTAAAATCTAAAATGCAATTTTTTCTCTTCCAGAAAAGGAACAGAAATTTGTCGTCCAAGATACATCACAATCCTCTAACATATCTGCCCTAGCTTTCATCTAATTTATGGCTAATGAAAGAGGATTTCAAGTATTAGTTTACTTTCTGCTAGTCTGGGAGGAAGGGGATCCTTGCTTGTTTTTTCATAACCTCAAAAGAAACAACATGTTCTAATTCCACTCAGCCAAAAACATTAAGAAGATACATGCAATGCCGAGTCCAAATTTATAGCCCTGCATGCAAGCCATTTCTACATGGGAGGTAATGCTTGTCGGTCAATATTCACCCACAGGCCAGGAGGCTAGAATTCTACACCAAAGATAGATTTTTATTTAACTTTAAACAGAAGTGACAAGCAAACACCACGTAATCTATCCTAATACTGGATCTTTTATTTCCTGTCACTCCACTCAGAAGCCTCACAGATGAAATGATCTGCCTACCATTCATTTGGGGAGGGGTATCACTTGGGACCACAGGCCGTTGCAAGGCAAGGCTGATTGCTCCTGTCTTCCTTCCTTTGCATCAGCAACGTACTCAAGGGAGGGTGCCCAGGCTTCAAGTTCCAAACTATTATAGTGCTGCCATATTAGAGGAGTTAGCAAGAAGGATAATAAAGATGTGGTCTGAAATTCTGGTTCCCTACTGGTTCTTGCAAGCAGCCTCTTGACTGAACTCTTTTTTTTTTTTTTTTTCCCTCCTCTTCACCGAGGTGTCTGTGTGCAACAACCAGGGATTTACGGAGAGGAAAACGTACCAGCCTGTATGAGTGATTTGTGCCAGAGAGAAAGACAGGAACACAGAGAGACATATACAGAGCAAAGAGACAGAGAGAGAGAGAGACAGAGAGAGAACCGACGAGGTGCTTACTAAACGTCATGAGGGGGAGCTGGCAGGAGTGGACATTTCAAATAGTGATCCAACCCAGTGTTGACAGCCAAGGCTCTTACTAATATGTCCACGAAGCGACATATTGATATTAAAATAAACATGTTACATATTTAATTATACCAAATGCAGTTCATGAGTTAGATGAACAGATGCTTGGAGTAAAAAGAAATAGTGAGCATCTAAATGTGACAGAAGGTAAGAAAAGCCAGCAAACAGGCAAAAAAAAAAAAAAAGGCAGAATGGGGGCAGGAAGGACAAGGGTCAAAAGAAACAAGTGGGTGGAGAAAGATGGGGAAAGAGGAAACAAGACTGGGTCCCAAAGACATGCGACTAGCAGGGGGGCCCAAAAAACAGAGGTCCTAGAGGTTGAAAATCATCAGACCAGCTACCTCCTGGTGCCAGAAAATGCAGAGATTATGCAAATACAGTCCCTATCCCCTAGGGACATGGACAGAGCACAGGAGAAGTGGAAGGGACAGAATGAGCACAGGCCTTAATGGTGTTCTGGATGTGCGAGGAGGAGATAAAATTAGATAAAATAAAGCTTAAGCCAGCAATTTGGAAAAGAAAAGCAATCAGTTGAATTAGGGAAAGGAACAGTCACAAAGCGGGGAGAAGGTAAGCGTGACCAGCCTACGTACTCCACCCCCACGTACCTTCCGGAAATGATGCAGGCATCTCTGGGGGCCACATCAAAAGGGCTGAAGAATCCCAGGTACTTTCTGTGTAAACCCAAATATCTAGAGTTGTTGTGAATAGGTGTTCAAATAGGCTCTCAACCCAGAAAAGGGAACTGTCCCCATTGTCCCAGGGTAATCAATGTCCTCTCTTTCTACAGGGGCCTCATTTCCGCTACAAGAGCTTCACACATCTGCCACTGAGTCTTTTCAATATTCTTCTTCTGACGGGGGTTACCAGTGATGATTCTATCATATTTGTAATGAACAACTCTGCTGTCATCATTAAGTGTTTAAAAATAAAGCACCCATCTCAGTGCCCAGTACATAGTTGCTGCCAAATAATTGTCTGAATAAAAGCTACTTCTAAAAGCCAGGCTGGGAGGTTGGAGTTGGGGGGCAGGGATGGGGGTTGGAAGGGGAGGTGGCAGTGACACCTAACAACTATGTCCAAAATCTTTTCCTTCCACATTCAAGGAGGATTAGCCAGCAGCTGCACAGATGGGTGTCCCCACCCCCACAGCACCCTAGGGACTCCAGGGGAGCTGCCACAGGCCCCTCACAAGAAAGAGGGAGAGGTGTGGTCCCTACCACCTCAGGGAATCGCAGGTCAGCCTACAAGGTCAGAAGTGAAGGTTATCGACCACACCTGTACTTGCATAATCAGGAAAACAAGTAATTTTTATAAAGAAAAACTTTCCCCTGATGCTTACTTCACATGAGAGGACAGTCAAAGGAGCTGTACAGACCGTTTGATAGGGAATGACATTAAAAGGGGGTTTAAACACACAAATCTGCCCCAGACATTTTTTAGGCAAAGTCACCCAAATCTGTTTTCCATTTCTCTGATGGAGCCTCCTTCCACAGAAAGAATTTTTAAATGTGTATCTGGCATACTTGTCAAAATGACTTAAGGTAATATGCTACAAAGGACACAGAAACAGTAAGATTAGCGAAATAAAAATCACATAAAAAATAAAAATTAAAAAAATATACATATATATGTATTTAAAACCTTGGCCAACCCAGCAACTATAATCAAGCAATAAATTTAGCTCTGAGCTTCTTTGAAGCCAAGACAAAAAGGGAAACATGATGGCAAACACAGATATAGTAACAACTCAGATATCTGAGTTTCAGGGCTAAGACATCAAAAGAAGTTGATCTAGTAAAGAGAACGGGTAGGAGGGCAAAGTTCTCAGTCTACATGTCAACCATCCTCGCTAACTGGCGGTGCAGCTGTTCAAAAGCCGCTAGAACAAAAAACCTCCTCGGAACCATAGAAGTTCAGTCAAGGGATCAGAGAAAAGGCCACGGGGCCTGACGCCTGAGCCTGACTCAGTGTCAGCACATCCCATGTCTACAATGTGGCACATCAGGCACAAAGCTCCACAGCCAGGTAAGAGCAGGAAAGGGACCAGAATCTAAGTTTGTTTCCATCTATTCAGCACACTCACCACCTTGCCACTCCTCCCAGCTATAAAAGTACCTGCCTCAACAAACTTAAGAATATACAATCCAACAAATTTAAAGGGTTTTTAAGAAGCAAGCATAAGAATAACATAAAAGCAACATACATGGAAAAGTCGATTCAATAGCATCATCTCTACTCTAGCCAATGCTTAACTTAAAAATCAAGAGATGTGATAAAATTCTAGTGATGCCAACAAAGTGCTTAAATTTCTTATCCTGATTGATCTCTTCATTCTCTTCCCCTACCCTGAAATGCCCACTTTACATTTCTCTCCAGCTTTTACACACCCACCTCAATACAGCCTCTTGGAGCTTCAGTTCACTTCTCGGCCCTATGTGACTACTTGGGACAATGCCTGAAACAGAGCAGCTGCTCCATAAGTGGCAATTATTATTGTGGTTAAAGTTCCACGTCCTCAGGAAGCATCTTCTGTCTGCTCCACGTTCTCGCTCCCGCTGATTATTCATTCCCAGATCTCCACATGGGGCACAAAGTAAGACACCCACTGACCTCTGTGGCCTTACCTGTTTCCTCAGTGACATATAATGTGTTTTGTTATCAGAGGACTCATGTTTTATTCATGTGTACCCAGTGGCAGGTGTGACATCATGAAACATGCCTTTGCAACAATTCAGCAAACTTCAGTGTACAAACCTGAGCCGGATGACACTGACCTCCCCTTGGCTATCAACTGTCAAGGTCACCTCCTATCATGTAAGTAACCCATGGCGAGAGCACTTACAGACATCACAGATGCTCGTAAGTGCTCTCGCCATGGGTTACTCATGGGGCACCTGTTTAGCTACCATCAGAGCTCCTGCCACGTGCCAAGCATGGGACATACCTTCTCTCAAACTCTGCCACCATCCTGCAAGGAAGCTTCCTCATTCTTCTTTTAGAAGGGAATAAAACAAAGACCAGCAGGATTGACAAGCTGAATATTATACAGCCCGGGATCCGGTCCTGGGCATGTCTGACTGATACCAGTACCCTAAAAACAGCTGGCAGAGGAGCTGAAATACAGGAACTAAGAGGGGAAAAATGTTCAAAATCCAAACAGAGTTGGTATAGTGGAAAAAAATCAATGATGAGAAGGTACCTTTACAGGAAAATCTTACCATAGAATCTGAAAATAAGGCAATATAATCTAGGGGGGGTCAAACCAAAGACATCAAGATGTCAAATAATTTCACTTTGATTCTTTTAGCCTAAATTCTCTGCTCTGACACTCATCGTAACCTAAATTTCCTGCTTGTTGCCAACACTTCATTTCCCATTGTATAGTATAGGAACATTTTTTTATTCCTGTCTCCAAATAACTAAACACTACCTGAGAATGTCAAGGAAATAAATGCCTCCATTCTGTGCTACTTTTTTAAATCAGACCTGGACTGTATCTGCTGAGATAATCTTGTCTTCTCAATTCAATTCAAAATGCATTATTCTTAAGGCTGTACTAAACAATATACATGCAAAGAGTAGATCCAAAAGGAAGAAAAAGGGGGGGTTGAGCAGTTAGTTGGGAAGGCTTCTTGAAGGAGCCTGGACTTGAAATAAGCCTTCAAGAAGGAGTAGGACATGGATGGGCAGAGAGAAAGGAGGGACTTTTCATGCCTGGGGAACACTTTATGCAAATGTGGAAATGGTCCCCAATCCCAAAACCCTTTTATAAGGATCGCCCAGAGATACAAGTGAAGCTGCTAAGGAGGCAGCACCAGAGCCAGGCCTGTGGCGTCCAAGAATGAGCACTCCACCCCACGGGCATTGTGCAACTCAGGCCACCATCTAGGAACTGGAGACAACGGCAGGAGGATGGGGACACCTGTCAATCAAAGGTCAGCAGATACTCCAAGCAATGTTGTGGGTCCCTGCTTATATAGGTACCATAGCTCACTCACCTTCCCTGGTCTCTTGGAAAGAAAATAGGGGAAAAGATCCTGCTAAATCACAGGGGGACATACTCCCCCAGAGGTGCCATCCTCTAGATTAAAGGGACTAAAGAGAAGCACAGTAAGTACTGCTGAAGACATCGTGTAGGATGTTTGTCTAAACACGTCATTCTGAAGACAGAAGTACAGAAGTTGGCGTGCTTCCTAAAGCATCACAATACATACCCAGAACTCTTCCATGACAATTCCCTTTTCCCTGTCCTTTTTCTGGATGCACTATCACGAAGGGAACTGGGATGGTTGCTTCCAATCCCCTCTCACCCACTGCTTACTTCACGCAAGATTTCTACTTCACCGAAATTGATGGTTTGTTTTCTTCTAACTCCTTTCTATACTGAACCACTGCTGAGTTAGACTGAATTTACAATCCTTCCTTTTGAAAAGAAAGCCTCCTCAAAACAGAAACCATAGCAGTAGTGGCAACCTACAATGCCACAAATGCAGATGAAAAAATATTTTTATTTTATGTGAGGCCAGGTGACTAGCTTCATGCAAAGTAACAGGTAAAAACACTAGCTGACTTGTGAATATAAGCTATTATTTGGGAAAAATACAACCAAAAGAGAGTAGAAAGAAAAAAATGACATTCAAATATTAACATACAATAAAACCATATTAATTGAATATTAATTGAATTAATTGAATAAATTGCAAAGGAATGACAATCAGATAAATAATTCATTCCCTCAGTGATAAAAGAAATTTTGCTAATAAAATATAAATTTTAGCATAAGGGAAGGTATAAATTGTTCATCCCACTTATTTTCTAGCATCTTTGACGCATTACTTCATAAACAACAAATACACAATTCCATAGACATTTCATTCACGTGTTAATAGGCAGAAATTCTTAGCTGATTATTAAAACAATTCCACCTTTTTTTACCTAACAGCCATCACTCTATGCACTTACAAGTAAGAAAACTAGAACTCTGCTTCTGGTCATGGTAGAGTACTGATACCAGACTACCCCTCATTTTATGAGCCGAGCATAACTTTAACACCAAAACCAGACAGAGACATTACAAAAATAAAATCAAGACCCAATATCCTTCAAGAACACACATGCAAAAATCCTTAACAAAATATTAGAAAATTAAATCCAGCAATAAAAAAAGGGGGTGGGTAATATATCAGGACCAAGTGGGGCCTATCCTGGGAATGACATTTGGTTTAACATTCAACATTCAATGGAATTTACCACATTAATGCAATAACAGAAAAACCATATGATCACTTTAATACTTGCAGAAAAGGCATTCGACAAAATTCATAACAAAACCCTTTCATAACAAAAACTCTCAGCAAACTTAGAAACAGAAGGAAATTTTCTCAACTGATAAAGGATATTTATGCAAAACCTATAATTAACATTGTAGTCAATAATGAGAGACTAAACACTTTTCCTTTGAGTTCAAGAATAAGACAAGGACGTCCACTCTTACCACTTCCATTTCAACATTGTACCAGAGTCCCAGCCATGCAACACACACACACACACACACACACACACACACACACATAAATATTGGAAAGTGATAAATAAAACTGTCTTTATTCACAGAATGATTGCATTCATAGAAAATCCTAAAGAATCTTCAAAATAACTACTAGAACTAATAAAATTGACAAGGTGACAGGTACAAAGCCAATATATTAAAATAAAGCATGTTTCTACATAATAGCAATTGACTGGAAGATTTTTTTAAATTCCATTAACAGCATCAAAAAGCAAAATATTACAGATAAATGTAATAAAATATGTATAACATCTCTATACTAGTATTGCTGAGAGAAATTAGAGAAAATCTACATAAATGGAGAGATATTCTATATACAGGGATTGAAAGATGTAATATTGTTAAACTGTCCTTCTCTCCAAATTGATCTATAGATTCACTTTCATCTTAATCAAAATCCCAGAAAGCTGTTTTGTAGAAATTGATAGGTTGATTGTAAAATTTACATGGAAATGCAAATGACTTAGAATAGCCAATAGATTCTTGGAGTCAAGGAAGGAGAACAAAAATTGGAGAACTTAAACTATCCGATTTTAGGACTTACAACAATAAAGCTTCAGTAATCAAAACAGTGTAGAAATAGATTGATGGAAAATAAAAGTATAAATAGAACCAACTTTATATGGTCCACTGATTTTTAACAAAGGTACGAAAGCAATTCAATGGAGATAGGAAAGTGTTTTCAACATATGTTGCTGGAAGAACTGGATATCCATTGGGGGAGGGAAATGAACCTTGATCCCTACCTCACACCATAGGGAAAAAAATTAATCTGAAATGGGACCACAGACCCAAATGTAAAAGCTGAAATGATACAGCTTCTGGAAGACAACAATATCTTTATGACCTTTCTTAGGACCTAAGAAATACTAACATTAAGGAAAAAAATTAAAAATTGACCTAAAATTAGAAGTAATAAAACTAGATTTCTCTTCAAATATGTGTAATTCAAATACAAGTCTTGACTTTTAGCTATCAGTATTATTTAGTATGGTCTGGTTGTGTACATTTGAGAACATTTCCAGAATGTTCTAAGACCTTTGGAAAGAAACAAAATTGTTGCATAGATTATATGAGTATTTAACATTACTGAAAAATACTTCCAAATATAGCTAAAACTCTATCTTCACATTAAACTACAGTGGGACAAAACAGAGACTGGTTCTTTGGGATTTATTCAGAGTTGAAGAAAAGGGAAACATCAAGAGAAGAGAGGGAACTTCTAAGACAAGGAGTATAGGTAATAAAAAACAAAGAGATAGGTCTCTCTCTATAAGATCTTTTACAACCATTCACATTGTATATGAGGATATTATTCCAAAATCAGGAAGAAATAGTTGATACAGAATACTGGCTAACACATTCACTGACTCCACCACACTCTCACTCAAATGTTATCAACCACACATGATGTTATATACCTGTTATACATAAGTAGCCAGGACTCTGCAGTGTTACATGGAAGATGTGGGAGGATGGGGAGAATTCCCGTCACCAGGTAAAGAAAAGATGTGCAATACCAGAAGCTTCCAATTCCATGGAAGTCCTTTTTAAATTGATGTCTGCTTTCCTTGGCCTTTATACTATTTAATTTCATGATGGTTCCAGGGCATCTCTTACCTCAGAATGCATGCTGCCCACCAGTGTAAACCAAAGTTTCTCAAAACTTTTTAATCAGTGAGTTTTCAAGCCAGCCTTGACTGCAGAAAACCTGTGCTTTGGGCATTATATTGTATGAACGAAGCCAAACACGCAACAGTACATACTGTTTGACCCCATTTATGATGCAGCTCATGATTAGGCAAACCTTAATTGACACTGGTAGATGTCAAAATAGTGACTTCCTGGGCAGGGGTCTGAGGCAGTCGGGGTTGGCAAAGGCATGAAGCGATGGAAACGTTCTATATCTTGATCTGAGTGGTGGTTACATGAGTGCATATGTGTAAAAACTCATTGAGCTGCACGTTTCAGATTTGTGCAGGAGATGTCTTCACAGAGACATCTGCGTACCTTTAGACTAGAAGTCTGGGTTAAGGCCTTGTGTGTCTTCACAGGACACCCGGTCCTGGTGTAGCATGACCTTAGTAGTCTGGCTTTAGTCTCAACCCTCAGTCAACTAGACGTTACTCATCCTAAAACCACCTAACAGCTGATAAACCTACCCCAGATGATCTTGCTTTTGCTGGTTCTTGTGACCATTTCACGTACCCATAAAGAAGAGGGCAACACAGACACTATCGTGCACAATGCATGCGATTAATCTGGTCGACATTTTCAAATGTCTTGAAATAGAAGCTTATCCAAAAGACCTATATGATAATATTAATAATGTTCTAACAATAGTCTGTTGGCTGCTGTGCACACTCAATTTTTCTCAATTAATGCCATTATATTTATTATCCAGTATTGTAATACTAGTGCATAATGCTTTGAGGTGTGTGGCTAGGAAGAAATGAGCTAAGTGTTAACAGATCAAGAATTTAGCCTTTAGCTCTCTTTCACAGGAGTCCAATCCCCTGAGAAATCTTTATCTTTACCAAGAGAAATGACTTGGACCTCAGCTAGGCAAGCTTTTCAGGTTCTAATTAGAAAGCTACTGAGTATAACTTTGAAACGTTATAAATTTGACTTATTTCATACAACACAAATTGAGCTAATTTGTTTTAATGGCAGGAGAGGTCTGCAATACAATCCTGATAAGCCAGACCAATGAACAAAAACAGAAGTAAAAGGACAATCTTATTTTTCACTAAATGAACTCAAGGCTTCTCCTCTTGAAGAACTATGCAACATGACTCTCCAGTCAAATCCATCTAAAACCATGGTATATATCTAACAGATTCAATGAATTACATTAGAAAGGCAAACCCACACTGGAGTTGCAGAATGCTAAAATGGACAAGGGATAACTGAGAAGGTTCCTGACCATAAAAGGACTTGCCCCACAATTCTTCAGTCACTATGACCTTGGGTAAGTCATTGATAAGCTTCCTTAGCTATAAAATGGGAATTGTGATTCCCGCTGTTTCATCACAAGCTGTTCTAAGAATCAAATGGGACAATGAACCAAAAGTACTCAGTAAACTATAAAGTGCTATATACTCTGTGAGGGCTACGATTTTTTAGATTTTTCTAAATTCTCACCCTCAAAGAAGATGCATCTCTCAAACTCAGCAGATACGGGCAGCAAAAGAAAGATGTTCGTAGATGTACAGAATGGTAACGCTGAAACAAATTTCAAAGAGATTATCTGGCAGTACAGCCTGCTTATTGGAAAAAATAGGAAATAACAATAGCCGCCTATTAAGGACATTTCACTATGTTCCAGGCACCGTGCTTTACTTATTTCACTTCATTTATTTCTCACAACTCTATGAGGCGGTTACCATTTTACAGACGAGGAACCTGAAGCTCAGTTACAAAGTCATGATATACACCTGGGTCTTTCTCCAAAATCTCTAAAGTCTGTACCATTTCCCACTCTGCTATACAAACCCCAGAAAGATGAAAACTAACATGGCTAATTGGCAGAATGTCATTGCACCAACTCTCCTTATTCAGCCTTATCGTTTGAGAACCTCTAATCACTATGAAGATATGTGATATTAGAGTCAACATCCTAATCCTCATCTGAAATAAATCTCCCGACCACCCTGGTAAGAACCATATTCGCAAGGACGACAAGATTTGGTGTCTTTGTGTGCTCCAATGCTCATTGCAGCTTTGTTTACGGTGGCCAAGACATGGAAACAACCAAAATGTCCTTCGACAGATGAATGGATAAAGAAGTTGTGGTATATATACACAATGGAATACTATTCAGCGGTAAGAAAAGACAAAATAGGACCATTTTGACAACATGGATGGATCTTGAGATTATAATGCTAAGCGAAATAAGTCAGACAGAAAAAGCAGAGAACCATATGATTTCACTGATATGTGGTATATAAACCAAAAACAACAAAAGAACAAGACAAACAAATGAGAAACAAAAACTCATAGACACAGACATTAGTTTAGTGGTTACCAGAGAGTAAGGGGGGTGGGGTGGGAGATGAGGGTAAGGGGGATCAAATATATGGTGATGGAAGGAGACCTGACTCTGGGTGGTGAACACACGATGGGATTTATAGATGATGTATTACAGAATTGTACACCTGAAATCTATGTAACTTTACTAACAATTGTCACCCCAATAAACTTTAATTAAAAAAAAAGATTTGGTGTCTAAATCTATGGCATACCTAAAGCCATTTGGTAACGAGATGTTATACCCACAATGGAATAAATTCGGGGTATGTCAGGTGGGAATACAGCCCCAGGCTCTGGGTCAGACCAGAGTTCAAGCCTGACACCATTATCTTTCCCCAGCAATCAGTGCTTCAGTTTTTCTCCATTCTTAGGGTTGATATGGCTCTACCCTGGGTTCAGAGGTCAAGCACAGGACTAGGGCTTAAGTCAGTCCCTGGCCACATGACAAGGTCAGGATGTGCACATGGCCCAGCCTGAGCCAATTGGATGAAATAAGACTGTCTGGCATGGCTGAGACAAAGACTCTCTCCTTCTCTTGTGCTGGAAGTAAGGTGGAAGGGGGCAGGCCTGAGACAGCCACCCTGCAATTACAAGGGGAGGGTATGACTGAGAATGGAGTCAACACACCAGAAAGGGAGTCGGGAGGGGAAGAGAGAAAGCAGACCCTGATGACATCATTTGAGCCACTGAGCTAACTCCAGGTTTCTCTCTGGACTGGTCGATTATGTGAGCCAACAAATTCCTCTTTGACTTAATCCAGTCTGCACTGGGTTTGAACCCATTACTTGGACCAGAGGAGTCCTAACACACTAACTCAGTAGGGGCCATCTGTCCCCCATTGAACTGGGAACTCCTTGCAGTCAGACTTCCGACTCTTCTCCGTTAACGTTCAGTGAATTAGGCTGATCTTTGGCACATTCTGAGAGCTCCAAATATATAGGAATTAAATAGGTCACCTCTGGGCTTTACAGAGCAAAACCTATACCCAAAGCAGAAAATAACAGAAACCTGCAAAGCCCTATATTAGATCATTTACTCATTAGTTCTAGTTTGTTCTCCACCTCTCCCATTACAAAGCTGTCATGTTTCATATGGCCTACTACCTACTCTTCATCCCGGATTTTTTCTTTAGGAAAACAGTGTTGGAAGAAGAATGAGCCTATACCCCAATATAGCCCTTTATTTCATATAAAAAGATGGGATAACACTGAATTCTTTTTAAGATGTCCACCATACACAGAAATCACTTATCATAGGACCTCTGCTCACTCATGATAGCAGGTTTCTTGCTTCTGCTGCCCCGAAAAACTAAGCAATAGCTATGAGCTAGAAGCCAAACTGAGACCTAAGTACAGAATTTGTGGTTCATTCAGGAAAAAAGAACAACAGCTGAGCCCTAAACGTTCAGCCCCAAGTGCTTGCTGGCTCAAGGGAAGGTGACAGAGACAATCCCTCCTCCGCTGCCTACATAAGAAGTTTCAGAACCTTCTCCCCAAATGAAATCCTAAGTGCAAACACACACACACACACACACACACACACACACACACGAAGGATGGAGTGGAGGGGTGCTGTTCTGTGGGTAACACAAGTGAGAGGGCATAATTTCATTCTCCCTGGCCTCTCCCCCCAGCTCCAAGGTCCCTGAGGTACTTCCAAAGGACACTTGAGGCCTGCCTCAGTATCCTTTCCTTACTTCTCAGAAGATAAGAAAATCAAGGAATAAGCCACAAATTAATGCGTGGTTGAAATTCATGGCTCAAGTGAGTGTTTAAAACCATTTCCATTTTGCTTGGCTGAAAAGGCCAGATATCCACAGGCTATGTGAAAAAGAAAACAAAGGCAATGATCCAAGTAATTCAGCCTGAAAAGTCACACTGCTCCCACCAGAGACACTTAGGCCCTGGTAAAAGCTGAGCAATGAATTAATGAAAATGAACCCAAAAAGAGTCTTCAAAGGCCAGGCAGACAGGTACCCTGACTTGGGTCCCATCCCTGCTCCAGAATCTTGACCCTAGAGCCCTGTCTCTAATACTAAACTAAAAGTACACCAGCTGAGCCTCAGGTGTTTCAATCTCTAAGAGTTTCATGCAGATCTTTTGTAAACTGCATTTTTCATGCTAAACTAGTGCATAAATTTATCTTATAGTTTCATGTGCTAGCATAGTAGTCATTAAGCTTATCTTTGAAAAGAACTGTTTTCCACCTCTGAAGGAGAAAGCGGAAAAGTTGCACTATTAAGCAACATATTCTGCGTTTGTGGCATAGAATTCCTTTCCCAATTCCCTGCTTGCCTGCTCACTGCCCTGGGAATCCTTCCCAGGACGTCCTGTTGGGTTATGTCCACCCACTGCCCAATTCAGCAACAAGTAACACTTCTCAGGACAAATGTAAAAGTGCCCAGCTCTTGTAATGTTCAAACGCAACTGGGCAGCTCTCCCTGCTACAGACAGAAAAATTCTTTCTTCTGGTCACTATTTCCAAATCAGAATTGATGAAGTTTCAGGATCATAAGAAGGGACCTCGTACCTCAGAAACCCATAAAAAAGGGAGTTTTTCTGAAAGAGAAATGCCACAGATGCCACTAAATGAACACACTGTGCCAGTCCCTGAGTGGTGACAGATAACACTGTCCTTGCCCTCAAGGCTCTCACAGTCTGGTAGACGAGGCAGACTTCAAAAATAACAAGTCTATTTCCCAACTCTGTCTTTAAAGTCAAGGACAGACCTCCCTGATGAAATAGATCTTGGAGATAGGCTGCAGAGAAGGAATGAGAACGCTGGGCGATCCTGCCTTAACTGAAAGGTTTCTTAATACTTTCTCACGATAAGAGCGGCAAAGGTATGCTTGAAGGCAAGACCTGGGGTGCAACGTGGGTTAAATTAAGGTCTAACCCAGGCAATGTCTCCAAGAAGTCTTTTTGTTTGCTAGTGTGTTTGAAGTCCCTGTCCCTTGCATAAATGAAGACAGACAAGAGGGGATGTGGAATGTGACTAAGGCAAGGTGTCACAGGACCTGGATTCTAATCTCAGTTTTGCCACCACTAGCTTGCTGTGAGCCTGGGTGAATCCCTTCTCCTCGCTCAGATATTCTCTAGGCTCATCTCTGCTCTAATCCTCCAGCTTGGTACAACCGCAGTGCCTCCCATCCTTTTACATAAGCACTTCCTGTGAGATTCTTTGTACAGCCCTTTGTACAGCCTTGGGACCAGCGGCTCCCATGACCCTCAGGATGATAGGCACCCGAAACAAAGGTGAACCCCCACACGGGCGCTAAGCGGGACAAGGCCAAAATCTGCCATGTGACTGTCGCAGGACACTGGGGTTCCAACTCCTCCTGCCTCCCTCCCCACGTCAGTTTGCAATCTTGCAAATTCTTGGTACCAACTGTCTTTCTAAAGGGGAGTACCCACCCATAAGGCCGCCAACCAATGAAAGCTAAAAGAATTAAACTCCAAAGTTCTTCAACCTCTTCCTCTCATCCAAACAGGTCAATTCATTTTTAGGATTTAGCCTTCCCAAGAAAGAACACACTCCTTTCAAGCACCTTTCAGCTCTATTTCTGCAAGTCACATCTATTGGCTGAGGTGAAGGAAAGCACCAGTCTGTTTACTGACAACCAAGTCCAGAAACAACGAAAAAGAAGTATTCTGCCAGCAGTGCCCACAGACCACCTAATCTGAGTAGGGCATTTGCCAAGAAACCCAGAGGCAGCTACATAAATAGAAAGTCCTTGTGGCAGGTAGCTGAGGAACATGCAGAAGAAGACAGACCAAAGCTGAGTGCAGCGCACCAGCCTAGGTCGGCGGCATAGACAGGATGCCAGTGGCAAGGGATACAAATCTCTAGGCCAGCACTGCCCGACAGTACTTGGTGCAATGATGGAAACAGTCCCTATGCATGCTGTCTTATATGGTAGCCATGCGTGGGTACTGCACAATGGAGATGTGGCTTGCACGACTGAGAAACTGAATTTTAAATTAATTAAAATGAAATAAAACAAGTTCTTATAACCACATATGACTAGTGACTACCATTCTGGACAGCTCTGCTCTAAGCAATTCTCTGACACAGTGTACCCTCTGAAAGAAAGGACCCTTCTCTACTTAAAAAGAAATGAACTGTGTAAATAAACCTGGAGGGGGGGGCAACAAATGAACTATGGGGAGGTGCCTTAGGGTTAGTTCCATCTATAAGCAGAGCAGAATTTGGAGTTTGTGTGCTTCAAAGGAGATGAGAATGGTTCAGAGCTACGAACTCTCTTTCCCTATACACATAACATAAACTTCCCACTTTCAGAAACCGTGGGGAAAAACTAAAGATGCCCCAAGGTGAAAGTCAAGGGACCTAAACTCCAGTCCTGACCTTTCTGGCCTGTGACCCAGAGCAAGGCACAGAGCCTCACATCACTGGGGCATTGGGAACAGACAACTTCAAAGGCCCTCTTCAGCTGTGAGGTTCTAAGAATGTACGTGTCCCTTCATCAGAATTAAAAACGTTTGTGCCCGAATGACACCATCGAGACAATAAAGAGACAGCCCACAGATAGGAAGAAAATGTGTGCAAATCATATATCTGATAAGGGACTGGTATCCAGAATACATAAAGAATTCTTACAACTCAATAATAAAAACCAGTGCATGCTATTTCTGAACAAGATGGTAATATTTTTTAGATTCTCACAAATTTTAAGAACCTGAATGTATACACATAAAAGCACAATTAGTGACCAAAAAGCATGCATATTAATAATAGTCACCAGTAAATGATCAAATACTAGGTGCCGGGAATTTTATTTAAAAGTCTTCTTACCCTTATAACAAAGATTTTCTGGATAAGGAAATTAAGGTTCAAGGTCACACTGCTAGTAAACAATGAAAAAATTCAAACCCTGGTCAGGATGATTTCAACGTCATAGCCGTTCCGCGATGCTCTTCTTCACCATTGAGTTGCAGGGAAGTCTTATGAGGTAAAAGGTCACAAAACTCTTATTTCCTTCTCAAGACTCATCTTTAGAATTCATGTTCTCTAATGCATGATTTTTATAGCTTTTGTAAATTGCAAGTTTGGGAATATGTGCAGTTAAATGAGATTCTAATTAGAAAAAATGTCAAGTAAACACTAAGACTCTGGAGTTTTCCGTTTTGTTTCTACCTACCAAAGTATGCCCTAGATATATTTGTTTCATTCCAAACAAGTAGAAATTCCTTTTTCAGACAAAGAACACTAACCAGAGATTGTTCAAATGAGCTCATTCTCCTAAGTGGGAGAGAGATCTGCTTAAAGCCTTCTAAAATCCACATGCGTAACAGCATGACCTCTTATCTGAATTTTGATACTTTACCATTATGTGGAATTGTTATATATTCTAGATCAAATATAATAAAAACAAGTATTCTCTACAATACCCCAATTTTTAAATGGGCAAAGGATCTGAATACACATTTCTCCAAAGGACATATGTAAATGGCTAATAAGCCCATGAAAAGTTGGTCGATATCATTAGTCATCAAAGAAGTGCAAATCTATCCTGAGATGGTACTACTCCACGCCCACTAGGGTGGCTAGAACCTAAAAGACAAACAATAACATGTGTTAGCAAGGATATGGAGAAACTGGAAACCTCATACATTGCGAGTAGGAATATAAAATGGTACAGCTGCTTTGGAAAAGTTTGGCATTCCTCAAAATGCTGGTTACCATATGACCCAGCAAATTCTATTCCCAGGTATATAACATCCAAGAATATTAAAAACGTAAGTTCACATAAAAATTTGTAGACGAATGTTCAGAGCAACATCATTCATAATATCCAAAAAAACAGAAACAACCCCAAGTGTCCATCAGTTGACGAAAGGGTAAGCAAAATACAATGGAATATTACTCAGCCATAAAAAGGAAGTACTGACACATGCTACAACACAGATGAATCTTGAAAACGTCATGCTAAGTGAAAGACCAGGCACAATAGGTCACATACTGTATAATTTAACTGATATAAAATGTGCAGAATAGGAAAACCCAGAGAAACAGAAATTAAATTCAAGGTTACCTACAGCTGAGGGCGTGAGGAGGAGATTGGAAGGAAATAGGAAAGGATGGCTAATGAGTACGAGGTTTCTTTTCGAATGATGAAAATGTACTTGAATTGATTTTGATGATGGTTGCACAACTCTGAATACAGTAAAAAAAAAAAACACTCAACTGTATAATTTAAAATGGTGAATTGTATGGTGTGCAAATTATATCTCAAAAGGCTGTTAAAGCATGTACATGCCTTCGTCCCATGTAGTTAGTGGACACCAATTAATTCTGTAATTTATTGTCCCCAGGTTCAATGCCCGCTACCAGTGACCATGTGTGCTCTGAACCTAGCTACAGAACACTGACTTAAGTGAAAGATGCTCCACTTATAAACAAGAAGACTATTTTTAAAGCTGGCTTTGTTGTCTCGCACAGCTTCATACACAGCAAGGGTGCAGCTCTCGTTGCTGTAGCTAAGATGAAAATGGCTAACTTAACTGGCATCAAAAGTGCACTTTTTTAAAAGGCAAGGAAAACAGAAATGCAGAAACTTACATATTCTTCTAAATCAAGCCCAAGGAGCCCTACTGGGACCTGAAGTGATTCTGTCGACTTGTGTAAATCACTGAACAGCTGTGAACAGTACAATTACGTCTGTTTCAAGGACCCCCAAGCCCTGGCAAGGGTCAGGCATGTATCATCACTCCCCAGAACCCACAACTGAGTTCCCTGACTCTGGGGTAACGTGAAAATTTGCCTTGGCAGGGATGAGGAAGGCCTTTAAAAACCAGGCTATGGCTGGGAGTAAAACATCTCACGTGACCATTTTCCTGGGGCCAGCAGCTAAACAGAAAAGCCTAGATGGAAGAATTCTTGGCACAAGAAGAGAGTCAGACCAGATGAGACTGCAGACTTACCGAAGTGTGACTGCAAAGTAGTTAGGCTGTTTCGTTTCATAAACACACAAGAATCATATAAATAAGTGTTGTTCCCTTCAAACTAGTAGGCTTGCACACTGGACACGTAATTCTGATAATACTGCCATTCCTCAGAACATTTCCAAAATACCAGTGTAAGACCTTTTTCAGAGCCCATGACACCTTCCTCTCCAGATTCTCAAAGATAAGAAAATTTGGTTCTTTGAAGACAGACTTTATTTTCTTACAAATACCCAAGATTTTCTTTAAGAAAAGACTGGTGAAGAAAGCCAGTAACCTGGATCACCCCAGATCACCCCATTCTTAGCCAGAAACAAAGCAAAATGAAAAGTAGGAATTAGCTCTGAAAGCAATCTGAAGACAAGTGTTCCAGCATCACTGGGGTGAGAATGCAGCCCCCACAACTACTACTTTGAAGGGGGCACTATGTTTTGGTTGCATAACTTCTGATGTTTTCATTAAGCAATCACAGTCTCTCCCAAAGAAGAGTGCTTGCGCTCTCTCTCTCTCTCCTCTCTCTCTCTATCTCTCTTTTTCCCTCCTTCCTTCCCTCTCTCTCTCTCTCTCCCCAGTATTCTGCTCCCAGGATGGAAAGAGACATCATCAGGCTTTTATTAAGCAAATAGTCAAAGCAGTTAAAGCAAGCGCAGGGTGCCTGATGAAGATGGAGTGATGCTTCATCACATGGTCAGTCGTTTAGCTAACACCTGCTGCCAGAAGCAGTGGAGATTTAAGACGTCACACTCTTGTTAGAAATAAGAAAATGGCATAAGATCAACACAAGCAAGTCAGTGGTTCAGAGGGCAGGGTTGCTTCCAGGCCAGGGGGCTCGTCTGTGGAGTCACACAAAGAACACAGCAGCTGATTTCACCACCGCCCCAGCTTGGCACATCACATACACACCACCGTGCAGGGGAAGGAGGCAACACCCATAGATCAGCATCTCCAGCCTCTGATGGCTCCCTGGTTTCAGGCTGGGACTACATTTATTACGTCCGTTTTTCATCACAGAGAGATTTAGCACAGAGTGAAGATACGATGTTAGCTATGCTCTGTTCACACTTGAAACCAGGAAGTAGCACTTGCTTACCTGGACGGCTGACTGAGTCACGAGCCTGTCCATTACCAAGCAAAATCGTTTGCAGTTTCCATTTCACACCCACGGTGAATTCCACAAATCTCAAGGAGCTCAAGAACAGTCAGGACTTCAAATAAGGGCTGGTCTTTGAAAAATCATGAAGGGGGGAAAGGTAGTTCAGATCTGACCGGCTTTTTCGGTCCTTCTCTACCCCCACTTCAGCGTCGCCACAACACTCCAAGCATCAGTGCTGTGGCCACACTGGTGGGTGTGACTTGTCTTCTGCATGGGGCCACATGTGGCACTGGCATCACGGGTACACAAAAGAGTGGAATTGGGACTCAGCCTTGAGCTGCTTTCTAAAGGAATCCAAGGGAAAGGTGAGGCCTGAGTCCTCTCCTCGGAAGTCACTCTTCAACAGACAAATACGGATAATGCCTTACATGTATATGCTGCTTTCTAGATTATAAAAAACTTTTACACGTGTCCCATTTGACTGTTTACTCCCTGCTTTATGACCAATCAAGAGCAGGATCACACAGAAGTATGGTTAGAGAGCAGGAACACAAAGCCAGGTCAGTTGACACCCGTTCTGCATTCTTTCCATGACATCATACACACACACACACACACACACACACACACACACACACACTCTGCAGGCACAGCGCTTAAACAGTGCAGACTGGGATCACAGGCCACACTTATAATCTTATGGGTTTATTACCTCAGCAAAGAGTCATTCAGTTAACTCCTCTGAGCCTCAATTGCCTCGTCCGCAAAATGAGGGTGCTAGTCATTATGACGTGACTTACTGTAAAACCCAGACAAGAAACAGGTATTAAAATTTCAGCCTGGAAATTTCAGCCTGACAACCAAGCACTTCAAATCCTTGGTTGAAGTGCTGACCCAGTCCCTTGAAGTCAAGGCCGCAAGGCTCAAGACACAGGCCCTACTAGTTCACTGCACTGAGGGGTACACACTGCCACAGTGAAACACAGTGTGGTCATGAATACCAACCCCAGAAACCCTAAACTGTGCTCGGTCTTTCTGAAGACTATGAACACACGGCTCCCTGCTTCTGAAAATGGTGACCTCAGCACGTCAGCAACCTCAGCAGGAAACCTCTCTGCTGCAGTGCCACTCGGAGCCACCCGACCAGGCTCCCACACAGCCCTTTCGGATGCCACAAGCCCTGAGCTGGGAGCAGTAACAGGCCCCCTGTTGAAGCAAAGGGAAGGGGCACGCTCCTCTTCCCACCCCCGTGGACCGGGCCACAATAAGGAAAAGAGGGAAAAACTCATCAGGCCAAGAAAGGCAAACACACATCAGAGAACACAGGGATTGAACAGGCACGGCCTGTGACTATGAATTAACAAACCCTACAGCACTCCAAGCGGGGAGACAGGAGGCGGGTCCTCCAACCCTCAGCTGCTGCTGAACCCAGAACGTCACTCGGAGGTAAGAGACGCTCCCTGGAACCATTCCTGGTCAATTACATGATGTCTTTTGGTAAACTGGGGCTTCACACGTTATTTTATGGACTCCTCACAAAGACTCCATGCTAAAGAGGAGACAAGCATTATTATCCCTATTTTACACATGAGGAAACTAAGGCCAAGGGAGGGAAGATCATTTGTTCAGTCACAAAGCCAGTTAGCAGCAAACCTGGGACCCAAATCCCGATCTGTTCCCTCCAAAGTCCCTCCTAAAAATAGGATAGTACAGACAGAAAAAGAGGGAGGGAGGGAAGGAGGGAGTCAGATCAGGGCAGGCCCAAAAAGCCTGCAAAAAAGTGAAACTAGATGTGTACGGAAATTAACGGTCCAGCACTTGGGGCTCACAGAGGGTTCCCTTACAAAACCACTTTTAATCCTCTCAGCAATGGAAGGGAAATATTACCACCATTATTCCCATCTCACAGGTTAGGAAACTGAGATCTGGGCCACATGGCAGAGAAGAACCTACAATAAACTGGTTTCTAGGGAACTTAGTTTTGGAAAGTCACATCCCATCTGTGAGCCTCAGTCTCCCACCCAAACCACAGGCAGGGAAGACTGAGTGAGGTCCAGGAAGCCAAAGGTCTGTGTCCCAACTCAGCCAGTTCCTGGCTGTTTGATCTTGGGTAAGTCATTTAACAGCCCGAGCTCAGCTACCTGCTCTATAAAACGTGAGCAGTATTCACAAGGTATTTGCGAGAATGAAATCGGACACAATGAAGGAAGCACCACGCAGCTGCTAGTAATTATTGTCATTATTCCAATTCTAAGAATCGTCCAATCTTCCTTTCTGAGAACACAGCAATCAGGCCAGACCTCCCCTAACACCTGTTTTGCTCCTTAGCATTTATTTTCTTTCCTCTTCTGAGTAATATTTAAATCAAGAGGTTGTCAGGAGTCTCCCACCCCAGCCAGACAGAAACGAGACACAGCTCATCAATGGGATTCCCAGGTAACTGAGACAGTAGTCTGCAGAAACACCACTCATGAGAGGGTGTTGAGTTCTGGATTTTTCTTCCCTACCTCAAGGATAACTCACCTTCATGTAGAAGCAGGCTTCAGTCTTCCCAGCTGCGATAGAATCAGTTCCTGACCATTAAACCAGCCCCCCGTGCTCTGAGGGAAAGAAACCCTTTACTATGGTCTAATTGAAGACGGGGTGTGGTCCAGGTCCTCCTACAACCAGCAGGAGAACTTTCAGTCACTTCATCACCAGGTCCACCCAACACCCTGTGACTGTTAACATCTTAGTCTATTCAGCAGGATGAATGGAATGGGTAAGTCTGGTGGAAACATAATCCATAAAAAGGCTTTGGAAAGCAAACCCCTAATCCAGCAAACCATCCAAGAAACTTTTCTGATGTGGCTGGATGGGTCCACGCCTCATCCAATCCCCATTCTGCCAGTCCCTCACTGGGTCAGTAGCAAGTCAGCCTTCCAAGCCTGTTTCTTTACCTGTAAAGCTAAAGACAGCAATTTCCACCTCCCAGGACCATGCTGAGAGTCAAGGACATGGCACCCTGGATCACAGTAATAGCGACAGTCCACACTGACTCCTTGTTTCCTAGGAGCCGGGGCCTGGGCGAACCCCGTTAGCTGCTTGATTTCCTCCTTTACAGAAAAGGGCCAGGCAGTGAATGGCAACGCTGGGGACTGAGCCCATGCCCATAACCCCAACTGTTTTCTCCTAACCACCAACCAGTGCTTGGCACAAACCTCTGACCCACACTGCAAGGCACCCGCACGTTCCCTTCCCAAGTCCACACTTTTCAAGGAATTAAAAGGCAATAAAATCCACCTAATGCGCAAATTTCAACTCCTCTCCTCATTCCCATTTTAACTGGATGATTCATAAGGTGCTTCAGAAGGTCAGCAGAGGGCTGCAGGTTGTTAAAAACCTTCACCCTGATTCTGTCCAGCCACGGCCCCCACTCAGAGCCTGGAAATGCCTCTGGGGGGTGGGATGAGGACATATGGAAACTGTTCCTTCTCCCGTCCCAACACCGAGGTCCCAAGACCTCACCAAAATCATAAATGTAAAGCCGGTCCAGAGACCCACCTGAGGTTCTGCCGTAGGCACTCAGGGCTCTCTGCCCCGCGGCCTCGCCTTCCTCTGCTCAGCTCAGACGAGCCTTGACCTCCCTTCACTGCCCAGCGGTGGAGTGTGGGCTCTTAAGTCAGAAAGCCCAGCTGGGAATCCTGGCCCTGCCAATTACAGCCCTCAGAGCCTCGTGTAAGCAATTTAGCTATTCCCAGCCTTGTTTCCTCATCTGTAAAAGGAGGACGTTGTAGTATCTTCCTCGGGAGTTTATGGTAAGATTAAATGAGGATTAAGGGAGATTATATATACAAAGCCCACCCAGCTCAGCAGATGTCAGCCATGAGCTTGTAACAAAGGCAATTATCTCTGCCTCCAGTTACAGTCCAAAAGACAGGGTATGCCAACCACACTAAAACAAGATAACTAAAACAAGAGACCCTCTGCATTTGTCAACCAGCTCTGCTGATTCTCTCCTGCCCTACACCTCCACTGGCCAGTGCCTGACTCCTTCCGTAAAATAATGAGGTCTATGGCCAAACGATTTCTGTATGTTGGTATGCACAAAGAAAGTAAGAGAATAATTTATGAAGTTCAACAGAGGAGGGAAGAGTGATCAAAACTATCTTTTTGAAGATTTAAAAAAAACAACGGAGGATAATTTAAAGCCGACTAAATACCCAGCTTTGAAAACCATTATTTGGTCATCTGATTTTCTAGATCATGACTGCCCCTGGTATTCTCAGCCCTGCCCGGGCCATATGGGAAGTACCTAGCTTCAACCCAGATTCACAGCTATAACTAGAGTGAATGGAAAGAAAACAGACTGGAAGACAGAAGCCTAAGTCTCCACTTGGCTCCTCTCTCACTATGTGACCCTGGGCAAGTCACCTGCAGGATCTGAAAAAGGAACACGTCCATCTGAAGGTCACAGCTCACTGGGCCTGTGATTCGCTTCAACACCATTCAGAGTAAATCAGAACAGACCATCAGCCTACTACGGCCCCAGCAGGCTCTAATGATATCACTTAGCTCCTCCAATTGGCCAACCTAGAATCTACCGAAGCTTCCTCTAACCTTACCATACTAGCTCCACCCCACATGGCTTTCTAGAAAAAGGTTTAACACCTCAGTTTTACGAAATTCCTGCAGGTTGCTGCCTCTTTCCCACGTTCTAATTTAGAACTTTAGATGTTTTAGTTTCACCCCATTAGATAAAAATCCCAAAAAGAGCTTTAGATAGTCACCATTAATTTACATGTCAACAATTCAGAATTCAGGAAACCCTAAAGAGAAGTTCACTTTTGCATCATCACGAAAAAAGGACTAAGGTGATAATTACTGGCGCAAAGGGGCAGCATTTTACCCATTTACCCATTCAAGCTGTTTTTGTACAATTTAAAAGCAATCATTTAAACATAAAAAGCTTCATTATTCCTCATTGTTAATCTATGTACTGAAGAACATTCAAGAATGTCTTCTTTTCAAAAGATTGCTTACTTCCTTAGTTTACATTAGAATAAAATAATAAAACCACCTATCTTCAAAAATGAGGGTTTTTGAAGGGGTTCTTTGTAATTAATTCATGCTATCCTTTTGTATTATGATTTAAACCAAGTAAGGACAGTAAGCGAATGTGTTTAATGGACTTTATTTTACAAACACACACTTGAAAAATTACTTTATGTATGATTCAGTGATAGCCGTGTTCAACAATTTTTTAGTCTTCCCAGCTTTAGTCCTATTCTATTATAAGTTATAACACAGAAGTTATATAATTAAAACACGAAGCTCTTATAGAGCAGTGCCTTCGTTGTACCTCAGTATAGCGTTGTGCCCTAACCCTACAGAAACCATGAATCCAGGGACCATCTACTTGCAGGGCATTTCCAGCTTTAACAAAAGCACAGCAAAGTCTGGGCTCACCGTGCCCCAACACTGTACTTCGTACAAGGACCCACGCTGTAGATTCCTTCTTGAACTTGGTTCCTGCAAAGTGCGTTTTTGAATGAAGGCAGCTGCTTCCCATTGTTGAGAGCATAAAAATCATGTAAGTTAGGATATGCTCCCTTTTGCAGCCACTGCTGGAAAACCTAACCTCCTATTCAGTGCCCGTGTTAGCCATCCATTCACCTAGAGCACCTACTTTGCTTTGATTCCCAAGTGCCCCATCTTTCATCAGCTTCCATTTCTAAGCCTATTTTGGAAGTAGGAAACCCTGAAATAAATACTACAATAATAGCGAGATTTTACTGTGTGTGAAAATAAAATAATTACCAAAGAACAGCAGAAACATACCAGATAAGATATTTTTCTTCCCCGACTAAAAGGAACATAAAGGCAGTACTCATCTTGAAACTAAATTGTAGCAAGCAAACATTCCAAAACTAAGAGTCAATTTTTTTTGTAACTGGAACTTATTTACCTACTAGCTACCAAGAATGAATGTTTCACTTTGAAAGAATAACAGTACCCAAGTGGGTGGCACTCTAAGCCAGGGAAAGAATAATCATCTTTGGTGTCTTTCATCTGGGTCTATGGTTCAAGATTACAAAGCTTGAGATTACAAATTCAGTGCTCAGGGTTCGTGGACCTTCTGCTCTAACCAGATGCTCCAGATGCCTACCAAATACCCAAGAGAGGGGCCGTACCTACCCTCAAGATGTCCTTTCCCATAACCTAATATAAAGAGCAAATGAGGGGCAGCCGGTTAGCTCAGTTGGTTAGAGCACGTGCTCTTAACAACAAGGTCGCCAGTTTGATCCCCGCATGGGCCACTGTGAGCTGCGCCCTCCACAACTAGATTGAAACAACTACTTGACTTGGAGATGATGGGTCCTGGAAAAACACACTTAAAATGAATAAAAGTTTTAAAAAAAAAGAGCAAACGAGTCGTTCATTAGAGTTAAATGATGGTGATCTCAAGGAGACATGGGGAGGAGAGCCTAAGTCCACTCGGGCTTAGTGACGAGCAATGTGTATGGAAATGAAAACTGCACTATCCTTCTACCCAGAGAGTTTACTTCTAAGTGCTTATCCCAGAAAAAAATGTTTACTTGTATGCTCAGAGAAACACATACAAGGGTATTCGATGTAGCATTGTTTGAAATAGGAAAACTTTAGGAGCTAACCTAAATGCTCATCAGAAAAAGAACAATTAGACCATGGTCCATTCACATGTGGAAAATTTTACAGCCACTAAGAAGTTGTTAGATCTCTACATAGAGATATGGAAAGATCTGGAAGACACATTAAGTGGGGAAAACGAGGCTATATAATGCATGCATTATGTTCTCACTTGTGTCAAATTGAAAATACCCACACTGCACAGCTCTGTATTTCAAAATGCACAGAGGATACACACATGCATACACACACACACAGTGAAAAACAACTCTGAAGGGACCATACCCAACTGATTACTGGGATCAGAATGAGCCGGCTAAGTAAAAGGGGATTGTCACTTTATCTGGATTGTTTTAATTGTTTACAAGAATGTATTCGTGTAGCACTTGTGTAAATTTTGGATAATGATTTATTATAAGAATGCAAAATATGGAAAACAAAGAAGGCTGTCTCTGACCCCATGTGTGGGTTTTCCTTAATGAAAGGGCAGCTGTGCCCCACGAGCCGTAGCAGCACTAGCTGGAAGTCAGGGACACAGGAGCCCGGCGCGCTCTGCATAGCAGGTCTCAATAAATATTTGTGGAATAATGGTGCCTGGACTTCCTTTCTTATAAACAAGCTTAAAGCTCTACAAAAATATCTGGGAGTCTACACAGCGCTTGGCTTCCCCATAGACACAGGAAAAGGAGGCAGTGTGGGCCCTTCAGAAGATGACAGGCAAGGAAAGGCGTGAGTCCCTCACCCAGCCTGCTTTGAGTCCCCAGGCACAGCTGACCAAGGAGACCGCCTCCCTTCTTCCCAGGGTGAAGCCAACTGCCACTCACATTTTCCCTGAACAGTCTGCAGCCTGTCTTCCCTCCCTCAGGTCAGCCCCCCAATTCCCTCCAACCTGACCTCTCGTTCATTCATTCAATAATTTCAACAGATGTCCTGTGACTTCTAAAATTACCATTCAGCCAGTAGAAAGGAAGAAAAAAAATTAGCAGAAATAACTGCATTGAGGTTCTGGAAAAGAAAGTCACTTTTCCCAGCCTGGGCAGTGTCTGGAGCCTTGTTTAGTTAAAATCACTAGAGGAAGAATTCATTCTATAAGGTATGTGTCAAAAACACCCATCCAACCATCCACCCACCCTCACTTCCAAGGCTCTTAAACACACACACACACACACACACTCACACAGGCAAATAAACAGACCAAACTGATCCCCTCAGGCAGTTAGTTCCTCCTTCCTCCCCATCTTCAGTTGTTCTCACTGTGTCCTCCTGCCCACCTCCCACTGCCAGCTTTGCTTGCCCAGCCTTACTCCCTGCAAGAACCCCAACTGTATGAATACCAATCTCACTTCAATTAAAAAGGGAAGACACCTTCTGCCACTTTCTTGATTTCAATCACAGGGGCAGAAGAGGACTTAGGCAACACTTCCTACCCTACTGAGGGCAGAGAGCCCCAGGAATCTGAGTATGGTAGAAGGCAGAGGTAGGAATGTTAACATCTATTCCTGGACGACCTGCCAACCCCCTGCCCACACCCTACAGGACAGGGACACCCACCAACATCCATGCAAAAGTAACACCCTATGCAGTCCTTCCCCACAGTTTAACCACCAGGATTCCAGAGTCTCTTCAATTTATTTAGGGACTTTCTTTGCTGAGGAGCTGTTGGGGTCTGTTCTGGAGTCTCCCCTACCACATACGAATTAAATGTCTCTACTGCTGGGCAAATGGTCCCCTCTGTATCAGGTACTTCTCACATTTTTCAGACAGTAAAAAAAAATGAAACAAATACCAATGGGGAAGGTTAAAACAGTAAACTACCACCAAATCTTCTACAGGGGTCTCTCATTTCTCACAGTTATTTTTTAAATATGGAATATGAGCTGAGCTTAAGAAAGGAATGCATCTCCCCCGCAGACTCTCCACGGTGCGTGAGGCGTTCATGCTGAAGGCCAGTGGAACTCTGCCACCGACACCTGGGTGCCCGATGGGTTCCTGAGGCCCTCTGTAAGCGCCATTTCCAGCTATGTCTGATAACATTTGTACCCCTTGGACTTTTCATTAGCTGAGTTAAAAAATTACACACGCATATACTTTTTTTTTCAACTAAGCCAATTTGAGTTGCGTTTCTGAAACCTGTAATCCAATGAGTTCTGGCTAATACAACAATATATCCAAATATCTTCACTTTAAGATAGGCTTATTTTTAAAGAGTCTGATCAGGGAAGTTCCAGTGTGTAAGATGTGACGATAAAACTGAGATTTGCTTTTTAACAAACAAAAGAGTGAGGACCCTTCGGGAATTCTTCTTAAGGAACGTTAATAGCAGCAAACCTGAATTCTGTAAAAGTTGAAACACTGTCAATACTCGATCAAAGTCTGTTCAATTAAAGATCAAGCTACTTTGATCAAACCGAGGTAAGACTACAAAAGAGGTATGATTATCTGATTAGCACATAAACTGGTTCACATTTCATGATTAGGAAACTAGCTCTGGGTAAAGTATCACTGCACAAATCCATCTCCTCTGGTCGTTTTGCTGCTCTCCCTCCACCAGTCCTTACATGAAATGTGACGCTCACACATCCACCCAAGTGCAGTCACTCACAAATGTCTTGCGTACAACACTGGACACTGAAGTCAGCTTATGACTTAGGGATACCAAAAGCATCAAATACTGTCTTTCTTCTCTCCTACTTCACGTGTAAAGAGTTAAATCTACCGAGAAAGATACAATCCTGAAATTAAAGGCAAACTCTGACAGGTGTTTCCTGGGATTCTCGTTAATATTGGTCAACGAAAGTCAGTCTCTTAGGCAAACATTAATCATTAGCCAATTGTTGAAAATTAACTACTGCTCTATAAGGACATACTGTGGAGCCCTTGTATGGTCATTCATTTATACATTCACTTATTCCACATGCATTTCCTGGTGTGCCTACTGTACACCAGTCACAATGTTAAAGACACGAAATCAGTCTCCTGCCTCAGCCTCTAGGAAGTCATATGCTAGTTTCATCCAAAGTCACTTAGCTAGCCAGCCAAAGAGCCAAAGCCCATGTGCAGAACGACTGCACACCAAGTCACTTCCCACGGAAGTTATAAAGTCAGGCAGAAAGGGGCTAATATCTGGAAAGAGAAGGGTGCATGATGCTTAATGGAGTGCAGAGAAAAAGCAAGTACTTACATTTAGCAGGTGGGGTGGGAGGCGGGAAGAGGACAGGGATCAGAGAAGGCTGACTGAGGCAGCATATGAGCTGTCCTAGCAGAACAGAGCTCAGCATGCAGAAATCAGAGCATGCAACTCCAACAGAAAGACAGCACGGCAAAGACATGGTGTACAAGATGGCAGAGTAGTTAAATGCTGTGCTTCCCTCCTTTCACAACCACATCAAAACTACAACTAAACTACAGAACAACCATCATTGAGAATCACCTGAAGTCCTACAAATAAGGACATACAGAAGAAGCCACCTCAAGACTGATAGGAGGGGCAGAGACATGGAAGAGGCTGGTCCCACACCTACATATAACCATTAAAAATCAGGAGGTATATTTCAGCCGCAGAGGTCCCTGCCAGAGCAAAGAGGGGCTCCTAGCCCCACACCAGGCTCCACAACCCAGGTTACCAGTGCCAGGGAGATAAGTCCCCATAATTTCTGGCTGTGAAATACAGCAGAGATTGTGGCTGGGTGAGACAGAGGGTGGCTGCAGTCCCATGCACTGTTCTTAAAGGGCCCATGCACATACTTACTCGCTGATGGACTCATTTACTTTGAGCTCCAGCACTAGGGCAGCAGCTTGAAAGGCACCAGGGACATAGAGAGAAGAACTGAATTGTCTGGATTCAGAAGAAGGGCTGGAGGGACAGCTTTCTCCTGAATGGAGAAGCCAGCTAAAGCCATTGTTTCTACAAAGAGCCCTCCCCCTCCAGGCATGCAGATGTAGGTAGCCACTATATCTGAGTCTCCATCAACCTGGCTAATACCGTTCATGCACCCCACCCTGGTATTTCCCTCAGACCCTGCCCTACCAACTTTTGGGCATACCCAAACCACTTCCAGTGGTTTTTCCGAACAAACTGCCTGTCTTGGCTCATGCTGTGTGCATTCTTAAAATCTCTCAGAGGTTCACAAAGGCACTAGTGACAGCCAGCCTCAGTTCACAGCTTGGCCTCTGAAGCATCTCCAAGCCAGCATGGGGGGTGGCCATCTGTGGACTGCTTTGTGGCTTATGCCAGGCAGCCCCAGGCAGGGCACAAGCTTCGGCTGAACTTGGCCTGCAGGTGTTCCCCTCCCCAGAGGTCCCAGGGCTGGCATGCCCAGGTGCCTCTTTCGGACCAAGCTGAAGCATCACCCAGGCATCAATGAGGACAACACACCCAGAGGACACAATGTGCAGGCACCAGAGTCCTCTAAAACACAACCCACTCCACATGGTCAGCCCCTGCACCACAGCTCCGCCACTGTAGTCACATCTAGTCCTCATAACCAATCAGCCTGAAGATCAATCTCGCCAATTGACATGCAAACAGAAACCAACACTCAACTATAACAGGAGGGCACATAACCCACACAAGGGACACACCTGGAGTGCACGGCTCAGGTGACCAGGGAGACTGCACCACTGAGCCCTACAGCACACCTGCTATACAAGGCCACTCTAAGAAGACCAGGAGACATAGCAGCCCTACCTAATACATAGAAACAAACACAGGGAGGCAGCCAAAATGGGGAGGCAAAGAAACATGTCCCAAATAAAAAAACAGAACAAAGCTCCAGAAAAAGAACTAACAAAATGGAAACAAGCAATCTACCAGATGCAGAGTTCCAAACACTGGTTATAAAGATTTTCAATGATTTCAGGGAGAACTTCAACAAAGAGATAAGAAACATAAAAACAGAGATAGAAAAAATTTAAAAAAAGAATCAGTCAGAAATAAATAATACAATAACTGAAATGTAGAATACGTTACAGGGAATCAACAATAGATTCCATGCAGCAGAGGACCCAATCAGTGCTGTAGAACATAAGGCAGCAGAAAACACCCAATCAGGACAGCATAAAAAAAAAAAAGAATCCAAAAAAATGAGGAGTATTGAAGGGGCCTCTAGGACATCATTCGCATCATTGGGGTACCAGAAGGAGAAGAGAGAGAGTAAGGAATTGAAATGCTACTTGAAGAAACAGATAGACAACTTTCCTAACCAAGCAAAGAAAATAAATATACAAGCTCACAAAGCACAGAGAGTCCCAAACAAGATAAATCCAAAGAGGCCCACACCAAGACACATCATAATTCAAATGCCAAAGGTTAAAGACAAAGAGAGAATCTTAAAAGCTGCAAGAGAAAAGCAATTAGTTACCTATAAGGGAGCTCCATTAAGACTGTCAGCTGATTTCTTAACAGAAACATTGCAGGCCAGAAGGGATTGGCAAGAAATACTGAAAGTGATGAAAAACAAGGACCTACAACCAATATTACTCTACCCAGAAAAGCTATCATTTAGACTCAAAGGACAGAAAAAGAGCTTCCCAGACAATAAAAAGCTAGAGGAGTTCATCAACACCAGACCAGTATTACAAGAAATGGTAAAGGGACTTCTTTAAGAAGAAGAAAAAAAGAACAAAAATATGAATAATAAAATAGCAATAACTACATATCTATCAACAATTACTTTAAATGTAAATGGATTAAATGCTCCGATCAAAAGATAGGGTGGCTGACAAGATTGCCACGGGGATATGAAACACAGTTTGGGGGATATAATCAGTAATGTTGTAAAGATTTTATAGGGTACCAGATAGGCACTTGTCTTTTTAGGGAGAGCACTTCATGGAAGGTGTAGATGCCTGACAACTGCAGTGTACACCTGAAGCTAAAGCTGAATAATACTGAATGTCAACTATAATTTAATATATATACAGTGCATATATAGGATATGGAGTACGGCATAGAGAATAGAGTCAATGGAATTGTAACAGCTATATACAATGTCAGAGGGGTAGTAGTTTGAGGGAGGACGGGTTATCAATTTGTGAGAGATGTTAATGTCTATTACATTGTTTTGTACACCTGAAACTAATTTTAAAAAAAAAAGATAGGGTGGACGAATGGGTAAGAAAACAAGACCCTTACAAATGCTGCTTATAAGAGACTCACTTCAGATCAAAAGACACACACACAGAGTGAAAGTTAAGGGATAGGGAAAAGATATTTCATGAAAATATAATTAAAAAAAAAAAAAAAAGCTGGGCAAGCAATCCTTATACCAAACAAAATAGACTTTACAACAAAGCCTGTAACACGAGACAAAGAAGGACCCAGTAATCCCACTTTTGGGTATTTATGCAAAGAAACCTAAAACACTGCTTCGAGGGGACATGTGTATCCATATGTTCACTGCAGCATTGTTTACAATGGCCAAGATGTGGAGGCACCTGGGTGTCCATCAATGGATGAATGGATAAAGAGGAGATGGTACATATATATACAATGGAATATTGCTCAGTCAGGGAAGAAAATGGGTTCTTGCCATCTGCGGCGGCATGGATGGACCTGGAGGGTATTGTGCTGAGTGGAGTAAGTCAGACAGAGAAAGACAGATGCATTGTGATTTAGCTTATATATGAAATCTAAAGAACAAAATAAACAAAGAGAAACCAACTCATAAATACAGGGAACATTTTGATGATTGCCAGATGGGAGGAGGGTGGGGAGGCAAAGGGATTAAGAAGTACAGATTGGTTGTTACAAAGTAGTCGTGGGGTTGTAGGGTGTAGTAAGAAACGTAATCAATAATATTGTAAAAATTATGTATGGTGTCAGATGGGGACTAGATTTACTGGGGTGATAGACGGGAGGGGATTGGGAGCCAGGGTGAAAAAGCTGAAGGGATTAAGTACAAATCAGTAGTTACGAAATAGTCACAGGAATGTAAAGTAAAGCTTAGGGAATATAGTCAATAATATGGTAATAACTACGTACGGTGCCAGGTGGGTACTAGACTAGTCAGGGGGATCACTTCTTAAATTATGTAAATATCTCACCACTATGCTGTACATCTGAAATTAACATAAAATAATACTGAATTTCAAGTGCAATTGAAAATTTTTTAAAGTGGAGGGGGGAAAGGGAAGGGGAATCAGAGGTTCAAATCTCCAAGCATAAAATCAATAAGTCATGGGATGTAACATACAGCATAGGGAATACAGTCAATAATATTGTGATAGCGTGGTACCGTGTCAGATGACTGCTGGGCTTATCATGGTGATCACTGTAGCTATATAAATGTTGAGTAACTATTGTGTACACCTGAAACTAATATATTGTATGTTAGCTATATTTTAATAAAAATCTTTAAAACAAAAAGACATGGTGCAGATGAGGTACAGAACTAACACACACCTTATATGCTAAGCCCAATGAACAAGGTAATGAGACTGTTTCCAGTATTACAATGCGTACCACTCCCTATGTGCAAAACCAGTGAGATGCTGAACGATGTGACCATGCAGGTCCAACGAAATCACTTTCTGCGCCCAGGAGACACTGTCCACTGGGATCTCAGCCATGGAGGAGAGACTATAATCCAAGTAGACTGAGCCACAGCATTCCTGGCCACTGTGCAACATCTGATCCCACTGACCACTGTCCACAGCCAGCTTCCCAAAGATGCCCCTGCACTCTGCTACTCTGAGCCCTGGTGCCAGAGCACAAAATGTGCTAGACGGCTCAGCTCTGACACCGGATAGTCCGAGGGCTTGTGCAGCCAGAGGTACACGAGAAGGGTCACAAGACCCTAAGCTTTTCAGGGATAAATGCTTGTCACCTCCCACCCACCTCCAGCCAAGGACCTCCATGGAATCCAGAGGGCCCAGCTACGCAAGGAAACCCTGAACATGGCTCAGAGGAAAGAATGGGCAGGTGCTTCTCCTGAGAGAGCCATTCATTTGGCGGTCATCAACCATACGTATTTACTGAACATCTGCTACACACCACTAGGCCAGGCATTCTTGGGGATTGAAAATAAGTCACTATGAATTGTAATCTGAGGACACCTGATAACGTAAAGATAAGATATGCATATAAATAACTAAAAAAGAGGGCATTTTATATGTGAAGTGCCATGAGAGAGGTTCAGATAAGAGTGTTACTTCAGACCAGGATCAGAGAAGGCCTCGTGGGAGACACACAATTTGGGATTATTTTTTCCTGAGCAGCTATGAGGACGGTGCCATGTGAAAAAAGGGTGGTATGACGGAAGAGGTATTTCAGATGGAGAAAATCGTGGAAGAAGAATCAGGAGGTGCCCAAGAGTAGGGGAGGGGTGTGTAGGAACTTATGGTGGATGCATGGGTGGGGCTGTGAAGGAGAAGAATGGAGGATAAACCAAAAAAGGCCACACAGACCCAGGAGGAACTGGCCCCTGGAATCTGGCCTTTCTTTGGGGAGCAGCCACTGAAGCCTCAATTTCACTTACCCAGCAAAAGTCATCCAACAGTGGTGTGAACACAGAGGAAAGGGAAGCCATGAGGGATGCTGTAGAGGCGAAATGTCACCAGGCTGAAAACACTCACTGGCCACAGCAGATGAGAAAGAGGCAGCAAAGGGGTCAGAGACTTCGTGAAACTTCTCTTTGAGTTTAAGAGCCTTTGCTGAGCACTTGGTCGGAGCAAGGCTCTTTGCCTGATAAAGGGCCGTGGGCCTTGCCCTGTGTGGGTGCAGTCATCAGCAGGCCTCCAGGAAGGGCTGAAGCGGCAGATGAGCACCCCTCCTTTGGAGTTCTAATGGAAGGCCGTTCGGGACTACAGAGAAGCAGGCAGCAGCCTGGGGGTGTGGGGAGCCCCAGGAACAGGTTGCACAGACTGAAAATTGTTCAACCACGTCAGTTTGCTTATGAGAGACTCAAGTTTGGGAAGCAAAATAAAGCGTTTTTCAACACAATGAAGTACAATATTGTAATCAGCCCCACTCTGACACTCCATAAAAACGAGCTCTCCCGCACCCTCCTGCTAAGAAGAAAATTAAGTAAATGATACACGTTTTCAATAAGTGGAACTGAGGAAATTCTGCTACTGACTGAACGGAGAGGAATGTCACTGTGGGAACCGAGCTGCACCGTTTCCATGGCTGCAGCCTCCAGTAGTCCCTGCAAGTCCACAAACGTAAGCTGCATAGAAACTTGAGATTGTTTATAATTTTTTTTTTTTTAAATCTAACCCTGGGAAAACATGCTGCCCCCAAGGTAGTTTCTAAATTCCCAAAGCTGGCTGAGTTACACACAACCCAGACCAAACATGCATTGGAGCAATAGGGATGGCCAGTTTCTCATCCAAGAAAAGTAGTAATTTCACTACAAACAACCCGTAACGGGCAGAAACATCTTCCACAAAGCTGGCCCTGAATCTTACTCCACGAGCTTGATGTACATATTTCCCACAGAGCTGTGAAGCAAAGCAAATCATGAGCTCACAGATTCGTACAGCTTTGCAACCCATATCAGTCTTTGCCCTTTGTTTTGCCATTCACATTAACTGAAAGGTATTTACTACAGATGAAAAATAAGCCTCGTTCAGCTGCCTCTAAACCGATCCCAAAAATAGAGCAATCACTTGGGTACAAATTGGGTCAAATGTATAAAAAAACCCAGCTCCCTGGTGGGAGGCCTGACATGGCATGGGACTTTGCTAAGAGTCAGGGGGAAAATCCACAAAGCTCTTCCCTTCCCACAGTGGGAAAGGAAGTATTTAAAGAGTCAGGCAGAGAATAAACTCATCTGGCCATGTGATCATCCGGGTGAACACAAGACAAACTCGAATGCTATGAGTTTCAGAACACTAAGAAGTCAAAGGAATACATGTTGGTTTTTAGAATGGCCTGCCAAAATAACACGCTGCCCCCTCTCCCAAAAGACAGACCACTATGTAGGAATTGTCAAGAAAGGATACACTGGGGAGGAGCTGCCAAGGGGAAGAAGATGGATCCATCTTCTTTTTACTCCCAACCTTATAGCTGAGAAAGCCAAATGATCAGACAACTTATATCAGTGCCCCTAATTTCACTGGGAAAAATTCGAATATTAATTGGCTATCCACGCAACTATAGTAATTGTTCCATTAATTAGAATTAATCTGCCTTTCTGAAAGGTATTTATTTTCTAAGTTTGTTTAATCATGTTCTCTTGAGCCATAAAAAACAACAAACTGGGTCACCATCCACGTTGTTAAATTTGGTAACAAGGCTGACACCATCTGTGGCCTAGACTATGATGATCTATCCCCATTGATGAGGGCTTTTCACTACTTCTGCTTCTCCTTTAAAATAATCATCCAATGTCACTTGTCTACAACCAAAGCAGAAGCTATTTAAAACATCCAAAGTTACACAAATCATCTCTAGCATAATATAAGTATGTACTGACAGCAAGTGTCTGTATGTACAGCCAACCCCCGTTTACCAGTGCATTTTCAGGAGCAATGTCCAATTTTTTGTAAGTACCTAGAAATCAGACCAGAAAACCTCAAAGATGAATAAACATCTCTTCATCTGAAACATGCCACTACATCTGAAATATGCCACACATTTTATATGTAATATGAAATCCTGTAGGTAAACCATTCAGGCGAACATCAAGAGCATAATTTCCCACCCTCATCTCCCACCCCCCACCCCCCTTACCCTCTGGTAACAACAAAACTATCGTCTGTGTCTATGAGTTTTTGTTTCTCACTTGTTTGTCTTGTTCTTTTGTTGTTTTGGGTTTACACACCACATATCAGTGAAATGGTAGATGAAGGTAAAGGGGATAAATATATGGTGATGGAAGAAGAACTGACTCTGGGTGGTGAACACACAATGGGATTTAGAGATGATGTAGTACAGAATTGTCCACCTGAAATCTATGTAACTTTACTAATTGTCACCCCAATAAACTTTAACTAAAAAAAAAAAAAAGAAAGAAAAGAGCATAATTTAAATATCTTAAGAACTCAGCAGAGCATTCTCCACCCTAGTTCTGCCTTCACAACACTCAGGAACATCCAGCCGTATTAAATAATACAGCTTCACCCCGAGAAACCAAAACAGATGGAACTAGCTAAAAGAGGAGAAAGCAAAACAATGGACAGAGTTTCCTGTTATCCAGCACTGGCCCCCTTTTCCTTCAGCCTGTCTGCCTGGCCTCCAATTATAAAGGATTGATCCAGGCAAGGATGCTGCAGCTCCAGAAAAATACTGACATGGCTTCTGAATCATCAAGGAACGATTACAGAACGTCAGAAGTAAAAACAATCCTAGTTATCTTCTCATCCAATCCTCTTGATTGACAAGTGGGTGAATGGCAATGCAGAAAGGGCATGGGAATGCCCCAAAATACAGCTAGTTGACAGCTGAATGGGACAAGCTCCTAGTCCCACTCTAGTGCACTTCAGTGCTTTTTTTTTTTTAATTGTATCAACCTTTCCCAAAGGAAGTTCCATGAAATGCTGGTTCTGTAATGTGTTCTGCCAAAAAACTGTTTAAAGAATCCTTGACCAATTACTTTTAGGGACTAGCTGAGTTAAACAAAATGAAACTGGTTTTTTAACTACAGACCTTCCCAGAGCTTATACTGAGCTAACGTGCACTATAAATCTTTAAGAGGGCAATGAAGTATGTGGAAGTATCCCAATTCATTTAACCACAGAATCATTTTATCTTGGGGCATTTCATAGGAAGTATTCTCCTTCTCTTCAAATTAATAGTTCATATACAAAATCCATGATAATTTTTTACTTACCAGAAAAATTGACCAAAGTACCCACCACTCCCAAATAACACTGGATTTAAAAAAAAAAAAAAAACCTAACATTATCAGGAAATGAACGATAGACAACAAAAGCCTATATGGAGAAAAAAAGTTATTTTAAAATCTGCTACAAACCTCTTCCATAAAAAGTTGCACATCTATTTATACAAGATTCATGATTTCAAACAATTTCATTCAGTATAAATTTGAGCATACAGGTAAAAAAAAAACATTGTTGCAAAACTCCAGGAAACATCACATGCGTAGCTATAAACTTCAACCAGTTTAAATATGGAGGCAAATGATAATCACATATCAGGACAAGCAGGAATCTAAGGATAACTTACCAAGTTATGATTTGTTGAATTAGAATCATCTTCAGGGAATGGGATGTAAATAGCTAAGGCCACACAATTGGCAAAAATAGCCAATAATATAAATATGTCAAAGGGTCTGAAAAATGTTGTTAAGGTATATATGCATGTGTATTATACAAACATGAACCATGTCTCTCACCACACTCCCAATCACACCACGTTTGAATCACTTTCAAAATGAAAATTATATACACAAATCTTTTAACTGACTCTTGTGACAAGTAGGTTCCCAGCAGAAGTAACCCTAAGTGATAGTCTCACAGCAGATCTTCCTATCAAATGACCTCTCCATGTGCTTTTCTTCTGTTGCAAGGATCATGTTACACTCATTCTTCTGCTGTACATTTTATATTAAAACCTAAAAGCATATCCAATTAGGGCACTGTGTGAACCAGGTTTCTGCTTCTTGTAGTTTTAAAAACAACAAGGGCCTTCGAAAGCTAAACTCCTGGCTATTTGTTTTCTTTCCTGACAGAAAGAGAAGTCATCACGAGATAAATCTCTTCCACAAATCCTTGCCTCCATGTGCTAGAGTCATTTTCTCGGGCACTATTCTTGGCTTGGTCAGTCTGAATCTCCTGTCTGGACGGGGGCAGGCCAAGTCACCAGGACTTTCTCCATTTTACCGGTGACCATCTTGTGGCTTGTTCCAATACCTCACACACTGTAATAAGCAAGTCAGGCTTGAGCTTTCCTTCCTTTACTAATCAATAGTAACCACTGATTCAGATCAGAGCTGGACTGGAGCTCAGTTTATAATGTGTTGTTGCATTCAATTTATAAACAAATTAAATAAAAAGCCCTAAGAAATCAGCACCAGACTCTTTCAAAGTACAATTTAACAATTCTAAATCTTGGGGGTCTGTCTGGAAGAATCGCTTTGAAATCAGCTCAACAGATCCTCACTAAAACATTCTGGTGTTATTAAGAGACATCGTCAAAACTGGCAATACAACATTTGACATCTGCCAAAACAACTGTTTTTCTTCCTTTGGTTTTCAGCCTTTCCAAATGCAATGTTTCGTGAACATCAACCTAATCTGCAACTCCAGGGCTTGATTTTATAACTGTGTTACTCCCACACTCTACCCACAAAAGGCCAATGGCCTAACTAAACACTGCAGAATACTAAAGCTTTGACAATGTGAGTACGAACAGACCCTTCTCCATTCATCCTGATATTCTGGGAAGCCCAAAAATGCTGGAGGAAACAAACACCCCTTGTCTGTCTGGGGGACACCTTGAGTTTCGTGAAACCTCCGCTCCTTAAAGAGCTTCGACACTCACTGAAATAAGGACGTGAAACGACATTGTTCCTTTACTAATGTTTATGGGTTTATTTTTAAAGCCAGTTAGCTTTCATTCATATTGATTCTTTTAACTCACCTAGTATTACAAAATCTCTTATCTAGGAACCCAACTTTAAAACAGTCCACCCTAAGACTTCAAAATCTCTTCTTCATTTTTCTTGTTAGCAGTTCCTACTGAAATTTAAAAAGCCAATCGCCCCAATGTTATTCTATATGGAAAAACACACTTACTGTCTCTCCCCTCCTCCACAATGCCATTCTTTCTTTTTAACTTCCCAATACCTAAATGATAAACCAACAAATCTGAGAAATACTAACACTGTTCGGGAAGGCCAAACGTAAGTCGGTTTGTTTGTTTTTCTCTATGGGGGTCCCGTTTCAGTCTCCAGGTATTGGTGGATGCTATCTTACCGCCACAAGACTTTTACAAGCCAAGCAGAACAGAGCAATAGAGAAATAGATGGGTCTGATCCTGAAAAATTCCTTCTGTAAAGCTGAACATTCCTCATGCCTCCAAGATGCGGGCTACTCTGCCTTTCCTGTGCGCAAAAACAAACCATCCCGGTCTGGGTTGACAGATTGGCACAGCGGCTTTAGAGGGTTTCTATAACCTGCTCCCTGAACTAGAAGAAAACTGTCATTTGAAAAAAACAAACAAATCCTATATGGTGTAAGGCTCTCTTCTCCCAACTGTTCCATTTGCAGGCAGGTCCTCCCTGCATTGGCAGCCACATCCCCTAATTCCTGAACACGTGTCTGGCAATGCAGGAAAGGGAGTCGGCGGCATGGTCCAGGAAGTTACTCCGTGCACATAAATTGCTATATACAAATTACTGTGCACAAAGAGAAACAGCATCAGGCCTCCCACCTCACTCCACATGAAATTAATAACCCCACCGAGAGGTCCCTGCTTACTCAGTCTCGTCAAACCAGCATATGGAAAAGGAGATCTTCCTGGCTAAGCACATCCACTGCCTCTGACTCCAGCAAGGCCACTGAGGAGTCAGAGGCAGTGGTTCTTACCTAGCTCCCTCCTGGGCCGACACTAGTGTTCATCCTCAGACTAGAAAAGAACTTCAAGAGAAAACACATCCACACAATCCCAGCTATGTGAGAGACACCATAACTCCTTCTAGAGAAAAGACATCTGTTCTAAAAAGGAAAAGCACATGAAAACCCCTCAAATCCTACCCTTGCATTTGGCTGCTGTCTCTAAAACCTTTCTAGACAGTTGCCTTATTTTAACTCACGTCCGTGAGCACAGAAGATAGCCAGCTAAGACAGAGGGCATGAAAACAGCTGCCTGGCTAGGTACTCAAATTATAAGGGAGTTTCTGCTCCACTTTGTAGCAAGTCACCAACATCCTCCCTTTGCTAAGGCTCCTTGTCGGCCCCAAATATACTTCTGGGAAAAGGAAATGCTTTGTTTTACCCAGACCAATGAATCATCTGACTAATTAGAAAGCCATTTGCACAGAAAGAAGGCCTCAGTCAACCTTTTCTGAAGGGTGGCATTAACTGGATTCCGTCTGGCCTCCAGATTTGGGGAAGGGGGTGAATAAACAGAGCACCCTAGTTTTCCAAGATCTGGGACATAACAACCATCCTTGGGCATCTGGAGTTCAATTTTAAAAATACAAAGAAGACACCCAGAAATGTAACTCCAGTCCCAGGACATAGACAGAATTTTTTATAAAGGCAGCAACTGCAAATTCCTCCACTGAGAGGGTTGTTCTCTAACTCATAAGGGTTGGGTCGGGGGGGGAAGAGGCACACACAAACCGCTCCCTTTGCATGTTCCCTCCTGCTCACATTTCAGATGCCTTTTTGGAACTTGTCAAAAGGAAATTCCAAGAAGTCATAGCATTGATGAGCAAACTGCTCCCTCCCTATGAAGCAAGTGTGCATATTTGTATTATAGCTACCTGAACAATTAGAAGCACCAACTGTCAGAGGGGGAAGCAACCTTAGCATTAGTTGGAGTTTCAGAAGCAAATCCAAACATCAGAATGAGAAGATTCCACTAAATGTAAAAAAATGTATTTATTTCTGGTGGAGTCTCCTACAGTCTTCTTTTTTAATCAGTATACCTTATTCGCAATAGGTTCAATGAATACCACTGCCCCAAAACAGTGGTGGATTTCAACTAACCATCTAATGTCAAAGGACCAAAGGTTAGTTTCATATTTCAATTACCCACCACTTTGAAGTTTCAGGTTATCACTCCCTACCCCAACCACCATCACTACACATACACACACACACACACACACACACACACGCATGCACGCGCGCACACACACACAGAGTATGCTAGATATACCCCGAGAGCCACCCATCTCCACCCTAAGGAGACAGGAAGGTATAGACAATGAAACCCTTTACACACAGCTTCATCTACTGCGCACATTCCAGACTGCTACCACTTTGTAAGTGCCATTTCAGAACGCAAATCCTTTTAAAGAACAGATGGTAAAAGGGAAAATGAGAAAGACTTCCCCCAAAAAAGGATACTTCCATTCCACGATACTAATGCAGGCTCTTCGGATGGGGTTATTGAGTGATAAACAGAAAAGGGCGCGGGCAGGTCGGCTGTTAGAGGAGTTACCCTGTTTTTTGCTCTTGGCGTATTGCTGACGTTTTCTTTGGGAGAGAGATCCTACAGGTGGGGGGGCGGAGGTGCTCATAGTTTGGGCAGCCTTGGCCTGTCTCGCAGCATCGATTGCAGCTTGCCAAGACAGGACAGTTTGCTTGGAGCTATTCGGCTGAGTTGGTCCTTCACCAGAAAAAGAGAGTCTGGTGCCTCTTGCATAGTTTGCTTCTGGGAAGAAAGAAAAAGAAAAAAAAAATGTTTTTTAAAAAACAGTGAAAATCCAGTGTCAGAAAACAGCAAAGGTTGACTCCAGCAATAACCAGGGGGAATCATCCCCATGTTTCTATTTTGAAGCTCATGTCCTATTTTTCAGAAGCAGGAGTTTGGTCAGCCAGAGCGGCAAGAAAAGTCCCCGTGCTCTGCCCTAAGTGTCAGTCACAGAGGACCTCCTTGCTGCATGACACGCAATGGGGTTAATACCTCCTTACAGCTATGTCTTCACAAGGTGTCTTAGTGCATTTCTTTAGATAAACGGAGGTCATGCCCACATTTTATTCCACATTCTTTTCTGACTTTTAAAACCCATGTATCGCTAATGAGTTAACAGCTTTTCTCCAAAATAACTACCATCATCACCAAAAAAAGGCAGTGCCAATAATTCAATAGTCTTAATCATTTTCAGAGTGTTACTCCAACATCTTTCCATAGCCATAAATGCATTTTTTTCAGCATGGGAAAAAAAAAATCCTCCACTGGCACCAGAGCAATACCAAAAGCCCTATAACAAATATCTAGATTATGCACTGACACTTCCTGCAAATGAAAATTCATGATGCTTGGGACTCATTTCCTCCACAGGCTTCCGAAAACAGAAAACATCTTTAGGGCTTTTTTGCATTTTAAATTGCAGCTGAAGCAGCCAAGCCAGCATCCAGAGGAATAGACAAGAGAAGCAGCCTGCACCTCTACACCTAGGATAGACAGGCTGGATTATGCTAGGGGCCTGCCAGGCCCAAGCAGGAAGCACATCAGTGTAGGCTGGCATCCTGATGCACAAGGGCAGAACCCCAAGGAGATAGGCAAAGCCCCCTCTGGCTTTGGATTAGGCCACCACCCAAGCTGCGCTCCCAGGCACCTGCCTGCCTTGGGTCACAACCTCTTTACTGAGACAAGTCAAAGTGAGAATCGTGGCACAGGTAGAGGGATGGGCATTGCAAAACCAGTTCTTGCTAAGTAAAGAACAACGGAGAGCCAAAGCAAGCACAGGTCCGCCGGCCCAGCAGCCTGAGAAGGGGGCCATTGGGGCGGACAGCAGACAGTCCCGTCCTGGGAGGAGTCGTGCCAAGCTTTCCCTTGGGGAGAGCTCACCTGGGAAAGCTGCAAGCCCACGAGAGTTGTGGGGGATACCAGCGACCTCCAGGGAGGGCAAGGAGGACTGGCCAGGAGCTGCTCCAGCCTCCCTCGACCCAGCCCGGCCGGTGTGGTAGCTGCACGTGGTGACCGGGCCAGAGCCGGGGAGGGGAGCCCCACAGCGGCAGCGACTCCCCGGGCATTGCTAGGTTACCGACGTGTGCACAGCGGCACTGGGAGCGGGAATACGCACTCCAACCCACCCCTGGTCGGCGATTCTGCGACCAGACCTCCCTCTGGAGGGGAGGGGTGTGCTTCACCCTCCGACTAGAAGGGTGAAACCCGGCAATCCTAGAATTTTCACAATGCCACCAGAATCTTTCTTCCTTGTCAACCAGGGGCGGAGAAGGAGGAGAAGGCAAGAAGAGGATGGAAAGGGGGCTCGGGCTGAAGACTAACAGCCACCCCCTTCCATAGCTTGGGAGCGTTGGAGGAAAGTTGAGCCCGAGGACACTGAACCCGAATCACCTCGGCTCACCGCTCCTCCAGCTGCACAGTACTCTACGGACTTCACAGTCGCCCCCACCCCACAAATGCAGAATTAACTCTGACATTCAAGGCCTGAAGAGGAGAACCGAATGGCTGTCACGCATCTCCCTTCTATAGATGACACCGAGCTAGAAGCATCCTCTCCAACCCCCTCAAACCACCCAGCGCATCAGAGACGGGAGGGGGGTGAGAACCAAGAGGGGGTGGGATGCGGGGGACCCTGACAAGCATTAGGTTTGGCAGCGGCTGCCAGGCGCTGGCTGCTCACCGTTCGCGTGGTCCGCTTGCTGCTGCCGTTGATGCTGCATTTTTTTCATCATCATCATCATCATCATCCACGAACATTTATTGAGCGCCTAACGTGTGCAGGGCACTGTGCTGGGCGTGGGGCGGGGGAGGAGCGGGTAAGGGGATTACGGGTAGGTAGGAGCCGCGATCCCTGCCCTTATTCTCGCTTCAGCAGGGGGTGGGGAGGGACGGGGACAGATAACAGAAAATAAGGATAATTTATAAAAACCGCTCGCCTCCCACGCTCCCTCTTTTTCAAAAAAAAAATGGAGCAAAATAAACTTTTTTTTAAAATAAGATCAGATGTATATATTATCTTAATAATATATACATGTAAAATTTTTTGCTGCAAAGGAGAATTGGCTTGGTCCCCTCCTCTAGCGGAGGGACGCCGCGGTGATGCTAGCCCGGCCTCCGGGGTCGCTCCGAGCGCCCCCCATGCCCGCCGCCCGCCGCGGTGCCCGGTGCCCGGTGCCCGCCGCCGCCGCTGCCGCCCGCGCCGCCGCTGGCTCGAGACCGCGGGCAGCTCCAGCTCACATCCGGGGACGGAGGCGCTCGCTCGCTCGCTCGCTCCGCGCCCGCCGCGCCGCGCCGCACGCCGGTTCGCCCTGGCGACGCTGCGCGCCCGCCACCGCCGTCCCCCTCCCTCCCCCCGCCCGCCCCGAGCCTCCCACGGGCCACGCCGCGCCCCAGCGGTCGGCTGCCGGCCCCGAGCTCTCCCCCCACTGGCCGCGCGGTCTGGGTGGCCGCCGCGTGAGACTCGGGGTGCTGCCTCCCCAGCCTGGTGCAGCTGACCGACGGGCGCCAAAGGGTGAAGCGCGCTCCAGCGGGCCTCCCGCTTAACCCCCTGCGCGCCGCAGTGTGCTCGCCCCCTTTTCCCCGAAAGAAGCGGGCGGCTCCTGCAGCCCCTGCAGATGCGGTGTGCGGATTAACCGCTCCGCCCCCTGCATTTCTTCAGGGCGGGGGGGTGCGGGGGATGGGACGCTTAGCCTCCCGCTGCCGGCACTGTCGGCGTGCGTCCTCCCCTCTGCACACCTGGAGGAGGCCCCGCCCCCTGGAAGCACAGGTGCGAGCGGGCGGTAGTCGCTCGGGTGTGGAAGGGCTCTGCCTGGCTCCCTTACTGTTCCAGAGCCCGGCAAACGCACAGACAGACACACACACACACCTTTTCCTCCGACTCTTTCAGGTTGTGGGAGGGATAAGGGAGCCGGGTTCTCCGGAGAGCACTTAGTGCCCCAGGTAACAGCACCTTTTGATCTAAGCAGGTTTCCAGAATGTCGCCCCCTCCCACTCCTGCCCTGCGCTGGGTCTGGCGCGGCAGTGAGTCTAAGACGCTGGCGGGGGTCGGGGGGATAGCTCCCCCCACCATGTGCGTTTGGAGGCAGATATAGGGAAGTAAAAACCAAGGTCTTCCAAACAGCTCGTGTTGCTTAACGGAATAAGTAACGCTACTAAAACTGCTGAATCCCGTGTGGGAGCTGAGAAGAGTAGTTTGTTTTATGGTACCTTCACTGTATCATAGTTGGGGTGGAGGGTTTTGCAAACAGCAGCTCCTGTCTAACGGGGAAATACTGTATCTAGTGGATGACTGATATTTCTCATTTAACGTTGGGCTGGCTGTTGGAGACGGGCGTCTTCTTTGTTGCTTCGAAAGATTCGATTTATTTGCTTTTGTTCTGATCTGCATGATCCTACAGCGTTTCAGGACGTTTGAGAATAGTGTCTTTAAAGTAAAAAGCTCAGCGTGAAATAAAATAAGAAATTAAGGGAAAGTGCTCCTTGACCAAAGAAGGCACACTGGGGCTCCTCAATTGTTGGGGGCCACCTGAGGGGAGAGAGTGGGGACCAAACAAAAGACTCTCCAGGGGCCTTCTTGAGAGGGGTGTGTGGAATGGAAGGGTGGAAACAACCAGGTTCCTGGTCCTTTTTCTTTTCTTTTTCCTTTTTCTTTGATTTTGAAGGAGAGGTAGGGAAGAGCCCTTTGGCTTAGTAGTAACAGAAGGCTGACCTGAGCTACCTCACCCAAAGCTGCTTCTAAGCCCAAACCCGAAGTGATAGAAGCCGGTTCCCTTTAAACGACTTTTCCATCCGCGGACCCCTGAGTCCTGAAACACGTATACAGTTCACAAGTACACCTGTCACTTTCAGAACTCTAGATCTAAAGCTTTGCCTCTTGAGACCTAGTCTACCAAATCCCCCGCTCTCCCCCCCCCGCCCCCGCTAATATTTGCTCACAATTCAGTTCAATTCAGCCCACATTCATAAGGCACCTACTAAGAACAGGGTCTCAGCCAGATGTTGTCAGGACAAATCTATGGCATAGCTACTCCTGAAAGGACATACAACCTAGTGAAGGAAGAAAAGCGTGTCTACGTTTCTAATGCTATGCAGAATATAGGAGGTGTAACAGGTATGAAGAAAGTGCTACGCAAGCATCAAGAAGGTTATAATTGGGGAAATCTGGGACATTTCACAGAAGAGGGGACATTTTTGTGGATTCTTAAAAACTGATGGGGAGGAGAAGAGGGAGGGATTACTAGGTGGAGGACTGGGCAATTTGAGGGCAGTGAAGCTGTCTGTATGATACTATAATAGTGGAGGTAGGACATCATGCGTTTGTCAAAACCCATCGAGGTATGTGACACGAAGAAGGAACTCTCATGTAAACTATGGACTTTACTTAATAGTAATAATATCAATATTATTTCTGTGCAATTTCTCTGTAAACCTAAAACTCCTCTAAAAAATAGTCTATTAAGAACAGGTGACCAATTTTATAGTGCATAAATGGGGTATAAGGGACAGGCCACCTTGGCTAGGGGAGGAAGGCCAGGATAGCCGTGAAAAGCCAATGGCAAGACTTGCTGGCTTGCTAAGAAGACCAGATTTATCTTCTCTGCTGTGGGAACCAAGGAAGGTGTTTAAGCTGAGAAGTGACATGATTAAATTGTGATTTGGGTTTCTGGGTTTTACACTTTAGATTTTAATGAGTTTATGGAATTAGAATATTTAACATTTTTCATCCCAGCTTCTGAGTTTCATCTTTGCAATGTCTCCAGGAAGCTTTTTTTGAGGCCCTTGATTCAGCACAGCTTTGAATGCTTTGGCCCACTGGGTAATTTAAATATTTATGTTCCCATAATAATGTGAATTACTGAATAAAGAAAAGCTAACATGGTAAAGGCTTCCTATGTGCCAGGCACTAGTATAGGCACTTTACATGTCGTAACTCAGAATTCTCAAAATGAGGCAGTAAGACAGATGCTATTGATACCCTCATTTTACAAATAAAACCAAGACACCACGGAGTTAAGTCACTTGCCCAAAACCACACACAGTAATTTAGTGGCTGAAACAATAAGACATGAGGAAAGGCTGGAATAAAAGATTCTGGCTCTAAGTCAGCCACCCAATTATGTCACTAACACATTATTGTGGCGTTTAATCCCCATGCCTTGATATATAAAACACGTCTATTTAAAGGCACCAAGCTGGCATTCTAGATGTGGTTACCTGCATGTATGTCATTGCAAAAAACCTGCTGACACCCCAGTTCAGAGCCTCACCACCTCACACCCCTGGATCATTAACTGAATACCCCATCTTCTTTCCTCCGTCCACAAATAACCCGCCTTGTGCTCAGAAAACATCATGTCATTTCCCCAACCAAAAAAAAAAAAAGGCTGGTTACTCCTTCCTTCCATGTCCAATCTGAACTCCTCTAACTAGCTTTCAACCTTATTTCACACCATTCACCTTCATTGTGGTCAGCAGCCTACTCGTTAGGCTGTGAACATGCTGTGCTCATTTCTGACTCTGCCCTGGCTGGTGTTTGTTTGCTGACCTGAAATCCTGCCTTGCGGACCTCTAAATAAACCGTCCCTATTTAACCATTCCCTGGCAAGTCCCTGCCTCCTCCCAGAAGCCATCCCTGATTTCCCCAGCCACTGCAAACACACATGCGTGCCCGGCCGCACCTCCCCTTCCCCAAATGCCTACATCACCCAGTTATTCCTTGGATCACATACCTTCTCCTTGTCTGATTGCTTCTTGGCTATAAACCCTGACCCCCAACCACAGTGCAGGGGCTTAAGCAAAGATCACCTCCTTAGCCCCTCCCTCCACTGCCAAGTGTTCTCACAGCAGGCACTAAATACTCTGAATAATCTGCACAAGATCATAAAAGTCCACCGATATCACTAGAAATAGTTAATATTTACAAAAATCCCATAAAGTTTATGGCAGGACACTTGGCCATAAGATGGTAAAAAATATAAACAAAGGGAAAATTGGGTCTTTTGCACTCCAGGAATTCTAATTAAGGAAGACAAATAAACAGATCCTGAAGGATATATGCAGAAAATACCCATAAACAAACTGAAGTTTGGGTTGAATGAGTCTCTCCATCCTCAGGCCCTGTTCTCAGAAGGTAGCCCTGACCCACTATCCTCCTGATGAGACAGGAGGATAAAGGGGGTGGGAAAGTGTGTTCCAGGCAGGGGAATGGCATTCACAAAGTCAGGCAGAAAAGTCCAGAACATGTACAGAAATCAGTAAGTAGGTGGCTAGGCTATCTCACTTCAGAGATAGAAGTGAGTTTGCAAAGGCAGGATGGCATGGGATGGTGGCAAGTCCCAAATATCTGGCTCACCAGTCTGGGTATTGTCCTGTAGGCTAGCCATTCTCAAGCTTTTTGGTGTCAGGATCCTTTTACTCTCTTAAAAATTATGGTAGACCCCTAAGAGCTTTTGCTATGTACGGTTTATAAACTGATATTTACCATATTCAAAATCCAAATGAGAACATTTTAAAAATCATTTGTAATTCACTTTAAAATAGGAATAAGCCCAATATATGTTAACATAATTGTTTAAAGAAAAGTAACTATATTTTCCAAAATAAAATAGTGAGGATGACATTCTTTTACATCTCTGCCAATCTTTTTAATATCTGGCTGTAAGAAAAGCAGCTAGATTTTCAAATATTCTTTAACATACAATCTGTAGTGATAGAATGTTTGGGTTAAATAAATGAAGAATATCCAGCCTCGCACATTTGGAAAAGGGTTGACTGTTTTAATAGCCTTTTCAGATAATTGTAGATATTCTTTAGTATGACCCCAGAATGAAACTTTTAAAATTTAGTTGAAATGTGGAATTTGAAACCAAATTGGATTCAAATTTGAATATCAGTGGAACTTTTCATATTCTATTACATTAAAATTTAGCAGTTTGTATTGCACTTTGAATGGATCTTTTTTACCCATGCATAATTTGGTAACATCATGCATTGGTCATTTGAAAAATATTGGTTCACTGAGTTACACAGATTTTCCAAATATTGACACATTTCATTATATAGTATCAAAAAACCACATTCAGTGGTATAACCACCAATCTCATCAGAACATATCTTAGTATTGGGAAGCTGTCAAGCTCTCAGTGGTAGACAGAAGTTTTTCAAAATTCTAATTTTCACCTGAGAGCTCAAATTTTATAATTGAAATTTAAAATTTGTGTCAAAATTGACACAAATTTTAAAAACTGAGAAGTTTTTCTTTTTTCTTTGAAGTGACCGGCTCACTTCATCAATTTTCAAGAAAATGCCTGCCAAATACTTAGGTCTGAAAACCAAAATTTGTCAGTAAAAAATGGTGTTCTATGAAAAAGCAATCCATTCATCTTCATATCTCAAACCATCGTACAAGTGAGACAACCATTGTATGCAGCAGAAATGTTTTACGCTTACATCCCAATTTGTCATCCAGAATATTAAGAAGACATCTACACAAGGGTTGAGAGTTAATTTAAAAAATAATAATTTTTACTGCCCCATCAAGGAGATTCTTAAGTAAAAATGGCATTTTTTTTTGTTCACTGTGAGCGCCTAACAGAGATTGTCCATAACACAATGTCCACCAGTACACTTTAGTGTCACTGCTTTGATTCATTTCTAATACACTAGTGTTTCTAATTATTTTTGATATGTACCATGAGTGCAAATAAATGTCAACACAGTAGAAGAGACAAATGAAGTCTTAATGTTACGAAAATAGTTTTGACCTCAAAGACCCCTTGAAAGTGTCTTGAGATCCCCAGATGGGGTTACTAGATAAAATACAGAATGCTCAAATATTGCATGGGACATGTTTATACTAAAAAATTATTTGTTGTTTATTTAAAATTCAAACATAATTGGGCATCCTATATTTTTATTTGCTACAGCTGGCAACCTTACCTCTGAGGGCCCATAGACCACACTTTGAAAACAGCTCTTCTGGGGCTATTGTTGAGCCAAAAAGTAATATCAGAGTTGTGCTTCATAAAAATAGCTCTAACCCCAGTAGGCGGGATGGATCAGAGAGTGGAAAGATTTGTAAGTGCAGGAAGTTCTGATGGGTCAGTTAAGAAGATATTCCTGTTTAACTGTAGTAATTGAAAGGGGCAATGCTACCCTAAGCTTGGACAAGGAAAGCAGAAAGACCTGCAAAGACAGCCCCCAGCCTAGTGGGGTCCCCTATCCTGTATGCTAATTAGCCATCCCCCTCCTATCCCACACCCACCACCAACATCAGGATTTCTTGCTTACAACTGACTTATACACCGCCCAGCAAAATGGAAAGGCCTTTCTTTTTGCCTTGGCTGCATGGAAAGTAGAGCCCAGCTGGTCTTTCTCCTTCATCAACTAACTATTCACTTGAAGAGCAGAGTTTTCATTTCCCATCAGACTAAGTAATTCCAGTCCCTTTAACTGGTTTATTCCCACCCCCCTTGACCTAATTTTTAAATCTTATCCATCATTCTCTGGTATAGCAAATCCTCTCCATTTCCCCAGTTGGGAAATCCTGGCAGAGTCTAGTAATACAGTCAACTACCCCATTTTCCATGCTGACTGAGGGAAACTGTGAAGGGAACAAGTCTTAAGTTTTCCATCTGTGAAATAAATTTGTTATAAAACATGATCCCTAAAGGTTCTTACCATTCTAATATGGTGTATTGGAGAGCCTAGACTTTGGAGTCAGGTAAATCTGGGCTCAAATCCTGGTCTTGCTGGCTACCAGCTATGTTGCTTTGGGTAACCCTCATGGATAACACCACCCATCTTACTGATTTATCGCAAAGATTAAAAATAATGTAGAGCGTCTTACGTATACTATCAAGTTGAATCATATAGCTTATGGGGTTTAAATACACACAGTTGCAGAGAGAGAACGGAAAGGAGAAAAGAAGGGTAGGCACACCTAAATAGTGCTGACAGGAGTCTGCCCTTTCTTTGCTTGTTTTTTTTTTTTTTTTTTTTTTTTTTTAATTTATTTTTAATTTATTGGGGTGACAATTGTTAGTATAATTACATAGATTTCAGGTGTGCAATTCTGTATCACATCATCCATAAGTCACACTGTGTGTTCACCACCCAGAGTCAGCTCCCCTTCCATCACCATACATTTGATCCCCCTCACCCTCATCCCCCCCCCCAACCCCCTTACGCTCTGGTAACCACCAAATTACGTTCCCCAGATTAATTTTCAAACCCCGTGGCCATCCTGTGGTCACCGACTGCCCTCCAATCCCCTCACCCTCCCCCCCACCCCCCACCCCTCCCGCCCATCTAGCAACCCTCAGTTTTTCCTCATTGTCTCCCAAACTGTTTCTGATTAGTTCATTCACTTATTCTTTGCTTGGTTTTTAGTTCTTGCCTTTATGCCCTGACTTTGGAATGTAACTCCCTGCCCCCATTAAAATCAACCCTCTGCGTGGCTCTCTTTCATTAACAGCATTCTGTCATTCTGTATAGCCCCAAAGCAATAGAACACAGTTGGTTGTGGGTTGGTTTTTTTTAAATCTTTGTTTTTTGGTTAATTTTAATTTCCGGTACACGCTTTAATATTTCAGATTCAACAGTCAATACTGATAACCCCCAAAGAAGATAAAGTAGAAGGACAGAAATAATAGTAAAATAGGTATTTATGTACATACACGTAAGTACAGCCCCACGGTACATGCTAATGTGAAATTGGACGCGCACACACACACACACAGCACCCCCAACACTGGGTTTAGTCAATACTACTGCACAGACACCTTCAGGTGAAAAGCATTAACTAACCACTGGAAATAAAACTGATATATTCACACACTGTAATGGAAAAATCACACAAGTCTGCATGTGATCAAGCACAGGAGCAAATTTATAAGGACAGGAAGTTGTTTGGGAGATCCAGAGACTCAATAAACGTCAGAAATTTTATGGTTCCCACATTATAGTTTCCTTTCTGTTTCTTCAGAACAGTTTAAATATTCAACTCACAAAACAAAAACTGAAGTTTAAATGGCACACATTCCAATGGTGTCTGTCCGACCTGTCACCTACCATGCACGCAGACCTGTTCCCTTTTCTTACTACTTAAAAAAAAAAAAATCTAAGTCACAAATCCTCGATGCCAACATAATAAGCCTTTTCAACTCTTAAATCAGTGATTTGGGGGATCATTAAATAGGAAATACTAAAAATATTAAGAATCTTCATGTCATCAGTTTTACTAATAAAACCCTTAGAAATAAGCAGCACAGATCTTGAGTGCTTTGTACACCTTTAGTCCCCTTTGGTTAACAAAGTAGAGAGTACTTAACCAGCTTAAGAACATTTACTTTCTGTTTGACAAAAACGCAATATGAAAATGCAGTAACCTCTCTTAGTTGCACAGTTACGGTGATAAATGGATGCTAAAAATTGGAATCGGACCGTCGGTTTGAAAATTTGATAAAATAACCAGGTCCTTACATAGCCTAGCTTATTAGAATACACACACAGGAAAAAATGCAACTTTTAAAAAGGTTCCAATCTGAGAAACTTTTATAAATGAGAGGAACATTGTGGGAGCCAAAACAACACTTCTTTGAGGGAGAATAATTACACAATCTTAGATAACTCACTGAGGATTATCTGTTTCATGTTCTAATAGCCAGGGTGGCACTGCATTGCATCCAAAATTATGGAACTTTCTATTTGTCAGTTTTATCTTTTTTAGGTTGCTATTTTAGTGTGTTTATAATACACTGAAGACATCTCAGTCAATCATGTATTGAGCAAAATAATCACCATGGCAGGGAGACACACATGGTAGTCTTTATTGTCAACATGTCTGTAAAACTGAATAAATATTTGTTAGTGTTCCATTTTGATAAATACAAGGAACACATGGGGCTGAAAGAGAAACATATCAAGAGCTTCATAATTTTTCAAAGACTGATACTACTTTAATGATAAATAACAAAGAATGCCAGTGTGGGCGGGAGGGTTTTGCAAACACATTACACCAGAAACAGCCTAGGCCTTTGAGGCTAGGGGAAGCCCCTAGCCTCAGAGGAACCAAGTAGCTGACAGGACATCTTGTCCCATGAGGCTAAATGCTTAAGTGGCATAAGAAGGTCTCTCAGGATTCTTAACTTTCTATACACAGCTGTTCCCCTTTCTCTTCCCTTCAGCTGGCCTCTCCTCGGCTTCCTTTCCCAGCTCCTGCCTAACTGGGTTCCTTCCATTACCCATACACCTTTCTTCTTAGAAGGTTTTTCCCTCCAGTCCCTTTACTTCCTTCTCTATATGTTTCTTCATGAATCTCCAAAATTCCCCAGTTATTATAGTTTACTGGAAACTGCTCAAGGCAAAATGAATGAAAAGACTTCTCTAGAAAGAGTCAGAAGATTGAGGCAGTAGGAGTGAGAGGCCCGGATTCCCAGATGTGCTTGTCAGTGGCTGGGTGGCTTCAGCAATCACAGTCTTTCTGAGCTTGCTTCTTCGTCTGTGAAGCCCCAACCTCACAAGATCACAAAGTATAAGCGGATCATAGGCGATGGGTATGGGAGAGCATTTTCTAAATTATAAAGCACGACACCCACGGTTCCCAAAGTGTAGTTCCCAGACAGCAGCATCAGCGTCACCTGAGAACTGGGAAATGCATGTGCTCCAACACACCCAGACCTACGGAATCCGAAACTCTGGAGGTGGGGCCCAGCCAGCTGTGTTGTAACGCGTCATCCAATGCTTCTGATACATGCTCAAGTATGAAGATGTGGCACTATACAGATAAGCTGCTTTTTATGAGCTGTCTTTTGGTTGTAGCTTGCTGTGGTTCTGAATAGACTCTGCCAGTGTCGGGAATGTTAATGCCCTTGTATTACAATGGTACTTATTGTGTGAGCAGCACAATAGCTTATTATCTTCTGTTCTCTTCTTGATTCTCACAAAATCCTGACAAAGTAATGCAACTGGACCCATTTCACAGAATGCTGGAGCACTTGGAATGTGGATCATAGATTTTGTGACACCTTTGAGGGCTGGGGAATATTCTAGCACAAGACCATCCCAACAACTTGATAGGAGCCTGCATACGACAGTTTCAAGTATATCTGAAACATCAAAGTCTACATGTTTCCATCCAGTTCAATGATGCCAGAAATTCCATCATCCCAGCTTAAAGCTTTCATCTTCCCCCTCAAATGCCAATATCCTTGGAAATATCACAGGGAGTCCTTTACTTCTCAGGTAGGGGAGCGGAATGGAGAGAACATGAACACCTTGTTCTCTGGAAGTGGGATGCGCATACCTGCTTCGGGGAGCGTGCCCTAAAGAGGGTTACTATAGGCAATTTTGCTTCCTTCACAATTTTACCAAAGACCAGGAAGACACACAGAACCAGGTGTACATCATAGGCGCATTAAAACCCAAAGGGTTGACCTGGGAAGTCTCAGGCTAAAGGAGATCACAGCAGACATAGAACCAAATGGGTAGGTTCCTACTTTTTGGTGCACTAAGAAAGATAGAAAACCTCCCTAACTACCATGGAAATGGGTCTTCCAATTTCATTGGGTCCTCTTCTTCCTTGCCTGTTTAGACACTGACATTCTGGTGTCCCTTTCTTAAAAAGTATTATTATATTGTACCTTATAGTTTGCAAACCACTCTCACATGTAATACTGCATTTGCTCACTACAGCCGACAAAGAGAAAATTCCTCATTTTACTGAGCAGGAACCTTACACAAGGCTACCGCCAGTAAGTCGCACAGCTTAGATTTGAACCCTGGTTTTCCGACTCCAAGCCTACTTCTTTCATCTCAGTGTGTATCTTGAACCTGGTTTGCACTCTACTGCTGAGCTGCTCTGTGCATTTCTGCTCAATTCCCACACTCCTCTGTGGGGAGGGACGCTAGGGCTCCGAAAGCCGGGTGCAGAGCATGAATCCCAGGCTCCCCTCATTCGAGCAGGTGCCCCGTGTGCTCCCACTGTGTACCTCCTCCCTGCTTGTAGAGTACGGAGCTTAATGACTCCACAGATGGGCAACACTGTCAGCTGTGGAAAAGAGATTCCACTACTCATAATTGTACTCTGAAAATATCACTGTGGAAGTATGTAGCTGAGTCACAGAGTTGGCAGGGGAACCTCACACAGGCCGGGCCATTGTGGTGAGGAACTCCACAGGGCTCTGCAAGGTAGCCCAGGGCACGGTCCTTCCCTGACTCTAGGCACAGGGTTGCTGAGGCCAAGCTGGAAAGACTTTCCTTGCATTATCACTGAGGTGAGGACACTTGGCTCATGCATAGAAGTTTGGCCTAAAGTTTTCTAAAATTCTTCCAAGCCTACCATTCTAGTTTATATACAACAAAAGCCTTTATTCTGTTATCTGGTCTCCTTGTACCATTTGTATGCCTCAAGCTCCCACCTCTGTGATAATGGATGATAAACCCATGCTTCTGCTCCTACCTTTTAACCTAAGTTTGCCACACTACCTAACACCTGCCAGATGTAGTCACCATCAAATCTAAGTGGAAATGTCTTAAACCAAACTAACTTCTCATTGTTATCATCGGTAAACCAGCTCCCCAGAGCAACTTCTAGCACAACCATTTTCTCAAGCACCAAGACCAAACGTGGTGGAGCTGTCTTCTCCTTCACTTTGATTCATGACCACTAATACTTTCTCCTGAGTACACTGTTGATACTGCTGCCTGACTGATCGTTATTAAATCTTCTTTCATCGTGCTATCCTCTGGTCCAACATTTTCATTCTTGACTTAACAGCCATGAAAACAGTATTTCTCAACACTGGCTAAAAGGTAGATCTTCTTAAAACTCGCGATGTCCAAGCCCATCCCTAGAAAATTCTGATTCAGGGGGCCTGGGGTGGGACCCAGTCATCAGCATTACTGAGAATCATTGTCCTGAACTGAGCTTTTCAGACGTTAAGGTACACAGGAGTCATCTTTGGATCTTGTAAAAGTGAAGATGTGAATTCACTAGGGCTGGGGTGAGCCCGAGAGGCTGCGTTTCTAACCAGCCCAGGTCATGCCATGCTGCAAGTTCCCAGACCACACTTTGATTCTCGGGGTTCTCGAGCACCAAACATAGGAGCATGGGCATTCCCCGGGAGGTCTCGTGGTTATAACTCCCTCTTCATTTCCCACTGCTTCCTGCTGTCCCCAGGCCAGCTCCTGACTCCTCCCGACACACCAGCCCTGCTTTACGCTGCTGGGTCACTTAGAATGCCCAAATCCCTTCTCTCTGTACAGTTAAATCTTACTCCCTGCAAGATCCAGCCTAGACCCTCTTCTATCATTTAGTCTTCCCCAGTCACTCCAGGTTTAGTGATCCTTTTTTCCTAATCTAATCTCCCCCAACTATAGAAAGTGTGTTGATCATTGCATCATATAATAAGCTCTGCTGTCGACAGCAGGAAGAAAACTGAATGGACAAAGAGATGGAACCTGGGCTTCACTGTCGACACACTCATGGCAGGCAAGCCAGTTTTCCTTTCTGCAAAATGCCCCAAATGCTGCAAGTCCACCTGGTAAGAGCCAAATTAGATCAGTGGACTTCTTTTTTTTTTTTTTTAAGCCGCTTAGTTTATCTTTAAAACATCTTCAGAAACTTGATTCAACAGAATGGTCCAATGGACGTATAAGACCAATGGTGACAAAACATGGAGACATTTCAGCAGTTGAAGCCATTCCTCAGAACATGCACGTTAAGAGGAACTTTAGAGATCCTCTTCTAGTTTTCTCCCCATCGTTTTATTGCTAAGGAAGCTAACGTCCCAAGAAGAGATGAGCTTCTTCACCTGCCCAATCGGTTAGCATCAGATTCAGAACCAGAGTCCAGATTCCCTGTTTTGTTTCGTTTTGATCCAGTAACCACACAGCATTCATTTCAGAACAAGAAGCTTTTGATTCTTCCAGATGTAGCATCTTTCACAGTGCTACATGAAGGGGAGCCACTACTATATTAAGCAAATGACCCGCCACGGCACTGCGATGAGCTGGGCTGGGTAAACCTCAGGAAACGTGTGATGGCAAGATGGCAATCTACAAGGTAGGACACCCTGCCTGTCGCAGAACCCTCCTGCCTTCCACAAGCGCCGTGTCTGACTCCTGATGACCTGCCTGCAAGGTCCCCACACAATCGGCCCCACCTTAAGCTTCCGGCATCCCTCCCTGCTACAACATGCCACTCAGACTTGCTGTGTCTCACACGTGCTTGATGGCCATTGCTGATTTTTAAACCACCAGCTCGCTTCTAGGCACAGGAGCCCGTGTGGACATGGTTAAATGTGCCACATGACATTTAACATCTTGAAGTTTGGAGGTGAGTCGGGCGACTGCTCAGTCGGAACGTGGGTCCAGACCTCACAACGGTCCCACCCTTTCAGGAACCGTGGGCGTGATCTTTCCAAGATCAAGGAGCTTTTCTCTTTTGGCTTCCTAATGCCACCCCAGGTGAAGTTCCACTGTGCAGGGACCAGACAATTGTCACGCTGTGGCCAGAGATGTTTAATTGGATTTTAAAAGATGAGAAAGCAGCAGGGAGCTGATTGTCAGCACTCTGACAAGGCCAAGAGACGTGGGTGGCCTGGCAGCATAGAGGAGGAGAAGCCTGCCCAGTGCAGCTTAGTGTTCTACCTGGGGGGGGAGGGGCGGCCTGAGGAAAGGGGAGTGGGGATGTAGCAGTGGCAACCAAGCCTTCCACAAACTGAGGTCAGATTGTCTTACATTCTGTTTTTACCCCAAGAAGTGAACTCTCTCCGGAGGCAACCAAGACTTCCCTTTTTAACTTACCCTCCTCATAAGAAAAAAGTCTCTGAGCCACAAAATCAATCATTTATTTTTACATTTTTAATAACTCTTTCTATCTCCATGTTACCCTTCAGGCCTCGCTACCGGGAAACCTCTAAGGTAGGTGGTCGGTGAAAAATATTATCACCCCCAGTTTCTAAAGGAGTAAAGCAGATTAAGTAAGCTGAGACCTGAGTTTGCCCAAGGTTATACAACTAGTAAATGGTTAAGCCAGAACTGGAGATGAGTTGTCAGAGATCACTGGTGAACCAGTAGATAAAAGCAGTTTCAGACATGACAAGTATACAATTCCAACTCCTGCGTCTTAATACTATTCCCCAAAGAAATAAAGATCCCTTTGTTGTGACAGTGCATGGAGAGCAGGCTGTGCCCTGAAGGCTAATTAAAAAAAGGAGGTTCCCACATACACTCTCCATCCTTGGATTGACAGAGACTTTACGCAGAAACACAGGCCTATCCAGAGCACGCAAGCGAGGACGGCTATGTGCTCCGTTGCTTCCAAGCACAGAGGAGTTTATCGGTCCCTGAGGAAGCTAATGGCTAAGGAGAACTCATGGATGCTCCTCTGAGACAGAAGGATAGGTGTGGCCATGAACCCAGACTGCTAGATTCATCTTCAAGATGAATAGGGCTCTGACAGACCAGTTCTGGCGCTGGATGTGGGAAGTGATTTTTTCACATTATTTTTCTCAGAAACATCTTAGATAGGAGAAAACCTTGAGAAGAAACATATTTTCCTAATGCCACCCCACACACACCATTGTTAAAAGCTTGGGGGATGACGCTTTTCCTGAAACGTAGGACAGCATCCAGCCTTTCAGCCTCACCTGTGAAAAGACTTTCACCTTTCTCTCGGAATGATCTAAACATCACTGAGAAAGCATAGTGAGCAGCGATAACCCTGTAAGAAAACTGGCTAAGTGGACACAAGGAGCATTGGCTCACAGAAGACAGAAATATTCAAGTTTGTTTCTTAGTCAGCAACTGAGCCAAACCAGCCAGAAACGCAAACGCTTTTTGGAGAGCTTTGTGTGCCCAAAGTACCTGTATTTCAACGTGCGTTCTGTAAATGTAGCTCCTATAAATTCGTGGTGTTGAAAGAATACAAAAGAGACACTGTCCTAGTCCAAGAAGAATTTACAATCTAAATAAGAATAACTCAAGAAACTTCAGATTTGAAGAGGCAGAGTAAAAATATTTCCACCCCCATTCTCCTCCCAGAAATGACATTAAAAATAATAGGAAAATAATCCATCTTTGATGAAATTTAAAGATATTTGTAACCCCAAACCTCAATACATGAAGAGAGAAAGCACGTGAAGAAAGGTAAATGGCTTAGCAGAGCAGAAGATAAAACTTAATATCTCCAAGAGAGATTCCAACAGGAAGCAAACCAATTCAAAACCCCCACCCGCCAAAAAAAGAACAGAAAGTCACAGGAATTGAGGCACCGGGTACTGTAAAAATGTGCAGTGGAGGTTGTAATCTGATAACAGTAGAACAGCTTGATCAAAATGTTCTACCTACAGATAACAATTATAAAATCAGGACAAACTTTTTTTTTTAACTATGAAAATATTGGAGAGTAACCAAAAAGAGAGAGAAACTGGAGGGAAATTAACCCTTGAACGGTGGGAACTGCACTGAGTGAGATTTGATGTTTGAGGCTTTTTTGCCTGAGGGCCCTCCTCATCTGTCTAGTGTGGATTGGCAAAAACCTGTAGTCTGACTGCCTAGAGGTGTTAGAGGACAGAGTTCAGAGAGTTTGGAAAATTATAAGAGAAATCCCAGAAAAGAGGGCTCCACAGAGGGTAGGATCCCAAAAATATGAGTATAAATTCTACCCAAATCCTTTGATGCCCACAATACTATTATTTCATAAGGAAGTCTCCAAGAGACCTAACAAAACTGGCAGCTATGAGCTGGAAGAACTTCAGCTATTGCCCTCCTCAGTGACAGAGTTTGGAGTCTGAGTCCAGCTAAGTTAACTTATTTCAAAACAAAAAATTAACATTTTTTAAATGAAAATACCTGAATCCAGAGTCTCTAAAACACATTGTTCACAATGTCTTTTATACAATTAAAAGTTATTAAATACGAAGAAAAGAAATATGTGATACATAGTCAAGGGGATGAAAAAGGAAAAATGAATTAATAGAAAGCAATCCCAAGGTAACATGGACATTGGAATTAATAAACAATGCTTTTCATTATGTCTGATGACTTAAATAAAAACATGCATAATGAATGCAAGGAAGCAGGGTCTCAGCAAAGAAACTGACACTATGAGAAATGAAAAAATATTCTAGAGTTAAAAATTATTATAACAGAAATGTTATAATTCACTCGCTGGCTTTTTTTAAAAAAATGGAGGTGGCAGAGAAAAGAAAGACTCCATGAACTTTAAGACTGGTTGGTAGTAATTTATCCAATCTAAAGTACAGAGAGTTTAAAATAAAAAATAAAAATAAAAATACTAAAGAAAAATGGAAGAAATTGAGGGATTTGTGGTTCAATATGAAACAGTCTAACATAACTGCCAAAAAAGAAGACACAGAAAGAGTGAGGCAAACAATGTTTGAAGAAATGATGGCTGAAACTTTCCAAAAGTTGGTGCAAAATATCCAAAAAGTTCAGAAAAATGCAAGCAGGATAAATACAAAGAAAAAATACACCTACGCACATTATAATCAAACTGTTAAGAGCCAAAATAAAATCTCAAAAATTGCCAAAAAAAAAACAACACATTACATATTGACTGAAGAACAGCAAAACAAATGGTACATGACTTTTAATAGGGAAAATTAAGTACAGAAGACAGTGGAAATGTTTCTTTTAAAATGTTAAAAGAAAAAAAGTCATTCAACTTAAAAAATGGAAGGTGAAATTAAGTTTTCAGATAAATGAAAATTTAGAAAATTGCAACATCTCTACAAGAAATGCAAAATAAAGTTCTTCAGGCTGAGAAGTTCCTCAGACACTACATGGATATTAGATTAATATTTACCAGAAATGGTAAATATATATGCAAATGTAGACTACTATACTTTTTCTTCTCTTAATTTATTTAAAAGATGTATGACTATTTAAAGTTTAGGTTATAAAACTGTATTGTTGATTTTATAATGCATATAGATAGAAAATATATAAAAAGAACAGCAGAATAGAATAGGGAGCTAATTAGACTGTATTCTTGCAGGTTTCCTGTATTTTATGTGAAACGCTGCAATATCAATCAGAAACTGACTGGGATAAATTAAAATGTGAATTCTAATCCCTAGAGCAACTACTAAACATATGCAAGGACATATAGCTAAGAAGAACAAAAATGGAATGCTAAAACATATTGTCAACCCCCAAAAATGATAAGAAAGAAGGAACTGAGGAACAAAAATCATATCAGACAAATAGAAAACAAATAGAAATGAGAAACTTAAACGAACCATATCAATAATTACTTTAAATGTAGGTTGACTAAATACCACAATTAAAAGAAATAGATTTTTCAGATTAGATTTAAAAAAGCATGACCCAACTACATGTTGTCTATAAAAGACTATAAAACATTCCTGAGAGGAATTGAATTAAGATGTCAATTCACCCCAAACAGACCTATTCAAGGCAGTATAATCATAATCTCAGTAGGTTATTTATTTATGTATTTATGTATTTATTTATTTATTTATTTATTTATTTATTTATTTATTTATTTTAAAATTGACAAACTGATTCAAAAATTTATATGGAAGTGTAAAGGATTTAGAATAGTCAAAACAAAAAGTTGGTTTTAAAAATATACAAATTGGGAGGACTTACTCTACCTAACTTTAAGACCTATCTTAAAGCTAGAATAATCAAGACAATGAGATATTGGCATGGGAATAAATAAGTAGACCAATAGAAAAGAGGAAAGGAAGTCCAGAAACAGACCCACACTTATACAGTCAATAGATTTTTGACAAATTTGCCAAAGCAATTCAACTGTAAAGGGAAAGTCTTTTTAACAAGTGGTGCTGGAATCATGTCCATGTAGGATAAAATAAGAACCTTAACTCCCAAGCTCACACTATACAAAAAAAAAATGATTCAAAATGGATCATAGACCAAAATATAAGTGTTAAAACTGTAATTATTTTAGAAATAAACAAGATTATATTTCTGTAAACTGGAGGTAGGCAGAGATTTCTTAGGGTACAAAAAACAACATCCATAAAAAGAAAAAAAATGACAGATTAGGCTTCATCAAATTAAAAACTTTTGCTCATCAAAAAACACCATTAAGAAAATGAATAGGCAAGCCACAGATTGGGAAAAAATAATAACAAAACATAACTGACAAAGGGCTCGTATCTAGAATGAAGAATGTCTACAACTCCACAATGGTTGAAAAGACTGTCAACACCAAATGTTAGCAAGGATGTCAATTAATCAGAACTCTCGTATAATACTGGTAGGAGTGTAAAATGGTATAATCACTTTGAAAAAACTCTGGCAGTTTCTTATAATGATAAACATTTACCTACTCTTTTATCCAGCAATTGCAATCTAGATACTTACTCAAAAAATATATGTCCAAAAACTCTGATAAAAGAAATTAAAGAACAAAAGAAATGGAGAAATAGTCCATGTTCATGATAGGAAGACTTAAGATTGCCAAGATGTCAGTCCTTCACAACTTGATCTATAGATTCAATGCAATCTCAATCAAAATCCCAGCAAGTTACTTTGTGAATATCAACAAACAGATTCTAAAGTTTATAAGGAGAAGAAAAGAACCAACACAGCCAACACAATATTGAAGGAGGACAAAGTCAGAGTACTGACCCTATCTGACTTAAGACTTACTAAAAAACTATAATAATAAAGTGTGGTGTTAGCAAAAGAATAGACAAATAGATCAATGGAACAGGATAGAGAGCCCAGAAATAGACCCACATAAATACAATCAACTGATCTTTGACAAAGGTGCAAATATATAAACACAATGGAGCAAATACCGTTTCCTCAAACTACTGCTTGAGCAACGTTGACCAGAGTGTCCACTTGTATACATTTTTTTGACACCCCCAGTATATTTGCCAAAACTTGGTAGTGACCGAAATATCCTTCAGTAGGTAAACGACAGATGAACTATGGCAATCCAGACAATGGAATATTATTTGGCATCTATATACTGGGAGTACGAAAGAAATGTATACACATTTTAAGAGATGTTATCTACGCTCAAGCATAGTTCACCATAAACAGAAGTGTCTGGACACTGAGGGTAACCACTTTGAGCACCTGCTGTAATTGCAGGAGTCAAACATGACTTGTATTCATCTTCTGTTATCAGTGTATATTGAGTATTACAATTAATACAGTTTTTTCCTTTCTTAAAATGTGTATACATTTTTGGCACCCTCTGTGTGTGTGTGTGTGTGTGTGTGTGTGTGTATGTACGTATATATATATATATGTATATATGTATATATATATATATATTATGGAGGAATATATATACATATATAATATACAAATATGGAGGAATATATATCGTGTTTCCCTGAAAATAAGACCTAGCCAGACAATCAGCTCTAATGTGTCTTTTGGAGCAAAAATTAATATAAGACCGGTATTGTATTGTATTGCATTATATTATATTATATTATATTATATTATATTATACTGGGTCTTGTATTATATAGTAAAATAAGACCGGGTCTTATATTAATTTTTGCTCCAAAAGATGCATTAGAGCTGATTGGCTAGGTCTTATTTTCAGAGAAACACGTATATATATATATATATATATATATATATATATATATATATATATAAATTTATTACATATAAATTTGTATGTAATTTATAAATAGGGAGGACGATACCATGGAGGGGAAAACAGTTAAAGAATTAAGAAGTGATTAATTTTGGAAAACAGATTAGAATATGTGGTTGGCAGGGACTACTGTTTTTATAAACCTCTCACCACTATTTAAATTTTCAATGTGCATTCATGTATGACTTTGTTAAAAATTTAAAAATGTAAAGAATATCAGAACACACACATAAGACTTTCTTCTCTCCAATTTCTAATAAAGGAAAACACGGCCAGGTTTGCATGAATACCACATATTTCTAGGGCCTACCAGTCATAACTCAGTGTGATGTGCTATCACTATGGGATAAAAGATATGAATACACATGGTTCTAGACTTGGAAACACTTGTGTGTGGGTGGAAAAGAAAGAATATTGAAGTTAAAAAGATAAACAGCATAGATTACCCTGATTTGATCAGATAAATGGTATGGATGGCCAACGCTATGGGAACTCAGAAGCTGGTAGTGAGCTCTAAAGATGGAAGAGACTGGAGCAGGCTTTGTAGAGGAGGACAGAAGGCCCCTATCTTGGGGCTACTGATCAGATCTAGTGTCCTGGTCTCATTCATTAGCATCTTCACATTCTTTGGAAGCTCAGCTCCCCGTTGTTACCCTGCTAACCCTCCCACACTCTCACAGTACCCTTTTCTGTGTCCCAGTGAGCCAGCCAATCTCAGAGCCCCATCCCTGGAAATATTGATGGTAAAGTCCTGGACAATCGGCCGTAACAATAACAATGACAAAGACCGCTTACGGGTATATGGTACTTCACAGAACACAAAGCTTGTTTCATTGCATCATCACCAGGGTGTAGTAGGCAAGAAATTAGGACACCCATTGTACAGATAAGGAAGCAAGAGACTCAATGAGCCCCCTGGTATCCCCCAGCAAGTAGATGGCAAATTGGGGTAGAAATTCAGATCCTGTGACTCCAAGGTTGGTAGATAAATTCAATCCATCCCAAATACAAACTGGTAGAATTCTATGCATGCTGCCAGGCTCCTTATTCAAGCTGCAGCCATAGGGTTAGAAATAGAAAGATAAGGGGAAAACTCTTAAATGTTCACGTCATCAAGGGTGTCTGAACTGAAGTAGAGGAGTTGGGCTATAAATAACACATATTGGAAGAACCACGTGTCCAGTGCTCACTGAATATAACTAAAGACGAAAGGGATTCTCAATGGAAGCAACAACGGTTAGAAAATAGACTAACAGAAAAGAAAAGAAAATTGCAGAAAATGGAACTCAAGTAGTGTGCTTAATTCTGACAATACAAGGGAAAGATTATCGAGGAATGAGCAAGCAGTCTCCTCACAGATCTTGGAGGGAAAACAGAACTCAAGAACACTCCCCACTGGAGAGGGAATTAAATGAGTTCTGGAACTTAAGAGGCCCCAAGGGAGAGCAGAAGTAAAAAGCCAGAAGCATCAACACTACTTCTGGGAGAGATCTGGGGAGGAGATCTGACTCAGATATTTTCAGCCCGGGAACTAGCTTTCAGGAGGAAAAGTGTACCAGAAAAAAAGTGCAATGGTTTCTAATGTTGCCCTCAATCGCCTAAAACAAGTGCAAAAACCAAACAAACAAAAACAGAAGAAGCGTGACCACATTCCTAAAACAGTTAAGAACTGCCGGGTATTTACCAACAGTCACCATTAGCAATGCCATCTAACAGGCACATGGCTGTTTAGACTTTACCAAGCACTTTTATATACTTTAATTGTATTCGTGCCACCTTTCTCATGTTTGATGAGGAAACTGAGGCCCAAAATAGTAAAACAACTCACCAAAGGTCATAGGACGACTTAGTGGTAGAACTACAAACAAAACTCAGATCTTTGGAATCTCAGTTGACTTTAGCTTGAAAAGAGTTTCTGAAAAGATTTTACTTGTTTTAAAGCTCAGAATTCAACTGTTCTAAGCATTGGGACAGGTCCCATTTTAATTTGATGACTGATGAGTCCCTGTGTAAACTGACTCATTTCTACATGCATGGGCCATAAGAAATAGTTAAAAGAGTGGTTTAGAATAATACATAGAGAGGAAAATTCGATGGACACAGAATTTTCAGGCATTTGAGGAAATGTAAATATGATAAACCAGGTGAATTCCTAGAGGAGCGAGAGAAAGTGAACACCGCCCTTTAGGGAAGTAAACATTTCCACTGGCCTCAAAATCATTCCAAGAGTACTATCGTGTCTTTGGAGCTCATCAACAATATTCATGCAACACTATTGCAACCCAGAAGCTCATGGAGGCAGCACCCACACCAGGCAAAAAGCTTAGTTCCTGTGTCTCAGCTTCTTTTAGAGCAATTTCTCCCTATACCCACCCCATCACAGTCTTCTGACCCACCTCCTCTTTCTTTCAGAAAAATATATACACCTTTTTCTTAGAAAAGACGCTACCTGCAGCCATTTGCACCTTAATATGTATTTAAAGCTTTATTTTATCTTTCCCCCAGGAGTTTGCATTTTAAGCCTTTTCTTTAATGGAAGAAAAACACATTAGTGAAAGGGATTTTCAGCATTAGCCAACCACTTTAAGGGAAATCTGCTTCCCCAACAGAAATACACTTCACCTAAAGAGCTTCTTGGTGCCCCTAAAATCAAAGACACCCCCAGTTTTCTTGGGAAGAAGAGAGAAAAAGGAACACATATGTGTAACATCAGGAAAAAGACGTATCTGCACAAGCTGTCCTTGGCATTAAAAATAATAAGGACAACTGTATACAAGTAGATTTGGAAATAACAAACAACAAAACCTCTGTACTGAGTCTGTGCTGTGGTCACGTCTCCTGGTCCCCCATCACCCTGCCAAATGCAAACATCCAAAGTAGTTAAATCAGTTTTGTTTTGTTTTTTGCCTATATCTCTGAGTCTATTTCTGTTGTGTTTGTTTGTTTATTCTTCTCTTCAGATTCCACATATAAGCGAGATCATATGGTATTTGCCTTTCTCTATCTGACTTAATTCACTTAGAATAATATTCCCTAGGTCCATCCAGGTTGTTGCAAATAGGGATGGGGAAGAAGGTAAAGGGATTAGAAGGTATACATTGTAGTCACAATATGGCCACAGGGATATGAAATACAGTTTGGGGGAGATAATCAATAATGTCGTAAAAATTAAGTAGGGCGCCAGACGAGCACTGGACTTGTTAGGGAGACTGCTTCACAGAATGTGGAGATGCCTGACCACTGTGCTGTACACCTGAAGCTGAAGCTGAATAATATTGAACGTCAACTATAATTAACTCGGGATGTGGAGTACAACATAGGGAATATAGTCAATGGAATTGTGACAGCTGTATTCGATGTCAGAGGGGTAGTAGATTGGGAGAGGAGGGTTATCACTTTGTGAGGGGTGTAAGTGTCTAACTATTACATTGTTTTGTACACCTGAAACTGAAAAAAAAAAAGTTAAATCTACTCTCCATAGCTACTCCTCTGGGCCTCCTTACAAACTGTAACTCTGTATCTGCTAACAGGTGAACCATCACTGTAGTTCAGTTTAAATAGCTCTAGCTCTTGGTCTAGAATCTCGTATTATTCTTTCCATGTGTATGTAACATGAGATCTTAAGGCTGTTCCTCTCATGTATATTTGAATCCCTACCACGGGCTCAGCACTGTGTTAGGTGCCATCGGTAAGACACACACTGCAATGAAATGAATGAATAAAACAGACTGTATTGGCCTCTCTGTGTTCTAATTTCAAATAACTCCTTCCTCCGTTCCATTGCAGCAACCTACCTACCCTCATGCTGACACCCTCGACCTTACCATTGTGAGCACAAGTGTGTTTGCACACACATCCACACACATGCACACACGTGTCACTTCTGTTTCTCCAAATTCAAACTCCAACCTCTTATTCTTTGGATCTGCTTACTCAAGTTCCCCAACTGCAGCAATTCTTCGACATCACTTTGGAGCTGCAGTGCACTTTCTCACATCCATCCATTAAGCAATAGCCCCCGCCACTTCCCTCCTATAGTTTTTGGATTCCATGTTCCATCTTTTTAACCACTTCTTTGTAAATCCCCTCAACATTCTTGTTCCTCTCCTTCCATTGTTTTACTCTCCCGGCAAAATCTCCCTGCTTGGATGTATTCAGGCACCTTCCTTGACCATGTCTGCGCATGAGCTCTGGAAGCACACTTGGGAGTGCTGTTCAAACTCATGTACCAAGTAGCAGGGAAGACTGCAAGTTCTGAGTAGGTCCAGAGTAGGGAAGGACTCTACCGAGTCCACGCACTGATACATTCAGCTCTGTAACTTGGACCATCTGACCTGGTAGAACCTATGATTCTAGAGGTAGATTTGGTGGGGGTGTGGAGGGAGGAATGCCTCGAGTAGTTTATGATAAACTCCTGCAGGAGAACCACAACATAAGTCCCAACGGTTCTGGAGCAAGGCCATGATATGTGCAGCAAGGAACTATAAACCATTTTTAAAACTTCTTCTAGTATGCTACTGGGCTGTGGTAGAGATGGAGTGTCTGATCATAGAACATCGAGTGACCATGTGGCCGAGTTGCCCGTTATGAAAAGGGTTCTGTCAGATCCACAAGTCATAAGATAGCATGGGCCCAGCAGTGATACATAATAAGGCTGAAGTAGTACATCTAGGGTTAAAAATGTGTAGAGACAAAGGGCACAAAAATCCTGCAGGAAGCAAGTATCCCAGATTCCCATGTCCTCTACCACTGTTGGAATTCTTACCTACAGCTATCCTTTATGAATAGCTGACAGAGGAGGAAAAAGGCAGAGCCTAGTTCACAGATAGTGTAACTTGATGTGCAGGTACAAGCCAAAAATGAAACACTATTTCGCTCTAGGGTGACACTGAAAGGCAGCAGTTACATGTGTTGCATCTAGTCATCCACTGTATGTGGGAAGAGAAGTGGCCTGAAGTAAGAATACACTTATGGGCAGAAGTGAATGACTTGCCTGATTGGTCAAGGGCCTGGAAGGAAAATGGAAGGTCAAGGACAAGGAGGTTTAGGGAAGAGGCATATGCATGGAACTATGGGGAGAAACACAAAGTGTGAAGACATTCCCATCTAATGTTAAAGCTCACCAGATAGCATCCACCACAGAGAAAGCATTAAACAATCAAGTAGAATGATGTAGCCAGCTGACATCAGCCAGCCTCTGTCATTGGCTACTCCAGTGCTGACACAATGGACTCATGAATGGAGGAGCCATGGTTCAGGGAAGGAAGATATGCCTGGACCCCACAGCATGAGTTCTCATTCACCAAGGCTGATCTTGCTACAGCTGCTGTCAACTGCCTAACCTGATAGCAACAGAGACCAACGTGGATGCCTTATAGAGCATAACTCTCTGAGGAGACCAACAAGCCACCTGGTAGCAAGTTGATGGCACTGGACTCCTTCTATCTGGAAGGGGCAGCAATTCATCACTGGGACTTGACAGTTTACCTTTGTCATTCATGTCTACGTGGCCTCAGCCACACCATTATCCAAGGGCTCACAGAGTGTTTGGTCCACCAACACAGGCCCCTGCCCAACAGCACATCAAACTGAAGGACTCACTTTATGGCAAAGAAGCTAAAGCAGCGTGGCACATAAGCATGAGATGCACCGGTCCCAGCATATTGTCCATCTCTTAGAAGCTGCCTCATTCACAGAGTGATAGAACAGCGTGTTGAAGCTGCAACTGAGATGCCAGCTTAGAGAAGATACCCACAGGGTACACACATAGCTTGCACCAAAAGCAATGACCAGTACATTGTACTGTGTCCCAAGAGGAAGAATGCAAGGGTCTAGGAACCGAAGGGTAAAAGTAGGAGTGTCCCCACTTACTATCACCCCCAGCAACCTCCTAAGAGTATCTGTGCTGCTGCTCCCTGCAAATTCAGACCAGAGGTCTAGAGGTCCTGTTCCACATAGGAGTAACACATCTACCAGGGGAGATATGAGAGTTCCACTAAACTTTAAGCGACAGCTGCCACCTAGTCACTTTGAGCTCCTCGTTCCAAAAGGCCATCAGGCAAGGAAAGGCATCGTCATACTGGCAGAGATAATCCATCTTGCTCATGAGCAGGAGGTAGGGCTGCTACTACATAAAAGGGACAGGGAAGAGTGCGTTTGGCATCCAGGTGAACCACTGGTAGGTTTCTTGGTATTCCCTGCCTTTTTTGATGATAAAGGACAATTACAGCATACTTGGATCTCAAATATTTCAGTAATGACCAGGGGTTCCTCCCTCACCACATGAGGCAAGCCCGCAGCTGTGCTAGCCAAGGGTGAGGGGAATTTAGAAGGAGTACAGAGGAAGGAAAGAGTATTCATTTGCAACCTCGAGACCAGCTGAGATAGAAAGGTATTGCATCCCACTAACTTTGCTCTTGTAAGTTTCCCCAAGAAGCCACCAACCAGAATCCCTGAGACTCTCCTCCCAGATGGGCTGAACAGAAGTACAGCATGTAATGGGGGAAAGATTTGCTTTTAATCAGAAGACAGGTTGAGTTTTAAACTTGCCTGGACTGCATTTTAACCACTCAAATTGACTGGAAAGTTATAGGGTCTGCCAAACTTTCACTAAGAGGTAGAAAATTAGGTGAACTAGGTTGAAAGCCGTCACTAGGGGAAAAAAAAGAGCTGTCTCAAGTTTACATCCAAATGAACTGAGAATCCTCAATGAACTGCTTATTCTTGTTACTTGTTCATTGTCTGTCTTTCCCACTCCATTTGTAAGAATCACTATGTCTGCTTTGCCCGTCTAGCCACTAGTACAATGCTGGCACAAAGCAGTTACCAAATATAGTTGTAGCTCTTGTACATATGAATGGAGTTATAAACTGTGTGCAGAGGCTGTAAGATCCAAAAGCCGCGGGAAAGCAATGAGCACCCAAGTGGACAGAGCAGTCTTTAGGGGGTTAACCTGGGCTCTGAAAAGTATCTAAATTTCCCTTCTTTCTCTGAGTAGAATAGGGTAGACCCCCTTTACTTTCAGCGGTAGCTTTTTGGTCCCATACAGCTGTACAAACAAGTTGTTCAAAAAGATCACTGCTTTATATAATACACAGGATTTCTTTAAAACTATAACAGCATTGCTCCCCAAAGACTCATCATGTGAGGAATCACTGTGTAGTAAACTCCTACTGTGGTAACTGCCTCTCAGTAACTAAATCTCCTTGTGCAAGTCCAAGACAGACTGAGTTAATACTGAATTCATCTCTACAACTAAGAGAACTGCAGTGGGCTTCTAGGAGGCTCTGCTGTTTATAGAGACCTGTGAACAAGATTTCATCATGGAACTATGGAAATGCTACTGTCATCCCAAATCTCTCCTTTAAAGTTAACTGAAAACCCACAACCTCTGCCACGAATATTAAAGAGAGACTGAATCCTCCAAAGGTAAGTGAGAGAATTAAAAGATCTGGATGGACTATGGAAGCGCTACTGTTACTGATTCAGATATTTTATCCTGATCATTACAATTTTCTCAACAATGACACTTCAAGTGTTGGAAATGTATAAAAACTGAGATTCTCAACCTATTGTAATTAGTCCAGCGTCTTTATTTTTAAAGTATCTGTATCTAACATTTCTACCAAACAAATCCTCCCATTCTTTAGAAATGCAGGGCAAGTTTATCTAAGTTTGCAGCAGTCAGCTTCCAACTTTCCTGGGCAGAGAAGTCTGTTTGCTAAACCTGGTCCGATAGACACAGTTTCATAAGTATATACAAAAGCATGGCTGTAACAATAAAATTCAAGGTAACAAAAGAGGAAAATGCCCCTAGTCCAAAAAGCTAAGCGCCCAGAGCAGAAGCTAGTTTCTATGGCATCTACCCATATAAGCTCTCTCTCTCTCCCTGTCTACCCACACCATACAGAGTATATACTGAAGTACCTTGAATCCTGAGTTTCAGCATACGCTCCTTGGGGCCCCACATCTCATATAATGTCTTGCATCATAAGTTGCTTGGTGAATGTATATGAGAGATGAAGGATGGAAATAGATAACTGTGCAGCCAGTGGCAGGTTGTGAGTGTTTGAGAAGTTCCTCTGGAGCTAGAACAGCAAATACAAAGCGATAGTACTGATCTTTTCCATTTCTAATGGACGTAAGGAGCAGGGTTGAGAGCAGAGAAAGAACCAAAAGAATAGGAGACAGGAAAACAAACAGGGACAAAAAGCAAACTCTAATGTAACTTTTGCTTATCATCCTTGCTCTTACTTTCCCCAAGGGCTAGAGTTATGCTCCTAGCACTTTCATAGTAACTATGCCTGTGAATAGTTACTATGTTCCATAATAACTAGTTTCATAGTTACTATGCCTTCGGTAGATAAATGCAGGCTAAGCATGAAAGTTCACTGTGATTGTTTCCTGAGCCGTGACATTCCTCAGCATCTATCATATAGTGAACAGTTCAGGGACAAGAACTGACATCTTCATTAAGTAAATAATTTCTCCCTGAATTAAACTCTTCAAGCATCAATAATTAATATTAGCTTATTTGTTATCTGCATGCTCTAAATTTGTCCTACATGCTGGAGAATTTTCCTATGAAATGAACACACTGCTTTTATGTGCAGGGAATACTTATGCTCTTTTCCAAACTTGGTCAAGAATAGTTCTTTTTTAAAAAGCTTGGCAGACTATTGGAAAAGCCATTCTTTTAAAGCACATACAAAGATTATTTTGGAAAGCTGGAAAGTGAAGGCTTTTATCAGTTTACCAAACAATCGGAAGGAAGTAATTGGCTTCCTTGAAAAGGAGTAACTGCTTTATCCCCTTTCACATCTACCTACGGAAGCAATAGGTACCTAAGTAAGGAAACATACTTTCTTTTGATCTAATTTATAAACTATAATTTTGTACTTTCTGGTATATATAATATTCATTCTGTGTGCTTAAGAATATTTAAATGGTTTAAACTGAATTACAAGTCTTCTAATTTCATTGTGCCTTTAAAAAAAACTTTCTTACAAGAAAAATAATATGAACTCATGATTTAATATATTGCAAGCTCTTTCTCATGCCATTAAATGGTCTTAAAAATCTCTGGGCTTCTTTGACTTTTCAAAAGTACCTTCAAAAAGATCTCTTTTAATGCCAGCATAATATTCCAATCAATGTACCACGTTTTATTTTGTTACGGTGTCTTCAGTTTTGACCAGATGAGTAGAATTGTGATGAACATGATTGCACTTTTATTTTTGCCCAAGTTTCTGATTATTCCTTTGAGACAGTGTCCTAGAATTACAGGGTCAAAAGGTCTGAATTATCTGAAGTGTGGACTGTAGATGGTACTTCTCACCTTCTCCTCCAATCCCATTTAACACTTGGATTATCTATACTAATGTTCACCTTTAGTACAGAATCAAACTGTCTCTGATAAGATTTTCCATTTGCCATCAATATTTTTAGACTTTAAGCCTATCCCCAAGGAGATGTTAAACATCTGAATGAAAATGTTTTTTTTAGGATTTTCTGTATCAATACAGCCTTCTTCTCCTCTCAGAACTCTTTCCAAAATGAGGAGGAAAAAAAAATAAAAAACAGAAAGACAAACTCCATATAAAGTCAGAAAATGAATAGTGGAAGGATGAATGACTTAACAGAACAGAAAAAGGTCAAACCTGAGGGCGTACAAAAGAAGGTGCCAGTGAAAGAAAAGCGAATTCACTCTCAAGAACTCTGGACAAATTCATGAAATGTTAAGTACCAGGTGGCAGGCAGGGGTGAGCCAGAGGCAGCAAGTAAGATCCCAACCTCTACCTGGCATATTCAATTAATTCCCCTCCCACCAGAGACAAAAGCTGAAGTCTCTGGAGAAATTGACACAGGAAATCAACTCAGCGGACATTAAGCCTAGGACAGTAGAGGGTTTTCAGCAAGGAGAAGAGCTACAAACTGGGAGATACAGTGAAAGTCTGCGTAATGGATATGAGAACCTCAGTCGCTCCCACTGCGTAGCTGTAAAATAACAGCAGCCAAGATTCTTCCAATACCTTGAATGGGAGATTGGATGATCCTTTCTTGGAGAATCTGAATGGCATCTGAGCAAAGACCTACAGATGCTGACATTTGGGGGTCCCCAACAAAAAAGCTAGCCGGCCACCCATCTAATTGTCTTATTGCTGAGTCCATCAGACAACAACTTGCACATATACATTCATTCGCTTAAAAAACATTTGTGGAGTGACTAGTATGTTTTAAGCACAAGTGATTCGGTAGCAAACAAAACAGAAATCCCTCTCTTCATAGAGCTTCCGTTCTAGTAGAAGATAACAGGCAATAAACACAACAATTAAGTAAATGACATAGTATTATACATGCGTGCATATGGAGGAAAATAAAACAGTAAATGGGGATAGAGAGTGCCAGTAATTCTAAATAAAGTGGTCAAAGAAGGACCCTCTGAGAAGGTGACACTTTGACACAGACTGGAAGAAGGTGAGAAATGAGCCATGTGGTACCTAGAAGAAGAGTTCCAGGTAGAGGAAAGAGAAAGTACAAAAGCACTAAGATTTCTGTGGCTGTAACAGAGTGAATAAGAATGACAATTGTAGGAAATAACATCCGAGACGTAATAGGGAGTCAGACCATACATGGCCTCATAGGCTATTTGAGAAAGACAGACTTAAGGTGCCCCCCCGCCCCGATCCCCAACTTTGGATGCTCATGCCTGATAGGACCTGTGACTTGATTCTAAGCAAAAGATTATGGTAAAGATGAGAGGATGTCACTCTCATGGTTATGTTACATTACGTAAGATTGTCTTGATAGAAGACTGACCCTAGTGCCTTCTCTCTCGCTCTCGCTCTCACTCTCGCTCTCCCCCGCCCCCTTGGTGGCTTGAAGAAGCTTCTGTGAATCCTACAACTGCAGGAACTGAATGCTACCAACAGTCACATAAATTAGGAATCAGGTGCTTCCCCACTTGAAACTCCAGGTGAGAACCTAACTCCAGCCAACACCTGGATTGCAGCCTGTGAGACTAAGCACAGGACTCAGCTAAGCCATGCCAGGACTTCAGAACCACAGAAACTGAAATAATAAACATGTATCGTTTTAAGCTACTAAATTTGTGCAACTTGTTACACAGCATAGAAAACTAATACATCTATGATTTTCATTTTGACTAATATGTATGGGAAGCCTTTGGAGCAGAAATGGTGTAATGTGACTTACATTTTTAAAGATCATTCTATCCTATTAGGAATAGTGTATAAGGCACAGGTATGGAAGCAAGGACACCAATTAGGAAATTATTGCAATAATCTAGGCAAGGGATGATAATGGTTTGGACCAAGATGGCACAGGTAAAAGTGGTGAGAAGTGGTAGAATTCCAGATACACTTTGAGATACACAAACAACTCCTTAGAACTCAGCCTGAAGTATGAATAGACAACCTAGACTCATCAAACATTTGAGACATACTAGAAATATTTATAATATGGTAGGAGAAAATAAATAAAACAAAAATAAAAACTCAGAAAAATAGATACAACACAAGGAGCGGAAGAAAACGTATTAATAATTTCAGAAAAATAAAAGAGTTTTAATCCTTGAAATAATGAAATTACTATATATAAAAGTTTTAAAGTAATAATCCAAGCACAAAAAAATAGCTCTTCAAATAAGAGACATGTGAAATTTTTAAACCTAGGAAAATCTCCTTAAAAATAGAAGTAAAACAAACAAACGAAAAACAACAAGTGGACAATAATAATGAAAAGGAAAGGAAAAAAGAAACAATCCTGGAGGTCCAGTTTCGAAATAATTCCAGAGAGAAAACGAAGAAAATAGTGGGAAGGAAACTATCCAAACAAATTATCCCCCCAAAAATTAAATAAATAAATCAACCAACCAAATTTCCAAGAATTAAAGGACATGATCCTCCAGGCTGAAAGGGCCCATTCACCAAGAACCCAACACAATGACTGAGAAACAACACAGACCAATCAAATTACTATAAATTTTCAAATAAGAGATCCTAAAACATGCAGAGAAAGAAAACAGCTTACCTACTAAGAACCGGAAGTCAAATGGGATCAGACTTATCAATAGAAACACTGAGCTAGAAAACACTGGAACAAAGCCTTCAGAATTTCGATGTGAAATTATTTCTTTTCATCTAGAATTCTACACCCAGACAACCATGGGCGGAAAATAAGTATTTTAGAATTTACAGTTTCTAAAGAAAACTGGGGGGGAAATGGCTTAAAACATTAAAGATGGTTGTCTCTTGGATTGAGAGAGTCCATAGGACCACTGATTTTTGTCATTAGCTTTCTTAAATTTTTTAAATATATTAATTTATTCTTTTGCCAGTAGTAAAAATTTGCTTTAAAAAAATGTAAGTGGTTTATCACCCAGAATTTGGCAACATCATAAGAAGAAAAAATGCAATAGGCCATGTAATTAGAAGAGAAAATCCTGTCTTACCATAAATAGAGGAAGCACTACGTGTTATATAATGCGAGAGGTCCTGGGAAGGCTCCTACTCCAAATCCTCTCATCCTCAAAATTAGGGACTAATTCATAGAATCATAGAGTGTTAGAGTCAGATTATCATGAGACTAATGCAGCTTAAGTATGCACAGGCCCCTTTCAAAGCCCTGGAAGGGGCTCTAAGCAATGTGTTCATAAACACACACACACACACACACACACACACACACACACACACACCTATCTATCTACCTATATGTGTGTGTGTATGTGTGTGTTTAATTAGGTCAAGCTTATTTATTTAAACTGAGTTTGGAGTACAATTTCACTGATATGTGGTATATAAAAACTGAAAACAACAAAGGAACAAGACAAACAAATGAAGAAACAAAAACTCATAGACACAGACAAGTTTCGTGGTTACCAGAGGGTAAGAGGGGAGAGGATGATAGATGAGGGTAAAAGGGATCCAATATATGGTGATGGAAGGAGAACTGACTCTGGGTGACGAACACACAATGTGATATATAGATGACGTACCATATATATTTTTTAAATAAATCATTTCCAGAAGTAAAACACTTAAACCACAATTGTTAAGAATTTAGTCTTTCCACTGTAACTTCCCATCTATCCCACTTCTAGAGATGGGTACCATTGAAGTAGAGGTCATTTGGGGAATCTCAATAAAGGGAAGATGAATTGTGGATATACTGAGTTAAGTTTTTGCTTTCACTTTCAGTCTAAGAAAGACTTCTAGGAAGGATCCTACTACCCACACTGCTGACTCACCTGGTATCTATCATGGCATGAAAGTAAGAACTCAAGATCCATCGATGTTGTCGACAATGGCACTATTTCATTGGACGCTGGGTGGTGAACACACAATGTGATATATAGATGATGTATTACAGAAGTGTACACCTGAAATCTATGTAACTTTGCTAACGATTGGCACCCCAATAAACTTTAATTAAAAATTAAAAGAAAGTAAGTAAGAACTAAGCTCATGTCATAATATGAACATGTCCTATGGCCGCCTGCCCCAGAAGTATGTGAGCAGTGGAGGAGAAACAAGGTTTGAAATGTGCATAACTAGAAGCTAGTCTATAGAAAATTCTTCCAATCATCAGACATGTAAAATTGTGAATGAAGGGTCAAGTTTTCATTAATGCCAAGTCAAAAGAGAATTTCTCTCCTAAAAGGAATATAATTGATAATAAAACCAATACAATTACAAAAACACCATTACTTTTTTCTCTTTTGGCGAGAATCATACAAAACGGAATTTATCAGAATTTTTGTCTTGACATGAAATACTGACTTCAGTGAAGATAATGTAAATTCATATTAAGCTCTAAAATGAGGACCTCAATGACACACCAGTTAATGGGTATTATCAATACAAGGAATATTTACGATTGGTCACTGTACAAAAATGTTTTTTATCTTACAGCTTACATATAAAAGAAACTAGAAGTTTTTACAAATTTGATAACGATCTTAAAAATTTACATAATAACCAATAAGGAGCTATGAAGCTAAAGGAACTTTTCCAAATTATCAATGATAGAAACAAAATTTGATCAACCATATTAAAAGAAAGACTGAATTATCCTTCCTTGTCTCTACAGAAAATGACATTCATTGTCATGTGAAGAGATGACCAGAATACGCTGCCAAAAATGTAGGGGAAAATGTATTGTAGAAGGTATGTCAGGCAGTTAATTACTCTTTAAAAAGTAGTAGGTGTTTGTCATACGTATTAGTTTGTGGTACTTATCAGCTTTAAAAATTTTTGTATTTTGTTGCAATTTCTTTTCTTATTATAAATAAATGCCCATGTTCATGTTCATATGTAATTTTGTATTTTTAATTTTTATTCTTTGTTTAAAGAAGGGGCTCCCAAACCGAATGAGCTTTGTACTCCACAATCACTGGATCTGCCCTTGATAAAGCCTCTACAGAATATTATCTTGTTCAGCAATTTTCAAGAGAGGTAGTACTGACTGCCCTGCCCCCCACAAATATGTTTTAGAAATTGCGGTGGGTGTTTTTGTTGTTCTCCAATAATTTGGAGAGAACCTACTAGCATTTGGTGGGTGGAGAAGAATCCCATCCACACAGAATTGTCTCACTTCCTCTCTGACTTTCGGACATCCAGCCAGTCAATTAACATAGGTGAAAGTGGGGAATTTAATTACCTGAGCCTAGAACAAGACTCCTTTCTACATATAAGCACATGGTTTGGTTTTGGGCTTTTGCACAGTTTAAATATATACTGATTTTCTTTTAGCAAAGCAACCAAGAAGGGAAGCTCATGCTTTATTTTGTTTGGAACTTTACCAAGAAATATTCACCATTTCGGAAAATCACATTACTGACAGCAGTACCACAGTTGTATTTGATGGCCAATAAAAATGATAAATGAAAGCCAATATCACACACTCATAGTTGTAGCATTTGTAGCTATCACATTTATGGTGATTCTAGTAGATGCACACAGTCCACGACTTTAATATGTCATCCGGTGTAGGTGACCTAAGCATTCACATATTGAAATACATGTTGTTTTGTATAAAATACTTTCCTATTATTTCTCTTCTATATGACAGTTAAGGTACTATATTGATTTTTAAATTATGTATATAAGTAACTTACGTTATCTCTGAATTTCATTTCAAAACAGTAAAAGCGGAGCTTAAAGGGAAGACATTGATATGGCTAAAAACCACTGCTTAAGTTTAACGGCCTTATTTCACAACTAAAGAAGCTGAGAATCCATTCAATTTGCCCAGGTCACAAAGTCTGTCAATAATACCAGTGCTTGAACTAGAACCCAGGACCCCCTCTCTGCCTTCAGGGGCCATGCTACTGGACCAAGCAACTTTCCAACAGTTTAAATGATATGATCATGTTCTTTTCAAGTGGCTCAGAATTTTAGGGATGTTTCCTGCCTGGATCAGACACTGAGAAGAGTGTTACAGTGAGGAAGGTTATTAGAAAAGGACATGGAGAGAAACAGTGACCAAAAAATGCCAAAGGCGAACTTCCTCAGCATTCCTCTTCTGCCTAATGTGAATCCTGAGAGTAATCCTCCCAGAGAGGACGTTCCATTTGCTGCCTGATCTGGCACCATCATTGCCACGACACTGCATTTCCCCTGCGCAGAGTCTCGGCACGTTTGACCCAGGACACACCAAAGGGAGGTGGTATCACCAGTGACAGGCACCGTCCTCAAAGAGTCGCCATTGCCATGACATTTGAGAGGCCTCTCAGGTAGATGGGCTTAATTCTAATGGAATTCCTTGGGTCAGGCTTGAAATTTTAATTTGCTGCGCATACAGGATATTGCCTGGATTGAAATGCAGAAAACAACTGGTTTTCCCAAGTAACCTAAAAATCCCCCCTGAAAAAGGAAGAGTCCAAGGATTTACAATGAGGATAAAGAAGAGGCCAGATTCATTCAAGCATGAGTAGCTAAATTCTGACACATTTTCATGAATCAGGAAAATTAATCACAAAATTAGCTTTTGTAGATAACATTAAACATGCATGTGTCTAAAGCCAAAATTTGTCCCCCTACCACTCACTACTACCCAAAACCAGCTTTTTCCTCTGACTTCCCTGTTTCCATTCAGGGTGCCACTATTCCTATACGCTCAAAACCTCAGCATTTAGACTATTCTTGGTCCCTCATTCTGTACATTCAATCAGTTGCTAGATTTCTTCTAAAATTTTCTTATGTCCCCATTTTGTACTCTCTGTTACTAGTTTAAGCATCACCTTTTTTTTTTACCCAGATTGCCATAGGAACTACCTAACTTCTCTCTCTTTTCTTCATTCATCTTGCCAAGTAACGTTCCTGAAGTGAACATCAATATATCATCCCATTCATGTATTTATTTGCTCATTCGTTCTTTCATTCGTGAACCAAATACTAATCTTATGCCATTATATGCCAGGCAATGGGAATACAGGGGTGAGCATGTCACAGGCCCTCGTGAAGGGCCTTACTATCTAGAGATGGGTACAGAAAACTCAGCAAGCATTAGAATTCAGAGCACTGGGTGATATGACAGGGTAATAGTGAGGGAGAGGCACACAGGACCGGGGTCCGACTCAGTTAGTAGGGACAGGGAAGAGTTCTGCAAGAAATGATAGGAGAAACCTCAGGAAGAAATTAGAGCTCATAATAAATAAAGGGATGGGAGAGAAGGTAAAGATACAAAGGCAAGAGAACAGGGGGTGCTTAGTAAATTGCAAGTAGCTCATCATTTTAGTTGGTGTGTTCCTGCGATTCGGGATGTATAATGAATTCGCATAGAAGGACCAGTAGAGAATAGATCAAGGGTATTAGAAACTCTGCTAAAACCCTTCAAAGACTTACTAAATTAAATGCCATTTCCTCATTCTGGCACTCAAGGCTCTATCCCGCGTGACTCAGTCTACCTCCTATGCCTCTCTCTCTCACTTGCTAGTCTTTTATGTTAACAGTTACTGTTCTATGATACGGCTCATACTTCTTCTATCTTCCTCATTCCTGGGCCACTCTACCCTTGGCGTTGGTTCTTAACACACACACACACACACACACACACACACACACACACCCAAGTTGGGCCTCACTTTAAGAAAGCTCAATATGTGAAATACAGGAGTGGTAAATAGATATATAATTCATTGAGGAAAGAGACAGAATAAATTATTTTTCAACAAACAAAAACTTAATCACAGTGATTTTAAATACTGGTTCCTTTTGGATACTGTAGTGTTAGTTTATACACTATGAAGTGCCTTGCCAAGTCCCTAAGCTGGGAGTCAAAGGCAAATTCAAAATAAAGATAGTCATCTTCCTTCTCTGAATGGGACTCAAGAAAAAAGTCAGATTCAATTTACCGAAATTCATCTTACACATTACTGTTTAGAAATGTATTTCTTGCAAAAGCAAGATGCACTTAAATGATTCACCAATACCTTCATTCAACCAACATTTACCAGATACACCCACATGCCAGGAGGTACAGTTCACAGTGGGGATAGAGCCTTGAATAAAATGGGCTTTCAGAGCGTACTATTTGGTGGGAAAATAGTCTTACATCAGAAAATATAGTAGGCTCTAACACTGGCCTTGGCAGTCTATAGGGGTCAGGAGGAGCCATTTCAGATTAGATGGTGAAATCATAGCAAGGGAGGGGGCAAAAAAAAAAAGTATCTGAAGTCCAGGTTCTAGCTCTGATTATGCCAATAAGTCACCATATGGTTGTAGGGCATGACATGTATACATTTTGAGTCTCAATTTCCCACTTATGATGTGAGGGGGTATATCAGGTGATTCTAAAATCCCTTTAATCCAGTATGAATCAAACCTGAGAATAATTATCAAAGGTTTGGTTTTAGTCAATTGGTAGACCAGTGAATTATGCAAGCAACTAAGTATGATCACTGGAGTGTGGAAATGGATAATGACATTCTTTTTGACATGATGATGTACACATTATAAAACATGAGCATTGTGGTTATCTGCAAGAATCAGCACAGCCTAGAGACGTGAACTGGCTCAGCTTCCCAAAAGCTGGGTTGTTGATTTGGGAAAGACTAACGTGATTGACATTTTAGAGATGAAGAAACTGAAGCATTACAAAGTTAAATGCCCAAGATGATACCATAGATACGGTATAAAGTGATAAGTAATTGTTTACTATGAGATTTTTTGTTATTAATACTATGAGATTGTTTATTATGTTATTCTCTAATTGGTCCCTACTTGTCCTCCTAATAAATGATTTATTAAGAATTTACATGTATTCAAGACTATACTCATCACTTACCGCTATCGGGTCTTAGAACACCTGTTTATTTATTATCTGCCTCCCCCAGTAAGTGAAAGATCCATGGGATCAAAAATTTTGCCTCATCTTACTCTTTCTGTCTCCAGTAACTTGAAATAGGCCTGATACAGAATAAGTACTTAATGAATATTGTTGATTTGATGGATGGATGTTAAATGTTCTGAGAGGGACAAACATAAGACATTTTCTCAACTCTGAAGGAAATTTTCATGGGACACTAGGAACTACTGAATAAGACAGACTAATGTATAGCAAGAACCAAATTATTTAACACAGATTCATGCTGTAAAGTTGAGAAAATGGAATAAAATGATCAGTAAATGCTATAGTCATTGGAGAAACTTCCAAAAGAAGTGAATCTGAATCAGACTCTAAAAGATGGAAAGCTTGGGGTTTGGAATGAGGGTGATGGAAAGCAACGAGCAGAGGCCAATGAAAATGGCACAGAAGAAGACCAGACTGACTTGAGAGCTCATTTTGGTCAAGAAAATGGGAAGGAAAGTTGTAAGGGCAGGTGACTCAGAGATTGTGGAAGACCTCCAAGAAACAAGAAGGGTTTAGACTAGATGTTATGGAAATAGGAAGCCCAGAAATAACAAGATTAAAAGCTTGCCTCCCAGATTAAATGGCAGCAATTATCCTCTCTTGGGTTCTCAACAAACAATAATTAGAGTTGGTCATACAGTAGTTGTTCAATGAGCACTCCTGATTAATAGAATTTCAATAAAAAACTTGGGTCTTTCATCAATCCTTTATCACTCACACACCCCACTGGAAAGGGGCAATTGAGTACATTTTATTTCCATCTATCTTTTGTGCCTTTTTTCACGTCTGCTGCTGTTTACAGTCCAGAGAAAAATATATTACCAACTAAGTCATTGCCTCATTAGGAAGCAGGGTCTGATCTGAAACCAATTTTTCAGAACAATGACTTGTTAAGTGCTGAAAAACGCAGTATTTAGTCATGGAGAAAATAAAGATAGATTCACCATGCAATTTGGTGGTTTGTTGTTTTTTTTTTAATACTAAAAGATGAGAATTTTAACAGTGGAGGGAGCCAGTCCATTATCAGGTCTCTGCTCCTTCAAAAAAGAAAACAGGACATGCTCCTTAGTGCACAAAGAGGAAAAGTTTCCTTCTCACCCACTCCTCATCTTTTCTTATTTAAAATTCAGGGTGACTGTTGGCCTTGTAAGAAAATGAGGAACCTCAGAAAGGAGGGTGTATAAAGCTCAAAACAAATCTCTTTCTGAAGGAAAAACTGTGAGTAATTTCAAGTGAGGTAGTGCAGTGAGTACAGTCCTCCAAGGCTGCCAGTGGCTGCTGATTTCTCCAACAAGGTCCACAAGGTCCAGAGGACAACAAGGTCCAGAAACTGAGAGGAGGAGTTATGAAATTCAGAAAGTGGAAAATCACCTGCAAACATCAAAGTGAAACGGATCAAAGGTGATGCCAGTTTTACTTAACAAGTATCTCAGAATAATTCAGTGGGAATAACATCCATTCTACCACTTACATAGTATCGGAAAGATAAACGAATAAAAAATGGAAAGTATTTGACTCCATCCATTAAGAAGACCACCAGAGAAGAGCAGTGGCCAAATACTAATGCTACAATATTCTTTTATCATGAAATAGAAAATGCCCCAAGATATTTCTTTCCATGGGTCTGTTCAGGATTCATTTTCAGGAGTACATAGTTCAGAATTCATTTTCTCTGTGAACTAGTTGCTTTCCCTCTGCTCCTAGCCACAGATTTTAACTACAAGTCCTACAAGTCAGTCAGCAAATTTGTATCATACGTCACAACGGAGACCAAATCAGAAAATGGGAGTAGCTCTACCCAAATGTATGTATACTTCTGCAGAAAATATGCAAAACATAGGTTCAAACTATGGCCGTCATGTCAGATTCTTATCTTAAAATATAATGTACCATGAAGAAAGCAGAAAACATCCCTGACACAGGGCACGCTTTCCACAGTTTCAAGCAATTGTTACTTCTTTGTCTCAAATAGTCCCATCCTAATCATGATGAAGAGGATTATGGAAATGCAGGCTTTGAGGGGCATGGACCTAACTTTTTAATATGCAGTCCTCCTCTTCTCTCCCCTTCCAGCTCTAAGAATGTTTGGCTGTAGATCCACTTTTAATTTAGAGTTAACAGGGTTTGACTCTTAATTATAAGCTATGTTGTAAGTATACGTTTATGTAGCCACATTAATCTCATCTCCCCATCTACCATAAATTATAAGCTATTTGGAATGAGAGATTATCTTCACTTTTGTGTCTTCTAAAATGCCTATAAAAATTTGGGGCACAGACTTTGGCAGTTCTTCAAAAAGTTAAACAGAGTTTTTCCAATCAAGATGGCAGAGTAAGTAAACACTGTGCTTGCATCCTCTCACCACCACATCAAAATTACAACTAAACTACAAAACAACCATCACTGAGAATTGCCTGAAGTCTAGCTGAACAGAAGTCCTATAACTAAAGACATACAGAAGAAGTCACACTTAAGACTTAAATGTAAGATCTGAAACCATAAAATACCTAGAAGAAAATATAGGAAGAAACTTCACAGACATTACCCGGAGTAAGATTTTTACTGATATATACCCTCGCTCGAGGGAAGTAAGAGAAAAAATAAACATGTGGGATTATATCAAACTAAAAAGTTTTTTCACAGCAAAGGAAACCATCAATAAAACAAGAAGGGATCCTACTGAATGGGAAAAGATATTTGCCAATGATATATCTGATAAGGGATTAATATCACAAATCTATGAAAAACTCACTCAACTCAACTCCAAAAAAACAAACGATCCAATTAAAAAATGGGCAGAGGACTTGAAGAGATATTTTTCTAAAAAGGACATACAGATGGCAAACAGACATGTGAAGAAATGCTCAACCTCACTAACCATCAGAGAAATGCAAATAAAAACCACAATGAGATACCACCTCACCCCAGTCAAAATGGCTATCATCAATAAATCAACAAACAACAAGTGCTGGCGCGGATGTGGAGAAAAGGGAACGCTTGTGCACTTTTGGTGGGATTGCAGATTGGTGCAGCCACTATGGAAAACAGTATGGAGGTATCTCAAAAATCTGAAAATGGAACTACCCTATGATCCAGTAATTCCACTCCTAGGTATCTATCCGGAGAAATCCAAAACTTCAATTCAAAAATCTTTATGCACTCCTATGTTTATTGCAGCACTATACACAATAGCTAAGACATGGAAACAACCAAAATGCCCATCGGTAGATGACTGGATTAAGAAACTGTGGTACATTTATACAATGGAGTATTACGCAGCCATAAAGAAGAAAGAAATCTTACCATTTGCAACAACATGGATGGACCTAGAGAACATTATGTTAAGTGAAATAAGTCAGACAGAGAAAGATAAGTACCATATGATCTCACTTATTTGCGGAATCTAAAGAAAAGAATAAGTGAATGAACTAATCAGAAACAGTTTTGGAGACAAAGAGGAAAAACTGAGGGTTGCTAGATGGGTGGGAGGGGCGGGGGGTCGGGGGGAGGGTGAGGGGATTGGAGGGCAGTCGGTGACCACAGGATGGCCACGAGGTTTGAAAATTAATCTGGGGAACGTAATTTAGTGGTTACCAGAGGGTAAGGGGGTTGGGGGGTGGGAGATGAGGGTAAGGGGGATCAAATATATGGTGATGGAAGGGGAACTGACTCTGGGTGGTGAACACACAGTGTAATTTATGGATGATGTGATACAGAATTGCACACCTGAAATCTATGTAATTTTACTAACAATTGTCACCCCAATAAATTTAAAAAATAAAATTTAGAAAAAAAAAAAAAGAATACACAGTGCCCTGGTTTCTGGAGGCAATACATTCCACACCTTGGAATACTGTTCCAATCTATACCAGGTGACGTGGAATGTTGCCAAAGCAGGAAAGGGCTATGTGGCAGGTACAGCAGAACTTTCTGCTACTTGGGCCATGCAATCCATCAGACCCTATCATGGAGGGGTGTTAGTTGTGGGGAAAGATGAGTTGTGGAGCCTATGGCAAGCCCGTGGGAGAATCTCAATGCAGGCCCCAGGAATTCTGGAGCAAAGCCATGCCATCTGCAGTGGAGGATTTTATGCTTTTCAAAAATCAGTTGCTGATGTCTTACTAGGCTCTGATAGAGACAGAATGGTTGACCCTGGGGTAACCGAGTGACCATACATCTGTCCACAAAGAGCTGCATTCTCTTGGACCTGCAAGTCATAAAGTGGGACAGGCCGCTAAGATGGAAATGGTACATCTGCAATCGAGCCTGAGCAGGGACAGAGGGCATCAAAAAGCTGCATGAGCAGGTAGCCCAGAGCCAGATCACCCACCAGAGCTGCGCCAGTGCCTCTCTCCCAGTTTACACCTATGGCCATACAGGAAATCCTACACAACCAGCTGAAAGAGAAGGAAAAGGTCCAAGTCTGGCTTATAAATCCATATGGTGTGTGAATTATATCTCAATTTTTTTAATGTTGGGTACAAGTGGTATGTGGGTATAAGCTGAAAATGGACAATAGCGGCATTACAGCCACTTTCAGAGTTGGCCTTGAAAGACAGCAGAGAAGGAAAATCTTCCCAGTGGGTGGAGTTATGCTCATGGCCATGCACATGTGCAGAAGTGGCCTGAAGTGGGAATATGTAAATATTCTAAACCTGTGGCCAGTGGATGGCCCTTTACTCAGAGGCCTGGAAGGGTACTGGGGGAGCCTGCTGGTACTCCCTGGGCTTGTTGTAACTTAGACAGGTACGTGTAGCAATACCAGCCTGAGAAGGCTTACCAAGGCTCAGCCCCCTTGAGATGAAGGTTGGAGTCACAATACCAGCAAGTTGCCATGACCTACAAAGGTGATGGCTGAGGGTGAGGGGACTTAGAATGGATGGTGGAGGAGGGAAAGGACAAACACCTGTGTGGTCCTGATACCAACCGCAACAATGGGCGACCGTTCATTTCATTAACTTCTTCTAGGTTTCCCTTCAGGAAGAGAGGCTGATGGGAACTATGGAGGAGCAGATCCCTGAGCTGTGTAGAGATCTGTGCAGTGGACAAAAGTCCACAAAGAGGTGGACGTTGGAAGCCATGAAAATGCCCAACTCAGCTCTCCTGCTGTGGGGTGTGCAATAAACCAATAGCCCCAGCCAATGATTAAACACAGTGGAGAGATTAAGTTAGGTTCATCAGGTTCATCCCAGCAAGACAGGGGGTTCCTCCAATGTGTAACCAGTTTGGGGACTCCCAAACTGTTGGCCTGGCGGAAGCTGTTTTGGAACTGTGCTGCGCCCAAGACTCTTCTCACCAAATCCTGCTTCCTTCCCTTCCTCCATCCTCAGCTCTCCGACCTGCGTCACCGTGTCTGCCTTCTCCTGCTCCCTGCCCCAAGACATCTCTTGCATGTCTAATGCCATCTTGGAGTCTGCTTCTCCATGGACTCGAGCGAGGCTGCCTTTTGACGGGCACTGTGAGCAGAGAATAACATTGAGAACAGGAGCTTTGTGGATGCAGAATTTTTATCATTATCCACTCTGCCAAAAATAGGTGTCATTATTACCTCCTGCCAGGAGTCGAGGGGTGATTGAGTGGAGTGCACCAACTATAATCGAAAACACTAGAAATGATGAATGAGGTAAATTTCAAAACTGCATTTTATCAGTTCTCTTTATCCACTCAATTTCTACCGAATAGACAGTGAACAGTGCTAATCCTGGTAGTGTTAGGATTTGGAAACCACAGAGGGACTCTGGGTTTCTGTGGAATTCAGTAGACTTGAACAAAAACATAGGTGATTTAGAATCCAAAGAGAAAAATAGGCAAGGCCCTTTATTGCTGTAGGAGCGCGCCAGGCTTCCCATCAGAACAATCCAATGAGTAACAGCCCAGTCATCCCAGCCAACCCAGCCGTGATGCAAGTGTCTATGTCGGGCCAGGGCTGGTGAGTATGTTTGCAAGACTCTCACGTATAATAGTCCCCTCTTATCCATGGGGGATATACTCCAAGACCCCCAGTAGATGCCTGAAACCACAGATAGTACCGAACCCAATATATACTGTGTTTTTTCCAATACATGCATACCTATGATAAAATTTAACTTATAAATTAGGCATGGTAAGAGATTAACAACCATAACTAATAATAAAATAGAATAATTATAACAATATACTTTAATAAAAGTTATGTTAATGTGGTCTCTTCCTCTCTCTCCCTCTGAGAACGATCTGATAACCCAGATGGCTACTAAGTGACTAACGGGCACATAGCATATACCGAGAGGATATTCTGGACCAAGGATGATTCACATCCTGGGTAGGAAGGACTGCATGGAACAGTGTGAGATTTCATCACGCTACTCAGAATGGCGTGCAGTTTAAAACTTATGGATTGCTAATTTCTGGAATTTTCCATTTAATATTTTTGGGCTATGGTTGACCATGGGTAAATGAAACTACAAAATGTGAAACCGTGGATGAAGGGGACTACTGTATTTCCTTCCTGAGACCCCTTTCTTCACATTTGAGTGTGAATAAGCAATAGCAACTTACTATGCTTTCTTTCTCAAGGGTTTAGCGCTCTGAAAGGACTTCCAGTGAAATGAAGTTTTTAAGTGTAGGAAAACTTGTCGGGAAAAGGGGGATCCATCCACCATCTAGCACTTGTAACAGGTCCTACTGTGCACAGGAAACCATGCTAGGTTGGCTGAAGCTTTAAAACCAAAGATCACTTTCAAATACATCGCCTAACGGCTAATGAGATCCTCAATCAACAGAAGGCAAGCAGGGCAGGGATTGGCATTCTAGTTTACACAGAAGGAAAGGTTTCCTCAAGAAACAGGGTCAGATCCTGCTCTTCTCACTTAGCTTGCCTAACCTTAAAGAACACTGTGTCTTCAAGTTTACTATTTACTCTTTACTTTTTAGACAATCATATCTAGGTCCTTAACGAAGGCAGATGAGGTCAGGAAATGTCACAATCAAAATTTTAGAAGTCCTAATGAGTGACTGTATTGAATACGGAGACTCCACCCTGCTCCCCACAGGGATGAAAGTCACTTCAGCTCCTAGGAATGCTGCCAGAAAAAAGCTCTCAGCTGTCACCCCTACACAAATCACCCCTACATGCGGAAGACAGCGCATTGCCAAGGTCACGGTCCCTTATCAGGGCATCCTGCACCCAAGACTCTTTGACATGGAGGTTTAAAGATTAAATCCCCTTGTCCCAGCTCGGGACAATCCTGAAGGGTCATGACGCCTCAGCTTCTGAACTCCCTCTGGAGTCGGCTGGAGCTTTCACCGAGACGACATCTCAGTTCAACTTTCCTTCTCTTCCACAGGTTTCAATTTTAAGAGCAACTCCTAATAAGTCTCTTGCATGCTAATCTTCGATTGGTGTACCAGGTGTCGTCTGAGAATGCAGACATGAGGTTCGGTATTTTGGAGCTGGATTACCGAGTCAGCAACGAGGATCCCACCACTGGTGGGACTATATGATAGTAGGCAGGAGAAGATAGCAGTAAAAGTGCTAAAATTTTTACCTGTGGTGAACGGGGACGGTACACTGGGGGAAAGAAAGCCTTGGCTGGCATGATGTATCATGCATTGAAGAAACATAGGCGAAATAGTAACAATGAGGATAATGAAATTAAGCGACTATTGCTAAACAAAATTGACACTGTGGGAAAAGATAATGAAATACTGAGAGTGATTAATCATCAATTAAAAGCTAAGTGTGAAAGGCAGATGGCCTCTTTCATGACATATGAAGAGGCTCTCTTCATCTCTAGTGGGAGGGCAGAAAAGGCTGATCATTCCTAGGACTTAATAATAAGAGCAGCTCAGCTCCAAGTAGATTAAATACCCCACCAGCAGGGATTTGTTAAGCCAAGGACAGAGTCCTGGTTCAGGAAGAACGGGACCATGACACATGGGATGGAGGCTTCTGGGTTGACCCATCTGAAAACTTTAAATCTCTACGTTTCCCCCAAAAACTTCTGAGACTGCAGAAGTGGCTCACACCTCCCTGTTAGAGGCTACTACTCCCCTCTTGCTTGAAGATGATGCAGAGGCTTCAGCACAACGACAGATGCCCCCTTCAGGATTCACCCTCACCTTCACTTCCGGCCACTAGGCCAATAATGAGGTTTCAGTCACACATAACCCAGCTGTGTAATCGTAAATAATAAATGCTCTTTACATTTAGGCAAGCTAGTAGGGAAGTGAGAAGGGGATCTGGCCCTCTCACCTGGTAGGGAGAAAGGAGACCACGCCACAGAGGAGCTTCAGGACCAGGCCAGCATGCAGCAGCAAGAGTGAAGAGGGTACACGTGGTCTTGTCCTGAGGGTGGTCCCCATCAAGGAGGGCAGGACATAAGGTTGAATAATGGAGAATTGATCGTTTGGGGAGCATTACCCTAGGATACATGATATCACACCCTGGCAAGGATCCCAGGAGATGGTGCAAACACATTACTAGGATGACTCCTAAAATATAGAAAAGGTAATGGACCACACTAAGTGAAGTAGAAATACCAGAACTGCTGTGGCAGATGACGGAAGGATTAGAAGGCCGGGGTGGGAGGTACTAGCATGGATATACCATGCAAGGCCAGAAAACCCACCAGAGGATGCACCACGTACCAAAGCTAAGAAGTTCAATGGTGGCTACCCTCTGTGGGCCAGGGCTGATGGTACAGCTGCCAGTTACAAAAGTGAACTCATTATAGCAATGAGGATGGGACCTCCCCTCACCGTCTGATACTGCCCCCACCCAAAAGAGTCCAGGTGGTAATGCATAACTGTCAGAGGGCGGGAGGATGTAATTATCACAGTGAGTAGCAAGGTCGGAGGGGCAGCCAGGAGGCCTGAGACACAGAGTTGTGGAGACGATTAATAGAACACAGGATCCTTAGGGAGAAAGTAAGTGGGAAGCCAACAGGGTATAACTCAAACTATAAAAATCAAAAGATATCAAGGATGGACACTCAGGAAGTTGAGGGTTATTGCCCTAGTAAAATGTCATGGTCCCTTGCCCAGTCTCTGAACCTAAGCTACTTTTTAGACGCAGAAATAATTGCCTGAAAGAGAAGCCAGACTCCCATATGGAAGGATCCCATAACATCACCGCAAGTGTATATGGCAGTGTTTCCCCATGTTTCCTCCCCAAATGGACCTATAGCCATTACTCAGATAACTACGCATGAGGAAAGGGGACTACCCAGAAGGCAGGGTGGGCATAGCGTCCGATTGACACTAATTTCCAGCGACCTAAAACAGTACCAAGTCCCTCCACCACCACCCTGCCTCCCTCCTCCATTATAGTGGGTTCATATGGGTCCTATTCACAGAAAATCCACTGGGTCTGCAACCCACAGAGCAGTCATGTCTCTGATCCTCAAATGTGCAACTGGGAGCGCATAACTTAGTATTTGGTAGAACTTCCGTATCAGTTCCCTGGCCTGTGGGGTAAGAGCTCTCATAATAGGGAAAGCCCAGTGAAAACATCTGAAACTGACCCCCACCCCTTGGCTTACAAACAAGCCAAGATAGTAAATCCAAATCTGTATTGCATCCAGGAGAAACGGCAAAAATTAGTGCCACCCTTAAAGATCTAAAGCAGGGGTGTCCAAACTGCGGCCCGCAATCCATTGTTAATTGGCCCACAGCAAATTCCAAAAATATATTTAGTTTACTTAAATAAACCAGGTGAGGCAATAGGTACTTCACCTCGAGTGAGTGGCCCGGCTGTTTGTGTATTTTATTGCATATGGCCCTTGGCGAAAAACGTTGAAAAAAGTTTGGACACCCCTGATCTAAAGGATGCAGAGAGGGTGGTCCCCCTCACGTCTTCATTTAATTCACCAGTCTGGCTCCTGCAAAAAAAAAGAGACAAATTCTGGAGGAAGAAAGTAGACTACTGCCAATTCAGCCAAGTGTATTCCCAAATGCAGCTGCTGTGCCAGATGTGCTGTCTTTGGCAGAGCAGATTAAGATGGCCTCAGGTATGTGGTGTAATCTGGAAACTGCATTCTTTTCTGTCTCTCAAAGAAAACATGATTTAGAGCAGTTCCTATTCATTCATAACAAATAGTATGCATCTATAGTCGTATCTACAGTATACATGCATAGTCTTGCCCCAGAACCGTATTAACCTGGTGGCCTGGCTGGAAACCCCACAGAGTGTCACACTGATTCTCTGTATCGATGGTGATTATGCTAATAGAAACCAGATGGACAAGTACACTGGAGGACTTGTTGAGACATCTGCTCTCCAGAGGGTGGGAGATAAAGCCTGCAAAGATTTACTCCACGTCAGGAAAATCAGTGTACTCAGAAGCACAGGCTGACTGCAATCCTGGATGAGCTTCTTCCGGAACCTACACACACACAGAAAGTGGATCTGAGCATCACAGGGTAGACTCTTGTGAACCCTGAAAGGAAAGGAATTGCACTGCTGAGCAGACTCCCAGCAGAATGCCCTCAGCTGCCAGTCCCCATACCATCCCTGCTCCTGAGACTGCCTTCGATGAAGACAGCCACCTCACCGAAGGTCACATTTTCTACCTGGGGCAGTCCGCATCGAGTGACTGTTCAATATGAAATGTAAAAGCCACGCTCCTCGCCCCGGCTCAGGACACCAGCTTCAGAATTCCCTGTGTGATCAGCTGTGGCATCCTCTGAGATGGCATCAAAGCTCATCCTCTCCCTCTGTCCAACCCTGCTTTCTTCCCTTCCCTTTTAAGAGTGTTAAACCCAAAAGGCACTGTCTAATAAACTTCATGGATACTAATCTCGGTTGCAGAGTCTGCTTCCCAACCTAATGCGAAACAGGAAAGACAAACCTGGAACAAGCCTTGAGTAGTGATTCTAAATCTTGACCGTGGCATAATTATTTGAGAAGGAAATGAGCCTGCCCCACCAGCGTCCTGGAGTCTATAAGCAGACAGCATAGAGAACACTTGCCAGTAATTTGGAGATGGGGGTGAGACTACAAGCTCCTTGGAGATTTTGATGAACGTTCTGGACTCTCCCTGCCCCACAAAATACACATATATATCAAATACTGCATACATTTCAGTAGTTCGTGGAATACCTACAGACCCCTATTAAGAATTCCCAATTTACGTCATCTCTAATAGACCCTAAATCTCTTGAGATTAAATCATATTTCCCATAGTGAGACATATTATTGGCATTCAGTAAAAGTTTGCCGATTTGCATTTTGTAGGAATTCAATAAATGCTTGCTGGTGTGGTGTGATTTCAGATACAAGGTGATGGACTAAAAGGACAATTTTCTTTCTCTGACTGTGCCCCCATCTCCCACCCAACAGCGGTGGCTGCCAGAAAGTCCACCACGGCACACCTTTATCTCTTCGACTTCAAGCTTTGCTCCCATTAAATAAATATGCTCCTGAAAGATATCAAAATAACTTACCATAAATCAGTGTACCCTAGCAGGAATCAGTTTACTTTCGCCCCCTGAACACTGGTGTTACTTAGAAGTGAGGGAGAGTCATCAAGAGGGTACTGGATACCAGATGGACTGCACGATTGAAGGGCTGGGGATAGATGAAGAAAGGGAAATGGCTGGAAATGAGCGTCAACTTTATGGGCTTCCGCTGGTTTGCACTGGAGGACTAGTTCTGCTCTCAAAATGACGTCGCGCCAAACGTAAGCTCAGAGCAAATTATAGTAACTTCAAATTTTGTCTGATAAAAATACATACTTACTTTGTGCTATTTTTTTTTTCAGGAAGAACAAGAAGCCTGTTATAATAGAGCCACTGTAGAACACAGCTGATTCTGTATTAAATTTGATTTCCTAAGAGGTATGCAAGATCTTTTTGAGACCATGTGATTCTTATCTGCCCCTGCCATTATATTTGCTCCTAATCTCCTCTTCAGGCCGTGTAGCTGAGTGAGCCTAGAGGCTAAAAACATTACACAGGGCCTCAGATCAAGCAGCTTGGCCTGATTTCTGACCTGCTCTGTGTAAGTGGAAGGCATGTGCACAACACAGACCTCAGTTCCAGGCCTCCTGGCTTTCTTCAGGAACCATTCTTACATGTGGAGAGATAAGGGGCTGCAGTCGAGAGACTTCTGGACTAGAAGCAGAAGATCTGGTTTGAAGTTCCAGCCTAGCACTTACAAATGGGATTCTTAGGCAAATCACTTTACCCATGTCGTCTAAAATAAGAATATTACCCGTCCTACCCAATAGTATTCTTTGCAGATCAAATGTGATACTGTATGTGGAAGCAGTTCGCAAACTGGATGTATTAACACTCAGGTAAGTTTTATTGCCTCTGAGCATAACTCTCTTCTTCTTCCTTCTCCTCTTCATCTCACCCTTCAAGGCCTACCAGCCCGTCTCAGATATCTCTGATTTCTTCTACCTTCTTTATCCAACTGTCTTCTGGGTTTCTTCTATATGTCTAATATATTCCACCCAATTCTGCACTTTACACACCATCATACGCTATTCACTGGTCATGCCTGTTAGTCCTTTCTGCTATTTGAACGTAAGCTCATTATAAACAAAAAACATGTCACATATTCTAACTACTCTTCTTTAGCTTAGAAATATTATAGATCTCTAATAAACAGGAATTTGACAAGCTTATGGAAGAGCAATACTTATGGAAGAGCAAAGATCAAAGTATAGCCAAAACACTCCTGAAAGGGAACAATAATATGAGGAGACTTTTTCACCAGATATCAATACGTATAAAATTATAATAATTAAGGCAATGTTTATTGGCACTCAGATTAACAAAGCAACCAGTGGAACAGAATAAAGACAACCTGAAACACTGACATGCATGTGTAGAAATGTAGTATGTCTCAAAGTGCCATTGTATGTCACCTGGGGAAAAGATGGACTCTGAATGGTGCTGAGACGACTGATAATCCACATGGAAAAATTAAATTGGATTCCTACCTCACACCAGGTATAAAAATCAACTCCAGATGCTTTAAATATTTAACGGGGAAAGACAAACTGAAATTTCTAGAAGAGATTATCTTTATGGCTTTGCAATAGGAAAAAATGTCCTAAAGAATATGGGGAAAGTGCTAATCTTCAAAAAAACTGAAAAATTTTACTACATTAAAATTAATAACTCCTATACACAAAGATATCATAAAGAAAATGAAAAGGCAAGCCATAATCTGAGAGGATGTATTTGCAACACATCTGAGGAACAAAGGATTTGTATCTAGAATATATAAACAATAACAAGAAAAAGATAGCTCAGCAGCCTGACAAGATCTGTGGGGGAGACACAGTTTTGGAATTCGAGCCCTGCCAAGGTCGAGGGGTTGAGAGTGGGCTTGCCATGATATGGGCTTTGCACAGATCTATCCTAACAAAGCATAAAACTAATTCTGCACAATTCAAGGTGACCCCCCAGTAATTGAACTACCTGGTGGAACAAAAAATCACTCTGCAGATGAAGATAATGAAATCCAGTATCAGCAACAATTTCCAGTATGCAATTCAAAAGTATTAGACATGTGAAGAAACTGGAAAATGTGACCCTGAGATGGCACAGATGTTGGATTTAGCAGACAAGGTTAAGCAGCTATGAGTATGTTCCAGGATGGTCTTACTGAGTGAACAGATGGGAGATCTCGGCAATAGAAAAAAAAAAGATCCAAATGGAAACTGGAATTGAAGAGAACAATAACTGAAACGAAAAGTTCACTGGATAGGCTTGATAGAAGAAGAAAATGTTAGCAAACTTGAAGACAGATCAATAAAAATAATCCAAGCTTAAAAAGAGAAAAGAATAGAACTCAAGAAAAGTGAACTGAGCCTCAGGAATTTGTAGAACAATTATCAGTCTCATATAATTGTTTTCCAGCTTTTGGAAATAAAGTCTTACTGGAACACAGCCACACCACTCACAGAGTTGAGTAATTCCAACAGAGACTGTATGATCTGCAAAGCCTAAAATATTTACTCTCTTGTCCTTTACAGGAAAAGCTTGATGCCTCCTAGGCAGAGGGATAAAGGGAGGAAGCAATGTTATAGAAACACGTGGACACCAGTCGCCTGGCAGAAGCTAGGACCACAGTGGTCTGTCCAGAACCTAGAGCCGAGAGAAGGCTCAGCCACTGTCACTTCCAGAAAAGGGGAGAAACACCTGGCTTCTCTCTTCCTCGTGACCTTCAGTCTCCCCACAGTACCTTCCACTTGCTAAACCCAGCTGACAGAAAAGCCTGAAACACACAGCCGGCAGGAGTCAGCCTCCTCCAATACAAAGCAGATCAGCGGAATGGCAAGAACTAGATTTCAGAGTAAATCAAACCAAGAATGCCAAATACCTTAGAGAAACTCTTGGTCACCTGCACCAAGAGACATTGACAGGCATGTTCTAGCAGCAGTAATAGTAAAACCTGGAAATAACGAAAGTGTCCCTCAACAAGAGTATGGTTAAGTGAAAACCATTGCAGAATATTCACACGATGGAATATGACATAGCAGTGACAAACTAATTACAGTACAACTACCCACAACATTTAAAGCTAAAAAATAAAATGCTGAATAAAAAGAAATTAAGATACCAAAAAAAAAAAAAATGCTGTCCGAAAATGTAAAACTGAACAATGCATTGTTTTGTCATATGTATTATAAAGAAGAATAAGGAAACGATAAACACAAAATTCAGGATAGTGGTTCACTGTGGAGGAGATTGGGAAGCAGAGGAATAAAATTAAGGAGACATTCAAAGATAGTTTCAACAGTATTGGTTATGTTTTGTTATTAAGTTGTGTATCAGCTTCGTTGATATTCATTTTATTATGAAACTTCATAATTTACATACATGTTTGTGTGTTTACATATACACATGTTTAGGTATGTATCAGATTTTTATAATAAATATTTTAAAAGAAAACCATGTTTTCTGGCTAGACATTAATTCTCTGTCTTTCCCTCAGGTGTTTCAAGGCCTCTGCAAAAGGAGAATTGCTTCTTTAGGTTACAGGACACAAACAGGAGTCTTTGTCCCAAGAACCGCCAATCCTAATCCTAATATCAACAGAATGTGTTTTGGCAAAGTCACTCTCCCTCACAAGATGAGACATGAAAAAGCACAGATACATTTTGGAAGGGGGAAGAGAGAAAACCGGTAGAAAAGCATTGCTATAGGAGGCCACTATGTGTTACATGCTGCTTGAAAGGCTCCCAGAGCCTACATCCAGTGGAAATGAGACAGTACAAACCAGTGTGACACGCGAACCTGCAGAGTGGGTTCTGTGGGAAAGAGGTAGGAGAGAGCAGGAGTGACTGGAGATGAAGGAAGGCTTCTCACAGGAGAGGAGACGGTCAGGTCCTTGAAGAATGAATGAGATGTCTTCTTCTTGGCACCTGGGATCCCCAATTCTGTTGATAATTTGAGCAAGCCAATTCATATCTGTATCTCAGGTTCCACTCTATGGCAGAAGATAAGGCCCATCTGCTTTCAAGGGACGTTTAAGAGAAAATGCTGGGTGATGTGGAAAATTATTAAAACCCTTTACTGATATAATTTAAAGAAAAAAGAACCTCAAATACGAAACACCAACATCTTGTTACTTTGTTCTCTAAATTCCTGGGAAGTCAGTAAAGCAATCTTAGGCTTTGCTAGAGAACAGCAAGCAGCTTTTGTGCAGTGTAAGGCATCCTGCCAAGGCCTCCCAGGTTAGTCCCGTTTCTGGCATCCTCATAGCAGTAAGGATGAGAGGGAGAGTGCTTTCAGATCTGGATTCAAGGCATAGCAGAGAACCTTGCACATACTGACTCATTAAATGCTTAATGAATGAATGAATGATCTCCCAGCGAGCAATGCATAATATTAAATGTTTTCTTTGGTACAAATTGCATGGGATTCAACACACTCGGATATATTAAAACCATACATAATGTCTAAGTACATAACTAACACATTTAATAGTTCAACATAAACATGTGTGTAATGTTTATATATAAGGGATCTTGTTCTTGAAAATGGTGTATTTGATGCCTCACAAGTTATGTTAATGTTCTCCTGTTTTTTTTTCATTTGGCTAAGGTCAAATTACTCTTTCACCAGCCGAACGTCAGGGATAATTCAGCTCAAAAGTCCATCAAAATAGACTTCTTTGTGCAATCTAAGGGGCCCTGGGAAGCTGGGTCTGGGTGAAGGAATGCACTTCCTGTGTTAGACCACTTCTCCAGTGTCCCCAGTCACTTAGGGTTTGACACACTGACCCCCTGGTGAAGTGAAGACCGAGCATTTCACTTTACTGAGATGGCAGATAGCTCAAGGACATAGACTTACTAAATGAATGAGCACAAAGGGATTGGAGTCAGCTAAGGTCAACGTGAGGGTTTCCAGCAGCCCTGGCTGAACACACTGAGCTCTTTCTCTCTTTTCTAGATCAGTACATCTACTTTATCACTCCACAGCTGATCATCAGATTTGTAGCTGAAAAACACAGGAGGGAAAAGAAGTGATGCAGAGCTCTCCCCACTCATCAGCTTACAAGTTCAGCCGACTTGGCGGCTGAGAACTGAAGTTCTGCTTTAAAATCCTCAAGTCTGACAGTTCAGAAAGTAGCTTTTCTTTTCTTGCCTTTTCTTAATTGTTTAAGCTCCCATTAAACACAGGCTGCTCAGGAGACCTACTTGAGTACAGATCCTCTGCTATAGGCCAGTAAAGGATAGTAATAACTAATCTGTTTCTTCCCCCTTACCAATTCCTGCCAGTGGGCTATATAGGAGCTGCATATTCTAACTACATTCTTTTTATTGTGAGATATATAGATATATAATTTGCCATTTTTATCGTTTTAAGTGCACAATTCAGAGGCATTAATATCAATTACATTCATTATCTTGCACAACCATCACCACGATCTATTTCCAAAACCCTTTCATTGCTCAAAAAAAAAACCTCTGTAACCATTACGCAATAACCTCCCATTTTCGCCCTTCTCCCAACCCCCGGTAAGCCCTGTTCTCCTTTCTGTCTCTATGAACTCGACTATTTTACATACCTCATATAAGCAGAATCATACAATACTTGTTCTTTTGTGTTTGACTTATTTCACTTAGCATGTCTTCAAGTTTCAGCCTGTCGTAGTATGTGTCAGAATTTCCTTCCTTTTTAATGGCTGAATAATATTCCACTGTATGCAGATACCACATTAATTTATCCATGCAGTCATTGATGGACACTTGTGATGTTCTCACCGTTGTCTACTGTGAATAATGCTGCTGTGAACATTGGTGTACAAATATTATCTGTTCGAGTCCCTGCTTTCAATTCTTTGGGACATTTATTCAATTCTTTTGGGTAAATATTTTAGAGTTCCATTTTTAGTTGTTTATAATGTTTTTAGTGTATCATTTTACAGTTTTTTGTTGGTTGCTTTAGGTATTACTACACACACACACACACACACACACACAACTTATCGCAGCCTCCTGATGTTAACATTTTCTAGTCAAGTGACATGTAGAAAACTTACTTTCATTTAGGTCGCTTTATTCTCCCCATTTTTAAATATTAGGTATTTCCTCTACATATATGGAGCACCACATCAGATGATGTTATAGCATATTTTGTTTACATACATTTTTACCCATTCCATTGTTTTTTCTGTCCTTTCTGAAGGTCCCAGCCTCCTACTGTTATTATTTGTTGTGTGTGTTTGTAGAGCTTTCTTTAAAAGTAGGTTTGCTAGCAACAAATTATTTTTGATTTTCCTTTGTTTGAGAATGTCATTATTTCCCCTTCATTCCTGAAGGATAATCTGTCAGAATATAGGATTTGGGGTTGGCAATTCTTTTCTCTCAGCACCTGAAAAATGCTGTGCCACTTCACCCAGGACCCCATGGTTTCGGATGAGAAATCTGCTGTCATTTAAATTGGTGTTCTTCTACAGGTAATGTATTACTTCTCTTTGGATATTTTTAAGATTTTGTTCTTTTTTGGTTTCCAGAAGCTGGTAGATTTCATCTTGCCATTTGCAACAATATGGATGGAACTAAAAGGTATTATACTAAGTGAAATAAGTCAGAGAAAGACAAATACCATATGATTTCACTTATATGTGGAATCTGAAAAAGCAAAAGAAACAAGCAAATAAAACAAAACAGAAACAGACTCATAGGTACATAAAACAAACTGATTGTTGCCAGAGGGGAGGGGTGGAGGAACGAGTGAAAGGCTAAAGGAAAATAAGAGGTACAAACCTCAAGAAGTAATAATAATAATAATAATAATAATAATAATAATAAAGTCGTGGGTACGTAATGTATGGCATAGGGCAAATAATCGATATTATCATAATAACTTTGTAGGGTGACAGACGGTTACTAGACTTATTGTGGTAATCACAACGTAAGGATTACAAATGTTAAATCACTGTGTAGTGCCTCTGAAACTAATCTATTGTAAGTCAACTATACTTAAATAATTTTTTTAAGTTGGTAGGTTTCAGAAATTGGTATAGATTTCTTTGTTTATCCTATTTGGGGTTAACTCACTTCTTGGATGTGTAAGTTTAAGTCTTTTACCAAATTTAGGAAGTTTTCAACCATCTTTTCTTCTATTAATAATATTCTTGGGGCGGCCAGATGGCTCGGCTGGTTAGAGCGCGAGCTCTCAACAACAAGGTTGCCGGTTCAATTCCTGCACGGGACGGTGGGCTGCGTCCCCTGCAACTAAAGATTGAGAACGGCGACTGGACTTGGAGCTGAGCTGTGCCCTCCACAACCAGAGTGAAGGACAATGACTGGAGTTGATGGGCCCTCGAGAAACACACTGTCCCCCAAATTTTTAAAAAAATAGATCTGGGTGGTGGTTATGTGGGTGTATAAAAAAATAAATAAATAACAATAATAATAATAATAATAATAATAATAATAATAATAATAATACTCTTTCAGCACCATCAAGTTCCTCCCCTCCTTCTAGGACTCTGATAATACAAATGTTAGCTCTTCCGTCCGTGTCCCACAGATCTCTGAGGCTCTGTTCATTTCTTTTCGGTCTATTTTCTTTCTGTTGTTCAGATTGAATAAATTCTATTGCTCTGTCTTCACATCCACTGATTCTATCCTCGGTTATTTCCATTCCATAATTGAGTATATTCAGTGAGTTATTTCAATTATTGGATTTTTCAATTCTGTGATTTCCACTTGGTTCTTTTTTTGTAACTTTTTTCTTTGCTGACATTTTCTATTTTTTCACTCATTTCGAGAGAGTCTGTAATTCATTGTCGAAGCATTTTTAGGACGGTTGCTTTAAAATCCTGGTCATAAATTCCAATGTCTGATTCATCAGAATACTGGCATCAGTTGATTGTCTTTTCTCATTCAAATTGTGGTTTTCCTGGTTCCTGGTATGATGAGTGATTTCTTTTATCACTGGATATTTTGGTTATAACGTTAGGAGACTCTTGATCCTATTTAAACCTGTTACAAGAACCTCTTTTATCAGACTGTCACTCTGTTTAGGTTTAGCCTGTAAGTTCTGGCCTACTTTGTGGGCTTTAGTTCCAGTGACAGTTTAGTTTGAGAGCCCTTGCAATGCTAACGCAGTGCATTTTGTTCTTCCTGTGCTGCATAGGATTCCTGCACAATTCCTGCTGGTGCAGTCTGCAGGGGCAGAAGTCACTTCCTTCAGCCACGTGCTGTCACTGGGTGATCTTCTACGGGGAGGGGGCGGAGCAGAAACCACTGGGTTTGGGTCTCCTTGTGCCACTAGGTAGAGGGCAGGGACACACAGGCTTTATTGCTCCTGATGCTGTCTTCATATCAGACTGCCAGCCAGTGCCAGATGGCCTGGGATTCTGTTGCCACTGTTGCCAACAGACAGGACTGCCTACTGGTCTGGGATGTAAAATGGGTTGTAGCTCCCCACTGGGTCTCTGTTGGGCTTCCCTCTCCTGGTCCTTTGACAAGAGAGAGCAGGCTTTTCTTGGGTTGTTTTGTTTATGCTTGTCGGTGGTTCCAGCTCGCAAGCATCTCTGGTAGCCAGGCCAGGGGTGTATGGGAGACAAATAGAAAACCCAGGAAACTCACCACGGTGTCATCCCTTGCATGTTTCCTACCAGTCTGCTGCTTCTTTCTCACTTTCAGAGTCCCTTTATCATTGTCTGTTCAATAATTCCGAGTGTGTTTATTTATATTTAGAGGAAAGAATCAGGGAAAACTGCATATACTCCATCTTGTTCCAGAACCAGCAGCCCAAATCAATTTTAATAAATTTGTATTATTAAATCAAGATATTACCACTCAATTATATAAAGAAGTGATTAGGTTATATGCAGAAAAATCTACACAGACGCACTGTATATAATAAAAAGCAATAACGCCATAAAGTCAATCTAGTGTTTTCAGATTGTCAATTCTAATTGCCATAAGGTAGAACCAAGGCCTTCTACAGTGCTTCACTTTAGAATTGAAAAAAGAGAATCAACTAAGAAAAGATCAGTTGCTAGCAAAATTACAACACAATTTTAGTCAACTTCTGGGTGCTATGTTAAGTGGTAGAGGGAAAAAAATAAATATTACTATTTAAAAATACTTGTGACTGTAATCTCTTCTAACCTGAAGAAAGTGACACAATTCTCTCCAGAACCATGGACTTTGCATAGCAATATAATTGATTTAGGTGCCCAAAAGTGAGGCTTCAGTCATGACTTGAAAGAAAACTGGGAAACCGAGAGATAGCTAAACTCCTCCGTCCAAGAAATAAAGAGAAACTTGGTGATAAGATTGGGTGGAAAAGTAAGAAAAGAGAAGTGGCAGAGATAAGAGCAGAGCAATGTGACAGGAGGGAGGGGACACCCGTGGAGAAATGTGGATGAATGATAGGAGTCTCTGATAACTACGTTTTTAAAATGTTTACCATGTAGTTCTAAAACTGTTACACACAATGCTCTTTGTGCATGGCATTTTGAGACGTACAAAGCAAAGGTGTTGTGTTCCATGTCTAGGCAAGCATCAAGGAAAGAGAGAAGAACATCTGATAGGTGAGATTCGGCTGAAATCTAGAGTTCAAAGGAACAGTAAGTTAGATCTAGAGGTGACAATGAGAACATAAACACCCAGAATTTCACAGACCAGTAGGGAGATAGGAGGTAAGGTTAGTTTTCTGTTTATCTCTAAGGATAAGGTACCCTTGCCTGTAAGAAACATACGTGCCTGTGGTGTGTGAGCTCATGCAAGTGGAAGATAAAGAGGCATACCTGACAATCTAGCTGCTTCTTTATTGTAAGGCACGGTCAGCCGTGAGGATATAACCTGGAGTGTCTCCTAAGTATAGACAATAATAAGGAGCCCAGTAGAGACAAAGGGCAGACTATTGGGAGAGAAACAACAGAGAGGGAGGGACAAGTGTAAACCTTCTGCAGAGATGACTTACTGGAATTTCTGTAGATTGAAGAAGATCATAGATGTATTTTGGAGCCCCTTCTTAAGGCTCGTTTTCTTCCAGTTTGCTAGAATTACTATGAATTCGTGTTTTCATATATTAAACATTCTTAAAATTTAATGTCAAGTATGTATAAGATTCTACTGAATCTTTGAAAATTTTAACATGATTTTGATAGGTCTTTATCCTATATGCAGAGAACATACGGAATATAAAATAAAATTTAATATTCACTCTGACTTAATAAGACAGTAAATATTGACAGCTTTGAGGTGTTTTTCAACTTTAAAGGTAGAGTCTCTTGTCAGAGAGAAAGGAGAGATTAAGGAGCCTCGAAAATGAGTTATTTTTAACTTTATCAAGAAATCCATTTGATGGAATAAAGTATCTGCTGCACGTTCTGTCAGTAAACCTCAGAGGTCTGATCACATTGGAGTAAACATGCACAAGAGAAAAATCAAACAGAATTCCAAATGACTTTGCTAAATTCCATAGCTATAAAGCTAACTATTTCAAAGAAATGGTGTAAGTCGTCATGCTGTCTCACAGAGAAAAGGTAGATCCAGCCCTGTAAGAGTCCTGGGTGGGCTGGACAGGTGGTAATGGCTGTTGACCATATCAAACAGGAGAAATGGCTGGGAGACGGTGGTGGAGATGGGGGCATCCGTGGGAAGGATGACTCAAGGAAGAAGAGAAATGGAGACACCAGTAATGGATGTCTACTCTTAACAATAATCCTGGAGTATATCTACAAAAATTGGCAATGTCAGGCTCTGCAGGCTGACCCCAGCTGCTAAAGTTCATATGCCTGGGTAATGAAAAGGACCGACTCACTTGGAGAATACGTGGCAACAATCATGGGCATTTATAGAGTATTGATGTCCAGGAGACCTCCGCAGGTTTTCACATGAGTAATCTAATGTATAACCGGGCAGTTCCTGTGATGAGTCTGATGAATCTCCTACATGAATCTATGGTATTCCTCACATCTCATAGCAGAGGAAACTAAAGAGAAAAGGAAGGTACATGGCTTCCTCCAGGCCCCATGGGATCTATGTTAAATGGATGGTCCCTGGAGGATACTAGAACAAATGGCTCCAGATTACATGGACGACCCATAGTTAAGTCATTGGATGCCTCTAATCGACCCTCAAATCCAGTTAAGTCTAAATAATTCTTGTTAATATAATTTACGCTAATGTAATTTTAAATCTGAAGGCAATTGTCAAAATAGTTCTTGAAAGAAATAATACACAATGTAAAATGGTAATTTAATAACAATAAAAGCAAGTAATTATATCTTGTTTACTATGTGTCGCGTACTGTTGTAAGTGCTTTGCACATATTACCTCACTTAACCCTCACAACCATCCTTTGATGAAGGTATTATTATCTCCATCTTTCAAAGGAGGAAACTGAGGCAGAGGAATTAAGTAAGCAATATCACACTGTTGATGAGGGACAGAGCTGAGATTCAAACTCAGGCAGCCTGGCTCCAGAATCTTAGCTACCATTCTCTACTGCCTCTCAGTGCTACTATTAACAATAATCCTGGAGTATATCTACAAAAATTGGCAATGTCAGGGGCTAGAGAGGAAGTAAAGCATGCAAAAACTTTTTTTCATTTCACTCAAAAGGAAATCAATTTCATTCTTGAATTTGATTATTTGAGGAAAAATACATTGAGATTTTAGAGAATTGGAAGGAACATGAGGGACATTCCAGGGTAACAATGTATACCTTGACAGGAATTTGAGTTACAGGGGTTATGCATTTATCAAAACTCAGTGAAGTTACGCTTCAACTTTTGTTTTATTTTTTGTAAATTTTACCTAAACACTGTAAGTAAATATTGAACTTTAGATAATTGTATTAGAGTACTGAAGGGGAAGTATACAAGTATCTGTAATTTACTTTGAAGTGCATCCAAAAATAAAATGGATGAATGAATAGATAGTTGGCTACATATGTGATGAAGCAAGTATAGTAATATGTTAATGATAGAACACTTGGTGAACTATTGTCCATACTAATCACAGCCTGCCTCTCTCCCTCTAAAATATAATCACCTTCTAGTGTTATTGTATGGTTTTATCACCCAGGTGTGCACAGTAGTTTAGTTTGCTCCCTTTGTTAACATGGTATATCCCCTCCTGTCCCTTTCTTTCCCTAACAATGTGTCTGTTGAAGGACCGAGGCTGTTTCACCTGTGAAGTTTCCTCCAGTCTAGACTCTGATGAGTGCTTATTCATGGGGCAGGTCAGCATGTCCCTCTACCCTCTGTATTTCCTGCAAATTGGCCACTAGATCCAGAGGATGGATGCGACTCATTCCATCCCTTTGGCAAGATGAAGTGGTAGAGTGTTCTTTCGCCAGGTGGTACATAACGTCTGCTTTTCACTTTTTTTAATGTGGGCAGTTATTTGTGCTGAATGCCTAGGTTCATTAATTCATTTGAGATAATTAAGATGGTGATATTTTATCGCATTATTTTCATTTATTGGGTGGAATAATTTTAGAAAGAGATGTTTCCCTTCATCTACCATTTGGTTACCCACTTGCACGGTGTATAAAGGAAAGGCAAAAGAAACGGTCAATTCTTGGTTTTCAGTCACACAGTTTTCACACTAATGAAGTTATCTGTTATCCTCAGAAGATGACCAGTTAGGGGTTTTTTTAGGGTTTTTTTTAGGGTTTTTTTCATAATGGATTTCATCCATTATGAAATCATGGATTTAAACATATTTAAACAATATCCTCATTAAGGTTCAAATTGTTTCACCTTTGACCTGTGGGAGCCTCTTCAAGATAACCCCTGAGCCTTTTGACCACCACTCTAATAGTCTTTGATAGCCTCACTGCTTTGTGGTAGGTTAAAATGGTCCAGTTCATCTTGTATATTTCCTACTCCAGACCTGGAATCAGGCATTTCTCCAAGAAACCCTCATTTCTTTTCATGGAACATTGGTATTTCAAGACCACAATCTGGGCACTAGAGGATTGTTACTAGAGGACTGCATTTCCTTTCTTCCATACTAAGAATCCTTGTTCCCAAGGTCCCCGGGGGTGATAGAATATGCCATCATTTGCTCTAACCTATAATAATTGTACAACAATCTCAGAATGACAATAATAATACTACCACCACAAATTATTATTAGAGAAAACAGTTAATCTTTTTTCCTTAAGCTAATTGTATTGTCTTCTTTTTTAATGGTTGTACTAGATCTCTGTTGACAGATCGTATAACCTTTACATGTTATAAGCTCCTTCTTCTAACCCTCATTAAGTCTTAGCTCTACGAGCACCATATATTTCATGTTTACCACCAGTTCCGGTGTCAATGTTTCTCTAATCTTTGTGGTGGACTTGATCTCTAGTAGACACTTTAATAAGGACCCATAAGAACAATATTCCCCAAGTTCCTGCATATTGATCACAATTTGTGTAAATTTACTGGATATAAAACTTTTTGTTCACATTTTCTTTCCTTGTGTATCTTAAGAATATTACCCCATTTTCTTCTGGCATAAATCTTTGCTGTCAAAAGTCTGATAGCAATGTAATTTCTTTTTTTTTCATAAGTCACATGCTTTTTGTGCCTTAAGTGCTCAAAGATATTTTTCACTGTTCTCTAAAGTCCAGAAATTGTCCTAGAAAATGTCCTGGTGTTGGTAGTTCTGGGTCAGTTCCCTTAGGGAAATGGTGTGCTCTTCCAACCTCTAATTCAAAACATTCCAGGAAATATTTCAGGAAAGTTTTCTTGGCTTTCAGCTTTAGCACTTGTTCTGTTCTGTTTCTTTGGTTTCTTCCTCTCCAGGGCCTCCTACTAGCCATATTCTGGACCTTTCTTATAGTCTGTATTTGTCACTTCTCTCAAGTCCTTTTTATTTCTCTGTTCATTTCTTTCTGATTTTTAAATTATATATATATATATATATATATTTTCCTTCTGTCTGTTTTGTTGTTCCTTCTGGTATAGTAGTATTTTCCAAAATTATTTTTTGTTCCTTTTATTTCTAGTTCTTTCTCGAATTCTGTTATCTCATTAGTAAGTTTTTCTAATTCTGATGAATGATGTTCTTTTATGTTTTTTATCATTTCCTTCATGCCTTTTACTTCTTTTGAAATAGTATATTACTGCATTTAACTGTTTTCCAGCGTGTCTTTCTGGCATGCTTTCATTGTCTATACTCCCCTAATTTTTGCATAAAAACAATGAGGCCCAGAGAATGGTTACTAACACAAGTTCACTTTTTGAAACATGAAAAACAACTTAATTTTAAAAACGAATTTGCATTCTTGTGTTTTCTTTGGAGAAGAGTAAAGAGAAGCAGTTCACAAAACCAAGCAGTCAATAAGAGAATGAAAAATCCCAAAGACAGGCCATCCTAGCTCCAGAGATCAGAGTTTCTTTCAGGTAACTGTTTTTCCCTTTCACACTTCAAAAGTAAGTAACCTATCAATTTTGCCAGAAGAAAGTTCACCCACTTAGCACACTTTCTTTTTCTTTTTTTAATGTTTCTATTTATTTATCGACATTCAATATTATTTTATATTAATTTCAGGTATATAGCGTATGGTTAGACATTTATACGATTTAAAAAGTGATCCCCTGACAAGTCTATACATAGTTATTACCATATTATTAACTATATTCCCTATGCTTTATATCCGCATGATTATTTTGTAACTACCAATTTGTACTTCTTAATCCCTTCACCTTCTTCACCCTCCTCTCCAATCCCCCTCCCATCTATCACCCCAATAAATCTAGTAGCCATCTGACACCATATGTAGTTATTACAATATTATTGACTATAATCCTTATGTTATACCCTACATCCCCATGACTACTGTGTAACAACCAATTTGTACTTCTTAATCCTTTCCCCTTTTTCATTCATCCCCAACCCCCCTCCCATCTGGCAACCATCAAGCTATTCTCTGTATCTATAAGTTTGTTCCTGTTTTCTTTGTTTATTTTGTTCTTTTTTTTTTTAAGGAGGGCGCAGCTCACAGTGGTCCACGCGGGGATCAAACCTGCAACCTTGGTGTTATTAGCACCACACTCTAACCAATTGAGCTAGCCGGCCACCCCATGTTTATTTTGTTTTTTAGATTCCACATATAAGCGAAGTCACATTGCATCTGTCTTTCTCTGTCAGACATACTCCACTCAGCACAATACCCTCCAGGTCCATCCATGTCACCGCAGATGGCAGGAAAACATTCCCTTCCCTGGCTGAGCAATACTGCATTGTATATATGTATCACTTACTCTTTATTCATTCCTCCATTGATGGACACCCAGGCTGCCTCCACATCTTGGCCATTGTAAACAATGCTGTAATGAAAATATGGATGCACTCATCCCCTCCAGGTAGTGTTTTGGGTTACTTCAAATAAATACCTAGAAGTGGGATTACTGGGTCCTTCTTTGTCTCTTATTGTAGCCTTTGTTTTAAAGTCTATTTTGTCTGGTATAAGTATTGCTACCTCAGCTTTTTTTCTTTTTTTTTGTATGTTTGTTTGTTTCCAGTTTCATGAAATACATTTTTCCCATGCCTTTATTTTCAGTCTGTGTGTGTCTTTCAATCTGAAGTGAGCTTCTTGCAGGCAGCATATGTAAGGGATTGTTTTCTTATCTATTCAACCACCCTGCCTTTTGGTTGGAGCGTTTAATCCATTTACATTTAAAGTAACTGTTGATAAGTATGTAGTTATTGCCATTTTATTATTGGTATTTTTTTATCTTTTTTTTTTCATCTTAAAGAAGTCCCTCTAAGATTCTTCATAATACTGGTTTGGTGGTGATGAACTTCCTTAGCTTTTTCTTGCCTGGGAAGCCCTTTTTCTGTCCTATTCTAAATGATAGCTTTGCTGGATAGAATCTTGGTTGTAGGTCCTTGTTTTTCATGACTTTGAATATTTTGTGCCAATCCCTTCTGGCCTACAAAGTTTCTGTTGAGAAATCAGCTGACAGCCTTATCAGAGCTCCTGCTTTTCTAACTAACTGCTTTTCTCTTGCTGCTTTTAAGATTCTCTCTTTGTTTTTAACCTTTGGCATTTGAATTATGATGTGTCTTGGTGTGGGTCTCTTTGGGGTCATCTTGTTTGGGACTCTGTGCTTCCTGGGCTTGTATGTCTACTTACTTCACCAGATTAAGGAAGTTTTCTGTCATTATTTCTTCAAATAGGTTTTCAACTCCTTGCTCTCTCTCTTCTATTTCAGGTACCCCATTGATGTAAATGTTGGTACACTTGATGTTGTCCCAGAGACTCTTTAAACTATCCTCATTTTTTTGCATTTATTTTTCTTTTTGCTGTTCTGATTGTGTGTTTTTCTGCTACCTTATCTTTTAAATTTCTGATTCAATCATCTGCTTCATTTACTCTATTATTGATTCTCTCTAATGTATTCTTCATTTCAGTTATTGTATTCTTTATTTCTGACTGGTTCTTTGTTATGTTTTCTATCTCCTTTTTTTTTTTTAATTGGGGAAGGGGAACAGGACTTTATTGGGGGAACATTGTGTACTTCCAGGCCTTTTTTTTTTTTCCAAGTCAAGTTGTTGTCCTTTCAGTCTTAGTTGTGGAGGGCGCAGCTCAGCTCCAGGTCCAGTTGCCGTTTTCTAGTTGCAGGGGGCACAGCCCACCATCCCTTGCGGGAGTTGAGGAATTGAACTGGCAACCTTGCGGTTGAGAGCCCATGCTCCAACCAACTGAGCCATCCAGGAGGCAGCTCAGCTCAAGGTGCCATGTTCAATCTTAGTTGCAGGGGGCAGAGCCCACCATCCCTTGAGGGACTGGAGGAGTTGAACTGGCAACCTTGTGGTTGAGAGCCCACTGGCCCATGTGGTAATCAAACCGGCAGCCTTCGGAGTTAGGAGCATGGAGCTCTAACTGCCTGAGACACCGGGCCGGCCCCTCTATCTCCATTTTTATGTTTCCTATCTCTTTGTTGAAGTTCTCCCTGAGATCACTGAGCATCCTTAAAACCACTGTTTTGAACTCTACATTTGGTAGATTGCTTGTCTCCATTTTGTTTGTTTGTTTTTTCCTGGAGCTCTGTTCTGTTCTTTTATTTGGAACATGTTTCTTTGTCTCCCCATTTTGGATGCCTTCCTACGTTTGTTGTGTTCTATATATTAGGTAGGGTTGCTACACCTCCTGGTCTTAGTAGAGTGGCCTTTGGTGTCCTGTGAGACCCAGTGGTTCAGTCTCCCTGGCCACCAGAGCCGGGTGCTTCAGATGTGTCCCTTGTGTATGTTGTGTGTGTCCTCCCAGTATAGTTGAGCCTTGATCATCGTTGGCTCATCAATTGGACAGATTGATTCTCAGGCTGATTGGCTTTGAGGACTGGTCATGACTATGGTGGAGGAGTTATTGTGCAGGGGCTGACCATATGGAGCAGGATGTGCTTTGGCAGGGCTCTGGTACCTGCCCAGTCTGCCCTTTGGGTGTGTCATCCTTGGAGGCGGATGGGTGATGCTCCATCTTGGTCTAAAGCTAGCCACCAGGCATGCCAGCCCTGGGGCCTCCTGGAAGGTGACTCACTGCAGGCCAAGTTCAGCCACAGCGTGTGCCTTGCCCAGGCCACCTGGAATGAGCCACAAAGTGATCTGCAGATGGCTACTACCTGCACTGGGCTTGAAGGTGACTTGAGAGGCCAATCTGCAAACCAAGGTCAGCAGTCACTAGTTCTGGGCTTAGGGGTGCTCAGCCAGAGGTACATGACAAGCCAAAGCCAGATGTTGCTTGTCTGGGTTTTGTGACCTTTTGAGAGATTTTAGGAAAGTCCACAGCATGAGCTAAGACAGGTTGTTTGTACAGAAAAGCCAATGGAAGAGGCTTGGGTGTGCTGGAAAGTTGGGTGGAGCATGGTGTCAGGGAATCACTAGGGACACGCAGATGAAAGGTGATAGCCAGTTTGATGGAGACTCAGATATAGCCTCAGCCTGTTTCTGCATGTAGGGACTGGGGAGGGCTCAACAAAGAAACAATGGCTTCTGCCAGCTCCTCCCTTCAAGAGAAGGCTGCCCGTCCAGCCCTTGCCCTGAAGCTAGACAACTCAGTTCCTCCCCATATGTCCCTGGCACCTTTCAGCACTGGAGCTCAGAGCGAGTGAGTCGTCAGTGAGTAAGTCTGAGTGCTGGCTCTTTAAGAGAGGAAAACATGGGACTGCAGCCACCCTATGTCACTCAGCCACAATTTCCACTGTTTTCACAGCGAGAAGTTATGGAGACTTTTCTCCCTGGCTCTGGAACCCTGGGCTGGAGAGGTTGGTGAGGGGCTGGAACCTCTCTCTCCTCTGGAGGTGACCTCTACAGCCAAGATAGCCCTCCTGACTTTTAATGGTCACAGGCGGGCGTAGGAACAGCCTATTCCTTGTCTCTGCCCCTCCTTCCATTCTCAAGGTGGCTTCTTCTGTATGTCCATAGTAGTAGGACTTCAGTTCAGCTAGACTTCAGGCTATTCTCAATGATGGTTGTTCTATAGTTTAGTTGTAAATGATGTGGTAGTGAGAGAAGATAAGCACAGCAGTTACCTACTCCACCATCTTGACCCCACTTTCAAAAATGCTTAATGAATTTTCATTTCTTCTGCTGTGTCAGTTCAGCTTCTCCTTTTGAGGTCCTCCCTACAGAAAAGAATCATCTTTGTTCCTTTGTGTGAATCAAAGAGAGACATCAATAGCATACTGAATTAATATGAAAGGGATTTTCAAATGCAGACACCATACAACACCAACACCGAGCATAAAACTGTCTTCATTGAAATATTTGATCAATTATTTGATGTCAAGCAACATTTTATTGAATTAGATATTTGTCTCCCTTCACACAAAAGGACAGATCACTGTATTTTAAAGAGGAATAAATTTAACAATTTCCTACCAATAAAATAAAACTTTGCCCTCAAAATGGTTTAAACACTTGAACTTCAAAATGCAACTGTTCTCCACAGTTATTTTCTATTTCCTTTGGACTGATAAAAATAATTTATTTACTATTAAGATAAATGTCTGTAAAAATAACTATCTTGCGTAGCAGTATAAAAAAAATACCCAAGCACTTCTTTGATTAAAGGACAAAAATCTCTGAGCATTTCCATATAAAAAAGGAAGTTGTAAGTTTTGGATAATTATGGTTAAAAACCTTCCATTAGGTCTTGCCTAATAGAGCCTCTAAAGTTCAGAAAAATCCTTATAAACTCTTCTCAGCAATAATTTGCTGTACACTGCCCTACTTGCTCCCAAGGCTTAGTCACGTTACTTCCCAAAGAGTAACAAGGGCTATGGCCCTGTCCTCAGGCTACCAGGCACTAAGCAACACATAGAAGACTCACTGATAATGTTAATGTATGAGTTGGGGAGGAAAAAGAAAAAAATACAGAAAAATAAGAAGAAACTAAAAGGGAAAGATGGAAGTGGAGCCATAGAATAGGACAAAAGGAAAGAAAAAAATATTTAGAGGCTTTCAACAATCACCATCAGCTCCAAAAATATATTCCCACTATGGTCACTGTTCCCATCACATTGAATCACCATTTATTTTGCACTTGTTGTTTGTACCAAGCACCGTATTTGATGCCTTACCTGAATCTTTTTCCTTTATTCTTCCAACAACCCCATAAGGTAGCCATTCCCATTTAAAATCATAGATTATTTGTATACAAGTGTTCATAGCAGCATTATTCATACTAGCCAAAAATTGGAAACAACCCAAATGTGCATTAACTGATGAATGGACAAACAAAATTTGATATATCCATACAATGGAGTATTATTCAGTAATAAAAAGAAAGTACTAATACAAGCTACAGTATGGATGGACCTTGAAAACTTTATGCTAAGTGAAAGAAGCCAGTTACAAAAGACCACATATTGTGTGATGCCATTTATGTGAACATTCCAGAATAGGCAACTCTATAGAAACAGAAAGTAAATTAGTCATTGCCTAGTGATGGGGATGGGGAGAGAATCAGGGAGTGACTGCTAATGGGTACAGGATTTTTGGGGGGTGATAAAAACATTTTCATATTGTGATGGTTGCACAATCTGTACATACTTGCATATTAAAACCATTAAATTATACACTTTAAATGGGTGACTTGCATAGTATGTGAATCATATCTTAATAAAACTGTTATTAAAAAATCATAGATTGAATATACCAGGCACTCCTTAAGGAAAAGAACCCAAGATTTATTTGTTAAGCATAACAATTGGCCCACTTCTGAGACATTTAAGGGGTTCTAAAATTACATTCCCCACCTGGTCTGGGAGCCAGGGATCTGAGTCCTAATGTTTTACACTAATTAGCTGGTTACTTTGAGTAAGCAAAATCTTGAAATCTGGGGAGGCACAAAATCTGGTGTTATTGAAGAAAATACCATGTACTTACTGCTTTGTTTGTAAAGTTTCCCTTTCCTTCAACCTCTAACTTATCACCAAGTATGAGAGAGTCTAGCTCCTTAACTCCTCTGCCATCCATTTCCTTTCTCCATTTTCACCACTCACTGTCTTAACTCAGGCTTCTATCAGTTCTAGATTACTGTAATCAGTCCTAACAGAATTGCTCTGCTTCTACTCTGTGTCCCCTTCCATTTCCCCAACCGCACTGCTGCCAGAGTGATCTCTTTAAAATTAAGGTCTTAATCATTAGGGAAATGCAAATCAAAACTACAGTGGGATACCACTTCACACCCTTTAGGGTGACTACTATCAAAAAAAAATAAGGAAAAGAAAACACCAAGTATTTGAGAAGATGTGGAAAAATGGAACACTTGTGAACTTTTGGTGGGAATATAAAGTGGTATAGCTGCTGTGGAAAACAGTATGGTGGTTCTTCAAAAAATGAAACATAGAATTACCATATGATCCAGCCATTTCACTTCCAGGTATATACCCAAAAGAACTGAAAGCAGAGTATTTGTATACCCAAGGTAATAGCAGCCTTATTCACAATAGCTAACACATGGCAGTAAGCCAAGTGTCCACTGACAGATGAATGGATAAGCAAAATATGTGTATATGCATACAAAGGATTCAGCCTTAAATAGGAAGGAAATTTTGACATATGCTACAACATTGATGGACCTTGAGGACATTACACTGAGTGAAATAAGCCAGCCACAAAAAGGCAAATACTGCCTGGTTCCACTGATATGAGATATCTAAAGTAGTCAAAAACATACAGACTGAACGTAGAACGGTGGTTGCCAGGGGCTGGAGGCAGGCAGGAATAGGCAAGTATTGTTTAATGGGTAGAGTTTCAGTTTTGCAAGATAAAAAGAGTTCTAGGGATGGATGATGGTAATAACTGTACGACAATATCTATGCACTTAATACCACCGAACTGTGCACTTATAAAAGATTCAAATGGTAAATTTTCTGCTGTGTTTATTTTACTACAATAAAAAGATTTTCAATTTTTTTTACATCTTTAAATTAGAAAAAAATCCTTAAGTACACTGGTCTTAATACCAGTACTAATACTTGCCTGAAACCCTTCCATGCCCCCTTTGTCTTATAGGATGAAAGTCAAGTTTCTTGAATTCACGTCCTTTGGTGACCTGGATCCTAGCCTCACCTCTGTCAAACTTTCATCCAACAGAGAGGACATGCTCTCAGCCCCAGAGATATGATAATACCGGAGAACTGGAGGTCTCTTCTGTATGTCACAATTTCTCCGATGTTCTTGCATTTGCACATTGTTCCCTCCATGGAATTGCCTTTCTTCCCCTTCTTCCTATTGTAAATACCTAGACCAAAGGCAGTTCATCCAGGTGTTTCTGGAGTTATGGGTGGTGGTAGGGCACCGGCTGGAAAGAATCACAGAGGAACTTTCTGTGATGATTAAGATGATTTATATCTTGACTGGGGTGATATTTACATGGATGTATTCATTTGTCAAAGTTCACTGAACTATATCACAAGCTGAGCATTTTACTTAAGTTTTTAATACTGATAAGCAACAAGAAAAAGAATCAATTCAAAGCATCTTTTCCTATAAATTTTCCCTGAGCCCCACTTCTACCACAGGCTGATTTAGATACCTCTCCTCTGTGCCCACATAACACTCTATAATAATCTTGAACCACATCAACTACAAATAGAATCATCTTACAAACAACCCCCACCATAGCTACCATCTTTGTCTTGCAGACACACATAAACAACCTATACTGTCACTTTCTTACCATACCGTCACTTTCTTTACAGTTCCTTTTAAATACCCTGTTTCCCCGAAAATAAGACCTAGCCGGACAATCAGCTCTAATGTGTCTTTCGGAGCAAAAATATAAGCCCCAGTATTATATTATATTATATTATATTATATTATATTATATTATATTATTACCCAGTCTTATGTTATAGTAAAATAAGACCGGGTCTTATATTAATTTTTGCTCCAAAAGACACATTAGAGCTGATTGTCTGGCTAGGTCTTATTTTCAGGGAAACATGGTAGTTTATACCAAAATTAACATGTTTGGGGGTCCGGGGGGACACCTTCCCAATGTGATGTGAGATTTGTCTGTTTATTCACCCTTCAATCCATATAGATGATCCTGAAGACATGTAGAAGCCATTCCCACAGTGAACTTATATTGTGTTGAATGATATAACACGATATAATGGCAGGAATGAATGATTCCTGCCATCAGCAGGAATGATGGCAAATCCGTTTTCCAGGAAAGGCTTCCCCAGCTTCTTGTTGAGGGAATTCAACTCTAATCTCTTCAAAACACATGTATAAGTGAGCTTTATTGTCCTTCTAATTAACTTAATTTAGATAACCATTAGTCTCCAGAAATTTTTACATTATAAATTTGGCTATGGCTGAATGCTCCAGGAAGGCCCTAATATGCTACAGGAATCAATGAAATGTTAACAAGCATTGAGAGCTCAGCCGGAGCCACAGAGGAGCAGAATCCTAAAAAGGATTGTGCCGCACCAGGCATCCCTGTCCCACCTCCGCAAGGTTATCTTCTTGCCACTCTTGCCCCTACAGGTACTGACCCGGCCCGCTGCCTCCGCCTGGGCACATTGTGACGTTCCTGCCTGTCTGAGTCTTCCCCCCATTCTCTTTCCCACTCAGCACTTCCATCCATTAAAACCTCTATCAAGGAAGGCCTGAGAGTCATTCACTCCATGGCAACACTGACTGATATAGATCCGTGTTCCTTCATGAGCAATTCCAAACCCCAAAACTCTGAAAACCAAAACACTTTTTGAAGTTTGATGCAAACTCATTTGACAGCACGCCCTGGCCTGAACTGACAGGAGACCATTTGTAGTCTTCATCCTTCTTAGTGTAAATATACATCATTGTCTGATTACCGAGGGCTGCCCAAGGCCGTGTTGGCAATATTTACATACAGCATATGCAATGTATCACCTTTCTAAAATCCAAAACGTCTGGATGCCAAAGTACATCCAGCACCAAATATTTTAGATACGGGAACCACGAGAAGGCCAGTTGGAGAGCCCACAAGCACGTTTCTGGGTAAAGGTGGAAAGAGCTAGCCTCATAGTCGGTAGCTTCCAGGCGTCTGACATTGATGACAGAGCGGGGCGTGGGGCACACCTGCCTGGCAGTGCTATGCCTGACTCAGAGCATCACCTCATCCAGGGGCTTACATTCCAGTAGCCCCCATGCACAGGAGCCATAGGTTAGCCATGACCTTGCTCTGGAAAACAATTGTTAGGAGATGGTGAGGAAGCACTCGCTGCCTCAGAGACAGGGCTGTGAGGCAGCGCTCAGAGAGCACCTGCAAGGTACTGTCCATGGAAACAGAAACCTTTGGAATGGCCATGGCTGGCTGTCATCTCTAAGGCAGCAGGTCAGTTCAGTGAATTCTGGTCTCCATGTAATCACAGCAGTTTGTTGAAACCATACACACATATCTGGAAGCTGAACTGAATTGTTTACTTGTTATTGAAGTATAACAAGCATACAGAACGTTGCACATATCGTAAGCGTACCCCCGGATGAATTTTCACAAATTGAACACATCCATGTAACAGGATCCAGATTTTAAAACAAGCACATCCCTAGCACTGCAGAAACCTCCCTTGTGTTTCCTTCCAAGTCGTAAATCATCATCCCCTCTCTCCACCAAAGGCAACCATAATCCTAACTTCTAAGAGTCCATTGTTCCAGCTTGGTTTTTTAATTAAACTCATCAAATATTTTGCCATCAGGTATACACAGTCTTGGTGATGACCAGGTTTCCTCCCTACCTTCTGTAGGTGGAACTATAAAATGAGCTGGGCAGGAGCTTAGGCAAACAATCACAGTTCAGGACCCAATAGTACTCAGAAATCACATGCCAAGCCCCAAACTGGCATTGCCTCAAAATCAAACCCTAACAGAATATAAAAAGAAGCAAGGCTTGCTTGCAATAAAGAGCACAGAAACTTAATTTAAATTAGATGATTCAAATATATGTATCACTTAGGGCCTGTAAAATGCCATTTTTTAATTGAGATACAATTCACCATTTTAACCACTACATGTAGAATTCAGTGGCATATTCACAGACTTAGACAATCAGCATCACTAAGGACAGAACATTTCAATCACACCAAAGAGAAACCCCTTCCTTGTTAACAGTTACTCCTAATTCCCCCACGCCCCCATCCCCTGGCAACCACCAATGTACTTTCGTTCTCTACAGATTTTCCTATTCTGGACATTTCACCAAAATAAAATCATACAATCTAGACAGAATCATTTCTGTCTGGCTTCTGTCCCTTAGCATAATGTTTTCAAGGTTCATCCCTGTTGTAGCATGTACCAGTATTTCATTCCTTGTTATGGCTGAATAACATTGCAATGCGTGGATTCGCCATACTTTGTTTATCCACTGATCAGTTGATGGACATTTGAGTTGTTTCCTCTTAGCTATTAATAAGGTGAGCATCCATGTACAGTTTTTGTGTACTTGTTGTCATATGAAAACATAGCTTTCAATTCTCTCATATACCTGGAAATGGAATTGCCTGGTCACATAGTAACTCCAATATTTCAAGAAACTGCCAGCCCGTTTTCCAAAGTGGCTGCAGCATTTTACATCCCTACCAGCAATGTATGATGGTTCTAATTTCTCCACATCCTCACCAACACTTCGTTTCCATTTTTATAATTATTATTATAGCCACCCTAGTGGGTATGAAATGGTATCTCATTGTGGTTTTGACTTATTTCACTAATGCCTAATGATGTCGAGCGTCTTTTCATGTTCTTATTGGCCATTTGTATATGTACTTTGGAGAAATGTCTATTCAAATCCTTTGTTAATTTTTATATTGGATCGTATGTCCTTTTATCATTGGATTCTAAAGTTTCTTTATATATTCTAGATATTAGACCCTTATCACATGATTTGCAGATGTTTCCTCCCATCCTGTGGGTTGTCTTCTCACTTTCTTGATGGTGTCCTGTGATGCACAGAAGTTTTTAATTTTGAAAAAGTTCAATTTATCTATTTTTTCTTTTGTTGCTTATGCTTTTGGTGTCATATTTAAGAAACCATTGCCTACTTCACCATCATGAAAATTTACCCCATATTTCCTGCTAAGAGTTTTATAGCTTTGTAGAATACCATTTTATTAAATCACATTTTGATTTATGTAAGACAACCATCATGCCAAAGCTCTCTTATTATAAGGGTTACAAAAACATTAAAAAGAAAAACAAACCTATATTTTTGTTTTATCTTCTATAGCACAACTGTTTAGAATGTAGTCACTGGAGTAAAATCTTAGATTCAACATGTATAAGGAGCTGCTTTGGAAAATCAGTGTGTCTTGATTAAGAATGAGTGTTCCACTAATCATCAGAGAAATGCACAGCGAGATGTCACCTCACACCTGTCAGAATGGCTATAATCAATAAGTCAACAAACAACAAGTGTTGGCAAGGATATGAAGAAAAGGGAACCCTTGTGCACTGTTGGTGGAATTGCAAATTGGTACAGCCACTATGGAAAACAGTACTGAGGTTCCTCAAAATAAATAAAAGTAGAACTACCTTATGACTCAGCAATTCTCCTTCTGGGTATTTATCTGAAGAAACCCAAAGCACTAATTCAAAAACGTATATGCACCCCTATGTTCATTGCAGCATTATTTACCAGAGCCAAGATATGGAAGCAACCTAAGTGTCTATCAATAGAATTGGATAAAGAGGATGGTACATATATACAATGGAATATTACTTGGCCATAAAAAAAAGAATGAAATCTTACCATTTGCAACAACATGGATGGACCTAGAGGGTATGATGCTAAGTGAAATAAGAAGGACAAATACCGTATGATTTCACTTATATGTGGAATTTAAAGAACAAAATAAACAAACAAACAAAACAGAAACAGACTTATAAATACAGAGAACAAACTGGTGGTTGCTGGATGGGAGGGGGATTGAGAGGCTGAGTGAAAAAGGGGAAGGGATTAAGAAGTACAAATTGGTAGTTAGAAATAGTCATGGGGATGTAAAGTACAACACAGGGAATATAGTCAATGATATTGTAATAACTACGTATAGTGCCAGGTGGGTACTAAACTAATCGGGGGAATCACTTCATAAATTATATAAATGTCTAACCACTATGCTGTACAGCTGAAACTAATATAAAATATTATTTAATGCCAACTGAAATTGGCAATTGAAAAATAATGCAATTGAAAATAAATTTTAAAAAAGAAAAAAAAAAGAATGAGTGTTCCAATTATATATGTGATACATATATATATCCAAATCTATATAAATATAATATACTGTCCTACCATTATAAACATTAATGTGAAGAAAAACTAAATAGTTTGTATAGACTGATAGAATCCCATATCCACTAACCCACAGAGAGACAAAGGGCATATGAGTGGCAGACGAACTGTCTATTGATATAATATTAAAAATATGTTTTAAGGCTGAAAATAAACCAATCCCAGTTACCCAATCTCCAAGCCTAATCTCCACTATTATTATGTTTCATACATTGTCGTATCTAATCTCCAGTTACTCTAGCTACTTGTCCACTGGCACTGGGTTTTTGCCTCTATAATATGGAAATAATAATAGTACCTCATAGTTTATGAGGATTAGATATGACAATGTATGAAACATAATAATAGTGTTTGTCACACATAATATGCTCAACAAATGTTAACTGTTATTAATTTATCATGTTTAATGACAATTAAAATTGTTTTGTAATAATTTTTAAAATAACGCATTTTCCAAAAATTAATTAATTAATTAGTTAATTAATTAAATAACGCATTTTCCTTGGGACCCTCTGTTCCCTCTTTCCCATAGAAGAATATAAGCTCTATGCAAGCAAATGAGCAGATAATGATTTGAGGTAAAGATAAATAGCCTTGGGAGAAATCTACAGGATGAGAGAGATGAACAGGAAACTTTAGAGTGGTTAAAGACCAAAAATGTTTCTTTTTCCATCTCTTGGGTGCTAATTTAGCTACTTGTCCACTGGCACGGAGCTTTTTGAGAGCTAAGCAGTTAACGTCCTCAAGATATTTAATTAAGTACTTTTCTATTTTCTTGTTTACTGGGAAGGCAGCATAATGTATTCCAAAGAATGAGAATTAGAAACCTTGAGTTTGGGATCTGACTCTGTCACTAACTATGTGACGCTGGAGATTTGCCTCATTTCTCTGGCCATTTTTAAGAAAGGAAAGAAGGAGGGAGGGAGGGAGGGAGGGAGGGAGGGAGGGAAGGAAGGAAGGAAGGAAGGAAGGAAGGAAGGAAGGAAGGAAGGAAGGAAGGAAGGAAGGAAGGAAGGAAGGAAGGAAAGAGAGAGGGAAAGAGAGGGAGGGAGGGAGGGAGGGAGGGAAATGCCTTTCTGATTCTGAAAGTCTAATTGTTTAAAATTTCGTTTCATCTCTATTCGTAGCAAGCAGAACTGTTCAAGCCAGTTTTCAAGCTATTTGTGTGTGCTAACCTTTGGGGTAACACTTCTATCACATTTGGCTTTTGGAAGTAATCCCTAGCCTGAAAAATAATCTTCCTTTCTTGTTTGGCATCTCTATCCAAAAACCAAGCATCCATCCATCTGGATGGAAGAAGGCTCTGTGCCGGGCCCCCAGGGGGCTCCCCAAGGATGCTGTGGGAGATCAAAGGGGCAAATATGCTGACTAAATGTCCAGTAGGAATCAGTGTGAGCCCAGAACTCAGAGGTACTTGTCATCCCTGACCATCCTAAGTTTTGGAAAGAAAACAGAAGGCTCCTACCATTTCACATCAAGCAGAAGGCAACCAAATTAATGCTTTAGAATTTCTGCTCTTGCCACTTGCCTCTGAGGGAGAAAGAAGTATTCAGACAGTTTGTTCACTCATTCAATGAAAACATATGGAGAGCTTATAATGAACCAGGCGCTATTCTAGGTGCTGGAAGTACAGCAGAGAACAAAATTAAGTTCCTGCACACATACAGCTTACATTCTAGTGAAGAAGACAGGCAATACACAAACAAGTAAACAAGTAGGTGTACATGTGTGCATACATGTATGCACAGGTGGAAAATGTGTGCACATGTGGATGCATATACTTATGTGTGTATGTATGTATTGGTAGGTAAGTGCTTCGGAAAAAAGAAAAGTGGAGAAAGTGGCGTAGAGAACGTGAGGAAAGGGGTGGGTGCAAGCTGCTATTTTAAACAGCACGGTCAGTGTGGGATTCACTGATTAGGTGACATATAAACACAGAACTGAAAGAGGAGGAATTCTTCCTGGAGGAAGAGCATTCTAGGCAGAAAGAACAGTAAATGCAAAAAGGCCTGGAGACGAGAACATGTGTGTTGTATATGAGGAACAGTGAGAAAGCCAGTGTGGAAATCAAGGTGGAGAGCAGTAGGAGGTGAGAGTGATGGGGTAAGGGGAGGGCACAAAACCGGGGGCTTCTGAGACACTGTAAGAACTTTGGCTTTTATTCTGACCAACACAGGGGTCCGTTGAACAATTTTGAGCAGAAGAGACGTATGATCTGACTAATGTTCTCAAATGATTTCTCAAGCTGCTAAGAATATTCTGCAGAGAGGGTGATAGCAGGGACACCCACCAGTCAGGGGTTTACTGCAATTATCCAACGAGAGGTGAGCGGGGCTTAGACAAGGGGGCTTAGCTATGAAGGTTATGAGAAGGAACTGGATTCTGGGTGTATTGTGAAGGAAAGGGCAGCAGGATTTGCTGATAGATGTGATGTGGGGGTGAGAAAAATAGAGTCAAGGATGACGACAAGGTTTTTGGGCTGAGCAACTAGAGGGAAGGCTGTGGGAGGACCGCATTGAAAGGCAGGAGGGTGTGGTGTCTCAGGAGGTCATTTTGGACATGTTGCTTTTGCAGTGCATGTTAGACATTCAAGAAGAATGAAGATACAGCTCTGGAATTCAGAAGAAAGTTCTGGGCTGGGGATACAAACGTAGGAGTCGATGACATATATATGGAATGAAAACCCATGAGACTGGATAAGGGCCCTTGGGACATGAGTGTGAAAAAAAAAAAAAAAAAAAAGAGGGCTGAGGTCTGAGCCCTGGAGCTCACCAACATTAAGAGGACTAAAAGATAAGGAGGAAGCCTCTGAGAAGAATGAGAGAAGCAGCCAGTGAAGCAGGAGGAACATAAGAGAGAAGGTGCTCCAAAAGTCAAAAGAACAAAGAAAAGTGATAAATAGCATCAAATGCCCCTGATGGATGAGGACTCATAATTCACGCTACAACATTGATGAACCTTGAAAACATTATGTTAATTAAAAGAAGCCAATTGCAAAAGGCCACGTATTATATAATTACATTTATATAAAATGCCCAGAATACACGAATCCATAGAGACAGAAAGTAGATTAGTGGTTACCAGAAGCTGCGGGAGGGAGAAATGGGGAGTAACTGATAATGGGTATGAGGTTTCTTTTTGGGAGGTGATGAAAATGTTCTGGAATTAGAGAGTGGTGATGACTGTATAAGTCTGTGAATAAACTAAACACCCCACTGAATTGTATACTTTAAAACAATGAATATCATGGTATGTGAATTATATCGCAATTAAAAAAACTTTTTTTAATGAAAATTCAGAGGTGATTATTGGATTTTGTGACATGGAGGCCAAAGGTGACATTAATGAGAGTGGTGGGTATCACTAAAGTGAGCTTAAGAGACAGTCGGAATGGGAAAATCTGAGTATTGATCTGGTTAACAACTGCAATGGGTTAAAACACATCTAATATGTTTAAATATGTGAGCTCATAATGAGACTTAAAAAAAAATCAAAAAAGAACCCAAATTCAGATTTGGAGATGCTAGGGAACCAACTCATTATTTTGAAACTAGTAAAAAATATACTCAGGAATTTATCCTGCCTTCCTGTATAAATTGTACCATTAGGTATCCAAATAATAGATGGGGGTAAATTGCTCTTTGAAAAGGTATTCCAGCTAATAAAAGGAAAAGGAACGATAAAATTCAAATATCACCATTTTGGAACCCCTAATGAATTCATAGAAATGAGCATTGATCATCAACAGCTATTAGCATCTCAGAAAGAGAAACAGACTTTGTAAATGTCCTGAGAGAAGAATGTACCACCACCTTTAAAGTAGTCCTGGCCCCACACCCCAAAATCTAGCCTGTATCTGATCAACCCTCTATTAATAGATTCAGCTACCAATTTTTTAGGAAATACAGAGGGTAAAGAAACATGTGACTCTACACCACAGGGATTCAATTGACAAAATCCAAACTATGAAAAACTCTGAAAGATAAGCCTCATGGTTTCTTCAACACACAAATTACAAGTGAGGGAAAGATGGAGACAGATAGGGGGAGAGGGGAGAAGGAGAGAGAGAGAGAGAGAGAGAGAGAGACAGCGAGAGACAGCGAGAGAGAGAGACAGAGACAGAGAGAGAGAGAGACAAATGCAACAAATGGACATTATTTGAATCCTGTTCCTAACACTGTTAGAAAAAAATATGACATAGATGAAATAATTGGAAATTTCAAGACCAACTGGATATTTAATTATATTTTTAAAAATCATTATTTTTTAAGGTATTGGTTATGACACAAGGGTTCTTATCTTTTAGTAATGCACTGAAATATTTACAGATGAAGTGATATGGTGTATGAAATTTGCTTCAAAATATGAAAAAGGAGAAGTATAAGGATGTAGGTGAAACAAAATTAGCCATGATTGATCACTGTTAGAGCTGGGTGAGAAGTATCTGGTGGTTCATTCTACTATTCTCTCTACTGTTATATCAGTTTAAAACTCATCATCAGAAAAAAAAAAAAAAAGTTGAAATAGAGAATGGGAGGGGAGGACCTGGAGAGAACAAGTACAGACTACTCTTTACAGAAGCCAGTAAAGGGAAGCAGAGAAATGGGGCAGGTCAATGGAGGGTTTTCTGAAAAGGGCAGACATTAGAGGTTTGTATTCTGATGAAAACACAATCCAGTAGAAAACAAAAACATTTGGGAGACGGGACGGTTGCTGGAATGATGTTCAAGTGCAGGCATTAGACAGTTACCTGCAAATAAATCCAGCACAACTTTTACAGCCACATTATGCCAGGGACATAGGTTTCTTAAAGAGGAAAACCGTCTCCGAATTTGTTCTCTCTAAGGGACCAGCAGAAGTGAAGTTGGCGTACTTCCTCATCCTTGAGAAGAATTTTCCTGAAAACACTCTGTTTTCTAAGATCAGGCCTGAAATCAGCCATGATTATTCTTCATTCATAATAATCCCACCTAACAATTACACAGCACCCTTTCCCAAGTATTTTTCACTTTTATTTAAACAATTACTTTTAGTTGTTAAAAGAAAATAATAAAAACAAAATCACCCTATAATCCCACTGCCCAGATATCCCTGTTAACTTTTTTTTTTAACTTTTTAAAATGTATTTTAAGTGTGTTTTTCCAGGACCCATCAGCTCCAAGTCAAGTAGTTGTTTCAACCTAGTTGTGGAGGGCGCAGCTCACAGTGGCCCATATGAGGATCGAACCAGCAACCCTGGTGTTAGAGCATCGTGCTCTAACCAACTAAGCTAACCGACCCCCCCCACCCCACCCCCATAACATTTTTTTTAATGGAAGTAATAAAATGAAAAATAGAAGCCTGCGTCCCCACTCCTAGTTCTATTCCCTAACAATAACCAGTGTTTTGTTTATTTTTCTAGTAAAAAAAATAACCCCATATATTATCAGCATGTGCGTGTTTGAATAAAAATTCATACACAAAAAGCATCATATTATAACTGCTATTCTGCACCTCATTCTTTATACTTAATATCGCGGCAATCTTTATCAACGTATTTATTTGAATGACAACCACACACTTTTTAAAAAGTGCATTGCTGTTTATCATATCTTTGTCTCATTGAAACACATCGAGAACAGATCTCATTTTGCAGATATCAAAACCGACCCAGAGTGGGATTAAATGACCTGTCCAAGGTCTCCTGGGAGCTGGAAGCTGAGGACTATTATAATAGATACTGGATTCGTTCTACTCCCTGTGCCACAGCGCCTCCCAGTGGCATTTAGGTGACATTTTCCGCCAACAGCACCATGGCTTCCATCCTTAGAGCCCATCAGTTCTCAGGAAATTTTTTGTTTGAATTATTAAGACCATCCCACACCCTAGGACAAAGTATCTCTTTTTTAATCTAACTTCTCTATTTGTGAAATGACTTCTATAACCATTGCATTGAGATTCAAAATTCTTAACAGAATGTTAAGTTGTATATCCTATAATACCTATAACATTCTAAGCCTGTGGAAAGAGAAAGTATAGATGCCCAGAGAAGCTTCTTTTCATCAATTTTTTAAAATTTAGTCCAATGTACATAGCATTTTCAGTTGTTTGGGGTTCTTGATCTTTGGGGAGGACAGGGTCCCTTTTGAGAATCTGGCAAAAGCCACAATCCTCCCCTGAGACAAAAGCGGAAACACACAAAATTTTGCTTTTCAATCCCAGGGCATCCACACAATTTCTAAAGGCCATCCACAGGTCCCAGGTTAAAAACCACTGCCATAATAGACATATGAAAAAATGCTCAACATCACTAATCATCAGAGAAATGCAAATCGAAACCACAATGAGATATCACCTCACCCCAGTTAGAATGGCTGTCATCAACAAGACAAATAGTAACAAGTGTTGGAGAGGCTGTGGAGAAAAAGGAACCCTCATACACTGTTGTTGGGAATGCAGATTGGTACAGCCGCTATGGAAGGCAGTGTGGAGGTTCCTCAAAAAATTAATAGAATAACCACATAACCCAGCAATCCCTCTCCTGGGTATCTATCCAAAAAATCTGAAAACATTTATCCATAAAGACAAGTGTGCTCCAGTGTTCATTGCAGCTTTATTTATGGTGGCCAAGACATGGAAACAACCAAAGTGTCCTTCAATAGATGAATGGATAAAGAAGTTGTGAGATATATATACACACACACACACACACACACACACACACACACACACACAATGGAATACTATTCAGCAGTAAGAAAAGATGAAATAGGACCATTTGTGACAACATGGATGGATCTTGAGATTATAATGCTAAGCGAAATAAGTCAGACAGAAAAAGTAGAGAACCATACGATTTCACTGATATGTGGTATAAAAACTGAAAACAACAAAAGAACAAGACAAACAACTGAAAGAACAAAAAATCATAGACGTAGACAATAGTTTAGGGGTTACCAGAAGGTACAGGGAGAAGGGGGAACAGGGCGCTAGAAGAGGGTAAACAGGGTCTAATAAATGGTGATGGAGAGAGAACTGACTCTGGGTGGTGAACACACAATGTGAGATACAGATGATGTATTACAGAATTGTACACTTGAAATCTATGTAACTTTACTAACAATTGTTGCCCCAATAAACTTTAATTTAAAGAAAAAAAAAGATCCAAACAAGAAAAAAGAAAAAAACCATTTCCATCACGATTTCATCTCCTGATTTTGCTACACCCAGGTGTATCTACAACATTTTAATCAGTGGTATTATGTGCTTTTAATTCACTCTAATTTTTAACATATATGCCAAATCTTCTCAGCCTGACTGGTTATTTAGCGTTATCTCAGTATAAGTGCAACTATCACAGGCAATTTCAAAACCCTGAAATATTTTGTTTTCAATGTTTTTAAAAGAACAGTAATTAAATTTAAATTTCCATTGAAAAAAGTCATTCAAAAAAAAGATATTGAAATTAAAATTTGACCTCGATTATACAGTGATAACTTGATGCTCAGTCTTTACTTACACTGAAAACAACACCAAACAAAACAAAATCCAGGGTATGGATGTGGAGGAGAGGGGTCAAGAGGATAGAGGCTTCCTCACAATATCAATTAATCATGAACTTCAGAAATATAATGAACCTCAGGGGCAGAGAAAGTTTATCCCTTGGCTTTTGGATAGGCAAAAAATGCTCCCTAAAGAAAATCCTTTCTTTTGCCACCTTCCAATCCTCTAATCAGGGTTTCCTTTTCTGAGCTGTCTTAGGACATTCCCTTTCCCAGGCTGGGGTCCTCATTGACGTGCAGTCTGCATTGAACACCATCATTAAAGAAAGGACTGAGGCAATCTTTTCTTCACATAGTTAAAACCTTTCACTTCACTTTTCCACCAGGTGACTGTCCAACTTTCCCGTCCAAAGCCCATTCTGAACAAGAATTTAGTCAGCTGCCTAAAACATTAAAAGCTGATTTTCAAATAGTTCAAAAAAGTGACCCTGTTTTGACACTATTTAATGATAAGGTGAGAAAAGAAGAAAAAGGATAGTATCAGTAACATCACCTTCTCACCTCCAAGCGTTGCTCTAAGGCTCTGTTCCCAACACCAACCCTACCCTCATCTCCCAAAGAATAGACTCTTTCTTCAGCGTGAATGCAGCCCCTCTCTCCTGACTCACCGAGTGTTCAAGCAAGAGCCAGAGAACAGAGGGCCCCCTGTGGCCTGGAAGATGGTGACTCTGCTCCACAGGAGATGATTACCCAGTAGAAGCAATTCCTCAGAGCCACAAAAGTCCTTCCCTTCCCGTGTTAGTAGCAAGTGGTAAAACAAATGGTTTTACCCTTTGGGGTTTGGGGGGATTTTTGCCTTGGATTTGTTTCTCTGACTGGAAATATTTGTCTTTTGTTACCATTCTTGTTATTATTATTAAACAGCAACCCTGGAGCCTAAGGACTTATACGTGTGTACCTGATTCACTCTGAAATTACATTTAGCTTTTAAAGGGATGTTATTTAGCTTGCTAAAGGGCCTGTGATTATGCAATCTCCCCTTTTCGTCAATGTCCAGGCTTAGAACAATCTCCAAAACTAGATTCTCCCCTCATAATGGCCACCTTCCCAGTAAGATGTTTTAATGAATAGAGCACAGAGGTCATGTCTCCCTCTCTATCTGCTAGTAAAGAGCAGGTTTAACCAGCGTGTCTGCCCCATCTGATTGCACTGCTCTAGGATTATAGAGAAAGCCACCCAGGGAAATATATGCAAGAAAAATTACTGTCGTTCTCTGTTGGACTAGCTCACTGGGAAATTTCTGATTACCTAGCAGTATGCTTTTGCCCTTGGCTAACAAATGTCCTTACTTTTTAACATATATGCCTGGCCTCAGCACTTTTCAGTCCTAAATTCTGCTGTCCTTTAATCTCTTGACAGCTAGTATGTGTCCCAGGGCTCTTGAGGGTTGTGGATTGGCAATGGACCAGGAAGTATAAACTGTGGTACCACCGTCCATTTCTCAAACAGGGAAGAGGGTCTTTGGGTGGCTACCAGCGAGAGGTCAGGTTGGGTTTCCAAGAAGGCTGACCCAAATTCCAGAAACCAGTATTTCAGCAAAGGTACCACATTCTTCACAGGCTGCCAGGAGCCAGGCTGATTGTCCCCGACTCATAAAACGAATCTATAATTTATGGCCTATGAGGAGGGAATAGAATCTTGGTTTTGACTGAGTCTTTACTATATGTGAGGCACTATGTTAGTTAATGTTCCCACATTTTCTCAATGTGGGTAAATTTCTCAATTTCTACAAGCCTGGGAGGTAGGTATTATTAACCTTGTTTTTTCAGATGAGAAAACAGATCCAGAGAAGTTAAACAAGTTCTCCTGAGATACCAGCCATCAAGTGGTGGAGACAAAATTATACTTCTTGTTTGACTTTCTGATTTAGAATGCTCCGATGGTGGGAGTCTTAAAGCTACTGGTGAGATACAGCATTAGCATATCAGCAAATAGGAGGAAAGGAGGATATTCTTTCCAAGAAAGTTCCAAGAAATATTACTTAAGAATGTAACCCCAAAGAAAATCCATACGGCTTTTTTCTGTAACAAAATATATAGAAGAAGGAATGGGCATCTTCTCCTATCCTCTCAGCCTATCCTAACCCTACCCTTCAACAATGTTCAGTTCAGTTCTGCCTCCTCCATAATGGCTTCTCTGAGTACCTTTCATCTGGAACTCAGCCCTGGCTAACAGTACCGTATATTGCCTTACGTTGTTAGTTTCCCCTCTTCTAACTTCCATTCCCAATTCCTAACTACCTGATGGAAACTCTAATAAGCAGAGAAATGCTAGGAAGGAAAAAATAAAGGAAGCAACCTAAGTATCTATCAATGGATGAATGGATAAAGAAAATGTGGTATAGAAATACAATGAAATACAATTCAGCCATAAAAAGGAAGGAAATCTTGTCATTTGCAACAACACAGATGGACCTTGTGGGCATTATGTAAAGTAAAATAAGTCAGACAGAAAAAGACAAATACTGTATGATCTCACTTACATGTGGAATCTAAAGAAAATGAACTCATAGTTGGAGACAGAGAGCAGATTGGTGGTTGCCAGAGGTAGGGAACAGGTGGGAGGTGAGTGAAATGGGTGAAGGTGGTCAGAACTTCCAGTTATAAAATAAAAAAGTCATGGAGATACAATGTACTGCATGTTGACTATAGTTTATAACACTGTATAGTATATTTGAAAGTTGCTAAGAGAATCAATCTTAAAAGTTCTGACTACAAGAAAAAAATTGTAACTCTGTGTGGTGATGGATGTTAACTAGACTTACTGTGGTAATAATTTCATAATGTATACAAATATGAAATCATTATGTTGCATACCTGACACTAACATAATATTATGTATCAATTATATCTCAATTTTTTCAAAAATTAAAAAAAGAAAAAGTGGGCTGACCCAGTGGCTCAGGCGGTTAGAGCTCCATGCTCCTAACTCCGAAGGCTGCCAGTTCGATTCCCACACGGGCCAGTGGGCTCTCAACCACAAGGTTGCCGGTTCAACTCCTCGAGTCCCGCAAGGGATGGTGGGCTCCGCCCCCTGCAAGTAAGATTGAACACGGCACCTTGAGCTGAGCTGCCGCTAAGCTCCGGGACAGCTCAGTTGGTTGGAGTGCGTCCTCTCAACCACAAGGTTGCCGGTTCGACTCCTGCAAGGGATGGTGGGCTGCGCCCCCTGCAACTAGAAACAGCAACTGGACCTGGAGCTGAGCTGCGTCCTCCATAACTAAGACTGAAAGGACAACAACTTGAAGCTGAATGGCACCCTCCACAACTAAGATTGAAGTGACAACAACTTGACTTGGAAAAAAGGCCTCAAGTACACACTGTTCCCCAATAAAGTCCTGTTCCCCTTCCCCAATAAAATCTATTTGAAAGGAAGGAAGGAAGGAAGGAAGGAAGGAGGGAGGGAGGGAGGGAGGGAGGGAGGGAGGGAGGGAAGGAAGGAAGGAAGGAAGGAAGGAAGGAAGAAAGAAAGAAAGAAAGAAAGAAAGAAAGAAAGAAAGAAAGAAAGAAAAGAAAAAGATCCTGAACATTCCACAGATTGGATCACCAGCCCAATATTCAGAATTGACTCTATTATAGCTGGAGTATCATAGATAGCATCATATCATCATGGCCTTGTTTGTCCCACCTATAGAGAAGGAGGGGAAGCCAGGAACAGATTTTCCAAAGTCCAGTCCTGAAGGAGTGAATGTAGTGAGTTGTTTGGCAGTAAAGGAGTAAGAAACAAGGAAGCCTGTGGCCAGCTCCAAGGCAGAGAGAGCTCAGTCACAAAATTAAGAGTTAAGTCAATTATGAGTGTCTTCCAAAAATAGTTCCCAAGGATTTCATGCTACCTAAAATTATTGTATTGGCACCAGAATTTGTGTTTTTCCTTTCTTGCTTCATAACCCAGATAATCATTATCTTACTAGCATAAAACCATCTTTCATATCTTCCTGAAACATCCACCATGAAAGCTGCTGGTAGTGTAGCTTAGGTAAAATACATATTACCTAGGAATGTCCCTCTAGACCACCATTGGTACATTAGCATTTTTTATCCATTTTGCTACATGATTCTTTGGATGCCAAACAGTTGAGATCCCAGATGAGTCCCAGGATAATGAGACAGCGTGGCTTTGTGGAATGGGCACTGTGGTCGTGGGTACAGGATCTACCTCTATGGAGGCAAGCTCTGTTACTTCATTTATTGAAATGCCCATTTTTCCCTAAAGAAAACAAAGATAAACATCCTTGCCCTGTCCTGGGTTGAGTATTAAAGAAGATAATATGTATGGATGTTTGATGTACTCGTAAGTGATAACTATTTCTATGGCAGTGATGGAGTTCAGGACATGCTACCCCAAAATATGCTACCTTGGCACATTGAATATTTTAAGCTGAAGGAACTTGAGAAATGCCATGTGCAGAGAGGACTTTCTGACATTCCCCTGAAGCAGGTCATAAAATCCTCATATGAGGTGCCCTTTCTATACCTAGTGAAAGGAGCTTCTTTATCTCAGAAGACAAAGGGACACTGAGAGGAATTAGAATAAACAGACCCTGCTGCATCCCCCCAGTTAACTATACTTAGGTCATACTCTGTCCAATCATATCTTTCCATGACTTCCCATTCTTCATCAAACCTAACATAAAAACACTCATGTTTAACTGTTCCTTTGGGTCTTAATTTTCTCACAAAGGCTCGTGTCACATAAAACTTATATTAAATAAACTTATATGTTTTTCTCCTGTTAAACTTCGTCAGTTTAATTTTCAGACCCAGCCATGAACCCTAGAGAATTGAGGGAAACGTTTTCCTCCCCCATAGCAAGAAGTATATTACCAGAGGGTAAGGGGGGTGGGGGATGGGAGATGAGGGTAAGGGGGATCAAATATATGGTGATGGAAGGAGAACTGACTCTGGGTGGTGAACACACAATGGGATTTATAGATGATGTAATGCAGAATTGTACACCTGAAATTTATGTAATTTTACTAACAACTGTCACCCCAATAAATTTTTTAAAAAATTAATTATTTTTTTAAAAAAATAAGTATATTAAAAAATCAAAGTAGAGAGGAGACCCAAGATGGTAGAGTAGATAAATGCTGTGCTTGCCTCATTCCATGAACACATCAAAATTACAACTAAATTAGAGAACAATCAACCCAGAAAACCATCTGAAGTCTAGCTAAACAGAAGTTTTACAACTAAGGAGATAAAGAATAAGCCACATCGAGACTGGTAGGGAGGCGAAGATGAGAAATGGGCTGGTCCCACACCCACGTGTGGTGGTTGAAAATAGGGATATCTCAACCACATAGGTTCCCCATGAAGGAGTGAGGGACCCCAGCCCCGCACACCAGGCTCCACAGCCCAGAGTACTGGGGCTGGGAAGAGGAGCCCCCACAACTTCTGGCTGTGAAAAACAGTGGGAATTTCGACTGTCTGGGTGGGACGGAAGGCTGTGGGAAACCCAGACATTCTCTTAAAGGGCCCATGCAGGCACTCACCCTGGGCTCCGGTGGAGGGACGTTGACTGCGGGGGAGTCAGAGACATATGGGGAGAGACTGAATTGTGTAACTTAGGAGTGAGGACTGGAGGGACAGTCCCCATTTTCCCTGTGTGGGTTCCTCCTCCCGGCAGGCGGGCGCCACATTCTGCATGTTGAGCCTGCCCCACAGGCCAAATCTGAATTTGATTCGTCTGGTGAGCTCCACCCTGCTGACTCACTGAGACCCTGCCTCACCCAACTTGCCTGCAGCAGGAGGCTTTATCAGCAGCTGAGCCTTATGGTTCAAGGGAGCTCCATTAAGACTGTCAGCTGATTACTCAACAGAAACTTTGCAGGTCAGAAGGGATTGGCACAAAATATTCAAAGTGATGAAAAACAAGGACCTACAACCAAGGGTACTCTACCCAGCAAGGCTATCATTTAAAATCGAAGGACAGATAAAAGAGCTTCCCAGACAAGAAAAAGCTAAAGGAATTCATCACCACCAAACCAGTATTACAGTGAATGTTAGAGGTACATCTTTAAGATGAAAAAAAAAGATCAAAAATATAAATAATAAAATGGCAATAACTACACATCTATCAACAATTACTTTCAATGTAAGTGAATTAAGTACTCTAATCAAAAACATAGGGTGGCTGACTGGATAAGAAAACAAAACCCTTATATATGCAGCCTACGAGAAACTCACTTCAGATTGAAAGGCACACACAGACTGAAAGAAAAGGGATAGAAAAAGTTATTTCATGAAAATGAAAACAAAACAAAACAGAAAAACTGGAGTGGCATTACTTATACCAAACAAAATAGACTTTAAAACAAAGGTTATAACAAGAGACAAAGAAAGACCCAGTAATCCCACTTCCAGGTATTTATCCGAAGAAACCCAAAATGATACTTGAAGGGAACATGTGCTTCCATATGTTCATTGCAGCATTGTTTACAATAGCCAAAATGAGGCAGCCCGAGTGTCTGTCGATAGAAGAATAAAGAGGAAGTGGTACATATATTAAGTGAAATATTGCTCAGCCAAGGAAGGGAATGGATTCTTCCATCTGCGGTGACATGAATGGACCTGGAGGGTATTGTGCTGAGTGGAGTATGTCAGACAGAGAAAGACAGATGTGATGTGATTTTGCTTATATGTGGAATCTAAAGAACAAAATAAACAAAACAGAAACAAACTCATAGATATGGAGAACATTTTGATGGCTGCCTGATGGGAGGAGGGTTGAGGGAGCGGGTGAAAAAGAGGACGGGATTAAGAAGTACAAATTGGTAGTTACAAAATAATTGTGGGGATGTAAAGCGTAGGGAATAGAGTCAATAACATGGTAATAACTATGCATAGACTTGTCAGGGGGTCACTTCTTAAAATATATAAATGTCTAACCATATGCTGTACAGCTGAAATTAATATAAAATACTATTGAATGTCAACTGTAACTGAAAAATTAAAAAGGGGGGGAGGGTGAACAGCAATAAGTGACCCAAATTTCCAGATATAAAATAAATACGTCATGGGGATGTAAAGTACAGCATAAGGAATATAGTCAATAATATTGTGATAGCGTGGTATGGTGTTATTTAGTTGCTGGACTTACCATGGTTATCACTTCTTTAGGTATATAAATGTTAAGTAACTATGGTGTACACCTGAAACTAACGTAATATTGTATGCTAACTATATTTTTAATAAAAATCTTTTAAAAAAATAAAATGAGCATGCAAAAAAAAACCAAAAAAAAACCAAAGCACCAGAAACGTGGTGCTTTGTCATCATAACAGAGCTCAGATGTACTTTATCCGTGTTCTTATTGTAGAAATGTCCAGTAAAGATTGTTCGATCAATTTATTCTATACAAAATTGAACTGCCTGAATATCTATTGGAAGAAATGCTACTGAGTCCTCAAAGATTTGTTGTTTATGTTTTTGGTTTAAAGTTAGAAGTAAACTGTTTTAGTATACATATATCTGATGGTGATGGGTTTTAATAAAACTGAATTGAAAAGCTAGGTAGATCAAAAGAAAGCAAGGTCTGTGTTTTTTTCTCAGCTTTTAAAATGCTATTTTGTCCCCATCTGCATCTTGGAGAACAGGTGAACATAAAGCAGAAGGCATGGCCACCACGAGATCACACAGTCAGCAGTTTGCTTTGCTCTGCTCAGTCCTGTGAACTACTAATAGATCTAACACTAATAGAGCTAATGAAATACTAATAGGTCTAATAGATATAGGCCTAGTCCACACTTTCATAAAGGTCAGTTCTCTTTTGTTTCCCAATATTAGTACATTTACCCTCTGCCAGACCTAAGAAGAATGATATAAACTCATTGGCTTTGCCTCTGAAACCTATTTTACACTACCAGTTTCCAGGACAAAAATCCAAAAAAACTACTCCATTTTTATAGTCCATGATACTTTTTACAAAGACCTTTCTAGCTTACATCAGGAAAGATCTATGCTATTCGAAACTTTAAAAATCAGTTGACTTTGTTGAGGGAAAGAAAAGACTTCTTGCTTATTCTGCGAAGACACACCAAAATATGACATTAAGATTACCTGTCAGTTTGGTTCAACTGATGCATTTCTAGCAATAGCAAGCTACACAGCTTCTTTGGTGTGATATGTCTTTCAATAGATCTCTTGGCTGTTTCCTATAGATGATATACCACAATCCTCAGGAATTCACTGACTAAAGAATTTGAGATTTTTTTATTCACACATATTCCATTATATAGATTGTGGATGGACATTTTTTCCTCCTAAGCCTCAGTTTTCAGTACAATCCTTTAAATGCAGGAAACTGTAGAAAGCAGAAAATGCCCATACGGTAATGTTTCACCTAAGTAATCATATTTCCATTACTAAACCATAAGGCAATTTAGCTCAAAAACAGACAAATGGAAAGTTTGAAACTGTGTATATTCTCAGGGTTTTCATTATTGAAAAATAAAAGGCCATCAATCATTGGAAAACAAAAATAGAAAAGGGGTCGCTAAATAAGAAAACAAAAACTTTTCTATATGAAAGCATCTATCAATACTTAGGAAATACATGATGTTTAGACATTGACAAATCAAAAGCTCCAACTTCCCCCCAAATTCCTCAAAACTCAGTTACATCTATCACCAACAGTCCCCCTTAGATTGTCTTCCGGTATTAATCATTATACAAATACACTTTTAAAATACTTTGTAAAAGCAACAACAAAGACTAAGAAGCATCTGAAAGGTTAAATAAACATTAAAAATAACTTTTCAAAACTAGATGTAGCTTTTTTAAGAAGTAACTTTGCCAGATTTTGCTGCTGGAAGATTTCACAGAAAAACAACTATATAACATTTTCATATAATTTTATCCAGAAAGACATTTATGTTGTATGATATTTTTAATACCTATCTTTCTTTTTTCGCTTGTACTTACCAGCAATCTAAGTAAAATAAAATTACAAATATACAGAACATACAAAATGAGACTCTATTTGGTTCACATTTTAACATTACCTTTCTACACCATCTGCCTCTGGATTTTCAATGAAAAATCTTTTGGTTTGAAAATCTTCATCTTCACCAAAAGACAGTTTCTAGAGCTTGGGAAAGTTGTCACGCTAATACAATCACAAAATGAAATGGCACAGAGCAGCTTAGGAAGATATAGGAGAGTGGGTGTTTTATTACATTTCTGTACCAGATCATTGTTTCTAGGAGGTAATCTATAAATTTTTAATCCTTCTAGTGTTCTTGAGCAGTGTAAAAAGGACTGCTCCTGACCTAGTTCAACCTCTTTTATCACAGGAATGGCAATAATTTTATTGTGCAATTAGTGCAATTTTATTGTGAAATGGTTATTCTATTATCTTTTGGGTTAATGTCTTTTGAATGGTAAGGTGTAATTTATACTCTTCTCTTTAGATAATGAATAGTAAGATCTCCTTCAAGGTTCAGAGCAGGTACTATTCCTTAAATTCAAGGCTGCAGGCAACATACAGATGAGTGAATGGGTTTTCATAGTGTGATGGTTAATCTCCATTCAGTTATAATACATCAGTAATTCAGAGTGATTTTAATGTATCCTGTTCTACATCAATTTCTGTTATAAGTACAATAGAGTGGGAGGGGGAAAAGAATAGAATTTCCTCATAAATGAGCTTTCAGGATAAATGAATTCAAGTTTACCAAAATAACATAAACTATTATGTGGACCACCTTTATTATTCCACAAATTATATAATGAGTGGTTTACACAAGAAAAACTCCCCATGAATTTTGTCAGTTTTGCCTCAAGTAGACCACATGTTGAAGACCCAAATTAAGACAATATGTAAACCAAAAAACCAAAAAGCATTAAACTTATGTATGTAACACTGGTTTTACCTCACAGTGGAAAAGTGCAATGACAATAAATAATTCATTCTTAAGGATATTTCTGTGCAAATTCAATTCATTGGAGTTCAACAACTTATTAATATGCCCTAGCCACTGAACAATCAAATTTCAGGTTCAGGAAAGCTAAAAGTCATTAAATGAATTAAATGCATTATGATGTAAAAATGATTATGATGTTCATTTGCCCAGATAAACAAATGTTAGTAAATGAATAATAATAATATAAGAACTGAACCTGGGAAGCTCCAGAAAAGAATTCAGGAACAGAGTCTATAGGTTCTGTTATCAGTACTTCTTATGTTTTCATATTAATCTGTAGAGTCAACCAAGAAGGTTTCAGGTTTCAGAATTGACACAGGCCTTTACTCAAATTCTCCTTATTGTGTTGGCTTAAGAAATAACTTGTATTTTAATAAGCCGGGGGTAAAAAACAGGCAGAATTTTTTAAAAAGTCTGAGCGTGTACGTGGAAATGCTTATGGAACAGTGCATTTTAAATGACAGCCTCCCATTTTGGCTCAGCAGGTTACCTCATGATGCAATCACAAAATCAATTGCCGACTGGCATAGGCAAAAATATGTTTGGTCTTTAGCCACTTTGTGACTCTGCAAATTTGTTTGCCTAGAACTGATTGTAAATGCAGAGCTCTGGCTGAAGTTCTTTTAAAATCTTGACTTATTGTCAAAGCACTAAGCAGTGTTCTGGTACATCACATGCCTAATTTTAATTCTACTTCAGGAGACTCGGCTTTCACTGCTGACTTTCTAAACAACCTGGAGCAGTGTAATTAGTTGGTATAGGCTGGACTGAGGTAACAGAAAGACTCCAAAATACACACTCCTTCAAACCCGACACAGTCCACCTCTCATTCACGTCAGTCTGCTGAGAACGGTGCCCTCGTCAGCAGGCAGCCCTCCTGTGTGGTGATTCACGGTCCCAGCGCTTTCCATCCTGTGGCTCTGTCACTGCTCCTGGCCTCTCAGCCGCCTGCACCCAGCCAGAAGAAGGGGGAAAGAAAGTGTAGAGGGGCAAGGGGCTCCTATCAACCTTGGCCTGGAGAAGGCACATAGCGTTTCTGCTAACACTCCACTGGCCAGAATTGTGTTATAGAGCCATACCCAAAACCGAGGGTCTTGACTGAACGCATGACGTGGATTTAACATGTAGCCCCAGCACTCAATTTAGTTTCTTCACAGCGTGCTCCATAAGCCTCATTTATTAACTCCCGAGGCAGCAAGAAACAATGGCCATGCCCTGACTATTGGTCACAGGTATGGGTTTAAGCTAAAGATAAACATCATGCCCTAAGTTGTGTTTCAGCCCTGAGCCCTAAAGCAGAATGAGCCCCTGAAACCAAGCTGAGGGGCTCCAGAAGCTGATCGCAAGGCCTGAAATTAGGATTTACTGCCCGTACCTCACTCTTGACCAATCAGTTTCACAACCCCAAACCTCTTACTCATGATGACTTATGATTTTTGCTCTATAATGCCTTTTGTCTGTAAGCCATCGGAGAGTCAGGTATTTTGGAGCATGAGCTCACATGTTCTCCAGATTGGCGCCAATCTTAATGAACTAGTTCTTTTCTCCACTGTAAACTCCTGCTGATGAATTGCTTTCAGTTTGTGCACGTGGGCAGATGAACTCTTGTTCAGTTTGGTAACATAACCCAAAGGAGCTTGGGAAGTAAAGCCTAGCTGTGTGCTTAAGGCGATGGAAACATATAAAAGGACTGCTGGTGAACAGCAAACAATTTCTGCTATTGGCAAGGCAACTAACCTTGTACCTCTGGGCTCCTTCATTTACAAATGGGTAACTATTATCTACATCCATACACCAATCTTGAGTTTGTGACTATGTATACCAATGAAGCATTTGAGTTCCATAGGTAAGCAGTGTGTCAGTTGAATATACTATTGTTTATGCCATTGCTATGCTATTGTTAATTTGAAAAATTACATTGGGTTAAATAACAGTAAAAAACATAGAACTTTCCACCAAAGAGCATTATCGAGAATTCTATGTTAAATGCAATCTTTCCTGACAATAAAGGGATAAACTAAATGGTGTCCTAATCCCACATTCTTTTATTCTAGTTACATTACTCCATAAGGAACAGCTATTTCTTTCTTCCTGGTTGAAAGCATTAGTACTTCTGCACCAGAACTGACAGACTAAACTAGTTCACAATCATAAATGTAATTCTAGAAAACATCTAGCACCTTTTAAAATACTTTCATAAAGTAACATTTAAATACAGAGGTATGAGACCTTTCTAGAGAAACTGAAGAAAAGAACTACCATCCTAAGCATCTGCTAAGGACCAGGTAATGAATTTTATGGTAAGTCCACAACCTTTTGGATGTCAATCATGTAAAATAAGTATCAGTAGTGAGACAGCAGCACAAGGATAGCCAGTTTCACTCACGTGCGGTCAGTGTAATTTAAGAGTGTGCCAGGCAGAATGGCAGCAAGATACATGATCTACCTGGAAGCCAAGGCTAGAAGATGCTAATCCCAACTCAGCAAATGAATCATTATATGACCTTGGGAAAATTAGCTAGTTTGGTTTCTCTGCCTAAAATGACAAACAGTAATAAGCAGATACTTTTTGAACAGATCTTTAAAATCAGAGAGGGAGAGGGAAAAGAGGAAGAGAAGAGAGATGGAGATGGAGAAAAACTAAACATGGGGAAATTTACAAGACTGAAAATGTGCTGAATGATTGTTCTGGACTATATTAAAACTGTATTTGCTTCAGGAGGCATAGAGCCTAAGAATCAAAATATATTAATACAAGCAAATCAGGCATTATTACTTGTTTAGCACTTATAACAAACAAATGCTTTGTTAGATGTGAAGTTGAAACAACCATCCCTTCTCTCAGGTTTATGCAACAAAGAAAAAACATCCTAACATTCCAATTAATCCAACAAATACGTATTAGATCTTGCCTCTGGCCAGGCACTGAGAATGTGATGGTAAACAAGACAGACGTGGTTCCTGCTTCATTGAACTGACAAGACAGACAAAACGTAAGTAAACTAAAAAATTACAACTTGTCGATGAGTGTTATGAAGAATGTGGACGAAAAAGGGGTGCGGTAATAAATCTAACCGAAAGTAACGTGAGTGATCTGATCATAAATTCCTAACTGGGTAGGTCAGGGTACGAAGTCACGCCCCAGGCCTGCAACTTCTTTAGTAAAAAGTTTTTAAGCCAGCCCTGTCCCTTGTTCTTGTGCATCTAGGTTAACACACCTTTGAAATGCCAGAAGTAATCTTCTTTTCCTGACCCCTCAAGGAAGCACTTAATTTTGTTAGCTACTGTGTTTCCCCAAAAATAAGACCTAGCCAGACCATCAGCTCTAACACATCTTTTGGAGCAAAAATTAATATACGACCTGGTATTATATTATATTATATTATATTATATTATATTATATTATGTTATATTATAAGTAAGACCGGGTCTTATATTAATTTTTGCTCCAAAAGACACATTAGAGCTGATGGTACGGCTAGATCTTATTTTCGAGGAAACATGGTATTCTGTAACTTGCTTTCTCCCACCTTCTTGTAAGCTTCCTTCCATCCCCTCCTTAATTCTAAATGTATAAAAGAAGCTGCAAAACTGTCATTCTCCAGAGATTTAAGATGTTGCTTCCCAGCATGTCGTCAGTTTGGCTTGAGTAAATTCTTATAAAAATTCTCTACAGGTTTGGACATTCTTATGTTGATGAGAAAGTGAGGAAAGGGACGACAGGATATCACAGAGATACCAGAGAGAGGAATGTTCCAGAAAGGGGAATAACAAGTACAAAGACCCTGAGGCATGACTCATTTGGGGTATATATGGGAATAGCAAGGAGGTTGGAGGCTAGGAAGACTAGGGTGGAATAACTGAAAGGGCAATTCATGGAAAGTGGAGATGGAAAGGCAGCAGGAGGCCGGACAGAGGAATGTCTCCCAGGCCATGACAAGGACTTTGGATTTTACACTGGAGAAATGGGAAGTCTGTGACTAACTGACAAAGTTACACAGCTGGCAGATTTGGAACTAAAACACTGACCTTCTGACAAGGATTCTAGCCAGTTCTACCTTAGACCCCATGATTTTAAATGGAAAGTTTTTTCTTTTTTTACAAAGCCACCCAGTCAGAGAGACGTGGGGTTTGGATGATTGGAGTTTACCTTTTCATATTTTAAATTATTTGTATTTTAAAAAAAAATAATTGACATGAAACACAACTCAAAAGTGACCAAAGGTTTTCCAGTGCAGAGTTAAGACTCCTTCCCACCTCTGATCCCAGGCACCCACCTCTTTTTAGTCTCTTCTATGGCCTTAAAGGTGTTGGATTTTAAGATGACATTCATTCACTAACACTTATTGAGTCTACTCTGCCAGGGGCTGTGCCAGGTACTGGGGACCTAATAGACTAAGGTGAATCTCTGCTCTCTCAGAGCCTATTACCTGCAAGACACAAGAAATGACTTAATGGGGTGGCCAGGTGGCTCAGTTGGTTAGAGCGCAGTGCTCATAACACGAAGGTCACAGGTTCGATTCCCACATGGGCCAGTGAGCTGTGCCCTCCACAACTAAATTGAAAACAACTTGATTTGGAGTTGATGGTCCTGGAAAAACATACTGTTCCCCAATAAATAAATAAATAAATAAATAAATAAATAAATAAATAAATAAATAGAAATGACTTAACGTTTGATTGACAAATATTTTAAGGCAAAATCAGACCGCACAGTAAGAAAGGATGATTTTCAATTCCAAAATTATCACATTCTCTTTAATAAATTTTATGAGCTATATAGGGCATTAAAGACATTAACATGTTTTGGGGCACAGAAACGTGCATTTTGAAGGGATTTTCTATTCTGAATATGAAAACTCCCTAAAATATCTTGGTGTTCTTCACTAGTCTAGCCCTGCTCGATCAAAAATAATAAATAAAGGATGTCTTACATTATCTTAGGAAATCTATGTAAAAAAAAATAACTAATGAATAAGTCAGGGATGTAATGTACAGTATGGTGACTATAGTTAATAATACTGTATTGCATATTTGAATGTAGCTAGGAGAGTGGATCTTAAAAGTTCTCAACATAAGGAAAAAAACTGTAACTATTATAGTGACCGATGTTATCCGGACTATTGCAGTGATCGTTTTGCAATATATACAAATATCAAATCATTATATTGTACACCTGAAACTAATATGTTATACGTCAATTATACCTCAATAAAAAAATAATAATTTTTAGAAAGAAAAAATCAAATTCAGTTTCAGGTGCGCCTTTGAATTTTGTACCTATTCAAAAAGTACTTACATTGTATGTGGTTTTTTTTTTTAATTAGGGTACAGATTGTTCAAATGTTTGTCTGAAAGTAGGTGTACAGCTGTGTCTTCAGGAGGAAGAAAGGCAGCCAGGCTGTAGAGAAAAGGACCGTGGGGTAAAAGGGAGGAGTCCCAGTATTCTTATACCAGATCCCGACTCCTGTGGATCTTTAAGCCAGTGAGTTCTCCACCAGGCTTCAATTAAATCATCTGTCCAACGAGGAGGACCACACTTTCTCTACCTCACCATTGGAGTGTGAAATGGAAGGAGCTACTAACTCCTGAAGCACTAATTCAAACATTACCTCCTCCATGAAGCCTTCCTAGACTTTCTTGAGGAGATGGAGTCGGTGGTTCCATCCTCTAGGTTCAAGAGAACCATCTCTAACACTGTCCCAATTTCCTTGCATTGTCCTACTGCTTGGGGTTTCTCCCAGAGCCAGGTAGTTGTCTTAAGCCGTCTTTGAGGCTCCCAAAGGCCTACCAGTTCATATGTAGTTAGGAGTTCATTAAATACTTGCTTAATGAATAATACCTGTTTCCTTGTTTGCATTTGTACATGCTTCTTATGTGATTCTGAAAAGAATGTAAGACATGAATCCTCTTTCCATTAACAAATCGTCCTGGGATGTAAAATCATAAACAATACTTATGTTATGGGGGTTTTTCATTTCAAAAAATTACATTCCATTGGAGTATTTTTTCGATTTAAAAAAATTTTTAAGGGGGGGGGGGACACAGAGCTCCCTCCAAGTCTCTACACCTTGTTCTTCTCTAGCTAGTACCTAGCTCTTTAAAATGCCTTAAAATGTCCAAGAAATGTTTACTAAAAGAATGAGCTATTTTTTAAAATCTTTAAATGATGCACGACAAACTCAAGCCTTCCCAGGCTCTTCCCAAGACAGGATGTAAAGATTTACCTGGGATTCAGACGTGGAAAATAAGGAACAAAAATGGATAGCAAGACACTCCTGTGTAGTTACATGAGGATTCGTTTGGCTTTTTCCAAAATTTTCTTTCAGAAAAATACCAAATTGCTAACGGTAGTGATCTAGTGAGCTCTTAGATCTGGGGTAAGTTTCGGGGTCTCTCCCCGAAGAGAGGTCTCTACCTCCCCGCTTCTCTGTGCTTTCTAAACGGCCCGGGGAGCCTTTCATTGCCACGGCGAGGTTTTCGTTCTACCGCCCCGGGCCCTTCCCGTGAGCCAGCCGAAGTAGGCCCGCGTCAGTCTCCAACCTCAACCGGCAGGAGCTCGGAGAAAACTCGCGGGCACCTTGTTCCGGACCTCGGGACAGTTTAGTCCGCGGAAAGGAAGCGCCTGGACACCCGCCTGCCAGCTCAGCCGCATTTAGGTGTACGCGGAGACAGATGGCTGGGGACCTAGGACCCAAGGACGCCGGAACCTGGTGCCCGGGGGATGAGCGCAGCGGAGCATAATAGCTAACGTAGCGCCCCGCTGCAAGGCCCAGCGGAGAGGCGGAAGTTGCAGGCGCTGACGCACTGGGGGAATTTTGCCTCGAAGGCACCTTCCTGTCCGCGACTCCGCCCCCTCGGAGGGGCTCGGCTCCGGAAATCAAGATGGAGTCGTTGAGTCGAGCTGGGCAGGAGATGAGCTTAGCGGCCCTGAAGCAGCACGACCCCTACATCACCAGCATCGCAGACCTTACTGGTCAGGTCGCTCTATACACCTTCTGCCCCAAGGCCAACCAGTGGGTGAGTGCCGCTAGGACACTGAGGTCGCCCGCCGGGCTGCCGCCTCTTAAAGGGGCCGCGCGGACCACCCTGGGCTGGGGGCGATGCTGGAGGCCAAGGCGGCATAGACGCCTCCAGGGGCTGGAGGAGAGCCTGGCCGGCGCCTGAAGGATGTTGGGGGCCCGGGATTGGGAGAGAGGTGCAAGAGAAGTAGGGCCCAAAACATCCGGGGGAAAAGCCGATAGAGGGGAGGATTGGAGGAGGGTCAGTCTCCCCTTAGGGTCGGGTTCGGGGATGTGGGCGACCTGCCTTCTTCGCAGATGTGTTAGAGGATATGAGACCGGTGGGGTCAGAAAGATGCCTGAAAGATGGAGGGTTTGAGGGGCATTAATTAAATTACATATACATAATCTATAAAGTAAACATTCCTCCCTCCCCCCCACAAACACGTAAATAAGAGCCCCTTTCGCACAGGTATTTGGATTTAAAGCTTGAAATCCAATTAGTTTCAATTCTTGGAAAAGAGGAAGTGGGGATAGTCCGTCTTTTATCGAACTACACTGTATTTCCAGAGTTTTGGAAAAGAATTCAAGGCACTTAGAAAAAGGGCTCTCACATTAGTTGGATTCCCTTGAAACCTTTGGAAAAGAGACCCTGTAAATGTGTCTCGTTCCACCTATGCTGCTGGTGATGTCACCTCCAAAATCTCACATCAGACTAAATACTTTTAAGCTTTTTTTTGCACGCGAGGGGATCCGAAAAGTTACAGTCTGTTCACTGAACTGATTTGTTGACCCATTTGAAGCTTCGTTTGTTGTTTAAAACTACAATTTTCTGTTTTCTAGAATTGACCCTTAATGAACTCATTCAGTTATAGGCTTTACATTTACACTTAGAAAATAATCGTAAATATTTGATGGATTGAATTCATAAATTATTGATGTTCACATTTCAGTAAGAAACAAAATTCTTATGCTAACAAAACTCTGAAAGATGATCATCGTAGTATGGTCCTTTACAATATAATACAGATATGTTATATTTATACAGTAACTTTGTGAAAATCATTTGGCATTTTTAATTCAGATGAAAACAGTTGTCAAAATATCTTGCTTTGTATTCTTCTTTCCTTGATCTGGAAGAGGTATGAGAAGCCACAAAGAACAAAATTACAGATTTCTTCTTTTTTTAAGTGTAGCCGTTTTAGACATTGCCTTAATTTGAATTGTTCTGAATAATTTTTCTTTTCTTGGTCTACACATAAATTTGTGAAATATGGATTGCAGACAAATGTTGAAGACTTGGGCAAGGATTGATTTACTAACCAGCTTTTCTAATTTTTCACAGACTTTGAATTTTTTGGAATGTTAATTGTGGAGTTCTTTAAAAATAGAAATACAAGCCATAATAACCTGAATTGAGAAATAAGCTGCCATTGTTTGTTCATTTGGATTATGGCACATAGAGCATAACTAAAATCTTTTCTCTCTTTGTTATTTTACAGTGAGTTGTGACTGCATAGTGTTTTGTTTGGGCATGTTTTCTTTCACTGTGAGACAGTTGATTACCAATTTCTTATACTAATAACAAAATTGAAAGTCAAGAAAAAGCCTCTGAATCCTTAGGAAGGAAAAGCTCCATGATGATACATAAACTAGGGCAATACTCCTAGAAGAAATCAAGATAATAATTTTTAAAAAAAATTTTATCCCAACAAATTCAATTTGATAAAGTTTTCTAACAATTTGTTGATTACATTAAAATATTTGGGCCCTATCTGGACTGAAATGCAGACTAATATGGTTATTTGTTTTTGTTTTTTAAGATATTGTCACTATATTTAAGACCTAAATACACTCTTGTCACAGCAAATTAAAGAAGGTTGTGAGTTGTACTTTCTTAATCAAAACATTTCACTTTAAGCTAAAAAAATTTTTTTAATTGTTTGTAAAACCTACAATAATTACATTAAGCCAGAGAATTGTTTCAGTATTCATGATGCTTCAACAAAGTTCTAAAAATAACAAACTAGTTGTGTTTGACAGTAATTCTTAACTAACCACATTTGATACTCAATGAAAGTATACCCAAATCCCCCAATGATGAAACAAAGTATCCTATAAGATAAAATTTCCTTTTTTTCCCCTACTAAATTTGAGAAACTTTACAAGTGAAGAAATTGCTGTACCAAGGATCTTGCTTTAAAATTTAAAAATCTGGGAGGCCCTATGGCTCAGTTGGTTAGAGCGTGAGCTCTGAACAACAGGGTTGCGGGTTTGATTCCCACATGGGCCAGTGAGCTGCACCCTCCACAACTAGATTGAAGAAAACGAGCTGCCGCTGAGCTTCCGGAGGGGCGGCTGGATGGCTCAGTTGGTTAGAGTGCGCACTCTCAACAACAAGGTTGCCGGTTCAATTAAAGATTGAAAACAGCAACCGGACTTGGAGCTGAGCTGCGCCCTCCACAACTAGATTGAAGGGCAACGACTTGGAGCTGATGGACCCTGGAGAAACACACTGTCCCCCAATATTCCCCAATAAAATTTATTTTTAAAAAAATTAAAAATCTGGCTAAAACGTTTTTGCTTTAAAAAGTGAAAGCTAATTCTAGGTTTTTCTCCTTTAAAATTTGTAAAAGAAAAATGCTGCAGATACAGGCATGTTGCTGGATCAAACATTGCATGTACGTTAATATGCATCAATAGCATGGAAAGGATACCAAAAAATCTGGTAACAGTAGTTGTGGAGAGAGAGACTTACTTGACCTGTTCAAAAGTGATTAATTTTAGAATAAATAAGTTGATCTTTTCTGTTTTGTTTTGTTTTTGAAAAAGCATTGAGCTGGTCTTTTTATTTTTTTCAATTACAGTTGACATTCAGTATTATATTAGTTTCAGGTTTACAGCATGATGGTTCGACATTTATATAATTTACAAAGTGATCCCCCTGATAAGTCTAGTACACACCTGGCACCATACATAGTTATTATAATATTATTGACTATATTTCCTATGCTGTACTTCATATCCCGTGTAAATAAGTTGTTCTTAAACATGAAGTATTCTCTTTTGGAAATATTTGGGGTTGGATCGTGAGGGGGAAAAACTAATTGACTCATTGTCTATTGTAGGAGAAGACTGATATAGAAGGGACCTTATTTGTATATCGAAGGTAAGCTTTCTATAAGAAACTTTTTTTATATATGCATATATATGTATTTTTTAATATAATGGTGACAATGTCATATGAAGTGGTTCAACCCTATTGTACATTTGTCTTTGGAACCTTCCAGCTTGACCCTTCAGGTATTCATTCATCCTAGCTGAGATCCTAACCAAGCGTCCTCTGTGAGCTTTCTTGTGATTCATGATAGACAGAACTAGAACTTGCTTAGGAACATAGCAGAGCCATCTTGAAATAGAAAACATTTTCTGTTAATGAATGAGTCTAAAACAGATGCCTTCCTCCTTTCAAACACCATATTTTAAAAAAAGAAAAGAAGATACATAGTTGAGAAAAATGTAATACATGGACTACTCTATAAAACAACATAGTCGAAAGGTCAGTCCCACTGTTCCTATGGTTACGAAATGAGAGGTTATCTTCTATGACTCTGGTTCTGTCCCCTTTCCCACCTTCCCCAAAAGTTCTGGATTGTGTACATTGTCTTTAATAATGTGTATTTTTAGTTTGAGATTCCTTTAGAAAGCCTGCATAATTGCACATTTTTTTATTTTCAATTTTTCTGAGAATTAATTATCTTAAAACATGATTGGTTTGCTAATTGCAAGTTGTGTGGCCCCTAGGAGCTGCAGGATATGGTAGTCACGAGTTCCTTATTTTCCTGGATCCCTTTTAGGTCTTGCTCTGACTGGGGCAGGTTCCTTTCCTTGGTTTCTGAAGCTTAGGGATTCGGCAGGCATTATTACTGACATCTGGTTCTTTTCCCTTTTTTATTTTATTTTTCTTTTATTTTTTGTGTTGTGAGTTACCTTTTAATAATTGCCTTTCTCCATTGATGTTAGTTAATAAGAATTTGACAAATATTCTCTAAATTTTGTGGGGGGGGAAATGCCTTTATCCTTCACCTGCTTCATTATTCTTCGTAGCATTATAAATCACTAGAGACTTTTCAACTGTTGTTAGAACTTTGGTATCTGTAATACTTGGAAAGTACTTTCCTGGCCTTATTGTTATAGTACAGATCCACTAATTATAGAAAATGTGAAATTTAGTGTAGCGAGTGACTTGACTTAATAAAATTTATGAAGGCTTATTAGGTATTGATTCTAATAAAAAGAGATCAAAGAAACTCTAATTAGGAAATGTGAGAACATTTTACATACTTTGGATAAAGGTATATCAGGATGTCAGAATATCACTTTGCAGAGACCTTAGCATAAAAGAAAAATGGATTTGGGGGTCAGAAAACCTAAAGCTAAATCCTAGTTGTGTTATTTGTGTAGACACAGGCTTGAATCATTCTGAGCTTATTTCCTAATCTGTAGAACTGGATTATAAAATCTCTCCCATATACACAGAGACGAACATGTTACAGGGGAGCATTTGAGATATTGCTTCCTGGCATATGTACTTATTTTGGCATAAACTCATTTTGGCAATAAACTCATTTGGCAATAAACTCATAAAAATTTAAAAAAATAGGAGTGTTACATACATATGAAGAATGTCTAAAGGATCGTGTACTAAACCATCCTGATACAGGAACCAAGGACAATTCTTATTGTAGGATTTGAGACATTTTCTCTCTAACTCAAGAGAACTATGGAAAGATATATTGGGTGCAGGAAAAATCATTATCGTAGTGTCAGACCTTCATTATAACCAATCCTGTATCATATTTAAAATAAATTACATTTTTATTGAGCAAATGTTTATTAAACATTTATGTGTCTATCTTGGGATACATCTGGGGAAAAAAATAAGGCAAAACCCGATTTGCATGGAGCTTAAATTCTAGTGGAGAAAGACAGTAAGTATAAAAACTAATAAGTAAACAGTATGGAAAAAGAAAGAGGAGGGTTAGCGGTATTGAACTCGGGAGCAGGTTGGGAGCATTAAAAAGAGGAGTTCTCAGGTCGACCTCATTGAGAAAGTGACATTTGAACAAAGGCTTGTGGGAAATGAGGTAACTGGATTCTGGGCAGAGCTATTTAGGTGGAAGCGTGTCTGTAGGGAGAGTGGCAAGATGCTCTCAGTGTGACTGGAGCAGGAGGAGCAAGGGAGAATGTGCAGGAGGTAGATGAAGGGCGTGCGGGGGCATCAGCTAAAGCCTGTGGCCTTAACAAGGACTTGGGCCTTTTTGCTAAGGGACTGAGTTCTTGGAAGCTTCTCAGAGGAGAAGGGTTATCGGACTTAAATTTTTAATATGTGTAATGCAATAATGTATTTTTTGAAGTGGAAATAAAGAAATAACATTTCTGCAAACAGTAACTACAGATTTTTGTCTTCTATTAACTCTAAGGTCAGCTTCTCCTTACCATGGTTTTACCATTGTGAATCGATTGAATATGCACAATCTAGTTGAACCAGTGAATAAAGATTTGGAATTTCAACTCCATGAACCATTTCTTCTGTATAGAAATGCAAGCTGTGAGTATATCTGTTCTATTACACTTCACATATTTACAATTAAAAACGACTTAGCTTCTATCTGCACATTATTTTTGGAGTTACAAAAAAATTTTGGTCTATACTCTTACAGTCATAAATGAGTCTCTCAGTAAGATCAAATCTTTTAAATTGGCTTCTAAAACTGAAACACTTTTGTATACAGTAACTTACATTGTTTTAGTTAACTATATTATTCCATATAATAGCATTACATTATATTCCTGTTGTTTGTTTTATGAAGATACATTTCAGCCTTTGTTTTCTTGTGACGGTTATTGGCTGCCCATGCCCCTGAGACAGAACTTAGTTTGATAAGAGACAGGATGCGGACAGACACTGATATTTCTGTCCACAAAGTAAGTACTATCTTTGCCCTCATAGTGGTATTTTTCCACCTGTTGAGTGTCTGTTAGGTAAAGCACTGGGCGAAGAGCTACTGTACTTTAGTGTTAATTGCACAATAACCTATGTAGGGTAAGTAGGCATTTAAGTCAACTGAGACCCAGAGTTGAGTGGCAGCTACTCCATTGGAGAGTGAGGATAACTTTTTTCCTGCTGCCTAGTGAAGGGTCCTTTCAGGCATTTTACAGACTCTAAGAATGTCTGGCTGCAGTCAGCAAAGCTAGAACGGCCCTTTCAAGATGTAATGTACTAAAACGTATTCGGTGCTTGGTTCCTGTATTTTGATACGGGTAGTGAAGTTATGAGTGAGGACAGAAGACTGCTGTAACTCATCTAAGGACATTACTGGAGAGAAATGTTGCTCCTGACTTAAATAGTAAAAGTGACTGTTTGAATTTCACTTCACTAGGAGGTAACTAGTATTGAAGGAATGTCTTAAGTATAAAATACAAAAAGCTACTAGAAATACGCATCTTTTAATTCCCTGAATGAAAAATGCCAAAGTCTGTTTTAAAGCTAGAAGCCCCAAATTCTTCTCCCTAGCTAACTTTTAAGTATCAGAGTGAAATAGAATCTGTCTCTTGACGTTTCAGTAAACTATTTGTCCAGATCAGTACCTCTCAGAGATTTTCATTTCTGTGGACATACTGGAAATGCTTTTTAATATCTGTAAGTTCAGATGGATTTATTTAAACTAATGTTAACAGTAGAATTATTCAGGTGGCTGTTTTCTGTGTGCTGAACGTTCTGTTAAAGGGGAAATTCTGCAAAGGAACACAGATTCAAATTTTTTTTTTTTTTAAGAGAAATTGGCTTAATTCTGCTCTTTACTACCTGGAAACTTAATCTACGTATTGATTCTAAGAAAAGTTTTGATAATTAAAATAGTAGAGAAAATTATCAGAGGCCCATAGACGTAATTGCCATTTAACATAAGCCTGAAGTGAATCATACTGTATTTCTTTCACAAGTAAAATTTCTTAGAAAGTTGAAAGTGCAACATAACACAAATATAATCGAACCATAATTAACCAAAATTTAATCAGAGCCTCAATTACCTAGAAATAGTTCTGTATTCCATGTATAGAAGAAAAAGCAAATTATAAGAAAACAAGCTAATGTTTTAGTTTGTGAAAATTTAGCACATAATTTGAGTGTAACCTGGGGTCAGCATAAAAATGTCAGCATTCTACAACTTTAACCCCACTGTAGTAGCATAGGTTAATTGATTGTAATGGTGAGACTTTAAATCATCAGGAGTGTTTATTATCTTAATTAGAGTATTCTTGAGTAGAAAAATATACTAACATTATTTTCAAGAGATTTTCAACAAGAGGTTGAAACAAAGATTTTCTTGGTAAAACAGAAAACTCACTTAACCAGGTCATTCCATTCCCTATTAATGGAGGCTCTGAATCATCTCCTAAGGGCCTTAAAGTTTCTGATATTACTAATTAGAAATTCAAGAGCACGTCAGCATGTTTTCAGACAGAGAACGGCCCGAAAAGGTCAAGTGCAACACTATGGTTATATTAGAAACAGTCTAGAAGAAGAGCTTGGAGAAAATATTTAAAGGAATAGCTATATCGGGGAGAAGTAACAAGACAGCATAAAATGATTCTAGAAGTGTTAAGGCCTTTCTTGAGAAACAATATGTTTTGTCTGTCTTGTCTTAAAAGTGGAAAGCAGTCTTGTCAGGTCAGCAAGCTATTGAGTTGTTTAGGGGTTTGTTCTTTAAGTAAAATGTTAATTAGTGTCTGATTGTGTATATAGGTAATTATACCTGATTCTGTAGCTGCTCTTCTGTCGTTTTCTTGTGGGAAATACCACCGAGACACCTGACCCATTTTACTCAAGTTAAACCTTCAGATCTAGCTTCTTTCACTCAAATCAGGTTTTAGAGTTATTACAATAGAAAATTGAACTATAACTTTTTTCAGTTCTAAATTGTTTATTTTGTTTTATTATTTCTTATTTATATAAAATACTTATTTCTCATCTCACCCCCAAGAAAAGGTAAAATCTTACAGAGAAAATGCTTACTCTAGCCAAAGGCTTAGATTTGGTGATTTCTTGACTCTTTCGGAAGGAGTATATTTTTATATACTGTGCAAGGGCCTTTGGCAGCCACAGGACCCCAGTGGGGCTGCAGTGAAGGTTGGGGAGACTGCAGATTCTGTAGTTACCGAGCAGAAGTGATATTCCCAGCACCTTATTTCTGATTTCCAACTTACGGATGAGGAAACAGGAGTGCCAGAGAAGTTAATAAACTTGCTCGAGTTGCAAAGGTTATAAGTGACAGAACCAGAATTTAAATCTAGATCTGCTGAGCTTCAAAGTCATTGTTTTTTCTCCTCCACTGCAACAGTAAAATTGCTTCATCCATCCCCATTCCAGAGCATAGTTGTCCCATAGGTCTCTGATGATGGAAATGTTCTGTATCCCTACTGTCCCATACATAGCAGCCATCAGCCACATGTGACTGTTGAGCACTTGAAATGTGACTGTTGCAACCAAGGAAATTTTTTTCTTTTAGTTTATTTAATTGAATCAATTTGCATTTAAATAGTCACATGACGCTGGTGACTACCATATTGGACGTTTCCGGTCTAAAGCATGAATCCATGCTCAAACACACCCTTTGGTGGTACCATACCTGAATCGAACAAGCACTTGGGAAGCTTTGGATTAGATTTTTATGCCTGCCATTTAGTCATTCCTTTTTAAAATTCATAAATGATTTCTAGATAGAAAGGCTGCAGAAGATATCCCTGAGGGTGACTTTGCCATGGTGACACTCTTGGCATGGAATTCACTTTGCAGACAAGAATTCTGTTCCAGGCTTCGCCACTTTACTGACTGTAACCTTGGCTAAATCACTTAAACCACTGATGTGACCTGCTTGTCTTACGGTAAAAGGCCATCATGTATGTGAAGGTATCTTGTCAAACACTTACAAATATAAAACATTATAGAGTGTCTCTATCTTGGACTGAAGCCAAATGATCTTAGTGAAAGAGTCATAAGGACTTTGATATTCTCCAGGTTTTCTTCCACCCAAAGCCCACAGCGTGATGCTTCTTCCCATCCTTTCTGACTAGCACCGTGACAAACTAGGGACTCTGTTTATCTTTACAGATATTATTTTCAGATGTAGGAACATTATCAGGCAGCCAGAGATACAACAAGTTGAAAAAATATAAATGTTAAAATGGGAACTCTTAGAGGGCACAAATTTTTTAAAACTCAGCAGAAGCCATTCTGATCAGTAGGTTATGGTGTTCGTTTTTTTTAAATAATTTTTAAATTGTAGTTGACATACAATATTGTATTAGTTTCAGGTGTATAACGTAGTGATTAGACATTTATATAACTTACGAAGTGATCACTCCAATAAGTGTAGTACCCATCTGCATGGTGTTCATTTTTGTCAGAATACTGGAATACATAGTACCCGCCTGGCTAAAACTTTGTATTAATGTAATGTTTTAGTCTCCCTAAAAAACATTGAGAAGAGCATTAATTTTATCTGTGGTTAGTTGACAAAACATAATTCTTTTGCTGTGTAAACGTAATGCATTACCACCAATCTGCTGATCTTCTCTTTTCATTTGTAGATAGAATCCATTTTACTAACTGGATTATTAAACTGTTCTTTGTAGACTCTGAACTTCTAGGGGTTCTATGACATAGGTATGTCAAGGAAAATATCCTTCACCTTCTATCCAGCAATATCATGACCGAAAATCTTCCTACAAACATTTAGAAATGCCATATAAAATATTAAATGAATAGTTTAGTCAAAAAGGGAATAGCGGACATTGTGGGAGGCCAGCATCAAAGTGAAGACCAAAAGCTACAGTGGAAAGCTTGTGAGTTGACACTGGCTGCCCGCTGTTAGGGGGTTTTGGGGATTGGGAGCTCTCCTTAATGTAAGGACTCCATTATAATCACGTGGGATCAGAAGACAAAAAGTTGAAGCTGAGACACACATACCAGCATACAGCCAGGTCCGCTATGGAGTTACATATTAATAAATTAGAAAGATACAGATCCAGCAACCGAGGGACATGACAGGCAAGCCGATCTGTCTCACTCCGGGCTGTGAGTTAGAGGGAAGATGTCTCCCCTAAAAATGATAACCAGGAGCCTTCCCTCATTCAGATTTGGAGTTCAAGTTCTACCATTCGTTTGGTATAATTTCTTATCCAGGCCAAAAAGTTAACTTAAAATCAATCCTGAACTTTTGCCAGACATCCTTAACCCAAATTGCCCCAGGATCTCAGTGACAAGCCTCAGTAATAAGTCCAAAAGTACTAACTGTACAAGGAAATAATTCATAGTCAGTGAAGGTAGTATACAAAACAACAGAAGGGTTAGCCAGGTATAGATTATAAAATAAAATGACAGGTATGAAAAATAACCAAGTAGAACTTCTAGAAATTAAAAATTTAATTATTGAAATAAATTCTCTGCTTGGACTCAGCAACTGGAAAGCATATTGGGAAACTGGAAGAGACATCTGAGGAGAGTATCCAAAATGCATCCCAGAATAGGAAAGAAATGAAAAATATGACAGAGGATAAAACTGGAAAGTCTAACATATGACAGAAAAGAATTTCAGAATGATAAAATAGATTTAGAGAGAGGCAGTACTTGAAGAGATTATGATTATGACTGAGAATTTCCCAGATAATTCTCAGATTTAGCAGTAGAATAAGTCCCCAAACATAATAAATAGAAATAAATACACACCTGAACATGTTATGGTAAATCATCAAAAGCAAAGAGACAGCAACAACCAAACGCTGTTTGATTGCTTACAAAGAGCACCAACTGGACCAACAACATATTTAGTTGTGGCTACTGAGTGTGCAATAAAATTTCGGAGTACTGAGGTTAAAACAACCAACAATTCAGTAATTCAAGAGAATAAAATAAAGGCTTTCTCAACAAAAATAGGACTTTTGTCTCCAACAGCCCCTTGCTGTATGCGCTTTTGAAGCAGCACTGTCCAATAAAGTAGCCTCTAGCCACATGTGGCTATTGAACATTGGAAATGTGCCTCGTACAACTGAGTTTTAAGAAACAATAATGAGCAAAGAAAAGGAGGGATATCAAAATAAATATTGACTGTATAAAACAATGAAATGACTAGTTTGAGAAGCGGTATTAAAAAGGTGAAGCAAAAACACTAGACAGCAATGACACAGAAGTTCTTCAAACCTAAAGCATCCCAAAACAGAAGGGAGAAACTGATTCACCTTTGACTTTTCAATTAAGCTATGCGTGTTCAAAAGATTCAGGGTAACCACTGCAGAACAAAAATAGGATGTCCTAACTTTTAAACCAGTACGAACCAGGATTGGAAAAAAGTAAATAGAAACCATGGGAAACAGAAAGCCTAAAATAAAATGGCAGACATAAATAAATCAGTATTTAGAACAAATGTTAAATGAACTAGACCTACCAGTTAAAAGACAGATACTGAGATTGGCTAAAGACACAATTTGCCAATAATGCTGTTTTCAAAAAACTTAAAACTGGAAAACCTAGAAAGCTTGAAAGTCGGCATAGAATGAAAATATATCAGGCAACTATTAACCAACCAAACAGGGATGATGTAGCTTTGTTAATCAGAGATGTTAGGTTCTAAGGTAGAAAAACATCATCAGCGATAAAAGCTGCCACACGGAGATAAAACAATTCCAAAGTGGTTTGTACCTAGTATATGTCAGAAATACGTAGAATGTTAAAAATCCATAATTATAGTGGGAGACTTTAACAGGCCACCTCAGTAATTGACAAAGCAGACATTTTATTAAGGTTGTCAGATACTTAAACAATACAGTCAAGCTTGAGCTAATGAACATATAAAGAACCCCGCGCTTCCAGAAATTTAAGAATTTGCAATTTTTCCAAGTACATATTAAAATTTTATAAAAATTACCCCATGTAGGCCACCTAACCTAAGAAGTTAGGAAAAAGAGAAATCTGAGTTAAATTGAAGGAAAATATAGATGGATAGAAATTAATTGCAGAAAGTAGAAATTGGAATAGAACAAATCCACAAAATTGTCATAAAACTCTCCCCTATAACATGACTGATCCAACAACAGAAAGAGTAAGAGGAGACATAATAGGCAATATTAGAAATTATGTATCATGTATATATTGCAACTAAAGGTTGAGAACACACATTTTTTTAAAAAACAGAAACCACTATAAAGAACTTTTTGCCTAAAAGTTTAAAACTTAGACTGTGCAGACAGTTTCCTGGAAAAAATATGGTGTAATAAAACTTACTCAGGAATAAATACATTCGAATGGACTCACAATAAAATAATTGGGTCAGTAATTTTAAATCTCTCCCATCAATCACATCAAAAGAAACTGCTGAGAGGAAATGTTCTATTCAGGAAATGGTACTAGGACAGTTAGTTCTCCATATAGAGACCAGCTTCTGAAAAAGCAAATATGAGATCTATACATTTCTGATCTTATCACAGGAAACTTAATCTTCACAGGCCACTTTGGAAATCATGCTTCTATTATTCACTGTTCCTTCAGTAAGGATTTGGCGAGCACCTTCTATAAGCAACCTACCTCACTAAGTATGTTTCTCTTAAAAGGTGCTTTTCCCCAAGACCAGTGTCAGGGATCCTTTGATTTCTACTCCTTCACGCACATCTCAGAGGGGAAAGTGGTAACCTAGAATCTGTTTTTGTGTATATTATATGCTTACTTGTGACTTAAATTATGAAATGCCCCAAGAATGTTTTGTAAGGTGGGTTCTGAGCAATTTTTTTTAATCCAAAATTTGGTATTTGAATCAACAAAAAAGTAAAAGCAAGCAAAACCGGTTCTTCTCTTTGTTACAGTAGTATAACCTGGTTAACTGAAAATGTTCAGATAAAGTTTTGTGGTACCATTAAGCACTGCAAAATCGATTCTAGCACGTAATGATTTTCTTTTGCCAAAACTATTTCAGTAATGTCTTTTACTTTGTTTTTAAACAACAAGGTGATTATTTAATTCAGATGCACACCTTAATTCAGTGATATTTATTGAATATCTGCCCTTTACCAAGCACTTTAGCAAGCAAGTGCTACATGCCATTTTGATTAAAACTATTGTGTATTTACAAATAATTTTATTTTCTTAGTCCTTGGGTTCTATTGTATTTTCTAAGGAAATTATAAGCAGAGGTCATTAAATTGGGTGAGAACTTTTAGTGTCAGAACTCTGCCTTTCTGGTAAGAGTCAAGTTTCTTAATGAAATATGCTACTATATTAATCCCAGTGCTATGCCTATTTATTTCTAACACAACCCTGTAATTAATGGTAAAAAGTAATTATTTAAGGTCTGTGATTTGTATCAGTTGTAAATCTGAATGATTAGGCTAGTAATAGTGAAAATCTGATCCGCTAGAGAGACAAAGACAACTCTTCATGTTTCCTCCACCCACCCAACATTTTAAGGCCTGGATCTCCCACTAAATGCCATTTTTCACATTTCAAAATGTTTTCTGTAATTCAAAAGTACTTTGAGAAAAATGAATAAAATTTGTTGCTCCATAACCTGCTTAGCAAAAAAAAAAAAAATTCCGTAACAACAATTGAAAATAAAAATATTAGTGCTATTTAATATTTTTAAGAACTTACCTCCAAAAGCCTGTGAGAAGTACCCCTTCGTTTCTGCTTCACTTACAACTTTTCCTTTATATCGGGCATCAGTCTCTTGATAGAGAGCATTTTTAATTAAAATTAGGTCACTAGAAAAAGCAGGGAGATTCATTTCCATAGTGTTGAAAATGCAGCTGCCAAATGGAAAGTTTTAGTAGAGGAAATACTGTAGTGTGTTCTTTTTTCTTTCTTTCTTTCTTTTTTTTTGGTCTCTGCTTGTCCTTTCTCAGTTCAAGGGCAAGATTCAGAACAGTAGAGGTGGTAGGTGGCTGTTGGCACTTGGCGTGAATCTTCAGACTTTAAAGCACAGTGCAGGATATTTCCTTGCAAGAGAAGTTTATAATTTGTCAAGTCAAAAAATGTGAATTCTACCTCCAAACTGCAAGCAGAATTTTTAAACAATTTTAAAAGTTCCACAGGTCATTCTTTGTGATCTTTAAATTCAGTGCTTCTTACTTAGCCTGAAGAAAGGCATTCAGTCTTCCACCATCAGCAGCAGCCCTGCCGTGGTGGGTATGATTCTGTAATCGGTGAAGGAGAAAGGATCTATCTGTGGCAACTGCATTAGTCTGGCCTTCTGAACCAAGATAAGGAAAGAGCCTTGCTGTTGCCACATTTATAGATTGAGGAGGTAAAAACACCATGAAAACATAAAGTGACTTAGACTCCAAGGCTGACCCAGTGACACTGTTAGATCAGACATTTCAAAAATCTGTTACTTTATATCTGTTGTAGGCCACTGCTTCATATTCTAGTGGAGACTCTCTACCAGGTACCTTCTTAACTTTGTGAGTCCTTGAATATTTTCGGATTTACAAAGCAGATTCTTTTCATTATGTCTAGCTAATTACTGGCTTTTCCCCATAAGCTAGTGATGTCAAGTAAAAAACAATTTTAATTTTTTTTTTTGTTATTGTGGTGTTACCTTAATTGTAAAAGATTTTAAAAGTGAACCATGCATGCACCATTTATCTCTTGCAAATAATTACGTAATGTTTTCTCTTTTGGGAACTCAGTAAAGGAAGGCAACAATTACTTGTAGCTAAGGGCAGAAATGTGTTCTTAGTAATATGTATGTGTATAGGTTTTCACCTTGTGTTTACAGAGTGAAGTTCATTGTGGAAGTAAAAATAGAAACACAGAGTAACCACTAGTCCAAGAAGATTTGAAGCCAGATCTTTATTTGCAAGCCGAATAAACCTCCAGACTGAGCTGTTCAGGTTCAGTATCCCGGAGAATCCAGGCAGAGCCGAGCTCCTCGCAAAGTCACTGCTTCCAGGCATTCTCAGCTGTTTCTTTTTACTAAAAGAAAGACATAGGATAAGCATTTAAGAATTAGGATATTTTACACACACACACACACACACACACACACACACACACACACACACACACCCTCCCCCCCCCCCCCGATTTCTATCATTCTTGTGACAGAACGGCGTGTGTTCACGCAGTACCCGCATTTCTGCCGGCACTAATAGTCAGCCAGAGCTCTGGGGGGAGCTGCCTGCCACGGCCTCACTGATCCCACTGAATCCTGAGGTTTCTTATACCCCTGTGGGCATTTGCCTTACAACCCTGGTTTGGGAGATCTTTTAGAGACTGTGGAAGCAGTATTGCTGGTAAATATTTTAGTAAATCTTTTAGTAAAAATCTTTTAGTAAATTGACAGAAAAATATGTAGGAGAGAAGTTAGGGGAAAGGAGAGAAAAGAAGTCCCCCTTTTCTTCACCATTATCTGACCTATTTTCCAAAGCCCCTAATGTAGATTTTTGGAAGCCCAGAAAACAGGAATTCAACTCTGTGGAAGCCAAGGGCCTTATTTGCCACCCTTTGTTGTCCTTTATAACGCATAAAAATGACAGTATTTGTGTGGGTCACCGGGCTGAATAGACCACCAGTGGGGGTTGGACAGGTCCTACATTCTGGCACACCCATTGTCACTTGCAGCACACACTTAGGGGAATTTCTGTGCTAGTGTGTGGCGAGTAGTGTGTGGCAATAATAGCAATAAATCTTGACAGTAGAGATAAACCCTCGTGTGATTCACTTTTATTTGGGCTTGCCTATCATTTAAGAATAAAAAGTTTATAAATAAGAATAATCAGTTGTGATATTCTTGGGTTTATTTTCGTAATCCCTAAAAAAGTTCAATGGTCATTTCATGTGTCTGGATCCTAAACTAAGATTATGTTAACAGAGACTATGGAAGCAGTATTGCTGGTAAATATTTTCAGTCTTGATTTAATTTAGAGTGGGGTGCCAAATTTTAAAATAATAAGCCAAAAGAGCTTGCAGCATAGCATTTTAAAATTACCTGGCCCAGGTCTTTTAGTCAGTTTTCTATAAATAGGTATTTACAATTTATATTTTTATAAGTGGGCTCTATCTCTACCATGTTAGTGTTCAGTGATGTTTTAAGATGTGTGTTCTTTTGGCCAAAAGGAGTAAGCTGCTGAGGTAATTGAATCAGATCTACCAGCCTTACTTACAGATAAATGGCATTTCCTCCCGTGCCTGTTTGCCACCTAGCACAGTCTCCTGTCAGAATCGCAGGTAGGTCAGTCTTTGAGTCCATACCCTTTTTTCTGTCTAAGTGTGTATTCTTACACCCACCCACCTCAGAGCCTTTCTCTTCTCCCTTTCCCAACTTTTTGATGTTGATGTGGTGCCACCAGGTTTTTTTCTTATTTGAAATGATCTGTCAAGGCAGAGGCATTTGCTTTTTCACTTGCCAAGACAGGCTTATGGTTATGTAATCTATTCCATTCTTACATTATTTTTATAATCAGAAGGGTCTTCCTTATGTCTAGAGTAAATGTTTTTTACTATGTTCAGAGCTCATTTTCTTGTTTTTGTTTCCTTTTGTATAGGGGATCTTTGTCAGTATTATCTTTAGAAAGTTTATAACTCTGAACACCATTACCAGAAAGCTTTTATCAAACCCCCCTTTCTGCTTGGCACCATACTGAGAAAATCTCCAGCCTCCTTAAATCCTTTTAGAAAGTAGGTCAGATCTAAATAATAAATGAATCAAAAAGACATGTATTGGAGAGTGATTCCCAGCTCTGTTTTTGTGACATTTGGCAAAATCTCTAGAAGTCTCAAGGGATTTTATAAAGGCTCCAAATTAATTTGAATTTTCTTGATCTCGTGTATGCCATATACCACTCCAAGTGAGAAGCAGAGTGAAGCATCACATCAAATTAAAATAGGCTACTGGATCTTCAAACAAGTTCCTGGGGAAATGGAAAACTTTTGCCCCCCAGCTTTTTAGAATTTCTCAATATTAAGTAATCTAAATACCTTTAATCTTTGTCAATCTTATGTTTTACACTTTCAGAAGAAAAGGGCTGTCATTTGAAAAGAAAAGGAAACGTTTAATTTTGAATATTCTTTTCTGCGTCTTGTTATTTTTCATGGAAGTACGACCTAAAGGCAATTAAATATCCTGTCACACTCCCTTACTCTTCAGTGACTTGCCTGTACAGCGTGACTTACTTGGGATAGTTACTAGCAGCTATGGTATATAGTGGGTGTCCAATAATTAGTTTGCTTCCATCTTGAGAAAAGCCATTTATAATACAGGATGCCATCATTATTTGCCAAAGCCAAGTAATACTGTGTTGCCACATCCCTGCATCCTCTGGTATAGTTAATCAAGGAAAATCATTTTAGGTTGTTTCAGCAAGTGAATTGCTGATAGCGTAAGTTCTCTTGAGGGAAGAATACTTAGCTTTGGTTTAGAGACAAGGTCCTCCGCAGTTTTAGCTATCTGGGGAACTTGTCTGTCTTTCCTCACCAGTGACAGTGACAGGCTTAGTGGCAGGTCTTTGGGCCTTCTTGCCAATTGCATGCACTGAGCATTTGATATGTTGGCAGACAGAGCTGATTCTTTGATGCGTGTCTGAACCTCTACAGGTCTGCTTTTGGCAGAATCGAGTGTGACTGTTATCCTTTACCCATTAAGCTATCATTACGGCTTCCTTATCTTTATTTCTTCTGCAGACGTGCCTTTGAAAGCATTTGGCTCTTTTTTGGTAGTTTACTTGATAATGTACAAGAGCAGAAGGTATGTGTCTTATTTCTAAATTTTAGTGTATTTCTTCAAAGGAAAAAGGGAGGCCCTAAGTGAAGATTTGTCATAATAAATTGATACTCTGACTTATTTTGGTAATACTGAAAGAATACTGAATTCTTTCCTTAGAGTTTGGTTTACAACTCCCTATGAAAACATACTTAAATGCCTCTGGTTAGCCAAAAAAAAAAATGTGTGTTCCTCTCTGAGCCTGATGCATATCATAAACTTTTTCTCATCACCATAAGTTGTATGTGTGTGTGCATTAGAGGAAAACCAGAATCGTTTGTGTTTGAACTTTTGTGTTTTGGGTGTTCTTTAGCCAAGGTTGGAAGAGGCATATTTAGAGAAAGGTAGGTGTGTGTAATCGCCATATGTGTAGTCTTTTCAAAGCCTAATCTGATTTACTCTGTGTTGGAGCAATCTTTAGTTGCTAAGAACATAGCTAAGACTCTGCAGTAGATAATAATTAAGTCCTCTGTAACAAGGCTGCTTCTGTGCTCGTCCATTGGGATGTCAAAGCTAAATTGAATCTGTTGACTTACATCATGTAAAATATTCCAGGATTACTTGGACATTGCTTCTGTTGAAGCATCGGTAGTGTTTTGCAGTTCTGTAAACTAGAAAGACTATGAAAATGGGTTCCAGACATGGGAAAGTATTCACAGCAGGCTGAAAACAAAACCCTCTGCTGTCTCATCGTAGTGCAGTCAGTCATCTGCAGGACACGTGGCCAGGCTTGGGGTCTGACAGTTTGGGAGAGTTTTAGGGTAGCTGGGGGGTTTCCTGCCAGAGAAGCCGCCTTGTGAACGGGGTAGGAAAGAATTCCTGTTCATGCTCTTGATTCATGAAAATGAAGCCATTCACTCACTGTGTATATCAATAATGTTTTAACTCACTCTACAATGACAATAGAAAAATCCAATTAAGTTTTTATTTTAATTGAAAAGGGAATTTTTTTACATTGTGATTGGCCATGAAGTCTTTTATAGAAATATGATTATCTTAATTCACGGTAAAACAAAAAAATTCGCCATTAAAATAGCTTTTATTAATAATGGCTTTCTAAATTAATATATAGGTACTATTTTTATAGAGTTCAAATAATAGCTATTAAAGAGGGACTTTGGGGGTGGCCGGATGGCTCAGTTGGTTAGAGCGCAGTGCTCTTTACAACAAGGTTGCTGGTTCAATCCCCGCATGGGCCACTGTGAGCTGTACCCTCCACAACTAGATTGAAACAACTACTTGACTTGGAGCTGCTGGGTTCTGGAAAAACACACTTTAAAAGGGGTGGGGGGGGATTTTTAATTTAGTTTCTTGTACTAGCATTTATGTTTACTATATTCTGTCATCCTTTTAGTGTATAATTTTTAAATTACTCAGTATTTTATGCTTCTTTTATGTGTTGCTTTAATCTTCAAGCATAATTGAAGCTCATTAACTTTTTGTTTCTTTAAAAATTTGTTACTTAAACTAATGAAGCAATAGATATGTAGTGGCAAGATTATTGGCTTAGGAGTGAGAAAATCTGAGTTCTAGTTCTGAGACTGTTTTTCTCTGATTTGTTAATAAGTCACTTACTCTTTCCATGAGTCTCAGTTTTCCAGCCATAAAAGTGCATAATGATACTTCTGATCCAAACAAAATGGTCTTGTTTCTCCTTGCTTCTCCCTGTTAAGAACTTGTTTCTCCTTGCTTCTCCCTGTTAAGAACAACTACAAAACCCAGAAATAACACAAGAGACAGTCAGAAGAACTCTGAAGGGTAGAAAGAGGAAGACGATCGTTGTAGGATCCAGAGCTAACAGAACAACACAGCAGCAGAGTGTCTTACAACCCTCCCACTCAGCAGAATAAGGGGACCCACACATGGTGTTTCTCAGCTTCCAACCTGGTAACAGTGTGGCCCATGTAGGCTCATTCTTCCACTAGATCAAGTGGGACTTCTGCGAACAATACCAGATGAATCCAGCAAAACTGGCAAAAAGGATGAGAAGCCCTACTGACAGACCATAAGTAGCCACCAGCGAGGTGCTTTCCCTCCCTTCCATGAAGGGAAGGTAGGGTCACAGGAGGAGTCACATCACAGCCTGGCCTGGGAAGCAGTCTTCATCTGTAAAGGTCAGAGGCTTCCTTCCCTACCAGAGGCACATCACGTGGCCTAGTCATGGGAAATTCTTCCCTCCCCTTCAAGCAACGCTGGCTGAGAGCCTACTAAATTCCTACCTCAAGAAATTAGAAACAGAAAAGCAAAATTAACTCAAAGCATAGGGAAGTAAGGAAGAATAAAGGTGACAGCAGAAATTGGTGGAATTGAAAATAGAGAAAAAAATCAATGAAACAAAAGGCTGGTTCTTTGAAAAAAGTCAATAAAATTGATAAACCACAGCAAGACTAACAAAAAGAAGAAACTAATTACCAGTGTCAGGAATGAAATAGTGGGTATCACTACAGATCCTCCAGACACTAAAAGAGGAATAGGAGAATGCTGTGAACAACTTCACACTCATAAACTTGGCAACTTAGAAGAAATGGGCCAATTCCGTGAAAACCACAAACTATAAAACTCAACCAAGATAAAATAGATTACACGAATAGTTCTATACCCATTAAAAGAAATTGAATGCACAATTGAAAAGCTTCTGAGAAAAGAAATCTCCAGGCCCAGATGGTTTTACTAGAGAATTCAAAGAATTAACACTAATTTTATAGTTTCTTCCAGAAAAAAAAAAAAAAGGAAACGCTTCTCAACAGATTTTGTAAGGCCTGATACCCAAACAAGACAAAGAAAGAAATGGAAACTACAAACCATTCTCTCTCATGAACTTAAATGAAAAAATCTTCAACCAAATATTAGCAAATCCAACAGTATGTAGAAAAACAAAAAAATGCTCAGATGGGCTTTATTTCAGATATGCAAAGCTGGTTCAATATTGAAAATCAGTCAATGTAATCCATATCAACAGGCTAAAGAAAAAATAGAAGAAATATAATGTGATCATATTTTGTGTTTTTTGACACACAAAAAAATTATTTGACAAAATCCAATGTCCATTCATGATAAAAACTCTCAAGTTAGAAATAGAACTATCTCCTTGAGAGCGTCTACAACAAGTTTACAGCTAATATATTTATGATGAAAGGCTGAAAGTTTTTCCTCTAAGATCAAGAACAAGGCAAGGATCCACTGTCATCACTGCTATTCTGCATAGCACTAGAAGTTCTAGCACTGCAATAAGGCAAGGAGGGAAAAACAGGAGGTCTATAGAATGGAAAAGAAGAAATAAGTGTCCCTATTCACAGATGACCTGATCGTCTACGTATAAATTCTTGGAACTAATCAGTGAGTTTAGTAAGGTCTGAGGATGCAAGATCAACACAAAAAAATCAGTCACATTTCTACATAAGATGAACTTGTGGAAACCCAAATTTAAAACAATGCCGTTTATAATGTCTACAAAGAAAATTAAATATTTAGATATAAACTTACGAAAATATGCACAGGATCTGTGTGCTGAAAATTACTGATGAAAGAAATCAAAGAAGACCTAAATAAATGGACAGAGACACTGTATTCATGTATTGAAGGACTTGACATAGTAAAAATGTCAACTCTTCCCAAATTGACCTATAGGTTTAAAGCACTTCCTATCAAAAATCCCAGCAAGGTTTTTTGTAGGAATAGACAAACTTATTCTAAAATTTATATAAAAAGGCACAGACCCCAGAAGCTAAAACAATCTTGAAAAAGAAGCGTAAAATGGGAGGAATTATTCAACCCAATATGAAGGCCTACTATATAGCTGTGGTAATCAAGACAGTGGGGTATTGGTAGAGGAATAAACATAAATAAATGGGACAGAATAAAGAATCCAGAAATAGAACCACACAAATATGCCCAACTGGTATTTGACAGAGGTACAAAAGATTCCTCAATAGAGAGAGGAGAGTGTTTTCAACAAATAATATTGTAACATTTGGACCAAAAAAAAAAAAAAAAAAAAGCCTTGAAACCTTTTTATATAAAAATTAACTCAAAATGGGTCACCAACTTAAATGTAAAACTATAAACCTTTTAGGGGGAAAAAAAAAGGGGGAAATTTTGGAATTAGGGTTCAGCAAAGAGTTCTTGGACTTGACACCAAAAGCATGATCCATAAAAGGAAAAATTGGTAAATTGGACCTGGTCAACATTGGGAAAAAAAAGCTTTTGCTCTGGAAAGACCTTATTAAGAGAATGAAAAAACAAGCTACAGACAGGGAGAAAACACTTTTCAAAACATACCTGACAAAGAACTAGTATCTTAAATATATGAAGAACTCTAAAACTCAACAGTTTTAAAAAAATCCAGTTAAAAGAGGTAAAAGACATAAATAGACATTTGACTAAAGAGGATACAGTATATAGATGACAAAGAAGCACATGAAAAGGTGTTCAACATCATTAGCTATTCGGGAAGTATAAATTCAAACCATAGTGAGATACCGTTATACGCCTATCAGAATGGATGAAGTTAAAAATAGTGAGAACAACAAATGCTGGCAAGGATGCAGAGAAACTGAATCGCTCACATATTGCTAGTAGGAATATAAAATAGCACAACCATTCTGGGAAGCAGTTTAATAGTTTCTTATTAAATTAAACATGCAACTGCTGTGACTCAGTAACTGTACTTTTGGGTATTTAGGCCAAAGAAATTAAAATTTAGGTTCACAGAAAAACTTGTACACAAGCATTTATAGCAGCTTATTCATAATAAACAAACCTGGAAACACTCCAGATGTCCTTCAAGAGATAAATGGTTAAACAAACTGGTATATATTTCATGTATATCATGAAATACTACTTGGCAAAAAGGGAATGAGCTATTGATACAAGCAGCAACTTGGATGAATATTGACAGTTAATGTTGAGTCAGAAAAGCCAATCTCACAATGTTGCATACTGCTGATTCTATCTTGAAATGACATTATAGAAATAGAGAACAGATTAGTGTGTTTGCCAGAGGTCTGAGACCAGGGAGGGGGACCACAGGAGGTGGATGTGGCTCTAAAAGGGCACCAGGGATCCTTAATTTAATTGGTATCATCTTTCTTTCCTGATAATACGTAAAATAGCGGTTCATCTTATAATTAGCGGCATCTTAGGCTAGTGGCATCTGGTAATGTCTAAAACCAACTGTTTCTGCAGTTTTCATCTGAATATTTTACCTATCTGATTCTATTAATAATTTTATAAAACATTTTTGGGGAGAAGCACTTTTTTTTTCTTAGAAGGTACTGTTAACAAATTGAGAGTCTGATGATAAACTCTGACATTCCATGGTAATAATATATTACGTATATGTTGAAACCTCCTTTCCCCTCATCTTTTTTTTTTTCTTTGTTTTTCAAGTGTCAATATACAGTATCTGGTTTTATGACAAGAATGACTGTCATCGCATAGCCAAACTCATGGCCCAGTAAGTATTTGTGTTACTCCATAGATTTATTTCATTAATGATATATGAGAGATGAAAAAATGATTTTATCTCTTCTCTTTGTTACTGGAGTGTACTAACTCATGTATTTCCCCCCTAATTTCCTGTTTATTATAAAAAAAAAAATTTGGAAAAGGCAGGAAAGCCTAAAGAAACCTGAAGTTACTTATAATCCTACTACCACTCCCAGGGTTTGTTAGTGTGTTAGTCTGTTTCCTTCCGGTCTTTTTCTTTAGGTTACATATTAGTTGTTTTTAAAGTACATTAGGTCGATGTGTTCGATTGTTTCTTACAAAAACGATCATTCTATACATCCTACTTTTCATGTCAACAGCATTTTTCCAGAGCATTAAATAGTCCCCTGTAGTATTTCTAACGCGTGCATTGAATCCAGTCCTGCAGTCAGATTGTAATTTAACCAGAACCTTACTGTTAAACATGTGCTTAGTGCTGTCAAACCGCAGATCTCCAGAGGATGTCATCTATGAGCAGGGAGCAACCTAACCACCATCAGTGGATCTGATTTCGGTTCTGTCCAGATTTCCTCTCTGACAAGTGGTCCTGTATTCAGTAGCCAGTAGAGAACTCCTACACTCATCCATGCTATTCTTGACACAGATTCTCGGTTTACTAGTCCCCGATCCATTAATGGATTGTGTTCCAGGAGAGTTTTTATAAGTCAGAATCTTGGAATTTGGAAAATAATTTTCATTGAATTAATGTTCCAAAGCGTGCCTCACTGTCCTTTCTTAAGCTAGCCAGCAGAAGCCACCCCTCATGTGGCCTATCTGTATCGCTGGTACTGCCAGTGTGGATTCTGGGAGCCCAAGACACTGTGGTGCTAGAGGGGCTTGAGGTGGTCCAGAGCTCTGGGCAGAACGCTGCAGTGGGTAGTGTATTCTGGTACACTTACAGTTCCTTTTCAGTTTTTGCCTGCACTTCCTCAGGAATGTGGACCTCTCTTCCCCTCTGTCAGATCAAGAATCCCTTTGCTCTCCTGCAAAGTTTTTATCTCCATGTTTGGCAGAAAACTGATTCTTATAAAAATGTAAATAACCCCAAAACCTCAGTTCCAGGTATGTTTGCACTTTAGAAGAAGCACACATGGCTAAGGCTTTAATCCAGGACTGCTAATGTGTCCTGATGGGATGTTTATCAGCCCCCTGCTCTCCTTGCTCTGGCTGTGAGCTCCTGGGACAGGCCATGTTTATTTCTGGTGCACCCCTGAGGACATGGTTCCTTACAAACTTGTGTCACTCATATTTGAAAATGTGTTTGGGCTCTCTAGAACCACACTCTGTTTAGAACACCTTTTCTGTGAGGAAAAAAAAAGATAAAAATTGCTTTTCTACAAAGCCATTTATCTGACGACTGCTTTTTTGTAGTTTTGAAAAGTGGCAGCAAAGGCAACAAGTATCTGAACTTGGGAACATATTAATACAGTTGAGTGACACAGGTTTGAACTGCGCGGGTCCACTTGTGCGTGGATCTTTTTCAGTGAATACTTCAGTACTGTAAATGTATTTTCCTTATGATTTTAATACCATTTTCTTTTCTCTGGTCTTTCAACATACAAAATATGTGTCAATCAACTGTTTATGTTATCAGTAAGGCTTCCCGCCAACAATAAACTATTAGTAGTCAAGTTTGGGGGAGTCAAAAGGTATATGCAGACTTTCAACTTCCTGGGGGATCAGCACCCGTAAGTCCCATGTTGTTCCAAGCTCAACTGCATATACGCTTTCTCCTACAGATTGGGAGCTTTGGGGCCTGAGTGAGAGAATCTGGCCTTTTTAGCTCTAACAGCTATTCGCAGGAAACCATTTTGAACTTTTTTCTCTGTCAAGGCAAATGGTGCTCCTAATATGCAAAACTTCAGATGGTAAATGAAGCTGAAGACTAAAGATCTACCTGAAAATGTTGTATTGAACCCAAAAATAGGATGAGGAAGTAGAAATAGGAAACAGTGGGAAAAGAAGAGCATACAGGGTTCTTTCACTAGAAATGCCCAAAAGAGGAACATTTCCTTAAGCTTTGTTTTTACTTGAAGCCGGGGAGGTATTGAAAGCGATTAGAGAATGTCCTCGTGAAACTGTTGATAGTGAGTTTTCAAGTGTCTGGCCTATTTATGGCTGAAGGGAATACCTTATATGTTAACATTAACTTTGTGATAAATGGCATACTGGACACCAAAGATAAAAAGACTACTTGATCTTTCTTTGCTCTAACTTTGCCTATACAGCCTCTATTTGCTACATATTTCAGAATGTCACGTCTGCTAACCAGAAATACAGGTAAAATTCTTTTTAGCATATTACGTATGTGTCTATGTAAATGTACCTGTCAGGGCCCATTCTATCTAATTTAGTTCTTCCCATCACTGGTTTGACAGCTGCAATGTAATAAAAATTCTCCAAGTAAAAAATTGATTTATTCCAAAAGATGTTTATAAAAAGAGAAACTATGTAGGAGAGCAAGCAAACTTCTAGACCTACTGTATTAAATTTGAAATTCTCTTTGGTTAGGGGCAAAGTTAAAAATCCACTAAACTTGAAAAATGTTGACTCCTAAAGAGGAAATCCAGTCTGCCAGAAACCGTTGAACAATAAAGCTCGTTTCAGTGTTTGCCTACCTAGACTATAAAATTTGGAGAACTTGAGGAAGTGAGCTTTATTCGTGATCTTACAGGTAGTCTGAAGGGCATATTTGAGGATTTGAGAGGGCGAGAAGCAACAGAGCTCCTCACAGAGTTTGAATTGGAAGAGGCCTTAGGTCCAATTCTCATTCGTGTGAGGGCCCCTTCCACGCCACCTGACAACTGCTGCTTCCAGCAGTGGTGAGCTTTGTAAGGTGTCCTGGACCACGGTGAACAGTGATGATTATTATAAATGTACTTTTGAACCAAAATCACAGATCCAGTCCAGGTCTGGGGAGAGTTAAATACCAGCGTGAGTAAGCCAGGCAGCATGGCATGAGGTAGGTAGAAACAGACTGTACCAGAGTCCTTAATAAAGGTGGTTTGAGGCTGGTGTGGCCTATAACTGAGTATTAAATAATAATGTCATTTTAAATAGTCCTTTTTTCCTGAATATTAAAGGAGTGCCTGTTAATTATGGAAAATAAAGAAAGTACAAAAAAGTGAAGTTGCTTGTATCCACCATCAAGAAAACCAGTGTACATATATCTCTCCAGTCTTTTCACCCTTTGCAACAGGCCTCACAGTTATGATAATACAGTACTTCTTTTCCAAGAGATGATTACCAGTATGGATATAAAAGAAACAATATTTATTCATATCACATGTCAGTCTTCTTTCAGTCTATGATAATGTCTGTGGTTCTACCTTCGTTTTAGAAATAATCCTGTTAAGAGCTATAAAACTCTAGATAATCTAAATAATTGACATCATTACCTTAAAGCAGCATTTTCCAAACAGGAATCCTGCCTCAGGAAAAGATTCTATGGCCAAATAAATTTGGGAAAATGTATAAGCCCTCTTTTCTTGGAGATTGATAATAAATTTTAACATGTTAAAAACTCAGAATGATTCTGCAGTTTAAAAAAAAAAATCTGTTAAACATTGTTTAATCCAATGTTTTCAAAAAAAGAGTCATCCCAAACACACTAATGAGAGTTCCTGGGCTATTTCAAAGCAGTGAACTGACACTGAGTGGCCTATTGTCCTGTTTCTCTAATTCCATAAAAACAAACCTTTTACTGCTGAATTGTTTTACTGCCTGTCGTCATCACCGTCATAAAAATTCTCAATTAATACAATGATCACGTTGTGACTGTGCCCGTAACATCTCGTGGCAGGTAGGCATGTTCACTACACTTGGGAACGAAACCTGAATAAGTCTTAAAATGAAAAAAAAAAATTAGTTGCCTTTCTAAGATTTTTTATTTTTATTCCAAGCTTGAAGAACAGTATGAGAAACAATAAAATATCCAGGTACTCACCACCTAGCTTTCAGTTCCTGACATTTTGCGTCAGACCTTTATGTGTGGGAGAGAAGCTATTCTTAAGAGATGAAACCCCACAGGTGGACTTAAACGCCCTAACCGTATCAGTGACATTCTTAACCCTCAACTTCGCTTGCTGTATGCATCTTCAAGTACAGAATTAGCTTAAGCAGCACCAATAAAAGTAAAGGGCATGCCACAATCACCTCACCTCAGTTACCTGCTTAGTGCTTTTTAAGGGGAGAATAAGGGAAACCTTTTGTTTGCTTGTGGTGCCATCATTCACTTTTGAAGATTCACCAAGACCTCTCGTTTCAAGAAGCTAATCTATATTTCTCCTTGCCAGCCCAGTGTCATGACAAACTTCCCATAGTGGGTTGTTCAGCTATGCAGGCTTCCTTTGACTTGGTGTAATTGTCCATTTTCAGATTTACTTTACCAGTTAGTTTGACTGACTTTGAGATACTTCAAAAAAGAGAGAGAATTTAGTCAAGTTTTTAATGTACCTACTTCCACCAACTCTAGAATGGAATTCTGTATTTTTGTCCTTCTAACAGTGAGATATATTGGTTGGCACAGTTGTGAATAAAGTGGTAAGTTAGTCACATACTCCCCGGGTGAGGTAACCGAGTCTCTGTTACGTATTGTGAGGACAGTGTTGTCATGTGACATTTTCTCTTTTTCCTTGGAAAATGGACACCAAGAGAGTTCTTGGGTCAGACTGTATCTAAACAGGTTTTTCTAAAATCTGTTTCTCCTCCCCTAGGGTGGTAGAAGAAGAGACACGGCGGTCCCAGCAAGCTGCCCGGGATAAGCAGAGTCCCAGCCAGGCCAATGGCTGCAATGACCACCGGCCCATCGACATCCTGGAGATGCTAAGCAGAGCCAAGGATGAGTATGAAAGGGTGAGGCTGCATGCTGACCAGGAGGGCCACAGGGGCCACAGGGGAGGAGACCTTCAGGGGGCTTGTGGATGGGGGAAGTCCCCTTCAGCGCCAGCCGAGATAATTGCTTCAAGAAGAACACGTCCCCTATAGTTTTAAGCCTAAACAATAAGGAAAGAAATTTTCTTACTATAGAGTCCTTAGCTTGGCATGAAAATTGGAAATGCTCTTTTTCTATTCCTGTAAAATTATTATAGGAGAAAATGGTTTTGGTGTGCAAAAGTTAGCCTGTAACAGGTAGTTATGGAAAAGCTTCATGCCTCTTCTTCACCTCTGCAGTCTCTGTTAGGTCTCAGGAATTTATGTAGTCTTTGCTAAGTATTCGATAACATGCACCCTGTAATACTAAAGGCTATATTTACAGTCTGTAATTGGTGGCAATTGCACACTCTTCATTAAGCATGATTTGGAATCTTACCCACATGAGAGGCTTTTCTAGAATTCACTTTGTCCTTTCTGTTTTGTATTTTAGTTTATGTTAACTGATAACATTTTCTCCCCAAAGTTGAATAAAAGGGAAGCTGTGAACATTCATTAGTTTATTCAATGCATACTTGTGAACGGTTCACTGTATGCCAAGCAGTGGACCTTTCCGGAGTGGTCCTCAAATCTTGTAGCTTTGGAACTGTCCTGGCTTTTCACTTGATGTCAGCATTTCAAAGCCCATGCTTCATTGGCGTGAGACTGAAGGTTTCCACTGCTGCACTTTGTTTCAGCAGAAATAAAATGATCACCTTAATCTTTACTAAACTGAGTTAAGTACGTCTTTTGTGTCTTGTTTAATCCTTACCTTACCGAAAGATCAAGGAACAATGTATGAATAACACTCTCTAAGACCGTGTTTCCTACACAGTGCTACTCTAACACTAGCCTCTAGGTTGTTAACAGGTGATCCTTGAGAAAAAAGGTTCCAGTTGGTCAAAGTTAAGGAAACACTGTTAGCATGGCTCCACCTCCCCCGTCCTTAATGCTCAAGGCTCTGAGAAGTCCCACAATAAGGAAAACAGTAACACCAATTCCCAGATTGATTTGACAACAGGACCATTTTTCACATGCTACCCTTTAAGAATCTAAAGTTCAAGGAACAAACTTTTGAAACAGCATTCTGAAAAGTAGTTTCCTCTGACTAAAAATAGTCATATTCACCATAAACTACAATAAACCTTCTACTTTCAAACACCAAAGGAAGTCCCACTTCCTGGGTAGAAAAGTGCACAGGAGAGCCTGTGAGAAGTTTCAAGTTGTACCAAATTCCTCAGTGTCTCATAGTCTCATAGAGAATTAGGAGGAATTTAGGGACCTGTGAAAATTAATACAAGGAAAGCAGTCACCTCTGTAATGAATTCATTAATTCTTCAGAAACTAGATGAGAATAAATTTCAAGAATCATTTTCTGAATTTTTAGGTTATCGTATACTCCCCAAATTCCCTCTCATCCTTAATGAGATCTACATATGTATCTTGTTCTGTTTTTATAGAGGCTTTTCTGTGTTCTGATAACAGGTAACTAATAAGTCCAGGACTTTGTCACCTGTTCCTAGTGATGACGAGATCCAGGTACCACACGAGACAAAGTGTAGAGGCTGAACACTAGAGTATGCACTCCAGGAGGTGGCCTGGCTCACTCCTCAGCCTGGGGAGTGAATGGCCACAAAATGAAAGAAGGAACTAAAGCCTGGTTTCTGTGCACAAAGCTATAAAGGAACTCTAGGTCAAGTGGGCAATTTCAAAATCGGACATAATTTCTAGTTCGTACACATTGCAAAAAATAAGAATATGGAGAACACAGTAATTACTGTTGTAAAGAAAATTCTTCTATGGTATAGAATAAATAAAATGTTTTCTATGCTTAGATGAAAACTAACCTTCAGGAATTTAGTTAAATCTTTGGTATTTACTTTATAATGTATTCTTTGTGTGTTTGAAAACTGTCCGTAAATGGGTGGAGCTTCCTTAAACAACAGTTTTGTTTCTGGTCTGCACTTGGCAGCCAAGTCTAACCAAATGAAGTTGGTAGTAGCAGTGACCCATGACTTCCTATCTTAGTGTTTGAGTGGGCCTCCTCAGTTGCCGCATGGCTCCAGGTGGCCCTTTGTTTATCTTTCGGTAGAGACTTGGGAGATTGACAGAGTCCAGGGCAGAGGGGTAAGCTAGGCCTCAGTGATGGGATTTAATCCCAATGCTAAATCTCCTCTGTCCAGGATATGTAATACAATGAATGAAATTCCAGACTTTTGAGTGAGGGATTTATAAGACAGACTGTACATAAAAACTCTCTAATAAACATTTTCTCCCCCAGTTTTAAAGTTAGTTTTATCCAACTTTCCTATTTTTTAATGCGAACAAAGATAGCAGAAACCACAGTCCTTTATACAGGCCCCTTCTGAGTTGCTTTTAGCCATGGGATGTAATCCTGGATTTTGGTAGGGTCTTTTTATTGTTTTGTTTTGTTTTAGTTCATTTGCAAAAAAATTTTGTTAAATGCAGACTTTTTGGGTACTTAAAAATACGAGCACTGTTATTTTTCTGATTATGAAAGCAGTACATATTAAATATAGAAAACTTTATATTTAAAAATTACAATAAAAGAAAAAACATAATTCTGCCACCTAAAAATATTACTGCTAATGCCTTGTTATATATCCTTTCAGAAATACGTATAAATATGTCCCAGTGTATGTGGTATATTTGTGTACAGTAGATTTTTTAACTGGTTTTAAAAGTAGTTTTTATTGACTCTTCTGTAACCTGTTTTTCCCCAAAGAACAATATCTTTTTATGACAGTAACTACACAAGGAGATTTCATTTGGTAGGATGAAAAAAAATTTTTTAAATAGTTGTGATATTAATAGCTGTGTGTGAGTATGTTTCCTTTTGTGCCTTGTATAAACAAAACTCTAGATTTTTCTGATTCTTTCTATTAAGAACTCAGAATATATTCTTGTAGCTAAGTCATCATGTACAGCATTTTCTCTTAAGATAAGTTACTTGAAATAGAATGATAGATAAAAGGATTTTGACATTTTAAAGATTTTTACCAGATATTGTAAAATTTCCCTTCAGGAAGTTTGTCTGTGATTGTCCATTTCCCCCGATCCTTACAAGTACTGGCAACTCATTAACAAACAAAATCAGACGAAACTTTCCAAGAATGGCCTTGCACACAAATAAAAAAAGTATTCGATGTTCTGGAGACCTTTCAAAATACAGCCCCATCTCATAGCTGAATTAAGTATTAAGTATTGCAGACTCAGATGCCTCCAAAACCATGTAGGCCATGGTGGTGCCTACAGCGGGTCAGGGTGCAACTGATACAGACAGCCTGTCACTGTGTCAGGGGCAGTTGCAGCTCGGCTCCAGCCAGTTGTTACCACATCATCCAGCTTCTCTCTGAAAAATGACAAACGGGGGTTTTTATGTGAAAACTCCCAATTTTGAAAATGTTCCGGAACATTTTATACCTCTCTTTTCAAAACTTCTTACGAACAGTGTTTTGAGTTATATTTTCTCTAATACAATTCAATTCCAAGCATTCTCCATAATGTGTTGATACAGATTGATGGTGATATTGTACAAAGAAGTAGGTTAGAAGAGAAGATGTTTCATAGGCTTTCACACACTACTTCACCTCTATCTAAATGGGTAGCACGATGTCAATAGTGTTCTGAAATAATACAAGCATTAAGGCATTTGAATAGAGAAAGTGTGTATCGTTCGTTCCTGTAACATTCAGGTACCTTCTCCTTCGCTAAGCACATGTATTTATAGTATAGTATCAAGAAAATGAATCTGTCTCCAGACTGCAGTTTGGGCCTTTTTATTTTACCTTTGAGTGCTCTAAACAGGTTTTGGTCCATTTTGACATGAATAGTGCTTACCAGATGCTGGATCAGATAGCCCAAATAGAGCTTAAGTTTCTAAAAAGTCGTAATTCTGTCTCCATCTAGTGATCATTTGTTTTTAGTATTCTTTCTAAGAACAAAAATATTTTCACTTTTAGTGTTCTATACATGTTGACAGGAGTTTTAAAACATTTTGTGACTTTCATTATCTGTGATTGTGCTATTTAGAGATCTAAAATTTAGTTTAATTTTTAAGAATATATGATGATTTCAACAAATGGTTTTGGCCATCTGTATTCAAAAAACGGAGGGAAAAAAAATAATCCCAACCTAAACGTAACAACCTTACACAAAAATCAGCTCAAAATGGATCAGAGAGCTAAACAGAAAACATAAGACTATAAAAATTTAGGAGAAAAATATTTTCACTGTATGACCCAGGAATGGTTTACTCTAGAAAAATGAAGCTTTTGTCCACACAGAAAACCTGTACGTGATATATTCGTTTATAGAAGTTGTATTCATAATCACCAAAAACTGGAAACAACACAGATGTCTTCCTGTGGGTGAATGGTTAACAAACTGTAATGCGGTCGTGCAGTGGAGTACTACTCAGCAGCAAGGAGGGGACATCAATACCACATAGCAGCTTAGATGAATCTCAGAGGCTAAGTGAAAGAAGCCAGCATTCCATTTTGTAAAACATTCTCAAAAAGACAAAACTGTAGTGACAGAAAACATCACTAGTTTCCAGGAATGGAGGGGAGCATGTGACTGCAGTGAGACAGCGCAGGGGAGTTTTAGGGAGATAGAGCCATTTTCTATCCTGATTATGGTGATGGGTGCACAGATAGATCTGTATACCCCAAAAAGCTTAATTTTACCATATGTTAACTTAAAAAATAAATAAATAAGACCATTTTTTCTTTCCTTTTTATTGTAGCTATATGAGAAGCTGAACCTGTTGTAATTTCACAATTAGATACGTAAATCAAACCATTGTGTTATACGCCTTAAACTTATACAGTGTGTGTGTATGTCATTTATTTCCCAATAAAAGTGTAGGGAAAAATATTTTTAACGGAAAAGAATATGTGATAAAGTAATTCTATTGGCTTTTCCTTAAAAGGGTTATTAAAACAACAATTGTTGCTAACACTACTGTCTAAAATCAAGCGCTCAACTTGTTAGAAGTTTTATTGTGTAAGTTACTTACATGAGGGTCCAAAGAAAAACATTTCAGCGGGTTTTTTGGTTTTTTAAAATAGCATTTCTGATCATCTCAGATGCTGTCTTGTAAGCCAAATAATACACAGCAAACCTTTTCACGTGATATACTTTTCCTTTTAATTTAAGAATCAGATGGGCGACTCAAATATCTCCAGCCCTGGGTTACAGCCAAGTACTCAGCTCTCCAATCTGGGAAGCACCGAGACTCTAGAAGAGATGCCGTCCGGGTCCCAAGATAAGGTTTGTACAGCTGAAGCCCTAGCTTTGTCCAAGATAACCAAACACAGAGTAACATTTTGTAAGGATTTTAATGCAGTACAAGTTTGATTTGTCATGTATCTGTCAAGGTACATAAGGGTAGCAAAATAATGACATCCACTCATGTCATTTCCCCTGGTCCATGTAACTGTCTTTCATCTGGATTTGTAGTAGACTCCTGATTTCCAGCTTTTCCCCTTGTCACTCCTTTGCCTATTCTTAACTCAGAAGTCAGAGTAATCCTGGTAAAACATAAGTTAGATCATGGCATTCCTCTGCTTAAAACTCTCGTAGTGTCCCATCTCACACAAATAAAAACCAAGGTCATGGCAGTGGCCCACAAGGCCCTACCTAATCTGGCCCCCGACCCCTGGTCTCATCTTCTACTTCTCTGCCCTGGTCTGTTGGCCCCAGCCTCACTGGCTCTTTAGCCTTTCCACAAACGTGGCAGACTTGCCCCTGCCTTGGGACAGGTCTTTGCACTTGTTCCCTTGGCCTAGAATACTTTCCTCCCGTATGTAGCTTGCTCCCTTTCTTCCTTCAGGTCTCAGGTGTCCTCCATAGAGGTGAGGCCTTCATGACCACCCTGTTTTAAATAATAACCCTTCTCTACCCCTGTCCTACTGTGCTTTATTTTCTCCCTAAGCCTTCTGCCCAGCTAACATGGTTTGTGGTTTTCTTATCGATACATTGTGTTTCCTCCCCACCAAACTGCAAACTCCTGGGGGGCAGGCAGTTTTGTCTGCTTTGTTCATAGCTGTATTCTCAGCAGCTAGCATTGTAACTACCCTGTTTCCCCGGAAATAAGACCTAGCCGGACAATCAGCTCTAATGCATCTTTTGGAGCAAAAATGAATATAAGACCCAGTCTTACTTTACTATAGTATAATGTAATTAATATAATACCACGTCTTATATTCATTTTTGCTCCTAAAGACGCATTAGACCTGATTGTCTAGCTAGGTCTTATTTTCAGGGAAACACAGTATTTGTTGACTGAATTAGTTTTCTTTATAACTGATCGCTTGATGAATGAACAGATACCAAGTAAAGCCCATAGTTTTTTAATTGAACTTTTTGTTTTCAGGTAATTATAGGTTCACATGCAATTGTAAGAAATATACAGAAAGATCTTAGTACCCTTTACCTATTTCCTCATTGATAACAGCTTGCAAAATACAGTACAGTATCACAACCAGGATATTGACACAATCTACCCATCTAGTTCACATTTCCTCAATGTTATTCGTATTCATTTGTGTGTATGTATTTAGTTCTGTGCAATTTTATCTCAGGTATATAGCTTTGTATCCACTGACACAGTCAAGATACAGAAGACTTCCATTGCCACAAGGATCCTGTGTGTTTCCCTTTTATTACCACGCTGACTTCCCTGTCGTAACTTTCAGGCTGTCTCCCTTTCCCCTCCCAACAACCACTAATGTGTCTCCAGTTCTATATGTTATATAAATGGTATCATACCATATGTAACTTTTTGAGATTGTCTTTCTTTACTCAGGATAATTCCCAGAGATTCATTGTTATGTGTATGAATAGTTTGTTGTCTTTTATTGCTGAGTAGTGGTAACACTTGTAACCATTCACCTGTAGAAGGACATCTGGGGCTTTAGTTTGGAGGTATTACAAATAAAGCTTCTATGAGTATTTATGTGCAGATGTTTGTACATGAATTTCTGTTTCTCTGGGGGAAATGCCCAAGAGTGCAAATGTTGGGTCACTTGATAATGATATGTTTTAGTTTTATAAGAAACTGCCGTACTGTTTGGCAAAGAGGTGGTACCATTTTACGTTCCCATCAGCAATGGGTCCATATTGTTTTTAGGTATTTAGATGATAATTAAGCCAGATTTTGTATACTACGTTCCTATGCTCCATTTTTACTATATTTGCATTTAGGGTCCTGAAGGACAAACATATAAGTGGTGCTATGTAAAATTTAATTTTTTAAAAATGTATGTTGAGAGAGGGAGGGAAGGAAGGAGCAGGGTCTCTAGATTCCTTCTGGTCTGGTTTATCAGCCGTGAGTGTTCAGTGGGCTAGTCGCTTCCCATTTCTTTCTGAACCATGGGGTCTTGCATTGTCTAACTCACAGAGTTATTGTGAGACCCAAATGAAGAATTGGACCCCCAAAAATACCTGCAGAACCATAAAGCACTGTCCAACAAAAGATCAAAGAGTAAAAACTCATAGACACAGACAACAGTTTAGTGGTTACCAGAGGGTAAAGGGGTAGGGGGGCGGGAAATGAGGGTAAAGGGGATCAAATATATGGTGATGGAAGGAGAACTGACTCTGGGTGGGGAACACACAATGGGATTTATAGATGATGTAATACAGAATTGTACACCTGAAATATATGTAATTTTACTAACAGTTGTCACCCCAATAAACTTAAAAAAAAAAAAGATCAAATAGTGTGACAAACCATAGGTGCTCAGCCTTTCAACAAAAGCACTGGTGATGGATCTGTGACACACAGAAGTGATGTGGTGAGCATTCAGAGAATTGTGCCCTCTATTGTGAGTAGTGCTGATATTATTCCTTCATTTCTCACAGACATTTAAAATGCCATTTTATAGACCAAAGTGACAAAATTTTATAAAATACTGAGATCTGAATATTGTCAGAAGTCATGTGATTAACTAAAATTAGCTTCAATCCATAATTAGTCCTTACATACAGATAGTACATTTGTTTAGTAACACTGCCATCTAGTGCTGAAGAGCAAATAATGCTGTCAAGGCTTAATAATACTGAATTCCATTTCAGTTTCATTATTCACTTATTAGAATTCCCTTGGGACTATTTCCCTAGTTTGTTTTGTATTCTTTTTTATTCTCATGGTTAAGAATAATGCGTACCTTTATAGTGTGCTCAGTGCACTGACAGGTAGGAAATCTGACATGGACATAATAGATCCAAAGACAAATATGAAATTTTCTAAACAGCAAAGCTGTGGGGTGAGGAAGAGAGAATTCACTGTAAAACCTGAAGCAGTATATTAGAATTTTGTTGTGCACAATATATGCTGTTGCTCACTGAATTCTGTTTCCCAAGGGAAATGGTCAGACTAACTAACACTCAATTTAGGTGAAGCATTATAAAATTCAGAATCCAAATTTTAAGCATATTTGGACATGAAGGAAGAATAAAATTTCATCTTTTCTGTGGATGATGGAAGATGAATCCATGAATAAATAAGTGCAACTACTAGAGGAATGTAAGCAGTTTTTCTTGTTGTAAGGTCCTTTCAGATGCCGAGACTGTATAGCTTTTGGGAGCTTGTATGGAGATGCGTGCTCTACTTATTCAACCTCTTGTGACTGCTGCAGCCAGTTACATATTTCCAAAAGTTGGTACATTTTGACCTCTAGCCACCTGTTAGTTATTTAAGCCTTAGCTGTACCTCAGTTTTCCAGAGGTCAGTATCACCATTCAGTTGGTTAGGTAACCTATAATCTGCTTAACTGACATCTCAGTGTGGTGGCATAAGGGTAAGAATGTGGACTGTATTGTCAGAACTAGATTAGAGTCTGGCTCTGTTGTTGTATTTGGGCATCTGTGAAATGTCAGTAATAATCAGGGAATTAACTCATTGCTATCACAGTTTCATTTATTCCTTCTTGTGGGAGATATCTCTGAAGCCCTAAGGCTTTACGACACACTCTATTCCAGAGAATGTACAAGAATCCGTTTCTGGCCTGGCAGAGTTGTAGGGAGGCAGCATTGAGAAATCAGGAAACTTGCTGCTGCTTTTGCGTCCAGGTTCAGGGTTCCACCATATGGTTTGATTTTTTAATATGAAGTAGGTTTTAAACCATTAGAAATACCTATTTTTAACTGTAAGTATAGAAACATTCCAAATATAAGTGCAGGTAATTTTAATTGTTCAAAAGTTGATTGATGTTCTACACAGATAAAAATTGCTACCTGCCATTCTTGAAGCCTAAGGTATATTTCATGGTGAGGCTACTCCATGTCCTATTGTTTGATTGCTCCTTTTCTTATAACTTAAAAATAGTATTCTTGTCTGGGAGGACTCTTTAAGTTTCTGCAAAATGGCCCCATGTGGTCTGCATTTTTGAAAGCAGTTATATTTAAATGTTTCCTGTGTGTGTGTGTGTGTGTACATATGTGTACATACATATATATAAAACAGAATGTGATGGTTAAAATTTATAAAATTTGCATTAATGAATAAAAATTAGTGTCATTTTCCAGTACTTTCTTTGCCAAGCTATCTTGATCGTTTTGTTCTAAACATCATGTGTATGAAACGGAATTAACCCAACTCAAAAACGGGCAAAGGACTTAAATAGACATTTCTCCAAATAAGATACACAAATGGCCAACAAGTATTGGCAAGAATATGGAGAAATTGGAACTCTCTTGCATTGCTAGTAGAAATGTAAAATGGTGGAACAGCTGTGGAAAACAGTCTGGCAGTTCCTCAAAAAGTTAAATGTAGAATTACCATATGATCTAGCAGTTCTATTCCTGGACATATACCCAAAAGAACTGAAAGCAAGGACTAAAACAAATGCTTTTACCGTAATGTTCATAGCAGCATTATTCACAATAGGCAGAAACAACTAAGTGTCAATTAGATAAACAAGATGTGGTAATCTGCATACAGTGGAATGTTATTCAGCCTTAAAAAGGAATAAAATTCTGATACATGCTACAACATGGATGAATCTTAAGAATATGCTAAGTGAAATAAGGCAGTCATAAAAGGACAAGTATTATATGATTGAACTTATATGAGGTACCTAGAATAGGCAAATTCATAGAAATAGAAAGCAAAATTGGGATTACCAGGGACTGTGGGTGGGTGGGTGGGGGGTGGGTGGGGAGAGGAAAAAAGATGGGGAATTATTTAATGTATACATAGTTTCTGTTTTGGTTGACAAAAAATTTCTAGAAATAGTGGTGGTAGTTATACAGCATTATGAATGTACTGAATGCCATTGAGTCTTACATGTAAATATGGTTAAAATGGTAACTTTTATGTATATTTTACCATAATTTTTAGAAATCGGGGTGGGGGGATCATCTCTATGTTCATCAATAGACATTTATGATGACAGGGATCCAAAAGTGAATAAATCAGTGTTCAGCTTGGGAAATGCTTTCTCCTATGCAGCCTAGACAGAGAGAAAGAGAAATCTGTCCCCAAAGAGAGAATTCATTGTCCATTTTGGATTACTATATTGAATGAATTTGAAATGTTACCAGTGAGTTTTAGACAAACAGCTGTGTCTCTAATGACTCCTCGGGTCAGGGAACATCAGGGTGGTTTCTAATAGCACAGCCTTGATATCCCATCAGGTGGTTTTGTTGTTATTTTGCATTATGGGTGTGTGATATGGGTGTATGTATAATTTTTAATGTTATTTGTGTTCCTTAAAATATATCCAAACACAGATTTATCATGATTGCTCTTAAAACTATATGGTGTTCATATGATGATAATAATAGCCAGCTTCCACTTTAATGTTTGTTGGGCACCAGACACTATATTGAGAATTTAATTTTCACAGCAGTTCTATGAGATAATTACCACAATTGCCCCCGTTTTTCAGGTGAGGGAACTAAACAGAAAGATTATATCCTTTTCCCAGTTAACAGCTGGGAATTGAACCTAGATATCTTTGATTTCAGACCCTAAGCTCTACAGTTATGTTTCAGAAGTAAAAATGGGAGGAAATTAAACCATATAAAATCTTTTGTGGTTTTTTACATCCGCAGTTTATAATTAAATGTTAGTGCTGCCTTATATTTGAAGTGAGATTCTGAATCTGGAAGATCCCTTAAAGTACTAGAAAGCGTTATGACAGAATAATCTGGTTAGTCTCACTACGGCATTATTAGTGGGGGCCTAAATTTGCCATATGAGAATTCCTTCACTTAAACCTCATGTCACATTGATTTGCCAAGATATGTTTGCTTTTAAATAGTCATAGAGGTCTCTGTTGAATGTTTTCTAAGAGAAAACAGTTTGGTGTGAAATCACAGTTTTTTACAACTGGAGGAGGCTTCTGCCGCCGCACGTTATTTCGCACCACGACGTTCACCTCAGCCCTGTGCTGCCACCTCTCTCACCCGCAGATGAGGCCGCCCTCACCAGCGCAGCAGTACGCAGTGGCACTCCCTTCCTGCCTGTCCCTCACGTGTAAACCGTCCTCGGTGCCGGCCTCCTCTCCCCTCCTCTCTCCTTGGCCAAGGGAAGCCCGGTGCCTCTGCCCTTCAGAGCCCGCTGCCAGTAAGCGCCCTCCCTCCTCTCTTCCCCACACCCACCTAGCACAGCACAATGGCCCTGGCTTCGGGCATACGCGATAATTGTTTGTCAGACAGACGGGTGAATCAAACATTTGCCTGGGGAAAACTGAGCTCATTTTCCTGTATAAATGGGATCGTAACTTAGTACTATCACGATTATACTTCAGATGCAATGTACTTGATGGTCTTTGTAGACTTTCTGAGTCTACATGCTTCCTGAAAATCATGCTTCAGTGAATCATTTCATATAAACATATATCTAAACAACTAAGTAGTCCATCCACTTTAGGAATAAGACCATAAATTGAGGCTGCCTGTGTTTTCAAAGTACTTAGGTTTGTCTCCCACTAGAAAGTAAACCCTGTCAGGGAGGGCATTTTTGTTACTTCTTGCTGTGTCCCTCGGGGCCCAGGTCAGGGCAGGACCTGACACGCTGTGGGTACTCGGTAAATAAAGGTTAAATGAATAGGCAATGTTGTGTGGAGGTACAAGAAAGCTCACGAGTGGAAAGCATGACTATTTCTCCTTTAAATCATTGCAATGGTATCAGTAAGCCAGATCAGTAAAATATATGTAAGTTTAATATTTTCAGGCTTGAATGCTATGTCTTTTGCTAAGGAGTCTGGTATTTGGGAGTAGGAAGGAGGAATGGCCTGCCATTTAAAAAAAAAACATTACATTTATTTTCTGGTATCTGAGACCCAGTCCTCATAGTTCAGTGTCCAGCTTTTTATCAAGAACAGTGAAAATAAAGGTAGGATTACTTGATCAGCATTTGGTCCCTCTGTCCTCCTGAGTGTTATTTTCCTACATGTGTTACTGGCACAAGTAATTTTGTAATAATGTAATTGCCCCCTCGTCTGATATTCACTTGCCTAGGAAAAAACTGAATTCTAATACTATCACCTGGAGTCCCTAAAATTTGAACTTTATTACTAATTTCTATCCACCAACTTGGGGAAACTAAATGCACGCACCTTGGCCGTAATCGCTAGTACATCTTCAGTTTGTTCCATTTCCTTCTTTTCAGACTCCATCCATCCATCCTGCAAACAATTTTGGCAAAGAAATTTGATGGAAAAGAAGTTTAGTTACATTGGTTTGCAGGAGATTTCTTTCATTGTGTGGTTTGATTTGTTTTTCAGTCTGCTCCATCTGGACACAAACATCTGACAGTGGAAGAATTATTTGGAACCTCTTTGCCAAAGGAACAGCCAACAGTCGTGGGTCTGGATTCAGAAGAAGTGGAGAAGCTGCCAGGAGATGCCTCCCAGAAAGAGCCCAGCTCATTCCTACCATTTTCCTTTGAGCATTCAGGAGGGGCCGCTCAGTCAGAAAACCTGGGTGTCCATCCTGCTGCCCACCACTCAGTTCAACCTGAAGTCACCACCCCGGTGCTGATCACTCCTGCCTCCATCACACAGTCCAGTGAAAAGCAGGCCCCAAGCTATGCAATCCCGCTGTGCCCTGGGCTCAGTCCCACTTTGCCAGCAGAAGCTCCTACTGCACAGGTTCCCTCCAGCTTGCCCCGAAACAGCACCATGATGCAGGCAGTGAAGACCACACCTAGACAAAGGTCTCCACTCCTGAGTCAGCCAGTCCCTGAGCTGAGCCACACCAGTCTGACCGCCAGCCAGAGCCCCTTCAGGACCCCACTGAGCATGACAAGTGCCGCTGGGACATCCCTCCCGGGCGTTGAGCTTCTCCAGAAACTCAAGTTGACCCCACAGCATGACCAAATACAGACACAGTCGCTTGGGAAAGGTGCGGTGGCACCCAGCTTTTCTCCAGCAGCCGGCCAGCTGGCCACGCCTGAGAGCTTTATAGAGCCTCCCCCTAAGACAGCAGCAGCGAGAGCCTCCACCACCCTGAGCAACATGGTGCTTGCTCCCCTTCAGGTACTGGAGGGGGGAGGGGGGGGTGGCTATAACTGAGTGGGACAAAACTGCAAGGACTGACTTTGACTGACACAAGACAGAGTAGTTTTTTTAAAGAAACAACTGTTGACTACGTCAAGGGCTAGAAGAAAGGGGAGGTCAGAAGTCCTGTAGTGAACAACCAAGTAATTGGCAAATGGTGTTGTAACTCAGTTCCACTTCCCAAAATTATTTCAACTGAGAAAGCTAAGAAACAGTATTTTTATTTTCCTATGAGGGTGTGCATTTTAGGGTTTTTGCTTGCTTTTGCCTGATTGTCCTAGACTGGGTTTATTTGACTCAGATCCAAATGATCCCCAACTCTGTTCCATTTGTAACGTCTTCGGTACTCACTGAGTGCCTCCTGCCTTGTACCAGGCACACTAGGGTGCCCTACGAGCATGCCAGGTTTGGAGGTATGAGGTCAAATAAATCTGCCTGGTGAGACTCATGTCCAGCTGAGATCTGAAGACTTAGAAGTTAGCCAGACAAGGTTGAAAACGTGTTTGAGGCAAGAATAGCACATGCAGAGGCCTGGAGACGAGAAGGCCCTTGCTGAACTGGACTGTGACAGGATCTACTGTGGAAAGAAACTTGCGGGGAAGCAGGTACTGTCAATTGTGTTACGGAGTTACAGGTTTGTCCTCAGAGCCGTGGGGAATCTTTCAAGTGCTTTGAGCAGAGGGTGGCTTGCTGGGAAAGGAGAAGACAGAAGTAGGATGACATGTGAGGAAGGAGGCAGTGGCCGTCACCCCTGCTTGAGCTGATGGGGGCCTGAATTTGGGAGTGTGGGCGAGGGGATGTATGAAGAGGGGTGATCAGTGGGACTGGGTGGTACAGTGATTGTGGGGGCTGAAGAGGTTTGTCCCTCGATAATTTATGCGGCTGGTGAGTTGCAAGATCACCGAACTGAAAGGCGGTAGAACTTTCTACTCTAAAATGTATTGGTTGCTTTTTCAGGATTTTAGTCTCATGCCCTTATTATTAACCCCCAATCTTAACATTTTACCAAATAATATTGTATAGAAGATCCTATCATAATAATTGTATATTATTTCTTAAGTTAACAGGATATTTTGTTTCATTCCTTTGAAATCTTGTATAGAAAGAAGAACTGTATTATTTTGGTTACTTTATTAAGTTGTCATTTCGGGCCATTTCTGCTGAGGTTCTCTGCAGTATGAGGAGAGTGTTCTGTTGAAGTATATGCCCCTAAAATGTGCCTGCTGCCCCTGTTCCTGTTGCTTTGCAGCCATCAGTCTTGAATGCCACCCCTCCAGGTGTTGGCCTCTTGGACAGCACCCTGCTGTCTGGCCTGCAGCCTTTCAAGGAAGTTTGCATATGTGTACATTTCATTTACATGACAGTATCGGATTTTAGGACCAGGGTTTCACAGAGCTCTAATGTATTTTGCTGTACAACAAGAAGTTCTTTCTCTCTCAGTAAATGAGGACAAAATTTAGCATGTGTATGACTCTGGATGAAGACTGCTTATTGCCACCTGTCCAAAGTTTAAATCGCCTTGTTAGGTATACTGCCAGGATCTTGCATCTCTGCAGACTCAACAGCAAAAATAGGCGTGGGCTGTCCCCAGCTCTTACAGGAGTCAGGGTTTCAGCTTCTTCCTTAGAGTCCCTTAAAGGCTTTGCACACACCTCTCTTCTCAGAGGAACTAAACGGGTCAGCGTCTATTCCGAAGCTCGAGTCGTGAGCTGCATAGTCACAAGTTCCTGTCAGCTTCTTCCTATAGGAATCGAGCAACTGGTTAATGTCTGAACTATTCCTTACTGGTTACCTAGTTTTTTCCCCAGTAACTAGGAAATCTTAATTGAAACTTGCAACATCTGTTCATCTTTTCTTTTTAAACATTGCAGTCTATGCAGCAAAACCAGGATCCTGAAGTCTTTGCCCAGCCTAAGGTGTTACCTAGTGCCATCACGGTAAGAACGCCCTTTTTCTGAAGAACACATGGTGTTTAAGTTCTGCTGGGTGTAAAATAAAACTGTTACTTGAGTGAAAAGTTTAGATATACCCTCTCCTAGGGCAGGCTCCCCCCTGCCCCGCCAGACAGAGTTCATTGCCATGACCTCTGTAGACCTTGAGTCATCTCTCTGTATGGACTTCTTCCCCGACTGTGTGCATACGGGCGGCGGCAGCCTCAGCGCGGGAACTCACTCCGTGCTCGTCAGGGGGTGACTGTGAGAGCCGGCCAGCCTGCTTCCCGGAGTAGGAAATAAATATTCTCTGGCCTGAAAGGGCTGTGACTTCCCAGTTAACAGAGGGAAGCGTCCGCCCTGCTGCCGTGCTCTCACTGCCTGACAGCAAGCCTCCCAGGCCAGCATGTTCTGTCCCTTCCTTGTCTCCTGCCCTGTTTATAAAAACTTGTCCCCACCCTCCATCACCTACAGCCTTGGAATGGCACACGTAATTTTTTCAGTTCCTAAAATTTAAACTAAAGCCAACTTCTGACTGGTCTTGTGAACCAGTCTTCTCTGTAGTTTGTCCTGCTACATGGTGATCGGCCATTCTCAGCCTGGTTGCACCAAAAAAGAAGCCATATGGCCCAGACACCAAAACTACACCCTTAAAACTATGGCAAGATCTTTGCTGTTTGTAAATGAGGAAGGTGACAGACAGGAGATTGTCTGTTGATTGTATAAAATGTGAGATTTATTAAAAATACTGGTTATTACTGGTTTGTGTGTTCTGATAGCCATTGGCTTAGAAGCACATCTAAATGGGGGAAGGAGGTAGATGTTAGTTTTATTTTTAAGAAATTGTGTCTTTCATATCTTCAGTGGTATAGTAAATATATTGAACACTACAAAAGAAACGAATGCTTCATATAATTGGATTCTTTTCATTCTCTTTTTATTTAAATAAAATTTACATATGAGAAAATCAGATTTTTATGAATTTTCCATACACATATGTCCCTTGAGTAGCTACCCAAGATATGTAACATTTCCATCACCCCGGAAAGTTCCTTCATGCCCTCTTCCAGTCAGTTCCCAGCCACCCATATAAAAACTTTACATTTTTAATTCATCGTAGAATTGTTCTTATTGTACATACTGTGCACAATAATTTTGATCATATTCCCCTTCTATGATGATCGGCCTTGGCTTCCCATAACCACTCTAGGGCATTCTTACCACAGAAATGGGCTTGTCATCCTTTAGCTAACAAGCTTCCTAACCAGACTTAAAATGCTCAAGTGCTTCTACTGAACGTTTATCTGAACCCCAGATAGTTAGCGTTGGACTCTGTGCTCCAGTCTCCTACTGCTTATCAGGTTTTCAGGTTTTCCTGCTTTGAGCCTGGCTGCTGGCTTCTGCACTTTGGTACAAAATGACCATTGTTCCCCTGCAGGTTGCAGGCCCCCCACTGGTTACTGCAACAACCACAGCCGTGTCTTCAGTCCTGCTGTCCCCAAGTGTTTTCCAGCAGACAGTTACAAGGTCCACAGACCTAGAGAGGAAAGCAAGCTCCCCTTCTCCTCTAACCGTTGGAACATCAGAAAGTCAACGAAAGCAGTCCATTATTCTCAGCAAGTCTCAGCTCCAAGATACGTTAATACATCTAATAAAGGTATGTAGGATATCAGTTTAGTCTTTGAATTTTCATTCTTTAATTTAAAAAAAATTGTAAGTTCTTTTTAGAAATTAGTTCATAAAGTAAATTCAGGGTGAGCCAGGACTAGTGTTTCTTCCTGAGCATACACTCGTGCTGGAAAAATATCTGAGTGAATTTCAAAATGTTAATTATGGTTGTTTCTGTGTGGTGGGGTTCTTTGGATAGTTTTAGAAAGCATTTATATGGCCTTTTTCCTAAGCTGTTACCAAGGACGTAAGTTCTGATGTGGTGACTATGACATTACCATCTCTTCCAGAATGACTCCGGCTTCCTCAGTACGCTTCATGAAGTCTACTTGCAGGTTCTGACCAAGAACAAAGACAACCACAACCTATGACTGGAGCAGAAATCATTCTGAACACGGAATGTCAGCCTCACAAACAAATAGTCCTCATCATGGAAAATTCTAAACAGAACATTGAGTTTGGAGAATCCTGAAATTGAGCCTATGAGAAAGAGACTCATTCCTTAAGAATGTTTTCCAAGTGACGTTCTCAGTGATAATTGAGGTTTCACTGTGAAGCATCACCAGCAGACCTTTGTTTTGAAAAAAAACAAAAACAAACAAAAAAAAGAAACGTTATGTTAAGTTGTGTGGGTGTTTTCATCAGCTGTAAGCAAGTATGTGAAATAAGGAATCTGATTTTTAGCTGCTTTCACTTTCAAGGTCTTAAAGGGAGGACGTGTCACCAGCCTTGCAGCAGTCAGAGTCCAGCCCAGCTCTTATCCCTTCTGCCTCCCTGTCCCCCTAGAAACTGAGCATTAGGCGATAGTCCTGTTCTGAAGCAAGCAGAACTCTGTGTGCAGTAGCTTTGAGTTTTACAGATCAGAGTTTAAGTTGGGAAATTAGGACTGATTTGTTCAAGTGAATTATATTTGATATGAACACCCCATTCGGGCCTTTAAAGTTCTGAAAATTTCTCAATTGTTTTGTTTTTAGCTGTCCCCAGTGCTGCCAGCAACAGGCTCCCAGGATGGTGATACTATTTGAATTAGGACCCTGTCAAGCCCTGTGGTGGTGTGGGAGGAGGCATGTCATACCTTTGACACAAAGGCTGGGGCTAGTAAAGCTCAAATTCTATCAGAAATTTTGCTTTAAGTTAAATTGTCCAGTGGTTTTAAAAATGTTACGTTTCGCCTTATTTTCCTTTTCTGTGTAAACACAGTTAGAAGTCCTTGATTGTTTTCGTTAACTGACAAAAGGACCAGTGGACCAATCCGACAAAGCCATTCTGGTTCCATTCCTCAGTCTACTGAGAATAGTTTTAAAACTATGCAGAAAAGGGAGCTGTTACTCACACTGCCCTTACTTTATTGTAGAATATGGAGTAAACAAAGTGAAATTCAGAACTTTACCAATGTATTCCTAGGCTGTGAGTACTTTTGCAGCCCAAAGTGTGAAAATATGTAAAGATGCTTTGTTATGCTGCTATTAATCTGCCATGATTTATATTTATTCTTTTATGGCATGTAATGGTGATTAGTAATATTTTAATGTAGATTTTGATTTATTTCAGCAATAGTAATTTTAAGATAATTCTTTGAATGAAAGTGTCTTCATTTCTACGATACAGGTCATTTTGTAGTATTTAACCAATTAAGATGCACTGCTTACTTTTCTGAGCACTATTTAATGACTGGGTAAAAACCCAAATGGCTCAACCAGCTAGCATAAGGATTAGCTGTGAATAATGCTGACAGATGTGATGGTTCCTCGGGAACAATCATTTAAGCTTTAATGGTAACTCAATCATAAGTCCATAGATTTTTTTTCTAACTGAGATTTTAGAAAATCACTTGTGAATTACATACTTGTTTTAGTTTAATCTTAGTTTTTTTAGCATAAAGAATGCTTTGTTTGATTGGCTTTTTTCTTACTCTAACCATGCTTCCTTGGGCAACTTTTCTGCTTCTCAATTTAGTGTCTTCTATTGCTATCTACCTAGTTACTTGTGAATTGTGCAGAAGTCGGGGAAGCTTATAAATTCTCATACTCAATCAGGAATAGTTTGTTTTCAAAGGTAGTTCAGCCACCCAAAGGTAAATTCAGCAACCCAAAATGAATCAATCATGCATCACCAGAAAAGAGAAAGTTAGAGTAAGATAGGAGTGTTACTGACACCAGGAGATGGTGCCCAGGGAGCCATGACTGTTCTCAGAAAACAGTTGCACCAGCAGGTTTTATCACACCCCAAATCTAGTCTCAGTGGGCTTTGGTAAACAGAAGAGTCAAGGGATTCTTGTTATAATAGACATTTGAATTGAAATGACTTGACTATGTATGATATTATGAGGGAGTTCAGAGAGAATATCCTAAAGAAAGTCTGTAATCAAATCTGCTAATTTTCACCCTTTAATCCAAAGGAATGAATATGATAGATGGTAAAGAGAATCTGTGATAAAGTTTCCTTAATGTGAAAAATAAACTTTTAAGTGCCCAATTTATGGAGACTTGAAAAGGGTAAGCCTGTTTCAACTCCCAAATTTTCAAAGCATTTATTGAAAATTCAGAAGCCAGAAGTTCACCGTTATGATTACCAGGAAGCTCAGGCCAGAATGAGTCTCTAGAATAAAGTCAAGCCAAGGCCGAGCCTGGATAGTTGCAGTTGGATAACCCTGGCCCAGAAGTCACAGTTCAGTTGCCTTATTCCTCGTTCGGGCTCACTAACCAGAACCTCATGCTAGCTTATGTTGCATGTTTACATTGCTGCAGTGTCTTTATGGAACCTTCATTTTAAACCTTAGTTGCATCGAAATGGACACCAAAACAGAGATGCTTCTTCCTAGGTTTTGCAGAACTCCAGGTGACCTGCATTTAGGCCACCCTGTCTATCTGTGCGCCCACCCCCAACCCGAGGGTGGCACTGCCCTTCTGTTGTGGTTAATGTGATGTCTGAAAGGACTCCTGCACCTCCCGAACGGCCTTGTTCCTTTACGGCAAAAGCTCCTCTCACTATGCATCTCTCCCGAGATTTGTAAAGCGTGACTTTGAATCCTAAGTTTTCAGGAGAAGCATTTCATGCTATCTGCATGTGAGTGTCCACAGCTTACCTTCGAAGGCTTTGGGATCACTGTCCTAGTGGTGGTTTAAGAGCCCAAGTTGACCTGGATCCTTCTCTACCAGAGGATGCACAGGCTTAGTTTAGGATATGTCTGACCCAATTTTGCATGTCAAGTCTTTGTTCATTTTCTGCGTTTTTTCCTTGTAAAAATTTTAAACCCCATCAGATACTCCACTAGGTAAATATTTTTAAGCCATGCAGCTTTATTACTCTCCTCCCCAAAGAATGTAGTTTGAAATTTTCTCGTTTTGGTAGTAGAGGCCATAACTGCCATTGTATTACTAATAATGCAACATGAAATTGAAGGTGCCTAACTGCTTTAAAGAAAAACAAAATCAGCCATCATATTGTAACTGGGCAAAATGTGGAAACACAGAGGAGTGAGAGGTGGCACAGGCACGAGTGGGCCCAGTCCACGTGAGCGAAGACGTGTGTCCTGCATTCTTGCTGCTCATTTGCTGCTGAGCACGTGTTTCTTACTTATCTGGTTTTTTTCTGTTGTATTCAAAGTACCTTCTGGAACCAGTAGTGCTCAGGTGTCTAAAATGCTAAGATCTGTACCAAGTAAAGCAATTTATACTGGGCTTTTTAAAAGCTGTGCTTGAGACCATTTCCCTGAGTGGACTGGGGCCTCACGGAGCCTGTTTTTTTTCAGCAAATTCGGCAGGAGAGGTGTGTGCAATGTTTTCACTCAGTTTCGTATTTGATTTGATATCTTCATTTGAAACGCTAAGATGCAATATGTTTCACTTTGAGTGGGGAAAATGCAAAACTGTGTTTCCCTTTTATCTGTGTGATTTCTTAAACGTGTTTTTAAAATGTATTCTGAAAGGTTTTTTATTCTGTATTACTGCTTTGGCCATGTGGCTCTCGTGACTTTCAGTGTACCAGATTCTCAGCTCCCTGAAATGTGGGGATGAGAAGCTCTGGAATTACAGCAAGATTTTTGTTCCATGAGCGCAATACTGCATTGTTAACATTTTTAATGGTATGAATTTTATACCATCTGCGTATGTTTGCAAATATTAAGTTATTACATGTTTTCAAATGAGCATTTTTCATCCTAAATTTTATATGTTTGCAAATATATTTTTTTAATAAAAGTTCAAAACCAAGTTTTAGCACCTACTAAATTTTAATTGTGTTTTTATGTAAGTTGTAGATGTTGAATGAGTGGTTCCGCATTGCCAGGGCCTCATCCTGGTGAGACGGGGTGGGTTGGGAGAACAAAACCAGAGAAAACGCTTGTCTACCTGTTTTCAACCTGTTCCAGCCAGCTGAATCACAGGCCACACAGAGTCTTAGGTCTGAGACCTAATAGGAGTGGACATGAAAAGAACTTCATTTCCTCCTTTGAGTTTCCCCCAGATGGAGGGCACAGTTGCAGTGACGGCCAAAACACTAGTTGTAGGGGACTTTATCCTGTGGGTCACTTCCAAAATTCACTAAATTCACGTGTATTGAGCTGTCACGTGCCAGGCATCCAGAATGATAAGGAAGGAAAGAAAGGACAGTAAAATGTGATCATTATGGGAAATAGAGAAAACTTGGAAAAAAGCGTGTTAATCATGTGTCTTCCTAATAATTAACGTTTTAGTATGTTTGCAAACAAAATTCTCCCTAAAATGTTTGCTACACCCACCTGCTTTTGGAGAGGATATGCTAACTCTTATTTTAGGACCATTTCTATATATACACACACCGGTCATCATTAATGCTGCGTGCTCATTCAGCACTCCAGGATTGCTCATTTTCTTGATCTGCACAATAACCCATTTTAGGGAGAAGGAAGTTGAAGCTGAGAGTGATTGAGGTACGTGCCAAAGGCTGCTTATTAAGCCAGTGGTGGGCCAAGGACCTGAAGTCAAGCAGACCAGAGAGCTGGTCTAGAATTCCTTTCTTGACTCCATTGCCTCCATGATAAATTATTCTAGATTGCTTTTTATAGTTTCTTAGGTCACTTGTTACCACTATTTATTAAAAGCTAGAGTGGTCTGCTCAGCTGCTGCTTTCCATCTGTCCTGATCTAGGAAACAAGGTAACTAGGTTACCTGGAATTTGGTGAAAAACTAAGGTTAGTGGGTGCCGAATAAGCTGTAAAGGATGGGGTTTTAGGTTTCTGAGTTGTTTCTAATGATGTTTTCACTCACTGTTTATGGATCCTGGTTCATAGATTAGATGTTGTTAAAAGCCTGATCTTTAAGTCAGGAGAATGTGAATGAGATTATTGAGGTTTCTGGGAAGTCCTGTTTGTCTCAGAGAACTACCGAGTTTCCCCGAAAACAAGACCTAGCCAGACCATCAGCTCTAATGCATCTTTTGGAGCAAAAATTAATATTTAAGACCCGGTCTTATATTGCAGTAAAATAAGACTGGTTCTTATATTAATTTTTGCTCCAAAAGACGCATTAGAGCTGATGGTCCGCTAGGTCTTATTTTCGGGGAAACACGGTATCAAGAACCAGCCAGTCTCCTACGAGATAAGCTAGAAATTGGACCACCGGTGGTCACTGTGAAGGAAGCCCACCTTTAGATGAAGCCAGGTCCTGGGAAGAGCAGAAACAGTCCAACCCTGAAGCTCAGTCTACATTTCCATCTTTCAGTGCATAATGAGTTATCTGTTACGTGTAATGTGAAGAGGCCTGACTGGTTTCTGAAAGGGTGCAATCAATTCTAGTTTCTAAACCTCTTAGCGTTTGCTAAACAGAGAAAACAACTGCCACATACACAGACAACCCACGGTGAACCTGTGCTGTCCAAACACGGGCCGGAGCATCAAGCATCACGCCCCATATCCCTTCAGGTTCACCAGGTAACTTAGCTAGAAGTAACGATGACTAGTTAGAGGTTTCATGTAACCAACAGAAGTAGAATGGCTTGAAAGGAGGGAATTCAAAGTCATTTTGAGTCACATCTTGTTCGACAAACATTTCTTTCAAATGAGTCTGAATAAATTTGAAGTGCAATTCTACAAGTAATCATAACTGACATTTGTCATGTGCTGCATGCTTTCTATGCATTCTCGTTAAACCTTCTCCACACCCCTGAGTGGTGGAGGGAAAGGGCCACACATGACCCCAACTTCCTGTCATCCTGGGAAGTGGCAGAGGCGCTGGCTGTGGTTGGACTGATGTCAGTCCATCAGTCTGAAAAGGGCCCCAGAACGTGGAGCCAGGAAAGCGGGCACAGTCCAGCGTAGTCTTACCAGGTCCCTGTCACTCCAGAAAGATGGGTCTGGTGCTGCCTGAGTCCTGACAAAGCTCTAGAAGGCACCCTAAGCAAACCACCCCCCATTTTCTATGGAATCTCAACAATGCCGTGGCTTCTGAAGCAAGCCTCAACAAAACCTCAACCCCTACATTTGCTACCCAAGCTCCATTTTGTTGTTTCCATCTGTGATGTGTCCCGTCCCCCAGAGATTGCCTCTCCCAGGCAGGGAGGGGTCTTTCCCCTAAATAGAGCTGGCTGACATCCTCTCGCTGTCCTGCTAGCACTGAGAGGGTCCCTGATTTTGGTTTGACCCTGCACCTGCCAGACCCCCAATGGAAAAGGGGATTCCAACAGTGATATGTGAGGCAATAGTGGCCCCCTTTTACCAATTACGGTCTGCACCAGGGGACTCCACCCCAGCAGACACCTTGCCCCCTTTTTAAATATTTTGTAATTCCACTTTTACTGTCCTGTCCTGGAATTCAGAGAGCATGTGACCTCTGCCTATACACACAATTTTAAAATAATACCCTAATCGTGATAGAACTTTACAATGAAGTGCTATATATTAAGTATATAAACACTTGGCATGACTACACAAATTCTCAAAATGACCCCACACAGAAGCCCTGCTCTTCACTCTGACACTTGTCCCCACCCTATCCAAACGATGGCTGCTGTCCCATAAAGGGCCTGTCCAGGGCCCAACGCACCTGGGAGGCAGCTTCCCCCACGCCTCCATCACCTGCAGCCCTGGCTCTCAGCATTCAATGCCCTGACTCACCTGGGCTCCCTCCCAAAAGGAGACTGAAGAGCTGTTTGCACTCAGCCCAAGAAGCAAGGTTATTCATTACTGCTCCCGGAGGACTTTGGAGTCCTTAAATGATGGTCCCGTGTGCCGCCAGGTGGGAGGAGACACACGCAGATGCTACTTGTTAGTCTTCATCTGACCCTTGGGGCGGAGGGTGACAGCTATTCCGTCCCAGAAACCATGCTTGACACCACATGTACACACGTGAGCACACATGTACGCACACACTTGCACACCCATGTGGAGAACCAGGACTGCTTGAGCCCCTTTGTACCCACAGTGTGGCACAGAGCAGAGGTAGGTGCATGTCACTATTTGAGAAATAGAGTGAATTTCACCTACTCCACAAGCTGTTACCTCATTATTCAGATGAGGAAACTGGCGATTGAGTGATTTGCCTAAAACAATCAGTCCAATTTCACCCAGCTAGAGCGCGGCAGGGGCAAGAGTTGTCCACGCCACCTCCCTCTGGGCTTGTGGAATGTGGAGAAAGCCTCTAGGTCCCTGGAGAATTTTGAGGAGCATTTTGAAATGACAGCAGCATTGCTCCCCTTGATGGGCAATTGATCAGGTAAGGGACGGCTTTGCCTATTGTGATTATTCCCAAGTACCCCTCACGGATGTGGCTCTCAGAGGGCTTTCTCAGGCCTAGGCCAGAGGAGGGTAGGGAGGCTCACAGGCACCCTGCCAAGCAGGGAAACTGAGGCCCAGGGCAGGAAGTGGGTATAGACCCATCCTGCTTTTCCCCTCCATAGCCGTAACTGCTTTCCAATTCAATTTTTTAAAATTTGAAATGGGTTTATTGTCTCAATCCCCCTTACCCATGCCAACTTGGCACCAGTACAGTTTTGTTGCAGGAAACACCGTTATTTCAATACTGAGGTCTGTGGTCACCTCCTTGGAGCCTTCCCTGATCTGCAGCCGCAGCAGGTAATGCTTTTGTACAGATCACAGGACAGTGAAACATGTGCACATAGCCCCTGCCAGCCTGTGACTCACCTGTCACCTCCTCAGAACCAAGAACAGAGACAGGATCGTCTTCCTTCCCCAGCATCTAGCGTAGCATTGGCACATGGGCCTCAGTAAATGGAAGGAACAAATGAATGGATGAGTGAATCAAAGGGACGATAATGGAAAACCATTTTCCTGTCCTGACTGGATGACCACCAGCAGCAGTACTTTTCTGTTTTACACGGTAGCACAGAGCTATCCTTTCCCGAGGCCTCGTCTAAGTCACCAGAACGGGAGGCCAGCTGGATGCCCTTGCTAATCCCGGGGATAGGGGTGGGGAGAGAGATAGTAAAAGCCATTGTGCTTGGAAGGCAACTAACCTGGGTTTGGGGCTTTCTGTGTCCCCTCACTAATCCTCCCACCCAGCTGTATGAGGGAGGCACCATTAATGCCTTTGTGTTTCCCAAGAGGAGCTGTAGCTCGGACAGTGAAACAACCCCTCCACATGCCTTTCTCCAGAGTGCTTTACCCCTATCCTCAGTAACCATTCACTTCAGCTATTCAACAACCATCCTGAAGGGGCGGCCGGTTGGCTCAGTTTGTTAGAGCGCAGTGCTCATAGCACCCAGGTTGCTGGTTTGATTCCCACATGGGCCAGTGAGCTGCGCCCTCCACAACTAGATTGGAAAAAAAAAAAAGACGACTTGACTTGGAGCTGATGGGTCCTGGAAAAACACATTGTTCCCCAATATTCCCCAATAAAAATTTACAAAAAAAAACACCCAGGAGAAAATCCACTCCATTTATCTCCCCATAATAAAACAAACACGTGCATTCACAGGAACAAAACAGTCACCTCTACCCGCCTGGCTTGCTCAGGAAAACAAAGGAGCTACAAGAAACGAAACAAGGGTGAAGATCTCTCCCCACCCCATCCTCCAGCCCATGCAAGGTGGGGCCCAACTGCCCTGAAAGTACCCTGTCAACAGCACTGCCCTAACCCAGCCTGGCACGGAGCCCCTGGGAAGGAGCTTACGGGCTGTTGAGGCAGCTCCCTGGTCGCCGCCCAGGGAGGTGCCCAGGCTCCACTACTCAAATTGCAAGCTACAATGACTAGGCACCTTTCCTTTATGCACAAGGAAATCAGGCCTGGCAGAGCTTGGCTGAGCTCCATACGGGTGCTTACCTTTCAGGAGCACCAGGGCTCTCCAGCCCCGGGCCTGGGGTGACTCAGAGCGTCAACCACCCAGTCTGGTCCTGGGATTGGCCAAGGACACACAGCATCGACCCCAAAAAAAGCCCTCTCTCCTGGAAGCACAGTGCTGGCTGGAGTGGAAGCTCAAGTATTATTTGTTACAGTATAAACTCAAAGGCAGTGCAAATGTCCAGCCAAAGGGAGACAGCGGTTGACCTTCCCCAGTGGTATGACCACCAGTAATAATCCTGAGGGAGAAAAGCATATACACTCTGTGGGAAAAGGTTTAAGATACACAGCCATGTAAGCAAAAGCAAGACGTGCAGAGAGCTCATGACTCTATTTAATATATTTATGTTCATGGATAGAAAGGGAGATAAAAAGACTGGAAGGAAACAACCAGAAAGTCGTCCATGGTGATCTCTGAATGGCAGGACTATAGGCGATTGACGTTTTCTTCTTTGTGTGTGTCCTGGATCAGCCAGGATCCAACCAGAGAAGCAGAATCTATTAAAGATCTACATTAAGAAATTTGTTGCAAGGAATTGGCTTGCTCCATTGTGGGAGCTGGGAAGGGCAGGCTGGGCTCACAGGTGGAATTGCTTTTCTTCCGTCTTTCAATCAATTGAATCAGGTCCACCCAGGATACCCAGGATAATCTCCTTCACTTAAAATCTGATTACAGGGTGGCTAGTTGGCTCAGTTGGTTAGAGCACAATGCTCATAACACCAAGGTCGCCTGTTCGATTCCCACATGGGCCCAGTGAGCTGCGCTCTCCACAACTAGATTGAAAACAACGATTTGACTTGGAGCTGATGGGTCCTAGAAAAACACACTGTTCCCCAATATTCCCCAATAAAAATTAAAAAAAAAAATCTGCTTACAACTTCAAACACATCTGCAAGATATCTTCACAGCAACTAACCCCAGTTGAATAACTGGGGACTCTAACAGCAGAATTGACACAAAATGAACCATCACAGTATTTTTGCTAAATTTCCAAATTTTCTATAAGGAACATGTTACCTATATAATTTTTTTTTAACTAGTAAATGACAAAACCACCATGAGATACCACTTTGCAACTACTATGATAGTTAAAATTTAAGAGACAGATTATAACAAGTATTGAAAAGGACGTGGAGAAGTTGGAACCGTCATCCATTACTGTTAAAATTGTAAAATAGTGTAGCCACTTTGAAAAACAGTTTGATGGTTCCTCAAATAGTTAAACATGGAATTGCCATATGGTCCAACAATTTCACTCCTAGGTATATACCCAACAGAACCGGAAACAAATATCCATACACAATTTTTATATCAACATTCAGAGCAGCATTATTCATTACAGTAAAAAAAAAATGGAAAAAGAACAAATGTCCATCAACCCATAAATGGATAAGCAAAATATGGGGTATCTATACAATGGAAAATTATCATTCATACAAAGGAATAAAGTACTGTGAAAGTTAATAAACAGAAACTTCATTTAAGATGGAGTCAGGAGGCTGGAAGAGAGAACTTTCAGGCACAGTACTGATCCCAACAGGAAGAGACATACCTTGCATCTCTGACAGGAAGTGATCCTACTCTACTACCGCAGGAGGAGGAAGAAAAGATTCCTTCTAGCCCAGTAATAGCTCAGCCAATGGGAGGCTGCTGTAACATTATCAAAAGAAGGATTTCCTGAAAAATGCCTCCTGAAGGAAATTTCGGGCATTGAGAGGAGAGATGGACTTATTAAAACTCAATTAATCAGCGGTAGCCAGTTAGCTCAGTTGTTTAGAGCATGGTGCTAATAACACCAAGGTTGCCGTTCGGTCCCCAGATTGGCCACTATGAGCAGTGCCCTCCTTAAAAAAAAAAGAAAAAAGAAAACTCAATTAATCAACCTACAAGTCCATATAGAGTGGTCACAAGTGGGCACAAGGCTGGAGGCACACTCGCACAGGAGTCTACAGACCTGTAAGCCCTGGATCTGAGTGAAGGAAAGTGCCCTGAGAACCCAGACTGGGATGTTGGCTCCAGTGCAAGCCCTGTGCTGGCTTGGGGCCCCCAGCACCTAGCCCAAGCATGCCCCAAGGGCACACATGTAGGCCGGCCCTGCCAAAGCAATGCCCAGCACTGTCAGTTAGGAACACAGCTGCTCAGGGCCCATTCATGACTCATGGGGGCTCTCCAGGGACGTGAAGGAGGAGCACAGCAGGATAGCTCTGCCCTGAGTTTCTTTCGGACAGCAAAGCAAGAGTAGGAGACCCCACCCACCAGCACCCACCTCCTGGGGGTTTACTCCCAACCCAAACACATCCAGGGCAGCAGCCTGGCTTATGAAACACAGGGGTAGCTTAACATAACCACCAGAAATCAAAAGAAAAAAATGCATTCATAAAAATGCACCCCATCCCCCAATCTCAGCAGTATTTTTTTCAAGATAGAATTTTGTTTTGATTTTTTTTGGATTATAAAAGCCAACACTGTTCACTGGCATTAAATTCCAACAAAAGAGAAATGTGTAAAATAGAAATTAAAAGTCCCCCTCAGTCCCACCATCTAAAGTCCCCCACAGCTTGGAGTGTGTCCCTGCAGCCTCTCTGCTTTGCCCATGCAAACTGATAAACACGCATATACTCTGGCAAACACACGTGCACACACCTGCTTTTATTTATTTTTGACAGAAACAGGATCACACTACCTGCTGTTTCCTGCCTTGCTTTTACTCCATCAACAGTGTATCACATCTTCCCGCCCCACACGGGGCTTTCAGGGCTTTACCTGCCGCTCCACACTCAGCCCTGTGGGACACGCAGCAAGTCATTGAACTCAGGTCCTAAGGGTCTCTCTCCCCAGTATTTTTCCCTGGAGAGTTCTCAGCACCCGCAACAGAATTGCCTGAGAAACGCAGAGTCCTAGGCTTCACCCCAAAAATTCTGATTCAGAAGGTTACGTGTGGTACCCAGGGATCTGTGTATTTAATAACTGCTCAGGCAGCTCTTGTGACCTAGTCAGCTAGGAGACTGTCATGTCTGGTCTTTGAGACCATTAAGGAATTACATTTCCCCACAGGCCCATCTAATTTCATCCCCAAGAGTAAGATCATTTCTGAGGAGGTTTGGTCATCACGCTGATCAGGTAAAATTACTGCTCAGGCCCCCACCAGGCCCTGTCCTCTGCCATCATAGACATTTGGCTGGTGGAACTTCCCACAGGACCATTTCCCAGGCACAGACTTCCCAGTCTAAGGGCATGAGCATTGTGGGGAACCTTCGCATCTGAGGGTCCGGTTGGGTGCCCAGGGCTGAGCAGCAGGAGGAACTGGACCTTGGCTGTGCCCTGTGCCTTAGGTGGGAGAATTTAAGGAAGATTACGTTAAATTGGGATAAAGCAAAGCCGGGATTGGATTACAGAATAGTTAAGATTATGTGCTCTCTTGAGGGTGGTTATCCCTTCGAGGGGTATTACTTCTGGCATTTCAAAGGTGTGTTAGCCTAGATGCATAAGAGCAATGGACAGGGCTTGTTCAAAAACCTTTCACTAAAGAAATTACAGGCATGGGGCGTGACTACCCACCATGATTTTCCCAGTTAGGAATCTAGGATTTATTGCAGCACCTCTTTTTCTTCCACTAGATCCAGGCGGTGTGAAGATTTCAAGAAGGGCATTACTGTCACAGGGAACAGCCTGTGCAAAAGCCTCTAGGCAAAGCAAGCTTAGTGTTTTTCAAGGAAAGCAAGAAGGCCAGTGTGGCTGGAATGGGGTTGTGGGAGTAGACGTAAGTAGAGAGAAATGGGAGAGAGGCGGAGGGCGGGGGGATAGAGCATGCTACCATGGAGGGGCCTGATATTCTAAGGGTGGAGGGAGATCAATGGGAGGTTAGCTGGGCAGGAACAGGGATTCTCTCTGGCAGCCATGGAGAGAGAGGCTCTCAGGGAGGCTGAAAGAGGATGGGGGAAGGGGAGCAGAGGAGCAAGATGGCAGTTTGAAGCCAGGCAGAAAGCCAGCAGGACCCGAGGTCTCCTTCCCAACTGACATGTGATTTATGAGGAGCATGTGGCTGAATAGACTCAGGACCTGGGGACAGGAGTAGTGCCTTGGACAAATAGAGTGTTGACAATACCTCCCGCCAGCCCAGGATTCTGGTTCTGAAGCTGACCTTGGTGAAGGCCAAGAGCTCCTGAAATGTAGCTAAAGCCCAGGATGAATTGGGTCTCATTCACCTGGAACCCCAAGATGAGAAGAAGCTAGAATCAGGGGTCTCTAGATGGAGGGGCATTTTCTTTCCATCACTATGGGGTCCCTAGAGCCAGTGAATCCCATGCCACCATCAGTGACCAGGTTGGGTATAGGGGATCAAGGATTAGTCCCATTGGGCAGGTGGGGAAATTAGGGTTTGTAATAGGAGGCCACTGCTCTAAAGGCCACAGAGTTGGAAGGCACAGAGCTTCCAAATGGTTTCAACGGTGTGTCCTTTTATCACACCTTGAGCAGCCTGAGGACAGAGCTGGCATACCCCAGGGTTACCTCACTCTATCCAGTCTGCAGTGCTGGCTAACTTCGGGCCAGCCTCAGGTGGGCAGGCTTCTGTGGGCTGGGCCAGCAGGAGCCAAGTGCTTGAGGGTCTGGCTGGTATGTGGGAGCCAGGCCAGCAGAGGAGCAGCCAAGGAACACTTGGGGGTGAGGTGGGTGACTCACTCACATCCAGTCCATTGTCCCACATGACCCAGAGCTCTGAATGTGGGCTCTGCAAAGGACACCAAGTGGACACAGGCAGCATCTGGCCCCTGGTGCCTTCCACAGTTCTCTCAGAGGCTCAGCATCAGACAGCTCTGGTGCAGGCCCCTGCTCAGCCACCAGCTCCAGAGGCCTGCCTTTATCTCTCCTTTTTAACATGGAGCTTCCGCCTGTGGAAGATATGGTAAGTGGCATTGACCTCATGGGGCATGTAGGGTGGGTGGATTCCAGTAGACAGTCACTTTGATGATGGTACCCCTAGTCTGGGGACTCCCATCCCTCTGGGGGACAAAGAAGTCTGTTAACAGCGGAGGTGGGCGCTCTCTTGGAGATGGGGCTTGAGGATGGGGCTGGTCTGCTAGGACAGAGCCCCACACCCACCAGCCCTGTGACCTTGTTGACCTTGCCAGTCTCAATGTGCTCATCTGTAAAATGGAATTCCAGTGAAGCCTCCCCTGTCAATTCCACCCAAGGACCTTGGCGGAGGAAGGAGACAGACCAGTCTGCAGTGAAGGTGCAAGTCAAAAGGCAAACTCTGAGCCAAGCCTAGAATCTGGAGTAATTATTTTTATTTGTGTGTTTGGTAATTACCGCGGGGCAGTGCCGCCTGACGCACAGTAGCTCGGCAGCCCGTAGCTGCCGGCAAATGTTGGGGGAGGGAAAAGAAAGGAAGGGGAGTTCGGGCAGGTGAACAGCATCCGGCTGGTTCCGGAGACGCCGGACTGAGCGGCGGCCTCAGTTTCCTGATCAGCGCGGAAGGACTGGAGAACCCGCCGCCCAGGGCAAGGGGGCGGGGCGGGGCGGGGCGGGGCGGGGCTGTCAGCGCGCGGCGGCCTCGGGTGATGCGGCCGCCCCGCCTCCAAGGGCGGGCCCAGGAGTCTTAACGCGCCCCCGCGCGGTACCGGGCTTCGGCCTCTGCCGGTTTTTGCACGAGCCACCTCCTTACTTCTGTGTCTCCGCGTCCTCCAGCCCCCTGCTCGCCCGGCCGCGCTATGGAGGGCTACCATAAGCCTGACCAGCAGAAGCTGCAAGCCCTGAAGGACACCGCCAACCGCCTGCGCATCAGTTCCATCCAGGCCACCACGGCGGCCGGCTCTGGGTGAGCGCCGACCTGGGAAGGGGGCGCCGGCCTCGGCGGAGCTCAGGCTGGGGTGGGGGAGCCGGTTCGGAGGCCGCGGTCGCCGCCAGCACGCCGGCTGCCTGTGGCGCAGCACGGTGCCACCACGAGAGGGGCGGCGAGGGACGGGTCAGGTGGCGGAGGCGCGCGCCTCGCTGGGCCCGGGCCCAAGCCGCCTTCCGCTGCGCCGCGCCGTCTCGGCCGGGCTTCCGCCCTGCTGGCCTCGGCGCCCTGTGCGCCTTAGGCCGTCTCTGCTCTCGTAGTACGATTTCGGCTGCGCTAAGGTGCGGAGGACGAGGCTCGCAAACCGTGCGGCCCCTCTGCGTCCCTGAGGGAAAGGCCACCAGTATTGCGCTCGTGCGGAGCCAGGCCCTGTACCGTGCGCCCTACGCGCGCGGCCCTCTGGACCCTGTCCACGCCCTGTGCGGGGAAACCGAGGCTCCGAGTTTAAGTCAGTTGCCCAAGGTCACTCACGGCGAGAGCTGGAATTTGAACCCAAACTGCCCAACTCGAAAGCGCCTGTTTTAACTCCTCATCTTGCCGGGAGACTCGGCCTGGCCCTCTCCCCACTTCACACTGCCCCGCCCTTTGGCCATCTCACATTCCTGCCACCCTTGGGTTGGAGTCCGAGTTTGCCGCCGGGGATTGCTGAGACTCCGAGCTAGGGAGTGGGGTCGGGGGGAGAGCGGAGGAAGGCAGCCACGTGGATGCAGAACCCTGGCGCCGGAGTGAAAGGGAGCTCTTAGATCTGACCTGGGGCAGGAGGTGGGGGGAGGGGTCAGAGAGCGGGTACTTGGAAGGCCGAGAGAACCGAGGACCGAGCCCCAGGGCTCGGGCAGTAGGAATGCGGTCCTGTGGGCAGGGCCAGCAGCCAGGTGCACTTTCCCCAGGTCAGAGGCTGGGGCACCCATCTCCCAGTGTTCTTTTGGGGCCAGCCCTTCTGGCCGAGAAGGTGCAGAAAGGCTGATGCTGATCCCCAGAGTCCTCCCTTGCAGACGGCTAGTGGCCGGGACAGTGATAATAACAGGGGCCACCATACAGCTGGAGGCCACCGGTGGGGGAGTTAAGGTCAGAGTCTGTCCTGCTCTGAAATGAGAGCAATGGCAGCTCCTACTCACTGGGCTGTTTCAAGGATGCAAGCCTCTCCCTTAGGGCCGGGCATGAGGCTGCACAAACAGGAATACTTTGGGTTCATGAAATGAATTTGGGGGCTGGGTGGGGGGTGATTTCCAAGAACCTTCCCAACCAAGCCGTGTGCTTAGAACAAAGACAAGATGCTAGCTTCTGGACAAGTATATACGGTCAGTATTACTAAGTGCATTCTTTTTTGTACCTCCAGGGTGGGTATGTTCTACCCCTTTGTGCCTGTAAGACATCCAGAGCTCAGAAGGGATTAGACCTCTGTTGGCAGGCCCTTTCCCTTCCACCCCACCCCCGTGCACACTTTGGACCTCTTATCTCTATTGGGTTTGTATCAGTCCTACTCATTGTGTGGGGGCCCCTGCCCTGGCAGGGACCCAGCTTACTTGCCGTGCTCCCTCCCCCAGCCTGGCACACAGTAGGTCTGCACACCCTGTAATGATTCTTGGGTACTACAGGTCCCCTTCTCTTGGCCATTTCTGGGGGTGACTCGCCCTGCAGGGCCTTGTTGAGCCCTACTGTGTGCTAGGAGCTGCTATCGAGCCAGGCTCTTGGGGGTCTAGCTAGAGGGACAGCAGTTACCCAACTAGATGGTGTTATCCCTCTGAGCATCTTGTAGGGCCAGGTGAGACCTGTGGACAGTTACAGGGTTACTGAGCCACACAGGTATCTCTGGTGTGACACAGCATCCTTTATTGCTAGTATTCTCCTGCATTCTGAGAAGAACCCTAGGAGATACGTACTATTTCATACACATTTTATCGATGAGAAAACTAAGGTTAGTGCATTCAGTGACTTGCCCCAGCTGGTCATTGGTGGTGGTTCCATGCTGCCCAGTGAGGGGCGTCTTGCGTTTTCAGAAAGACTTCCTGGGCAGATAAGAAAATGGAGAGAAATTGGAAATGGGGAGATCAGATGCAGTGATGGTAGGTGTCAGTCAGCTTGAAGGCACTTGGAGAGAAATGAAACGTGCAGCTGTTGGGAGATCCCAAAGGGAGGGTGTGTCCAGTGGGTCTCCTGGGTCTTTACTGCCTAGTTAAACTGATTCCTGTGGGGGAAAATACTGTCTGAGAATATAACAACTGAGGCTTTACACTGGGTTTACTTTGTGGTGTCTTACGGAGGAACTCACTGAACTCCAAGTGTCCATTTGCAAAAAGAAAAAGTGTAAAATGTAGTGATTTCTGCGTGTTTGTGAGTGTGTAAAAGATACAGGAAAGAAACACTTAGAGAAAATTTATTTTTCAGGAGGAAGTAACCCTGCTATGCAACCCCTGTCACAAGAGACTTCGAAAGATGTGTGCCAAGAGCTATATGTGTGCGCAAAACTAGTTTTGGAAGACTTGAGTTCAGGGCAGGGTTCCGGTCCCTGGATGTTTGTTTTGAGGCTCCCTGTTTCCTCACCACAGTGGGTGAGTTCCATCCAGTGAAGACTGAGTCCTGACTCCTTGGCCCAGTCTGGGCAGCAGTCACAGCCGAAGTGACCGTCTGTCAGGGTGCCCCCTTTCTGGGCGAGCTTACATCCCTGGTGGTGAAAACAGCACCTAGATCAAGTCTTTTCATTGTCATTCACCCACACCGGCTGGACTCACATTGTTCCATTGAGGACACAGGCTGTCGGGTTCAGAATTCGATGGGGTCCTGATTTCTCAGTAGCTTTCCCATTCCTTTGCCATCACTGACCCCTTGTCAGTGGACCTCAGCAGGCCCCAGGGAGTAAGGACACTGGCTTCTGTGTCAGGGGAGCTGAGGGACAGAGGGCTCTTTGTGGAGGCAGCACCCACAGTGGCCAGAGCTTCTCCGGGGTCATCTCCTTCCACGTGCAAAGGGAACTATGGCAAGGGTCCAGCTCATCCAGGCTTTAAATAAAGGAAACCCACTGGCCTTACCGAGAAGGGGCTTCGCTGCTGAAGCTGGTGGTACTGGTTTCATAGTTCTCCCTGACCAGGCCTTATCCAAAAGATTGTGGCCTTATCCAAACATTGCTAAGTGTCATCTGAGGACAGAATTAGACCTAAATTGGGGAAGCGCAGGCTGTGCTTTTAACATGTCCCCAGGGCTCTGACCCACAGCGTTGGAGAGGATACTTGCGAGCCAGTGTCTACCCAGGCCTGGCTAGTGGGCACAAGGGCACAGGAATCTAGTGAAGCCGGGCTCTGTTCATAGCAGCTGTGCCCTTGGCAGAAAGGCCCTCCCCACCCAGGGCCTCGGTTTCCCATCTTTAAAGAAGAAAGTCATAGATAGTGCTTTCTAAACTAGGCCCCTCAGGAGTGTGAGGGGGGAGCAGAGTGAGCAATATCTGGGGTGCTACCCCCTGCTGTTGCAGGTTTCACATCCTGGTGGTCCATGTGACTTTGAAGTGGCTGGAAGTGCATCCCTGTCCCCAGCTCTGGCATTCCAGGATGTTTTGGCTGAGTGCCCAGAGGGCCCCTTCAGGTCTCTGGTCTCTCTGGGCAGAAAACCACGCCCAGGGCCTGCTTCTCGGCCCTGACTGAGGCAAGAGCGAAGCCCGTTGAGATTGCCCCAGCAGCAGCGTTTCCCAACCGGGTGTGAAGACACCTAACTTCCCTGGACTGACTCAGTTTTCTGCCCGAGAGACTAACTCGGTGGGGCTGATGGTCAGTGTTTCTTGAAGCTGGAAACCAGGTGCAATCCCCTGCACAGGGTCTGGCTGAGACGTGCTCGTGGCGTCCCGTGAGCTGACAACTCTGTGGTTCTGAAGCAGCTCTGCTCCCTGGACTCAGCTTCTTTAGGCAGACCTGTTGTCACTTGAACCTGGTCCTACAAAATCAGGAACTGCCTCATTGCCACAGACCAGAGCTATTTGCCCTGCATGCTGGAATACTCTGAGGGCAGGGCCTGTCCAGAGCCGGGTCCTGCGGCGGACTCTACTCTTTGCCTGACCGTGAGGCGGAGTCCACTCTGAGGGGTGGGCTTGGGGGCTGGAGTGAAGCCACCAGCAGGTGGGTCTGGCTGACCTGGCCGCACCGTGTTGGGCTTCTTGTTCAGAAGGCCTTGCACCTCAGGGCTGCACAGCTGCGCAGGGGCTGTGCACACTCTAGAACTTCCTCTGCTGGGCTCTCAGCGCCTTTGTCTTCCTTTTAAAAACAGATCTTGACTAGCTCTGTTGAGGTGTAATTTGCAAATCATGACATTTTAAGTGTACGGTTCAGTGGCTTGTAGTAAATTAACAGTGATTTACAGTAAGTTTTAATGAATCTACCACATAGAATTTTAAGGACGCTTTTCCTCACCCCTAAATGACCCCTTGTGCTCATCTGCTGTCACTCTCCATTTCCACCTCTACTCCCAGCCCCCAGGCAACCACTAATCTCTTCTCTGTCTCTATAAATTTAACTCTTCTGACATTTCGTATAAATGGAATCATGCAGAATGAGGCCTTTGGGGTCTGGCTTCTTTCACTTAGCATAATGTTTGGAAGGTCACCCATGTCTAGCATGAATCAGTTCTTCCTTTCTTTTACTTGCTGAATATTCTGTTGTGTGGATTTACATATTGTTTATCTATTGATCGGTTTCTCATAGCATTTTACTTTTGTCCTACCTCTTCTGATGGCAGACTGTGTGACCTTGGGCAAGTCACTTCCCTTTTGTGGACCTTGGCTCCTTTCTGCCTTCCATCCCTGTGGTCGGGGTTGGGTGGGGGATGTCACAGCCCCAGACCACAGATGAGGAGGTGGCAGCACTAAGAGGTTAGGCGTCTGGTCCTCTAGCAAACGGTGGCTGATGGTGACCTGGCCTTTTCGAATGCATTATCTTATTGGGACTCTTGGAACCCCCCACAGAGCATCCCCATTTACATACAAGGGAGAAGCTGAGCCTCAGGGAGGGGAAGCACTTGCTCAAGCCACACAGCCTATATCGCCACCTGGGACACTTTGCAGAGGGAGTCCCTGAAAGTGGATACCTGGCCCCTAAGGACCTGTATGTTTTTCCTTGGTGAGTGTGGAGACAGTTCCAGCAGTGTGGCTGGATGCAGGCTTTGGAAGGGATAAAATATTGCAGGCTCACCCCTCATGGGCCTAGAAAGGAAGAGTTAAAATCAAATAATTTTCAACTTCTGGTGTCTCTTCATGGCTGAGCTCCCTCCCTCCACATCCACGCTGGGCCTGGGCACGCTTTTACCACATGCAGAATGTGCTGGTGCCGTGCCTTTTATCTGTCATGCCCCTTTGCGGTAGCCAGGTGGGAATATCACCCTAGGGTCACAAGGTGGACAGGGCACTTGCACCTTCCTTTTTCCTTGGAGCAGCTTGGCCCACTGTCCACCTACCTTTCCCCCCCATTCCTCTCGTAACAGGGTCAAGACTTTTGAAACAAGATTCCTCAGGGACGGGGCTGCCCTTGGAAGCGGGAAGGGCAGGAGGTCGACCTGACTGGTGTGGACGGGATGTCCTCCAGCTAAAGTTTGGCACCGGGGACAGGGCATTTGGGTCCCTCTCAGGCAGAGAAAGTTTCTCGTTTACATTTCCTCACCTCCCTCTTTCAGGTCTAGTGGTCTTTTCCCCATGACCAGGAGCTCGTAGAAATGGTTAAGTATAAGACGGTTGTGTGCCGGGAATGTGGGTACTAAACCAGCATGGACAGTTCTGGATTTCTCTACTAATGTGTCTGTGCTGGGAGTGACTTACCCCTAACCCGGTGGGGAGGGAGGCGTGGGAACTCCAGGTGTTGCATGTGCCCTTGGGTTTGGCATTGGGCATGTTTTAGCGTGAAGGGACCTCAAGAGCAGCCTCAAGAGCTGCGCTGAGCTGCATGGAGGGGTGGCAGGGAGGCACGTTCCCTGCGGCTGACATCGTAAGAGAACTGGGCCAGAGGGCTTCAGGCCACGTTAGGCAGGAATTACAGCATGTCCCAGCAGGAACCCCAGTCTATTCCCGGGGGCAGGGCCTGGATTAGTCAAGTGGGTCCTAAGAGACCTGAACAAGTCTCATCTCTAGGATGTAATGCTTGTGCTTTGTATTATTGATACTTTTGCCCAGTAGCCGTTCAAATAACTGCAGTTAATAGAATGCAAGAGACTAGAAACAGGGGGCCCCTTGACCCCACCACTGCAGGGCTAGAAGCGCAAGCTCTTGGCTTTTGTCAGCCCCACCTCAGCCCTTGTCATAGGCAAAAGGGGTTTTTATCTTTTCGTGATTATAGCCTTTGTAGAAGATGAGATTGTGTGTTTTGCCTTTTAAATTCTGCACAAAAGTATGGTTCCTAGTGGCTACACCAGCCCTCAAAATGCCCCTAAAAAAAGCTGCCGCGTAGCTTAATGGTGTGTTGGGGAGCCTGAAGCCCACGTTTTCAGACTAGCAGCCCCACGAGGCTGGGAGGTTTGTGGTCATTCCATGAGCCTCGGTCCCTTACCCCCTGCCCATGGCATCAGGACCAGTGCCCCTGGGGCCTGGGAGGGCAGGGCACCCCTCACAAGTAGTCAGAGTCCGACGTAGTCCCACCGAGATGTAGCTCCCTGGTCAGTCACAGAGGCCACCACTCCTCAGCTGCTGAATCCTTGTAATTCCCGCTGGGAGCCACCAGTCCGGAGCTGGGCTCCACCTGGCACCAGCCACCCGCTAGATGCAGTGCTGCCTTGCACTGGGTCCCGCTTGCTGTGTGCAGTCTCGGCGGCCCTCCTTCCTTACCCTAGTCCAGCAGCAGAATTTTTCAGCTGTGTGACTCTAAGGGTCTGGACGGTTGGTCCCTGGGAGGGTACAACCCCCCACGCCACCAGCAGTGTCTTCCTTGAGATCCATGTAACCCTCCCAGGAAGCAGGAGCAGGAAGCTCTCTGACTGCTTGGGATACCCCCCCACCCCCAGGTGCCTGTACATGGGCTGGGGTGAGCCCTGTAGGCCATGTAGGTCAGGGTTCCAGGACCATAATGCATGTCTGTCTCTCTCTCGGGCCACAGCCACCCCACGTCATGCTGCAGTGCCGCGGAGATCATGGCTGTCCTCTTTTTCCACACCATGCGCTACAAGTCCCAGGACCCCCGCAACCCTCACAATGACCGCTTTGTGCTCTCCAAGGTAGGACCCCGCCTTCCACCCTTCACCTGGGGCTGGGGTCGTGCGGGCCCTGGACAGGTGAGAAGGTGCTGGCAGTAAGCCACCTCCAAGGGGACCCACCCCCGGTGTAAGCCCAGGCCTGGCCCACCCTTCTCCCCCAGGCTCCTTCTCCACCTGCCAGGCCCAGCCCCTCCCTCAGGGTCTTGCTCTGTGCTGAGCCGCTGGTAAACTGAACATGCATGAGGGAATCAATGACCAGGGTAACAGGGGACAGCAGAAATGATCTGCCGGGTGTTTTGCCTGTTTGGTGTTGACATGCAGGACTCGAGTCCAGGTCTGGGTACAGCTTTGTAGCTTTCTACGCTTGTCTTTGTGCTCTGCCAACACCCCAGGCCATAGCTTGCTCCCTCAGGAGTGGCAGTGCATTGCAGCAGGGCTTGGGATGGGGCATCCCGTCCTGCCCCTCCCACATGAGAATCACAGCCACAAACCATGCTACGAACCCCTGAAATCCACCTGTACCCAGGCCTGGCTCCATGGCCTCTGGTCTCTCCAGGCAGGCATGAGAGCTTAGAAGTCTGTCCAAGTCATTCGCATGCCACAAACCAGGGATTATGGGGGCCAGCTGCCTGCTGGGGTTTTGGCTTCAGCCGGCCTCACAGCTGTGCTCCCCCTGCACCTGTCCTAGGGCCCGCTTGGCCTTGGCTTTGAGCACTGCAGGCTGGAGAAGCATGGAAGGAAGGGAAGTGGCCTTTACTGGCTTCCTCCCCTGAAACGGATACTTGGCCAGAGGCTTGGCCAGGCCCCAGGTTTCAGTGTGTGATGGGAAGAGCCCGCCAGTGTCGGCTCCCCGTCTGACCTCTCCGTCCACGTCCGTCCCTTGGCAGGGCCACGCTGCTCCCATCCTGTATGCGGTCTGGGCTGAAGCCGGCTTCCTCCCCGAGGCGGAGCTGCTGAACTTGAGGAAGATCAGCTCCGACTTGGACGGGCATCCTGTCCCGGTAAGTGTGCTCCTCTAGTTGCCGCACAGGCTCCGCCTCCACTCCCCGTGTCCCCACACCTGCTGGAAGGGGCTGCAGGGGTGCCCTTTGAGAAGTCAAGCGTGCTCATGGTGGAGAAGGGCACTGAAGTGAGCAAGGAAGAGGTGTGTGTTTGGGGGGCTCGCTCTCTTCACCCCAAGCTGGTGCTGAAGGGCAAGCCTTTCATGGCCCCAGCCCAAGATGCTGAGTCAGCTGCGGAGACAGCCTCTCCCCAAGCACCAAACACCCAGCTTCCCTTCCCTGCGGGGCCTCCCTGGCCATAGACACACAGCTCAGGAGAAGATGTTTACCAGGGTGTCAGTAAGGGGTCGCAGGATACTGGTGACGCTCCAGGGGAGGGATCCAGTTTGCTCCTCTGGGCGCTAGCCCCAGCAGGTGTTTGGAGTTCATGGGTTACCATGGAAACTCACACACACCCTCCCCCATCTGGGTACCCACTAGGGCCAAACGATCTGTCAGTTTTGTCATGAATTCTCTTGGCCACTGTGTGAGGTAGATGATGTGGGCTCCCTTTACAGAAGAGGGAACTGAGGCCCAAAGCGGTTCAGCCCCCGACCTGAGGTCACACAGCTCCTTGGTGGGCCGAGCTGGGATTTGAACCACACGTACAGTTACTGCCGTATGAGGGTGAGAAGTTACACTCTGGGTGGAGGCTGCCCGGGGGCCCAGCCTGTACTGCTAAGTCTGAGTGGGGATGAGGCCGGCCCTTGTGTCCTGGATCCTGGGAGGTGAGCTGCTTCCTTCTCTCCCCTGTGACTAACTGTGGTCCTCTGTTATGACAGAAACAAGCTTTCACCGATGTGGCCACTGGCTCCCTGGGCCAGGGTCTTGGGGCTGCTTGCGGGATGGCCTACACAGGCAAATACTTCGACAAAGCCAGGTAACACTCCCACTCCTCACCCCCACCTGGAGTTTGGAGGGAGGGGTTCAGCCTTAACCACTGCCCCCAGGCACATCCTCTTGCCTGAGTAGGAGCTGAGTTAACAGTACATATGTGCATGTGTGGCCTGAGGCTAGTACCATGGCCAGTTCCCTTTTCAGATAAGGAAATAGGCTCAGAAGAGTGAAGGGACCTGCCCAGAGCCCCTTGGTAGTGACTGGCAGGACCAGGTTTGAACCCAGAGCCCGTGCTCCTGACCAGATGCTCTTTGGCCAGAGTGCTTTGGCTGACGAGTACCTGTGTCACCCCCAAGCCTGGTTCTTGGACCCAGAAGTCTCAGCAGGCTCCACCCCCCAGTGTCGGACTAAGTGCCACAAGTCCAGGCTGAGCTGCTTGCCTTTATCTTGGGAAAGGAAGAGTGTGTGTTCTGGAGGATTCTGGGCATCCCTGAGCCCCACCTACCAACCAGGGAAGAAACAAACATTGGAGAAATTGACCTGATCGTAGAGATTTGCTGCTCCAGCGCCAGGTGCTTTGGAGAAGAACCCCCTGAGGCAGATTTCAACCACAAGGCTGTCTACTATGGCCCCATTTGGCCTGCAGATAGGTCTCTGCTGTGGAGAGGGGAGGAGTGTTAGCTGCAAGCTTTAAGGAAAGCGCTTGTCAGGTGGTTTCTTCATGCCTTTACCTTCGGGGCCCTATACTTGGTGCTCAGGGCTTTATAGGCTTTCACCTTGATAAGCCCCCTTTGGGCTAAGTGGCGGCATGAGTACAGTTACCCCTCCCACAAATTGGGAAACTGCACTGAGATGCTTGCCTAGTGCTGGGAGGTAGGACTTGAACCCAGGGCTTGCATCCGGAGTCTATATTCAGTCTGCAGGCTGCTCTGGGGGGCCTGAGGGAAGCACAGGAGGTTTGGGAAGCCCTGTGGGGAGGAAGCTTCCTAGAGGAGGGGCCGATGGAGCCTGGCCTGCAGGTGGCAGGAAGGGTCCGGCTGTGCAGTGGTGGCTTCCCCAGTTCCCTATGGCCCGCAGAGGTGGCTTCCCCAATGTCCCCAGTCCACCCCACTGATGGAGAAGGGCTACAGCCAGGGTAGTCATGGGGATATGGTGGTGACTACAGCCCCACTGAGGACAGATAGCTGCAGGGAGCCTGACTGGAAGCTATACACCGCAATGAGCACCTACTATGTGCAGGGGGAGGGGCTCCTGAGACTGCTGTCCAGGAGGTAGGCTGGGGCCATGAGGCATCCCAGACCCCCTCAGGCCAGCGTCACCTGGCAGCACAGAGCTTGTCTTCAGTCCCTGGCTGGGCTTTGGGGCCAGGCTCAGCTATACCCAGGGTGATGCTCCACGAAGTGAAGAAACGCACAGAGAATGGGATGTGTGTTCGAGAGGATCTTATTTGGCAAAGAACTGGAGATGTGAGTTAATTAGTCCTTACAGTTGCTTGAAATAATTCCCTGCAAAGGGTCATTTGCTGACCCTAACATAATGGAATAAGCCAGTGTAGGGAGAAGGGGTTTAACTGGGTTCCCAGCTGCCAAGGTTGGCTAAGGTTCAGGGCCTGGGACTGCACCTGGGGTGGGGGGAGTGGCAGGGGTGTCAGGGGAATTATCAGGTCCTGCCAGGCTCCAGGAGGAAGGTCCTGATAGAGCAGACCCGGCCTCCAGGCACGTCGCCTGTCCACCAACGTGGAGCATGTATCAAATTGGCTCTTCTTCATTTCTCTTTTAACTGTTTTTTTCCCATTATGAAATGCCTACTCATTTGAAAAGTACAGAAAAGCATTAAAAAGACATGAACATTTTCTTTATTCTTAACCATCCCCCCCATTTAAATCTCAATGTATCATATTTCCTTCATATTATCGCGAGAAGAAACTTAGAAATTTGTAATCCTTATATTTATATACTTTTACATTCTGCTTTTTAGAACATTTTCTCACCTTGTAACTGTCATGGGCTAGCTGTAATGATTGCATGAGTTCCGTTTTATGGATCTGCTGAAACCCGTTCAGGCAGTCCTCTGCAGTCGGACATTTGAGGCGGTTTCCAAACACCTCTGCAACAAACACTGGCCTTCTGTTTAGGGTCCCTTCCCTTTATGACAACTCAGAGCCTCAGGGTAAGCCCTGGCTTCTGTGGGGCCCTCTTGTTACAAGCCTCTCCAGTGTCTTCCCAGGACCCCAGGATGCCCTCCTGACCTGAGCCTGGTAACCTGAAAAGGCCAGTCCAGCTTCCTTGGAAGTTGGTGTGGGCTTGGGAGAATAGCCAGTCTGCTTCCCTGGAATCCCTTTCTGGGAAAGTTGATTCTCTACAGGCCTCTGTCTCCGCCCCATCGGGCTGGTGACTTCCAGGAACTTCTGTGCTAGACCCACTCCCCTCCGGGGTCTCTGGGCCCTCTTGCACCTGCAGGATTAGCTTCAGGAAGCGTCTGTTAGTGGGGCCCTGGGACCTTCTGCTCCTGGCCAGGACACCAGTGGCCTGGCCTGCTGGTGGCCACGGAAGGGAAGGGTGGTGGAGCCCTCCTCGACTTGCTGGCCTGGTGAGGTGCTGAGTCATGCTGACAGTGCCGTGGTGCTGTCCCCTTCCCGTCTCTGGCTCCCTTTGCATCCCTGCTCAGCTGCATGACCTTCAGAAAAGTTCCTTGACCTGTTAGCCTGTTTCCATGTCTGTGTGATTTGGGAATAACAACTGCACTTAACACCCCCCAGAGCGTCACCTAGCCCAGGGCCCCTACCAGAGCCCCTAGGAGCCCCTCGGTGCCACATGCAGCCCATGCGTGGGGTTCTTCTTTCTATGTCTGTGGCCTCTGCCCCTCAGCCATCCACTCACATCTGGGGAGTGCTGGGGGGATGGGAGTGTGTGGGGGGGTGTCAGAGTCCCTGAACGGGTCTCCTTGCCTCTAGCCTCACCCCTTGGGTTCACCCTTCCCCGGGCAAGGGAAGGTTCTTATTGGGTAACTTGTCCCAAGTTCGTTGCTCTTTTTCCCATGTCACACTGCCTTTGAAACAATCACAGTTGCCGTGTTGAGGGCGGGCGAAGGCCTCTAGGATGCAGAAAGCCCAGACCCGGCTGCAGTCTTAGGCAAGAAGCAGCCTTGGAGCCTAGGGGAGAGCCCACCCTGTGAGGCACATGTCCCCGCCTGAGCCTGGTCCTTGAGTCCCCTCATCAGTGCTCATTCCTCACCTGAGGTCTCTCCTTCTAGGTGCTTCCTGGTGCTGTCACGGCCTGCCCAGCTCAGCTCCTTTGAGCAGAAAGGTCCCCTTTCCCTCTGTCCCATGCAGCAAGTCCCAGGGCTCCCCCAGCACTTCTGGTTTGTGGAGAGAAATGAGTGCTCCCCTGCAGTGGGGAGTTTACCCCCCCGCCCGCCCAGCTGAGTAGTTAGTCCCGATGAACGTTCATTTTCCTCATGCCCTGACAACCCCCCATTCTCTAGGCCTTACTGACCAGGCAGCTGTCACTTTGGATCTCTGTTTCATGGCAGCCAGTACTTTCTGGACTACTGACAACTTCCCTCACAGCCAGTTCCTCACGGTGTGGACTTGGGGAGGGGATCAGGGAGCCGACGGTGTCCCTGCACGTCCTGTGTGGCTGCTCCTTTACTCAGAGGGCAAGCTCCTCGGGAGGGATAGGCCAGGAGCACTGTCCCAGGTGAGAAGCACCCGTCTCATACCCGCCTCCATCTGCAGCTACCGAGTCTATTGCATGCTGGGAGACGGGGAGCTGTCGGAGGGCTCTGTGTGGGAGGCCATGGCCTTCGCTGGCATCTACAAGCTGGACAACCTCGTCGCCATTCTTGACATCAACCGCCTGGGCCAGAGTGAACCCGCCCCGCTGCAGCACCAGCTGGACGTCTACCAGAAGCGCTGCGAGGCATTCGGGTATGTGGGCGGCTGCGGCCTGAGCACCCGCACAGCTTGGGAGCCATCTGTGCTAGAAGGTTTGCACGTGTGGAGGCTGAAGCCAGAGGCTGATGAGTCTCAAATTTTCAGGGCTTGACTAACAATTTCAGACTTTGGGCGTTTGGATGTATAGTGGCGCCCAGGCCACCTCATGCTTTGCAGGCCAAGGCCCAGTTCTGAGCGAGCGCCATTGTGTGGTTGTGTGGCACGCTAGTTGTCAGAGCTTCCACACAGCATTCTCTCACACGTCCTTTGTTCTTGGGTGAGGGAGGGGGAGGAGTGCGCAGTATGAACCAGGCTCGCTCTGCGAGGCGAAGGGACATGTGGGGATTTGAACGTGAGTCTCCTGTGCCCGGCCCGAGTCAGCGTGTGGGACAGCAACAGTCCCCCTCTCCGAGTGAAACGGAAGAAACAGTTTTCAGACTTCCACGGGCCTTGAAAGGTTGTGAATTCAGTCACGTTACAAAGCAGCAGGGAGGTCCATCTGGGTGGGTATCCGCCAGAGGGATCCTCACCTCAGTGTCCGCCCCTCCCCCAAGTACCAGGTGCTCTGCAGCCAGGTCCCAGCTCAGCCTCAGCTGAAGACACTGGAGGACCCTGGGCCAAGGACATCCAGGCCTCTGAGGGCCCTTTGCAGACGAGTCAGTGACGGGGAAGGTCGAGGTGGACTCGCAGGACCTATTACCCAGACTGACCTGGTAGAGGGAGGAAGTGAAGAAAGCAAGTATTCCCTGTTGGGCAGAAGAGGAAACTGAGCCCCAAAGGGCCTGAAGGGCCTGGCCAAGGCCACATCAGGCTGGGGACTTCAGTATAACCCTGGCAGCCAGGTCTGTGTCTGTAACCTTATGGCTCTGAAGCCAGATTCCTTATGTCCTGGCTCCATCACTAACCTGCTTCATGACCTTGGGCAAGGTTACTTCACCTTCAGTGTCTCAGTTTACTTAATCTGTAAAATGGGGGTGGCAACAGCGCCCCTACCACCTGGGCGGGTGTGTGTGGTGAGACTGACATGGGTTAATGTGTAGTGCTTGGCCCAGTACCTACACAGAGTGTGCACTCGGTGTGTGATAGCTGCTATTTTCATTATTAATATGCCGTAAAGAGTCTCAAAGGGATTGCCTTAAAGAGAACGGTCGCCCTGCCCTGGTTCCTCTCCTTCCCCTAGATATTTGACAACGTGGCTCATTTTGAAGTTTCTAGCAACCATATCCAGCATCTGTGGAGTGATTAGATGTGTCCCCTAAATAAAAAGTGGGCCAAAAAAATTCATTAAGAATCTAATAGCAGATTCCAAACCTAGTGCATCATCCCAAAAGCAGCTTTCAGTAGGAAATGAATAGATTGGGAACAAAAGAGGCAATAAATGGACTAAGCTTTGAATTATTGAGGAGAGAGGAGGAAAATATGTTCAAAGCAAACAAGAGGAAGGAAAATAATGTGAAAAGAGAAAATAAATCTAGATTGGAAACAGGAATGTTTTTTTAGATTTCCCGACTCCTCCAGGTCTTTCCCAGTGGCAGTTGTGCTGTGGAACGAGGACAGGCTTTCCCTGGGGACCCCATTCAGGGTCCTCGGGCAGCTGGCCCTTGCCCCTCACTCCCTGCTCTCTGTCCCCAGCTGGCACTCCGTCATCGTGGACGGACACAGTGTGGAGGAGCTGTGCAAGGCCTTCGGCCAGGCCAAGCACCAGCCAACGGCCGTCATTGCCAAGACCTTCAAGGGCCGAGGGATCACCGGTCCGTGAGCATGAGCCTCCTTCCCCACTCCCACCCCTGGGGCTGGGCCCGGGGCTGGGTCCTGGGCCTCACTGCGAGGGTGGGGGTTTCAACAGGGGAGGCGCGTCTCTGAGGTCTTGTGTCTGGGGAAGCAGCAGCCCTTTGCTGCTGTAACAAGTGCACCCGGGCTGGGGAAGGGGGAGCAGGAGACTGTGCTCCCTGAGGTGACTCCGCGGTCAGTGTAGCTGAGCCCAGACTCGAACCTGCTCAGGCTGGCCGTGGCTGAAGGGCCTGTGTAGGCAGGAGAGGAAGGGCTTGGGGAGGGCCTGTGGGTGCAGAGAGGACACTGGTGTGGGAACATCCTGCACAGCCCCTCCTTGGCTGGCACCTGCAGAGCAGGCTTGACGGCTCCAGTCGTCTGCCCTGAGCTGAAGGGCTGACAGAGAGCCCCTGGAGAACCCGGAAGGACTTGGGGTTTTCTCTAGAGGTGAGGGAGCGGGACACCTCTCAAGCTAACTAGAAAAGTACTTCACAGAGGTGTCCTGTGCGGGTGGAGAGCCTGGGAGGATCTGGTAGAAGGTTCCTGAGCCAGGCATGAGTGGTGCCAGCATGTTGCTCCCTAGCATGCAAGTGTGGGCTCCAGACCGTGAGGCTGGGCTGGCCTCCGCCCCTCGCCCATTTTACAGATGGGAAAATGGGGCTCAAATGGGACACTTGCCCAGGGACATGGAGTCTGTGGCACTAGGTCGGCTTCACTGTGGCGCGTGCCCTTGCTGTCCCCCTGGTTGCCTAGGGGTCATGGCTCCCTCTGCCTGTGTAGACTCGGGGTCCCTGAGGACATTCATTGCCATCTAGGAGGAGGTGCCCGGCTGTGGGAGCCTCCTGGGGGGGGTGGACGTGGAGGCCTCTGGGATGTTGTCACGGCCCCAGTGCTGCTGCCTGACAGACCCCTCAGGTGTCCCCACCGGGCAGGATCTGGAAAGCTCGCTGCTTCTGGGAGTTTTGGGGCGTCTACAGGGCTGCTGGGTGCTGCCTAGGAGGGTCATTCCTTGACTCTGCCCAAGCTGAGGTGACCTTGGAGGAGAGGGTCATTAAGCCTTGCTGGTCTCTGCACAGCAAGGCGCCATGTGGTTGGGGGGGCCCACTCTGTGGCATCAGGTACCTGGGCAGTGCTCGCCCCGTGCTAGGTCTCAGCTTTCCCTCTGATGGCCAGGATTCCAACCTGTTCAACACACTGTGATTTCTATAGCAGACCCCGCTGCAGGCTCAGGCCGGGGAGCCAAACACAGAAGAGAATGGGGCGGGCGATCTGCCCATCCCTGCTCCCCTCCCCGCTCTGGCTGTGAGCTGCTGGAGGATTAAGTGTCTACCGTGTTTCCCCGAAAAGAAGACCTAGCCGGACAATCAGCTCGAATGCGTCTTTTGGAGCAAACATTAATGTAAGACCCGGTCTTACTTTACTGTAAGACCCGCTTTTATGTAATGTAAGACCGGGTCTTGTATTAATGTTTGCTCCAAAAGACACGTTAGAGCTGATTGTCTGGCTAGGTCTTATTTTCAGGGAAACACGGTATTCAGTGGGGGCCAGGTGTGTGGAGTCCCGGTCACCACGCCCTTCCTTTCCCCACCCCCATGGTACCCAGTGCAGGCTCTGCTTGACTGTGGCGATCCCATGCCTCCCTTCCCCCTGGCCTGCCCTTGATGGGGTGGCGGGCCAGGCTCCCTGGAGCAGCATCCTTGCCCTCTCGGAGCTTCCATCTGACCTGGCCCTCTGTCCTCCTCTGTTGAACCTACAGGGGTAGAAGATAAAGAATCTTGGCATGGGAAGCCCCTTCCCAAAAACATGGCTGATCAGGTCATCCAGGAAATCCACAGCCAAATCCAGAGCAAAAAAAAGATCCTGGCAACTCCCCCGCAGGAGGATGCCCCCTCAGTGGACATCACCAACATCCGCATGCCCACGCCACCCAGCTACAAAGTCGGGGACAAGGTAGAGTCCGGCCTCCCTTTTCTGGACGAGTGGGGTGGGGTGGCTCTGGTCGTCTGGCTCCCCGAGGCCGGGGCCGAGATGTGACTCTGCAAGGCTGGGAAAGGCAAGAGACGGATTGGTTCAGGGTGAGGAGGAGCCCTAAGGTTTTGTTCCTGCCAGTTCCCTAATGGAGACAGCCCGCTCTGGAATTATTTGCCTGCAGAAGCTCAGAGGGCATAGTCACACAGCAAGCTACTGGCAGCTCCGGGATCAAAGCCCATGACTCCTGAGTCCCCATCCCTGGTTCATCAGGGCCTCAGCCTAAGCTCCCTCTCTGGCCTGGCAGAGGTTAGCAGGCCAGCCCTGCTCCAGGGCCCTCCCCTGGCTGAGCCTGTCCATGCAACTAGCGTCGGGCTTTCTGACTCTCTCTATTTCTGTGCAGCGTAGGGTGAGTTCACAGACCTCTGTCACAGGAGGGGAAATTGGGGGTGTTAGGACATCTTTTGCAGCTCACATGGCCCACGGCTATCCTGTAGGGACTCCCAGGTTCATTATAGAAGTTCTCAATGGCAACCTTACAACCTTAAGTTTCCACAGGGTTGTGTTGTTGGGTTTCCTTTTCGGCCCCAGTTTTTATTTTCCTCCCTAAAAGATGTAGTCCGCCAGACGGCATGCAGGGCTCCAGGCCAGACCTCACATATGCCTTCCTACTGTCCTCTCCACAGATAGCTACCCGCAAGGCCTATGGGCAGGCCCTGGCCAAGCTGGGCCACGCTAGCGACCGTGTCATTGCCCTGGACGGGGACACCAAGAATTCCACCTTCTCGGAGACCTTCAAAAAGGAGCACCCAGACCGCTTCATCGAGTGCTACATTGCCGAGCAGAACATGGTGAGTGGCAGAGGCAGGCAGATGTGTGGGGCTGGTCACGGGCTTGGGGCAGAGGTCTGAGGCTTGCGGGGCAGGGCTAACGCCCTTCTGCTCCTTTGGGCAGCTACAGTGGCAGTGCCAGGTGCTGCTGTGGGCTAGCCCAGGGAGACCCCAGCATTGGCCCTTGACCTTGAGTAGGCACAATTCGGAGGAACGTCATGCCCAGGTGCACAGGTACTGGATGAGTGTGTAAACGGGCGCTGAATGGGGCTGCAGGTGCACACAGGAGGAGCTGCGTGTGGGCCAGGTGTGGTGGTGAATGGGCTCTCTCCGGGAGTAAAGGGCCTTCGTGACGGAAGGGGGCACAGCGAGGAGGCTTGAACGTGATGGACTAGCCGTCGAGACTGCGGAGCCCCTTTTGTGCACAAGGCTCTGGGCCCGAGATGCACACAGTTGCGTTAGCTGCCCCTTGTCTGGAGCTGAGGTGGTGAAATAGGGAATGTTGTTTTGTTCTGTTTTTCAAAATACCTGCTCCTCCTGGCCGTGTTGCCCAGCCAGCTCTGCATGCTTTACAAACCAGGAGCTTCCTCTCTGTGGAAGGTCTTCCGACTGAACCTGAGATTGTCTCTGTGGCTTCTAGCCTTGGCAGCTGGAGGGTCCAGACTAGACTGGCAGGTTACGTGGTCTAGCGAGGCCCCAGGTGCCGGGGAAGAAGGGCTCGTGTCACTGGTGGGCTTCAGAACTCTGGAGGCTTTTTCTGAAACCAGTTGGTTCCAGCCAATCTGGAACTAGTGTCTGTACTCGTAGTGCTTCTGGGCGAGGGTTTCAGGGCTGGAGCCTCCACAGAGAGCATGGGAGCTCAGGTCTCTGCAGAGGCCCTGGGGCTGGTGGGGGAGATTGGAGAAGCAGAGTGGTGGGGGTGGGACTTGCAGAGGCTGGGAAGAATGAACCGTCTGTGCCCAAATGTAACTAGCCTGCTCTGTGAAAGGCTTTGCTTGTTGCTAGGGGATAAAAAAAAGTTCCCCAGGACAATAATTTAAAGAGAACTTTTGAAGTGGTTATTTCAAGGTAAAGGAATTTCATGCATGTGCAGAAATCATTTGCAAGGAGGAGAGCTGACAGTTACTAGCACGGGAGAACCCCCACCCCCACCCCAAGAGGCTCCCTGGCCACCGTCTTCCTCCTCTGCCCACAGGTGAGCATCGCCGTGGGCTGTGCCACACGCAACAGGACCGTACCCTTCTGCAGCACTTTTGCAGCATTCTACACGCGGGCTTTCGACCAGATTCGCATGGCGGCCATCTCCGAGAGCAACATCAACCTCTGCGGCTCCCACTGCGGCGTGTCCATTGGTGAGTTGAACCGGGGCCAAGATGGTTATACCTATCACTTCCCTGGACTTCTGGACCCGGTGGGGCCAGGATTCCATTCCACACATAGAGTCTTACTTCTGCATATCCTTTCCCACACCCCAGGGGAAGACGGACCCTCGCAGATGGCGCTGGAAGATCTGGCCATGTTTCGATCAGTTCCCATGTCAACTGTCTTTTACCCAAGCGATGGGGTGGCTACAGAGAAGGCGGTGGAATTAGCAGCCAATACGAAGGTTGGTCACATGGCTGTTCTTTTTTCTGCTAGTAACTAGCTCTTCCCTGGGACGGGGGGGAGGCCAGCATGCAGGCATAGAGCTGGCCACTTACTGCTTCAGAGTGGTGTCTCCTGACCTTGCCCCTGGTGTGTGTGGCTTGTAGAAGTTACACTAGGAAAAATGAAATGCACACCACCCTTCGTGCCTCGTGGCAGACAATGCCAGTTGATCATCGCTCTTGCTCCACTAAGAATCCTGGCAGTATGCCTATCTCGCCTCCTTGCCTTGGATTCACTAAGATAGGAGCTGAGCAACGTGGTTCTGACCAAAGAGCCGTGCTGCCATAGGTCAGATTGCCCTGTGGTTCCCGTTCCTCAGCCTGAGGGCCAGGCCAGGCCGGTGCACTCTGGGTGAGCGGCCCACTTGCAGGCCAGTCTCTCTGATGGAAAAGTGGGGCTTAGGGTTGGCAATGCCATTGGGACACCCTCGCTCAGGAAGAGTGTTTAGAGAAATGCTCACTGCAGAGGATAAGAATCCTTTTTCCTGCTCGAGGAGCAGCCAGCATGAGGTGAATGCAGACACCTCCATGGGGACAGTAGGGTGGAGGAGGTTTGCAAGTGGAAGTGATGCCTTTCTAGAAAGACTGCTCTCTGAGGTTGGATGTGTCACATCCTGTAACCCTCAGTTTTTCTGTTTTGTTCCAGGGCATCTGCTTCATCCGCACCAGCCGCCCAGAAAACGCCATCATCTATAACAGCAATGAGGATTTCCAAGTCGGACAAGCCAAGGTCAGTGTGCTTCCTGTCCCCGTGACACCCCACAGAGTGAGCCTGAAGTCAGGGCCAACCCAGGCCACCAGTCTCTGAGCCTCACTGGCCCCTTGCATCACCCCAGGTGGTCCTGAAGAGCAAGGATGACCAGGTGACTGTGATTGGGGCCGGAGTGACCCTGCACGAGGCCTTGGCTGCTGCTGACCTGCTGAAAAAAGGTAAGGAGGGTGGGACCCAAATAGTTTCGGCGCTGACTGCGTCCTAGGTCTTGGGGGTGGGAAAGGATCTCATCTAATGAAATGATGATGTTAATAAAAGCCACCCTTTGAGCACTTCCTGTGAGACTAAGTTCTGGGGCTGCAGTGGCCACAGTCCCTTCTCCATGGCCCTAGAGTTGAGGTGCCCCAGGATGGTGGTCAGATCAGAAGCCCTGGGTGCCTGCTGATAGGGTCGAATCGCCACTGAGCTGGGCGCTACTTGAGTTATTCAGCATCACCGTGCCCCAGTTTCCCCATCCATAAAACGGACTGTCACATTCTGCATGGGGCTGTCCTGGGGATTCAGTAAATGCTGGCGTCGTTATTGCGAGCTCACAAATGTTCACTACCGACACTGTCGTGGAAGGTGAGCACGAGCCTTCCCTGCAATGTAATCACAGTCGATGGCCCGTCTCAGCTGTGCTGAGCAGAAAGGAGGGCGGACGTGAACGTCCTTAGGAAAAGGACCTCAGATGTGCGTGGGACTGATAAGCACAGGGGAAAGTGTGGAGGCCCAGGCAGAAGGAATGGCGTGTACAGAGCTGAGGAGCTGGAGAGAGGCCACGGCAGGAGAAAGACGGGCGGGAGAAGCTAGGGTGTAGAGCGGGGGAGGGTGTGGAGCGGGCGTGGCAGAGTTGGACTTGTCCTTCTGAGGTCATTCTGCTGGCTCGTCGCCTGGCCTGGCACCCTTGTCTTGCCTGTGGCCACAGCTTCCCTCCCCATCAGTGCGCGATCCCGTGGCTTCGGTCAGACACCTGGAGCCGGCCCTCTGGCTTCCCCTTCGGGGAGGGTGAAGGAAAGCTGCTGAGGCCCACACATGCCGCTCAGTGTTGTTTGACAGTCTGAAGGCCGAGAGGTCCTCTGGCCCAGGGCGTGAGGGAAGAGAGACGGGCCTTCCTCTCTCTGCCCGAAGACCAGGTGCTCCTAAAACAGGCCACGGAGGGCTCCCGGGAGGAGGTGGGTGGGTGCAGAGTGCCAGAAGACATGGGCGCCACAGAGAGGCAGAGGAAGGGGGCAAGCACGTGGGGACAGTTGGTGCTCCCCAGGACAGGGACAGGCTGCAGACTGAGCTTTGAGCTGCGTGACAGCTCTCAGGACACCCCCGGCTGGCTCCTCCCTGGGGGCCCGTCACCGGCCACTGCAGGGCAGACCCACAGCACCCAGCCCGTTCCCCTCAGCTCTGCCTCCGCATCTTCTCCCCTCAGAGAAGATCAACATTCGCGTGTTGGACCCTTTCACTATCAAGCCCCTGGATCGGAAACTCATTCTGGACAGTGCCCGTGCCACCAAGGGCCGGATCCTCACGGTGGAGGACCACTACTACGAAGGTAATAGGGCCTGGGCCAGAGAACCAGGTGGTCAGGGGAGGGCCCGGGGGCATCGGGCTGGACGTCCCTCCTGTATCCCAGCCCCACAATGGCAGCTATGGCCCAGAAACCCAGACGTGTCCCTGGAGCAGCTGGGACTTGGCCTATTAGGCGTCAGGCTGGGCCCGGGACCCCGCGAACTCTCAGGTGCTGCAGTTGCTTCATGCAGCCCCTGCCACCCAGGAAGCCAGTGGGGGTTCCGACCTCATGCTAAGAGTGGGGAAGGTGGCTTGTGTCCTCCAAGTTAAGGCTATTGTTGAGAATCGAACTGAGAAAGCAACAGAATTCACAAAGCGGCCCTCCATGACCACACACCACCTTCTCACAGGAGAGGAGAGGGGCCTAGGCTCCTGGCAAACGCAGGTGCTAGTCCACTGATGACAGTTGCCCAGAGGATGGTGTTAAATACGATTCAGAGGCCACATTTGTGCTCATGAAAAAAATAAAGTATGGTGATTGATTAGTGATACCTGCTGTGGCTACACTTGTGGAGAAGGGGTGGTATGTGTGCCATCTCTGCCACCCTTGGGTTAGGAAATAAACTGAGAGATTGGCAAAGGGCCAGGGGACACCCACAGCTGAGACCAAATCACTTGACTCACCTCCTTTCCTTTGCCCAGGTGGCATAGGTGAGGCAGTGTCCTCTGCAGTAGTGGGCGAGCCTGGCATCACTGTCACCCGCCTGGCTGTTGCCCGGGTACCAAGAAGCGGGAAGCCAGCTGAACTGCTGAAGATGTTTGGCATTGACAAGGACGCCATTGCACAAGCTGTGAGGGGCCTCGTCACCAAGGCCTAGGGAGGCCGAGGTGCGGGCTAGGGGTCTACACATTCCGGAGAGATGCTGGCAGAGGTGCTCAAAGATGTACTGAGAAGAGTAGTAAATATATGTTTTGAGAAAAAATGAATTGGGCCCTGAAGTGATTTTTCTTTGTGTATGCAGCCGGTGCTGGTTCTGGGGAAGAAGGGTGGAGGGAGTGGGAGGGAGGGGTTTGGCGCCTTTAGCTCTGGGCCAGGGCCTGGGTGTCCCAAAGTCCTCTGCAGTCCCCTCCCCTGGGCCCAGCATCTGCTTACCACCACCCGAGCTCTTATCTGCCTCCCGAGCTCTGCTAGGTGACAGTGGGCTACATTCTACCTTCAGCTCAGGCTGCAACCCACATCGCCGCCGCCGGCCCCAGGGAGGCTGGGCGCTGCCTCAGGCCAGGAGCTGTCCGGGGCCCCTCGGTCTCCTCACCGCCCCAAGACTCTGCAGTCAGACATCTCCCAGGGTGGGAGGTGCTGCGTTTGCTTCTTGTCCCCACTGCTTGCCATGTCCTCTTAAATCTCAGAGAAGCAGAGTGATACAGGGCAGCTCATGTCCTAGGGAAGAGGGTGACCTCCGGGTTGGCATCAGAGCTACAGGTGGTTTAAACAGGAAGGTTCAGCTGCCACCCTGCACCACATAGCAGGGATCCTCAAACCTGAGTGTACAGGACTCCCTCCCCTCGACTTGTTAAAATGCAGGTCCCTGGGCCTTGCTTCTTGAGCCTGGGACTCTGCATCTGACAGCTGGCCCAGAAGCTTTTTGGTGTCACACTTAGCAGTGCAGAACCCAGCTCCAGCCTCTCTACCTGCTGCTGTTCCCTCGTTACATGGCAACAATTTATTTCTCCCCCTGCCACCTGGGCGCAGTGAGAGTTAGCTCTGTTTATGGCGACCTGCAGAGACCTTTGTACTGGCCTAGGACAAACTAATGCCCGGGAAAGCGGTCTGGATGCCCCTGGCCACTGGTGGGGTCCTCAGGAAATCCTCAGAGCCCTTGGGGAGGACGAGACACATTGCAGACGTGTCCGCTTGTCCACCTGACAATCGGGACAGAATGAACCGGTCAAACCCACAGATAGCAAACCACTGCCCACTTAGCTACTTAGCCAGGTTTGGCTGTACCAGGGGCTATGTGCCTGCATTCAACTCACCAGTGCCCGAGGGAGGAGGCAGAGCAGGGGAGGAGACCTGGGCTGGCTTAGCCATTCTCCACCTCTGGGCCAGAGCTCCTCAGCCTGCAAGCAGTAGCTGGGAGTGACTGTAGAACTAGACTTGGGGTTCTGAGCAGCCTCCGGGAGCCTGTGAACACCAGGGCCTGCGGGAGCAAATCCACATGGGGTGGAAGGGGAGCAGGAGAGCCGCCTCTCTTGCATGGACAATGGGTAGGATAAGGGAGACAGTTCTCAGCCAGAGCTCTGGGTCCTGACACAATTATGCCCCCTATGATGTTCTCACAAAGATGAAGTCATCTAAAGATGCATTTCTTAGAATGCACCCCTTAAGCTGCGCATGACTGAAATCCAAAATAACAGCAGTAAACCAGAAAAGAGTAAGGAAATCAGGGCAGCCGGATGGCTCAGTTGGTTAGAGCACGAACTCTGAACAACAGACTTGCCAGTTCGATTGCCACATGGGCCAGTGAGCTGCACCCTCCACAACTAGACTGAGGGACAACCACTTGGAGCTGATGGGCCCTGGAGAGAGACAATATTCCCTAATTAAAAAAAAAAAAAAAAAAAAAGTAAGGAAATCCACAAAGGTCTGAAGCAGGAGGCCTGGGACCGGGTTGCTGGGGTGAGTGCCACCTGGTGGTCTTCCCTGGTAATGCAATGCCTGGAACACTCCTCCGTCCCCTGTCCCCACCGCCATTTGGAGCTGAGACAGGAGTGGGGAGAAGCTGTTGTCAGGACTGGGCTGCAGCCTGCAGGGAACAGTGAGGAGCAGGAGTGGGAGGTAAAGGTGACATTACCGAACACCTGCAAACCAGTGCTTTATGTATATACATCTTACTTAGTCCTGATAACAGGGTTATCCCCATGTTACGGGTGAGCTAGAACTGAGGCTCGGAGGACACACCAGTTACCCCAGCACAGTAAGAGGCAGGGGTGGGATTGGAACTCGGGTCTCTGTTACTCCAGAGATCCAAGCCTCTGCACCCTATTGCTCCTGGGGCCTCCGGGAGAAGGGGCTATGCAGCAGGTCCCCTGGAGAAGGGCCCTGGATCCTATAGGACAATGACCATGGGGGGTGTGGAAGGACCTCAGATCCTACAGGTCTGTCACCAAAGTCACCTGTAAACCTTGGAGCTTACAGGCTCATACAAGGAAGTTTCTAGAAGCAAGTGGTGGGACAAGGACACCTGAATTGTGAGCACAGGCCCAGGCCTGCAGGGAGGCTGAGGTGGGCCCGCTGGGCCTATCTCCACGTGGTAGCCATGGACCCCTGGACTGTGGCAGCCCTGGCGAACCCATCAGGAGAGGCGGCTGTCTTCACCCCAGCCTGCCAGCCTCTCACAACCACAGCTTGTGGAAGAGAAGATAAAGCCTGGGCGGGCAGGCGCTTGGAGCTTGGGCAGGATGGGGTAGGGGGACTGGCAATACTATACCAAGGCCCCTGAGCCTGTCCCCAGACCCAGTTCTGGGACAGCAAGAACACAGGAAACAGAAGTTTAGGGATCTAGGGGTTATGGTAAGCCCCTAAAATTGCCTCCTGTTATTTTGCTGAGATGACTTAGTGCAGAATGTACTTGGTGCAAAATGGGTTAGAAGATGGTCAGCTGGTCCCTTCTGGGAGTCTGAGGAACCTGTCATTTCTTCCTCAGCTCCCGGCCAGGGAAGACGAGAAGCCAGGTCCATGGCCGGACCTCTCAGCCAGAAAGGCTTGGCCAGGACTCATGGTTTAAGCAGCTGAGATGGCGTACACGTGGCCTGAGGAGGGTCACGGCTGCAGGTCAGCTGAGCCCCACCATAGCTTCAGGACAAGCTTTCCTGCTACCGAAGAAGGCCCCCCCGCCCTAGCTGGCAGAGAGGGAGGCCAGAGACCACTTTTCTTCACGCTGCCACACAACTGTACATGTGACGTGGCTACAGGTACTGTGGGGGTGTGTGTGCCCTGGTCACTTCTCAGCCCCTCAAGGGAGGCTGCAGACAGCTGAGCCTGGGCTGGAGGCACTTCACAAAGCTTCACAGACCAAAACACTGTGGAGTAACATGTGGGTTCTGATCCCCGCTACGCTGCTCTCATTCTGTGCCATTGGGAGAGTCATCACCCCAGGCCTCAGTTTCCTCACCTGTTGAATGAGACTGACAGGCACGTCATGAGGCTGCCGTGAGAATGAAATAAGAGATGTAGTGATGTCGGCACAGTGCCAGGGAGATGAGGGCTCAGAAGACCGTTGCAATGCCTACCAAGTCGTAGGCAAGGGCACCTAGTAGGGCTAGTGGAGTTTAGCACTGGGCTCTGTGTGACTTCAATACTAGGAAGCACCGGGCTGTACCTGCAGCAGCTCAGGATGCCCTTTTTTTTTTTTTTTTTTTTTTAACTTTTACTTATTTTAAGTGTTTTTTTCCAGGACCCATCAGCTCCACGTAGTCAAGTAGTTTCAATCTAGTTGTGGAGGGCACAGCTCACAGTGGCCCATGTGGGGATCGAACCGTCAACCTTGTTGTTAAGAGCAACCGTGTTCTAACCAACTGAGCTAACCGGCCGCCCCCAGGATGCTTTTTAACAGCTGTGTTATTTTTCGCTTTGTTTTATTTTCTTTTAAAGGAGGGCACAGCTCACAGTGGCCCATGCAGGGATCGAACCGGCAACCTTGGTGCTACCAGCACCACGCTCTAACTAACTGAGCTAACCGGCCATCCCAACAGCTGTTGTATTTTAAATTCACCTATTGTAAGTGTACGTTTTATGTTTAGACCCCCACCAAAAATTTCATTTTCCCTGTCTCAGGGACATAGACCTCAGCAACTAGCCAGTCTCTCCCTCATCCCCAAGTTGCATCCCTTTGCAGGAAGCAGTGGCCCATGTGGGAGAGGACCCTGCACTCCTACCCGTAGGGCTGGGAGGGGTGGACTCATGCAGCAGAGACCCTGGGCTACAGCAGTGACTCCTGGTAGTCACACAACACCAAAATTGCACGATACATATGGGGAGAAAGAGGAACCTTCCAGGCAATACCCCCGTGAGAGACTGGACAGGGCTCTGTCCCAATAACTGCAGGTCCCATTGACTTTACTTCCTAAAGGATCCCAAATGCGCCACCGTCTGCCTGGATCCTGGTCCAGACGCCCATCATCTCTTCCTGCACAGAGCAATAGTTAATGGCCTGCAGCTGCCTCTTGGCCTCTGCCCCTCCCCGGATCATTCTCCACACAGCAGTCCAAAGGAACCTTCTAGAACCTGACACAAGCACTCTCCTGTTCAAACATATCCCCTCCCCCGTGGCTCTCACTGGGTTAAGCCCAGCCTCTGCTGAGGCCCTGAATGGCCTCACCTGCCGCCCTCTAGCTTCACCTCAAACCGACCGACCGCCTCTTGCTACTTGTTACTCCCATAAAGCCCTGGCCCAGCTTCTCTCAGTTCCTTCTCTGTCTCTCCCACTTCCTCTTCTGCCTCCTCTCTCTCCCCAGTCTGGGTTGGTGCTTGAATACTTAGGGCAGAGGAAAACACAAGTCAGTTTGCCAATAGGAAGGAAATGGGGACCAAAGAGGAGGAAGAAAGAGCTTGATGGTAGCAGCGGGGGAGGGGATTAGAAGAGACCGGGAGGAGATGGTGTACAAGCCAAGTCTTCGGGTGTAGACTGCGTTTTGACTGAGTGAGCCGTTGTGCCTGGGCAGGGGGCAAGGGCCTCCAGGAGGAGGGCACAGCCTACTGGGGCAACAGCACACATCTGGTTTGACTAGAGGGCACGTGTAGGGGGTGGGATGAAGTGACCTTGAATGCTAACTTCATCAATTTAGGCCCTAACTGTGCCAGAAAAGACTTCCATGTTTACTTTTGCCAGAAGAGGAACTTTTCTTTTTTCTTTCTCCAATATTTTACGAAATGCTTTTCACTGCCCAGGTCCTGTGCAAAGAGGAATTCAAAGACTAACCAGCCCTAATTCATGTCCTCCAGGCCAGTGATTTCCCAAACCTCAGTGAGGAACAGAATGAGAGATCTCCACATATACCAAGTCCCAGGCCCAAAACACCTCCTTTCTGCGGCTTTCCTGAGTCAAGACTAGACAGGCTAAAATTCTCAAAAAAGAGTTTTCTAAACCAAGAGCAAACCGAAAGGAAATAAACTCCTAGAGTACTTGAAGTACAAAATGAATCAGACTTTCCGCTGGTTCCTTCAGGCCACCCAAACCAAAACGCAGTCTTTCTGTTCTCATCCCCCACACATCTGAGAAATGTGCATGCAAGCCCAACATGACCGTCATAATTTCCAAGGCCGCTCACCCTCTCACCGGCTCCTCCTGGACAGTTCATCTAGACATCTCGGTGGTGTAAATGATATTCCTCCAGTCTGCTGCTTCACATCCCGTTGTCCGTGTTCTGTGCTCCCTCGCCCTCTCTCTCCAGTTTCAAACACAGTAGAGTAACAGAAGTGGAGGGAGAGAAGCAGAAGGAGAAATTTAAATATTCGAATTAGAAATTTAATATGTGAATCCGAAGTCACCAACAAACCACAAATAAGAGGCAGCCTTCCTTCACTAAATATTTCTAAATCCTCAAGCTTTGGAGGGTGACCGAGGAAACGGCTTTCCTTAGATCTCTGGTTGAAAGATATCTCCCTCCTTTGTGTTTCTTTCATAAGGCAATTTTATCTATTACCTTCTAAGTGTGGCGATTTGTTCTAGATTGTGAAATCCTTCAAACCCAGGTAACTTTCTGGTGCATCTTGATTTTCTCCACATAGCCAGGTGCAGTGTTTCGTACGGGGCACATGCCACATGAATGGCTGTCCAATCAAGTGAGTAATTGAGAAACAAATAGCAAAATAATACACCTACCTGAGAATACTTCATTTTGGTGGTTGAGAACGTTCCTTGCACAGATGCATTGCTGAAAATTTCCTGTATTTCATTATCTACACAGAAACAGTTTTCCTGCCATGTGCCCACCCCTATAACTGTCATGACATTCACTTTTTTTTGTTGTTTTGGAAGAATTCTATGGTTTTATTAAAACACAGTTTGCACACAAGCTGTCTATTCATTTTCTTCACTGTGCAGCCGAGCATTGGGATTGGTGACTGATGGCCAGCTGGGCTGCTCTTTCTAAAATGGCTTCGAGGTTCTTTGAGGAGACGTTGTGAGCAATCTCAGCACAGTAAGATGTGTTGCACGTCAGCAGCACTTCAAGCTCCTTGACGTTGTGGACCAGGAACTTCCGAAAGCCACTGGGCAGCATGTGCTTTGTTTTCTTGTTACTCCCATAATCAATGTTGGGCATCACGATCTGGCCCTTGCATCTTCTACGCACTCTGTTATCAATGCTGCTGAGTTTCCGCCAGTTACGCTTAATTTTGACATATCGGTCTGACTGGTGCCAGATAAACTTCTTGGTGCTCTTTTTGATGATCTTGGGCTTCACGAGTGGTGAGTGGTCTGAGGGGAGCCATGATACCGGGTAGAAGATGAACCGACATTTACTTTTGTAATAGAATGTTAAATCATGTGACCTCTGGAAGTTACTTGCCTGCTTTTGCAATACCAGATAGGTAACAGTTCACTCATGTAGTTACTGCTTCTAGTGTTCTTTGTTCCTTAGGCTATCCTGATTCATGTTTCCATCTAGAATAATTTTCCTTCTTCCTGAAGGACTTTCTTTAACATTTTCTATAGATGCTGGAGATGATTTATTTCAGCTTTGGATGTCTGAAAAACTCTCTATGACACCGTTGGCCATAGAATTCTAGATTAACTGTGTGTTTTTTCTTTCAGGACCGTATTTTGCCGTGTTTAATGCACTCCCATGTATGATGTGCACTCACGTTTTTGGCCCAAACTTTCAGGGAAAAAAACCTTTCATTTTAATTCAAATTTTTATTTGTTTATATTTAGGTACTTGTTTTTTGTATTATAAAAGAATTTTAGCATTTATTTTTTAACATATGGTACAAGACATTTTATGTAACAAATAATTACAAAACACAAGAACAGATACAAGGTACAAGAAATTTTATGTACTGGTAACCAATTTACAATATTTACCCATCATAGAAGGCCAAGAACTTTTCGTCGTTGCAAGTTCGTCTTAAGTTCAACAAAACCGATTATCGTATTCCAGGGTAGTATTTTGCTTACAAATATAGTTATTCACTGCTAGAGTTACACTTTTAACTCATAAGCATAAATAAAAGAATTAAAAACATTTATATACATACAGAATTAGTACTACCCATGTATAATGTACATCCTTATTTTTCCCTCACAAATTTGGGCAAAAATGTGTGCATTATACACAGCAAAATATGGTTTTTTAAAGATTTGCCCCCATTGGGTCACTTGCATTGCTTTGAAACAGGAAGATGTTGTCATCCTTATTTGTCGTTCCTCTGTAACATATTTTTCTTTGCTTCTTTAAAGGTTTTCTCTTTATCCTTTTTTTTTTTTTTTTTTTTTTTTAGCAATTTAATTAGGATATGCTTTGGTGTAGTTTTCCTTCTGTGTATTGTGTTTGGGGCTCATCGAGCATCTTGGATCTATACTATAGATTTGTAGATTTCCTCAAATCTGGAAATTTTCTGACATTTTTTCTTCCAGTATTTTTTCTGTACCATCATCCCCTTCTTCTTCAGACATTCTGCTTACATATGTATTAGACTGCTTGAAATTGTACCACAACTCACTGGTGCTCTGTTCATTTAAAACAAAAAAATTATTTTCCCTCTGGGTTTCATTTTGAATACCATGTATTGCTACCGTGTTTCCCTGAAAATAAGACCAAGCTGGACCATCAGCTCTAATGCGTCTTTTGGAGTGAAAATTAATATAAGACCCAGTATTATATTATATTATATTATATTATATTATATTATACCCGGTCTTATATTGTAGTAAAATAAGACTGGGTCTTATATTAAGTTTTGCTCCAAAAGATGCATTAGACCTGATGGTACAGCTAGGTCTTATTTTCAGGGAAACACGGTATGTCTTCAAGTTTACTAATCTTTTTATCTGCAATGTCTAATCTACTGTTAATCCCATCCAGCATATTTTTCATGTCAGACATCATAGTTTGCATCTCTAGAAGTGTGATTGGGATTTTTTTAGATCTTCATATCTCTGCTTAACTTTTTTTAAAAAATAGGCTCTATTTTTTAGAGCAGTTTTCAGTTCACAGCAAAACTGAGTGGAAAGTAGAGTTCCCATGTCCCCGTACCCCCACACACACATGCATAACATCCCCCCATTACCAGTCATCACCAGAGGGGACATCTGTCACAACTGAGAACCTACACGGACACATCATTATCACCCAAAGGGTTGACTCCTGGTGGTGTACATTCTATGGGTTTGGACAAATGTATAATGACATGTATCCATCATTACATACCCCTATCTGGTACAGAATTATATATTCCGTATGATATTGGATAGTTTCACTGCCCTAAAACGCCTGTGCTCCACTTAGTCATCCTCTACTTGACTTTTGAACATATGGAATACAGTTATAATAACTGTTTTATGTCTTTGTCTGTTAATTCTAGTAGTTCTAATACTACTAATGTTGGTTCTGGGTCAGTTTCAATTGATTGATATTTCTCCAGTTTCTTTTCATGCCTGGTCATTTTTGATTGGATACCAGACATTATGAATTTTGCCTGATTGGGTGCTGGATAATTTTTGTATTACCGTAAATATTCTTGAGCTTTGTTCTAGGATGCAGCACCCCCTGGCTGAGGACTCTGACTTATGAGGCTTTCCAGTCTGGCTGCTGGGAACAGGCACTGTTCCCAACCCTGTGTGAGTTCTGAGGATTGTTGCTGCTCATCCGTTCACGTGGTTCTTTCCCCACTTTGGGAGGTTTCCTTACACACATGCACTAATGATTACTCAGCCGAGTACTCGATGAGGATCCTCTGCAGATCTCTAAGCTTTTTCCTTTCTGCAGCTCTCTCGTCTCCAATAAGCCGCATTGTGGATCTAGCGAGCTTGGCTTCCTGGACTCTCACAGCTTTGTCTTTTCAACTTGGGGAGTCCACGGGACACCATCTGGGTTCCCCTTCCTGTGTCTCAGCCTGGAGTCTCCAGGCAGTAAAGCTGGTGCAATCATAGGGGTCTCCTCCTTAGTTTCTCATCTCAGAGAATACTGCCCTTTGTCACCTGATATCCAGCATCTTCAGAACTGTTGTCTTATCGATTTTATCTTGTTTTTTTTTAGTTTTCTCAGGCAGGAAAGTAAATACAGTCCCTTTTACTTCTTCTTGGCTGAAAGCAGGATTCCACATCATTCATTTGGGTCAACAAATTATGATATGTTTATGTGACTGAATATCATATTAAGTTGGTGCAAAAGTAATTGCGGTTTAAAAGATTAAAAATAATTACAAAAACCTCAATTACTTTTGCACCAACCTAATACAATCATGAAAAAGAATGCCTTCACCAGTCACAAAAGACTACATATTGTATGATCCTATTTATTTAAAATGTCCTGAACAGGCAAATCTATACAGTCAGAAAGCAGAGTAGTGGTTGTCTAGGGCTGAGGCTATGGGAGATTTAGGGGATAACGGGTAAAGCATGAGGTTTCTCTTTTGGGTGATGAAACAGTTCTAAAATTGTGGCAATGGTTGCACAACTCTATGAATATACTAAAAACCATTGAATTGTACACTTTAAATGGGTGAAAAAGAAAAGAAAGGCACTTGAACTCCAAGGATTTCAAAAGCATGCCAGGAAGAAATCCGGTGGCAAAAGAATCCTCTGAGCCAAGATAACTGTTTACACGAAGCTTCAGAACATGAAAAACAATTCTCTAGATACATTCAGGGATGCCTCTGGAAACTACTTGCTGGCCCTTGCATTTCCAGATAGCACTAAAAGCAGGTGCTGCTTCTCTCTGGAAGAACGCAGAGGAAATAAGGTGTGTGTTGGGGAGTGGGGTATAAAGGGCAGTAATTTTATCGCTAATGATTTATTTCTTAGTCTGGGGCAACATCAATCTCTGTGCTTTTCTTTATGTCTAAGAGTTTTCTTAATAAGATTACTTATCAGATAAATCACTCAGCCTTTCCCCTGATGTCGGGTGCCCCTCCTTTTCTGAGCCTGCACAGCTCATTTGCAGCTTCCCCGGCAAAACGGACCTTTTCCATCCCCCTTGCCCGTGCAGTGCCTCCCCGAATCTTCCAAAAGCGCCAGAAAAGCCAACCAACCTCATGAAGGCAGCTGCTTCTCTGCACCTGGGCCCAGGGTGGCTCTGCTCTCTCCCCCTGGCCTGCGTGTCAGGTTGTCACGCTGCCACTACCAGGACTACAAGTTCCCCCATTAGCACAGCTGCCCCTGCCGCCTACGAGAAATGCCAGACTCATAATAACCCCCACCTGCAGGCCACACAACCACCTCCTACTGCACCAGAAGCTGGTGAAAGCACTGCATTGCCCATTCCTCTCAGCTCCCACTGGTGCCCATCCAGCCTCACAAAGGCCAGAAACTGGGTCAGGCCTAGCCCCGGGGTGCCAGGTGTGTGTGTGTTTGTGGTGGTGGGGGGAACACAGCCTCACAAAGGCCAGAGACTGGGTTAGGCCTAGCCCCGGGGTGCCAGGTGTGTGTGGGGGGTGGGCACGACCCCACACAGGCGTGAAGTTCAGGGGACCGCCATCCTTGGCCCTGGACTCCCAGGGCTCTGCACACGAGGGGCTCTGCTTGGCTCCCAGGCTTTGGCTCCTCCTGGTCCCTAAGCCTGGCACTGCTTCCCTGACCCCAGCCTCCCACCTACTCATTCCATTTAAATTTTAAAAACTGTGAAATGTCACCTTCATAAAGAAAAGTACATAGAACAAATAAATGGGCAGTGTAACAAACCATTTTAAAGGGATGCCTGGGTACCCAGCAGTCAGGTCAAGAGATAGAATACCTTAGTGTTCTTTAAAAAAACACTTTTAAACATTATGAAATGTTTTTATAAAGCAGATTAAAATAAGCATCCACAGACTCTCCCTCAAGCCCTACGAACCTCTAACGATTTTCCTTACGTGCTTTTTAAAAAGACACAAATGATATGAAAGGCACTAATTACCACTGTCACGAAATTCTGTTGAAAGTTGTGGCAGCAGCAGAAAGAGCCACTGATGAATGGAGTGTGGCCCCTTCTCTGCCCTCTCTTGTTTGATCTTACAGCCCACACTGAAATCTCTCCCAGATTTTTAAAAAGAGACAAAACATCACAGATGAAAGTCAAGCCCTTCAGCTACCCTGTGGACCCCCCAGAGGTACCCAGTGTCCTGGCGGGAAGTTGTCACCCCTGCCGGTCTGTGCATTTCCCTGAAGTTTGCATCCCTGAGCTCTGTCCGAACTGCTCTGCTCTGCACTGTTTCATCCCCACCCCTCACCCGCACATGTCCTTCTGCATTATGCTTTCCCCCTTCACGTGGTTTTGAGATTTTATTGGTGTTAAAGGAGGGAGCTCTCTCCCACAGTGAAAGTGGGTGAACCAGCATCCCGCTACAGGAATTCACCTCCAGCTCTTGATCTACTCTGAAGACATTCGGTTTTTTTTTCCAACTTTGCACTTCACAAACACTGCAATGAACATTGTCATGTGTGCCACTCTCAATGTTCTCCAGCAGTGAAAACGCTGGGTTTTCAGCACTCCCAAAGGGTGCCAAATTGTCTTCCAAGGAAAAGGGAGCCAATTTACATTCCTGCCCTTGCTAAGAGGGCCCCACTGCTTTGCCTCTAAGCTATGCTTGATATTATACTTCAAAAGTGTTGCAGGTCTGATGATGGTTTCTCCTCATTATTTGGATGTTAGGATTAGCCGTCTCCTCTTCCAGGAGGCCTTCCCTGGTCCCTGCTGCCCTCCCAGGAAGAGCCAGCACCTCCTCTGTGCACCTACCATCCCCTGCACTGTAATTGTCTGTTTACAGATCCCCCTGAGACCATGAGGCCTGTTCCACGTTTGTACCAGTTTCTCAACCTCCTGCAGAGTCCCTGACGTGCAATTAGTGCTCACTAAATGCTCACAGAGTGAATTAACAAGTACAGCCTTCATTTCAGGGTCATGGCCACAAATATACTAGAAAAGCCTGCAGCGCAGGATCTGACCTTAGTAATTGCTCAAGAAACATCAGCCCAGCCAGCATATCTGCTCCCTGGTGCTACCAGGAAGGGATACATTTGCGGGCCTGCGGCAGGTCTGCAGCTCTACCTCTGGAACATGCAGTGAAAGGTCATGAGGGTCGAGGGAGAGATTTCAGTGTGGGCTGTAAGATCAAACAAGAGGGGGCAGACAAGGGGCCACACTCCATTCATCAGTGGCTCTTTCTGCTGCTGCCACAACTTTCAACAGAATTTCGTGACAGTGGTAATTAGCGCCTTTCATATCATTTGGTTTTGATTTGTGCCAAGAACTGGGACATTTGACATTCAAATGTTCTTTTTCACAATTTAAAACCCCTTGCCATTCATATCAGCCTTAGACACTCATTTTCCTGCTGTCGAGCTGTCTGATGGCCCAAAGCCCACAGAGAGGGAGGGAGTAAAGGACCCTGCTGCCAGGTCTGGAACCCACTCCTGACTCACAATCCAGGGCTCTTCACTTCACTCCCATCCCAGGAAAATCGTGTCCCCTTTCTACAGGATTCCTGGACACTCCTAGCCTGGGCCCAGCCATGCCTTATACTTACAGCATTGTTAAGGCAAATATGCATGAAGACATATAAAATGTTCATGAAGTTAAGAGTAAGAATAATAATCTTAGATTTCCTGAGTAACTACTGCACGAGGAGCTTTCTACACATCGGCGTCAGAACAACCCTATAAAGCAGGTACTATCATGCACAAGCTACAGGCGAGGGAACCGAGCTCAGAAAGGCTGAGTAGCAGCTGGGAACAGGACAGGCCCACGTCTGTCTCCAAGCCTGCATCCTGCTGTTTGGCCATGAGCACTGCCACTCTTGGCACATACTAGGCTGAGTATAAGTCCAGTATACATGGGGGCATTAGATATCCAGCTATAGCAAACCCGAGCTAGGGTTTAAAAACAATCTTTTTTTTTTTTTTTTTAAACTACACTTCGTTCCCAAACAGAGCCAAGGATAATTAAGCTAACAGGATCCATTTTTAATTCAACGCAAGCATTTTGCAAAGTGTGTCTTATTGGCTTAGCTGTTTCTGAACTCATGATTTAAAACCCAGGAAGTGGTTGGGAGAGGCCTCGCCAATACTCTATTGATGGCCAATTTCTAATGGGCTGTGGCGAGCCGCAGCTGCCTTGCTCTTGAACTGGCTCCCAACCCTCAGCTGGGGCTGTGGGCCCCCACCACCTATCAGCTGGTGGACACAGACTACTGAGGTCGTGGGCTTTGCTCATCTGCCGCTCATGCCCCAAGGCAGGACTGGGAGCCAGCCCTGCTTGTACCTACTCTGCACCTTTGCCCCTCCCCATACCAGAGCAGGGGGAGGGGAGCAGAGTGAGCTGAGGGCTGTGCTGGGGGTGCAGTAAGCACTCAGAGGGCACTTCCTGTTCACTCACTCACCTTTGCTCATTCATCAATATTTACTAACCGCCCAGTGTGCTGCGCTCAGTGTGAGTTTGCAGAAAGGAGGAGGAACCAGGTTTCTACCCTATAAAAGGGAGAAGGTTGGGGACACACCTGGCTGCTCCCTCCAAAAGTCTTCCTTTGTGACCATGGCCTAGCCCCTCTGCCTCTCGAGCTTCAGTTTTCCACTCTGATCCATGGACATCCCTACTGGTGATCCATAATTTCCAAGGGTCCTTCCAGCTCCAAGTCAGCCTGCCTGCACCCCGTCCTAGCAGTCCTCTGCTGTCCCTGCCTGCCACCAGGCTCACCTTCCCTCTTCCTGGGACATCTGAGAACAAGGATGTGGGGACAGAGCCAGGAGAGCAGTTTCCAGGCTCTCGGCCTCACGTGGAAAGGTGCTGGCTCGGGTAGTAAATGGCCATCAACTGTGATTGGACGACCATCCTCTGTGGCTAGTTGGCCGTCAGCTGTAACCAATGAGCCATTGGCCCCTAATATAACTGCCGTGGCTACGCTAGCAGCAAATGGTGGCTGAGCTAACGAGCGCGGATTGCAGCTAGCAAGTGAGTTTGGTTGGCAGAGAGAAGTGGACGGCAGGTTGCGCGGATCGTGTGGCTCCTGCTTCCTGTGTCTCCAACCCAGCCACCAGCGAGACTATAGTGGTATGACTCCCCTACCTATGGCTCCATGAGTGTTCCTTTTTGGCCTCACCATATCCTGCGTTCTTGGGCGGGGAGCGGGAGCTGAGACCCTGCATGACACATGGCACAGCAAGCAGGGTGTGGTGTCGACCAAAACTCTCCGAAAGGTGATGGAGCAGTTTATACGTATGAAAGCTCAGTCTCAGGAAGACCAGGAGGAGCAGCTGCCAGAGAGCTGGACCCCCGTGGAGGGGTGGGAAGACGTGACGGTTCTCCAACCAGCATAGGCCGGAGAAAGCGAAGGTTGTTGAAGTCGTGTGGGCTGGAAAGTGCTTGCTGAGGCAGCCTGGATGCAGGACTTGTAGTCCCAGGAGGAAACGCTTGCTGAGTCCTCCGTGGGAGATGTGGGTGAGGTCAAGGTCATCCCTCACCCCCAGGTTGGGGAGGACTTGGAGCCCTCGCCCTGCAGAGAGGGCACACACGTTGTGGGGCCGGTGCACAGCCCTGGCGAATGACTGTGGACTATGGGGAATTGCCTTCCAATCCTGGTTTGATGGACCACTTGACTGTTTGCTTGGGAACGTGCCACCATGCAGTGGAACCGGTGGATGTTTGCTTCCTGTGTCTCGACCGGCCGCCATCGAGAATATGTAAGCACCTTGACTGTGAGCCACTATTGTTCCAGCACAGTGCCCTGAGAACCCTGGCTGTGCCCAGGAAGTCCAGCTGTGCCCAGAAAGAGTGGTGGTACCCTGAGAAACCGTGGCTGTGCCCAGGAAGTCTGGCTGTGCCCAGAAAGAGTGCCAGTGCCCTGTGAAACCCTGGATGTGTCCGGGGAGACTGGTGGTACCCTAAGAAGCCCAGGAAGTCTGGCTGTACCCAGGACTGGTGGTGCCCTGAGAAACCCTGGCTGTGCCCAGAGAGCCTGGCTGTGTCCAGTATATTGCATTCACCTCCAGGCTCCTCGCACAGGGCCCCTCGCGGAAGATGCTTGTCGCGTAGATTGTGAGGCGAGACCCTGGAGGAGTAGAATGTGGGGACAAAGCCAGGAGAGCAGTTTCCAGGCTCTCGGCCTCACGTGGAAAATTGCTGGCTCGGGTAGTAAATGGCCATCAACTGTGATTGGACAGCCATCAGCTAGATGGCCGTCAGCTGTAACCAGTGAGCCATTGGCCCCTAATATAACTGCTGTGGCTACGCTAGCAGTGAATGGTGGCTGAGCTAGCAAGCGCGGATTGCAGTTAGCAAGTGAGGTTGGTTGGCAGAGAAGTGGATGGCAGGTTGGGCCGATCGTGTGGCTCCTGCTTCCTGTGTCTCCAACCCAGCCACCAGTGAGACTATAGTGGTACGACTGCCCTATCTATGGCTCTGTGGGTGTTCCTTTTTGGCCTCACCATATCCTGCGGAGGGGAGCGGGAGCTGAGACCCTGCATGACAAAGGACAGGAGACCCATGTGCTCTCCCTGATAGCTCCTGAGCAAGCCCAAGAGACTATGGGAGACTGTGCTCAGCTGCAGGAAGCAACACAGTGGAGCCCCAAATGCAGAGCCACTGGACAAATTCCTTAACCTCTCAGAGCAGTTTGCTGATTTGTAAAATGAGAAGACTAACAGTCGTTTCCTAGTGGGGTTGTTGTAAAGATTTAATTGCTGTCAGTGATGCAGGGAAAGCATCAAGTACAGTGCTGGATCCAGCGTGTCACTGTCATGAGCTCTGGAGCCACAGATAGTGAGTGCTAGGTCATGCCCGCTGAGTGACGGACAAGTGATGCCCGTCAAGCTCCTAGCACAAAGCAGGCAGGCACCTGTGCCATGAGGGAATGCATGAAGTCAGGAAGAGAGCCCAACACTGCTGCTCTACCCACAGCGCCTGTGTCCACACCACAGGAGAAACCAATAGCAAGGTAAAATCCCCTCTCAGAAGAAAAGGGAAAACGCCTTCCCAGAAAGGCTCTGGGCTTTGTACAATCCTTAATGTGGGCTAAGCCGCAAATGTGAGGGCCCTCAGAGTATGCATTTCACAGCAGGGAAAGAAAGGAGAGGGTCTTCTAAGGCCACCTAAGAGCCTGATTTGAGAACCGATATTAAAGTTCCAAAGACTTAAATCACTGAGGCCACAGCTGGCGAGGGTTGAATTCAATCATATGAAGACCCAGGGAGTGAGGGCCCCAGTGCCCCAAACCTCACAGGTGGGGCCTAACCTGGGCCAAACTGACTCAGGCCTGGCTCACAGTTTTGGGACCCTTTCTTTGCCCCTCTTCCCCTTCCTTGCTGCCAGGTTCTGTGTTTTGTGCATCTCCCCCTCCCCAGCCCCAAGGAGAAAAGAAGGTGCCTGGGAGAGAGGTCAGGATTCAGAGGAACCAAAACCAGCTCTCCAGCCTCACCCAGGGCATTCTGAGGTCACCGCGGGGGCACAGTCAAGGTGCAAGAGGGAGCCAAAGGTCTCATCCAGCTTGGAGGGGGCGAGCAGGAGGCAAGTGCACGGTGGACTGCAGAAGTGCGAACGCCCAGCCTGCAGGAATGAGGCAGAGAGCGTTACTGGAAGTCCTGAAGCCCACTAGCACCTCCCGCCCTGGCAAACGCTGCACACCCCTTATTTCCTGCCATTTAAACCTGCAGAAAACTGGGACTTCCCAGCTCCTATCAGTTAAGCACACTTTGATAAGGAATAAATTGAGGAAATGTGATTATAATATCAGGATGAATGCCAGAGAATGGGGTTGAGATATGGACTAGCCAAGAGAGCCTCTTAAATGTTAGGGGAGCTGTCTAGATGTGTAACCTTCGTGTCTCTGGATCTCTGCCAAATGGTCCTCCAGCAATTCCTTGCATGAACATTTCCCCCGGGACTAATGACACCAGATGGGTTAAGAACCCTGCACTGTACCTAGCACAAAGCGGGTCCTCCCGGGTCTGCGCCGGCCGACCACCAGAGGGCGCTGCAGCCCGGCCCGGGCGGCGGCCTCCCACCCCACTCACCAATCTTCGACTAGCGGTGGGCCGTCCAGCGGGGGTCCTCTGGCGTCGGATCCTGCCGAACACTGGGCTTGGGCGGTGACTTTGCCTTCCAGGGTGTGACCTGTTCAGAGCAGCATTTCCTGGCTTCACCTGGGCTACTAGAAAAAATGCAGCGGATTCCCGGGTCTCACCCAAGGGGTTCCCAATCGTGGTGCAGGTTGGACCCTCCCGGGAGCTTTAAAAATAGCGATGCCTGGGTTCCCTCCAGAGATCACCATTTTATTGGTCCCGGGGAGCATAGGCATTGGGTTCCAATGTACAGTGAGGACTGAGACCTCCTGGTTAGAATTTAGCACAAAGCACGTCTTACCAGTATGCGTTGCACACTGAATTTGAGAGCCACTGCTTTAAAGGATTTGTGGTTCTCCACCTCTGTATCCCCACCCTGAGCTCCTAGACCTTTGGGTGCCTTCACAAGCTGGCACATGGAGCCACAGGGCAAAGTCACTCTGAACCTTTGGTTCTCTCTCACGTGCTCTTTTTGATCTCTTGGCCCTTAGCACTTCCCACGTCGGAAAAGTATTTAACCAGCTCTCCAACTGCTGGGTGTTCTGCTTGCTTCTGGTTTTTCCCAATTAATCCATGCAGTGGGAATCCTGGGCCCTGTGGAGACTCCTTTGGGTAGCTCTGCCTGAGAAGGGGGATTGCTGGGCATGGGGTGGGTGCATTTTAGGTTTTAATCAAAACTGCCAAGTTACCCTCCTGCAGTCCAGTCTGAAGACCCAGGGATTCATTGTGCAGCTGGCAAGCCCACCGTCCTTTCATCCCGTTGAGGAGAAAGTATCATAATGGATGCTGTTTACTAAGCATCTACTGTGTCGTGAGCCCATGGGATGTGCTTATAGAGATCCTCGTCCATAATCACCAGCGTTGTTATCTCTATTTTGTAGAAAAGGAAATTGAAGCTCCAGGAGGTCGTCACTCACTGAGGTCATACAACTAGGGACATACAGGATTTGAACCCAGGGCCATCTAACAGCAGAGCCCATACTCCGGCCTGCCCCTTCACCCCCTTCCTCTGGCCCCCTCCCTGCTGCCGGCTTCTGTGTAACTCTGCTCAGCCCTAAGCACAAAACCTGGCATACATTTCAGGTGGGGTGTGTTACTCCCGCTGGCCCTCCAGTGGGGGCCAAGCTCAGTGCTCTTTTCACACACCTTCTTGGCAGGTAGGGTGGGATAGCATGCCTGCTTCCGGACTCCTAGGTCCCAGTGAAAGTGTGGCTCTGGGCCCAGCCAGGAGAGGCATTTCCTGAGGCCGATGGGTCAGGCCTGGCGCCTACCCAACTCTGGGAACAGGCCTGGAGCTGCACAGCCTCCCAGACAGTTTGGCAGCGTCGCCGACAGCTACTTCCCCATCCCCGGCTGCTTGAAGTGGGCCCCTCAAGCCCAGCTCCTGTCCTTTCCTGGGCTTGCCTGGCATACTGGGGTACCAGCATCAGCCCTTAAGGGGTTCCCCAGAGCCAAGAGCTCCACAAGGCAGCAGGTATTAATGATCCCATTTTACAGATGAGGGAATTGAGGAATATGAAGAAACTCATGGAGGTTCCACAGTGTGTACGTACCAGAGTGGAATTCAAACCTCAGTCTCCTGATTCCAGGTACCATGTTCTTCCCCCCCACTCCACTGCCTCTGGCTGATAAACTACGAATTTCCCCATTCCATACAGTAGGAAACTGGGGCTCTGGGTGCAAACCTCTGCCTTGGAGCGGCCAGAGGATGACAAGAGGCTCTGAATTCAAACACCAACCATATTTTTGTTCCAAACCTACTCTGGACAGCCCTGGGGTGTGGGAGGTTCCTTGGGGCCTGTGTGTGTTGCAGCATAGGCAGGGGACAGGAGTCCCCACGCACCACCTTGGGGCTTTCACAGCCCCAGCACAGCCCATGCCATGCTGTCTTCCCTGACTGATCCCAAGGGACAAAGCCCCACTTCAGGGTTTGCACTGCTCTGTGAAGAGCCGGGATTCAACAAGTGTTCCCTGAGAGGATGGTGGGTGGAGAGCGGAGGGCGGAGGGAGACATTTGGTCTCTCAGGGGAGTTCGGGCCCCCTCATCCCCTCAGCCCCCTCCCCTGGCCAGCACCAGCCCCATCCTGCTCCTCTCCAGCTATGGAAACTTGTACCTCAGCCCAGAAAAATGAACTTGCTGGAAGTCAGCTGCTTGGCTGCCAGGACCAGCCAATCAGGCGCTGGGGGCACCTCACCCACGTCTAAGGACAAAGGGCTGGGGGCTGGACCAGAGGGGCTGGAAGGCGGGCCCTACCTCAAGGCCTGTGCCCCAGAGACAGAAAAAGGAAGCAGAAGGGAGAGAGGAAAAAATAGGAAGTGGGAGAGGAGGAGACATTGAGGTGGTGGGAGGGAGAGCTGCACGCTTGGGGGACACTGGCCACCACCTTGGAGCCACGTTCTTTAGTGGACAACAGGCACACTGGAACATGGCTGCCAACCTCGACCCAACCACTTAGCATTTTCTCACCTTTTCTTCCTGCCCTGCTCCCCTCCCCTTCCCCAGGTAGGCAAGGGCTCCTGAGAAATAGATTCTAGAACTCAGACACAGACTGCTTTGTGGCATAAATAGTAATGAGATGTGGAGTTAAATCTAGCATCGCCTTGCCTTGTCCCCATTTTACAGATGAGGAGACTGAGGCTTAAAATGATTAAGTGCCTATGTGTCTTGGCCACTCTGCAGTTTGAATCCAGATCTGCCTGAAGCCTGAGATGTATTAACTTTTTCTTCCCTGTCTTTCATTCCAGTCTGGGCCAGCTTCTAGGCCTTCACTCATGCTTTCCGGCCAGGCTCTTCACATCTCTGCTCTTGCAGAATGATGCCTCACTCTCCTGAGACAGACTGCAACTGGTCCCACCTCCTCCCATCTCCCCACAGAGACATCTGGGGCTCTGTAAACCACCCAGAAAAACCTTCTGCTTTAGGCCCAGGGCCCTAGAGCTAGAGGAAACCCATAAATACAAACACATTTGCATGAAAACACAAGGGTCTGTGTCTGCAGCTAACAGCTCAGTTAGCTTCCAGGACACAGCTGCCAAAAGTGGGAGCAGCAGCCACCAGCTTCCTGGGACAAACACATCCCAACGGCCAAGTCAGTACCATTTGGTGTTTATTTAGACATACAAATAAAAGAACCCGGTGGTTCAAACAGCTTATGCTCATATATATATACATATATATATATATATATACATATATATGTATATATATATATTTTTTTAAAAGATCAACACATTACCAGTCCATGTTTTTTCTCTACTGAGCAATATGTACAGCCTATTATATATGTATAATATGCATATATATATATATTTTTTCAATAGATAACTACATTCAAGTAATGAAACACAGGATTTACAGTTTCCCTCTGAGGGCAGAGGAAAAGCAAATTCACACGGTTCACAGAGGAAGTACCATTAAGAGACCAGCCAGACAGGAGCCAAGGCCCCTCGTGGGGGAGGGGTGGGGCAGCAGCAGAAATCACCACAGTCACACTGTTGCTTATTGTGGGGGGCGGGCAGGTGACAATGCAGGGGGGGGGCCAAGCCTGCTCTCCCTGGGCTGGGGGTGGGTGCTCCTTGGCTGGGACGAGTTTGGGGGCATATCTGGGAACCTCACTTCTCCAGGAGCCTCTCAAATTTGGGATTCACGAAGGAGAAGCCAGCAAATGCTGTCTGGTCCATGGAGTCGATGAGGTTCTTGTCGCTGTAAGAGAGGCGTGCCTTCTCACTCAGGAACTCCTGGTCAAAGTTGCTGTAGTCTCCAGGGGATTTCTGTGGGCAGAGGGCAGGGTAGGTGAGCGGGACCCAAGTGGTGGCCTGCCAAACACCTCGGAATCGCTTTGGGGCTGGGCCAGGCCACAGCTGTCCTTAAGAACAGAAAAGGGAATCTCTCCCAATAGCCTGAGAGGAGTCCAGCAGGAAGGCAGATACTGTTTCCCCAAGGGGGATGAAAGAAGCCAGCAGGGAGCTCTCGGTCTGTTTAAGGAGAGGTGGGCAGGCCCTGAGCAGGGTTCTGGCAAACTACAGTCCATGGGCCAAACCCCACCCACTGCTTGATTTTGTAAGTCCCACAAGCTAAGAATGGCTTTTACATTTTTAAATGTCTAAGAAAATAATCAAAAGGAGAGTATGTCATGACATGAAAATTACATGAAATTCACATTTCAGTGTCCATAAATAAAGTTTTATTAGTACACGACCACACCCATTCATTGACATATCATTTATGGCTGCTTTAAGACCAGCTGGCCTTCAAAGCCTAAACTATTTACTACTGGGGTGTTCACAGGAAACGTGCCAGCAGTGCTTCTGAGAATACAGTGAAATGGTAATAGAGATCTCAGGCTGGTGGCCCTCTGGCCAAGCTGAGCTGGCAAGTACAATCATTTTGACTAGCAGCGGGTTTTAATGGAATATGAGCCAACATTTTTAAATCAGGCAATTTGACATAAACCCCCAGATTTCTGGTTTCTTTTGGAAATAGGTAGAGCAGCGCAGCCTTGGATCCATATCCTGGCAGGTCTTCTCCTGGAGCTGACGGCCCCTTGGGTCGCTCGCCACAGGCCCCACCACTTCCCACTAACGGGCTATTGATCAGCACTCCCACCTTGTGTTTCTTAGTGCAGAGACATCAGTCTATCCCTCTTTCTATCATAAGCAAAATGGTGAGAGCAGGCTGTATAATTTTCCTGCACTGGCAAGGCCTGGCAGTGACGTGCCCAGCCCAGGAGGCGCTGAGTTTAAGGTCCCTGGAGCAGGGAAAGTGCTCTGCAACCTCCAGGCATAACAGTGGGGCACACACACAGGCTGTCCAGGAGACAGCGTGTCCTGTCGGAGGAAGGGAAGCAGAGGAGAGAAAAGGAGTGGGAGGAACTGTGATCAGAGAAGGGCCACAGAGTCCGACTTCTGAGGTATTTGGGGTGCTCCAAATTTTCGCCCCAACCTACCTCTGCTCTCCTGCTGGCTCTTTGGTGGCCTCTGTGGATTCTGGGCCTTTGTGTGAAGCATCCCTCCTCTACCCGGACCGCCTCCCAGCGGCCCCCAGCCCTGCCCATGTCCCACTTCCTCTCAGACCCACCCGGTTCTATGCATTCTGGGCTCCTGCTGAGACCTGCCCAATGACAACTGATCCTGTGTGGTCTTGTGACATCTTTCATGCTGTTGTGTTATATCATGAATGATCATCTGTGTTCAAGTTTCTTATCTCTCCGTGGGCTCCTCCATCTCTGGGGCTGGGCCTCCCCCTTTGCCAAGCAGCTCAGCACAGAGCTCTGCACCCAACAGGCACTCAGCAGTTCCAATATTTATTGGAAAATGGATTGGAGAAGTGGAGGGAGGAAGTGATTCCCAAAGCACGGTCCCCTGCGTACAGCGGGCACTACAGAACGTATGTTAAAGGCTGGCTGGACCCACGGTTCCCAGTGTTTGTTGAATGACTGAGTGAGGAGAGAAAAGGTAAGAATATCAGAGTAGAGGCTGGGACTGAACGTACCAGGGAGGTCAGGGAAGCAGGTTTGCCAGGAGGAAGGAGAGGAGGAAAGCATGTAAATATGTGCAAGAGAGGAAGGGCAAAGACGAGGGTGCCCACCCCAGAAGGCAGCAGGGACGGCATCGAGTGCGTGGCCTACTGGAGTTGGATCACATACCACTTTGGGCTTGAAGGGTGGCTCCACCTGACGTTTCTCCAGCAGCGTCCAGTTGATGGTCTTGAAGAAGGGGTGGGTTTTGATATTCCCAGTCACTCCCAGCCTTTTGGTTGGATCTCTTTCAAGCAGCTGCAACCCAGCAGGGGCCCCGGTTAGCACCCGAGGGCTGTAGGAAATTGGAGCCTCAGCAAACCCCCAAGCAGATCCAAGGTACCCAGGCAGGCCTGGCCTAGCCCAGTGGTATAGCTCAGGGCCTCTGGGCTGAGGGGATGGATCTTCTCTGGCCTGCTGTGCTCCCGGGTCCCCTAGAGACAACAGGCTGCAGGCGGGGACTGCAAGGACTCGTGAGGAAAAGCAGTGGCTGTTTACTGAGGGTTTGCTCTCTGCCTGACATAGACCTGAGCAACATATACTTATGTTTTCTTCTCAACAACTTTTGTGAGGCGGGTTCTTTCCTAGCCTCCATTTTGCAGATAAGTAGACAGACTCAGTGTTGAGCCTCAGGCCTGGCTGTCTCCTGACCTAAGCTCGTAATCACATGCCAGGCCAATTCAGTGAAGGCTACACACAGACAGGAGCTCCTGCAAACATGTCGAGGGAACAATACCCCCAATGTATTAGGACTAGACTGTCAGTGAGGCTCCATTCCAGACTCGGAGGCTTCTGGCATTCCTGTGACCCCACGTGTACCGGCCCCTGCCCCAGCCAGCCTAACGGGGCCTCCCACCTTCTCCAGGATGTCCTTGGACTCCTTGGTGATCCAGCGGGGGTAATGCGGTGTGTCTACACGGATAGACTCGAAGAGTTCGTCCTCGTCGTCACCATGGAAGGGGGACTGACCAATGAGCATCTCGTAGAGAAGGACTCCGAAGGACCACCAGTCCACAGAGAACGAGTACTTCTGGCCCTGCAGGATCTGGGACAGGAGAAGGGGTGTTGGCGCTGAGAAGGCCCAGAGCGCACATCCTGGCCAGGCCTCCTCACCCTCCTGGCTGTGGCGTGGACATCACTGTTTCAGGGAAACCTTCCTGGCTCCACCCCGCCGAGACTAGGTGTCTGACTAGGCTGGTGACCGGGCGGGTGCCAGCTCACCTCGGGGGCGATGTAGTCAGGGGTGCCACAGAAGGTGCTGGCCTGTTTCTCCGCCAGGATGTTCTCCTTGCACATCCCAAAGTCGGCAATCTTAATGTGGCCCTCCCGGTCCAGCATCACGTTATCCAGCTTGAGGTCCCTGAGGGGGAGGACAGGAGCGGGTCATGAGAGCCAATTCTCCTCCTGCGCCCTGCCCCCACGTTCTCATTTTCAGCTCTGCAGGCCTAGGACTCTCCCCAAGGGGACAAGGGAATGAGGAAGAAAAAAGGAAGGAGAAGGGAAAGAGGTACTAACACAGGTGCTTCCTGCAAGGCACCTACTTGGTGCTACACACCGGACACATGTCCGTCCTACTTTCTGAAGCTCCAAACGAGGCTCAGAGAGGTGATGTCACTTGCCCAGGGTCACCTAGACAGTCAGCGGTGGCCCTGAGCTCAAGTTTGTCTGCCTCCTGAAGGGCAAGGACCATGTGTATTTTTATGTAGTTGGTTATTTGAATAGATAACGTATACACATGATCACAGACAGCACGAATGAAGTCTACCTTCCACTAACCTCAGTCGCCAGACCCTCCCGAGAGTGAGTCTAGGCACAGACAAGCACATTACACGCCGGCTCTTACCCTCACCTTTTAAAACCTGAACCCTAGTACTCAATACACACTGTCGCCATGGGTTGGTTTTCCACTTTCTTGGCATCACACCACTTCAGGACACAGAGCGTGGCTCCAGCCTTTTTGATGGGTGCGTACTAATCTACCGTATGATGGGACCGTCATTTATTGGGTGAGAATTTACGGAACCCAGTCCCTATGGGTGGAGGCTTAGCTTGCTCAGATGGGGCTTCAGAGCGAGACTGACGGCTCTGAGGGAGGGAGACACCGTACCAGTCAGTGCCGCTCTCCAGCCAAGGTCACCAAGTACGGGCAGTGAGGTCCCAGTCCCTGCATCCGTGCCAGCCCCCGCTGAGGGGCCACAAGGAATTCTAGCAATGAAGTAGGAGGTTTAGGCAAATCCCCAACCAAAACTGATTCCAAGTGGAGACGGGGCCACAGCTGGGCCGGCCCCACTCAGAGCACTTCAGAGGATATGCTGCAGTTGGAACTGCCCCTCCTAAAGCTCCCGTAAACCCCAAACCCCAGTCCCTGTACCTGTAAATGATCCCTTTGCTGTGTAGAAACTGTAGTCCACACACTATCTCGGCTGCATAAAACCTGCATATGAGAGACAGAGAGAGACAAAGTGTTCTGGAATTTCTGCTCGCCGGCCCTTGCTTCTCCCTGGTCCCTCATCCCTACCCCCTGGGGCAGGAAATGCTGCAAGTAACTCCATGGACAACCTGGGCTTGATCAAGCACATCTTTTATCAGGCAAGTGGGGCCTGGCAGCCAAGGCAGAAAAGAAACTGATGAAGGAAGAGCTCCAAATAAGACAAGTTTGTCCTAAGAGTGTATGCATTTATATTGATACACATATGTCCACACACACAGAGCTGGTGGTGGGGTGCACGCCAGTCTGGAGGTCGCACGCCAGCGTCCTATGTTGTGCAGGATCACCACCTGTGAGGCTGCACTGGCTGAGACCCCAGGAAGGGACAGGACCCGCATGTCCGTGCTGTGCTGCCAGCCAGAGCTCACCCACTGCCCAGGTTCTCCATAAAGTGGGGGCAGCCCCGGCTACCCCAAATCTCTCCAACCGCAGCTCTAGCCCAGGCTGGCTTGTCCAGGGAAAGAAAGAAGGAATGGAGGGCAGCCCGGCAGTGGGCTCTTCCCCCAACAGGGCCCTCACGTACGTGGCGCGGTACAGCTCGAAGCGGCCTTTGTCCTGGATGTGATACATCAGGTCCCCACCGTTGAGGAACTCCATCACGAAGAACAGGTGGTCCTGGAGTGGGGAAGGGGGTGAGCAGAGGCACAGAAACGGGTGGGAGGCTCCCCTGCTGAAGGCCACCGAAGTGGGGGACAACTCTGCCCTGGGGGACATGAGGGGAGGAGACATGGGCCCCCTAGGGTGTATGAGGAGGGGGACAGCAGTGCCTGAAGTGGTCGAGGTAGGAGACATGGCCCGGCGTGGGGGGGGGGGTGGGGGGCTGCAGCTCCGGGGGCAATGACCGTGGGAGGGTGAAGCACCTTGGTCTGGAAGGTGCAGAAGAGGTGGGTGAGAAAGGGATTCTCCCAGGCGAGCGCCAGCACCCGCTTCTCCACCATGGTGCACTCCACGTCGTCGTCGATCAGAACCACATCCTTCTTGAGGGCCTTGACAGCGAAGAACTCCTTTTTGCCCTTTAGCTCGGCAAGCAGCACCTGACAGGTGGATGGCGATGCTGAGCAGGAGAGGCCTGGGCGCCACGGCGCCACCCAACCAGGAAGAAGCCAGGTAGGGTGAGAAGCAGGTGCCCCTGGGCTGCCCCAGGGCTTTGTGGCCCCTTACCTTCCCGAAGCTGCCTTTGCCCAGGACCTTGTGGAAGATGAAATTCTCAATGTTGCACCTGGTGCTGCCCTCCCAGATCTTGCCATAGGTGCCATTATCTGCTAGAGAGATGGCCTTTCAGACTCAGGTCTCTGGCTGCCACGTCTCCTCCCCTGGGGCCAGGGGTAGGCTGGGGTAAGGGCCTCAGAGAGGAAGGGGCTGCTTCCCCACCACCATGGTGGTGCCTCCTCTCAGGTATCACTTGATAGCAGAGGGAGGCCAGACCCCGTCCTGGGCCCTAGTGGGGCGTGGGGACTGTCCTGGGGGCAATGGGCCCAGCTTTACCTGGGGCATCATCTCCAGAGACTCCTGGCTTCTTCTCGAAATGCTGGTAGATCCCAACAGGCTCTGCAGACTCTGTGTCTGACTTCCGGCTGGATCTCTGGAGGAGGGTGTGGTGGTTGGGGGCACAGGTGGTCATACCACGGTCGGAGCTCCCAGCCCAGAGGGAGGACCCCAACCATCCATAACTCCACCCTTGATACCAGTGGGGGACAGCAGCAGCAAAGCCCGCTACCCCCCCAACCGCCCCCCTCTTCCAGCAGCACAGGGATGCTCGGTGAACTGCAAAGCAGTGATTACAAACAAAAGTTTTGTAAACTGGATACCACCTTCCCAACCACTTACTCAATAGATTTTTGTTCATGTTGCCTTCACGTGTGATTGGTTCTAGAATTTTACCTTCAAGTTTTGTGGCATCCCTCAAGCCCCACCCACACCCAACACATACACAAAACATACACACAAGGCTTTTAATTCCCAGTGTTCCAACCTTGAGGCTCCCAGGTTCAACCCTCAAGTAAAGAACTGCTTTACTTCTCATGAGAATAAGCCCACCACCCTCTGCTACCTAATTCGTGAACTAGATCTTCCAGAAGTAGAGTCTTGGGTATAAAGCCCTCACCCCATTGTGGTTCCCCAGGAGTGGGTGTGAGCCCTGACTACCCCCCGACCCTGCCACCCTCTGTGCGGGGTTCCCACAGTGCCACTCACCTGGCTGACTTGGTTCAACGCCTCGGCCAAGAGCTTCTGGTTGATGCCGCAGAGGTTGGCAACCTTCTTCTGGCACTTATGGTGCACATTCATGCCACAGTCTGGGATGAGGGAGAAGCAGGGCCATCAGACCCCCTGCCCAAGCAGGGGAGCCAACAGGCTACGGGAGAACGGTCTCCCTTGCCCGAGGCCCAGCTGAGGTCAGGAAAGGATAGAAGAGAAAGCAGGAGAAAAGAGGGCTTTGGTGGGAGTCTGCTGGATTTCGTCTTTAGAAAAAAATGTATCTGAAGCCATCGTGAGCACTTCAAATCTTTCATTATTTAAAGAAGGAAAAGAAAAAGCAAAAGATATGGGACCTAATTCTGAACCCTTCAGAAAATGTATGAAACAACACAGGCAAATCCCTTTTCCTCTAGGGGTTGCTTGTTTATCCTCTATCAGTGAAGCTGGGGCAGGGGAGGGGGTGTATGAGGTGTGTTTGGAGAGCACCTGCTTATGTGTGGCAGTGACTTCCTGGGTCCTACTCTACTCTTACCCCTGTTTTACACTTGAGGATGCAGAGCTCAGAAGGGTGGGGCCTCCTGTCCCGTGGTCACACAGCAGGTACATAGTAGAGCCAGTTGGGCCAGTAGGGAGGGGTCACCAAGGCTGCCCCACGTGAAATCCCCCAGCGAGGGGGCACAGGCAGCATCCGTGTATGAGGTCTGGGAGGGTAGGCCCAGCTGGGAACCCCCTCCTCGGCCCCAGCCCAGAGGTAGGTACCACGCACCTTCACATTTCAACCCCTGCTTCACCAGCCCCCAGAGCAGGCTGCCACAGTGGTCACAGAAGGTGGGGCTCATGTAGTTGTACACCTTGAATCGGTGCGGCATGTCAATGTTGAAACGTTCTTTCTGGAACTGGGGTGGGGGAAGGTCACAGGTCAAGAGTCACATATCAGCTCTAGCCCCTCCCTTAACCCCCAACTCTCCCCCCATCCCATGCAGGGCAAGATGCGAACAGGGCTCCACTGGGGACTGGGAAATCCAGAGGTCCAAGGAAGGACTAAGAAACACGGGCAGCCCGAACCCCACCCGGCTGGCCGCGCCCCCCAGCCCGGGGCCCTGCCCGGGCCCCGCCTCACTAAGGTGTCCCGGCTGTTGGTGGCTGTGCCGGTGCACCGGCCGATGATCTTGTCGATGCATTTCTTGTGGATGGCAGCGTTGCATTCTTGAGGAGGCGCAGGCCAGGGGGGGATGGGAAGGCAGCAGGAGGGGCGGAATCGGTGAGCTGGCCCAGTCCAGCCCCTCCACAAAGACACCATTCTCCCAGCCACCCACACCCTCTCCTCTGGCCAGCCCCTGAAGGAGGGGCCTAGAAAGGATGGGACAGGCAGGACAGGCCAATCTGGTGGATCTCAGAGATTAGGAAAGGCTCAGAGATTGGGGCAGGAAGTGACAGAAGTGAGGGGCGTGGGTGTTGCAGTGAGAAATGGAGGCAGGGGAGCCCCCCTTCTGTGCCCCAGGACAGCAAACAGCTCCTAAACTCTCTCTCACACACATGCACACACAGATACACCCTAACTCAAAGACACCTGGACATACATACACAGCATGTGTAATAATGACAAGGCTTCTTATACAGAATGTTTACCATGTGCCAGGCACACCTAAAAACAGCTTATATATTTTATCCCTTTTGATCTCCACAATGACTCTATTATCCTTATTTTAGATAAGGAAACTGAGGCACAGAGAGGTTAAGTAACTTTGCCTTAGGCCCCACAGCTAGGAAGTGGTAGAGCTGGGATTCAAACCCAGGTAGTCTGGCTCCAGAGCCTGTGCTCATACAGCTGGCCCACACTGCCTGGTGCATGTACCCTTATGGGGACAGATTTGCTCATACGCGTGCACACATATCTAACAGAAGCACACAGGCAACCAGGGACGGTCCAGTCAAGGTGTGACAGCCTCTCTGGGGGAAAAGAGCCCTGATGTGCAGCACCAGCTGATTTCCGGGTAAATACTCCACCGTGGCCTATTGTAGGCTACCAGTGTGATGTCACTGAATGCAAAGAGTTGGGAAGAGACACGCAGAACTGGCTTCCATGTGCTGGAGCAAGTCAGCTGCAGCACTCTCTAAACACAGCTATCATACACACGTGCACTCTGACGTGGAAAATCTCACGTGCACACACTCAAGCACACAGAGTCTTTGTCTAGACGTGCAGTCCCAACACAGGGACACAGGCTCTCCTGTGAACACACGCAGCCACTAGCAGGCACACATGTACACACGTGAGTACAAACCAGATTGTAGAGACACTTACGCCTGCATTTGTAACCTTGCTTGTTGAGACCCCTGAAAGGCAAATCCCCAGGCAGGGTGAGTGTGGGGAAGCACTGGGTGTGGCCCTCCCTACCCCGACCCCACCCCCAATGGGCACCGCCAGCCCTTACCAAACAAAATCTTTGCACACAGAACAGAAGGTGGGCTGCCTAAAGAAGGTGGCGATAAACTCGTGGTTCTTGATGTAGTGAATTTTGGCCTGTTTGATGGCTCCACGGCGGATCATTGTTGGGAACTTGGCCTCGTCTTCAACCCGAAGAGACTGCTTACAATCTGGGGACCGCGGAGTGGTGAGGTCAGCACAGCCGCAGGGGGCAACATTCCTGTAGTCCCTCCCAGGGTAGCCCTGGACAGATCGCTGATGGGGGCTGCTTTTCTAAACCTCTACTCTGGCTCTGGCCTCTGAACCTACTTCCCCAGCCCAGGTGGGGAGGGTCTTACCTCCGTCTTCCAGGAAATACTGTACAGACATCAACAACTTGGCCTGGGGTTGGAGGTCCAGCTGCAGGGGTGAGGGTGGAGGGGGTCAATGAGGGCGGGCCCAGGCCAAACCAGAACCCGCCCCCATGGTTGGTCCCCCAAGGCCAAGGGAGTCCTGGCAACCTAGCCAGACACCTGTCTGCCTGGTGTGGGAAGGCCAGGGCCCCGCCCCTGGGCCCCGCCCACAACCTCCTACTTAGGGGTATTATTACATTTGGGGAAGTGAAAGGATCCAGCCCACACCCAGCCTGGCCCCACTGCCCGGGAACAGAGTGGGAAGGGAAACTCCCCACCCTCAACGCTCAACTGCTGCCCCCTTAACAAGGATCTTAGAATGGAGGGCCCCTGTCCCCCTGACCGTGCAACACAGACACACACATACTCATGCATGCTGGTCCTTTCTGTGTCAGGGGTTCTACATGTCATCTCTGCACACAGACTGGCTGATTCTGAGGGCAGGACCCTCACCTTTGATTAACAATGTCCCTTGGGGCATACGACAGAGAGCTCAGCAAGTGTCTCTGCCTGACTGGCCCACGGTTGGTCTAGCCCTGGGTCAACTTCACTCTTAGCCCAACCCCTTCAGCGCCCCCTGGAGGATGACCAGAGTCCCCGATGGTCACAGGGTCTTTTCCATTGGGCACATCTTAGTGCAGGGGCGGGGGACTCTCTGCCGGCACTGGCATCTGTGGCCACAAGGGCCACATGGCCACATGCGGTTTGGCAGGTGAGTGGCGGGCCATCAGCCTTCCCTTCATCTACCTCCTCGATGCTGGAGATCATAATGCTGTTCCCCAACGCCTGCCCGGGCCTAGAATATCTGCACAGATTCTAAACAGAACTGGGAACAATGGGTGCCTCTGAGAAAGGGGCCTGGTGTCTGGGGTTAGGGCAGGACACACCCTTACATACAGTTTGAAATGTTTTACTACGCGTACGTCTTGCCTTTACAAAATTAAAAGGGAAAACAGTAGTCCCAGTAACGAGGATGGCTTTCTTTAGCACCTTTCCTGTGTCCAGTTCTACAATCAGCCCTTTACATCCAGCTGCTCATTTCATCTGAACAGCTGACCTGAGGTAGGGTCTTTACCAGCTTCTCCTTTTTACGGATTTGGAAACAGGCTCAGAGAAGTTGGGGATTTGGTAAATCGCAGAGCCCGGATTCAAACTCAGGCTATGTCGGCTGCAAAGCTGCACTCAGCCATGCTCACGCAACACACACACACACACACACACACACACACACACGCACACACACGCACACACGCACACACGCACGCACGCACACGCACAGCCGCAGCTCGGTGCCCCTCACCCAGAACTCGGCCTTGCCATTGTTCTTCTTGCAGCGCTCGGCCAGCACTGACACGCCCACTGTCACCTCGGACATTGGCTCCTCAGCTGCCCGCATGAGCACAATCTGGATGACGCGGCCCTCGTATATGTGGGCATCAAACGTGGACTTCCACTCCGGGTACATGGTGGGCTTCTTCTGCACCAGCGTTTTCCCGCGCTCTGCAACGGAGGCCGAGCTGGCCGGATCAGGTGAGGGCCCCTCTGCCCCTCCCTTCCCGGACACCCCACAGCCCGCAGCCCTGATAGCCTCTGCCTGGCTCTTTCTCCCCGAAGGCCCGCCATGGCTTCCTACTGTCCTCGGGACAGAGTCTCTACTCCTCAGCCAGCACGACTGTGCCCTGCTCACCTCACCAGCCTCATCTCAACACAGTGTGCTCCGGAACACAGAACTGTCGGCAGTTCGTCTTGGGCGACCTGCCAAGGCGCACCTCCAGGCCTTTGCTCCTGCTCTTCCCTCTTTCTGTGACCGTCTTCCTCTAACCCCACTTAGATGTCCCCTTCCCTATGTGTTCACTCAGTAAACACGGCTGAGAGCTCCCACATGCCAGCCCCCTAGACTGGAGGCAAGGAACATGGCAGAAAGAAAAGTTGAACTTGGTGGCTGCCCTCCTAGAGCTTAAGTCCCAGGTAGAGACGCGAACCAGTTCTTCCCTCAAGTAAATGTTAAATCATAGCTGTAATGAAATTGAAGCAGGCAAGGCAGGTGGTTCTAGACCTGCCCATGTCAGGGGGCCTGCCCCAGCTTGAGGGTTGGGAAGGCTTCCTGGAGGAAGGGACAGTTCAGCTGAGTCCTAAAGGACGAGCCAGGGTTTACCAGATGAGGGCAGAAGCAAGGAGGAATGCCGTGAGATGTGCGCCTCTTTCAGGAAGACACCCCTAACCTCTCAGCCTGGGAGGGTGCCTCCTCTCAGCTTCCCAATCACAGGACTCATTGTCTGTCTGGCTCTCCCACCTGACCGTGAACCCCACGAAGGCAGGACCAGGTCAGCTCTGGGACACAGCAGTGTCCTAAGTGCCCAGCACAGGGCCTGGTATAGTAGATGGACACGTGGAAGGTGCTGGGTGAAATAACCAATGGGGAAGGAGCCAGAAGCCCTGAACTCTAGGGAGGGCTCCATGCAGCCAGTGCTGGAGGCCCTATAGACACGTGGTGGCCTCTGCTGTCCTGCACCCACAGCTGGGAGGGGCAGGGAGATGAGGATGAGGAAAAGTAGGATCCCTCAGTGGTTCTGGGGAAACAAGGCCTGCCCACCCCCACCCCCCCACCCCCGCCAGGACCTCCCGCTGTGCCCTGACTCCCAGCAGCACTGGCTGCTGCCACTTCTCCGGGGTCCAGCCTGCAGCCCTACCTGTGCTGAGTGCCTCCTTCATCTTCACAGCACAGAAGGGGGGGTTTGCCTCATCCGCGGCCTGCAGGGAGCCCAGCTCGTAGGAGTTGAAGGCAATGCGCAGGAACGGTGCCATGATGGGGCCTGCAGGGGGGTTGTGAGGACAGAAAGGCTGAGGCGAGACAGCAGGGCAGGCCGCAGAACAGCCCTGGGAGGCGTCGGGTATCCGCTCCCCCCCAGGCTCTCACAGCATTGAGTCTGGCCTACACGGTTCTTAAAATGCACTAGCCCTAGTTGCCAATGTTAAAATTGAGACGTTTTATGTAAGTTTAGATTTGTGGCATCCCTGGTAAAACTAGAAGATGGGACAGCAGACAAGAGTTGGCTGGCACTGCTCCCTTGGTCGGCCACCCCGCCAGTCTACTCCAGGCAGGGACTACTTTTCACTCCTCTCCAAAACCTATCTGGGCCCTGTGGACCTTGGAGTCTGTGACTCCATTCCTTTGGGGAGTCATTCAATGCATCTAATATCCAACTGTGCACACCTACTAAGTGCCAGGTACCCAGCATGTACTGCCCAAGATGGGCAGGAGAGTGCCTCTTCCTCCCCACACCCTGCCCACTCAGCCCTTCTTGGTTTTCAAAATATGTTGCTCCTAACTACCCTGGCAGACAAGCAGGGCCAAGAGGACCCCTACTTTTCAGACAGGAAAACTGACACCCTGAGGCCACGCCAGAACCTAAAGTTGGGATTCCACTAATGAAGCACCCTCTTCATTCGGAGGCCAGGGCAGTGCAGGGCCCGCCCACATCAGTGGCCTGACCCTTCTGAACCCGAGGCCCTTGGGGTCAGGGGACTCTCGCCTACACAGAAGGTTGCCTGCACTTTTAAACAAAATTGTTTCCAAATATAAAACTATTTTAATGTTCCATGTAATGCTGAGTTTGCTTTTTGAAACCACACGTTGGTCCCACATTCCTCCATTTCTCACCATTCTTCAAATGGAGGGGGTCACTACAGGCAGTGACGCCGAGGGTCTTTGGGCTGCCGTTCGTGGAGGATGCTCACGTGCAAGCCCACGCCGGCACACTCATACACCTACTCGAACACTGGCTCCAGGCCTGGCCCACACAGAAGGTCCTGCACCACCTCGGCTGAATGAATTCTCTCTCATCTACTGCACGTACCTATGCACTTGTACTCCATGCTGAGCACAGGCCAGCAGAGAAGCACACTCAGACATGCACCCCGACCCACACACATGGACGAGAGCACATGCAGCAGCCACCCAGCCCTGGGATGGCTCCCCCGGCTCCTCCACAGGCAGCCAGAGCCGCAACCAGGTCTGCTGGGAGCTCTCGGCCCAGATGAGCTCACAGGAAACTGACCTCAGCCTGCATCCCAGCCCAGGGGCCTGGCCAGTCCTCTGAGGCCAGCAGCCAGAGCAGAGAGCAGGGGACGGGAGGGGCAGATGCCTCCATGTCCCCTGCCTAGGCCTGGCTCCTACTCAGAGGGAGTGACAGTGGGTGTGCGAACTCACGTCTGAGATCAGGCCCCAAAGCCTTCAGCCTGAGCCCAGCCAGACCAGGGAGGGAGGGAGAGCCAGCTGTGGGCTGCTGCTGGCTGCTCCCTGGGCTGGAGCATGCGTGAGTGTGCGAGGTGGTGTGTGAGGGTGCATGTAGGTGACTGCGCAGCTGTGGAGATGTGTGTCTGCAAGGACCTGTGAGTGGGTGGCGCGTGTAGGCACTCAGGAAATGTTGACGTGAAGAGCGAGCTGCATGGGCCTGGCTGGGAGCAGGTGCAGGAGTCTGGGTGAGGGTCCCAAACTCCTAGGCCAAGAAGACATCGTGCCCCTTCCTGCCGCCCTGCCTGGCCTGGGGGGTCCAAGGTGTGGAGCATCCAGATCATGCTCCCTGGGGATCCAGGATGACTGCGGGGTAGGGGGGGCCACTGCGCAGCACAAACTTGCTACATGTCCGCGTCCACATTCCCAGGGCCTGAGCCCAGCAGACATGGCTCAGCCCCATGCTTCCTGACAAGATAACCTCGAGACCTCCAGGTGGGGCGATGACAGACTTTCTGAGGGTCTCAGAGGATGAGGGCTGAATGGGCAGGTGGACAGGGATAAGAGAAGTAGTTGTGCCGTAGGGGCTTGGCTCCCGGGGGAGACTGGGTCAGGGCAGCCTCAGGTGGCCCAATGATGACAGTCAAGCTGCCTGGGTACAAGACCTGATACCAATGCTGCCTAGGCTGTGAAACTCTGTGCAGGGCACTTGGCCTCTCTGAGTCTCAGCCCCACCCTCCCATCTCCCAGATGAGGAATGGTCCTTGGTGTAGGGTTGTCATGATGGTAACTTGTATAGGGACGAGAGCCAACCCCAACCCCACAGGCCCCGGCGTGGGGTCTTTTTAATGCTATCACCCCTTCTTGCTTGCAGCACTCATCTCTCACCAGCACCCGTCTCTCACCTTTGCACGTTCCTGCTCAGTTTCCGAAGTACACTCACATTCCCCACGGCATCCATTCCACCTTCCCATCCGCCCAGGACGACAGTCCTGATAACTGAGCCCCCTTCTCAGCTAGGGCAACCTAGTCCCATCGAGCTGCTCAGGCTGAAGCAGCGGGCATGCCAAACACCTGCGGGCAGCTCCTCCTCCCCACCGCCTCGCCTTGGGGCCCAGCTATGACCCCCCCTGCCTCCAGGTGGCATGGGGACTGCCCCAGTGAAGGGGGTCAGAGAAGCCCCAGGAGGGCGAGGCACAGCCCAGCCCGGCAGGCGGCCCATTACGCCTGCCCTCCAGCTCTCTGCAGTCACTCAGAGCAGCTGCTGTTCACAGTTAGCTAGAAGCCACAGGAGGGAAAACCAAAACCACAGCAGGCCCTGACCCCAAACCTGCACTGCCAGGCCACAGTGCCACAAGGAGGGAGACCTCCTGGCGCTCGGTGGCAGTAACCCTACGGTTAGGTCACCCAGTGCCAACTTCCTAGGACTAAAACTAGAGCATGGGTCCTGCCAGGTTCTACCACCTCCTCCACCCCAGTTGCACTGCTGGGACCCCAGGAAGGAGACAGACACCATGAACTGGCATCTTCTCCCATCACCGTGTGACTCTGAGAGAGGTTCTGGGTCCCTGCACACCGAGTCTGCCGTTCACAGTGGCACCGTCACCCACCTATGTCGCAGAGAGTCTGAACACCGGTGGGAAGGCCAGGGGGTACAGAAACGGCAGAAAAGCAAGGTGTGCTGACTATTTATAGCCCCATGCAAATAGGCCCAGGCCCACAGGCCCCAGAGGAAGGCCACTGGCTCAGCCTCATCACCGCTCTGCAGGGCCATAGGGGTGGCAGGGACTTGACCCCACACAGGGCTCCGTAGGGACCAGCTCCTTGGAGCCAGCTGAGGCCAGCCAGGCCTTTCCCAGCCAGCTGTGGGCTCCTAGTCTCTGTCCTTCTGCTTCTCGAGCACACAGTGGAGGCAGCCCAATGACGCAGAGAGCACTGGACTTGGAGTCAAAAGGTCCGGGTGTGAATCCCAGAGCCCCCACTTACAAGAAGGATCATCCTTCTCTGATGCCAACAACACACCAGATTAGCCTTGTAAGGGCACTGACATACTTTATCCCTATGCAAGTCCAGGAGATGAGTATTTTACTGATGAAGAAACAGGCTCAGGAAGGCTAAGTGCCTTGCCCAAGATCACACAGCCCGTAGGTGGTAGAAGGAGGATTTGAATCCAGGCCTGCCTGATGTTTCAGCCCACAAACTTTCCAGTGCACCATGTCAGGAAGAGATGAAGGGAAAGAGGGGGCAGAAGTAGAAATAAGTGTGCCAGGAGCAGCACAGACAACACTCTCAGGAGGACAAATAGAGAGGTGAGGACACCAGGAGACAGTACCCTGTGCTTGACGCGTCTAGACTGGCCCTGCCCTGCCCTTGAGGACCACCCCACTTCTATACACCGAGGAGCTGCTGCCTTCCTTCCTGTCCCAGCCACTTGTGCCAGCTTCCATTTCTCAAAACCTGGGCAAGGCTTGGCCGTATTGGATTCCAGCCCCAGGGGGTGAGGGCCCACTAGGCCTGCTCCCCACCCTGCCCTAGACGAGCAGCCCAGAGGGAAGGAAAGGTGGTGCTGGGCCAGGACAGAGCAGGCATGTCACCTCCTCAGGGCGATGGCAACCTGCTCCCAGCCAGTCCAGGGCAGTGGGCAAGGCTGCCCTCTAGCTGACCAGCGTGACCGCACTGGTTGGAGCTCTTGGGACACAGAGGACAAGTATGCGTGTTGCAAATCCACATGTGTGCACATGAGTGTGTTCCAGCAAAGGAGGCAGGCTGGGGAACATGACGTGAGGGTGGTACCACCAGGAACAGGAATACATTTTCTAATTTTTCTACAACCACATTAAGTTATTTGATAATAATTTTGTTGAAGGTGAAAAATAAAACCCAGCAAGCCAAAATTTCAGCCTTTCAGAGATTGAGGTGCCCATATTTTTGTACAGAGGGGGAAACTGAGGACTGTTGCCCTCCACTCCAGCACTTCCCTGGCATTTGATTCTGTCTCACAGGCCACAGGGGAATGCCCACTGGACAGAGGAGCAAAGTGGGACCTGAAAAGAAAGGCGTTGGCCAGGCTCTTGGAGTGTGTGTGAATGTGGTGGGAGGCTCCTTCACAAAGTGTACCCGGAAATCAGGAGGTGACAGGCTGAGGTCCAGGAAAGCAAGGGTAAGTAGAGATGAGCCGAGGCCCCTGGTGGGTCAGGTGTCTGCTCCCTTAAACAGACGCCTGAGCAGCAGAGGACGCCGCTCCCACGCAACCCTCTCCTCACACACCTTGGCGCAGCCCCGGCTGCCCGCCTATGGAAGGCACCACCGGCCCCGTCAAGACTGGGTGGGGGTGGTGTCGGCCCAGGCCCTCCTAGAGATGCAGCTCCTGCCTGGACCCTGCCAAGGTCCAGCCCACATAGGCCTTGAAGGATGAGTGAAGGAGGGAGGAGGCACACGAGGCCCAGGCAGTGGGAGGGAAGGAGGTCGAGAGGGAGTGTAATGAGCAGGAGGAAGCAGGACTGTCCCTGGCAGAGTTGCAACAGGGCAAGGGGGCTGGGTGCGGTGGAAGCTGCTGGGCTGGGCAGGTAGGCGGGTAGCAGCTTGGCTAGGAGGCTGGCCTCCCCAGGCAGCCTTCCCAGACGGAAGCAAGTTAAGGAGGCCACAGGAGTTTCACAACCCAGGAAATCAGCTCAGCAAGAAGAGCAGGAGGCAGGGGAAGGGAAGGGCTAGCAAGACCCTTCCAGGGCCCCCCAGCAGGGCCTAGGCACCATGTCCCCAGCCCTGTCCTGGGAGGAGCAGCAGCTGTGGTCTGAGGTCATGGCCACGTCCCAGAACGGGGGCTGCTCCCTCCCCACACCTGCTCCTCCCCAGAACTAGCTCCTTCTCGCCCTCACCCCCCACACGCCAACCACTGCCTCCAATATCTTCCCTTTCCCTAGGGACCTCTCCCATCTGTTACCACTCCTGGCCCCTCCCCATTCATTCTTCCCACAGCTTGGAACTTCCTGGGCTCCCACAGCCCTTGGAGAAAGCCCAGGCCTCAGCCTGGCCCTGGCCTATGCTCCACTCTCACCTTTGGCTATTCTGTGAACACTCCTAAATGCCCCACTTTCAAGTCTCCCTGTTTTTGCACATGCAGTTCCCTCAGCCAGAATGTCCTCCTCCATTCCTATGTACCCTTCCAGACAGTTCTAAAGGTCCGACCTGGGGGATCCTCCCCCACTCCCCAGGAAGCCAGCTGTTGCCCCACCACATACCCTCCCTCAGGTACCCTGTGCAGGTGTCTGGGGTCCTGCTCCTGCTGAGGACTTGGGCCTGTTGTCGGGCCGTGTCTGCCTCTAGCTCAGCCTTCTCAGCCCTGGCCACACACCTGACTGTCCAGGGGATATTCAAAATTTCCACTGCTTGGTTCAGCCCAGCCCCCTGGAATCAGATGGGAATCACAGGTGAGATGAGCAGTATGATTAAAACTTCTGCAATTGTGAAAGGGGTAACAATACCTTAGGGATCAAAGAAAGACCTGGGCCCTCTTCCCAGGAAACACATGCATGTGACATTTGCACGTGACAGGTTGGGGGCTGCAGGTTCCAAAGGCCCGGCCCAGCCCCAGGTCACCCCCAGACCTCCTCAGGCCCAGCAAGCAGGCCTCACAGTGACAAGACACCCCAAGCCCATGCAACTCACAGCATGGTGGGGGCAGTCACATAAATATGTAATTGCAGAGGAGGATATGACTCGCTCAGGCAGTGAGCAGAAGGAAAAGAGTGAGAGGAGCTGAGGGCCGGAGAGTCTGTTGGCTGGGGGGCAGGAGGGCTTCAGTTTGAGGGATGAGCAGAGGTGTTATGGGCCCACCCAGCCTGAGGGTCTAGAAGGGTCTGAGAAGCAAGACTTGAGACGCTGGCTGGCATCGGCTCACACCCAGCCCTGCCAGCACGTGTGGGGAATAGGCCCTCCTTGGGGGCATAGCCCACACCAGGCACCGGCCTCGAGTCACTCAGTTAGCCCTAGGATTGGGGAAGCCCTTGGCTCAGCCAGAGAGAGGAAGCCGAGTACCCCTGAGGGAAGGACAAAGGCCCCTTCATGGCAGGACTGAGGACAAGGGGCCTCTGTGAGAGGCCGGGGTGGGGGGTACGTGTGGGCCTCTCCCAGAATAACCACACACGTGCACACACGGCACATCTACCAACCCACAGTTACACATGGGGAGCCCTGCTTGCAGTTGGGGACACACACACAGGCGGCTGTGGCCACAGGCACACACACTCCTATGAGAACTCAGTGACACCCACCCTGAGAAACACCCCCTCATGCACTGGCTCTCACGTGTCAACAGACATCCCACAACAGGCCCACGCAAACCACAGAGGACATTAACACCCCGTGCATTCACCAGCAGAGATCCATGTGCACACAGAGTGACACATAATGTACACGTGGGCACAAAATACACAGCCACGAGCCAGGAAGAACCCACACACGCCTGACGAGGGTCTGCCGCAGACCCTCAGGCACAGGGGCTGGGGAGATGAGGTGGAGGGAAGGGTATCCGAGTGCCAGGCAGGCTACGCCTCCCAACTGAGGGACGTGGAAAAAGTCCCTCCTGGCCCAGAGCAAAGTCCAAAGTGCGCCAGGGAAGGAGCAGACAGGTCAGGCTCCCAGCTGGGCAGGCCTCCTCTGCCCACCTGTCTGAGGGGAAGTCAATGGAGGCTGAAGATGAGGCCGGGGGTCACAGGTGGCAGTCACAGGCCTGGCACACACAAGCGGAGGGCTGGCACCTGTGAGGGTGGGACGACTACGTCAGGCACCCCACACATGACCTCCATAGAGCTCCAGACTCACTCAGCAGAAACTGACACAGAGAGGTGCAGCAGTTCACCCAAAGCCACAAAGTCAGTGGGGCAGCCCCCTTCAAAGGTGGAGAGGGACCCTCTGGTTCTCACACCAGCCATGCCCATCTGGCCTCCAGGGGTGCAAGGGCCTGTGCATGTGACTGGGGGTGGGAACAGCTCCTCCACAGCCCCCACAGAGGTGGGCCCCTCGTCTGCTCCTCAGCTCTTCTTTCTCTCTGTGCACCCACTGCTGTCATCTCCTAGAGTTCCCACGATTTCCCTGATGGTGGACAATCATCTTTGGGGAAAGGTGAGATGGCCACCTAAGGCTTTTGCCATCCATCCATCCCCACGAGGGGAGAGGGCCCGGATGATGCCTCTTCACTTCAGGGATCAGGAGAAAGCCGGGGCTGTAGCGTGCATCCCACGGCAGGCAATGAACAGAGGAACTGGAGAGTGAGGGCCTGGGTGTGGGCTGGACAGGTCTAGCTCGGATCGGGTCTTCCCTGCGTGCCCTGCAAGCTTGGCCAAGGTGCTGCAGCGTCATATGTAAAAGGGACTGGTCTTGCTTGCCGAGGAGGTTGTGCTCAGTACAGCTCCTGGCGCCAAGGCAGCTGTCACCATCAGCGTTATCACCACTGTCATCCTTACACCTGGCCCTCTCCCAATCCACTCCACTGCCCATTTCCACTCAGCCCTGCAGTGCTCTGCTCTGGTCTGCTGCTCTGGGAAGAGACAGGCCTGGGCAAAGACAGCCTGAGTCCACTGGCAGACTGCAGGTCAGCTGTTATCCTTCTCAGGGCCTGTTCCCGTCTTGACAATAGACACCTCTAAGCTTTCTCCAGCCCTGATACTAGAAGACCCTACAATCTTCCTCCTGTCGCTAGCCACGCCCACCCGCCCCCAGAACCCACAGCCCATACCAAGCAGACATCTGATCTGGTCTCGGGCCTTGGCAACTGGCTGCTCCACTGCACCTGTTTACCCAACACAGCCGTAGACATGATCCAAAGCTTCCGGGGCTGTTGTGAAAACAGCAGCTCAGCCACCACAAACCTGCCCTCCTGGGCACCTTGGCAGGAACCTTCGAGGGACAGCCATCCTGGATCTGTACCCAGGGCCTCTCGAACTTCCCAACAAAGGCCCACACAATCCTCCCCATTCTGCTCTGTGCAGGCGACCTCGGACTCTCAGGGCACTTTCAGCCCAGACCCTCTGGAACCCACCTGCCTCTCCAACCTCATCACGCTCTAGAGATGCACCAACACATCCAAAACAGGCCAGCTGATGTTCTCCCAGGCAAGCGCCTCCACCTCCTGGCAGCACCAGTGCCTGCCCCGTTGTTCAGACCAGACGACTGGGGGTCCTTTTCTCCTCCCCCCTCCTCCCCACCCAGCAACACTAGCATTTCTGCCTCTGCGGTCTGTCCTGAAGTCCCCTCTTCTCGTCAGCTGTTGCCCTCTTGCTGGCAGGGTCATCTTCCCCAGCGCTGCACCTGCCTGCTCACTGCTCTCCATCCTCTGCTCTGGCCCCTGCGTCCCTCTGCCCCAGGACTAGATGGGACTCTTAAAACAATAAAGCAGATCTCGTCGCTCCCTGCCCAAGCCCCCAGTGTTTCCTATTTGCCCTGATAAGCCCAGACACCTCTCCCTGGCCTGCCTCACCCAACCAGCTCCCATTAGCTCCCTGACCTCCTCAGCCACTGCCCTCCCTCACTCCTCTGCCCTTGCCACAAGGACCCCTTTTAGTTCCCTGAACAACCAAGTCCCATCCTGCTTAGGAGCTTCTGCGCTTTCTGTTCTATCTCCTGGGCCCCTTCCTCAAAATATACACTGGTTCCTTCTCCTTATTCAGGTCTCAAATGGACACTCTCTGATCTGCCCATTTCACAGATGAGGCAACTGAGGCTCAAAGCAGTCCAGTCCCTGGCTTAAGAGTACACCGCCAGTAAATATCCAGAAAGAATTTGAACCCAAGTCTGTCTACTGCCTGCAGAGGCCTTGCTCCTAAACCGTTAGGATGCCCTCATTCACCCTCTTGGCCCAGGCCCCTGGCAATCTCTAGCCCTTCAGCCTCCTGGCCCCTGCCAATACTCCACCATCATTACCATGCTAACACCTGAGGCTCCAAGCCTCTTGGCCCCGGGTAGCAAAGGCCAAAACTCAGCTCAACCCTCACTGACCTTCTGCGTGTCCCTGGGACAGGCAGGTCCCTGCCATCAGCTGCCATTGGTCAAAGACGTGTGTGTAGGGGGCATTTCTAGCTCCCCCCACTCCTCCAGCCTTCATCAGCCCCAGCCCAAAGGCTGACTCCAGGGGTCTGAAGGGTAAGGCAGGCTGGCAGGAGGGCTCACTATCCACCCCTCATCACCAGCCTCAGCTGCTCCAAGCCCAATGTCCTGTGGGGGGCCAGAGCACGGGGAGGGGCTCGGGGGAGGCCTGAGGGGGCAGCAGGCAGCTGCAGACTGCCTTTCCCTTCTATTTGTCATGAGATCTATTTTTCTCCCTTTGAAAGGGAGTGAGGGGGAGAAGAGCAGGAAGGGGCTGGGCGCTGAGTGGGCACAGCTGCTCCCCCCTGGACCTCCTCTCCTCAGAGGACATGGAACCTATTGAACCCACGGAACCCTCCCCACCCTGCAACATTGCCTGTGGAGGGAGACTCAAGGGGGGATGAGGGAACCAGAGACCGGCTTCTCAGCCAGGCTCTGCAGCTACCTGGCCCTGTGACACTGGGCCAATGCCCGGGCCGTCAGACATAATAACCCATCATCGGTACCACTTGCTGTTTTTTGAACAGTTACCATGAACCGGGTGCTAAGTGATTTACATAACTGCAGTTGCTATTCCTTAAACACTAACAATGTGTCAGGCGTGCCAGCTACTTTGCATACATTTTCTGTTGTTTCTGGCACAACCCAATATAGGTGGATACTATCATTGTCTCATTTGTCAGAGGGGGAAACAGGCACTGGACCTCAAAGCCACTTGCCCAGGTTCATTCATACAGTGGCTTGGAGCTGCCTCATCCCAGAGATGCAGCCCAGCCATGGCCACTCATACACAAGGGGGCCATGCCTGCCAGAGCTAATGCTCCAAGCCTTAGCTTACAGGCTTGGAGCAAAGGAGGAGCAGGGATTGTGGGGCCTGGGAGGGAGCTTCATGGCCTCAGACCCTCTCCCTGAGTCTCTATCCCCGCCTGGCCAGTCGGCCTAATCCACTGGCCAGACACTGCTCCCCTCACAGGCAAGGCCAGGGCGGGGCAAGCCACAGAGGGCTGGTCAGTCCCATTCGGAAACCACTTCCTGGGCAGCCCAGAGGAAGTGAGCCTCCGGAAACACCTCGGATGGACGGGCCTCTCCCCTGGGCCTAGGCCTTGGAAAGTACACAGATGGCCCAGGAGAAGTACCCTTTCTGCCTTCCAGTCCTCAGAGCCCAGCAACACCATTTCTACCAGGCATGGACACTGTGTGGGGACTAAAGAGCTGACAGGACCCCCACTTGCCTGGGAGCACCTTGGCCCATGACCACAGCAGCCCACTTCCTTCTCTGTGGCAGCAGCCATAACCGGTGCCAGCACAGCTGACATGGCCCCTCCCCCCACCCATGCTCCCCATCTCAAAGCCAAGCCCTGGTCATCCTGGGGGCCAAGGCCAGGTGGGCAGGCTAGCCAGTGAATGCCTGGGCAGAGCCCACCTCCCAGTGTGGCCCAGCCCCCTCGAACACCTGTGGTCACAGCTACACCTCAAACCTCACTCTCAGTGCCAGACACAGGCTGGGCTGTGACCCTGACCAAGTATGGCCCCCTTCCTGACCCAGAGTGGGCAGAGTGTGGTGTATGTGGGCAGGCGTCTGAGCACAGGATGCGTGGTGAGCATCCACGTGCATGTCTGAGCGTGCCTGTGGGTGAGTGCATGTGAACACCTGTGTACGTGTGTGCACATGTGCATGTGGACACACGGGTCTGTGACCACGGGTGCCGAGTGTTGCCTGTTTCTATATCCCCGTGAGAGCACAGTATATATATTATGCGGCCAAGTAGGTGACGCTTGAGAACTGAAAGGGGGCTGGCTCCAAGGCTAATGAATGGAACCTCTTAGGGAATGCGGCTCAGTGCTGGGAAGGGTGGGCCCCTGACCTCCGCCAGCCAAGGGCACATCATCCCCTCCCCACGAGATCTGCAGGAGATTGAATAAACAGAAGACCCAAAGGATACCCTGCATTTCTTCTTCCCCAACTCTCACCCTCACCCTAGGAGTGAGGGCCTTGCCCTCCTGCACCCCTCTGCCCCAATTAGGCCCACTTGTCTAATCACCCCCAAGACCTGTAGATGCTTGAAAGTCAGTAAGGGCTGCAAGTCGGGGATTGATCAGGGAGGACTCCTGGAGAAAAGACCTTTGCCAACCCTCCCCGCTGTCACTATCTAGGTTCCAAAGACCCTCAGCATCCCCTGCCATGCCCCCTGAATCCTGCTCACTGGGCTCTGGACATGCAATGGGTAACCCACAGGCTGCGTTCATTGCAATGGAGGCTGGAGGAGGAAAAGCTGGCCCCAAAGGAAGGAATTTCTAGCTTTATGAGGGGCCTCAGAGACTAGCCTTCCCCAACATTCCTTAGGGACTCAGCCCAGTTCACCCTGAATCTGGGGGCTGGGGAGGGGGATTTAGAGTCCCTCCTCTGGCCCCAGAGAGACTGGGGAAATGGGGGAACGGAGGTGTGTAAGGGAGCTCAGTTATGCCAAGAGCTGGAAGATTTCATTGCATTTCTAGTTCGGTGTCCAACCCACTGTAGGGCCCAGCGCAACCTCAGTTTCCCTGTGTGATGATGAGGATAGTCTGAGGCAGAGAACGGAGACCTGGAAAAGCTGAGATATCCACTCTCAACCCTTGGCTCACACACCACCTTCTCTCTAACTGACCAGCAAAGTGTCACCACTCCTCGCCCAAAACCACTGGTGGGCCCCAGGCTTCCAAGCTCCAAGGCCAAAGCTTTTCCTGGGCCAGAAGCCAGTTTCAGGCAGGAAGCACTCATACTCAGGACAAACTGCTCCCCTCTCTGGGCACCCAGGCCCCATGCCTAGACGGAGGCCTCGGTGAGCTGTCCCCCACGCACAACTGAGTCCCAGGATAGAAGGGGAGGAGCCCAGAGAGGAAGTCTACCCTGTCCACTGGCCACCTTTCTAAGAGGACCTAGTCTTCCCCGGATTCCTGGCTCCCCCTTGCCTTTAGTCCTGGCTCCTGCTGCCACCACCACCACACAATAATCACCAGAAGAAACAGACCTGCAACCCTCACCTGAGTCAGTTCCCAGCAGATCTGCAGGAACAAAAGAAAACAGCTGAGCAGGAGGCATCACCAAACAGGCCCTCCTCATCATTCAGCCCCAGCATGACTGACACAGGCCTGGCTCAGCCTCATCTGACTCTGACCTTAGGCGTCTTTGAACTTGGCTTTCTCTTCTGTGAAATGGGGTGTTGGGCCCAGCTTTTCCAGGGCACTGGCTATAGATCCACTCCATGCTAGGGGCTGGAATACTGTCTCAGCCCTCAGAACCCTTCCAAGCTACAGACACAGAAGAAAGCTATTCCTAATCCTCCTGTCTACAAGAGATTGTTCTGTGGGCTTAGGAGACCTAGGGTGCAATCAGGTACCATTGCCTTATGGCCTGAGACAATTCCTCAAGTTTGTCTCATCTTAAAATGGGGAGAATACACCTTCCCAGGTGGTTTCCAGGCTCCAATAATGTGACATGCCAGTTCCTGTGCTGGACTCATACTGGGAGTGCCAAGTGAATAGTGATACTTTTTTGTTCCTTGCTTTGCATCTTCTAGTAGAAGTGATTCTCACATTACCCATTGTGCCCATTATACAGCCAAAAGAAACTGAGGCCCAGGGAGCTCCTGGAAGGAAGGAATAGCAAAGGCAGCAAGGTGCCCTGGGTGTCCAGGTTGAAAGACCTGAGCACTTTTTCTGCATGCCAGGCCTCCACAAAAGATGCCCCTCTTCAGATGTGAGCCCCTCCTCCAGCTGAAGATTCCCATCACCATTCCCTGGGGACCGAGACACCCTCAGGCTTTATCTTTTTGTCTGTACTTTAAGTTACTTCTAATTTTAATTTAAACTCCAATTAGCTGTGCCAGCTAAATGGTGTCAGTGCCCTGCAGTCACAGCTCCAAATCACCCCTCACCGCTCTCTCCACCACTGCTGCTGAGACTGGGGGGAGGGGTGTCATCATGTGGGATGAACAGGGCTGGATGCTGGGAGGGTTTCTGTCAGTCGTCTTCCCTCCCACAAGCTGCCTGGTCAAAGGGAAGGGAGGCAGACAAGAGACAGATTCCCCGGGAGGATACTGGGTTGGGGGACTATCTGGGCTTTTATTAGCCCCAGCTCCCAGGAGAATAGGGACCATACAACTGGGGGGAGGTGGTCACCAAATAAGACTTAGCATGTGCTGAGCTCTCACTATGGGCTAAGGCTGTGCTAAAGGACCTGTGACACAGGACCTCTAGTCATCAACTTTCTCCATTCCGCAGATAAGGCAAGAGATTTAGAGAAGCCTAGCTCTGGTCTCTTGCTCTTTTAAGCCCAGGTCTTCTCTGGGTTCAGAGTCCAAGGTCTTGGTCATGACACTACAAACCCCAAGACTTGTCCTCTGGTGTCTGGCAACTTGGGGGGGTAGAGGAAGGTGAGAAATGAAGGTCTCCCTACTCTCCCCAGGAGCCAGGGCCGGGCTAGAGCATGATGCGTGCACACCCACACACTGGGGCTCTCACCTTTCCTCCCAACACTGTCACCCCAGGGCACAGGCACCACACACCTTGTTTCATCCCCTCTTGCTCCTGACACCCACGCCCAAGCACTCTCAGTTCCCCACAAGCACAGTTACTCCCATAGCACACAGACTCACAGTTTCATACAGTCAGACTGTGAGTGTCCCACCAGTCATAGGCCCACACCACGTCTTGCTCCCTGCTCCGGTCCTGTCATACACCAGATCCCATACAACACCCTACAGCCAGGTATAGCTGTCCCAAAACCTCCACATCACACACACACACACACACACACACACACTCACACTCACACTCTCTCTCTCCACAGCTGCCCTCTGCTGGCCTGTCCACCACACCCCAACTCAGTTCACAGCAGGAACAAGGAAACCTGATGGAACAGTCCCCTCTCTTGGTGACTTGGTCAGCCTGATCACAGTGGCTCAGTAGCAGAGGGAGAGGAAGCACAACATGTGAGTGTGTGTGCGTACACGCGCACACACACACACACACGCACAACACACTCAGAAAGACACACACATGAACCTGGTGGGCTGGAACCCTAATACCGGGGCTCCCACAATTAACAGCTTGAATATACTCATGGGCCAGTGGGTCACCACGACACACCCAGTGCAACATAGGACCCTCCAAACACACAGGGATGTATACACATAGTTGCAAAGGGCACACAGAGCTTCAGAACACCCAAACAGATACACACAACACACACACACACACACACACACACAGAGGCAAATCATACATGAGAAACAGGACTCACAGGGGCAAGCTCCAAACACAGCGACAAAGAACACCCAAGCGGACACAGACACACAACATACTTACACGCTTAGACATACAAGCGACCCAGCTCACGAAGACAGGATCCATACATACAGGGCAGGGGCCAGAGGAGAAGGGGGTCAGCCCTCCACTCACAGCAAATCCTTCTGATCAGCTTTAAGTGGGGGCTCAGTGGGGGAGGTGGGAAAGTGGGGCACTTCTGAAGGTGCCCACCTTCTTCACCCCACTTTCCTCCACCGTCTCCCCTCACCGGTCTGGGACCCCAAAGGCGTGGTGTCTGGATTGCGGAGGGGCCTGGGGCAGACAAGTCCTTGAACAGGCCACCAGGGTAGGGGGCTCAAAGGAGCAAAAGGGCGAGACGGGAAGGGGAGGGTGATGGAGACGAGCCACGCCCAGCCCGGAGACAGATGGAGAGACCGAGAGACACAGAGACTGAAAGGAGATAGAGCGAGGAGGAGGCACCGCGCGGGCGGGGCTGGGACCCAGGGCCGGGAGGCGGGAGGCGAGGCCCGGCGGACCGCCAGGCTTGGGCCGCGCTGTAGAAAAGGAGAGGCGGCGGGACAGGCTAGGGGCGGCGAGCGCTGGCCGGGGACGCGGCTCCCGGAGGACGAGATCTAGGGGGCGGCGGGGGATGGGGGTGGGGCGAAGGGGCATGCGAAGGGTGAAAGACAGACAGAGACCAGGGAGAGGCGGACGGGGGGAGGGGGTGGGGACAGATGGACGGACAGAGGGCCCCAGAGATTCGGGAGGGACGGGTGGACTTTCGAAGGAGATGGGGACACAGGCGGGTAGTGGGGCTGGGAGCTGACGGACAAGAGGGCCTCGGCCCCTACCGTTGAACCGAGGGACAGACAGACGGGGGTACGGAGGCACCGGCGGGTCCCGGGGCGCGGCGACACTTTCGCTGGCGGCGGATCAGTTTCTCAGTTTCGGAAACGGGAACCAGAGAGGGGAGGGGGAAGGGAGGGGCAGCGCGCCCTCGGGGTAGCTCGGATCCCACGTTTGGAACCGGCCCTCACTCACCTCCAAGCGCAGGGCCAGGCGCCAGGGGTCGCGGCAGCTGGGGTCCGGCTCCCGGCGCGGCTCCTGGGCGTGCGCTCAGACGTGGGTCTTGGTGGGGCCAGACCCGGACGGGCCCGGCGGCGGGTGAAGTACCGTCCCCGCCTCGGCGCGACCGGCGGGTGCCGGGGGTCGCTCCGGGGATCCCAGGGCCGCCGCCTCCCGCGCCGCTGCACACGGAAGTACAAGGGGGCGGGGCGGGGCGACCTCACCCAGGTGCCGGCCCCGGCCCGCCCCCGGATCAGGGCCTGCCCCTCGAAGGCCCGCCTCCGCGCGCTGGAGCCGGGGTCCAGCATCTCTGCCTCTGCTCGAGTCACTCAGTGTCTGGGCCTCTCTGCCCTCCCCTCACACCTCGACCCCGGTCTCCCATCAGCTCACGTACCAGCCCTTAGAGGGGGCCGCATCATACAGAGGACGCTGAGGCCCGACGGAGGGGGCGTTACCTCCGCCCCCACCCCAAAGCACGCAAGCCGGGAGGCGCCCGCGGGGGTTCCCCAGATCCCGGCGCCCACGCCCGGGACTCCCCACCAGCCTGCTGGCCAGTCACGCCAGGCCTCTCTCTTTCTCTTCCTGTTGACTGGAGTGCAGACGCGGCGGGGCTCGGTGCCCGCCGCCAGGCCGGCTAGTCCCGGCCCTGCCCCTACACGAGCTGGGAAGACTCCAGGGCGGGAGGCTCTAGCTGGTCTGCGGCTGGTCAGACCCTTCTGAGAGCGATCCCTAACCCGATGCCCCAGTGGTCCGCTCTCCCGGCCGGGCTTTCCAGAGCTCTCCATCGCCCCGGGTAGGCGCCTAAGCTTCCTTTCCAGACTTGGAACTTGGCTGTCAGGCATAACTCATTCATTCGTTCGTTCATTCATTCATTCACTGAGTATTCCCTGGGCTGAAGTCTGGAGACGGAGTGGGGTCCAGGGAGTCCATTTCCTCTGCCTCCAAAGCTCAGAAAGTCAAACCGCTGGCTTTGTACTCCAAAGAAATGCCACTTTCCAGAGGCATAGAAGAGGGTTCCGGGTCTCAGGCCTCCTGCGGTAACCTCTAGAGGGGATGAGAAGAGTCCAGACTGCTCTTCCCAGCTGAAGAGTAAGGGATGAAACTCGGGGTGGGAGTGGGGCAATCCTGAGGAGGCCTGAGCTGGCTTTAGTCTTCTCAAGGAGCAGGTGGTGGCAGCTATTACAACGGATTGCGCTCCTGGGGCGATCATAGGACAGAGGGGAAGGAGAAAGGAGGGGGCTGGATGGGGCAGAAGGGCTGTCACATTCTTCAGGTGGGAAGACCCTGGGTTGGGTAAGATGGGTCCCTTACAGGGTTGTGTGAATAGCGGGTGGGGATGTTGAGAACCCTAAGAGAGATGTGGATCCTGAAATTCTGTTTTAAGTGTGTGCAGGCGGGGGCAAAGGGAAGTGTCTGGACTGCAAAGAGAAAAACTGCAATGACTCTTCCCACCACAGAGAGAGGGGGGCCCTGGTGCCCTACACCTGGGAAGGAAGACCCAGCTTTCCACCAAGCTGGACTGCTCTCACCACACTGGACTGTCATTTGGGAAATAGGCATTATGCCTTACCTCACAACCAAACCTTTGAACATGCTGTTCCCTGGGCCACGATGCCATTTCCCACCCACCCCCATATCTCTACCTGTCTGGGTTGTGATCACTTAAATGCTTCTCTCCCTGAGCCCAGCTGTGAATCCATGGCATTTCCCTGAGCTAAGGAACTGTATTCCTATGTATTCATTAGCCTGTTTTGTGTCCTGGTCTCCCCGCCCCAATCCCATGACTTCCCTGGGGTTGGGCTGGAGAAAAAGGTGAGTCAAGGTGACTCCAGGTGACTTTTGCCCACCTGGGATCAAGTTTCCTTTCTGGCTCCTCCCTCCAGATCCAGTGGCCAACCCAGCCTCTCCCACAACATCAACAATAGGCTGACCCAGTGCCAGAGACCACCGAAGGGGAGGGCTGACCCATGGGGAGCTCCAGGTTCTGCCACCAGACTTTTATTCCCACACCTTAGGTTCACCTTGGAAAATGGAAAGTAAGAATAATGGCTATCACTGACGGAGCTTCCCTGGTGCCAGGCCCTTTGCTGGATACTGAATGTGTGAATCTGTTTGGTCCTCAAGACCCTTTAAGATGAGGGCCACTATTAGTGAGTGCCACTTTTGGTGATGGGCAAATTGAGTCTTTCAAAGAGAGATAAAGCCCCTTGGTGAAGGGTACACAGCTAGTAAATGGCAGAGGCAGAATTCCAACTGGCTCCAAAACCCATGTTTTAGTTCAGGAGTTCTCAATCTCAGCGCTACTGACTTTCGGGCCAGATAACTCATTGTTGTGGGAACTGTCCTGTGCATTGCAGGATGTTTAGCTGCATCCTTGGCCTCTACACTAGATGCCAGTAGCACATCCTCAAATTGTGACAGATAAAAATGTCTCCAGATACTGCCAAATATCCCCTCGGCGCCAAAAATCACCCCTTGTTCAGAACCATTGCTTTAGAGTGGGGCTGGTGTGACAGGAGCAAGAACGATTTAAATTAGACACCAGGAAGCACTTTCCTGGCCCTCAGGATTATAGAGCCCACACTATGATGAGGGCAGAGGAGGGATGCAGGTGGGCTTCCCTCCAGAATCAAACTGTGGGACCAACAGTCCCAGGGAGAACAGGCATTTGTGGGGTCCAGGAATCCAGGTCAAGCTCAGCTGGAGCCACTCTGCATGCTGGAACTGCTCTTAGGTGCCACACTGGGTGGGCCAGTGCAAGATCCAGATGAGCTTGCCTTTGTGCCCCCATAACCTACCTGGACCCAACCTTAGATGGGCCTGCTGAGGCCTGGGTGCAAACCTTGGCTGTGTGACAGCATGCTAATTGTATGATCTTGAGCAGGTGACAACACCTCTTTGATCCTGAGTCCTCAACTGTGAAAGGGACTGATGACAGACCCATGTCAGGGGTTGAGTAAAAGGTGAGGTGAGACGATATGTGTGGACACCCATTAAGGGCTCAGCTCACATTGGCCAGGTATGGTCACTTTGCTGAGTCACAGGCTGTCAGCCTTGGAAGAGCCCTCGATAGCCTCTTGTGACATGGGGCATAAATCTCCAAGTAGGGCTAGGCCCATAGCAGCCACCCAGAAGTGGTACTTTCCCTTTCTCCTCCTCCAGGTTTGCTGCAAAGGAAATGGGCCCATCAGGGGTAGCACTGGGTAGTGTTCAGACTCCTACCCCAGCATCCACACAGAGCTGTTCCTCTGGGGCTCCCTGGAGGGTTTGTCCAGAGGAGGGTCAACCTGCAACTCCTACTCCACCCAGAGGCCATGAACCTGGGGGCCTCCCCCCACCAAGCCCCTCTACAGGTAGTTCCAGATTCAGCCAAGCAACCTGGAAAAGGCCTGGACCTCCCTCTATCGCTTGGGCCTGCCCAACTATGGGCAGGATAGGGTCCCCCACTTGATCCCTGTGTAGAATTGGTCCTTGTCCTGGCCTTTCTGCCTCTTACTCTCTGTTTGTGCTTCTCTGTATTACCATCCCTGTCCCTGAAGCTTTGGCTGCCAGCACCATCCCCATCACACCCAGAGCACTGGCCTGGCCAAGGGAGAGTGAGCTCATGTTTCCGGAGAAGGAGGCGCAGGCCAGCAGGGATGGTGTGCCTGAGTAACTGCTGGGGTAGCAGAGCCTTGGAAGGTCCCACTGCGGATAGAGCAGGAGAGAAGGGCATTTGGGACATGGTCCAACCAGTCAGTGGCCATGCCTCAGGCCACCAAATGGTCACGAGCAAGGATTTCGGCTTTGGGCACTGGATAGGGGGCAAGTGAGGGCAGTGACTTTGGGGGCAGTGCCACATGGTAGGGAAGTGCCAGGCCAAGGGGCTGCAGGGTCCAGGTTCACATCCCAGCTCTGCCGTGGACCTGTGACTTAACTGTGCCTCACCTTCCTCATCTGTGGATTGGAGATAATAATAGTAATACAGTGGTACCTCGGTTTTCGAACATAATCCGTTCCGGAAGAACGTTCGAGTTCTGAAACGTTTGAAAACAGCCAACAGCTAGGCTTCAGGATCTTGCACTCAGCAGAAGCTGCATGACATGTTCGACTTCTGAGGCGTGTTTGAAAACCGAAGCATTTACTCCCGGGTTTATGGCATACATAAACCGAAATGTTCAACGGAGACATTCAAAAACCGAGGTACTACTGTGTTGTCCTGATGGTTTGTTGAGAGGATGGAAGAGATCAAGCTCATGAAGCTCTGGTGCAAGGCTCAATCTATGTTGGTGTAACTGCCAAAGAGTTGGTCCTACCCAAGTTCCGTCCGGGGCTCATTTGTGTTTGAGTGAAGCTTGAGAAATACTTGGGTTAGACAAAGGGAAGGTACTTTCTGGGAGTGCAGGGCACAGATCTTTCCTGGGGCTCCCACGGAGGTGTGCAGCCCCCAGACTGCCCCAGTCCTACACTGACCACTGCACAACCCCTGCCCCTCTGAGTCCCCTCTTCTGGCTTGCCTAACCCGCAGCCCCGCAAAGAGGTTTGAAGGAGAGGCAGTTTGGGCGTTGGTGGTGTGCCAAGGGGCAGTCACGGAGCGACAGCTATCCCGACGCACACAGACCCAAGGGATTCCCCACGCAACAGCACCCCCTCTGCTCTGATCTGCCAGGTGTCACACTCGGTCTGACACCTGGGAGCCGAGGAGCTCAGTCAGCCACAGGGCGGGGAGGGCGGCGGGCCTCACCAGCCCCTTCTCCATCTCGCCTTTGCTTGCCTCCGTCTTCCTCCAGAGCCGGCAGCTCACCGAACCCAGCTTGGCTCACGGGAACTGGTGCAGGTGGGCAAGTGGCTGAGCTGGAGGGTGGCCCCTCGATGCGGGGAGGGCGGGGAAGACAGCGCACCAGCGCCCACCTTGGCTCAACACACCCATGCCCGCCCCCGCAGGCCAGTCCTCCGCGCCGCGGCACCAGCAGGCCCCGGGCCCCGCCCCGCCCAGCGACGCCGTCTCAGATGGGAGCGGGGGCCCCGCCCACCCACGTGATGCAGGCCCGGCTATAAAAGACCCGGCTCTATTCAAGGGTCGGGCAGCCACCTGAAGGCTGCCCTGGCGCTGGTACCTGAGCTGGGGCGCCAGGCGACGCCTACTCCTCGCCCCTCCTCGCCTCCGACTCCATCCAGGAAAGTCGGGGAGAAATTGAGCACGCCCGTTTCATGGATGGCGCCACCGAGTTTCTGGGTGTGTGTTGTCCTCGGCACCGCAGCCTGTCCCCTAGATGGGAACCTTTGAGAAGATCGTGAGGACAGGGCCAAATGAGGGATGAGAGACGAAGGGGGAGAGTCACAAGACACCTAGACAAGTGATGACACACATTAGCTGTTCTGAGGAAAAACAGAGCAAATAAGAAAAATAAAGACAAGTTTACAGAGGAAGGCAGAATCTCCTATAATTGTACAGATAATTTCATCTTTCCAGACACACCTCTTGACACTGTCAATGTATCTTAGAAATTCTTCTGTCGCAGGGCACACTTAGGGCATGCTTTCTGAAGGAGGGGGCTGTGAGGAGGTGGCAAGGCAGTGTGGGGCTCAGGACCCCTGAATCATTTTGTCTTGAGACTGGAATGGGGGGATCCTAGGCTCCTGACCTAGACTTCACCCAGGGTTTGCCAACAACTCTTGGCAGGGCTGTGAGCAGGGGCAGTGGGCAGTGCCCCGAGAGAAGTGGTTGGGCCAGTTGGACCAGCAGAGCCTGACCAAGGTTCCTGCGTAGCCAGCACCCTCTGTCCCAGATGCCCCAGGGGTATGAGAGGTCCTAGAACACCAGGACCCCCGTGCCAACCCACCTCCCATTCCCACACACACTGCTCATCAAGGTCCCTGCCTCTGCTCAGGTTGAGGTTTGCTCCTGGAATGCCTTTCCATAAAGCTCTTAGCCAGCCAACAAGGCCCCAGGCCAGAGGTCCACCTCAAGGAAGCCTCCCAGGTCCTTGCTCCTAACCAAGGGGCTCTCTGCTTTTTCTGAGCCCTCCCCACCTCTACTCACACTGTCCAGGGCCTCTCCTGAGGCACTAACCACATGGTACAGAGGCTCCAGAGTGGGAAGACCTCGCTGGCAGCCTCCACGCTGACTGGCTGTGTGATCTTCAGCAAGTGCTAGCCCTCTCTGATCCTCAGTTTCCTCCTCTGTAAAATCCCCACCCTTTGGGGCTCCTTTGAGGATGGATTGAAATGTTGGGTGCATTGGGCCAAACCCTGTATCCAGCACTAGAAACAGGCAGCTGGGCTGTTCATGTCCCTCTCACCCAGACTGTGAGTGCCTTGCCAGAGATACGCCTCATCCCCAATGCCCAGCAGTCTGCGGTGGGCAGAGGCAGAAGTTGGAAGGGGAGGAGTCTCCCCAGGGAGCCAAGTCTCACCCTCAGGCTACTGCCCACCTCACCACCTTCACACGCCTGGGCCCTGCCTCTGCCCACAGGCTTCTGCAGCCACAGGCTGTGGCCGAGACGGCCACAGTGGCTAGGCAGACAGCCAGGCTTCTGGGCAGATCTGGAGAGCAGGAATAGTGAGCACTTGGGGCCAGAAACACAGCCAGTTCCCAGGCCAGTCCCTCCAGGCCTGTGGGTAATCATGCCAAGGCAATGGAGGGAGGAGAGGAAGAAGGCTGGAATTTCTGGGTAGAGGGTAGCATTTGGGTCAAGCACTGGTGTACACAATCTAAGCCCTCAGTTGGCCACATGTGGGGTACTTTACACCCCCACTCTAGGCCACTGGGTGGAGGACTCAGGCTAACTGAATCTAGCTGCATGAGGCTTCCCCAGGGTAGGCATTGAAACTGATCATAGGAGCTTCCAGCTATGGCGGAGATTTGGGACCCTGCTTGGGGACTTTGCAAAAATGAACTAGACTTTCAACTTGGCCTCAGGTTTCATAAGCTGGAAGCCTGGAAAGTTCATCCAATGTCTGCTGTAGCTGCACTGTGTTGCAGTGCAACCATGCTCGTCGGTTCTCAGTGATTGAAGGGTAGCTCCCTGTGTGTGGGCCACTCCTACCCTTGGGGGCATCTCTCTGGAGGGAAAGCTAGAAGGCTGAAGAGGGAACTTGGGGGAGGTGTGAGTGGGTTTGAGTGCTGGGCTGTAGGGGCTGCAATGGGAGCATTCTGTGGAATCTGACTTTGGGTGCTTGTGTGTATACCAAGGTGTCAGCTGGTATATATGCGTGTGGGTGTGGAGGGGGGGCGGTGGGAGTGAAGGGGGTGGTAGAAATGCCCAGTTTTCCCTCCTGCTCCTCAAGCCCCCTCCTCACTGATATCTAGAGGAGAAGCCCCCGAGGAAGCCTCCACCACTCCCAGGTTTTCAAGAAGGTGGATAGCGGCCCAACCACAGCCGGTGTGGGGGTTGTGGTGTGAGTATGCAAGGCACAGCCACAGCACGAAGAAAAATGAACTTTACTTCCCTCAGGCAGAAGCTTTGTTCCAAGAGTGGGGTGGAGGGGAGAAAGAATTCCCAGCCCCTGGACTGGTCCAAGTGAGCCTGCACTGGGGAGCCTTCTGCCCTGTCCACCATGTTCAACCTCCCACATACATAAGGGTCACCACGCCAGGCAGGCCCCAGGACACCGGAAGCTTGTACAGGTCTTTGTCCCTTTGGTGCTTCAGTACCCCCATTCGTTTGTCCACCCCTGCTACTACCCTGGCCTGGGCCACCAGTGTCTCTTGTCTGGCCATCTGCAGTCTCGTCTACTCAGGACCCCATCTTCCCACCCCTAACAATTCTTTCTCCTCACAGCAGCCACACAGTCCTCCTAAAGTGTCAAGGACTAGTCACTCCCAGCCCTGAAGCTGGGTCTCTCAGGATAAAGTCCAGAGATAGCCATGAGGCTCAATGTGGCTTAGCCCCTGCCCTGCCAGTCCCCCAGCTCCAGGAAGAGGAACATCTGTCAGTCCCTACCAGACAATATCCTGCAATTTCTCACGTCTGGGCCTGTGCGCATGCTGTTCTCTTTGCTTGGAACATCACGCCTAGCTAACTCCTCAGTCTTCAGGTGGGTCCTAGCTTAGTTACCACCTCCTCCAGGAAGTCTTCCCTCACCCCTTGTACCAGGTTAGGTAGACCCCAGGGCAGAGTGTGTCCTCTATCCCTGGGAAACAATACTACCCAGGCCCAGAATTTGGGGGATGGTCCTTCTGCCTCCTCACTCATCCCTGTCCAGCTGCCAAGCCCCAGCCCAATAGCCCACCTCAGCCCCTAGGTCTTTGAAAAAAAAAGCAACCCAGGGTGGCCAGGGAGAAGTAAGGGCAGGGGACAACCAGGGGGGCCTCAGGATGCCTCCTGTAGCCCTGTTCCACCTGCCTGTAAGGCCTCACCTGGAGCTGGCACCACCAACTGTCCCCCAAATCTATCTCCTCTGGGGCTTACAGGGCTTGAGTTCCTGTTCCCTTGGGCTCCCCCATTGATCCAGGTCCCCTAGCTGAGCCCCGGCTTGAAAGGAACCCTAGCAGCTGAGGATAGGCCCAGTATCCTGGGACTCGTCTGACACAAGGTAGTCATGAGGTGAAGCTGCTGGAGAAGTCCTAACCACTGGGCTGGACTGGGCCTAACTGCATACCAGTGAGTGTCAGGGGTAGGGGCTATGACAGAGTTGCTCACACAGGCCCCCAACAGACATGCCTGAGGAGATGCCTGGGTCAGCATCACGAGGCTGGGGTCGCACCCTGCCATGTTTCTGACTTGCTGCAGGATCCTAGCAGGACCCTGCCCCTCTGGGTTTCGACGGCTCCAGCTATACAAGAGAGGTAACACTTCAGTTATCACTAAGATGGTACTGGTTCCTGCCAGGGACAGGCTGAGCCTCTCATTTAATGCTGAGGGCAACCTGCAAAGTAAAGGCAACCTCAATTTATAGGTGAAAAAAAAACTGAGGCTCAGAGATACAAGGCTACTGCCCAAGGCCACTCAGCAGGTCAGGTGGAAGGACCAGGCCCCCAGGTCTGTGTGAGGTCACAGCCTCCAGGTTAGGAGAAAGACCTGATAGCTTCAGAAGAAGGGCATCTAGTGATTAAGCCTGGGCCCCAGACTGCAGGATTCCCCTCCCAACTCAATCTCATTGGCTATGTGACCCCAGGCAGGTAGCTCAGCTTCTCTGAAACAGGATGGAAAAATGATGAGAGACCCAACTCTCTCTGGTCACAAGGATTGACTGACTAAGGGTGAGGAAGAGGATTACTGCCTTCCTTATCCCATCTGTCCCTCCTTCCCAGGTATCTGGATCTGATGGGAGCAGGGACGAGAGTGGGTCACTCTAACGGGTGCAGGGATTAGGTCCTACACTGACACCTAGACACACTCTTCTCTTTACCTCCTAGCTAGGAGCCTCCCCCAGGCACCATGGAGAGCCCCCCCCCCAATTGCTGTCTAATTGCCTGTATCTGGGTAGAACAGGTATTCTGATCTTATCTCACAGATGAGGAAACTGAGGCTCAGGTGGAGCCCTGACTAAGGCCACACAAGTCTTTGGAGATTGAGGCAGGAGCCCAGGGCCTGGCTTGTCCACATGTCCTGTAGAGGGTCCCCTGGATATTTCCCGAGACAAAGGATGGATGCCGTGGTGGGGGTTGGCTTGGCTGCCTGACACTCACTTCTGACAGGGCTGTGGCCAGGATAACTCAGAAAAACAGAACAGGGGCAGATGTTTTGCCAGCCCTGCTTGGGCCAGGCTCAGATGGCAGCCTGGATTTTGGCCTGTGTACCTACCAGAGAAGGGGATGGAGTCCAGCATGATTTGGGAGACCAGGCACCTGTTTTCCTCTGCCTGACAAGGATACTGGGGGGGAGCCTCCCTACTGCCCCATGCCTGGGTGCTTGCCCTCCCGGGCCCTCTCTTCCCTTCCACATGCATATGGGGTTCCCAGCCTGCAGGATAGCCTGGGCCCCTGAGCCTGAGCCACCTGAGAGTCAGGAGCAAGCATTAGAGAAAGAGCCAATTTTTACAGGTTGTGTTGGGTGACAGTGGCCAATCTCAGAAGGCCTTGGCCTGAGGTCAGGGGTCATCGGGGGCTGGCCTTCTTGCAGGGAGCTCAACCACTCAGCTGTGTGACCTTGGGCAAGTCATCTCCCCTCTCTGGCTTCAACTTCCTTGTCTATAAATGGGCTATTTGTAGCCCCTCAGAGGCTCAGGGAATGTAGACAAGAAGAATGTCTAGCACAGTGCCTGAATCAGAATGAGCTCTCAATAAATTGCTGCTATTTCTGTTATATGATTTAACTTTGTTATCATCAAGTTGTGTTTTGGGGTGGGACAAGGAAACTTACATGGCCTGAAGCCCTCTGTGTAAAAATCTAAGGTTCAAACCATCTCACCTAACTCCCCACTGTATAGGTGGGAGACTAAGGTCCCAAGGGGCAGAGTAACTTGCCCAGGTTACCAGCAACAGACTCCCACAGAGCCAAGAATAGAAATGAATTCATTGTTCTTTCACTCCTGCAATCATTTAACCAGCACCTACTGTGTGCTTAGCCCCGTGCTAGAGCTGAGGAAGCACACTTCCACTGCATCGGTGCCCCTGGATTGGGCTGGAAGGACAAGAAGGAATTCCTTCTTGGGCAGTGGTAGGAAGGCAGAGAAGGTACTCCACGCAGAAGGAACAGCCAAAGCAAAGATTCAGAGCTAATGAACTCCCTATGTCCAAGACCAATTCTAGGGAAGAGGAAGGTAAGCCTGTGGGGCCAAGGCATGGGGTACTTGGATGTCATGCAAAGGCCTGGGCCTGCATTTGGACCTGTGATGAAGATAGGAAAGGGGGTTTGAAACCTTGTAAAGGGTTTTTTTCCAGGCAGAGACTGGAGGGGAAAAGATCAGGAGAACAGGCAGTCTAGGCTGAGGAAACAGCAAAGGCAGAGGCCGGGAGGCAGGAATAACTGCCACAAGCACCTTTAAATGAGTGGATAAATGAAGGCACGGCCTGTATGATTCATATGAATGCTGCCTGGGTCTCCTGGGGCCAATAGGGCAGGCAGTGCAGGGGCAGAGATGCAGAACTAGACATCTCCACCTGCCCACATGCCCCACTTCCTGCTCCAAGGCTGTGGCCGGGGCTGATTACAGCCTGCTCAGTGCGCACGAGGGTATACATGGGTGTGAGTCCATGGCGACGTCACTCATCTTTGCCCTTCTGATCTTTGCTCTGTGAGCTTGGTGGTTCAGCCCTTAATGATGAGCTGCAGGGACTCTGACCAGCAGACTCATGGGTGAGAGTGTGGGTATGTGCAGGGGGGCTCCTGGACACCTTCAAAGACCCTTCCTTTCCCTCACTGTAGATTCTGGAACTTCTGCCGATGGATCTCTGGGCTCTCTGATGCCATAGCTCTGTGATTTTCTTGGAGCCTGTAGGCTTGAGCCTTAGACCCTGTGGGTCTTTCTTCCTTCCCTAGCTGTAGTTTTACCCTCTTAAGGGCCATGTTCTCTCCTCCTAATCAATCCCTGTGCCACCATACACATGGCCCCCACCCTGTGAGGGCCAGTTACCCTGTAGGCACTCAGTAAAGAAGGCTTTCCCATGGTGGCACCCCTGTGCCCAGAGACAAAGTTCAACAACATTTGCCAACTATACATGTATTGGCTTTCCCAGCACCCTGGGCCTTCACTTGGCAACGAAGTCCGGGGAGAGCCAGCTCCATGAGGGTCAAGCTGGCTGGGGTTGGCCTGGGCCTCCCCGCACTGCACTGCATTGTGGCACTGGCAGACACTGCCCTGGAAGCTCACTGGGGATCCAGAGACACCTAGCTCTGCTCTGGGGAATCAGATGCAGTAGGTGGGGATGTGCCCAAAAGAATTGGGATTAGCAGTGGGGGGCAGACCCACCTGTGCTAGTGCCTGAGCGAGTCATAAGCACACAGTTGCATACAGGATTCTCTCCCCGACCTAGAGACTGACTCCTGGAGTACCCCCTTCTAGCTGCTTCAGGATTGGGGAGTTTGGGGTGGGAAGTAACCATCACTTCCTTCCTCATCACCCTGGCTGTGATCACCCTGACGTGAATGAGTGAGCAAGGATGTGTATGTGCGTGCATTCCTGTGTGTGAGAGGCCTGGAGTGGCGGCAGCGGGGTGGGACAGCATGCGTGTACAAGTGCACTGCGAGGGTGAGAGGAGGGCCAGGTTTGAGAATGCAAGGCTGCATGGCCCCCAGAGATGGCTCAGGCTCAGGGTCTGCCGTCGAGGAGCCCTTACTCCAAGCCACCCCAATGGAAGTCATGCCAGCATCTTCAGTCATGCCCATATAAGATCAAGGCTTGGGTAGCTGAGGGGAGGAGGGAAGGGAGACAGAGGGGAGGTAGACAGGGATAGAGAGCCCACTTTGGGTCTCCTGCCTTCTTCACACTCTGGCTCCATGCTGTGTCCAAGAGGCTCTGGAGTGCTCCCCATTGGTTCTCCTGGCTGCGCAGGTTCCCCAGAGGAGCCTCTGCCCCCGGGGCCTGGTAGAGGTCAACTTCCTGGGCAGGGCCTCCTTCCTAAAGAACTCAACCTTCATCCATGTCTAACAGTGGCCAGCTGGTGTGGGGCTGCCCAAGGGCACTGTCTGGGTATCAAAATAAAACCGACAATTGCTGCCTCCGCCCAGTGCCACAGAGCTCTGCCGGAAGGTAATTATAGGTGGCCTGAGATGGCCAGATCTGCCACAGCCCAGAGCTCGGGAGGTCCAGGGTCCACACGGCTGCAGGGAGCCGCTGCCCTCCCCATCTTGCTCTGCCCCAAGCCTTCAGGATCAGAGCATCTCAAATCCGCAGCTCCAGGGCCCTCCAGCATCCTATTTGCTTACCAATCTTAGAAGGGGTCCCTTGGGAGTCTGGGTGAAATCTGGACTCGACAGAGGATGTAGAGAGCATGAACTTGGTCTCAGATTAGAATCAGGATAAGGACAGTAATTCCAGCCCCTCATAATCAAGCACGCACTACCTAACAGGCCCCGAGCTTCATTAACTCACAAGCTTCCTACCAAGCCCTAACAGGGTGGGTACCATCAGTCACCCTATGGGGAGCTAAATGACATGACCATTGTCACATGGCTGGGAAGTAGACAAACTGAGCCTTATCCCTCAGACTACTATGAATTCCAGGCCAGTGTTCACAGCCACTCGGCCAGGCTGACCCTAAAGCCACAGAAGCAAGGGTGGAACAATTGGTAGCTGGCCTGGGTAGAGGCAGACAAGTGATGGGTATGAGGTGTCGGCAACTGGCAGGGAAAGGACAGGACTCCCTTTCTGGATGCTGGTCCCCTAATTGTGAATGCTTGCGCAGATCCTGCCTATGTGGCCTCCCCAGGTGGGTGTCCAAGAGGCAGGGAGAGACTGAGGAGAGATATGGTCTGGCTGCCTCATGGTGGGGCCTCTCAGCTCTGCCACCTCCCCTGTGGCCTGCCTAGATTTTCTCAGCCCCGAGGGAGCATCTTGCCTGTCCCTGCCTGCTCTGGCCCTCACAAGACTCTCCCCTGCATAGGAGCTGTGTGAGGTGGGGGCTCCACAGGAGCTCCACCCAGGGCTCCTCTGTGCTCGCACTGCCCTGGGCCCAGGGAGGATGTCTGAGTCGAGTCTGCTGGGCATAGGAGGCTTGCACCCACAAGGCCCTACCACCTGGGCCCTTGCCAAGATTTATCTGTGGAATTTGCCTTGGAAAGATCCTGGTTCCTGCTGACTGGTGAAGGCAGAGCTGTGACTGCCTTTGTCCCTGGGCTCAGGGTCTCAGTCCACACCGTCAGGAGGTTCTTATGGGTATTTCACTTCTCACTTGGTGTCTGTCATTCTCTCCCATTCTCTTCTCCCTATTCCCTTTCTAGCTCTTGCAGATACCATACTAAAGAGACGATGTGTTCATATTTTTCATCTCTATAAATGGCAACTCCAACTGACTTCAGTACTGACCTGGTTAGTAATGAACAAAGAACCCGCCAACCTTCCTTTAGTCTCTACTCTGTGCTGAGAGCCGAGAAGAGGTGAAAGGAGAGGGTGGTAAATTCAGAGGTGGGCTACTATGCCCACCTCTGTGCATGTGGCAGATGTTGCTAACTGATCATAGCACTTCCTGCTGAGCCTGGAGGGATACAGCTCAAAATTCTTCTCAACATAGCTCCAGGGAGCCACTAGCAACCAGCTGGAATTGACACATAAGTGGAAACCCATTTATGCACCATTCTGCAGCCCACCTCCTGCAGAGGACAGAGGCCAGGGTCAGGCCAGGGCTTCTTGTGCAAAGCTGTCTTTGTCCTGTCTCACCTCACACTGCCTGTGCCCTGATTTCTTTGTCTTTGTTCTCAGCGCCTGACACAGGATGGGGAGAAGGCAGGCAGGATCGTCTGTCTTCGTGTCTCAGGTTCCTGGGAGGCTGCAATGGCCTGGTTAGGGACTTGGCCCCAAAGTGGCACAGTGCCTTTGGATGAAAGGCATCTGAGCTGCTGTATTCGTGCACCTTCCACAGCTCCTTCCACCTGGGACCTGAGACCCTCCCAAGACACATGTCTTGCTCTAGGGCCCAGGGATCACAGGTCCCTTCTCCCAGCCTCCTGCTTCCAAGGTGCTCACTATGCATACCTTCCCGGGTTGAAGACAAGATCCTGAGCACTGCCTTGCCTTTTGCAGCCATTTAAACCCATGGATTAGCATCTATTGGGTGCTAGAGCCTGTAGCAGGGATCAAGGGCCTCCCTGAGCAGAAAGAGAGGGTCCCTGAGTCAAGAAGCTTGAGCAGAAGAATGAGGCATGTTCTCAAATGGGTTATTGAGAAAGCGTTAGATTCAGAATCAGACAGGAGGGAGGTTAATCCCGGTACTGCCTTACCGACAGTTTTTTTTTGTCTATAAAATAAGGATAACGGTAATACACCAGAACACCTGCCTCACAGAGGATTAATTAATTATTTAATCCTTAAGTAATTAAGGATTAAACAAGATAATTTATTGCATCCTTCAACATTATTTATTGAGCACCTACTATATGATAAGCTCTGCACTCAGCTCCAGGGGTATGATTGTTCTCTAGGAGCTGTCAAAGGGAGAGCAGACAAATCACCAGGAAATGGCCACACAAAGTGAGCAGAGAGCCCAGATGCGGGAAACCCAGGCACTGTGAGAGCTAGAAAACCCCTAACCCCATCCAAGAAATCAAAGAAGGCTTCTTGGAAGAAGTGACTCTCAGAGGAGGAGGATAAATTAGCCAGGCATAGGGAAAAAGGCATTCCAGGCAGAGGAAGCAGCCTGAGCAAAGGCTCTACAGGAAAGGTGATGCATATGAAAGTGCGCAGCACTGGGCCTCAGCATTTGTTTTAAAAGTGCAAGGCAGGAGAGGGACCCAGACAGACTGGCCTAGGTGCTGGATGTGGGACAAATAAACTGGGTCGGGTCTGTCCAGGGAGTTGCATTATTTACTGTCCCAGTTATAAAATATTTACACAGGCTTCCTGATGATTTATGGTGTTTGCTTTCCTACCTCCGGGCTCCTGGCAGGTAGAACATGTGCCCTGCAGCTCACCCCTGGGAGGAGTCCCAGGGCGCTGGCGCCAAGCACCTAACTGGGCCAGGAGGAGGGCTCTGGTCCAGTAGGCCAGGCCCTTTGGCAGCTCTGAGCTCCTCTAATGAGGCGTGAGCCCAGTGGCCTGGAGGCCCCGCCCCAGAGTCCAGGACAGAGCCAGGAATCCAGGGTGACAGAGGGCCAGGCTATGGGGAGAGGCAGACCCAGTGCTCACTGGCTATGTGGTCTGAGACAAGGTGCTGAACCTCCTCCACCCCATTTCCTCCCCTGTAAAATGGGGGTAACAGTAATACAGTGTTTTGAGGAGTAGATTGAGATGATACCACACCGGGTAAGTGAGCTTAATGACAGGGAGCTTGAAATTCCTACATGTTTCATTCAATGTCTGCAAAGTATAATATTAAGACAACCTGTCGACTGTAGCACACCTCAGCTCTTATAAAGTGATTCAAAAGTGTTTTATGTGGGAAGTGGGTGCGTTTTAACCTGCTCAGGTTGAGAGCCAAGAACCTGCAGAAACCTTAGAAGGGCCTGACCTCAGTCCCCATGGGAGGGAGACTAGTCATCCTCTCTTGGAGTCTTTCTAGAAATCTTTCTTGTAATCTTTCCAGAAACTGACCCAGTTGCCTGTCTGTTTCTGGAAAGGAAGAAAGGAACAGCCCTGGACAAAGGGAGGGAGGGGGTGGGGGGGGGCTCAAGCGGACCTATGACAAGGCCAGGTGGTACCCCCGATCCCTCTGAGGAGGAATGGCCCTCAGCCAAGCAGAAGGTGGAGGCCCCAACAGCTGGAATCACTCCGGGTCTGGGGAGTGGGAAGTCTGGGCTCATGGCTGACGGGCTCTTAAGCTCATGAAGATTAGACTAAAGGGAAAAGTGGACACAGGACTGGGTCCCTCCAGCCTGGGACAACAGGATGGACAGGACATTCAATGGGCAGGGATGGTGAGGTCAGCAGATTCCTGAGAGGAGCTTTGGGAGAATTATGGCTTCGATGTGGATGAGAAAACAGCCCACATCCAGGGTCTTCTTCCAGGGCCCTCCTGCATGACCAACCTTTCCATTGAGCAGATGGGCACATTAAGGCCAGAGAGAGGAGGGATCATAAAGCCACACAGGATCAGAATTGGGACCAGAACCCAGGGAAATCACTGCCCTTGCTCTAAGAGCCACAGATCTGTGGACTTTCAGAGAGCAAGTACCCTCAGGGACCATGTGTCTGACCACCTGTCGAGGTACCATCAGGGTAGCCATCCTGGGCCTGTTTGCCTCGAAGCATTCCTCACCTTTCCCTTGTTCTGATCTTTGATTGTGGAAGAGAGACCAACCTTTTCCGGCCGCATTCCCCACACTTCTCTGTGACTTGGTTTAGCCTGTGGGAGAAGGTGGAGGGAGAAAAGAGAGACAACTTAGGCAACTTTTCCAGCTTTGCTTGTACCTCCTCTGTGGCCTCAGATCCCCCTGGACAGACGCAGTGGTTCTAGCTTCTTCTGGATGACCCAAGTGTCAGCCAGTAATACTTTAGTGAGAATCAACTGAAGAGGTTCCTTAAGTACTGTATTCCCAGACAGCCTTCCACAGAAGCAGAGGGAAGCTGGCACAAAACTAGGGTGAGGAAGGCAGATCTCATCCTAGGGAAAAGAGGCTGAGGGAGTAGAGGATGGGTGTCACAGGCAAGCCCTTTGATCCTGGACAAGTGGCCTCACCTCTCTGGACTTCAGAGTCCAACAGGAAAAGAGAAGAATTTAAAATAGAGGGGAAAAGAAGGTATTTCAAAAAGGAAGGTATTTAAAGTAGAGGGAATTGAATCTAGGAAATTCATTACACAGGTAATGGAAAAGTGGAGAGGCTATATAGAGAATGGAAAGGCAGCCCAGAGAGTAGCAACAGCAGGAAGCCCACCCCCCTCCCAGGCTAAAGGGACAAAGAAGGAGGGAGTGGTATACATGTGCCACCCCTGGAGATCCCCGTCCCCAGAGCCCAGCAGCCTGTTGTATTTCCCCCACTATGTTTCTCAGCTGGGTGTTTGCAGCAGCAACTTCCCCATTGAGCATACACTTCCCTCCCTGGGCTGCAGCTATGGGGCGCACAGCTGGAAAACCTACTGTTTCTTCTGCTGAGATTGTGCACGGAAGAGGCTAGGGTGTGTGCATTCCCCTTACAGTGTCCAGAGGGAGAGCTGGGGCCTGCTGGGCCCAAACACAAGGGATTTGGGTAGAGAACTGAGAACTGAGGCTCGATGGGCAAGTCCCTGAAGACCCAAGAAGTTGAAATCTCCACCCCACCATCTAGACTCCAAATAGCACCAGCCCCTCAGAGTCTTGAGGCCAATGCTCAATCAACCAAGTGACCTACAAATCTTTCTTAAATCAAAACCTTTTTTACGTAACTCCAAACATGTGAGGTGGGTATTACAATATTATATAACCCCATTTTACAGATGGGAAACTCGAGGCCCTGAAGGGTTAAGTCACTTGCCCAGTGAGATAGTAAGATGGAGCTGTATTATTTTACATTTCTTCCCTCACAGCTCTGAGGTATAGATGTGGAGAACCGTTGGCATTCACCATTTCAACATGAAGTGTTTCAAGTGTTTGACCACAGAGCTCGGGGATTTTCTGTCATTTGCAGCATTGCTGAGGCATGAACTTGAACTCTGCATAGGTCAAGGCTGGTGGTGGGAGGGAGTCACTGATCTTGAAGCAGGCTGAGCTCTTCACCAGCACCCTGTGGGAAGGCATGGGAGCTATCAGGCTCTGGGGTCAGGTTACCCACCCCCCTTCTACAGTTGCCTGACCTTGAGCCAGTCTCTTTATCTTCTCAGCTGTAAGATGAGATACATAATCCTGACCTTGAAGAGTTCTTGTGAAGACTGTGGTCACACACGTAAAGGAGCCAGTGTTCCTGGCACACAGTAGGGGCTATTAGGACAATGATATTGGCCTTGCATGGCCTTGCAAATGACGGTGTAATGCAGGGCTACATGGCAGGTCACGAGGCTTGAGTCAGTAGGAGCTCCAAGGGCAGGCAGGGTGTTCCCTGAGGACCAGGGCAGCTAGTAGCTCCCATATCAGTGAGATGTGAAGGTCAGGCAGGCAGGAGGGCTGGGGTCCTCAGCGGCTGTGGCCTTTGGGGTCACAAAGACCTAGCTGTAAGTGGCAGTTCTGTCCCTTCCTGGTGGTATGACCTTGTGCAGGTTACTTCAACAGGTCCTCCCTTTCCTCCATAAAATGGGAGTGACATCAGTGCCTAAGGTATGTTGAAGAGGTTAAATGCAATCATACACCTGAAGCACCTGGTATGTGCCTGGTACGTGCTAAGTGCTTAACTAACATCAGGAGTTACTGTTATTTAACTGTAATTTAACAGTAACGATTATTTTTGTGAGGGTTGGACCAGAGCTTCAGGGCATGAGTGGTGGGTGAGGGTTCCCGAAGGCCCCAGCATCTTCCCAATTTGGCCTTCCCTGAGGAAGGTTTCCTGTAGTCCCCACGGGAAGCAGGGTTTTCTCCATCACTTCCTGTCAGAATTGGATTAGGGGAGAGGCTGAGGCTTCCTGACCTGTGACACTCTGACAGCTCCACCTGCCCCTACAAGGTCGATTAAGAAACAGGTCTGGACACCCAGCTGTGAGGAGCTGGTTCCCCTACCCTGGCCTCAGCCCCAGGCGCTCTGCACAGGCCCTCCCTGACCGCCATTTTGAAGTACGCCTCCAGATCACATCACCTTGCCTTCCTGACTTCAAGGCACTTAACAGGACCTGGAATTACCTTAGCAACTTGGTTATTGGCTTACAGACCACCTCTCCACACTGAGAGGAACGTTCTTTGAGGCAAGGTCCTTGTTTGTGTCTCAGTACTGAGTTTGGTGCCTAGCACTTACAGGTACTCGGCAAACATGTGCTGAATGAATGACCAGGGAGGCAGAAGGTGTATCTTCGTGAGACGTACAAGAACAATACTGGACAGAGATTCAGAAAGCCTGAGTTCCAAACCCATTTCTGCCCCCAGCAGTTGTGTGATCCTGGGTCTGAGTCTCCCCATATGTACCCTGAAGTCTTTGGGGAGAGGAGCTCCAAGACTCTTCTAAGTTCCAACATTCTATGCCTCTGAGACGTCTCTGCCACCCTGTGACAATCAGAAGCCTCCTCAGCCACCAGATAGCAGGAAGTCACCATGACAAATGCAACTCGGTCTATTTTGAAATATGTTCTTGCATTGGCTGTCTGGGCCATGACTGACTAAGCCCAGAGAATTCTCCCTTCCCTTGGGGCTGTCTCTCACAGTACGTGACTTACAGCACCCCTGGCACAGGAACACATTCATACACATACACGTGTGCACTCACACATGCAATCTGCACACACACACTCTTACACCTTTATGTACACACTCGTGTACACTTGCTCACATGCATACACCACGCAATATAGGTGAACACTCACACATATATGTACTCATAGATTCTTAGATATACTCACACACCCACTCTCACACAGATGCTTACACATTCACACATACACACTCGAATGAACACAATTACATATATTTGCACTCATATATGCTTACACACTCATTTGCACACTGTCATACATGCACTCACTTGCACCACTCATGCTCACACATGTGTACTACACAGTCTCTCATACACATGCTCACACATACTCATACAGGCATATACTCATACTCACACATTTATACCTGACTCTCATACACATGTACACATTTATTGTCACTCATGCTCACTCATGCATAAACTCATTCGGTCACACACATATGCACACACTCATACACACATTCACACACACCCTTCTGTTGCACAAGCCCAACCCCCGCCTATCCAGCAGCTTGTCCCTCCAGAACCGCCCAGGGCTGGCCTCATCTGATGGCTGTTCCCTGCTGTCTTTTCCCTTTTGGTTCTATTTATTTTTCTTAGCCACGATGAGCATATTTGGAGAAGGATCTATTTTCACCCTATCTGGAAACATATTTCCCCTCAGCCATGAGCTCGGCAGATCAGTGAGAAGGTTCCTGGCCGCTGTGACATGAGCTGGGAGGGCTGAAGCAAAGCCAGGATGGTGACGGGAGAGCCACAGAGGCCAGAGGGCTTCCTGGGATGGTCTAGTGGCCCAAGCTGGGGATGCTGTCTCTGAAGTCCTTTTTGGGTAACCCTGAACTCAGGGTGGCTGCTCCCCATAAGGGTAGCTGGAGCTGAAGGATTCTGGCACCCCTCTTTGCTCCTTTCACCTGACCTAAGGGTGCCCTGGCTCCTATCACCTTTCTTTTCCATAAGGGTGTCAGTCCTTTATAGATCATCCTGTCCCTCTCAGTTTTCAGATGACAAAAAAAAATATGAATCATATTTGGTGAACATTTCCTCTGCTCCAACCTGTATAGAGTCCTCTGTATGCGTCATTCCATTTCAGCTTTATAACCACCTCAAGACATTTTACTATTACTCTCCCATTTCACAGATAAGAGAACTGAGGTTCAGGGAGGTCAAGGGACATCCATAAGACATACAGCAGTTGGGGTAGGGCAGGGTCCTTCTGTCTCTCTGTTGCTCAGGCCCCAGCAGCCTCACTGTTTCCAGCACTCACCCTCCAAAGCTGCCTGGAGATGACTGGGGACTGTGTGGCTGGCCCTGGTTGGGGGGCAGGTTTAAATTGGGACTCTCTAAGGGTGCTTATCTAGGAGTTGCCTGCCTGGGTGGCTGCCATGCCCAGCCAGCTTCTGGCTGCCAGATGTTGATTCCCATTGTGTCAGGTGTGGCAGGGCAGCCAATAGGCAGGGCAGGCCCCTGAGAGGGTGCATTGTACAGACAGAGCCTCTGAATCCTGAGGCCCGTATTCAGTCTGTGCCTTGTCCCCTTTTGGAGCAGTGTCTCTTCCTTCACACACATGCTCCTGTGTAACAGCCCTGGGAGGCAGAGGAGGGCAAGCCTTCATGTCTCAAGCAGAGTCCCTGGCTCTGTGTGCCAACTTCCCATCCCTCAGTATGTCAGCACACAGTAGGTGCTCAGTAAGTGTTGGCTAAAATAAAAAGAATTTAAAAATGGGCAAAGGATTTGAATAGACATGCCACCAAAAAGATATACAAATGGTCAATAAGCACATGAAAAGGTGTTTCGCATCAGCATCATTAGTCATTAAGGAAATAAGTCAAAACCACAATGAGCTATCATTTCGTACCCAGTAGGATGGTTATGATAAAAAATATGGACAATAATTACTATCGGACAGGATGTGGAGAAATTGGAACCCCCACACCGTGCTGGTGGGAGTGCAAAATGGTGCAGCCACTGTGAAAACACTGGCAATTCCTCAAATGATTTATCAGAGAGTTACCACAAGACCCAGCCATCCCACTCTTAGGTACATACCCGAGAGCGTTGAAAACAGACGTCCACACAAAAATCTGTACTCAAGTGTTCTAGCCGCATTATTCATAGTAACCCAAAAAGTGGAAACAACTCAAATGTCCATCAACTGATGAACACAATGTGGTAGACCCATAAAATGACACACTCTTTAGTCATAAAAAGGAATACATAATACACGCCGCAACATGGATGACTCTCAAAAACATAATGCTAAGCGAAAGGATCCAGATGCAAAAGACATCAGATTCCAAAAGGCATTTGAACTTAGATCAGTCCATCTCCAAATGCTGAGGAAAATAATTCCATGAGACCCGTTTTGTTGGTGCTGTTGTTATCACCATTGTTTGTTTTGACTTTTTTACATGGCACCTGAGCCCCCAATGAAAGGAGAAAGACAGGAATGCAAGTTGGTGGTGCTGCAGCAGCTACCGGGCTGTCAGCGCCCAGCGAGGACCTGCTCTGTTCCCAGCTCCACTCTGGTCCCCAGGCTGGGATCAAGAAGCTGGCCCAGGAGAGCCTGGGGCCATTCTCCATGCAGGGCTGCTGTTCCAAAGGCAGGAAGCACCACATGTGCTCAGGCTAGAGGCCTCTGTGGGCTCTGGCCTAAATTCTTTGGGGTTTTGGATAAACGAGGGCTGCTCCATTTCACCTCTGTGTGACCTTTCCACATGTGTAGCCTTGGATCCTGAGAGCCAGGCCCCAGGGAGAGTCCCTTCCTCGCTAGCATGTGAGAAGCCCTGGGTGTCAGTGCGAAGTCCAGGCCAGCCGTGAGTGTGCATTTCCTCACCAGGAGCTTTTTGAATTGCTGAGAAGAAGCAGCTTGTGGGACATGGTAAAGGGGGGCCTCTGAGGTCTGACAGCCTGGGCTCAATCCCAGCTCCGCTCCTTATTAAGTGGGTAATCTTGAGCAAAACTTTACTTTTCCGAGCCTGTTTCTTCATCTGTAAAATGGGGATAATAACTCATAAGATTATTATGTAAGTATTATAAACCCACCTCATAAGACTGAGGAGAGAATTATTAATAATTGAGGTGATGCATGGAAAGTAGAGGCCTGACACTACAATATCAACCATTATTACACTATGGGGGCCATGGACCCAGAACCAGAAAGCCTGCAGGCTGACCCGCAGAGCAGCACACATATCTGTGTACTTGCATGGATGCACACCTTCATACGCCTACACGTTCACACATTGCATGCTTTGCATGCGATTTGACATTCACACTTTCCCATCCATACAAATGAACTCACAAGCACGTATCCATGCACATGCATATACACATGCACCCATCCATAGACTTTATAAATCTGAAGGCAGACCCTGGCAGATAGGCCTGCACACATGTGCAAATGCACACTCACTTTCCCCATGCATGTGAACACATGTTCCTGAATTTGTATTCATTCACACATGCATGTCCACATCCATGAACTTGCTGTTCTTTTCAGGGCTACTCCACCAACTTGGCATTGGCCACGGACAGATGGAAGAACTTCTGCACTCCAGGGTAGTCAAAGCCAATTCCTGGGGCCTCCAATAGGCTGAGCAAGTTCCCTTCTCTGTTCTTTCTGCCCGGCATGTCCTTCTGTTTGGCCAAGCCCTCTGCCCTTCAAAGTGTGGTTCAAAAACAGCCCCTTCAGGAAAGCTCCCCTAATGCCCCAGCAAGAAAAATCTGTCCCCCACCCCTGAATTCCCCTTAAGCGTTTATCTCCACCTCAGTTGTCCTTGTATCACTCTCATGTTCTCTCTGAGAGGGACCCCAAGCTCTGAGGGGACAGTGATTCTGGCTCATTCACTCATCCTCTGCCCAGCACAGGATGGTGGCTCTAGAATAGAGGCTGCAGTGAAATGAACCAGGCGGATGGGAGAGCATTGCAGCTTACTCTCGTGTCTCTGCACAAATCAATGCCCAGAGGAATCAGCAAAGCCAGGCCCCTGTGATTGCTCACCCCCAACCCATCCGTGGGCAAACCCTGGGACCCGAGGGCTGCACAGTACACCCTTCCTGCCACAGAACTTCCACAAGGCCCTCACACAGGCCCTGCCTCCAGCCCCTGCTGCCCTGACCGCTGACCCATGCCCCAATCCTGAAAATAAGACCCCTTGCAGGCAGAACAGGCCTGGGGCAGACCTCAGGACTTACTTTGCCTGCTTTACGCAGACAGACTCTTCCAGCCCACAGAAGGAGGCAGATTTTCCAATGTGCCTGAAGATCTGCCCTCAGGCAGTGCTTCTCATATCTTGGTCCAGGTATTAGAACCCCACAGGGTATGGGTTAATGTAGATTCCTAGGCCCAGCCCAGGCTTCATGAATCAGAACTGCTGAGGTGGAGACAAGGAATCAGCATTACCATTGAACACTCTGGTTCAGTCCTGGTTAAGGGTCTGACAGTCACACTACCCAGAGGAAATTCTGGCACCACTGTTTACTAGCCCTTAGGCAAGTCCTTTAACCTCACTGAGCCTCAGTTTCCTGGTCTGTAAAATGGGGATAATAATAGTGCCTATCTTGTGGGTCAGCTATTGGAGTAAAATGAAATCAGGTAAGTGAAGTGTCTATGCAAGCTCAACAAACGTGGACTATCAGCACAGCCATGTTCTCATGCCCAGCAACTTCTGAGTGGGCAGAGCCTTGAGGCTCTCTCACAGGGAGGGACCCTGTTAAAGGTCCTCCAGGTGGGCAGACTTGGCAGGGTGGGACCCTCACCCAATATGCCCCGCCACCTAGTAGCTGGTATACGGGACTGTGCCCCACTCTCCTGCCTCCACCCCGCTGAGGTCCAAGGCCCTGCTTGCCATAGCTTCCACATCGCCTCCTGGCCTGCTGGCAGCCTCCCTCCCTGCCCCGCTGCCCTGGGAGCCTGAATGGCTTGGCGTCCGCCCTGGCACTCCCTCCAGCTTTGTAATAAAATAGCCAGCTCAGGTCAGTTTTCCTTGGCAAGGAAGCCACCTGGCACAAAGGTAGGAGGGAGGGGGGAAGCCTGGAGAAACAGCTCCTTCAGTGACCACCAGTTATGGTCTGGTATTCTCCAAGGATCACTTGCTCCCCGTACCAGGTGACCCCCAGGAAATGGCCCTTCTTATTTGTTTTTCTTCCTTGCCTAGTCCTTCATTATTCATTTATCCATGCATTTAGTCATTCAATATTGAAGTGTCCACTGCGTGTCAGGTACTGGGGCTCAATGGTGATCATGATGATTGGAAAACGTTTTCTGTAAAAGGCCATTAATAAATATTTTCAGCTTTGGGGGCTAAAGTACTCTGATATTGTGGCAAGACAGTACTTGTAGACAGTATATAAACAAATGGGTAGATGTGGCTATGTTCTGATAAAACTTCATTGAAATTTGAATTTCAAACTTCTGAATTCAAATTCACTGAAATTTGAATTTCATAGAATTTTCATGTGTCATGAAATAATCTTCTTTTGACTTTTCCCCCAACCGTGTAAAAATGGAAAAACTGTTCTTAGTTTGCAGGCTATTCAGAGCAGGCCACAACCAGCGGGCTACGGCTCAGCAGTCCTGAACTTGGGCCTCCACACAAAGACTGTGGAGTGTGCCATGCCCTGTTGGTGCCAATACCACCACAGAGGCCAGGCCCTTGGAGAGGCTCGGCGAGGGGGCGGAGAAAGCCTCCAAACCCACTGCAACTCAGCCACCGCAGCCCTCCCAGAGTCCACTCCCTTAAGTGCCACCTATGTCCTCTGTGGTTTAGAAATGGGAACTCTTAGGGTTCCCTCAGGACCAGAAGCTTTTTGAGGGCAGGAACATCACTCTTTTAGCATTGGGAGTCAAAAAGCAACTGGGTTCACATACCAGCTTGACCACTTCCTAGCTGAATGGCCTTGGGTGAGTTACATAACATCTTTGTGCCTCAGTTTCCTTATCTGTAATACTTACCTCATGGGTTCTTGAGAGGATGAAGAAATACAGTGCTCAGACAGGTGTCTGACATAGCGTCACTGGTCAGTGCTCGCTGACTCTGTCACAATTCCTCCTCTCCCGCCCACCTCAGCATCCAGCAGGGTTCTGGGCATAAAGTGCCTTCTCAGTCTCTCCTTGCTCAATACTAACTTTCAAAATGAGAGAAAAAGACCCATGACTCCTTGCCCAGGAGCCCTTCAGTGTCTGTGCCCTGGACTCCTGGGAGGCTATGCCCTCTGTACTTAGCTTGGAGCATTTCCTTTTGGCTTCTTTGGCCCCAGTGAAATGATCAGCTCACCTGGATGCCCAGGGCTAGGAGTGTATGTACATGAAGAGCTCTTGGCTGGTTCTGCTCCAGGGATGAGCTGTGGAAGAGGCAGTTGCTTGGCTGGGGAGAAAGGAAGCAAGAGCCTACCTCACCTGCCAGCCCAAGGTTGAATGCTCTCCTCTCTAGATACATTCCTCTCCCAGGTGGGCGCCTTTCAGAACAGCACCCCTCTCTCCCCCTCCAAGAGTCCCTATTACCTTCTCTGGTTTCATTCTTTTTTTTTTTTTTTAAAGATTTTATTGGGGAAGGGGAACAGGACTTTATTGGGGAACAGTGTGTACTTCCAGGCCTGTTTTCCAAGTCAAGTTGTTGTCCTTTCAATCTTAGTTGTGGAGGGTGCCGTTCAGCTTCAAGTTGTTGTCCTTTTCAGTCTTAGTTGTGTTGGGCGCAGCTCAGCTCTGGGTCCAGTTGCCGTTGCTAGTTGCAGGGGGCACAGCCCACCATCCCTTGAGGGAGTCGAGGAATTGAACTGGCAACCTTGTGGTTGAGAGCCCACTGGCCCATGTGGGAATCGAACCGGCAGCCTTCGGAGTTAGGAGCATGGAGCTCTAACCGCCTGAGCCACCGGGCCGGCCCCTGGTTTCATTCTTTCATAGCACTTATCACTATGTGACATTTTATTGTTTGTTTGCTAGGATTTTTTTCAGTCTCCCTTCCACTAGAATTTAAACTCCTCAAGGGCCAGACTTTTGTCTACTTTAACCCTTATGATTACCCTCACAGGACAGATAATATCCCCTATTTAATAGTTAAGCATACTGAGGTCACCAGGTTAGTAATAGAATGAGGTTTCTGATAGTCAAAAGCTCACATTCTGAACCTCCACCATAAGACAGAGCTTGATTAATCTGGCAAGGTGGGGGTGGGGGAGTATCTAGGTCTTGAGCCCCATCATTTGTTTCCAGCAACAGTAGCAGCAGTAACAGGTCAGAAGGAATTTATGGGAGTCCTAGGAACTTTCTCTGCCACTGTCACACGAAGCAAAGCTAGATGGGCTTCACTCCTGCCTTCTTGGAGCTCATAAGCCGTTTGGACAGTCACCTATTTTAGTCTCTTCATTGCAAAGCAGACTGTGCTAAGAGCTATAAAGGGTTACAAAGTACTATACCGGTGCAGTCTTAGTTTGTGCAGGCAGTTGTAACAGAATACCATAGACTGGGTGGCTTAAGCAACAGGAACTTATTTCTTGCAGTTCTGGAGGCTGGTGATTCTAAGATAAAGTGCTGGCTAATTCAGTTTCTGGTGAGAGTCCTCTTCCTGGTTTGAAGAGGGCTGTCTTCTTGTTGCCACTCTCACATGGTGGAGAGAGTTCATCTCTGTTTTTTCTCTTCTTATAAGGGCACTAACCCCAATCATTGAGGGCTCCACTCTCATGACATAATTACCTCTCAAAGGCCCCACCTTCAAATACCAACACACTGGGTATTAGAGCTTCAACATACGAATTTTGGGAAGACATAAGCAGTCAGTCCACAGCAGGAGCTGACTGTGGTACTCAGGACAGTGGGGGTGGGTGTACAGGTGGGAGTGCCATCAGGGAAGGTACTTTGGCCGGAGAGGGCAGCAGGAGCAAAGCCCAAAGAGACAGAGCCTATTGAGGAATGGGAAGGGCTCTGAATGGCTACAGCCTAGAGTGTGTTGGGAAAGGACAGTGATTGTATAAAAAAGATGTTGGAAAAGGTAGGTTGGGGTCAAATCACGAAAGGCCTGAAAGAGATTCGGGAAGATTCTGCATAGCAGATCTGCATAGCAGATAATAAGAACAGCTGATTGTGTGTGTTGGGTGCTTTACATTTTACAAAGCACTTCCTGTCCATTCTTCTGCTTTTCCCTCACAACTGGTAGCATGCAGGCAAGAGAAGTTTCCCATCAGGAGCCAGGGATCAGCTCCACTCAGGTACAAGATGTGTAGATATGAACGGGTCACTTCACATTTCCAAGTCTCATGTTACTTATCTATGACAACCGGGCCCAATTCTCAGCATTACACAAAACCACACATATTAAAAGGCTGTATTTAACTTCTGGTCCTCAGTTCTTTCTCTGTAAAGTTAGGTCAATACCTGGCCAGCCCAATTTGGGGGGTTGTGGATGCGATTTTGTAGGCAAAGGCCTAATGGCAAGAATCTTATTAATGAAGTCAGGGAAGTTAGCGTTTTGAGGGTGGTAGGCTGAGAGTCTCAAAGAAGGGGCTTTGGCTGCTTCAACGTTTTATCGTACCGGTCACTATTTCACTTCTTTGGGACAGGTAGGCATAGGCACAAGAAAGCGAACAAACTACCAAAAGATAGAGGAAATAAGGCGCAGGAACACCTACGTGTCACAACTCGGCCCGCTCAAAGGGCCCTAACTTCTCGTGCCCCGCCTCCCGTCCCCCAAGCACCAATCAGCGAACGAGCTGCTCCGTGACGCTATCTTCTCGCGACGCAGCCGTCTGGCGGTGGCGTTTCCTGGTGACGGAGCTGGGTCGCGGAGTCCATGGGCAGCCATGAGATACTGGGCCAGGCAGCCCGGCTGGCCTCCTCCGGTCTGCTCCTGCAGGTACTCTCTTCCTGGCCCTCCCCAGGCCGTCCCCAGCCGGGGTGCGCGGGGATCCCGCCTGGGGCAGACGCTGTCAGTGTGGATACCTCCACCGAGGGGTTCTGCAGGAGGAGGTGGCGCCGGAGTCGGGGCACCTGGGCCCGGAGTTGGGAGCCTGTGTTCAATCCTGGTTGGGAGATTGCAAACAAGCCACTTCCTTTTGAGAATTATCGTTCCCATATGGCAGTAGGAGAGAGTTAGATCAAGTGTCAGGGGGCGCCTGTGGTGCTCTAGAATCTGATACATTTTAAGGCAAGGGGTTCCTTTTCTCCATGCCCCACCCTTTACCCTTAAACACATTCCTCAAACTCTCTGACTCCCGCTGAATTCAGAGAGACAGTATGGCATAGCTAAGAACAGAGACCTGGGCTCAGGCAGACCTGAATTGAAATCCTGGTCCTGCCATGTTCTTGCTGCATGATCCAGGACAAGTGACTTCTGCTAAGCCTCAGCTCCTCATCGAAAAAAACGGGCTTAATAATAGTACTACTTAGCTCATAGGGTTGCTGTTAGGCTACATTGGGGTTATTTAGATAATTGCACTTAACACGGTACCTGGCTCTTAGTATACACTTAGTAAATGTTGGCTGTGTCTTCCTTCTGGTTGTGACCTCGGGTCAGTTACTTCCCCCTTTTGGCCTTAATTTTCATCATTTGTCAGATATGGTACTTGACAGTTGGTCTAAATGATATCTAAACATTCTCTTAACCCTTAGAGCTGGTCATTCTAAACCAAGTGGCTCAGTTTCTCTATGTCTCACTCTCGAGCCATTCAACTTTTCCTTACAAAAGTCCTAAATCCACCTTTCTCCACATTTTAGAGAGGCAGCGTTTCACATGGGGGTTAGGAGAAGAACCAGGTGGACTTGGGTTCAAGTTTGGGCCTTGTCACTTGCTAGATGCTTGTCCTTGGGAAAATCTCTTGATTTTTGGAAGCATAATTTTCCTCATCTTAGATGAGAACAATAATGCAACCTGATGGTGTCATTAAGGAGATTAGATGAAATGCTTGTTATGTGCTTGGCACATTATAAGTACTTAATAAATGTTAACTGTTTTTTATTATGATCATTAGAGTTTTTTTAAGTGGTCATTTTAGGGATGAAATGAGATAATCTACATAAAGCATGTAGAAGAGTGCCTTGCACAAGATACGTCCTTAATAAACATTAGCTAACCCTAATTACTTAATTACCTGACCCTAAATTAGGTGAATCCTAAGTTTACCTAGGTTGTTTTTTTCTATTTCACAACATAAATAACTCGTGCATTCAGTGCTCTATCCACAGTGTTGATTGTTCAACCTTTGATGATGCCCTACCACTTAGACTGGCTTCATAAAAAGAAAACTCAGCAGAAAATGCACAGGACTAAAAGTCAGGTGGCCTTCCTGTAAGGTCAAGCTGTGTCATTTGCTTGCTGTGTGACATTGGGTAACTCACTTTGCTCTGAGTCTTAACTTGCTTCATGTACATTTACCTGATTGCTTTTAAGGGTTAAATAATTAACAGATGTGAATGAAGTTTATTTAAAACTAAATTTCTTTACAAAGTTCAGTGAAAACTGTTGCTAATAAGGGCCACTGTGAGGTCGGACAGTTAAGTTCGTGAACTCATCCTAGAGAAAGTGCTACACACCTCATTGCTGAATATCACCATGGTCACCTTCGAAGTCCTCCCCTTGGGAAGCTATGCACCGACACCTGCACCTAGTCCACCCTTCAAATCAATTCTGGAACTCTTTTTCTGGAATGGCCATCAGAGCTGTCGTCGTATTAGCCTTGATGTCCTGAATGTCATCAAAATGTCTTCCTTTCAATATTTCCTGTATCTTTGGGTAAAGAAAGAAGTCGTGGGGGGCCAGATCAGGTGAGTAGGGAGGGTGTTCCAATACAGTTATTTGTTTACTGGCTAAAAACTCCCTCGCAGACGTGTCAGCTGGTACATTGTCATGATGCAAGAGCCATGAATCGTTGGCAAAAAGTTCAGGTTGTCTAACTTTTTCACACAACCTTTAAGCACTTCCAAATAGTAAACTTGGTTAACTGTCCAGTTGGTACAAATTCATAATGAATAATCCCTCTGATATCAAAAAAGGTTAGCAACATTGTTGCAAGAAGTTCGAGAATTTAGTTGTCCGTCTTTGTCTTCGTATGTGGAGCAAACACTGGGCAGCATGACCAACCTCAGAGCTTCATTAGCTCAACCTTTTATTCAAGCCAATTAGGAGACAGGGAGAAGCCTGAAACATTAAATTTCTTAGACAAGGATAACTTGGACTTTAAAGTTAACATAAATATATGCATGTTTTTTTTTAATAGCTATAATGTTTAGATTTTTTGAGTGTGTTAATTCAGTCTAGTATGCTTTCTCAAATTATCATGCAGACACTTGTAGTAGCTTTGCAGTTACATTGTAATCCGTAAGAATTTAAGAGTTTGTTCTGTCTTTGAGCCAGCCATGGTGAAAGCATTAATGCCTTTCATTTGTAAGCATTTTGCAAAAATGCTTTGACTGATACAATCAGTCCTCGTTATCAACCCTATGAGATAGGCAGCCTCATCTGACAGAAGAGGAAATTAAGGCTTATAAACATTAGAGGATGATGGTGCTAACAGTTAAATGGTGAGTTGAGACCCAGTTGACTGTGTTTTCCATTAATGGCTCTATGAATTGGCTTCAAACCTCTAAAATTGAGTACAGAATTTGGTGTGTATGTATGTATGTACCTGCATGTTTCTAAGGAGCTTTCAACAGACTTTCAGAAGGTGACAAGGTCACTTTTGACTCCAAAGGGGTGAAGATTGTGATATCTGGCTTTGGAGAACTTGTTGCTCTGTGACACCTCAGGGACAGTGTTAAACTGCACTGTCCCTGGTCACACCTTCCCCCGGAAATTTTTCAGACCTTAGTGGTTCATCGGCATTTTTTGATTGACTCTTCCAGATTGCAGCTGTTCATGGGTTACTTTGAGAGTGCTTGACATAGAAGTGATTTGTCATTTGCTTTCAAGTGCACTTGAGTGACACCTCTGTCACTGCCAGAATGCAGAGGGAGACTCACTCTCCCTAAGTGAGGCTTGCGCTCCAGGCAGCATCCCCATTTAGCAACCCCATTTAATTGCAACCTGTTGTTCTCTGTCTCATGGGAAGAATTCTTTGCTGTGGTGGTTTTCTTGAATTGACAGGTTTGAAAGTCTCAGAATATAGTCCTTTCCAATGGCAATAGTGGGTGGACTCTGTCTCCCCCATCCTCCATTTTACATTAGCTTATTGCAGTTCCCATTTCAAAGGCATTTCAACTCCTCTCTGGAAAGTAGCAAATATTCAGTAAATAAATACAGCCTTTTCTGTTTTCTAATTGAGAAAACTGAAGTTGAAAGGGATTAAATGTCATTATCAGAATCCCCAGATATTACTAGGCAGAGAAGAGACAGAAGTTAGCGCCCAAGATTCCCAGTGAGTGTGCTGTACCCCGCAGCCTCCCACTCGCTGGGTGTGCGCTATTTCTAGACAGGCTGGAGGGAAGGGCAACGTGAAGCACTAAAATTCTCTTTCTGACTCCCGGAGTGCCTGGCTTTGCACCCAGAGAAACTCCCTGAATCTGTCGCTGCCTCCCTCTTCTCATCAGCAAATTAGGGTTTACTAATGTGTTCTTTGACCATTGCCCAGGCGTTGCAAGAGACCCCAAGGAATGACATTGTGGAAGAAATGCAGACAGGTTTAGCATTTTAGATAGAGTGTCTGTGGCAGAGCTGTTGTATGTTACTACGTTAGGAAGAGCAGCTGCAGTATTTTCATTTCAGCAAAGTAAACACTCCCAACATCGTTTATCCTTATGTAGTTTTCCTCTTTTTCTGTAGGTGTTGTTTCGCCTGATCACCTTTGTCTTGAATGCATTTATTCTTCGCTTCCTGTCAAAGGAAATCGTTGGCATAGTGAATGTAAGGTAAGAAAGGATGTGCCTTGGCACCGTCCACAACGCACATCCCTGGTAAGGTTTTCTTCACACTCAGTGCCTGTGTGTCGCTCTCGGATTTCAGAAGCATGCACCTTTACTAGAAGCCAGAGTGTTTTAGCAGCGGGCCGAGGAGGAGCATACTGGCCTGGGGGAATGAACAGGCAGTGCTGCTTTTAATGGGCCCAGCGAGCGTTTTCCATTAGCAGCCTCCACATGCCCATTTCTCTGCCAGCTGTTCCAGTTTGCCTGTTCTTAGAACCCAGGAGAGGAGTGGGAGTAATTCATTGCAAACCGCATCTCAGGTATAATTCTCTGTTCTTGTCCTGCTGACAGCAAAGGAAGCAGAGCTCTCCAGTGCATGGGGATGTGCATTGTACTTGCAGGGCCGGAATAGCTACCTTCGTTCCCTCCATGAATTTTGTAATTGGAAGATGGTGGCTAGGATGAGAGCTTGAGTCCTGTCATTGGTTCCTCGGAGGCTCTCAGCTGACTTGCTTTGTCTTTTAGACTCAGTTTGTTTCTTCTACTCTCTTCTTGTGTGTTCAAGGACACCCACAGATAATCTGTATTCACAAGTGACGCAAAAGTATATGAAGTGATGTGAGCGCTCAGGATAGCTCCGCTTCTCAGGTGTATCTTCACGTCCTGACAAACAAGACAGTGTGTTCCAGATCGCATTTCATGTCTAATACCTGCCAAACATATTCTCTTGGCTCTGTCCTCCAAGCTTAGTGAAGGCTCTCAAACATTGATGGGCAAAGGAATCACCTGGGGACCTTGGCCCTAGGAAGGGCTGAGGGAGGACTCAGGAACCTGCATTTTGACAAGCTCCTTGGGTGATTCTGAAGTAGGGACCATACTTGGAGAAATACTGGTTTAAAAGCAGGAAGGAAGAGGGCCAAATCCTCTTAGGTGCTCAGACTTGAAAGCAGCTTGGGCCTCTACTCATCTAGTCTCCTCTAGATTGACAGGTCCCTGCTTTGATAGCCCTCGTCTGGCCCACCCCCTGCTTAGCTTGTGGTTCAGTCTCCTCATTTGCAATGTTGGATAGAAGCCCTGGGGAGCAGGATGATCCTTGGACGACCTCAGAAAGCTTAATCCTGGGCCACCCCAACTCTGGCTTCATTAGGCCCTCAGCCTGTTGAGGAAGGGAAACCTCAGCTACTCCTCACGAAGGTGCAGGAGGATCTGCCTAGGTGCTGCCCACCTAGGAGGTGCAGAGGCAAGCCTTGCTGACCGGGGTTGCAGCAGCCTCTAATGGCTGCCAGCCTTTCTGCCTGTCCTGACATTCTTTCGGCCATTGCTTCCACTCAGTAGAGCCTCAGCTTCTCTCACACAGGCTCAGGGTGACCAAGAAGTCCCTTGCTGTGTGGGGTCATGTCTTGTCCTTTTCTTTTCCTTATGGTTAGAGTCTGACCTCTGCCTATAGCCACAGAGCCTGCAGGCTTGGGGGCCACTGTGGCAATTTCTATCCCAGGCGTAACTCTCTGTAGGCTCACATTCAGGTATCCTGTTTGGTTCTTAACCTTTAGTCCAAATGGATCGGACTAGTGAGGGGTTCTATAAGAACTCACTGCCCTCTACATCACCACCAGTGATTTCTGACCAAGACTTTTTCCTCCGTTGCTGGAAAAATCTCCAAAATTCTCTCTATGAAAAAGCTAGAGACCTTACTGATTTCTGTTTTTCCTTTATAGGCTAACATTGCTTTACTCCACCACCATCTTCCTGGCCAGAGAGGCCTTCCGTAGAGCATGCCTGAGTGGGGGCGCCCAGCGAGACTGGAGCCAGACCCTCAACCTCCTGTGGCTAACGTGAGTTATGTTTGTCAGGAGATGTTTTCACAAAGGCAAGTGTAACAAAATTTCAACAGCAGCACTTGCCTAAAGCTGAATTGTCTCCAGCTTTGGTTTTGCAGTGGTTTTCTGGGAACTTGGTGTGGGACGGGTAAGGCAGAGCATCTATATGGAAAGGGCTTCTTGGCTGTTTTCTCTCTGGGAAGAGGCTCTAGATGGGGGTTTCTGGGCCAGATTTCTACCCTTTGGGAGGTTGTTTCTGCTGTTCCTAATCCCCACTCTGGGCAATACTGGGCCTGTACCATCTTTTTTATTTCTAACCTTTCCCCCCTGTGGTATTTTCTGAGCTTTTAACAACTGCTTAGTCTTAGTATTTTTTGAAAACCTTTTAGGTCTTTCATTATATCTTTCTTTAATTTTATGTTGATTTCAGTTCTGAGCCTTTTAGAATATTCTGGAAAACCAAGTACACCAGCTAAAAATTGCAATAGCTTTTCTGCAGTTAGGTCCCCGCAGGGAAGGCCGGTGGTTGAGGTTGTTTCCTAATGCTGCCCTTGCATAACTCCTTATCACCTCATGGAAGTGACTGTCATGAGGGCTGGTAGGTTTTCATTTTATTAGAGGAATGACTGATAACTACCCAGCTGTATTTAAGTGCTCCATGGTGCACATGTGAAGGGATACTGTGCACTGGACTGCTGGTCATTTGGGTGTAAGTACGAGCCGTGTACTATCTTTTAGTCATTCTAAGTGAAATAGCAGGCACATGCTTTCTGGGAATTTTGCTTATCGAGTCAGTGTAACACAGTGGATAGGAATGTAGGCTGGAATTAGATATGGATTGGGTCCTACTTCTACTCTTGAGTAGCTGTTTATGACCTTGGCCAAGTTACCCAGTGCCTGTCAGCCTTCGTTTCCTCATCATTTAAATGGGGATCATGCCAGGATTATTGTGAAGTGTCAGTGAGATAAAGGGGGTCAATCATAGTGCCTGGCACGTAGTAAGTGCTCTAAGAAGCGTTGGCTATTTTTATGATCATAATTATATTTCTTTTCTGTTCAGCGTTACTGTTTTAACATATACATATATTCATTTTTATTGTTAGCATATCAAATATTCTTTTTCCCATTTTTAGGGTCCCCCTGGGTGTGCTTTGGGCCTTGTTCCTGGGCTGGGTCTGGTTACAGTTGCTGGAAGTGCCTGATCCTAATGTTGTCCCCCACTATGGAATGGGAGTGGTGCTGTTTGGCCTCTCAGCTGTTGTGGAACTTGTGGGAGAGCCCTTCTGGGTCTTGGCACAAACACACATGTTTGTCAAGCTCAAGGTCAGTATGCCTTCTGCTGTGAATGAGAAATGCAAAGCATGAGGGAAGAAGTGTTTTTTAAAAATCCCTTTGTAGGAGAGAATGATTTTTTTCAGACTTGCATCTAAAAAGGTTTTTGGGAAAACGTAACATGGTCAGTTTCATTCATTCACTTGAAATTTGGCAGATGGGCTGGGCCAAAGTTTACTTCTGCTATTAATGAGAAAGCAGGTTTGCTCATAGGGAAGTTATTGTTTAAATAAGAATTTAAGAGGACTGTCAAGGTTTTTCAGATTTTTCTAGTGATTCTATTTTTAGTTGTACACTAACATTAACTTTCTATTTATCTTTTAAAATGCATAATTTGATATGTACAAAAGAATGTACATACATGTAAATCTTAAAGCATGATAATATCCATGAGTCTACCACCAAACCAAGTAGAACATAACCAATATGATTTATGTCCAGCCACATGCCCCCCCACCACTGCCAGAGTAACCACTATTCCAGATTTTCTATTTGTCATTCCTTTGCATCTTTATTTATAGTTTTTAATAATGCTTTTGCATAATTTTTAATAATGGTTGTAAAGTGCACCCTTTCCCACGTGTTTGCAGGTGATTGCTGAGAGCCTGTCGGTAATCCTCAAGAGTGTCCTGATAGCTTTTCTCGTGCTGTGGTTACCTCACTGGGGACTGTACATTTTCTCTTCAGCCCAGGTAATAGTTTGGCTTTTAACTTTTGTATAATCTCTTTTTCCATCTGGTTTTTTTCTTCTTGTTCCCGTTAATGCATGGTTTGCATTTGCAGAATTCATGCACGTGAGGAAGGCTGGAAACTCTAGAAAGATGGTCTTGACGCTGCTCCCCTGGTTGCCATGTTCATCCTGCTACATGCACTGACACCACCGGTGTCCTCAGGGACCTGGTGAGGGCCACACACTGAGCCTCATTGTCAAACATGAAAACTCCTGTAGACGTTCTGTGTGCAAGTGGTATGAAACTGATCTTTGACTGCCTGACTCTTATGAAGGAGAAAAAAAGCAGTAAGGGATGGGGTGGGAATCAAATTGCATATTTTCCCTGGATTTCAATTAATTGTTTTCAGAATAGCAGGAAACTCTGCCAAGCCTGTTTTAAACTTTGAAATCTCACATAATTCAGAAGGCATGAATCAAGTCTTAGCAAGTACATTTTCAGTTTTAGCAGTTTTGGCTTCATTTCTATCTTACCATTTTATAGTTCTGGTTCATATTTGTAGTTCTAATAAAAATATAACTAGAGTACAGGTGCTAATTTTAAAAATGAAACCAAAGATCAGATAGTTATCAGAACATCTTGTAGTACAAAGCAGTTTGTAATTTTTCCCTAATGTATACGTAAGAAGATAAGTTAAAAATTTTGGTAATGATTTATATATGATTTATATGAAAATCTTTCCCATGTCCTAGGCAAAAACTACAGATATTTTTTTGAAACACAGAAGACCTAGATTTAAAATTAATAGAATAAGAATGAGAATTGCCTCCTAAAAGCAATTTGCAAACAGTTGCATATTTTAGAGAAGTTATTTGTAATTATTTTTGCCATGTTTTATTAGATCTGGATCTGTAGTTCTCAGCATTCATCATACTTTTAATGCGTTTTCCCCAATAGGACAGGAAGGTCATGGAGACACACAGTTATTGGTCGACTCTTGGGAAAGGCATTTGCATTGTGACTTTCTGATTATCATAGCTCCCACCAAGGATAGGTCATATAAGGTCATATGTCCAGTTTTGGGTTTATTTGCCTCCTTATCATAAGACTTCTGAGAGCTCTTCTCTGTCAGTGTCTGTGTTAGAGGTCTAAGACCAACAACACCTCATATTAGCAGGCGAGCCACACCCAAGGCCCTGGGATTCCCCTCTGTCCAGCTCACCTCCAGGTTCTTTCTCAAATAACCCCTCACCCCATGGATTCAAATGTCAAATAAAAGGGTCACTCCACAATACAGAGGGTGCCAAAAAAATGTATACATATTTTAAGAAAGGAAAAAATGGTATTAGAATTGTACTACTCAATATATACCAATATCAAAAGATGAATACAAGTCACGTTTGACTTCTGCAATTACATGAGGTGCTCAAAGTGGTTACCCTCAGCGTCCAGACACTTCTGATTATGGTGAACTACTGCTTGAGCAACACCGACCAAAGTGTCCACTTAGAAACATTTTTTTGGCACCCCCGGTATATAAAGAATTCTTACAATTCAGCAACAAGAAGACAAACCAACCCAAAAGTGGGTAAAGGACTTGAATAGACATTTCTTCAAAGAAGGTATACAAATAAATGACCAATAAGCCCATGAGAAGATGCTCAATATCATTAGTCATTAGGCAAATGTAAATCAAAAGCACAGTGAGCTACCACTTTACGCCCATTAGGATGGCCATTATCAAACAACCAGAAAATAACGTGTTGGAGAGGATATGAAGAAATTGGAACCCTCATACATTGCTGGTGGGAACGTAAAATAGTATAGCTGCTGTGGAAAACAGTTTGGCAGGTCCTCAAAAAAGTAAATACAAACTGCCCAATTCCACTCCTAGGTGGATACCCAAAAGAATTGGAAATAGGTGTTCAAACAACTTGTACATGGATGTTCATAGCAACACTATCCACAATAGCCAAAAGGTGCAAACAACCCACATGTCCCACTGATGAATGGATAAGCAAAATGTGGTGTATCCATACGATGGAATATTGTTCAGCCATAAAAATGAAACACTGATACATGTTACAGCACGATGAACCTTGAAAACATACTAAGTGAAAAAAAAGCCGGACACGAATGATAGAATTATGATTACATATGATTCCATTAATATGTAAAGTCCAGAGAGACAGAACGCAGATTAGTGGTTGCCAGGAGATGGGGGAATGGAAAGGGACTCCTTAGTGGGTACAGAATTTCCTTTTGGAGTGATGGAAATGTTCTGGAATTAGATAGTGATGGTTGCACAACATTGTGAATGTACTAAAAGCCACCAAATTGTATGTTTTAAAATGGTTAAAACAGTCAGTGTTATGTTACACGAATTTTTCCTCAATTAGGAAAAGGGAGAGGGATCGCGTAGTTAGGATATGCTCCTTGAAGACTGCCCATTAGGTTGTTACTGTTTCTCCAGGCTCTGGTGAGCGGGAAGATGAAGAGGTGTGGAAAGGAGCTGGAGAAAGGGTACTTCTCACAGGATGTTGGCAGCAGGTAGTGTGGCTCACAGCAGTGCAGCTCGGGTCTTAAAGGGCTCGAGGCACGAAAGAAGGAGCCGGGGAGGAGAAATTGGAGGAAAGTGGTCAAAAGGTACAAACTTCCAGTTATCAGATAGATAAGTATTAGGGATGTGACGTACAACATGATGACTATAGCTAACACTCCTGTATGATATATAGACAAGTTACTTATTTTTTATAGGAAAGGTTATTAAGATAGTAAATTTTAGGAGTTCTCATCACCAAGGAGAAAATTTTTTTCCTTATTTTTTCTTTTTATTGTGTCTATATGAGAAGATGGATGTTAGCTGAGCCCTTTGTGTAGCTTTTGCAATACGTATAAATCTGAGCAACATGCTATATGCCTTAAACTTGTTCAGTGATGTATGTCAATTATTCTCAATAAAACTGAAAAAAAAAAAGAAAAATGGTGGACGGTGGGCTTTGTCCTCAGGCATGGATGAGATAGGCTTGTAGAGCAGAGGAGCCTACACCCGCTAAACCGAGGTTCCTTTCTCCTTGCTCTGTGCCTTTCCTACAGAGCAGCCTTGGTGTTTCCAGATTGAAAACGTAGCCTGGAGATCCCATTCCGTGTTGAGCTAATGTGCACTGCTATTCTCAGGGGAGAGCGTGCTTGTGAAAAGGGGCTCTTTGAATACTCCTTCCCAACCTGCAAACAAAACTCCAGGCCGCTGCTCCTGGCTAAAAGCCATCCTTTTGTCCCAGATGGGTGGAGAGTGGGGGCCCTCTTATCACTCCACCTTTCCCTCCCCCATCCTGTAGTAGTTCTTGCCCTGCCCATGCACTCGGCAGAGGAGAGAGCCAGCAGCTCAGCTCTGCTTTGTAATCATAATGTAACAGGTTTCCCGGGTTTATGGAAAATTCCCAGTCCTAGACGCCAGCAGGTCCTGGGATATTAGCACAGCCAAGACACACGAGTCCTCATGTGCTGGCTAGGCGGGAGAGCTCTTCCTTTGGCCAAATGGGAGTCTTGAGAACATGTGTGACATCACTGTGGAAGGTGCACCAGTGGATATCTGCCATGGAAATTATGTTTTGCTTGCCCCGAAGAACTTCTGTCCTGCCAGTGAGGTGCAGTGTTTGGAACACTTTCCCCAGAGACGCTGCAGTGGGGCTGGGGCTTAGTGGACAGTGCTGTTTTCCAGAGGGTGAGGCATTACTTAGTAGAAGGTGCAGTTCGTTAACTAAATTCTATTTCTTGATTAGCTTTTGAGGTCACACTTATAGGCATATCTTAATTATGCCTATATTAAAACAAGGTAACTTAAACCTATTATTTTCTTTTTCAGCTTTTCTATACTGCAGTTCTGGTGCTCTGCTATGTTATTTATTTCAAAAAGTTACTGGGTTCCCCAGAATCAATCAAGCAACACAATCTTCCTGTCTCCAGAATGACAGATCTGTTACCCAATATTCCGAGAAGTGGAGTAAGTAATGCATTTTGTCTCTTATTTTAATCACAGATGCTGGTTCATCCTTGAGGGAAAGAAACTACAATTTGATTCTTTATTATTATAATAGTAAAGATAATTTGATAGCTCCTATTTATCGAGTGCTTGCTATGTGCTTGGCCAGGGTTTCTAAACCTTGGCACTATTGACATATGGGGCTGGATAATTCTTTGTTGTGGGGGCTGCCCTGTGGATTGTGGGATGTTTAGCAGCGTTCTCAATTTTTACTGACTAGATGCCAGTAGCTGCCACCCCCCAGTTATAACAACCAAAATGTCTCCATGTGCTGCCAGATGTCCCCTGGGGGACAGAGTTGCCCCCAGTTGGGAACCACTGTGCTAGGCCCTATGCTGAGTACTTTACATGGCACTATTTAAGGCTTATAACACCTCTGGGAGGCTGACACTATTGTTTGTATTTTAGGGTTGAAGAACTGAGGCTTAGTGACTACGTACCTGTCCAAGGTGAGGGTTAGAGCAAGGGCAGGAGCCTGGAGTGGCTTGAATCCCAGCAGAGTACAGGCTGAAACCACCGTGCTTCCCTCTCTCTGTTCTGCTGTGAGTCTTGGTTTTGCCCAGGATTGACCTCCGGCACAGACATTCCAGGGTGCTGATAAAGCAGGGATGACTCCTGCATAGTTCCTGCATCTAGTGTCCGGCCTCCCTCAGGCGACCCGCTTTCCCGTGTATAATAGACCACTGAGGAGTCTAGATGCTGACGTGTGGGAGTGAGGCATAATCTTTTTCTCCTCAGCCCTTCCGCTCTCAGCCCACTTGGCTTTTATTTCCTGACGCTTGTGGGGTCGGTGCTGCCGTCTGTGGCCCTGGAGTGGCACAGGTGATATCCCACTGTGTCCCCTCCACGGCTTCGTGCACTGCTCCGTGCTGGGCTGACCCACTTTCCCTTTGCCCGCACTTGTTTGCCTGCTCGGTGTGGTGCACTTAGTGGAGGTAAGGCTGTGACTGGACTCTTTTGTGATTACTTTAAAAAGCTGTAAAATATGTGGGACTTTAGGCTCAGAACGTATGGAATCCTACTCTACAGCTTTTCAAGCAAAACCAGATATTATGTAACAAAGCCAGATACGTTCTGAGTTGTTAGATAAGAGTCCTCCATTCTGATCAACTAGGTCTTACCTTTAACCTAAATCAACACGATGCTGTCGGCATATCACGGTGCCTCATCTGCAGGCTTAGAGAATTAGGAGTCGGGATTGTTTCTCTTGCCTAGAGCTTCTGTCACCTGCCCACACAGAGGGACTGGGAGTGTGGGCAAGTCCCCTTCCCTGCGTGCTGCCCATGGCCTCCCTCTACCCGGCCTGGCCAGGTTTCTTACTGAGCCAGTCGGTCCCTGCGCCCCAGCGGTATTCTAGAAAGGTGCATTTGGACCCTTAATACAGGCAAGGAGGGAGAGGGTAATGAAAAAAGTCTGTCACCTGTGTATTTAACCCTGTGATGGGCTCAGAACTCTGCGCTTCATTTCCTCCTCTTCAAATGCGGATAATAAGAGTCCCTCCCTCCTAATGTGGTTGTGAGAACCAGATAAGATGGGGCCTGTCCTGTGCTTGAACACCGTGGCCTAGCCCAACTGGTGTCCATAGTGATGGCTGATACCATCACCACCATCACGCTGCTGCTCTGAGAGCAGGAATAGCTCCACGGAAACGTCCCGGCAAGGCAAACACTGACGGCCCTGGTGTGAGAGCTCAGCGGTTCATCTGGCAGTCTATGCCGAAAGGAGCTCTCACTGTCGGGACAGAAGCCTGACCGTGAGAAGGTTGTGGTGCACCTGTCACACACAGTGGCACCGTTCCTGCTGACAGACAGAGCACAGCTCCATGCGGGGTGCTGTCCGGGATACAGACGTGCAAGAAGGTGATTGCTGGGCCTCAGGGGCTTCCTGTGCATTTGGGGGGGCAGTAGGTGTGGATGTGAAGCCTGTAGGACCCTCTCCAGACCTCAGGGTCCTCATGTTTAAGGTGAAGTTGTTGGTCTGCATGAACTGGAAGTCCCCTCTAAGGATTTAAGGAGTTCTGTGAAAGTATTTCAACTTTGGCAAAGGGCCATTTATAGTAACGACTATGACTGCATGCTGATTCTCCGCCTGGCGCTATGCTAAGCACTTCACATGGACTTTTGTGTTTAATCCTCATAATACCCTATGACATAAAGAGATTGTTTTCAGTTTACAGATGAGAAAACCGAGGTTCAGAAGTATTAAGTGACTGACCCAGAATCACATAGCTGGTTTTGGACCCATTTCTCTCAAACTTCTGTCTATGGACTAATCTGTTTGTGTGTTTAACCTCTATGCTATGTAGTCTTCCAGAAGGAATTGACATATTATCCTAAGTAGTTATTTATTTACTTAAAGATTGGGAAGTTCCAGGTAGGACAATTCATTATTCAAGTCTATTTTTTTAAAAGAGAAATGAATGCAGTGGATGACCTACCACCGCCAACAGGCCCAACCTGACTCTCTGAGCAGCAGTCTGTCCTGGGTGCTCTCTCAGACGAAACTGGTCAAACAGTTACACCCCAAATCAATGTGACCAAATTGGGGGGTTTATTTCCTAGTCTTATAGAATTCTATCTTCTTTAAAAATACTTAGCCTTAAAATAATGACCACTTAAATAATCATATCTTTATATCTTCTATATTCTTGACTCTTCTGAGTGATTTACTATGAGGGATCTGCTAATATTTAAGTAAAGCTGAGGAATTTAATATAGCACGCAAGTATTGAGCAATATTCTGTGTTCAGCCCTGTTCCAGGTGGGGTTCCAGGACCCTGAGTGGGGTCCCTGCCCTCAGAACTCTCAGTGTGGTGGGGAGATAAGATGTGTACTCAGCTAACTGCTCTGCAAAACAGTGTGTGTGTGTAGTGTTAACAACACAGCAGCACAGAGAACGGACTGATAGTTCCATCGGGGAGCATCGAGGAAGGCTTCATGGAGGAAGCTGCTTTTGACCTGGGCCTTGACACATGGGTGGGGAATTATGCATTTGTGGCTGCAGGAAGGAACATTTGCTCAGGGCCTATTATATGCCCATCACTGTGTTGGAATTGGGATCGCAGAGATGACTGGGGTATGTACGATAGCTGAACAGTTGGGGAGGGGAGAGAAAGCAAATGGTGGGAAGAGGTTATAGCCTGCGGGCGAGGACCAGGTAGTGGTGGCCTCAATGCCCTGGAACCTAGTGAAAGGTTTTGAACAGTGCCATGATCTAATGTCCTGTGTGGATGATCTTACCATCTGTTACAGGTTTATTGAGTGTCTTGTTTTCTCTCATTCAGTCCTCATACCAGCTCCAGCAACTAGGACTTCTTATCCCATTTTGCAGATGAGAAAACTGAGGCTTAGCAAAGTTAAATATCTTGCCCATGGCCTTTGTATTAATACTTAGAAGTTGGGAGCTGTAGTTTGAGACCGAGTCTCTGAGCTTGACTTCAAAGCCCGAACCCCACCATGAGAAAGATGGGTTAGAGAAAAGGTTGAAAGTGAAAAAGCTCACAAGAAGGCAGTGGCCGATGAGAAGTGATGAGAACAGTGGGAGGGTGGGTGGAAATGGGAGCATGGACAAAGCCAGGGCAGAGTCCACAGCCCTGGAGCAAGAAGGAGAGACAGGAATGCTATGTGGGGTTTAGAGGCAACGGAGGGCAGGGGACTCTTGTCAGTGTGGTGAGGATGCAGCTGGTTGGACCACACTGAGTCGGAAGAGTTTGGGAAGTGGGAGAGTGACTCAGGCTAAAGCACAGTGAGCCCCAGAGTTCTGACTCCAGGCCTTCCCTGGAGGCACTGCCCGTCACCTGTTACCATCCTCGCATCAGTTTCTCCATCAGTACAGCAAGGCAGTGGAATGGCTTGTTGGTCAGGGGATTCCAGAGAAATTCACAGCCTGTGGATCCAGCTCAGCAGTACCAACCTACCCCTTGTGGAACACGCCTCTTTTGACTGTTCTAAGTGATGCATCTATTCTGAACACAGTGGTAAAAGCCCCAAACAATGTGCTGCTTCTTTTCTACCACTTATCAGATGCCTCTGAGGAGAAACCCAATCTCTGATCGGACTTCTGCCTCTCTGTCTTTAATGAACATTTTGGACATAATAAGTGATGTGGCCATTCCTTCTGGACTATGGGTCCATTTAAATGGAAGGCATTAGGAGAAAGACATGCTCAAGTAGGAGGTATCAGATCAGAGACATGATTTCACTCTCCTAAAGAACTTTTTTTTAAAGAGCTCAGTCATCTTCCCAAACCTATTCACAACCTACCAGCAAGTCGGCTTCAGAAGAGCTCATGGGCCAGCTGGAACTGTTCATTTCCTTTAAAAAGCACAGGTAGTGCTGTGCAGAACTCCTCCCCGCCCCCTTGCAGAGGATGACCTGGCATGGGAGTGGGGGAAAAGTGAGACACATCCCTGGGCAGGATCAGCATCCCAAACATGACGTGGTCCACAGTGCCCCCTAGTGGTGGTAGGTAGCCTGATGCTCTTTGTTCTGGGGAAAGGAGATGGCCAGTTTCCTTCTCACTGGGGAAGATTTAGCAACTAGAGCTACCCCTGGCATCTGCTCCAGGTCCAGTAATGCTCTGAAGGAAGTACAGTTTGGGAGGATTCAGGCCTGTCCTCCCAGTGTCTGGAGGAAAGGCTCTGAATCCAAGGGATGAGATTTGAGGCCTGGAAATGACCCTGGTTTTCATGGATTACACTAGACATGCTCTGTCCTAAATGGTAGTCACCAGCCACATGTGACCGTAGAATATTTGGAATTGAGATGAGCTGTGAGTGCAAAACGCACACTGGATTTCAAAGACTTGCTATGAAAAAAGTAATGTGAAAATGCCTCAAATATTTTCTTCATTTGTTTAGATGATTAAGATTTTGGGATAAATATATTAAAATTAATTTTACCTGTTTCTTTTCACTGTTCACTGTAGCTGCTAGAAAATGTAAAATTAGATATGTGGCCTGCATTATATTTCTACTGGATAGCATTGCTCTAAACAGATGGGCTTTGGGCCAAGAACAGGGGTCCATGTGATCGGGACAGGTTCCAGGCCTGCCCTTGGGCCAACTTCCGTAGCCGAAACTGACCTTTTGGAGAGGTGGAGTGGCCTTGCCCTTTGTGATTCACCCCTTTTTTCCCAAAGAGCCCCCCTTGAAATCCTACCTTTCAAAAGTCATCACTTTGAGTTAATAAGAACTTTTCAAAATGCAGGTATCCTGAGATTAAGAACCTAACACCACAACTGAACGTTTTAGGATCCAGGATGCCTTCCCGTTAGAGGAAGGGCCCCCAGAGGGAAGTAGAGGGAGGCAGAAAATAAGAAGTCATGTCTGGTTGGCTGCCCCAACTCTCCTTTTTGTGGTCAGCTCTCTGGCTTTGAGGCTGCCTGTCTCTTACAGGTTGACCTCTGCCCTTAAGATTTGCTTCTTTACTCATCTCGCCTTTAGGAAATGGGCAGTTTGGTGCCCTCCCCCCACCCCGGAGTTGTGGAAGAGCCATGTCAGAAGCTTTGTTTTTGTTTTTTTCTTTCCTCTGTCATACCAATTCTTAGTGGTTTAACTGACCTGGGAAGCCTGGCTTTCTTTTGAAATATACAAGCAAAGCTCATATATTTTGTGTAAAGGGATCCTAGATGGCTAAATATAGCATTAAGATGTGGAGTATATGGAGCAGAATTTGTTCTGCAGCTTGGCATGCTTCAGACAGTTTTCAAGGAAAGAACTGATTGTGAGCTGTATGTGTTAGATACGGTCAGCTTACTATCTGGACAGCAGCAAGGGGACAGCACCTGGAACGTTCTTTAGGGGACATTCTTTAGGGGTCTCGTTAACAAATCTTTATAGATTTTATTATATAAAGCAGGCCCTTTATAGGGAGGCAGTTCCACTTAGAAATTTGTCTTCGTGTTTAGGATTATAAATTCTTTGCCAATATTTGTTGGATGTCTCTGTGTGCTTAGCATTAAATGAAAAACTAGTGGGAGCCGTCCACTTTGGGATTTAGGAACTAAAATCAGTTTGCCTCTCATGTAGCATTATTCTATTCTTAGACTTTCAGTGCCTGGGATTTTGTTTGTTTTGTTTTGTTTTCTCTTTTAGGCTTTTGTAAATTGGACGGAGGCTAAATTGACTTGGAGTTTTTTCAAACAGTCTTTCTTGAAACAGATTTTGACAGAAGGTAAGTCAAAGATCACTCTAAGCAGTTAGAAAACCATCATGTAAGAAAGGGGATTCCACAGAACCGCTGATCAGCTCCATCCAGACTACTTGCTGTTTACAGGGCCTGGGAGGGGAACCTCAGAGGTGGGAGCTTCCTATACAAGGAGAGAGAAACTAACATTTATTTAGTTTGACATTTAAGTTGTTTAATTTCAGTCTTTCCACAGCCTTCTAAGAAAGATACTGTCATTATTTCTTATGGATGAGGAAACTGAGGGTCCGTGAAGTTACATCACTTCTGCAGGGTCCTACAGTATTGGGGAACAACTTAATGTGAATCCAAGTCTAACTCCAAACTGCATGTTATCATTCAAATGAGCATATTATAAAATATTATATCAATTACAGAAAAATTGGAAAACAGAAAACTATCTGTAATCTCATTATCCTAGCCTAACTTTTGATATACTTCTTTTTTTGAACTTTTTTTAAGAACCAGGTTTTCATCGTTTTATTTTCTTAAACAGTAAGATTCACCTGTGTGATAGTTTGGTCAGCCTTCCAACTTCTTAAAGCTTTGCAGTTTATCAGTGACAGAGTTCTCAATTCAGAAGGCCAGCAAGCAGCTGAAAGTAAATCTGATTTTTCTGTGTTTGTGTATTGGTTTATTTATACCCAGCTTTTGTTCAAAGAATGAGATATGAGGCAGTTATAAACTGCTGGAGGTAGTAGTTTCTCTATATAAATTTCACATGTCTATACATCTATATAACTATTACTAAACATAGTTCTACAGCTTTTTTAAATTTTTCTTTTAATTATAAAATCATATAACCCCATTATAAAAATTTTGAAAAATAGAAAAAACTTCCCTATAATTCTAGCATTTTAATACATTATTCTTATCTTGTTTTCCCTTTTTCGCCATCTATCTTTGTTTTTTGCTAATTATACTTCCCAAGGAAAGTAACCTCACCCCGTAAGCTTCACTTCCCCTGTGAGTTAAGGGGCATGACCAGGAGGCATCTGAGCTTTGAGAATGTGTGCTTCTAGCCTGAGCCTATAACATTGTCATTACAAAAGTGAAACTGTTTACAGGACTTCTGGGGGAAGTAAAGGTCAGAAGTCTTCAGAGAACTGAGAGGAGGTGTCTTAATTATGTTTTTTTTAATAAGTTTTATTGGGGGAATAGTGGGGAACAGAGTGTTTCTCCAGGGCCCATCAGCTCCAAGTCGTTGTCTTTTAATCTAGTTGTGGAGGACACAGCTCATTGGCCCATGTGGGAATCGAACCGGCAACCCTGTTGTTCAGAGCTCGCGCTCTAACCAACTGAGCCATCCGGCTGCCCACTTAATTATGTTTCTTGAGAGCAGGGAGTGTGCTGTCCACCACTGTCTCCCCAGCACCCTGCTGGGCCTGACACATGATAGGTATTCAGCAAGTATTTGCTAATAAAGAAAGGTAACTGTAGTGAAACTGTGTATTGTGATAGTTCACCTTATTGTTAGAGTTTTGGAAAGAACAGTTGCTTGTAACTGTTCTTTTTCTCTTCCCAAAGTTTTAAAAACGGTTTAAGTGAGTTGAAGAATGGATCTAGTCCACGCAATGGCCCTAAGTCGGTTGTCTGTATTGCAGTGGCTAGACATGTGTTTGCAGCAGCAGGGTGAGTTAGTCACACCGTCCTGAGCTAGGCCTGAAAGTGGTGCCCATTGCTCGTCACTCCGCAGTTGGACCATCCTGGCCTCACTGGCAGAGGGCCGTTAGAAATGTCTCAGGGCCTCCATCTCTGTGCCTGTGAAATAAGGAAATGGCTTGACAAGGACCCCCATATTCTTTTTATCTAAAAACTGCAGCTCTAAAAACGTTGAAATCATTCCTTGTAATAGCAAAAATGTATATGCTGTTACCTTCTGCCCCTGCATTTCCCAAACACTGTGTGCCAAGTGCTGAGAATACACAGATGAATGAGTAATAGGCTTCAAGGAGCTCATTCTGTCATCACAGACACAGACATTTGTGTGGTGAACTCTGATACAGGGCTGTGGGGCGGTGAGGGTTATACTTGGAAACGTGAGCTCATTCACCAGACATCTCTTCAGTGCCCTCTCGTTTCCTGGAGCTCTTCTAGGAAGCCAGGGACATAGAGATGACTGAGAGGTGGTTCCTGCCCGCAGGGAGCTTGACAGAGTTTAGGAAGGAGAGGCCTATTGTGCCAGAACACAGGGCGTTCCCTGTGGAAAAGCCATTCTAGGTGCTGAGAATGCCAAGAGCCCAGTCTGACTCAGCACCTGGAGGGGCTAAGACCTGGTGTAGCACAGGGTGACCATGTGATGGTGGGAGGTGGGGATGAGGTTGGGGGCCAAAAAGATAGCTTGGGGACAGTTTATAAAAGGCCTCAAACACAGAATTAAGGAGCCTGGACTTTTTGCAAACACTAAAGAGCCATTCAAATGTGTGAAGGCAGGAGTTGACTTAGGAACTGGATTTGCCAAAGCTGGAGCTGTTAGCAGTGAGGATGGATAGGAGCAGTGTGGAGATGCAGATGGGAGTGAGTGCAGCCACGTGGGCTAGTGCCTGAGAGGACCCACAGAGGTCCCTGGCGCAGAGGCAGTGGCTGGGAGATCGCAGGAGGCCAGGACCAGAGAGACTTAGAGACCATCACTACTTCTACTCTCTTAATGTTGCTTTCCTTTTTGCGCAAGTTGCTAGGAGGTGAGAATGTGCTCTTTAGGGCTGTGGGCACTGTTCAGTGCTCTGTCTCCTTAGTGGTCAATGCTTTCCATTCACAAATAATAGGAAAGTTCATGGAAGCTGGGTGTGGGGGCTGGGGCTCTGGGCTGGTGTCTGCACCTTGAATTCATTAGACGTCTTAGATTTGAATCATGAATGTGGGTTCCAGAGCCTTGCCAGCCTCCTTGGAGCTTTCTCTAGCTGGAGAGGAAATTTTTGATGAGTCTGTGTGCATAACCATGGACCTTTCATTTCACAGAATTCACATTCAGATTATCTGACCTCCCTTAAAACTTGGGACTGTCATTTTCTTTATTAATATTTTAGTAATCTCCCCATACTTCTTAAAAACGTTTTAGACTGGTGTTATTAATTTTGATTTGTTTTGTCTTTAACTATTTCGGAGATTTGCTGTCAGCACATCCTCTAGCACTTTCCAAATTGTTACGATTTTGAGATTATTTGAAATCAACATTAGGACAAGGAACTATCTTTAAATGATTATCTAATTTTTCTCCATTGAGAATATTCGCCAATTAGAAAATTTGATAGACGGTAAGAGAAAAGGAAACAAGAAAATAAGGTATATTTGAAACGCTAATTATTTTGCTTTTCTATTTGTAGGCGAGCGATATGTGATGACATTCTTGAACGTATTAAATTTTGGCGATCAGGGTAAGGCGAAACTCTAGTGTTTTAATTAAAGCTGAATACTGTTAGATACTTTCTGATATTTTTCTCTGCAGTTTGATACATTTAATGAAAACTGAACCTGAAGATTATAAAAAAATGAAGACTGTAAAAAAATGAATCCTGAAGATTGAAAATGATAGGCCTTTATAAATATATACAGTGTACGACTCTCCCCTCTCATGTGACTTGGGTGGCAGTTGTCTGTTGAGATCCCCTGCCCTTACTTGGTTTTCTGCAGTGCGCTGGTGCACATTTTGGGGGTGGGAAGGTGCTAAGAGAAGAGAAAAGGCGCTCGCCATCATAGTCACAAAGATTCGTCCCATGATTGTGTGGCTAGACAGGTTTCAATATTTTTTTCATACTTATTTTTTAATATAACCCCAAAGTAATGGACATGCAAATAGAAAAAATCAACTTAACATTAATGACTTTTATCAAAAAGTGCTGGTGAAGGAGGTGTTATGTATCTTGACAGTGTAAGTATCAGTATCGGAGTTGTGACATTGTACCACAGGTTTGCAGGACGTGACTATTCAGGGAAACTGGGCAAAGGGCGCGCGGGTCTCTATTATATTTTACAACTACATGTGAGTCTATAGTTATCTAAAAGTTTCTAAAATGTTTCATTTAAAAAATTAAATTAGAAAAAAAAATTGAATAGTGCTGTGAAAATTCAAATAGGAAAACCAGTAGGACTGTTGTTTCTTCCTTTTTGTTTTGTAGGTGTATATGATATAGTGAATAATCTTGGCTCCCTTGTGGCCCGATTAATTTTCCAGCCAGTAGAGGAGAGTTTTTATATATTCTTTGCAAAGGTGCTGGAGAGAGAAAAGGATGCCACACTTCAGAAGCAGGTAGTCTTGGTTTCTATGTCACTGTCTCTTAGTGTCTCTTAGTGATTCTTTCTCTAATTGCAAGATAAATAGTAATGCGAAACAGTCTGTTTCCCTTCTATTTGATCTGAAGTTTTCCTCTAGATTTCATTCTTCTGTCACATTCTGAATAATGGCAGGACCCTGAGCTCACTTCCTTCACAGCCTCCCTTTCTCACTGGCTGGACCTTTCTTCTCACCCTTTGTCCTTCGTTGTGACCTTATTCGTGACTCGGCTCTCTAAGAACTCTCGATGGTTGTCCCAGTGTCCCGCAGACCCCTTCTCTTGGTCTGGTCTTAGGTGTAAGAAGCAAAGGTGAGCCTAGAGATGCAGAGACTGGGGCAAGGCTGACGTAGAGTCTGGGGAGGAAAGGGCCGGTCATTCAGTTTCTCTCACTACATCAGTTGTTTGAGCTTCTTCAGGACTGTGGAGTGTCGTTGGTAAATACAAAAGAGATTTTAATCCAGGATTATTTGGTTGTAACAACTTCTTTTTTTCTAAAACCATTGAAAATGTTTGGCTTATTTTAGAATGAAAAGCAAGCTAAGCTGGCCTCTTACATGTCTTAGAAGACATTCTGTCTTAGAAGACATTCTGCAAAATATAGCTTATGCACAGTATCTCAAAATGAGACGATCGGGTTCTCAGTTTGATTTAGGAATATTTTCCTAAGTGTACATTGACAAGAACCTCAGGATTTGGAGATGTTTGTCAGGAGAAGCACACTGGCCAACCTAGCTAAAAATGTGAAAATTTGCTATCCATTTAAGAATAAATATAAAGGGGAAAGTGAGTGTTTCCTAAGCAACTTTTGAAATAATTTATCCTAAGTGAGTTAAAAACGAAACCTTCCCTGCACTACCGAAGGAAGCATACATTGTCTTTTTTCCTTCTTTTGCTAATTGACAGAAACAAACACAGGCTACAGAAGAGCAGTGATGCCCCTCACCAGTTGGAAGAGTGATCTGTAGAACAGCAAAGAGGGAAGGCCAGAGGTGAAGTTTTTCTTGAGCTCATGATTCATCTGACTTCCTTCCCTCCCCCGGCACCAGGAGGACATTGCTGTGACTGCTGCGGTTTTGGAGTCCCTGCTCAAGCTGGCCCTGCTGGTTGGCCTGACCATCACCATTTTTGGCTTCGCCTATTCTCAGCTGGCTTTGGATATCTATGGAGGAGCCATGCTTAGCTCAGGATCAGGTATGCACAAGAGTTTTGCCAGATTTGTTCTCATTTCTGAAAAGCAATAGAGTTCTATGAAATTCAAGAACTTATGGGCCCACGGTTAGTATCTGGGGGTCATATAGGGAAAATTGTCAGTGTCTGGAGCTGTGTGCACTGTTCTCCTCACACGAGGTCAGAACCAGCTCAGGTTGCGGTCGGGGGCTTTGGTACCAGGTCGATTAGTTTCCCAACCTTACTTGGAGAAGTTGTCATGAATCCTTGGCTTTCCTCTGAGGCCTAAACTGTGTTTTTCCAAGCACTTCTCTGGGCTGCCTGTGGGGTGAGGGAGGAAGGCAGAGAGCACGCTCTTATGAACCTCCACTGGGTACTGAACACATCTGAAGACAGTAAATAGCACCTACATCTCACAGCCTGATGTATAAAAGCCTCTGAAAGATAACCCAGAGCCATTTGCAGAGAATAAAATTGATCTCAGCAAACAAAATGGTACATATAATCCAGCGACTCGATTTTCGAAGGAGAGAAGTATTGAATGTGTCCAGCTTGGAAACACCTGCTGCCCAGGCCCTAGTATCTCATAGCACTTGCTCGGCCCCGGGAATGTCACCAATTTCCAAACGTGCTGGGCCGCAGGTTGGCAGTCCATTTTCATCTGGGGTTTAGCAAAGGTGTTTTTAATTCCTCAGGTCCCTAGGCAAGAACCCTGAAGACTTCCTTCCGCTGTCCCATCTCAATGTAATGAGCTTTGTCAGTTGCCATTTTACAAGTTCCCTGGCATGCTTTAGTCTCCACTGTAATGGGCCCACACTTTGGTATTAGGAGGAGAGCCACGTTTCCACTCTAGAGCGAAGGTCATTAAGTTTGGAGGAACACCTGCTATGAAATCCGTGACGTGGTTTGCAGCTCCCAGGGCTGGTGCGGTGAGAAGAACATGTCTATCAGACGACTGCAGGGAGGCCTCAGTAGGAAGCCATTAGTGAGTCAGCGTGCAGAGACGGGGGACTCAGCAGCTCTGCCCCTTTACAAAGGTAATCACCAAGGAACAGCCTTTAATGTAATGCAGTCACACGACGCTGCCACGAGGAGAGGGCTGTCCCATCAATATGATGTTCACCTGCTGGAGTAATTAATCTTAGAAGATACATATAAACAAACGACTGTAATTGTGTAGTCTTTTTACTCAAGTAAGATGCTGGTGCCAGTTTTGAGCACTGGTAATGGATTTATCAATTACAAGGGTCAGTGTTAGTTTATTTCTAAAGCAATAAATTCTGTCTCTTAATGGTTTATGTCAGAGTCATTAATAACTGTAGACTCAAAAAGAGATTCTCTCAGTATCATCTTCAGAGAGAGTCGAATCGTGAGAACGGTCTGGTTTCTTAGTCTGTGAGAATGTTGGTGCGCCCCTGAGGGTCTTTAGGACCATCGTCATCTCTTGCCTGGCCCAGGGCTGCATCCGTGTCACTGTCCGAGCAGGTCTTCTAGGATTTGTCTCCTCACTGTAGCTACCTCTCATTTTGACCAACTTCCAACTCTCTGTAAAGCCCATTGTGGCTTCTGATAGGGTCAGTGGGTCTCCCCAGGGTGCCTACTGGCTTTCCTGCCCTTGTCTCTATGGCCCCCTCATCTCCTTGTCCTACTGCTGACTCTTGGGACCGAAGCTGCGTATCTGAATGCCTTTTCCGTGCCAGAAAATAGTAACACTGCTGCTCTCCCCGCCACACAGTCTTTTTGGGTCACTTAAATACCTCACAAAACTTGCCTTTTTCCAGAAAGTCTTCCTGAATTAATCAGAAAAGAGTGGCAACTTTCCGTGACTCAGTCCAACCACTGTAGTTTTGAAAGTGGAACTTGCAACACTGCTGTCCTCGGTTGCCCTGGTTGGGTATTGACCTTTGCCCTCGCCTGTGACCTGAATTGGCCTCTTAGACCTGCCATCCTCTGTGCTGCCATCTCCAAGTGTGGGACTGGGACACAGTGTAGACAGGCTTTCATGTGGGGCACTGGTTTTGCTCTGCAGTGTTTGGGATTAGCACTGTATGTAATCAGGGGCTTTGTAATAGTCTAGAGACTATTGTCAGAAATCTTCCTCATACCTGGCTTTTCCAACCAAGAAAAACACAAACATTTGCCGAACTTCCCTGAGGTTTTTCACATTTATCTCAGGTGCTTCTCTTCTGCCCTTTCTTTTTAAAATCTGTTTTCTTTCTTCTCTAGCCCCTTCTATTGATTGCCTAGGGCTGCAGTAACAATGTACCACAAACTGGATAGCTTTAAACAACGGAAATTTATTGTCTCACAGTTCTGGAGGCCAGAAGTTCAAAATCAAGGTGTCAGCAGGGCTGCGCTCTCTCTGATCGCTCTAGAGGAGGAATCCTCCCTTGCCTCTTCTCGCTTCTACTGTTTGTCAACTGTCATTGGCTTATAGGTGCATTACTCCAGTCACGTGGCTGTCTTCTCCATGTATGTGGCTCACACTGTCTCCCCTCTGTGTTCCAATTTCCCCTTTTTATAAGGACACCAGTCATAATGGATGAGGGTCCAGCCTAATGACCTCATTTTAACTTGATTCTCTTTCGAAAGACTCTATTTCCAAATGAGGTCATATTCTAAGATACTGGGGATGGGACTTCAACATACTTTTTTTTGTGTGGGGGGAGGGCGGTAATTCAACCTATAATACCCCTCAATTTCAATCCGTAGTTCCATTCACGAATTTCCCAGTTCAGCCTTTCCCCAGAATTGATTCAAAGCCCTTCTACTTGAATGACTGTTTCATGCAAGAATTTGTGTTCTCCATGACGCAAAGCAGTTCACCGTCCACCTGCAGATGGACCCACACATGCCATTAGCTTTCAGTTACCAAGTGAGAGTCGCAGGTTATGAAAAGAGCCCAATGTCTGTCTGCCAGAGAGAAGAGGATGGAGAGAAGCAGGAAGCACGCTGAGCGTAGCCTTGAGCTGTCCTGGGGCAGAACTAGGTCCCTGCCTCTTCTATTGGAGTTGTCCCTCAGCTGCTGTGGGGGCAAGGCTACTTTCTGCAGCAGCTTGGGGGATGAAGTGCAACAAGACATGATAAAATGTGGAACCCAAGAGAGAGCCATGGAAAATAGTTCTTGGTTGGGCATCAGGGATGCCCTGTATTCCTTTTGTAATTTTTGACTCCATAAAACTGTTTACGGTCCCCATGGCACAGGGATCTTTCATATTAAGCAGCTTTTGTAAACTATGAATAAGTTCCAGATTCTGAGACTCTGGAACTTCAGTTCCACCCCCACCCCAACCCCCCCCCCACCTTTTCTTTTTAGTTTTCTGCTTTATTGAGGTCTAATTTACATACAGTAAAATGCTGTACTCTTGAATGTACAGTTTGATGAATTTTGACAAATAAATAACACCCATGTAACCGCCATTTAGATTAATATATAAAATATTCCATTACTCCAGAAAGTTCTCTCAGGACCCTTTCCAGTCAACTATCCCCCTTCACCTCGGAGGTAACCATTGTTCTGATTTCTGTCATAGGTTAGTATTCCTTCTAGAAACAATTTCATTGCAAATGAAATATTGCAACATGGACACATTTGTGTTAGGCTTTAAAATTTTTTTTTAATTTTTATTTTGTATTTGGCTTCTTTCCCTCAATATAAAGTTTTTGAGTTTCGTCTATGTTTTTCCATTAATCAGTAGTTTCTTTCTCTTTGATTGCTGGGTATTTCTTTGTGTGGACAGCCCGTAGTTTGTTTATCCTTTCTCCTGTTGACGTCACTTTGGGCTATTATGAGTAAAACTGCTATGGACCTTTATGTACAAGTGTTTTTGTGAATATGTGCTTTTATTTCTGTTGGAGGTGTACCTAGGAGTAGAATTGCTGGATCATAGGTTGGGTATATGTTTATTTCATTTGCAGTTGCTTGGCTGCCTCTTGGTAATGGCCCTCTTAAAAGACGGAATCAATCCCATTTCTAAGGCTTCTGATCTTTTGTTAGCAGATTTCGCCAAAGCTTCTTAGTTAGCTATAGAATCACATTACTTTGTTATAAAAGAAAATAACACTATGGGCTCCGATTCTCCCTGCAGATTTGTGGGTATTCTGCTTCTGTAGCTTCCAGCTGCTCCTGAGCTTGGGCTTCTCCCCAAGGTCTTTTCTTTAGGACCTTTTTAACTGAGGTTCTCTTAATATGCAAGAGATCTGTACATTTATTCATAATTGTCCTTTTGTTCTTAGCTGTTTATTTTAGTGAGTGCTGTGGGAATGCTGGGAGTCCTTCCGGATCATTAAGACCGTGGGCTTGAGCATGTGTGTGCCCACTGAGGATACCAGCAGGGTTCGTGACCCAGTTCTGGTGTGCTCTGACCACCCAGCCAACCTGAGGCTGGATGTGGGCCTCCCGCGTGGGCTCTGGTGTCTCATTGGTTGTTTCCTTATAGGTCCTGTTTTACTGCGTTCCTATTGTTTCTATGTCCTCCTGCTCGCCATCAATGGAGTAACCGAATGCTTCACATTTGCTGCCATGAGCAAAGAACAGGTCGACAGGTAGGCAACCTTAAAGACACGTCTGTAATCCTGGCCTTTAGCCAAAGTGAAGTAACTTGCCAATCTTCTTTCTTTTCATCCTGGACATGCATTTATTTACAGAAGGCTCTTTTAGCGGTAGCACCTAGACCACTGCTTCTCCGGGCTCTCCATGGCACAGGCACATTCAGTGAGTCCTCCCCACGGCAGGGCTGGGGGGCAGCAGCTGTTCGTCACTTCCCTTTGTGCAGGAAGAAATCTAGGCCCCGAACGGTTATGTTAGTCCAGGTTTGCAGAGACAGGCACGAGACAAGCTCCTCTCCTCCACCCCCTTATCCAGTGCTCAGTGGGCTCCCAAGGAGCTTCTTCAAGATGCAGAGCCCAACCCCTGAGAATCTGATTCTTGGTCTTTGAAAATCTTAGGGATCTGTGACATCTCTCCTCAGAAGAAGGCCCAAGTGCATATACACTTTTTGCCACAATTTTTCCCCATCCATTGACCCCAGATCAGGGCCTCTGGTTATGAGTCAAAATCGTCCCATGGAGCTTGTTAGAAATGCAGGTTCCTGCCCACTGACTTCCACCACTCTCTCCTGCCACACCAACAGAATCAGCAGGCCCCTGACCCAGTGTGTGTTTTTTAAAAGCTCCTCAGCGATCCTAACTTGAACTGCTGGGTAGGAGCCTCACACCCAAGACCACTCGTTTTTCGTGTCCTAAATGCCAAAAGTAGCAAGGTGGTATCTTATGAGGTCACTATAGGGTGAGTTTGAGGAGAAGGATAAAAGGAATAGGGGAGAAGAGAGCATAGGAGCGGTGGGTGTAGGTAGTGGGCCAGTGGCCCTCGTTATCCCTTTCCTCCTTGAGGCCTGGGTCCCTCTGGGGTGTCCCTGCTGCCTCTGTGATGCCTGAGGGCTGTTGAATGCCCTCAGAGGCCCGCTGGGCGGTGGGGGAGGGAAAGGGTCGTCCACACAGTCAGGGACCCCTTCCTCTCACCAGAGCAGCCTCTCTCTTCTTCCTGTTTCGGACGGTCTCACAAAGAAGCTTGGTGACTTTGTTTGCTGCACCATAGTTTAGAACTAGAGTAGAGAGTGGCAGTCACAACCCAGACTGATCAGATTCCCCTCGGAAGTTCTAGACTCCTCCCAGACCAACTGAGCTAGAACTGTAAGGGCCTCAGACAAAGAATCTATTACACAGCCTCAGGAGATTTCTTATAATAATTGGGTCTTAGGAACCGCTGGCCCAAACCAGCTTTCACATTGAGCAGCACTGTGGCCCAGTACATGTTGGGGTGGATATGACTGAAACTTCCTGCTTTCATGAAGCAGTAAGTACCCCAGTTATGCTCAGGACACACTGATGGGTTTTGTTTTGTTTTGTTTTGTTTTGTTTTCTAAGTGTGTTTTTCCAGGATCCATAAGCTCCAAGTCCAGTTTCACTCTAGTTGTGGAGGGCACAACTCACAGTGGCCCATGCGGGGATCAAACTGGCAACCTTGTTGTTAAGAGCACCACACTCCAACCAATTGAGCTAACTGGCCGCCCCACATTGATGGTTTTAATATTCTGGTCCATTTCATTTTTTAAACTGCCATATTACGACCCACTGAATTGATTTTCCAGCCTCGTTTTAGGTCACAACACATGGGTTTCAAACTGTGGTCTAGACATGGTGTTTACTTCAGATAGTTAAATTTATAGCTATAAAACTGCTTTGAATCCATCCGCTCCTTTTTTCCATGAATGGAAAGTTCTATTTAAGTTTAATTTTGAAAACACTATGTTTTTATTTGAAAGGTGCTTCTAATATGAAATAATTTTTAAATGCATTTAACGCATGCTAAATGAGGCACTGAGGCATAGTGGAAAGAGCTCTGGACCAGAAATCTATCTCTTTGAAGAGAATTTTGTTACAGTAATTTCAGCATTAGTGTTGAGGGGAAGAATCAACATTACACCTGCTTAAAATGTTAAAAAATATATGTTACAACTAAATCATGAGGAAATATCGATCGAGCCTGTCTTCTTAAATTGCATTAAACCAAACGAAACAACTTATAAGTGAGTTGTAATGGGATTTGGACAGTATATAAACATCTGAAAATTATTTTCATGGTATTAGCAGTCAACATAGAGAAAAGAGAGCAGAGTGCTTCTCTGAAGTAGCTCACTTCCCTTAAGAGTAAAAGTGACTTTAAGTGTAGTCTTAAGATGGGCATTTTTTTAAAAAAAGATATGCATTAAACATAGCAGGCTCTGGCCCCAACCCCCGGCCCTGGTCTGAGCACAAGGAGCACCTGAGCCCATCACAGACCCCAGGCATTTTTTTCACTCTGAATTTAACCAGACACGAAAGTCTAGTAAGGATTTTTATAATAGAATCGGGCAGCTTAACTGTTATGATTGATTTACGTTGGATGTTTCAGATTCTGAATTTTAAAAAATATTGATAAAATCATGGGCTTTTACTTAACCAGCTTCAGGTTAATTAGTATTTTTCTAATTAAAAACAGGCTATTTGGTTGGATGTGCAATATTGGGATGTCCTTTGAATTGTAAGTTGCTTTTTTGTTAATGGCCTCATAATATACGCAGAATATGATGGATAGGTTTTTCATTATGCCCTATCGAAGAATGTTTGTTCTATTTTTTTAAGGATATCTCATTTTATTTTGTTCATTTGACAAATACTTTTTGAGCATCTAGTCTAACAGGCATTGTTTTAAGCTCCAGGAATACAGCAGTGGATAAGACGGATGAGATCCCTGCTCTCCTGGAGCTGACAGTCCGAGAAACAGATAGCAAGCAAGTAAATAAATAAAAACAGATTGTGCTGCCCAGAGAACTAAAACAGGGTTATGTGGTGAGAGTGGGGGCCCTTTTACTTTGGAGGCCCCTCTGAGGAGGTTGCTTTTAAGCTGAGGCCTGAATGACCAAGAAGAGTCTGCTGTGCAAAGATGGGGCAGAACCTTCCAGACAGAGGGGACAGTGATGCAAAGGCTCAAGATTGACAGCTCCTTTGTATGATTTGTTGACTCTGAGTGCCCGGCTTAGAGTGGGACTCCATAACTGTTGAATGAGAGATGAATGCAGTCTTTTCACAGTGTGCATAACAGGCTGGTGCCATCCTTTCCAGGGCTGTGGAGGCTGCGCTATGGCTGTATTCAACCAGCACCTACTGGGGGACACTGGTTGCTGCTGCAGTCAACAGCTTTGACCGTCCATCTTCTGATAAGCGTGATTCTAAACCAGCGTCTTCTTAGGGTGATGGGAAAATAAGCATTCAAAAATCATTTACTATTTATGTTAAGCAAACCTCATAGAATGGTCATTATTGTCACTAGTTTTACATTGATTTATAAAGTGGTATTGTAATTGCATCTTTAAAATTCTCATTTTTTTCTTAGATTTTGCCTTTAAGGCTATATATTTGTGCGTTCTGGAAAGTTCGATAGCTTCAGAGTGCTATTCTAGTGAAAAACAGTGGACCCCCAGCATCATCATCAGCTCCTCCCAAACGGCCACACCAAAGAAGCCACACTGTTGAATTGTCCCTGCTTGAATAGCTATTGGTTTCATTCACTGTTGACATTTTACTCGGAGTTGGGTGAGGATGACTTTGAAAGTTTGTGAATCTATGGCTTCAAGTTCAAGGATTGGTGTGGAACTTCCTGAGATAGTTTCTGGAAAGAAAAAACACTAGATTCTGCATCTCTGCTTCTTTTGGAAAAGAGGTCAGAGTACTGGTCTATCATGGGTCCCACCCCAGTGACTTGTTATGACGTTGGCCACTCTGATCATTGATGAGTAGTGAAGAAACTTCCCCTGTGAAGGTGCAAGCTCAGGTACTTCCATTGCTCATTAAAAGAGACCTCTCTCAACTAAGAAGCAAACAAACCCCCTCTTTGGAAGTCTGGATGAAAAGCACACCTCCCCTGTTGGAGTATAGGAGTGTGTGTGTTGGGGGGTGGTATTCTTACCACCCATTCTGATAAAGTTATGTTTCCGTAGCACCTCGGGCTTACTTGGGCAGCCAGAGGACCAGTACCTGGGCACTTGGAGGCCACAGTGGATTTCTTACCACCCCTCATGTATAGAACCTGACTGGTGGCCTCTGAGGTTTCCTTACCCAGCAGACACAGCTTGGGGGCGGGGAGGGGCGGACCTACTGGCTTTGAATCCCTCATCAACTGTGTACTTAGAATGCCTGCTGTGCACTAGGAAACCAGATGGTGGAGAATTTTGTTCATGACTCTACCACATGCCTCTTGGAGGCTATTTTACCTTTGCCGAGACTCCATTTCCCTTGCTGAAAACTGAAGATAACTAACTGGCATGCTGCTTTGAAATCAAAGAAGTTAAAGGAGCAGTACAATCCACCTAATCATGGACTCCAAAGAGCTCTAGAGATGTAGAGAGAGACGGAAGGATGTGTAGTAAGAGTCTGGAAAGCACTGAAGGTGATCCAGGTCTTACTCCCTGTTTACATTTTATTTTGGAGACTGGTCATTCATTTGCTTTGAGTGAGGTCCACTGGGCCAAGGTTACGGGGCTTCTGCCTTTCCCAAGGGAAGTGGTGTGAGGTGCTCAAGGTTAGGAGCCAGGGGTCAGGTTGGAGTGCTGACTCTCTCCTTAGGCAAACTACTCGACTCTCTGTACCCAGTTTCCTTGTCTATAAAATGAATGTAAACTCCACGGGGCAAGGGCCATAGATATTCGTTGCCAGCACCTCTCACAGTGCCTGCCACAGAGTTCGCATTCATATATCATTATTAGCCGTGTCCTATTCTCGTGCCTCACTTTGAAAACTTGGGCTGAACGGGACTTTTATGTGTTTTGATCACAAAGTTTCACTTAAACTAACTAATTATTATCCTTAAAACCCACAAATATTCTGAGTTGCTCATTTTCTTACTCCTCTATTCAGGGGTGAGGGGGACAGTGACATTTCCATGTTATCTACATAGCATTCAGTGTTGTGAAAACCAGCTGGATTATGGGAACTCAGAGGTGCTTTCTGTGACTTAATGTTCACAGCCACTTTTTTTTCACAGCAGTCTTGTCTTGGGACAAGGCACCCACTGCCTGCGTTGCTTGCTGCCCTCTCCCCAGGTACAACCTCACCATGCTGGCCCTGTCGTCTTCATTCCTGGTGTTATCCTATCTCCTGACCCGTTGGTGTGGCAGCGTGGGCTTCATCATGGCCAACTGCTTTAACATGGGCATTCGGATCACACAGAGCCTTTGCTTCATCCACCGGTACTACAGAAACAGCCCCTACAGGCCCCTGGCCGGCCTGTACCTGTCGCCGGTCCTCCTTGGAGCATTTGTCCTCAGTGGTGGGATTACTGCTGTTTCAGAGGTGAGACTCCCTGCCATCTTCACACCACATGCTTCAGTGGGCTGCCCGCTGTCCCTCACCCTAGGCTTCCCCTTCCCGCTCTGCCTAACGCAGCTGGACAAGTATTTGCCTCCTCTTCTCCCTTCCCCTAAGCCTCTAGGACAGCATCTTATGATAGATATAACCAAACCATGTTACCAGCAGGGACGGAATAGACCCCACTGGGTTGTCATGCCTTTCATCTGACTCAAAGCTGGAACAATAGAGGCTCTGCTTTCCCTGGCTTACCCTAGAGGAAGGAGGTACAGATGGGGGCGGGGGTGGCCAGGGCAGTGACAATGGTTTCTTTCCGCAGGTGTTCCTCTGCTGTGAGCAGGGCTGGCCAGCCAGGCTGGCACATGTTGCTGTGGGGGCCTTCTGCTTGGGAGCGACTCTCGAGACAGCATTCCTCACCGAGACCAAGCTGATCCACTTTCTTAGGACTCAGTTAGGTGTGCCCAGACTCACTGGCAAAATGAGGTGACCTTAGGGAACTCACTGGCACCTGTGTACCTGGACCAGCTTATGGTGGTTTTGTGGGAGGAGCACATTTCCTGTGCAGAAGAGCCCTGCAGAGGGGTCTGCAGTAGAATGAGACCAACCCAGTAGGTGAGACGTCTGAGAAAACCAACAGACCAAACACCATGCATTTGAAGTCTCAACCAGGAAGAAGGTATTTCATTTTTAAGGGAGCATAAAGCTCTTTTAAAATAGATATAATTATTTTTTTTCACCATTTGGTTCTAATCAGCATAATTCCTTTTGATTAATATATTAATTCCTCTTGGATGTGATGCTCCAGCAAACTATATCTTGGATGTTAATAGTGAATAATCATCTGGCCCAGAAAAAGAGAGGTAGCCATTTTACCCTTCATAGGAATATTTGACTTATTCTATAAGAAAAGGAAGGAGAGCTGGTTTTAGGCACCAAACGAGAACAAAGGTGGCCCTGGAATTAGGGCTTTTCCCATGTCAACACTGTGGTCTGGGGCGTTAGAGGAGGAAAAACGTTATTCAATAAAAAATCCAAGAAATGAAAACACGAAGTCTTTGTGGTCACATTTCCCAGAGTTACCTAAGGGGTCACGTCTCATCTTCACGGCATTGTCCCCCAGGCCAACACATGCTGCCTTCCCAGAGTAGGGGCAAGCTGGCTCGGGACCCTCGCCTGAAGGAGGCTGGGATCTCATGAGAGCTGCCTTGTCTGCTGAAGACAGCGCTGTTCTGCAGCTGGCTGTAACTTCTCATGTGGGGATTGCACCGATGACAACTAAAGTTAAATAAATGTATCTTTTTTTCCTCAGAATAAAACAGGGTAAATTCCATGTGGCAAGTACCACTGAGTCAAGACCTTCCCACTGACCCATTACTTCCATCACCGAATTCTAGCCCCAGGACAAGAGTGGCAGGCCTGGGGGTCTGGGCCTCCCGCTCAGACTCACCTCCCTGCCCCTACACCCTGCATCCAGCAGGTGAGATCGCTGCGCATTGGTCCTCGACAGCAAAGCATTTTGCTTCCTACGTTAATGTATTAACTTCATTTGCATATGGTTGACTTTTGGAACCACATGCACAAATGTATCCTGAATGATAGTAGTTATCATCTGGCCCCAATGTTCCCGAACTTTCCATATTTATATTAAGAGAGCAGTTGTTCACCTGGGCCAGTCAGGACAACTCATATCAGGCAGTGGCTTGGCTGAGATGCATGTACGTGGATCCACTGGCCTGGAGCCAGAGCCAGGGGGCCACGAATCAAGACGAGCAGCACACTAACTTTAGGGCCCGGTCACCTGCCACCTTGTTGTCTATTCAAAGGGAGAATGCTTTGCACCAATTGGAGGAAAAGTAGCTAAACGTAAGGTGTCACTGAGCAATCAGAAGCCCTCCAAAAGCATGGACTTGGTTATGCTTTTGTAAGGTAGGGTCAGGCTAGCTCAGAAGAACTGGTAAGCGGCACACCCTTCCAATGTACTTTTTTGCTCTGGAGTGTGTGGAAATGGGCTTTTGGCCCTGCTGCCGCTGACCACCCTTCCTTCCCCTAGGACCTTGTCACCCAATCCATGCCCACTTGACCCCAGACTCAAAGCATCGTCCTTGAACTACTTACCTCAGAATCCCCTGGATTGCACTGTCACTAGGTTCCCAGGACCCACTCCAGACCTTTGGAATCTGTCTCTGGGGGCTGAGCCCTGGGATCAGCTGTTTTTGGCAAACCAAGGTTGGCACTCGCACCATTCTCATCAGCGTCAGGGCCCAGGACCAGTCGGCAACATGTTCACGGCGGCCCCTCTCTACCCGGCAAGAGAGCTTCTGGGGCCTGAGCAGATGGCTGGCTTTCCAGCTTTTGAGCAGGACCACCGAGGTTTCTGCTCTGCCCTCCAGCGTGACAGCGAGTGCTTGTTCTCTCATCTGTCATCCCTGTGTAGTCTGCCTTTACCCAAAAAGGGCTTTTGGAGGGAATCACACTTTTACCTTGAAGTACCACTTAAAATATAGTGAAGTTACTTCTCCATGGAAACCAGTCTAAAGCATCTCCTTTTATGAAACGAAGAAGCCTTTGGTGGTGAGAGTAACAGTATTGCCTCTTTCTGTGCTGCTCTGACCACACGTGTGTTGGTGTCTTCAGATTGGGCCTGTCAGATCGCTCAGCGAGGGGATGCTGCTGTGTTGCTTAGATTCCTAGTTCTGCAGGTGCGGGGTCTCTGGCCCCCTCCCAGCCACTTACTGGCCTCATTCCAACAGGGCATTTCCTCCTGTCTTGTTTCTTTAATCATGTATTCATGTTGCTAATTGCATGCCAATTCCTGATTTTAAAATGAATAAATTATTTTCTTCACATCTGCATATCTTTCTTTCATACCCTTCCTCTTTCCAAAAAGGGGGGAGGGGGGCTCTTAAATTTCAAAACGAAGGTGCGCAAATAGCTTTGAGTATGTGAACCATTTTTTTCCGCATCAGAACATCTCTCCCTACAAAGACTGTGATTCCTGACTGAAAGCGGTGATGGTTTCCCGGCCTCTGTGATGGACCCTTCTACTGAAAGATCTGGCAGTTTATTCACTCCTCTTCCTTTCTCTCCCGAAGCAGTGTTTCCCTTTATTGATTGTACTATTCTCTCTCTCCTGTCTTCTCTCCGGCCTGGTCCTTGTCTTGGTCACGTTTTAAAATTAAGCAGCCGTTCTTTGATGGATCAGGACTAAGGCTAGGCAGGAAGGGCAAGTGTATGATTTCAGGCAGTGTCATTTCTAGGAGCCTGGGGTACCCATCAACCCTTAATATTTTTCTTAATTGGTGCTTGAATTTCCATTCCCCCAGAGAAGGACTCCTTGACTCACTCACACTAAGATGTAAAGTGACCTCATCAGGATTCTTTCCTGAGAAGCCTTGGATATTGAGGAGATAGGAGCTGAGAGCACCCAGGTCCTGAAGGAGAAGGGGGTCAGGTGAGAGGCTGTGCAGGCCCCAGAAGGCAGTTGTTCTGAGTGCTGCGGTGTGGCCTTTGGGATGGATAAAATTCAGTTATGGGGGAAACCTGGGAGAATAGGATCCCTGGTCCAGTCTCGGACAAGCCATGATTGAAAATGGAGTGGGCCTGGGAGGGGACTAGAGTAGGGAAAGGGGTTGGGGAGCCCTTTCACATACCTGCAAACCCCTGCTCCTAGGGGAGGCCAGGCCAGAAGCAGAGTGGTGAGCCTTTGGCATCGATGGCAAAGTGAGGGGATCTCCCACCAGGAGTTCAGTCTAGAGAAACTTTGAGAGCTGACCCCCGGGCTTAGGTAGCTCAAGGTTCTCAGTGACCCCAAGGAAGCCTTCTGGAAGGCAAACCAGAAGCCAGGAGTCTTGTGGAGCTTGTCGGAAAGGACCAGTTTTGGAAAGAAGAGGAGCTAAGGCCTAATCATCAGGGATCCTGTAGAAATTTCTTGAAGACAGTAAACAGAGAACTGGACAGAGCACCTGAACAAGAATTCTGATGTAAAATATCACTTCATTTGCTGACTATTCCATGAGTCTCCAGGAAGGGACTGAGACTCAGGTAGTTAATTTAGAAGTGAGACTTCTGAGCCAATCAGGTGCAGATGGAAAATGATTTGTTTTACTATTACTTACTGTACCTGGGTGAATTAGCCCTTAATTAATGCTGTAACTATTTCATTTGCTAATTAACTTTTAAGGGTAACAGAAAATATATTTTATTTGAAGAATTTTGGGGGAAGACTCATTGATTTGCATCATCAATCTGACCCTAATTACTGTGGCATAATCCATCTCATTATTTAGTGCCATTCATTTTTAACCAGACCTGCTAGGTGTATCAAAGTAAAATAGGAAAAATGGGTTCCTAATTCGTTCAGACTGCTTTAGGAGCCTAATGAAGGAAGTCTTATAAAACTTCTTAATTATCCTCCAGATGAATTAGCAGAAGTTGCTGGGTACCCCAGTCCCAAAGAGCAGTTGATTCTTTGTCTGCAACTTCTCCATCCTTGGGCAGCACGGCTTGAATGGAAAGCTAGAGGTGAGATGGAGAGAATAGGTCTTTCTGTTCACAAGCTAGGTCCTCAGCAGAGCAGGTGCGCCCGGAGCTCTGTCCCAGCCTGCAGGCTCCAGCACATTCACTTTTGGAGACTGCTCCCCACAGCTTGTCCAGCCTACGTCGGTACACTGTACCCCACATTGGACATACCGAGCACGTGAGAATACAAGAGTTGTGCCTGGCTAACTTGCATGATGTTATGTTCGATAGACATTTAAAACATCAGTTTTGAAGCTTTGTTTGTACTTTGGAGCCAAATTTTGTTTCCATCTCAGTCATTTCTGTAGATTCCTGACGAGCTGAAGGGCCCTGGACACTGACCTGTGAGGCCAAGTGAATAAAGGGCCTGTGAGGCTGCCTCGCTGTGAGGCTGACTGGTACCCGGGCGCTGGGGCAGCTCCTGGACCTTCCAACTCCTCGTGGCTTTTGGCTGGGGTGATTCTCCCCTTTCCTGGGGACCAGGCAGCTGGTGGTCAGGCTGGTGGGCAGTGAGAGGAGGAGTTCCCAGAACCAGACGCTGTTCTCAGAGTACAGGCCCAGCTTTTGCCACTGATGAGACATTCTTTTTCACCACCTTTCGTCTTTAGCCCCCAATCTGTCCTTCCTCTCAGCGTTAAGCTCTGTTCTGAATGTAAAGCCCCTGAAGGAGAAATGGTCATCTTTATCGGACAGCTACCGTGGGCCATGGGTCATAAGTGAGCCAGAGGGTCTGCCTTTGGGTCAGATGAGCCTGCTGGCTCATTCAGCTCCCTCTGGGGAGGGGCTGGGCAGGGTGACCTGGTTCATCCAGGACCTGACCCTGCTGACTTCTGTCACAGCGTTGCCCTGTCCTGAAAATGCAATTGGCGGACGCCACCTGGGTTCACAGTGCTCATTGGGAAGCGACCCAAAAAACTGGCAATCCTAGGTCCTTTAATCTCATCTTCACCACCCTGTCACAAATTTGGGTCTTGGTACGGGGCTCTGATTCTGTCAGCACAGTCAGTGAGCAGTGACTAATTAAGACACGACTACATTCGTCACATTGGAGGTGACAACTGAGCAGTATGTTTCTGGTTCTTGTTTGGGAGAGCCTGACATACTTTTCGATTATGTGGAACTAACAGTGCGTGGCTTCCACGTAGTGATGTCGGGTGGGAGAAAAGGGGGAATCTGAAATGAAGGCGTGATTCACTGGGCAGCACTGGTGGTGTTCCCAGCTCTCCTCCTCCCTCCCTCCTTTGCAAAATCACCAAGAGTGCTAGCAGGGCCGATGGCTTAAGGGGTACCACAGGGCCTCTTGGAGAAGGCCTTTTGGTTTCTGCCTGTTCCCAGGAGAATTATGAGAACCCCAAGAGGGAGCTGGGTGACTTAGGAGGCTCAGTCCTTTCAGTGGGTACGTGTCGAAAACCCCAGCGTCTCCAGTCTCGGAGCACACGGTCATCTGGTAGCACAAAGCACGGGCCCTGCAGGGAGAACCATAAAGACCAGGAGGAAAACAAGAATATTTCCCTCCACACATAATCCCAACCAAACTAGGGAATGTTGCTAAAATAGCTTTCCCTTTTGTTTCCCCTAGGGCATTAACACAACAATTTTATGAACTAACCAGATTAGCCCAGTGCACTTTATGTTTCTGAACTAGAGCTGAAGATTCCTTTCTTCCTCACAGTGGCTTGTGAGATCCCTACGTGGCGTCTCTCCAAGGATGAGAGAGTGTAGCAGGTGTGCAGATGTCAGGCTGTGGGGGGCATTAGAAGGGACAGAGTTACTTGGACCTTTTCCTCTTGTAACGGTGAGTGAAATCATGTGGAGCTCCAGCTCGCCAGCGGGGCTGATGGCATGATGCCCAAGCACACTGGCGACTTGTCCTCGCCTCCTCTCAGCGCTCCTGCAGCAAACCTGCAAACAAACATAGGGCCGAGAGCCAGGCGCTGCGTAAAAGAGCCCCAGAGGTGTCCTGCCCGCGGTGTTTCTTCCATCTGCACCATCAACGGGAAATCCACTCACGTCCATGTCTGCCTTTTAAAGTACATGAGCAGAGTTTCATTTTCTTCCCTCCCCGCCCCCCTGCTTCCCACTCCGGTTCAAGCCGTTGTTTCTCAGTCTGGTTGTATAAGACTCAGCTCCCCGGCGCATGCTGGTATTATGAGCCTTGAGCTCCCCCAGGCTGCCAGCCGGCCACTCACAGGAGCTCACCACAGCTCTCGCCGGCTGCGGCCGCTCACTGTGGGCACCGGTTTCTCATGGCAGCACACTGTCTGTAGCCCACCGCAGCACTCAGCAGCTCACGCCAACCTCCCTCTGCTCACCGCAGCCCAGCTCCAGCGAGAGCTGTTGTTCACAATCTTAGCTGTAGAGGGCGCAGCTCACCGGCCCATGTGGGAATCGAACCGGTGGAGCTCCGGGCTCCACCCACCTGAGCCAGCCTGCCCGGTTTCATTTTCTAAATGGCACGTGGTGCAGATATGCCATTGGTTATGCCCCAGCCTAGCTGCCCTTTTCTAGCTCACTGGGTGACCTTGAACAAGTCTTTCTCACTCTTCCAAATATGGAGCACTGAGCATGTGCCAGGTCCTATGTAATGACACACTTGACATGTGTTAACTGTTAAATCTTCACCGCAGCCCCATCTATTGTCTGTGTGTTACAGGTGAGGAAACTGAGGCACAGTGAAATGACTTGATTTGCTCTGGGCCACACAGCTAGGAAGCAAGTGGCAGAACTGGGACCAACCCCGGGTCTGCCTGATTCTCGACCTGCCCCCACTTTACTCCAGGCTCCTTCCTCCTTGATTCAACAAGGGGCCGGACTGATCTGTGGTGTGAAATTAACACTGTGACCCGGAGAGGACGGAAGGGCCACCCTGCTCCTACTCTAATTGCAACAGTACCATTTTTACCTGTTTTGAAATTTGGGGGTTAGTTTAAGACTTTGCTTGAAAGAAGGGTTCTTTACAAACATTTTAAAAGTTTGAAATCCACAGAATTTGAATGTTTTAAATCTCCTTGACCTTCTGTGACTCATTTTCTCCTGCAGTTTCTCCCCTGCCTCAATCTTCATCCCATCTTTAAAAAATTAATGTAATTGTTTTGTACAGGCATTATCACTAGCAGGAATAAGAAATATTTGAGACAAATAAATCTGGTCAAAAAATTATGTTGCATCACAAAGAAAAAGTTCTTTGTGCTCCACAGCCCCCTGTCTGTTGGTGAACTTGACCCCAAGTGGGAAGGCGGCTCACTTTGGGCCTCTTAGGCCACTTCCTTACTTGTAACCAGAAGCAGGAGATCTCATCTCTCTGTGCCTTAGTTTCCTCATCTGTCTCTAGCCCACCTTGCATGGTCCAGGGAGGATGAAAGGAGACTAGAGGTGAGACAAGCAAATTCGGCTTTGAAAGCCTTGGAAAACACAACCCATAACAAGGCTTCCTAAACATCCTGTTTTCCACCTCCCTGCTTGCTTTCTCTTCTGCTCCCTATTCCTCAGCCAGTCTTCTGACATTCTCCACCCCACCTCCATCCCCAGGTTCTGTTCTCCCCATCCGCACCCCTACTGACCCAATTCAAAGGCCTGTTTATGGCTGAGCAAGTAAAGGAGAGAAGCGAGGACATTACAAATACTCGTGATTTAACCACTTCTCCTTTAGCCTTGTCACCCACAGAAGGCACTTAACCCAGAACACATGGCTTTGGTAAATACAGTTCCTCAATTCTTCTTCCTCAGCTTCTGCCTGGGCTGGTTCCAAGGGTGCCCTCACACAGCACCACCTGCTGTCCGCCCTGCAAATCTCACACCTCACCTATCACACTCAGTTGTCTTCATTCTTCACGTCCCTGGCTGCTCTATCCTCATCATACTCCTGTCCCTTCTTCCAGCAGCCTTACTTGCCTTCTCCCTTGAGAAAGGGCTTGGAGGCAGAACTCGGATCCAGCCCCACTTTAAGTTGTTTGACCTTGAGCAAGGTAGTTAATCCCTTAGACCCTCAGTTTACTCATCTAAAAATGGGCATAAGAACACTTGCCTCATAGGGTGTGGCAAGGAATAAATGAGGGAGTGTAGGTAAAGCACTGAGCAAAGGGTGCCTCATGCCAGCCCAGTGTTTGCTCTTGAGTGGAATTATAAATCTGCCAAAGAGTTAGAGAGGAGTATTTGTTTCACCCCTACCTGCTCCCTCCTCCCCACCAACCTAATCCCAGTCCACAGAAACTGTGTATGTGGTTGACAGTCTTTTTTCCCTTCTGTAGAAACCTTTTTTTTCCCCCCTGTTCCTTGAAGGCAAAGCTGTAGGCGAAGAAGAAATGAAAGCACCTTTTCAGCCCAGTTTGTCCAGAGGAGCTCAGAAGGGTGAGAACATGGTCAGGGAGACATTGCAGAGCTGCCCACAGCCTCCGGAATCTTGGCAAAACTCCTTGGCCAGGCCTGGGGAAGCAAAGCTGCGTCTTCTGGCAAATGCTCTCTTCTAGGCTCAGCCTGAGAGGCTCCCCAGAGCAAGAGGGAATGCATCAGAAGCTCGTTAACATGATTTTCAGCGATTTCAGAAATTGCCTCAGCTGATTGTTTAGGTTTCTCGGCAGCCTTACATTAAAGCAGAAAGAAAAAAAGCCCCTGGTGATGGAAAAGAATGTGGCTTTGTCCAAGGAGGGCCAGCGGCTGTAGGCAGCTTCTGAAGAAAACAGCGGGCCTGAGTGGGTCCCACCATGCGGGTGAGAGGCCGTGGGCACCACCTCAGCTTTCGGCCTGGGCCACGGTGGGCCACAAGGACACTTCTGCACCCCCGCACAGACTCACTCACCAATTTGCCAGTGTCCTCACCTTGCACCCCTCATCAAAACTGATCTGGCCACTTTTGAGTGCTTCGTCCTCCCTCTAAAAAAAGGACAAACAGCCACTGTCTCTGCACTTAGCTTCTCCGACTTAACTTCTGCAAACTGTTTTTGTTTGCTGTTTTTCCTTCTCTGGGCTGAGATGAAGGAGGCCAGGTTCAGATCCACTGGCTTTCTCATTTCAGAAGCAGCTGGGAGGAAGGCAAAGGCCAGAACTTAGGGTGCCCAGAGGGTGCAGTGTTCAGAGGGTGCAAGAAGGGAAGTAGCCTCTGCCCATGGTTAGGATTCACGGACACTAGGAAGACATCAGCCACGGCTGGGCCTGACGCTAATCCTTGGGGTAGGAGCTGGCCGTTGACGTTTGGTGTCTGTGTCCGATCTGAGTGGTGGAGGCCACACAGCAGATCTTCCTCTTGTTCCTCTTCCTCCTGCTGCTCCTGACCTGGGTTTCCCGGTTCTGATCCGCACAGCCACCACTCCAGGCCTCTCCCACTCTCGTCAGCCTCTGTGCGCCACTGCCCCCACCTCGTCAGGACTCTGGTGGCCTTCAGAGCTTGGGAGGTGATATTTTGGCCCTGGGACCAGCTGTTGGTGTAGGAAATCGACAGAGCTCGAGAGCCTGGGAATCACATTCGAATTCCAGCCCCACCTTTGTCTCTTCATGAGATCCTGGAGGTGGCTTTACCACTTGTCCACCTACAAAAGGTCCTAATTCCTGCCCACTGTTGCCCCAGGGCCTTCGTGGGGGCCAAGGGTAAGTCACTGCACCGCAGGTTTGAGGCTGGAGAGGAGAGAGGCGTGCCACGAGCCTGTGTGCTCTGAGGCTGGAGCCTGGGGCTCCTATTCACGCAGGGGAGCTAGACCAGAGCTCCCGAAGTTATCATGAAGCCTAAAGTAGCTCTGTGGGGACAGGGCCCCAGAGAGCAGTTTCCAGGCTCTCGGGCTCACGAGGAAAGGTGCTCACTCAGGTAGTAAATGGCCATCAACTGTGATTGGATGGCCATCAGCTGTGGCTAGTTGGTTGTCAGCTGTGACCAGTGAGCCATTGGCCACTAATATAACTGCCATGGCTACGCTAGCAGCAAATGGGGGCTAGCAAGGAGATGGTGGCTGAGCTAGCAAGCGCGGATTGCAGTTAGCACGGCGGATTGCAGTTAGCAGGTGAGGTTGGTTGGCAGAGAGAAGTGGACATCAGATTGTGGATATTGTGTCTCCTGCTTCCTGTGTCTCCAAACCAGCCACCAGCGAGACTATAGTGGTGTGACTCCCCTACCTATGGCTCCATGGGTGTTCCTTTTTGGCCTCACCATGTCCTGCATTCTTATGCGGGAAGTGGGACCAGAGATCCCGCCTGACACCCCGCATGACACATGGCGCAGCGAGCAGGGTACGGTGCCGGCCAAAGCTCTCCGTAGGGCGGTGGAGCAATTTGTATGTATGAACATTCAGTCTCAGGAAGACCAGGAGGAGCAGCTGCCAGAGAGCTGGACCCCGTGGAGGGGTGGGAAGACATGGACGGTTCCCCAACCAGCATGGGCCGGAGAAAGCGAAGGTTGTTGCAGCCATGTGGGCTGGGAAGTGCTTACTGAGGCAGCCCCAATGTGGGACTTGTAGTCCCAGGAGGAAATACTTGCTGAGTCCTCCTTGGGGATGAGGGTGAGGTCAAGGTCGTCCTTCACCCCCAGGTTGGGGAGGACTTGGAGCCCTCACCCTGCAGAGAGGGCACACATTGAGGGGCCGGTGCACAACCCTGGCGAATGATTGTGGACTATGGGGAATTGCCTTCCATCCCTGGTTTGATGGACCACTTGACTGTTTATTTGGGAACGTACCACCATGCAGTGGAACCGGTGGATGTTTGCTTCCTGTGTAAGCACATTGGCTGTGAGCCATTATTGTTCCAGAAAGAGTGGTGGTACCCTGAGAAACCCTGGCTGTGCCCAGAGAGTGGCGGTGCCCTGAGAGCCCTGGCTGTGCCCGGGGAGACTGGTGGTACCCTAAGAAGCCCAGGAAGTCTGGCTGTGCCCAGATGGACTGGTGGTACCCTGAGAAACCCTGGCTGTGCCCAGGAAGTCTGGCTGTGCCCAGAGAGAGTGGCAGTGCCCTGAGAGGCCTTGGCTGTGTCCAGAGAGACTGGTGGTACCCTAAGAAGTCCAGGAAGTCTGGCTGTGCCCAGAAGGACTGGTGGTGCCCTGAGAAACCCTGCCTGTGCCCAGAGAGCCTGACTATGTCCAGGATATTGCATTCACCTCCAGGCTCCTCACACAGGGCCCCTCACGGAAGGCACTTGTTGCATAGATTGTGAGGTAAGACCCTGTAGGGGTGGAGTGTGGGGACAGAGCCCCAGAGAGCAGTTTCCAGGTTCTTGACCTCACATGGAAAGGTGCTGGCTTAGGTAGTAAATGGCCATCAACTGTGATTGGACGGCCATCAGCTGTGGCTAGTCGGCCATCAGCTGTAACCAATGAGCCACTGGCCACTAATATAACGGCCGTGGCTACACCAATAGCAAAATGGGGGCTAGCAAGAAGATGCTGGCTGAGCTAGCAAGAGCGGATTGCAGCTAGCAAATGAGGTTGGTTGGCAGAGAGAAGTGGACGGCAGGTTACAGATCATGTGGCTCCTGCTTCCTGTGTCTCCAACCCAGCTGCCAGAGAGACTATAGTGGTATGACTCCCCTAGCTATGGCTCCGTGGGTGTTCCTTTTTGGCCTCATCATGTCCTATGTTCTTATGTGGGGAGCGGGAGCAGAGACCCCCTCATGTCACCCTGCAAGCTCCATGTGTTATTTTTCCTGATAACAAATGATCTTATCTCCTGATAGTATTATGTATTTGACGTATATCTTAATATTAAATTATCCTGGGACAGCCAGTGCCTGTAGACAGTGACTGCAATGCCACATCTTGCCCATGATCTCTTTTCACTTTACATGTAGTGCACATGTCTTGCTCTGCCTGTACTGCCCTCTACAATGGTCTTTTTACTACATGGTGTACCATTCAAAGTCGTCTCCGGTTTCTTGCTACATTGTAAACTATGTGGTAGTGAATATCCTGACACAGAGGCCCCTGAGTATGGGACCTGCTGATCAACCCTGAGAACACACCTGCGGTATGAGAACAGGTTACAGCCTCTCAGCCTCATCCTTGCCCTTCAGGGAGCCCAGGATGGAAAGAAGTCTGCATGGGTCACTCTGTTTTTAATGACCAGCCAGCCCGGAGCCCTAGACTCAAGACGTGCTGGCCAGTGGCTCAACCTCTCCTTTTGCTTGGGCTCTTCATCTGAAAAGGGCTTTGCATAATGCCAGGCACCCAGGCAATAGAATTAGTCGTGACATCATGGCAACGCGTCACATGGTCCGTCAACGGGCGGTCTTTCCCATTGCAGGAGGAACAGTGGCCTTGATGCCCCTGTGAGTACAAGCCAACCACAAAGACCTGACCCTACAGGCTCACACCACCTCCTCAGCCACGGATAGAAGGGTGCGGCAGGCTCAGCCTGAAGAGTGTGTGTCTGTCGCAAAGAATTGCTTCCCGAGAAGTGTCAGTAAAGTCACTGATGCTCCAGCCGTCCTCATAGAGAATCTCATTAACCAGCTGGGTCGGATGGGAAATTTAGGACTAAAAGCCACCAGTAAATAGAAAGGAAGTGGGACAACCCAGGCGGGAGTCTCTGCCCTCTGCTCCTGTTCCTTCTCAGGGTGATGTGGCCGCCATGCGCAAGTGGCTTCTGGCCTTGTTTCCCTGCCCAGAGGAATGGGGTGCAGCCTCTTAAGCTCCTCTTAAGCTCAAGGCCCATTTTTGTAGCCTTCATGGGCGCCAGCCCATGGATGGAGTCCATGCTCTTGACGAGGTCACTACAAGCTCCCGCACCTTTGGGCAGCGGACCCAAGCGTGGATCCTGCCTAAGCTGTCTCCCGACCCTGAGACCCTGGACAATTTATTCCACCTCTCAAGACTCAGCCTGCTCTCCATCTAAACCCTACCTGTTTTTATTTTCAATTTTTATTTTGATCAAAATAAGACGTGTATGTAGTTTTGGAAGTTGGACAATACTACAAGGCTGATAACCCAAAAACTGCAGGTTCTGCTCCCCACCCTCCTCGGCCCAAGACTGTTAGTTCTTTAGGACATTTCTTCTTCCATTTCCCTTCATATTTCTAAATAATTTTTTTTATATTTCTATTTTGTGATTATTTTCCGCTTTCGAATATTCACCTCCTAGTATGGAAAAATGAGTTCTGATAGCCAGCTCTCCACACGCTTCTCTCCCCGTCCTCCCAATGTCATGATTTGGGGTGTTGACGAGATTGATCTTCAGTGTTTACATGTTTAAAACTATGTAAACATTGTTCTCTGCTAAACCAAGTAGTAGTATCCTATTTCTTCACTGCTACAATTCGTTGTTTTTCCTCAAGCTATTATCTCATATTTTTTCATTTGCTTTTTTGTTGTTTTTTACTTTATGCTCTCCCCTACACAATCATAAATGCCATAGAGCTCTTTTCAACATGACTAACTCCAGCAGGTATTGTGGGTTCTGTATTTTCCCTGGAGACGTTGACCCAGGAGGCCCTCACCCTCCTGTTCAATTCTCACTGCCCTCCCCATTGGCACCCTCCCTTTCCCAGAGCAAAAATACTGAGGCTCAGAGAGGTTAACGAAATTTTCCCAATGTTGTAAAGGTAGTCAGGTCGGGGTGGAGATGTGGGGCTTAGCCCAGGAGGTGCCATAATGTTCAAGGACCAGCCCCTAGCCCGAGGATGCTGCAGCCCAGGGGGCAGCAGCCATGTAAACAGGACCACACGGTGGTTTTCACACCTGCAGTAGATTGCACACAGTGCAGAAGCCTCCAGCCCTGATTGCAGAGTGCAGAGACAGGTCTCCCTGCCCACCCTGAGTGACCCTTCCTGGTGAGTCCATTTATGCCCATTTCCATCCATATCCTGGGCAGATCTGAGAACGAGCTGGGCCACAAATCTGCCCAACAGCTGAATCCATACTTTTCTCTGACCACCCCACGGCTACCGCCCCTTAAACATGCTAAACCACCACCCACCCACCTGCCAGGCTGACGAGTGCCTCCCAGGGCCACCCGTAACCCCCTCATCACAGAAAGGGCCACTCTTTACCACCACTTCAGGTCTCCATCATCTGCCTCCACTCTCAGTGAGCTCTGCACTGGAGGCGACTCTTCTTTGCTGGTCAGAGTTGGCTAAGGTCAGTTCTGGGAAAAGTGTGGAGGTTGATGTGGATCTGGGGGTCCCAGGGCCTGAAGGCCCAGTCACCCAGTTCACACACAGGAAACTCCCTAAGGGCAGCACATACCCATAAAGGGGTAGAGCAAGCCTCCTGAGTCCAGAGCCTTGCCCGAAACCCCTGTGCTTCACACTGCAGAGGGCTGTGCATTGTGTGGGGCCTCAGAAGACCACCATCCAGCTCACTTCAGAGGCTGCATGCTAGAGTGTTGGCCTGCATGCGTTCTTGCAGGCAGGAGGCCAGACCCCAAGGGAGCTCTGCCATTGGCCAGGACCATCCCAAAGGCTCATAAAGTGAGGCAGGGCACATCTCCCCTGCTTTAGCCACCAAGAAACAAGGAGTGGGTGTCAGAGACACTTGGGAAATGGAAGACGCATAGATCTCTCCAAGCGGCAACATGCTTTCACCAGGATTTAATCTGCAACTCAGATTCAATCTGCTAAGTAGGGAAGAAGAAAGTGTGTGGTTGTCATAGCAACACCAAATTGCCCAGGACCACGTTAGTCTCTAAGGTAGGGGAGGGAGTGAAGCAGAACCAAGCCTGTCTCCCTGGTGAGGATGTTCTGGGGTTCGGGGTGGCAGGCTGGACACATCTGCATTCTTCCCACCACCCTCCCTCAGGGCCAAGGGCGTGAGCCATGAGGGCTGGCTGGCTGAGGGCTCTCACTCGGGGGCCCGCGGCCCAGGATGCTCAGGCATGCGTGCTCCAGCATCAGCCCCTTGCTGAGGGCCAGTTCCTCCTTTCCCCCCAGGGCCAGCGCCACCCCGGAGCAGCTTGGATTGGATTCCCACTGCTCCTCCTGTCCCCAGTCCTAGGCCTACCTGTCGGGGCTTATGCCCACAAGCCTGGTCATGGACATGAGCACAGCCTGGCATATCCTCTGAGTCCAGTCGGAAGGATCCAGGGACACAGAGTCTCACCCAGAGTGCCAACCAAAGCCGCACGGAGGAGGGTGTGGGGCCGATCCTTCCACACACAAGCATACCATGCTGCCTCCCTGGCTCCCTTCTCCCAGCCAAGAATTAAATGGAGCCAGCCCAGTGAGTTGCCCCCCAGGTCTGTGCCAACCTGGGCCCAGGTAGTAGAGGAGAGGGCTGCCCAAGTGGAGGAGTTAAGCACCAATAAGCTCTCCTACCCTCAGACCTGCCTTGTCACTGCTGCGCTTTTGACCATCCAGTGCCCCTAGGATGAGGTCCTGGCTCCTCAGTTGGTCTCCAAGGCCCTGCTGACCAACAGCACGTCCGTCCATCTCTGTGGACCCAGAGCCTGGCCATGGGAGGGGTTCCACAGACACTTATGCATGAACGAATGAGTGAATAAAAGAATGAATAAATGGTGACATGGAGAGTGAGGATTGAGAGCAGAGGGAATGAGAGAGGCCAGGGTGGGTGAGGAGCTGGTGGCGAGGCCTCAAATGCCAGTCTGCAAGGGGGGTATTTGTCAGGCTCCCCATCCCCCAGCTTCTCCCCTGGCCCTGGGGCAGCTCTCCCAGAGGGACCATTGGCGTCCCTGGCAGATGTGGCCCTGTCACTTGATCCCCCCTCAGAGAGATAGGGACCCCAGGGCCCATCCCCCAGAGCCTGGCTCACCTGGCCACTGATGGGGCTGCCTCCCCAGGACTCTTCAGAGCTGACTGCTTTCGCTATACAGTCTGTAGGGTCTCCCAGTGGTCCAATTAGTGCTAATTGGGAGCAGGAAGTGTGTGCATGTGTGCGGGTGGGCCTGGAGCTCTGGTGTCCTTGTCAGGACCTAGAGTGATGCTGGGACAGGCCCTTTCCCAGAGCCTCGGGGTCTCCCATGGGCTGAGATCGCATGGGTCTCCCTCTGAGTACTGGGTGCACTACGTCCTTCTCTTCAGAGGGCTTGTGCTGTCACTGGCCACCTACTACCCCAGGTGCCAGCTGCCCCCAGGGCCAAGCAGGGCCCCGTTGGTCATACTGAATCCTCAGGTTTGGCACAAAGCCACGGCTTTTCATAGTTTCAGACTGTAGGAATGAAGGGAAGAAGGGGTCAGGGCCTGGCAAACGAGACAGGGAGGGGCTGGGCGGCTCCTGAGCCCCTTGCGGACCCTCAGCCCACAGCTCAGTAAAGACAAGGAAAGCTTTGCTTTACCTGACTGGGTACATAGTCGTCTTCCCTTGAGGGACAGGGACTGTGGATGCCCTCCCTAAAGAGCTGGGACTTCCCCTCAGTTTCCCCACCTCCTCTGTCTCCTTTCTCTTGGGGCAGCGATGGGGGTGTCTCTGCCTAATACAGCAAATCTAAGACAGCAAAAAATTTTAGTGAGGAAATGACAAATGACAGGCTTGCATTCTAGAAAGAAAGTATATGTCTATGTGACAGGTGATACATAAACAAAGTTAAAATACAAGTGGAAGACTAGAAAAAAATATTTGCCACACAGATAACAAAGGAGTAAAATCCAGAATACATAAATAATTGCTATAAACCAATACGAAAAATAGATTAAAACAGTAGGAAAATGGACAAAGGATCTCAAGAGATTCTTTATAGAAGAGAAAATAAAAATGATCACTAAATAATAAAAGATGAATCAACAAAATGAAAAAGCAACCTATGGAGTGGGAGAAAATATTTGCATAACCATGTGTCTGACAAGGGGTTAATACCCAAAATATTTAAGGAACTCGTATAACTCAATCGCCAAAAGCAAACAATCTAATTAAAAAATGAGCAGAAGACTTGACTAGACATTTCTCCACAGAAGACCTACAAATGTCCAACAAGTACATAAAAAGATGCTCAACATCACTAATCATCAGGGCAACGCAGATCAAACCCACAACGAGATACCACCTCATACCGTCCTCCTTGCTCACCAGGTTACTGCTCACCAGTTCTCTGGAGGAAACACACGGGAGGGTTCTGCCCTCTAGTGGCCACCGGCAGCTGGGTCTCTCCTCTTGGCTCCTGGGCCTCAGAGGAGCCCATTGGCTCTTCTACTTTCTCTGGTGCCTGCTGCACAGGAACAAGCCCATTTCACGGGGGGCTGAATCTGAGGCTGGTCCCAAGAATGTACCCAGGAATCTTAATCTCTGAGCACTTTTGAGCCCTGAGGGTCCTGCTTCCAGACGTGAGCCCCCCAACCTGAGGCTCTGGGTGGTCCTGGGGTGACAGGGTCTGAGTCCACTAAGAGGGAGGCCTGACCATGCCCAGGATGAGGGCACTCACAGAGGATGCCAACACAAGCAGGACAGGGGACAGGGAGAGCCTCAGCTGCAGAGTGGGGACGTGCTTCTGCCCAGGTCGCGGTGGGGCCTTCCCGTCGCGCCCATACCCATGCTGCCCCCTTGCTAGCCTCCGTCATCAGGCTGTGACAGTGCCCATGGGTGGGCGGGGCACCACAGGAGTTGAGAACTTGGTCTAGGTCTTGATACAAAAGGTGCTTTGCCTCTGCACACCCCTGTCGCTGCCCTGAGTGAAAGGAGGCGGGGGACCTGAGGGAGGAGGGGAAACTGAGGGGAAGTCCCAGATCTTTAGGGAGGGCGTCCACACCCCGTAAGGGGCCACAGATTACAGTCCAGGCCAGTGACCTGTCAGGGGCGGGCAAGGACTGACGGCTGTGCTCCAGCCCCGATGCACTGCCTCTCAGAACCTCCGTGTTATGGCTGCAAGTGGGGCTGCTAGTCCTCACTTCATGCCATTGCTCTGGAAATAGGTCGCAGGAGTGAGCCCTTGGTCCTGTCAGGGTCGGTATGATCACCATTCCTGGCATCCAGGCCCTTTGTGATCAAAGCCCCAAACCCTTTCGAGTCTCATCTCCCACACTCCAGCCAAAGGAGCTGCTCATGAGTCCCCATGCTTGCCCGTATTCCCTCCTTCAGACCTTTGCACACTCAATTCTTTCCTCCTGCGTGTCCCTTCCTTCCTCTCTGTTGCCCTCCCCTCCCCAAGCCTTTCAAAATTCTTCAGTCTATCCCCACTAAATTTCCATCCCTCCCACTGGCTGAGCCTTGGCTCCTTTCACACACACCCACACTTTGGGATTCCTCTGTCTTCTCTCCCGCTTCCGATGCTCACCCCCCACTCTTGCCCCTGAACCACTGTGAGTTGGGGCATGGCTGGTCTCCCCATTGGCATTGCTCTACTCAGGGAGGGAAGCTGGGTCTTGCTCATCTTTAATACCCACCCCCCAGCCCATGCCGAGGAACTCACTGGGGCCTGGGGTTCATACCTGCTCTCCTGTCTGAATTAAGGAAGCAAGGAGACACCTCCCACACTCAGGTCACATGGAGGGGCAGGGGCAGAGCTGGGAAGATCACCCAAGGGCCTGACCTCTGCCCAACCCCAGTGCCCAGATTACAGAGGTGGGAGGGACTTGGTCCCTCCCAAAGGTCTTCGTGTGGACAGAGGCAGGAGCTGACTGGTGAGGTCTCTTCTGAAGCAGAGCTGCCGTCTCCTGAGCCCAGCTCCTTCCCCAAGCCCGAGAGACCCTAGAGATTGAGGTCAGCTGCCTGCTGGGCCCTCTCCTTCAGGCTAGACCTGGACTGTACCCTGCACCCATGTAGTCAGCAGGGCTGGCTGAAGGTGTGGCTGTCTCAGGCCCTGTTTGGGCTAAATGTGATTAGGAGGAAACTTCCCCAAAGTGACCCTCTTGGAAAAGGTTGACTTTTCCTGGACCTCTGACTCTGGAAGAAGCAAATCCTAGTCTCTCTCTGACTCCACTTTCTGACTCCAGAAAATGGGTGTAGAAGGATCTGGGACAGGAGGTTAAGAAGGGATGGGTAGGTGGGTACTTTGGGCAGGTGGAAATTTACTCCCAGGTCCTGGGAGCTCAGTGGCAGATTCCAGAATCTGCCAGGCCAGTTTCTGGGAGAGGCTGAAGTGTTGAGTTTTGCGGCTCTCCTGGACCTGTTTCAGGTGTGTCTCCTGGCCCTCCCTGAGCCCACTGTCTCCCTTCCCTGCCCTTCCACAAATTGCACTGAGGGTTTTCTGGCCAGTAGGCACCAACGTTCCAAGGAAATAGAGGGCAAACCCAGTTGATGATGGAAAGGGGCTTTCAAAAAAGACAACTTTGGGAGGCCCTGGGCTCCCTTCCCTTTCACCAAAGAAGTCCCCACCTGGGAAAGTGTGGGTAGGGAGGGGTGCAGGGGCAGGCACAGGACTGGGCTTTCTGCCTGGCTGCAGCACTTTGGGTCTTATGTTGGAAAATGTCTGGGTGAATAGCTCATGGGCAGGTGACTTTTCTCTGAGCTTCTGTTTCATCATCAGAATACAGGGCTGTGGTGAGAACTGAATGAGTCCACACCTGGACCGACTATCTGATGCTGTGCCGCACACGTGTGAAGTGGGCCACGAGCAATCACTAATCAGAAATCGCACATCTGTAAGTCCATGCCTGTTGCTGTGTGTCCTCCTGGGATGTGTGTGTACATGTGTGCTGCGTTTCCACATGTGGACAACCATGTCTTGGCACAGGTGTGGGGGTGGGTCCACTGCGGTCATTTCTCCTACAGAACCAGTGCTCAGAATGTAAGAGATATGGAGTAGTCTGAGGAAAGGCTGGTGCTTGGATGCAGGCAGGAGTGGACAGGCTGAAGTTGGGGAGAAGACAGGGAAAGAACAAACAGAGTCAAGGTAAGTCCATATTGGGTACAGTGGCTGAGTTCTATTAAGGTCAAGCCCTGTCGCCTCCTGCACCAGGGCTGCCCCTCAGGAGAGGGTTGGGCTGAGCTGCTCCCCCCAGCAAGGTTGCTTGCAGCTGACCCTCATGCCCCACCCCAGCCGTGTAGTCCTGGGGCCTCAGAACAGCCCAGGGTCCCGTGGTGACAGGTGGTCCAGCTCACTCGAGGGCGTGACATGGCCTGTCAGGCTGTGATCTGCTGGCACACTTGCGGTAAAGCCTCCAAAGTCACCATGCTACAAACTGCTACTTATATGTGGATGACCTCATTCACCAGCCAGTGGACTAGACATTCGGTTGTCACTGATACGAGAACCGGGGGGCCAATTCCCAGCCAGGGTCCTGCAGGATGGGTTGGATGAAGGGAGTGGTAACGTGCAGGCACAGGTCATGGCCCCGGCCCTGCCTACTCCCCAGTTTGGAGCTCACCCTGGAGCCTATTTTTCCTATTGAGGAATAGCTCACATTTAGTAAAGTGTCATAATTGTGACTGTACAACTCAATGACTTTCACACAAATGGACATCCGGGTAACCATGACCCCGAACAAGGTTTGTCACCCCAGAAAAATCCCCTCATGTCCCTTGCCAGTCAAAATCTCCTATCCTAGAAGTAACCGTGGTTCTGACCTCTGTCACCAGAGATGAGTTTTGCTGTCTCAGGACGTCAAGTAAATGTCATCATACAGTATGTTCTTTTTTTGTGTCTGGCTTCTTTTGATTAGTATGCATTCTAGATTCATCCATGTTGTTGTGTGTAATGTTTGTACATTCCTTTTCATCACTGAGTAGTATCCTACTGTATGGATAGCCTACTCTTTGTTTATCTGTTCTTCCGGGTATTGGGGTTGTTTCTACTTTTTGGCTATTATGAGTAAAGCTGCAATGAATATTCTTCTGCAAGTCTGTGTGGGGGGACGTGTATTTATTTCTCTTGAGTAAACACCTAAGAGTGGAGAAGCTGGATCACAGAGTAAGTGTGTGTTTACCTTAATAAGAAGCTGCCAATAGCAATGTATGTGAATTCTGTTGTTCCCATCCCTGGAGGTCCCTCTGTTCCAGACCCTTCATTGCCTCAAAGGGCATACCCATTGCCCTGTCTAAAGATGGACCTGCCTGCTCGAGTGGCAGGCATCGTCCAGGAACCCGAAGTCCTATTGCAAGGAGGGGTCTGGCTAACGTGGGTTACACCATCAGGGAGCTAGCAGGGGAGAAGGAAACCCACACTTGGTGAGCACCATCTACTAGTCAGGCCTTACATATATGCCTTTATACAGTCCTCTGGGTGATGGAATCCTGCCGGGAATGGCAGACAAGACATTTGCTGTCTGCAGAGAGCCCTGCCCCAACCTACCAAGGGTGTTTGTCCCTAGCAGCTGCTCTCTGGCCACCATGCAGGATCTAGCACAGGACCCCAGTACAAAGGCTCTGGGAAGATCTGTAAAGCCTCTCAAAGTCCCCACTGCACAGAAAGGAAGAGCAAGGCCCCAGGAGAGGAGGACTCTGCCCCATAGTTATAAGCACAGCTGGGCTATGACTCAGGTTTCCTGCTCCCAGCTCAGGAGAGGAAATCAGGCCTCCTCCCTTGGACAGAGATCCTTTCTATGCCCCCCTTTAATCAAACCAACCCTACGGAGGGCTTCACTCAGCTGGGAGCCCTTCTGGGTGGGCCATGTCACAGTCCTGTACGTGAGACCCAGTCCCTGGGACAGGCACACAGCAGGTATCAATGAGAAGAAGGATGGATGAATGATTGAGTCTGGCTCTGCTGCTTGGAAAAACTCTAGCAGTCTCCTTCTCTGAAATATTCAGCAGTGTGTGCATAGCTCAATCCCAAATCTTAGAGTGGAAAGAACTTCTAGATAGCTTCGAATGCACCACTCTAATTTTAACAGCCCACGTGTTACTAGCCGAATTTTGAGGATAAAGTAATTGATACTAGGAAATTAAGTGGCTGCCTGAAGTTTTGTACTCCAGACCTGACAGAATGACTGGATAAAGACAGTGGAGAATGGAAACTGGAGGCCTTAGGAGCAAGACCCAATAGAAATGAAGATCATACATCTCAGGAATTATAAAGTAAGTAATGAGAAAATTAGGATTCAATTGACCACACTTCATTTTGTACAAAGCTACTGGGGAAAGTAAGCTCCATTGACATTTGCCCTGATTTTGTCTGTACTATGCAGAAATTTCTTTTTTCCCAAATTCACCCAGTGCTGACATGTGGTAACCACATTGGGGGCCCAGAGGTGGCACCATGCATTTGGCTGCAAGGCCAGCCAGGTATCTGTGAGGCTCTTTTTCATCAGGGACATTAAGCTGCCCTGTTGCTATAACAGGGATCAAACAAACATATTAAATATCCTTGTTAATGATGTATAGATTCACACCAATATCCTGACAGTTATTGTATGTAAGCTACACCTTAATGAAAAAGGAAAAATGACAGTATGGGGAGAGGCAGGGAGTGGGATGGATGGCATGGGACAGGCACGGACTGTCTCCCACCATGACAAGCAGGCAGGGTGTGGAAACAGGACTCGGGAGCATAAGAGGGATGCAGGCTGTGCTTGTCCAAGCCCAGCAGGTGGCTTGTGGGAAAAACTGAGAGGGTCCATGCTCAAATCTCCTTTTACCCTTTCCTCTCTCGGTGGGCTTGCCCTGTCACCTCCCTTCCAAGGGGCTGATGCTCAGCCCTCTTCATGAATTTTTCACCCCTAACCTTCCAGGACGGTCATGATGGGCTTGGAGAATGTTCTATGCCTGAGCTGGCCCTCTTTCCTACTCCTTCCTGGCTCCTAGGCTGCAAGCAGCCAGAAACAGGAGCCCTTGGCCAGCACAGTGAGCCTCGGTGCCCTGGCTCTAAATGCCCGTCCCTCAACCCCGACCAATCTCAGCCTCAACACAACCTTGGAACCCCAACCTTGGAGATTCCAAAACCTCCTCCAGCTCTTGGAATCAGGCTTCTCTGGGGGTGAAGCCTGGGTGACTGCTTCTTTACAATGTGGTGTCCAGAGCAGGTAGGTAGAGGCCCCCAGCGAATAGGAACTGAATGCCTTATCAAAGGCATACACATTAAATAAAAGTGTGTGTGTATTCATATATTTACATATATATGTGAGTGTGTGCATGTATACATGTATGTATATATATATATATATACACTTTTTACTGTGTATCACTGTTGATGGGGATTTATTATATGTATTCATGTACATCTTAATACATGTTATATTAGTTACATTTTATTATATTTTCATTTATACATTTAAAATTTCACATTACATATATCTTTCATACTTCATTTACATATTACATTTTATTATATATTACATTTTCATACATACATGTTATATTATTCATACAATTTCATACAATAATATAACATACATGTTATATTATTAATTAATATATGTATATTATTAATATATTATGTTTAATATTTAACATATTATATATGTACTATTAATTAAAAGGAATGAAAACCCATGTTCACAGAAAGATTTGTATATGAATGCTCATATCAGTGTTATTCATAATAGCCCCAAAGTGGAAACAACACCCCAAATGCCCATCAACAAGGGAATGGATAAACAATTGTGGGACATGCATACAATGGAACACTACCCAACAAGAAAAAGAAATGAGCTACTGCTACATGTAACAACGTGGAAGAATCTCAAAATCATTATGCGGCATGAGAAGAGACAGTCAAAAAAGAGAACATGCTATATAATTGCATTTATATAAAATTCTAGAAAATGCAAACTAACTTGTAGTGACAAAAAGCAGACCAGTGTTGCCTGGGGCTGGTGGCAGAGGGAGGGATGGATTGCAAAGAAACATGAAGAAACTTTCTGGGATGATGAAAATAATTGTTTTCTTTATTGTAGTGATGGTTTCAAAGGTATATTCATATATCAAAACTAATCAGATTGTATAGTTTAAACATGTGTAATTTATTGTAATATTTCAATTATATTTCAGTAATTTTAAAAAAGAAGTATTTTCAATCACATTCCTTTAACAATATTATTAATATTTTAATGTTGTAATTTAATATCATTTAACAATAATCATTTAACATAAAACTTTGTGAGGGACAAAATGGTCATACTCCTTTAATGAATAAAATAAAATTTATTTTAAAATAGTTTATCTTATCTTTAAGTCTTCCTTTTCAAATTTCTATACTTTATGCATGTTTTATAATGCCTGTAATTTTTTACTAGTATATATGTATAAAATAATATGATTTAGACATACATAAACATAGCGGAGGGCATATGCTCAAAACTTCACTGACGTGGGTAAAATATTTTGAAGACCAGTAGAATACAGAACTGCTGAATCTCTATTCCTTGGGCATTCTGTGTGATCAAAGTAATATTTTTTAACCTGAAATAAAGGAGTGGTTAAACATTAAAGAAAAGAAAAAAAGGAATAATCTTCAGATGCATGGAACAATGTGGATGAATTTCAAACACAGACATAGACGAGTATTACTCTCTGATGAATTTTAAAAAAACAGACAAAACTAATCTATAGAGATAAAAATCAGATCAGCGGTTGCCTGTGGGCAGGCACTGGAAGGGAATGGGAGGAACTTTGTGGGGTGAAGGAAAGCTTTGTATCTTGATTGTGGTGGTAGTTACCTCTGTTGGCACTTAAAGAACTGTACACTTATAAAATGGGTGCGTTTTATTGTATGCAAATTACACCTTCAAAAAGAGTATTGTAAAAACCCTCATTGTGCTGGTCAAGCAAAGTACAATCTGACCACATTTGACCAAGGGCTATAAGTTTGTGTTCTTGTACCAGTCTCTATAGACTTTTCTTTCTTCATACAGTTTTTTAATGGAAATAGTCACACACCATAAAAGTTCACCCTTTTAAAGTGTACAATTTTGTGGTATTTAGTATATTATGAAGTTATGCAACTATCACTGTATCTAATTTTAGAACATTTCACCACCCCAAAGAGAACCCTACGGCTCTGTTTCCCCTGTGTTGCTGAGTTGAGTGTCCTTGGTCACCTGTGTGGTGCCTGAGAGCTCTTGTCAGCAGATAAGAGGTTGAAGGTGCAAAAAGGTTTAAGAAAAAGGCATGGCCCAATAATATAAAATTGAGAACACTCTGCCGATTAATTCATTTTTTCCTCCACGAATCGGGAAAAGAGTGCTGTGGATGCAGAGATGGCTTCTTGGAAATGAATGGGGCATAGCCCTGGGCTTGTAGCATTCAAGAATGGAAATGAGGTCCCGATGCATATGCCTTCCCCAAGGTAGGTGACTGGGGAAAAACAAGCTAAGTGCCTTAAGTAGACTAAAAAGGAAGTGGAGAGATCTTGGGAGGCTTCCTGGAGGAGGTGGCTTTGGGGCAAGGCCAATTATTTCTCAAAATTCTGTTGTGCTTTACAGTTTGCAAACAGTGCTTATAAACATTATGTCCTTGGATTTTGAGGCAAGATAGGTGGCTTCATGTCCATTTTACAGAGATGAGAAAACTGAGGCCCAGAGAGGGGAAGAGTCCTATAAAGTTCTCATAAAGAAGCAATGACTAAATCTGGACTTGACCCCAAGCTGTCTGCCTCAATGTTCACTTTTTCCCTTACAACACAGCACAGAAGAGAGGGATGCCTGGGGGGAGATTTGCAGGAGGAAAGTTATGAAGGTGGAACAGGGTAGGTATTTGGGAGACGTGGCAGTGGCCAGTGCCCCGAGGGAAGGAGGGCCTGCAGAGTGGACCGGCCCTCTGTGGAGAGTGGCATGGTGTGAGCAGCGACTTTGGTGGTAATCACTTGATTACTTGGAGGATCAGTCATGGGGAATCATTATATGACGTGCCTCACTTGAGCTGATTGAAGGGAGCTGCTGGTCAGTGGCAAGAAGGGCCACTAATTGCTCACAGTAGGGCCTGGCATGCTGCAGAGCTTAAGATCTTCTTGGGTTGAAAATAGCCCCGTGCTCTGGCTAAAGGCTCTACCGGTCCTCAGAGTCCAGGCCTGACCCTTATGTTCTCTTTCAGAGAACAGGCCTGCTTGGAAATAGCAGGCAAGTCTTCAGAGGATCGGGGATTCATATGGGATGGTCAAACACTGACCTCTTGGTCAGTGAGGAGAGGGAATTATAACCCTTACTCCATAGAGCCAATAAGAAGTGGAGGCAGAAATGGGAATGGCTAGGGTGCCTCATGGGTATGCCAACCTCTGGTCGTGGATGCCACCAACTGACCCAAATAACCACCCTCTCGTCTACCCATTGCCTGTCAGGAAAAGGGCCAGCCTCTTAGTGAATGAGACAGCCACATCTCTGCCCTCAGGGGGACTGATGTCTGTCTGTGGGGTTTGAAAGGGTGACAGAACCCAAACAAGCAACAAACACAGATATAAATTTTAAATACAATTGTGAAGGAAACAACGAAGGGAGGGAGAGAGAGGTCCTGTTTAGATGGAGTGGACAGGGAGGGCTCTCTGAGGAGACCACCTTGTTAAACAGATACCGGAACAGTGAGAGGATACCAACTATATGAAGGTGGGATGGATAGGGTGCAGGCAGTACGCACAGTGTGTGCAAGGGCCCTGCAGTAGGAAGGACCTTGATATACTTATGGATGGAAAGGAGACAGGTGAAGCTGAACTGCAGTAAATGAGGCAGGTGAGTGGTAATAGGGTGAGTTTGGAGGGTGAGCAGGGCCGATCTCATGCCAGAATAAGTTTTCTGGTCTTATTCAAAATGCAACAGGAAGCCCTGGCAGCCTGTTAAGGAAGGGTGGCCATGACCAAAGTCAGTTTTCTCCATGCTCCTCTAGGGGCTGCCTCTTCTGTGAATAACTCCCATCCTGAATTTCCAAGCAGCATAGTTGATGAAGGAGACGGCATTCCTGGTCTGTGACCTAGCTCTGCCTCTCTAAGGGTGACCTGGAAGCTCCCAGCTTGTTCTTTGTCCCTAGGGAATGGCATAATTACCCTGAAGGATGTTGCAAGGGCTAAAGAAGATTTCATGAATGTGTACACACACTCACACCCACACAAGGCCCATCACAAGAAGACTCTCAAATGATCGTTTTTCACTTGTTCCCTGTGGCTCTCTCTTCTTCCTCTTCCTCAGGTCACAACAGTGAGCAATGGAGAGAGGCTTGAGTCAAGATGTCTCAATTCTAAAATATTTGGATAAATTGAAAGATAGCCCATGTCCTGGTTGGGAAAATGAAATATAGAATATTTGATCTGTTTAAATTAATTCATGAATTTAATGCAACTCCATGTAAAATCTCAAATTTTTTCGAACTGAATATAGCAGTAATGACAGCTGACATTTACTGAGTATTTACTATGTGCCAGGCATTGAGATCGTGAGGCAGGTCTTACTCTTATCTGCATTTTATAGACTAAGATCCTAAGGCCTAGAGGGGATAAGTAACTTGCTAAAGTAACCAAGCTGGTAAGTGTTGAACCTGAATGGTTCCAGCTCCAAAGTCAGCACTGTTAACCCCTGATTACCTAGGATGTCTATGGACACATAAACCAGTGTGGATATCAAACGATATTCCAAATGAAAGAAGACTCCACGAGGGGAATCTAGCTATGTTAGATCCTATTTTAAAGAACCAATATTTAGATCCATATGGTGGTATCTGCTTAAACTGAGGCTTATGAAAGGAAATGGAGACTTCAGAAATAGATCAACCCGAGATATGGGATACGGAAGCAACCTAAGTGCTCCTCAATAGACGATCAGATAAAGATGTGCTACATATATACACAATGGAATATTACTTGGCCATGAAAATGAATGAAATCTTGCCCTTTTCAACAACCTGGATGGACCTAGAGGGTATTATGCTGAGTGAAATAAGCCAGAGACAAACAAATGCCATAAGATTTCACTTACATGTGGAATCTACAGAGCAAAATAAATGAAAAAAAAAACAGACTCATAGATACAGAGAACAAACTGATGGTTGCCAGATGGAAGGGCGGTTGGGTGGATGGGTGAAAAAGGTGAAGAGATTAAGAAGTACAAATTGGTAGTTATAAAATAGTCACAGAGTTGTAAAGTACAGCATAGGGAATATAGTCAATAATATTGTAATAACTGTGTATAGTGCCAGGTGGGTACTAGACTTATCAGGGGATCACTTCATAAATTACATTAATGCCTAACCACTATGCTGTAACCTGAAACTAATAAAAAATAATATTGAATGTAAAAAAAAAAAAACAGAAATAGATCAACCAACATCAAAAGCTTAGCATAAAAGTAGATTTTACTAAACAAAGGATAAGGGAAGAATTATTTAATAAATGATGACTGCATAAGCAATAAAAACTGGTGATGGTGGTGGTGAGTTAAACCCATATTTTACTTCACACAGCAAAATAAACTGGGAAAGATAATCATCAAAATATAAAATATAAAATGATATTGTAGAAAACTAGCAGAAAATAAACTATCAGATGGGTGGAAGAAAGCTCACTTTGTCAGCATTGAAGCAATAAAAATAATCACAAAGGACTATAATGACACATTAAACATCAAAGCAAAAAAGAACAGTGGGCTGGGAAATATTTGCATCATTGATGATACAAGAATAGTATTTATCATCTAAATAATGCTTACTCAAAGTCAGAAGAGGTTCAAGTCCCCAACAGATGGATGGATATGTACAGATTATTCACAGAAAGAGGAATACAGGTGGTAAATGCATGGAAAAACATTCATTTTTAAAGACATCTAAGAGATGCTAAAGTAATCTTGAACTACCAATAGACACTACCAAATGAGAAGGAAAAAAAGAGATGGTACCCAATGCTTACAAATGTATATTAAGCTCCTTACACTTGTTCCTGGGAGGTGGCAGAATGAGTGGGCCAATTCTTTGGGAAAAGTCCTTCCGTACTGTGGAGCAAGACCACTCTGCGTTCCTTAGCCTTCCACCTAAATGTGTGACTGCCAGGAATTTGTCCCAAGTCGGCAATTAAAGGATATATTAGCAAACAATTGTAAAGATTCCAAATATGCCCTATTAGGAAACTGAAAGGATGAGGATACCCGCACACCTCAAAGATGAATCACGTGAACAAAAGAAAAATGTGAGAGTAGCAAACAAATGAGAATGTGTAGTAGCAACTATGTAAAAACATGTATATAAGGAGGGAGGTTTTACTGCGTGAAAAGTTGCACTCCGTAGTTATGGATACATTTTTTTACATTTTTCTTTCTCTCTGGTTGCCATATTGTCTTTTCAGTGGTGGTAAATTAAAAAAAAAAAAATCTGGATTCAAATCCAGACAGCAGCGTGATTTTGAGCAAGTTTGTAAAGTGGGGTAGTATTTCCCAGGGCAGTGGTGAGGTCAGTGGGAAGTGGCCTGAGCCCGCATCTGGAACCACAGACCTCCTTGCGATGGGGGCGCCTCCTCCTTCCTGAAAGCCAGGAGCCATCAGCACTCTCCTGGGTCTCAGAGGCGCGGGGGCTCCCTACTGGAGGGAACTTTCCAGAGCAGGTGGGGAGGGGGGTGTCCCACCGGCACCTGCGCTCGCTGGGTAAAGGGCGAGCTCAGGGAACATAACCGCCGGTTTCGGGGCCTGTTGCAGCCACCTTCGAGCTTCTGTCCCGACCCCCGGCCCCGGCTCTCCTGCCGGAATTCGGCAGCCGTCTTGTGCCCCCTCGCTGGGGCCCCGAGCGACAGGAAAACTCGGATTTACAGGACGCCTCCTGCGGAAGCCTGGAGACATCGGGTGCGCCAGCGGGGCCGGAGTCTGACTTCGCAGACAGGGGGCACTTGGGTGCCAATTTAGGTCTCAAAGGACGCGCCAGATTCCCCGACGTGGGCCAAGCGGGTGGACGCAGCTCTCTCTAACGGCGACACGCGCCCATCTGGGATCCCGCCGCCGCTCCGTCCGTTCCTTTGCTAATGCCATCTTGCCAGAGGCGGTCACGTGCGGAAACCAGCGGCGAGCTTCGCCCCGGCCCAGACGCCAGGACCGACACGAAGACGCCACTGGGTTCCCTGGGCTCCGTCCACAACCCGAAGTGAGGTGCGCGGGCCCTTCCCTCGTAGGTCGGAGTAGGGACAGGGTGGGCGCAGGGTCCCTGGGGGGCGCATGTCCTAGTCGGGGCACGTCAGCGCGGGGCTGCAGCGCCGTCTGGGCCCGAGGCGCCGCCGCGTGCCCTGCGCCACGGCCTTGGGGGTGTCCGCGGCAAGTTGTGGGCTCGTGCCACGAGGGGCGGGGGTGGCTGGGGGCGCTGGACCCCCAGCACCTCAGTCAGCGGATGCCTCGCAACCAGCGAGGCCCCAGCTGGGAGGGACGGCTCGAGGGCGGGTTGGGGAGGCCGGGCTGGGGGGCGCCACGCGCGCGGCGCGAGGGGCGCGGGCTGCCGGGAGGAGCGCGGATGGGGTGGGGGGGGCGCGGGCGCATGCGCCCTGAGCCCGTGCCATATTGGAATGAGTCGGAGCGCGGAGCGCCGCCGCCGCCGCCTCCGCCGGAGCGCGGGTGGAGGGGGGCGGGGAGAGCTGCCTGCCGCCCCGCTCCGCCGAGCCCAGCAGGAAGGAGGGCGCGAGCGGGCGAGCGCGGGCGGCGCGAGCGGAAAAAGCGCCCGTGCAAGGGAGCGAAAAGAAGGAAAGAAAGAAAGAAAACGAGCGCGAGAGAGGGAAAAGCGAGCGATTGAGGAGCGCGCGCGCGAAAACTCCCGGCAGGTAAAAAAGCGGGGCTGCCGGCTGGGCCTTCCCGCGCCGCGGCCTGAAGGGGCGGCGGCGGCGCTGGGGCGGGGGACCGCGCGGTGCCCCGCTCGACGCGGCCGCGCAACTTTGCCAACGAAAAAGCGCCGGGAGCCGAAGGGCAGCGGGCGCGCAGGCTGAGGCGCCAACGGGCGGCGGCAGCACGTTGGGGGCGGGGGCGGGCGCGGGCGGGGGGGAGCGCGGCGCCCGCGCGCGGCCTCGCGCGGCCCCGCGCGCCGGCCGGCCGGGCTGCAGGAGCGCGCCTGGGCGCCTCGCCGCGGCGGCGAGCGGCTGCGGCGGCCAGCAGCCCCAGGCGGACAGCGCGGCGCGCGAGTCTCGCGGGCGTGAAAGGAAAGTGGCCGGACGGCGGCACCGGCAAGCTCCCAAGTTCCCGGAGCGCTGGGCCCGCTGCTGCGCGCCCCTCCCGGCGCGTCCCGAGCTCCCGCCCGCCGAGCCCCCGCGGACCCGCCCCCCGGGCTCGCTCTGGGGCCGGGGCGCGAACCCGCAGCGGCGGCCGGGGGCGCGCTGGTCCGAACTTCGGAGGGCCGAGGTGGCCGCTGCGCGGTGGCGGAGCGTCTAGCGGCTGCCGCAACCGGTTGCTTCGGGCCAGCGTGGTGGAGTGCGCCGGGCCTTCCCGGGCTGCGCGCGAGCGGTCAGGGGCTCGCCGGGCCCCGAGCTGCCACTTGGGAGTCCGTGACCGTTTCGATTTCTGTTCTCGAAGTCTGGTTTTGGACATTGAGAGGAGCCTGTGGAGAGGCGAACAGAGTGTTCTGAGAAGCAAGGCCTGCTCTGAGGGGGGCAGAAACGCCTTCTGAGAACAAATTCCCGCGGAAAGGATGTATGTTAAGTTTTTCACAAGATGTCAACTGTTCGCTGCGGTCTAAAACTAAGCCGTAAAGCACGGGTCACCTACAGGGCTTGTGAGTTGCCGGGAGGTGGGGGTTGGTCACCTCTGCCAGAGACAGGGTTTTTGTTTAGTGGGGGTTATTCTCTGCAGGCCACTCAAAGCGGTGCTGGTGACCCGCCCCACGTCATGTTTCGGGAGTCCTACTTAGCAGTGACATAGTTTCATAACCAAGTAAACATCAAAGAAATGTGAAAGGAAACGGTGGATTTTGTTAATCCCTGCATTGTCTTCTCTTTAAACTGTATTTTTAAGGTGTTATATTTACTTTATTGCATCGGTAGTAAAATGCATGAAAATGTAATTTTCATTTGCCAGCTGTCTTGAGAGGAGGAAGATGAGTGTGTCTTCGTGTGTGCTCTTTGGGGCCTTTTGGCCCCGTGTTTTGAGGGATATGTTGAATCATTCTAGGCCACAGGTAGATTCAGAGTTCACATTTGTTTACAATGGCAGAAAAGTAACGGCCTGCTGGAAACAGGAGTGGCCCAAGATCAGGAAACAGTTCTGTTACTACCGTTTGTCATTTACTAGCCGTATTATTGTGGGTAGTCTTTTACCCTTAACCTTATGGGTTTGCTTTTACTTATTTGCAAAATTAGAGGATTGAATAGATCATCTTTCTGTGTGCTTTTGGTTCTAAAACTTGGCGACTTTTTAAAATGAAACATTAAAAAAATCACAGTATGTTTTGAAAGGTCGTACCTAAAAGGACTCACAGTATGCATCTTTATTAAAATACATTTAGGAAAAACATCTTGGTAGCTATAGCTAGGATGATTTTATATTTCACGTCATTCATTACCTGCATAAGACATTTAAAAATATTTTTTGGTGTGTTTTTAAAATTATGGTAAGTTTTTTTTATTGAGGTCTACTTTGCAGTAAGATCTTTAAGAATACAGTTCAACGACTTTTTACATATGTGTGTGTCCTGATAACCACACTCAGATCAAGGTATAGAACATTTTCAGCTTCCCAAGGGGCTCCCTTTACATTCCTCCCATTAAGTAAACGCTTCCTGCCTCCACAAGGCACCACTGTTCTGACTCCTATCATTACTGATCAGGATTGCTTCAAAACAGGACCCTTTTGAGGGTGAAAGGGGCCAATATTAATAATTAAGCTGAAGGACAACAGGTGTGTAAACCTGGAGTTACGGTCATTGCACTATGACCCTAAATACTTTTATAACAATTGTTATAGTTTTCACTATCTAGAATAACTAAAAATTCTGACCCTGGAGACTTCTTAATCAGAAGGTCACTTTTTAGCTGAAGCAGTACTTTGCAGGTTTGAACCTGTCCTTCTGGGGAGGCCTTGTGGTCACAGGCCCAGTATTAATCTATTACTTCCCATGTTTGGAATACAGGTGTTATATTTGCTGACATGAACTTTCCCAACAAGTCAGAGTTTAGGTGTCAGTAGATGAATCAGTTCCTTAAAGCCAGGAATTTGCTGAGAAAATTGAATGAAAATTGATTTTTTAAAAGTTCAGTGAATTAAAGAATGTGGGTATAAAGCTTTCAACAACCTTTTAAATGACAGCAATTAACTTGATTTATATATGCAGGATATTCAGTTGGCTTTTGAAATAATTAAAACTCTAGCAATGAAAGCAAAAACAAAAGGTAACTAAAATTGTCAGGTGTAAGCTGAAAAAAAATTCAACATGATAAAGATAGCTTTTTGCATTAGATCTCTAGGAAGTTAGGCTTTTTTATATTCTCCACTGAAGCGAGTACTTCAACAATTTTCTTATCCTTTTTAAAAAACATTCTTGTACCTTATTCTGCTGCTGAAGGAGAGGTGTTAGAGGCTGTGTATTTTTCACTGTGAGAATATCTGTGAAAGTTGGGAACAGTGTAAGGCCTGTGGTAGGGATGTACGGGGCATAGTCCACAAAGTTCAAAGATTTTCTTTTTGTGAAATAATTTTGTTTTTCTGTGACTAAGTTAGCTAGCCAACTGGCTAACAACTAAACTGGATTTGGTCATTCTACCCCAACATTCAAGAGAGTAATTGATTATTGAGTTATTGATCCACCTTTTTTTGTATGTGGCTCTTTGTAGATTTCTTAGCTTTTGCATTATCAGATATTTAATTTAAAACAGATTAAAAATTTAAGAATGCAACTAAAGAGATGTACAATGAGAAACAAAATACATATAAAAGAGAATTTCCTCTTTTGATTTTTGTTTCCTTGTAAACTCTGATTTTTCTCTTTCAGAATACTTTGCCTATCCATAATCTTGCTGCTTCTGTAGGGTATTTTTGTTTTCACAGTGGTAACTAGACTGGGCTTAGCTATAGAATGATGGTGTAGAAGCAAATATTGTTTGATTCTAAAGTCTGTAGAAAAGGTGAACTGTCTAAACTTCATTGGTTTTTTTAATGATGATAATCATGTTATGTTCACATTAAATAAATGGATGCAATCCAAAAAGCAGAAGACAATTCTGTAGGTAGGTAATTTGAATGCTAAATGTTTTTATATTAAAAATTTTCTATCTTACAATTTCCTGAAACTTTACTTTCTGTAATTATTTGGCGGTTAGCCAATATTTCAGGATAATTTAAGTGAAAATAAAGGAACATTTAATCAGTAAATGGTACCTCTTTGTTACGGCAGGAAATTTTTCTTTCAGTAAATTGCATTTGTTATCTGACTGTGACGTTTCATAATTGAAAAAAATATTTTTCCTTATACATAGTTGTTAAATTGGAGGAAAGTGTCTGGGGATTTTGGTAACCTGGGAGATTTTGAACCATTAGACTTTGGGGAGTGGGATTTTGCTATGACTGTATGCTGCTTCAAGTGGTACTAGCCCCATTGGAAAATGATTTAAAATAGAAAGGATGTGGTCAGGTTGTTGCAAGTTCATTTTTAAACTTTACAAAAGTGGGAGAGAGGATAAGAACAAAGACCAGTTATTAATAGAAAAATTATGACTTCACTGCAGAAGTTATAACAAGTTTGATTGTAAACCTTTGGCTATATATAACTCAGAGGTACCTGAAGATTACTATACAATTATTTTCTAGTTTCTTTTATTCAAGAAGATGTTTATAACCTTATTCAGCTCTTTTTATCTTTAGATGATCACTCAAGGACCTAATTAAAAAACAAACAATCTAGTCTATATATTGTGCTAAATGATTATGTTGAATCGCTTCTGAACTTTGTGGTTTGATTGTTGTGTAGCTTCAGAGCCACGCACTTGGCTGTGCATGAAGAGGCGATACGGTGGCATTTCTACCTGTGCTGCATGCAGGTCCCTTTGGATGCTTTTGCTTAACCTAAAGAAAGGTTAATTACGGGACTGATTCGGAGCGGATAGGGTAGTTGAGAGTATCTGCTTGGTCTAGGAAAGTTGCTTCTGGTTTGAGATGACATTTGGAGAGTGTTAGATGAAAGATGGAAGGTGGTTTGTTGTCACTTGGAGATGCAAGACAGTTATGTATTTGGAATGACAACATGAGATGGACTGAGAAATTTAGCAGTTATTAAAATACCTCAAGAGTTTCTCCTGCTGAAATTCAATTTAAAGTGTCTGTCAACAAGCACTTTGATTAGAATTCCAAGTTATTATTAATTTTTTTTTACCCTGAATAGTTTTAAGAAAAGTGTTTGAGATGGCTGCTATGTAATATGTGCTGAGTGGTAAGGCCACTTGTGAATTATCACAGTTTTTCATTTTTTTTCACATTAATTTGCTACCCAGACTAGGATCCTTGCTTGCCTCCCGAGTTTTTGGTAGTGTTCTTTCTTATGCATCAGTTCCTATAAAACATGCATTTTCCATGTTAAAAATAGTATATGGTAGTTTGGAATCATAATTACAAGAAACCATTTTGGCTCATTTTTACTTGTGTCATTATAAAATAACCTTGGAGTGATTAGAGGATGATAGCACAGACGCACTTAACATACTGCCTGTCTAGAACATAGTGAATAATGAGGAAGTAAATTTTCATTATTTTTAAAATAAAAATTTTTTTAGCTGTGGTAAAATATACATAACATAAAATTTACCATTATAAAGCGTATAATTCAGTGGCATTAAGTACGTTCACAATATTGTGCAGTTGTCACCACTGTCCATTTTCAAAATTTTCATCTTCCCAAACTGAAATTCTGTATCTGTTGACGGTAACTCCCCATTCACCTCTCTCCCCAGCCCCTGGCAAGCACTGTTCTACTTTATGACTCATGAATTTGACTGACTGCTCTGTCTACCTTATACAAGAATCGTCCAGTATTTGTCTTCTTGTGAGTGGCTTATTTCACTTAGCGTAATGTCCTCACGGTTCATCCATGTGGTAGCATGTGTGTCAGAATTTCCTTTTGAGGAAATAACATTTTTAAAAAGATTTCCACAGCTGGTGAAATGAGGTCACAGCACCCTGTACACTGGGACTCATCTCCCTTGGAAGAGCTCTGTAGGTAGCCAGCAGAGCTGTGAGGACCAGCTACCCTTTCCTTAGATGCGGTTTCCACACACTTGGTTATTGGAACGAGAGACATGGGAGCAGAATATGACCACAGGGTGGAAGACAGGGAAAGTGTAAAAGCAAAGGTCACTACAGTCTGATCTCTTTTGGATATGACAGAGAGTCTTGTGGGTCTTGGGATACCATCTTACTGTATAGTCACTGATGGTCATTCTATCCAGGACAGTTAACCAAAAAAGTGTGTGTGTTCAGAATTGTAAATAAGCCTTCAGCTATCTGAGAGGCATGATTATTCAATGACTCATTCCCCAGCTGTTCCGGTTAGTGGAGGTTTTGCCGTATTTCACTCTCATTTCTGTGTTAATGGAAAACTAGTGAGTATTTAAAGAGGCTCAGTAGCCTACATAATAATATAATAATGATACCATACAACTAATGCTTTATATTTTAGATTTATTATATTACTTTAACTCTATTTGTGAAATATAGATGTCCAGTCATAGATGGAGAGAAGGCAGGTTTAACAAAATTAAGGACTATGAATTGAGCAGTTAATCACTTTGAGAATGGCTTAAGAGGTTCAGTTCTTTCATTATTTCCTCTTACTGTTATTTCTAATTACCTGTATTAGCGTACCTCTTGATCACCTCCCTGCTTCCATCTTGATTACAGTGCTTTTGACTATCTTGAAACCCTTGAAGAAGTGACAGTGTCATGAAGCAGGCCTGATTTGTGTGTGCCTTAAATTACTGGTTAGTTCTTAAGAAAATCAGAGTGGTTAATTGTTCTCTAGAGTTAGTAAGGCTTTTCTGAAAGTATGTTTCTTAGGCAGTATACTGTCCCCAGAGTACCAGTGAGCACCTTGTTTTACACCATTCTATCCTTATTATGTATCATTATACTCCTGAGCTGACAAATATTTTGAAAAGTTGAATTTGTTAATTTGTAAAATATGGAGTTTCTAAGTAAATTGTTGTAAGAGACATCCTTTCCTTTTAAAAAAAAAAAAAAAACAAAAAAACCCGAACTAATAGGTTGGTGTTCTTTCCAGGAATATGGTTTCATTTTGGTTAGTTTTTTCATTTTTATTGAGCAAAATGGGTAGCAGTAAGTGGTCTATCTAGTAGCTAAAGCTAGAAATGTGAAAAACTGGGTGTTTTGTTGTTATGGTCATTTATGGCATCTGAGCCTCTTGACCTCTTAATGTAATTAATACTTATTATTTTTGTTGTGTTTCGCTTTAAAAGTTGGTTTTCCAGTTCTCAATCATGAGTTACGTTTGCATTTAAAGTATACATAGTTTGTATTGTTGTTAATACAAGTAACACTGTATAAACTGGGAAGTACACTTAAATCTTCCCTAGGCATTAACTATATACCTGGTTTACCTTTAGGGCACAGAGGGGCTCCTGGGTATAAACCGAGAGAAGCTTTAAATGACTCTGTTGCCAGATCCCGTTGTGAGTAGTGGCTGTGACAAGGGAAACAGGGCGCTCCTGGCTTCCCCTTTTTGAGTGTGGGTCTCCCTTCTCTGCAGTGAGTGCTTGAGGAGAGCCCCTCGACTCCTATAGCTGCACCCAGGGCCTGCGACACAACAGAGATCTGAAGACACTGGTCCCTGTCCTCCTTCCCCAGCCATTGACCTTTACCCTGATTTTGGCTTCCTATTAACTTTATCTGAAAGGAGCTCTTTCCAGAATATCTCTACTAGTGAAATCTCAGGTTCTGGTGCTGGATTTTCCCTGTCTCATCCTTGACCTCCTGTGACCTCCTTTTCCTCTCAGAGTTCCAGCCCCTTCAAGCCGGACCGTTGTCTAATCTTTCGTTTGCTTCCTGGCCAATACCCTTTACTCTGGCCCTCTTGAAGCCCTTCTTTGGCCTCTTCTCTGTAGAACACCATCCCCAATCAGTCCAGCCTGTGCTCTCTCTGCTCCTGGACATAGACTACCCCAAATGCAGGGTCTCCTCTTGAAGTGGTCCTCGATATCTCCACACGGTCCTTCCTGTCTTGAAGCAGACCCTTTTGTTTTTGCTTTCTATGACCTTTCAAACCCTCTCGTTTCTCTCTTTACGTCTCTCTCTGTGGACTCAGCCATATTTAGACTTCACCTAGCCCTGCTGCCCTCCTACACCTTTCTGCTGAACTTCAGATGCTTACGTTCTCGGCTGTTTGAACCTCTCCACTTTGGATGCCTCACTGGCCGCTCAAAATCCGCAGGTCCCTAACAACCCTTCACTCTACCCTAAAGCTGCTATTCCTCTAGTAGGCCTATCTGCCTGGATCTCTTTCTTTACATTCCTCCTCAGTGATGGTGTTTGTTTTGTCCCCTGGCAGCTTTCCCCTGGAACTCGGAATCATATTCTTGAATTACCAACTTCTTAACTTAAGAACGTGCAGTTCTGACTCCTTGGCTTTCAAATATTTTGAAGCTATGGAATTCTTTCTTCAAATGAAATCTTTCTAAGAAGCCCAATATGTAAAATAAATAAAACTAGAGTTCTCCTGGTGGAAGAGGAGTGAAGGGCCAGCATCCTGTCCTGCCAGGTAGACCACCCAAGTCTCCTTACAATCCTCCCCTTGGACTCCAAATGGAGCTCCCTGGAGTTGCTGTCAGTGCCCTGTGGGCACTCTGCATGGTCGCACCCCACCCCTTCCCCATTGGTTTTCTTTGGAAATATTTATTTCTATTGTGACTGATAAACATAATGTTAGTACCAGTGATGAATCCTGCCAAGGAAAAGGAAAGCTACTATAGAAAGTGAAACTAGGTATTAAAAAGAGCCAGCTCTATTAAATGCTTCAAAGTGCTCAAGGATTCCTTTCAAAATTTATGTGTCTCTACTGACTTTATCTTTCTCTCTTTAATGCTGCATTTCCACAACATGAATATTCAAGATAAACTTAGTTAGGTTTTACTGTTTTTGTTTTGTTCATTTACCAATATAGCAGGTTTATTCAACCTATAATGTAACTAAAATGTTATATATTTGCAATGAAAAATATAATCCTTGTTCTGTTGCCTCCAATTGTCCCCCGTCTCTCCGCCTCTTCAGTCCTTCCAACATACTGTGACCAGATAGATTTTTTAAAACAAACTTGATTTTATCACATAAAGAATCCCACTACTAGCAGGGTAATATCCAAACTCCTGAGGAAGGCGCACAGAATCCTCGAAGAGCTCCTCTCCAGTCACTACCCAGCTCATCTCCCTCCCAACATGTGCCCTCACTCCAGCGCCGAGACCACACGCCTCTGTAAATCCTTTTCTGTGGCTGTCCCTCTGCCTAGAGTGTCCTTCCACTAATGCAGTGCTCCCAAAATGTCACTCTGGCATGTACCACTTGCATACTTTTTGCCATACTTGATTACAATTATTTTAATATTTTCAAAATTAACTTTGAAAAATCTGACTTTTAACTTAAATTTTATAAAGTATTATTTTAAAAATAAAAATAATGAAATGCAATTAATAATAAATTAATCAGTTTAGGCAATGATTTTTTTTTTTGACTCTGACACCAAAAGCAAAAGCAACAAAAGCCAAAATAAACAAGTAGGACTATATCAAATTAAAAATTAAATTAAAAACCTCCTGCATAGCAAAGGAAACTCCAACAGAATAAAAAGGCAACCTACTGAATGGGAGAAAATATCTGCAAATCGTATATCTGACAAGGAACTAATATCCAAACTGTATAAAGAACTCATAGAACTCAATCACACACACAAAAAAGACCCCAAATAATCTGATTTAAAAATGGGCAGATGATCTTAATAGACATTTTTCCAAAGAAGACATAAGGATGGCCAACAGGTATATGAAAAGATGATCAAGATCACTAACCATCAGGGAAATGCAAATAAAAACCACAATGAGCTCTCACCTCACACCTATCAGAATAACTGTCATCAAAAAGACAAGAACTAACAAGTGTTGGTTAGGATGGGAAGAAAAGGGAACCCCTGTGCACTGTTGGTGGGGATGTAAATTGGAGCAGCCACTATGGAAATCAATGTGGAAGTTTCTCAAAGAATTAAAAACAGAACTATCATATGATCTAGCAGTTGCACTTCTGGGTATTTATCTGAAGGAAACGAAAACACTAATTTGAAAAGGTACCTGCACCACTATGTTCATTGCAGCATTATTTTCAGTAGCCAAAATATGGAAACAACTTAAGTGTTCATCAGTGGGTGAATCAAGAAAGAGCTCGTAGTATATGTCTCCAGTGGAATATTATTCAGCCATAAAAAAGAAGGAAATCTTGCTGTTTGTGACAACACGGATGGATCTCGAGGGCATTCTGCCAAGTGAAATAAGTCAGATAGAGAAAGACATATGCTGTATGATCTCACTTATATGTAGAATCTTAAAAAACAAAGCAAAAAACAAAAGCCAAGCTCATAGATACAGAGAACAGGTTGGTGGTTGCCAGAAGTGGGGGATGTAGGTGGGGAGAAATTGGTGATTTGTTTTTGTTTTTAGTTTAAATAAATTGAATTAAAAAATGATAAAAGTAATGAAATACAAGTAATAAATCAGTTTATTAAAATACATTCCTTCTGTAAGGTTCTCAGCAAAGCCCTTTGTACTAAAAATTAAAAAAAATGTACCTGATAATAGGTGATATTAAAGAATTGTTGATTTTTTTTTCTTTTAGGTGTGAAAATGGCATTGTGATTATATAGGAGAATGCCCTTATTCTTGGGAGATACAAGTTGAAGAGTTTTGAGGTGAGGTATTGTGATGTCTTCAACACTGTTCAAATGACTCATAAGGTGCATATATGTATACATATATATACATATATGATATATGTACATATATATGATATATATGTATACACACACATATACATATATATGCGCATACATAGAAAGGTAAAGCAAATAAGGAAGTTTTTAACAATTTTTGAATCTAGTGGAGAGTATTTGGAATTTTTTCAAAATCTCTCTGTTTGAAGTTTTGATATGTTTGAAGTTTTAACCCCAATTCACAATGGATAACACACAGACACACATGAACAGAGTCACAGACCCACTTGTTAAAGTGACATTTAGACTACTGCATTTCAGTGTTGTAGGAAAACCAAATTTTTGAAGTTCTTAATAAGCCTTATTTCTGATGGAAGGAGACCTGACTCTGGGAGGTGAACACACAATGGGATTTATAGATGATGTATTACAGAATTGTACACCTGAAACCTATGTAACTTTACTAACAACTGTCACCCCAATAAAATTTAATTAAAAAAACATTATTTCACCAATACCTGTGAAATTGCAGTTGCAAGTTTTATGTTAACTCGTTCCCCCCGCTCCCCACCCCCCATTCCACCTTAATAATCGTACATAAATACTTTAAAAGTGTCTTTGGTAGTCCCTAAATTTTCTTGTGTTCCTCAGGAGGTTTGGATGTTGTATTTAGAGGAATGCACTAAGGAGATCCCTGTCTGTCCTTATAAAACTCATGTCTTCTGTGAAGTCTTCCTTCCTGGACACCCCCAGGCAGGATTAACTACCCTTTGTCCTGGGCACTCTACATATTCCACTCTTATAAATACTACAATTGTAATTATTTGTTTAATGTTTCTCATCTCTACCAGACTGTGAGCTCAAGGTCAGAGACCCTGTTTTATTCCTCATCAGTACTTTACAGACAACCTTGCAGAGAGTAAGTAGGCAGTAGATAAATTGTAGCTGAATGAAGGCACAGAAGCAATACTACAGCACCACCACTTACAACTTTATTTTTACTTGAAAATGTATTGTGTTCTAAATGAGAAACTATTATGTTTAATCAGATCCCATCTTGTCACTCCCACGCTTAGAGCCTGCCAGTGGCTTTCCGTAGTAATTAGAATAAAATCCCCAAACTCCTTTTGTGGCCTGTAATGAAATGCCCTTTGTGATTTCTTCCTGTCCACCTCACTTTTCTGTCTGTCCTGCAATCCAGCCGTATGTTTTTTCTGTCGCTCGAAGTGTGCTAAGTTTTGTGTATTACACCCAGTTCCTTTCATCATAGAGGGTTCCGGTCAGTGATGAAGCCTTCGTTAGGCATCTTTACCTCTACTCCCCAGGCACTCATTCATTACTGTTTGGTTTTCCTCATGACGCTTGTCTCTATATAAAATTATCTTACTTTTAATTCATCTTAATATATTAATTTTCAAATTTTAATTTATTATAAAATGCTTTGAAGCCATACTGTAGAGAATATTAAAACCTCCTCCAGGGATGTTTTTCCTTATTGTTCCTTGTGGGAGAACTAGACAGTACACTAATGCACTGTTCCTTCTATTTACCACTGTAAACTCCATGAAGACAGGAGTTGGGTCTCTTTTAACCAGCATGGCATCCCTGGTACTGAGGATAGTGCATGGCAAATACACGTATGCTAAATGGAGGTCTGAATAAACAACCAGCCTGTAATTGAGCTAGGAAATTTTTTTTTCTAACTCCAGAGATGTTTGTACAGTGTTATAGTTTAGTTCTGAATGTTCAGAAATTTTTTTTAATGAGAAATCAGTCTTTTGCATATTTTGCTACTTGGAGTGTCTATTTTCATTAATGTTTTAGGTTAGCAAAATTCCTTTCCTCAACTTCATTTTCTTTATATTAATTTATAACATCACTTTTCCAAGATAACTGCGTATCTTTAGATCTTTGACAAACACATTTTCATTAGTAAAAATCAAATTGAAGGGCATAGTCATTTGCTTTACTTTTCATGGTAGTAATTACAAAGAGGCAATCAGCAGTCTGGTTCTCTGTGGGCATGGGGTAGGGCAAGTCCACTTCCTTTGCTGTGGTGTGACTGATCAGAGCCTGTTGTTCACAGGTGCATGAGCCACAGGTTGAGCTTTAGAATGGAATCCAGTGGACCCACTGTTACCGAATCAGTGCTGTTACCATGGTGAGAACACTGATGACGGGAATATCTGGATGAGGACCTGGGGGTCCGAGACGGGGTGAGGCATCAGTACAGGTAGAAGAGAGTTGGATGGGCTTGGGGTTTGCCTATAATCTCTGCCCCCCTTCCACGAGCCAGTCCTGCTTAGAAATGGAGAAGTTTTGTAAATTTTGAAGCTATGGGGGAAAAAGTGCTCTAGTTTTTTACTGAACTGATTTTTAGCTGAGGAGAGCTTAGGAAATTTGGACTCATCAATAAGTCTCAAGTTCTTTGTTAGTCTAGAAACAAAAAGTTGCAATTTATAGACTTGTAGAGTTGGAATTGTGGCAAAGAAACAGTATCACATTAACTTCCTTCAAGAAGTTATCTGAGAAAAAAAAGTATAGTAGTCCCTCTTTATCTGCGGTTTTGCTTTCCACGGTTTCAGTTACCTGTGGTCAACCGTGGTCTGAAAATATTAAATGGAAAATTCCAGAAATAACTCATAAGTTTTAAATTGTGCACTGACTAATTTGCGGGATGAAATCTCGCACCGGCTTGCTTTGTGCTGCCTGGGAAATGATTCATCCCGTCGTCCAGGGTATCCACGTTATATATGCTGCCAGCCCACAAGTCACTTAATAGCTATCTTGGCTGTCACACCAACTCATGGTATCTCAGTGCTAGTGTTCAAATAACCCTTATTTTGGCCCCAAAAGTAACCCTTAGTAATGTTCAAGTAACTCTTAATGGCTCCAAAGTGCAAGAGTAATGATGCTGGCAGTTTGGAGAATGCCAAAGAAAAGCTATAAAGCGCTTCCTTTAAATGAAAGGTTATGTATGTATAGGTAAAAACATAGTGTATGTAGAGTTCGGTACTATCTGTGGTTTCAGGCATCCACTGGGGGTCTTGGAACATATCCCTTATAGATAAAAGGGGGGTGCTATATAGAAATCAGCAGGCAATTAGGGTTAGTCAAGTTCTTTGTATTGTGAAAGGCTTTTTGAATAAAAGGACAGCCTCGCAAGTTGGACCAACTAGTGTTTAAAGAACAGGTGAAAGAAACCGTGGCTTGAAGGCATGTTTTGACCAGAGGTTTTGAAGAAGACTGACGAGCAAGCAAATTACCAGTGGATAACGCCTAATACATTTACACAGGGACTTTGCTTTCATGACCTCTCAGATTCTTCTGTTCATTCTTAGTGAAGAGGGCACTCCTGATTGGCTAGTGTGCACATTAGGACTAGTTAGAAGTACTGGCCTCAAGGCAGATGTCAGGCACTGAATTTCCTTCTCCTGTGAAAATGACTACCCCTCCCTGGAGGCAGGAATGAATTTGCTGCTTTGGAAAGTTGTATTTTTTTCCTCATTAGTGAATTGGAGTTACCATGACCCGATACCATAGAAATTCATTTAGTAAATGCTAAATAAGTGTGAGGGGAAGCAGTGGTGCCAAGGGTTTAGGGAATGCAGAATTGAGGAAGTTCCCTGCCCTGGAGGAGCTTATAGTCCTGGGATGAGACGTGATACAGAACAGCTTGTGTTTAAGTGCTGTCAGGAAGGTACAAAGTGCTGACTATGGAAGATATTTTGACGGGTGTGGGAAGGGGCTAACATCTTTGTAAGGTGCTGTTTTGAGAAATAAGTTTTGTGGGAGTAAATGTTAGGGAATAAGTGGTCTGTGAATACTTATTCATATATTGTTAGTGGAAGAATTTCTAATAAGCTAAAATATTTGTTTTTAATGGAGAAAAGGCCCAGTGTAAAATAAAAACTAACCGTGAACTTTTCCTTCAAATCCCTTTCCAAGCCTTTGTCTTTAGTGCTGCTTCCTCCTAAAGCTGCTTAGCGTTGTTGAGGTTCCTGCCCACTCTTCCTCTTTGAGAGCAGTGGAGGAAGCCCAGAACTAGCGGCCACAGTGGTCTCCACGCTGTGATATGGGAAACTGGAGGCAGGCCCACAGGGACCCTCCTGGACCTGGAGTGAGCAGCAGTCAGGGCACGGGATGGAGGGGAAACTGTTAACTTGTGTTGTGAGCCTGCAGCTTGGCAAGAATTGTAGCATATCTTAAATGGGTCCCAAGTGTTTGCTTCGGTATTACCTGTTCAGCTCCCTTATTTGCTCTTTAATTGCTGAGGGGAGGGTATTATGCGGAGTGCTTGTTATATGTAAGTCATTTGCTCTTCTTTGATTTATAATTTTGTGTTTTTTTGTGAATTTTTGCTTTCCAATACAGATTCACCTTAAAGTTCTTTCTTTTTATTACTAATTTAAAAAATACGCTAGTTTTGGAAGAATGGTAGGAAAGGGACCGGAAAATTGAGTTCATGTCAGCCTGCTGGAGAATTTTGGTGGTGGAGTAGGAGGTCTTAGAAGAAATGCAGTGCCCTTTTATGACGGCTTATTACTTTTCTATTTATACTTTGAAGTTGTTGTTTGACATGTGCGTATTACCCTTGACAATTTGCTTTTTAGTGCAGTGATGTATGTAGTGTAATGGTCAGGAAGTTAATTTATCTTAAACTGCACGCTTTCTCCCAATTGCTGAACTGCATTTGGGGGTACACCTTTTTCTGAAGGAATGCACATACATCACCTTTGCAGCCATCCACTTGGGGGGGCAGTCTTAGCCTTTCAGAACACAGTCCGACACCTCGAAAAAGCGAGGTTTCCAAGTCCTGGAAATAGTTGTTATAGAGCCCCTGTTTCAAAGCTGATCTTTTTTGTTCTTTGGTCCTTACCCAGTCTCACTTTCGTTTATGTGTGATTCTTCCCTATGGTATTTTCCAACCTTCTGTTGATCAGGCGCCGTCAGCTGGGAGGGAGATGAGTAGAGACTGTTAGTTTGCACAGTAGCAGCAGCAGTTAGAGGCCCGGCATTACATCTGAGCTGAACATGAGGGTTCCTTCGAGAGGAAAACTTAGTATGTTCAAGACTCTCTATCTTAAGAAGATAAGGAAGTAAAAATATATTTTAGAAATACTTCCATCAACTTTAAAATGTTTTGATGCTTGAAGAAGGGACAAGCTTCATTTATATCTGGCCTCCTTGGTCCAAAAATGAAGGGAATGGGACTTCCAGATTCTTTCTAGTTTTAAAATTCCTCTTTACTCTCTAGAAAATTTACAAAAGATTGTCTACTTCGAAATAGTTAATAAGGTAATACTCTGTCCCTGATTTGAATAATTAAATAAAAACTGAATTTATAGGTACTTGTATATTTCTATACTATTTCCTTAATATTTCTATAATAATATTAAAATTTTTATAAACCTGGCATGTTATACATTCGTTTTTCCCTATATTGACTACTGCAGCATGTTAATTTGCAATTATTAAATATTCTTTGGCTAAAGGCATTATAGTCTCACCTTGTAGGAATCCTATAGAAATTTCTATTAGTATGAGTTCCAGCAAGATTCAGGGACCAGCTCCTGACTTTTTAAGGATCATTTAGGAGTTCAAAATAAATATTCAGAAGTTACTCTGTGTCCTCACTGTGACCAAGCTGTCATCCAGTCTCATTTAGATTATTGCAGTAGCCTCTTGATTCCCGTTCTGCTGACCTGGCCCCCATTAGTCTACCCTTGACACGGGGATCCTGTTAACAGGTAAGTTAGATGAATGTTACTCCTCTGCTCAGAGTCTGCTGCTATAGCTAAAGCCTTTATTGTGTCCCACAGTCTCCCATGGCCTCGCTCCCCACTCCCAGCCTTCCTCCCTCTTACCTGTTCTGGCCACATAGGACTCCTGCGGTTCTTTCACATCCTAGCGGGCTTCCTTCTTACGGCCTTGGCACATGTTGTTCCCTCTGCCTGGGATGCTCTTCCTGTGATATGTGCATGTCTAGCTCCTTCACTTCATTGGGGTCTTTTTCCAGAAATCACCTCAGTGACCTGTATATTTAAAACTTCTACCCCCCTCCAACATTTCATATCCCTGCCCCTGCTTATTTTTTTTCCTCCCTGGCATTTATTTATTTTTTTTAAGATTTTTTTTTTTTTTTTTTTTTTTTTTGAGGAAGGGTAACAGGACTTTATTGGGGAACAGTGTGTACTTCCAGAACTTTTTTTCCAAGTCAAGTTGTTGTCCTTTCAATCTTAGTTGTGGAGGGTGCCGCTCAGCTCCAGGTCCAGTTGCCTGTTGCTAGTTGCAGGGGGCACAGCCCACCATCCCTTGCGGAAGTTGAACTGGCGACCTTGTGGTTGAGAGGACACACTCCAACCAACTGAACCATCAGGGAGGCAGCTCAGCTCAAGATGCCGTGTTCAATCTTAGTTGCAGGGGGCGCTGCCCACCATCCCTTGTGGGACTTGAGGAGTTGAACCGGCAGTCTTGTGGTTGAGAGCCCACTGGCCCATGTGGGAATTGAACCGGCAGCCTTCGGAGTTAGGAGCACGGAACTCCAACTGCCTGAGCCATCGGGCCGGCCCTCTCCTTAGCGTTTATTATCTCACACTGTGTATTTTACTTACCTGTCCTGTGCATTGTCTCTCTCCTCCACTAGAACATAAGGTCTTTGAAGATAGGGATTTTTGTCTATGTTCTTTCCGACTAAACCTCCAGCACCTAGAACAGGGAATGGCCTGTAGTAGGTGCTCAGTAAGAAATTGTTGAATGAATGTTTCATAGCATAGCTCCCTGTCTTAGTCTGTGAGTTATATAAATTCTGAATTTGGTGGGCTATTAGTCAGTGTCTAGTCAGGAAACCACCCTAGGTGCTTCAGTCAAAAGGGCATATAATTCTAGGAATTGGATACGAAAGGAACAAAATTAAAACCATTATCCAAAGCCCACCCCACCCCCCATGTTCCCCCCTTGCTGCTCCCTCCAGCAGGAGTTCACTGCCACCAAGGAGGAACCTGTACTCCTGCCAGTGCTGCTGCCAGAGCCTAATGGGAGCACAGCTGAAAAGGGGGGTTGGGAATATAGATTTCAGGCCTGATGATTCAGGGAGAGTCTAGGAGGGTAGGTGTGGGGCGAAGTAGCAACATAAGCTATCCAGCACAGATGGTATTTATTCAATTCATGTGTGGAGATAAACTTAATAGGTAGGACAAACTAAATTCAGTAGTTTGGGCTGTGATTCCAAATTAATAGCACAGGGTAAGATCTTAAGATTGCAAGTGAAACATTAGAAAGCTAAGAATTAAATCCTAGCTTAGCCTAGTCACATCTATGTGTTGAACCACAAAACTGAACTCAGTCTAGAAATGGAACATGACAGGAAACATTATCTTCACCGTGGCCATGATCTCTTAGTGTGATTAATTGCTCATTTCCGTGACTTCAGTGAATCTGTGTGTAGGCCCAATTGTGTCCCAGATTAGATCTCTGTCACCTGAAGGATCATACTGGCCTCCCCTAATCTGATTACACAGTCATTACTCAGAGCCCTGCTGTCATTTGCAGGTCTCAGATGTGACAGGCTTGTGTTTGTGGCACCTCTGACTAAGTGCTCCTCCCTTTGCTACTCAAATCAAGCTTCGTTCCCCACGCCCCATGAGGCACCACCAGGATCTCAGGATCTCATTGCTCCTCTCTTTCTTTCTCTTCTCACTTTGTGAACAAGGACACCGAACTCTAAATATACTTTCTCACTAACTACATTCATATTCAGTGTTCATCAGTATTTATGATATGAATCTATCACTGATAAGCTTATTTTTGATTAGGGATGGCAACATTTTTTATCTCTCTAGATGCGGAGAGAGGCAATAGTGGAAATGGTAAGAATTGGTGGGACCTCTGTTTCCCTTGCCCTTTTCCCCACTTCCCTAAGCCCCAGTTAAGATTGGTTCAGGATTTAGGTTGAGTGTGGGTTTCTTGAATGTGAATTCTATCATTGATAGACCAAGTACCTCCTCCACCCACCCCCTCACCCCCCAAAAAAAAGACAAAATGAAATCCTATGCAATGGTTACATTTACAGATTTCCAGTTCTACCATAATTTATTTTTTATGAAATTCACATCCTTTTTTCCTCAAAAATTGAAATTCTAGGGGTTTTTAATGTTAAAATGTCTTCAGAGAGTAACTTACTATGTTTTGGATGAATTAAACAATTTATGTTCAAGTGCTAGCTTATTGCATTCATCAGGTTGTTTTGGATTTCTGTCACGCTAATTATTTTTATTTAAGGATGATCCTGTACGACTTGTAAACATACATGATCTTTCATGTGCTGGTGTGGATCCATCTCATTATGTTTATTGATTGACTTGTAAGGATATAATTGGTTTTTTAAAGTCGTACCTAGCTGCAGTCCCTTAATTTCCTAATAGGATTTAAAAAATTATTTTCTTCAATCCAAACTAAAAATAAACTTCTATTGTTTTTGTTTTCCCATAGACCAAAGTATTTCTGTAGTAAAAAAGTTAACAATTGCCAGAACAGCTTAGATTCTTCTGTTCTTTGTGCAGCCGAATAATTGAGGGCTTAATATTTGCATTTTTACCACTGGCAGCCATAACATTTTATTTAATGCTACAGACCAGGAATCCTTAAGAGGACGGACTGTGTTAGGCAGGAATGCTGGCCTCTAGTATGTTTGCTGTCCGTCTTCTGTAAGTCCCTTTCTGAATCTGAAGTGCCACTTTAAAGGGAAATATTACCTGATCAAAAGTCTAGGAGAAAAATGTTGTATTTGAATTTAAGCAAAAAACGTTTATTTTTCCCTTCTGCATGCGTCCACTATTTCCCCTTTCAGTGATTTTATTCCTTCCCTGTAGTTGCTCTGTGTTTGAGCTGTGGTTATTGGAGACTCAGAGAGAGGTGCTGGGCTGATTGTGCTGGGGCTGGAAGGCGGTGACACAGAGCAGGTGGGAGGACGGTCCCGCCTTCCTGTGTCCTCAGATGCTCCCAAGAAGCTGATGTCTTACGAAAACACCCTTAGAAATGATCAACTCACTTAAATCTCCAAATGGCAACAGAGTACACTTGAGCCAGGAGAATTTCTATGACTTAGAGATACTTATTTGCTTTTGACTTCTTAGAGGCATTTACTTTTATTTATTGAACTTTTTATTATGGGAAATTTTAAACATATACAAAGAGATAATAATATCATGTATCCCTATTTACTGATCACCCTGCATTACATTTTCCTATTTTAGAGGCATTTTCTAATGAATTTAGGCATAAAACACTTGTATTTTACATTATCTTTTCCTCCTCTTGGCATTATGTCTTAAGCAGATTTTTCTCTTAATTTACGTTGGCATATTTAGGTGTGCATAGTAACTCCCAAGACTAGTTGTAGAGAAGCAATAATTGAATTTGATCTTTCAATAGAATGGCACTGAGTAAAATAAACAGATTGCTGCTAGAGCTGCACTTAACAAATAGGTTAAGTTATATATAGAATATAACTGTTAGGCTCAACTTAGCCCATGGGGAACCTCTACTTTCACTTATAGTGTGCACAAATCTGTATTTTAAGACGCTGGTAGAAACCTAGATGTAGATTGGAAATGTTTTCTTTCTTCTTTCCCCATCCTCCATTTGTGTTTCTTTTTTCTGCCACTTATTCAACAAATATTTGTTGGCACTGCATATAAAACCTAAACAAGACAGAAGTTTATATTGTGGTAAAGGAGGAAGATAAACTAGTAAGGAAATAAATAGAATCTAGTATTTGTGATAAGTACTTGACAGGTAGACTGAGTGGTATGTGAAAGAATAAGATGGGGACATCCCCAATAGGGTGATTAGAAAAAACCTTTATATGCTGGTGAGTTTCAGACTTAAGACATGAAGGATGAGAAACAGCTGCATGAAGAGCACGTTGGGCAAGGGGATAGCATTTGCAAAGGCCCTGAGGTAGGAGCGAGTTTGTGCTGAATTAGGAATCAATAAAGGGAGTGTGAATGAAAGGAAGATGGAATGGTAAGTAGGAACCAGATTTTGTACAGCTTTGTAGACCCTCGTAAGGAATTTAGAGTTTATTATTTAGGAAGTGAGTGAAAGGTTTTATGTAGGATGTGACAAGATCTGCTTTGCCTTTTAAAAAGATATCTAGCTGTTTGGTGGAAAATAGACTTTCAAGTGTGAAAGGGGAGGCAGTTGGGAGGCTAATAGTCCAGGTGGTTTGGATTAGGATGAGGGCAGTAAAAATGGAGAGAAGTGATTGATTTCACAACATACAGTGACAGTAGACTCAATAGTATTTGCTAATGGACAGGTGAGGGTGAGGGAGCTATCAGTGACAGTTTCTAAGTTTTTGGCCTGGCTGGTTATGCAGTATTGAGATGGGGAAGTCTGGGGGAGAGTTGGGTTTGGAAGCAAATTAGAGTTCAGTTTTGGTTGCCTGTGCAATGTTAAAATGGAAATTCCAAACGAGTAGTTGGACACGTGTCTAGAGCTCATAAGCTTCGTAAGATTGGTGTATTTAAAGCAGAAGTTTATTACTACTTATTGTACATTGAAATGCATCTTTTTTAGGAGAGAAAGAAAGGAGTTTAGAAATAGCACAGGATGTTTACAGGGGCTTACAAGAAGTCACATTTTGTTAAGGTAATTACTTTCGAAATATTTTTTGAAAAGCTAAAAGTTTAAGCTGCCAGAACGAAAGAGACATGGGGATGCTTTATTTTGTGAGGTTCTCTCAGTATGAATGCTGGAATTTCTCCAAGTTGCTGCTTCTCTAAGTTGCTGTAATTCATGTTGCAGTCCTTTCATTCTGCTCTGTGAGGAAGGTTTTATTAAGTGTATAAGATTGAATCATGTAGAAGGGACATGGGAGACTATTTATGATCAGTTTAGACTATAAGTCCCCAAGAGGAGAGGGACTTTCTTTTCTTCACCACTTGATCATCAGAACATGGAACAATACCTGGCAAGTAATAGGCACTCAGTATTAATACCTGTTGATGAGTAAGCATCACTATATTAGTAGAACTTGAGGGTAAAGTGACTGCAACATCCTCAAAATGAAAATGTTTCCTCTTTTATCCAGAGATCAAATTTTTACATAAAACAATGTGGTATGGTAGAAAGAACGTGGGCATTAGATTAGACAGCTATGGATCCCATCGTTATCTTTTAACATCTTGGGCATGTTTCTTAGCCTCAGTTTCTTTATAAGATGGGAATATTAATTATGTACAGAGTTATTGTATATTTGTATACATATACAATATTCAACATACTATCTGGCATAGTAGGTCCTCAACAAAAGGAGGACCTCATTAGTTTCCTATTTTGTTTGGTGGTTGAGTCTAGCTAGATATTGGAGTCAGATCTAGTTCCCAATAATTAGTTTTCCGTGTCGGGGGGATAAAATGAAATTGGAGCTTTTCCTTATATTAGATGGATTAAAGAACTGAATTTAAAAGGCATAATTAGAAAACTTTTAGGTGATAACAGAAGAGATCTTTGTGACTTCAGGGTGAGGAAGAATTTCTTCAAAACCAGATGCAAAACACTAATCAAAAGAAAAAATATTGATGAATATGACTACATTAAAACTACAGCCATTATCAACAGACACCATAAAAAGGATGAAAAAAATGAGCCACAGAGGAGAATAAATTTTAATCACATGTAACTGTCAGAATATATAAAGAGCTCTTTCAAATCACTGGAGCAGGCACTTCCCAAAAGAGGAAATCCAGTGGTCAGTGAACATAAGAAAAGGTGTTCAACCTCACTTTAATTGGGGAAATACAAATTAGAACACAGTGAGATACCATTACACACTCACTCGATTTGCAAAAATCAAAAAATCTCATTGTAGCAAGTGAGTATGTAGAGCACGGGACCTCTTTTCACTTCTGGTGGGGTGTGGGATGGTACAACCCTCCTGGGAAAGTTGGACATTGTTTTAGAAGTTGGAGATATGCTTATCCTGACCTCAGCTAGCCTGACATGCCTGTGGCCCTAGGCTGGCGTGGTGATCAGGGTGGTTACCGGAAGGTTATAGAGCTCGGAGGGGCCCTGGGTGTTACCGCGAGTGAGCAAGTTATCTGCTCCCATGTGGAGTTAGGAGTGTGAACTTAAAGTTCTAATGATTTTTCTTCCTTTGTCCTTTAGTTTATTAATGTCTGTTCTGGATCTCAGAAAGCCCATATTTTCTTCTCTTTTACAACTAAAAGTAGGGTTCTAAAAAGATAGTGGTCTAAATAAAAGAAAAACTTTTTTTTTTAACAATTGTTTTTGATGAATTAAGTCTTCCCCACTGCATACCTTGCCATTCGAGGCAAAAAATTAAAAAAAAAAAAACAATTGTAGGCTTATTTTTTTCTCTTATTTCTTTAAAGAGCTTTATTGAAATGATTTGTATATCATAAAGCTCACCTACTTACAGTATACAATTCAGTGGTTTTTAGTATATTTACCGAGTTAAGCAACCATCGTAGTCTTAATTTTAGAACATTTTCATTAGTCCGAAAAGAAACTTTGTACCCGTCAACTGTTAACTCCCTATTCCTCCACCCCCTGCCTCCTCAACCCTAGGTAACCACTAACCCACTTTCTGTCTCTCTTGATGGCCTATTCTGGACATTTTGTATAAAGGAGATAATGTGATCTTTTGTGATTTGCTTCTTTAACTTAGTAGGATAAAGTTTTTGAGGTTCATCCATGTTGTAGCATGTATCAGTGTTTCATTTCTATTGCTAGATAATATTCTACTGTATGGGTATATCACATTTTATTTATCCATTTATCATTTGATGGACATTTGGGTTGTTGCCACTTTTGGGCTGTTATAAATAATGCGATTATAGACATTTGTGTACAAGTCTTACTGTGTGATATTTTCATTTTTATTGGTTATGTACCTAGGGGTGGAATTGCTGGGTCATATGGTAACTGTTTATTTATTTTAAAAATTATTTTTCCAGTTACAGTTGATACTCAATATTATTTTGTGTTAGTTTCAGGTGTACAGAACAGTGGTTAGACTATGTTTAACTTTTTGAAAAAACTGCCAAACTGTTTTCCAAAGCGGTTGCACCATTTTACATCTACCATCAGCAATGTATGAGGGTTCCTGGTTTTTCCACTTTTTGCCAACACTTGTTATTCTTTGTCTTTCTCTCTTTTATTGAGGCCATTCTTGTGGTTTTAATTTGGGAATTAGAAATTAAAACACAGCCATCACACATTCATGAGATATACACATATTTAACAATCTGATTGTAGGAAGTGAGTGTGTGGAGGTCTGTTATTTTTTTATATTATTCAGAGATTATTTTGGCTTTTTAAAATGACTTTTGCTGATGTGAAGTTGCTTTCTGCTTTCATTTTGGGGGTCCTCCAGCTTCATAATTTCTCTCTGCTGTATTGAAGTTTATGCTAGCTGTGTCTTTATTCATTTACTACATCAACACTCATTCAGGGCCTGTCTCTACTCAAAAGTCCTGTCCTGAGAGAGCCAGGGACCCTCCTATCAGGACTACGAAATCTGACTTTGTGATGTGGGAGTAAAGAGTGTTGTAAAATAGCTATAAAATTATAAGGTGGACTAGATGTGCTATTGTTCCCCAGAGTTTTTTAACAAAGGAATTCTTGTTACCAGTGACAGCTCTTTGATATGTTTCTTATTTATTGTTAGCTGATTAGGTGGTAATTCTAAAAACTTTCTAAGAAATGGTCTGTCTTATTTCCTGAATTGAAGCTTTAAAATGTGTAGTAAAATGTCTAGGAGAAAATATATAGGAGATGAGGAAATCCATTTTGGAAAAAGTTTGCGTGTAAAGATTTTGTTTTGAAATTGCAGCTTGGTATGATGGAGAAGGAATTTATATTTTGGATTGGGCTGTCATTTACTAGTTGTGTAACCTTGGGCAAGTTAAATAACTTCTTTATCTCCTCATTTCCTGACCTTTAAAATAGGAATATTTCATAGGAATGGATGAGGTAGCATATTGCACAGTGCCTGGCATACAGAGCGTTCAAGTGTCAGCTCTCTTCCTCCCTGACCTCCAGAAAAAAAAAAAAAAAAAGATCCTTCATAAGTAAGCCATGTTTCCTCTTGAAGTAATTAAAGCTACTAATTAACTAATTATTATCTAATAGTAACAAAATTATGAGAGCATTTTGGTGAAAGAAAAAAACAAAAGTAAATGTACAATTTGCTAGAATGTGACAGAATTGATGCAATTTTGAATCATTCTTAATTCTTAGGAGTTACACTGTTTTTTGTTTGTTTGTTTTTTAATCAATTCTAGATTCTTCTGCTACTTCAAGGTATAAGTAATTAAAAATTCTTTACAGGAGATTTTTAGGAGTCATGATTATATTCTAAAACAAAATGTCCTTTTTTTGCAATAGTAATTTGTTAAGAATGTTTCTCATAAATGGCAGAGGAAAATGATCATAAATTCAACATTTTATTTTCTATCCTTCTACTGAAAATCACTAATATATCCTTACCTGAGAAAACTGCTGTTTTTTCATATATGGTAAGATGGTGTCAGGTCATGCTTTGTAACAAGTGAGGTTTGCATCCTGAGTTGATGACACAGTAACTATAATAAATGTCTGCTACATTTTGAATGAATTTAAGAATCCATAAGGAACCTGTTGTCTGGAATTCTTTTATCTGGTGTCATAGTTCCTGCATTGTATTCAGTATTAAGAAATTCTGAAGCAGTAGTAGATAGAAACGTGAATTTAGCAGAATGCTTGCCTCTGGTCAGCTTTGAACAACTCAGCCACATGCACATTAAGAGTTGTACTCATGTTGTCGTATTTTGCCCATGCTAGGTTTATCTGTTAAAGAGTTTACTCTTCACGCAAAGGATTGAAGAATGCCTACTTTTATTATTTTGAGTACAAACTAAAGCACAAGTTATGTAACTTAGCAAGTTTTATGAATGGGCTGGACTATCTCCATTTAAGGCTCAGCACTGGATCCAGATGGAAAAATGTTTTCCATTGAACTAGTGAGTGTTTTTGCCAACATTATAATCAAATCCTGTAGCACTACAATTAATAGATAATCGTTATTGGTCTTTCAGATGTTTTGTTTATAAAAACATGGTTTAGGATTTGGGAAAGGTAGTATGAAATATTCATAATTTTTTTATGGCATAGCAATCTGTATTTTCATTAGTCTTTTTAACAACTGTTTTGAGAGATGTTAGCTTTTCAACTGTAAAGCAGGTAGAATATGCTTTAATCAATATATGTTAATTTGTTACATTTATAGCTGAACTCTATTTGTTGGTAATGGAATTGAGCCTGCAAAAACTAAAATGTCGTTTTCCTTTATTTCTAGCACCTTGAATAATATGAAATATGAGCCCTAACCTTAGATGTTTGGGTTTATTTGTCAGTGTTTTCCTAATTATTAAAAAAAAAAAAAAAAAAAGATTATGAAAACTGCATGACATTGCTGCCTTTTTAAAGTGGCCTTTAAAAGATCTTGTTCATTTGCTGCCCAGATATCTATCTATCTATCTATCTATCTATCTATCTATCTATCTATATATAAGCTATAGATATATATCTATATTTATATATATCTACACATTTACATATCTATATCTATACATATTTCTCTATCTCTATCTCTATCTGTATCTGTATCTACATCTACTTACCTCTCACTACATTCACTCTGTGTCTCCCCATTCTCTTCTCAGCTGCTCACAGCACAGCCCCTGCTCCTGTCACGCAGCTGGAAAGCTGTCCCAGAGGTTGCCAGTGATCTTTGCATTGGCAAGTCCAGTGCCCTTTTCTGTCTTCATTCTCCTCTGAACTTCCTTTCATATTTGGCTTTGTTGATGGTGCACTCTTTGAGAGAGGAAGTTTCTTGGCGTCCTACCTCTGGATTTCTTCTTTATTTAATGTATACAAAGTGACTCTCATAGTGGCTGGCAAAAGTGTTAAATTCCTTTCTCCCTTGTCACCCCTTTTCTTTGTTCTCTATCCATTTCTCATTGGGTTTTTCTGATATGTAGCTACCCACGGGTGGACTTGTAAATCTACAGCTCAGCTGATCTTATATTTTGTCATCTGACAGCAGCGTAGTTTTCAGCTGCTTCGGGGACTCTTCACTTGAATGGCTCACTCTTAACCCCAGAATCCATGTAAGTCACAACGGAATGTGCCCGTCTCTGCCATGCTTCCCACTCCCATACCTCAGTTCTTCACTATTTGGCCTTTCACATGATAGAATTTAGAGTCATATCTGATTTTTCTATTACTTTCTATTTTGAAATGTCTCTTAGGTTCAGTCTTTCCTAACCATTCTGATTGCTGCTTCTTTGTCTTTCAACCAAACCCTCAGCCTTTCATCCCTGGGCTAGTCCAGCACCTTCCTGCTGATTTGCCTCTAGTCCTAACTAACCTTTAACTATGTATGTGTCAGCTGACAGATAAACTTCAAAATGTAGTATATTCCAGATCTTTCCTGTTGGTGTCTTTTGTGTAGTATTATATCACTTTCGCGTGGTGTGTACACTCTTTTGTGTGGTCTCGTTATCCTGTGTACCAGCAGCTTGATCTCGCCTGCCACCTTACGTGAAAGCATCCCCACCTCCCCTAATACACACACAGCTGACGCCTGCCTTGCTGCCTGTTGCATGCTGCTTTCCCGGCTTAAAATGCTTTCCACTCTTGCCAAGGTTTTGTCCAGCCTTCAAGATGAGGTTCATGCTTTGCTTTTGGTGAAGCTGTTTGCAGCTATCCTGACTCATGGTTAACTCTGCCTCCTCTGTACAGCTAATTTTCTAATGCCTGCATTTCAAAAATTCCCCCAATGGCTCTGTCCCTAACTGTAAAATCCTTTAGGGCAAGACTGAGCTTTGTTTCATGCTCAGCCATCCCTTGAGCAGTGCCAGGAACAAAAGATGGAGGTAATTGGGGGAATGGTCAAGAAAACGTTATAAACATGTGGGTTTCTAATTGTTCTGGTAAATATTGGAAGACAGTTCTAAAGATAAAAATATAAAGTTGATGTTTATAAGGTTTGTGGTCTTTTCTTAGGGTGGTTTTATCTTTTACCTGATGTTGTTTTGTTGATATAACAAATATTGTGGAGTTTAAATTCAGTGGGGAAAGTTTTGAGCAAATTATTTAAACATTTTGTTTTATAAGTTAACTTCTACATATAGAGAAGCTCATTTGCCACTTTCTTAGTCAGCTGCTGTAAAACCAATACTATACTATAAATGAAATGTCATTAAACATACAATATTTTGTACAAATTAAGTGAATGTCATCTTACTTTGAAACATGGCTCCACTTACTCCCTTGTGTATTTTCCCATCTACATTATGTAAAGAAAATTAAGAAAATTTCTTATATAATTTCCTTTCCCAAAAGCATCTTTGGAATAGAAAAGGCTTCCCAGCTCTACAAAGGGTTAAATCAGGACCCAGGAGCTACTTTCCCCTGTCTTGGCAGTAGTGTCCAGTTACTGCCCAGCCGCTCCCCCTTTATGTCTGTCCCTCTATGCCCACCCGGGTCTAGGCCTTGAAGAGCTACCTGTACCCCCTGAGCTCCCGCATGCAGGAGCAACTAAGTGCTAGAATCGTTTTCCTGTTCTCCCATTACCCAAATGTGTTTGTTTGGTGAGAAGGAGAGAATCTCTTCATTGTTTTAATTCACAGTTTGTTTCTTTTCCTTCCTTCTCCTCCTAGGACAATCTACCTTGTTACTTGCTTTTGTCTCCTTTCCTACTAGTTTGAGGAAAGGGGTAATGTTTTATCTTTGTAGCTACTACATAGGAGAGCACAATATAGGAACCAAGTACATATTTGTTGAATGTGTGATTTATGTCTTTAAAACCCAAACATTTTTTCTCTATTCTCTCAAATTCTCATCAGATTAGCAACTTTGTTGTTTAAAACCAAGGGTTCTTAAGCTTTTTGGTATTTTTGTATCCCTTTGGTATGCTAGAGCTGTTGGTATGCCTGTAGACCTGTTCTCACATTAATGGTTTTAAATAAAGAAAATACATAGGATTAAAAAGGAACTCAGTTCCATCTGTCTGTCTATTTAGATATCGCTCTCTGTATCATGTATCATCTGTAATCTGATATGAAAATATCTATTCTTTTGTGGTGACAAAGTTACTGGTAGTGTTGGTGTGACTTGTTGCCTATACTCATATTTGAAGGAAACCTTTAATTTCAATTTGAGGTTAGTGAAAACAGACGTAAAAACTTTCATTCAAATTCATGGACCCCTGAGTTCTCTTCCTGGACTCTAGGATTACAGGTCAAGAATTGCTCTAAACAGTAGGCATAAGAGAAACTGCTTAAAGTAGGAAGATATTTTAAGAAATTTGTATTATTTAGCACTGTTGCTGATTTTCAGTAAACAGGTTTGGGATAGTAGAGTGGACAAGATTATTGTAAACAGCTAAGTATGCTGATGCACAAAGATGTAGGGGTTAAATGGTTTCTGTTTTACAGTGATAACATTTTGGGAACTGTGGAGGTAAGGGAATAATTTCTTGAGTGAACGGTACAGAAAAACCCTTTAAACATACGTGTGTGTTATCTTTCTTATTCACATTTGGAATTGACAGAGATAACATTTAGTAGGAAATTTATGAATTTAGGAGTCAGAGAGGCCTGGATTCTAAGTTTCTTAATCTTGTTTGAGCCTCGGTTTTCTCACCTGTAAAAATCATTCTAATGCTTACTTCAGAAGTTCTGCGAAGAAAGGAGAGCTTGTCCAAGAGCTTGGAGCTCCAGACCAATGCTGGTTTCTCTGTGATGGGAGATGGTTTGCCTTTGCTTGGCAGAAGTCCAGGGTTTCATTTCCTTATCTGTGAAGCAAGGGGATCAGAGTAAAGATCTTTCACATCCTTTTAACAGGAAAAGTTTGACTTTAGGAAGCCTACTTCTTAGGCTTACTAAGATGTAAACTTATTAACGAGATTCAAGCTGTAACTAGATTGCTTAGAAGTGGGAGACAATTAGTTTTGAGTGCTTATGATCTGGAAGGCATTCTCAAACATACCATCTTATTTCATCCTCAGAACCACTCTGTGGAAAAGATGGTTTTTCCACTTTTATAGATAACCCAGAAAAATGAAAAATCTTGATGAACTGGCATTTGAAGTCAAGGTTACTGTGCACAAAGCCTGTTTTTCACTTTAGTTTTTTGTTATGCAGTACTGTTTCACACTTCCTCCCTAGTGATCAGATGCTAGACTCATTTAAATCTCTTCCTACAAAGAGAACACTCTTGTTGGAAAGAATACGTATGTTTATATTAAGATTGTATTTATTACTTTCATTTTGAAGAGATCTAATCATTTAAAAAATTAAAAAGTTTTTGAAACAGAAAAAACAGAAAAGTTGTAAGTACAGTAGATAAAACTTTTTTCCCCCTCAGAACCTTTGGCTGTAAGTTTGATGCTCCACCACTCTGGAATAGCCTAGTGTGTATTTCCTACGGTAAGGCCATTCTCCTACGTAAGTCAATACAACCATCAAAATCAGGACATTAATGTTGACACATTATTACCAACTAATACTCTTCAGCCTCCATTCAAGTTTGACCAATAAAGTTTCCCCCCACCCCACCCCTTTTTTTGGTAAGAGCAAAACGGTCCAGTTCATGATCATGCTTTGTATTTAGTTGTATTCTTCAACCTTTCTTTTGATTTTCATGGTTTTGATGGTCTTGATGTGTTTGTTGATTATAGGCCTGTTATTTTGTAGAATGCCCCTTAATTGGGGTTTGTCCGATGTTCTCAAGGTTAGATTCAGATTATACATCTTTGGCAGGAATATCAAAGAAATGATGCTGTGTCATTGGATCCTATCAGGTGGCATAAATTTCAATTTGTCCTATTTCTGGTGAGCAGCTGCTGAAGATGACATCTGCCAATCTTCTTCATTGATAATTTACTCTTTTTCCATTTGTAATTAATTAGTATTTTGTGAATAAATATTTTGAAACTATTGCATTCCTCATCAAACTTTGGATTTATTAATTTATATCATTATGGACTCCTAGTTTCCTGTTTTATTCAATTAGCTCTAATCTTACTAACTTTTATTATTTGTATTGATGTATAGATTGTCCCAGATTCGGCCAATGTCCTTCTGCTATGTCTCCATTATTCCTCAAAACATTTTCTTGCTTTCTGACACAAGTGTTCTAGGCCAGGATTTCTCACCTTCAGCACTATAAGTGCTCACCTGTGTGGTTATTTGTCTTAGTACGTATCTGTTCCATTTTGCAAGGAAGTAGAACATTTAAAAAAAATTATCAAATGTTAATCTTTTTTGTATCCTTAGTGTGTCACTTAGAGTAACTTTCTGATAATATTGTGAAGGTGTCAGAGAAGCTGATGTTCCTTTTTGTGCATTTTTCATTCCTCCTACCTAGGGGAAAAAAGAGGTCTTGTCTAATAAGTGCCAAAAAGAGGTATTGTAGTTGTCAAAGCTCTTCTATTGTCAGCAATCATTTAAAACAAAGCATAACAAAATAAAAACATTTTTGGTTGAAAAAGCATTTCAGTATCATTGGAACAAGAGTGAAAGAGGAAATGTGCTCTTCATTTGTCCCTCATCTATCACATGTTTGATGAATATCTACCAGTCAGGCACCGAGCAGGGCTCTTTGCCAGGCAGCTGGGACACCAGGGCAAACAAGAATGGACACGATCCCTACATACCCTCATGGAGCTTACAGTGTAGTGGTTAAAAGACAAGTAGTCATACAACGTAACGTGGAATGGCAAACAGTCATGAAAGGTAATGCCTGAGCATCAGTTCCTTACTTGTGAAATGTGACAAATGTTCTACTTTACAAATTGTTCTCAGGGTAAAAGGAGATAATTTAAGTGAAAGTCTTTTGTAAACTGTAGAGATGTAATATAAATGAAGTATGTATTTGCTGTCACTCCATCTGCTGGTATTTCTGGTCTAATGTTTAGAGGTACTAACGTAAGCATCCCCTGAATTAGCTTCCAGGCTCTCCTCCCCGCTCCGTCCTGAATACCGCTGCCCGTCTCTGTATGTACATTACCACTTTCTTGCGTGTCACTTAATCCTGTTCAGATAGCTTTGTTTCCGTATTTCCTGTAGGTTGAAATTCAAACCTTTGATAAATAAGGCTCCAGGTTAGCCCCAACCTAGCTTTCCAGACTTGTCTTGTTTCTTGTCTTGAAGCCCTCAATCCAAGCCATATTGGTCAGATCTCTGTCTGGAACACACCTTGCACTTCCTGTTGCTCTTATCCTTCTGCCTGGAATTATCTTCATCTTCTCTGTTTTTCAAAATGACATCCTCATTCTGGGCTGGTTAAAGTGAGTCCTCCTTCCTTTATTTTACTCCCGTCATGTGTACACTCCATCCAGAGCATTTGGTCATCATCTTCTACCTTCTTATGTTGCTGTCAGATTTCCCAACTGGCATTACAGTGCTCTCAAAGTACAGAGACCATATTTAACTTGTGTTTTTATTGCCCATATTTATGTAGTGTTCAGTAAGTTCTTTGGGGGCGGAGGGTGGGGAGGGTGGTGATAAGAAAAGTGACCTGACTACATTCAACCCAACTCGCAAAACAAAAAAATCTTGACTTTTCTAAAACACAAACTGAATTTACACTGAAAAAAATTTATTACTCTGTACCAATTTTGCATTTTGTGAAACGTTACAGCACATCTGACTTAACTGCTCTTTCTCTCAGCAAAGATGAACACCTTTGCACTGTGAGTACATTGTTGTCAAGGAGGAGGTTTCAAACTGAGACAGTGTGACACCTTTTGTCCCTCCCTTTGACCCGTTTTGGCTCCAGGGATGGACTGCTGCAGCTCAGCAGGTGTGTGTATTTGCTGGGGTCGGTTTGGATGCCCAGGCTGATGTGAGTGAGTGATGGTGCTGCCAAAGGCTAGAGGGGCTTAAGACAAGACCCACCATTTCTCTTTTGCACACGGATGATAAAGAAGTTGTGTCTCAGAATCTCAGGAATCTGCTACTTGATTTTCTACCATAGTTAAAAATGACAATCAGAATAAAACTAATCATTAAAAGCATTTTACTCTTAAAAAAGTGTGTGTGGGGGGGAGTGATCCTGAGTGCTATGAAGGGAAAATATGTTATGAGAACATAAAACAGGAGGAACCATAAATTTATGTTTCAGTAACCAAATGAGATCTAACAGTTGATGATGTTCTTCTTTTTGCGTTAAAGTCCCCTTTATGTCTATGACTTCAAATGATGTATTTCCAATGATAGGTCTTGTTTTTTTCTGTTACCATCCTAGCTTCAACATTCACTGTTGAAAGAATAGGTTGTTGAAGAAAATAATTGTCAGAAATTGGAAATATCCGGGTAACAGTGATGATCTTTTAGTCACACATACTTGTTAAATGTTACTGATTTTCCAGAAAGATCTCTAAATACAAAATGTGTTTTAGACGTAATGTAACTGAAAATGCAGCAGTTCCTTCAACACAGTAATAGTGTCCATGAATATCATGATGCCAGTTACCATGCAGCCTTTTAATTTTTGTGATTAAAACAATGATGTTACTGCTTCTTTGAAACCTCTGAGAAGGCTGATTTATTACTATAATTTTATTTTATGGTTTACTATTTAGTATCACAAAATTCAAAAATACACAAAAACAGAAAATCCTGTTACTTGGTTTTCATAATTATCAACTTGTGGCTGGTTTATTTCATCTGTTCTTTCCTTTCTGGCACACATACACACATACAGTAGTCCCCCCTTATCCACGGTTTTGCTTTCTGCAGTTTGTTACCCATGGTCAACTGCAGTCCAGAAATATTAAATGGAAAATCCAGAAACAAACAATTCATAAATTTTAAATTGAGTGCCATTCTGAGTAGCATGATGAACTCTCACACTATCCGGCTTCATCCTGCCGGAAACGTGAATCATCCCTTTGTCTGGTGTATCCACGCTGTATATGCTACCCTCCCGTTAGTCATTTAGTAGCAGCCTCAGTGGTCAGATCAATTGTTGCGGTATCGCAGTAGTTATGTTCAAATCACCCTTATGTTACTTAATAATGGCCCCATAGTGCAAGGGTAGTGATGCTGGCAATTCAGATATGCCAAAGAGAAGCTTAAAGTGCTTCCTCTAAGTGAAAAGGTATTGTACAGACACCACATTCACATTACTTTTATTATAGTGTATAATTGCTCCATTTTATTGTTACTTATTGTTAATATTTTAATTTATAAATTTATAAATTAGACGTTATCATAGGTAGTATGTATAGGAAAAAACATGGTACATGTAGGGTTCAGTACTACCTGCAGTTTCTGGCATCCAGTGGGGGTCTTGGAACAGATCCCTTGTGGGGAATATTGTAAGAGCAAATTGCAATCTCAACTTCATTTTTTCATAGCATAGTATTTTGTAATGAGTATATAGTAATTACTTGCCTTTTTTTTCAGCTTTGATTTGTGTTGCTACTGTCTCTAGCGCTGCTTTTCTTGTGAAAGGTTTTCTATTCTTTCCTTGGTCTTAAGTGTAACTAAGAAAACTTATAAAGTTGACATAAATTCTCTTGAGCTTTTGCTTTGTTTCTTCTCATTTTTTTTTTGTATTTTAGTTGTTAACTCTGTTTTCAGAATTCTTCCCAAATAGGATGAATTTTTTTCTCTTTTTGCTGTCAGTGCATCTGTTTTAAACACCAATCTAATGTCACAATAACTTTGTAGTGTTTTGTAAGTTGATGTACCTCCTAATAGGAGCTGTATGTGGTAGGTGCCTAGAATGGTCAGAGCTAGTGGATGGGGCCAGCAGTGGAGATGGTTTGTATCTAATTGATCAGCCTAGGATTAGTCCTTGAAGGTGTGGAAATTTAGTGTCAACACGTAAAGATCATGTGTTCTGTAAGTAACCACTGTGAATGTAGCAGGCATTTAAATAGTGTAGCAGAATAGCTAATCTGTGCCAGATGTATAATAGGTCAGATTTTAAAGTATTCTGTTTTAAAATGGACTTTCATGTGTAATATAACGTATTAGATGCAATAGTTATACAAATAAAAACTGCTGCCCACAAAACCTATAATTATACATGTCTATTAGCCTATGGATTGAAGTGCAAAAACCACAGATTCTTAATGGGTTTATATTTGGAGTTTATAAATTAAGCCTTTTGTTTAGGAAAAAAATTTTTTGTCTATTTTCCTTATGTGATATTTTAAAATTTTTTGTTTTTTTAAACTAGTAAGGCATCAGATTTTCAGAGTTGGGATACTTTTCAATAACTATTTTAGTTTCTCGGCAGTCTTTTAAATTAAAGGATGATTATGAGAAGTATTATGAGAGTTGAGGCTCGAATTCTATCCAAATAGATGACCGAATTACCTCCAATTAATTTCATTCAGCAGACGTAAGTTGCATGTTTACTGCTGTCAGGCACGGAGCCAAATCATAGAGAAAGAGTAAGGCAGGTCCAGGCCCAGAGGCACAGGTAGGCCAGAATGCCCTTCTAGAAGGTCCCACAAAATGCTGTGGTAATTTCGAAGAGGAAGAATTTAATTCTGCTTGGAAATGTGTGTTCACTTATTTTTCCCTACATGTTGTAGGGTGTACTGATGGACCTATGATTTCCTTTAGTTTTTCCTTCTGAAAGGTGCTCTTCTTTTATGAAACAATTGGTAAATTTTTTTGTTTTTTTTTTTTTTTTTGAAAGGCAATGCTCACACTTGGAAATCTGGAAAATTAAAAAATCACAAACCAAACTGCAACCAACCTAGGTCATTTGAGAAATGGGCTCCTTTCCTTTTCAGGCCCTTGTCATTTCCATTCAGCTTTCCACTTCTGCATTTATAACCTCAATATGCCTCGTGAAATCCTGCCAAGATAGCCAGCCCCTAGTACCCAACTCAGATTAATCTTCACCCCAAAAGAGATATAAACGTATATGAAGGTGTACGCATATATGAGGTGCTTACGTGTGGCCTTGAGTGCACCTCAAGTTCAGATCTGTCTTACAATTGAGTCTTTTTTTTTTTTCCAAGTCAAGTTGTTGTCCTTTCAATCTTAGTTGTGGAGGGTGCCATTCAGCTTCAAGTTGTTGTCCTTTCAGTCTTAGTTGTGGAGGGCGCAGCTCAGCTCAAGGTCCAGTTGCTGGTGCTATTTGCAGGGGCCGCAGCCCCCCATTCCTTGTGGGAGTCGAACCGGCGACCTTGTGGTTGAGAGGACGCGCTCCAACCAACTGAGCCATCCGGGAGCTCAGCGGCAGCTCAGCGGCAGCTCAGCTCAAGGTGCTGTGTTCAATCTTAGTTGCAGGGGGCGGAGCCCACCATCCCTTGAGGGAGTCGAGGAATTGAACTGGCAACCTTGTGGTTGAGAGCCCACTGGCCTATGTGGGAATCGAACCGGCAGCCTTCGGAGTTTGGAGCATGGAGCTCTAACCACCTGAGCCACCGGGCCGGCCCACAATTGAGTTTTTTTAACCTTGGTAATAGGGATCCCAATAAACTGGATCCTTGCTGTTTTCCCCAGTCGTAATGATTAAGTTGGTGGCTTGAGCTCCTGAACACCAGTAGCTGGAGTGTGCAATATCCCTCCGCAATTGCAATGGCAACCCCACAGTAGTAATGTTTATTTATTAGGTTTATTCACTTGTTTTACAAAGTACGCTAATGTCTAAATTCCCAAGGCCAAAAATCTGTGATGTTTAGTTCTCACCATAGTGTTTGTTAAAAGTCCGAAAAACTTTCATTCACTCCCTTTCTTGACAATTTGACAAGACTTTTTCTTTGAAGTCTACTTGGCACTCTCAGTTTGTTTGACATTTTGTTCAAGATTCAGGCAAGAGTAGTATTCTGGTGTTTGAATGGCTTATTGAGGTTTTTTTTCTTAAAAGTTTGTTTTGAGAGGAATATGTAGTAAACTTACGACGTTTTGATAGATTGGACATGCGGCATCTTCAAGCATTGGGTTTTGGTTTCCAGGTTAGCAAGGACTGCCTGTGTCCTGTCATCTGACTATAAGCCATGAAATTCCAAACTAGATGTGGCTAAGCTTGTGATAATCTTTACATTGTCATTTTGGGGGAATTGAATGAATTTAAACAACTGAGTCGAGTTCTCTTTTTTATACTTTAATAGAGAATAATACTATATTTATAGTATCACATCCTTTGAGAAATACTGAAGAAAAACATGTTAATGATTTAGAGTTGTTATCTTGGTGAGTGGCTATTTTGACCAACTATCTCATTTATTTTCTGAACAGCTTAAATACAATTAAAATAACCTTGTTTTCTCTACCCACCTCCATCCTAAAAGACGACTAGCTTTTGGAATGTAAGTCAGACCAGTTTTCATAGAAGGTGCTGGAAATTTTTTCCCTTTGGGATATTAATAACCAGTTATTTGCCCCAAAGCCTACCTTTTGTTAATTTGCAAATAAGAAAGCTGAATTTGTGTCAGCTTGTTTTGATGACTTTAAGGCACCTCTCTCTGTTTCAATTATAGCTATGTCCAAGACTGAAAGTTTTGTATTTTGTAAAAGTGATTTAAAAAAAAAACACATGAAAACTAGTATAGCATAGTCAGTATTATAAAGGATTGAAAATTATGTAGATAATTTTGTACTGCACACTAGAAAGTGGAATTGGTAAGTGCTAATCTTATAAAACTGGCAATCCTTGTAGTGTTGTATTTAAGTTTACTTAAATAATTAATGGTAAGAAAAAGCAGTTTTTAGGGAAAGAATAGAAAAGTGGAAGAGGAGGCATCAGGTTTTTTAGGTTTTGTTTAAAAGGTACAGAGATTTAACCAAGAATTCCTATGTATGTAACGTAGGCACTTCTAGTTTTCAGAGGATATTTACTGTATAAATAAATGTAGGTATTGAAATCTACAAAAGCAAATAAAAAGCTGCACGTAAGTTTTAATACTGACCAAACAAAAGGCTGCCAAGCATCCTGCTGAGCTCTAGAATAACAGATTAAGTAGACTTGTTCTGCCAGTTATGGTTTTGGTTTTACATCTTGCATATGAGTTTAATTAGATTCCTAATTAGCATAATGAAGGCTTTTTTTTCTTATACATATTTAACTTTTTGCACTGAATTATTTACAGATTTAGCATGTATTGCAACATACCTTTAGTAATAAGCAGAGGTTTTACTCCTTTCCTGGAAGCACTTATTTTAAAAGGTACTAAAGAGGTGTGTGTGTGTGCGTGTGTGTGTTTAATAATTTATGCTTGTTCCTTGTATCATTGTTATTAAATGTTCAGCGTGCTGCGTAGGTTGTGGACAGGACCTGATGGCCCAGTGTTTTGCAGCAGCCAGTGGGCATCTCGCTGTTGCCCCAGGGATGCCCCAGGGGGCAGCAGCATTGCCTGGCGTTCCTGAGGGACTGGGTTTTATCTGAGCATGTGTATAGTGGTTTTGGGGGGTAGCAGCCCATCCAAAGGTCCAGGACATTAACAGCTTATAATCTTCTTCCTTTTGGGCCTTAAATTCTTTTTAAAAATTCCAGTGAATTAATTATATAGCACATGTGATTATAGTCCAAGAGTCTTTAATTAAAGTCTGACATAAAGCTTTTAAAAATACCTGTGTGCTTAATGTAACAAAACAAAACAGCAAAACCCCAAAACTTCCTGCCTTAAAATCACCCCCTTTCTTGAAAGCTTTGAGGAGAAAGAATGGGAGTTAAAGTTTTGTGAATGATTGATAAGAGACGGCCTCCCAGGAGCTGGACACATTAATCACTACAGCCTGCCTGCCCTCCGCTGTCTTCTCTGTTCTACATGGCTGAGGTGAGGCAGAAGCCTCTTGCTCCCTTAGTGCAAAGGCTTTGTTTATATGCTTTCCTCCTGATTCTGTGGATTTTGATGATGGCTGTTTGTGACACTGATGTTTTTTTTTTTTTTTTAGCCTTTTGCCTGTTCTCTAAACTCAATGTCATTTCATTCCATCAAAAAATTAATAAAGAAATGTACTTTAATTTAAAAAATGTGTACTGTATATGCTTAGGAAGGGTTAGAAGGATATTTGGTTAAGAAAAATAAAAGAGGGAATTTCAACTGCTTATAGGCTGGGAATCACCTTTGAAGCAAGTATCTTTATTCTAGTAAGAGGCTTGTTAATAATAGCAAATATTCTCTGTGCTGTAAACTTTTACATGCATTGATTGAATAATCAAAGTAATTTTATGAGTAACTTTTGGGTAACATCTCCATTTTACAGATGAAGACACTGAAGCATAAATTGCTTATGTAATTTGTCCAAGGCCGCACAGTAAGCCGGCTAGGCTGTGCACCTGGGACTCAAACCTACCAGGTTTGGCTCCTGGGGCCACAGGCTTTCTTACCAGTTACTGGCCAGTTACTTTTGATAAGGTAATCATCATTCATACACCTTGATTTTCTCCCTTTAGAAGGCTAAGTTAACCATTTAAAACTTTATTCATTAAACTTCCTGTACTTTTGAAAGTTGTAGTATAGGTTTAGTAGTAGCCTCTAGAATTTATGACCCCTGATTTCCTTAGCTGGGAAGACATAGTTATGTGGGAACAGGAGGGTTTGAGATGTAGTTCTAATATTCTAATGAATAGGATTAATTAGGTACTTGCTGTTTGTATGGTGCTATATTTTATGTAAATTATCTAATCTTCACAACAGCCCTTTACCAGATGTATATTCCCTTCTTAACAGATAAGGACACTGATCTAGTAAGTGGTGGCCTGAGGAATCTAAGCTGGGTCTTACTTTTACGGTTAGCTTAGTCAATTATCTCACTATTTGCTATTCCCCATCATGTGAGTTTTGTTGTTTTTCACTATTTGGAGAAACATTTGCCCAACTAATGAAGATAAAGGCACAAAGTCAAAGACCTGAGTTCTCTTCTAGGCACTTCTGCTGGTTTTGCTGAGTGATCTTTTTCAAGATATTTGCTGTGCTAAACTTTGGGTAGAACAAATTTAGTTAAATTTATTCAACTTCAGTGGATTTTTCATTCTCTTCAAGAGAAGTCTGCTTTTAATGAAACATAATTGGCTTTTATGTTACTTCCATCAGTTCATGTACCAGAAAATTTGCAAATATAATATCACCTCTAAGACAACTAAGAATTTAGAGGGAGAAAAAAATGTGGACTATCAAACAGAGGTTTGTTTTGGTCCAGTCTGTATCTTTTTTCCTGGCATGTGTGTGTGCACTTGGTATCTCCTTTAATTGACCTGCCTTTCTGATTTCTAATACTCGTATAGTTATCAGGAAGTTTTCACACCTTCTGTTTTGTTTTGTTTGGGGGAAGTGGCAAAGTTATGCTCAAAGAATGATTCGGTCTTTGCTGGCAGTTTATATTTAGCACAGGTTTACTGTGGGAATTGTAATAGTTTCACAAGCCAGTAACATACAGGATAATATCTCTTAATAAGCCAGTAAAGAAATAACATACTCCAAACAAATGACAGATTAATCACACTATTGTTCTAGGCAAGAGAAGATGAATCAAGTCCAAATTAATATTGTACTTCTTTATGTGAGTAAGCACCCTGGAGAGATGGCTTGACCAACCAAAAGTTGATGTTCAGCTACTAGTGCAAAATAAAAGTCCCTTGTTGCTAGAGCACTGCTGCTAGGGAATGAAGATGCCAGGGTTGGTGGACTGGCTGGGCTTTCCAGGGGTTATCACTCCAGGGACCATTGCACAGGTTAGCACCACTGCCAACCAGAGAGTTGCCTTGGCTGCAGAGGAGCAAGTGTCTCAAGGTCTTCTGAAAGCTCTTTAGGTCAGCAAAGTGTTGCCATGCCCAGACAGAAACTCTAGAATGGTCCTCACGAACTCTCAGTATTTATAGTATCAATGTTCCCTTGCCATAGTTGCTTCTCTGTATGTTCTTATCGATAAGCCCCTAGCAGCTGAGCTCCTGACTGCTTATCAATGACAACAGATGACCTGATGACATCCTGACACAACTTACTTCATTCTTATATCAAAACAACTTCTAAAAACAACTTTTGTTTTGGGCATAAGCAAGTGGATTAAAACAACTTCACTTAAGTCATAAACAGGTGGATTTGAAATCATATTAAACGAATATGCAAGGTAAAGACAATGAAGTAATTTTTCAGGCCTGATTTGAGCTTCTGGATCTTTTTGGTTTGTGGTCAGTTTCTTCACCTTGAGCTAGGAACCTCAAAAAACATTTAGAGGCCTTTATTTCAATTTTCTGTTTATTCTGCCTAGCTGAGCTCTTACAGTTAAACTGTATTAGTGTCTGGTCTCTCAATGATCCCTTTTAAGTATTAATCTGTCCCATAGCCAGATTCCCTTGTTGTTTAATGTAAATTTGATCAAGTGTCTGGGAATTTTATACTACCCTTAACCAGATGTCCAAATTATAGTCATATGACCCATTCTTCTTGATTATATCTGTTGAATTAAACAACTGAAATTTGGAATTTATCTGTTAAAGCATAGCATTACCTTAACCAACACAAGCCATGAATAGCTAAATTTTTTCTTGTTCTGTTGTGTATTGTAATGGTAACCCAGAATTCTTCTCTCTTTTTTGTCTTTGGCTTCTGTATTTGAAAATGGAAATAATGTTATTTTAAAAGCACAGGTGTGTCCTTAATATAAGTGCCTTTATTTTATTGCAGCTTTATAAAGATATATTTCACATACCATAAAATTCATCTATTTGAAGGGTACAGTTCAGTGATTTTCATTCAGAGTTGTACAGCTGCCATGACAATTTAATTTTAGAATGTTTGAACACCCCCAAAAGAAACCCTGTAATACATTAGTAGTCATTCCCTATACTAGCCATTGGCAGCCACACCAATCTACCCTCTGTCTCTATAAATTTCTCTGTTCTGGGCATATCATATAAATGGAATCATACAATATGTGGCCTTTTGTGTTTGACTTCTTTCACTTGGTATATTACTTTCAAGGTTATCTAAGTTGTACCATGTATCAGTACTTTGTTTCTTTTTATTGCAGCATAATAGTCCATGTATTCGATACACCACATTTTATTTATCCATATATCAGTTGATGGACATTGGGGTTGTTTCTACCTTTGGGCTATTACGAATAATGCTGCTGTGACCATTCATGTACTCGTTTTCATGTGGACATATGTTTACATTTCTCTTGGGTATGTTTCAAGGAGTGGGATTGCTGGGTCATACGGTAACTATGTTTAACTGTTTGAGGAACTGCTAGATTGTTTTCCAAAGTAATCGCACCATTTTACATTCCCACCAGCATTGTCTTTATGTTTTATCACCTCTAGAGGAGTAGGGTAGCTGGGTAATTATCACAGTTCCTTAAGGGCTGTAGGTGTGGGGTGCTCACAAAGGGGCCTCAGAATGTGGCAAGCAGTGTGAGGTAGGCGTCTCTCTTGCCTCATCTCCTCCTACTCTCTCCCCCTTGCTTGCCACAAGCAAGAGTGGCCTCTTCTCCCCTGACCTCCTTGCTATTCATAGAACACAGCTCACATGTTCTCACTTTAGGGCCTTTGTGCTGGCTTTTCCCTCTGCCTGGCATGTTCTTGCCTTCCATATCTCTTTCAAGCCTTTGTCCAAATGTTACCTGCTCAGTGAAGCCTCTCCCTCTTCACCCTATTTAACTTTCAACCCAAGCCATCATCCTTGTCCTGTTCTATCACTTACAACTTTTAGAAGTTCTGTACTTTTTCTCTATCCCACTAAAATGTAAGCTTCATGAAGGCAGAGATTTTGGCCAGTTTTGTTCACTGACATAGCTCTGATATTTTGGTCTGCCTGACAGATAGTAGGTTTCTGGTAAATATTTGTTAAGAATGAATGAATAACTTTCTGTGTCAATAAATGCTTTTTCTTAAAATGAAAATTTAAATCACAGAAGTCCACATATGAATACATTCTCATCATAAAAGTTTATCCAATGCAGATAAAGCAAACTCCCTTTTACCTTGTCCTGGAATCTCACTCTTCTGGTGTTGATTTGGATATATTCTTCTAGACCATTTTAAAGGTATCTATCTGCACATATATATGTGTACCTATAGAAATACAGAAATATGTAGTTTTGTCTATGATTGAGTATATTTTATGCACATATATACCGGAGGGACCAAAGAAATGTATACACATGACTCGTATTCATCTTTTGTTATCGGTATATATTGAGTATTACAATTTTAATCCAGTATTTCCCTTTTTAAAAATATGTAAACATTTTTTTTGTCACCCTCTGTATTTACATCTAAAATCTGTACCCATTAAACTGTCTCATTCTTTTTAACTCTCATCTAATGGATGTGGCCTAATTTATTGATTGATACTGAGGTTTTCGATTTTTCCCTAGTACAGACATTGTTCAGGCTTATATTTAGGCTCTTGGGCTTTGTTTACATGGGGATGTTTCTCTGTGTGTGCCCTGGAAGTGAGAACAATTTAATCTCTTCCTTTGAAATTGTTATGCTACTTATTTCTTTATTTTCTTTTGGTATTTTTCTGAAATAGAGATTGGAAATGGAATTCCTGGGTTGTAGAGAATGCAAGTAAAATTTTTTGACGGAATAAAATTTCTTCAACTGGTAATGACAGCATCCATTTCTCTATAACTTCACCCATGTTTGATGTTGTTAATCTTTTATTTTTGCCAATCTGATTGAAAAATAACTAATTGTATCCGTTGGTGTTGAACATACTATCATATGCTTATTGGTCATTTGCATTTCTTCTTAAAATTCACGTTCATATTTTTTTTCCCCTATTAGGTTTGATATTTTTTCTTTATTGACTTATAGATGCTTTCTCTGATTATGGCTATTAATCCTTTGTTATACCGGGGGTGTCAAAAAAATGTATACACATTTTAAGAGATGTTATCTATGTAGTACTTTTCAAAGTTGAATTGAATTACAGTAGCAATGTGTAGTATGACGTTTGCTCAAAAGATGGCATTCATCAAATGAAGGGTAGCATCGCCATGAGACAGGCAGGACAGTCAGAGAAAATGATGGAAGCACGATTGTCGTTTAAGGAGCGTGAGACCATTTTGAAGTGGTATTTGAACTTCGAGAATGTCGTTGAAGTACGACAATGGAGGTATGAGTATGCAACAGAACCTCCAACACTCCTAACAATTGCACGCGTTCATGATAAGTCTGAGATGCATGGTACCGTGTGTGACATGCACAAGGGAAGATCCGGCAGGCCTCGTGCAGCAACAAGTCCTGCTGCTTCTGCTGTGGTGTTGGAACAGTGTACAGCTCACCACAGGAGTCTACCAAACAGTGTTCGTCGTAACCAGAAGGGTCTGGACGCTGATGGTAACCACTTTGAGCACCTCTTGTAATTGCAGAAGTCAAATGTGACTTGTATTCATCTTTTGTTATTGGTATAAATTGCTACAATTTTAATAGTTTTTTCCTTCCTTAAAATGTGTATACATTTTTTTGCACCCTTTGTATATGCTGGAAATAATTTTCTTCTAGTCCACAGCTTGGCTCTTAAAGTTGTTTATGGTGTCTTTTTGCCAATCAGAAGTTTTTTAATGTTTATGTAGTCAAGTGTATCTATTTTATGGGTTCCTTGTTTAAATAAGTCTATGCTTTCCCAAGGTTATGGTTATAATTATATTCTCTAATGTTTCCTTTTCATTTGTTTGCAGTCTTGTTTTTCATGCTTTTTTTTTTCTTTTAATTCACCTGGAATTTATTTTTGTGGCAGCATGAAGTAAGGATCTAATATTTTTTTCTTTCAGAATGGATAGCCAGTTCTTATACACTATTTGTTTGTTCCTGCTTTCACAATTGATATGGGATGCCATTTTATCACAAATTATACCTTCATGTAAATGGATCTATTTTTCAACCTCCTTCCACTTTTTTGATGTTTGTCTTTTCTTATATGAAGACCACACTATTTTAATATTTTGATAGAAGGAACTAGCTTCATACCATCTTTTACAAAAATATAACTGGATTGTACATTTTCTCTTTTAGATGCATTTTAAAATTAGCTCATCAAGGTGAATAAAATACTCTTGGGATTTTGATTGGGAAGAAAAACATTTCTCAGTTTTTAATGGTTATGTAGTATTTACATTGTATGCTTGTGCCATATTTTACTTAAAAGTTCTCATTCTTAGTTCAAAATAACCCTTTTAAAATATGCCTCATAATTTGGCTTTTTAAAAATTGAGATATTATTGACATATATCATTGTATTAGCCCAAGGTGTACTACATAATGATTTGCTACATGTCTATATTGCAAAATGATTACCACAATAAGTTTAGTTAACGTCCATCATCACAGTTAACAGTTCTTTTTCTTGTGTTGAGAACTTTTGATTTATTCCCAGCGACTTTCCAGAACGCGATACAGTTCTGTTAACTAGTCACGATGCTGTGCATTACATCTGCAGGACTTGAACCTTCTGACCACCGTCACCCGTTCTGCCCATCCCTCACCCTCGCCTCTGGCAACCACCAGTCTGTTCTCTGTATTTATGAATTTGGGTTGTTGGTTTTTGTTTTGTTTTATTCAGATTCCACATATAAGTGAGATCATATGGCATTTGTCTTTCTCTGTTTGGCTTATTTCACTTAGCATAATGCCTTCAAGGTTCATCCATGTTGTCACAAATGGCAGGATTTTCTTTTTTTTTTATGGTTGAGTATGTGTGTGTGTGTGTGTGTGTGTGTGTGTGTGGCATTTTCTTTATCCATTCATCCATTGATGAACACTTAGGTTGCTTCCATATCTTGGCTATTGCAAATAATGCTGCAGTGAACATGGAGGTGTGGATATCTTTTTGAGTTAGTGACTTTGTTTCCTTTGGATAAATACCCAGAAGTGGAATTGCTGGATTATATGGTAGTTCCATTTTCAATTTTTTGAGGAACCTCCATACTGTTTTCCCTAGTGGCTGCACCAGTTTACCTCCAACAGTGCACAAGAGCATATCCTAGCACACTTGTTCTCTTGTCTTTTTCGTAATAGCCATTCTAACAGATGTAAGGTATCCTATTGTGGTTTTGATTTGCATTTCTCTGATAATTAGTGATGTTGAGCACCTTTTAAAAAATGTAGGGTATTCTTGAGTTCTGGATGATGTTTAAATCTTTATTGTTTTTTTATTGTTGGGGAAGGGGAACAGGACTTTATTGGGGAACAGTGTGTACTTCCGGGACTTATCCAAGTCAAGTGTCCTTTCAGTCATAGTTGTGGAGGGCACAGCTCAGCTCCAGGTCCAGTAGCCGTTGTTAGTTGCAGGGGGTGCAGCCCACCATCCCTTGCGGGAGTCGAGGAGTCAAACCAGCAACCTTATGGTTGAGAGCCCGCGTCCAACCAGTTGAGCCATCTGGCGACCCGGGAGCTGAGCGGCAGCTCATTGACTTCATTGAAGTTGCGGAGGGTGCAGCTCGCTGGCCCATGTGGGAATCGAACCGGCAGCCCTGTTGCCCAGAACTCGCGCTCTAACCAACAGAGCCACCCATCCTCCCCAAAACGGTATTGGTTTTATAAATTCATTAGTACTGATTTGTACAACTGAGATAGATACCGTGTTTCCCCGAAAATAAGACCTAGTTGGACAATCAGCTCTAATGCGTCTTTTGGAGCAAAAACTAATATAAGACCCGGTATTATACATTATATTATATTATATTGTTATGTTATGTTATACTGTATTAGACCCAGTCCTATATTATAATAAAATAAGACTTGGTCTTACATTAATTTTTGCTCCAAAAGACGCATTAGAGCTGACTGTCCGGTTAGGTCTTATTTTCAGGGAAACATGGTATGCCCTGTGTTGGGTTTACATAATCATGAAAATGTAAAATTAGCGTCAAAGGTGAGATTTAATTTAGATGATATAAGTGGCTAAGATCTGTCAATCTTAGTAGCTAAGAATGGCTTTATCAGACTTTATTTTTTTAAATCTCTTTAGTTAGACATGTAGTGATAGGTTGAAAACAACAGTAACAAACAACTTAATGAAACGCTAGATTTCTACCCCTAATAATCAAGTTACTCCGATATTTGACAGATGGAAGCACAACATTTAATTTAGATAGTCTGTCAGATAGGATGTGTAGAAGGTCACGGAGTGATGATTGACTTGCAGAGAGTGAAAGGCCAACAGAAATCTATACCTGTTGGGGAACAAAAAATGTAGTGACTGATTTGCTGAATTGTTTGCATTTACCATATTTAACAGCATACTTGAAGTTATCATTGGACTTCCATCTGTTGAGTAGAGGTGTAGGAGTGCAAATTCAAACACTTCAATGAGAATTTTCCTTTTAACTGCCAGGTAAATATTTATTGAATTGAAGTATTTTGTTGTAATCACCATACATACTGGATACATATTTCTTTAGAGCCACAGTGAGTTCCTGTCCTTCTTCCTAAGTGCTTTACAAGTTATGTCAGAAATGTTAAATCATTTGGCTGAGAATCCATCCTACAGAAACCTTCCTTGAATTAATTGTAACTTTTCCATATAATAAACACTCTTACTCAGTATTTCATTTTAGCTTTAGAAATGAAGTATATTAACATGAAGCCAAGTAGTACAGGCTTACAGTGGGGAGTGCGTGTGTAAAGTAAAGAAGATTGGTGGGGGGAAGGCATCGTGTTGCTGTGCGTTATTCCAATGACTTTTAGACCTTTTAAAAGATCTGTTAAAATGTATTCTGTGATTGTTTTGTTTTACATAGACATATCACTAAAAATGAAATAGTGAATTCAATTTGGTTTTATTCTGCCTGGGTTTCATTTTCGTGTGTGTGTGTGTGTGTGTGTGTTTGACATCAAAACTTGTTTTGTACACTTAGCTTTGCTTTTTAAATTTTCTATTTCTTAGAAGTGTTTCAAATTTTAGTATGGCTCATACTGGCTTTAGTATATTTTATTAGAACCCCCTAAATAAGATGAGCCAGGTCCAGATCAGTTAGTTTATGAGAACTTATTTAAATAAATAACTCTTGATGTAGTCTGGTCACCACAAGAGGTATTTATAATACTAAAATCAACGATAAAGACAGTAAAACAATTTAATATGAATAGGAAATAAATGAACTAAAAGGAAATAAATGAAAAGTGAATTAAATTTCCATATCCTAAGCTCCTGGATATTTTGCTGTTTTTTCCTCCTTCACTGCATAAAAAGCAGACTAGCAATAAAGAGAGAGCTCTAACAGATGTTCCACCGCCAGAGGCTTCATCAGTTCATTTCTCATGATCTTTTTAAGATGATGAACTGATTGTTCATTGGTTAAAATCTAAGTGGTGGTGTAAGATTGAAAAAATATCACAGCATTAGCTTTCAGCTACATAAGACTTACATATCTCCCAACTCTTGTCTTTTTGGCTTTTAAGATTCATTTATTGCTATTATTTGTTGTTGTTGTTGTTGTTGTTATTATTATTATTATTTGTATTATGTGGCTCTGCACAAAATGTGTGGCATCCTCCAAGAGTTTATGAACATTAGCAGGGGATGACATCTTCAAAGCCTAGTGAACCTACAGGTATTTATTTAGCACTGGCTTTGTTATATCAAACCCATGATGAAGTGTCAAGACTTCATACAAAGATGATGCACTAAGTTAGTGCCATAGGAAGTTGAATCTGTCAACAATGCACAACAGTTACCATTTCCTCAGCATTTACTATGTAGCCAGCTCTATGGTAAGTGCGCTTCATGGGTCATCTCACTTATCCTCATAGCAGTCCTGTGAGGTAGGTACAGTACTTTTATCCCCCTTTTACAGATGGTGCCATTAGCACAAATAAGTCAGTTGTTAAAAAGTCACATAGCCAAGTAAACAATGGACACAGGATTTTAAAAAGTTAACATGAATAATGTCCTTTACTTGCTTTTTTCACTCAGCAATATAGACAACATTCCCATGTGTTTCTATGGACCTACCTAAATTCTTCTAATCATAGGATATTTCCTAGTATAGGTGTATCATAACCTATGGCTGTCTCGTTCCCATTTGGTGGATATATAGGTTGTTTCTGCTTTTTCACTATTATAGATAATACTGTGGCAAACATCATTGGTTAGGAAGCCTTCCACACATTTGTTTTAGATGAAAGATTCTTAATAGTACAATTACTGCTCTGAGAGTTTGTGTCTTTTAAATTTTTAAAGGTTAAATTATTTATCATTAAGTTCCTTTTCAAAAAGGTGCTACCAATCTATAATCTCAGGTTCTTCCATTTATCCACCTTCCTTGCCACCAGATATTTGTAAAATTTTCACAAACCTGAAAGGTTGAAAAATAGTATGTATTTAAAATTTGTTATTTTCCTTACTAGCAGTGAGATTGAGCACCTTTGTATAAGTACTAACTCTGACTTTTTAATGTGGATTAATTACATATTTTGCGCAATTTTCTTTCTTATCGAATTATATGAGCTCATATATGGAAATTAACCCATTATTTTATATTTTGCTATTTTCACCCACCTCGTTTGTCTTTATTTATTTATATTTATTGAAGTATAATTAACATATTACATTAGTTTTCAGTGAACAACATAATGATTTGATATTTGTGTACATTGCCAGATGATCACTACAATAAGTCTAGTTAACATCTGTTACTATACATAGTTAACAAAAATACTGTTTTCTTGTGATGAGAACTTTTAAGATGTCCTCTGTTATCTTTGAATTTTATTTATGGCGTCTTTTGCCATGGAGAAGTTTTATACCTTTATGTTCTCTTTGCTGTCTTTCCTTTATAGTTTCTTTAAAAAAAAACAAAACACAGATTTGATCATTTCCTTTCCTTGCTTAAAAATAAACAAAACCCACCTTTGATTTCTTCCTATTGAAAGACAGTATAATACAGTGTTTGGGGACATGGAATATGGACATTTTGCTCAATTTGAAGCCTGGTTCTACTCCTTCCTAGCTATGGAACGCTGCCAGGTCAAGCACCTCTTCTGTGCCTGCTGCCTCGTGACAACAGCACTTTGTGGAGTTGTTGCGAGTATTAAATGGGTTAACTCTCACTGCGTTAGTTGATTTCAAGTTTTGGTTTCAAAATGAGTCAGAAATCCACAAAAAACAAAAAGTTGATATTTTGAGTCTTTTATACATTTAATAACAATTTGAGCTGCTTTGTCTATAAATGACATTTTTATGTAGAAAAATTTCCTATTGTTATTCATTCTTGAAAAACACAAAAAAATATAGAACCATTCATTCGACTATATTCTACTGTCACATTGAAAGGGTTTTAATATGTTTAAGTGTTTAGGACCGCACTGAGCATATAGTACATCCCGAGTAACTATTAGCTGCTGCTGTTCCTTCTCTTCCTGTCCAGTTTGATTGTGTGCTGCTTACCCTATTGGTTCTCTTGCTCCAGCCACAAGGGCTTTCTCTCAGTTCTTCCCTCCTTAGAGCCTTTGTATGTGCTGTTCCCTATACCTGGAGTATTCCTTCCCTTCTCCCCCTTTTGCCTGACTGCTATTTCCCCTTTAGTCTCAGCTTACATACCATTTTTTTCAGGGACACTGTCTGTCAGTAACCTCTCAGTTTAGGGTAGGTCTGCCGTTATGTTTTACTATGTAAGTATTTTAAATTGTTGGCTTCATTAGTCTGCCCCCGGTTGAAATCATGTCTCACTTTACCCTTATCCCATAGAATAGTGAATGGTTAATGAGCTGGTGTTTGCTAAATATGGAGGGTGAATTAATTGGTAGGTGGAATAGTAAAATTTGAATGTTTTGGGCTTGGGGTAGAAAAGTAAACTGAGAGAAGACAGCATATTTAGGGGATTTAAATCTTTCTACCAAGTTTCTATTTAGCTGTTCCTACCTGAAACTGTGGGTTTCAGTCCTTAGTTGTATGATATGATTGGGATAAGTAGCAGTTATCTCAAATAGGATATTCATAATTTTAATAGTAATTAAGACTTTCTCTATGCTCATTACGAAATGGAATTTTAAAATCTGAAAAAGTTCTTATACTTACTTTACAGATTAAAAAATTGATATAATATGGTCTATATAAGATTGCAGAGTTATCAGTAGAGCTGGAACTAGAACCTGGGAATCCCTATTACCCATCAGAAGCTGTTGTGCTTCAGGTAACTTATACCTTTTCAAGCGGTATATTAAAATTTAAACTATGGAATACTATTCGGCAGTAAGAAAAGATGAAATAGGACCATTTGGGACAACATGGATGGCTCTTGAGATTATATGATGCTAAGCGAAATAAGTCAGACAGAAAAAGCAGAGAACCATATGATTTCACTGATATATATGTGGTATATAAACCCAAAACAACAAAAGAACAAGACAAACAAATGAGAAACAAGAACTCATAGACACAGACAAGAGTTTAGTGGTTACCAGAGGGTAAGGGGGGTGGGGGATGGTAGATGAGGGTGAGGGGGATCCAATATATGGTGATGGAAGGAGAACTGACTCCGGGTGGTGAACGCACAATGTGATATACAGATGATGTATTACAGAATTGTACACCTGAAATCTATGTACCTTTACTGACAATTGTCACCCCAATAAACTTGAATTAAAAAAAATTTAAACTAAGTTGTTCTTAATGTTTAAAGTTCTTTTATGAGGTTGATTACTGGGGGCTCTAATACGTACTCAGAATCTTTCTGAAAGGTAATAGAGCTGCTTGATCCTGTGGAATATCACCCCCTACAGCTCTGGCTGCTGAGTAGCATCTATTCCACTCTGAGGACCATGTTCTGTATTGTTGCCCTTGTGGTTCGAGTTAGTTTAGGTCATGCCTTCCTGTAACAGCTCCTTTTCCCTCTTTCATTTACTCTTTATATATACGAAGGCAATATCATAGATTGTTTTACATATGTAAAGCAAGAATAAATAGATTCATCAATGCTGCAACTTGGGTGAACTTCAAAACACACACACACACACACTAAGTGAAAGAAGCCAGAAGCAAAAGGCCACATATTGTGTGATTCCATTTATGTGAAATGTCCAGCAAAGGCAAAATCTCTAGAGACAGAAAGCAGATTAGTGGTAAGGGATAGAATGGGGAGCAACTACAAGTGGGAATGAAGTTTCAGGGTAATGGAAATATTCTAAAATGGGATTACAGTGATGGTTACACAACTCTGAAAATTTACTAAAAATTATTGAACTGTACACTTAAAATGGTAAATTTTTGTATGTGAATTATATACCAGTAAAGCCGTTTTTAAAAAAAGAATAGATGAGTTCAGAGCTTATTTTGCAGGGGTTCTCTTTATAAGTGTAATTGTAGACTAATATAATTGATACTGTTTTTGGTTCTGCATAATATTTTAGATAAATTGAATGGAAAACTAGACAAAGTAATATACTTTATCCTGAATCTTATTCATTGGGTGAGACAGAGCATTGAAAGGTAATTACCGCCCCGCCCCCCCCCAGAATTCATTATGAATTAGAGTTTTATTGGATTGGAATCAGGGTTCTTAGTACTATAATCAAAAGTTTAAAAGGTAATGATTCATATATATGTTGATTTCTTGTGATTTGTAGATATCAAGATCTTGATACACACTTCTCTCACACACACACACACACACACACACACACACACACACACACACCACACATACAGCCCAATCTTCAAAATTAGAAAAGGTGTCAGTTTTTTCGCTAATCCCATCTATTCTGCCATTGTTTTTTTTTTTTTTATCTGCCCTCTCAGCACACTGTAGTGCCGTGGCTTATGAATGAGAAAACATGCTTGGGCTTCGAGCTATTTATGTGTTCCTTTTGATTTTTCAGCACTTTCATCTGGACCCTTGGATGCCCACTGACAGATGCTTGAGACCTGCAAGTAATCTTCAGATCATAGCAGAACTGTAAGGCCTATCCTTTGTGTGGAGAGGAGATACTCCATGTGCTGTGGAAATGAACGGGGAGCAGCAGCTTGATGCAGGTATTGGTTTTTGTGAGCAGAATTCATTCTGTAGAGGGCAGAATTATATTACCTACGTGTGTTACATTGTCTGACTTGTCTTTCTAACACTAAATAGGAAGCTCTTTGAAAATATGAGTTACCTGGCAGACAACCTGGCACTAGGGGGTACTCAATGTTTACTGAGAAAGTAAATAACTTTATGAAGACTTCTTTTTTAAAAAACAAAAATTTAATTTTGACCGTTACTTTTGAAGTAATAGATTTATAGGAAGTTGTAAAGATAGTACTGACAGGCCCCAAGTAGCTTTCACCAGTTTCTACAATTAGGTATATCTCATATAAGTATAGTATAGTATAGTATAGAAGCTATTGACATACGTATAAAGTGTATGTTCTATGTCATTTTATCACGTGTAGATTCCTGTAAACACCACCTCAGTCAAGATAAAGAACTTCCCCAAAGAGCTCCTCTGTACTACCCCTTCATAGTTAAAACCTATCCTCTTTCCCCCAACCTTCCCTAACACCAGGTATGTTCCTCATCTCTCTAATTTTATCATCTCAAGAATGTTACATACATAGAATCATGTGTATGATTACATAGAATCATGTACATAGAATACATAGGATGTGACTTTCTGAGATTGACTTTTTTCACTCAAAATAACGCCCTTGAGATCCATCCAAATTCTTACATATATTAATAGTTACTCCCTTTTATTGCTGAGTAGCAGACAATGGATGTATTACAGTTTGGTTAACCATTCATCTATTGTAGTACATTTTGGTTGCTTCCAGTTTTTGGCTAAAGCTGCTGTGAGCCATTGTATACATATGAGATGCGATCAAACAATACGGTGAATGTTGAAATAAAATTTATTACTATAAAAGGCACATTGCTATTAATCCTGCTCAAAATACTCCCCCTCATTTCAAACACACTTATCCCATTGTTCTTGCCACTTTCTGAAGCAGTTCTGGAAGTCTTCTTTCTTGAGTGTCTTCAGTGTGCTGTAATTGCTGCCTCAATGTCCTGAATCCTTTTGACTTTGGGAAAGAGCCAGAAGTTGCACGGTGCCAGATCTGGTGAATAAGGTGGATGAGGACACACCGTAATGTTTTTATTTGACAGAAATTGCCATATACCAGAAGCGATGTGTGACAAGGAGCATTGTCATGATGGAGGATGATTTACGGCACACTTTAAAACACACCTTCTCTCAACCGTAGCTCACACTCGACTGACTGCACCAAACTAGTTGAAACTTGTCACACACTGTCACACAACGCTTCCTGTATTGAAGGATCCCTGCCTGTTGGAGGGAACTTGGCAGCAGCATTCACCATATTTGTGATCACAACAGAAAGACTCCATGTCACACGTTGCTTCTGGTATGGCAATTTCTGTCAAATAAAAACATTACGGTTCTCATCCACCTATTCACCAGATCTGGCACCGTATGACTTCTGGCTCTTCCCCAAAGTCAAAATGACCATGAAAGGTAAATGTTTTGAATCAATTCAGGACGTTGAGGCAGCCATGATAGTGCAAGTATAGACACTCACAAAAGAGGACTTCCAGAAATACTTCAGAAAGTGGCAAGAATGATGGGATAAGTGTGTTCGAAGCGAGGGGAGTATTTTGAGGGGATTAATGGCAATGTATCTTTTACTGTAATAACTTTTTTTGTTTTATTTAAACATTCACCATATTGTTTGATCAAACCTTGTAAAATTTCACTTTTCTGGGAAAAATGCCCAGGAGCACAATTGTTGGATCATACATTTAATAATGTCAAACTACTTTCCAGGTAGGCTGTACCATTTTACATTCTCATCAGCAATTCACATCCTTCCCGCCTTTTGGTATTGTCACTATTTTTTTCTTAAGTCATTATGATAGGCATGTAACAACAGCTTATCCTGGTCTTAATTTGCATTTCCCTAATGGCTAATGATGTAGAACATGTGCTTATTTGCCATCCTTGTATCCTCTTTAACACAGTGTCGTCATGTCTTTGGCTCATTTATTAATTACATTGTTTGTTTTTAATTAGTGATTTTTTTTTTTTTTTTACTATTGAGGTTTTTAAAAAACAACTTTATTTTGAGGTATTTTCTTTGAGATACAGTTCACATACCATAAAACTCACTTTTATGGTATGTGAACTGTATCTCAAAGAAAATACCTCAACAATTCAGTGGTTTTTAGTATAGTCACGAAGTTGTGTGACCATCACTACAATCCAATTCTAGAACATTTTCATCACCCCCAAAAGGAAACCATTAGCAAACATTTCTTGTTCCATCCAACTTCTGGCAACCAACCATTAATATACTTTCTGTCTCTATGGATTTACCTATTTCTGCTTTCTTTTGATTAATGTTTACATAGTATATCTTTTTCATTCTTGCACTTTCAACCTAACCATGTCGTTATAGTTGAAGTAATCTTCTTGTAATGGCATGTAGTCATTTTAAAATATTCAGTCATATAATTGTGTATTTAGACCATTTAAATTTAATGTAATCATTGATAAGTTATGGCTCAAGTCTGCTGTTTTTGTTCATTTGTTTTCTCTAATTTTTTGTTTCTTCCCCCCCCATTCCTTCCAGTTTTTTAGACTTCCATTTTGATTTGTCTGTAGTGTTTTTGAGTGTATCTCTTTGTATAGCTTTTTAATGGTTGCTCTAGGTATTATAATATAAGTACATAATTTATCACAGTATGCTGGTATCATTTTATTAGTTTGAATGAAGTATAGAAACTTTATGTACTTTTATATCTCTTTACCTTCTCTTATTTATAATGCAATTGTCATAAATATTTCTTCTACATACTTAGACTACATGCCACATCAGATATTAAAAGTTTTGCTTTGTCAAACATAATTTAGAAAATTCAAGAGGAGAAGGAAAGTATATTATATTTTAAAATATTTTTACTCTTTCCATTGTCCTTTACTCCGTCCTGATTTTCCAAGATGCCCTTCTTCTGTCATTTCATTTCTGTTTATAGAATTCCTTTTAGCCATCTTTTTAGAATAGGTCTGCTGGTGATAAAATTTCTTCGTTTCCCCTCATCTTTTTATTTATTTATATATTTTTTAATTAGTTTCAGGTGATTTACACCCCTCACAAAGTGATAACTCCCCCAAGTCTTCTATCCCTCTGACATCATACATAGCTGTCATACCACCATGTGGTTTCCTTTCATCTTGACAATGGTTTGATTTCCCCATTTATTATTGAAAGATATTTTTGCCGGATATAGAATTCTGGGTTGAAAGTTGTTTTCTTTGATTTATTGAAAAAGACTGTGCCTTGTGGCCTCAGTGGTTTCTGACGAGAAATCTGCTGTCATTGGAATCCTCTCTCCTCCCACCTCCCTTAAGAGAGGTATTTTTTTCTTGATGCTTTCAAAATATTTTCTTTGCCTTTAGTTTTCAGAAGTTTGACTTCGCTCTATCTTTGCTCAGATTTCCATGGGTTTATCTTGTTTGGGGTTTTCTTAGCTTCTTGCCACATTTGGAAATTTTTCAGCCATTATTTCTTTAAATACTTTTTCAGCTATGTTCTTTCTCTTTTGGGACTCTGATGACACTAAAGTTAGGTCTTTTGTTGTTGTCCCACAGCTTTATGAGGATCTTTTCATTTGGTTTTTTCAGTGTTTTCTCTGTTGTTTAGATTGGGTGTTTTCTCTTGTTCTGTCTTTAATTTTAGTGGTTCTTTACTCTGTCTTCCCCATTCTACTGTGGAGCTTGTCTATGGAGTTTTCTTTTAGTTATTGTATTTTCATTTCAAAAATTTCTATTTTGAGCTGAGGAGGGGTAAGGGGATGGGAATAGCTCCAACTCTGCTGCTCTAACTGGTTCAGTAGCTTATCTTGAGTAGATGCTTTCTGTGCCTTCAGTTAATTTCAGGACTTTGAAATGATTGATTTTCATTGGTTAGCCAGTATTTTTGCTGCTTTTCTGCGAGAGTGGGTACACTGATGTACTCACTCTGCTATTTAGCAAGTTGATTTATTTTCTTGTTTTAAATGTTATTGTTAACTCATGGGTTTAATATATATACATATGTGTTGAGTTTGAATCCATTGGTATTATAATTCATTTGATGATCCAATTGCTCCCTTTTAGAGTAATGAGAGTTCTTTCACTTTGGTTCCTGTGTTCTTTTGAGGTAATGTCATGTATCTTTGATAGTTCTAGTCCTAGCTTTCTGGTGTGGTAAGATTCCCAGGTACCTAAATTTACAATCTGCCATATTTCTAAGGAGCTTTTTTTTTTTCTTTTAAGTGGATATGATATTTAGAGACCACAGTCTGGTGCTGGGATGCTCATTGATACTAGGTTGTCAGTTCTTTTAGGCCTTATCCCGTAGACATAGCTAGAAAATATACAATATTTTGAAGAAAGAAGATAATCAGATGGCTTCATCTGATATTTATCTTTAGTTTAAAATTACAGGATTTTTATTACTTTGATTTTATGCTTGTGTCTTTTCTTTTGGAAATGTGTTTTTTCGTAATGATGTTCATATCATTACTTATTGGCTTTTACCCTATAATACTTCTATAACTTTTTCAAAATAACAATACCAAATTCCAAATATCAATAAGACAACAGTGTGTAGTTTAAGATATTTTATGGTTTTTTGTCTTTAAATATATTCCACTGGGGTTTGCAGTATTTTAATATGATTTATAGGAATCCTGATTTCCTTGTGGTTTTTCTACCAACAGTTAGGCGTATTTGTTTCAGAGCATTTTCAAGTTTTAGAAATTTTTTTCTTTTGATTTCAGTATTTTTCTAAATTGTATAAAGTATCTACGTAGTTATAAAGTCAAAATTATATATAACAACATTCCCACTTTCAACCTGATGCTATTAATCCTTTTCTTCTTCTCCATATACTAACTAGTTTTATTGTGTTTATTCTTCTATTGTTCATTTAAAAAATAAACAAATATGTGTATGTACATATATATATATATTTATATTCATACCTCTCTCACCTTATACAAAAAGTAGAGATACAGTAAAAATTGCTCTGTGTTTATAGTTTCATTTAATATATGCTGGAGATTATTCCACATCATTATATAGAAATTGTTTTTATTCCTTTCTACAACTGTATAGTACTGGATGTATAAACTATAGATTATTCAGCCAGGTCCTTATTGATGGACACTGGGTGTTTCCAGTCTTGGTATTACAAGTAGTGCTGCAATCAATAGCTTTGTATATATGTCTTTTTGTATTTTTGCCAGCATATCTTTGGGATAAATTCCTAGAAGTGGGATTGCTGGATCAAAAGGTAAATACATATGTAATTTTGCTAGATATTGTCAACTTTATTTTCACCAGGGTTATGTCATTAATCTTTACCTTCTTAACTTATGGCCTCATTATAGAGTATGTTGTCAAACTTTGGAATTTTTTCTCCTCTGGTATCTCACTGTTATTTTAATTTGCATTTCCCTTCAAATGAGTAAATTTGCACATCTTTCTGTATGTTTAAGGAGCATTTTCTTTTCTTTTTGAAATCTTCTTCCTGTATTTTGCTCGTTTTTCTATCAGATATTAGTCTTGTTTCTTCTCAGTTTTTTAGTAGTTTTTAATATATTAGAGATTTTAGTCCATTAATTTATTATTTTTATTGTTGTTTATTTCTTATTTTTAAATTCACATGCTGTGTCTGGGCCTAGGATCCTTGTTAAGGACTGTGACTGTCCAGCCCTGTTAACGTTTTAGTAAGGAAATTGACTTTCCACTGGCCCATACTTCTATGAAGCTCCCAACGCAGTCTTTGTTAGCTTGTATTTCTAATGAAAAATTTCAAATACATACATTTCAAATACATACAAAAAGCAATATAAAAACACCCACATACCTATCATAAAGAATTAATGTTAATATTGTCTAATACTTGTTTCCATTTTTTTATTGTGGTAAAATATCCATTATATAAAGTTTACCATTTTAATCATTTTTTTGAAAGTGTACTGTTCAGTGGCACAGCCATCACCACGTCCATCTCTAGAACTTCTTCCATGTTCACAAACTGAAGCTCTGTACCCTTTAGACACTAACTCCCCATTCCCCTCTCCCCACAGTTCTTGGAAACCACCATCCTACTTTCTGTCTCTCTGAATTTAACTGCTCTAGCTATCTCTTGTGAGTGGAATCATCCAGTATTTGTCCTTTTGTGACTGGCTTATTTCCCTTAGCATAATGTCCTCAAGGTTCATCCATGTTGTAATGTGTGCCAGAATTTCCTTCTTTTTAAAGGCTGAATAATATTCCACTGTATGAATGTACCACATTTTGTTTAATCTATTCATTTGTCGATGTACACTGGGGTTGCTTCCACCTTTGGCTATTGTGAATATTGCTGCTATGAACATTTGTGTACAAATATCTGTTTGAGTCTCTGCTTTCAGTTCTTTTGGGTATATACCCAGAAGTGAAATTGGTGGATCATATGGTAATTATATTTTTAATTGTTTGAGGAACCACCATATAGTTTTCCACTGTGGCTGTACCATTTTACATTCCCAGACCAACAGTGCACAAAGATTCAAATTTCTCACGTCCATGCTAACATTTATTTTTGGCTTTTTTTTCTCATCACAGTCATCCTCCGGGTGTGAGGTGGGAGCTCATTGTGGTTTTGATTTGCATTTCCCAAATGATATTCAACATGTTCTCATGTATTGTTTCCATTTTTTAAAAAAAACACACATTATAATACAGTTTAACCTTCTTTTGTGCTCCCCTCCTAATCCTCTTTTCTTCTCTCTATTCCCAAACGTAGCACTGTTGAAATTGATGTATATTCTTCCCATCCTTGTTTTTATACTATTGGTATGCATGTATTTATAAACATTATACTGTAAAGTTTTGTTTTGAAGCCTAAATTGTATCCTTGTGTTTATCATTCTGTTCCTTCCCTTTTTACTTGATGTTTTTTTTTGAGATTTAACTATGTAAATAATTAGTTCATTCATTTCAACTGCTATATAGTAGTACTCCATTGTAGGGTTGCCTTCATTGATCTCTTCTCCTACTGACTGTTTCTGTCTGTTGCCCGTACAGACAGTACTTTGGTGTGAGCATCCTTGTATTTGCCTCCTTGTGTTTGTGTGAAGCATGGGATCCCCTAGGATGTACTTATTCAGCAACTATTTATTGCAAACTTGCTAGTGCCAGGCATTGTTTTGGGCAGTGGGGATATATCAGTGAACAAAACCTCGCTCTTAGGGAGCTTATGTGAATTGTGATTATTAGATTATGGAATGTTTGAATCTTTGCTCATTCAATAAAAAGTTTATTGAGTCTCTGCTGTGACAGAGATATAGGAGTGACCAAAACAAAGTTCCTGTCTTCATAGAGTTTACTATCTAATAGAGAAGAGAAAAAGATATATGGTATGCTGTCAAATGGAAATGAATGCCTTGAAGATAATGGAAGCAGAGCCTGGGGGTTTCTATTTTAGATGGGTACTGGTAGAAGGCTTCTCTGGAGAGATGACAATTGAGTAGAGACTTGAATGCAGTGAAGCTGTGAATGGCACTGGAGAATGAATCTTTGAGCTGAGGAAATAGCAAATGCAGAGGTTTTGAGGAAAGAGCATGATTAGAGAAAAAGGGGAAGAAACTCAGTGCCACTTGAGTGCAGTGACCGAACAAGAGGCTGTTTGGGAATGAAGTGGCCGGGTAGGTAGCCAGAGTGTCAGGTCATGTAGGGCCTTGCACTCTCCCAAAGAGTTTAGATTTTATTATAAATGTGTTTAAAAGGTGGACAGTGTCATGGTTAGGCCTTGGGCTAGAAACATAGCAATAGAAATGGTAGGAAGTGATTAGATTTGGGATATGTTTTAAAGGTGCTACCTAGAACATATTCTGATAGTTTGGAAGTAAGATGTGAAAGAAAGGGAGGAAAGCAAGGATAACCCCAAATTTTTTGGATTGAGCGAAAATACCAACTAGTGGTATCTTTTACTCAGTTGGAAAGTAGAATATTAAGGAAGAATCAGACTGAAAATTCAAGTTTGATATGCCTGTTAAGTATCTCAAATATTTGGTATTAGATACTAATTATAATCTAAAGTGATTGTAATAGTTACACTCTAACCAGTTTTGTCTGATACATTTGGGTGAATCCCAGATGGATCCCAACAGGAGACAGAATGTCACACGTCTTTGCTGTTGAAATTTATTGATAATCAGTGAAGTAAAACCAATTAACTTGTGAAGTAAATTGTAAGTTAGGTTTATTACCAAGTGTATGTTTTTGTACCTTGAGTTTTCTTTACTTGGGGTTCACCAGTTTTTGTTTTGTTTTTAATTCCAGATGCTGGATCTGGTGTGGAAGAAGTGGAATTAAACTGGGAAGATTATCTGGAAGAGACAGGGTCCACAGCAGTTCCCTATGGATCTTTTAAACATGTAAGCAGTAATTGTATTTGCTTTACTGTTTATATCTGTTTCCTTTGACTGATTGTACTATCATTAGAGAGTTTAGAGTTATTTCAAGTTGGGGCACTTGAAAGAATTTCAGTGTTTTTTGCTTTTCCCTCCCCCGCTACCCTCATTAAGAAAACTTGACATAGTCTTAAAATTATTTTTGGTTTTGTGCATTTTCTGCATTTAATGCAGGAATTGTCTTTTTGACTGGTCATAAATATTCCTTTATTTTGGTCAAAAAAACTAATAAATTGAAGAAAATTATTTATTTTCTTGCACTTTACATTATAGTATTTTGTGACTGATGGTTTGCTCATTGAAAGTAATTTCATTAACTTTTGCTTTCTTATCAAACTGAGCATGAACATAAGTAATGTCATGCAATGGGTCATATTAGTGGCCTGAACAGCATAACAAAATAACATAGACTGGGTGGCTTAAACACCTGAAGCTTATTTTCCTACAGTGTTGGAGATTGGAAGTCTGAGATCAGGGTGCCAGCGTGGTCAGTTTCTGGTGAGGGCTCTTTTCCTGATTTGCAGATGGCTGTCTTCTTGCTGTATCCTCAAGTGACAGAACGTGAGAGAGCAGGCTCTCTGGTGTCTCTTCTTATAAGGACACTAATCCTGTTGAATCATGGCTCCACTCTTATGGCCTTATGGCCTCATTTAACCTTTACTGTTTCCGTAAAGGTTATATCTCCAAATATAGTCACATTGGGAGTTAGGATTTCAACATATGAATTTTGGGGGAACACAATTCAGTCTATATGAATGTTCAATAGGACATCATTCCTTTGTTTTAGGATTTGCAAAGACACTCATGCTTGCTGAATATTGTCTATGATTTTGTGAAGTTGGATTGTATTCTTGTAGGTGTTTTTTATAAGCTAAAGAGTGCTAGTGTTTTCAGTTTGTCATCATTTAAAAATTCAGTCATAATAGTTGTCCTTTTTTATTATTTCTTGATTCATTTATTTCTTAAGTTGAAGTGCTGAGCCTTACATGTTTTAGGTAAGAATTTTATTTTATATTGCTTTGGATAATCTTTTGTAATTGTTTTCAATACTGTTTTAACATGGCAAGTCTGTTAGTGAGTCTGTAATACCTTTGAATTCTTGTTTTTAATGTTATTACTAATCTGATATGTACGAGGTATGACAATTAAGTTCGCGACCTTGTTGCAACAATGTTGCTAACCTTTTTTTGATATCAGAGGGATTACTCACTATGAATTTGTACCAACTGGACAAATAGTTAACCAAGTTTGCTATTTGGAAGTGCTGAAAAGGCTGCGTGAAAAAGTTAGACGACCTGAACTTTTCGCCAACAATTCATGGCTCTTGCATCACGACAATGCACCAGCTCACACGTCTGCGAGGGAGTTTTTAGCCGTAAACAAAAACCTGTTTTGGAACACCCTCCCTACTCATCTGATCTGGCCCCCACCCTCCCTACTCATCTGATCTGGCCCCCCCTCATCTTCTTTCTGTACCCGAAGATAAAGGAAATATTGAAAGGAAGACATTTTGATGTCATTCAGGGCATCAAGGGTAATATGACGACAGCTCTGATGCCCATTCCAGAAAAAGAGTTCCAGAATTGCTTTGAAGGGTGGACTAGGTGCTGGTGTCAGTGCATAGCTTCCCAAGGGAAGTACTTCGAAGGTGACCCTGGTGATATTCAGCAATGAGATATGTAGCACTTTTTCTAGAATGAGTTCGTGAACTTAATAGACAAACCTTGTATTTACACAAACTTGTTTATTTATACTAAAATACAAATAGAGGACAAATTTCTTGATCAAAATTCTGGTCTAAAAAAAGTGTCACTTTACAGAGTCAGATTCCATCTTCTATTTGACAAAGCAACAAGGAGAATGAAAAATAAATACATACTCTCTCACTGTCAAATTAGGAAATATTTGTAAGCCTCAATCAGTGTATGATGAAGCGCTGCCAAATATACTGAAAATCAAGAATGGGTGTAGGAAGATGCTGAGAAGGGATGCCTATGGCTAGAAGATTGCAGGCAAATCTGATACAACTCAGATCTCCAATGGAGGTGGATGTACAAGCCACAGGCAAGAGTTTTATAGGACAGAGTTTGGAATAAAGGAGTGAGGGAAGAAGGAATTAGAAATAAACCACATTTGCAAGGAGGACGAGTCTAAGGTAGTAAAAAAGCCTTCCTCATTGTACATGTCTGATGGACAGAAGAGTACCCATGATGGGAAAGGTACTAGGCTTTACATGGATCTTCTAGAATAAAATCTTCAAGCTGCTAGGGAAAGGGATACAAACTCTATTTCCCCCGGGGTACTGGTGAAGATCCTTTGCAGCCTGGAGCTAGAACAGAAGAACTAAAAGCCCTCTGTCTTTGGGAGATGGGTAAAAATACATACTGGAGCATTAGAGGTTCCCTGCTGTTGGGGGAGGGGTGGGATATCTGAGAAGTTCTCACCCCCAATACCCAGAAACTCAGAACCTAAAACTGAGGCTGAATCTCTGAGAATGCCTTTTCCTGCCTGTCTCTGACCACTAGTTAGAAATGTTGGGTAACAGAGGTTTATTTGTGGAAGAGAGGCAAGAGTATGGAGAGATAATGGACTGTGAGATGCAGTCATGAAGAGAAGACCTAAATCTGAGCGTGAAGCAGCAAAGATTAAGGGAAAAAACCCTCTGGCAAATGAGCCTGCATCCTAAATACCAGAAAATACTGCTGGAATTGGAAGCCTGTGGTGCACTGTGAATAACTCTAGCGACAGCAAAACCCCAACCCAGCTCCACTCCTAACTAGATTGACTTAACTTTCTCCCTCAAACTTAAGGCGTAAGAACAAACATGCTCATTCCAGGCATAAGTACTATTTGCCTCAGTCTCGACTGTTCTATGCAGGTTGTCTAGCTTTCAACCAAATATTATGGGACGCATAAAGAAGCCAGGGGAAAAAAACAGCAAACTGTCAAGAGACAAAGCACTCAACAGAACTAGACTCATATGAACCAGATGTTAGAATTGTCAGACAGAATTTTAAATAACCATGATCAGTAAGTTAAAGGCTCTAACAAAAAAGGTGTACAACATGTATGAACACAAAAGGGATTTCACAGAGATGGAAACTATTAGAAAGAATAAAATGGGAATCATAGAAAATTAAAAACTTGGTAACAAATGAGGAATGCCTTTGACAGGCTCATCATTAGACTTGACAACAGATGAGGAAAGAATCAGTATACTTGAAGATAAGTCAACAGAAATTGCTCAGAGTGAAACGCAAAGAGAAAAAATAGTGGGAAGAAACCAGATCACACACCGAACAGCTGTGCACAATATAAAAAAGTCTCATGTATGTATAATTGGAATCGCAAAAGGAGAAAGGAGAGAAAGTGAGAAACAGATATTTGAAGAGATAATGGCAAACAATTTTCTAAAGCAAAGAAAGATACCATACCACAGATTGAAGAAGCTTAGGGAATGCAAAACAGAATAAATAATAAACAACAAACTAAACCCACTCAAACACATCATAAACAAACTACTGAAAACCAAATAGAGAGAATCTTGACAGCAACCAGAGGAAAATAGACTCATTACATAGAGAGGAACAAATACAGAATACAGCATTACAACAAAATTATTTTCAGAAACTATCCAAACCAGAAGACAATTGAGTAAGATCTTTAAAGTGTTGAAATAAGTAAACTTATCAACCCAGAATTCTATAACAAGCAGAAACTTACTCCAAAAGTAAAGGAGAAATAAAGACTTAGGAAAACAAAAATTGAGAGAATTCATTACCTGCAAAAAAAAATTAAAGGAAAATTTTAAGGCAGAAGGAATTTAATATAAGGCAGAAACTTAGATCTACACAGAGAAATAAAGAACAATTGAAATCGCATAAATGTAAGTAGGTACAAAGTTTGTTTTACTTATTTTTACTATGTCTAAAAGATACCTGAAACAAAAATGGTAGCAATATATTGTGTGTTTATAGCATATATAACTACAATAGCACAAAGGATGGGAGGAAGGATTTGGGAGTATATGGTTCTAAGATCTTTATGCAACACATGAAGTGGTATATTTGTAAGTAGACTACAGTTAATTAAAGATGCATATTGAAAACACTTCAGCAACCAGTGAATTAAAAAATATTGTGTTAAAATATACATAAAATTTACCATTTTAACCATTTTAAGTGTACAGTTCAGTGACATTAAGTACTTCTTCAGTGTTGTACAATCACTACCACTCTCCATTTCCAGAGGTTTTTTTTTTATCTCAAACAGAAACCCTATATCCGTTAAACTCCCCATTTTCTCCTTTCCCTAGCCCCTAGAAACCCCTATTATACTTTCTGTCTTTATGAATTATTAACCTATATCACACAAGTGATATCATACAATATTTGTCTCTTTCATATCTGGCTTATTTCACTTCACACAATGCTCTTAGCATATCATTATACAGTTGACCCTTGAACTGTGCGGGCACTGACCCTCTGCACAGTTGAAAATCTGCATGTAACTTTTGACTCCCTAAACACTTGACGGCTAATTTGACCAGAAGCCTTACCAATAACATAAGCAGTCTATTAACACATATTTTATGTGTTATATGTATTATATACTGTATTCTTACAATAAAGTAAACTAGAGAAAAGAAAATGTTATTAAGAAAATCATGGGCAGCCGGATGGCTCAGTTGGTTAGAGCGCAAGCTCTTAACAACAAGCTTGCCGGTTTGATTCCTACATGGGCCGGTGAGCTGTGCTCTCCATAAATGGATGGAAAGCAACGGCTTGAGCTTAGAGCTGAGCCACCAGTGGGCAGCCGGTTTGTTCAGTGGTTAGAGCGCAGTGTTCATAACACCAAGGTCGCTGGTTTGAGTCCCACATGGACCAGTGAGAAGCAACTGCTTGAGCTTGGAGCTGGGCTGCTGGTGGGTGGCCGGTTTGCTCCAGTGGTTACAGTGAGGTGCTCATAACACCAAGGTTGCCGATTTGAGTCCCACATGGGCCAGTGAGCTGCGCCCTCCACAACTAGATTGAAAACAATGACTTGACTTGGAGCTGAGCTGCGCCTCCCACAACTAGGTTGAAAAACAACAACTTGACATCCTGGAAAAACACACTGTTCCCTTGTATTCCCCAATTAAAAAAAAAATAACAGTATTTGGTGGAAAAAAATCTGCATATACTAAGTGGGCCCATGCAGTTGAAACCTGTGTTGTTCAAGGGTCAGTTGTACTTCTTTTTTTAAACTTTTTTTAGTGGTTGCCTTTGAGTTTGCAGTATATGCGTACATTTACAACTAATTTAAGTCCCCTTTCAAGTAATACAACACCACTTCATGAGTAGTGCCAGTACCTCATAAAAGAGTATTCCCATTACTCCCGTCCCTTATAGCATTGCTGTCATTCATTTCACTTATACGAGTACATAAGCTACAATCACCAAACACCTAGTTGCTATTATTATTTTGAACAAGCTGTTGTCTATTAGATGAATTAAGGATAAAAAAAATCTTAATCTACATTTATTCCTTTTCTAACCCTCTTCCTTTCTTTATGTACATTTGAGTTTTTGAACTATATCATTTTCATTATTTCTGAAGAATTTAACACTTGCAAGGCAGGTCTACTGATGATAGAATCCTTCAAAGTTTATTTGTATGAGAAAGTCTTTATTGATTTCGCTGGATGCAAAATTCTAAGTTGGTAGCTTTTTTCTTTCTGTAATTTAAATATTTTACTCCACTCTCTTCTTGCTTACGTGGTTTCTGAAGAGAAGAATGATATAATTTTTATGTTTGCTTCTTCTTAGGTAGAGTGTTGTTTTTTTCTTTGTCTCCTTTATATGTGTGTGTGTGTGTGTATGTGTGTGTATGTGTGTATGTGTATATATGTGTGTATATATATATATAGTTTTTTCCACTTGAATATGATATGCCTAGGTATAAATTTTTTTTTGGTTTTTATCCTGCTTGATCTCTGGGCTTCTTGGATCTGTGATTTGGTATCTAACACTGATTTTGGGAAATCTCAGTTATTATTGCTTCAAATATTTCTTCTATTCCTTTTTCTCTTCGCCTAGTATTCCCATTACACGTTACACCTTTTGTAATTGTTCCATTATTCTTTGATATTGTTTCATCTTTTTCATTCCTTTCCAGTTTTGTAAGTTTTTATTGACATTTTTTTTCTACCTCACTGATCGTTTCCTTGTCTGAACCCAGTCTCTTACGTTTCTGGTTTCTAGCATTTCCTGTTGATTCTTTCTTAGAGTTTCTATTTATCTGCTTTTTTTTTTCTGTTTTTGCATGTTGCCCTCTGTTTCAATTTGAGATATTTCTTTTTTAATATAATCATTTGTAGCTATAAATTTCCCTCTTACCACTGCTATCAGTGCCTCTCCTAAATTTTGGTAAATTTTTATTTGTCTCAAGGTATTTTCTAGATTCCCTTATGATCTCTTCTTTGACCTACAGTAGTTCCCCCTTATCTGTGGTTTCACTTTCCATGGTTTTAGTTACCTGTAATCAACTGTGGTCCTAAAACATTAAACTGAAAATTCCAGAAACATAATTCATGAGCTTTAAATTGCACGCCATTCTGAGCAGTGTGATAAAATCTTGTGCCAGTGCCATCCTGCACCATTCCATTTCATCCTGCCCAGGACATGAACCATCCCTTTGTCCAGCAGTATATGTTCCCTGCCCATTAGTCACTTGGTAGCCATGCTTGTTATCAGATTGACTATCACAGTATTGCAGTGCTTGTGTTCAAGTAACCTTTATTTTACTTAATAATGCCACATTCATACAACTTTTATTATAATAGATTTTTATAGTTCTGTTTTATTATTGTTAATTTCTTACTATGCCTAATTTGTAAATTAAACTTTATCATAGGTATATATATATGTATAGGAAAAAACATAGTATCGGGTTTGGTACTATCAGCAGTTTCAGGCATCCACTGGGGGTCTTGGAACATCGTCCCCGTGGATAAGAGGGGACTACTGTATTGGTTAAGAGTGTGCTTAATTTTCATATATTTGAATTTCCTAGTTTTCGTTCTGTTATTGCATTCCAGGTTAATTGCAGTGTCATCAGAAAAGATACTTAGTATGATTTCAGTCTTTTAAAGTTTGAGACTGGTGTTTTGGACGAACATTATGGTCTATTCTAGAGAATGTTCCGTGTGCACTTGAGGAGAATGTGTTGTTGAGTATTCTGTCCATGTCTGTTAGGTCTGATTGGTTTATTGTCATGTTCAAATCCTCGGTTTCCTTTCTGTCTGGTTGTTATATCCATTTTTGATTGTAGGGTACCAGTTTGTTTAGAGATCATCATAACTTTAATATTAAAGCTAATATGAATATTTTAGGAAAGGAAAGTTGCAGAATAGTGTTACTCATGAATACTGATGCATAAATACTTGCATACAAAATAAGAGCAAACTGAATGTAGCTATATTTAGAAAAGATGATATATTAATAACGAGTGTATTTTTTCTAGGAATGCATAGTGGTTTAACATTTGAAAATTAGCATAATTCACTGCAGTAGCAGAATAAAGGAGAAAAATCACATCATCTCAATATATAAAGAAAAATTTTTGATAAAGTTCCACACCTACCATGATAAAACTCTTGGCAAACTATAGGTGGGAATTTTCTTAGCTTGATAAGGGATATCTATAAAAAAGCTACAGGAAATTTTATTAATGGTAATATGATGCATGCTTTCTTTTTAATATGGAGCAAGACAAAGATACTGGCTAACATGACTTCTGTCTGATATTGTGCTGGAGGTTCTAGCCAATACACTTAGGTAAGGAGAACAATAAAATGTATAAAGATTAGGAAGGAAGGAAAAAAGTATTATTTGCAGATGAATAACATAATTTGCAGGTATGTTAATGAGCAATTTCAGCAAGATTATTAGATACAAGGTAGCATTAAAAAATCTATTCCTATATACCAGCAACAAACAAAAATTGAAACTGAAAGATATGATTTATAATAATATAAAAACATAAAATGGCTAGGAATAAATGGAATAAAAATTTGCAAAGAAATTTCACACCATCATTGATATATGTTAAAATAAAGGACTATACCTTGTTCATGTAATGGAAGACTCACTATTGTAAAGATGTCAATTTTCTCTAAATAGATTGGTAGATTTACTGCAACCTAAGTCAAATACCAAAAAAAAAAAAAAAAAATTTTTTTTCTAGGTAGAAATTGGCAAGCTGATTCTATAGTTCATGTGGAATATAAAGGAGCAAGGATAGCCAGACACAACTAAAGAATAAGATAAAATGAAAAGACTTAATGTACTAGATATCAAACTTAATTGAGGCAGTTGTGCTACTCTAAGGACATACAAATCAGAAACAGATCCACTTTTGTAGGGACACTTGATTTATAACAAAGGTGGCAATTTACAGTGGTGAGGAAAGGTGGTGGGAAAATTGTATATGCATTTTCAAACAAATAAAACCTCCCTAATATAATATTTAGAGATTAATTTAAGGTGGATACTAGTCCTAAATATGAAAGGCTTGTAGAAAATAATATAGTACAATATTTTTTCTGACCTCTAGGAACAGGGGGACATTTGCTTAAAAATACAGAAAAAGCACTAACTTTTAAAAGGAGAAACATTGATAAATCAGACTTATATTAGAATTATGAACCTATGTTCCTTAACACCATCAAGAAAGTTAGAAAATATTTTTAACAAGTAACTGACAACTGATACCGAAAATACAGACTCAATAAAACGTTGGCAAGAAACTTAGGCATTTCCCAAAAGAAGAAATCTAAATAGTTAATAAAGATAAAGGTTCTCAACTTCATTAATCAGAAAATGCAAATTAAAATCATGATGATATATGTTACACACCTTCTAAAATGGCTAAAATGAAAAATAAAATACAAAAATGTTGGTTAGAATGCTGGAGCAAAAGGATTTTTGCTACTGGGAGAGTAAATTGGTGCAACCACTTTGGAAACCAGTTTGACTGTTATAGAAATCCATGTATGTATGCACCAAGAAACATACAAAAATACTCATATAATCATGGCAGTATTATTTATAGTCTTCCAAAACTGGGAAGTACTCAAAATGCCTATAATTAGTAGTATTAGAAACGATAAATTGTGGCATATTTGTATAATGTAATACTGTATAGCAGTGAAAAGAAACTACTGTTATATGCAGCAGCATTTATGAATCTCATAAGCAATGTTGTATAAAAGAAACTGCACAAAGAAAAACATTCATGATGCATGATTTTATTAGCCGAGTGTGAAAACACAGGCAATATTAAACCATAAATGCATTCAGGGTAATGATTACCTTTGAGGAGTACAACAGGGTATAGAGATCAGAAAGAGGAGCAATTTTTAGACAGAATGTGGGACTTTCCCTCCCTGGCTCCCTCCTTTCCAGGACTCCCCTCACTTTCCTATAGTTGTGATTGCCACATTGCATTTTGTGGTCAGGTCTCCATAGTCTCCTCCCGTGTTTGAGAGTTCCTCATTCTTTCTTTGTCTTTCATGGTCTTGACACTTTTGAAGAGCGTATTACTTTTTGGTTAGTTTGTAGAATATTCTTCAAGTTGGATTTAGTTTTTCTCATGATTAGCTTGGGTTTATTCAGATTTGGCAAAAATGTCGTAAAAATGATTTTGTGCTTTTATTGTATATCAAGGGTGTATGATATTGATGTTTTCAGACTGGTGGTATTATTAACTAATTAACTTTGATCAATTAGTGTGGTTTCTGCCAGATTTCTTCATTGTAATGTTACTGTTTTCCCCTTTGCAATTAATAAGAATCTTGCAAGGAGAACCTTTGAGATCATGCAAGTATCATAGTCATTGGAGTCATGTTAGCATTGACCCGTGAGTCTGCCTGCAGGTTATTTCTATGGTTGTCTAAGGGTGGTTTTCTATTTCCTTCACTTTTTTCAATTGTTAATTGGTCTTCTACTCTAAGGAAGAACTGGCCTCTCATCTCTCTTAATTATTTTTAACAGTATGGACTCATGGATATCTATTTAAATCTATTGATTATGATTCATTACTTTTATTATTTATTTTATTGCTCAAATTGTCCCACATGTGACCATTGGGAGATACTTCTAGTTGACTCCCATGTCTTTTCCAAACGTCTCCATCATTTTTGGAGCATTTCCTTACTTTCTGGCATCACAAGATACTCCAGACTCTTATTAGTGTGTTTTCCCTGCCCCGGAATTGTATTCAGTTATTTCTCCATGGAGCCGTACTTATTTATTTAGAAATCAAGATTTGGACACTAAATTTGCTATTGCTACTGAGTATCATCACTTATAGTTCCTGTCGATTCACAGAGCTAGGAGATACTTATATATTAACATATGCATATATACACATGTATATTTTTTTCTGTATCTGTCTGGAATCATGACCTCATTCTGATACCTTGATTCCAATTCAGCACCACAAGATTCATTCCCTTCTTCCCCTTCCTTATTTTTACTTCTTTTTCCTACAATGAGAAACCTTTCATTATCCACAACATATTTATTTATTCTTAGTATACATATACAGTAGTTCCAGAATTGTTAACCCATATCTTTGTGACTATATAATTTGTCATGTAAATTAGGACACTTTTGAGAGACAAAAGGGGCATTATTAATTATTATTCAAAGACAACAGGTGTAAACAGACTTTCAGGGAGACTGAGAGGTGCGGCTCCCTGCATATGGTAATATTATACTAATTTTTTATTATTATTATTGCTTATTTTTGTCCTTTCCCTTTTGTAGTTTCATAAATTTTCTTTTGAATGATCTAGAAATCACTCTTGAAAACATAATGTGTTGAAAGCTGTTAAAATGGTGAACATTTAGCGATTTATATACTTAATAGAAAACATTTCTAATCATAATAGACTGCTGTGGTGAAAATATTGAGTTCTATTAAAATTCCTTCCGAGTCAGATGGAACAGAGCAGTATTGCTATTCCCTGTTTTGTTTGAATCACTCCTATGAGTTAGAATTGGAATTTCTCAGATTTCCCTTGAGAAGATTTTATTGCGTTTAGTGTTTCAGAATTGTAAGCCTTAAAAAAGAATGTCTGCCAAAGAAATACTCATTTGAGCTACCTGTCTGGTGATTGATAACATTTCCCTGTTCAGGTGGACACACGTTTGCAAAATGGATTTGCTCCTGGGATGAAACTGGAGGTGGTTGTGAAGACAGATCCTGAAACTTACTGGGTTGCCACCATCATTACTACCTGCGAGCAGTTACTCCTCCTCCGCTACGATGGCTACGGGGAGGACCGCAGAGCGGACTTCTGGTGTGACATCAGGAAGGCTGACCTCTACCCCATTGGGTGGTGTGAGCAGAATAAGAAGACCCTCAAAGCCCCAGAAGGTAATAAAATACTGCCTGTCAAGACATAATAGGATATTGCAGTAGGAAAATCAGGGCTGTCCACCATCTTGAGGTTTTCAGTCTCCCACACACATAGGTTTTCCTAACTTTTGGGGGTTAGTGTTTTGAAGGAAAATATTTATAAGGAATGATGCACATGTCCTATTTTTAAAAATTATTTTCTGTGCTCCATAAAGCCTCAGGTTTTTATGACAAAGGGAACAAACATCAGTTGCTTAAAATCCTGTAAGACTGTGAGGCTCTCTGAATTTGAGACATGTATTTCTGGTTATCTTAAAGTATGTTGGGCCAGGTTGATCTAGTTTTGACTTTATTGTCCTTTCTCCTCTCATCCACAAGCGATCTGGAACCTATAAACTCTAAAAATGAACCGACTGAAGCTTTCTTTCAGGAAAGAGCCCCTCTGGGGGTGGAATGCATATTCAGCAAGTCAGAGACAATAGGACAAAAGGAAGAGAAGGATCATATAAAGGTAGAGAAAGGGACGAGAGACTGCAGATTTAAGAAAATACCAGACCTTAAATGTTTTTCTTTCAACTTCTTATTTTGATATAATTTCAGATATGCAGAAAAGTTGCAAAAATAGTATAGAAAATTCTTGGAGACTTTTTGCCAAGTCTTCCTAAATGTTGACATTTTACTTTAACCTTCCTTTCCACCCTCCCTTTTTCCTCCCTCCCTCTCTTACACACACACACACACACACACACACACACACACACACGTTTTCTTAATGAACCATTTGAGAGTCAGTTGTACACATAATACCCTTTTCTCCTAAGTACTTCAATGTACTCCTAGAAACAAGGACATTCATGAGCACAGTAAAATAACAAAATCAGGAAATTAACTTTGATATACTGTTATTTAATCTATAGACCTTATTCAGTGAAATGTTTTTTATAGTAAAATAAAATCCTAGTTCATATTTTGCATTCAGTTGTCATGTCTTGTAAGATTCCTTTAATGTGGAAAAATTCCTCAGGCTTTCTTTGTCTTTCATGACTGACATTTTTTAAAGGTACAGGCCAAATTTCTCAAAATGAATGTGTGTACATGAACTTTATTTTTTAACATAAATAAACATTTGTTTTTTAAGTTAAAGTGAATCAGTTTAAAAAGTCACCTGTGGGGAAAGAAGGGAATAGAATGAAGGGGACATGGATAGAAGCTAGAGATGAATTTTGAACAATGTAAATATTTTATATAGCTGTAAAACAAAATGAAGTTTTAAAAAGCATTTCTTAAAAAACAAAAGCATAATCAAAGAAATGTAACTATGAATGGAGCTTGTGAACTAACTATCCAGAGATGAACCATTTCAGTGACTTTTTTTTTAAATTAAAGTTTATTGAGGTGACAATTGTTAGTAAAGGTACATAGGTTTCAGGTGTACACTTCTGTAATACATCTATTTATCATATTGTGTGTTTACCACCCAGGGTCAGTGACTTTTTGTACAATAATTTAAACATATATCCCTAGTACAAAAAAAATTGCAAAAAGAAAATGTCTAGCGTTTTTATTAATCATTGTTGATGGTAGAGTTGATGTTATTTAGGAATAATTATGTGTATATTGTGAGACAAAGGAAATTAATAATTAAATGTGTAATTGAGAAATAGAATTTTCAGTATGAGAGAAAGGAAACAGCTTAGATGAATAAAGTTAAGTAAAAATGCTATCTTCATGAATTTGTATTGGAAGTGTCAATATGAACTCCTGATGTGATTTATCTTAAAATATAAAAAGAAGATATTTATTAGTTCTAGACACTGATAAGGCTGAGGAACACACACTCTGTAACAATGAGCACCCTCAGCACTCTAATTATGATCTCTAAATACCATTTACACCAAAACAAATTAGGGTTCCTTGGAGACATAGCCGATTCCTGGACCGGAGTAGGAAATGTACAAGATGAGCTTGATACATCCTTTTATACCATGTGAAAAAGATATCGGTGACTATTCACTACGGTCATGTCAAAAGGACTGAGGAGCCAACCTGAAGGGACTCCCTCTGGCTAAAGATGGGACAGTTCGAGCATCAATACGACAAGAACTGCAATGTTCTGAAACAGCATATGTGACTTAGTCTGTAATTCCATAATGAAACTTTTAAACAAAACTCTCATTGGTCACTTTTGGAGAACGCTAGGGAACCAGCTGATAATTTTGAAGGCTAGTAAATCGGGTGAAAGAATAAAGAGAATTAAGCATATATCCTGCCTCTCTTTGTGATCTATACCTTAGGGTAGTAATCAAATAGTTGAAGAAATTTTTCTTTAGAGAAGTATTTTGGTTAATAAATGAACAAGGGATGATAGAAAATTACCATTTTTATCCCTTAATGAATGACTGTATCTGTGTAGTGACCATTAAAAGCTAACATCACAAAAGGAGAGACAACCAGACTGAATGTGCCTCTTGATAGGATTGCAATTCCACTTATGAAGTAGTCTTGCTCCTCCTTTCCCCAAGAGTCAAACCTGAATTTGATCAACCCTCTAGCTCTAAATACTGATTTATAGAAAATATTGCGGTCAGTGAAACACTGGTTACCGAGAGGCAGCCAGTAAAACCAGACTGAGAAAAACTACATAGAGGACAAAAGGCTGAGTCTCTCAACAAATATGCTACAAGAAAAAGAGAATGTAGGCTGAGGGAAGGTAAGGAACATACAGATTAAAGGAGTTTTAGGCGATATGTCAACCATTTGTGATAAATGGGTCTCCTTTGCATCTTGATTTGATTGAGCAAATTGAAAAAAACCATTTATGACATATTTGGAGAAATTTTAACATGGACTAAATATTTAATGTTAAGGAATCATTGTTAATTTTTAAGGTGTGGTTATGTAAAAAATTATTTTGTTTTGGAAATATATACTGAGATTACATTGGATGACATCATACGATATCAGGAATTGGCTTCTAAACAATCCATGGTTGGGTGGGGTGTGGAGTGTGTGAGGGTATAGATGAGATGTTGGCAAAGTATCTGTAAAAGACCAGATATAGTAAATATTTTAGACTTTATAGGACATGTGGTCCCTGGAACAGCTGCCCAACTCTACCTTTGTAGTGTGAAAGTACCCACAAATAATATGTAAACAAACAGGCGTGGCTATGTTCCAATAAAACTTTATTTACAAAAACAGATAGCAGGCTGGATTTAGCCCACAGGTTATAGTTTGCTAACAGATCCTGGTCTACGTGGAAAAATTGACCATGAAGCGACAGTTGTTAAAGCGAGGGTACATGAGGATACATTATACTATTTTTCTCTACTCGTATATATATATTTGAAAATTCCCATAATAAAGAATAAAGTAGGTACCTCTTAGATAAATTATAGCAACAGGGAGTTGGACCTATTATTCTCTTTGTTTTGCATGCAACTCTTATTTAACTAAACAGGAAGTACTGTGTTTCCCCAAAAATAAGACCGGGTCTTATAAAGTTTTGCTGCAAAAGACACAGTAGGGCTTATGTTCAGGGGATGTCCTCCTGAAAAATCATGCTAGGGGTTATTTTCTGGTTTGGTCTTATTTTTGAGGAAACACGGTAGTTCTATCTAGAGGAGGATTTTTGTTTTAAGCTTTCAAGGAAGCAATATGTTGGACTGTTAGATATTAAAATCACAAGTGCACCTCTAAACCATTTTCACTGGTTTAATTTCTCTGTATTCTGTTGAGTTTAGTTGAGTTGAATTTGTCTGTGTTCCGTGGCTGACATGCGTAACCACTCCTTTCATCCCCTGACCTAGGCATCAGAGAAAAGGTCTCTGACTGGGAAGCGTTCCTGCGGCAGACCCTGACGGGAGCACGCAGTCCACCTGTCCCGCTGCTCGAGGGCGTGAGTCATACTACTTGCAGAATCAGTGTGGAAACCCTTCTAATCCTTAGTCATACTTATTTCCTGTCCAAGGAATCTTAAAATTGGTTACTCCTTTAGTACCCCAGGCAAATAAGCATTATTACTACAGACATAGGCAAGGGTTTTGGGAGGTTTAAACTTACCCTCTGAGGTTGCACACTGTGGCTTGCTGAAGTGTTCTGAATTAGTTGCTTATGCGTTTCGTGTCATATCTAAGAAGGCTTTGCTTAACTCAAGGCCATGAAGACATACTCCTGTATTTTCTTCTAAATGTTTTATAGTTTTAGCTTTTATATTTAATTCTCTGATCTGTTTATATTTGCCTGTAAAACTTGATTGGTGAACATTCTTATTTCAAGCTGATCTTTATGTTTTAGACTCATTGTATTACGTTTAGCCAGGGCTTGGCACATACTAAACACTCAGTGAAATTTGAATTAATGAATGAATCATGAACAAATGAATTAATGAATATCCTACTCCACATTGACCTTGATTCTGCCATCCTAATCTTTAGCTGTGAACGTGTTCCTCCATTTGTTCGTGTTCTTTTGCATATATATAAATATGTAAGTGTCACAGAGCAGTTCTTATTAGAAAAAAAATTAAGAAATGGTTAAGTGATGATGTTGGAATCAAGATCCCTTGTTATTCCTTATTATAGCTTTTAATATATATCTAGAGTGAAAATTAAACTTTTTTCCCCCATCAATGTAATCAAGATGCTTACTGTGTTCATAAGAACATTGTTGTGAAATAGGTGAAAAATCAGAAATTGAAATGCCATCAGTAGATAAGTGGATAAATTACTGCCCATTGTAATAATCAATAAATCAAGAATATCAATAAAACAGTTTAAAAGAATGAGGAAGATTTATATGTGCTACAATAGAAAGATAGCTCTGATGTATTAAGTGACAAATTGAAAAACAGTATACAGTGCTCCCATTTTTCAAAAAAATATGAGAGAGAGAGAGGTGTGGATGTTGACTTGTGTGTAAAAAATCCCAGTCTCAAAGAGTGTATGCTAAAGTGTTTATTGTATTTCTTTCTTGGGGGTGGGATTGTGGGGGATTTTTACTTTATAATCATGTTTGATTTGATTTTTTCTTTAATAATGATCGTATTTGCTTTTACAATGATATTTTAAAAATTCTTACTAGACGAAACTATATAACATAGTCCTAGAGATAGAGATCTGTTAGGATAGTTTTATTGCATTATAGGTCGATTTTCTTTAAGACAAACATTTTTATATCATCTGTAAATAATACTGTAGCATTTTGTGTGATAGTAGGCAATTCAGTGTCACTGACTGGGTAGAAATGTAAAAGGCTAGTTTGAGATCATTTAAAACTTGACTTTTTAAAATATCGTGTCAAGTCTTATATTTAATCATTTCACTTTTTTTTACCTATAGCTCCGTAATGGGAGGAATCCTTTAGATCTCATTGCTCCAGGTTCCAGGCTAGAATGTCAAGCTTTCCAGGACTCTTTAAGCACTTGGATTGTTACTGTAGTCGAAAACATTGGGGGAAGGCTGAAGCTGCGTTATGAAGGACTTGAAAGTTCTGACAATTTTGAACATTGGTTGTATTACTTGCATCCGTTTCTTCATCATGTTGGTTGGGCAGCTCAACAGGGATATGAACTTCAGCCCCCATTAGGTAAAGAATAATATAACATTTTTCTTTTAACTATTACATAATTGTTATTATTTTTATTAATATCTATGAGACTGAAAAATGCATTATTTTGCATATTACAAATCCCTTTGTTACTTTGCATAATAGAGATATTGCAAAAATGTATATGGAGTTAAATGCCTATTTTTCTTTTGGTTTTACTGCGTTTATAATTTGCTGCACATATTAATATATGTACCTGATAGACTTCTGCCCCAACTCATACTGACTTCTTACCGAAATTAAAGAAAAATTCCCTAGGTAACATTCATAAAGGTGTAGGAGTAGGACAAGTCTTGGGTTCAAAGTAAATTGTCGATTAAAAGAAATTCCAATAATACTAAAACTAGAGTTACTGGTTAAAGCAGTTTGCATTTATTATTCCGTGCCCCAGTTTGGATGTTGTATTATGTTAGTTTTTGATTACAGCAATCCTTCTGCTCTCAGTAGTTTTTTCCCCATACTTAACTACTCAGACTCTGAACGGAGGAGACACGTACTGAAGTTAAGGTGCAGGTTCTTTGAGTGAAGATAGTATAAGTGGGCTTGAACACTTTTCTTTTCCCAGTGAAAAGTGACTGTTTTGTTTATGTGAATGCTTTCAGAATAGTTATAAAGTGTGTAAGTTCTGCCATCATTTAAAGCATCCTGTCTTGTTTTATTAAAGCCATCAGACATCTGAAAAATGAGGCTGAGTGGCAAGAGATCTTGGCCAAAGTCAAAGAGGAGGAGGAAGAGCCATTACCATCTTACTTATTTAAGGTAAAAACAAAAACAAGTAAAGCTATTTGCAGGAGGTGCAAAGCATAAAATAACCCCTGGAGTCAGTGAGAGTGTTGTGGCCTCTGGAGGAGGGAAGCGGTTTGAAGGCTAGAGTGATGGTCATCCTTTTCTTCTAAAAGTAGTCCAGGTTTTCTCCCAAAATTCTCTTAAAGTGTTTTCAGTCTTTTCTTAACTGTCGTCTTTCCCCGAAAATAAGACTGGGTTTTATATAAATTTTCACTCCAAAAGACACATTAGGGCTTATGTTCAGGGGATGTCATCCTGAAAAATCATGCTAGGGCTTATTTTCCGGTTGGGTCCTATTTTTGGGGAAACACGATACATAGCCCTGACTTGTTATCACATAAATTTGATTTTCCTCCATTGGCCCTTGTATTCCAAATGTAGAAAGTAGGAGTGCTTCCTGAGGTTTTATTCCTCAATAATTTTTTTCCAAGGAAGAAAATTACAGGATTAGATTATTTACTAGAAGCATTATTTTAATTAAATAAGAGTATTATTCAGCTATATATAAGTATAAAATTAATGTGAAAATACTATATTTTTATTTCCTCTTGGTGTTTGCATTTCAGGACAAACAAGTGACTGGCACACATTCATTCTCTGTAAATATGAAATTAGAAGCTGTGGACCCCTGGTCTCCTTTTGGGATCTTTCCTGCTACAGTTGTTAAGGTAAAACAGGGGCAACTCTCTTGATAAGAATTCCTCTCAGGCTGACTGGATTAAGAAATCGATAGTATTTTGAACTTCAGGCTCTACTAATCCAACCCATTATTTTCTCCTAAGCTGTGAGGCTAGTATTACTTCTGTGCACATTTTGAATTTGTATGGTCCAGTTCTCCATTCATTCTTCTGATCTTGGTCTCCCCAGCCAATCAAAGCCTGAACACCATAGTAATGGGGGCATGTTTTGGGGGCAGACCTAGCTGTACATGAGTAGAGGACGTTTCACCAGCAGGTGGGCCATGGTATCTGAAAAGTGTGGAGGCAGGCAGTGTCATCAGTGTCTAGCCAGGTGCAAGGCTTGTTGAGGTGAGGAGGTGTGTGCCGAGCAGGTGATTAGGGTCACGAAATCTGACAGTAGAATTGCTCCAGCCATGGATTCAGGTTCATATTTTAATCTTTTGGAAGACTGACAATAGTACGGCTCTTGTTAGGAGTCACCACAAGAACTGGGCAGGTTGTCAAGGCTCAGTTACTTAGTTACTAGAACTGAAGCATAAGGTAAAGGATTTCAGTTAAAAGCCCATTGACTGAAAGTGGAGCCAAAAATCAAGTACGCCTAGAGGAATAGTTGCTTGGATGCTGAATTGTCTGACCTGTTAAGATATAAATTTTCCTTGTCTTGGAAGAAGATTATTCTTAGAATAAGGAGGAGTTCTGATCCTACAGCGGGGTAAGACGGCCCTATCTGGAGTATGAAGGGCGGTGGGGGTGGGGGGGTAAGGAGCCAGAGGAGGCACATAAAACCTTCTCTTTGACATTTAAAACTAGACTAGGATCTGAAAATCTTAATGCAGTGGTGTACTTGACTCTTCATTAAGCCTAAACTAAATTTTGTTTGGAGCCAAAATACTTGGATTTGAATCCAGATGCTGCTGCTTCCTGGCTGCATAACATTGGGCAAGTTATTGAACCTCTTTTTAAACTTAGTTTCTTTATCTATAAAATACGGTTGATAATGGTACCAACCTTAATAGATTGTTAGGAAGATTAAAATTGAATTAATACTTGAAAAGCCTTAAAAGACAGTGCCTGACACAGATAACATTTATTGAATGCATGGTATTATTATTAATACCCATTGTAGCTGGAAACTTTTGTAACATGTTTGGCTATGCCAAGGAAATGACATATATATGTGTGCACACACGTACATACACACACACACACCCATAAAACCATTCACCTATTTTATCTGTTAAATTGTATGTACACACACACACACACACACAAAACCATTTGTCTGTTTTATATGTTAAATGGTATGAATTGTATGTACACACACGCACATACACACACACACCTATAAAACCATTTGTCTGTTTTACCTGTTAAATTGTGCACAGGTTTTCGATGAGAGGTACTTTCTGGTAGAAATGGATGACTTGAGACCGGAGAGACGTGCGAGGCGATCTTTTGTGTGTCATGCTGACAGTCCTGGCATTTTCCCCGCGCAGTGGAGTCTGAAGAATGGTTTACACATCAGCCCCCCTCCTGGTATGCATTCGTATAGTGCATTGTTCACTGGGAACTTATCTTTGAAATGAGATTTATTAGATGGCATCACCTGGGTATTTTGTCCCTCTTTCTCCTCATGCCCCAGCCTGTCCTTAACATTTTGGGGACCTAAGACAAGTGTAAATGAAGGCCTAGGTTCCATATATTTACAAATTTGAAAGTTATAAATTAAGCTAAACTATTAAGTAAAGTATGTTTGGTCTGTCTACCTTGACAAATGTATCCTCATAACAGCCTGGTTCCATGCAGGTTCCTTAGTTCGTTCTCTCTGGTATCTGTTGGGAGGTCACAGAGGGGTGGGAGTAGGATGTTCAGTGAGTGTCGGGAGCTGGCTTATGAGAAGAGATCTTAGAGCCAGAAACAGGAGGTAGATTTTTGGTGATTTTTAGGTTTCTGGGCCTCATCTTGGAGGGATACTCTTTAGACTCCAGAGAGAGGTTTGTGGTCAAGAGTAGGATACAGAAAGGCTAAGGTAGGAAAGTAGCAGCTCTTTTTCTGATGTTTATAACTTTGCAAAATACAGCCTTTGACCCTTTAGTCTATGGCTCATAAATATGACTTAGTTGAGCTTGACTGAAATTTTTAATATTTTTTAAATTGGAGTATCTGGAATGTCAGTGTTAATCTGATTTTTATATCAGCAAACCAGATTATTTGATTGGTAGTCTATGTATCCTTTGTTAGTAGGCTTTTGGTAAAGCACAGTTTTACTTTCAAATGGTGACTGCTGGAATCGGGGCTGAAAGTGCTTTTTTGTGTTAGCAGGAGTCACAAACTCAGAACCTTTGCCTTCCATTCAGCCTTCATTCATCCAACAAACATTTATGAAATATTTGCTTATGAGCCAGGCATTGGGCTTGTCTCTGGGGAGACAAGTGAGTATGACCCAGTTTTTTCAAGGAGGAAATAAGGAAAAAGAGTAACAGAGTCTCACATGTTTTTCTCCATCAGTGAACAGAGAGTAGGAAGAGCCTGCCTGGTGGTGATGGTGGTGGGGGACACATCTACAGGAGGAAGTTCTTGTTTTGCAGGAAGACTCTGGATATCCAAGTTCTTTATCCTGCCTGCTGCCTTTATGTGAAAAGAAAAAACAATTATTAAAGATATTGGAGCTTTCAGCATTGTTATAGATGACCTAATTGTTTGTAAATAAAGGAAAGTAGCAGATTATGTAATTGAAAATGTCAGATAATTTACTGTGAGGAATTGAGGTAGAGGCAGAGGGGAGCATGATGCCAATCTCAGTTGGGCAGAAGAGGTGATTGCAGGGGCTGTTTGGCTGTAGGATGGCATAGTCTTGAGTAAGCCACTTGATGCCCGTGAGATACTGAGCTCTGCAGAGCAGAGAGCAGGTCAGACGTAACAGGCCCAGTCCAGCTCCTCGCACACAGATGTAGAGGCTTTTACCAAGATCCTTGGTAGATTTAAGAGGGGATTTAAGCTCAACTTTTTTCTGAAATGAATTTATGATTCAAGTTAAAAGAGTACTGAGATTCTGTAGAACATGAATCTGACAACAGTGCTGAGAGTGTTGTATCTGTAGGAACTAAGATATGTTTAAGGAAATAACTTTATGAAAGAAAGAAAAAAGTTTTCACTGGTTAAATAGTACTGAAGATTATTTGCTGTCTCTTTTCTTTTAGAGCTTAAGTCATAATAGTATTAATAATAAGATTGGATTTGTTGATACAAATTAAATCCAGTCATAACTGTCTTAAACTCTTTTGGTCAATTGCCAGCAAGTAATCATATAAAATATTGCTCAAAATAAATGCCTCGTTTGAAATGTGAAAGTTTTAAAATTTAGCCAGAGAATTTTATTGTCTTGTTATATAGTTTGACCACATTTGCTCTGTTTTATAAAATTAACAATGCTTTGGATTTATAAGGTGTTTTTCCCCTCTCTAAAATGATTGTAGTCCTCATATGAGCGAAATTAGAAGTGGTGGATACCTGGCGGTGCGGTAAAGCAAGGCAGGCATGTGTAGTATGAATCATGGTTCTTTTGTCCCTCCCTAGGCTACCCAGGCCAGGACTTTGATTGGGCTGACTACCTCAAACAGTGTGGTGCTGAAGCTGCTCCCCAGCGGTGCTTCCCACCGGTGAGAAGTCCCCCGCCCCCGCCATGGCCACTATTCTGGGCTGTCGCCTGTGCTTCGCATGAGTTTTACTCTGAAGTCAATCCTCACTCAACCCAAATAAGCTTCTTGTTGATTGTAATAAAAAGGTTCAAGGAAAAAATTCATTCACTGCAGAAGTTAATTTGTTAATTTGCTTAGTAAAGTGTGTCAATTTTATTTTTTATTAGCTGAAATCATATGAATTTAAAGTTTTAGTTCATAATTATTTTTAATGATTTAATAATATGAATAAAGGTTTAAATATTAAGTGGAGGAAAATTGTTAAACTTACTTAAAAATACTTCTATTAAAATAATGCATGCACATGGTTTACAAGTGAAACAGCAGTAAAAAGTTAGCACATAAAACAGCAGTTCCCTGTCCTACCCTTTTCCACAGTATCCTTTCCCACAAGTATTCACTTCCTATACTTCTGTTGTTCTGATAGTTATACTCCTTATTTTCAAAATAATGCGCTATCTTTTGAGTCATTAATTTTAAACATGTCTGTTGGTTCTACATTATGGTAAATGAGTATTTAGCTATTTTATATTACATTTCTTCTCTCTCTTACCCCTACCTCGTCTTTCTGTTAAAGTTATATTACAATTTTTGGTTAAATCTGAATTGGGTATTTACATTATCATTATGCATTTAGATATTATTCACAGCTGAGCACTGCAGTATTTTACAATTGTTTCCTTTTTTTATTTGTCCTCAAGTTAATCATTGCCTGTTTTTGATAGCTTAATTTTCTTTGTTTTATTGCTAGTTCTTCCCACATCTTCCAGTAGCCTTTCTTTTTTCTTTTTAAGGAGGGCACAGCTCAAAGTGGCTCATGCGGGGATCAAACCGGCAACCTTGGTGTTAGTAGCAACGTGCTCTAACCAACTGAGCCAACCAGCAGCCCAGTAGCCTTTCATGTCTATTTCCAAAAAGGCAGTCACATTAGGAAATCTGTCATCCCTCCCACACCTTTATGAAATTGAATTTATTTGAGAAGTGGGGGAGATGTGAATAATATATGCAGAAGTTCCCTTATCTGACTGTCAGACAGATAATTAGTGGGTTAATTGAAAGTCAGATAAATCAAGAAATCATCTTTTGATGAAACAATCTATTTTAATTTAAGATGTATAAATATGCATTCGTTTGGTAATCATTTTGTAAGGGTTTTCCGTTGAGTATAGATTGTCAACTACTGTTCCCTTGAGTCTTTTCTTACATAAATTACGTTTAATATATACCCTATGATTTTCAGTAGAATGACAACTTTGATGCTTTGAAACAATATGAATGCAGAATCCTTATGCAACTAATCACTTCTGCAGGTGTGTCAAGTTCTGCGGTTAGCACATGTTGCTTTGGCTCCATCTACCTGGGAAATGGGCCCTGAGTGAGATGATTGCTCAGAACACAAGCACCATTGCCCCTGTGCCTGGGTCATAGTCCCTTGTCTGGGGCCAAAGACTCATGTAGCCTCCCTGTAGCATTTCCCAGAAGTCTCTTTGGTCCAACTAGACCTGTGTATTTTTTTTCTAGTTAAAGTTATTTATTTATTTATTTATTTTGTATTTTAGGGTAGAAAGGTTAAACTGCAGTATGTTCTCTAGTCATGTTTTCTTTTCCTCACATCCATGGCCACTCAGATAACCCTGATGTAGGAAATCTGTCATTTCTAATATTTTCTTACAGACATCTTTCTTAATCTTTCTTAGCTACCGCCGTTCTCTCTCTCCCTCGGTGGGGCTGCTCTCTAGGCTTCATGTAGTTTTAATCCTGGAACCTGCTCTTCACTGCACTGAAGAAATTGATTCCCCCCTTTCTTAAGATCTGGGATTTTTTTATATGTTTTTTTTGTTTGTTTTTGTATACCTGTTTTGTGTATCTCATGGTCTCCTCTTTCTTGGTTTCCTCCCTTGTTTTGATGGAGCCTGTCTCAGTAGCTTTCTGAAATGGGATGCAAAGGAGGTAAATTTTTGTAGACTTTGCATATTTGAAAATGTCTTCATTCTACTAACTTGATTATTTGGCTCAATGTGGAATTTTTGGTCAGAAGTTATTTTACTTGAGAATTGAAAACACTACTCAATTGTTTTCTATCTTCCAGTATTGCTGTCCAGAAGTTGAAAGCCATTCTTATTCTTGACCTTGAGTAGACGATCTGCCTTTTACTCCCTTTCTGGAGGGTTATAGAATCTCTTTCTCACCAGGTTTCACAGTGAGGCGCCGTGGCTTGTCCACGTACTGTGTTCTCAGTGAGCACATTCTCTGGGTCACTCATGCCTATCTGTGCTAGGACGTTCTCTTGAATCTCTTCTTGGATTTCCTTCCTTCTATTTTCTCTCTTCTCTTTTTCTAGAATTTTATTTGTATGTATTTATTTGTGTGCATTTTATTTGGATCAGACCTCTACTTTTCTTATCTTTGTTGTCCTGTTTCCTGTTTCTTAGTCTTTTGGCTTTGCTTGTTGGAAGATTTCCTGAACTTTATCTTTCAATCTTTCTTTTGATTTTTAATATCACGTTTTTGATTTTCCAGAACTATTACTATACTCTGAATATTTGCTTTTAATAACATATTATTCTTGTTTTAAGGATGTAATAGTTTTTCTTATCACTTAGTGGAATGTTAATTACCCCTGCCTTTTGGATGTTTTCTTGCATAATCGGTTTTCTCCAAGTTGCTTTTTTTGTCTGTTTTTGTCTCTAAGTTTCATATCTTCAGATGTCTGGTAATTCTTGATTGTTTGCTTATATTTAAGAATGGGAGACTAAAAGAAGAAGCTAATTGGAAGTTCTGAGTATGTTGGGGGGCTTGTCAACCGTGAACTTCTCTATAGGGTAGAATCTGGGTGGTCATTTGTTGGGGACAACTAAATCCATATCTTTTTGTATTTCTTTATGGGCTTATGTTACTACAAGAAGTCTCTTCCAGTCGCTTGCTTGGAGGACAGAGACAAGGGCTGGACCTCTCACAGTCCACATGCAAACCCCTGTTTGGGGCACTGCAGGCATGCCCTGAACTGTTCCTGTGTCCTGCTGCCCAGGGATCTTGTGTGTTAACCTCTCTGGAAAATAAATCTCATCTTCTATAGGGGAGAGGAAGGGAAAGTTGCCCTGGATGTGAAGTGAAGGAACCAACAGCATGACCTAAGTGCTTCTTAAATGTTTTCAACAAATCTTTTTATTTTGACTATTTATTTTCTACTCTTTATTGTCTAGTACTCGGTGCCGCCAGTTCTTAGCTTTCTTCACTGCCATCCTGGATTCACATTTCTTTAATCAGCTAAGTTCTGAACGCTATTCTCACGTTTAGCTTATAAAATTTCTCCTCTCCCATTATATCCATCCTAGTAGGTTTATGTCTTTTAAAAAAAAAAAAACACTATATTTTTAGTGAGTTGTCAGAAGGAAGAGAGAACAATGAAATACAGAAATTCAGTTCTTTATTTTGACCCAGAAGGTGCAAATTTTTAAAATATATTTTAAATGACCCCTTTCTCTTGTTAATAAGCATTATTTATCCTGACTGCCTTTTATGACACACATAGAAGTAGAAACCAGGCAGTTTATGTATGATAGGACCCTTTATGGGTGGGGAAGCAAACCAGCAGTGGTTTGAAGAGCCATTTGGTTCAGAATACAGAGCCTTAGGTACTTAATTTTGTTGAAACCTCATAGTAACCCAGTGAGATAGGTGTTCTCAGTGTCATCTGATGGATGGTGAAACTGAGGCAAAAAGAAGTTACACAGCTTGAAAGTTACACAGAAGGTAGGTCACGCAGGTTGCTACCTGTGTGCAGGTATATCTGACTTCAGAGACTGCCTATAACATCAAGAGAGACAGACATTTTTCCTTTGGTTCATTAAGAAATAAAGCAAAATAAATGTATAGCCTTAAAGTGTTACTCTAGGATTAAATATTACTTGAAAAAGGTGTCTCAGATGAACACATGAGGTATACTTAGTATGTATTTGGATTTGATCCATTTATTTTCTAGACAATTTCTGAGCATGAATTTAAGGAGAACATGAAGCTAGAGGCAGTGAACCCTCTTCTCCCCGAAGAAGTATGCATTGCCACCATTACTGCAGTGAGGGGCTCTTACCTGTGGCTCCAGCTGGAGGGTAAGTGCCAGGGCCCCGGAGAAGCCTTCCTGAGGCCACTCTTTTTTGCCTTTCCTGCCCACCCCTGTAATGGGGCTTGCTAAACTTCATCGAGTAGCTGAATAGGCGTCTTGTTCAGAGACTTCTAATTTATAATGCAAGATTCTAAGCTAAAAATTTATTTTCCTGTCCTTGACTTCCAAATTTTAGGAAATGAATGTGAATAAAAAGCCTTCAGTACAGAGTCCCCTATTTTCTTGAAAGGGAAATAATTAAGTCAAATAGCATATATTTTGATGTGACCAAAATATAAGCATTAATAACTAGCTATTTCAGTGATAATATTTTGGTTGCCCCTAACCATTAGAACCAAAAAAATATGTAAAATAAAAAAGATACATTATACTGAAAGTGTAATATTCAAAAATTGGACAGCTTTGTGGACAGAAAGCACTGTGTGAGTACTCAGTGCTGCAGTTACTGTTGTATGGCCTGGGTTTCATTTTTATTCAGCTGCCAGATAGACTCAGTACCTACTGTTTCCAGTTTGTAGAATTGACATTTAATACAGATGTCAAAGACAGTATTGAATATAGATATTTGTGCAGCCCCTGCTGAACAACTTGCCTACTTTACTTCCTGATTTAAATTCACTAGTCTACCTTTTGGCTTGTCCCCAAGTATTACAACTGATGTTCTCATTGAGTAGAACTGTCACTTTGGCCTTTGTTTTCCAGTTATTTCATGGAGTTGACTATGATTTGTCAACCATCTGAATGATACTACTGGTACTTCCAGTTGCTTATTTGCTGTTCCCTAACTAAAGGGTCACACTGTATATTTACTACCCATTTTGGTCTTTATACAGTTATGCATGGGAGAAAGTTTACTTTTTTGCTTAATGTTTGTCACACCTGAAAAAGTATGGCTTCTGTGTAAAAGGAATTTGTTCAAGAGACTTTGTGTTACTGCAACAGTAGACATGATTATCTAGGAAGTAGTTTATGAAGAAGGCTATTTAATGGTCTAAAATGTTTTTTTTTTTAATTTGAACAGGTTCTAAGAAGCCCATACCTGAATGTATTGTGAGTGTGGAATCCATGGATATATTTCCTCTGGGCTGGTGTGAAACCAATGGCCATCCCCTCAGTGCTCCTCGCCGAGCACGAGGTACTTTTCATCTATTTCTGGGTCAGAGGGTTGATCGTTAAATAATCTGTTTTGTGGCTGCTGACAATTAGCATGAATCGGCATATTTCAGAAAAAAACAAAGTGATGTTCTAGTTATTCTGCATTGGAAATTATTTTTTGCAACAAACATTTATTATCTTACAGTTTCTGTGGGTTGAGATTCCAGGCACAACTTAGCCGGGTCCTCGGGCTCTGAGTCTCTCACAAGGCTGTGATCAAGCTGTCAGCCAGTGCCCTAGTCATTTCAAGGCCCAACTGGGGGAGGATCTGCTCCCAAGTTTACGCAGATGATTATTGGCAACAGTACATTTCCTCTTGGGCTGTTGGACTGAGGGCCTCCGTTCCTTGCTGGCTATTGTTTGGAGGCTTCCCTCGATTTCTTGCCACGTGGGCCTCTTCATAGGGTGAGCTCACAGCATGGCAGTTGGCTTCCATCAGCCAGCAAGTGAGAAAGTAAGAGAGGTTGAGCAAGATGCAAGCCAGAGTATTTCTGTAACCTAATGTTCAAAGTGACATCCAATCCCCTTTTAAAAAGTTTTATTTAGATACCATTTATATAACATAAAATTTGCTTTGTTCAAGTACAGCAGGTCCTCGAATAACTTCAGTTTTTCAATGCTGTTTCATTATAACATTGATGAGATATCATAGGAACTTAACTCTTGTTTATATCAATATGCCTGTGGTAAAATTGGTTTCATTATACGTTATTTCACTTAAAGTTGCAGAGCCTATCGACAGTGTTGAGGACTTACTGTATACATTTCAGTGGTTTTTAGTATATTCAGAGTTGTGTAACTAACATCAGAGTCAATATGAGAACATTTCATCATCTCAGAAGAAACCCGTATTCCTTAGCAATCAGTCACCTCTTTACCTCCTGACCTCCAGTCCTAGGCAACAATAATCTAATTTCCATCTCTATAGATTTGCCTGTTCTGGACAGTTCTTATAAATGGAATCATACAATATGTGGTCTTTTGTGACTGCTTTTACTTAGCATAATTTTTTCAGAGTTTATTCATTGTTGTAGTATTTATCAATACTTCATTCCTTTATATTTCTGAATAATATTCCATTGTATAGGTATAGTACATTTTGTTTATCCATGCATCAGTTGATAGACATTTGGATTGTTTCCATTTAGCTATTATGAATAATGCTGCTGTGAACATTTGTGTACAGGTTTTTTTATAACTATGTTGAACACTGCTAGGCTGTTTTCCAAAGCAGCTGCACCTTTTTTCCTCCCACCAGCAATGTATGAAGGTTCCACTTTCTTCACATTCTGCCCAACACTTATTATTTTCTGGGGTTTTCGTTTGTTTTTTATAATAACCGTCTGGGTGGGTGTGGGGTTGTATCTTACTGTGGTCTTGATTTGCATTTATTGGCCCTTAGTGTATCTTCTTGGAGAAATGTCTATTCAAGTCATTTGCCCATTTTTTAATTTTTTTTTTTTTGGCCTTGTTGAGTTGTAGGATTTTGTTACATATTCTAGGTATTAATTCCTTATCATATATATGATTTGCAGATATTTTTTTCCATTCTGTGGGTTGCCTTTACCTCTCTTGATAGTGTCCTTTGATGCACAAAAGTTTTTATTTTGATGTAGTGTAGTTTATTTTTTCTTTGGTTGCCTGTGCTTTTGGTATCATAACCAAGAAATCATTACCAAATCCAATTTCGTGAAGATTTTCCCCTATGTTTTCTTCTAAGAGTTTTATAGTTTTAGCTCTTAATTTTAGGTTTTTGATCCATTTTGAGTTACTTTTTGTATATGGTGTAAGGTAAAGATCCAGTTTCATTAATGGGGATATTCAGTTTCCTCAGCACCATTTGTTGAAAAGACGGTGCTTTCTTTATAGAATGTGTTGATACCCATGTCAAAACCACTTTTTCTTTTGAATATCTGTTTCTGCTTAGAAAATATTTATACGAGTTTATTGACCCAAGGGAGCCTTGAAAATACTATTTTTGGTCTTTGTTTAAAGACTCCTAGCCAGAAAATGTGTTTTAGTCTAGTTTTCAGACATATCAGCACTTATTTATAGTACTTGTTAGTTATGACCAGGGTTAAATATGCTATTATCTTAATATATGTATATATATAACTTTTTTCTATTAATATTTCTTGACATTTATATTTTTGTTTTCTTCTTATAGTACACAAACAAAGGAAGATTGCAGTGGTTCAGCCAGAAAAACAGTAAGTAATATAACAGTATGTTTGAATGGTTGACGTTTGAAAGTTAAAATATCTAGAAAAAGAAATAACTATTTAAGAGAATATATCTCCTCATATTTAATTTCTCACATGGAAGCATAATCGTTTAATTCTGCTTTTGATAGTTTACATACTTCTCCTTACAGTATACGCATTTCCTAAAATGGCATTATATACAAAAGGGTAAAATGCATTCTCAAGATGTTCCCCAAATTGAGTTTTCTTTGGCTATTAGAGCCTGAAGGCATTTGAATAAGAGAGGAAATAGAATCTCTATGCTGGAGTTTGTTAAGGGAGAGCAAAAATTGTAAATTAGGATATGATTTGTCACAGTGAAAAAAAAACTTCAGCTAGAAGACAACTCTAAAAAAAAAGAGGCACACTGGAAGGAATACCCATCAGGAATTCCTTTATAACAAATCTTCATAATAGTGTTTGAGAAGCAATTGATTAGTGGTGCCTTAAAAATATAAGGGTTTCTGTGTGTGTACATGTATTCTTTTAAACATTGGAAGATCTTTCTCTCTTCTTCTTATAAGCCCATCAATCCTACTGGATTAGAGCTCAACCCTTATTTACCTCCTAAAAGCCCTTATCTCCAACCACAGTCATATTGGGGGTTAGGGCTTCAACATATGAATTTTAAGGGGACACAATTCAGTTTATAGCAATTCTGTATAAATTGTAGCTGCTTTTGTGGCTATGTGAGTAATGAAGCTGATAATAGAAGTAGTGAGAAAGGCCACAGAGTTCTCCACCAGGTAGCAAAGTGAGATAGTAATGACAAAAATCGGGCCTTGGATTTTACCTTGTCTTTGTTGTCAAGAGTGATCCAAAGTTTTAGTCAGGAAATATTCTAAGAAGATGAATTAGCCTTTTACAGTGATTGCTGGAAAGAGAGTGATTGTCTTTTTTATATGATATTCTGTGTCTTTAATTTTGAAACTGATGGAAGAAGAAAACTGATCACATATAAGAAATGTTTCTTTCTTTGACTATAAAAAAAAAGAAGTCTACTTGTCGTTTAAGAATCCCAGAAGAAATTCTATAATTATTACTTACTTGAATGAAAGTTCATTTGAACATGCAATAGCACAGCACTGTCTACATGTTGTTGGCTCCTTAGACTGTGTACATAGTTTTAAAAACAATGGTTTTTTAAAAAAAAAGTAGGGGTGGCCGGTTAGCTTAGTTGGTTAGAGTGTGGTGCTAATAACACCAGGGTTGCTGGTTCAATCCCCGGATGGGCCACTGTGAGATGGGCCCTCCTTAAAAAAAAAAAAAAAAAAAAAGGAAAAAGAAAGTGTGATTAAAGAAGGACCTTCTGTTACAGACTTTGCAATCTGCTGTATTTGCTTTCTTCTTAGATTGAAGGAAACTAACCCTCACACTTTACTTACTTTAAGGATTATCTCACTATGTTGTTGCATTTTCTTGACCCAGAATACCATCCTCGAGGACTGTCCATGAGGGCCTGAAGAATCAGGAGCTGAACTCCACAGACTCAGGTATAAGTTCATGCAATCTTAGGGAAAAGAGGACCTGTAGTTTTCTTTAACGGACTATATCTGAAAATAACTTAAAACAATACATTTGACTTATAGGATGTAGCTTTATAGAGGGGTCTCTTAATTGTGATTTTAAAGAGTTATAATTGTCTAAGTTTAGTAATAAGTTTAGTTTAATAATTATCTTTAGGCTGATCCCTCTGTGCATTTGTAATAATTGTAGCTATTCTTTACTGATCACTCACTGGGTGGCAAAATCTCTGGAAGTCAATATTATCCCCTAGTTTAGGTAAAGAACCTGGGGCCGGCCTCGTGCCTCAGGTGGTTGCAGCGCCGTGCTCCTAGCACTGAGGTCGCCCGTTTGATTCCCACATGTGCCAGTGAGCTGCGCCCTCTACAGCTAAGACTGTGAACAACACCTCTACCTGGAGCTGGGCTGCCGTGAGCTGCCACTGGCTGCCATGGGGTGCCATGTGCTGCCATGAGCGGCCAGTGGCCCCTGGCTGCCTGAGCCGGGGCGGGGGAGCACAAGGCTCATAATACCAGCATGAGCCAGGGAGCTGTGTCCTACACAACTAGACTGAGAAACAATGGCTTGAACTGGGGGGGGGGGGGGGGTGGAGTGGGGTGGGGATGGAAGAAGGGGGAAAAAAAAGAACCTGGCACTTTCCAGGCAGCTCTTTCTTAGGTGGGGTGGTTGAGCGGTAGATGTTTATTCTTCTTTACACCCTTTTTATGATATACATACTTTGTATATACTGGGGGGTGCCAAAAAATGTATATAATGACTTGTATTCATCTTTTGTTATCAGTATCTATTTTTACAATTTTAATACAGTTTTTTCCTTTTTAAAAAATGTGTATGTATTTTTTGGCACCCTGTGTATATTTCACAATTTAAAAAATAAAGTGCTGGAAAAACAGATTGTCCCAGAGTCACTGCCTGATAAGGGAGTCAAGGATCCTTTTGTCCAGCCATCTCTTCCCTGGAACTACCTGGGCCCCCTTTGCTGGTTGTATAATGTTTAGCATCTTGGCTGTGTGTATTCTAGCACAGGTTAGGCATTTCAGTGGTATTTAGTAAATGCCTAGAAAAGAAAAGAAACCAAAGAGAGGTCACACAACTTACGAGTAGAAGGGTCAGAAATGGAACTTAAATCTTTCTCAAATTCAAAACCTGCATTTTTGTCTCTTCTACCCAGTGCGTTTTCATTATGTCACTTATGTACAGAGGATCAAGACTGTATAACTCCTTATTTTTGATGTATTACTGGCCATTCTAATACCTACTGAAACTAAAGAATTAAGACATTGATACCTCCCATATGACCACAGCCATGTTCTTTTTGGTTTGGGTTTTGTAATAGGTCAGGTTACCTTGGAAACAGAGCTGAGACTGATATTTATATGTAGGAGTCTCATTGGGGAGTGCTTTTGGGAACAGTTCCTGGGAGGGGTAAAGGAAGCAGGACTGGGCAGAGGGAAAAGTTGAGCCATAGTGCAATTGTAACAGAAGTTTCTTCCAGGGAGCCTTGGAACTGGCATAGCCACTCAGAGTCATCCCTAATTGAGGTGTGGTGTCCACACCCTTGTACTCTTTCATTGGTCGTTACAGGAAGTACGCTGCTGCTCCCTCTACCTCACAAAGGGTGGGACCTTCAGCAGGGTGGCTCTCCTACTGAGGGCAGCCCTGGGCTGAGGGTAATTCCAGGATGGACTTAAAACTGAGAGCTGTAAACTGCCAACATTGCCAACAGCAGGGAGCATAAGTGCCTTAAGAGGGCGATCTGGATGGTACAGTTCAAATAGAGAAGTGGGTGCCAACATGCTTAACCACTGTGCTAAGACTACATTCTTAATAGAGTAAACATTATGTACTTCAGGGTCCTATCAGCAGTGGGCAGTGTACACACACATCTCCTTCACTTAATGTTGGATTAACAGGGCAGTGTCCATCAGAAGAGTTTCTCCCTGCTTGATATGAATACGAAATGTTTTAGTGTCTGTGAATTTTTTACATTCAGTAGCTAGATTGCCAAGCACTATGTGAAGGGATTGAAAAAAACCGCTATGTTGGAGTACAGTATTTATACAGAAAAGCAGTTGGAGAGGGGTCTCTAGGCCCAATTATACCCCACAGTACTCAAAGAATTTAGAGATGTTATCACAACATGTTTTCAGTTCTCCAAGGAATCCCAGAAATGGGAGGGCTCTCACACCATCAAAGGCTACCATCATTGTGGTTTGTTTGGTGGTTTCAGGGGATAAATTGTAGTTCTGGATAATATTATCATTCCCTAGAAATATTCCAAAATAGACTATTTAAATAGTTGTCAGGAATCATCCTAGGTTCTTAAAGTAAGTCCTCCACTTTATTGATAGAAGTATAAGGCTCTGGAAGAGTGTCACATTAAGTCAGGAGTTAATTTTCACGTAATTCAGGACATCTTTTGATTTCAGCAGAGTGATAAGCTCTATAATAAAGTTTATGGAAGTATTTCAAGGGCATTCTCAGCCAACGTGTTAAGCTTCAAAAGATGTAATTCCTAACTTTATGTAATGGTGGATATGCTTGTTTCCCCCCCCCCCCCCCCGCCCAAGTAATCCAACTTTGGAAATGGAATGGAAAATGACTCTGTTCTGATTATTTGTTTCTCTTCATTTCCCAGTTATGATTAATGGAAAATATTGCTGTCCAAAGATATACTTCAACCACCGTTGCTTCTCAGGGCCATATCTTAACAAAGGAAGAATTGCTGAGCTGCCTCAGTGTGTAGGACCCGGGAACTGTGTTCTGGTCCTCAGAGAGGTAAGGTTCTGGCCTAGAGCAAAAGAATTTCACAGCAGTCTCATAGACTTACTCATACAAAGATCTGTCTGCCTGCCATTGATGTGACAACTCTAGGTTTTATCAGAAGTGATTAACTTGAATCATGTTGGACAATGAACTGGGCACATAATTATTTCTGCCCCCCAGGGAACATTAACCTAAGCAGTTCTCTATATGACAGGCTCACCTCCATCAGTGTAGAAAGGTCTTCTATCAGAGACCACATGAGAACTGTGAGTAGAGCGTAGATGCACTGTTCTCAGATTCCTCAGTGAATTTGAGAACAGTCAGTCTATGACCGAGAGGCTGTAACCCAGGACCGTGAGAAAGCTACACATCTGCTGGACCTGCCGAGCTTCCCAGCCAGGGTGCCACACTGCAAGTAACAGATGTGAGGAGTACTGAACTTTTCAGCCCCTAGGCTGGCAAGGCAGGGTCTGGGGAGGCTGGAGCTTCTGGGCCAGACTCTTGCAGCCACAAGAAGACTCAGCTGTCTACACAGTGTCCCAAACAAATACAGTTCTCTGTATGTACTGTGACTGGGAGAGGATTTGGAAGCATATGCTAGAGTAATTTTAAACTAGTGGTGCCTATTTCTATCTGACAATAATGTTTTGAATATTTAAGAGGGCCTGGTTACTCTCTTATTTGCAACTTTGGTCAGCTGTCATATTTCAGTATTATTATTTTGTTAACATTTGTTAATTAATATCACTAGAATTAATCTCCTAAATGACGTGCTAGGGGATAGCAAGGTTCTAATGGTCTGTTTTTCTCCTTCCCAACTCCTGTTTTTGCTTTAAACACGGAGCTTAGGTCCTCACTTTACTCATCAATGCAGCCTATAAACCCAGCCGTGTCCTTCGGGAGCTGCAGCTGGACAAAGACTCTGTGTGGCATGGATGTGGGGAAGTCCTAAAAGCCAAGTGAGTAGGCTCCTCTGCCTTTGATGCATATTCATCCTCAACAAATCACAGAATCAGTTCTTCCACAGAAAATAATAGAATACTTATGTTTCCTCAGGCAGTGCTTCTTCAGTATTGGTGCTGAAAGACCTAGTTTGTTTTCTTTTTTAAGTTTCCAATACCTTTATAAGATATGGTAAAAATGAATTACAAGAAATAGGAAATTTAAAAGGCATAAAGTATAAGAACAATTTTTAAATTAGATTTAAGAGACATAAAATTGCTTTTTCAAATTACCATAATAGTTTACGAACATTTACTCTTGTTTTCTGACCTGGTCTTGTCAAGGATGGGTGATAGTTGGCAGGTTATATTGGTATGCGGACCACAAACTGAGGATCACTGCCTAGGGTAAAGAAAGACTTAATGAAAGTCAATTTTCTTTTAGTAGTTAGTGTATAAGTTGCTATTTGAAAACCTTAAACTTAGGAACAGAAAACAGGAACCTTATTTTAGTTGTCATAGCTTACTAGATTATAAATTTGATTTAAGTACAAAATATATGAACTCTATATTGTTTTTAGAGTCCTCAAAATATAAAAGATATAGAATATTCTAACAAGCAAAAATATTTTTTAAGTCTGTTAATATACTTGATTTTCCTCTGGGTAATCATTAGTCCAATAAACTTGGTATCTGATGTCTTCCAATGGCAGATACAAAGGGAAGAGTTACCGGGCTACTGTTGAGATAGTGAAAACAGCAGATCGGGTGACTGAATTCTGTCGACAGACCTGTATCAAACTGGAGTGCTGTCCCAACCTTTTCGGTCCACGGATGGTTCTGGATAAATGTTCTGAGAACTGCTCTGTACTTACAAAGACCAAATATAGTGAGTCATCTTTTTCAAATTTGTTCACTATAGCAGCTGACCATACTTTATATCCTGGAAAGTTTTTATTTTGCAGACAATCACATATTGCAGAAGTATGCAGACTACTTCTGTGAAGGTCCAGATAATAAATGTCTTTGGCAGTGGGTCATGTGATCTCTGTTCCATATTCTTTTTTGTTTTGTTTTATTTTCACTTTTTAAAAAATACTTTAAAAAATCTAAAACCATTCTTAGCTTGAGGGCCATACCAAAACAGGTCATGGGCCGGATTTTGCCAACTTTTATATATAACATGTATATAAATTAGGTATTGCATCTCTTAGGATACATATTCATACAGTCTACAAGTATTTATTATGTGTGTACTGTGTGCTGCCTCTATTCTAGTACTGGAATATAATAGTAAAGAAAAAAGTTCCTGTCCTCGCTGAGTTTACATTTTAATGTGGGACACAGGTAGTAAACAAGTGAACAAGTAGAGAGAGGTAAGTGCTGTAGAGGCAAATGAGGCAAGAAGAGCAAGCGAAGTAGGAGAGTGAGGAAGGCTAGGAGGTGGGGTGCTCTTCACAGTCAGGCAGTCAGGGTGGGGTTCCTGAAGGAAGCCAGAGCCCAGCTGTGCAGACATGGGGTAAAAATGTCCTGGATAGGGCTCAGCGAGAGGACACTCCAGGTCTGAGGCAGGAACATGCTTAGTGTCTGGGAGCCAGCAAAGGAGCCACCCTGGTTGAGAGGTGCAAACATAGGAGGGGGTAGTTGTGGACCTCACTGTGAATTGTCATAACAACACCTATTCCTTCTCATTGCACATCTCCTCTGGTGTGAAACTGCAACAAAAAACAAGTCATACAGGATGAGAGTTCCAATATAGAACTTTGCCAAGCCAAACACAAAATTGTCACTTGGGGAAATTAATACAGAGGAGCATTTTCCCTTGTTAAATTTGAAGATTGCTTTTAGGGAGCTCTAATTCTGTGCCTCTTAAACTTTATATGCATGCAAATCATCTAAGGATCTTATTAAATGGAGGTTGTGATTCGTCAGATCTGGGGCCCAAGTGTCTACATTTCCAGAAAGTTCCCAGATGCTGCTGATGTTGCTGTCCAAGGTCCACATTTAGCCTGATGAGCTTTCAAATCACAAAATCATGAGAGTCTAACCTTGTTTCTATTTATATTTATTGGATTGTAAACTCTTTAAGGGCAGGAATTGTGTTAGATTCTTAGTTTAGTAAATTGCCAAAACAAAATTGCAATTATGAAATACACTATTCATATAAGTGTATACATAACTATACCACTTTGAGCCTTTGGAAGATATGTGGATTTTATAATGCTTTTTGTCGGAATTTATTTTTCACAATGATATAGTTGAAATTAGCTTAAATATTAGGAAAGAGTCTTTATAATTTTTTCCAATTAGCAATGTGAGTGACATCAAATGAATGTATATCCTTTAGAATTCATTTTTTGCAAAAAAATTACATTATATTTTGATATTACTTGATTACTTGATATTACAGAACTAGAATGTGTATATGTTTCATTTTTGGAATTATCTCTATATTCTAATATTTATATGAAAATGCAAAAGATCTAGAAGAGCCAAAATATTCCTGAAAAAGAAGAAGAAAGTTGGAGGACTTAGTCTGTCTGACTTCAAGTTTTGCCACAAAGCTATAGTAATCAAGATTTGGGTATTGATGAGAGAATAGTCAAATAGAATAATGGGACCAAATAGAGGGTCCAGAAATAGAGCCAAACTTATGTAGTTAAATGATTTTCAATAAAGATGACAAATTTAATGGGAAATGAAAATTCTTTCAATAAATGGCACTGATACAATTGGATATTCAAATTGAAAAAACAAAAACAAAACTCCTTGGCTCCTACTTCACTAAATATGAAAAGTAATTCAAGATATATCATAGACTTAATGTAAAAGCTAAACCTATATAGCTTCTAGAAGAAAACAGGGAGGATTTCCTGAAGGTCTTGGGGTAGGCAAAGCTTTCTTGGAGAGGACACAGAACGCACTAACATAAAGGAAAAAAATGAGTAAATATCAAAATTGAAAACATCTCTTAATAACACCGTTTATAAAAAGGAAAAGACAAAATAGTCTAAATATATATATCTAACAAAACGTCTCCAGAATATATTAAAAACTCTTACAACGCAATAAAAAAAGTTGTTTTGCAAATAGAGAAAGGTGGTAATTGTATAATATTGTGAATACACAAAATACCACTGAATCTTACATTGTTAAATGGTTAATTGTATGTTACGTGACTGTTACCTCAATTTAAAAACACAAAAAGAGGAACAAAATGTTCTGGAATTAGATAGTGGTGATGGTTGTACAACACAGTGAATATACTAAAAACCACTGAATGTGTACACTTTAAAATGATGAATTTTATGTTATGTGAATTATATGTTTCAATAAAAAATGAGTAAGACTTGAATAGATAGTTCACAGGAAAAGATGTGCAAATGGCCAATAAGCACATGGAAACATGCTCAATATCATTAGTCCTCAGGGAAATGCAAATTCTTTTTAACATTGTTGAAAACACTTATTTTGATACAGTCTATCATGAATAAGTCAGGAGAGGTTCCAGTATGCACGTGAGTGGCACAGATGCATGTGAGAAGAGCCCTGTGCCATTCAATTGGTGAGCGTCTGAACCATGTCCCATCTCTTACCCCAGCCACAGTGCACACCTTCCATATTACTGTCCACTGATTGCTTCCAAATCCAGATGACCAAATAGTCCTTTATCCCCAAAGTAAGCTCAGAACAGTTGGCTCAGGCATTCCAAGATCTGCACCCCTCTTAAATCCCAGGTAAGTCATGAGAGGAATAAAGCCCCAGTGAAGGGCAAACTGGCCTTCCTAAAGAGCTGCTGCAGCCTGTTGGCCTCTTTGCTCAGCTTCACCATGACGACAACCCCGGTGGCACAGGAAGAACCAGGGAATGCAAACTGAAAGTACAATGAGAAATTACTGTGTATCAACTAGATTGGCTAAAATGAAAAAGACTGACAATGTCACATGCTGGCAAAGGCGTAGGGCACCTACATTTTTCATACATTGCTGGTGGGAGTGTAAAATTATATAACTCTTTTGGGAAACTGAGTTTCTTTAAAAGTTAATCATACATTTATCATATGAACTGGCAGTTCCCTTCCTAGATATTTATCCAAGGAAAATAAAAATATGCCCACTAAAAGCCTGGTACAAGAATGTTCATTGCAACTTAATAATGGCCCAAACCTGTAAACAGCCCAGGTGCCCATCAAGAGGAGAACGGATAAACTGGCATAGTCATACCGTGGACTGCTATTCACCAATATGACGGAATGAGCCACTTAAGCACACAACAGCAAAGATGAAGTCAAAAACATGCTGAGTCGAAAAAGCTTTGCACATAAAGTACCTACTGCACGGTTCCATAGATGAGGGAAAACTAACCCGTAGTGATGAAAAACGGAATAAGGGCTGCTTCGGATGAAGAGGCGTGACTAGGAAGGGACCCTGGGGACCTTCTGGGTGGATGGAGATATTCTGTGTCCTGATGGGGAAGGGTGATTCAGGTTTATGCCTTTATCAGTACAAACAGTATATTTGAAGTCTGTACAATTAAGATTACGCCACTGTCTGTAATTTAAACTTGAATCAAATACAGTACCTGTTTTCTTCTGTGCTAATGATAGAATCTCTTGTAGTTTGAGGTGCACAAAAATAATGAAATTATTTCATTTTTCTTTATCATTCACATTTAGCACACTACTATGGAAAGAAGAAAAGTAAAAGAATTGGGAGGCCACCTGGTGGGCATAGTAACTTAGCGTGTGCTCTGAAAAAAGCCAGTAAGAGGAGAAAGAGGCGGAAAAATGTTTTCGTTCATAAGAAGAAGCGCTCTTCTGCATCTGTTGATAATACCCCGGCGGGCTCTCCCCAGGTACGAGGCCTGATGTGCCTATAATGTCTAGAAGCCAAGAGATCACTGCTTTACAATACAGACACAGAAATAATGCCTACAGGTGTTCTAATTTACATCTCTGGCCAGTAGAAGATGGTTTTGTGGCCCCAGAACTGGTTTGTCCTGAGTTTCAATGAGACCTCTCCTTTTCCTCTAGGGAAGTGGGGGTGAAGATGAGGATGACCCCGATGAAGGAGATGATGACTCCCTAAGTGAGGACAGTACATCTGAGCAGCAGGACGAGCTACAGGAAGAGTCAGAAATGTCAGAGAAAAAGTCATGCTCCTCCTCTCCCACCCAAAGTGAGATATCCACGTCGTTGCCTCCAGACAGACAGAGGAGAAAGAGAGAGCTTCGCTCGTTTTCATTTTCTGATGATGAGAATAAACCTCCTTCACCAAAGGTACCCATTTAAAAAATACACTTTCTCTCTCTCTCTCTCTCTCTCTCTCTCTCTCTCTCTCATTTCCCTCTAGAATCTAATCGTTAATGCTGTTGGCATTCCACTTATTTTAATACAGGCTTCAGTTGAATTTCCTGGATCTCTTTTTAAATGATTCCTAATTCGTGATTTACTTGTGTTTCAAGGATTGTTTGGAGGTCAACTACTTATCAGGAGGAAGGTCTCAGAGTGGCTGCTTGTTTTAATTTAAAGAATGTTTCATTGTGAGTTTTGTAGACTGTCATTTAGTTTAGGGAAAACTGCCTTTTTAATCTTTTCCATAATATGTATAGTTTTATAGAAATACAATGGTTTTATAGAAATAAATATCCTTTTGATTCTGGTTAAGCCATTTGTTCAGTATATTTAACATATACCTATATGCTTGTTATATAACATATATAAACACTAAAGAATGGCAGTTAGTGTTTTAAAACTGTGTTGCTTTTTAAATATTATCTATGAACAGAAGCAATAAATGATTTCTCCTGATAATTTAAGCCTTCTCTCATTGGAAATATCATCCCATTCACTTTAGCACCCTAACGGAGAGTGAGTTGAAATAGACCAAGGAACAAATGAGAGATTTAAAAATGATTTTTCCTCTGTTAAATTGTCCAAATTATTTCTGCTGAAACTAGGACATGAATTCTTCCCCATTGATATTTCTTATTGTAAGACAACCATTCCCTGAGTACCTAGTATGTATGGGCCTTGGCCATCCTTGCTGGAGAAATCATGTCATAAAACCACTTAAAATCCTGCCTAGAGGGGTTATGAATTTATATAGAGTGACTTTTTTAGAATAAAATAGCTCATAGCCCATTTGGTTTGATTTTGTTGTGGGGAATGAAGGAACTAAGGATCGAAGTTGCCGAAAGGCTTCACCTGGACAGTAACCCCCTGAAGTGGAGCGTGGCAGATGTTGTGCGGTTCATCAGATCCACGGACTGTGCTCCCTTAGCAAGAATATTCCTAGACCAGGTAATCACCAAGATCTTTCCTTTTTAGTAATATGTTTCTTTAGCAAAGGACTATGGATGTAGCAATCGCAATTTATTTGTAAGTCTTAGGAAAAATATTTCTATGCAAAAGAAAAAAATTATTTTAGTTCCCTTTTTAGGAATACAAATATGTCCAAAAGTTACTTATCTGACTTCCCCTATAGTTGAAGCAGGTTGCCATTGCATTCCCATTTTTCCTAAGAATGTGTTTCCATCCCCCAAATATTTAAGTGGCTTAAAATCAAGGAAACCATGCTGAATTGTCCTCCTCTTTTCTGAAATAACAATTTCCCTGTTTTAAAAAATACTTAACATTAGGCTCTAAAGTCATGATCAATTCTAAGGCCGGTTTTTCTGAAACAAATATCTGTGGCAAAAATAATCATTGAAATAAATTTTGTTTTGATACTTGGGGAGATTCAAAACTGAACATCTTTGAAGAGCTTATAAGGCTTTTATGAATGTTACAGAGTAGGAAACATTGAAGTTTATAGTTAGTATTTTCTTTCAGATTTAGAAAGAGTCGTCTAAAAAGATGTTTCTTATGACACATTTAATTGGCTACAAGGCTAGTTTACTGAATTTCTGCAGATTAGAAACTGTAGAATGGATTCTTACCCTTGGTAAAACTCTGTTATTAATTCTGAAAATTAATTAGTATGGAGGACAATGAGAGGCATTTAAAAGGAAATATGTGATACTTACTCAAAGGGGGAAAGTAATGAAAGAAAAGCACAGGGACTCTGATTTTTGACAAAGCCAAAGTTAGTGGGGGCTGTCATGATCGAGCTGCCATTCACGTGCACGTCATAGATCATCTGCATTTTGTGATTTAACAGGAAATCGACGGGCAGGCCTTGCTGCTCCTTACCCTTCCCACTGTTCAAGAGTGCATGGACTTAAAATTGGGCCCTGCCATCAAACTTTGCCATCACATAGAGAGGATCAAGTTTGCTTTTTATGAGCAGTTTGCCAACTGAGGATGGCAACTAAAGTGAGCTGTATCTATGAAGCACAAATGCAGCAAATCCTTCACCTGCTCTACATATGGAGCTGAAACCGTCCTGGGGCTCTGGGCCCTGCAGGTGTAGGCTTGCTCTCTTTGCACTTTCAGGGAAGGAGGACCCACACCGAGGAAGCAAAAACTGCACAGAAGTGGCTCTCCTGCCAGTGGAAATGTGGGCATCTCTCGTTCAGCAGATTGCAGTTTTTACAAAATAAAGGTTGTGAAGAAAAGACTGATGATATCAGAAGAATAAACATTTCCAGTGGCATGGCCAAAAAACGAAGAATGATCTAGACTGCTGGAAAGCACCCTTTTGGTTGTTTTCTTTTTGTTCTGTCCCTTCCCATTGTAGAATGAACTTTGTTCTCTGCTTTCTCTTTCTTGGAAAGAGAGGACATAGCTTTAAGTCAGTGCTGATTTGGGACTGTGCCTAAGGCACATCAGTGCTTCTTATCATTGTGTTATTGAGCTTTTTAAATTAAAACAGTTCATTTTGGGGATGATGACATGGCTCTAGGGTTTTGAATGTATAGTCACACTTTGATCCAGTTCAAAATCTATTCTTAAGAGTTCGTTTGTTTACTACCTCTATTGATAATTGAGCTTACAGCCATGTATGAGGTTTTTTTGTATGATGCCATTTTTAAGCTACATGAACACTAAATGACAGAAGTTGGAGGGAAAAAACACTGTTAGCTTTCTTAAAAACATTGCGTGAGCACTTACACCAATTTCTTAACTGACCTACCTGATCTAAGTACTACTGTCATCATTCTCCATCTTGACCCAGCTTGGGCTACCTGTTTTAAGAAGTATCTCAAAGATTGTTGGTATTTCAGTTTAATTGCTCTCGCCCCATTAGTTTTTCAGAGGGGCTTCAGTGGCTTTTATTTTGTGTTTACATTTGTTTGTCTGACTGTTTCATCTCTAGAGTCCTTACTTTGGGTAAAAATCAGTAGGTGTTACTTGGACTCATAGTTAAATCCATTTTCCCTTCTTTCTCAGTGTCTCCAGGTAGGTAGTGTAGAAGCACAATGGAGAAAACGTGTTTGGGAGTTGAGGCAGAGCGTGGAGTTTCTGTAACTGTGTCCTCAGTGGCTGGATAAAGATTAAGAGGTGGTTAGGGATTCTGAAAACCACTTTGCCTAGTCACGTTTATAGTTTTCATTGGTTAAACCTTTAAATTGAATGTAATCTACAAGCTGAGGATTCCCACTCAGTAATTCGGTTTTCTTTTAGGTGTTTCTTTTGACCCAGCTCAAGTTGACGTGAAACAACAGGTGATTTTCACTTAGGCTTGTGCTGCTAGCCATTATAGAATAGCATTAGCATTTGCTGTACTGTTCCAGCCTTGAGGGATGAACAAAGATGCATAGATGGCTTCTGTTAAATGATTTGCTTTGCTGAGTGTATTTTTTTTAATTATCTTAGTTACCTGCAAATTTATAATAGAATCATGCCTCTTCAAGATTAGAAAATGTTTTAAAACTGCAAACTGGGTAAATTCTAGACAGCTATATAAATATAAGGTAATATTATTTCAAGTGTAAACCGATGGTGACTTTTTTCCTTTTCGTCCTCTCACCCCCACCTGTTTTTACGGACATTGACAAATACTCTGTAGTCTGGATCCTCTCTTCCTTGGGTAATTATGAACCACCTTAACTCAGGTCCTCCAGCCAAACCATTAAAACATCAACTCTTTGCTTAGGCTACTGCCAGATATACCTGGAAAGAAGCTTCATTTAAGTAAAAGTTAATGTTTGAACTTATCTAGAGACTCAATTTTTAAAAATATGATTAATTCTATGCCCATGGAAGAGAAGCATATATAAGATGCGTGGGAACAATTAGCATTAAGCAGATAGACTTTAGAGGGCTATGTATCTTGAATAATAAAAGTTCCTAAGAACTCAGCACACAAGGCACCAAGGCAAAGAGGGTTCCTTCAAGGTCAATGGAATAAAAACATGTCTGGAATTAATGAACATTGTTGTCTTATTTAGGAAAATGAGATTTATTTTCTATAAGAGGGAATTTACCAAATGCAACAATGAATATGTTATATTGCCTCTCTTTTGACTTCTCTAGAAACCATAGAATTTAGAACACCTCCCTTCACAAGTAAAGGGTGAAAAGTGCCTAAAACATGAAACAAATGGCGCTAAGTAGTCTCTGGTTTGGATAGACTCAGATAGAAGAATCGGGGCCTTCTCATACTGAGATAGAGTTTATCAGGCAGCTGTCAGTCCCCACTCCCGGATATTACATAAGAATACTTGTTTGAGAATTTAATGCCAGGCGTTGTTTTTTGTTTTTTGGGGGGTTTTTTTGTTTGTTTTTTTTTTAGTGTAAACTTTAGACTCTATTTGCTTCATCAAGCTGCGGGGCTGGGCTGAAAACAGCACTGACAGTGTGATTCCTATGATTCCTGTGGTTCTGAACCAGATTTTAAGCCTGTTACTAGCTCACCATGTTGGGGCAAAATGTTTGTATATTGCACATAGGTGCTAAACTTTTTTTTTAAGTATTATTATTGTGGAATATTAGGCAACAGTGTCTTTTTCCAGGACCCATAAGCTTCTAGTCAAGTCATTGTTTTCAATCTAGTTGTGGAGGGTGCAGCTCACTGTCCCATGTGGGAATCAAACCGGCGACCTGGGTGTTACGAGCACTGTGCTCTAACCAACTGAGCCAACCAGCCGCCCCCTGAACTTTGTTTTTAAAGGTACCAATCTCTTAAATTTATGAGACGTGCATTGTGGAGCACTGCATTTGTCTGAATTTTACCTTTAGCTGGCCCTACAGCCTGCCTGAAGTCAGAAAGTTTTCCATGATCCATTTTTGATCCTGAATTGACAGCTTGGAAACAGGTGAATGGACTGTCTTACCCTTGTGGACCTTGAAGTTGCTGACCAGTATTAACCTACTACTGCGATGTTAATGGATTAGGGAAACCTTTCACTGCACACGAAGATTTGCTGTGACATTTTGACTATTTTGTTGGCTTCTGGTAACTATGCTGTTTTCCTTTGTAAACTATCTTCATCCTTTTCAATTGAAGCAGAGTTGAAGTGGCTAATGCAGGGAATGCATTAATGAGGGCTTTTACCATATCTGCCTTTCTTTAGCAATGTAGGTGGCTTCTAGCATCTACATTACAGATATATGGAGTCAGGGAAGGATAGTTACCAATTTTGGGAAAAGATGGGCTTCTTGGTAAATACAGGGGTGCCAAAAATGTATACAAGTGGCCACTTTGGTCAACGTTGCTCAAGCAGTAGTTCACCATAATCAGAAGTGTCTGGACGCTAATGATAACCACTTGGAGCATCTCTTATAATTGCAGAGGTCAAACGTGACTTGTAGTCCTTCTGTTATCGGTATATATTTAGTATTACAAATTTTAATTCAGTTTTCCTTTCTTAAAATGTGTATACATTTTTTTTGGCACCCTCTATTTATTGAATATGATAGAGGCAAACATAGAAAACCAGTTCATTATTTGGCTTTTATATGCCTCTTCTCCTGGAAGTAAAATTATTCTCACTGTAAGAAAAAGGACCAAAGCTTCCCAAGGACTTGAATACATTTTACTCACTCTCGTGTACCAGTTCAGTCACTAATGTGGTATCTCAATACAGATTAAAAGCTTTAGGAGGCTTTAGGTAGCATAGGACTCAGAATCATTCCTCTGTCTCAAACCAAAAAACACTTCTAGGAAATACAGAAAACATCAGGGAATTGTTAACAGTAGGTATGATTGATCTAGATGGGGACATTAGGAAAACTCACAGGCACTTATTGTTACTTGGCACCTCTCACCAAAGACTGTTATATTTAAGACACCATTTACTGATTTGATTGATGCCCACAGAAGCTCTGAGAGAGTTGTTAGGAGCTTAGCCTCAACAGTGGAAACACACACTGGGTTTGAACTCTGGTCCTGTATATTGAGGATATTTCGTGTGTGTAAGTTCAAAAGTGCTCTGTGTTAATGGTTGGCTTTATGAAGACGAAGGAGAAGCTATCACTAACAAATGAAGTATAAACCTTGGTGGGGACAGGGTACCCCCTTTTAAAATTTGAATGTCTGATCCTGGGTCCACTGTGAGGAACCACGTGTCGTGTTCATGGTGCAGACTCAGAAACTGTAGGACAAAGCCTCCTGCACAACCAAAAAGAAATCAATTTTATCCATGTAATTATAATTCTTCCTTTATTCACTTTACAATGTTTTGCTAATGAATTTTGATGATTCTCACCCATTGTGTGAGAATGTGCATACTTTGGAAATTTGAATTTATCCAAATAAGCCATCTGTGGACTTGGAGTTTGGGCAAAAGAGTTCTAAACTCAAAGTACAGTCTGAATGGGTCTGGTTCCAAACCTGCTCTCTTGGGGTTTCCTCAGTGCTTGTTCCAGACTGCACAGGTAGTTTTGTTTCTGTGGGCTGCCTTAGGGGTAAAGTTACAGAAGGTGTGAAGTACACTGCAGATTTTTTTTTTTTTGGTTCCGGTGTTTCAGAAGTCTTATAATTTCCACAAGAACCAGCAAAACTAGGAGGGGGGGAGGAATGGAGAAGTGGGCCTAAAACTCCTTCCCCTTACGTCTTTTCTGACAATACACCTTTTGGATCTGTCCTGGTGCTATAGCTCATCATAAAGGACTGTTTTAAAAGGGAAGCCACAGCCTTGCCGGACAAGTCTTCAACACCAGCAGTAAAGTGCAGTCCTGAGCCATGGGAGACAAAGGATGATATTGATGAAAAATGAAGCCACCATTGCTGATGGGGGAGTCCCTATTCTCAGGTGTGTGGGAGCTCAGTCCTAAGGGCTTCTACATGGTTTTTTCAATCTAACTGCATGCCTAGCTTGGCAGAATCAAGATGGCAAACAATGTTGAAAGGATAAGGGTAGGCTTTGGGGGCAAATCAAGTCCCAAAGCAGATGATTGAGGGTGGTTTTGCAAGAAGTCTCTAGGGAAGTATAGTTTGTGTGTTTCTCTTGAGATTTTAAAGTGCTCGTTTCTTCCCCTTTCTTCCTTTTTTGGGTTGAGTATTTTCTAAAGACAATCAGAGGCCTGCCAGGGTGGGATTTCTGGCTGGTTCCAGCACTGTCCTTGGGCCTCTTTCTAATACTAACTCATTGGAACTGATGCACTTTGTTTAATGTTATATTGTCCTTATTTTTTTTTTAAGCTGCTTGTTTTTGGAACAAAATGAAATGCATATTGCATTGTATCCTTCCTGCTTGCTGTTTTTCTCTTAATTTTAAAAGTTACGCATTGAGGATAAAGTATTCTTAAGGAGAAATATGCACAAGAATACCTATTAAAAAAACTTCCACCAAGTTTGATGATATTTCAAGGGATTAAAAAGTAACTATTTTGGATGAATATTTTGCGTGGGTTTGTTTTTTTTTGGTTTTTTGTTTTGTTTTTTGTAAATAAGAGTGTATATAAACTTGTATATTATGGCAGTTTTAAGTGATTGTGAGAAAATTAAAACAGGTCTTAAGTATGTTTAACTTCATTTGACAGCAAGAAGGCATCTTGGCCGGAGTAAATCCTTTAAAAAACTTCCAGTGGGGCCTCAGAGAATTATCTGTGAATGGAGGAGAAAATTCCTTCTTACTTTAATAAAAAGGAAACTTTCCAGAATTCTCTCCCCTCTCCTGCTGTCTGATTCTTTTTTTTTCCCTCTCCACATTTAGGTACTGTTTTATTGCAGTTCAGGAAAGGTAGGGAGGGCAGAATGTCCCCACAGTGACTTTGCTCCCGACATTGGAGGGACTCCGTTCCTGACCTCTGAAGAACTGCTGCTTGTTTCACTATGTTTGCCATTGTAACAGCAGAAATGGGCTTAAGGATTTTTCCGCATCTGGATGTGCAGAGCAGTGCTCTGTCAAAAACTTCATTTTTCAGCTCTATGTGCAATATTTTCTTGATCTGTCTGTGTCTTCCAGCAATTAATAGTCTCCTTATGCCCGACCACAGTCTCTTCTGCTTTAAGTACACATCTTGTTGGGTTCCATCTGAACATGGACTCTAACTGTTGAGCATCCCCGTAAGAGACCTTTTTAAAGACTAATGCAAATTTCCCTTACCTGTTTATTTTCTTCACCTGATTTTCTGTATGTTCCCATCGTCAATACTTGTGGAGAGTTTTAAATTTTATAAATTAAAATTCAGTTTAAAAAGCATTTTGTTGCATGTTCTCTGTGCCAGGCACCATGTTGGCTTCAGCGGTAAATAAAAACCAGTTGCTGCCCTCAGGAGGCTCGCGCTCAGCTGTGAAACAGTCTGAAAAGTTCTAGTGGAACACTACACACAAGGTAATGTGGCAGCGCAGTGTGAAGGGGTGGTCAGGCATGCTTTGAAACATGAGTAGCAGTTCATGGAGCAGGGAAAAGGGAATAGTATCCCATGTGGCAAAAATGCTGTGTAAAAGGCACAGGGGTGAGAGTGAATTTTAAGAGAAGGGCTGGAGAATTGGCTCTAGGGAGCCAATAGCATTTTTGTTCTCTGGATAATCAAGTTAATACCCCAATTAACCAAGGAAGCTTTTGTATAGCATTTAACCCTTTTATGTAATTGGAATATCTTGGTGGCTATCTTTTAAATTTCCCTAGATAGGGTATTTATTGCCCCACAAATGTAGCCCTATGTCTACTGGAATACACTATGTGTACACTGGCATTGAATGCGTGCAGCAGGAAGGTCAGGGACTCTAGACCACCATCGAGGTGTCTGGAGAGAAGCCAGAGGGGCCTTGGTAGGGTAGATGAGAGACTAGAGACCCTCCTAGAGGTAAAAAGTTTCCCAGGAGTCAGGGTTAGGTGGGAGTAAATATATATGTGTGGAGGGAGGCGTTGGGACTTGCAAATATCAACAAGTTGACTTGCTTTTATGAATCAGGTTCAAACAAAGATACGGATATATTCACATATTTTCAATATAAACCTTGTATATTTCTAAGTGAAGGCAATTACATTGAAATGATCATTTAAATTCCATTTAGCGAAGAAAGATGTCGACTAGGACCTGATTGGGACTCTAAGATAGACTCTGGTCAGGATATTGGTTCTAAAAAGGAAAGGACGCTGAACGTATGGAGTGGAAAGTTTATGCCTATGTGTAGAGTCTTGGATTGTTTCCCTCAACCATCTGCTTCAGAATAATCCGGACTGCTTGCTGAAAATGCAGATTATTGAGCCCTGTCTCAGAACTACTGAATTGGAATCTGAGGGTGGAATCCAGGAGTATTTTTAATAAATTCTGCAGGGTATGAGGGATTTATCTTGTTGGGTAAAAGAATTTAGTCACAGACTGTCCCTGCTTCTGCCCTCCTGCTCTGAAGCTCGGGGTCCCAGGGATCGCTGTCCGATCTCCGCTCTCCGGTCTGCTCACAGGGCTCACCGGGCCTGTCTTACCTGTAGTTGGGACCCACAACCCCACCCCCTCGCCCTGCCGGAGCCCCGCCCCTGGATGGGGGGTGCAGGAGCGGCAGAGGCCCGCCCCCGCGCCGGGAAGAGCCAATCAGGCGCTGCAATCTCAGACGTCGGGTTACGCGCAGCGCCGTGGGGGCCGCGGGGTGGAGGTACCGGCTCCCGGCTTGGACTCCGGGTTCCCGGGTCCGTAGCGCGGCCCCCGCAGGCAGCGAGGCCGTGCGGTCCGCAGGCAGCGAGGCCGTGCGGTCCGCGGCGCCCCGCGTCCCTCCGCCAGGCCCGCCATGCAGGGCCCCGCTGGGAACGCGAGCCGCGGACTGCCGGGCGGGACGCCCTCCACCGTCGCGTCCGGGGCGGGCCGCTGCGAGAGCGGCGCGCTCATGCACAGTTTTGGCATCTTCCTGCAGGGGCTGCTCGGCGTCCTGGCCTTCAGCACTTTGATGCGTGAGTCCGAGACCCCTGCCCCTCCTGAGGCCCTGCATCACGAGTCGCGTGGCCAGGCCCCGTCTCGGGGACCCTCATGCCTGAAGAGTTCAGGCCTGAGGACCACGGTCCTTTGGCGGAGGTGCCTTCTTCCCGCGAGCTCAGGCTTGGCATTCCCAGACTAAGGGAGCTTCGGACCCCGGCTTTGGGGGGGTCCTGAGCCCCTGGCTTTGTCGATGCAGCCTGTAGCGTCTGGTCAGCCCTGCTCCTCTCCTACAACACGCACACACCATTTCTGAGATACCCGCCTAAAACTCGCTCCCCTCCCACCTTGTCATCGCGAATTAAGGCTACCCCACTTTCAACCTGGGGTCGTTACCGTCTCTTAGAGGCTCTTAGCCTGCCCTCCGCTCTTTGAACTCGCATCCCTAAATCCCCAGTTTGATGCTGAGCTGTTTTCTGTACCTACACTTCTCAAAGATTTACTGTCTCGCGTTCGCATTTAGATGCCGCTTCTCTGCGGTACCTGGATCGTTAGGCCATGCGTTCCGTTCCCAGTACTGCCCTCTCCCTACATCTTCTCCCACCCGGGCACCTTCTCCCTGTTTTATTTTCTGTTTAGTCGGAACAGGACCCACCCACCTTTTTCTGCCCATTTCCTCTTTCCTTTCTTCCTGAACAGGCCCACCTGTTCCGTCTCTGTCCCAAGCTTTCCTAATTAAGTTGTATCTCAAGCCTCTCCTGGCTGTTCCCTCTCTCAGCCCACTTTTGTTATTTATATTTCAAATTTCCTTCCTTTCCATGAGACTTGGGCAACTTAGTGGCTTAATGGCGAAGGAGGCGCAGAGGGTCTGGGAGGTCCCCAAATCCCTTTGCTAAGTCACCAGGGACCCTTCCCTGAGAGTTGCATGATGGAGAAAAAAGCCCCAGATGGCCCTTCTGGAAAACCAGAAGTTCCACCCTATTGTTATGTGTGCTTGAGGTGGAAGGTTATGAGTTTTTCTTAGTGCTCCTCCTTTCTTTGTTTAACAAAAGCTTCAGTTGGCTTGTAGGCCTAGGAGTGCCCCTGTGGTTGCATTTTGTGGGAGGGGAGGGTTATGACTGTCTACAGAGGAGTTAATTCCAAAATGACTTGTTCTCAGGACTTCCCCACTGTGCTCACATGGGCAGAGGGGGAAGTTCCTGCAGAAGGTACTCGCCTTGGCACAGGTGAAGGATCCTGCAGCAGTGTGTGTATATGTTTTGTAGGGGTCCAGGTGCTGGAGTTGCAGCTTTGCTTGTTTGTAAAACGGGGCTTATTTGAGTGAATTCCTCCAGGATGTAGGTAACCCTGAAGAGGCTGTTCTTGGACCACTTTCTTCTGGTTGCCTGGCCTTGATAAGTCTTGCAACAAGTGTGCGACTGTATAGGTTCCCTGCAGAACAAATACCCACTTGTTCCCACAGTAGTAATTTGTGACGACGTAGCCAAAATCAGCTGCTGACTCGGGTGCATGAACTATGTGTTTTCAAGACACTGTGTGGGGCTTCACTCCCTTCCCACTTCTCTCCTCCAGATGGCCTTCCTTTTTCTCTAAAGGAACTGCAGGCTTCGTTTTTGTTTCCTAAGAGTTCTTAGCCTAGCTCTGGCTATGATTGATGCTGATGGCCCGACTTACTCCCTAGGGTTTGATACTTAGGATTCAGAGAGGGAAATATGATCATGACAGGGCAGAGTGGCTGGCAGCTGAGAAATGTGCCTGGTTGAATGTTCAGAGTGACGGCGCTGGCCCTGCGAGTCTTCAGGCACATGCTCACTTCTGTACCTAATCTTCAGTGTGAGCACATGTACAGATCCCACTGTGGTTGGTACTTCATGTAAAGATCCGACTAGAAAGTGGGCTCTTGCTTGGTGTAAGGTTAGACATGGAGGGAGCTTGTGAAGAGGGGTCGTAGGTCTTGGGACAATGATGAATGGAGTGATGGGGAGGAGAGATGGAAAGGCTGGAACTGTGTCTGCCCTGGACACAGAAATGGAGATAAGAATGAGAGCCTTAGTCCCCCACTTAGAAGCAGGTAGCAGGCCAAGGAGAATCCCACTGACTGGGACCCATTCAGGGAAGTTCCTTTCTTATCTCTTAAACTTGGTTCTGTTGAAACAGAACTGTTTTGCATTGCTGGGAAGGGGAGGAAATCTAAGGTGCTGGTTTACTTTTGGAATGACTTTACTGGGGAAAACAAACAGGGGTGAAGGTGGTCTCAAGAAAGTACATCTGTGAACTGTTTGGCTTTGTCTGGGCTTTTAGTTTCCTCAGTCTGGCAGAACTGCTGTCACAAGTGCCAGGCTCCCATGAGAAGAGGGTCGACTTTGCAGCCCCTGCGGGAGGTCTGGTTTGGTTTTTTTGTTTCTGTTTTATAAATTTTAGTGGGGAATATTGGGGAACAGTGTGTTTCTCCAGGGCCCATCAGCTCCAAGTCGTTGTCCTTTAATCTGGTTGTGGAGGGCACAGCTCAGCTCCAAGTCCAGTTGCCGTTTTCAGTTTTTAGTTGCAGGGGGCGCAGCCCACCATCCCATGCGGAATTGAACCCACGACCTTGTTGTTGAGAGCTCCCGCTCTAACCAGCTGAGCCATCCAGCCGCCCCGGGAGGTCTTGTTTGTTGAGATGAGACCACTCCATCCTTCATTAGTTCCGTCATTATCTTCTTCAAGCATATTTTAAATACCAGTGGTCCCGCCTGCAGTTTAAGCTAACAATCCCTATCCTGTCTGGGATCACAGTCTTTTCCCTTCAGTCTGCTTTCATCCCAGTAGGCGGTGGGCTCAGGCCCTCTCTTCTCTGACACTTGCCCCAGCTGAGGGAAGATACTCTTCTGTTTTCCTGTTGGACCAGCTCTGTTCTGTAAGATGGACCCACTTCTCTGCCAGACAGGCTGTGAGGTAGATTTCTTTACTTTAAATACCCAATTTCATTGTGTCCTCAGCCCACTGTCTTTATTATGTTTCTTTTTCTATCCAGAAAATCACTTTATTTTTTCCATTTAACAACTTGCTGTGTTTTTTTACCTGAGAGGGTTTTGTCCTAGAGGAAGACTTCTCAAATGTATTAATGTCTTGGGGGAGAATTTTGATTCTCACAAGGATTTCTCATCCAGGCACTTGGCTCACCGTATGGGGGGTTTTCCGACAGTCTCAGTCCAGGCAGTTGAGAGTCTGTGTGCCAGGTGATATATGTAGCTGATTCTTCAAGCTACCTGAACATACAGACTGTTACAAGCCACTGCCTGCGGGCATGTCCCAGGGTCAGTGTCGCCTTGTTAAGTTGGTAAGCATTCCAGAGGGTCCAGCTTGGAAAGCTGAACAAACTCAGGGGCAAGCTTGTGAAGGGACTTCTCACTCAGGGTTTTCTGGGATGTCACTGAAATTGGGTGTCTGAATAGAAAGAAATGCTTTAAACGAGGGCGGTTTTGTCCTGATCTGCCTGCCTGACAGTTCCTCTTGTTTTGGTGGCTTTTTCTATAGTCTGTGACTTGCTAGAGTCACTCAAACTAGAGTCACAGCCGAATAGAGCTGAGCAGCTGGAGCTCAGCAAACTGCTCCTGTGTTGGGCAGTGGCCCTGCTGTCAGTCAATGTGTGTGTTAGCATTTGGGGTATTTACTCTCAGGACGTGGAAACGCAAAGCAAACTCCTGCCGCCTTCGCTGTGCATAGAGTTCTGGGCTGAAGTGGAGACAGAATTGGTTTCTCACAAAAACCAGCATTTTGAAAGTTTGGATACATCAACCTACCTATTTTCGTGTTACAGATGTGGGGACTAGCCAGCTGGGAGAAGGTGTCAGTGTTTTACAGAAACACTGCTGGCATTGAGAAATGATAGCTCTTTTCTTGAGGCCCAAAGTGACATCACAGACCAGTCCACCCAGCTTTGAAATCTTAATCTCCAATAAGAGTCCCTGGTGTTTTGTCGCATGGTAAACTGGTCTCCCTGTGTGTTCCGTACAGACATACTCAGGTCAGGACAGTCTCCTGGAATCACTTCTTCCCACCGTACCCCAATGATTGTCTTAAAAAATGTGAAACATACAGAAAAGATAACAATAATAGAGTGAACAACTGTCTGCCCTCCACCCAGGTTCAGAAATTGTTCACATTTTGCCACATTCACTTTATCTCTTTATGCTTTGTTTTGGCTGAGCCATTTGAAGGTACGTTGTAGCCAACATTGTACCCACCACATTACCCCTAAAAACTGCAGTTGAGTCTCCTAAGAATAAGGACCATCTACTCATAACCACACTTTCATGATCACACCTACTAAGAAAATAAATAAATAACTCCGCAACGTCATCTACTATCCAGGCCACATCCATAGTGTCACAGGTCTCTAAGACTCGAGTTTTGAAGAACTATAGTCCAGTCAAGGTCCACACATTGCATTTGGTTATGTTTTTAAGTCACTTTTACTCTAGAAGAATCTCCCCCTGCGCACACTACACACACACACACACACACCTTTTTTTTTAATGACATTGTCTTTTTGAAGAGTCCTGGCCCATTGTCGTGTACAGTGTCTCATATTCTGGAGTTGTCGGGTGTTCCCTTGTGATGTTTGCTCTGTTTTGCTGACCCCTGTGTTTCCTGCGTTTGGTCTGCAGGAGCTGTTAGATTCGGATAACTTTTTTACAGCGAGAACAATCCATAAGCAGTGCTGTGTGCTTCATATGACATGGCACCAGGACGCATGTGGCAGCAGGCGGTCCCACTGTTAGTGATAACACAGCCGATTACCGGCGGAGTGGGGAGGTCTCTAGATCGCTCCATTATAAAGGTGCATTTCTCCTTTGCAGTTAATAAGTTGTCTCTGTGGTGGTGACACGTGGAGATCCTGTGAATGTCCTGTTCCCCAGTAAATTTTCACTCAGCGACCACCTCTTCCTGGTAAAATAATGAAACCTAGTGATGGCTGAATTGGAGCTGGAGTTCTTGAGTGAAGGCACCCGCCTCTGGGTCTGGCACCCCACATGCTCATAAATGTCAGTTTCCTTTCCACCCTCCGGAATGCCAGCCAAGGCAAAGAGAGAACATCCCTTTTTCTGACGCAGGCTGGTACTGTGCCCATGGACGAAAGGGGTATGGCCAACATTAGCGTGGGGGCTGTTTAGGGCTCTTTATTCTTAGAAACTAAAAGTTTTCCAAAGCTGATTTATCTCGCAGCGTTTATTCATAATGGTGATCTACTCCTTTATTTGTCACAAAACTTCATTAACTTTGAATAAAATAAAGGCAAGAGAGAGTTGTCTGAATTAAGGGACAGTCTCAATTGTAGAATAATTGAATGAAATGAATTTTTTAGCCTTTTAAGTATGTGTCTGTCAAGTGTTGCCCTATAGGGGCCTATCAAGCCTCTACTGCTTTAATGATCTGTTTAAAATCCCTTGCAATTCATGTAATATTTGCATGAAGATGAAGTCGTTTTGGAAGTTTTACAGGTGGTTAAAAATAGCAGGATCCCTTCTCTGGAACCAGTCTGACCTGGCTTCCTTTTGTGCTTCTGCCATGTAGTGTTGGGCAACCTACGTATTTCTCGAAGCTTCTCTTTCCTCCCCCGCAAGATGGGGATGATGCTTTTTCTGGGAACGTGGGGATTAGAAAGAATGTCTATGGGGAAGTTGGATGAGTGTCAGGCACTTGTTATGCTCTCTGTGGGGGGGGGGGGTTTGGAGGTGACGTCACCATCTGCATTGTTATTAAAATATTTGCATTCGTAAGTCCTGCTGAAGAACATTTCACAAGTGCTTGAGTAACTTGTTTTCTGAATTAGGTTAAACATTTCCCTTTCCATCTTATTTGCACAGCACCTTTACCTTTAGACCTCTTTCATAGACTGCATAGTAGTAAAAACCTTTAACCCAACCGTCATGGTGATTGTGAATTCCAAATTATCATATCCCCAAACCAGGTGGCGTTAGTATATGTAGTAACCTCCTTTCTTCACCTAATGCATTCTTGTATTTTCACTGACAGAGCCTCCCAAGGGCCGTGAAAGGGCAGTGGGTGGACGGGGGCAGCCCACTTACAGGGCTGCGTCTACGTTTCTGGCTTCATCAGCCCCAGGTGCTGTGGTAACGGGTGGGGGGCTGGCCACTGCATCCGGCTTCTTTCCTGCAGCTGGCTCTGGTGCTCAGCCCTTGATGTACTTCATAAGATCCTGGAAGGAGGAGTTACTTTCATTTTATAAACAGGGACAATGAACAGAAGTGTCCAAGTCAGAGTCCTGGTTAGTAGGTACAGAACTGAAATGTAAGCTCCAAACACCCTTAGCCACTTCCCCTTCTCTGCCTGCCTTTTTCACCCCTCGTTTTACACAGTGTACTCTCCGATAACTCTGTAGCCCTGGCTACTTCATCTCATTTTTTCCTCTTTGAATAATTCTGATTTTCTTTCTTAATAATTATTTTTTATGTCTAAAGTATTATCTGGAGCTTCAGACTGCTTTCTGGCTATTGATAGCATGAAAAATATACATTTGACATGACTCGCCAATCATTTAGTGCCTGGATGAGTCACATCTTAGGTTTGCTTTTCTGGCCTGGGCCTTTGTGAAGGTTTCCCTTGACTGTGCAGGGGTGGCAGTCCTCCCCTGGGACTGAGGTCCAGTGTCCAAGAGGCAGAGCCCCTCCTAGAGCAGCAGGGTGGAGGGAGTAGAGTACATGAGTCCCCTCAGTAGTTGGTGACGAGGGGTTTCCAGGGCCCAGTGTGGTTTCAGGTTACCTGCAGGTTTTCACAGAATTTCTTTTTGGTGCTATATGACTGTAAGGAGAATAGTTAATATTAAGAGTCAGGGGTAACCCTTAAGAGTCACTCTGTTCTTCATATATGTGTAGAAGTGATCTGTGAGTCTCCTTTAGATTATTCCACTACCAGGAAGTTATCCATCCAGCTCAGGGTTTTTCAACTTGGCATTTCCAACTATTGAGACTTTGGACCAGATAATTCCTTGTTGTGTGTGTGTGAGGTAGGGGGCTGTGCTATGCATTGTAGGGTGTTTAGCAGCAACCCTGGCTTCTACCCACTGGATGCCAGTAGCTCTGCACCACCCCCTTCACTCCCCACCCCACCTCTCCTTGTGACCAAAATATCTCCAGACATTGCCCAATGTCTCCTGGGGAGCAGAATCGCCCCTGTTGAGAACTACATTTGTTCAGTTTGTGGATTAGTCAGCAGATTCTCAGATGAGCTCTAGCAGAACAGATTAGAAGGTCAGCGTGTTGCCCTGAAGGATGAGAACAGTGGATTGTCAAGGTTTGGTACGGCCCTGGGTGCCAAGCGTGGTGCTGGGTGCTGCCTTGACAGAAAGGAGCTGAGACCCGTCCCCTGTCCTTGAGGTGTGGGCTGTGGGTGTGCTGACAGTGGGAAGAGGACTGGGGCAGTTGAAAGACACTTACGGAGAGGGGTGAGGGATTCTGCCAGGAGACAGAGAAGTGTCCCCGAGGAAGCCCTGAGAGCACAGCACTGGAGGTAAAAGAGGTGTGCGGGGCTCTGAACACTGGGTGGCGAGCGCTGAGGAGACCTCGCGTGGCTGGCAGTGCTGGGGGCTGGAGAGCATGCGGGCAGAGGCTTTCAGAAAAGGAGGCAGTGTGCTTGGAGGGGGGTCCAGAGAGCCGTCCTTACACAACTTGCTCTTAGAAAGGACGGTGGATTAAATTATTGGGTGGCAAGTCAGGCTCTGCATTTACCTCATGCTCCATTTGGATTATTTCTTTAAGCACCTTTCTTTTAAAGCAGTTTTATCACATCGCTTTCAGATCTCATGGGGCCCCTCCCCCTGAGGAGCATCTGCTGATTGTAACTTTTGGGCTGTAGTTGGCGGTGATGTGAGGCATGAGGGGGCGGGGGGACAGTGCTGTCTGAGGTGTTCATAGCATGTGAACCACTGAATCCTACTAGGGAGTTTCGCAATCCTTGCGCCCACTGGCCGTAGCTGCCACTAGTGTTATGTGGTGGATCCTTCTTTGCCTGGGACTGAGGTGGCATCCTGGCATCTTGCCCAACAGCCAGACTCCTGGACCTGCTCCTGCCCCGTCCTCCTTTTCTGAGCTCTTTCTGTGCTATGGACATGGCAGTCACTGCCCTATAGCCTGGGCCAAGGAGAATGGCCGTGTTATCAGACACGGGTGCAGCCTGATGCCACAGGGCTGCTCTTCTCCCAGCCCCTGCACCTGCCAAACCCGTTCCTGCCTCCTCCCCATCTTCCAGGAAACTTTCCGTAACGACCTTAGCCCGTACTGTTCTCCTTTGAAGTCTATAGGACACACAGTCTGTACTGTACAGGTTAGGTCTCTGTATAGCTCTGCCTCTCATTGGGCCTGGTTTGCCTGCCTGCCAGCTGGTGCTCTGCTGAGTGCTGAAGCCCAAGGTGGCAGTTTGGTCCCTACCAGAAAGTATTATAAAGAAAGCAGTGAGACTTAGGAGATGGGAGCAGACTGATCTTTCACTTTTCTAATCACTAAATAGTTCAGCGTGCATTTTCTAAGGGCACAGGTGTCCTCTTTTATAACAACAGTACAACTATCAAAACTCAGGAAATGTCACATCAATAATGTTATCGATCCATACTCCATATTCACATTTTATCAATTGCCCAAATACTGCCTTCACTGCTATTTTTTCCTGGTCCAGAGTCATACTTTGCATTCAGGTGCCACATCTCTTTAGTCTCCTTTAGTCTAGAACAGTTCCTTTCTTAGCCTTTTTGCTTTTGAAGAGTACAGGCTAATGATTTGGTACTATGTCCCAGGTTGAGTTTGTCTGATGTTTTCTTGTGATTATATTCAGGTTATGTATTTTGGGCAGGAATGCTGCATAAGTGGTGTTGTGACCTCCTTAATGTCAGAACCTGAGGCCCCTGATCTTGACTTACCCTGTTTCACTAAGGTTCTCTTTGATGACTTGGGTAAGGTGGTTCCTCCAGGTCTCTCCACGGTGAAGTTACAGTTTTTCCCTTTGTAATAAGTTAACTTGTGGGGAGATATTTTGGGACCATGTAAATGTAGGATCTGTTTTTAGTCTGCTTTGTAAGGCCTCCCCTGGTTGGGAGGTCAGATCTACAGGCTCTGAAGGTACTTTGGTTGAAGGTGCTTTGGCCAGTTTTTGATCTGGTGACAATACTGAGTCACATTTATACAGTGCTAATTATGTTCCCAGTCCTGTAAGCGCCTTACATATGTTAACTCTTATTTCTCACATTAGCCACACGAGGTGGGTACTCAGATTATCCGATTTTGTACCTGGGGAAACTGAGCCACAGAAACTAAGGTTGTGGCAGCCACTAAGTGGAATACTGGAGTTCAAACCTGGTGGGTCTCATTGTACTGCTGGGACCCCCCACTGCTCTATCTGCCTGCTGTGTGCAGTGTCCATGTGCCATTCATGACACAGGGACCTGGCTTCTCTAACCTCTGGGCTTTCTGTCTCCCCTGCGTGGGAAGTTCTTCAGTACCATTTGGTTCCCACTGCCCCTCATCTGTTTGGCTTTTCACTGAGAGCATCATTGCCGTCATTTTTCTAGGCACGATAAAGTGGACCGGGAAAAAGCCACAGGCTTTCCATTTTGAGATTGTCATTGAAGTCAGAGGGCTCTTTCCAATATGGATAAATTTAACATTGGAGCTTATGCCAGCGTGGATGAAGAGGCTTTTGTCAGTAAAGGAGTCACCAGGATAGAACTTGTCCTTCTGTAAGCAGCCATAAAATAGACCAAAATATATAAAACAGCTATTAGCAGATATTGGACAACAGGCACCTTAGGATAGTGATCTCTGAGGGAAAGAAAATAATGAGGTGAATCCTGTGGTCCTCCCCCTAACTTTCTGCTGGAGACAATTTCCAGATCTCAGAGCAGTGAGGAGGAACCCAAGCAGAGCCCAGCAGCCTTGCTGAGTTGAGAAGACAAAAGTTGAGGAAGCCAACCAAAGCAGTTGCAATTTTCAGGGACAATATGGATAAAAAAGAGCCACATGGAAGAAAGGCTCTAGACATCTGCTTTTAGGGGTCTCCTCAAGTCTTTTTCTAAACATTAATCTTCATGTGCATAGGGTAAAACTTATGAGGCAAAGCAAAGAACAGCTGCTGGGAAGCTATAAGCTGAACTATTTCTGGTAGGACTGGTAGATGTTTTTCTTTCCAGTTAGAGTAAGAGACTGTTGAACACCAGAGTCATTCAGTAGATACCTCAAAAGAATCATGCCTTATCTAGCCCAGAGGGAAGGGTGCATAGCTTAAATAACAAGCCTTGATACCATACAGAAAAATTAAGGAGAAATACCTCAGAGATCTAAATGTAGAAGTGAGCTCTTTTAGAAGAAAATGGATAAAAGCTTTGTGACTTTGGGATAGACAAAGATTTCTTAGGACACAAAAAGCTTGAACCATTAAAAAAAAGATAAATTGGACTTCATCTAAATTAAGCATTTCTGACCTTCAAAACATACTGTAAAGAAAAATGAAAAGGTTTTCCAGCCACAGGCTGGGAAAAAATATTTGGAATATGATTAATGCCAAAGTACTTGTATCCAGAATATGTAAAGAATTCTTACAGGTCACTAAAAAGGCAAACAATGCAATTTAAGCATAGGCAAAGGATCTTCATAGACATTTCTCTGAAGAAGATATACAAATGGCCGATAAACACATGAAAAATGTTCAATACCATTAGTCGTCAGGGAAATGCAAATTAAATAATGATTAGATACTTCTGTGTGCCCACAAGAATGGCTAAAAATTAAAAAATTGACAATACCAAGAGCTGTAGAGAATGTGAAATTTGAAACTCTTATAAATTGCTAGCAGAAATGTAAAATGGTACAACCACTATGGAAAACAGTTTGAAAGTTTCTTAAAAAGAAAAATACGCGTGCTGAACAACCCAGCAATTTCATCTCTAGATATTTACTTAAGATAAAAGAAAACATATGGCCACAAAAGAAATTGTATATGAATATTCATAGCAACTTTATTCATAATTGCCCCAAGCTGGAAACAAACCAAATGTCTGTCAACAGATGAGTGGATAACAAATTGTGGTATATCCCTACAATGGAATACATGTCTGCAACAAAAAAAGGAATGAACTGATACATATAATAATGTTGAATATGTTGAGCAAAAGAATCCAGATAATGGGAGGGGGCATTACAGGTGGGTGAAAAGGGGGAAGGGATTAAGAAGTACAAACTGGTTGTTACACAGTAGTCATGGGATGTAGGGTATTGCATAAGGAATAGATTCAATAATGTTGTAATAACTATGTATGGTGCCAGATAGGTACTAGATTTATCAGGGTGATAGATGGGAATGGGGTTGGGGACAAGGGTGAAAAAGGTGAAGGTCTTAAGAAATACAAATTGGTAGTTACAAAATAGTCATGGGGATGTAAAGTATAGGGAATATAATCAATAATATTGTAATAAATATGTATAGTGCCAGGTGGTACTAGTCAGGGGGATCACTTCCTAAATTACATAAATAACCACTATGCTATACACCTGAAACTAATATAAAATAATATTGAATATCAACTCTAATTGGAAAATTTAAAAAGTGGGGGGACAAAGTTGGCAGATAGCATGGTACGGTGTCAGATGGTTGCTGGACTGATCACGGTGATCACTTGTTTAGCATAGGGAATAAAATCAATAAGGTGGTAATAACACTGTAGAGTGTCAGGTGAGTACTTTTGAATAACTATGATGTACCCCTGAAACTAATATAACATTGTATGTTAGCTGTGTTTTAATTTTAAAAAATCTAAAAAAAAAAAAAATGACAATTAAAAAAAAAGAATCCAGATAAAAAGAATGCATACTATGTTATTCCATTTATATGAAATTTTAGAAACTTGAAATCTAATCTAGTGAAAGCAGATTAGTGGTTACCTTGAGGTAGTAGCCGTGGGACCAACTGCAAAGGGACATAAGAGAACTTTCTGAGGTGATGCAAATTGCTGTATCTTGATTGTAGTGAGGGTTACATCAGTATACACATTTCTCAAAATTCCATGAATTGTGTGTTTAATATGGGTGTATTTTTGGTATGTAAATTATGCCTCAAAATTGATTTAAAGAGAAAAGGAAGAGAACCTTGAAATGATCAAGATTTCTACAAACTTAACTGCTTGCGCAAACAAACTTCAATACTCTTTATATAGGAAGACAATAAAATCCAAATACTTAACAATGTAGCAATCATAATGTATAGCTTCTAATAAAAAATTATTAGACATGTGCAGAAGCAGGAAACTGTGACCTATAATCGGGAAAAGTCAATGAACATAAATAGACTGAGAAATTACAGAGATGATAGAATCACCAGAAAAGGACTTTACAACAGTTAAAATAACTATGCTGAAGCTTTTAAAGAAACACTGGAGCATAATGAGGAGCACAATGGAAGATACAAAAGTGAATGTCTATAAAAATAGAATGCCTATAACCGAAAATACAGTTTCTAAAAAATTCATTGGATGGTCTTAACAGAAAAGAAGTCTCTACGAAAGAATAGATTAGCAAGCTTGAAAATACAACAACAGAAGCCTCACAAATTGAAGCAGTGAGAAGAGCAAGAAAAACTGAACAGAGTCTCAATGGTCCATGGGAAAATAGCAACAGTCCAATGTGTAATTGGATTTCTAGAAGATATGGGAGAAAGAAGGGCAGGAAACATGTTTGAAGACCAATGGCTGAACATTTTCCAAAGTTGATGAAAACTATAAACACAGAGAACCAAGAAGCTTAATAAATTCCAAGTAGGATAAACACAAATAAAATCACACTAAGCCACATAATCAAATTGCTGGAAAGCAATGATAAAAAAGAAAATTGTAAAAGAAATGCAAGGAAAAAAGATATTATTTACAGGGAAATAAACACAAGAACTAATACAGATTTTTCATCAGATCAAGCCAGAAGACAATTGAACAACATCTTGAAAGTGCTGAAAGTAAAAACTTGTCAGTCTAGGGTTCTATATCCAGTGTGAAATATCTTTCATAAATGAAGCAGGAAAAAAAACGGGTGAAGGCACTTTGATCCTTACCCAAAGCAATGGGCTTCAGTCCTTTTATACTGCCATACCAGCTCAGCTTCTGGGCCCTTTTACAAGTTTTGTCATCTTTAGTTATAGTGTCAAGAGTTAAGTCTGATGGTAGCAAATTATGTAAGTTGGAGAGAAACTGAGTGGCTTTCTTAACTTTAAAAATTACTGCCACCACCCTAACAAAAAGCAGTGCAGCAGTGTGGCTTTGGGCTCCTGGAGGCCATTCTGGGAAATCTCATGTTCCCAGCACCTCCTCTTTATTGTCAGTTCCGCCCCCCTCCTCTGCTCTGTTGAAGCATGCCATAGTGGCAGGCCCTGCGCACTTCGTGATACGCCTCTGTGCATCATTTGGGTCCATTCTGCCCTTGACAATAGACCTCATTGTACTGGTAGGACACCCTTTGTTTGGGTGAGTGAGAAACTGAATTTAGCTTAAAATGCCTTTTTCGTTGTTGAAGTGGAATTGGGGAAGGGAAAGCTCCTGTAGGGATGGACAGACGTACTGGTGACGCTTCTAGTGCTTTTTGCTATTTTTCCCTACTGTGGAGGGCTAGATCAGCAGAGAGCATGAGACTGTCAGCTAAGATTGAATTGAAAAGGAAAGCAATAGCTTCAAGTTCCCCCTTGAAAGGCCATCCATTCATGTTCAGTAAAAATTTCCTGAACACTTAAAATGGCAAATATGGCCGCCAACCTCCATGATGGACCCTAGTGACCCCACTCCTGATATTCACACCCTGTGTAGTCCTTTCCCACGGTGGATCAGGGTTGGTGTATGTGGCAGAAATAATGGTATGTCACTTCTCAGAGTAAGTTATTAAAAAGACTACAGCTTTTGTCTCGGGTCTGCTCTCTTGTTTGCTCCCTCTTGGATCCATGCTCTGGGAAAAGCCAGCTGCCATGTTTTCAGGACACTCGGGCAGTCCTGTGGAGAGACCCGCGTGCTGAGGGGCGGTGGGCTCCTGCCGACAGCCATGTCTGCGAACCTTCTCAGCAGTGGATCTTCCAGCCCCAGTCAAGGCCTCGGGTGGTTTGTAGTTTATAACTTTACAAGAGACCATGAACCAGAATTACCCAGCTAAGCCGATAATAAATACCGGGGGTGCCAAAAAAATGTACACAAATGGACACTTTGGTCAACGTTGCTCAAGCAGTAGTTCGCCGTAATCAGAAGTGTCTGGACGCTGATGGTTTTGAGAACCTCTTCTAATTGCAGAAGCCAAACGTGACTTGTATTCATCTTTTGTTATCAGTATATGTTGAGTATTACAATTTTAATACAGTTTTCCTTTCTTAAACTGTGTATACATTTTTTTGGCACCCTCTGTATTTATTGTTGGAAGCCACTAAATTGTGGAGTAATTTGTTACATAGTGGTACATAACTAATACCATAACTAATACTGCGAAGGCGAGTGCCAGAAAAGTTAGGAGACTTGATCCCTGTTCTCCAAGAATCTGCAGTCTGTGCAGGAAGACAGATTCCTTGAACCAGTAACTAACAATGTTCCAGGCTCATATGCTCAGTGGCCACAGAAGGTCGGTTCAGGTGTATCGACATACTGGGTAGACAAGTGAGAGCTTATTGACCGAATTTCATTTGGTAAATGGGCTGCTAGAATCCCACAGAGCGGGGTATAGAAAGCGTCACTATTCCTCCTGAGCTCTCGAAGGTGGTAGAAACTGGCTCAGAGATGCCAGTGAACTTCTCACCCCTGATGGCATTTGGCTGCTGCTTCAGCCTTCAGGGCCTCAGAGAAGCAGTTTGTTATATTCCGATATTTGCTTTGCCCTTGGAAAGCCAGCCTGGTTGCTCACTGCTTGTGTTTTAACTGGTAGGAAATCAGAGTTTGTGCAGTGCACACTGGATTGTTGAACAAGGTAAATTTCAGACTAAGTTGTTGTGTAAGGAGACTGAGTTACGTTTGGGAGTCAAACAGGCTAATGATTGAAAGGGAGCCCGTTCATTCTGTACATGGTGACTTTTTATACATTTTTAGTCTTCTCAGTACCTTTTTTGTAAGGAGGCAGTTAATGGATCTTCTTCCCCCCCCTTTTAAAAGATATCAGCAGGCCATAGAGCTCATCTCTCAGTGCTCAGAAAGAGGAAGTGCTAAAGTTCTAGCTTGCACACAGTGTAGAGCTTTGTTGTATATAGTCTTTGTGTAGAGTCTTTGTTCTCTGCCTGCCCTGAGCATTTGGCAAGTCTTTCCCTAGCCACCTTCCTGAGTAGTACATTCCCTTGCCCCTAGAGTGGACTTAGGCATAATCTCTCCTCTCCTGATTCTCTTGTCAGTTTGTTTGGTCATTTCCTGACAGTGCTTTAACTTCGCTTCCTTTGGGTTCTGCACTTGCCTCCCCACATCAGTGGTGCAGCCTCTGGCTCCTGTTGCACAGTGTCAGGTGTGGTAAGATGCTTAGGTAAGTCTCCTGAAAGTAGCTTGGTGGACGAAGAAGCCCGAAGGAAGCATGCTCCCTGGGAACATCGGCGGGTCCTCCCTGGGCCTACACCTCCTTTGTTGCCAGGGTCTTGTGAATTTTGCCTGGCCTTTTTCATCAGGAGCTGGCCTGTCTCAAATGAGAACTTGCAAAGCCAGGGCACGCTGATTCCCAGGGTTAAGGCTGGAACCGAAGAGAACACAACTGTGAGACAATCCCGAAGCATCACCCAGCAAGCACTGCTCCCAAACCCAAGACGCTCAGGCGCGTCCCCTCACGACCTATAGCTGTGGATTGTAATCCTCAAGGAAAGAGATGGAGGCAGACCTCCCTTTCAACTTGCTCTTCAACCAAGCTGTCTGCCCAGCCTTCTTCCCCAGGGCCACTCTACATGCTGCATAATAGGACAGGGCTGCAGAAAAACTTGATAGTGCTTCTCATGACCACCATGCCACATGATGGTGTTCCCAGTGCCTTCATGGGAGGAAAACTGGAGGGATCCCAGCAGACAGATGAACAAAGTGAGCACTGGGAGTCCAAGAATCCTTTCCAGGACAGCCTCGTGCTCCCAGCCCTAAGGGTTGTGGTTTATTTAGTGTCTCTCACCTGTATTGGTGTTCACATTTCTCATTTATCACTTCTTCCTCTCACCAATCCCCCTGTTTCTAAGTGAAGAAGAGGTGAAAATAGATGTGAGAAGAACCCCAAGGTGCCTGAAATACCCCTCAGACCATTCTGGAGGGGCTTCCCATTGCCGGCTAGGGACCTCAGATATTTTATCTCATAGGTGGCTGATGACTTCTTCACTTAAGGTCTGAACTCTCCTTGGGGTCATTACTGTAACGTTAAGGCTTCCTTTGCTGTCCTGCCTCCTGATTCCCAGGTTTTGGGACTGAGGAAATGAACGCGGTTGCTTCTCTTCTGCTCAGATTCTGGTTGGTCACACAACTTGTATTGTTTGAAGAGAGAAGACATTGGGTGCCAACTTCACTGGACTGAGAAGCTAGGGAAAAAGTCTAAAATGTTTTATAACTCTGGTATCAAGAGAAGAGCTAGTCTTCTATTAATTTTTTTGCTAAGGGTGCTTATTAATTCACTTCATCAATAAAATTTGTAGGTGAAGCTACAATGAATTCCCAAAGGAAGAGTATTCTGCTGGATAAATGCGTGGTACTCTAAAGACTGGCCGTCACCATGCGGTTGGCTGTCCCATGAGCTCCCGCGGAAGGTACAATGCCACATTGGCTCTTGTCTGTTGAGAAGGTTAAATGAGGCCTTCTGAAACACCAGGGCACTGGTCCTTTGGACCTCTTTATGTAGCGTTGTAACAAGCCAGTTTCTCTTGGTTTTAGGCATGTGCCCTTGGAACACCAGTGCAAGTGTTTCTGTCCGGTGCTTTCAGTACAAAAGTGGATTTCGGGAGGCTCTCAGGCTGTTACTGAACTTAAAGGGTTCGTTTTGCCTGCACACATCAAAGCCAGTGGAGACATGAACAGGAGTTTGCAGCAAAGAAAGTAGAGGTTTATTTAAGGAAATGGCGCCAAGCCCAGAGACACAGGCGAGCTAGCACTCAAAGACCTGGCTCCCCGATGGCGTGTAGGTTGCAGGTTATATAAGGCAAGATCACAGGACACTGTGGGTCATGTTGGGAGCTGAGTGGTCGGGGGTGAGGTAAAGGTAATGAGTCGTTTCCTCAGGTCTTGACAGTCCTGAGGTCTTTTCCAGAGTTCTGTCCGGGCGCACGGAAAAAGAGCCAGAGGGTTTTTCCACCTTAGGGCTGGGGAACTGACATAACTTAGGTCAAGGTGTTATCTTTAGTCTGCCAGAGGTCCAGGTCCGGGATTACTGTCTTCTGCTGCTTCGGGGATTGCTGATTATCTGGGGGAAAGGCTGGGTCTCTGAGGGGTGTATGTGTGTGTGTGGAGAGCGAGAGAGAGAATGATTTCTAGATCTAGGATTTAAAACGAAATTTAATCAACATCATAAGGACCCTTGGTTTCAAGACCAACCTGGCAGATAAGTGATTGTCACCCAAACAGAGGGCTCCCGGGCCAGGGAACAGTGGTGGTATTGCACAGTGGTCAAGTGCCTGGGCTCCGGCATCAAACTGTCTGAATTTGAGCCCTAGCCTCTCAGGACCACCATGCCACATTTTTCCAGTGCTATGTGACTTCATCCGAGGTGACTCTATTCGAGAATTAAAAAGATAAGGTACTTAGCCTGGTGCATGGTAGGTGCTGAGTAAATGGAAGCTAGTTGAGACCCACCTTGGCTCACTGGAGAGGTAGGACAGTTCACACCGTATCATCGATTATTAGAATTAGAAAAATACAGGTAACTTAATCCACGACTATGTACAAGTGGAACTGGAGGGATTGCAGGGCTTGCCTGACACTTGTGTCCGCCTCTGAGGCCTCTGTTCTTTCCCACCACCACCCAGCCTCGCTACTCTATTTTTGCCTCCTCCCCACAACACATTTACTGATGCTCATTGGTTTGCCCAGGGAGTGTTCTAGACTATGGCATGAGAAAGGGAACTCTTCCCTCCTATGAAGCAACCTCCCTAACAAACTGTGCCACTAGGCCACGACAGCCCAGGGGCACAGAGCCTGGAGCGGCAGCCAGTGGGAGATGGTGAGACTGGAGCGATATTGCTCCAGCCCACTCCTGTGTGGGCTTTCCTCCTCCCGGCTCCCAGCTGCTTGGCCTGGCCTGACACAGGTGCAGGGTGGCCAGGGAGGCTGAGTGGTGGCAGGAGTCGCAGGCAGGGCTTGTCAGAGGAGACCTGGGATGGCCTCGGCCAGTGTGGCCTCTTCCCTGTTCTGAGGAGCGTCAGCGGCCAAACATTCTCAGTTTGAACCTGCATTAAGACTTGAATTGACCTCTTACCACAAGCCTTGAAATTTTGGGCTACGCATGTATTGTATCTATCCTCACTACTAGCTACTTTCAGTAGAATCAAGTTCTTGAATTTTCTCTTTTTTTAATTTATTATTCTATTTTATTTATGTATTAAATTTATTGGGGTGACATTGGTTAGTAAAATTATGTAGATTTCAAGTGTACATTTCTATAATAATCATATATATATTGCATGGTGTGTTCACCACCCAGAGTCAGTTCTTCTGTCACCATGTATTTGACCCCCTGTTCCGTCTTTTACCACCTCCCACCTCCCCTTTACCCTCTGGTAACCATTAAACTGTTGTCTGTGTCTCTGAGTTTTTTGTTTCTTTGTTTGTTCGTCTTTATACTTTGTTGCTTTCAGTTTTATATCCCACATATGAGTGAAGTCATATGATTCTTGACTTTTTCTGACTTATTTCGCTTAGCATAATCTCAAGATCCATCCATGTTGTCGCAAATGGCACTATTTCATTTTATGGCTGAATAATATTCCATTGTGTGTATGGACTACATCTTCTTTATCCAATAATCTATTGAAGGACACTTGAGTTGTTTTCATGTCATGAACGTTGCGGTGAACATCAGGGTATATGTATCTTTACAGATGAATGTTTTCCGATTTTTTTGGGTACATACCCAGGAGAGGGATTGCTGGGTCATGTGGTAATTCTATTCTTAATTTTTTGAGGAACCTCCACACTGCCTTCCATAATGGCTGCACCAATTTATACTCCTACCAGCAGTGCATGAGGGTTCCTTTTTCTCCACAGCCTCTCCAATACTTGTTATTACTTGTCTTGTTGATGATAGCCATTCTAACAGGTGTGAGGTGGTATCTCATGGTGGTTTTGATTTGCATTTCCCTAAGAGCTAGTGAAGTTGAGCGTTTTTTCGTATACCTGTTGGCCGTTTGTATGTCCTCTTGGGAGAAGTGTCTGTTCAGGTCCTCAGCTTGTTTTTCAATTGGATTGTTTGTTTTGTTTGTTGTTGAGTTGTACGAGTTCTTTATATATTTTGGATACTAGCCCCTTATCGGAGGTGTTGTTTGCAAGTATCTTCTCCCATTCGATTGGTTGCCTCTTTGTTTTGTTGATGGTTCCTTTTGCTGTGCAGAAGCTTTTTAGTTTGATATAGTCTCATTCATTTATTTTAGCTTTTACTTCCCTTGCCTTTGAGGTCAAATTCATAAAATCCTCTCTGAACCCAAGGTCTCTAAGTTTAGTACCTATGCTTTCTTTTATGCAGTTTATTGTTTCAGGTCTTATGTTTAGGTCTTTGATCCACTTTGAGTTAATTTTGGTACATGGTGACAGATAGCAGTCCAGTTTTATTGTTTTGCATGTGGCTTTCCAGTTATCTCAGCACCATTTATTGAAGGGGACTTTTTTTTCATTGTATGTTTTTGGCTCCTTTGTCGAAAATTATCTGTGCCTGAGTATGTGGGTTTATTTCTGTGTTTTCAGTTCTATTCCATTGGTCTGTGTGTCTGTTTTTCTGCCAGTACCATGCTGTTTTGATTACTGTCACTTTGTAGTACAAGCTGAAGTCAGGGAATGTGGTACCTCCAGCCTTATTCTTTTTTCTATGAATTTCTTTGGCAATTTGGGGGTTTTTTGTGTGTGATTCTGTACAGATCTGATGATCTTTTTTGTTCTGTTTCTTGAAAAAATGACGTTGGGATTTTGATGGGGATTGCATTAAACCTGTATATTGCTTTGGGTCATATTGTTTTTCTAGCTATGTGTGTTTAATTTTCTGAGCTAATTCTCTTTGAGGCTATTCTTGACTTTTGATAATGCTTTTGGATTGCACATAGAGGTTTGTGTTTCACAGGCTTTACGTTTTGTACCAAGAGGCCAAGTTTCGTCAGTCCCGGTGCTGGAACTTATTTATTGGAGGGTGAGGGTCAGCAGTGGCCTGGGTTCTGGTCCTGACTGCCTACCATCTGCCGCCTGTGGGACTTTGGCAAGTTCCTTAACTGCACTGACCATCAGTTGCTTCATCTGGAAACTGGGAAGAAACTACCCCCAGCCCCGGGGTTGATTGAGTGGATTTATCTTGAGTGCCTAGAGCAGGGGTGTCCAAACTTTTTTCAATGTTTTTCACCAAGGGCCGTATGCGGTAAAATACACACACAGCCGGGCCACTCACTCGAGGTGAAGTACGTATTGCCTCACCTGGTTTATTTAAGTAAACTAAATATATTTTTGGAATTTGCTGCGGGCCAATTAACAATGGCTTATGGGCTGCAGTTGGCCCGGGGCCGCAGTTTGGACACCCCTGGCCTAGAGCCTTCAGTTCTCCTGCTGCTGATGATGACTTATCTGGTTAGGATTTCTCAGAAATCCTTCTAGGAACTCAGGTGGATAGTTGTGCATATTAGGTTTAGATAGCAGAGGAAGTGAAGCAGATTTTGGTTGGGGCCCCTTTTGGGTGTGAACCTGTCTTTGGCCAGTCTCCCTCACACTGCTGCCCAAAGTGTTCGCAAGGGCTGCCAGATGAGGGAGGTGGATGGCTGGTGGTCCCTTCACCACTGCCAGGGAATGGCACTTGAAGTACGAAGACCTGCAGAAGGTCAGAGGGCAAGTAGAGTCACCTTTATAAATGAAACACAGTACATTGGGTGTTTTTCTCCTAGTGAAATTCTTGGAGTTGATTGACCCAGTTAGGTGAGTTGACAGGTTTGTGTTCAGTCGTTTGGCTTGTGTGTAACTCTTGGTAGTTGGATGTACAGCTGGATCTCCACCTTTTCCTTCCAGGTTCAAGGTGTGAAGACAAGAGTCCTTCCTATACCCATTATATGTTCTGTTCTCTGCCGAGTTTGAATCACACTGAGTAGCTGGAATCATGTCGGAGCCTTGGGTTACATGGATGAAAATCCGTCCTGCGGTTTGCAGCTCATCACTGTGCAAGGGGGCTAGTGGGTGTTTCCTCTGACCCTAGGAAGCGGTGGCAAGACAAGTTTTTGTGCTGCCTGAGGGGTCATCTTCCGTGGTGGGTTGGGCCAGGGCTGCAGATTTTACCTCTGAGAAACGCAAACTCGCGCTGTGCCTGTTTCTGTTTGATAAGCCGTGAGGTTGCAGAGATGAGTAGTCCTTTTCACGTTTTACAGTCAAGGGCCTCTTATCCCGCAGTCAGGATTGGTTGTTGCTTTGTTGTTTGAAAAGGCAGGAAAACTGGAGAAGCCTACAAAATGCGAACATATGCAATAAGGGTTTTATTTTAACTTACGCCTTGTGGCATCAGGTGTGAGGGGAGCCCCGGCCTGGCTGACTGCAGCACGATAGGACGTGGTATCCACCAGAGATAATAAATAGCGCAGGAAGGAGTGTGGACTAGATGAGCTGAAGCGACATTCTTAGTGAGTTTTGCCTCCTGGAATCTTGTCTCTCAGAAGGAAAATTTCTAAACGAGTTAAGTTTGAGGAAGGCTATTAATTACCTAATGTGCAAAGTTGTAATTTTGTCATTTTTTAATTATTTGCAGCAGAAGCTTTTTCCCCAGATAATCTTTTTCAGACCTTTTTTTCTTACTACAAAAAGTAATACATGGTCTTTGTAAACAACTGGAACATGGAAATAGCATAAAAAGTGAAAGTTCCCTATAATTCCATTCGCTAGAGAGCTAACCATGGCTAACAGTTTATTATGTATGCCTCCAAATTTCTGTGTGTATATACATCATTTTTAAAAATACGTTCACATGTCACATTACTGTTTTGGTGACTTGCTTTTTTTCTCTTTTAACATGGGCATTTTTTTCATATCAATACAGATAGATTTACCTCACTTTTTAAACAACTTTATTGAGATATAATTTACAAACCGTAAAATTCACCCATTGCAAGTGTACCATCTCTACTTAACTTTTTAACAGTTGAATTCCATTGTGTGATAACTTACATTTAACCCCTTTCTTATCGACAGACATTTAGGTGGTTTTTAAACCTTGCATTCTTATAGATAATGCTGCAATGCACTCTTTGTTTACAGACTTCTGGGCACTTGTAGAAGTGCAACTATAGAAGAAAATCCTAGAGATGGAGTTTCTGAGTCACCATGTATAAACATTTAACATCATGATGGATATTGCCAAAATTCCTGCTGCAACTTTGCAAGTGATCTATAGGTTGATAGGGGAAAAACCCACACATCTCCGTTCACTGTGAGATGAAATGAAATTCCTAAATTTCCTTGGCCAGGGAATATGGGTTAGCCGTGCAGTGGTGACACAGAGCAGGAGCAGATGGAGCCTGTCTCTGTGAGTTCCCCAGACCTAGAGGGTCTCTAGCTGCCCAGGGCCTCTTGCAGGGTGGGGTCTTCCAGGACAGCCCGTTTGTACTTGGGGCTTCCGTCAGTGTCCATGAATTTCCACCCGCAGCCAAGCCCTCATCAGGAGTACTCACGGTTCTCCAGCTCCTTCTGGTTTCTTAAGTCGAGCTCTGCCTCTTGGTGGCCTCACTTGTCCTACCTCCAGCGGCGTCCCTGGGTCCCAGAGGCGCTGTTCACTGTGACCACCCAACACCAGCTTAATGCGCCCCTTTTACCTGGGGGGCCCGGAGGACTGGGGTCACAGGGTTGTACCAGTTACTTTCCCACCAGCAGTTTAAAAGTGCCCATTTCCTAATGTCTTCACCCAATGTTTTAATCTTTGCTGATCTGGGCAAGAAGAATTACTAACTTGCATTTTTTAAATCGACGAGATTGAGGCTGCACATCTTGTGTGAGTGTTAGCCATCAAACCCATCCCGGTGGGACATTCCCACAGTGACAATGCCCCTCACCCCCGCTTCATTACCCTTAGCAGCTGGCACTGCTGCCTGCTCCCGGGGAAGCTGTGGTTCTACGGAGGCCCTGTGTTTAGAGAGCTAAGCGTATTTATTTGCTAGACATTTTAGCTTTTTTTCTTGCTCCTCTCTGACTTTAGCAAAATCTCCACGTAGAATTACAGCTGGCTAACTTAGAACCGCGGCTTCCTCTGGTTCAGAAATAGCCAAGTATTTACCAAAAAACGGTCTTGAGCACTTAAACTGACTGCAAACCCATATTGTCTGGTCCTTGCATCTAAGGCCTGATTTGGTGAGGGAGAGCGACCTTGATCGGCCGGTCCACCCGCCTAGTGGTTAGTTAAGAGGGAGAAAGGTTGCAGGTAGTTGCCGTCTGACAATCTTGCTGGCAAATTAGTTTGTCCAAAACCAAAGCAAGAGCTAAGCAATTTTAGTCCTGTTGCAGCAATATGGCTTGCAAACTAAGTTTCTGGGAGAACCCATCGTACGGATTGATGAAACTTATTGAATTAAAAATAAATATCTGGGCCGTACTCAGTAAATATATCTTAAGTGACAGACTGAATGACTTCCTTTCTTCAACAAATATTGTTTACCTACTTGTTAAGAGCCAGGCACTCTCTAGGCATTAGGAATACAGAACAGAAGTTCTGTACATTCCAGGGAAGAGAAAAAAGACAGTAGTCAAGAAAACACATAAGAGTTTCTGACATGAGAGGGGTTATGCCGTTGAGGAATGGGGCGAGGCAAGATGTGCAAACCTATAGGTGAGATGCTCTGGAGAGGCTTCCGAGGAGGTGCCCTGGGAGCTGAGACAAGAATGAAAAAGAGGAGCCACCACCTGGCCAGCGGGGAGGAGAGTTCCAGAGAGAAAGTGCAGCACTGGCCAGAGGGCTTAAGGTCAGAGAAGAAGGCACGGGCCTCAGTCACCTGATACCTCGGCCATTAGAAGGAGCCTGCATTGTGTGCTAACTGCTGTGGAAAGGCATGGGAGGATTCTGTTTGTTTTATTGTTTTTACATTTTTTTATAGAGGTATCATTTACATAAAGTAAAATGCACAGATCTTACGTGTAAAGTTTGACTTTTGACAAATTTATGTGTCATGGGTGTTAAAGTGGAGTGAAGGGTGACAGTTTTATTTATATTTTGAGACCTCCACCAACAAGTGTGTGGAGGATGGATGGATGGATGGCCAGACAGATGGATGGACGGACGAATGGACAAACAAACAGTAGTCTCATTACGTAAAACGTAATGTAACTGTGAGCGGGATGGTTTGTGGAAAAGTCATTGCAGGTGGCCTTCGAAGCCATCCCTCTGCCTTCCCTGCCCCAGGAAAAGGCTAAGGTGGGGCAGGAGATGTGAGTGGAACCCAGTCCTGTGCAGGCTTACGTTGGCTCACGCCTGCAGGTGCTGCTCTTCCCCAGTCACATGTGCAGTTGTTTGTGCGCATGTGAGGGTACTTGTTGATTGTAGTGAGCAGATCCAGCCTGTGTGGTGCTCTGACTGGACCCAGCTGACTCGGTCTTCTCTCTGCCCAGGAGAAATGTGAGTCATGTGATCAAAAGGGTAGAATGGCAATCACTCACTCGGTGCAATTTTTGAGGGTTGTTAAAAAGGTCTCTCTTCAAAGATAGCTTTTCCGTCAACCTTGTTTTGGTGCCAAAATTACAAAACGTCTTGATTTTGAGTGTGTGAAGCTACCATGAGTCACTAACCTCGAGAGGCGGCAGTAGTTGGTTGAATTGCTCCCAGTGGAAGAGTGGAAGGGATCAGGACACGGGGCGGGTAGGTCTGGAAGGTTGCTCGGGGATTCAGAGAGATCCAGGCCGAGGCCTCTGTCCTGAGTGGACAGGTCCGAGGGAGGGGCTGGCTGGGAAGCCTGGGGAGCCTGCAGTGGGAAGGAGCAGCACCAGGGGAGTGATACAGAGGGGCTCGAGTCCTAAGCACCTCCGGTCTTTACCCGTCCTGACATGGTTAATCAGAGCGGCAGGCACCCTTAGCTGAATTCTGACGGCAGCACGCTCTGCGTCCTGCGGCAGGCGCCCAGTCAGCCAGCTCCTGTGAGCAGCAGCACGCACCCTGCTTTTCTCACTGGATTGGAGTATGATGACAGGGTGTCTCATTTCATGGTGTTTCATGAATTGATGACATGTCATAGACTTTATTCCTCACTCTGATTATAGAAGAAATTCTGCAGCGTTCCCCAGTTGATTTCATGGTGTGTCTCCTGTCGTCAGCTAAGAGCAGTGTGAAGTGAAAGATCTTGACAAAACCCAGCCCTTTTCCACCAGTGATTTTCTGAGCCATCAGAGTCTTGAGCGCTCTTTCCAGCCAGTCCATCCTGAGCACGTCCATGCATCCTGCCCTGAGATGGTGAGGCAGCAGGGCGAGACCTGCCTGCCATGGGCTGTGCTGGGCCTGCCATGGGAGTGAGTGCCCTGCCACTCTGCCCAGGTTGTTCCGGTCACTGCTCTTCTGGGCTCACCTCTCAGAGCGCTGGCATTTGGGGATGATGGAGGCTGACAGCACAGGGGCTAGAGAGCTCAGGGGGGCCAGCTTCGCTCTGGTCCCACCTGGGAAGTGCAGGCCAGGAGATTTGGAACCAGAACTACAGTGATAGAACTACCAGTGATCTAGGTTGTATTCAGATGGTGACATTTTAGATAACTTTCCTCTTTCCCTAGTTTCCAAATTTACAATGATTTATGATTGAAAAGATAAAAGAAAGACTTGAAGGAGGCCCTGGGTCCACAAATGATAATCAGATGCGTGCTTTCTTGGGATTTCAGAGGGAAGGGAGACTTTTCACCAAGTATGTTTTATACTCTTTGAATTTTTTTTTTTAAGGAAAAGAAAAAAATTGCCTTATTAGTTTTATAGGGATGTCATAACAAATAATCACAAACTTCATGACTTAACAGAAATTAATTCTCTACAGTTCTGGAAATCCAGAATCAAGGTGTTGGTAGGGCCACGCTCCTTCCAGCAGCTCTAGGGGAGAGGGCTTCCTCGTCTCTCCACTTCGGGGATTCCCCGGCTTGTCCAGCCTCTGTCTCTGTCTTCATAAGGCCTTCTCCTTTCCCCTGGTGTCTTCTACTCTTCTCTCCTAAGGATACTTGTTATTAATTAGATTAGGGCTGTCCTGGTTAATCCAGGATGATCTCTTCTCAAAATCTTTAATTATATCTGTAAAGACCACTTTTCCAAATAAGGTCTCATTCACAGGTATTGGGGAGGGTCAAGATTTGGACATATCTTTTGGGGGAACCACCATTCAACCCACTACAATTACCAACCAGATTTTGGGGGGAAAACTCACTTATGTGCTGCTTACGATAGAACCATCTCAAATACAAAGTTGAAAGAAAAGGGATTTTAAAAGATACCATATAAACACTAACCAAGAGAATGTATTTTATACCATCTCTATATTCACCTCTTTCAGAAGAGGAGTCCTCAGAGCCTGGGGGGCAGCCCAGGAGGATCCTAGGACCCTCGTAGCATCCGGCCCTGAGCTGCCCGCAGCAATAGGTGGAAGGAGGCTGGAGTGGAGTCAGGCTGCAGCTGACAGACCCAAGGTCATACGCTTCTTGGAGACTGGAGACGGGGATGGATTGCCTCAGCCCAGGACTGGGGAGAATGGGTGCAGGGAGGAGCAGGAAGCCAGGGTCCTGGGCAGGGACGCAGAACGTGGTTCCCTCTCCTGAGCGTAGGTTCTGTTTGCCCCTTCACCTGTTTACCTCATTTAATCCTGACGCCAGCCTGGTAGGTCAAGCACGTCCCCAGCCCCTCTTTTTTTATGCAAAGTCACATAGCTTGGTAGTAGCAGAAGCAGGACTCTGTGTGTCTGGCTTTTGGCCACTACACCTTTTCAGGAGTGACAGGACCCCATGCCTGTCTTAAGGACGCATGTACATAAAGGGAGAGAGCCTGCCTAGGAGCCCTCCCCAGCGTGGAGGCAATGGCGCAGAGCGTCACTTAAGCAGTGAAACGAGGCCTGTGTGCTGCACGTCCCCGCAGGCCCCTGCTCTGTCCCCATTCTCAATCCCCCACTCTCCTTCCTTGTCCCACTTGGGCTTCTTTCAGGCACTGCTCCATCAGCCTTGGATTCCAGCTCTGCTGACGCCCTGTCTGAGACCTGACCTACACTTGAGGTTGCCTGATGTTCCTCCACCAGCCCTCCTGCCTCAGGGAACGTGTGGTGGCAACATTAGACTAGATCGCTCTTAGCTTTGGTCTCTTGCTCCATCTCAGTTCTTTCCATCCTATAGAAGCTCCATTAATTGAGAAAAGACCATTTGTCCTAAGGCTATGCCTGAGCAACTCTCTGTGAGCCTTTTCATTTGTGGCTTCTAGGGGAGCAGCTGACAGATCCCGAGAATAGGCTTGTTTCCATGGGAGTGGGTATCTGCGCGCAGTCCAGGAGGAATTCAGAGGCAGCTCCTCATTTCTTCCCTGCAGAGAAGTCTTGTGTCTCCCCAATTTAACACCACCACCACCACCAAAACAAAACCAGAAATGCAATGGAACATTGTAAATTCTCACCTCTGGAGTAATCAGGCTTGACTTCTCTTTCTCTCTCACCCACATCCACTCTATCAGCAAATCCCGTCAGTTTAGTGTTTAAAATACGACCAGGATCCAACTTCTTGTCAACTTCTGCTACCACCCCTGGCCAAGCCACCGTTGTTTCGCCCTGGGTTAGTGTGATGGTCTCTAACTGGTCTCACTGTTTCCACCATTGCCCCTTCAGGCCACTCGCAGCACAGCTGGAGTGAGTCTGTTCCCTGTAAGCAAAGGTGGAGCCCTCACCCTGGGCCACAAGGCCTGGGAGGTCTCACCTCATGGCCCGCACTCCCTGCCATTCGCTGGCCTCAGCCTCTGCCTGAGAGCTCCTCGCCCTTTCCCTTCTCCTTGTTCACCTTCTAGACGTCCTCATCTACAGTTACAAACCCCACTTCTCAGCCCTCCCCTCTCCTTTCTTGCCTAGTGTCACTTGTCACAGTCTTACATGCTACAGGTTTACTCCCGTCCCTTCCCGCGCTAGAATGTAAGGAAGATGAGGATTTAGTCTTTCATCTCCTGCCAAATGGCCTGTCCGACAGCAGACCCCTCAGACATGACTGCACGGATGAATGAATTTTTCTGTTGTTTTCCTGGCAGATTAGATGTGGAGTAGCTCCCTTAATGTTTTCTTCTTCCTTGATTAGAACAGAAAAGATCTTAGACTCTGAAATATTCTTGGGAAAGGAGATGGGAGGTGGAGAGCAGGGGCCACCCCTCTGCTCTGGAGCGGAGCCTGCATCCCTCCGAACCCGTCTGAGGCGCTGCTCTGTGTGAGGCCGCTCCCTCGCAGGCCGGCAGGCACACACCCTCTTCTCCCTTCCTTGTCCCAGAGCCCAACTCTGACTCACCGCTTCTCCCACGTCCGCTTTGCTGCCTTAGCGCAAGTCTCTGACGGGTTTGTCTTTCATTTTTAAATTTTTGAAATAAAAGCAATGTGAATATGGAAGAATGTTGTAAACCATTCAGAATGATATAAAAAGGCTGCTCCCATGACCTGTAATCCTTTCATGAAAGGTAGCCCTTGTTAATAGTCACTATCCCTCTAGGAAAAAAACACATGCATAAAATAATACCAGCATATACACCGGGGGTGCCAAACAAGTGTGTACACATGACTCGTATTCATCTCTTGTTATTGGTATATACTGAGTATTACAAGTTTAATAGTTTTTTCCTTAAAATGTGTATACATTTTTTTGGCTATATATGTGTGTGTGTATATATATATATATATATATACACACACACATATATGTATATGTATATATATATATATATATATACACACACACATATATGTATATGTATATATATATATATATATATACACACACACATATATATATATGTATACTTTAAAATGGCTATGAACAGAATCATGGACATGTTATTCTGTAATTAATGAAATTTGGAAGTCTTTCCATATTAATCCGTACAGATCCACCTTGTTTTTAGTAACTGCCTAATGTTGCATTGTACCATGATGTATATACCCAACTCCATCTTGACAGGCATTGGATTCTTTCTGGGTTTTTGTCACAACAATATTCCAGTGACGATCCCTATACGTCTTGGCACATGTTATGGCACTACCTGTAGAACGCGTATCTGGCAGTGCATTGCAGGCCAAAGGGGCACGGGCATATTAAATTTTGATAGATATTACCAAACGACCTCTGAATGGTTGCATTGGTTCATTCTTCTAGAGTATGTTTTCCTCCCAACTTTTTATTTCAAAGTGTTAAACCTACAGGAAAGTATAAATAATAATTTAATGAATCCCCAACTATCCTTCGTCTGGGTTCACCTATTACTCTGTTGCCGCATGTATTAGTTTGCTAGGACTGCCGTAACAAAATACTGCAAAATGAGTGGCTTAAACAACAGAAATTTATTTTCTCACGGTTCTGGAGGCTGCAAGTCTCTGGTCAAGGTGTCGGCAGATTTGGTTTCTTCCAAGGCCTCTGTCCTTGGCTTGCAGATGGCCACCTTCTCACCGTGTCCTCACATGGTCACCCTCTCGGTCTATGTGAGTGTCCTAATCTCCTTCTCTTATAAGGATACCAGTCATGTTGGATTAGGGCCCACCCGTGTGACCGCATTTTACCTTAATTACCTCTTTTAAGGTCCTGTCTTCAGATAGTCACATTCTGAGGTCCTGAGGGTTAGGACTTCAACATAAGCATTGGGAGGGGAGATGCAATGTGGCCCATGACACCACGTTTGCGTCTTTTTATACAGTACATATCACATTAATATAAGTAACAGATGTATTATATAGTTATATTTGTTGTATTTATTATTTATAATAATAATGCATTAGAATTATACCATTTATAATAACGTGTGTTTATGATATAATTATACTATGTCGTGTATGATTTTTCTCCTAAATCATTTGAAAGTAAATTGCAGCCATTCTGATGCTTCAGCGCATATCTTCTATGAATGAGGATGTTCTCCTTGGGGTATGTTGTGATGTCCTTTATTTTATACTGAAGGAGACAGATTCCCCTGAAGCAGAAGAGCAAAGGAGCGACGTGGCTCCAGCCCTGACTGGGGGCTTCCCTCCAGATGGTTTTGTCCTGGCCCAGTTTCCTCCGTATCTCCTTCCTGAGTCCTCAGCCCCTCGGCAAGACTTGGGTGCTCATGAGAAGGCGGCCTCCTGCCTTTAAGAGCCAGTTGGGCGAGCAGAACTTCTTGCCCTCAACTCTGGATTCTTTAGTGTCATTGATGTTTTGGATCTATGATGTGTTAACAGAATGACAGGCCACCTTACAATTCCACCTGCTTTTTGGTCTCCATCAAACTGTCTCTCTAAACACTAGACTTCATTTCTGTATACAGACTGTCCTTGCTTTGCAAACTGTGGACTGCCTGTCCTTAGAGAAGAAGGGTTTATTGATTCAGGCACCGTCTTCTCCCTCCCTATCTCCCTTCTCCTCTGCCTGCACCCTCTTTGGCAGATTGGGGCTCTGCCAGAAGTTGGCTCTTGCCTGCTACCAGTGGTAACGCGGCCTCCTCCGTGGGCTTGTGTCCATGTCTGTTCCTTCCTCAGTACTTTGTGTGGGAAACATCACACATGCGGCACTTCCCGTGTTTGTTTTAGGAGATGGAATCCTTGTGGAAATAGTCTGCCTGGAGCTTCAGTGGAGGACAGGACTCTTAGAAACTTTATGTTTACTTCTGTTCAAAACGGTTGTGTCTGTAGACCAGAAGTGAAGGTGTCAATCTGGGGAGTCCTTTGCTGTCTGAGGTCAGTCAGGCTGTTGTTGAGAGAGCACCCCACCCTGCTGGCTGTGCTATAGCTGGGATAATACCACTGCCTGGTGCTGTGACACAGCCAGTGTCCTTCCTCCGTCCTCTCTACCCCCAGAAATCCACCCTCTCCCTGATTCAGAACTGCTTTCTAAAACACAATTCCCGGCATGTCTTCCACCCGGCTTAGCATCTCCCCTTGCTTTTTCTTCTCTACAGGATTCAGTCCAGACTTCTTAGCCTGGCATTCGAGACCCTCCCTCATGTCGCGCCTGCTCAGTTTGTCTGCTTGTTACCTGCTGCATCAAATCCAAATCAAATTATGCCAAACACACTCTTATTATGTCCCTGTGCCTGTGAGTTCATGGTCTGTGCTCTGTCCAGAATATACCTCTCTCCCCTCCCTTACCCATTGGCTAGACGCCTACCCAGCCTTCAGGACATGGCTTGGCCACCTCTCACTGCTGAAGCCCCTGCTGACTAGCACCCTTCCTCCAAGCAGGCAGGGCCGGTCATCCTTCCCTCGAACCTTCACTCCGCCTCAGACTTCCCTCTTCTCCAGTACTTGCCGCACACATGGCTCTATGTGTGCCTTCCTGACTGACTGCTGCCTTTGTCACTTCAGTGCCTGGGTAGGAGCAGGCCCTCAGTGAACCTTTGGGTGTATGGGTGGTGGATAGATTTGTCATTGGGTAGAGCATCATATCCTGAAGTTAGAAGTAGCTACATTCCACTTTGTGGTTTTCATTCCATGTCTGAGAGAGCCTTGTCACAAAGAAGAAGAAAGTATAGTTTACTGCAGTGTGAGGAGTCATTCTTCCTGGTGTCCAGGTTGGTAGCAATACCGGGCCTCTGTGACCTTCACGGCTCACCGTACATTGTCACATATGAAAAGATCAAGTACCTTAATTTGGCATGATAAACACCGAGTGTACTGATAACCCAACTTGTTGTATGCATTTTGCTTTGTTATTGCTGTGGAAAGCTACTGAATGGCTGTCTTTTCTTTCAGTCAAACGCTTCAGAGAACCAAAGCATGAAAGACGTCCATGGAGGATATGGTAGGTATTTAAATATTCACTCATGCCTAGAATGTTTTTGACCATTTTCAGGGTTTTTTTGGGGGGGTGGGGCATGGAGGGACGGAATGTGAGCAATTCCGCATAACAAAGTGTTGGACTCCCTCAATTGAGTTAGTCTCGGAACGGTGGGTAATGAAAGCACTCCTATTCCTCAGGAAACTGGTGAGCCCGACCGTGATTCTGTCACCCTCTGCTATCCCATTTTAGAGGAGGGAAGATAATACAGATATCAATCTGTGCCGCAGGCTCCTTCAGTTCTGTCTCTCTGTTGTTAGATTATGTTAAATCCTTGGATTCTATAGTCTGTATGCATCAGCAAAAAATAATCTAAATTTGGAGATTTGTCATATGTACCATGTAAATGTTCCTCTCCCCAAAACTGGTTTTTCTTGGTTCTAGGATGACCCTGTGGTGGCAGTTTTTCGTTCATAAAAAATGGTAGTAAAGCTTCAGACATAGCTTCGACAGACAAAACTTAGAAAACTCAATCACTTGGAAGGAGACAGCCCACTCTTCAGGACAGCATGATGTCCACAAGAAACTCATCTTTTTGGGGGCTGCCTTAGGCTGCCACCTATCCTAACAAAAGAGGCATTTTTCTCCTTCAGAGAAAACTTCTGATAAATCAGTGTGGTAAAGGCCCCTATAAAAGGTTCAGTACATACTTGATTGATCTTCAATGCCTTAGTTCTGGATGTTGATAATTATTTTCATTTCCCCCCAATTGGTTTCTCAAATTTGAGTATCCAGCTTGGGCTGGGGGTACCTACAGAGGAGAGTTGGGGTGCTGTGTTTACACACACAGCCCTTTGGTGACTCCTACTTTGCCATAATTTTAGGAACTGATTTTCAAGCCTCGGTCGCAGGGTTGGTCTGGATCATCTCTAAGGTCTGTTCTAGTCCTGAGATCCCATGGCTGATGTCCTGTGCACTTCTGTGTGCCCCTTTATCACCCCCGTTCAGTGGCCCAGCCCATTCTGGATGCCCAGCCTGGGGGGCTGAGAGAGATGGCCTCAGTTCAAAGGTTCCCCAACCACAAACCACAGTGGTCTCCCAGTGTTTGTGGCAGAGAAGAAACTAAAGGCCCCACGTCATCTCCACCTTGCTCCTGCCCTGTGGACTAGGGGGGAGAGACAACACAGGGTGTCCCAAAGACTTAACAACTTTGTTGTTTTCTTTTTTGAAATTCTCCTCATGTAGCCCAGGGGTTGGCACACTGTAGCCCGCAGGCCCAATCTGGCCCACTGTCTGTTTTCGTAGATAAAGTGTTACAGGAACAGTAGAGCCGATGGCTGCTTTGAGGCTACAGTGGCAGAGTACGTAATTGCTATGGAGGACAATGGCCCACAAAGCCTAAAATATTTACTCTCCGACCCTTTACAGAAAAGGTTGCCTAGCCCTGGTCTAGCCCAGTGTTGAAATGGCAGCAGTGGAAAGTTGTTGAGGGTTTCACCTGCAGGACTAGCTTTGTGCAAGTCTCGCTACTCGCACGTCATTTCGCTCCCTGAGTGAGGCTGAGTGGGAGCTCCGGAACAAAGGAGACAACTTGGACTTCATCACAAAGTTGTGATCGAGCATTTCATTTTGAAGTAACAAAAACTGTAAAAGTAAAAACACCTATTTTAATTATGTGTTTAACGTATTTAAATATGTGTTATTCGTCAGGGGCCTTTTAGGAATTTCCATGCACTGTTATTGAAGGTTTTGAAAGGCAGCTGAAGCACCAACCCTGAGTTAGTGCTGATGCCCCAGGAAGAGGTGACTCGTAATTAGAAGTTGGGGTCTCCCAGTGGCTTTTCTCCTACTTCAGCCTTAGCATTTTCCCCCGATTGGATATTACCGTCTTGTCGGAGTGATAACAAGTGCTGATCCTGTTTTGTACAGGTTTTTAGACACTTCCAAACAAGCCATCGGAATGCTCTTCATCCACTTCGCAAATGTCTACCTAGCAGATCTCACCGAAGAGGACCCTTGTTCACTGTAAGTGGCCTGTGTTTGAGCACAAACATTACCCGCCCCTCCACTTACAATGCCGGCTGGCCTTGCTTTCTGCAGCCAGTCATGTTCCCTCTAGCTTGGGGAGAGGGCGGCTCGCCTGTGCCCTCTGTGACCTCTGAGAGGTCATCCTGTGCATGCTGCCTGTGAGCTCAGACACACACCTGTTAGTTGAATGTTAGGGCTTTGCCTGGTGACATTGTGCGCTGGCTTCCTGCCAATCAATCCGAGTTCTGTTTCTTGGCTTCCTAGTACCCCGAGTCTCCCAGTTTCCAGGCAGCCCCTGGCAGGGTAGCCCAGTTCCTCAAAGGGGCGTCTCTGTGCTGGAACAGGACACACGGGGCTTCTCTGTGGTGTCAGCCACTCAGGACTAAAACCGTTGTTAACCTTCGTTGACCTCTTTGACCTGAAGCCCATGGGTTGTTTGTCCTTGACAGTGCGGTGTGCTTTCCGCACATCCCAGAGCCATCTGCCTGAAATCCCAGTTGGGCCATGATACGCTGTGCTCCTTGTATAGACAGCCCGGCCTGGTGCCTCATTAGCAGTTGGAATGGAAAAGCGGGCTCACCTGCCTAGTGCTGGCTCCATTTCCTACCTTCCGGGCTCTGACTTGGTGCTCCAGCCATACTGGGCTACTCCTCGTGGCTCCCATCCCTACCTGCTGTCTCCTGCCTCTGTGCCTTTGTCATGCTGCCCTCTGCCTGGAGGGCTGGTGACTCCCTTACCAAGATGTTCCTTGTGTATTTAAGATCATTTGGACTGGAAGATTATTTCAGCTTCTCTTTTTTGGTGACAGTGTGCAGTTTTGAGATTTAGTCAGGCCCAGATTTCTAGAAGGAAGTTGTGAAGTGTTCCTTCCCAGGGTCTTTCCTTAAGGCCTGGATAGGTTGTGATCTGTTTGGGTGTAATCTCAAAGCACGGGACTGGGAAGGTGGTCCTCCCTAGGGAAAACAGTCAGGGAAGGGCTTTGTCGTCGTAATGCTTGAGCCTAGCAGCAAACGCATGGCTCCTCTGGTAATCATCTTGCTGTCGTTGGCTGAGATCGTCTTGAGAGCCAGCCACGTACGCCAGAGGCACTGGGGCAAGGAAACCTAACTCCTGGTGCAGCTGTGGCCATATCACTGTCCCTTATGGTGTCTCCCTTGACCATCAGCAAAAAGATGATACAACTTTAAAGGGGGACATTGACAGACTGCATCACAGCCAAGACGGAGAAGTGTAACCAATGTCAGGTGCTCAGCCTGGAGGAGAAAAGTCCCAGATGGAGCTTGGGGTGGTGAAGAGAGCACTTGGCTGAGAGGCCGGACTGTGGGATGTGGTGAGACTTTCCTGAGCCTCAGTTTCCTCATCTGTCCTGTGTCTCCTGCCAGATCCCTGGGTCACCGTGAGGGTGTCCTGAGATGATGAGTATAAGCGCCACGGGGAACCATAGGGCATTTATCAATGAAGATGTTAATAGTTCAGTTAGAGGAGATTGTCGTTAAAACTTGGGAAACTTGTGGAAGGGCAGGTGCTGTACTGGGATTTAGTCCAGGCTTCACCCTGTGACTTTTTACAGATGGGGTAGGGTTGGGCTAGACCTGGGGTATCTTGGGAGTCTACAAACCTGGACAGTTTCAGCTCAGAGAGAGGAGAAACAAACAGGGACGAGCTGCCTCCTGTGGCCGCAGGGGTCCCCTGTGCTGAGGATGCTGCTTGGATGGGAGTTAAGCTTTTGTGACACCCAGGGCTCCGTGACTGAGGGGCTGTGATTGTAAGAGCGCGTTGGTGTGGCATTTACAGTGTGGTAGGTACTGTTTACATACATTGACTCATTTGATCCTCATAACAGCCCTGCAATATCGACACTTCGATTATCTTCGTTTTACAGTTGGGGAACTAAGGCAGAGAGTGAATCAAGTTCACACAGCTCAAGAGTGATGGAGCTAGGATTTGAACCCAGCCAGTCTGGCTCTGCGGCCCACATAAAACTGTGCTGTCTGCCGCTCTCACCTGTGCTGGGTTCAGAGTATCGTGCTTTCTGCCTGTCCCCAAGACCTGGCACACTGTAGACGCAAGTATCTTTGGTGAGGGAATGAATGAACTAATGTATGTTCAGGCGTACCTCAGAGATACTGTGGGTTCAGTTCCAGACCACCGCAATAAAGCAAGTACACAGTAAAGTGAGTGGTAATCTTTTTGCTGGTAGAGGGTCTTGCCTTCAATTTGTAAAAAAAAAAAATGCAACATCTATGAAGCGCAGTAAAGTGAAGCACAGTAAGACGAAGTGTGCCTGTATGTGTATCAGGTGTTCTCGTTACTTTCAGGAGGGGTCTCACGTGTGAGAACCACTTGAAACCAGTTAGATGTAAGCATCTGAGAGCGGCATAGCGTAGGGCCAGAGCGCAGCTGTGTGTGAGTTTGAAGAAATTGCCGTGGAAGTAGTCGCTATTCCTTCTATGTCTGGTCTGAGAGTGACCCCTTGTGATGTTAAAGCGGAAGGGCAGGCGGGAGAAAATGCTGCCGCTCCCTCTGGATTTCTCACCTCTTCAGGGCGCCGGCAGGGTCCTGAGCACAGAGCAGTGTGTGTACTCTCTGATCTCAGAGGGCTGTGAATGTCATCCAGGCCTTGTGGTGGTGGCTGAGTCATCTTTAAAGGACTCAAGCCTCAGTAACTCGGAAGCATTGCAGTTGGTCTGTGGTACCTGGAGCTTCTCTGGGGGTTTCCGAGGCCTGTGGCATCCCAGCGGCCTAGAACCTGTCTGTGTGTTTCCTGCTGTCTAGAGAGCCAGGGCCTCTCTAGAGGTACCCAGCAAGACGTCTGGATACAGGTCCTTGAGGGAAGGCCAGTGGGCAAGGGACCGTCGCTTGGCGAGGGAAAAGTTGTATGTCAGACTTGACAAGAACACGTGGTCAAGGGGGACACGCTCCTCTGTCCTGCCTCCTTCCTTCTTCCATCATGCTGCCTTTTCCATGGGAAGTAAAGCTTCCTCTTTAGAAGTATTTCCTTGCACTCATCTCCATGGCAGGTTTGGAAGCACGGGGATGAGCAAGGGCCACGTGGCGCTGCCCTCTTTGGTCTAAAAAACCCCCGAGGCCATTTCCTGAGCTGCTCTGTGCAGTGGCACTGACTCGGGGCGTTGGTGGGGCCGGACTGTCAGGGAGGAAACAGTCATTGAGCAGATTTGTTTTAATCAATAAGTTCTGTTTTCCTGTTGACTTCCTTGGCTGCTTCCAGACACTCCGTCCAGTGTGCGTTTGGCAGGAACACCTGTGGTCTTTCAAGCCTTTGTCGCTCTTCCACGCCTCCCTCAAGCTGTTCCACGCCTGAAGGGTCCACACACTGCACAGGGAGGCTCACTGGGGCTCCCAGAAGTGAGCCCTCAGCCTCTTGCACAGGCACATTGAAGGCTCCCTGCCTGCTCCCCCCTTCACACCCCCCGCCCGGAACAAGGCCAAAGTGCTGCGTCATCAGCCTTGACCTTGGCCCCGGGAAGCCACAGGGCCGGGCTCTTGCTCCCCGGTGCTGCTTCCTGACGGTGCCACTGTTCCCTCCCCGCACAGGTACCTCATCAACTTCCTCCTGGACGCCACTGTGGGCATGCTGCTCATCTATGCGGGCGTGCGTGCGGTCAGCGTCCTGGTGGAGTGGCAGCAGTGGGAGGCGCTGCGCTTTGGCGAATATGGTAACACCGCGGACACGGACCGGGCGTGAAGGGGGCCGCCCAGTGGGGCTCTGCTCCAGCCAGGGGATTTGGAGAGGAGCTGGTGGCTGGCTCTCGTGTGGTGGAGAGGCTGGTTCTGGGGCCTGAGCAGCCTCCTCTTGCCAGTGTTGGAGCGCCCCATGTCTGTGGCATGCGGGTGCACTTCCCTGCTTAGGCTCCCTCTTTGGTGGCAGCATCCAGGAGACACCCTAGATGCAGAAGGGGTACAACGTTTGCCTCTTCCACTAGAGGGCACTGGTGGCCCCACCTACAGAGCCATAAGACCCTCTGCCAAGCTGCCCTCCTAGCTCACAGCACTTGCGCACCTCATTAGAGAGATGGGGGCGGCTCTTGCTTTGGGAGGTGCTCAGTAGGGAGCTGCTCCTCTTTCTGCTGCATGTCTGTGCTTGCCCTGTCACTGGGCTTTTCCACCACTGGGGCTCGCAAGGTCAGGACTGGAGGGTGTGTCCCCACTGGGACCAAGTTGCCTCCATCCCCTGACTATGGGCTGGCCCAGCTGCCCAGCATCTGGCACATACAGTCACCAAGGACACCAGATCCGTCCTCACTCACAGAGACACAGCTTAAAACAAGTGGCCCACGGACGCCGGCCTGGCATTGAGCCCCATCGCATCTCATCAGACCCACGGGATGCAGTTGGTAGGAAGCCGCTTCCATGCTGGTTCTGAGCACAGAGCAGTGCCTTTTACTCTGACTCCCCTCAGAAACGGCTGGGTGTGATCTTAACAGGCTGCTGGTGAGAGGTGCCTTCCTCAGGCCTTGCTCTACCTCCGGAATTTAGGACCCAGGCTTAAGGGGTAACAGAGCACTCTCCCACCTTCCCAGCTGGCCCTGCAATCAGGAGGTAGGAGCTCCTGTTCTCAGTGGGGACCTTTGCCATGAAAGGGTCAGACGCGTCCAGAGGGAGGGAATACAGGTGGCATTCTGGATCCCCACTCTCCTTTCCTGGGTCAGAGAGCTGCTCACTCCTATATGACTGAAGACTCACAAGGGACTGACATTTACAAAGGGAGCCGATTCGTGGAGCTGGCTGTGAGTGCCTGGGGTATTTCTAGAAATCTTAGTAATTGTTTGTCTCCACTGAGGGGAGATGAGCTCAGGGGAGGGCTTTTCTTAGCCCCGTTACTTGATGCCCAATGAGTCACTAAGTTAAGATAGTGGCTGACACACAGCATGTGCTCCCGTGGCTCCAAGGAAGGCTTCTGAGAAGCTCCAAGTAAAACTCCTCAGCTTGGAGGATGGAAATGGACCACAGCGCACATGGACCAAAGCAGCACTGTCCTCATTTATAGGATAGGCTGGATGTGTCTCAGCAGGACTGTTGGTCAGGTGCCTTCTTCAGGCCTTGTTCCACCCGCGGGATTTAGGACCCAGGGTTAAGGGTATCAGAGGCTGGGTTAAGTGATGCCGGCAGCCCACGTAGCCAGTACACAGCTAGGGTGGGGTCGGGGGTTTGTGCTGCCACACTGGGTACCTAATCCTCACATCACCTCTAAGAGCAGTGCTTATGACTACTTCTTTGCTGTTAAAGTCCCTTCTAGAAGGCAGGGCTCTCACCTGTAACTGGTCAGTGCCACGGGAGATCCACCCATAGCCAGTTTCCCATATGGGTGGAGATCCACCCATAGCCACTCAGTGACATGGGAATGGAGATGAGGTCTGGTCCTGATACTCCTGCTCCTGGCATGTTTTCTCTGCATCCCTGAGTAGATTGAAAGGAAGAAGGCAGGTTGTTTGAACCTCTTGCTTCCATGCCGCCCTCCTCTACCTAGTTGGCCTCTGCCCTTGGGTCAGCACTGCCTTTGGGAACTGAGTCTTCAAACTAGGGTGTCTCCAAGTGCAGCTGCCCTTTACCAAGGACCATCTCAAGTCTTCTCACCCCAGGCTGAGAAAGAAAGATCGTGTATGTCCTCAGTTACCCAATTTCTATTTCTGTCAATTTCTACTGTTTTCTATTGATGCCGTAACAAATTACCACAAAATTAGGGGCTTAAAACAGCACAGACTATATTGTCTTACAGTTCTGTAGCTCAGAAATCCAACATGGGTCTCTTGGACTAAAATTCAGGTGTCAGCAGGACCGGTTCCTTCTGGAGTCTCTAAGAGCAGAATCTATTTCCTGGCCTTTTCCAGCTTCTAGAGGCTGCCCGCATTCCTTGGCTTGTGGCCCTCCATCTTCAGAGCCAGCAACAGCAGGTTGAGTTCCGCTCACCTCATATCGTCCTGACTTTCCGCCACTCCTCCCACTTCGAAGTGCCCTTATGATGACATTGGGCCTTGCCTTGGATACTCCAGGACACGCTCCCTGTCTTAGAGGCAGCTGACTAGCACCCTTAATTCCATTTGCAGCCTAATTCCCCTGTGCCATGTTACCTAACATATTTACAGGTTCTGGGGATTAGGACGTGGCTATCTCTGTGGGGCCAGTGTTCTACCTACCACACCTGTAAACTGGCCCGTCCACGTGAGGTAATAATTCCGTGTAGGCTCCATAGCTCCCTTCTCAGGTAAATGAAGAAGAGGGACTTGTTTGCTAGGTGCTTCCATGGTCTCTAGAAGAAAAGGTGAACTTGCTAACAAGAACATGGGACTTGGGGAATGCCACACAGCCCTGAGGGGCAAGACAGGATCCAGGTGACACATGGTATCTGCAGTTTGATGACCAAGCTGCCCTTCTGCCATGAAGAAGCCCTGAAAACAAGGTCTGTGTCCCATGGGCACCAGTGGTTTGTGGGCTTTGCTGCCCGTCCCTGTCCTAATGGTCCCTTCCGGAAGCCTCTCTAGACATAGATAAATTCCTGTGATTTATCCTGTTGTTGAAGGACATACTTCAACAAAACAAAACACCCACATACCTGATGGAGTCCAGTGTGGTAAAAAGCAGGACACAGCAAGGATGCCTGGTTTGTCTGTCTTTGAAAGAGGAGACCAGGGGAACGTTAGAAAGACTCTCAAATGGAACAAATCAGAAAAACCAACACGTGTGCTCACTCTGACTGTTGCTACATGTGCTCTGGATACGCAGGAGGAGATGATGTGTGAGATGGTCTTATATACGATTCTTTTCTTTTTTCACCATATTTTTTAACTTATTAAAGCATCTAAATGAAAAAAGAGGCAGCTGCAGCTAAGTTTTGGCTCTGAAACTCAGCAGTGTGAGGGGCAAGAGGCAGATGGGAGGAAAACATTTTCCTCTTTTGACATCACTTAAAACCTAAGAGCACATGGAGTAAACACACTATGAACAGTATTTAAATAAGTGTTGCCACTTTTTCTGTTGACTTTTAAACACACTCGTCCCAATTCAGAGATGTTTCCCACTAGTGCTTTCTGACTGTCCCCAGTCTTACTGAACGGTTTTAAACAAATACTTTGATCTGTTGTTTTTGAGAATTTTTCCCAGTAAGGTCAGGTAGTTTACTGAAAGGATTACAAAACTCCATTGAAACTCTAACTAGGAGAGATTGTGCTTCTGAAATGGCTTTTTGGCTCAAATGTGTTTTATCCCAGAAGTGAAAGTAGATAGGATGACCTCAGGAGAGGCAGTGATGTCTTTCTGCGTGCTTCTCCTGAGGTTTTCCAGAAAAGGGAATGGCCTGGTGTTGTGTCCATTACAGCTGCATGAAGGTATTCACTGCGCTTCCATTGTGTACAGTTGGCAGGCTCGGGCAGGGCTGGGGGCCTCGGGCACCGGTGCCCAGACAGAGATTGCTTCAAAAACTGTAGAATCAAAGCTGGAGATTTCTCTCTGGGCCACATTCTCTTCTCAGCCTGGCTTGGGGCCTTTGCCTCGCCTGAAATGTAACTCTCCAGACCCTCTTCTGGCCAGCTGTGGTCAGGCAGCCCTGGCACAGCTTCCGGAGCAGGCCCCTGGTCCCTCTCCCCCCACCCCACCCCCGCCCCGCTCTCCTGGGTCTCCAATTGGGGAGGCATGTATGGCTCCCCAGAGGCTCGTGCATGGGTCCTGCCTGTCACTGAGGATGTATTTTGTCCCCTGGAAGGGCTGAGCCTCCACCCTTCCCCAGGTCCCTTTTGAAACATTCTCGAGACACTTGACAGCCTGAGTGTCCCACAGCGTTAACTATTGGGTTCCTCCATTTCTCAAGCGTAGTGACTCATGGGATTGCAGATGAACCTTTGTCACCGCCCTGAGGCACAGCCCATCACTCCTTGCCTTGAGGGCTTCTCTTTTCTTCCTGTCCCCAGCCCAAGGTATTTTGGGGTGCCCCATCCAGACAGACTGTGAATTCCTCCAGAGTCAGATTTCTGCTTTCAGGACTAAGGGCAGCAGGAACACTGGGGTAGTGGGGATAGGAGGGGAAGATGAACAAGGGGGTTGTTTGCTGCCTCCATAATTCAAAAGCCTTGGCCCGCCCATGGGGGGAGGAGAGGGTAGATAGCACCAGTCAATGGAAAAATCAACAGTGGATAATAATAGCAGCCTTGCTTCACACAGCTTCTGCTGCCAGCGGACGAAAAGCACTAGCTCTTCTAACCTCCAGCAATGGGTCCTTACTAACTTTAGTGCTTTTTTAATTATATCTGAGACTCTCTTGAAGGAAAAGCTACTGTGATATCTCCAAATTAGGAATTCTCTGATTTTGTTTCAATCACCCACATTTGTATGTTGGGCTGAGGCGATTCTTGGTGCCCTGGGGGCTCATTAAGTGGCTCTAGAGCCAGGGGTGTGGGGTGGGGGTGTGAGGGCTCCGGGAGCTGTGGGGAGTGGGGCAGGGCCTCCGCGGCTGCCGCCCCTGTCCTGGGCTGCATGTGACTCTCCCTCTCCCCTCTCCCTGCAGGAGACCCTCTGCAGTGCGGAGCCTGGGTCGGGCAGTGTGCTCTGTACATAGTGATCATGATTTTTGAAAAAACTGTTGTCTTCATCGTCCTCCTAATACTTCAGTGGAAAAAGGTTTGTCTCTTGTCTGTTCTTTAGCAGCTCCTTGAGATGCTAAGCAAGACAGTACTTCCTCCCCTTACCACCTTCCTGCCTCAACTTTATTAGAAAACCAAATCTGTTGTTTCTTTTTTTTCTAAACCCCATGAATACACCCTGGATTTGGTCTGATATGGCAGTTATTGGCTACCTGTCAAAAGCAGTGACTGGTCATTTTTTTTACGCAGCATCCATCCACGTCAGTTACACAAACGTCTGCTCTAGATTAAACCAATGAAATATATAAAGCCAATGAACATACAGCCCCTGCCCTCGTGTTGCTTACTGTCTGACGTTAGTCTTCAGGCCTCACCACTGTAAATGTAAGGCAGGTGTTCTGTACATTTGCAAATGTCTTATTGTGTTTCCCCGATAATAAGACCTAACCAGAAAATAAGCCCTAGCATGGTTTTTCAGGAGGACATCCCCTGAACAGAAGCCCTAATGCGTCTTTTGGAGCAACAATTAACATAAGACCCGGTCTTATTTGCAGGGAAACATGGTATTAACGCACCTCTCTTGGCCAGTGATTTAACTGAGCCTTCAGGTGCCCCAGGCAGCAGCTGGTCACACATGGGTTCCCTTGGCCCTTGCCCTCTGCCCCCAGGACTGTTCAGATAAGCCTGCACTGCCCATTTCCTCCACATGCCCACATTAAGTCAGCCAGAGAGCCTTTGGAAATAAATAGCTTGGCCATTCGTTGCTTTTGTGGCTGAGTTTTATTTTTTAAGAAAATAAGCCAGGGCTTTTCAGAGCTGTTGTCCTTCAGGAGATAGCTGAGGTGCAGGATTTCTGTTAGAAAGTGGCTTGGTGCCTCGTTGCTGGTATCTGCAACGAGCATCCACCAACCTCACTCCCCAAGTCCACACCACAGGGAAAGCTGCTAAATCACTAACAGCTCCAAGTGGTCTTTAAGGGGGTCCCTCGTTAGCCGTCAGACCTGGGACTACATCCCTGGGTGTGAGGTGCTGTTCTCAGGGCTCTGGGTGCGTGTCTGAGCCAAACCCCTGTCTCCGGGCCTCATGGCGGTTTTCCCCGCCGCCGCGCCCCTCTCCCCACCCCAAGCAGTCTCTCTGTGCTCTTCCCCCACCTCACTGAGTCTGCTTCTCTTTGCAGGTGGCCCTATTGAATCCCATTGAAAACCCAGACCTGAAACTCGCCATCGTCATGCTGATCGTCCCCTTCTTTGTCAATGTCAGTGCCGTGTTGCGTTTTTACCCATTTGCTCCTTGCTTTCCGGTGTTCCTGTTCAGAGTTCTGAGTCTGACAGAGAAAACACCTTATAGCCCCCAGGTTCCTCTGTGTGAGCATTCACCCCCTCCCATCGCCACCCCAGACTTGGAAATGGCAGGATTGCTTCCTCACCAGGCAGATCCCTGCTCTAGGGCCTCTGAGAAAGATGGAGCGTCCTGGGAACTTTGTCTTGCCCTTTCTCCCAGGAGACCTCCTGCCAAGGAGTCCCACCCGTTGTGTAACAGCATCTTCTAGATCAGCATTATTAGGAATTCACCCCCCGCCATCTATTCCTGACTGTGCAGCTCCAAGACAAACTCACAAGCACCCTGTCTAAAAGTTAGGAAATACAAGAAGAAACAATAGAGGAACCTGGGGCTGATAGACGTGGCAGAGTGTGCTGGCCGACTGCTCAGCCCAGGATGGAGCCAGACCAGGGGCCTGGAGACCTTGGTTCCAGGCCCCACTCTGCCAACAGCTGGGGCAAGGCCCAAGGCAGGCTGTCCCTATCGGTTCCGCCACAAAACCCTTGGGGTAAATAGGGCATGATTTTTTCTGATAAGAAATCAAAAGAAATAGAGACTAGGATCTCTTTTTAAGCTGAGAGATAGCAGGGGGACTGAATGAGGACTTTCTTTCCCTGGTTCAGGATGTCGTCTGGAATGGAGTGGGAAGGCTGGGGGTAGGGGCTGCTGGGCTTTGCTTTCACAGATGGCTCATCCCAGAGTAATCTGTACTTTTCCTCCCCACAGTCTTTGATGTTTTGGGTAGTAGACAATTTCCTCATGAGAAAAGGAAGGACGAAAGCTAAACTGGAAGAAAGGGGAGCCAACCAGGACCCGAGGAATGGGAGCAAGGTCCGCTACCGAAGGGCCGCGTCCCATGAGGAGTCCGAGTCTGAGGTAGGGCCGAGTCCTCGTGCTGCTAACCTGAGGGTGTCCCTGGTATCGTGTCTCACACCAGCCCGAGGGAGGGGGAAGAGGCTGGCGGGTCCCATCTAGCCGGGATCCATGTCTGCTGTCCCGTGGGCCTTTCCAGGACAGGCAGGTACATTACCTGTGGGGGGTGGCTTCCCTCCACATTCCCTCCACCAGTGGAGAAATACAGGAAAGGAAGGAGCTGCCTTGTTCCAGGGAAGCTGGCAAGGACTTTCATGGGCCTGACCGTTGACCTTTAAGCATTAAGGTGTTTGAATCCCTGCTCACTACTACTAAGCAAGGGAAGTGTTGGCTGAACCAGCTGGGAACTTCTGCAGTGGAGGGGTAACCAGACCATCAGGGGAAACCTATTCTCTTACTTTCAAGTTTCCTAAGTTAAAGGTTTGGACTTGAGGGAGATTGCTGGTCATAAGTGGGTATGGAGGCCAGATTGTATGTCCCGGGCAGCCGGCAGCACTCACGTCACACCTCTGCGTGCTGCAGGTGAGGCGGGTCACCTTCTGAGAGCCCTTGTTCAGCCCCCGCGGTGTGCCGAGACCTGCGCTGCTCAGGGGCTACAGAAACGGCTGAGTGTCTTCCCCAAGAGGCCTTCAGACTTGTGGGTGAGGTGCAGGCGAATGCCTGAAGCTCCTCGTGACAGTCTGCTCTAAGTTCTGAGATTGAGGCGTTAATAGAAGCCTGCAAGGACGCTGGCACAGGCTCTAACTTCTGGGGCGTCCTGGAGGGTGGTTTGAAAGCTGAGGAGATGGCAGGATAGAGGGTGAGCCCTGGAATCTGGCACCGGCCTGTTGTGTTGTGAGAGCTCGGTGAACATTAGGTGGATGACAAACAGCGTTACAGGCACAAGCAGCCAGTCATGGGCAATCGTGGTCACGTGGTTCGGCGTTTGGGTAATCCTGTGAAATTCATTATGGCCAGATCAGCACGTCTTCCAGAGGACAGGATGGGATGATAAGAAATAAGCTAGAAGCAAAAGTCGGAATTAGATGAGCAAAGTGCTGTGTGATCTAGGCTGAGGAACTGGGACGTGTTTATACAAGTGGTAGAGAGCCAGAGAGAGTGTTTGATCAGGGAGCCAAGATTGGAGGCAAGAAGCCCTGCAAGGGAGTGGTCCAGGGAGTGGTGGTGAGGCTGCCCTGATCGGAGGAGAATGAGTTTCCCCTGCACGGATGCCTTTTGAGCCTCTCCATCCGGACCGGGGCTGTCCAGTCCTGCCCTGGTTCTCAGAGGTCTGAGGAGCCAAGCAGGTGGGCAGCGAATGAGTGTGGATGCCCCAGGTGCCCTGGCTGCATGGCCAAGTCGTTCCAGGGGCTCACAAAAGCAAGGGACTCCCCTTTGTCTTCAGAAGTTACAAAGTTGGTTCAAAACTCAGAAATCCCTCTGCATTGTGTGTGCCCTACAGATGTTTTCTTTTCCTTTTGAAAGGGACTTTTCAGTTTGCTATATTTGAGGCAGTTTCAAGAGCCTGGCACTCCATTTGTTAAGATTGGTCTTTTTGGCCAGGATGACCTTAGGCCGCAGGTCCCTGCAGAGTCTGCTCTAACTGGGGTTCGGTCCCAGCTCGAGGTTGGGTGGAGAAGTGGGGGCATTCGCAGAGGGGAGGGCATGTTGACTCAGCGCTGGTTTCAGGAGCCCATGGATAGGGTCTGGGGTGGAGCAGCTTGTGTCATCCTGTGAAGGGGGCTTCCCCATCGCACTTCTAAGGGAAGAGGAGAGCTCAGGCCTCCTGGCGGGGCTGGCACCGCTGGTGCTGACTCACGGCCACGCCTCTCCACTGTCTCAGATCCTGATCTCGGCTGATGACGAGATGGAGGAGTCCGACGTGGAGGAGGACCTCCACAGACTGACCCCCCTGAAGCCTGTGAAGAAGAAGAAGCACCGATTCGGGCTGCCTGTGTGACATTCCCGTGCCGGGGTCAGGTGTGGGCCCAGCCTGCTGCTGCGTCAGCAGACGGCTGCTCTGCCCCATCATTCCCTCCCTCCTCTCTCTGCCCCTCCTCTTCTACCTCCATCCTCTTGCTGTCTCTGTCCACTCCCAGACTACTGGGACTCGAGAGAGGCAGGACGAGCCAGCGCCGAGGGAGCCGTGGCAGTTGGAGGTCCCCACTCAGTTGCACTACAAACACTGACCAAATATGCAAGCAAGGCGTTTGTTAGTTTCTTGTTGTCCCCATGGCGTTGTGAGGGGCCCAGAAGCCCTACCCTGTGTCTGGCTGGGTGGCATTGAGGAAGCACTCTTGCACACCCAAACTGTGGGTAGAGCCTTTCCCCAAAGCTTGGAGAGTGAAGACATAACATGTTTGGGGCTAAAAGTCACTCATTGACGAAGTTGGAACTGCAATGCTTTCTTACTCAAAATGGCTTTTATAACTATTGATTTCTAAAGCCAGTTTTATGAGCTGTCACAGTGTTAATGTTTTTTGAGTATGTGTTAATTTCCTATGGGACTAATGGGCAAAACATAGATTTTTAAGTCTTCCGTATGCCGTTGACTTTTATATTTTTAAGTTATATTTTCATACTGTTGTATTTAAAAACTCTTTTTAATCCCCAAAGAAATGGGTTTATTTGCCTTTCGTGGGATGTGAACTGGTGGGAGGAAAAAGTCAGGAGTTTTTTATTTGGAATGGTAAGAGTAGCTAGTGAACCCAGTAGGAAGAGAGATGGGCCTTTATGTGAAATCCACAAACCCAGTGGTTCTATAAAGGTCAGGCCTGAGCAGGCAGCTAGTCCAAACATGGATCCCGGGCCCGAGTGCAGGCCTAGGGCCCACCAGCTCCTGGCATTACTGCTGGCAGGTTAGTGGTTTTAGTTGCATGCAACCAAGAAGGGAGGCTAAGAGGTCTTTGTGTCCCAAGAAATGGAGACTGTGAGGCCTGTGAGCTCCTGTTTGTTCCCTGCCTCTCTGCACAGCCTCCATTTTTGAGGTTTCAAATGTCGTCTCAGCCTCCTGCCTCTCCCATTGGTGCAGCCTTCAGAACCAGCCTCTGGACCCAGCTCCAGGTCAGGCTGCCCCAGGCCTGTTATCTCATCCACTTATTTTGCACAAGAGTCTGGAGAATGCCTGCCTGACAAAATGATCCTGTTTTTCATGGACTGTGGGGTGCCTGGGGTGAGACGGGTCAAGGTGAGAGAGCTCGCTCTCTGTATCCACAGGCAGGATGAGGTGTTTCTAAGCGGTGTCCCCTCCTTGGGGAGTGGCGCCCACGCAGTCTGGGCACAGGCCACTATGGCTTTGGGAATCTGCTGACTCGCACTGGAATGGGTTGACCTGGGTACTTGCCCTGCAGTGGCAGCAGCCAGGGGGGCAGCCCGGGGTTTTGTCATAGCCAGAAGCAGCCATAAAACGTTAGGAACAGAATACCACACTGCTAAGGTGTGAGCTGGAAGTGAGTGAGACGGGTGCAAGGGAGGCCACACCACCCAGAACCTTCTTTTCAGTCTTACAGAAAAACGTGTTTCACTTAAGCAGATTGGGTCTGAATTGTGGTATGTAAGCCAAACTTGAACCAGGCATCCTGAGGCTGTCCTCTGCCTCACACAACCCCCTGGGACATGGGAGACAAGCCTTGGGGAGGCCTTCTCAGCCCATCTTCTCTAGGAGTCCAGAAGCCAGAGAGCTGAGAGGAGCCAGGACCTATAACTACAGTAAGAGGTAGTTCTGCCAGTGTGGGCATCTATGGGCGATGCCTGTGTGAGATTGGAGTCTTATCTCCATGCCCACATCCCTTCTGCTCTCATTTCCTGCCCTTCCCTCCACTCCCACCCCCGTCACCTCTTAGCTGTGTTAGTGGTGTCTCCCCACTAGAGAACCAGCATTTGGGAAGACCAGGACTGACGTCATTCTGTTAGACATCACCCCCTCGTGGCATCGCTGACTCTCCTTAATTTTCCCTCCTGTTTCAGTTTGATTTGAACAACCTGTGCCCACAGCTGTTTCCTGTACCTTCCTGAGCTCAGAATCAGAGCTTCACTTTCACTCGTGAGCTCCTGATGTTTCCACACTGGGGACAGGGAGTGGAGGAGCCACAGTCTGTGACAGATGGATACTGGGTTACATAGATCTTAGATGATCTGCTCATCTCGAGGCTCGTCCCGGCCCCTACTGGGCAGTGCATTTGGAGGACAGAGGTAGCGAGGAAGTGGTGGTTTCTCCCTGTGTCCTGATTTTTAGTAAGGGCTTCAGTGTCTGAGCTACAGCTGTGTAGCTGGCTAACTAGGAGATGGTATCTGAGCGTAGAGAGCCTTGCGCTGTGTGGGCCTGGACAGGGTAGCCTCACGCGTTTGGCCTCCCCATCATCCTGTGCACACGCACTCACACATGTGCGCATGCTTTGTATTCGCGGGGAGCGCCTCCTGCCGTCACGGGGGCTTTTCTGTGGAACACTGTTCCGAGAGAATGGACGCAGAGAGCTGTGTCAGGGCTTGCTCCCGAGCTGTCCTCCCTCCCCAGGCGAATCCCCTCACCACCTGCTCCAAGGTGCCTTACAAGGTGCAGCTCTTCACTCAGCTATATGGCAAGTATCACTGTGCTTGAGAAACCATGGGACACCGACGGATCTTATGCACTGTCCATCTCATTTGTATAAATCTGAACCTTGGCCAAGCCACTCGTGATGAAAACTTGTAAGTCAAGGTCATGAACAAGTTTCTTGTAACTAATGGAAATAACCCGAGGAGGTATAACTGTCATATCTGAATGGAAGAGATCGCTGTGGCCCTTCCTGCCTTTTGCTGTCAGTGGGATATTGACAATAGCAAGGAAGGATGCTGGTGAGATCCCGGGTAGCAGTGACTTCTCGGTCCACTCAGCCCGAAGACCTACGAGATGAGGGTCTGTGGTCCATCAATTAGCCCTTGGGCACACTGGTGGCCTCCTGCCTCCAGCTTTAACGTGTGCCCCTTCCTGGCAGCAAGAAGTCCTGGGTTAATGTTGACCTGTCATGCCTCTGAAGGGAAATCCAAGCTGTGTCTTCCCCCCGGCAGTCTGAAGGGGCAGCATCTGGTTGGCAGCCCACTCTGCCCTGAAGACTGCAATTCACTGGCCTTTTTGCAGCCCAGCCAACATAGGTGGCACTGGGCGCTTCCCATGGGCCAGAGCACGTACCTGTGGGTGCAGGGCTGGCTCTAGAAGTTTCACAGACTTCCAACTAGGAGGGGAGAGCTCTCTGTTTTACCCTGTGAAACTGGTAGCTCTGAAGGGCTTTGCTCTCGGTGAGGGACTTCTGGTCCAACTGTTGTCAGCTCCTCGAGCTCCTGGGTGGGTGGGTGAGTTGGTTTAATTTGATTTCTTTTTTCATGAAGTTTGTTGGAAGTCAGACCTGTGTGAGCAAACCATGGCCTGTTTCCACTGTCTGCCTAGGGGCGGTGTTTAATGGGTGGCGTTACACTTCACAGAAACACATTCTTGAAATGAAAGGGAAGACGATGTACTTACATTGTAAAATGGTTTACAATAAAGTTTGACATCTTATTACGGTTTTTTTAAAAAAGAAACCATCACTCTGTGGTTGTTGGCTGTGTATTCTCTGGAATTGAAGAAACAGCTTAGTGGGGGTCAAGAAAATTTCCCCAGTGGGTTGAAAGTTTCTCCCTAGGAAACAGTGAGAATGAACCTTAGATCGCCGCATAGTAGACGCAGGAACCAAAATTTGCTGAGGAAAAATACCAAACATACTCTTGCCATTTCCACTTCCCTGCTCATGTGAGTAAAAGCTTCTCTACCTCCCCTGAGGAGCGAGTGGTGCTGGGAGATGCAGTGGTGCTGTGATGACCGAATATACGCATCCTTGCCCCTGAGGCCACAGTACTGGAAGGCACGTGCCTCCCTGGGCAGAGCTGGCTGTGGGGGCAGTGCCGAAGCGCTCACCCAGGGAGCTGGGCTCTCAGGCCGGGCCTGCCCTCCGTGCCTCTGGCCCCTATTCGGAGCCCTGGGTTTATGCCCATGGCTGTCGGAAGGCATCCCTCATGTCAGCACTTGTCTCAGATGGAGCCTGGCAGTCCTCGCACTGGCCTCCTGGGGTCAGGACCAGGCGGGGGGGGTTGGGTGGGGCTGAGGTATGACAGCAGTGGAGTGGCATTCGGGATAAACAAATGTCAGTGCCCAGTTAGGTTCCATCTGCCTGGGGCCTTCAGGCATAAAAATCATCTCCATCACACACTGACACGGAGCTTGGGTGTGTCTGACCCAGTGGGGAAGCCCTGGCCTCCAATCCATGTCCACTCCCCACCCCCAGCCCAGGCTTAGAGTCCTGCCACGTGCCCCGGGGTCTTCTCTTCAAGGATGGGGGTATTAGGAGCCAGCAGAAGAGAACGAAGTCACCTTCAGGGGAGCCCTTGGGCCTGTCTGTCTCTCGCAACTCAATACCCGGAATGGACTTCACTCTCGCCTACCCTCTTTCCTCAGTCTAAATGTCCTCAGGCCAGGCGCCCTTCGAACCTCATCTCACTCAGAGGCTCAGTGCATTTCCTGCGCTCAGCTCACCCTTACCACAAAGCATGATTTCCTCCTGGTCCTTCCTGGGTGCTTTACCCCGCCTTTTTCGTCCCTTTGCTAAACATGCCTGGAAGCTGGACAAAGGATGGGGGCCGTGAACAAGACCACAGGTGCAGAGTTCCCCAGGCTCCCCTGGCCGAGTCCACCTGTGCTGAGTCCGCTGAGAGGGCCCAGGGAGCGCTCAGTGAGCAGAGCTCCTGAGAGGCAGACGCAGGAAGCATCCAGCCAGCTGCCGTGCAGGGAGGGAGAGTCTCTCCTCTGGAATCCAGGGAAGGCGTAGAGAGGAAGAAAACAAGCTCAAAGAGGTCCCGCCCGGCTCAAGCCCTCCCCTCCTCAGGGACACCCCACACTGGGATGGACTGTTGCCTACGGACAGCTCCTGCTGCCACACAGGCCAGGACCTACATTCATACACACAAAACGTCGCTGCCAGTCCCAGCACCTCCCGCTGGAAAACAGAGCAGCTGTTCCCGAGGGTACAGGGTCTCCCCAGCTGTCTGCTGTCACCAGGCTTCAGCCTCCCGGGCAGTCGTGCTCAGCGCGCCCCTCTCATCTCTGAGAATAAACTCTGAAGCCAGTGGCTGTGTGGTCCTGAATCATCGCGGAGCCTGTCGGAGCAGGGGGAGTGACTTCCCAGGCCAGGCAAACTATATAAGTTCCAGAGGGCTCGGCACTGCTCATATCTCTCCCACAGCTACTTACTGCCTGCCAGAGAAGCCTTCGGAGCAGCCCTCGCACAGCACCCACCATGTCCCAGGTAGGAGGGCCCAGCACAGGCAGCTCGGTGCAGTGGGTGTGGGGGCTGGGAGGGTGGGGAGCTGGCCACTCATCCCCGGCAGCTGTGTCTTGCGCTGAGTTCTAGGCATAAACACAGGAAGCTCTGTAGCCCCTGGGAGGCTGGGGCTCAGGTAGGAGAGATCCTGGCCCAGCTTATCCTGAGAGAATCCCTGTTTAGCTACTTTGGTGGTATGCCATGGTTAGAAGGGATAGGAAAATATGTGTGGTCCTTCCAGATCTCTGTGTGTGCCTTTGTGTGTGAGGAAGCTGCATGACTTGGTGTGTGGAGTTGTGCATGTTTGTGGGTGTGTGTGTATGTACACACGTGAGGCTGAATCTGGGGGTGTACAACTCGATGCCCAGGTGTCTGTACAGAGGTGTAGTGTGTTGCTTCATGGACCAGGAGTCCTTGTGCCTGCCCCCAGGGTTGAGGGAAGGGGAGGCCTCAGACTCAAGGGCAACTGGGATCGAGGGGTGAGTAGACACTGAGTCTGGGTATTCCAGCCCGGGGGGCACGGACAGACCAGCCTGCTAAGCAGACGGTTGTCTTTGCTGCCTGCTCCATGGTGGATGCTGACTTTAGACTGACTTCATGGGCGATTTGATTCCTCTATCCCAGTCCCACCCCAAAACGCACAAGGCAAATACTGGCAATTTGGGGGGACAGTGGCAATCCTTAAAGGGAACCCCTGCCACCTAGTGAGCAGGTCTTGGAATTCACCAAAAGCCTTGGATTTCAGCTTCAAAGCCATTCCCTTTCCCCTCTGTCCATTGTGCCCAGGCCTGAGCTTGGCCAGGCAGGCAGATGGTGTGAGGCTACAGCAGCCACAGCCGCAGAGCTCCCAACCTGTGGAGAAGGCAGGGAAACTCAAAGTGGGGGGCTGGGGGAAGGCGGGCAGATGGAGCATAGTTGGGAAGGCTTGCTGGAAGGGGAATGGGCCTTGAATTGGCTTGAGTTCAGGGAGCAAGAAAGAGGGGTCTCGGCCTCCAGGCCTCAGGTTGTAAGATGAGAGTCTGGGCTCTCCAAGGCTGGCGCTCAGGAAGCCCCCATCAAGAAGAAGCGCCCCCCTGTGAAGGAGGAGGATTTGAAGGGGGCCCGAGGGAACCTGAGCAAGAACCAGGAGATCAAGTCCAAGACGTACCAGGTCATGCGGGAGTGTGGTGAGTATTTTGGGGGTGATGGGGGTGGGCGGTGCACATGTGTGTCAGTAGGAGGGGGTGCTGCATGGGGGGGTCCCATGGGTCCTTTCTAAGAGTCCAGAGCTCCCGGGCTCGGGATTGCTCCACACAAAACGGGCCTTCCCTCCTTGGGAAGCCGGGCTGAGCCCCTGAGCACACCTCCTCCCCATCCTCTCCGCAGAGCAAGCTGGCACCACCGCCCCGTCTGTGTTCAGCCGGACCCGGACTGGCACTGAGACCGTGTTTGACAAGCCCAAAGCCGATCCCGCCAAGAGTGTCTTTGGCTGAGAAGTACACGCCGCTCCCCTCGCCACAGCAAACACCGACGCAGGAGTCTTTCCCAAGAACTTTTTTATGCCTGAACTCACCCGCTTACCTGTCACCGCTGGGACTGCCACCCCTCCCCCACAGCCCTGGCCCCTCAGCCCAGGGACTCTACACCAGAACCTGGGAAACACCAATAAAGAGGATGCCCAAGTGGCCCCAGCATTTGGAGGGTGTTGGTTGGTCACTGATCATGACCCCTAAGTGTAGGGTAGGGGAGGGCAGGTTGCGAGTGTGGCACATGTTCTGTACCCTTCATGGCTTTGGGGAGGTTCCCAGAGGATAATGCACATAGTGTTATGGCCACTGCTGCATACTAGACAGAGTCTTGGACGTGGAGACCTGGCACTGACCCTCTGTGTGACTTCAGACCACTTCTCCTCTTCTAAAGCTCAGTTTCTCCTTGTGTATGACAAGGGAGTTGAGCGGGAGCCTGCTGCATAAAGCAGGCCACAGTGACACTGCTCAAGAGTGAAGCACGTGGGAGCGTAGGGCTCTCCCTCCCCCTGCCTTCCACAGAAGTCATCGAGATGCTTCCTAGGACCCCAAGGCTCTGCAGGAGCCAGGGATCTCACAGCGCCTTCCCCTCCCCCGTCCCCTTGTTTGTACTGCCTCCTTGCCATCTTGCATCCCTCGATTGACGCTCCTTCTGGCCAGTGGCAGTGTGTTTCCCAAGCTCAGGGTGAATGTCCCCGTTGCCACTCCCACAGCTCCCCCTGAGCCAGGGAAACACCGGGTGCTCGGCTCATGTGAGATCTTCCTTCTTCAGGCCTCACTGTCCCCTGTGTGCATACAGCTGTCAGCCTCTGGGGACTACAGAGGCCTGTCCAGCTGTGACAGCAAGACCACAGTGGGGGCTGGGCTCGCAGTGCCTGGCTCGGGGCTGTGCCTGTAGGGAAGCCCTGCCTGTCCCCTGGGCAGGTGGATCTGTCTGCTCAGCCTTTCCCATGTTCCCTGCCAACTTGGCCTGCTTATATAGCTATTCCAGGCTGGGCCCACGCTCTGTGCCCCAAGGGAGCAGACCTGTGGTGACAGGGCCTGGGCCTGCTCAGTGGGCTCCTTGGGGAGGCTCTTCCCCCAGATTGCTGACGGGGTACGTTCCCCTGTGTGATCCCAGTTATATCAGAGCCAGAGGGCAAGCAGTGGAGCTGCGCACAGACATGAGCCTTCTGGCTGGAGTGTCTCGGAGAAGGGGAACTTTTACTGCAGCCACAGACACAGCGCCCAAGTCCATGATGCCTCTCCCGGGGCCACATGCGGTCCCAGGTGACCAAGGCAGGGCTAATGGAGGAGACCCGTTCTCAGCCCTCTGCAAGCCAGGCACTGCCTCGGGGCCTCGAGTGGGCCCCAAATGGCTGCCCCTCCCCCCATAACTAGTGTCCCCAAGTCCTCCTTCCCCAAACCAGGATTTGGCACCTGGCTGCACTTTTCTGGAACATCTTTACCCCATCTGTGGCCACTGACTGAGGAGCTGGGTTTTCCCACAGCTACCAGGGACACAAATGCCAGTTGTGTCCAGATCCCCTGTTTATTCACTTTATTGCTATTTGTTATAAAAGCGGCACTTCAACTTTATTAAAGGAGAATTGAACAAAGTCATCGATAACCCTACCTTAAGCTCTGGGCCCACTGGCCTATGGATGCGGGCTCTTGACAAGGGCTCTGCCTTGGTGTGCTGATGGGTCATCCGTCGGCCCTTTCTCCCTCAAGCTGTGATTCATGGGTGCCTTGGCCTGACTCATGTGTGCACCACCACCCTGAACCGGCCCCCTCGGGAGCTCTGTCCTTTCTCTTCTGTCCCTTGTTTTCCTCTCAGTAAATCCCCTGAGGGAGGCCTCTGGGCCACAGCGTGGGGACATTTTTATGGCTCTCGGTTTATATTGCCAAAGTGCAGGTCTGGTGTTGGCAGCCTCGCTGGAGTTGAACCAAGAGTCCTGGCTACATTAAAGGGGCCTGAGCAGCAGCCTGGGTCCCCAGGACAGAGAAGGGGGGCCCTGGGCCTAGCCTCTCTCACCCCAGAAATAAGGTGGATCCAACCTGCTTTGGCCCCATCAGGTCTTGCCCAGTCACACTGGCCTAGCCTGCAGTCTCTTTCCTCCCAGAAGCTTCCCCCAAGCCTTCCTCTTCCCGGCCATCCCTCTGTTTGCCCCCCGACTGGGCTAATGGAGACTGGGGCTGGCTCACTGTTGTGACTCCCAGTCCTAGGGAGCTTGTTGGAGCAACTGGTGTGAGGGGTGGTAGTGACCTGGGAAAGTTCTAGACCTTTCAGAAACGACGCCAATACCCAACTCCCACCTGAGCCTGCCTTTCCTCAGTGTAGCAGGTCCTCAAATAATGTCGTTTCATTCAACCTCGTTTGGTCATAATGTTGATGAGGAAAAAAATTTGATTCCCAGCAGGGGCCACTGTGTGTGGAGTTCACACGTTCTCCCCATGTCTGTGTGGGTTTTCTCCAGGTGCTCTGATTTCCTCTCACTTGCCAAAGATGTACACATGGGGTGAACTGGCATGTGTGCATACATTGTCCCAGCCTGAGTAAGTATGGATGTGTGTGAGTGGCCCTGCGATGCAAGGGTGGCCTGTCTGGGGTGGGGTCCCGCTTTGCGCCCTGAGGCTTTGGCCACCCGCAACCCTGAACTGAAATAAATGGGTTGGAAAAGCATCATCTTCCTTGTTTTTATTCATCTTTCTTAAATGTGTGTATAGCTCACATTTATTTCAATGTTTAATATTAGAAGTCTTTTGGGTTTTTATTTAGAAGTTTGGTGATGTTTTTGTGACCAGAAATATGCTGCAGGAACCGAACTCATTTATATCAATTAGCCTAGGGTAAAATGTTGGACAGTTAAGTTCGCGAACTTTCCACCATGCACTTACACAGTGGAAAGTTCACAAACTTAATTGTCCGACCAGGCTTATGTCATTTCACTTAAGGTTGCATTTCCAAGAACCTAGCAATGATGACATTGAGGACTTACTGTACATGTTCCTGTCCCCAGCCAAGGTCCATGGGACATTTGCAGTTTGCCTGCTTATCTGACACCACTGCAATTTTTGGCCTGTAGATCCCAATTTCTCAGAAACTGCCCCCGCAGGGGGCGGGGCAGTGAGCAAGTTACTAATTCATTCCCCACTTTCTCTCAGCTTCAGAAGCAGCCTGCCAGGCACTGGAGCCAAAATGAATACTCCAGCCGCAGCCCCTACCTGTGGCATCGTGCTGGTCCTGCTCTCGCTGCTGGCTGTCCTCCAGACCACCACTGCCCAAAAGGTAATGGGTACCATGGGCACCTGAGTTTGAATGGTGTGAGCTGGTGAATGATTGAAGTAGAGGAGAGCCTGTGTGTGTGCAAGCGTGTAAGCACAAGGGAGCATGGATCAGTATGTATGCAAAAGAAACTGTGCTGATCCAGCAGGCACTGCCCCGAGGGCTTTGTGGACACTGTCCCATTTTACAGAAGGGCTGATCTCATTCCCATATTGCAGGTGAGGAAATGCAGCTTAGCAAGTTGCTCCTGGAGGCCAGCAGTGGGTGTGGGTGGGTGTGAATGGGCTTTGTGAGCCCAGCTCTACCTCTCCCTGGCTGAGTGACCTTGAGGAAGTTATTATGCTTTCTCTGTCTCACTTTCCTCATCTGTATAACAGTAATAATAGAACCTCTTCGGAGGTTTGTTGTGACGGTGAAATCTGTAATACTATAAAGTGCTCAGTACGGCGCCTAGCGGAGAGCAGACACTCACATATATATACAAGCCACTGGCCAGTCACCCACCTCTGTGCCAAGCCGTGTGTGCAGCTGAACAGAGCTGCTGTGTACACAAGAGTGCCGTACACAGGCAGGCAGGAGGTGTGTAAGGGCTCCTCGTGTGTCGGCATGGGGACCTTAGACCTGGGGTGAAGAGCGTATGCCTGGGTCAGGGACCCATGGGGATAAGCAGGGCAACTGGGGAGAATTGATGGCTGCAGAAAGGGGGCAAAGAAGAGTCCCAGTTCTTAGAGACGTGACCCCCATTACCTCCAGATTTTCCCAGCTCCTGTAGGCTGCTGGCGGGAGACTGGCAAGAGCTGTTCTCCCTGATTTCTGCAGAGGCCAGTTTGCCAGAAATCAGAGGACTTGTTTGTTGCCCTTTCACTGGGCAGAGCTAAGACCATAAGTTTCCTGATCCTGCCAGGGCCAGGATACCCGAGATGCCCTCCCAGGTTCCACCACCTGCCGTGTGCTTGGCAGCCTGGACCCCTGCCCTGTGTGGCGCTGTAAGGTGGGGAATGAAGCACACGGCTGCCTCTTATTCGAAAGGACGGTTCACATGTGAGAGGCCTCCTGGGGTTTAGCCTAGGCCTGGACGGTTCAGTCGGGGTTGGGAGTCAGGGCTTGGTGTGCGACCTAGGTCGGGACCCACTCTTGAAGAGTGATGTCCCAAGCTGGATGGGCGTTGAAACAATCCCACCCCACCTCCTTCACTGGTCCAGAATGACATCGACATCTACAGCCTCACTGTGGACTCCAAGGTCTCATCCCGATTTGCCCACACGGTCGTCACCAGCCGGGTGGTCAACAGAGCAGATACTCTGCAGGAGGCCACCTTCCAGATGGAGCTGCCCAAGAAAGCCTTCATCACCAACTTCTCCATGTAGGTGCCTTCCTGCCCTCCCCCTCCTCCCGCCTCCCAACCCTGCACTGCGAACACCCACTTCCTGATGGAAGGTGTGTATGCTCCACCTGTGGGCAATACAGGGAACCAGAGCTTTACCCAGGAACCTCCTGCGTGCTCAGGTGGTTCCATCCCTCCATCCAGCTCTCTAGCCCTCTTTCCCTCCATTCCTCTTTCCCTTCATCCCTCTCTCTCTCCATCCCTCTATCCCTCTGCCCCTCCCTCCCTTCTTTCCCTTCCTCTCTTCCTCTATCCCTCCCTCCATCTGCCCTTCCGTGATCCCTAAGTACTGTCCAGGTAGCAGGTGGAAAAGCACGGCATCTTTGTGTCTTTGCCTTTGAGGAGTACAGATTTGGGGCAGCCTGAAGCCAATCACAGGCAGGAGGGAGACACCAAAGGGCAGATTCCAGCTCAGAATACAGAAAACTTCCTACCCCTGGGCTACCCCACATGGAACGATGCCTGAGGAGGGGGACCTCCTTGTCACTAGAAGTTCAAAGCCAGGCTAGCCCCCCATCCCCAACTGGGATACCACAGAGAGGGCGGTTCTGCTCTGGGTCAGAGGCCACATTGGGAGGCCCCTGGGGTGCCTGTGGACTCTGTGAGCTGGTGACGATACTCACGTTGTCCTCTACTATCCTCCCCTACTCTTCCCCAACTCAGTTTTGCAATGTTTGGTAAACGCAAGAGAACTCTCTGTCCCGTCCCTGGCCCCACAGGAGAAGCAGTGATTGACAAGCCAGAGAGAGGCTGATCCCAGAAACTCAAGGAGGGTGATGGGTAAAGCAGAGAGCGAGCGTCTCTCAGGCAGGGTCCCCAGGTCCCCTGGGCCCTCTAGAAAGCTGCATGGGGGCTGGGTCCTTGTGGCTGCCTCCTCCCTCGAGCCCCGCCCATGCCCCTCCAACAGTTCCTACTTCTCCTAACCCCGGAGTCAGGTCTGTGCTGCGTATCTCACAGCGTGGCCTTTGCAGGCTGCACTCAGCCCCCCACATGGGTGCCAAGCCTGCCAGATTGCAAGGTTCCAGGCCCAGCACATCTGCTGAGAGCCCGGGACTTGCATCACTCTCTGGACCCAGATCCTGTTGCTGCATGAAATAGGGACGTGGGGGCAGGTTGCCCTCCTCCCTCACCTGGCTGGGCCTCTGGGAGTTGGAGCCCTGCAGCCCCCGCACCAGCCCCATCCCAAGCCCAGGGTTAGATTATGAGCAGGAAGGTCAGGACGGTGGGAAGAAGGAACACTTGGTCCTGACATCCTGGCTGCCCTCTCCCCGACTTACCCCTGCAAACGCCCACCCTTTCACAACACCCCCAGAGGAAGCAGGCTTATGTTTGCTTGCCACTTCCCTATTCACCCCACGAGGAGGTTCTAGGGTCATCTTTTTCTTCCGGGAAACAGCCAAGGCAGTTTTCTCAAAGAATGACCACTAGGATTGTATAGGCGCCCCTAGGAGCCCCGTCCAACAGTTGTCCAAAACCCACCTTCCGAGAGGCCACCCTCTCTGGAGTGTTGGTGGGAAGAGGAGACAGCCATGGGGGAGAGAGTTCAGAGCCTTGCAGCCCTGTGTCTCCCACTGGCCTGGAAGCCTGGCCTCTCCCTTCTCTCAGTCTGCCTGGACAGAGGGCTCGGTGCGAACGCGGCTCAGGAAGCTCTCACTGGTGATTGACCGGTTCCTCTGGGCACAGTGTACGAGGTGGAAGGGGTAACTGGGACGTGGGGCCAGACTGGAAGGGAGACAGGAGGCCAGGCCTCAGCTCAGCCCTCCCTCCTCTGCACCCTCGCTGCCCTGTCCACTCACGTATAGTGTGCACGTATAGTGTGCGTGCCTCAGGGTACACGGGGTCCTGGCACACCTTGCAGAGGCTCCCTGCCCTTACCTAGTGTCCTGCAGAGTCTTGTACACAGAAGGTGCATAATAAATAGGAATGGGCGCTGGCGAAGGTAGGAGTCACTCTATGGAGAGGTGCACTGGAGGAGGTGGGATTGGAGTGGCTGCCCCCACCAGGCTCTCAGCAACACTCGCCCTCTGCCTCAGGATCATCGATGGAGTGACCTACCCAGGGAACATCAAGGATAAGGCCGCAGCCCAGGAGCAGTACGCCGAGGCCGTGGCCAGGGGACAGAGCGCTGGCCTCGTCAAGTGAGCCCCAGGGCGTGGTGGGACACCCTGCACGGTGGGGCAGAAGCTGCCCCTACCTTCAGCCCTGTAGCCCCGGTCTGGAGGGGCAAACCTGATGCCCTCCTCCCGCAGGGCCACCGGGAGAAAAATGGAGCAGTTCCAGGTCGCAGTTAGTGTGGCCCCCGCTGCCAAGGTCACCTTTGAGCTGGTGTATGAGGAGTTGCTCAAGCGGCATCTGGGACTGTATGAGCTGCTGCTGAAAGTCCGGCCCCAGCAGCTAGTCAAGCACCTGCAGGTACCTGGTGCTGTCCCCTCCCAGGAGGCCTCCTAGATGACCCCTGCTTTGTAGAGGACGGCCTCTCCTTCCCCGCTGCCTCCTCGGAGGCCCAGTTCTGGCTCCTGGCTGACCCAGTGGCCCAATTCTTGCCTCCAGATGGACATTCACATCTTCGAGCCTCAGGGCATCAGGTTTCTGGAGACAGAGAGCAGCTTCCTGACCAACGAACTGGCAAGCGCCCTCACCATCTCACAGAACGAGACCAAGGTAGGTCTGCCATGGTCAGCGGGCAAGGATACCAAGGGGGCCTGTCTTCAGGCCCGCCCTGTGAGCCTGGATTTCCAGAGAGTGGGACAGTGGGGCAGGACTACTAAGCTGGATGGACTTCTGAGGTCTGTGCCCATGCTGTCATTTGGCAGACGGGGAGGGCAAGGCCTAACGGAGGACAGGGTCCTCCTGGTTTGACATCAGGGGAAAAGGACTTGGAAAGCACACTGAGGTGAGGGTCCCAGGACCAGGGGGAGAGAAGAAAATACCTGGATTGAACACATCCCGATCCCAGGTTCTGCTTGCACAACGCCAGGAATGGCTCCATGCTCACACCCCTCCCATGTACGGAGCCAGTTATCTGATAATTCAGCCAGAGAGAAAGTTCCCTAGGATTTGATCCAAGGCTGCATCTGGAATTCTCATTTCAGATAGAATGAGGGGTTTGTTGGCATGGCCTTGCTGCTTCTCCCAACTTCAGCCTTGTCGTTTTTTCAGGCTCACATCCGATTCAAGCCGACGCTCTCCCAGCAGCAGAAGTCTCCAGAGCAAGAGGATACAGTCGTGGATGGAAACTTCATCGTGCGCTATGATGTGAACCGGACGCTCTCTGGGGGGTCCATTCAGGTGCGTGGGCTCTAGGGGAGAGCAGGGCAACCAGGAAATCCATCCATCTCAAGAGCCTAAGCCTGGGTATTCTAGAAGGAAAGGCAAAGTAACTGCTCCTACTTATCAATATGCACCAGGACAGCACAGACAGAAAACAATCAGTTTAGTTACGTTGTCCCTGAAAGAATTTCCTTTCAGAGGCAAAAATGTTTCATCTCTGCTAAAGAACTGCCCTGCAGGGTTTCCTTCATTGCCTTGGCTGCCAGGAAACTCATAGCTCAGTTTTATGCTCAATTGCAGTAGCTTCTTTGCTGGCATCATTATACTTCCCCTTTATTCTTTTGACGGATCTTGTTTTTAGAGTCTTCATTCTTTTGACTGATCTTAAGTTTATTAAGTCTTTACCTTTTAGTATAAGCTGACTCAAATGCTCTAACAAATAGGAGGTAAAGAGTGTGTAGGTTTCTAGTGGGCCATGCGTGAGCAGGGAAGACTGAAACAAAAGGTGGCGGGGATTTAGGGAGGTAAGAGGTAGAGGGGCTGGAATGAAGAGACTGTGGGGGCAGAGCCGGGCTGCAGCTCTCATCACCTGTGGTGCGTCTCCCTTTGGTCATAGATCGAGAATGGCTACTTTGTGCACTACTTTGCCCCCGAGGGCCTGCCCACGATACCCAAGAATGTGATCTTCGTCATTGATAAGAGTGGCTCCATGCAGGGCAGGAAAATCCAGCAGGTGGGTCACACCAGCAGACACCTCCCACCAGCAGCTCTGGCCGACCAGGCAGACGCCCCCTCCTCCATCTTCCTGGGTGGGGGGCTCCCAGGGGCCAAGGTTGGTCAGAGTACGGGGCAAGTCCCGCCCCTAGAGTATCTACCATGGCCCCACTCCAGATGCAGGCCCAGGAGCCCCAGCGAGGCCCCATTAAGACACCCGCCTCATCTTTCCTTCCCCTGACCAGACCCGGGAAGCCCTAATCAAGATCTTAGATGACCTCAGCCCCAAAGACCAGTTCAACCTAGTCAGCTTCAGCAGGGAAGCAACCCAGTGGATGCCATCACTGATGCCAGCTTCAGCAGAGAACGTGGAGAAGGCCAGGAGCTACGCTTCCGACATCCAGGCCCGAGGAGGTGAGTGCCTCTGCAGCCCTGCAGGGTGGAGGGTCCCCGGGCACTGAGCCCTGCCTGGGAGCCACCCTGAGAATGTGTGCCTCTCAGGGACCAACATCAATAGTGCGATGCTGATGGCCGTGCAGCTGCTGGACGAAGCCAATCGGAAGGAGCGGCTGCCCATTGGGAGCGTCTCCCTTATCATCCTCCTCACCGATGGCGACCCCACCGTGGGTAAGGGCACTGCCAGCAATTCCTGGGCACACTGCCCAGAGTGACCCTGGCTTGCTGTGGGACCTGGGGCAGGGAGGGCGGTCCCTGAGGTCCCTCTGGCTCTGAGATTCCAGAAATATCCCTTGAGCAAATCACTGTTTTCTTTCCCCGTTCCCAAACCGCTGGGTCCAGGGGAGACCAACCCTAAGAATATCCAGAAGAATGTGCAGGATGCCATAGGCGGCCAATATAATCTCTTCTGCCTGGGCTTTGGCTTTGACGTCAGCTACGCCTTCTTGGAAAAGCTGGCACTGGACAACGGTGGCCTGGCTCGGCGCATCTACGAGGATTCGGACTCCGCCGTGCAGCTCCAGGTGCCATCCTGCCCCGTGGGCTGCCTGAGCGAGGGATGACTCAGAGAGTTGGGAAGACCCCCGCCCGGCCCTCATGACACCCTCCACCCTGCAGGACTTCTACCAGGAGGTGGCCAACCCACTGCTGACAGCGGTGGCCTTCAAGTACCCAAGCAACGCCGTGGAGGAGGTCACGCAGGACAACTTCCAGCTGCTCTTCAAGGGCTCTGAGATGGTGGTGGCCGGAAAGCTCCAGGACCAGAGCCCTGATGTGCTCTCAGCCAACGTGAGCGGACAGCTGGTGAGTGTGGCCAGCCATCCTGGAGAGGAAGGGCAGCCGGTGAGTGTGGCCAGCCATCCTGGAGAGGAAGGGCAGCCGGTGAGTGTGGCCAGCCATCCTGGAGAGGAAGGGCAGCCGGTGAGTGTGGCCAGCCATCCTGGAGAGGAAGGGCAGCCGGTGAGTGTGGCCAGCCATCCTGGAGAGGAAGGGCAGCCGGTGAGTGTGGCCAGCCATCCTGGAGAGGAAGGGCAGCCGGTGAGTGTGGCCAGCCATCCTGGAGAGGAAGGGCAGCCGGTGAGTGTGGCCAGCCATCCTGGAGAGGAAGGGCAGCTGGTGAGTGTAGCCAGCCATCCTGGAGAGGAAGGGCAGCTGGAGCAGGCATTCACAGGGGCTGGGTTCAAACCCCAGCTTTGCCACACTCCAGCCGATTGACGATGAGCAAGTGACACAGTGCCCCTTGCCACTTGTGGATGACATCAGTCCCTACTGCATGGGCTCATGGTGGGGATTCAATGAGATGATGTCGTGACTCTCCGGGGAGCACCCGTGCTGTGTTGACACGGGGTGAGCACTCAGTGGCCAGTCTGGGCTGCTGTGCCTGAGGTGCCAGGCGCTTGGCATCCCCTCCTGTCCTCATGCCAGCCCTCTGAGGTTGCACTCGGGCAGGGGGTGCTGCCCCTACTTCACAGATCATCAGACAGAGGTTCAAGCAGGGCAGGCAAGCTGCCCTGGGCCCCACTGCAGCTGGGTCAGGAGTTCGGCTCACTACGTGGTGCCCTGTCCTTGCCCAGCCCTCCCTGCCTCTGTGCCACAGGGGGCCCTCTCATTCCACAAAGAGAAACTGAAGCATCACACAAATAAGGAGCTGCAGGCTGGGGTGTTTCTGACTGGATAAGCCCGGGGACTTGGAGGAACAGCACTAGGAGCCCCAGCCTGGCCTGGGGTTCAGGGAAGGCCTACTGGAGGAAGCCCAGCTGAGACGACGGGATGAGTGGGAGGTGGCAGAGGCCAGATGGTGGAGTGATGGAAGAATGTTCAGGCTTTCATGGCAGGTGGGCAGGATGTGTAGGGAGAACGGCAGGTGGGCAAGGCAGGTGGGTGTGAGGGGCCCAGGGCCAAGCTTGGAAGAAGTAGCCAAGTGTCACAATGTGTCACGATGGGCAGTGCATGCCGAGTGTCAGCTTGCTTAGCTTCAACACTGCTACCTCCTGGGGGTGAGGCCTGGGGAAGTCACCTGATCTTGCTCTGCCTCAGTTTCCTCCTGTGTAAAAACAAGAATTGGTCACCTTACCCGCCCTGTAAGGTTGCTGTGGGGATTAACGTCTGGCTCAGTGTAAATACTCCATAAATGTTCGCTGCTGGTATTATCCTGGAGGCCAGGGGTCCCCAGAGTGCAGAACCCAAGGGGACGCAGGGTAATTCACAAACAAACATGTCTTTGTTTTAGTAGTGATGTATTTATTTTAATATGTCTTCTGAAAAATATAACTCAAATCCCAAAACTGAGGTTTCATAGGTATTTTGGCATGGATCAAGGCTAAGTGAAGAGTGTTAGTCTACTTAAAGTTCATTTAAGGAAAGTTCATTAAAGGAAAACCGTCAAACAACTAGCTGTACGTGTGGATAGGGCAAAATTTCTGCAGGTGACCTGAGTGGGACAAAGCTTTGGGAGGCCCAGCTCTGGGTGAGAAACCGAGGAGGGTGGTTTCAGCAAGGGAGGCAGGATCTGATCCACACGGAAAAGGTCTTTGGCTGTTGTGGGATTTGTGACGAGAGAGGACTGGGGTTCCTCTGCCCCTGCACCCCACTTCCCAGGCTGCTGGCCAGGTCAGCCTGGGACCATAAGGCCCTCCCCTGGGGAAGGGTGCTGCAGTCCACCCAGAACGTGGGTACATGCCGTACTGTCACACTGCACAGTGCCCAGCAGAGGGCACCAACTTGGGCAGGGGACAGTTTGTTGGGGCCCCAAATCCAAGCAGGGACATGGCACCTGAATTCTCTTCTCAGCTCTGCCACTGACTGCTGGGGAGTGCGCTTCCCTCTCTGTCCTCAGAGTCTCCATCTTTTAGGTGGGGTGGGCTGTGTCTGGGGACCCCACTTGCCCCACTGCACTTGCGTGTCCTTCGTGCTGCTGTCTCTACAGCCTGGGCTTCAGATCCCATCCTCATTTCCTTTCCTCCCAAAGACTCCATGTGATCCGAGCTCCTGGCTCAGTGCCTGCTGTGTTCCACCTGGGTTAGTTTCTACCTTTTCTCTCAACCTCCTTCTCATCCTTGGGGGCTCTGTGACTGAGCCCCTCGCACCCCTAAACCTCCTCCCTATCCCCTACTCCACTCACAGCCAGTGTCTGGGACCTTCCCCAGCCCCTACCAAGGTTATCATGGCCATGCTCGGAGTTGCCCGGCCCGGCGTGGGCGTCAGCCCTCACTGCTCCTGTCTTGATTGGGCCCCTTTCCAGCTCATGCAGAATATCACCTTCCAAATGGAGGCCCGGGTGGCAGAGCAGGAGAAGGAGTTCCGGAGCCCCAAGTACATCTTCCATGGCTTCATGGAGAGACTCTGGGCGTACCTGACCATCCAGCAACTGCTGGAGCAAATGTGAGTCCCGTGCCCTCTAGGGTCCACTGGGGCAGCCACACTCAGCCTCAGGGCCTCCCCGAGCTCTTCACTGGTGGGGCAGGCACAGCTGGCATGCAGCATGGAGAGAGTCGTGGTATCCTGTCTGAGCTCCAGACTCTCCCAGCAGGAACCTGCTCCCTCTCACACGCCCCCCTCCCCGCCCTCACACACCTGGGTCTGGAAGGAAGGGAGAATCGAACTGGGCCCCCAGGGACCTGCTGAGCCTCTGATACTTCTCAACCTGCAGAGTTTCCGCGTCAGATGCTGAAAAACAGGCCCTCGAAACTCGAGCTCTGGGCTTGTCACTCAACTACAGCTTTGTCACCCCCCTCACATCCATGGTAGTCACCAAACCTGAGGGCCAAGAAGAGTCTGAAGTTGCTGAGAAGCCTGTGGAAAATGGTGGGTGTGAGAGTGGGTCTCAGCCTCCGTGGCGGCAGAGTTTTGACCCAGTATTCTCCCAGTTCCCGACAAAGATGCTAACCCTGCCACTCAGACTCTCAGGATCCCCAGGCGATGCATCCCATTTCATTGATGTGGAAACTGAGGCCGGATCTCCCAACACTTTCTCTCCCCAAGTTCACTGCACCTGTGTAGTGCTGGGGTTGGGAAGCAAGGTTACATATAAGCACTGCAGGCTTATCAAAACCATTCCAACCGTGTGTCTCTGTCTCTGTCTTTCTCTCTTCTCTTTTGTTTTATCTAGAAGACAGAGACATGACCAGCATCTCAGGTAAGGGCCTAATACCTTTAAAGGCTGGCCTGGGTGACAGTTGGCTGGTACAGGGCCTAGGACACCAGTCCCACCAGGTTGCTGGCCAGGGCCTCTCCAGCTCAGCCCTGCTGCCAGGAGGGGGAGTTGTCTGCCCAAGCACACAACATTTTGTCACCTGTTCATTCAGATATTGGCTGTCCTGGGCCCTAGGGACACAATTCCCATCTGGTTGGATGCACACTTAGGCTTCTCTGATTTCCAGGTCGTGCTGTCTTCCCATCTCACTCCATAGGAAACAGAAGGTTCAGAATAAAAGGTAGCAAAGGAGGCGAGGGAGGGGAGGGCAGATTGACAACCTTGACCCTGGCCACAGACTGGGCTCTGCCCCGGCTGTAGGGGCAATGACTTGCTTGGCTCGCCTGGCTGGTAGCAGGGCTGGGACTCAAGTTCACGTGTGTCTGATTAGGAGGCAACTCTGCAGACCCTTTGCTCACTACCAGAGGAGGCATCAGAGGATCAGGTAATTTAAAGAGCATTGCTGGGGCAGGGGTGGCCAATATCCCAGCAGAGAGGAGTTCAAGAAGAGTCCATTGTTTCAGCTTGGAATTTCTCCTGGCCCTGGGTTGAGAGGCTCTTAGAATGGCAGTTGTGGGGGGGGGAGCCATTTGCCCTCTCCGTATCACGTTCCTCGAGTGGGTCTCAGAGCCCTGGCGGGACCCATGACACTGCTCAAAGGAAGAGCAGGTGTCGACTTTTCTAAAGCTGGAGTTCCTGGATTCTACCGGAAATTTGGAGCACCCGGACCTCTTCATCATCATCATCATCATTCTCCTGTACTCTACGATATGACCTCAGATCTCAGGCTGCTAAACTTCCCAAGTAAGCCACTTTCTGACCTCAGAGCGTCTTGTTAACCCAAGGTGATAATTAAACCTGCCCGGAGAGTTGGATGAGAGGAAGCACCAAGCACAGACGTGGGCACAGACGAGGGAGCGTTTCTGTGGGGCATGACATTAAAGTAATGTGTCCTTTATTTTCACTGAATCAGATTCATCACACTCTGAAGGCTAGCTCAGGATGAAACCTTTTAGAAAGGGAAGGCTGTCTCCCTTCCCAAAGCCAGCTGTGGTCTCGCAAGCTGTTTCTGATCTCCAAATCGGGACTTAGACATGGCCGCAGAGCCAGGCTGGAGCCTGTCTCCTCAGTGTTTTTTCCTAATAGAGTGCTCTTCTGCTTGAAAAATCTCTTCATGCAGGGTCTCCTAGGTTAGGTGTATGTGTGGCAGGGGGGTGCAGTGATGGCTAGAGGGCGTGCTGATTGCCCTGAATCCTGACTGCCTTCTCCCTTTCTGTTTCTGGCTGATTCTGCCCAGTGCCTGATTTGGAGTTCTCCGCCCGCTCAAGTCCCGATGGACTGTTTCATGACATGGATTTAGGAATCAAAGGTAGCCCCCAGACCAGAGCCGCTGCAGTAGACTGCGGCCCTGTAGCAGGGAGACCCTGGGATGGGAGAGCCCCCAGGGATCTCTATGAACCTGTCGTGTGGGTTTCTCAATGTTGAAGTGGAGAAGCTCTGGCCACACCCGTCACTACTCCATCCTTCAACATCCCCCTAGGAAGGGGATGCCTGAACCCAGACTTTTTCTTCTTTCAGAAACGACCACGGTAGCCCCATCCCTAGGTAAGCAGCCAGCCCCCCTCAGCCCTCCTCTCCATCCTTGCCCTCCAGTCTGCTCTACCTACCCCAGGAACCTCACCTGCCATCCCAGCCCCCATCCAGGCTCCTTCTGTCATCCTGCCACTGCCTGGGCAGAGCGTGGACCAGCTCTGTGTGGACATCAAGCACTCTCAGGGGCCAATGAACCTGCTCTCAGACCCTGACCAAGGTGAGAAGTGCACCTCCAGCCAGCCATTCAGAGAGACCCAGACCCCGCTCACCCCCAACCAACCACCCTATAGGCAACAGTGGGTGGCCTGCCCATGGAGCCTGTCCTGTGTCACGGCATGGTCACGCCCCTGAGCGCTGACACTTGCACCCATACACTGGGCACCACATATTCAGGTGTGGAGGGCCTGGCACTCCAGGGTGAAAGATGTGGGCTTGCCTCCAGGCACTGCCGGGCTTCAGGGGTGGGGAGACATACCTGGGTGCAGATAAGACAGTGGCCCGTAGTCAGTGCCAGAGCGACGTGGAGACAAGCCCAGAGGAGAAGGCAAGGGCTGTCTGAGGGCCAGGGAGGCTGCACAGGGTCACACGGGAGTGACAGGGACCTGGCAGATAGTGGGGGTCCACAGACAGAAGCCAGAGCCCCGAAAGAAACTAGTGGGACTACAGAGAGTATGGAGGAGGGAGGTGTGCTGGCCAGACCTGTCCCCCAACCCCCAGAAGGGTCTTATTGGGTGAGTGGTGGCGTCAGGTCAGACACGGGGATTCCAGCACTCAGGATGCTCACCCCAACACGGTCTCCCACTTCAGCAAGCCAGGCCCAGTCTGTTTGTTCCCTGAGGGTGGGGACCGCCAATTTTCCACCTCGCTCTGGGCCATGGCACCTAGCTCAGGACCAGGCCCACTACAGCGGCTCTAGAAATGGCAGTTGACTTCAGACAAAGATCCCCCTTCTCAGAGGGCTCATCTGAAGGTGGCAATCACGGAGGATCTGGGGGCCCTTCCATAGCCATATGGAACCAAAGGATGAGTGGAAAGGTTGTGGAAACCGTGCTCCAGTGTGAGGGAATCCTGGGGAAGGGGCACTGAGGAGGGGATTGGTGAAGGAAGGTTCTGGGGGACGTCATCAGGGAAGACCTCCTGCTCAGGCCAGTGCCCAGCTGGGGCCATAGCTCTGACCGCTGTGCTCCTGGCCCTCTCAGGGGTTGAGGTGACTGGCCAGTATGAGGTGGAGAAGGCCCAGTTCTCATGGATCGAGGTGACCTTCAAGAACCTCCAGCTGCAAGTCCGCGCATCCCCTGAGCACGTGGTAGTGATTCGGAACCGAAGAAGCTCTGTGTACAAGTGGAAGGAAACGCTCTTCTCGGTGATGCCCGGGTAAGCCTCAGGCTGGGGAGCAGCAGTGACCTCTTAGCTGGTGACAGCGCTGACAGGTTGCCTGAGGCCATAGGCGTGGGGAAGGGTTGCCTGGCCTGGGCATGTGTCCTCTGTAGTGGGCTGTACCCACAGGGCGAGCAGAGGTGCAGGCAGCCCTGCACCACACCCGTCCTGCTCTGGGGGGCCCCAAGGGGTTGTCTTGGGGACCTAGCTGCCCTCACACCTAACCTAGGTCGTTCTCCAGGGCAGGGGAGACAGTGTGGTTTGGAACTAGCTCTGCTGCTAATCCTGTGTGACTCTGGGGAGGATGCTTTGCCCCTCTGAGCCTCAGTTTTCTCATTCATAACTGGGGATAATCACCCCAGCCCTGAATTAGAAGCTAAAGGAAGCCCCAATGACGGAACGTGGCTGGGGAGCACTCTGATCGTTAGAAGGAGCAGTGCCCGCTGGGCACGCTGGAGGGCAGCTCTCTACGTGCTGAGATAATGAGGACAATAATGAGAAGTTGGAGGGCACTGTCCCCTGGGGGGCATATGAATGTTATCCTTAGCATACTCTTGGAGCTCTGATGAGGAGAAACGAGTCTATCTGGCCTCAAACACTGGGCAGCTGGTGGGTAATGGAGATGGATGTTGACCTCTTCTGGGAGGGGCTGCTGCCCCATAGAACCTTCCAGAGACAGCTCTCCAGCTCTGGAAGTTACAAGGGGCCTGGGACAGAGGCCAAGGACCCCGGCCCTGTTTGAGCATTGCCCTCTGTGCCCCAGCCAGTGCTGAGTACAAAGAACCTTATCTGTTCCCTCTCACTGAGCCCCTCAGCAGAGACTGGTTTCCACTTGACAAATGAGTGAGCACCTAGCAAATTTGAGAGGCTCACCTGAAAACCTCCCAATTTCATAAAAGATCTTCAAGTTTCTTGTTATCTGATAAATACACAAAGATTGATAGCATTTTTATGCCTTGGACATGCACACCAGAAGATGGAATAAAGAATTCCTACTAATCGTAGTGACAGAGAGTCCACATCCTTTCATGAGCTACAGAAGATACATGTGAAGAAAAACAGACCACACCTCCTACGGTCAAACACAAGGCAGCGTAAGTTTAGTGTAAGTCCATTTAAAATAACCTCAGAATAGCATCATGGTCTTATTCAACATGCTCGAAGGAGCCTAACATTCCTCAGAAAACCAAATGGCAAGAATTTCAAAGATTATTTGAAGTAAAAAGAAGGGGATAGATAAGAAGACACTTGCCCTTCTAGAAATTAAAACACACGATTAAACACTAATTAAAAGAAAGCACTAGCCATAAAAACAAAAGGGACAGAGTAAACCTATTAGATACCCCCTTGAATCATATGACAAGCATTCATGAGAAACCAAATCTAAGAAAATCAGAAGGAAAGGAACCACTGTTTTGTTTTATAAGTGCTGGGATTACCAGATATCATTAGATTAACTTTGGTCCTAACTTACTAGTGAGCAATCTGAAACCCAGACTATGTCATGGACCTCCCAGCCAAGGCCACAGCAAGAATTCCTGAGGACAAGAGGCCAGCGCCCCCCACTCCCACCCCAGCTGCCAAGGCCCCCTGCAGGCGTCCCCATGCCTGCCGTCCTCTCAGGACCTTGGATTTCTCCACAGCCTCAAGATGACCATGGACAAGGCAGGGCTCCTGCTGCTCAGCAGCCCAGACAGAGTGACCATTGGCCTGCTGTTCTGGGATGGCCCTGGGCAGGGACTCCGGCTCCTTCTGCGGGACACTGACCGCTTCTCCAGCCATGTCAGCGGGACCCTTGGTATGCTGCCCAGGGCCCCAGGCTCGGCGTCCTCAGAAGCCACCTCTGCCTTCGAATAGGCAGTGCCCTGCTCTTCTGTGTGTCTCCCAGCCTCCTGTCTGTATCCTTGGCTGACTCGCCCTTTGTCTCCCAGGCCAGTTTTACCAGGACGTGCTCTGGGTGCCTCCAGCAGCAGCAGATGACGGCAAGCAAACACTGAGGGTTCAGGGGCGTGACCACTCTGCCACCAGGTGACTCAGCACAAACAGACCCCTGAACCTGGCCAGGAGTGGGGGCTGGGAGGCTGACAGCTGGTCTTTGGGGGCCACCACTCCCCTGTCCTTGTGGGGAACTAGAGATAGCCAGGTGAAAGGTTGATGCCTTAGACATGTTTGACCCAGCTCTCCGTGACCCCACAAAGACGGTCAACTCAGACCCACAGAAAACACACCAGCCCAGAGATCACTAGGGTGAGTTGAGGGCAACAGGAAACTCTCCCTGAACTCTCAGAGCCCTGGACCCTGGAGAACACACACAACTGAGTTCCCCTGGGTGAGCAGGCCTTGTCGGCCTGTGCTGGAGGGAGTCCTAAGGGGCCCCGAAACGCTATCCTCCATGTTCTGTCCCCAGTTCTCTCCCTCTCTTCCCACCACACCTGAGATTTGCTGACCACCTATCTGTCTGTACGTCTATCCAACCCAGAGAGCTCAAGCTGGATTACCAAGAGGAGGCCCCGGGAACAGAGATTTCCTGCTGGTCTGTGGAGCTGTAGTTCTCATGTGAGCAGTTATGCCTACTCCACTCCCCGTGCAGCCCCACTGTGTGCAGATGGCTGTCATCCTGTGGAGCCTGGACTGTGATGGGGAGAGGAGTTCCACTCATTACAAATAAAGAAAGGTGGTGTGAGCCCAAGGAGTGGGCGTCTCTGGTTCCATCGGGCCAGTCCCAGGGTCTCAGAATCGCATCTTAGACACTTAGCACTGTGTAACACTAGAATACTCCACTTGTAGCCAGTAGGACCATGGAGAGCTTTCAGTCCCTTCGATTTACAAGGAGGGAAACTAAGATTTAGAGAAATTAAATCACCCATTTAAATTGTCACTCCAGCCCTCAGCTGGGGACCTAGGGCAAGAGAACATTCTCTGGGAGCAAAGGTTCAGTCTCGGTCCGGTCTGTGAAAACCTGCTTTGATGCTAAAAGAGAGTGAACTGGGTAGAAGTTCTTTGTAGGCCACCTCCCCATTCTCAGCATTTGGTCCCCTTTGCAATGGGATTTGCACGACACAGTTTGTTTTCACACCTGTGCTCAGGAACAGGCCTGTCTGCTCTCCAGCCTGTAAAGAAGCTAAAACTGGAAGACAAAGGAGGCAGAGATGAGGCCCCTGTCCCAGGAGGGAAGCACGTGTCTATTCCCAAGAGCCCAGTCTCCTGGTAGTGACCCAGGCCCCCAACTCTAAATCCTGGGCTGTTGAGTGTCTCCTCTCCTATCCATGCCCCAGGGTTAGGCATCCCAAAGATTCCACCAATTCCTGCACAGGCAAAGCATACTTTAAAAACACGTATAATTGGGCCGGCCCAGTGGCTCAGGCGGTTGGAGCTCCGTGCTCCTAACACCGAAGGCTGCCGGTTCGATTCCCACATGAGCCAGTGGGCTCTCAACCACAAGGTTGCCGGTTTGACTCCCGCAAGGGATGGTGGGCTGTGCCCCCTGCAACTGGCAATGGCAACTGGACCTAGAGCTGAGCTGCGCCCTCCACAACTAGGATTGAAAGGACAACAACTTGACTTGGAAAAGTCCTGGAAGTACACACTGTTCCCCAATAAAGTCCTGTTCCCCTGCCACAATAAAGTCTTTAAAAAAATAAAAATAAAAACACGTATAATTACTCCACCCACTGTGTTTCCCTGAAAATAAGACCTAGCCGGACCATCAGCTCTAATGTGTCTTTTGGAGCAAAAATTAATATAAGACCCGGTATTATATTATATTACATTATAGTATATTATATGTCATATCATATCGTATCACAAGACCTGGTCTTATATTAAAATAAGACCATTTTTTTGCTCCAAATGACGCATTAGAGCTGATGGTCCAGCTGGGTGTTATTTTTGGGGAAACATGGTACTTCTTGAAAAAAAAATGACACAAGTCTTTGGCTTACAAATAAAAAGCATAAAGAGAATAAAACCAAAAACCGTGAGAATGAGAAGAAGAGGGAAAAAGTCAAGCAGGAGGACAGTTAAATCAATGACAGCAAGGGAGGGGAAGCTGCAGCAGCACAAAGCTTGGCTCTGAGCTTCCTGGCGGCCAGGGTAAAGCAGAAAATGAGTTCATTTGCTTGCTAACAGGAAACAAATCAGATCATCAGTGATTCTTTTCCCAGCTCTTGGACTCTACAGGGCGTTTACTGAGTGAGTCTTTCTGAAAGGGTCAGAGGAGAAGCTAGTGGGAGGGGGCTCCAGCTGCAGGTTTGCCAAACATACGGGCACACTCTTTCCTGCACTGCTGCCTCTCCATCAAGCCTGGCTGGCAGGCAGGTGTCTCAGGCTCAGTTGCTGTGAGACAAGGGAGCAGCCTTGGGGGCTCTGTCATACTTGTTGTGGGGCTACCTCGAGTACCGAGATGAGAGAGGGGTGCTCCCCCCGTCCTGGACACCACTACCTGGGCTGGGCTATGGAATTTGTACAACAGCACAGGGGTCACGGGGGACTTTCTGGCCCAGGCAGCAGAACGGGTGTCCTCTGTGAACAATTGGAAGTAGGGCCATGTCCTTCACTTCCCAGCCCTGACCCATGTGCGGTGGGTACATTGGGCACCGTGACAGACTCAGTGCCTTTGTGACAGCTGCCACCCAGAGAATGACCAGGTGCCACAAGCAGCCCAGAGGGAGTCATCTTGCCCAACCTGGGGAATATCGGGTAAGGCTTCCTGGAAGTGGCATGATGGGGGTTGAGTTTTGAAAACTGGGTCAGCCCAGGGGACAAGGAGGACAGGCCACCAGGCCAAGAGCCAGGGTTTTGTGCATTGAGTTCAGAGTACGTCTTCATGACCCACGACCAGATCCCACCCCCACCCCTACTGGCGTTCGTGACCCTTCCCAATCTGACTCCAACCTTCTCTAGCCTTGTGGTGTCTCTTGCTGTGTCTCATCGAGCAGAGCTACCCACTGTTTCCTTCAATGGGGTACCCTCTCCCCGGCATGCCCTCAGCCCCTCAGGCAGAGAGAGCAGCAGAGGCAAAGGATTCTGGGACAGGAGGGGTTACGTTTGCAGAACTGGAAGTAGTCAGTGTGTCTGGAATCCAGAAAGTGAGGGAAAGGGCCTTGTGTGTGGGGTTGATGAAGTTGAGAAGCCATGGGAAGGATTTTTGTCTTTGTCCCAAGAACAATGGGTGGGAGATGTCATTTATAGGGTTTTATGCAGGGAATGATGATCAGTTCTGTTCTGGAAGCTCTCCCTGGAAGTGGGAGACCCACAAAGGGCCAGTTGCGATTGTCCAGGTGGGAGAGGCTCTCAGAGCTCCTTCTCCAGGAATCTATCAGACGCCCCCAGGACTTAGGGTGGAGCAAGTGGTCACCATGGGGTGTGACTGGAGGATCCCAGGGATCTCCAGCCCAGCTGAAGGTAAACTTGAGACACCCATGAAAACAGGACGTAGTTTAAGCTGTGTGCCCCCATATCCTTGCCCAGAATGTTAGGTTTATCTGCTGAATGGATGGATGGTTGGTGGATGGATGGGTGGATAGTGGGCGGGAGGGTGGATGACCAGATGATTGGAGGGATGGAGGGATGAGTGACACCCACAATTAGCTGCAGGCTGTGTCTGCCCTGGAGTACCCTCTGCTTCTGAGTCACAGAGGGATCTTCAGGCCTGAAAGTGCTGGGAGGAGCTCCTGAGCCAGGACTGCTGACTCTTCTCATGACCCTCCTGGACTCTGAAATACACTCAGCCCTTCCCAACTTCTCAGAGCCTCTTTGCTCCAGAGTCAATTCTTGACTTTTCTCCTTCCCTCATTATCATACATTTGACTCCCCAAAGTGCCACCCCAAACAACCCTGTGTTTCAGTTGCATTGGTGGGGATGCCCAGAAAGTTCCCTCCCTTACATCCAGTTCCTCCTTTGAGCTACCTGGGGTCCCAGCTAGTGTGCCCTGGAGCAGGGGCTCAGAGAGGCACGCAGAGGCTGGCGGCGGTCTGGCTTCCACCTTGGCCTTTATTATCACAGCCCCCCCTTAGGCCCCGCTCTGTGCCCCCGTGCCAGGTGTCAGGTGAGCTGAACCAGCCATCTCGGCAGGAGCTGGTACGTCTACTCAGAACAGGTCAGGGACGATGTAGTCACTGTGGACACCGTCAATCAGCCCTTGGCCATTATTGTGGACGAACCAGCAGGCCACCTTTGTGCCGATGCTGACATCCTTCCTGTAGTCTTTCTGGGAGCCCCTGGAGAAAGGAGAGAGATGCCGTGATGGACAGGATGGGCAAGATGGCTGCTGCGCTCATGGACCCAAGGTTGAAAAAGGGTGTGAAGTTGCCAATTCTAGGGGTCCAGAACTCTGGTCAAGAATGAAGTTGCATAATTACTCCTTCTAAAGAGCCAAGCTTAGCCTTTACCTGATTAGGAAGGGTCTAGAGGGGGCCAAGATAAGAGAGGGAAATGAGGGTACCCCACAAAAGACAAGAGCCCGCTGGGCCGATGGGCATGGGGGGAGGGAGTTCTTTCCTCCTGGCTTGTTACTGGGCAGGATGGGGCCATCAGAGGAGTCCCCTCACCTGGTGACTGTCAGCTGATGGTTCTTCACCACCATTGTGGCTTGTGGCTTTGTGGGGTCAGACCCTGGGTGGATGTCAGACACTTGAAAGTCAAAGGGGTGGAAAAATTGTCCTGGGAATAAAAACATTCACTGTCAGCCTCTGCCATCACCCTAGGTGACAGAGCCACTGGCCTTCCAGGGTTAAGGCAAAGGCTGAATGGGGTATTGTGCGCTGGGTCTGCGGTGACTAGGACGGCCTTTCACGTGGATTTCCCCTTCTGCCATGAAAACAGCCTAAAGCTTGAACATTCCGTACCCAGCAGCCCATGTGTCTGTGCTGACATCCGGTGACTGTCCACCACATAGAAGCCCAGGAAGTCCTGGTGGACGGGGTGTTTCTTCCACACCTGGTGCAGGACAACCACAAAGGTAACCCCGTCTCCAAAGGAGACCATCATGTTCTTCCTTCTGTTAATCATCACGGACAGCCTAGGAGACAAGAGGGCAGCAAGGAGCCCAGTGGCACCTGAATCAAGGGCAGCTTGGCAGAGCCTTGCCTGTGCATGGCACCTGAGGGCACACAGACTCCAGAAACGGTCTCAGGAGTGACGGAGAAAAGACGCCTCATGCGTGCTGATTATGCCCTCCCTGAGTGGATGCTTGCTCCTCTGTAAGCAAGAAAGGGGGCTGTCCTGGGAGTCTGGAGGCCTGGGATCGAGCCCCAGCTCAGCCACTGGCTTCCTGTGTGAATTTCCTCTTTGAGCCTCAGTGGGAGTCAAACTCATGCCCTGCCCACCAGGCTCTGAGCCATCTAAAGACGTAGGAGAAGCTGAGTACTTTGAGAAGATACAAATAGGATTATTGTTATGATCAGATTGCCAGGTCCCACTAATGCTTTCGTCCCCGCAGTCCTTCCCTCAAGGGCAACCCTATGAAATGTCCAGCTACCAATTCTGCTTCTGACAGGGGCACCAGAGGTTAGGTGGGGTCCACCATGGTCACCTTCCCTGGGCAGGCACGGGCTGAACGCCAAGGCCACCAGTTTCTCCTGTGAACTGTATGGATCTTCTGTCCTGAGATTTCTCCAAATCGCTCAGCCCTCCTTATATCCCCAGACTGTAGCACTCCTCAGAGATCCAGTAGAGGGGCCTTACCCGTCCTGCGTGACCTTGACTGTGTCCAGCCAGCTGAAAGTGCTCTGTGCAGCCCCATTCCACAGAGTAATCTTCTCCGGCGTTACCTCAATCCGGAAGTCCATCTGAGCATTGGCAATGCCCAGTTTGCCAAAGTAAGTCTTTCTGGTCTCGGAGTTAGGGCTTCCTGTCTTGTCACTGATGATCTGCCCATTGACTGTGAAGCCTGCCAGAGGCATGGAGCAGTGAGAGACCAGCGAGACCTTCTGCATCCAGCTGGCCTGTAAGGATGTGCCTTCCCCCTCAGACAGACATGCTGAGAAGTAGCAGACTGGGGCCCCCAGTAGAGACCAGAAATTCAGAGCTAACCCTACTTGTTCCTAGACATCCTGGTGGCTGAAGGCCCACATTGTAGGTCTTCCCCTTACCTGGGCCAGGGAGTGTTGTAAATACTATTGTAGAGAAAAACTATTCCCCAGATGTAGGCTGTGATGTGCCCTCAGGACCAGGCCACCCTTAACTCTAACCATCGCGCCAACACACTGGCCCTGTGGTTCCAGACAGCCCCCTCCAGGATGTAATCTGCATGTGAAGATGGGTGTGTTACGGTCAGGCAGAGTGAGGACCTGGTCCGTGGGCCTTCCCTGAGGGCTCCAGGCCTTCGCAGGAAGAGCTCATGGCCCCCACCTGTAACGGGGTCCTGGATGAGGCGCAGCACTGTGCCTGGTTCCTCGTCAATGTTGAAGCAGATGGCATCATCTTTCTCCGCAACTTGGATGATGAAGTGGGGGTCTCCGTCCACTGCGGGCACATCAGAGAAGGGGCTGGCTCCCAGAACCTCTCGTCGTTCCAGGGGCCTCCCCTCGCCTCCTGGCACCTGGGGGATGGGCTCCTAGAGAGGGTGGAGGCCCCGGGCCCTGAGCCTCGCCTGGGAGGAGCCGGGAACTCACCATAGTAGTAGGGTTTTACAGGAGGCTGGTAGCTGTCTGTGGATGCAAAGGGAGAGAGGGCTGAGCTAAACAGCTAAACAAGCAGGCCTGTTTAGAGTTTGGATCATGTTCCTCCCCTTCCTGCTCCTTAATGTTTTCAACGTATTTTACGCCCCCTGTCTCCTCAGGATCCAACCATCCGCCTGTCCCAGAGAGCCGATTCAGAAGAGACTCCGGTGGGGAACCGCACAGGGCCATGACCTGGCCAGTGGGCCGGGGGCAGCATATACTCACTCAGGTAAGCCATGGAGGGGATCACTGCAAAACAGAAGCCAAAGGGCAGTCATCAGAGGGGGCTAGGGTTCCCTCTCCCCCAACCCCATGCCTTCTGCCTGTCTTGGGGCTACTGGTTCCCAGTGAAGCCCCAACCCCGACAGAGGGTAGGAATGTGACCCTTGGGTTTAGGCTGTAGAGAAGGGGGCATGCCCAGGGAACTTCTTTCTAGGGCTGGTGGTATTAAGTTGGTGCAAAAGTAACTGTGGTTATTGCAATTATTTTTAACTTTTTGAACTGCAATTACTTTTGCACCAGCCTAATAGTACAGAGTGCTGTGAATTCCTGCTTGGGCACTGGAAAGAGGCTGCCTGGGCTGAAATCCTGGCTTGGCCACCTGCTGACTGAGCCCTTAAGCAAATATATAACCTCTGTGGCTGTCTCCTCACAGTAAAATGGGAACTTAAGAGCACTCCCTCGAGGGTAAGTGCCTGATATGGGAAACTGCTCATTTTGCAAGTCACAGAATATTCTCATATTGGTTTTCCCTCCTTGGGCAGAGGAAGCCACCCCCATCCAAGCGACAAGGACCGTGAGGCTCAGAGCGGGGCACAGCTTGGCCCAGGGTTGCTCATGTGTTGGCAGCAGAGCCGAGACCTGAGCCCAGGCGTCCTGCAGGGCCCTTCCTAGTCTGGCATCCCCAGTGCACTTGGCAAGGCAACCCTGGTTCTCTCTTATCGTCTTCCTGGGACACCCACCCAGCTGCTGACTGAAGCTCACCTGTATCCGCAGACCCTGTGAGGGAGGAAGAGGGAAAATGTGTTAGAAGCCACAGACTGCTGGTGGCAGGACCAATGTGACCAGCTTGCTGCCTGTCCAGCCAGCCCTCGGCTAATGGCCTCCTAGCAGCTATACTCCCACTGGGTATCCCCGGAACCAGGAGCTCCTGGGGGCCAGAGGCCTGGTCTGGACCAGCTCTTTGCCTCCTGTGCCTCCCAATGCCAACCCCCAACCCCCACCCCAAGCCTAGTTGCAGGGATATTCCGGGTCCCAGCCTCCAGCTCTCAGGTCTTTTTCCTGTCACAGTCCCCAGGAGCATGCTCCAGGCCTAACTCAAAGGCTGGAAGTGCTTACCCTTTCCATGTTGCAGTCTATGTTCCTTTGCTGGAAATGACCCTGGGCAGAGGGCCCCTATATTCATATCCCTTTAGAGACTCAGAGGATCCTATGCGCCCCACACCCCACTGTACATGCAGGCAGCTTTACTCCCTCCATAATGCCCTCCCCAGTGCCTGGCCAATTTCCCTGGACCTGCCTCTCCTTCATAGGTTTGAGTATCCCCAGCTTGGCCCACCCCTCTTCTGGGTACCCGAGGCCCTGGAGGAAGTCCTCCACTCTGTGCCCACCTTCCCCAGGTTTGTCAGCAATGGCCATCTGGTTCTTATTGTCCTCAGGCTTGGTCACCACCATGGAGGTCAGAGGAGTAACAAAGTGGTACTTGAGGGACAAGTCTAGGGCCTGGGCTGTGAGGTTCTCCTTCTCGTCACCCTGGGCGTTCTTGCTGTGAGGAGCGGCAGGGCAGGAGGTCAGCCTGGAGAACAGCTCCCTGCCTACTTTGCTGCTCTGACTCCCAGCACCAGGCCCAGAGCCCCAGAGGCAGTTCAGGTCCCCTCTTCCCAGGGGGGATCCCACTAGCACTCAGAAAAAACTGGTTCACCGGCTCCCTGGGACAGATGGATAGGATGTGCTTCCTCTCTGAGGGGGCCTCAGTTTCTCTATGTATAAAATATAAGGGTCTTCAAATGGCTACTACAGCAATCACTCATGATGAGTACTCAGCACATGCCAGACCCTGCAGCAGGGGCTAATTCCATCTAAAAGAAGGCTGACGTGGTCCTCTCAAATGGGCCCAGCCTCTGCCCTCTGGGGCTGAGGGATGACCAGCCTTCAGTTGTGTTCAGCCTCATCATCACTGCGCCCAAATGTCAGACTGGGCTCTGGCCCTGGAAAAACATTCGGAAGGGCTTGGTGGAAAACTGGGCAGAGCAGCTGGGGGTGTGCGTGGGTGCACTTCCCGGGGTGTGGCCTAGTCTTGCTCCTCTTGGGCACCCCCCAGAGCAGAGCCAGCACAGGCAGGTTTAGGGGCAGTGCCAGGAGCCTGGGATGGGACCCAGCTATGTGAGGGGTGGGCCAGGGTCACCGTTTCTCCAGCAGCTGCTCAATGGTGAGGTAGGCCCAGAGCCGCTCGATGTAGTTCCCAAAAATGTAGTCCTGCTCCTTCAGGGCCTTTTCCATCTCCTTCATGTCCACCTCCTCTGTGAAGGTCAGATCGTTGACGGCCTGGGCAGGGGTAGGAGAATATGAGAGGCTTGAGGGCTGCAGGCCTGGAGCCAGTGGGCCCGGTTCAGGGGCTGCCACTGCTGGACCATCCGCCGGTGGCCAGAGTCCCGTCGGTGCCTACCCCCCACCCCCGGCGTACATGCGGGCACTGGCTTGCTTACCCCATGGCCCTTCACATCTGCCTTGAAGTTGTTCATTTCCTCGTCCACCAGACGCCCGGCCACCACGATCTCAGAACCATCATAGAAGTGCTTGTAAGTGTTCTGGGTGAGGTCCAAGATGGCATTCTCGGGGTATTCCACCTCCACACCTGTCAGCAGCGGGTTGGCCACCTCCTCATAGAAGCCCTGGAGTCCAAATGGGTGCCCTGGTCATCTCAGGCCACCAGGGCATGTGGGCATGGAGAGGACAGAGTGGGTGCGCTCCCACTAACACTTCCGAAGGTTGATGAGCCCTGCAGGTTGGGCCAGGCCTGGGTCCTGGTCTCCACTGCTACACGTCCCTGCCTGTCTGTGCCCTTCAGTATGTGGGAGCCCTCCCTGTCCCCCTAGGCAGAGACTGGGAAGAATAAAAGAGATAAGGACAGAGTCTTGGCACACAGAGAGTACTCAAGAAATGTTTGTTGGAATGAAAGGAAGGAGAGAAGGAAAGGCTGACTAGAAAAGGAGATATGGGGGGAAGCAGATGGGAATGAAGGCACAGGAGGTCCACTGCAGAGGTGGAAACACTTACTAGAACACACACCTGTGATGAGAGGAGTGGGGTTGCCTGATTTAGCAAATGAAAAGACAGGACATGTCGCTAAATTACAATGTCAGGTAAACAAGAAGTTCATTTTTATTATAAGTACGTCTGTTATGGGATGAGTTGTGTACCCTAAAATACACAGGTGAAATTCCTTACCCTCAGTACCTCAAGGTATGACCAAATTTGGGGGTAGGGTCATTACAGAGGTCACCAAGTTAAAGTGAGGTCATTGGGGTGGGCCCCAATCCAATATGACTGGTGTCCTTAGGAAAAGGGGAAATTTGGACCCAGAGACAGACACACAGGAAAGATGATGTGAAGAAACGGGGAGAAGACGGCCATCCACAAGCCAAGGAGAGAGGCCTGAAAGAGGCTCCCTTCACAACCCGCAGAAGGAACCACGCCAGTCGGCACCTTGATCTTGGACTTCGAGCCTCCAGAACTGGGACACAGCCAATGTCTGTTGTTTAAGCCACTCAGTTGGTAGCACTTTGTTATGGCAGCCCTAGCAAACTAATGCAGTGTCCTATGCAATATTTAGGTCATTCTTATAGTAAAAAATTACTAGTTTTTTTTTTTAATCAGAAATTCCTATTTAACCGATGTCCTTTATTTGATCTGGCAATCCTATGAAGGAAGCAAGTGTGTTCTGTGTAGCCTGAGGGCAACATCAGAACCGTTAGTGATGGGAAAGAACTGACCAGATGTAGATTTCAACCTTAGAGGAAAATAAATTCTTTCTAATAAGTGAAATTGTCACACGATGGAACAGCTTCCTGAGGAAGGAGTGAGCTCATCATCCCTGGAGGCATGCAAGACAAGGCATACCTGCAACTGCAAGTTGGCATCAGAATCCTCATAAATGCGCCGGGCAAACCCATGATTCTCCAGGGCCATGCTTTCCAGGAAGTTATAATTCAGGTTGTTCCCAAAGCCCAGGTTATATAAGGGGAACTTGCCACCAATGGCGTTCCGTACATTCTCCTGGATTTTGGGGGGTCTGCTTTCACCTGCAGGAGAAAGCGGTGTTCACACTCTAGCCACAGCCCTGACACCTGTCTGGACCAGCTCTGTCTGAAGAGATTTGACTCCTCATGTGCAGAGCTCATGGCCACGAGCCCTTGTGGTGGCAGAGGGTGGGGAGCCCTGGCAGGGGGAGGCAGGGCCCTGCCCCTGGGGCTCACAGGCTGTGGGGACCCCGGGGAGAGCTGCCCAAGGTCTTGCAGCAAACAGGCTACAGAGCCCAGAGCGGCAGCCAGGAATTCCGGCGCTGAGTCAGCACGGCGCCTGCCTCACCAACGTTGGCATCCCCGTCGGTCAGCATGATGACGATGGAGGTACTCCTGTCCAGGACTCTGTGCTTCTCCCGGGCCTCTTTCAGCATACTGATGCCTCTCAGCAGCCCATCGTTGATGTTGGTCACTGGCACACAGACAGACAGCACCGTGGGAGGGGGCCGGCAGGGGCCGGGATGGAGGAGCTTGGGACAGCAGGCCCTGCTCATGTGCCCCAGGACGCGGTGGGACTTGCTCAATACTGACTAGTGAGTGAAGAATCAAAGATTCAGTCTTTCAAAAGGGGACACAAAGACTGAACTCTCAGGGTTGCCGGAAGGATAGGAGCACATGGTGACTGTAAAAGCAATTTGGAAAACAGTCAGATGCTCTCCCAGCCCCTCACTGGGAGGAGAGCAGCAGTAAAGACATCATTTGTGGTTTTCCATAAGAAACAGCCAACGAAATGATATGGGTTCTCTGTTGCCTGATCTTAGTGGGACTTGCGAGGCACCAGGATCATGGCTTAGAAACAGAAACTGGGTTTTCCTAAACCACAGAGAAAACACCCTGATATCAAGCTTAAGGACCCCCACACCCCAACTCCCGCCTCTACCCCCAGGCAGGGTCTGCAGGGCCTGGACCAGCAGTCTGTGCTCCAAGGAAGAGGGCACAGGCACAGAGGGAGCAGTGGGAGCCCCTGCTCTCCCCTCTGTTCTTACTTCCTTGATCTTGAATACTCCTCACAAACTCCCTGGCTTCCTGGATGTTCTCAGGTGTCGCTTGAACTAAATTCTCTTTCCAAATGGTCACATCTCCACTGAACAGGATGAAATTCAGGAAGTCATCCTCTTTCATATCATCCAAGATTTTGAGGAGGGCATCCTTTGTCTGGGAAAGAGAAAAACAAACAGTCAAGAAGCGGGGAGAGGAAGCAGCAGACAGCCCTGTGTCTTCCCAGCCCTGTGGGTGGTGGGGCCTATGCTGTCTGCAACAAAAGGTGGCAGACGCTTTGTGCCATTTTAAAAATCCTGTCCCACACCCTCCTCTTTCCCTGGAAGTATCAGCTCTGTCCACTTAAAAAAAAAAATCTCTCTCCCCGTCCCGTCCGTCACCCCGACTTGCACAGAGGAGAGTACCTGCTCCATTTTCCGACCCTGCATGGAGCCGCTGACGTCAATCACGAAGACTATGTTCTTAGGCACCACGGGAAGGCCTTGAGGTGCAAAGAAGTGCACAAAGTAGCCATTGACGATCTGGAAAGAGAAAGAGAGACTGGAGGCGCATATCCTTTTAGCAATGTCACGTTGGTTACTCTTGCACATAGAAGCAGACTTTCGCAGCCCAAGAAGATGTCTGTTTCCACCCTCCAGGGGAGGCCACACAGGCTCTGGGCTGCCTGCCACGCCCATGCCCTGCAGGAAACTGGGCCTTGGGCTGAGGCTCTAGGGTGATAGCACGGACAACCGTAGCTCCTCCCACACCAGCCCTTACTCCACTTGATTGGGAATCGACAGCCTGATGGAGCCAGTAGAAAGGTACCTGCACGTTGGCTGGAGACTCTCTGTTCACGTCGTAGCTGATGGTGAACTCTCCGTCGATGAGGGAGTCTGTACAGGTAGGGCATGAACGCTGTTGATCCAAGCTGGGCTTGAAAGACACATGGCCCTAGGGGAGGGACATTGAGGGACTTGCTTAGCTTGGCCAGGGCCTGCCTATTGCAGACCTCAGGCCAGGGGATGTCCTGGTGAGCCAGGTGCTGCCCTCATAGGGAGGAGCCCGGAGGTGGGCACCTGGGCAGTCCTGCCACCATCCGGCTTACACTGGCCTTTCTGAGTACCTCTCTCCCCAGGGAGATCGGGGCGCCATGAAGGGCAAGGGCATTGTCTGATTCAGCCTTTCTCTCTCTCTGTTCAGTGGGCCCCACAAGTCCTGTAGCTCAGCCTACTTGGCACTTAGCACTGAGAAGTCAGGGAGGGGAGTTTTGCACTATGAAAAGGAACTTCATGTTGGGTGGTAGTGCATGTGTTGGTGCCAAGAGGAGGGGTTGGGGAAGGAAGCAGAGCAGGGAAGTGGGAGAGGGTCCAGGGCAGGCGCGTGGCCCTGCAGAAGCCAGCAGCCCTCTGAGTGCTCCTCGGACTGGACCACACTGGAAGCCCTGATTAACTGCGGTTTGCTGTCCATGTAAACATTTATGCTTCCACTGCCCACAACCACCAAGACCCTGGAATAGCTGGGGGCTTTGGGGCCTAGCGTCAACCACCAGCACCGAGAAGGAAGCTCCCTTTCATCTTCCACTCCTCAGTGTAGAGTCAGTAGATCTAAATGGTCCCTCTGGCCTCAGTCTCCTTATCTGTAAAGCAGGGACAGGAAGTAACCTGCCCTGCTTAGGTAGAATGAGACCCGGCTTTTTAAATGGTTCCCCTGTCCCTCCCGTACAGTTGACACCCCAGTTTCTCTGGTGGGTCATCACCAGCAAGCAGCCCTCTGCCTTCAGCATCCCACTCCTGATGCAGGTGGCCAGGGAGGCAGTGATCGTTGCAGATTTATCCCCCTGCCACACACACACACACACACACACTTGCATCAGCCAAACCCTGGGGCTCAGTGTGGTCCTGCCAGGGTCTGTGTTCCTGCCCCTGCCCCCCCAGGCCTGAGAGGTATCTACACCACCTTTTTCCCCGAGAAAAACTTGGTGAGGGCACTGCTCAGGACGTCATTGGTGATGAATGAGGCCTTAGCGTCCAGTGTACTGATGCCCTGGGGCTCAAAGATGTCTGCCTCGATCTGAAATGTCCAAAGGTAAGGAGGTGTCACTCAGCGGTGCAGAGGCCAGCGTCCAGGACAAAGCCGAGGGAAGGAGATGGGTCAGTGCAGAGACCAAGTTGGCCAAACTCCCCACCCGGGTCCAGAGCCAGCAGCCGTGGTCCAGCGACAGCTCTGTGCTGGCCACACCTGGTGTCTCCCACCAAGAAAATGACCAAAAGGGCCGTCAGTGGTACTCTGACCCCACATCTCTCCCGTAGATGGTGTTCAAATTCCACCACCAAAGAGGTTCCTTTGGCTTTCAGCTCTGACGTGGGTAAAATACCCACATAACCAGTTACAAGCTCTCCAGAGACGCTTTGTCATGCTGCCCCAAGGGCCCAGCACCTAAGGATGTGAGTGAGTCCAGCCCAGCCCCCTTCCCTTGAACGACTGTAAGTCTCCCAAGCTTCCTCAGCCAAGTGGTGGGGCCTGGACTTCTGCGTTCTGGCCCCTGCTCTGGCCTCTGCCCCAGCGCCCCTCCCCCAGCTCACACCCTCGTCCACAGTTTCAGCGGGAGCTGCAGGGGCGCTTCATTACCTCAAAGTGCTTCACCAGTTGCTTGGGCTGGACCTTGAGGTACATCTCATACTTGCCCTTGTGCCTCTTCAGCAGCTCCTCATAGGTGAGCTCAAAGGTGACACTGCTGCCCGCAGCTACATTGACCGAGACTGTGAATTTCTCCAGCTTCCTCCCGGAGGCCCTGAATGGGGGTGCAAGACAATGTCTGCCCCCACAGACGGCACAGCCCCTCCAGTCCCAGGCCTTGGATTCGAGTCCCAGCCCCTTGGGGAAGACACCTTCCCACTCTAAGCCTCAGTTGGAAATGGGAGAATATTGTGAGAATTATGGGCACATTTTACAATAATAATAGTAATCACAACAATAATAACCATTGCTGCTATCGTTGTTCGCATCCCTTGAAGCCCAGATGTTCTCCCCGACGCCTGGGGTCCATACTCACTTGACCAAGCCAGCGGTCTTGCCCTGGGACACAGCCTTTTCATACTGCTTCTTAGCGACTTCCTTCTCCTTGACATTCCCAGGGTAGGTGACACCATCGATGGTCCTGCAGGGAAAGGAAGTTGGGCGGGGCTCAAGCTGGGCCAGACTCCCCCCCACCCCCAGCCCAGAGGACACCCACAAGGAGAAGTTGGTGATGAAGGCTGTCTTGGGAAGCTCCACGTCAAAGGAAACCTCCTTGGCGGTGTTTGCCCGGTTGATGGCCTTCGTGGTGACGACATTGTGAGCAAAGCGGGAGGTCACCTTGCAGCTGATCTTGGTGCTATGGATCTCAATGGCATCAGCCTGTGGAAGCGGAAGCGGGAGTGGAGATAACAGTGCTGACCTGCCAGCGGGGCCACTGGGAAACCAGGTCTTCCACCTGGCCATTCCCCTCCCAAGGTCCCTTTCCAGATTCCAAAGCTCCTGCCTGGTAAGTGACCCCTCCATTGTCCCAGTCAGCCGTGTTGGAAGCCTGGGGGAGTACTCCATCCCCATAGTCAGGCGCCCAGCGTGGTTCTCAGGGTGGGCACTTGGGCAGGCCTTCTGCCTGCGGGCGTGTGCCCACCTTTCTGAGCACTTCTGTCCCGTAGGAGATCAGGAGCGTCGTGGGGGGCAGGGGCTTTGTCTGATGCAGGCCTTTGTTTCTCCCTGTTCACTGGGCCCACAAGTTCCTGAGCTCAGCCTACCTCGTTGCCCAGCAGCAAGAAGTCATTTAGGGAGGGGAGTTTTAAACCATGAAAAGGAACTTCGTGTTATGCCAAGAGGAGCGGGAGGCGGGAGGGAGCAGAAGAAGCGGGGGAGGGGACCCTGCTCTGCCTCCTTAACCCTGTAATCTTTCCATGCAGCTGTAGCCAGTGACATGTTGTAAAACCCCAAATCTGACCCTGCCCCCCCAATAAAGCCCTCCCATGCTCCCCATCACCCTCAGGGTAGTGTCCCCACAGCTCCGAGAGCCTCCAGGCAGGCTCTACCTCCTCCACTCCACCTGCTCCAGCCAAGCCAGGACTCAGCAGGGTCAGCGGCCTGTCCTGCTCACCTTTCACACCTCCACTTAGAACGATCACATTCACACACACTCTACCCAGTTGTGTCGTTTGGTAATTGCTTGATTCTGTCTCTCCCAAACAGGTACTCGTTTCCTGTGTCGAAGGGGTGTGTGGGGCGGGCCTTCGTGCCCTCAATACCCTCTTTCCCACGGGGTAGGGGTGGACCGAGGGAGGCTCTAGGGAGATGTCTGGTTTAAATATGGATATATAAAGATGCTTCGTGAGGGTGTGATGGGACCATTCACGTGTGTCCCCAGCCCAGCCTGGTACTGGCAAGTGCCTGGTGTTTGTGGAAGGAAGGCCTGGTGGAATGCCTGTCGTCCTAAGCGGCATCTGGTGAGATTCTGAGGGGCATGGTTCTAGGGCACTTTTTTTCCGGGCGTCTTGAGTGGCATGGGAGTCTGCCAGGGCAGGGGGCCGTGAGCTGTTTGCCAGCTGTGAGGGACCTGCTGTTGTGCAACCGTCTCCATCCTGCCCTACCCCACCCTGCCCCATCCCTGGTGAAAGTCCTCACCCCTTCCGGGAGGCTCCGTTTCTGCAAAAACAAAGACAAACATAAAGGTCAGGCTGAGGCAAAGGCCACTTAGTCGGGACCAGGGTGAGGCCAGAGTGACTCCCACACCTTGAGGGGCCTGTGGACATAGGACCCACCCGGAGCCACATGCCAGAGTAGGAAGGGGAAACTGAGATCTGGAGAGGGCAGGTCTCCAGGCTCCCCAGGGGAGCAACTCTGGGTACCCTCCCTGCCCCACGCACCCCGACTCACTCTGCCCTGCCCTGCACTCCAGGCCCCTGAGGCCTCCTCTCAGAACACCTCACCACCACTGCACCCCACAGGGCTCAGCTCAGCCCTTCTTAGAGGCTTCTGCCCTTTTCTCAGATGTGGACCTTCATAGGTTCTCAGTGAGGTTAGCATTTCCTGATGCATCACCCATTTCACAGGTGGGGAAGCAGAGGCGCAGGGAGATTTAAGAGCCTTGCTCAGGATTAGACGGCAGGTTTGGAGCCCAGTTCTCCTAACACCCAGCCCTGTCCCCTGCAGCTCACTGCCCAGCCCTCTCCCTACCCCTCACCCATGGAGAGGACCACCCAGGCTGGTACCTCTGCTGGTGCGACAGCCCGAATGGTGAATAGGAGACAGATTTACCTCAAGCAGCCGGGAGGGGCTTCTTGGGAAGCCGGGGACCACCAAGCCGGAGAGCAGGGCCAAGATGATGCAGGACCATCGAACAGACGCCATCACTGAGCACGCAGGCCTGACTTGCTGTCCTTATATGAGCCAGCTGACCGGTCGGGTCAGTGACCTGCAGTGCAGGGGGGGAGGATCAGGGGGCGGGAGGCTGTCTGGGAAGCTGGGGCGTGGGTGGAATAACAGGACTTGGATCTGCCTGGACCAAGGGGGCCCAGTGGGTATTGTCAACAGTGTGGGGACTTTACTCCCAGTGGCTGGGGGACATGGAGAGAGCAGAAGCTGTGTGCTGGCAAAGGAGCCCTGCGACTCCCTGGGTGGGGGCGATACTGACAGGATGTGGAGTCACATTTAAAGCAAATGGCACGTTCAGCATCGTTGCCTGTTCCCCACACCACTGACATGGCCTCTGGATCGCAGCCACCCCCTTCTCCAGGCAGCCAGGGCACAGAACCACATCCATCACTCTTAAGGCTCTGACCTCCATGGCCGAAGCCCTTGCTCATTAATTATCCTTCTATGGATCTCGTGGCCCCAGGGAGAGGACAAACCCCAAGTCCTGTGATCCAGCTCTCTCTGCAATCTGGCTCCAACTTGCTTTTCTGAATTTCCTCTCTTCCCACTGGCGTGCCCTCCCCTTTTCTGCACCTCGCATCTCTCATCTCTGCCAGCTCCAGTACCCTCCTTCCTCTTTCGTCCCCTAGCTCACCACAGGTAGCCCTACTCCGTCATTACCCTATGTTGAGGTTTGCACATTTAAGACTGTGCAAACCACCTCTAGACTCCAGACTTCTGCAGGGCCAGGCCATGTCACATTCATCCTTGCATTCCCAAGGCCTGGCCAAGGACTCAGCAGCCCTCGACCTCTTAAAGAGTCATTCTCCAAAAAGTCTCCAGTGAGGCTGGAGGGCTGGCCTCCAGGACAATGGGAGCTGCAGAGGCAGGGTCTGGTCCCCTCCTCCTCAGGACTGGGAACTCCTGGGCCCCACCAGGACCCTGCCAGCCCCCGAACCTCCCAGAGTGGTAACCATGTCCCTGCCATACCCATGCCCTTCTGAGCAAAGTGACCCCCGACTCAGCCACTACTCAGTGGAGTTGGTGAGGAAGCTACTGTATGGATTCTGTCATGGCCGTGGCCGAAAGCTCTGCACCTGACTGTGAGATGTACAGAGAGAACTGACTGCTAGGAACAAAGAGGCAGTGAGAAACTGCCTCATCTCCAAATACTTGGAATTTTATAAGAGGGACCACTCGAAATAAGAATTCTGAGGCTGCTCAAGAGGCCCCTGAGGGACACCTGGGGACTTGGAGGGAGCCAGAGTCGTCATGCAGAATTTAGAATTAAACGGAATCTAAGAAATCTTCATGTTCACCCCATTTTCTCTCTATACAGGAGGGAAAAATGAGTCCTGAAATGGGCTGGGCCTTGCTCAGAGTGACCAGCCAGCCAGCAGCCCACAGCTCTCCCTCGAGAGGCCAGGCTACTCCAGACAACAGGTTGGTCTCTGAGACCCCACTGACCGCCCCCCAGCCTGCCACTGAGAGCTCTGTGTCCCCTGGGCCCTGGGGCAGCCGTGCAGCTCAGCATTTGTGTTATTGATCTGGGCCCTCATGGGCCTTGTTTGGAGTGGGAACTGAACAGAAGCCAGCAGAGAACAATCAGAAACCCTTTGGAAAGAAGTGGCTGGAGGCCCATCAACTTTCACCTGAAGGGCCAGCAGCTCCCCAAAGTATAGTTTCACCTCCCTGCACCCTGTGACATTGCACTTATCTGGACCTGAGGCAAAGCCAAGGAAAGGAAGGAACCCTGCTGGGGTATTTCAGGAACCAGTGTAAGGAGCCAGCAGGTGGGCTGCCGTTCTGGCTCCTGAAATCACAGCTTCTGAGCAGTGGCTATCTATCTTTGGGAAATAAACTCCCAGCTGTGACGTTGAGCTGAGGGTGGGAACCTGGGAACTGCCTCCTGAGGCTCTTACCCGAGTGGATATAACCTCCAGCTCCTGGTAGGGCTTCTTCAGGACCCCAAGTCCATATATAGGTATTACACGTTTCTTTCATACATTCATTTTAAGTGATACTTTGGAATATCAGACATTAAATCCCAGCTGGCTTTGGCCATCAGCCACTCAGCCTGAGTGGAATATTCACATGGGGGTAGTTAAGCACACAGATGCTGATGCCACACAGCATGGGTTCAAATCCCAGCTCTGCCATTTACCAGATGAGTGATGTTGGACAAATCACCTAACCTCAGTTTCCTAAGCTGTAAATGGGCCTGATAAAAGTTTCCTCTACGGCTGCTGGGAGCATATATTTAGTTAATCCAACTAAGGCACTTAGAACAGTGCCTGGCTGCAAGAAGCAGTGTTCGCTATTGCTGTGGCTGTTGCTGGTCATTCCTGCACTTGCTGCCAGAGTGTCATTTGGTCCCTGGACCTGTGGGGGGAGCTCTGTGTGGGGGACACTCAGGGCATTCAGGAGGCATGGGGCCAGGCAGTGGCAGAGCACAGGGTGTGGTGGGGGGAATTGGTGTGGGGTTCCTCCAGGCCTCCAGGTCTGCTGTGACTCCTGAGCCCTTCTGAGGGGCAGCATCTCGGGTTGTCCCCCTGACATCCACCCTCCCAAAGAGCAGCCAGGCTGGGCTGGGCGTCGCCTCTCTTTAATGAAAGTCATTGGTGCTTTGACACGGGACCAGGTTGGACGGGGAGGTGTGGCCTGGACCCCAGGTCAGGATGCTGTCCTCCTCCTCTGCCATGGTCCCAAGGCAGGACAGGTGTGCTGGCAGGCGGATCAGAAGATGTCAGGGACAATATAGTCGGTGTGAATGCCATCGATCAGCCCGGCCCCATTGTTGTGGACGAACCAGCAGGTCACCTCGGTCCCATGCCGGGGGTCGTTGCTGTAGTCTTTTTGCAAGCCTCTGGGGAGAGAGAAGTTAGCTGGGGCCCCCTTTTGGAGCCAGCAGAGCTTCCCAGGAAGCCTACCCCACCCATGTGACACCTGGAGGAAGGCCTGGACAAACAAGAGGCAACAGCAAGGACAGAGATGCTGGGAGGGCAGCCCACCCACCTGGTGACCGTCAGCTGGTGGTTCTTCACCACCATTGTGGCATCTGTCTTTGTGGGGCCTGAGCCCGGGCGGAGGTCAGACACTTTATAATCAAAAGGGTGAAAGAATTGTCCTGGAAAGGCACATGGGAGGCAGCAGTTACCGTCAGGGAGACTTGCTCGTGCTTTGCCCTCAGTGGGTGCTCACTGGAGGTTTAGAGAGTTGCTTGAACTGTTTTTTGTTTTTGTTGTTGTTGTTTGTTTGTTTGTTTTAAGGGCTTGACTCTTTCTGATAAATTTTGGTATCAAACCCACTCTTTTAGTTCACCTGCTATAGAGAAGCGGATACAGTGTCAGGTGGTTGTACCTCCTGTCTTTTTGGACCAATTCCAGATGAATCTGGCTGGGTGAGAAGTTTGACGGGTAGGGGCCCATAGAGAGCAGAGTCTACAGCAAAGCCACAAGGAGAAGCAATGTGTCTGATGACCCATCCTACCCAGGAGGTCTCTGGGAGCACACTGGACCTTTGTGCCTGTTCATTGGGCCTCTCCCCTATCACTCCCAGGCTTACCTACACTTTAGTTTCACTGTGTGTTTGATCACAGCCTTTTAGAGGGACCAGACCCTCACCACACAAGCTCTCTTTGGAGCGCTGAGCCTTGGAGGCCGTGTTGGAGGAGGGCTGTCCTGACACCCAGCTGCAGAGCTGACCAGTCCACTGGCTTCACCCCCCGCAGCCCACAGCTCTGCCTGCCTCATCAGCCATACCCAGCAGCCCGTGTGTCCGCGCTGACATCTTGTGACTATCCAGCACGTAGAAGCCCAGGAAGTCCTGGGGGATGGCACTCCCCTTCCACACTCGGTGCAGGACGACCTCGAAGGTGCCCCCGTCCTCCACGGACACCACCAGGTTCCTCTTCCTGTTGATGGTCACCACCACCCTGCAGGGCCAGGTGGCCATGAGGACAGGTGTGGCTGCACTGCACCCTCTCCATTCCACCTCGCTTGTCTCTGGGACCCAGCTCTTATGACGCCCCCGACCCTCACCCCCAGATGGTTGGGTGTTACCTGTTCCACGCTTCTTCCCACATGTTGCTATTGTATATGGGGCCCTTACAATGTGCTAGTCTCTATGCCAAGCCCTCCATGTGAACTGCATCATTCAAGTATCACTCTGCTCCTGTGAGGACTAAGGCTCAGAGAGGTTAAATAACTTGCCTAAGGTCACACAGCTTGGCCTCCAGCCTGTCTAATATCAGAGTCTGTGTTCTTTGACTCCTGCTCATCACCTATGTCCTCCACACCAGACTCTGCCTACGTCTTCCTGTAGCTCTGCTGCCCAGCACTGGGCTCTGGTGCTCAGCAGAATTTGTTGAATGAATGCAGGAGTGAATGAAGGAACAAACATGAGACACGGCATACTAAGACAGGGGTTGAGAGAGAAGCCCAGAGACGTTCAGCAGAGAAAGAGAGTAGGAGGACTTCACAGAAGAGGTGGCCTTTGTGCTAAGCCTGAGGGGATGGGCCGGCGTCATTTGGTAGAGATGGGTGTGGACTGCAGGGTGAAGATGCCACGGGAGCGTAGGCATCTAGGCAGCTGGGTCCAGAACACATGTCCAGAAACCAAAGAAATGGGGGCGGGGGGTCCACGGGGTCTACATGTCTGCACAGCCTACACAGAAGCCACATGAATGTCATTCACTGACACAGCTCAGGGGACAACGAGGGCCTGGCAGGCTCAGGCAGCAGAGCCGACTCTGGGGCTTCTGCCTTGGTCCCCTGCCTCCCTGCCCAGGCCCCAGGCCCAGCCCCATTACTCGTCCTGCCGCAGGGAAGCCTGGTCTCTCCAGGAGAACACGGGCCCTCCTGAGCCAGGGTTCAGCGTGATGTTCTGTGGAGTCACTTCCAGCTGAAAGCCCGTCACAGGGTTTGCGATCCCCAGCCGCCCGAAGTACGTGCCCTCATGCTGCCCGGGGCTCCTGGCCTTGTTGCCAATGAGCTGCCCATTCACCGAGAAACCTGCAGTGAGGTGAGGAGCCGTCCAGGTCAGGGAGGGGCCAGCTCTTGTGAGAGCCTCACCCAGCCTGCCTTAGCTCATGCCTCCTTTCTGGGAGAGCCCCACACCCCAACCCTGCCACGCCATTTTTGAGGGTCTTACCTCCTGAGGGGAACCTTTAGGATTGGTACCCGCTGCACACACACTACCTCCTTCCCCTCCCACTCCACACTAACTGTCCAGTACTTAGCTCTCTGGTCTGGGTCCTGAAGGAGGTCTTACAGGACTTGGCCTGTCCCTTCTCTGTGGCCCCAGTGTCTGACCCAGGGGCAGATCACAGTAGGTGCTTCACAGAGGCCTCCTCTGACCTGAGCAGCCAAAAAGCCCCTCGCCCTTGTCACTATCCTAACACAGCAGGTCTCATGCTTTGAAATTGTCATCTAAGAATTTGTTCACATGTTGGTCTCCTTTCCCTAAACTCCCGGAGAGCAGGGACTGTGTCTCAGTTCCCACTGAGTCCCTGGGCCCTGGTCGGTGCTCAGCAAACATTTACAGATGGACCGACTGGCCTGGGAGGATGGAGAAGTGACTGAGAGACAGAGGGAGTCATTCCCATCCCTGAGCACTGCTGGGGAGATGGGCTCCGAGGCTCCCTCACCCACGCTGAGGGAAAAGTCAGCAGGATGGCTGCATACAGGAAAATGAGAGGCTCCATGTTTAAAAATTGTACAGAATTTCAAGACAGCAAGAAGAGAGCATTAAACCGAGCCTGGGGCCCTTCTAAATCTTGGGTCCTGAGTGCCTGCCTGGGTCACCTGCCCATGAAGCAGGCCCTGTATAGGGCCCAGACAGGTAGATGGGGCGAGAAGGAGGCAAGTTGAGGTGAGCCAGGTGACAGGTACACTAAGTGTAGGAAGTGGAGGCCATGGCCACTGTCCTGTCCACAGCTGAGTGTTGAGAGCAGAGGCGCCCAGCCCTGGCCTGTCTGGCAGAGGGTGTGATGTCACCGTACCTGTGTTAGGATCCTGCACCAGGCTCAGGACCACCCCAGGTTCTTCATTGATGTTGAAGCACAAGGTGTCCTCTTTCTGGGGCACATGGATGATGAAGTGGGGGTCAGTGTCCACTGGGGGCACAGCATGGAGTTCATTAGATTGGGTATTGAGCAAATGGAGCCAGCCGCAGGCAAGGGTTCCAGCAGGCAGGGGTGTCCCTCAGACCCTCCCAAGGACTCACCACCAGTTACTACGTTTGGCAACTTCCCGACACCGGAGCTGGAGTCAGTTGGAGAAGGCTGCTGCTCTGCTGGCAGCACAAATGCTGACCGGTGAGAGTGAATGGTATTTAGAAGGAAGGCAGCTGGGTTTCCCTGAAGCTGCTGGCTCTTTTTCCGAGACCCCCTCCCACCCCCGAGGCCACAGGATCAGGAGTGGACACAGAGCCCTTGATGACTCTCAGGAGATGGGAAGAGAAGTTTGGGCTGACCCTCTCTGCTTCCTTCCATGGGGACCTGGTGGGGCTGGTGGCATAAGGGTGGGGGAGGCCAGGCCCACATCAGGGGTACTGTCTGAGGATTCCCAGTGAGAGGCCTTGAGGAGAGCTGGAGCAGAGGAAGGAAGCGTTGGGCTGTTGTCTCCTCATCAGGCAAAACCTAGGGGCTTTGTTCAGGACTGAATGGACAGCCTGAGAGACTGTAACATCTGGAGGAGAGAGGTACAGATCTGCATCATCAACATGGCTGCCACTTACACCTTCTCGGTCCCAGCATCTCTGTACAGGACAACAATAGAGGACAGTGTCACGGTTGCCAGCCCACGTACACCTCATTCCCCAAGTGCACCCAGGGCCCAGAGGCCAATCAGCTCTCCCCAGGGACCCAGGTCTCCTCACAGACACACACTCACACAAGGGCCCCAAAAGAGGCAGGCGGGGGGGGGTGGTTCTGGCTGTGCAAGGGTCCCCATGCACACAAGAGGGAGCTGCTATTCTGTGGTGAAGTGGGCAAGGGCATTTCGGGGAAGAAGAAACCATGACGGGCTGGAGGCAGGGAGCTGTGGGGATGGGGAACTGTGTGCCTGGCGCTGGAGCAAATGCCACTTGCCCAGCCACCGGAAACCCCTCGAGAAAACCAATATGATTTTAAAACTCACCCAAGGGCAGAGAATCTGGAAGGGAGAGAAAGGGAAGAGAATTAAAGCTCAGGAGGTTTCTGGCCTTCAGAATCCTCCCCAAGGCCCACAGCCGCCCCTTCTGCAGGGCCCGTACCCTCCTCTGGCTTGTCAACGAGCGGCTCCAGGCCGTCCTCGTCCACCATGCCCCTCATGGTCATGGAGGTTAGAGGGGTCACGAACTGATAGGCCAGTGACATCTGCAGGATCTTGGCCGACAGCTTGGCTTTCTCCTCCCCGTCCATCTTCATCCTACGAGACAGACACCTGCTCCCAGCCCTGCAGCTTGGGCAATGGACTTGCACTCCCTCGTCCTTTCAGTCATTTGTTCACTCACTGATTCCTCAAACAGGTATTGAGCACCTGCAGTGTTCTTATTCAGTGTCTGTTCTTCAAGGACCTCGTGACTTAAAGACCTCCTACACGGAAAACCTGGAGACTTGACATGGTTGGGGGATGTGCCTCGGAAATACACAGAGAATTTAACAGCTACGAGGTTCTGTGCAAGTGCTCTCGCCTCTCTGCGTCTCAGTTTGCTTGCTCATCTGTTCAGTGGGGATAATGAGGAAGTTTCCCCTGCACGTTGTGAGGATTAAATGAGTGTGTCTGGACACGGCAGCCCCACAGTAAAGGGCAGCCTCCTCTGCAGCAGCTCAGTGGGGACAAAGAGGGGGCTGCCTGTGGCCCCTAAGACCCTGCCCACACTATTGACTGACTGGTTGATATTAACTCAGTGAGCAAAGCAGAAGGGCAGTAAATCTGACCTGCTCACAACCTCAAAGGCCCAGAACCGCCTCTTCTCTGTTCACCTTGTCAGTCCAAAGGCCTTTGGGTGGAGGGTGCCCACGAGGCAGCTGCAGGGGTCATACCTCTTGGCCAGCAGCTCCTGGATGGTGAGGTAGGCCCAGAGGCGTTCGACATGGTTCTCCAGCATGTGGCCCCGCTCTCGGAGCAGTTTCTTCATCTCTTCTTCATCAACCAAGCAGGTTATCTTGAATTCTTGTCTGTCCTGAGGGTTGTGATAGAGAGAGGCGGTGAGCCGTTAGGAACACAACTGCTGGCTGGTGCTTGAGGCTCCAAGGGGACCCACTCTTGTCTGGTCTCTGCAGCTTCCTTCTCAGCAAACCCCCCTTTCCTAAGCCTGCTCTCCTCATCCCCATACATCCATTCTTTCCACAAAAGCTTGGTAAGCATCCTCTGCGAGCCAAGCTGGCCTAGGCCCCAGGCATCGCAGGGCCCTGCCCCACAACCAGGCCCTGCCCTCGTGGAATTGCTGTCTCTGAGGAATGCCAACAAGCGCCCAGTTGTTTCAGCTATGTAGCTGTTTCCACCACGCCCTGCTCCTCCAAACACCCACCATGACCCTGGCGGGCTGAGCCATTCAACCTGCCACAGTCCATGGCTGTGCCTTATCTCCCCAGCCACAACAAGGGGGCACCATTTCCTAAGGGCATCCCATGTACCAGACACTGCGAAAGCACATTATGTGGATTATGCCATTTACTCCACACAACTCTCCAATGCAGTGTTACCCCTGTGATATAGAAAAGGAAACAGGCCTATGGAGCCGGACCCATTTGCTGAAGGTCACCCAGCTGGTCAGAGTGGAGCTGGGGTCCAGCTCAGCTCTCCCCACTCAAAGCCTGAGTTCTGCACTCTCAACCACACTGTGGGGCTCGAGTCCACACCCAGCAGGGCAGGGTCCGGGTGTCAGACACCCTGCCTCCCCCTGTGCACATGCACACACGCGCTACACTGGCTCAAAGCCAGGTGCACAGTAGGTGTTCAGGAAATGCTTGTCAAGTGAGAAAGAAGAGGCTGGCCTCTTGCTCTCTCATGCCTTGAGGGAATGATGTGAGAGGCAGCATGTGGCCCATTTTGGGCCAAGGGACTACAACTAATCAAGGCCACATTGGCCCCATTCCAGCCTGGGATGCCTGCGTGGAGGATTATTCAGGCCTGGGGTGTGTGTGTGGCACATGCAGTGGTGGGGGCACTCTTCTGGGGGAAAAGGAGGCCCCCTGTGGGAGGCAGAGGTGGGGAACAGTGTGGGTGTGGAGCTTCTGGGTGCTGCCCAGCCCCTGCACTGTCCTCAGCCCACAATTTACCCCATGGGCCTGCACGTCAGCCTTGAAGTTGCTCCGTTTGTTGTCAGCAATGCGCCCAGCCACCACGATTTCCGAGCCTGCATAGTGCTGCTTATGGCTGTGCTGGGTCAGGGCCGAGACTGTGTCCTGGGGGTACTGCAACTCCACGTCCACCAGCAGGGGGTTGGCTACCTGGTCATAGAAACCCTGCAGGGGTGGGGGGTGCGGCCTCAGAACTGATAGGTCACCCAGGGCACCCAATGGGAAACCCACTCACAACATGGGGTGTTGGGATCCACACTTTACAGAACGAATCATAGGCTCAGAAATGTTAAGTAACTGGCTTGAGGTCATGCAGCTAATTCGAGCCCATGCCAGAACTTTATCTGCTACTCTAGGCTGATGGGCAAATGGCTCTCAAGGCAGGGCGTCTCGTGGGCTGCTGGTGGTGGTGCGTTGGGGGACAGGGCAGGGTGGGCGAGGAGAAGACCTGCAGCTGCTGGGCGGCATCGTGGTCCTGGTAGATTCTCTGGGCCCGTCCATTGTTCTCCATGGACATGATTTCCAGGAAGTTCAAGTTCACATCGTTGCCAAAGCCCAAGTTGTAGAGCGGGAACTTGCCCCCGATTGCATTGCGGACGTTCTTGAGGATTTGGTAATAGTCCGTCACTCCTGCAGCCACACACCCAGGCAGTGACTGGATCCCAGCTCACGGGCATGTGGAGCACGGGGGATTTTGAGGCACACTCCCTGGGAGCCACGCCTCCCGTCTTAGTCCATCTCTAGTCCCCACCTACATCTTGAGGCAATGCCTCCTGCCGGCTCACCTGGGCCCACAGGAGGCATTGCAACAGTTGCTAACCTCTCACACTCCTTGCCCATGTATACAGGTCTGGCACAAGCAGATCTGATTCTGCTCTAAAGCCTCCCATGGCTCCTTGCTGTGGCTTGCAACGCCCTGCTGACCTGTCCACCCTTGTTTCACCTATGCTGCACGTGCCCCCTCTGCCAGGGATCTCTTCCTGCTTTTCCTCCCCTCCTTCGAGACTGAATTCAAGGGTCACTCCGCCAGGAAGATTTCTGGGGCCTTTCCTGGGCCAGGTGCCCCTTGTCCGTGGTCCTGCAGCCTCCTGGCACCCTGTTCTTTCAGGGTACCCACCAGAGCTTCTGCTCCTGCGTCTGCCTCTCCCATGGTCCTGGCCTCCTTAAGGATAGACATGTCTTGTTCTCTTGGTATCTCTTCTTGGTCCCTAGTCCTGTGCTTGGCACACAGACAGTGCTGAATACCTAGTTCATTAAACTCAACCAAGAATCCTGCCCATCCTCCTTGGCAGGCAGAAACGTCCCCAGTTCCCCAGCTCAGGACAGAAGTATGCCTTGGAGCCCATGCAGACGTTACAGTCTAAACGCTGTTTTTAGATCAGTGCTTGCCTTCATCCTAAACCTTTCACCTCCCTCCCCCAGTGGTTAGGTTTCCAAGTGCAGCTTGAATGCCTTCAGTAATGAAGAGAAGAGTACCTTCCGAGGTATCCCTCCAGGTGCTTACCCTCTGTGGGCTCGCCATCTGTCAACATGATGAGAATTGGGGCATGTTTGCTGACTCCTGGGACACTTTCCCGAGCTTTGCTTAAGATCTCAATTCCCTGGAGCAAACCTCCATTCATGTTCGTGGCTGCAGAGGAGAGAAAGCAGACCTGTGTATGTCTTCATTCTGAGAGGACAGAGGCAGCAGCAAGGTGGCCCGAGATGCCCGCCCTTACCCCCAGCCAGGGAGAAGCTCCGAATGAAGTCCTGAGCCGCTAGCACATTGGCGGTGGATGCCTGTACCAGTGAGCCTCTCCACGATTGCACTCCAGTCCCAAAGAGGACCAGGTCAAAGTAGTCCCCTGGCCGCATGTCCCCCAGGATTTTAAGGAGCGCCTCCTTGGTCTGTAAGGACAAACAGGACAGTCAGTGGAGGGACAGAGCCCCAGGATAGTGCCTTCTGTCAACTCCAGATCCCCATTTCAGAGATCCACAGGGCAGAGGGACACGGCGGACAAGCAGGAGGGGCTGGCCAGGAGGTGCCAGGAGAGGGGTTCCCGCAGGGCCCTGGGGGTGGATGAGGAAGAGGGAGAAATCCCAAACCCAGACTTGGTGGCAACCAATACTGTGTGGGTGATGGGACCAAAGAAGCTTCCGTCAGGTGAACTGTTAAAGGCACAGTTTACCTGCTTCACTTTCTGGCCTTCCATGGAGGTGCTGACGTCAATCACAAAAACCAAGTTCTTGTTTAGATCAGTCAAGTTTTGGGGTGCAAAGAAGTGGGCAAAGTGGTTACCGGAGACCTAAAACACAAAAGAATGAGTGAGAACTCTCACAAGCACCCCCGCCCATCCTTTGGGTCTTGGGCCTGAAGCTTCCAGCTCACCAGGAGGTCACAGGGCTTTTCGCGTTTGACATCATAGGTCACCTTGAAGTCCCCATTCAGCAAGGTAGTGGAGCATGTGGGACAGGATTGCTGCTGACCCACGGTAGGGCGGAAAAGCACATGACCCTGGAACCATCAAAGACATGAGGCATTCATTACTGGGTTGTACAGCTGCAAATAGGATGTTTGCAAAGACAACATAAGGGGTGTGTGTGTGTGTGTGTGTGTGTGTTGCACAGGCACAGAAATGAGTCAGGTGGGCCCCTCACACAGCTGCTGAGAGTACACGCCTGTAGGTGGTAGGAGAGAAGAGCTGTTTCTTTGCATCTATGCTTCTGAATCACAGGGATTTTCTACAGTGTTTCCCCGAAAATAAGACTTAACCGGAAAATAAGCCCTAGCATGATTTTTCAGGATGACACCCCCTGAACATAAGCCCTAATGCGTCTTCTGGAGCAAAAATTAATATAAGACCCGGTCTTATTTTCGGGGAAACGCGGTACAATAAGCATCGCCACTTCGGGTACAAAATGAAAACAAAATTATAGCAATATGAGAACATCTGTCAACTCAAACTGTGGAGGTAAAAAGCAAGACAACCACACTGTGCTGGAAAATAGAACCCACCTGGATAAGGAGCAGAGACTGGAAAGAAAGACCCAGAGTGGGAGCTGAAGTCTGGACTGACCTGGTGTGGGTGCTCAGGGAAATGAGGCGTGGGTTTTACTCGGTACTTTTCTATACTTCTGTACTTTCCAAGTTTTCTTTAAAGACTGTTTTAGTTTTTGTTTGTTATAAAAGTAAGACATGCTTATAGAAAAAGAAAAAAAACACTTGAAAAGAATTGATAGGAAGACGAAGAACTATCCCCTTGGTCTGCTCCTGAACGCAAGCATGTTTGCTAACACTCGGGGCTGTCGTATTTTGTTTAAAAGGAACCATTCCAAAACTGTAAGAAACATTTCTTTTAAATGAATTGTTATGGAGTCACTGCCAAAGCTAAGTGAGCACTAAAGGGTTTGCGCCTAGCTCCAGTTAAGGGTGAGTTAGGAAGCAGGGCACTACCTGGGTATCACCCACCCATATGCCATACTCCTCCAGGGCCTGGGCAGCGAGCAAGCAGGGCACTTCTGGGATTCCCGTAAATGGGTGGCCAGTGGTAAGTGGCAAGTGGCTGGGTAGGCCAAAGGCCTTTCCAAACTTAATAATGTTTCCAAGCACACTGGAGCTTGGAATCCTAACTTCAATAGCACCTGGCCTTTGCTCACATGCTTTGAATGCTTCCTATAGGTGTGAGAAATTGAGGTTCAAGAAAGCCAGCAACTCACCCCAGACCACGCAGCCAGTGTGAGCACCTTCCCCAACCTCAGCAGGTAGGCTTTTGCTAAGTTGCTATGAGAACCAGGAGTGCCAAGTTCCCCTGGGATATCAACCATGAATCGCCTGCCTCTCTCACCCATAGGGAAGCCTGCAGCCCCTGCTTGGTTCCCATGCCAAGCTTGGACACTCCATAAGGATTGAGCCAGATTGAGAACTCCCAGCACCCCAACCATCCCACGAACCTCTTTGCCTGAGAATGACTTCTTGATAAGTCGGGTCGCCTGTTCCTTGGAGAGGAAGGACACCTGGGCATCCAGCTTGCTGATCCCCTGGGGCTCAAAGATGTCCACGTCGATCTGCGTCATTGAAGCGATTCCTGCACTAAGGCTCACATTTGGGCCGTCATCAAGTCTCAGCCAAGAGCCCACATGTGTCCTGGCCGCCTACTGTGTGCAGCACTCACCCAGCCCTCAGCAAAGGGCCTGGCAAGCCATAGGAACTCCAAAAACATTGGCCAAATGAAGATACGGATGCCTGTACCCCTCAACTTGGCCATCACTGAGGTGCCAGAGTCCTTAAGCTGCCCAGGACTTTCTGGTTTACAAACTACCTGGACTTTCAAGTATCTCTTGTAATCCTTGTGGCAATCCTGGGACACACAGAAACCCCCATTTAACAGATGAGCAAGCTGATGCTCAGAGAAGAGAAGGAGGTTGGAGGGTCAGGGAGCTCCCTGCCCACAGAGAGCCCATTGGAGCCCACCCTGAGGAGTCAGTCCCTTCCCTGTGTGCTCAGGCCTGGGATGGCACACACGATGGGTACCAAGCCAATGCTTGGAACCACAGCAAGAGAGAGGCAGGAGCCCTTCTCCTGAGAACACGCCCCTGGGTGTGCAGTCACCTTCAATCTACCTCAAAATGCTGCACCAGCTGCCTGGGCTTGACTTTGATGACAATGTTGTACTGCGAAAGTATTCGCTTCAGCACCTCCTCGTAGGTCAGCCGGAACATGACCTTGCTCCGGGGACCAATGATGAGGCGGATAGTGAATTGCTCCATCGTTCTCCCCGAGGCCCTGGACATGCCACCAGAGGCAACAAGACAGACAAATGGTGACATGTGGTTCCTTGTCACCTAAAGCATGGGTCTCAATCAATTTCTCTTATTTTAGTACTGCTCCCAGGTGTCCTTAACCCTTTCCCTGTCTTAACTAGCTGGTCAGGGTCAAGGCCAAAGAACAGGGCCCCACTTGCCCTGATGGCTGGTGTGGCAGATGGGCCAGTCAGCACCAGCCTTGTCCAATGCACCTGCGGTTTGGGCACTTTGCTCACTTCCCCTTAGCCTGGGGCTACTCTCCACCTATGTCCTGGCTGGGGAGGGGAGCCTCAGAGACTGGGCCAGCAGAGCTCAGGACTCACCTGACAAGGCCAGCATTCTCTCCTGAGATGGCTGCTTTCCGGTACTGTTTCCACGCAGTCACTTTGTCCTTTATGTCCCCGATGAATGCTTTTCCATTTGCTGTGCTACAGGGGGAAGAAGCACTCAGGGGAGGTTCCCCTCCCTGACCACACGGGTCCTTCTTACTAAAGGTGCTCCCAGCCCAGACCCTGAGAAGGCCCTGTCCAGGTGAGCACTCATGGGAGGGTGTCTCCTGTGGGCCTCCCACAGCCCACAGAGTTGCTCAGGGGCCCTTTGGCAGTGAGGTGGGCAGCCACAGCCAGAGTCCAGCAGGAAGCCTCGGACACCGGCCTTTGTTCCTCAGACCCTAGGCTGAAAACACAGTCAGAGGCCCACAACAGGAGTCCAGAATAGACCTAAACAGCTGTTCCTCCCTTCAAAGCTGAAATGGCCTGCGGCCCTTGGAGAAATGAGAAGATGGTCTGAACTGTCTGGCCACTCTGAGCTGTGGTCTTGGGCGGGGCCTGGGGAATGGCTAGTTCTGGGTGTGGGAGCCAGGCAAGACACACACATGGCAAAGTCGCTGATGAAAGCCGTCTTGGGGATCTCCACATCAAAGGCCACTTCCTTCGCTGTGTCGGCAGTGTTGACCACTTGGCTGGTGATGACATAGTGGGCGAAGCGCGAGGTGACTTTGCAGTTGACTTTCAAACTCCGGATGATCACACCATTGACAGTGAGATGAGAGGGCGCTGTGGCCTGGGCTGGGGGCCTCTGAGCCAGTGAGAGACCTTATGTCATATTGGGCCCAGCACCCGCTTCTGATGGACACAAGGGTACCTGAAGAAGAGACCAGACCTCCCAGGGAGACCCATTCGTTCTCTCTGCCCGAGACCTTGCAGTCAGGGTGGGGGAGCCCCCATTTCCAGGACACGGGAGTCCCTCTGCCCAGGGCAGTAACGGAGGTGCACACCCCCAGGGGGCAGGAAAACCAAGGCTGTACTAATAGCCCACGACAGACTCCTTTGCGGAGACTCTCACTCACTGTGTCCACAGCCTGTCGCTTCTGTGAAACAAACCAGCGTCCATGTAAGTGTGACTATTTGTTGAGCGTTGGGAATGGGACGCAGCGCGTAGCTTCTTCCCCTTGCCCTCACCCCGCCAGTCAGAGTGGGTCAAGGTGAGTGGCGGTGGCCCCAGCCCCTGGGGTGAGGGTCTGTGTCCTTTCAGGGTCCCATCCAGGCCCAGCTGTTAGTTTCTGCCCTGAGGGTTTACCCACATACCTCGTTGCTTTTGGGCCCTTTGGGTGAACCCCAGGCAGGCATGGCCTGTAGGGTGAGGAGGGACACGCACAGCAGCACCCGGAGCCGCATGGCACCGTCCATGGTCTCAAGGCTCCCTCTGCCTTGTCACTTAACTCAGACCATTAATCAATAAAGTGTTGGATAAACATGGATTAAACATTAGACAAGATAAAGGCAAATATTACAATTTGGGGAATCAAAAATTGACAGTGAAAGCTTTAACCCTGGGGGGATTCCCAGGTATAGAAACTCCTGACCAGACTCAAACTGGGCCCCTCTGTCTAGAACAACACACAAACAATGTGAATTATGAAGACCCCGGCTGCTTATGCCATCCCTGGTCTGGCACAGGGCAATCCCAGTGATATGGTGGCATATGTCAGGAAGCCATAGTTAAAAATGGATTTCTAAACTCTGTTAAGTGTTACTTGCTAAATTCTTTAAGTATCAACATACTTTTCAGACAGTCACACTTTGGTCAGGGAGGAAGATAATGTGGCTTAGAAAGTGTCTGCCCATGCCCTATTTCTGACAGTAGTCCTGCCAGAGACAGTCTGGGCGGTCCTGGGGATACATAATGGGTGACCCATGCTTTGGGACAGTTGCTTTATCTCTCTGGATCTTGGAAAGAAGAACAGAAGTAGCCCCATGGTTCCTCCACCTGGGCAGGGACGCCCGGCATGTAAAGGGCAGATGAAGATGAAGGCTACCTTTTCCTAATAGAGGGCTGACTATGTGCCATGCATTGCTCTAATCTCTATATTGTCTAATTTTATCCTCATGGTGTCCCTGGATGTTCCTGGGATGGCGGCATCAGAGCCTGTGAGAGGCTTCTGTGTCCTCCTGGGGCTCAGCCCCTAGCTCTGATGCAAGGGGCCAGCAATTGACAGAGAAGGTTTGCAAACCCAGATCTTTCAGAATCCCAAACTAGCTTATCACATAGTGACAGGAATGACCTCTGCATTATCTGGAAGAAAGGAGAAGCAGAGTCAATGACCCAAGAGACCCCGCTTGTACCTGCAATTTTTTAATCTGTATGCCCAAACCCTCCCTGTCCCCCATAAGCCACAGCACACTGGGCAGACATGGTCCCTGGTCGATCCACTCCCTGGCCCTGGGTACAATGTACTGCTGTGACCCTGATACAGTGAGGGGGCCCAGAGGCCTCTTTGATTTCTGTTTGCTTGTCGTGGACTTTGTCTCACAGAGCAGCTTCTGGGAAAGGGTTTATTGTCCCTAGGCCAGATGACCTCCTGCCCTGTTTTCTGGCCTTTGTGAAAGATGAGCTGGATCAACATGAACCTGTGCATATGTGGCTGTTTTCCCGCACTGGTATGGACTGAGTCCTGTGGTGGGTTGGGCCCAGTGTTAGTCAGGCACTGGGACACCACAGTGATGAAACTTGAATGCCCCACTGTGTTCCGTGAGCTGATGCCTGGGAAAAGGGGTCAGACAAGTCGAAGGAAACACAGTGAATCCCAGGAGTGGTCAGAAGCTAAAGAGGAACATAAAGGAGCTGTAGAAATCTGGAATGTGTGGAGCTCATCTCTCACAGGGCTTAGGAGAAGCCTCCTGGAGGAAGTGCCTGGGAAGCAGAGCACTCAGGAAGAGGGAAGTGGGGAGGGGAGAGAGAGAAAAGCATGCTTGGGGAAGGTGCAGATGTCTGTGTGATGCGAGCAGAAACTGATGGAGAGGGTGGGGAAGGAGGGTGGGAAGTGGTTTGAGACCAGCTAGTGCAGGACTCTGAAAGTGGCCACTCTTTTGGGTGGGAAATACTTTTTGAGCAAGAGTGTGGCAAGATCAAGACTAGGCTGTTGGGAGATAGCTAGCCTGGACTTTTCATGGACCAAGCCTGAGCCATAAAAGGTACTGGAAACATGTTTGTGTGGCCTGGGAAGGAGAGAGAGTATGAAGAGAGCCAACAGTGACTAGTGCCTGGCCCACTTCTCAGCATCTTTTGTGTCCTAATTCATTTATTGCTCACAACTACCCTCAAGAGATGGATACTCTTATTTATTGTTCCCGTGTCAGAGGACAGGTGGACTAACCCTGTGGATGTGGCAGGTGAGGAGATGGGTGGACAGAAAGCAGCGGAGGTTGCTGAGGATGGAAGCTGGGGGCCTGAGTGGGTGGTTGTGCTGCTGGTGCAACAGGACAGCACATAGGCCCAGGCCTGCCCTCAACTCCCCCCACACAGCCAGCTGCCTGCTTGGTTTTCTCAGAGCCCCGCAATCTGACATGTCCAAACTGAATTCATGACCTTTCTCTCCCTCTCCTATTCCCCATCACCAGCACTGGTTCTCGCCCTCTTGTTGTCTACCCCAGTGAAGGCCACCACCATCCATTCAGGCATCCAAGCCAGAAAGCTGGGTGGCATCCTGGATACCTCTCTACCCTAGACCACCCACCCTTACCCCCACCTCCAACCCTCAAAATATCTTTCTAATCCATTTACTTCTCTCCAAATCTCCAGGAACCACTGAGTCTAAGCCACCATCGTCTCTTACCTAGATGGCTGCTTCCCCCACTTCCACTCTATTCCCACAGACTATTCTCTGGCAGCAATCAGAGTCCTCATTTAAAAAGGCCAATGTGCTCTAGGCTTTTCCCTGTCTAACACACATCTAGGTCCTGAGTGGTCTGTCTCCTGCTGACCTCTCCGTCTCATCCAGCCATGGCCATCTAGGTCTCTCAGCTTCAACCATAGAACTTTTCCCAGATACATGTAGGTGGGTATTTTCCACTCCTTCATTTATCAACTCCCATCCATTCACACCTGCTGGGTGCCACCCCATGCCAACTGCTGAGTTTGAGGTGTTAAAGCAGGCAGACCCAGCTCAATGCTCAGGGAGTTCACACTGAGGTGTGGAGGTGGAGTCACAAAACAAGTCCATTGGGCCCTAGCACATGGGGCTCCTTCTGCCTGTAAAGGTTTTCCTTCAAACTTAAGCCCAAGCAATGATTGCTTGGGGCAACCTCCCCTGGATGCCTAGGCTGTGCCCAGTGACCTTTCTGCACAGCAAGGATAACTTGTTAGTATGCTTCATTGATTAATGGCCAACTCCCTCTTTGACTGTAAGCCCCACAGTGCCAGAACTTTGTTTTGTTCACTTCGTGCTTCCATGGTGGGGCACCAGACAGGCACACACGAAATGTCTGTGGAATGAGTGATAGGTTTGACAAAGAGCAAGCTGGGGGAGGTGAAAAGCAAAGGGCAGAGCACAGAACCTTGGGAAGCCTCAAGCCTGAGGGGAGCATGAGAAGTCAAAAGAAAGTAGGAGTGGACAGGAGGAGCAAGAGAACCAAGAAAGTTCTAGAAACCAAGAAATAAGAGGATTTCCCAGAGCGGCAAAGCCTGCTGAGAGGAAGAGGGATGGATCAAGACTGAGAAAAGCATCTAGGGAATTTGAGTCATTTTCCAGGAAGCTTTCTTGGGGGCAGGTGGGGCCAAGGGACTACAAGGAGGTTTATGAGGGAGCAAGCCCTGAGTCTTCGAGAATAGTGTTTTAAGTTTCCTTAACTGTAAAATAAGGATGATAATAGTACCAGCCTCACGGGGTCGATGTAGGGATTAAATAAATTAATGTACTTGATTCTGGGAGGGGGCTGGGGATTAACTGAGAAGGGGCATGAATTCACTTTCCAGGGTAATAGTCTGCTCCCCCCATCTTATGCATTCTCAGCAGGAGCGATATTGCCCCCAACTGGGCAAAAATTCGTTCTTGGATGTGGGCAAAAGAAATCTTACATTTCAAAGGCGTGAATTTCAGGTCCTTGAGAGACACTCCTGGGTTGTAGAAGATATATAGCTATCCCCTCAAAGGGACACAGGAAGGCTTTACAGTTTAATAAGCTTTTTTTTTTTTTTTCAGTAAATGCTCTAGGAAAGGGAGGTGTTGGCTGTAACAAATAATAAATTCTTTGGCAGCTCTGAACTTTCAGGGGCAGATCTTTAAAGGGGGGCTGGGGTCTTCCTAGGGACACTGCCTTAAGGTGCTAGAAGCCATGCCAGAGTTTGGTCAAGTCACTTGGTGCAGGAGGATGGAGTCCTTATGAGAGTTCTTTGCAGTTCTCAATACATAAAGTGTTTAGGCGTGAAGTGAAGTATACTGATATAGCCACTGTACTTTGAAATGAATAAAAAATAAGATGGATTGCTGAATGCATAGACATGTGACAAAGGGGAAAAAAATGTTACTAGAGTCCGTCACCACCATCCACCCCCATTAGAAGGTGAGCTCCAGGAGGACTGGGACTCTCGGCCTGGCACATAGTAGGCGGCCAATAAATATTTGTACAATGTATGAACAATACTTGTAGAGTGCTTAGAACAAGTGCTGAATAAGCAGAAGCTTCCTGGACTCTACTGTCGCTGACAACCCGGAAGTCCCCGGCCGTGGAGATGAGATAGAGGGTCCGCGCAGGGCCCGGCGGCGTCGCTCTGGCTGCCTGGCGCCTCGGCTCTATGGCGGGTCCTCCGGGGAAGGCGGAAGCGCTCTGGCCGCTTGGTACCTCCGCCCTGTGGCTCCTCCCAGGCCGCCGGAGCATGCGCGTGGCTGCGCTGGCAGGGATCGCTATGGCAGCGGCGTCGCTGTGGGCTCGGCCTGCGCGTTCGCGCCGGGGCCCGGCTGCCTTCGCAGCCGCGGGCACCGCAGCCTCTCGGGCATGAGCGGGGCCTCCCGCTGTGGCCTGCTGCCCTGCCTTCCGCTGCTGCCGCCGCCGCCGCATCCCGACTGTGGGCCGGCGCCGGGAAAATGCCCTTGGCCGCCTACTGCTACCTGCGTGTCGTGGGCAGGGGCAGCTACGGGGAGGTGACGCTCGTGAGGCACCGGCGGGACGGCAGGCAGGTCTGCGAAGTTGGGCCCTACAGGGGGCGGGGGGCACGCAGGGGTTCGCCGAGGGCACCATCCAAAGGTTAGGCCCCAGGGGTGGTCTGAAGGGAACTCACCTCGGATGGCACTTCCTCAGGGCAAATGTCCCATACCACGAAGACTAGGGCATCCTTCCTGTAATATGCGCCCCGAACTAACACCGTGTCGTTCTCCTTTGGAGTTAATTGGTGTGCTTCATCTGTACACTTTCCCCGACTCTCCACAATCCTGTGAGATCATGCATTCCCAGGACCTCACACAGTGCCTGGCAAGTGTTGCTCCTTGACTGACAGGCCCCATATGTCTGACCTGGAGACCACCTACCTGCCTCACTTAAAACTCAACTCATCACCTTCCTACCACACCTTCTCTCATGATCCGCATTTCAGTGAATAGCACCACCAACCAGCCAGTTGCTCAAGCTGGACACCGGGGAGTCATTCTTGACTCCCCACTCCTCCCTACCCCCATTCGTCTGTCCACTGAGACAACAGACCTCTTCTCCTTCTCCACTGGTACCACCCCAATCCAGGACATCATTGTAAACTATTGTCAAGGCCTCTCCTTGGTCTTCCCTGCCACATGACTTGCTCTTCTCCAATCCATCACTTTCATTGCAGTCTTGGTGATTGTTTTAAACTTATATCTAATGTCACGCATTTGCTTAAAGCACTTCATCCCATTACCCTCAGGATAACAAGCCAGTTCTTTATTGTGGTTTATAAGTAGGGTGACCATATTGTACAATCTGGGACAATTTTGAAACTGAAAGGAGACGCTATTAATAATTACACCAAGACAACAGAACTGCCCCAGAGAAGCGTGGAGGAGATGTCCACCTAAGTATAAGGTCCTCTCGCCTATTCTGCCTTGTCTCAGGCGATGGATGGTTGCTCTGCCTGGAACAAAAGCTCAGGCATAAGAGATTGATTTAGTAGACAAAGAGGGAGGGATGGTCACTGGATTTTTTGAGTCGAGGGTGTGGCCTAGCTGTAATAATAGCGCCTCACATTTGAGCAGTAGTTTACATTTTACAAAGCACATTTATGTATGTGTTTGTTGAGTAATGAATTGTATGATCCTTCAATTGATTGAGGGCAGTGTTTTAAGTGCTAGAGAATACTGATTTTTTTTAAGTGGGAATAATTTTGTATGTTGAGGATCAGTGATTTATAACATTATTGGGCTATCGATCCCCTTGGGTATCTAATGCAACCAATGGACCCATTCTATCTGCAAAAATTTTTTGTGACCGCAGCCTGCTATAAGTCTAACGTAAAAAGTACTGTTAGTGATAGCAAATGTTTTTCTCAATTTTGTGCTTGGTGAATAACAAAATGACTAGGTTGTTGGACAGGCTCCAGAAGATTGGTATTAAGGCCATTCAGGAGAACCCTTAAATACTTCGGAACCTATAAAGTTGTATGTTTATTTGCACATTGTAAACACATGTGTTTTCTTTGTAGTATGTTATCAAAAAATTGAACCTCCGAAATGCCTCCAGCCGAGAGCGGCGAGCTGCTGAACAGGAAGCCCAGCTGTTGTCTCAGCTGAAGCACCCCAATATTGTCACCTACAAGGAGTCATGGGAGGGAGGGGACGGTCTGCTATACATCGTCATGGGCTTCTGTGAAGGAGGTGATCTGTACCGAAAGCTTAAGGAGCAGAAAGGGCAGCTTCTGCCTGAGAGTCAGGTAGTGGAGTGGTTTGTTCAGATCGCCATGGCTCTGCAGGTACTGTCCAGACTCACAGCATCCCACTTGCTCCAAGGGGACGGGATAACAGGTGGATTTTAGGAAAATTCTTCCCCAAATGCGTACATGCAAAAAATGTATGTTTTTTGAAGTGGACCCAGTTGCTCGTGTTGCAGCGTTGCAATGTTTCTGAATGAGTGATGTCCATATTGAAGTAGGCATGGATTTCATGTCTAATTGGAGGGGAAGCCAGTGCTCTATTCATTTAATATTTATAGCAAAGTTCATTTTAAGTGCCCTGAGTTGACAAAGAGCAAGGAATGACCATGTTTGTTACCAGCTGGTTAGCTGTGTCATACTGAAATGTGGTTGGGCTAATTAATATGCCTAAACTGTGGGGATTTGGGCTTTAACCCTGTGGCAGAGTGAGTGGAAATGCAAAACATGTTTGTGTATTAATATACACATATTCAAAAGTGAGACTGCTTATGAAATATCACTCTGGAACTGAGCAGATTTCTCCAGTATTAATTGACCTTGTCGTTTAAATTCTAAGATACTCTCTCTAAATAAAAGTGATCTTGTTACATTTGAAAATATTTAAAGCTGCAATTTTTATGAGTCTGAGAGGACATTGCATCTGACCTTGTATAAGTTGTTTTTCTACCTTCAGTGGGAGTTTGTAAGCATGTTTTTTTTTAACTGGATGCATATAACAATAAATGGTATAATGGTCAAAGTGCCAGGAAACAATTGTGAATGTACTGGGCAAATTAATGCATTGAACTTTTTTTTTACTTTGGAAAGTTGTAAATTAGACTTTTTATTTAGAGACTGTAAAATAACAGTATTTTGATAGATAGGTAGCTAAGGCTCTTTAACTCATGCAATTATTGACGATATGTAAGAAGTCAGGAATAAATAAGTAGCTAAGTATATTCACCTTAATGAAATTTTATTTCTCTTTTCAGTATTTGCATGAAAAACACATCCTTCACCGAGATCTGAAAACTCAAAATGTCTTCCTAACAAGAACAAACATCATCAAAGTGGGTGACCTAGGAATTGCCCGAGTGTTAGAGAACCACTGTGATATGGCTAGCACTCTCATTGGCACACCCTATTACATGAGCCCTGAATTGTTCTCAAACAAACCCTATAACTATAAGGTAGGATTGGGCTGTGTATACCAGCTTACCTTGTCTCTAGGACAGTATTCATAATTTCAAAGCTCATCAGAATACTGAAAGTCAGAGAATTCTCTGTGAATTGGTTTAAGGAAAATGTCTTTTCTTTTTTTAAGAGGAAAAATATAAATAAGGCATCCTGACATATAACCATTTATATTTTTCTTTTCTAGTCTGATGTTTGGGCTCTGGGATGCTGTGTTTATGAAATGGCCACCCTGAAGCATGCTTTCAATGCAAAAGACATGAATTCTTTAGTTTATCGGATTATTGAAGGAAAGGTAAAGTATATTGTGGAACTAATTGTGTTTAATATTTAGAGCAAGGTTAATTTAATACAGCTTTGTAAGTAGCTACTGGCAAAAATGAGTAATCAATGATGTTGGGTGGATAGTTAAGAATTGTGGGTCCTTTCTGTGGGGAAGGTTTAACTAGAGGAGAAGGAATTGATCATTTCTTAATATTAATTTGTAAAAGTGGCTTAATGGCTCTGAGGAATTGGCTTTTTGAAATCCACGACCTGTAGCCACAGGACATGCAGGTGCCCTGAGATACTATGGATAGCTTCTTCTACGCAGCTTATGTTTAAATGAGCCCCATTTAAAATGAGTCCACTCTGTTTGAATTTGTTGCTCCTTTGATAATCATCACAGTCACCAGGAGCCAGTTAAGAATTGCAGAAAGCATTGTGTATGATATAGATGCCAAAGTGACCAACTTTATATGTTAGTTCCATGAGGCTAGTTGCCTTCTGCAGTGTCAAGCTTCCCCATACCATTAAGTTTAAAGCTATAAATTACCCACTGATTTTATTATCGCACCAAGGCTCATTTAATTTTTTTAAAAAATTTTTTATTAAAATATAGCTAACATACATTATTATATTAGTTTCAGGGGTACAACATGGTTATTCAATACTTATGTACCTAAAGAAGTGATCACAGGATAAGTCCAGTAACCATCTGACACTACCACACTATCATAATATTATTGACTATATATTCCCTATGCTGTACATTACATCCCCATGACTTAATTGTTTCATACCTCAAAATTTGGACCTCTTATTCCCTTCACCTTAACCCCCTTTTTTAAATTTTTCAATTACAGTTGAAATTCATTATTATTTTATATTAATTTCAGGTGTATAGCATAGTGGTTAGATATTTATATAACTTAAAAAGTAATCCCCCTAACTAGTCTAGTACCCACCTGGCACTATACATAGTTATTACTATATTATTGACTATATTCTCTATGCTTTACAACCCCATGACTACTTTGTAAGAACCAGTTTGTACTTCTTAATCCCTTCCCCTTTTTCACCCTCCCCAACCCCCCAGACCCCCTCCCATCTGGCAACCATCAAAATGTTCTCTGTATCTATGAGTTTGTTTCTGTTTTGTTTATTTTGTTCTGTAGATTCCACATATAAGCGAAATCACTTTGCATGTGTCTTTCTCTATCTGGCATATTCCACTCAGCGTAATATTCTCCTGGTTATCTGCCGCTGCAGATGGCAAGAACCGATTGCGTTCCATGGCCAAGCAATATTCCACTGTATATATGTACCACCTCCTCTGCATCCATTCATCCATCGATGGGCATCCAGGCTGCCTCCACATCTTGGCCATTGTAAACAATGGTATAATGAATGTATGGATGCCCACGTCTCCTTGAATTATCGTTTTGGGTTTCTTCAGATAAATACCAGGAAGTGGGATTGCTGGGTCTTTCTTTGTTTTTGTTATAGCCTTTGTTTTAATATTTATTTTGTTTAATATAAGTATTGCTACCCTAGCTATTTTTTTTCCATTTCTATTTTCATAAAATATCTTTTTTCTTCCCTTCACTTTCAGTCTGTGTGTGTCTTTTGATCTGAAGTGAGTCTCTTGTAGGCAGCATATGTAAGGGTCTTGTGTTCTTATCCATTCAGCCCTCCTATGTCTTTTGATTGGAGCATTTAATCCATTTACATTTAAGGTAATTATTGATAGATATGTAGTTATTGCCATTTTATTATTCATATTTTTTATCTTTTATCTTTTTTTTTTTGGCTTAAGTCCCTTTAAGATTCCTTTTAGTATTGGTTTGGTGGTGAATGAACTCCTTTAGCTTTTTCTTGTCTGGGAAGTTCTTTATGTCTCTTTTGATTCTAACTGATAGTTTTGTTGGGTAGAATAATCTTGGTTATACGTCCTTGCGTTTCATCACTTTGAATATTTTGTGCCAATCCCTTCTGACCTGCAAAGTTTCTGTTGAGAAATCAGCTGACAATCTTATGAGAGCTCCCTTGTAGGTAACTAACTGCTTTTCTCTCGCTGCTTTAAGACTCTTTCTTTGTCTTTAATCTTTGGCATTTTAATTATGATGTGTCTTAGTGTGGGCCTCTTTGGGTTTATCTTGTTTGGGACTCTCTGTGCTTCCTGGACCTGTATATCTCTTTCTTTCTCCAGGTTAGGGAAGTTTTCCATTATTATTTCTTTAAATAGGTTTTCCGTTGCTTGCTTTCTATCTTCTCCTTCTATACCCCTAAGATGAAAATATTGTAGGCTTGATATTGTCCCAGAGGTCCCTTAAACTATCCTTATTTTTTGGTGTTCTTTTTGCAGTTCTGATTAGGTGTATTCTGCTACCTTCTAAATCATTGATTCAGTTCTCTGCTTCATCAAAACTACTCTTGATTCTCTCTAATGTATTCTTCATTTCAGTTATTGTATTCTTTATTTCTGACTGGTTCTTTTTTTATGTTTACTATCTCTATTTTTATGTTTCCTATCTCTTTGTTGAAGTTCCCACTGAGATCATTGAGTAGCCTTATAACCAGTGTTTTGAACCCTGCATTGTATAGATTGCTTGTCTCTATTTTGTTTAGTTTTTTTCTTTGGAGATTTGTTCTGTTCTTTAATTTAGGACATGTTTCTTTTCTTTTTTTTCTTTTTTGGAGAAAGTCAGCTGACACTTTATGCTTTATTGCTTTGTCGGGGAGGTGCTCAGGAGCTGTTAGTGGGGTGAGCCCACTTCCTCATCAACGTCACAGACTTCTGGCTACACAGGATGGCACTGGCTCTACAGATGGTGGCCATGCGCAAGTCCAGGCCGTGTCTTTTCTTGTGGATCATGTGCCAGATGCTGCTGAAGGTAGTCTGGGCATTCTCATTGATGGTGGTCCACATGTAGAAGGTGGCTGGCTTTCGCTGGCTTGATCTCTGCTTTATGATAACCACAACACCTTTGCCATTGGCTGCTGGCTCCACATCCACCATCTTGCAGTGAATCAGCCCATTGTAGCAGAAGGAGTTGTGGGTCTTCAGATTATTGGACTTGGTGTTATAAGTCTGCTTGTTCCTTTTGGTCAGGAAGCTGGAGCAGTCGCACACAACCATCCATTGCTTATTTGGGTTTTGTGAACCTTTGAGAGATTTTAGGAAACTCCACAGCATGAATCAAGATAGGCGTTTGTATGGAAAAGCCACTGGAAGAGGCTTGAGTGTGTCCAGAAGTTGGGTGGGGTGGGGTCTCAGGGAATCACCAGGGCGGTGTGGATGAATGGTGTTAGCCAGGTTGATAGTGATTCAGATATGGCAGCTGATTGTGTTTCCATGCCAGGCTGGGGAGGGCTCAACAGAGAAACAATGGATTCTTGTAGCACTTCTGTCTGGAAGAAAGCTGCCAGTCTAGCCCTCGACCTGAAACCAGACAACTCAGTACCTGCCGTATGTCCCTCATGCCTTTCTAGCTGTTGCCCCATCACTGGCGCTCAGAATAAGTGAGTCCATCAGCGAGTAAGTCTGTGCACAGGCCCTTTAAGAAGAGTGCCTGGGACTGCAGCTGCCTTCTGTCTCACCCAGCCACGATCTCCACTGGTTTTTACAGCCAAAAGTTATGGGGACTTTTCTCCCCAGCACTGGAACCTTAGGCTGGGGAGCCTGGTGTGTGGGTAGGACCTGCTTGCTCCTCCAGGGCTGCGTGGGGGGATCTCCACAGCTGAGATATCCTTCCCAATTTTTAACAGTCACACACATGCGTGTGGGACTAGCCCATTCCACATCTGCCCCTCCTACCAGTCTTGAGGTGGCTTGTTCTGTATGTTCTTAATGTAGGACTTCTGTTCAGTTAGACTCCAGGCAATTATCAATGATGATTGTTATGTAGTTCAGTTGTAATTTTGATGTGGTTGTGAGAGGAGGCAAGCACAGCATTTATTTACCCTGCCATTCTGACCAGGGATCTTTCATTTAATTTTTTAATTTGAGAAATATTGAAAAAGAAAAAGTAAAATTTGCCCGTAATTCTATTAGTTAAAGAATCAAACAAGAAAGGAGAGAGGGACCGGCCCAGTGGCTCAGGCAGTTGGAGCTCTGTGCTCCTAACTCTGAAGGCTGCCGGTTCGATTCCCACATGGACCAGTGGGCTCTCAACCACAAGGCTGCCAGTTCAATTCCTCGAGTCCCGTAAGGGATGGTGGGCAGCGCCCCCTGCAACTAAAGATTGAACATGGCACCTTGAGCTGAGCTGCTGCTGAGCTCCCAGATGGCTCAGTTGGTTGGAGCACGTCCTCTCAACCACAAGGTTGCTGGTTTGACTCCTGTAAGGGATGGTGGGCTGTGCCTCCTGCAACTAGCAACGGCAACTGGACCTGGAGCTGAGCTGCGCCCTCCACAACTAAGACTGAAAGGACAACAACTTGAAGCTGAACGGCACCCTCCACAACTAAGATTGAAAGGACAACAACTTGACTCGGGGAAAAAAAAAAAGTCCTGGAAGTACACACTGTTCCCCAATAAAGTCCTATTCCCCTTCCCCAATAAAATCTTTAAAAAAAAAAAAGAAAGAAAGGAGAGAAATTTTCCTCTTATCCATTTTTATCCTCTGGAGATAACCATTGCTAACAATTGATGCATGGCCTTCTTCCCTTTCCCTGTCTTATACAGACATAACTCTAGCACCCTATACCCTATACACACAGATACTTCAAAAAAGTAACTGAAATGGAAGCAGACTGTACACATTGGTACACAACTTGCTTTTTTGACTTAATATCTGAGGGACATCTTTCCAGGGTAGTATCTGTACTCATTTTATAAGAGGCTGCCTAGTATATTATTAGAAAGATGTACCATAGTCTATTCCACAAGTCCATTATGGACATTGAAGTTTCCAGTTGTTTACTACCGCAAGCACGATACTGCAGTGACTATCCCAGTACGTAAATCTTTTGGTACTCATGCCCTTATTTCTGAAGGAGAGAGTCCTCAAATGGGATTGCTGGTTTGACGGATATAGTTTTATAATCTTACAGCCTGCTAGTATAACCAGAACACCAGTACACTTTCCGTAGACCAATTAATACAGTGGTTATTTTCTGCTTATGTGTATAATGACTTAAATATTAGAAAACTTTTACCTTCATTTACAAGACCATTAGTCATAATTACAGTATTATTTCTCTTTGTAGCTGCCACCAATGCCGAAAGATTATAGCCCAGAGCTGGCAGAACTGATAAGAACAATGCTGAGCAAAATGCCTGAAGAAAGACCCTCTGTGAGGAGCATCCTGAGGCAGCCTTACATAAAGCGCCAAATCTCCTTGTTTTTGGAGGCCACAAAGGCGTAAGATATTTCCCTTGCAAATAGCTGGGCTATATAGATGGAATAAAAGAGGGTGGCTTCTATAATTTTCATGTGCAAGAATTTATGGTGAGTTTCTTTTAAACATAAAATTAAATTGCATGATTATGTGGTAAGATTTGTTTAATTGCTAAAGTCAGAAATTAAGAGAACCACTTTACCCTTCCTCAGAGGGTTCTAAGACATTGAATTTGTCTTGTAAAGAGACATGTTTTAGAAACCATATTAAAATGAGAGATTATCTAAGAAACCTATTATAATACATTATTTACTATGTGAGATAATAGTCACATCTAAAATATAGTGCTGAAATTTCTGAGAGCTTTCTTAAAGTTCCTTCTTCACTCATAACTTCTCAAGAGAAAAATAATTTATTTCTTGGGCTTGTAGGTCCTGTCTTCACTAAACAGCTGTTCCAGGAGCTAAGACTTAGGGCTGGACAAGACCTTCACAATCTCTGCCTTGTGACAGGTTCAATTTGGGAAGCAATGCTAGAAAGGCCCCAGGGGATAAAGAAAGACCATCATTTTGTTTATTTGTCTATAATTTCCCACCAAACAGACCTTTGGCATTCTATCTGCAGTGCTGGTCTTTATGCTTCCCTTAACTTTTCCAGAGGTTTAACGTCACACTAAAACAGTTGGGGATGTTATTTCTGTATACATTTATTGTGCAAGTCAAGGCTGAGTATGCCAATCATTTTTACTCTCAAACGTGGCAAAGCAGTGTGGTAGTGTTAAAAACATGTGAAACTTGAAGATGAAAATTATGCTGGTACTTCTGTAGTATGTGAGGCAATTTCTGAGAGGTTTTTTTATTTTGGAATAATTTTGTATTTACAGAAAAGTTACAGAGATAGTGCAGAGACTTGCTGCATGCCCACTACCCAGTGTCTCCTGTCATTAACAGCTTGTATTACAATGGTACATTTGTTCGTACTGAGAACCCAACATCAGCACCTTACTGTTGACTAAACTCCAGACTTATTCGGCTTTTCCCAGTTTTTCCACTAATACACTTTTTCTGTTCCAGGATCTAGTCTAGGAGATTATATTGCATTTAGTCCTCATGTCTCCTTAGTGAACTTGGGTCTGTGACAGTTTTCATTTTCTTTATCTTTCATGACCTTGATTGTTTTTGAACAGTACTGGTCAAGTGTTCTGTGGAGTACCCCTGGTTTTTAGAAGACTGTTCTCTACAAATTGAGTAGTTTTATAAGGGACTGTAATGCATACACACATTTCCTCATATGTATATAAACCTTTAATCTTTACTATATTGATAATAACTTTTTCTTCTTTTCTTCCTCATAAAGAAAAACCTCCAAAAATAATATTAAAAATGGTGACCCTAAATCTAAGCCTGTTGCTTCCACGGTTTCTGAAAAGGCTGAATCAAGTCATGAAGTAGTTCCCCCTCAAACACACTCTTCTCAGGGCTCCAAGACATATGTAATGGTATGTTTCTTTCTTTCTTTTTTTTTTTAATAATTTTTTTTTTAAGTTTTTATTGGGGAACAGTGTGTTTCTTCAGGGCCCGTCAGTTCCAAGTCGTTGTCCTTCAATCTAGTTGTGGAGGGCACAGCTCAGCTCCAAATCCAGTTGCCATTTTCAATCTTTAGTTGCAGGGGACACAGCCCACCCTCCCGTGTGGGAATTGAACCGGCAACCTTGTTGTTGAGAGCTCGTGCTCTAACCAACTGAGCCATCTGGCCGCCCCTCTGGAAGCTCAGTGGCAGCTCGTTGTCTTCAATCTAGTTGTGGAGGGTGCAGCTTACTGGCCCATGTGGGAATCGAATCAGCAACCCTGTTGGTAAGAGCTTGCTTGCGCTCTAACCAACTGAGCCATCCGACTGCCCCTGTTTCTTTTTATAGGGTACATGTTTTAGAAACTGTATTAAAATGATAGGTTATCTAAGCAAATGATTTTCTTTTTTTTTTTTAACTGAGAAAATAGCTTTATTTTGTTCAGTGGAATGAGCAGGTATCCAGTCTCAGAATTTCTGGAATTGCTTCTTGGTGCCTGCAGCCTTGTTGACCTTGAGCACGTTAAAGCGCTCAGTCTTGCTCAGGGGCCAGCACTCACCCACTGTGACAATGTCACCAATCTGGACATCTCTGAAGCAGGGGGATAGGTGCATAGACATGTTCCTGTGAGGTTTCTCAAAGCGGTTGTACTTTCGGATGTAGTGGAGGTGTCTCGGCGGATGACAGTGGCCCTCTGCATCTTCATCTTGGTCACCACGCCAGATAGGATGTGCCCTCGGATGGAGACATTATCAGTAAACGGGCATTTCTTGTCAATGTAGGTGCCCTCAATGGCCTCCTTGGGTGTCTTAAAGCCCAGACAAATGTTCTTGTAGTACCGCGGAAGCTTCTCTTTGCCAGTTTCTCCAAGCAGGACCCTCTTCTTATTTTGAAAGATGGTTGGCTGCTTTTGGTAGGCACGCTCACTCTGAATGTCTGCCATGTTCACAGGCACCTGAAAAAAAAAGAGCAAGTTATTTTATGTGAAATGCTTAGTTAGGCTTTACTGGAGATTCTGTTGTGTAATTAATTGGTATTGTAAAGAAAGAGTACAGGTGAGGGTGATTGATTTAGCCCACTTTATCCAAACTGCCCAAGAAGTCAGTGCTATAATAACTTTATTCTAACAAATTTATTGAGGTGAAATTTATATAACATAACATAAAGTTATATATATATATTTATATAACATAAAGTTAACCATTTTAAAGTGAATAATTAATGTATTTAGTATATACACAGTGTTGTGCAACCATCCTTTATCTAGTTCCAAAACATTTTTACATCACCCCAAAAGGAAACCCCATACCCATTAAGTAGTCATCCTCATTCCCTTCCAGCCCCTGGGAATCCCGATGTGTTTTCTGTCTCTATGGATTTCCCTATTCTAGATAGTTCATATAAATGGAATCAAAGAGTATGTGACCTTTTATGTCTTGGCTTCTTTCACTTAGCATAATGTTTTTGAGGTTCATCCATGTAGCATGTGTCAATACTTCACTTATTTTTATATATGCATAATATCCCATTGTATGTATATACTATAATTTGTTTATGCATTCATTCTTTGGTGGACCCTGGCTTATTCTCACCTTTTGGCTATTGCTATGATCATATGTATACAAGTATTTGTTTGAGTACCTATTCTCAGTTCTTTGGGGTATATACCTAGGAGTGGAATTGCTGGGTCATATGGTAATTCTATCTTTAACTTTTTGAGGAACCACCACACTGTTTTCCATAGCAGTTAGACTATTTTACATTATTAGCAGTTCACGAGAGTTCCAATTTTCACAACCTTGCCAACTCTCGTTATTTCTGTTCTTCTGATTTTAGCCATCCTAGGGGATGTGAAATGGTATCTCATTGTAGTTTTGATTTGCATTTCCCGAATGACTAATGACAGAGCATCTTTTCACAAAATTATTGGCCATTTCTATGCCTTCCTTGAAAAATGTCTACTAATCCTTTGCCAATTTAAAACAAAATTTTTTTTTGTCATTGAGTTCTAAGAGTTCTTTCTATATTCTGAATATTAGGCCCTTATGATTTACAAACATTTCCTCTCATTCTGTAGGTTATTTTTTCATTTTCTTGCTAATGTCCTTTTATGCACAAAAGGTTTTGATTTTGATGAAGTCCAGTTTATCTCTTTTTTTGTTGCTGTTGCTCGTGCTTTTGGTGCCATATCTAAGAATTGTTTGCCAAATCCAAAGTCATGAAGATGTATGCCTATGTTTTCTTCTCGGAGTTTTATAATTTTAGCTCTTATATTTGAGTCGTTGGCCCACTTTTAAATTTTTTTATTATGGTAAAATATAAAATTTGCCATTTTGAACCATTTTTAAGTGTACAATTTAGTGACCTTAATTATATTAAGTGTTGCACAACCATCACCACTATCTTCCAAAACCCTTTGATCATTCCAAACAAAAACTCTGCACCCATTGAGCAACAACTCTCCATTTTTCCTACTCCCGGCCTTGGTAACCTCTGCTCTACTTTCCATCTCTATGAATTTGACTGTTCTAGGCATCTTATGTAAGTGGAACTATTTAATACTTGTAGCATGTGTCAGAACTTCATTCCTTTCTATGGCTTTATATGTTCCGCTATGTATACTGCAATTTGTTTTATCCATTTATCTGCTAATAGACATTTGGGTGGTTTCCACTTTTTGGCCATTGTGAATAATGCTGCTATAAACATTGGTGCACAAGTACCTGTTTAAGTCCCAAATTTCAGTTCTTTGGGGTAGGACTGGGATTTCCGGGTCATATGGTAATTCTATGTTTTAACTCTCTGAGTTAAAATTTTGTTCTGTTTTGAGTTAAAATTTGTATATTGTGTGAGGAGTGCTGTAATAACTTGGAAGCATGTTTTCACTCAGGATAAAGACAAAGGTTTATCCCAGGAGAAACACATAGTCATTGGCCCCTTGAAGACACCTGCAAGTCTGAAAGGCCACCCCTGTAAACCAGACACGAGCAGCACCACAGAATCACTGGCCACAATCAGTAGAGTGAATATTGACATCTTACCTGCAGAAGGGGACTTGAGTGATGGCTTAACTCAAGAAAATGAGCCAAGACACTTAGCTGACTCTAAGGAGCTAGAAGGTAAATGCAATATTTCTCAAGTGAAAGAGAGGCTACAGGATAATACTAAGTCCAGCACTCGACCTGGAAACCTAATTCCTATGTGGTCCTCTGACGATGTCACTGGGGAAAGGAATGACCCAGTGAAGACTCTGCAGTCCCTAAACAAAGACCAAAAGCCAAAGGACCAGGTGAGTGATATGCTTGAGGTACTGGTTTCAGAGAGAAGACTGGAAAGTGCCGTTATAAAGGTGTGGGTTGTGTTGTTTGATTGTGCTCTAGTTGTTGTTTTAGGAAAATCAGCTGTTCTGTGTACCAGTTTAAATATAATAGAAACCAAAGGATGAGACCTGAGGGATTTAGATCCCTTCTTGCCCTGGCATAGGGTACTTGATGGAAGCATACTGTTTGTATGTTTTTTCCTATTTCTGTATCACTCTTCCTTAGTCCTCCAATTGATGGATAGTTCCAACAGATAGTGTCACATTCCTTCTTGCTTTTGAAAAGTTAGTGAATTGATCTTGATTTCTTAAGTTCAGGAATAAAAAAATATTTTATGTGTTGGAACCAAAGGGGAAGGAAGAAGAAAAGGAAAGGAACAGAAGAAATTTGATACTGAGAGACTATTCTGAGCAAATTTAATGGTTATCTTCTACTTGAACTTGGAAAGAAGCCTAAATTAGATGCAGAATGGTAATAACTGAGGATTGGAGAGAAAGCCAGAACATTTGATTAACTTTTTTATGTGTAAAATATTTTAAAAATGTATTTAATAGGTATATTGATTATATTTTATAATCTATGCTATATATATACTTGAATTTGATATATTGCATGTTTTATTTAACATCATACTTTATATAACCATAGTAAAACTATTTTATATGTTTATATTTGAATGTTTTTAATGAAGTTTTGTTTTTGTGGAGAAATGCATGTATAATGCTCTTGTCATTTTAAGTCATTGGATTGAAACCAATAGTCTTAAGCGTTCTCTGAACACTGGAATCTTAGTACCTTATAGATAAAACTATATTTGTTCTGCTTTGGCTGTCAAATTCACTTCTTTAATTTTTTCCATTTTTTAATTTTTAAAGTACTGAATCGGTGGTTTTTAGTATATTCACAAAGTTCTGCAATCATCGCTACTGTCTAATTCCAGAACATTTACATCACCTCAGTGTCTCTCTCTATTTCTCCTTGCTCCTAGCTGCCAGCACCCATTGTCTATATGGATTAGCCTATTCTGAGCATTTCATATAAGTAGAATCGTACAATATATGGCCTGTTGTGTATGGCTTCTCTTACTTAGCATAATGTTTTCAAGGTTTATGCATGTTGTAACATGTACCGGTATTTCATTTCTTTTTATTGCCAAATAAATTTTACTGTATGTATATACCATATTTTATTTATCCATTAATCAGTTGATGAACATTTGCGTTGTTTTCACTTTTTGGCTATTATGCATAATGCTGCTGTGAATATCTTGTACAAATTTTTGTGTGGACATGTTTTCAGTTCTCTAAGGTATATACCTAGGAGTGAAATTGCTGGGTCATATGGTAACTCTGTTTAACTTTTTGAGTTGTTTTCCAAAACAACTACAATGTTTTACTTCCCACCAGCAATATATGAGTTGCACTTTCTCCACATCTTCACCAGCACTTCTTGTTTTCCGTTTTTTCTAAATTCTAGCTATCCTAATAGGTGTGAAGTGGTATCTTATTGTGATTTTGATTTGCATCTCCCTAATGACTGACGAATGATGCTGAGCATCTTTTCATGTGCTTGTTGGCCATTGGTGTACTTACTTTGGAGAAATATCTGTTCAGATCCTATGCCCATTTTTTAGTTGGTTTGTCTCTTTATTGTTGAGTTGTAAGAATTCTTTATTCTAGATGTCAGCCTCTTATCAGATGAAAGGTTTGAAATTATTGTCTCTCATTCTGTGGATTGTCTTTTACTTTCTTGATGGTGTCCTTTGAGGCACAAAAGTTTTTGATTTTGATGAAATCCAATTTTTTGTTGTTGTTGCTTGAAGATTTACTCCTATGTTGTATTCTAAGAGTTTATAGTTTTGGTTCTGATATTTAGGTCTATGATTCATTTTGAGTTAATTTTTGTGTATGGTGTGAAGAAGGGGTCCAACTTCACTCTTTAGTATGTGAATATCCAGTTATCCCAGGACGATTTATTAAAAAATTATTCTTTCCCCCATTGAATTGTCTTGTCACTCTTGGTTAAGAATCAGTAGACCATAAATATAATGGTTTATTTCTAGACTCTCAATTCTGTCGCACTGATTTATATGTCTATCCTTATGTCAGTAAGACACTGTCTTAATTATTGTAGTTTTGTAGTAAGTTTTGAAATGGGGAAGTTTGTCTTCCATCTTTATTCTTATTTTTCAATGTTTTGGCTATTTTGGATCCTTTGAATTTCCCTATGAATTTTAATATCAGCCTGCCAATTTCTGAAAAAAAAGGAGAGGAGACTGTGATTTGATAAGGATTGCATTGAATCTGTAGATCATTTGCAGAATATTGCTATCTTAATATGTCTTCCAACCCATGAACATAGGGTGTCTTTCAATTTATTTATGTCTTCTTTAATTTCTTATAATGATATTTCATTGTGTTTAGTGTACAAGTCTTGCACTTCTTTTGTGAAATTTTAAGTATTTTATTCCTTTTGATACTATTGTAAATGGAATTGTGTTCTTAATTTCATTTTCATAGTGTTCATTGCTTGTATATAGAAATACAGTTGATTTTTATATATTGATCTTATATCCTACAGCCTTGCTGAGCTCATTTATTGGTTCTAACAATTTTTTTATAGTAGACTCCTTAGGATTTTCTGAATATAAGATCCTGTCATCTGTGAATAGAGGTAGTTTTCCTTCTTCCTTTCCAATCTGGATTGCCTTTATTTCTTTTTCTTGCCTAATCACCCTGGCTAGAACCTCTAGTACATGTTAAATAGAAGTGCTGAAAGTAAGCGTCCTTATCTTGTTCCTGGTCAGATTCATTTATTACATCAGACTTTTAGAGCAGCTTTTTTGTTTGATAGAATTTTATGTCTAGCATTTCCTCTTTTTATGTTGTTATTGTTTTTAAAAGTGGAAGAACTTTTTTCAGCACAATTGGATTTCATGGAGAAATCCCCTAAATCATTTGTCTGTCACTCTTGTACTTGTATAAGCTTCATTTTAAGCAGCCTATGCTTATTACCAGCAGAGAAACATTTACTTCAATCTTCAGAATTATATCAATCATTGTTTATTATTTTGGTCTTCTTGCTCAGCTTGCTTATTATGTGATAATATTGTAAAATTTAATCATTTGCTATATCTTATATATAATGTTAGGTGTACTCTTGAAAGAATAAATTTAACAAATTATCTTACCTACAGGAGTCATTGTTTTGTGTTTGCCAGAGGATCTAAATGATAGATGATAGTATCTTAATGATAATGGCTCTTAGAAGCAATTTCACCTTGTATTAATATCACATTGTTCCTTTTTTCTTACTAAAATGTACCACATAGTGGGCTCTTGATAAAAATTGTTGATTGAATCATATTCAATTACCAGTGTCCATCTACTTGAAAACCTAGATATTCTAATAGTTAAAAATTGTTTCAAAAATTTAAGAATCTATTTTATTTTAATGTTTGGTATGAATTAGTTTCTAAAACCAGCTATCCCAATCAAATACTACATCCTTGGTGATCTTTATAACTTAATAGGTAATTTATTTTATTATTACTACTGCTACCCTGTTTCCCCGAAAATAAGACCTAGCTGGACAATCAGCTGTAATGCATCTTTTTGAGCAAAAATTAATAACCGTTCTTATTTTACTATAAGACTGGGTCTTATAATATGTAACGGTTATTATATTATATTACATTATATTATATTATATTATATTATATTAAAGACCAGGTCTTATATTATAGTAAAATAAGACCGGGTATTATATTATATATATTATATTATATTATATTATATTATATTATATTATATTATACCAGGTCTTATAGTAAAATAAGACCGCATCTTATATTAATATTAATGCTCCAAAAGACGCATTAGAGCTGATTGTCTGGCTAGGTCTTATTTTCGGGGAAACACGGTAGTAATAGCTCTGATATTTTTAAGCATCTAATATATCTAGTATCTAATATGTGCTAGACATAGTCCTAAGTACTTTAGTGCACCATCTTCACTAATCCTCCAATAGTCATACAAATGTGTGAGGCCTTATACCTATTTATAGACGAATAAACTGAGGCTCAGGAAGATTAAGTTTCTCAGATATGACGCCATCTAACTCCAAACTCAGTGCTCTTTTCATGTTGCTTTAAAAAGCATTTTTCATGATGCACCCAAATTACTGATGTTTACTTGGAAGTATGTATATATCAAATTGGATTTCATTTAAAATATTTCTTATTTTTCTGGAATAGAAAACCTATTAAAATTTATGAAAAGGTATTTTTTTTAAAAAACTAAATCAAATATCAGTAGTTTCAGGTTAATAACAACACGAATAATTTAATTAAAATATTTTTCCTAATTTGGGGGGAAAAAAAAGCCAGAACATATGAATAACTGATGTTAGCATTTGTCTTTGCCTGTCAACACTGCAAATAAGCATGTATTTTGAGAAAGACAACTCCTTCTCATTTTCATTTTGAATTTTAAAAGTAGGTATGGAGGGTTTGACCATTTAGAAATTCAAAAGGCTATATCATTATTTTGTTTTTTTCTTTGTTTTGTTTTTTGTAAGGATGAAGTTTCTGGTGAATGTATTACAGAAAAAGAGGACAGAATCCACCCACGTTTACAGCCACAGCGGTCTGGGTCTGAACCTTCCCTATCTCGCCAGAGACGGCAGAAGAAAAGAGAGCAGACTGAGCACAATGGGGAAGAGAAACAGGTTGGCTGAGACCTCTTTGAAATAAGTCATTGTGCTGCTGCTTGGGAAGTGGACTGTAGGAATCTCAATTTCTATTTAGAATGATTAATAGTTGCCAAAAAGGCACACAAGAAATCCAAGGAACATGAGAAGGGTGACGATGGCAAGATGCTAAATATTAGTTTTCAAATGTCAGTGAGTTGGAAGCAGAGTAAGGATTTTATTTTCCTCAGCAGAGATGGGGATCATTTGGAGAGTTAGAGAAATAGGCTAACGGTAACTCTCTTATCCTTCTTGTTATATGGAAGAAAAATTTCTCCTTCATCTTCTGCATAAAATCATGTTGATACCTCATTTCTTTTTTTCTTTGAGATATTACACCTCATTTCTTTTTTAATTTTTTTTTTTTACCTCATTTCTTGAAGTAGCTTTCACAGGCACCCTCTCATAAGCTTCTTAGATGGTCATTCACTTTTGGCAGAGTTTCTTTCCCCAAAAATGCAGTGTTTTGAAGTTTTTGAGAGTAAATCACTGTCAAATACATGGAAGACGTACTGATGGGAGAACTTTGGATGTGAGTTATTATCATATGACACTGATCATCTCCTTCCTTTTTAATTATCTAAGTTCCAAGAGGCTCCTCCTCACCTTTTGCCTTCTCTTCCCACTGTTGGAAAAGTGGATGTCACATCAACCCAAAAGAATACTGAAAACCAAAGTAGAGTGGTCACTGGGTGCATGAGCCGTTTGAGGAGCAGTGAGATGCCATCATCAAAGGTTTGTGGGGAGTTATGTTGGATTTTTTTAAACCTTTTTATAGAGCTTTTTTGGTTATAAAATCCTACATATGTTGTGATGTTTTATATTAAAACATCTTAGCCCTGCTTTTTGCCAAAAACTGGAAGGGATAAATTTGTGATTCTCAGCAGAAGCGTTGATTGAAACGAACAGATTCTATAGTCCCAGAGATGGTCACTTGTGGTTAACTAAGGAGACCAAGCAGATTCTGAATGGAGGAAAGGCAAAATTCCCTAATTGTCCTTTTAAAAATGAGTACAATACTTCCCAGAAATGAGGGCTGTGATCAGTCCTTGCTAGTAGTTGTGACCCTGTTGCAGACTGGTTTCAAACGGACACTCCTTTAAAAGTCGTGCAAGGCCTTTTCCTCTAGTGCTGGATGATTCATCATGCATTGTAGGTGTTACAAGAATAGTGAGTAGAAGTGGAAATAACTCTGACTTTCTTCAAAAGGATCGACCATTATCAGCAAGAGAGAGGAGGCGACTAAAGCAGTCACAGGAAGAGATACTCCCCTCAGGTAAAGTTGTTCTCTTTCCTTCATCTATTGGAGGTTGTTAGTATACCTCATGTACGTAAGCATTGGTTCTGATTGTGAGGTGCTAAGAATTTTTAAGCATCAATAATACATTTGGGAGACTGATGTGGAAGAAATGTAGAAATTTCTTAGTCTAGCCTTTAAAAACAAATCAGCATAGGCTGTTGGATCTGGAACTTGTATTGTGTTGTGTCAGTGGAAGAGGATATTAAGAAGAGAGCAAGAGGGGCTTTGAGTGGTAGTAACTCTTGGGAGACTTCAGACAAGAAAATAGGTGTTTAGTTTGTCTCCATGTTCAGAGTTTGATGGTCAAAGAAGTGCTGTCTTCTCAGGAACAGAGAGAGGAAGCCAGAAGAATGATGCTGCCCAGGGCTGAGGGCTGAGATCATTCCTATTACTATTATCTAAAGACAGTACTAGCAGTTTCCATTTATTGAGTGCTAGCTATGTCTCATGCATTATGGTAAGCATGTTAAGGGCCTCATCTCGTTTCATATTTACTGTCAAAGGCAGGCAGCATTATCCCCATTTTGCAGCTGAGGAAACTGAGGCTCAGAGAGGTTAAGTATCTTGCCCAAGATCACAGAGCTGGAAGACCTAGAGCCAAGCTTTGAACTAAAGTGTCAGATACCAGAGTGATGATTAATATGCTCTCTGAGTTACTTCTCGGCCAGCCCTTGCTGGGATATCTTCCATACTCAGTGCAAAGCCCTCTTCTGTTGAGGCCAGCCCACCACAAACAACCGCTGGGGGTGGTCACTTTTTCAGACCCTTCAATGAGGAGAGCTTCTCTGAATGCAGCGGGGCCAGGAAAGCCACAAGAGGAAGGCCAGCCCACCCCTGCCCGATGGTTGTCTTCTGGCCGAAGCTTTGCTCAGGTACATTAGTTAGTTCTAAGGGAAAAGGTGGACATATCTACATCTGGCAAGACTAATACAGGAAACCTCATAAATGCCAGCTCCGTTTATTTCTGGGACAATGCTGACTTAAATTACACTTTTTCACTCTTGATAAGGAAAAAAAAAAACTGATCAATAATAATTAAAAGGATTGTGTTTGCTTCATTAAGACTTCCAAAGGGCTTCCACTAGGCAACACTTTGCTTATTCTGCTGTATTACCGATGTACCCACCTACCTGGCCAGATTTTAGTCTCGTGTGCTCAGTTCCCTCAGTTTTCTGTTTGTGACGAAATCCCTTCCCTTCTTAGCTAGGGATGATGTAGGGGCACCATCTGGTGGCTAAATGGGTAATTGCAAGGTTTCCAACCGTGTATTCCAGTTACTGACATTATTTCTAAGAGCAAATTATTATTTTAACAAATAGAAACTCCCTGACCTTGAAAGAAATGAAGATTTGTTTCTTTAACAGTATTCTATGATTTAGTTTGTTTAGCTAATTAAGAAGGTCCTCTCCATTTTCCAAAGTTGTAAGGTTTGTGTGTAATTATATCAAGTAACCCTTTAAAACATTTTAACAGAGTCTCACATATGAGCAAACTAAGGTTGCTTTTATTTAGGTGGCATTCTATCTAGTTTAAAACACCACTATTCCCTATGGTACCAGCCCTCTGCTTAGGAGTTGGAACACCAGAACTGTTTGTCCACTCTCCTCTGGAAAGGAAATTTCTTCATAGCTCAGCCTTTCCAGGGCCTTGAAAGACTTCACCTTGATGTTCCTCAGGCTTCACTTGTGAACTTCATGGGTGAACTGGGACATCATTGGGTAAAGTAACTTCAATTTTTATATCCATTAGTTTCTCCTGTTAAATTGGTCCTAGGTGCACATTATATCTAGACATTGCGTTTAAGACTGTTTCATGTATAGCATTCCGGTTGTGTTGTCATGTCATGTGGAATTTTGTTTTTCCAAACATTAATAGGAAAAGAAACTCACCCACTGTTTCTCTGAGGAGGAGTTAAGTTCTTCTACAAGTTCAACAGATAAATCAGATGGGGATTCCAGAGAAGGGTAAGTTCTTATTTTTCTGTCTCCCTTCATAAACTGTTTCTGTTGTAATTCATCCTAAATGTATGTTTATAGTAGTATTCAAACCTGTATTATTGTCACTGATAACATTATAAATGGTTTTGGTATATGCTAGGTCTAAAAATATCTCTTCTAATGAACACATCTGATTTTCATTCAGCATTCTTATGAATGTCTTCTTAGATCTGTGGGCTTATAGTTTTCATCAGATTTGGAAAATTTTTTGGCCATTATTTCTTCAAATATTTTTTTGGACTTCCTCCTCCCTCCTTCAGGATTCTAATAATACATATATTAATTGTTTAAAGGTGTTTCACATCTCATTGATGGTGTTTATTTTTTTAGACTTTTTTCTCTGTTTCATTTTTCGTAGATTCTATTGTTATATCTTTGAATTCACTAATCTCTTTTGCAGTGTCTAATTGTTAATCATATTTCATCTATTTAACTTGCACTTTTCATTTCTAGGAATTCAACTTGGGTCTTTTTTTGTCTCCCATGCCTCTCTTTAATGTTTAATGCTTTTCTCTACTTTGGGCATATGGAATGTATTTATAGTAACTTTATAATTATTATTATAATAGCTTTAATGTCCTTATCTATTACTTATCTCACTTGCATCACTTCAGGGTCTGTTTCTATTACCTGCTTTATTTCTCTTCACAAAGATACGCTATTTTCCTGCATCTTCGCATGTTTGGTATTTTTGACTGGATTCTAGACATTGTCAATATTCTCTCATTAGGGGCTGGTATTTTTATATTTCTTTAAATATCCTTAGCTTTGTACTTGGATGTAATTAAGTAACTTAGAAATAGTGGGCAGAATTTATACATAGAATCTGGGACTTCCTCTTTCTGGCTCTCTCCTTTCCAGTATTCCTCTCTCACTTTCTAATGGTAGTGGTTGTCTCGAACTGTGTCCTTTGGTTCTGCAGGCCAGAAAGACTGTGAGTTTTCTGTTGTACTTTATAGCTGCCTATGGCCTGCTCTTAGGCTAAAAGGTGTTGATTCTCCTCCAGAATCTGCTTGCAGATGTTGTATATTCTCCTTGCCTTCACATAGTTGATTTTTGTGTTTTGTCCAAAGTTTATGTTTGTTATTTGTGGAAGGGTCTAACAAGGGAAATTTTTTTTTTTCTCCAGGAAAGGTCATACAAATGAAATGACTGACTTGGTACAATTGATGACTCAGACCCTAAAATTGGACTCTAAAGAGAGCTGTGAAGATCCCCCAGTGCCAGATCCAGTGTCAGAATTTAAACTTCATCGGAAGTATCGGGACACACTGATACTTCATGGGAAAGTTGCAGAAGAGACAGAAGACCTCCATTTTAAAAAGCTACCCTTAGGTGATCAGTTTATTCTTTTACAGCAAACTGGAGAGCACATGTTTATTAGAGAAATGTGTCAAACCAAGGAGCTAATGCTTACAATTTCTTTTTGTCTTTTTATTTTTTCTCTTGGATATATCCATAAAAGGTATATCTTGTTTTATGTAAGTTGTGTTCCTGAGAAGTTGCATGAAATTTTTACAAATTGAAGGTTTGTGGCAACCCTGCATTGAACAAATTTATTGGCTCCATTTTTCCAACAGACTTAGATGATGGCTAGCATATTTTAGCAATAAAGAATTTTTTAACTAAGGTATATACATTTTTTTTAAAAAACGTAATGCTCTAAATGTCTAACCACTATGCTGTACATCTAAAACTAATATATATTGAATGTCAATTGTAAGTGAAATTAATTAAAAATATATAATGCTATTGCACACTTATTAGACTACAATATAGTATAAACATAACTTTTATATGCACTGGGAAACCAAAAAATTCGTGTGACTCACCTTATTGAGGTAGAATCAAACCTCAATGCAAACTCTGAGGTATGCATGTATACATTTTTGGTCATTAAAAATGTATGAAGTCATTAAACTAGACTCTTGTCAAAGTGAAAAGAATCTTAACATGACAAGATGTTTTTTTAAACCCTGCATTCTTCTTGCTGTAGTGGTGAAGTGTTTAGTTTTTCATGCCTTTGTTATTGCTTTTTAGTTATCATACCAGGTTCTGAAAAGATCAGAAGAATAGTTGAAGTCTTGAGAGCTGATGTAATCCAGGGCCTGGGAATTCAGCTTTTAGAGCAGGTTTATGATCTTTTGGAAGAGGAAGATGAATTGGAGAGAGAGGTGAGTGTCCTAATAGCTGTGTCAGCTGCTTATGCTATCGAATTTTTTTAACAGCCTTTTGAAATATAATTAACATGCTATACATTTTATCCATTTAATGTGTATAGTTCAGTGGTTTTCAGTACGTTTATAGTTGTACCACCATCACCACAATTAATGTTAGAATGTTTAATTACCTCCTAAAGGAATCCTGAACCCATTGGCAGTCCCTCATTATTCCTGAAGCCCTCCACCCTTAAGCAAACACTAATATTTCTGTCTCTGTATATTTGCCTATTCTGGATATTTCATTTAAATGGAATCCTACAAAATATGTGGTCTTTTGTGATTAGCTTCCTTCACTAAGCGTAATGTTTTCAAGATTCATCTGTGTTGTAGCATGTATCACGTGCTTCATTTCTTTATATGGCCAAATAACAGTCCATTGTATGGCTGTACCACATTTTGTTTATCTGTTCATCAGCTGATGGAAATTTAGATTGTTTCCACTTTTTGGCTATTATGAATAATGCTGCTATGAATATTTATGTACAAGTTTTTGTGTGGACATATATTTTCATTTTTCTTGGGTGTGTACCTAGAGGTGGAAATTGCTGAATTATATGGAAAGTCTATGTTTAACATTTTGAAGAATGGCCAGACTATCTTCCAAAGTAGCTGCATAATTTTACATTCCCACCACTGATGGGTGAGGGTTCTTATTTCTTCACATCCTTGTCAACACTTGTTATTGTCATTATTTTGATTATAGCCATCCTAGTGGGTGGGCAGTGATTTCTCATTATGGTGTTGATTTGTTTTTCCCTAATGGGTAATGAATGTGGAGCGTCTTTCATGTGCCTATTGGCCATTGTGTATCTTTTTTGGAGACATGTCTATTTTGATCATTTACACGTTTTAAAATTATTTATCTTTTTTATTGTTGACTTGTAAGAGTTCTTTATATATTCTGGATAGAAGTTCTTTATCAGATAGATGATTTACAAAAAAATTTTCCCATTCTGTGATTGTTTTTTCACTTTTTAGTGGCATTGTTTACAGCATAAAACATTTTAATTTTGTTGAAATCACCTGTTTTGTTGGCTTCACCAGTTTGGTGTCGTTTTTGTCTGAGCCTGGGAGTGGGGAGGGAGGCAGTTGATCTTAGTTTAAATACTACAGACTCTCACTGTTCTTGAATGTTAGATTTTCTTGAAAAAATGTCTTAATTTGCTGTATGTCTTTAGGACCATTTCCAGAGACTTTAAAATGGTTGGTTTATAAAATAATTCCTGTTTCACTAAGGACGAGTCTGCAGAGCTCCTCATGCTGTCGTCCCAAATGTGGAACCAATTAGGATTACATTTTATATTTATTTGTTATATATCCCTTAATCTGGAAGTTACTCAGTCTTTGTTTTTCATGACCTTAACATTTTTGAAGAGTATGGGCACAGTGTTTTATGAAATGCCCCTTGGTTTGGATTTGTCTGGCTTCATGAATAGATTCAGATTATGCATTTTGGGCAGGAAGACCTCAGAAGTGATGTCGTGTCCTTCTCAGTGCATTGTGTCAGGAGGTGCATGACATCTGTTCACAAACACATTATTAGGTGTTAGTTGCAGGCTTTTCTTTCAACCCACATACATTGAGTGTCACATAGTAAATGTTTTTCTTTCTAGTCAGATTGAATTTTCTATGTTAATTGGTCATTTGTATTATTTTGTAAATACTGTTACTGAATAGTCTGTGGGACTGATTTTGTTTTTTTATCAATTCTAATATTCTAGTATTATTGTTTTATTGATTTTAAGAGCTCTTTATATATTAATGGTATTAATTCTTTGGCACGTATTTTAGAAATATTTTCCCTAGTTTATTTGCTCTTTAATTTCTTATGACTTTACTTTTTGGTATCTTGAAGTTCAAATTTTTATGTAAACATAACTATTAATGTGTTCCCATATGGTTTTCCACCTTTGGTATCATGCTTAGAAAAGCCCTTCTTCTAAGATTACAGAAATATTTTGTCTACTACATACTGATTTCCTTTTTATGTTTTCCAAATAGGTACATTTGCGGGAGCACATGGGTGAAAAGTATACGAGTTACAGTATAAAAGCTCGCCAGTTGAAATTTTTTGAAGAAAATGTGAATTTTTGAGAATTTATTCTTATTTGCTGCCAGAACTAAAGACCTATGTTCAAAAGCTTTTGGCTTACACAGAAACAAACCTATAATGAGGACAGGAGGCCATTCATCAACTTTTTAACTCCTTTCGGTTTTTTTACTGGAAAAAAAAATAGAACGGAGTAACATGAAGCAAGTTAACAAAAGAAAGAAAAAAACCTTTGGCGTTATCTTATTCTCTTGAAGAGGAAAAATCTAAGACTTTGTTTGGTTACTGTTTACTGAGCCTTAAACCACCAACTTTATATCTAGAACTTTATTTTTTTAAGGTACTAATTAGCTTGAATACAGGGCCAAATAATATTGGATTGGAAGTTTTATAGTGTACTATAGTGATAAAAGCACTAGGAGAAATAAATGACATAATATGCTCACTGATACTATTTGTCATTGTTAATAACCTTAGGTAGTAGTTAATAAATTATTTTTTTTTAAAGTCAAGTCACAATTCTGGGAGTAGATTCAAATAATGTAAAGTTGTATCTAATACTTGAGCAATTGAATTCCTTCTTTACATACTGATGGGCATTTAACATTTTATTTTCATGTTAAGATACACCTCATTTAGGGTATTCAAGAATTGAAACTAAGAGATATTTTGGCTGTGTAAATCAATGTTTTTACATGCTGGCTTTTTAGATTTATTTTTCCATCAGTGAAAACATTTCTTAAACACTAATTCTTTTTACAGTTAAGCAATCTGTAAATGGAGTCCAGTGGAGTCCAGCTCCTTTTAGTTACGTTGTACATATTTGTCTCCTGAAGTTTGGCTTCTTATGTATCAAGATATTGGTTGTCTTCCCATGTTTTAAATGTATGCTTATGTATATTTTATTAGTTGTTTAATAAGGGGGTAATGCCCACCTGGGCAATAGTTTTTATAAAATAAAAGTCTTGATTATTAAATTTTCACTTCTGTATTGAAGGGACACTACAAATGAATTCTGCTCCAGAAATGCTTTTAGTTTTTTATCATTAAAAATGTTTTCTTTGAAAATACACACACACATAAAATACTCTAATGAAATGTTCCCTTTCCAGTCATTTAACAGACCTTTATTTATTTTGTGTGCCAGGTTCTGGGGATATAGTGAATACAACAATACTTCTTGCCCTTATAAGGCTCATAGCTTGGTTCCTAAAACCTCTTATGTTTACTTTGAAACGTCTGTTAGAACTCAACTACAAAATCGTCGAGTCCTAGTGCCCAGTTGAGGGCAAATCTTTGGCAAACTGTTGGTCTTCCTGAGCTACTTATTCACCATTTCTTACATGTTTCAGAACTCTACGTCTTTCTGGAAAGTCATTTATTTAAGTTTCCTAATTTATTGATATAAAGTTGTACATACTATTTTCTTAGAATTAAAAAATCTCCCTCATACTTTATTATTCCCATTCTATATATTTTTGTTTAAATATTCATTCAGTTTTTATCCTACTATCTTGGTTATTCTGTGGTTCTTTTTTCTTGAACACCTAATCATTTTTCATATTTAATTATAAAACACATTTTTTAAGACTATGAATTTAAGATACTTTTGGCCATATTTCAGACTTTGATGGGACATTTTTGACATTAGTTTCTAAAGTCAATAATTCTGGTTTCGATTTTCTTTTTTATAAGTTTCTTAATTTCCATGTATTTAGAAAGCCAGGGAAATTGTCTCCTTGCTCCAGTGACATTGCAGTGTTGTTACTGAATATGACCTGCACAAACTGTTTCTTAGAATTGTTTTTCCCTGTGGCTCAGTACATGACCCATTATTGGAATAGCCAATAATATGGGCATTCAATAAAGGTTAATTATGTTATGCACAGAATCACTTGTCTATTAAATATTATTCAAGCCTATTAATGACCTGATCAATAGATTCTGTGATGGAAATGTTCTGTGTCTGCACTGTCTTATATATTAGCCACTAGTCATATATAGCCCTTGAAATGTGGCTAGTTTGAGGAACTCGAATTTTTTAATTTTAATTAAATATAAGTAAACGTGACTAGTGGCACCATATTGGACAGTGCAGCTCTGTATCATTCACTCAGTAAATACTAAACACCTACAATATGTTACATACTTTGTAGGTACTGGGCAAACAGCAGTGAGCAAAACAAAGTGCCTGTTCCCATGGAGCTTACATTCTATAGAGGACAATTAACAAATACCTCCTGTGAGATACACTAAATGTCATGAAAAATAAAGCAGGCTAAATGGATATAGAATGATAGGGCATACCACTTTATTTTGATAGGGTATAGGAAATGCTTCATTATAGTGGCATCTGGGTAGAGATCTGAAAGGAATGAACAAGTCATATACATCTGAGGGAAAATGTTCCAAGTACAGTGGTACCTTGGTTTTCGAATGTAATCCATTCTGGAAGACCGTTTCGAGTTCTGAAACATTTGAAAACCAGGCAGGGTTTTCCAATAGAAAGTAATGCAAAATCGATTAATCCGTTCCAAACCTTTAAAATCAACCCCTAAAATTGCAAATTTAGCATGAATTTAACTATCTAATGATACCATAGATCCATAAAATTTACGGTGTTCATAAACCGAAATGTTCGTGAATGGGGACGTTCGAAAACCGAGGTACCACTGTACAGGGAACATGTACAAAAATTCTTACCGGTTTCCCCTAAAATAAGACCGAGCCGGACCATCAGCTCTAATGTGTCTTTTGGAGCAAAAATGTTAAGACCCGGTCTTATTTTAATATAAGTCCAGGTCATATAATAATATTATACCAAGTCTCATGTAAGACCGGGTCTTATATTAATTTTTGCTCCAAGACGCATTAGAGCTGATGGTCCGGCTAGATCTTATTTTCGGGGAAACACAGTTATCAATCGCCTGTCCATTTGATCTATCAAAATCTGAAAGGTAGAATGTTGGTCTCCTACCTAGAATGTAGCTTTGCTAAACTCTTCTATCGCTAACATTCTTTATGTATTTCGTGTCTTATTCAATGCATGATTCACAACAGTGACATCTTGGCACCTATGAAATGCCCTTCTTTGCCCCCATTTAGTGCTTTCTGATAGTATCTGACTTTTTCACTATTATCCCTCCTTTCTGCTTACACCTGCCTCATATTATCCTTGTCCTGTTTTCGACATTTGGGTATCATTTTGAGAACATGAAGTAACTTGAATTTTTAACCCTCGTTGGGAGCTCCTTTTATTTTTTTTTTAAAGATTTTATTGGGGTAGGGGAACAGGACTTTATTGGGGAGCAGTGCGTATTTCCAGGGTTTTTTCCAAGTTAAGTTGTCCTTTCAATCTTAGTTGTGGAGGGCGCAGCTCAGCTCCAGGTCCAGTTGCCGTTGTTAGTTGCAGGGGGCGCAGCCCACCATCCCTTGCGGGAGTCGAACCAGCAACCTTGTGGTTGAGAGCCCACTGGCCCATATGGAAATCAAACTGGCAGCCTTCGGAGTTAGGAGCACGGTGCTCCAACCGCCTGAGCCACGGGGCTGGCCCCGCTCCTAACTTTTAAATCACATTTATTATACTTACTGATATACTTGGTCTTATTTCTGCCTTCTTAATTTTTCTAACTTATTTTGTTAAACCTTTCCTGACTTTTGCTGTATTAAGGTCTTTACTCCTTTTTTTAAAAAAACTCGTAATTTGGAAGTCCTATATCCTGGTATTGAGAAACAGAATATTATCTGTAATAATCCTCCCACTCCCATCCCTCACCCAAGACCATTAGAATATTTTCTCTTCGGCCCTCTGGAAAATTTAAAAGAAATTTACAGCTTCTCAAATTTTCACTTTGGTCCACCTCAAGTAAAACATAACTGTTTTCTGCTTAACAACAGCCTTATTTTAGTGGTACTAAAATATTACTTTACCACAAATTCACAATAGTATATTTTTTCATTAGGTGGTGGCTGTTAAGAATTATATTAGGAACTTGAAGCTACAGAAAATAGAAATGGTGCTGCCTGTCAGAACCACAAACTTTTAACATTGGCTTTTATTAGTATTCCTGCTTGCAGAACAATGAACAAAAGACTCTTTAGCCACAGACTTGCACTATGAGTTTTAATTGAAAATATTAAAACAATTTAATAATTATAAAACTTTGATAATTAAATTGTACTGTGCTTTATGAGGCATGTATTCCTTATTTTTATACACCTGAAAGACACTTTGCATACTTGTTTTCTGTTCTCCATTTCAGAGGAAGATGATGAAGAAAAGATCTAAAATATGTATAAATGAAAGCCCAACTGAGTTAGAAGTGAAATATGAAGAGAACAAAATCTACACACAGCTGTACCGTAAGAGCATAGGTGGTTTTAGCTCATGTTTTGGGTGTAAATATTTAGCTCATCTCACACGAAACAAAAGCAGGTGCAAGAGTAAAACTGAATTCTGAAAACCCCAATCAGTTATTTTTAGCATGCCTCTTAATTCTTCTTTCCCCTGGTTTCTTGTCTTCTGTGCCTGAGTCTTGAACAGGTAACCACTTGAGGGGGTGCCGCCGATAAATGGGCCACGGAGGAAGTGTCAGCTGGGCCAGAACACAGAAAATGCATCAATTAATAGCTATTGCAGAGCATTCTATATAATGCCCAGTTCCTAAATGACTCCTATCCTAAAGGTGAAAACAACAAAACTGACACTCCTATGAAAACTGTGCCCCCTCCTCTGCCAATACTTGAAGTGATGGGACCATGCCTCACTGTTTATACAAATGGCTCCAGAGCTAAAAGAAAGGTGAGGAGGGCGCAATGTGGAGACCGTAAGAAATTCCTGCTAGCTTTGACCTTAAGATTATTGCTTGAAGCAGCTGCCAAAATAAATGAGCTGTATCCTTTGATTGCAGCTTCGGTCCCTCACCTGACACTATTTGGCATTCTAGTTTTCCACTGACAGCAAGGGGAAACGTTGATGGAAAAGGATGAGGGAAAAGTTGGTGCCGGTTCTCACTAATAGGTCCGCCCAAACCAACCCAAGTCAGAAAACCGAAGTTGTCACTAATATCCAGGCCCCCACAAATTTCTTACCAAACACGAAAAAGCAAATCCGGCCATAACTATATAGACAGTCCACCCGAACTGTTCCGCCACGTACCCATAGATAAATCCAACTATCTAGAGACAAAATAGATTGAATACAGTCAGACTGGGGGGCGGGGAGAGGGAGAGAAGAACAAAAGAAAAGGTTATGCACAACCAATACTTACTGCTGAAAAAAGAATAATTCCCTGAAACATCTGTTCAGCTAGCTTCTGGCCCTTGTAATCCTAGAGGTGAAGAAGAGCAAAGCAGGAATTGGTTTTACCACCGAAGAGAGATTATACAATTCCTGCTTTGGCCTCACAGCTTTAGCACAGGGCGTCCCCAGCATCAGGGACTCCTCCAGGGTCCTGGGCAAGGAATGAAATGCTGGGTTTCCCGGGGGAACTGAAGCACTCTTAAGGAAGCACAGACAGGGGTATCCCCGCGGAGGAAGAGAGGAGGGGAATCCAGGAAGCACGATTCGGGGAAGAGAGTGTAAGGTAGCCGTCCCGGCCAGGAACAGCGATGCAGCGGGTGGGTATCGGACCAGAGCTACGAAGCTGCCAGACTGGCGAGGAGCGTGCGAGGACCTTGGGGCCGAGGTGGGCCGCACCCTCACCATTTGTGTCGGCAGCGAGCTCAGTTGCTCCAGCATGACTGGCTGAGGAGGCGGGCAGCGGCGTGCTGGAAGGGGACAGCGAAGCGAGGGCGGCCGCGACTCCGGGACCGTCGGGAATGAGGTCTGGTACCGGGTACAGCCAGGAGTGCCCGCCGAGCCGGGCAGTGCGATGGCCGCAGCCCCGGAAGCGGATGTCTCAAACAGACCCGGGCGGCCCGAAGCCCCGCCCCGCGCCGTGGCTAGCCGCCGTGCGCTTTCGGAGCCGGCTGGAGTCCGGCGCACTGCCCGCGATGGCTGAGGTGATGACCGTGGCGGCCGAGTCGAGGCATTGCGTGCCCGTGAAGGGTTCGCCGTCGGTGCTGTTGGGTGCTGGGAGGCGCGGCCCCGGCCCCCAAAACTGTCCTGGACTGAGCCTCCGCGGCCTATCGGCCGCCTGCGCGCGCCCCGTCTCCATGGCGACGGGCTTATCTCGGCGAGGACCCTGACAGTGGGGCTGCCCCGCGGCGCCTGCTTGGCTTGACGCTCTTGCTGTCGGCTCCGCGGGCGGGCTTGGGACTGCGGGCCTGAGCGGCGGCCCGGGAGCTAGCGGGTGGGCGGGTTCGGTCCGGAGTGCAGGGAACACGGGCAGCCCGGCGGCGGACTGGGCCCCGGGCCCTGCGGCGCGGGAGCTGAGCTGGCGGGGCGGGCCGGGGCGCGGGCGGCGGCTCCTCCTCCTCTTCTTCCTCCTCCTCCTCCTCCCGCTGCAGGTAAGGGCGGCCGTAAGGGAGCGTCCGAGGCTAACCGCTTGCCCGAACCCAAACCCAGAGTCTCTCTCGGCCTGGGGGGAAGCCTCGGAGCATCACACTCCCTATCACCCCTAAGCGTAACGGGTCCTATTGACCCCTAGAATTTACAGGGAATTACCCCAAGCATATTCTCAAAAGAAAGGGAAGCCCCTCGGAGAGGGGACCCGGTTCTTGACCGTTCCTTGCATCCGTATGGAGAGCGCTCCCACCCCGGAGTCTCCAGTTGGCCTACCAGCATGTTCGCCGGCTTCAGTGGGCCCTGCCGGTGGAGCCCAGCCAAGGGTTCGCTCTGCCTCTTTCTCAAGGCCGGTCTCTGTCTGAAACACTTCGTTTCCCCCCATTCCCACCCGCGTTACTCTGAGCTAGGCGAGGTTGCCCATGTTTCGGAGAGAAACCGTTCTGGGGAGCCCGGGCCTGTCGGTCCCAGCTGGCCCTCTAGTCTCTATGCTGTGTTGTACGTAATGGTCACAGACGGTGGGATTCCAGGCACTGCCAGGGCAGGTTGGTGTGTGGCTGCCTCCCTCATTCATGCAGTCAGCAAACATTCACGGCATCTTTTTTTGTGCCAGGCAGTGGGCCGAGGATAGGGCTGTCACCAACACCAAACTTTTGCCTTCCTAGAGCCCAGAGTGTGTCAAGGGAGACAGCCACATAACCCCAGAGGAGTATGACAGCTGGATTTACTCAGAGATAGAAGTCCTAGAGATGTGGGAAATCGGGGGGGGGGGGGGGGGTGCAGTTGAAGGTAGGGTTTGGGGGGAGCCTCCCTTGACTCTTGAAAGCCAAGTAGGAGCTAGTCAGGTGAAGAGGTAGGAGAGAGTGGATGAATATCCTCAGTGCCTTTCCACCTTTCAGTTTAGAAGATACTAAACGTGTTTTTTTGTTGTGTGTAGAAACAGACATGTCAGTGTTAGTCCTCTGAATGTACTTAACAGAGTGGCAGTTATAGAGACTTGACGGTATTTGAGCTATGAAGAGATGATGGGAAAAGGAAATTGCCTGTCAGGCTCCATTTGAGAAAGCTCTCCATTGGAATCCATACCCTTATGTAGAAATTTGTTTTCATGATTATCATCAAAGATTGTGTTCTCTTTTCTGAGCTGAGAACCTTGCTCCTAGATTAACAAGATCATTCAACAAATGTCACATGCCTACTACCATTGGTTTTAGGTAAAGAGGATAGATACGTCCGTAAACACTTTCATTGAGGTCCTTGTTCTCATAGAGCTGACATACTAATCAGGGAAGAAATAAAGAAACAAGTAAATAAGATGATTTCATGAAGAGGGGGAATGCTGAACTTCCATGATGGCCTCTGAGGGGTGGATAAGAGGAGGACAGAAAAATGATCTTGGTATTTGGTGACTTCGACAAGACCAGTTTGAATGGAGCAATAGGGACAGAAGTCTGGTTGGAGGCTAAAGAGAACAAGAGGAAGTGGAGCTAGAGGCTTAAAATCCCTTCAAGCTTTTAGAGAGGGGATGCAGAGAAATAGATTTGTGCGTCACCTGGGGTGGGGGAGTAGTGTCTTTCTAAAGTTAACTGGAAGTTACTCGAGCATAACATGCTGATGGGTGTGATCCAGCAGAGGGAGAGTGCTGATGCTGCACCAAGGAAACAATTATAGGATAGGTTGCAAAGCATCAGTGGAATGGCCTTTCATGTACATGGTAATGGGGAAAAGCAGAAAAGGTGAGTACAGCTGCTCAGAATGTGGGAACTAATGCAGGTAACAAGTTAAAAAAAAAGTCTTTCCCTTTAAGGTTTCTTCACCCATATTTCTAGGTGTACCTGCCCTGGATGAGTGTGTGAATGGGTTTTGTGAATGAATTGGGAAGGTGAAGGTTTTAAAGTTTCTAAATAAAAAATACTAATTTTCGTAGTGAACAATTTGAATATTGCTGATCAAATTGTACATTGTTGTGTACTCTTATACTCTAAAAGTATAAGCCACTATTAGATATCCCAGGGTCTACATGCAATTTTGTTTTGCAAATTCTAAGCAGATCAACGAGTCTATTACCAGGAATAGCACAAGGAAAGGAGCTATGGTTCAGACATACTCCATAATAACTGACATTTGCATATAGATAACTGGAAGAGTTTTAGGAGCAAATGGTTTCTGCCATGCTAATCTACTTAAATACGTACATCAAACACCTGCTTGGATTGTGTGTTTTTCTTGTGTCTAGCTAAACAGAATAGTACAAATACATATGCCTCTAGGTGCATGTACTACCTGTTAGTAACTGGACATTGTTGAACTAAAACCCTGTCCATTGTACCATTAACTATTAACTAAATGAGATTTATTTGACTGAGATGGTTTTCTCCAGTCTTACTGGAAGTTGGCTCCAAGCGGGCAGATGTTAGAGCTTTGTCTGAGCAGTTCCCGGTCTTCCAGCTTCTATGGGTAAGACTCAGACCACAATGTGATAGAAGCACATGGCTTAGATTATATAGTGATGTGTATTCTTTAGAGAGGAAGTTCACTGGTATAATGCACTTTATATATACTGCTTTAGAAGGAAAAAGGGTCCGGGGGCAGAGAGAGAGAGAGAGAGAGAGAGAGAGAGAGAGAGAGAGAGAGAGAGAGAGAGAGAGAGGATATTTTATTGTTCTTTGGTAGTCTGAATTATTTTCTCCCACATTTGTAATCTGGCCTGTGATGTATTTCTCCTCTTTTCAAAGGCCTTGAGAAATCAAGTGCCTGATATGCACACACTTTACTTAAGATGAAATTAATTCAAACTTACTTTGATTTTAGAAATACGCTGTATTTGAAAATGCTTTGTAAAATTAATAGCCTTTTGTGTTTGGTACTCCCATGGAAGAAGATGAAGTAGAAAAGGATAAATGTCTCAAATGTAGGATCACAATATTATGGTTGTTTAAAATCTGTTTTTAAGGAAACATTACCCAGAGGTTGTTATAGAAATCTAATCATTTAATTTAGTTCTACCTACAATTTTGTTTCCATTGAATTATTTGTTTGGAAAGTGAAGGTATTAGATGAGCTGGGGAGCATAAGCCACAGGCAGAGTGACAGTATGAGACGTGACTTTCTTAAGAGATGGGTAATTAACCAAGAGAGGTGAAACCCTCCCTGGGAAGAAGCTTTCTTTCTTTTTTTTTTTTTTTAGCAGATTGTAACTTTTTTGAGAATAGCACTGTAAACTTTTGATAACAAGATTGGATTTTGTAAATTTTTGTAATTATGTTTCTCTGCTATAGTTTTTTTTTTCCTGCTATAGTTTTAAATGAATGTGGAAAATATTCTTCCCTTTAATTCCAAGTAAAGGTGAATGGGATACAACTCAGAACAGGGATGTTTGGTAACAATGAAGCTGACCTCGGATTACTTAATTATAAACGACTGAGTCTTTGTCTAACAAGGAATTTTAAGTAGAAATTCAGAAAACATTTCCACGTGTTTCTTCCTCTTGGGAGAATTTCTTTTGCTTTTCATCTAATGACATGTAATGTATAAGGCTATCTATTTTTCCAAGTTATTTAGAAGTATTTTATTTTTACTACCATAAAAAAATTCAGATCCCAAATTGGGTTCTTGGAAATTGTTCATTCAAAATGAGTTTCTGGGAGAAAGTATGCACTTCTTGTTTCTACCTGAATAAAAGTGTTAGGCAGTTTGATGGTCATTCTCATGTGCCTACTGACGTTGGGGGCTTGTTTTTGTTTTGTAGGGTTAATAACTAATATTTATGTAAGACAGAAGAGAAAGATGTCATTCCGTAAAGGTATGCTCTTTCTACAAGTTACGTTGTTTTTTATTCCTGCTCGAAAGGTACAGAAGTGTAATGCAGGCTTCTCCCCTCTGTTTCAGTAAACATCGTCATCCTGGCCCTGGCTGTGGCTCTCTTCTTACTGGTTTTACACCATAACTTCCTCGGCCTGAGCAGTTTGCTAAGGAATGAGGTTTCAGGTATGGGAACCCTTATTGATGTCCTGGCATCTATTGAGGACCTGGAGTTCCCTGTGTCCCACATCCTAAGTTACATCACTAGGTTAAAAGAAAAGAAAGCTTCCTTTTTGCCCTACAAAAGCTATGAAAGATTCTTGGATAAGACATGGTGGTACTTCCTGTGCTCTTTAGTCCTCCACCTCCACCTCTTCTCTCTGCTGTGCAGTTGTTTGCTAAGGGTTTGATCTGACCAAAGATCTCACTACTCCAAATTAGAGACCTTAGAGGAGTCTCTGTGGGATGCTGCTATCTGCTTACATTTCAGCAGAGCTGGGCTTCAGAAGGTGGGGACAGTTGAGTGTCACTGGTGTTTGATGTCTGCTGTGTTCACTAGAGGGTCAGTCTGGTTACTTTCCTTCACCTTGTATTTTCCTGTAACCTGTGGAACTGTTATCAGCAGGTCTCTAGTAGTAAAACAAAACCATAAAGCCTTGTCAACAAAATTTTTTTAATCACTTTATTATATAATTCCATTGGCAGTTATTTAAAAGTATTTGTTTATACTGTTCTGCCTTGTTAATGAATGATATTTGAGGCTTCAGAATGTTTGTCAAAAACCATTTTTGGATTACCACTCATCATAGTTGACCAGAGCAAGAAAAGACTAATAGCTTTCACCTAACTTTCACTGAGTACTCTGATAGCATGTTTTATAACGGTCTGACAGTTAAGTTCACGAACTCATCCTAGAAAAAGTGCTACATACCTCATTGCTGAATATCACCACAGTCACCTTTGAAGTACTCCCCTTGGGGAGCTATTCACCGATGCCAGCGCCTAGTCTACCCTTCAAAGCAATTCTGGAACTCTTTTTCTCGAATGGCCATCAGAGCTGTTGTCGTATTACCCTTGATGTCCTGAATGTCATCAAAATATCTTCCTTTCAATATTTCCTTTATCTTCGGGTAAAGAAAGAAGTCATTGGGGGCCAGATCAGGTAAGTTGGGAGGGTGTTCCAATACAGTTATTTGTTTACTGGCTAAAAACTCCCTCACAGACACTGTCGTGTGAGCTGGTGCATTGTCGTGATGCAAGAGCCATGAATTGTTTGCAAAAAGTTCAGGTCATCTAACTTTTTCATGCAGCTTTTTCAGCACTTCCAAATAGTAAATTCGGTTAACTATCCAGTTGGTACAAATTCATAATGAATAATACCTCTGAAATCAAAAAAGGTTAGCAACGTCGTTGCAACAAGTTCGCGAACTTAATCGTGAGACCTTGTACCTATGTGTATTTATACATACACATACGGGTCTGACGATTAAGTTCGTGAACTTGCCACCGTGCACTTACATTGGCAGCACTGTACAAACCGCTCGGTAAGGTTTCATAACCTTGGTATATCAGTGTCTCAGAACTGTGTTCGTGTCAATTTGTGGCAGTGTCTTGCTGAGTGGCGTTCATTGTTGCATGTTTTTGTGTGCCGTTGCAAGAATGTCTGAGTTTGAATAAGAGCAACACATAAACATTAAATTTCTTCTTAAACTTGGCAAGAGTGAACGTGAAATCAAGGACATGTTAGTCCAAGTTTATGGGGATAATGCCATGAAGAAAATGGCAGTAAACACATGGATTAAACGTTTTTCTGAGAGGAGAGAATGCGTCAGTGATGAAGAGAGGTCACAGCGGCCACTAACAAGCAGAACTGACAAAAACATTGCAAAAATTTGTCGAATTGTGCGTCAGAATCGTCGGCTGACTGTGAGAAGCATAGCAGACCAAGTAAACATCGATAGAGAAACAGTTAGGAAAATCTTCACCGAAAATCTTGTCATGAGAAAGGTGTGTGCAAAAATGGTCCTGAAGGATTCACTGATGAACAAAAGCAAAGGAGAGTCAAAGTTTGCTAAGACTTTTTGGAGAGGAAAGATGATGTTTTGGGTCATGAAACATGGGTGCATCAATACGACCCTGAAACAAAGCATCAAAGTACAGAATGGAAGTCAGACAATTCTCCATGACCAAAACATTTCCATCAGTCCAAATCAAGAGTCAAAACGATGTTGCCAACCTTTTTGATATCAGAGGGATTATTGATTATGAATTTTTACCAACTGGACAACCAGTTAACCAAGTGTGCTATTTGAAAGTGCTGAAAAGGCTGCGGGGGAAAAGTTAGACGACCCGAACTTTTTGCCAACAACTCATGGCTCTTGCATCACAACAATGCACCAGCTCACACAGCACTGTCTGTGAGGGAATTTTTAGGCAGTAAACAAATAACTGTATTGGAACACCCTCCCAACTCACCTGATCTGGCCTCGAATGACTTCTTTCTTTACTGGAAGATATAGGAAATACTGAAAGGAAGACAGTTTGATGACATTCAGGACATCAAGGGTAGTACGACAACAGCTCTGATGGCCATTCCAGAAAAAGAGTTCCAGAATTGCTTTGAAGCGTGGACTAGGCACTGGCGTCAGTACATAGCTTCCCAAGGGGAGTACTTCGAAGGTGACCGTGGTGATATTCAGCAGTGAGGTATGGAGCACTTTTTCTAGGATGAGTTCACGAACTTAATTGTCAGACCTCATATGTGTATGTAAAATAATGCCTACTCATGGTGGGAACATTTATAAAAATGAAAACATTTAAGCTCTATTAGTAGGGCAGTTTGTTTACTGCTTCATCTTCCATTTCTATGGATAATGGCTGCTATATAGGAGGTGCTCAGTAAATATTAATTGAATAAATAGTCATTGTCTAGAGATACCTATTATTAAAATTTTGGCTTAGTACGTTCCAGTTTTTTTCTCTATACTTTTTCTATATAGTTGAAATTATACTATATATAAAAGTTCTACACGTTTTTCCACGTGATTATTTCCTAAGTATGTCACCATGGCAGTAGAAAGTCTTCATATGTAATGTTAATGCCACATAATTTACTTGTTTCCACAGAGAAAAGTCTTGGTACAGTGACTTTCAGACTTTTTTTTATGGCAAGCCCACAATAAGAAATGGGTTTCATACAGCACACAGATACGCATACCTTTCATGATGGTAGAATGTTGTCTGTTTTATTCATGGCGATAATCTCAGGGCCTAGATATTGCCCGGCACATAGTAGGTGCTCAGTGTTCAATGAATGATAAGTAAATGAATGTATTATAAGAGACAGAAAGGAAGGTTTACAAAATATGTGCAGTTGGCTGTATGATATGCTCTGATATTTTCTTTTCTAATTTCAGTGTTTTAATTCAGAAACTTTTCTACTCAAATTCTGATCATGACCCACTAAATTGATTTCATGTCTATGAATCATGGCTTGAAAAACTACTTTTTCAGTCTATTCACAATTGTAAATAAAATTGTGGCTTTTGATTACCTCTCAGATTTTGTCCTTAACAGAGACAAGAGGAATTATTGGGTCAGAGGCCATGTACCTGTTTAAGGCTCAATACAAATTACAAAATACATTCCAGAAAGATTCTATACCTACTAGCAGTGTATCAGATTTTTGTCAACCTATTGTTTTGGTTTTTTTAATGCTGGTGCTTTTCCAAAAGCTTGGTTACATATAGGAAAACCCAATTTCTAGGCTGTACGCTTCATATTGTAATGGAGAAGAATGAGGTAAATAAGCATCATAATCCTCACCTTACCTCTTTATACGTCTTGGGCTCTATGTCAAAACCTCATGAGATTTTGTTTGTAATCCAGTACCTTCCTTGTGTATGTTCTTTTCAGATTCAGGAATTGTTGGGCTTCAGCCCATAGACTTTATTCCAAATGCGCCCCAACATGCAGTAGATGGGAGGCAAGAGGAGATTCCTGTGGTCATTGCTGCATCTGAAGATAGGCTTGGTGGTACTATTGCAGCCATAAACAGCATTCAGCACAACACTCGCTCCAGTGTGATTTTCTACATTGTTACACTCAATGGTACAGCGGACCATCTCCGGTGAGCTCTGCTTGCCTGATGCTTCTGCTTCTAGAGGATGCTCTATAAGTATATATTTTTTCTATACAATTGAGATTATACCACATACCACATATAAACTGCATGTATGACATGTTTTTCCATGTGATTATATCATAAGCCTGTCCCCATGATAGTGGAAATAAGGAATTTGTGCCAGGATGTAAATCAACTGTGTACAACGTTATCTCAAGCTGGGTTTTTTTTGTTTTGTTTTTTGTTTTTCTGTAATAAGATTTTCTCAATGAAGGAAGCAATATGTTGACTTACATCCTGTTATAAGTTCCTTATTTCATGAACATGCTCTGAGTAGCTCTGGTCTAAAGTGGGAAGGAATGTGGGAGCAATGGCAAGGTAGTGTGGTGAAGTGAGCATAGACAGATACAAACTCTGGTGCAGAGTGATAGGGGAACTAATTCTTTGGAGCCTGTTTCCTCATCTATAAATGTGTGTGTGTGTGTGTGTGTGTGTGTGGCGGGGGAATATCCAACTTCGATGATTGTTGTGTCAAGTAAATGGGAAAATATATATAAAGAACACCTAGCACATAATCATGCTCAGTCAGTGGTCCTTCCTATTATAATTGTTGTGATTAATAACAGAAACCAATCTGATGGACAGTCTCATCCATGTTTTAAAAAACGCTTTGAGTTAAGGTTTACGAAGTTTATTCCAAGAACTATCTTGTCTAGCAGCTTAATAGTTGTTAGAGTTCTAAAACATTTCTACCCTTGTGGCTTTCTCCATGGTTCATGTTTAGTTTGTGCAAGTTGTGAATTATTTTTCCATATTTTAAAAACTCAGAAACCATCATTTACTGTAGAAACAAATATTTCATTAAAATAGACTACACAAATAACATGTCCACAAAATGCTGAATTGAAATGTACCTAGGAAAAATGTGCAGTACTTATTTAGGAACACTGACTTTTCTTACAGGCAGTTCCTTAGACTCAGGTGGAGGAATTAGTCATCGCCGTGAATTAATGAGTCTGTAGATTAAAAGACTGATTACCAGCTTTGTTGATAAGTAGCTTTCACTACCATCATACTTTGATTCATTTTCTTCACCCATGTATTTGTAGGGACAGGAGTTGAAAGGTCTATGTGCTGATGGGATGTTATCAGTTCCATAGTGAGTTCTTCTACAGCAGTTTTAGTGTCAGAGGTGTAAGCCTGGTGGGAATAGTAACCATTACCATAAAGTCTTGGTTCAGGGAAGGACTTTGGTGGGAATACTCTCACTTCAGATGAGGAAACCAAGGCTCAGAGAAGTGAATAGGCTTGGACACCTGTTTGGTTTCTCTTACAATGTGCCCTCATTGGAAGGTACAGATAAGGCTGTGGTTTTGGTACATGATTATTTAAAATTGAAATTTGGTGCTTTTTCATCAGGTCCTGGCTCAGCAGCAATACCCTGAAAAGCATCAGGTACAAAATTGTGATTTTTGACTCTAAGCTTTTGGAAGGGAAAGTAAAGGAGGATCCTGACCAGGGGGAATCCGTAAAACCAGTGAGTTCCATGCATCCTTGTTTGCGTATGAGAGTATTAGGAAACGATTGGCATAACTGGGTAACTGCAAGTAGTGCCTGGGACCAAGCCTGGGCAGTTCTGACCTTTGGCTGTCTTCTCCTGCATGGGTAGAGCATTCTGCAGTTCCTAGTAAATAAAAGCACAGCCACTGATAAATGCTATGCCAATGCCTCTTTCCTTTTTATTTCCCAGTTAACCTTTGCAAGGTTCTACTTGCCAATTCTGGTTCCCAGCGCAAAGAAGGCCATATATATGGATGATGATGTAATTGTACAAGGTACCAAAGAATGTCACCCATTGGTGTTCTCTGTCCAGAGTGGGCTATAGTGGTTGTCTTACTTATGGTATCCTATAAAAGGTCGTCCTAGGAAAAAGTGGAATAGGCAATTGTGAGGCAACTCGAAGTGTAAATCTTAACACCTCATCTATTTCAGGTGATATTCTTGCCCTCTACAATACACCACTGAAGCCAGGACATGCAGCTGCATTTTCAGAAGACTGTGATTCAACTTCGACTAAAGTTGTCATCCGTGGAGCAGGGAACCAGGTAAATTCCTTATTAGACCCCTTGTAGATAGATACTCCACTCCCTATAAAGCAGGTTAATGGGGAGAGGCAGCAAAATCAGGGAACTCATCTTTTTTGATGCATTTTATATTCCCCTAATTATTTCATTCTAAAACTCGCCTGCTTTCCTATAGATCAGTTCATGGACTCGATGACCTAATTCACCTTGAACATTTGGCTTAATGTTTAGTTTCCTAGTCTGCCTAACTTGGAATCCGAAATGTCACTTTCACTTGCTTTCTGTAGAGCCCTTTGCTAATAATCTAAAAATTTAGGTTAATAAGCAGTATTTTTTTACTGGCTTTCAAATTACAACTATATGCTACATAAGGATGTTTCACTTGTACAACTGTGGTCCGGTAAGATTATAATGGAGCTGAAAATTCCTGTTGCTTAGTGACCAAGTAGCTGTCTTAACATCGACATGCAATGCATTCATCACTCGTGTTCGTGGTGATGCTACTATAAGCCTACTGTGCTGCCAGTTGTATAAAAGTATAGCACATACAATTCACGTACAGTACATAACTTGATAGTAAATGACTGTTACTGGTTTATGTATTTACTGTTTATCATTAGTGTACTTTCTTATAAACAATTTGCTGTTAACACAGTATCTTTATACCTGCAGCAACCTCATACACTTCATGCTTACTCGGTCTCTTGATTGTTTCATTGTCTCTTGTACTTGATTTAATCTTGTTTTGTACAGTAACATGCTATACAGATTTATAGCCTGGGAGCAATAGGCTATACATATAGCCTAGGTGTGTAGTAAGCTATGCCATCCAGGTTTGTGTAAGTACACTTTATAACGTTCATACCATTTAACAATAAAATCGACTAACGATTCGTTTCTCAGAACATATTCCTGTCATTAAGCAGTGTGTGGCTCTATATATCAATTGGTTGAAGCAGTGATTTTATATATATATAATCTCCCACTTGTGTTTTTAGTACAATTACATTGGATATCTTGACTATAAAAAGGAAAGAATTCGTAAGCTTTCCATGAAAGCCAGCACCTGCTCATTTAATCCTGGAGTTTTCGTGGCAAACTTGACAGAATGGAAAAGACAGAATATAACTAACCAGCTGGAAAAATGGATGAAACTCAATGTCAAGTAAGTATAAAACTGCCCTAGCTGTGAAAACTCTTGTATTTCAACCCTGAAATACAAGAGACTCTATTTCAATAGGAATTAGGATTCTTCACTAACAGCTTACATTTGTTATCTGCCCTACCAAGAGAGGGACTATATAGCAGAACACTGGCTGGCAGCATCACAACACCTCCTCTGCTGATCGTATTTTATCAACAGCATTCCACCATTGACCCTATGTGGAATGTCCGCCACCTTGGTAAGTAGAAATAATAATTAACCAAAGGCCCAAGTTAATAAAGAATTATCTAAGGGACTATCATCAGGGATGGAATACATCCAATTTCCCTTAAGTTCTCTCCAGTTTGATGTGGCATTATCTTCTAATACAATCATTTGGTTCTTTTTCTCTCAACATAAGGCTCCAGTGCTGGGAAACGATATTCACCCCAGTTTGTAAAAGCTGCTAAGCTACTCCATTGGAATGGGCATTTTAAGCCATGGGGAAGAACTGCTTCATATACTGATGTCTGGGAAAAATGGTATATTCCAGACCCAACAGGCAAATTCAACCTAATCCGAAGACATATGGAAATGTCAAATATAAAGTAAATTGTAATTTATACTACAAGCATTTCTCAGGAAACCCTGCAAGATAGTATGTGTGGAAAGCAACAGTTATGAACTCATGGGAAAAGGGATATTGCAGCTGGGTAAAGATGTCAAACTGCACTGTCTGGCAGTCAGCTTCTCAGATAGACTGTACGTGTCTCCATCTGCCTTACCAAGCGTTTGCTCACTACAGTGCTCAACGACCAGAGGTGAATGGACTGATACGGCTAGTACAGCCAGTTCAATACTGCTGCTTGGTTTTAATTTTGTAACCTGTGGCCCCATCTATAAATAAAATGAAACCTACATTTCCCAACAAGTATCTGGTTTTTTAAGAGATGGGTTGTCTTTTATGGAATTCAGACACTTTCTACATTGCCTGATTTTTTTTTTAATGAATATATCATATACACATGTACAAAATTTACACAGCTTATGTCACACTGGAAATGAACTGGTACATCACACATAGAACAGCTTAAGAGTCTGTTCAAAATGTTAAAAAAAACCAAATTTTTTGAGGACAGTTGTTACACGTAGTCTATACTGAAGTCGTAGGCATCATCTTCCTCTTCAGTCATTCCATCCAAGACATCACATCGTGCAGACTGTTCATCTATATGAGAACAGTGACGTTTAAAAAAGTAGAAACAATTCCATACCATTCTGCTTTGTTAGAAGACCCCTCCACCCAATTCACCTGCTTGAGACTCCTCAGGCAGTACCTCCCAGGTCTCTCTTGCAGGGGACACATCTGAGCTCTTTGCCTGTGGGACAAAGAAACAGTGCTACATTAGTAGCCCTTGTCTACTCAATCCAAGTAATTATGACTTGGAAGTCTCTGAAGGTACACGTAATGGGATGCACAAACTAACGACTGGAGGACTTAAATATCTAAATTGTATGGGGCTTTTTGGTAATCTATCCTGACATATTTAATTTCTACCTTCAGTCCCTTCCCATTTGTTTTACATTATAATGCTGGAAAACTTCCTTCAGCTTGAACAATTCATGGACAACATACGTACACTGGCTTCTTCATTAGAACTTTCCCGGTCATCGTCCATGCCTTCGTAGGCCTCCGCCATTTCCTGCTTCCTCTCTTTCTGTTTTGGCAATTCTTCAGGTATGTCCTTTTCCTCTATTATTCCATTTGTTAGACCCGAGGACTGGAAAAGGATGCTACTGGCTAAACGAGGGCCCCTGATGGCTAGGAAAGGAACACAGTACATGTAAACAGATGGAGACCTTGCTTGGCCCGTCAGCTGATGAAGACAGCAGTCAAGCACAAGCCTTGCTTACCTTGTATGCTGTGTGCATTGTTCTTTCCCAGTTCTTCCAGATTACAGCCCCTCATCATGTCTGTCACAATGCTCTCATTAAAATGTGGAGAAAGAATCCAGGATGCAGGGGGATGGCAATAGTAACCTAAGGAGCCACTGGTATTAAAAACAAGATTTGTCAAAAACCAGTTCCTTTACTCTATTGGTCATCAAAATGCCTACAGAAAGAAGCCTTACCCTGTCCACTCAGACCACAGCAGTTTGGCAGCACCTTCTACATTTGGGCTTCCACCTTTTTGGTGCAGTCCTCTTCTCTGTGCAAGCAAAGTGAAAAATTCCAGAGAATTCTTGAAGTCTGGGACAGTGAATTTCAGTACTACCTTAAACAAAAAAGAAAAACAAACTTATCTGATACAGCGCAGATATAAAAATTTTTGAAAATTTTCTACTTTAAATGCTTCCAATAAACAGAAAAAACAGAGCTTAAGGGAAAGGGGCTCTTTTACCTGTCGAGCATCAGCCTGGGACAGGATGGCGCTGGCAGCCTCCACTGGTTTTAGTACTTCAATACTTGCTGGACTTCTCAGAGCAAGTGCAGTGGGAGAGTTAAGTGGAGACACAATGAAACTTGGACCATCTATGATTGTGATTTGTTTGTCCAGGGGGACAACCTGCATGCTCCTGGAACAAGAGAAATGGTAATTAATGATGGTACTAGTTTATCTGGAATACAAGAGACAGAACACGAAGCTCAGGGTTGGATTGAACAAACTCAGCATAGTCCGTCAGATCCAGTTTATCATCACTTGCTTCATGTTTATCTAAAACCATAACATTGCACCTTCCCCTTCTAAAGAGAAGCACTACATGTTATAGCTTACATATTGACCCAAACACATGCTGTTTCCTCTGCATAAATGTTTCCCCTCTTCTACCTGGCAGACTTCTATTCATTTCAAGGCCAGGTTCAAGCATCGCTTTCTCTGAGGCAGCTTTCCCCCTCAATCTATTTGCCAGTCTTTCAAACCAGATTGTGGGCAGTTATTCCACTCTAATTCTTCCCCAAGCCTAGTACTGGCTTAACCCTCTTCCTTTCACTGACACCTCTAAAGAATGGGAAATTTTCTTTCTTAAGATATCCAAAACAATCATATTTACTCATCCATAATGAAACACTACGATATGGAACAACACAGTTTACCTTGTAAGCCCCATGGATACACCGACATTACATATCCGTTCTTGTTTTAAGCTATTGATGATGCTGCTTTTCCCCACATTTGGGAAACCTATAAATGGTATAATAAATCCACAGATACAAAAGGCATTAAGTGCTGGTAACGATAACATTTCCACTGCTTTATTTTATGCTTGCTTGATGTGTAGAGCAAGATCAGAGTTGAATCTGAGTGTCTTCACTTCATTACTAAGGTCAATCTTAGCAAACTCATTTCTTACACAAGTAATAAGAGCAGGAAAAGACGACTAAAATAAACCAAGAGATTTTAGAAGCCAACTTCCTACAGTGCACAGTTGGCAAAAAAACAGAATTAAGCAGCAATCACTTAAAATTTCTGTCTTTACATTGTTTGTATGTATTCGGTAAGGTGGGCAAGAAGTTAGTGTTTATGTTTAGCAACAACCCCATACACTCTTAACATGGAAAAGTTCTTGGAACTTTAAGACATAAAATGTGTTGAACTGTAACTCACCAATTACTCCAACCTGAATAGCTTTGCCCAACATCTCCCGAAAACCTCTAAGAAGCTTCCAAAGACCTTCTTTCCCAATGCAGACTTCACTTTTGAATGGAGCAGCTTTCCTCTTTACCATCACATTAAAAATGCAAGTAATTAGTTTAACCACTTCTGACAACCCATCATATAAAACTCGAAAATCTGGCTTCAGAGCCCAGCCATTAAAATCACATGCCTTTCAGATTACCTCTGGATGAAATCAGAGTTGGATCTTATAAGTTCTCATTTTTTTAATCAAGATTTTGTATACTCATCATATTTCAGCCATCCAAAAATCTGAAAGAAACACATCCCCCGCCACTGACAGTAAAGGGTACCTTGGTTATCTTCCGTTTGTCCTTCAGATTTGTTGAGGCTTTGAACACCACTGTTGGCAATTCCTTCTTCAAATAATTCAGCCAGTTCTCCAAATTTTCCTTTGGTACCAAATCTGATAGAGATTAGGAATAAGACACATGCTCCAATTTGGTCATTTTGTTGAGATGAATTTGCAAAACATGGTAAACTGCATTTCACTCTGGTTTGCCTTTTGTTTGTTTTCGCCCCCAAAAGGATTTAACTGGAAGATGGGGAGAGCACAAACTTCCAACCATATACCATCCTTATCTTAACAGTGTTCAATATTTACACCTCTGTATTTCTTCAATTCTCCTCTGTACTGCTCACCCTTTCAGGATTAAGTCAACCTCTAGATTATTACCCTACTAACCCTAGGGCTATGTTTCCAGAATTTACTCTCCAGTAGCAGCCATGTTTACTGACCCCAACAGTAATTTTAGATCCCATTGTTACTTTCTGCTTCACAGATCTCTGAGTTTTCCTATTCCTGCTGTTCAAACCGATACGTAACTATGCATTTTATCTAATAATTGTCACACAATCAACATTGTGCAGGTGTGGGGAATGACACACTATCATCACTTCCTATGTGAAATATATTACGCAGTAAGCTGAGTATAGAAGCTTACACTCTTAAATAAGGTGATAAGTACTGAATGGCAAAAGGAGAGCAGAAACCAGTGAAACCACACGTAGAAAACACCTCCACCCCACTGTCCAGCATTGTCTTTAGCAATAAGAAAGGAAATGCACTGGTTTTGGTGAGGTCAGAGTTGGATCTTATCAGTCTTCAGTGACAATCAGACTGTTCAGATGTTTTCCTCATACCTCACTAGTGCGTATGGAACACAAAGGGCATCCTTTTTGCTTACCTGATTTATTTAATACAAGTACCAACTTTTTCTGTCCACCCTGGACAATGGCCTCTTCTACCTGGGGACACCTGCAACCAAGAGGATCTCTGGCATCCAACACTTCCAGCACAACATCTGAGGCTTCAATCACCTGTCAATGTATAAATGATCAGAAGAGCAACCCTTGCTTTCAGAACACCCTCCACACAAGTATACTGAAATTATCCACTTTGCAACAATGTGATATGGAGAATGTCCGTTCATTTCTCCCAGGAAAGTAAAACACAGGTTTGTTCAGTAGCTTCTGGCCTCTCATTAAAGTAGATTTCAAAAGCGGAAACACCCCCACTGTCTGAATATATAATCTTCCCATCGTGAATTGGGTAGTCTGCTAAGCTCTTGTGGCTCTGCCAAGAGCTGATGAAAAGCATAGTCAAGTTCTATTTACAGGGGAGAATGAACTTGGAAAAACAGGTATGAAGGGTGGGAGTGCTGGGGAGCAACTACACCAAGACACCCTCTTGATCTACTTCACTTAGGTTTCAACAAAGTACTTTAGACTCTTATTTTCACACTGCTTACTCTAATGTATTTTCCTTTACTTTAAAAACCACTGTGCCACTTTAACACAATGTCACTTTAACACAAATACCACCTTTGTAAATCATGTTTATGGGGAACTGTTCTGTTGCAAAAGTTTAAAACCACAAGAATATTTCCTTCAGCTAACTGTAACAAAAAGGCCCTAAATAGGATAAGCCAATTTGCTGAAGGCTTCCTTCTAGCTCAAGTGAACTCTACTCCCAACTTTATAAGGTTGGTGCCAGGAAAAAGGAATGACTAGTCTTTTAAACCTCAGCACCCATTTTAGACACTGACCTAGACTAAGATACCTTTTTGAGTTCCTGACAATACAACTTCTTTGGATTCTGTTTGCCTGCCTTGGCTTTGTTCTTAGCGTTGCACTGCCCAAATTCCTAAAGGACAAAGACAAGGGGAAAAGAACACAGAATTAGAAATTCAGCAATTGTAACCTGTTTCTCCATTTTCCATGACTGATTAGGGAGGCCACAATGCCTGCCCTGTTATGTGCTTTTACTTCTACATCAGAACTCATCTCTCATTCACCAAGAGACCTAATCGTACCTCCTTCACAAGTTCCACATTAGATGGCTCAACATCAGAGTTAGTGTCAAGTTTTCTTTTCTTTTCCTGTTCTTTCTGCCTGTCAAGTTTCTGCTGCTGTTTTAGTTCTTCAAGCTGTGTCAAACCATAAGAGAAATGGGTGAGCCAAAGTGACTTGGTATTGTTATTTTACTATGAAAAAAAAAAAAAAAGTTGAGTATTTCAGCTAAGGTATCTTACCCGCTGTTTCCTTAGCTCTGCTTCCCGAAGAAGAGCCTCCTTAAAAGGAGCACTGTTTGGAACTCCTAGGTCTTTCCTAGATTTTTTGTGGCCCCGTTTCTTAGCCTCCTTCCTCAATTTTCGATGGTGTTCTCGAACCTATCATAATAAATTTGTCAGTTTACAAAAATGCTACACAAAATCCTTGTGAGAAACAAATCGGGCTGCAGTTTAGTTATACCTGTAAAATGACCCAGAAAAATGTAACTGTAATTGTATCATTCGGAGACACATATTTATGCATAAAACATCAAGAAAATGTCACCAGAAGTTTTTTGCAGAGGTGGTTAACATGTTGATCAAAATTATAGACTTTCTGATCAATGAATTACTGCTCTTTCCCACAACTGTACTCTTGATACCTAAGAGCTTGTGAGATAAGATCATAATAATCCAGGCCTCCTCCTGGAGAGGTGAGGCAGAAATCAGCATTATATCTGGTATAGCTCTCCCAGGCACAAGACTTACCTTTTTTTGGATCTTATACCGCTTATGGCAGGTCATGCGTTTACTTGCTTTCTTTAACTCTACACAGAAACACATCACAAAAAAATTAGACACACACGATCAGTTTGTTTAATTTTTGGTCACCTCCCTTTCGGTGTTAAGTAATTAATAAGCTCTTAAATGTAATTTAAGAATCTTGTGGGGTACATAAAATACACATGCCACTCAAATCCCTGAGAATTTGACTCAGACCCAGAGTAGAGCCCAACTTCCCTGCTCCCACTCTTCTCATTTTAGCCTGGGATCGTACTCAGGAATGTGAGACCCAAAACGACATCCACTTCCTTGTCAAACAACACGAATCACAACGCACGGGCGAACAGTGGATTTGAGAGGCGGTTCTCAGACCTCACTGGAGCCGGACTGAACGTGGCGCTGAAGGGAACAGGCTGAGCCCTAAACCTGGCTCAGACACTGTTTCCTCACGAAATTCTGGTCTGATCTCCACCTCTGGGGCCCAGTCCTCCTTCTCCATTATGGGCCCTGCGGTTAACGTGGCTCCTTCAAACACTCGGTTCTAACCAGAATCAGGGCGATGGCCGATGGCCTACCCGCAGATCCCCATTGCCACAGAGAACAAGCCGCAGAACAGCACCCTGATGGATTCGTCGACCATCAGAGGGAAAGGAGCCTCCCCGCCCGCTCCCCGACCACACTCACTCGGCCGCTTCATACTGGAGGTCGGAACCGCTGTGGCGGCAGAAGCAGTACCTACAACCTGCCTCCACCGAGGCCACGTGTGAACTGAGGCCACCGGCGAGCGTCACGCACTCACGCTGCCGCCGTAAAGCGCGCCGCCTCCGGCCCGCGTGCGCGCGCACGCAATGTCGCGCGGAGCCAGGTTTGCTTGGCGGCGCCAGGGCTGGGTTTGCGGCGGCACCGGGAGGGGTGAGGGCGGTGAGGGCGGCGGGTGTTGGAGTGTCGGCCGCGGCCGCGGACGGAGGAGCAATAGCAGCAGCCGTGGCGGCCACGGGGCGGGGCGCAGCGGTCGGGGACCGCGGCCGGGGCTGCAGGCGGCGGAGCGGCTGGGTAAGGCCGGGCCGGGGACGGGCGGGGCCGCCCCTCTTCGGCTGGCTGCCGGGCCTTTGTGTGGGCCCTAGCGGGCGGGAGCAGCGGCGGAGGCCCCGCCCCGGCCGTGGGGACGCGCCGGTCTGGCCGGGTGTACGAGGTGGGGCGGGGCACGGCGGCGGGCACCGAGACGGGCCCGGCAGCCGGGTGGCACCTGCCTGCCGGGACAAAGGCGCTCCGCGGCCCGGAAACGCCCCGCGCCCCTCTTTCCCGCCCCCGGCGGCTGGCCGAGTGCTCGTCGCGGGCAGCTTCAAAGCTGTCAGCGTTTTCCCTAGTGCCCCCTTACAAGTGACAGGTCGGGAAAGTGTTTTATTTCCTCCGCAGGTCAGGGCCTTCTTTTTTTGTTGTTTCTTGACAGTCCGGACACAAACTCTTCTAGTGATTTTGCGGGTTTTTTGGTACACTTCCTCGATGACTGTTTCAGACCGAGTATTTTTATCAATGGGACTTGTATTTGTAGTTGACGCTCGATATTTCTTATCTGCAACATCATAAAGAATCGAGGTTTTCAAACTGTACATTTCTTGTTTTTAATATTTTTCCATCTCTTAAAATATTTTATTGAGAGGGAAGCATAGTTTTGTTATTATAGGGTACATATTGGTGACGTAGAAGGGAAGCTTGGCAAAAACGTAGAAGAAATTCTGAAAAACAAGTGACAAATACACAGTATTATGGATATAGAAATTTTTACAATTACAGAAACGTGTTGGAGTAAAACATTTTTGTTAACTTATTCTCCAACAAACGAGGTCTCCTCAGAAAATGATTTTTAGGTTTTTTTTTTTTCCATTTAGAAGTGCACTCTTTCCCAAATATCAGAAGCAAATTGAACTCAATACAAGTAGTATAAGAAAGTAGTATAATTTTTGCTGTATTACTTGTTAACAGATTGCTTATATTTTAAAATCCAAAGGAAGATTAAAAAGCATCTTTTAGAGAAAGTTTTAAATTAAAACAGTAACAGATTTATGTGTGGATAAATGAAAGGGCCTTGACCACTTTCTTTGGCTTTGGGAGTGTACAGAAGACCTCAGGTATTAATATTGTACCCAAATTCCCAAGATTAGGAAGTTGTGATATATCCATATGGGGATGTTAGACAACTATCGAGCCATCAAATATCGTGTAGAAGAATGTTGACTTGGAAGAATCTTCCTTAAGTTAAAACAGGCTGCAAAATAATACATATGGTTTGTTAACGCTTGTGTTTAAAAAAAAAAAAAGAGCAACTAAGGCATAGAATAAATACTGAATGCTGTGAACGCCAAAGATAAGTGTGTTTTTTCCTCAGAGAAGTAGGATTATAAGTGATCGTTTTTTCTTTGAATCGTGTTTTCCACGACTTGTTTTAAGCATGTGTTTACAGTAATAAGTATCACTAGAAATACAGCGGAGTACTAAAAGTTTATAAACTGTCAAAATATACCGTTTGTCTATACTGAGTAAATACTTTCCCAGTTACACATTATGAAGTTATTCTTTAGTTTATCGTTGGTTGTCAGACTTTGGACATGTGAACATAATGCCATTTTAAAATTTGTTATCCAGCTTCAGAATCTATTTCTTTCCTCTTCATGGAAAAAGGATTGCTGACGGGATGCTCACAGGCTTTTTAAATTACACAAACTTTTTTCAATGTCCCATGTAAGTGCCCTTTTAATACCTTTATTAAAAACAAATTGATCACCCAAACTATACCAAATATTATTCTATAACCAGGGCTGCAAAATGAATAAAATTCTTTTCCTGTGCCCACGGAGCATGTACTCCGAAAGTTGAAACTTAACATTTTTGTTGTGCTTTGAAGTTCCAAAGTGATTTCACATACATTTCATTGTCATAACAATCCAAGGGAGATATGTACACTTTACTGTTCTCATATTAGAAATGAATAAACAGAGCTGCGGTTGTGACTCAAGCAACATCAAACAGATAATTAGAGGTGGAAAAACTGGGACTCTTGTCTTCTGGATTCAGGTCCTATTGCTCCTCCCACCCAACTGACCACATTTCCTGTCTTGCCAAACTTCCAAAATGTATTTTAAAATGTGTCCTTTGGTAAGGAGAACTGACTCCGGGTGGTGAGCACACAATGGCATTTATAGATGATGTAACACAGAATTGTACACCTGAAATCTATGTAATTTTACTAACAATTGTCACCCCAATAAATTAAAAAAAAAAGTGTCCTTTGGATAAAAAAAATATTTGAAAATTATCCTTAAGTTGCATCTTTTTCTTTACTTACCAAAGTAAATTAATGATTCAAGGAGTTTTGGATATTGTATGGTCTAAAGTATGCATACACCAATGATTTATATTTTTTTGTCACTTGATTTTCAGCGGATTATTTATAAAAGTAATTTTGACCTACCAAAATGGTTGAAGTTTTTTGTTTGTTTGTTTTGTTTTTAACCTCCCTAAACTTGTACGTGGTACCTTCCCAATGCTGATAGGACTTTTGGAAAGAAATGTCTTTCTCTGAATTTTTTTTTTTTTTTTGGCGGGGTGGAGTTTTCCATACTCTGCTCACATGAACCCATTCTCTGTTTGTTCCAGCTTGCCAACCCTTGGTGTCACATGTGAGCCTTCCACATGTGTTCGCTCTCCATTCCAGCTCTGTGATTGAACTCTGCTCTTACTGACTAGGGGGCATTTGGGCAGGCATGCTTCATTCCTGGAATTGACAGTCATTCCTTGTGAGTAAAGGGGAACTTCAGTGAGACCTCTTTAAGCACAAGTATTTGGTTTTAAAATGGAAGAAATATCAGGTACTTTTAATGCCTGAGCCTTTGCAGCAGTTTGTTTCATTGGCACAAGAAAACTGATACGCCTATTTTCCCCAGTTCTTTTATCTTTCCGTAGCAGTTCTCCTTGAATGTTTTCTGTCTATTCGTACTCATTTTTACTCCTTCTGACCCTTCTTTTTTATTTCCCCTTTTCTGTCTTGTTCTTCTCTTTCAGTTTTGAATATATTATCACTGAATCAGCACTTCTAAAGCCCTGCCTTCTCCCACTGGCTTCACTTGGCCTTCAGACATAATGAGGAGACTGGCTTTTCGAGGCGCTGGTTGTGCTCTGGTAAAGCTGGTAAATTACTGATCATCTACACCTTTTCCCTTTTCTGTCCTTCCTTGCCTTTTCCCTTCCACCTTTCTTAAATTTTGTTATCCTTTCCATAAAGATTGCCTCTCATGTTCATCAAATTCACTTGTGTCCTTGTCATAGATTGTTTATAAAGGATTGCTCCTTAGTTTCTTCATCTTAATGAATTGAAACCAGTTAGCCTTTTATAAATAAAACAATAATCAACAAACCTTGGCTGTCCTTAGCCTAAGCCCTTTGAAGTTTTTAGCCAGTTATAGCTAATTGCAAACTAATACACTGTATAACAAACCAAAGCCTAGAGGAAGGAACATCTTCATAGTGGGCTCTTTTTAAATACCATATGGACTATTGAAGGAAGAGAGGAGACTCTTTCTTGTTTCTTAGTTGGATACCAGGATTGTTTATTTCTTGGTTTGTTTGTTCCTGCTTTCATTCCCTGGAGATCCCCAATTTTTTTCTCCCTACTACTGGCAACCTATTCTTTCAGCTGCGGGTGTCTTAGTTTCCTAAAATTGAATGTTGATGAGTGAAACTGAGATCAGTTTTTCCTTTTAGCTTTAGAGAAAGACCTTTGAAATCACAACATACTGTTTGATACTGTTGTGAAATTGTATAAATGTTGTAGGACCTTCCAGTATACATCTTTTCCCTCTAGCTGTAACAGATCGTTTCAATGATTACATTTCCTGTGTTATGGTCAAATGCGTATATTTGTAAAGTTAAGATTAGTTACTTAGCAGCCTGCCTGAAACTGAGAGAAATATTTGTGAGTTTCTGAAAACCAGGCAGGACCTAGAAGCTCACCTTTGAGGTCCTCTTCCAGATCACCTACTAAATTGAAAAGCTATGATCTCAGAATTCACTGGGATAGAGTACTTCCTATAGCTGAAAAGCAAGTTTGTTTGGATTGACAGAAAAGTTTCAAAGCACAGTTTTGCTACTTTGGCGTAGATATGGCAAGTCACGTTATGTTTTTTCCAAGGGTATGTCTTGTGGATCCTTCTTTAATGAGTGGAGAAAATTTATTTTCAGAATGTTAGTGTGCATCTAAAATGCTAGAAAATTAATCATCCCCTGACCTTTTTGTTCAACTCATTTGCCTCAGGCACAGCTTCCTATTCTTTACCATGTCATGGCCCACCTAGAAAATGATCATGATTATAAGACACACTGGGGAAAACAGATGAGCTGACTGGCTGTACCTGGGTGTACCTCCAGCACAATGGTGTATCACTACACATGGGTTTTCAAACTCCAGTTCAGGGTAATTTGGGGACCTAAAGTGGTTGAGTCATTCAAAATTGGTGGTATACAAATGAGTACACTTTTGCTGAATTTGTTCCATCCAAGTTGAAATGTAGCATTCTGGTTAATGTAGAGACTAAAGCAACAAAGTCCAAGACTTCTATTGAAAAAACTTACAGTTAGTCAAGTATCTTTGCAACAGTTAAAATACCCTCCTGAGTGAACCAGAAACTTGATATCAGGTGGCCAGCTGAGGGCTTGGTGGCAGAGTCTAAAATATAAGAACATGGATAATTATTTCTTACAGAAGAAGTTGGATTCCATGGGTTCCAAGAGAAGAAGAGCTACCTCCCCTTCCAGTAGCGTCAGTGGGGACTTTGATGACGGGCACCATTCTGTGTCCACACCTGGCCCAAGCAGGAAAAGGAGGAGACTTTCCAATCTTCCAACGGTAGATCCTGTGAGTAACTTGCATCACACAGTTTCTGCCTGCTTTTCCTATGACTCCTTACCCTTCCTTTAATGATAAGCAGTTAAGATACAAGGCTTTGCCATTTCTTTTCCCTCTGGATTGATATTCTTAACCTTTCTTGTATGAAAAATGTATATTTAGCCAAAAGTATTACAGTAATACTATAATATTATGAAAGAATAAGGAGTATTAGTATGTCACATTATATGTTCACTCAAATAACTCTGTGCTTGTCATGTGCCAAGCACTGTTCTAGTGACTAAGATGGAGCCATGTGTAAGACAAGCCAAGTTTTCACATGGAGCTTAGATTCCAGTGTGGAGGGAAGCAGAATGTAAACAGGTGAACAGATAAATAATAATAAAGTACTCTCAGCTGTTGATAAGTGCTAAGAAGAAAATTTGGGGTGATTCAGGCTGTTTGGGCCCAAATCTTAGGAAAGGTTTCTCTGTGATGAGAAGGCACCAGCCCTGCAGAGCACTTGGGAAGAATGTTCCAGGCAGAGGGGCTGGGTCAGGAATGGGTTTGGTGTGTGGTAATTACAGAGAGATGGCCAAGAGGGAGGAGGAGACTCGCAAAGTGCCCAACCAGGGTATGTAGTTACCCTCCGTACTCTGTGGGCAGTGTTAGGAGTTTAGATTTTATTCTCTGAGTAATACGAAGCCCCTTGGTTGGATGATTTTAAGCAAGAGAGTGGTATGCACTGATTTAGTTTAAAAGAAGTTGCCAGTAGCATAAATCTAATGAAAGATACCAAAAAATTTATCAATTAAATTATTTTAAATAAAAGGGAGATACTGTCAGCATATTTCCGTCTTGGGTTCCACGTCGGAATTTGGGGATCTGTCCTTTTTCTTTTCTCCTTGCCTTTTATGGGTACGTTTTAATTAAAGATAATCCATATGCCCACACTGGCTTTCTGCTCACTTTTCTGGTGATTTTCTTTTGTTCCTGTGTGTAGATTGCTGTGTGCCATGAACTCTACAACACCATCCGAGACTATAAGGATGAACAGGGCAGGCTCCTCTGTGAGCTCTTCATTCGGGCACCGAAGCGAAGGTGAGTTGGAAGGTGAGTGGGAGGAATTTGGTCTTGGGTCTGTGTTTAAAGTGTTAGGTAACTGAGTTTTCTTTTGAAAGGAATGGTTTAAGTGATACTAGGGTCTGATTTGTTTTTATAGTCAAGATGTGGTAAAGTGTATTTAAAAAACTTTTTTAATTGTAAAAAATACACAAGATAAAATTTACAATCTTAACCATCTTAAGTGTACACTTTAGTAAGTGCTAAGTGTGTTCACATTGTTGTACAACAGATCTTCAGAATTTTTTCATATTGCAAAATTGAAACTCGATACCCATTAAGCAACACCCCATTTCTCTCTCTCCCCTAACCCCTGGCAACCAGCATTACACTTTCTCTTTCTATGAATTTGACCATGTTAGTTAGAGTCCTCGTAAGTGGAATCATACAGTATATGTCTTTCACGAATGGCTTATTTCACTTAGCGTAATGTCCTCAAGACTCATTCATGTTGTAGCATGTGACAGGATTTTTTTCCTTTTTAAGGCTGAATAATATTCCATTGTATGAGTATGTCAGATTTTGTTTTATCCATTCATTGATAAACACTTGAGTTGCTTCCACCTTTTGGCTATTGTGAGTAATGCTGCAGTGAATATGGGTGATATCTGAACCTCTTTGAGGGTGCTGTTTTCAGTTATTTTGGATATACTGTATACCCAGAATTTGGATTGCTGGATCTGTAGTAATTCTGTTTTTAATCTTTTGAGGAATCACCATATTGTTTTCTATAATTGATGCACCATTTCACATTCTCATCAACAGTCAGTGTACAGGGTTCCAATTTCTCCACATCTTTTCCATACTTGCAGTTTTGTAGTAAGTTTTGAAATAAAAAAGTGTAAGTTTCCTGTGATGGTTAATTTATAGATCAACTTGACAGTCTTCCAACTTTGTTCTTTGTCAAGATAGTTTTGACTGTTTGGGCTCTTTGAAATTCCATATGAATTTCAGGATGGCTTTTTCAGTTTCTGCAAAAGTGCTATTGAGATTTTGATAGGGATTGTGTTGAATCTGTAGATTGCTTTGAGTAGTATTGGTGTCTTAACAATGTTAAGTTTTCTAACCCACGAACATGAGATCTTTCTGTTTATTTGTCTTTAACTTATTACAGAAATATATAGTTTTCAGTGTATAAGTCTCTCACTTAACTGGTTAGGTTTATTCCTAAGTATTTTATTCTTTTTGATGCTATTATTAATTTATTAATTTATTCTTTTTGATGCTATTATTATTAATTGTTTTCTTAATTTCCTTTGGGGATTGTTCATTGTTAGTGTTTAGAAATACAATATAGAAATACTGATTTTTGTGTATGGTGATTTTATGTCCTGCAACTTTGCTGAATTTGCTTATTAGTTCTAAAGTGTGTGTGTGTGTGTGTGTGTGTGTGTGTGTAATCTTTAGAGTTTTCTGCATGTAAGATCGTATCATCTGAACAGAGATAATTTTACTTTTTCCTTTCCAATTTGGATGCCTTTTATTTCTTTTCATTGCCTAATTGTTCCGAGTAGGACTTCCTGTATTATGTTGAAAACTGATAAGAGCAAACATCCCTGTCTTATGTCTGATCTTAGAGGAAAAGCTTTCAGTCAGCCTTTCACCATTTTGAGTGTGATGTTAGTTGTGGGTTTTTCATATAGCCTTTATTATTTTAAGGTAGTTTCCATCTATACCCAATTTGTTGAGTTTTTATGATGAAACGGTATTGAATTTTCTCAAATGTTTTTTTTGTGTCAGTTGAGATCATCACATGGTTATTCTCCTTTATTCTGTTAATATGCTACATTACTTTCCTCAGTTTTCATAGATTGAACCATCGTGTTCAGAAATAAATCCCACTTGGTCATGGTGTATAATCCTTTTAATATGCTGCTGAATTCATTTTGCTGGTATTTTGTTGAGGATTTTTACATCAACATTCATAAGGAATATTGGTCTGTAGTTTTCTTGCAGTGTCTTTATCTGGCTTTGGTATCAGGGCATTGCTGGTCTTACAGAATAAGCTTTCCCTCCTACAATTTTTTGGAAAAGTTTTAGAAGGATTAGTGTTAGTTCTTTAAATGTTTGGTGGAATTCACCAGTGAAGCCATTAGATCTAGGGCTTTTCATTGCCAGGAGACTTTTGATTACTGATTGAATCTCCGTACTAGTTATAGGTCTATTCAGATTTTCTGTTTCTTCATAATCAGTCTTAGTAGGGCGTATGTTTCTAGGAATTTATCCATTTTTCTCTAAGTTGTCCAATTTATTGGCATACAGTTGTTCATAGTATTCTCTAATAATCCTTTTTATTTCTGTAGCCTTGGTTATAATGTTCCTTCTTTCACTTCTGATTTTATCTTTTTTTTCCCTTAACCTAGCTAAGCGTTTGTCAATTTTGTTGATCTTTTCAAAAAAACCAACTCTTAGTTTTGCTGATTTTTTTTCTGGTGTCTTTCTGTTCTCTACTTCATTTATTGCTATGTATTATTTCCTTCTGCTAGCTTTGGGTTTAGTTTGTTTCTTCTTTCTGTAGTTCCTTGAGAGTAAACGATATTTTTAAAACTTATGTAATAGCCTTTAAGATAGCAGTGAAGTTGTAGCTGTCATAGTTAAAAGGGATTAATTTTTCAAAACATGCATAGAAGCCATAGTGATTATTTTCGCTTTGCTTTCTTTTTTCCCCTTACTTGACTTCTTGACTTCTGTGGTCCAGTGAAGCAAAACAAATTGCTGGCCCCAATATGTACTTTGCATACACCTCCCTGTGGAGGCTATGTTTCCCCTGACTAGAGCGTTCTTCCTCTCTTGCTGTCAAAATAACATCACTATTCCCTTCAAACTCTGGCAGTTGAAGTTATTTGTTTGGAAAATATATGTGCATGTGATAGAATAGTTCCCCCCACATATGTCCATGTTCTAATCGCTGGAACCTATGAATATGTTGGATTACATGGCAGAGAAATGAAGTTTGTTAATCTACTCTGAGTTGGGGAGATTATCCTGGATTATCCAATTATCCATGTGGGCTCAGTATAATGGCAAGAATCCTTAAACAGGGAAGAGGGAAGCAGGGCAGTAAGAGTCAGATTTGAAGATGCTGTACTCCTGCCGTTGAAGATGGAGGAAAGGGCAATCAGCCAGGGAATATAAGTAGCCTCTAGAAGGCAAGAAAATAGATTTTTCCATAGGCTTCCAGAAGAAATGCCAACACCTTCCTTTTTCAGCCCAGTGAGACCTGTTTTGTACTTCTGTAAGATACTAAGTTTATGTTGTTTTAAGCCATTAAGTTTGTGGTAATTTTCAACAGCAGCTATAGGAAACTGAAACAATGAGTTAACTAAAGATTTAGATCCATTCGTGATTGTCATTGCCACAGTGGGTAGCCAACAAAGCTGTAGGTTTAGCTGAAAGCAAACTTCTCACCTCAAAGAGCAGAACCACCAAGGATACAGTGTCGTCATTCTGAATTAAGAGAAAGAGCCCTGTGACTTAAGTCATGGCCAGAAAAGAAAGGCTCTTCTACAATGAGGTAACCATCAGATTTCAGTTGGTTTAGTATTAGCAGTTTTTTAAAAGTTGTCACTTAATTAGCATGTGATAATAAAAGCCCATATTTATCGCTTACCACATGCTAGACACAGTGCCAAGCGTTTCCCAAAACTTATTTAAATTTATATTTTCACAGTTTATAGATGAGAACTTGCACAAGTTTTCAGAACTACTAAAAGATACCCAGAATTCAGACTCAAGTCTTTATGATTCTAAAGCTTGTTCTCTTAACCAGTATGTCGTAGAGAGGAGCAACATCATGCTAGAGGACACAAAACCCTCATGGAAAAGGACTGCTCCTCTGCTGCCTGCTTTCAACCTGCAGGCTAATGCAGAGGGCAGAGGACTTGGGTGCCGGAGCTTGTCTTCCAGCCTCCGTGATGTGCCTTATGAGCACTGCTACCTGCCCCCTGTGCTGTGCTCAGGGCATCGCTGCCCTTCACTGGAACGCGTATGTTTTCTCCAGAGTTCGTGGGAAGTACTGTCGCTCAGGACTACACAATTGTGAATCTCTTTTTGACATTTTCTTTTGGTTAGTATATTAGACTGCTGTACTAGGACATCCAAATTCATGGCTGAAACGAGGGAAATTGCTTTCTTTCATGTAAAAGACCTGTTTTGTGAGGTCCTCAGGGCCCAGGTGCTGTCTGTCTCTATTCTGCTGTCCTTGGGTATCACCTTTGTCAGCATGGTCTGAGATGGCTCACCACCACAACTACCGTCGAGCCTGGAGGCAAAAACAGACATGGTAAGGGTGTGTCCTGTACACCGCACACTTCAGCTCTTGCGTTGGCCAGAACTTGTTGCAGGGAGGCTGGAGAATATGATCGTTTCTACCTATGCTATCAGCCTGGGAAGAGGGGAAAACAGGCTTTGGGGTAGCCACAGGCTCTGCACATCAGGCCTAGTGTTCCTCACTTTTCTGGTTAAAACTTTTAGGTATGCTTTGGCTGTTCTGCATCCACATTACAGCAAGGTTCACTGACCTGTTTAAAGAGAAAAGCTGTTATGAAAGAACATGCACTGTACAATCCCGTTTGTGTTCACATGTGCATAGAAGTGTGGAAGAATACCACGTACTTTTAACGCTGGATAAATGGGGACAGTTTTCACTTTTTTATGCTTTTCTGTAAGTGAGAACAATTAGTAGAACTATTTCATTTTGAAAGTGGGGACCTTGTTTTGATCATATTATATAGAGTGGAATGTTGAATCCTGATCTTTCTTTTGTCTCTGGTAGTTCTGAAAACGTTTGTGAGGAGTCCTCTAGCACAGCTTCCAGGAGATAGTGTCTTTTCTAGGTATAGTAGTCCACTCTTTATCCATGGAGGATATGTTCCACATCCCCCAGTGGATGCCTAAAACCACAAATAGTACCAAACCCTATATATACAGGATGTTTTGTCCTGCATATATACATGCATACCTTTCTTGTTAGTCAGCTTCTTCAACTCTGCCAGAAATGTGGCAGCAGCTTCTTCAGCAGCAGGTGCAGCCTCTCCAGTAATATTTATAGTTTTCAGTCCAAACCTGCCTGAATCTGTGTAACCAACTCTTACCTGCAATAAATGGCTTGGTGTCACTTGTTTCAGAGGATCCCGGGCTGAAGTCTTAGTATAGGCTCAGTGCTTTCTGGTGCAACATGTTGCTGTCAGTCGGAACAGGTTTTCTGTTCATGCCTTTCAGCCACAAATTTAATGTCTTTTCCATATTAACTAAGCACTAATCACACACTGTGGCTATAACTTTTGCAGTTTGAGGTGTGACAGCAAAACTAGCATGAATTTCTTTTTCCTTCACAATTTTATGGATAGAAGATTTGTTATTACCGTACATTTTACCAACCTCAGCATACGATTTTTTTGTCTTCTGATGTCAAGAACTTTCACCTTTTCACTTAATGAAAGCACTTTATGGCTTCTGTTTGGCATGTCCGAATTGCCAGCATCACTACTCTTGCGCTTTGGGGCCATCACTAAGTAAAATAACGGGGACTTGAACACAAGTACTGTGGTACTGCGACAGTCCATCTGATAGTCAAAATGGCTACTACGTGACTAACAGGTAGCATCACACAGTGTGGATACACTGGACAACGGGATGGTTCACGTCTTGGGCAGGACAGAGAAGGATGGCATGAACGGCATTCAATTTAAAACTTAGGAATTGTTTATTTCTGGAATTTTCCATTTAATATTTTCGGACCATGGTTTACTGTGGTAACTGAGACCGTGGAAAACGAGGGACTACTGTGCATGTCTTCACTGGGTTCTCAGTTGTCAAGAGATAATCTCCCAAGCCCGAGAGACTACTTACGTCCAGAAGCAGGGAGCAGTTGTGGCCCACCAGGCCCAGGTGGAGAGAGCCATCTTGGATGTCAGGTTACCAAAGCCCTAATGCTCACTGCGGGAAGGTCCCCGGCACCACTGACACATCGGTGTTAGGCCTGGACGAGCCTTTGGTACTTACTCACGAAGACCTTTATGTTCTACACTTTTCTCTGAACAGCAAGCAGATTGAGTCTTCCTTTTATCCTCTCATATGTTTTTAATTTTACAGTTCACTCAAATTATAACTAGTTGATAAGAGTTTTACAAACCTCAATTTATTCTTCGTCTTCCTTCAGTAGAAATGAGCACATCTAGCACCTCAGTCTTTAAATGCCATTTACCACTAGAAGGAGCCAGAGTTCTTTGGGGAAGTGGCTGCTTGCAAGGGCAAGGAAAGTAGAAGATGAGCGTGTAACATCTGATGGTGCCAGCAAAATAAGCAAGTGCTCAAAGGGTGATGGGAACATGGCGAGAGGACATAGAAATAGAAGCCATCTTGAAAGGACTCCTGTTGGCCAAACCTGGAGCAGTTTGAGCATCAAACTAATTATAGTAATGGTTTTTAACCCACTGAGTTAAATAAGAATCCAGGAATCCATATTGATTATAAATAAATGAATAAATTGATGGATAATGGGCTTTTACATAGTGTGGAGGCATCATTCCATAAAGTACAAGGAGAAAAAGTTATTCGATTAGTCGAGAAGCTTGACAGACACAACAATAATCAAATGACCAAACTCTACCTCATCTAATGGGACAAGGTGAAATCATGTGCCACCTGATAGGATACAGTGAGACAAATGCAACATTTCTGTCATAGTCCTGCCAAAGAAGAATAACCTTACCTATTCATCAGGAAAATACCCAAACCCAAATTGAGGGACACTACAAAATAACTGGCCTGTAATCTTCCAAAGTATCAAGGTCATGAAAATCAGGGAAAGACTGAGGAACTGTTTCAGAATGAAAGAAACTAAAGAAATACAACTAAATACAACCTATGATTCTAGACTTGATTCTTTTGCCATAAGGACAGTTTTGGAACAGTTGACAAAATACGAATGGGCTTTGAGGATTAGATGGTGGTACTGTATCAAAGTTAATTTTCTGGTAGTCCTGGTTTGGGGAAAATACACATTAAACTTTAGAGGTGATAGGACAGCATGTCAGCAGCTTTATCTCAAATGGTTTAGAAAACATTCCTTTTACTATTCTGCGACTTTTATGTCAGAATAAAAAAGTTTTTAAAAATTAAGTATACGTATATGGCTATAACATGTCAGCCAAGGTCCTGAGAGAGATTAAAGCCTTAATGACCATGACAGTCTTCAAAAGTAATAACTTACCTTTTATGCACTAGAATGGAGTTAACTACCTACCCCCAAAGGAGAATTGAGAAAAATAGTCACTTAGATCATTTTTCGGGTTTGCTTGTCTCATGGAACTTCATTTGAATAAAGCCAGAAAGAATAAAAATAAACTTCAAGAAATTATCATTGTAACTGCCTTTGAAGTGTTCTGTGTGTCCCTAATTATCTTCCCCTCCAGCAGATAATCACTATACTGAATTTCTGTTTATCATTCTCATGCTTTTTTTTTTTTTAATTGTTTGGATATGTCTTATGTCCTTTTATCTTTGGTAAGCTCTTTGTACCAAGGGCCTCATCTTCCTCTTTTGTAACTTTAGTAATTGATATTAGAGCAGTACTGTGTATATTAGGCACCTGATAGTACTTGGACAAAAAAGTTCTGTGGTCACTAACTGAAGAAAGGCAGTCCATTTTGTAAGCTTATAAAGAGCTTTAAAACATCTATTTGCAGCCACTATTGAACACCATAAAAGGTAAACCATTTTCATTTGCAGAAGTTACCATTAACATAGTTTTAGCATTGGTGCCCTAAATCTTAAGTATTTAGCATATGAAAGACCATCAGAGATGTTAATTTAGATTTTTATATTACTAATATGTATAATATTTTGAATAGGTCATGTAGGTGCATCTTGCTTTTGTTATTCCCTTTTAGTTCTAGTAATGGCAGTAAGTCTAGTATGTTCTGTCACTTGGAATTTTGGACATTACCGTAGATAGTTTGAAATACAAGTTTTTGTAGGCTTTGGATTAATTTGTTTTTTAATCATAACAGAAATCAACCAGACTATTATGAAGTTGTGTCTCAGCCAATTGACTTAATGAAAATCCAACAGAAACTAAAAATGGAAGAATATGATGATGTTAATCTGCTGACTGCTGATTTCCAACTTCTTTTTAACAATGCAAAGGCCTATTATAAGGTAAGAAAGCATATTTGGAAGATACCCAATTTAATAATTGTCTGGCTTTTTCATATTTACTAATCTGGTAGGTGAATAGTGGTTTCTCATTTGGTGGTGTGAGTTTGCATTTCTTTTATTAGTAAAGAGACTGAACATTCATATGATTATGAACTATTTTTCTTCTTGTCTGCTCAAATCTGTTGCCCATTTCTTTCTTGAGTAGTTTCTCGTTATATTTATTTCTAGAGATTTTTATATGTTCTAGATACTAATCTTTTTTTTTTTTTTGGTTATATGTGTTGCACATATCTTCTTCCACTGTGTTTTTTTCACTTTTTATGGGTCTTGAATGAACTGAAGTTTTTTATTTTAATATACTAAAATTTATCAGTATATCTGGTGGAACCTGGCCTTTGTTTCTTGTCTTTGCATGCTTAAGGAGCCTTGAAAAGTTGAGGTTTATCTTGTCTTACAAATGCCATCAAGGTGAACATTGTCTTCAATGATCTTCTTGCTCATCTGGGTTCCCACTTTTACTCTATTCCTGCTTTTATGAGCATTGCTTACTCCCTATTGGCAACACATGGATGCATTTTTAAAGTTTTATTGGTTTTTTGTTTTTTAATGCTGCATCCAGCATTGGTTTTACTGGAAAGTTTCCGTTAGAATTCATTCCCACTACAGGAAATCGTCAAATAAGGTATTAAATACTTTTAAAAATAGAAATGATATCAGAACAATCATTTTGACTTATTCCTTTAAATTGGGTTTTATCCTTTATTTTTTTTAATTTAAGTATAGTTGGTATATAACATCATATTAGTTATATTAGTTTCAAGTGTACAATATAGTGACTTGATATCTCCATACCTTATAATGTGATCACCCTACTAGTAATCATCTGTCAATGTGCAAACTTGTCACAATATTATTGATTATATTCCCCTTCATCTTTTTCACCTATCTTCCTACCCCCTCACCTCTAATAATCATCCCTTTGGTCTCTTTCTATGAGTCTGTTTTTATTTTGTTTATTTGTTAGTTTTGGTTTTTTAGATTCCATGTATGAATGAAACCATATGGTATTTGTCTTTCTCTGATCTATTTCACTTAGCATAATACTCTCTAGGTCCATCCATGTTGTTGCAAATGGCACCATTTCATTCTCTTTCATGGCTGCGTAATATTCCATTTGTGTGTGTGTGTGTGTGTGTGTGTGTGTGTGTGTCTACACACTGCATCTTCTTTATCCATTCATCTATCGATGGATACCTAGGTTGCTTCCATTTCCAGATCTTCGCTATTGTAAATAATGCTGTGGTGAGCAGAGGGGTGCATATATCTTTTTGAATTAGCATTTTCATTTTCTTCAAATAAATACACAGGAGTGGAATTGCTGGGTCGTGTGATAGATCTATTTTTAGTTATTGAGGAATCTATACTGTTGCATAGTGGTCTTATCTTTTAAATTGTCTGTCTTACTAATAGTCTTAATTTAGCAAATCATTTCTTCTGATTCAAGTCTTTCTGTAATGAGACAGGGCACAAATAAATAAATCAATTTGATTTTAGAATCCTTTAAAACATATTTATTATTTCAGAAGAGAAATTGAGGCCCATGTATTTGTTAATCAAAGATTTTAAAATTTATAATAGAGTTTTCAAAGTTATGTCTTAGAATACCAGTCTTTGCTCAAACAGGGTGCTTTAAAAGTAGTAAGTGATTTACAATAAAATGCGAAAGTGATATTTTTTCCTCTTTTTGCTAATGTACAGCCGGATTCTCCTGAATATAAAGCTGCTTGCAAACTCTGGGATCTGTACCTTCGAACAAGAAATGAGTTTGTTCAGAAAGGAGAAGCAGATGACGAAGATGATGATGAAGATGGGCAAGACAATCAAGGCACAGTGACTGAAGGAGTAAGTCTGCAGCTGGAACAGGTGGTAAATGGGCTACTGGGAAGTGCACAAGGCCCCAGTGATTGCCTTTGGGCTGCTGTGGGCAGCTGGGCTTTCTATACATCTGTATTAGTAAGTGGGAGAGCAAAGGGGTATACAGCCAGAGAACCCCACTGCAATTACAAGAGATCCCAAGACATACTGGACAATGTGTCCCATGTGTGCTGGTTTTTATATTAATACATATTTCCTGCTCAGTTAAGAGAATCTTTATGTTATCAAGGATTGATCCAATATTCCTAGATTGAGATATCATGTAAAAGTAGGCATGATACCTGGAGAGCTGTCATTAAAAGTTGGAGAGTCAATAGAATCACCTTAGTTAGGAATACTTTTGTAGGGTTAGACTGAGTACTATTGCTAGAATATGCCAAGTGTGTTCCTGCCTCTGCAATTTTGCAATTGCTCTTACTTCTGCTTAGAACGTGCTTCCTTTAGCTCTTCATGTTACTGGCTCTTTTCATTATTCTGACATCACTTAAAATAATGTCAATTGTGAGAGGACTTACCTGACCAACTTACCTAAATTGTTTGCTCCACACGCCTCTTTTTCTGTCATCACATCACTCTGTTCTATGGTCTTCAGTTTTTATCACTATATGTGAAATAACTTGTTGATTAGATTACATGTTTACTTTCTGTCTTCCCCAGGTAGAATGGTAGTCCACAAAAGATATCACCTTGTTCACCTATTCTTGGCATCTAGACTGTGTCTGACTTGTAGGTACTGAGAAATTCTTGCTGAATGAACACACATGTTTAAAAAGAGGAGAAAGAATAGTAAACGGAATTACACCTCTCTTCTGTGGCTAAATAGTAAGACACCCAAAGCAGAGCATTGGCCTGTCTTTCCCAAGTTACCTAGATAGGCCTTTTGCTGAAACTTCAACACAGAAGCAGTGGTGGCTGAATTTCAAAACATAACTTCTTGGAGTCTCAAAATCTAGTTCCTAGGCACCTTATCAGTGTTCTTCTAAAAATTAAATGATTGGAATTAGGCAGAAGGTATTAACTAGGGGTTCACTGGAATTTTACTCTGATTTTAATGTAGGAGCAGCAACTTAACCCATGTTTTCTTGGGCACAACATTCATTATCTACAAAGGGCTCAGCCTTATAGGATTCCAGGATTCTAGTCAAAAATGAAAATGCCTATGTTTAGGAGTTACTTGTGTTTATATCGGTAAGAAATTGGAAGGATCTTACGCGTTCATATTTATACCTCCCAAGCTGCTTTCTGGCCCTAAGGTTCTTGTGAAGAGGGGAAATTTTCAAGCTTCTCATTTTTAAATTAAGTGATTTTCTTGGAGTTTTCCCAATTATGGAAATGGGTTGTATGAATTCATTCACATATCATGCTCCCTTTGTTACCTGCAACAGATGTTTCCAAAGTAGCTGGTAGGGTTGGGAGGAGAGGAATCGTGGCTGTAGAATGTAACTCTTCTTTTTGAAGCTAACTCTGGTACCGTGTTTTAGTCAGGAAGTAAGTGACTTAACCATGGATATTTTAATCTGCTTTCATCAGTGTCATGTGGTTCTAAGCTTACATGGTTGGGGACTCAGCTAATCACATGCCATGTGTTAAATATGTATTATATGTCTGTTTTTGCCAGACACTGTGCTAGGCACAAGAAATGTTAATGCCCTCTCTGTGGAGTTAATGTTGGACCTTAATATTGAGACTATACTAAATAAAAAGATCTGTTGAATTAGGACAAAAGTACTATGCTTTAATGATTTAAATCAGAAATAACTTAGTCTTTATTTTATATACACAAAACATGGTTTGGATTTGAAGTACCATTTAGTGTAAACCTTAATTGAGACATCCCATTGCTCACTGCAGAAACTGGCTTCAGGCTCAAACTCTCCCTGGCCAAGTACTCTTTGGAGGCATATGCTTTCCCATGTTGAAACAATGACTGAGGTAGGAGGAGTAAGCCAACCAGCCTGGAGAGCAGAGTGATGTGCATCAATTGATTTAATTTCCATTCAGTTTTGATAAAACTTGAAATCTGTTGTTAGATGTGGCAGAGCACCCCATGGTTTAAAGTATGTAGCTTCCACTTTACATACGTGGTTATGCTACCCGAATACCAAGACTTCAGTAGATGTGAACAGAGATATAGAAATGACCACGTGTCATGGGGCATGTTTTCTCTGTCTCAGTTGCTCAGACCCTAAAAAAGGTGAGCATTTCCACCATTTCACACATAAGGCACTTAAACTTCACTGTTACAGTGCTTACTGTGGAATAGAGTTTAGTAAAAGGACCTGATCCAAGGGATTTAGTTACTGAAATATATAAGGAGCCTCATCAGTTTCATATATTTCATTCTGGGAGTAAAACTTCCACATTCAGCATCAGAGCATATCTGTGTTATTTTTAAAACTTAAATACTGTTTAGAATTTGCTTTTTTGAGTTAGTTTTAAAATTTTAGAAACTATTTAATATCAGCATTTATTTTTTGATTTCTCTAACAAAGTACTTGTTTCTCCTCTCTCTGCTTCCTCCTAATGCCCTCCTTCCAGTCTTCTCCAGGTTACTTAAAGGAGATCCTGGAGCAGCTTCTTGAAGCCATAGTTATAGCCACAAATCCATCAGGACGTCTCATTAGTGAACTTTTTCAGAAACTGCCTTCTAAAGTGGTAAGTGATACAACTAAAGACAGGTGAATTAAAGTGTGTGTTTGTTTTTTTAAGTACTCCAGATATTTTATTCTTAGTAAATACACTAGGGTTACTGGAAGGCTTGGAGATAACCAAGAGATCCTTCCTGTGGTCTCAGCAGCAGGAACATAGGGTACATTCTGTCATTTTACTTGACCAAGAACCTTTGGTTTTTAAAAAAATTTTGTGTTTTTGTTTTTTTGGTAATTTTTTTTGTTTGTTTTGGTTTTTATTGTCATACAGTACACATAAGATTACCATTTAACCATTTGAAGTGTACAGTTCAGTGGTGTTGGGTACATTGGTATTATTGTGCAACCATTGCTACCATCCATCTTCAGAACTGTTCATCTTCCTCAACTGAAACTCATACCCAGTAAACAGTAACTCCCCATTGCCCCCATCCCCCCGCCCCTGGCAACCAGCATTCTTCGTTCTCTCTCTGTGAATTTGACTATAAGTACTTGATATAAGAGGAATTATACAATATTTATCCTTTTGTGTCTGGCTTATTTCACTTAACATAATGTGTTCAGGGTCCATCCATGTTGTAGCATGTGTCCGAATTTCCTACCTTTTTAAGTATAGATGATATTCCATTGTATGTATATACCACATTTGTTCATACCACATTTTTATCCACTCATCTGCTGATGGACTTTTGGGTTGTTTCTAAGATGGGTAATTCTTTGTTTTAAAGATTTTTAAATTAAAATATAGCTAACATACAATATTATATTAGTTTTAGGTATACACCATAGTTATTCAACATTTATATACCTAAAGATTGTAAGATGGGTAATTCTTAAATCATAAAACGAGCACCTAAACTAAACATTTTATTTATAAAAGAAATACATTCTCTTTGCTCAGGAGATAGAATGAAAGAAAGCGAAATGAGTTCTTCCTTTCTTAGTTCTCCTTGATCACCTGGTGATGGAGGAGAAGAGAGAGAGAACAAATAGGTACTCTTCTACCCCAAAGAAGAAGAGGTTTTCTAGACAAGTGAGGCTCTTTGAAAGTGTCAGGACCCCTTGTGTCTTCACACCCACGTTAGCCTGTGGAACTATAAAATTTTGCACTTTTAAAAGTACTCTGGGGCCGGCCTGGTGGCTCAGGTGGTTGGTTGGAATGCCGTGCTCCTAACGCTCTTAACGCTGAGGTCGCCAGTTTGATTCCCACGTGGGCCAGTAAGCTGCGCCCTCTATAGCTAAGATTGTGAACAACAGCTCTCCCTGGAGCTGGGCTGCCATGAGCAGCCAGAGGTTGGCATAAGCTGCCATGTGCTGCCGCAGGCTGCTGTGTGCTGCCGTGGGCTACCGTGTGCTGCCAGGTACGGCAGGTGGCCAGTGTGAGTGGCTGGCAGCCAGCAAGAGCTGCCGTGAACTACTGTGAGCAGACGACTAGCAACTTACTGCCTCAGCAGGGAGGTGGGGGGCGGTGCAAGGCTCATAACACCAGCCTGGGCCAGGGAGCTGTGTCCTACACAATTAGACTGAGGATCAACGGCTTGAGCCGGAGTGGGGGGTCAGAGGCAGAAGAAGGAGGGAGAAAAGTACTCTAGCACTTAACTCCATTGTGGTCATTTACTTTTATATCTACCGCCTTTCCTAGTCCCTGAATCTCTTAAGGACAGGACTATTTCGTATTTTCTTTTATGTCCCTCCCATGTACTTGGAACCCAGCGTGTCATAGGTGTTCCAGAAGTGTTTGCTGACGGCAGAATAGCATGCAGTTTTCCCCAGCAGTCATCAACAACACTAGTTATTTAAAAGGTGTGTCTTGACTGGTTGAAGGACAGTTACGACTAAATGTATAAAGCATCTATAACCACTGCTGTCCTAAGTATGGATCTAATCAGAAAAATATATTGGACATATGTTTAAAATTTTAAGAAGCAGATAGTAGGACGATTCCTCAAAAAAATTAAACATAGAATTATCATATTTGCCAGCAGTTCCACTTTGGGCGTATACCCAAAATAAGTGAAAACGGGGTTTCAAAGAGATATTTGTACCCCCATGTTCATAGCAGTATTATTCACAATAACTGAAACATGGAAGCCCCCAAAGTGTCCCTCAACAGATGAATGGATAAATAAGATGTGTTATGTACATATGATGGAGTATTAGTCAGCCTTTATTTTTACGTTTTTTTCATTGTTTATTTCCATATTGATATCCTTATGTTAAAAAAGAAATGAATGCTATTATAAAGTTTCAGTTATGCAATATGAGTAAGTTCTAGAGATCTGCTATATGTACACTGTACTTATAGTTAACAATACCATGGTGTACACTTAAAAATTTGTTTAGAGAGTAGATCTCATGTTAAGTGTAATATCTCAATTAAAAAATAAAAATAAGAGCCTGGGAACACAGAGGACATTGAGGCATGGGGACATGTCTCAGAGATATAGTTGTCATTTCCAGGGGTTTACATTACAAAATTTTTGTTTTGCCGGGGGGTGGAATATTGAGGAACAGTGTGTTTTTCCAGGATCCATCAGCTCCATGTCAAGTTGTTGTTTTTCAGTCTAGTTTTGTGGAGGGCGCAACTCAGCTCCAAGTCAAGTCGTTTTTTTCAATCTAGTTGTGGAGGGCGTGTAGCTCACTGGCCCATGTGGGACTCGAACTGGCGACCTTGGTGTTATGAGCACCGCGCTCTCACCACGGAGCCAACCGGCTGCTCAGATCCAAGCTCAAGCCGTTGTTTCTCACTGGTCCATGTGGGACTCGAACCGGCAACCTTGGTGTTATGAGCACTGCGCTCTAACCACTGAGCCAACTGGCTGCTCACCGGCGGCTCAGCTCCAAGCTCAGGCCAAGCTCAAGCTGTTGTTTTCAATCTAGTTGTAGAGGGCGCAGCTCACTGGCCCATGTGGGAATCGAACTGGCAACCTTGTTGTTAAGAGCTCACTCTAACCAACTGAGCCATCTTGCTACCCACAAAACATTTTTTTAAACCTAGTAACATTGTGGTATTGTGGTATAGATACAGTATGCCCACACCACTGGAGGCTATGGAAAAGTATGAGGAAGTTCTCTTCATACTGACATGGAAAGGTCCCCACAATATTTTTAGAAAATAACAAGGTGCAGTGAGAAAACACCAGCAATTAATAAAAGTGGTTAGGATTGAGAGATAAGTGGGCAGATTGTGTTAAAGGTTGAGGTGAGACTATACGTTCTTTTGATTTTGGAACCATGTGAAATTTTACCGATCAAAAGAAAATAAATGTTTTTGAAGGATTGCATGGAAATAAGAATATAACAAATGCATATCCTCCATTATTTATTTATTTTTAATGGTAAGTAGAAGGTGTTAAAGAACCAGGTATGTGACACATTTACTCATTAGTCAGCCCCGGTTGCCATAACAAAAGACCACAGATGGGGTGGCTTAAACAGCAGAAAGGTATTTCTCTGGCTTCTGAAGGTTGTAAAGTCCAAGATCAAGGTGCCAGCTGATTTGGTTCTTGGAGAGGGCTCTCTTCCTATTCAGCCTTTAAAAGAATGAAAGTCTGACACATGTTACAATAAGATTGAACCCTGAACACAATATGGTAAGTGAAATAAGCCAGACAAAATACTTATTGTATGACTCCTTTAAAAGGAGGTACTTAGAGTAGCCAAATTCATAGAAACAGAAAGTAGAATTGCAATTTCCAGGGACTGGCAGGAGAGGGAAAGTGGAGAGTGATTGTTCAGTGGGTAGGGAGGTTCAGTTTGGGAAGATAAAAAGTTCTGGAGGTGGATGATGGTGACAGTTGCACAATACTGTGAATGTGTTTAGTACCATTGAACTGTACATTTAAAATAGTTAAATGGTAAATCTTACGTATTTTTAAGCACAGTACAAAAATTACGAGAAAAGTGTACAATCTTTATTCAAGGTTTATTCTTACTCTGCAGGAGGTCAGGCCACCAAGGATGATTTAGAGCTACAAAACATTAATATCTCGTTCCCCCAATTCTGGGAGGGCTTTTGGAGACACCATGCAGCAGTATGGTTAGGGAAAGTAGATCCCATTGGTCCCTCAGGTTGTGACAATTTGAAAGACAAAGACTGAGACCTGGAGAAGAGGGCAGTTTTTACCTTTTCTTTATAAATCCTTCCCAAGCAGACTGGCTAAGTAGGAGAGGTGGATTGGACATACATGGGCCAACAGCATGGATTACGTTGTATCCCAGCCTGGGTGGCTTTGCCATAATTTGTCTTCTAAACTGTTTCTCAGAAGTAGAATTGGTGAAGAAAGGGGCCAGGCAAGGGCTTTGATCCAAGCAAAGAAAGAAGATTAACAAAAGAAAAGTAAGGTTAAGAAAATAGAGGTAAGCTGAGGGATCAGGTAAGGTGAAGCATCACTGAGGTCATTTTTTCAGCCTAGTAATTGAGTAAAAGCTGTGATCTCCTGCGTTTTGTTGTTGTTTGGGCTCCAAGATTTGAACAGGTAAGAAGAGCCTGGAAAACACAGTGACTTCCCTCGACAGACACCTCTCCCACCTGAGGAAACCAACTTTTGATTTTTCAGTTGACTTTAATTATTTCCTCCAAGAACAAAACCTCATGGCAGTGCATGCACTCTAGGCTTTGTGAAACCTTTCAAGGACATTCCTCTAACATGTTTAACTTCTTTTCTTGTGATAAGTTAGTATTTGATAAGAAAACAAATTGCTTCTAATTTGTTTCGTTTCTTTAATGTCGTTTAATTTAAAATGTTTTATTTGAAAAAAATTACTTGACTGAAGTAAGTAGAAGCATTAAGTTAAACATGAAACTAACAAATCTTGTAATCTGGTTTCTTGTAGATCATTAAGAATTTTTTATAAAACAGGATGTAACTGTGTTATTTAAATTGCAGAATTAAAAGAGCTTATAATAAGCCCTTCTAAAACATTTCCTACTTCATATCCAGTCACGGATAGCTTGAGATTTTAAATTTAATTTGTGCAAGTCTCAATGTAGAATTTTTTTAAATATTAAGTGGTGGTATATTAGTTATGTAATGATAATGTTATCAAATGCTAACTGTAACCTCCTACAGCATGCTTGGGTATTTCAAGCTTGTTAAAATCAAATTGTTTCTGCTTTAACTATAACAATATGCTGTACAACTGTGTCTTTTGTTTTGAATCTTACAATGTTACTCAGTTGATTGATTGTCAGTGTATTTCTTTGTTTTCTTGTTAGCTGGTTATTTTCACTTACTTGGCATGCCTGGGTTTGTGTCTTCCAGCAATATCCAGACTATTATGCAATAATTAAGGAACCTATAGATCTCAAGACCATTGCCCAGAGGATACAGGTATGAAGATGACCATATGTGATTTAAGGTAGATTGGCCTATGGGCTTTTAGAAAAGAGAGAAGTCACTGAAAGGGCTTATTAGCAATATAATGTAGGCAAATGAGAGTGATTTTACTGATTATAGCTTTTGAAGAGGCAGCATAGTATCCCTGTTGCATTTTTTTCTGTAGGGAGGAAAGCATATTTTTATTGGCATATTAGATCTTGCTCTTAGGACAAAAAAAGCATTGGTCATGGACATCTTTAATTGTGAAAAATACATTGACAATTAAAGCTTTGTTGTTTATTTTTATCTGCTCCAAATAGTTTTAGGATATTTCAGCATAAACGTTATCTACAACACATATTACAGTATAAGATCAGTGAATATAGAGACTGTTCTCTCTGAGTGCCCCCTCCCTGTATCTCCAGAAGTTATAGGCACCTGGAATTACTAGGTGCCTCCTCCGTGTTGTGTGCTTTATATGTATTGGCCAATTAATTCTTACAGCAACTCCATGAGGTAGATAGTATTATTCCCATTTTAGAGATGAGAAAACTGAAGCACAGAGATGGTAAGTCACTTGTCCGAGTCATCAACTAGTAAGGAGAAGAGTTAGGATTTGGATCCAGACAGTCCTCCAGAGTCTGTGCTCTTAACCCCTGCGCTGTTATTTCCTCTCAGTAAATATTGAGTGACTGAGATTTAAAATTAGATGATCAGAGGTTAAGGAAGATATAGGGAAAATGAGCTAAATTATACTAGAAATCTACTTTTTAGGGTTTGGACTGGCGTGGGCTATTTTCCTAGCTCTGCTTCTTACTAGCTATGTCACTTTGGTCACGCGACCTGCCTGCTTCCTCTGCTATACATTGAGAGTAGTGTTACTGCTTCACAGAGTTGTAGAGGTCAATGTATATGAAGTATCTGTGTATAATGTAGATGAAGTATCTCCCAGCGCACCTGTGGGATGTGACCTTGGTCAGCATAAGTTACTGACCCCCCACCCCACAAGGTGAGAAGGATGTGGGGCTCTTAGTAGATAAAGCAAAAAGGAAAACTTAATGTGTTACATATTCTCATTGAGAAGTGAGACTGAAAGCTCAATGGTTTGCCATGAGGGAGAAACTTCCTTTGCTTTAAATTCTAAGAGAGTAGTAATTACATTGAATGTTAAAATACAGATTCCCTCAGGTATCACCTGGTTTTTTCAGGCAGCCCAATAGCTGCTACTGGGAATGACTGAGTCTCCTAGAACCTAAATGGCTGGGGTTCCTACATCTGTCTAGGGGAAGGTGTTCTTATAATACTGAAAATCAAATCATATCTTTAAACACTCCTACCTCAGCCCCAATCTTCTCTCTCTGACCTCTCACCTTATCTTGTCTTTTTTTCTTTTCAAAAGGCCCACAGAAGTACCTCCTTTCACCATCACCCTAATCCAGATCCTTGTCCTGCTACATCCAAATTAACGTAATAGTCTTTCCTCCCTCTCTGATAAAAGGCTCTCAAGTCCTTTCTGCATATTGCTTTCTGACCCTAGCTTTCTTCCTGCTATTCTACTGCCCAGAGACTTGTCACTTGTTCTCTAAATGCATTCTGAAGCAAGTCACAGTTCCTTGTACCAGTTCAACAATAACCAACTCTGACTAAGCAGAAGGAGAATCCGTGAAAAGGGTATTGTATAGCTCGTGGAATCATTGGGAAGGAAGGTGGGAGTACTAGCCATAGGAAAACAGGTAGTACTTAGGAACGTGATGGCACAGCTGAAGTCATACACGTTCTCCTTGTGGTGCCATTGCTGTTGCCACTGTGGGTGCTGGACACTCACTGCTCCACTCCTAGATTCTGCTCTCTTGCTGGAGTTAAAAATGCATTCCTTCCTTTCCTTTACTGTTGGCTTTAGTCCCTCAAGACTCAAGCATGAATTATTTCCCCTTTCTCTGGCTGCCAGGCTGCTGGCAAAGCTACCATCTGCCCACTTTCATCCTGTTACCTTCCCTACCACCTGTGCTGGGATTTCCTCCAGATACATAGGGTACTCATGATGAGTACCTCTACATGGCAAATAACCAGCTCCTCTGCTTTGCCTGGCTCTCTGGACTCTGCCTCATTTGTTCCTGACCTCCCTATGCAGCCTGTGCTTATGGTTTGACCCTTCCCCACCGTCCACTCCCCTTTGTGTGGTTTCCTCAGTCTCTCTAGAACATGTTGGTTCATTTCTGTCTCCTGGTGTACCTTTTGCCTAGAGTTTCTCTTCTTCCTTTTCTTTGTAAATTGAGGCAATTATGAGTCTCCTGAGTTATTTTGGATTGAATAAACTTGAAGATGTGACAGCTCTAACATGGAGCGTAGTACATAGTAGATACTCACGAAATGTTACCCTCTGTGCTTGACTGACCTTTTACTTTATTTGAAGTGACCTGTAAAACTAAAGTTTTACTTCACACTATTAAGTCCATCTTAATGAATTAATATTAATGAAGTGCTTAGAACAGTGCTTGGCACATAAATAAGCACTATGTGTTTGCTAAATAAAACAACTTTTACCTTATTTGATTTTTTTAAAACTGTAAGTTTTTATGAGAATAATGTATCTCTGGTTTTGTTGTTTACCTCAAAGTGTTTGTAAACGGCCAATATCAATAGTTTATAAAAGAGAAAATGACTTTCTATATTGTTCACATGTACTTCCCAATAAAGTCTTGGAACATGGTGACAATTTAAAAATATATGGAGTTCTTTTTTTTTTTTTTTAAGATTATATGGATTAACTCTCAATAAGAGGAACTGCTATACTTTGTTGTTTATTATAGAATGGAAGCTACAAGAGTATTCATGCAATGGCCAAAGACATAGATCTCCTAGCAAAAAATGCCAAAACTTACAATGAGCCCGGTTCTCAAGTATTCAAGGTTAGTTCTTTCTGTTGTTTTCATTGATAAGAGTATAATTTAGAGGTAATAATTTTTATGTAACAACTTTATTGAGATAAAATTCATGTATCATACATTTCACCCAAAGAATACAATTTAATGGCTTTTAGTATATTCACAGAGTTGTGCAGCCTTTGGCACAATTAGTTAGCTGTCACTCTCCATTTTGCCCCAACCTCCCCAGCCCTAGACAACCACCAGTCTACTTTCTGTCTCTGTGAATTTGCCTATTCAGGACATTACATATAAATGAAATCATACAATACGTGGTCCTTTGTGACTGTCTTTCACTTAGCGTAATAGTTTCAAGGTATACATGTTGTAGCATGTGTCAATACTTCATCTTTTCATTGTTGAATAATATTCCATTGTATGTATATACCATGTTTTATTTACCCGTTTATCAGTTGCTAGACATTTGAGTGGTTTCCCTTTTGGGCTACTATAAATAATGCTGCTGTGAACATTCATGTATACGTTTTTATGTGGACATATATTTTCATAGGTTCATACCTAGGCATGGAATTGCTGGGCCACATGATAACTATATATTAACTTTTTTGAGGAACCACCAAATTGTTTTCCAAAGCAGCTGTACCATTTTACATTCCCATTAGCAATGTTGAAGTATAATTTCTTGACATCCTCAGCAACACTTTTTTTCCGTTTTTGTCTTTGTTTTTATCATTGCCATCATAGTGGGTGTGAAATAGTATCTCATTGTGGTTTTGATTAACATTTCCCCCCTACTGATTAGTGATGTTGAACATCTTTTCATGTGCATGTTGGCCAGGCATAATATCTTTAAAAAAATGTCTATTCAGATTCTTAGCCCATTTTTTAATTTATCTGTCTTTTTTATTGAGTTGTTAGAGTTTTTTATGTAGTCTGGACATTAGACTAGATATATTATTTATAAATATTTTCTCCCATTCTGCAGATTGTCTTTACTTCCGTGACGGTGTCCTTTGGGACACAAACATTTTTCATTTTGATAAGTCTAGTTTGTCTTTTTTTCCTTTGGTTGTTTGTGCTTTTAGTACCATATCAAGAAAACCATGATCTAATCCAAAGCCATGAAGATTTACACCTATGTTTTCTTCTAAGAATTTTATAGTTTTAGCTTTTATATTTATGTCTTTGAACCATTTTTAATTTTTGTATACATGAGGTAGGAATTCACATTCGTTCTCTTTTTACATAGGAATATTCATTTGTTCCAGTGCCTTATGTTGAAAAGACTCTTCTTTCCCCATCGAATTGTCTTGGTACCCTTGTTGAAAATTAGTTGACCATAGATGTATGGGTTTATTTATGGATTAAATTCTATTCCATTCGTCTATATTTCTACCTTTACACCAGGTAGACATATAGATTCATTTTCAATTCAATTTTTAGTTAAAATAGATTTAGTTCTTACATTTAAACCTCATAAATATAAAGAAACAATCTGTATAGCATAATATACAATGTAAAATGACTATTTCGTTTTTTTGCAGTTCCCTCCTAGAAGTTTGGTGGCCCTGTAATGAATAGTTGCTCGTAGAAAGTTTTTAGATTAATAATATATCATTTGCGAATTTAGCAAAGGATGCTCAGAAAATCTTTTGGAAGTAAGATCATTTAAACTTTCAGAATGCTGATTCACAGTGACTTTTGATAGTTACTTTAACTTTTATCTTTCATCTTTTAAGAAACTTGGAGTGAAAATAAGGAATAAACTATGAAGTCTTTGCACTCTTAGTCCTTGATAGAACATCTTAATATGACATTTTAATAGTATTTTACCAATTGTCGATGCAGTTAGGAATTTTACTTTTCGATCTGATTATTTTCCCTAAACTAAATTATGGACAGAAGGGAAACTTTGGGCTTGATATATTAGTGTGCTTTTAATTTAAGCAAGTAAATTTATGTACATAGTCTTTAATCTTAGAAGTGTATCTTTGTTTCAATTTTTAGGTTAATGTACACAGGTAGAGTTCATTGTATTTTCACTATTGTTTTTCCTATTTATCATTAGACCTTTGTATGTGACTAATTGTGAATGAGTTAGGAGGCTTTTTAACTTACGTTTAATTATGAAGATGTTTTGGAAGCTTGTAGAAAGGTTAAAGGATACAGCTTTGTGGCTATTGAGTAGAGGGCTACTCCAAATGGAAGGAGTGCTATAGAAAGTGCCCAGTGCAAGATTGAGAGCATTTTAAACTGTCCTTTTTTTCCTATACTTTCTCTAAGCCAAGTAATTTTATCTTGACAGGATGCAAATTCTATTAAAAAAATATTTTATATGAAAAAGGCAGAAATTGAACATCATGAAATGGCTAAGTCAAGCCTTCGAATAAGGTAGGTTAAAAAATATGTCTAAAATCCTTGTGCTTTTTATTATTTGCTGGATTTTCTAGCTAGTGAAATCAATACAGTGGAAAACAAGATGCGTTTCAAGATTATATTTACAGTTGATAATGTGATGCTAAAGAGAGTAGGGATAACGCTTACCTTGCACCTTTATTGCACCTGAAAGCCTTCATTTAAAAAGAAGCAATTTTTAGCACTTAGCACCAGTATATACTTTTATTGTTTTATATGTTATATGTACATATGCATGTTTGTATTTGTATGTAATTTATATTATACATGTATACTATATATAACATGTAATTTTATGATATTTGTATATAATATATAGGTATATATGTTTATATTTACATAAGAGTATTTAGCCAGGTGTCCAAAGATCTAGTCTCATCTTGGCTTTTGCTTGTGCTGGGACTAATATTTGAACAAATACTACTACCACGATTCTCTTCCTCCTATCTGAAATGGAAAGATTGAGTGGCTATTTTGGAAACTTTCTTCTGACCCTGACATTTGCTTTGTTCTTAGATCCTCTGGTCACTGTAGTAACCATCAGCTCTCTAGGATCAGCCCTGGTCCATTCTCCTCCACAGTGTCCCCAGGTTTTGGAGCAAAGCCTTGCCCTGTAAAGGCTCGAATATTTGAACATTTCTCTTTAGAAAAGAAGAAGAAAATGATTGTATCTTTTTTGTTTACCCAGCGTTCTGATTTCAGCTGTCAATTTTCTGAGGGTTTTTAAATTTTATCTCTGGATAGGACTTCATCAAATTTGGCTGCAACCAGGCTGACAGGCCCTTCGCACAGTAAAGGCAGCCTTGGTGAAGAGAGAAATCCCACTAGCAAGTATTACCGGTGAGAGAGAATGTGTGTGTTTAGTCTGAGAGCTGACTAATGTTTATAAGGATAAGCATACTAGTGTTTGCTTGATGGCTATCTTGAAGTAATATTTTTGGGTATAGTTAGGTTATTATGAGAATTTGTTATCAAATACCTCATTTAAAAGGTTGAAGTGCTGACCTTACCTCTTAGAAAATGCTTAAACAGAAGTTGTTTGTCAGGTAGTGTTTCATATTACCAGTAAAACGTGTGGTAAAGTCTAAAAGGTTTTGTGTTCATTGTAAAATATGAGCATCTTAGAATTAACCAGTAATTATGAATGAAACTTTTTTTTTATAAAATAAGGAGTAGTGTGCTGTGTTTATGTCAAGAACAGATTACAAGTAGCCTACTTTAGGCTTTCTGCCACCACTCCCTCTTTTCTAAGAGAGAAAAATTGGTCTTGGCTAAAATTGATTAGGGTGGGTATAAAAAGCACAAAGATAGATTGAGGAGGCAGTTAATAGAAATTCTTTTTCTTTGTTGTGAATGCTTTGTTAGCAATTCCTATTTCCTATAACATAACCAAATTATGATTATATCTTTCCACGTCTTCTAATTGCTTGTTTTCCTTTGCAGTAATAAAAGAGCAGTCCAAGGGGGCCGTTTATCAGCAATTACCATGGCCCTTCAGTACGGCTCAGAAAGTGAAGAGGATGCTGCTTTGGCTGGTAAGCATCAGGCGGTGACGTGTTCAGGGCCTTCTCAGTGGGTCCTGCTGGTTAAGAAAAACTGCATTGACTTTGATCTGGCTGGGAGTTTTCAGTTTTTGGAGTACATGCAGTGCAGATTTGTTGCATTTTCATTAGACTCTTTGGTTGGCAACCTTATCAAAAGGTTATTGCTTTATTTGTGTTAAAGCTCGTAGCTTAGTAAATAAATACTTCTTCCAATACAATTGGTTTGATAGCCTTAGCAGATCCTGCTTTCAAACCCATGATGATAATTAATGAGTACTAGGGACAACCACCAGGAAATTCCAGGAAGACATTCAGAACATCTTAGATTTCCAGGTCATTGGCTTATAGTTTCAGTAGGCTATAATTTCTTCTCGGCTAGAGCTTATGATTTAAAGACAGATGGAAATTACAGTCAGAGCAGCATAGTAAATTATCATTTAAACAAAGAGCATTGGGCACTAAAAATCAATGGAAAAGTACAGTTTGTTAAATAGCAACGTAAAGAACAGCTGTAGAGGTATATTTGATTTTGTTATCTTTCTCGTAAGTGTAATATAATATTTTTTTTATTTTACTGTAGATATTTTTATATGTAGAGATAAAATTTGTTTCATGAAGTTATTCTGGCATATCTTGATTTTATAGTCAAGTGTGAGGCCACACATTTTTCCAGCTGTGTATTTTGTACTAAATCTTCTATAGAAATTTCATAATTAGACTACTTATGACGGTATGAATTTAATTTTTTGATACTTATCTACAGAGTTAAATATTTTTTATTTAAATTAGGCCTGGTCATATCAAAACTTGAAAGAAAATTTATCTTTTTATTAGCTTTGTTTTATGCTGATTATAAAAGTGACACACACATAATGTTTAGATTTCCTTCTTCTATTTGGTTACTTCATTAACCTTATAGTAGCATAACAAATTGAAGAAAAACCACACCATTTACAACATTCCTAAAATGTATTTATTGCCTTTTGTCTAGTAAATAGTACTACGTTTATCCCAAGAGGATTATTATTTAGTAACTTCAGCTATTAAGAAAACAGAGTAGGGGGCAGCCGATGGCTCAGTTGGTTAGAACGCGAGCTCTGAACAACAGGGTTGCCAGTTCGATTCCCACATGGGCCGGTGAGCTGCGCCCTCCACAACTAGATTGAAGACAACGAGCTGCCACTGAGCGCCCGGTGGGGTGGCCAGATGGCTCAGTTGGTTTGAGCACAAGCTCTTAACAAGGCTGCCCAGTTCAATTCCCGCATGGGGTGGTGGGCTGCGCCCCGTGCAACTAAGATTGAAAATGGCGACTGGACTTGGAGCTGAGCTGCGCTCTCCACAACCAGATTGAAGGACAATGACTAATGGGGCCTGGAGAAACACACTGTTGCCCAGTATTCCCAAAGAAAAAAAAGAAAACAGAGTAGATTATCCAACCAATTATCCACTCCAAGGCCATGAAGATGAATACCTACGTTTTCTTCTAAGAGTTTTATAGTTTTAGCTTTTGTATTTAGTTCTGAGATCTGTGAATGCCTCCTTGCTCTTTTTCTTGGCCAAGCACACATAGCAAGGAGTCTCTGAAGAAGGCACATTTAAAAAGAGAAACCGTTTGTAACCTTTTAAAAACAGCGTAACTTTTACTGTGTAACATTCTATTTCTATGTAATATTCCTCTAAGTAAACATACAATTATATTAAGCATTACTAACATCTTTAATGAAGACTAGAGATTATTCTTTTAAAATGAGTATTCTCAAACATACAGCTTAATATGCGTTGTTAGAAAGAGTTTTTCAAAGTATGGTTCCTTTTTTTTCTTTCTAGCTGCACGTTATGAAGAAGGAGAGTCGGAAGCAGAAAGCATTACTTCATTTATGGATGTTTCAAATCCTTTTTATCAGCTTTATGACACAGTTAGGAGCTGTCGGAATAACCAAGGGCAGCTAATTGCTGAGCCTTTTTTCCATTTGCCTTCAAAGAAAAAATACCCTGATTATTATCAGCAAATTAAAGTGCCCATATCACTACAACAGATCAGGTAAATGTCTTCTACATTACTCAGTAAAATGTCTTCTACATTACTCAATATACATCCATTTTCTTGTGGTTGAGCCTGCACATACAAGTATATCTTCCTTCCTAAAAGGGATAAGGATATTAAAGGTAAAAATGTTTTCACATGTCCAGAGTATACTTGAATATCACTCTTATATGAAAAGCAAGAAATAAATTTGGTTAAATACAAATATTCTTTGTACGGCAGTAGAGTCAAGAGACAAAATAATGAAAGGTGTTCCAGCTAGACATTTTTGTGTCAGATTATGGATTATAAAAAGTCATGTAGCTCAGAATTTAACTGTTCATTTTCTTATAAATGAACAAAGTACAAAAATCTTTCTGCCTATACCTTTTATTGATATTTTGATTACAACAATTTACTTGTAGTTGAATCCCCCAGAATCAGCTTAGTCAGCTCTTAGAGAATTCACTAGCTGAAATAATACCTTAAAGATGGTTCATCTGGTTTCCCTCTTCTGTTGAGAAAATATTAAAGTGATCATTGGAAATTCAGCCTGACAGAATACTTACCAGCACAGTATCATTAAAAATAGTAGGAAATAAGTAATATTATAAAATATGATGTTTTGTAGCACCCACATATGGGTTAAGTTTTTCAGTATACCCAGATAGAGTCAAGAGGCAGGTAAAAATATCTTGACAAGGTGAGATTAAGCTGGTATATACAGGAGGCTTTCATGGCAGAAAATTAACCTTCCAAACAGTACGAATTAAAATTCTTATATTTGCTGGATTCTAGGAAATAAGATTGTTTAACAACATATGTTTCGTGGTTTTCTGTTTTTGACTTCTGTTTTCATCATTTGATCAGTAAGATTTATGGTGTTTTTATTTAATCCAAACTTTGGAGGTTTTGTACACAGTAGGATATAGAAAATCAGCTCATTTGGCCCTCTTAAAATAACATGGAAATTAAGGCTGCCATTTATTAAGAAAATAGCCTAGAAATTTGTCTTAATACTCTGCCTTAGAAACGATGGTGACAGGTTGTAGATGTTGAGAGGTTCCTGTTTAATTGAACAATTTTTGTCATTAGGTTCTTTTCTCCCATAACCGGTTTTTAAATTTTTGTTTTAGTTTCAGGTATACAAAACAATGTAATAGTTAGACATTTGCACCCCTCACTAAGTGATAACCTCCCCCCCCCAATCTACTACCCCTCTGACATTGCATGTTGCTGTTATGATTCCGTTGACGCTATTCCCTATGCTGTACTCCACATCCTGTGACTATACATATATGTATATACATATATATATTAAATTATAGCTGACATTCGTTATTATTCAGCTTCATCTTCAGGTGTACACTACAGTGGTCAGGCATCTACACTGTCCCTGAAGTGGTCTCCCTAATAAGACAAGTGCCCATCTGGCACCCTACAACATTTTTATAACATTATTGATTATATTCCGCAAAGTGTCTTTTTCGTATCCCCGGGGCAATCTTGTATAACCTTTTTTTAATTCAAGCAGTCTAATTAGTTCAGAAGGAGACAAATCATCAGCCAGCTTATTCACCTGCCTACAACCTTCTTCCAAGTTAGAATTTTCTAATATAAACCTTCGTCAAGTCAGTAATTCTACACCTTTCCCCTCTTTTTAACTTTACTATGACAGTTGTCTGGCACACGTATAGGGGAATATGAGGAATAGGGGAATGGCTGAGGCCCGGCTGGCAGCACACTGGCATTCTGAAGAGTCAACTTTTATAAAGGACGTGTGATCTACCTTCTTTCCAAAGACACATGCTGGGCCAGTCGTGCCTGACAGGAGCTGGGCTACCTTTCGTTATGCTTTACATCTGAGCAACAGGGAAATCTAGAGCAGTGCTGTCCGATAGAAGTTTCTGTGATGGCAGAAATGTTGTTTTATCTGTGCTGTCTAAATACAGTAGCCACTAGTTACATGTGACTTGTTGAGCATTTGAAATGTGGCTAGTGCAACTAAGGAACTAGATTTTAAATTTTATTTAATTTTGAATGAAATAGCCACCTGTGGCTAGTGGCTACTGTATTATGTAACAGTCCTAGGAAGATTTGTTGGCAGAAGGAACATAGTTGAGTGTCATCAAAAGCAACAAAAATGGAAGAATGGGCAGGAGCTGGATACTGTGGCTTCATCTTTTATTTCCCATTCTTCCCTTCCCTCCTCACTATCTTGCTTAACATCAGTCTGATCAATAACTTGGGATTTATTATAGATTGTCATTTATAAGCTTGGGTTCTCTGCCTGTTCTCTGTGGCTGTTGAGAACACCCAGCACATTACCCTTAGGGTTGGCAGTAATAAGTCTGAGGCTGTAATTTAAACTCTGAGTGCTAGCTGCCTAAGCTAGTGCTGAGGCCTAAGTTTGTCTTAGTTGTTTTTTGTTTTAACCTAGAGAAGTTCTCTAACATTCATATCTCTTTAAGCACTACATGGAATTTCCATATGATTTTGGTGAATTTTAAGTAAAACTTTATATGCGGAATGGATGATGTCATTCTAAGAGAAAAGTCTGAAATCTCTGCATTTGTTCTGTGATGCTGTTTACACATGTTGTATTTCTTAATACTATTTTTGTGACTTTGATGGATAAGCATAAAAGTACTTCAATCGAAAGATTTAAAAGTCTATCCTGTCTAAATCCATACAGAGTTAGAATTACGGCAAACCATGACGCTTCACTTGATAACAAAGTGTATAGGGACTATTGAGGGTTTGTATTAGTAATAGCCATAGTGTCTGAGAGAAATAGCAGAATTCTTAAGGCTTAAGTAAAATAATTAAAACCTTCTATTTTAATTAGTTACAAAAGTTTATATTGGAAGAATAGCAGTGAATGGACTCTGACATATCTGCCTCTCATTTACCATCATAAGACCACTCTTCATATATAACACCCCTGGGGGTAAACACGTGATTCTAAATGCTCCTTCATGGCATGGCCAGTACTTTCTCTTTCCTTGAACACTCATGAACTGGAAGGGCCTCTGATTTTCAGAAATGGGTAGATTATGATTTTTCATTTAAGGTAGCTTAAAACCTCCTTGATTTTCGTTTCTTAGGATTTGGATGTTAGCCACTAACGCTTTTTCCATTAGGATTTTTGCTAGTATGTTTGCTTTGTAATTGACCACTTTACTAGGTCCTCTTTATTACTTCGTGTAGTGTTTTAGTTTGTTCTTTTGGACTTTCAGTTAAACTGTCATATTGCCTAAATGTAATGGTACTTTTGCCTCCTCACTTTATATCTTGAAAATGTCTCTTCCAGGCCTCTAATCAGAATCATTAGTAAAGATACCGTCTAGTGCTTATCAGGATTTTGCAGTAAACTTTCAGGAAGGATGTTTCATAATTTTCATAATGGAAAATTCTAACCATGTGTTTGTCTTTCACAGAACAAAGCTAAAGAACCAAGAATATGAAACTTTGGATCATTTGGAGTGTGATCTGAATTTAATGTTTGAAAATGCCAAACGCTATAATGTTCCCAATTCAGCTATCTATAAGCGAGTTCTAAAATTACAGCAAGTCATGCAGGTATGAATTCTTGGTTTTGTTAAATTGTTGTATGTGCCATGGTTTCCTGAAAATAAGACTTAGCCGGACCATCAGCTCTAATGCATCTTTTGGAGCAAAAATTAATAAGACCTGGTCTTATTTTACTATAATATAAAACCGGGTGTGATGTGATTGATGTGATGTGATGCGATGCGATGCAATGCGATACTGGGTCTTAGGGACATTAATTTTTGCTCCTAAAGACGCATTAGAGCTGATTGTCCGGCTAGGTCTTATTTTCAGGGAAACACAGTATAACCGAAATAATTTTACACATTTTGAGTGTGTTCTTTTAAGATGTGTGCTTTCCCCTAGCAATATATCACATTGTTCATTTCAGCCACAAATATTGCCGAATATTTTTTTAGAGTCGTCAGAATCATGTAGAGTAGGGATAATAGTTTAGATTGGGTTAGCTTGGTGAGTAGAAGAAGCAAGGATTGATTGTATCCCTTCAATCACAGGTGATACTCTATCATCTAAATTTTATCTCTTTGGTTCTAGACTTTGTTGAAGCAGAGTTGGTCTTAGGAGAAAGGACATCTTAGGGCTAATTAATCATTGTACAATGTGCATTAGTTTGTCAGATCCTTTCTAAGAGCATACCTTGGAGGGTACCTGAGGTCATGGGTCATCTAGGGGTTTTTAGACAAAAAGTTATAGATGCGAAATAAAAATTGTCCACCTGTCAGTTTTTAACACGGTCTTTCTGGAAAGAAAAGCTCAGAGCAAGGAAGGAGCAAAAGCAATTTTAGATCACCCGTAGAATCTTCATTTTGTATGGTCCACACTGTGATCAATTCTGTGGGTTTCAAGTATTTCCTTTTCAGTATTCTGTATGTATTCCTTAAGTCTGCTGTGGTTTGGCTTTCAGCTTTGTTTGGCAGAAAGTCTTTAAAAATGCATGTGTTGAAAAGTAGATCTTCTTTCACCTCTCACGTTAAACTTTCTTCTTAGCCACACTGTTGCTTAAGAAGTCAAGCATACCAAAGGCCATCTTTGAGTTGGCTTTACTTCAATATGGCCAACAGAGCAAGATGCTCCTACAACTTGCCTCAGTGCTTTTAACAAGTCAGTGCCCTTTGTAGTATTAAATGCAGTTTAGCTAGTGTTGATTCTTCGACTCTCTAGATTCATTTTATTAACCTACTTTTTTGTCATGCATGCTTTTGTTAAATTGGGTTACTGAAAATGTTTAATGACTAATTTTATGCGTCCTACGTGCGGTTGTATCTTTCTGAGTGAATCTCATATGTCTAGCTCTTTAATATTCATATATTCTAGGAGTGCTCAGCAGTGTGAGCTTGACTCCCGGGATCTGCTCTGTTTTAGGCAAAGAAGAAGGAGCTTGCCAGGAGAGACGACATTGAGGATGGAGACAGCATGATTTCTTCAGCCACCTCTGATACTGGTAGTGCCAAAAGAAAAAGGTATATACTCTTCTCATAGATGGAGACATCTTCTCAGTTTCTATTTATTTTGTTTTAGATAAGTGCAGGAAAGGTTTTTGTAAGCTATCCAGTAAGAATTCTCTTACAAGCTTTGAATGTTTGATTACATGTCTTCTTTTAGAATTCATTTTTAAATTGTATGATTAGTGGTTTTTTGTATGTGCAAGGACCATATTGCTTTTAGATGATATAGATAAAAGTGACAACTACTTGTATAGGTTGGTAAAACATGTTATTCTTTCTGTCATCTAAGTTATTTTGTTTTAATATGGCATTTAAATAGTGCCACTTAAATTAATTTAGATAATTTTTAGGTGGTGAATTACAAAAAATTGTTACCATCACCATAGTGAAGTAAGTCATTACTCTTACCCTTTTGTTAATCTGATCTTTATTTGCCATTTTAAGGATATCATATTGTAAAATAGCCAGCCGTAACTTCTGATAGTTCATAAAATGTTGAGCTAGATATTTTTTCTTTTCTTCCTAACCTTTTTCTCAACTTCCCTAACCCTTCCTTTCTCTCCCGGGTCTTATGGAAGGGAACCTTACTGTGAGTTTCTGAAGCTGGACTCCTATAAAGAATCATGCAAGACCATCTCTTTTCTATGCCTCCCATATGGAATTTCTCTGGCTTATTCTTTGTGGAACACCATATTCTCCCTCAGCCTTAACTGTCTCACCATCTTTTAAGCATCAGTCCATCCAGGGAGACTACCTTAGACAAGGAATAAGTTAACCACGAATAGCAGGGCTTCACAGATTCAAAATTGAATGAAGAAGTCATTAGTAACTGTTGACATAGTTCTGTTCATGCATTTATACAACTACTAATACCAGAGGATTTAAAAGGTGGTTTAGAAGAGAGAAGCTATCCTGTCTTATCCTCTTATAAATAGCATTTGGGAAATTTTTTTTTTAGAAAATGACTTTGCTGTGCTATGCCATAGTAACCAGATTGATTGGTGTACCTGAGATGTGAGGTCTCCTCCATTACTGGCCTATGAATTTTGTCCTTCCAAGTTCTTAATTCCTTGTAATACCAGGGACAATGGAGGAAAAATGTGAAACAAATCAGAGACATCAAATCAAGAACATCTTTGAGTATAATTATAATAACTTCACTGCTGCATCACCTGTGTTTTCCAGATCAGTCACCAATCAAAGATAAAAACTTCTCAGGCAAAATAAGGTAATGGAGGCAAAAGTGATGGTTCAATTATTGCCAACACTGAATGAAAAGAGAGATCTTAAACTAGTTAAGTGTTAAGAAAACAGTTCTAAGGAAGCATTAGCCCAGGCCAGATCCTTAAAAATTAGCAATCTCTGGCATGTAGTTTGTGGGACAACCCAAGTTGATTAAATGAAAAATATTACTCTTAAAACCTCCCATAGGAAGAAAACTGAAACTGAGCATTATATTCTTGAAATAATAAAATTCCACTGCAGACAAAAAGTCCCTTTATTAACAGGTTTCTTGGGAAGTGTTTTGTATAATAGGGTGAAAAACAGAAATAAGAGAAGAACAAGTATAAGTCATAGCTAAAGCAGTAAAAGAACACACGGTTTGAAATACAGGCATGAGTGGACGTTAAGAGGTTGAGAGAAGCAAGTTCTATACTTTAGACTATGACAAAGAAAATAACATAATGAACCTTTTAGAAGTTAATTATATTAAAAGGTTTTGGTACGAAACACACTTCACCAAAAATTCAGGCAGCCTGAACTTAAGCTTGTCCAGAATAGTCAGCACCAAGTTTTCCCAGTACCACCTGACTTGACTCCTAAGTATTGTGTTTAATTCTATCTTTTCCTTATTTTTTTATTATTAAAGAGCATGAAAAAAATTAATGTTGGTATGTTCTCTTCATTCTGGGAGTGCATTCTTCTCCCCCACCCCTCTACCCAAAAATCTACTTGCTATCTTCCATGTTAAAATGTTCCAGGTGTTCTTAATATCTTTTATTTATTGGATTGAAGAATTCTTTTTTTCTCAACCGTATTTGGTTTAAACATGACCCTCCAATGTTGCTTATTTTGTTTCTCTTCACATGTAATGTTTGTTTCTGCTTTCCCAGGAACACTCTTGACAGTGAGATGTTGGGTCTCAGGAGGCTATCCAGGTGTGCAGTCCTTTTTTTATGCATAAACATATTTTTAAAAGTGTAACCTTCTGTGGCATGGTTAGTACTGATTAGGTGAAAAGTGAAGCCTTCAGCATGTGAAATAATGGTTTTTATTTGGGTGCCAGTTTATTTTATGAATAAAGAAAGCAGTATGATTTAGAAGCATAGTTAGTAAAATAAATTCAGAATTAGTTAGCCTTGATAGGTTCAGGAGCCTTAATTTGTTGGTAGCTTGGCGGGGGAGCAACAAGCCCTCTCACCAGTCACTGTGGCTGTGCTTCTGTAGCAGAAGGTAGAAACTGAATATGGCGGCATTGCCCATGTGCAGGGGCTAGCGGGTGCTAATTCCCTTTAAGGGATGCCTTTTCTAGATAAGGGAGTGGTGCAGGGATCAGAATTAGTGTTGGCAATCCACGTGACGTTGGTCTGTGTTGGCACCTATCATTGGATTAGTACTTCTCCAGCATGAATACATTTCCTCAGTCTCCTGATCTTGTCCATGTTTTATTTCTTTAAAAGCATCCATTCTTTGGTATGTTACTTAGGATTTTAAAAACAGTCTATGAGTTGCTAAGTTATAGTCCTAGTAATCATTTTGTGGTTGCTTTTATTTTTTTCCTTTGCCATCTGGCATTCGTGGAGTGTCAGTTGCTTACAGAACACCAGACTCTGCTCTTACAGGTCATAAAGGAGAATTCTCAGTCATCGCCTCACCTGCCAAGAACTTATTGGCCAGGAAAAGAGGCAGGTTGAAAACAAATGAAACTATGTACTAAAATAATGACATAAGGTACACAATTGTATAGTTGTATAGAAATGTTGCATGATTTCCCTACCATGCTTTTCCTTGAAAGTTAGGTGTTTTAAACTTGTCTATGTGTTGCTATCATATGTAGTCCAGCCTACAAAATTACTATGTTATCATTATAATCTTCCTAGTATTTTCCTTAAGAGAAGTTTTCTTAGTAATATTTTTTTTAAAGACCATGGGGTGTATTTCTTTTATATCATTCATAGTGTATGGCACCGACTCTGGGTAGTAATAGAAATAGAAATGCAGGGCATCATGGAGTAGTGTTATAGCCCCAAGTTCTAGACCCTAACTCCCCAAGTTCAAATCCCAGTTCTTACTAATTCTGTGATCTGAGCCTCATCTCAATTTCCTCATCTGAACAAGGAGTTGATGACAGTACCTACATTGGATTGCTGTGAGGACCCAATTGGTTAATATGTTTAAAGCCCTTAGAACTGAACCTAGATGCAGTAAGTACTCAATAAATACAGCTCTGATTATTTTCTGGAAGTAGTTTGTGCTGACGTCAAGATTTGAAATCGGTAGAGTTCATTTGTTTTTAGTCAGATGTTACAAGTCTGGGAAAAATACATTAGAAAAGATGAATAAAAAGGTTTTATTCCTTGAAGACTTGAAGGTGAAATGTAGCAAGCCTTGTAAAAGAAAGAACCTTTGTGTTTACTTAGCCTAACAGCAGGCACCACTGAAGCTCTAGGTCCAGGGAGTTAAATGCTGGGATACCTTGAAGTCCATGAACAGAGTTGACTTTGATTAGAGAGGCTCCTGGTAAGCGCTGACTTGGAAAAGGGAAGGACATGATAAAAATTAGCCTGGTGATCAGCTAATTCAAATCTCAGTTCTAATTACTCACTTTATGGTGTTAGGTATTCACTTGACCTCTCTAAGCCTCCGTTTTACATATGCAAAGTTGGGATAATAATTGTACCTGGTTCTCAAAAGTTTGAGGATTAAATGAGAACGTGTATATAGTGCTCAGTGTAGTCACTGGCAATGATACAAGCGTCAGCTATAACTGTAAGTCGGACTTTTATGAGTATATATACAAATACACATAATAATAAATAATAGCTTCAGGGGAAGAATAATCATGAGGACATTTGAGAAAGTGATCAGCCACAAATTTGAGGGTTAGGACCGACACTGGCGTGAAGAATTGAAAGATCAGATCTAGAAGGGCTATGGAGGTCCTCTAAAACTTGGTGAGAAACTAAGAGAAGCAAAAAGTGACAGTAATTCCAGTGTTTCAGGCTGGATGCTCGGAAGACACACATTTCTGAGAGTTTAAATTCTTGACTTAAGGATAGATTTTTCTTTTTTTATCTGTTGTTATTCTTTGGGGTTTTTTGTTTGTTTTTTGGGGGGTTTTTTTGGGAGTCGGGGGTGGTGTTGATGGTGGTCCTAGAAAATCAGGAATTCAGAACAGAGCCTTTATTAGCTTATAATCTTTGTGCAAAGTAGAAGAAGCACCCATTTCTCAAGACACTTGACTCATTTGTTGGAAAATTGCTGTAATATACTGCTTTTGTTAGCACGGACCCTTTATGGACTATCTCCTGTAAAATTCTAGAATTGTATGTTTATTATAACAGTGTCTGTTTATTATAACAGTGTCTGTGATCTTAAGGGGAATTGGCATCCCCTTAAGTGCACAGTAATAAACAGTCCTGGTTTTGAACTCCCTTAAGATGTATTTTACTTGACTGTGTTCAAAGGTACTGATTAAAATAAGAAGATTGAGTATACCACTTACAAAGTCTGGGATTCAATTTTATGCACCTTTCCCATAATGGGGAAGAAGAAACAAACTTCACAGTTAGTAGTCTGAGAAAGGAAGAGCAGTAGGATGCATAGAGGGATTCTAGCAAGAATCTGAAAGTAAAGTGACATTGAAACAGTAACCAAAAAATACCAAATAGGGGACTATGGTAGCTGTCTTTTTGTAATGTAGAGTTTATCTAATTTCAAAAAGTATTTGAAGTTACTTTCAAAAGTCAGATACAGGAAGGTTTGGAAAAAGAAAGCAGATGAACCAGCCATCCAATCTAATACAGTTACTATAAAAGAGTAAGAAGTTTAGCTCTGTTTTTTTTCCGGCAGCCAGGTTAAAAGTAATGGGCCAGTAGTTCTCAGTCTCAAAGGCAACATAAGGACCTGGCAAAATGTAAACAAAATAATAAAACTGATTTGGTTCAAAGATCTTACGTTACCCTAATAACAAAAGTTGCTTGCCTTTGAGGATGGAAACCATTTATACATCACTCTCTTAAAGTGTGAATGATTGATACAAATGGAAAAAGGGTACTGTTAGTAATGTAAGTCCTAAAACAGTAAATTTCAGTTATTACAATAGTTTCTTAAACAAAACTAGATTTGACATTTTGACTGTGTCCCATTCAAAGCTACCTAGTGTCAGAGTTATTCAAGTTGGAGAATGGACCACTCGCCATTCTCTTACTTTTTGGCATTTCCCCTAAATTTTAGTTGAAAGATTTTCTTCCTTTTTAAAAAAATCTCATAAAAATCTGTCCTAGACTCACTCTCAGGTGGGTATTTGTAGATTCTTGCAGAAAAGCCAAATGGTAATTGGGAGTGGTGTGCTAGAACTAGGAAGCAAACAGAGTTGATCTCCTTTTGGTCCTCAGTTGAATTGTTCTGCTTGGTATTCCTGGAATGAGGAGTGATTTCATTTTGAGTTGGTTTCATTCGTTATTGAAGAGATCTTTTAAACTCAGAAGTTGAAAATTGAATTTCTGAGTCTTCCTTTTGAACTTCAACCCCCACAAGTGAGACCTAAAGAAACCACATCTGACTTGAGTAGTTTTAAGTATCTGTGATAATCAAAATCAGGTTCTAAAACTTTTCTTTAGAAGCTTCCTGATAGTTAAAGTCATCTGTGTTCTAATCTCTGACTAGACGTGGAACTCGGTGATTTTGGAGCTTTGTCCCAAGTTACTGTTTTGCTAAAGTCCTACACAGAACTTCCTCTCACTTCATTGCCCCAGGATGCCTCTTTGGAGAAATATAATCGTTTCCACTAGATGAAACTTCTTCTGCATGACCATCATCTAATAATCACTTACTTGACATAGAGACACAGACACACTGAGAGGAGAAAATGGCAGGGATGATCCCAATCCTAGGAAACGGGGGTCTTTTTCTCTCCTAATAGGATCACTTTCAGGTTGCCTTGAGCTCCGTGGTGCTTGGAAGACACACATTTCTGAGAGTTTAAATTTTTGACTTAAGGATAGATTTTTCTTTTCTCATCTGTTGTTGTTCTTTGGGGTTTTTTGTTTGTTTTGGGGTATTTTTTTTTTAAGCATATTTGGAAATTTAAAGAGAAAATATCTGGCCTTTGGCTTCTTCAGGACCCAGCAGTAGAGCTAGTGGTCAGAGGACTAGACTTAGACCCATGCAGTCACATAATTTGTTTCAGGAATGAACTGCCTTCCCTTTATAAGATAGAAAACAGATAAAAAAATATTTACCTCTAAGTGCTACATTATGGGATCTCAGTAAGTATCTGTTAAGTAGAAATGAAGTCATTAAGTCTTCATTTCCTTTTTATTTCTTCATTTCTTTTTATTACCTACTTGTCTGTTCACTTGGATACTGCTGGTTCAAGTCTGCCTAGAATTTCTTTATCAGTGTCCTGAAGACATAACAGTGAGCCAGAAATCATATTGAAGATCATCTCTTCTATTTATTCACTGGGCAACTCACCTTGGGCAGGTCGTTTTGCCTCTCTCAGGCGGTTTTCCACAACAATTAGGAGACTAGCCCGTATGTTCTCATGGCCCCCTCCCCTTTTTTTTTTAAGATTTTATTGGGGAAGGGGAACAGGACTTTATTGGGGAACAGTGTGTACTTCCAGGACTTTTTTCCAAGTCAAGTTGTTGTTCTTTCAATCTTAGTCGTGGAGGGCGCAGCTCAGCTGCAGGTCCAGTTGTTAGTTGCAGGGGGTGCAGCCCACCATCCCTTGCAGGAATCCAACCTGCAACCTTGTGGTTGAGAGCCCGTGCTCCAACGAACTGAGCCATCCGGGAGCTCAGCAGCTCAGCTCAAGGTGCTGTGTTCAATCTTAGTTGCAGGAGACAGAGCCCCCCATCCCTTGCAGGAGTCGGGGAGTCAAACTGGCAACGTTTTGGTTGAGAGCCCAGGCTCCAACCAACTGAGCCATCTGGTGACCTGGGAGCTGAGTGGCAGCTCATTGACTTTATTGTAGTTGCGGAGGTTGCAGCTCACTGGCCCATGTAGGAATCAAACCGGCAGCCCCATTGCCCAGAGCTCGTGCTCTAACCAACTGAGCCACCCGTTCGCCCCTCATGGGCCCCTTTTTAATTCAGGTTCTAATCTATGGTCCCTTGTTTTTTGTTCACATGTTTGTTAGCATCATGTCTAACTGGTGGAATTTGGAGAATAATACAGGGATTCACACTCAAGGATGAAAATTTACTCAAGAGCTCAGATGAACCACAGACCATTTATTCTTTAAACTAGGTTGAGGTTGTGTAATAATGCTGATGGAGGGAGGGATCAGAGACTGACCCTGACAGAATAAATGCAAGAGACGCGTACCTGCTGTAGAGACACCAGTCTGGCAGACAGCCTCCCTTTGTTTTCTGGTAATCAGGATATACAGGTGTTCAAAGTGGTTGTCTTAGATGGAACACTTTTTTGCATGTGTGTTTGTTGGCTTTTGTTTGGTTTGGGTTTTGGTTTTCTTTTGTTTGTATTTTTTAATGAGGACTGTTAAAAGCTGTAGGGAATCAGTTTTACTCCATTTTTGTTCTATTCTTAAAAACAAGAAATATATTTCAGTTGATAAGATTTCGTTTTCTTTGGCTGTCAGATAGGATCTTTCTTCAAGCATTGCATTTCATAAATATTTTAAACAGGTTTGTCTGGTGTTCATTGGCTGCTTCTGCCACATTTGGAAATTTTCCTAATATTTGCTTTTAGCTTCCAGCATGTTTATGTGTTTGTGGCATATGTAATCAATAAATTGTAATTGTTATGAAGCACCTGCCCAAGAGATTAATTTGTTTCATTTCATGTTCATCCTTGTATTAAAAAAAAAACTGAATCTGTTCTCATTTTTCCCCTTTTCTATCTCTCCCCTTGACAGTAAAAAGAACATAAGAAAGCAACGAATGAAAATCTTATTCAATGTTGTTCTTGAAGCTCGTGAGCCAGGTTCAGGCAGAAGACTTTGTGATCTGTTTATGGTTAAACCATCAAAAAAGGACTATCCTGATTATTATAAAATCATTTTGGAGCCAATGGACTTGAAAATAATTGAGCATAACATCCGCAATGACAAATACACAGGGGAAGAGGGGATGATAGAAGACATGAAACTGATGTTCCGCAATGCCAGGCACTATAACGAGGAGGGCTCCCAGGTACGGACGGACAGGAATCCTGGCACAGACACGTTTTCTTCTGGATGCTCATGCAATAATGCATTTTGAGAGACAGGTCCAGACGCCTAACTTAGGTTATTCTCAGTGACTAGCTTACTATTTTGTCTATTCGTAATTGTTTCAAATGGGAGGCAGTACATTATAAAGGTTAAAAGTTCATACTTTATATAATCCTAGATTTGAATCCTGCTCTGCCATTCCCTGTGTAAGTAGCTTATCTTTTCTAAGCCTTTTTCTCATCTGTGAGTTGGGAATAATAATATTGCATGCATCAGGGCTGTTACAGGGTTTAAATGAGATAATGTGTACAGAGCATGTGGCATCGTGCCTACTATTCAAGTAAGCACTCAATTGAAATCAAATGGCATTAAAATCTTTCATCATTGTTATTACTATCCTCAATAATAATACTTCTTTCAAGGATTTTCCATAAAATGGTATGATTATATAAGAATGAGAATATTCCCATAAATGTACCTCTAAATAATTGATTTTGTTATGAAGTATCTTGATTTTCAGTTTTTTTTATCAGTGTAGCTAAGATACATTCTTGATACTTTTTCTATTTCATATCCTTTACTTTTTCATTGAGGTATAATTGACATATAACATTTATTAGTTTCAGGTATACAACATGATTGGAGATATATATATATATATATATATATATATATATATATATATATATAGTGAAATGATCACCACAGTAAGTCTAGTTAACATTGCTCTCCATACATAGTTACAAAATTTCTTTTCTTATGAGAACTTTTAAGATCTACTCTCTCAGCAACATTCAAATATATAATACAGTGATATTAACTGTAGTCACCATGCTGTACCTTACATCCCTATGATATTTACTTTATACCTGGAAGTTTGTGTCATTTGACCACCTTCACCCATTTCACCCAACCCTCACCTCTGGCAACCACCAATCGGTTATCTGTATCTATGAGCTTGGAGGGGGGTTTTTTGTTTTTATTTACTTATTTATTTTTAGATTCCTCATATAAGTGAGACATAAGATATTTGTCTTTCTCATTCTGACTTATTTCACTTAGCATAATATCCTCTAGGTCCATCCATGTTGTTGCAAATGGTAAGATTTCATTTTTTTTTATGGCAGAGTAATACTGCATTGTATAAATGTACCACAGTTTTCTTTATCCAGTCATCTGTTGTTGGGCATTTCAATTGTTTCCATATCTTGGCTATTGTGAATAGCAGTGCAGTAAACATAGGGGTGCATATATTTTTTCGAATTAGTATTTTGGATTCCTTTGGATAAATACCCAGGAGTGGAATTGCTGGGTCATAAGTTAGTTCTATTTTTTGTTTTTTGAGGAATCTCCATGCTGTTTTCCATAGTGGCTGCACCAATTTGCAATCCCACCAACAATGCATAAGGGTTCCCTTATCTCCACATCCTCTCCAGCACTTGTTGTTTGTTGATTTATTCATGATAGCCATTCTGACTGGAATGAGATAGTATCTCATTGTGGTTTTTATTTGCATCTCTCTGATGATCAGTGACGTTGAGCATCTTCTCATATGTCTGTTGGCCATCTGTATGTCCTTTTTGGAGAAATGTCTGCTCAGGTCCTTTGACCATTTTTTAATTGGTTGTTTGATTTTTTGGCATTGAGTTGTAGGAGTTTTCCATAAATTTTGGATATTAACCCCTTATCAGATGTGTCATTGGCACATACCTTTTCCTATTCAATAGGATGTCTTTTTGTTTGTTGATGGTTTCCTTTGCTGTGAAAAACATTTTAGTTTGATGTAGTCCCATTTGTTTATTTTTTTCTTTTGTTTCCCTTGCCCTAGGAGATATATCAGTAAAAATATTACTAAGGGTAATATCTGAGAGTTTACTTCCTATATTTTCTTCTAGGAGTTTTATGGTTTCAGGTCTTCCATTTAAGTCTTTAATCCATTTTGAGTTTATTTTTGTATATGGTGTAAGAAGGTGGTCCAGTTTCATTTCTTTTTTCATGTATCTGTCCAGTTTTCCCAACACCATTTATTAAGTAGACTGTCTTTACCCCAATGTAAATTCTTGCTTCTTTTTTCATAGATTAAATGACCATATAGGCATGGATTTATTTCTGTTATGTTCCATTGATCTATGTGTCTTTTTATGCCAGTACCATGCTGTTTTGATTTCTATAGCCTTGTAGTATAATTTGATATCAGATAGCGTGATACCTCCAGCTTTGTTCTTATTTCTCAGGATTGCTGTGACTATTTGGGGTCTTTTATGATTCCATATAAATTTTAGAATTGTTTGTTCTAGTTCTGTGTAAAATGCCATTGGTATTTTGATAGGGATTGTGTTGAACCTATATGTTGCTTTGGGTATTATGGACATTTTAATTATTCTTCTTTTCCATGAGCGTGGTATATGTTTCCATTTATTTGTATCTTAAATTTCTCTCTTAAATGCCTTACAATTCTATGAGGACAGGTCTTTTACTTCCTTGGTTAAGTTTATTCCTAACTTTTTGTGTTTTTGATGCCATCGTCAATGGGATTGTTTTCTTAGTTTCTCTTTCTGATAGTTCATTATTGATGTGTAGAAATGCAACCGATTTCTGAATATTAATTTTGTATCCTGCTACTTTACTAAATTCATCAGTTCTAATAGTGTTTTGGTGGAATCTTTGGGGTTCTCTATATAAAGTATCATGTTATCTGCAAATAATGACAGTTTTACTTCCTCCTTTCCAATTTGGATGCCTGTTATATCTTTTTCTTGTCTGATTGCTGTGGCTAGAACTTCCATTCCAGTACTATGTTGAATAAAAGTGGTGAAAGTGGGCATCCATGTCTTGTTCCTGATCTTAAGGGGAAATGCTTTTAGCTTTTCTCCATTGAGTATATTAGCTGTGGACTTTTCAAATATGGCCTTTATTATGTTGAGATATGTTCCTTCTATTCCTGCTTTGCTGAGAGGTTTTGTCATAAATGGATGCTGGATTTTGTCAAATGCTTTTTCTGCATCTTATTGATATGACCATATGATTATTTTTCATTTTGTTTATGTGGTGTATCACATTAATTAATTTGTAGATATTCAACCAACCTTGCATATCAGGAATGAATTCCACTTGGTCACGGTGTATGATCTTTTTAATGTATTGCTGAATTTGATTTGCTAATATTTTGTTGAGGATTTTTGCATTTATGTTCATTAGGGATATTGGCCTATAGTTTTTTTGTGTATGTGTGTGGTGTCTTTGTCTGGTTTTGAAATCAGGGTAGTGGTGGCCCCGTAAAATGAGCTTGGGAGCCTTCCCTCCTCCTGGATTTTTTGACTATCAGATATTTTTAATTTTCATTGAGCTAAGTCTGCTTCTTTGAGGGTCCAGTAGAAATTTATGAAGAAAACAATACATGTAAATATGTTTCAAAACTCCTGTAGAAACTTGAAATGATTCTACTGTAGTAGTTCTCACACTTTATCATTCATGTCTGCGTAAAGTTTGAGAATCACCTGGAAAGCTTAAACAACAAACCAATTGAGGCTTAGGCCTTCCTCACAGAGATGTAATTTTGTTGCTCAGTAATGTTCTCAAGCTTTACTTGTTTAGTTCCAAACTATTCTAACCTGTGTTTTTAAAACTTCTTTATGGATGTATGTTTCAATAGGAAGTGTTTTAGAGAATAATTTTAAATATGTTTATGGAATATAGGTTTACAACGATGCGCACATCCTGGAGAAGTTACTCAAGGATAAAAGGAAAGAGCTGGGCCCACTACCTGATGATGATGACATGGCTTCTCCCAAACTCAAGCTGAGTAAGGCAGCTTCATACTTTGTTATTCAGTTTAGTTTATCAAGGACAAATTACTGATTTACTGAAATAATGTTTAATTAATTGGTGAATGTATTTGAATTTGCACTCCAGCATGGAGTTTCTTCCCTTCTCGCAAGCATTCTGTATTTGAAGTAGTTAAACTGTGGGAATACAATATAACATCAATGGTTTTGCTAATTTTCTTGAGTGCAGTGGACATTTTATAAATGTTAAATAGTAAGAATAGATATTTTTTCTACATACAATGCCTAGAAGAGTATAGTGTCAGATTTTGTGTGGGTGTGTGTGTTTGTTTGCTGATGACTAGAATTAAAAATGAATCCCAGCAGCTTCTCCTAGATAGAATTTGAGAGGTTAGAGATGCCGAGCCACTGTACTGGAAATTAATTCAGCTGTCTTGTGTGTGGTCTGTGGGTGGCGTTTTTATTCAAAACTGAGGGGATAGAAGACAGTAAAATAATATCATTGGGCTAAACAAGAAGTTTCTGCCTTATTTAAAATACATAAATGAAGTAAATACCAACAAATGATAGTGGTATTGTCGTACATTTTTTAGAGCCATATTTGCTGAAAGGGGGAAAATGAAACAGACCCTGCTTTTTTAATATGAAATGACTGTAAGCTGAATTTGACAATAGCTTTGGGTGTGATGATTCCTTCTTGTTAAGATATTTATCTTTTCATGAAACTATAAAAGTATACAGGAGATTTGCAGGAATGAAAACCTTCCTCTTTTTAGAGACACAATGCTTTTTAAAACTAGATCTAATTCTATAAATTGAGTTAGGAAACTAAAGATCGATTGATCCATAAATAGGTAAATAGATAATTTAACAGTAACTGTTTAAATATACGTAAATACACATACATTTTTTTAAGTTCGGGGAAAGGAAATTTTAATGTTAATTTCCTTTTCATTTCTCTATATTACGGAAAATTCCAAACACATACAAATATAAAGAATGGTACAGCGAACTTCTGTATGTTATACCTGTTACTCAGCATTATCAAAATTGTGGCATACTTATTTCCGATATCCCCTTTTTTCTCTTTTCTTTGTTTTAAATTCTTTTAAAAGACAATTCAGTCATGTTTACATAGTTCAGTTTGCATCTCTCAAATATGCAGATACGCTTGACCTATGAACAACTTGGGGGTTAGGGGCATGTGCCAAAAATCCTTGTATAACTTAAAGGAGCCCACATACGCAGATCCCCAACGTGGGATCAAAAATACTATCTTCAGTCCGAAGTTGGTTGAATTCATGGATTAGAAAATTGGAGATACAGGGAGCCAACTGTATATTTATTGAAAAAAAGAAATCCATGTATAAGTGGACCCGTGCAGTTCAAACCCATGTTGTTCACGGGTCAACTGTATTTTCTTAAATAACCATGAAATCATTATCACACCTAACAGAGTTAGCAATTTCTTAGTTTCTTGGTCTCATCTAATACCTGACAAATTTTAAATTTTACTGATTGTCTCACAAATGTACTTTTACAGTTAGTTTCTTCAACTCAGGATCCAGTTAAGTTCTGTATATTACATTTGATTGTTGTACTCTTAAACTCATAATCTAGAGCTGTTCCCCCTCTGTTTTATCCTCATGACTTTGACTCTTTAGGAACCAGATCACTTTCATTTACAGTCCTAAGTTCTGGATTAGTCAGTTCACTTCTTCGTGGTATCAGTTAACTTTTTCCTTTATTCCCCTTATTTCTTAAAAATGGAAGTTAATTCTAAAGGCTTGAACAGATTCCATTTCAGCTAGGCAAGGATGCTTTATAGTAGGTTTTCTACACTTATGTTGCATCGTGCCTTGGGGCAGTGTTCGGGTGAGGTAGAATCCAAAGAAAGTCCACAGGTTGCATTTGATTGATGCTTCTTTGAAGCTTTAAATTCCCCTCCATCTCTCTTTTTATTTTTCCCCTCGCAGTGTATTTGTTGAAGAAAATGGGTTTGTACCATAGTTTTCCAGCCTGGGTTTTGCTAATTGTGTCATTTTGCTGTTCTTTTGTCCTTTGTATTTCCTATAAATTGGTAGTTGGAGCCGGAGACTTGATCAGATTTAGACTTAGATTTGATCCTAGTCCTCTCCCTTTGGCACAAAAGCCAACTTCACAGGTGATATGTGGGCTTCCATCAGGTGGCATGTGATATCTGGTTGTTTCTGTTATGCTAATAGCTATTGATGTTCACTACGTTAACTCATTAAAGAGATGTAAAAGTAGTAATAGTTTAATGTTGTCGCTCCTTGCTCATTTACTAGCTGAAGTATTTCTATATAGAGAAACTGCCTCATCCAATATTTCATAGATGTAAAAGTAGTAATAGTTTAATGTTGTCGCTCCTTGCTCATTTACTAGCTGAAGTATTTCTATATAGAGAAACTGCCTCATCCAATATTTCATTACCCGGTGGTAGAGTTTTTGGTTGTTTTTTGAAAGGATAAAAACCTCGGCTTCTTTTCCCTTTATTGACCAGTTTTCAGAATAATGCATTGGTTTACTAATGTCTTCCAGGATGTACCCCGTTGTTTCTTTCATTTTTATATTTCATTAGATTTAAACATATTGCTAGAGTTTTAACCCATTGCCCTTATTGATGGTCATGTTGTTCCAGGCTGAATGCTGGCGTATGTGTGTGTCTCTCTCTGTCTCACATCCCCCTCCATCCATCCCCTCCCCCCCATGTTCTTTTCACATTACCCAGATAAGAAGTCATTGATAGGTTCTTTACTGTTTAGTGTTTCAAGATGTACCAGGCCCTTCTTGTGCTGACTGGGAATCGGCCATTTGCCAAGGAGCTATTGACATTAGTATTTGAAATCAGTAATTTAAAACTTAAGTCTATATAGTCAAAACTATATAGAGGTATACGGACTTAGGAAAGTGTGTGTGTGTGTGTGTGTGTGTGTGTGTGTGTTATATTTAAAGATAAAATACATCCTAAGTTTATACTGATACTCTCAATGACGATTTAAGGCTACAAGGTTTTTATTCAGTATCCTCTGTTTTAACATCTGCGTCTCTCGTTTCACCTGTGATGAAACTCTCAGTTCTCAAGGATATCACAGGTGATAGAATTAGAATGTCACATAACTACTTATTTGCTTTATTCTGTCTTATTCACAAGTATCTCAACAGTACTTACTCTCCCACCAAACATATGACTACTGAAAACAGTTTTAAAGTTGTTTTCCAGTTACTTCTTTGTCAGTAGGATATATTTCACTAGAGATACGCTAATTACTGTGTTTCACAAATCATTTGGCATAGTCCCTTTGTACCAACTACAGACAAACTTAAGTTCATTTATTTCATTTTATCTATTTAACATTAAATCTCTTTTTTTTAGGTAGGAAGAGTGGCATTTCTCCAAAAAAATCAAAATACATGACTCCAATGCAGCAGAAGCTAAATGAAGTCTATGAAGCTGTAAAAAACTATACTGATAAGAGGGGTCGCCGCCTCAGTGCCATATTTCTGAGGCTTCCCTCCAGATCTGAGCTGCCTGACTACTATCTGACCATTAAAAAGCCTATGGACATGGAAAAAATTCGAAGTCACATGATGGCCAACAAATACCAAGATATAGACTCCATGGTTGAGGACTTTGTCATGATGTTTAACAATGCCTGTACATACAATGAGCCTGAGTCTTTGATCTACAAAGATGCCCTTGTCCTACACAAAGTCCTGCTGGAAACTCGGCGAGACCTAGAGGGAGATGAAGACTCTCATGTCCCAAATGTGACCTTGCTGATTCAAGAGCTTATTCACAATCTTTTTGTGTCTGTCATGAGTCATCAGGATGATGAGGGAAGATGCTATAGTGATTCCTTGGCAGAAATTCCTGCTGTGGATCCCAACTTCCCAAATAAACCTCCTCTTACTTTTGACATAATTAGGAAGAATGTTGAAAATAATCGTTACCGGCGTCTTGATTTATTTCAAGAGCACATGTTTGAAGTATTGGAAAGGGCAAGAAGGATGAATCGGTATGTTTTCAAAGCCATTTCTTTTTGAGAAAGTGTGATATTTAATGCAAAACAGAAGAAAATTCTGCTTTGATGTACTATTTCATCTTAGGTACATGATTACAGTTGGTGGGGTGCTAGTTTGAATTCTAAATAGACAGAACTTCTAGAGAGAAAGCATCTAGAGTAGTACTAATGAGAAGAGGGAGTAAAACGAAATTGAAGATCTGTTGAAAAGCATACACTCTTAAAATATAGCCTTTCACAAAACATTTTTAAAGGATAAAAAGTTTATAATTAGAAATAGTAACGATTTTCTTTTAAAGTTCGAGTTCAATTCAAGCATGCTTTAAAAAATCAAAACAGTTCTAAGGTATTAATCTGAGGTTCAACATTTAAATTTGATCACCATTTCAAGTACCTAAAAAGACTTACTTTTTCATCTCAGATTTCTCACTTTAAGTGCTTTCTGCAGGCATTAAATGTTCTAAAAGAAGCAATCAAATTTAAATTTCCATCAAATTTAAATTCCTTTTCAATTTGATTTATGGTATATCTTTGCCACACAATAGTATACTCAGCTGTTAAAACAGTTTCAGTTCAGTAATTACAATGTGTCTTCTGTGAGCTCTTGGACTCGCATGGGGGAATATAAAAAATTAAAGTTACAGATGCTACCTTCTTGTAGCTTACAGTCTATCATGCTGAGAGCTACACTTTTCGGCCATTGGTGTGGAGTAATTCCAGCTGGGGAATCTGTGATGCCTGCATTTGCTCTGGATCTTGAAAGAAAAATTAATAGTAATGTTTGCTGTTCCTATTAAGCATCTGCTGTCTGTAAATCACCTTGCTAAGTAAGCACTTCATGTAGATGACCACTAACCTTTATAACCTTTCAGGGTAGGTGATAATCTTCCCAGTTTGCATGTGAAAAAGGGCACAGAGAAGTTGTCCAAAGTCACACAACTAGTAAATGTGGTGGCTCATCATGTTCCCACTGTAGAGGGCTAGGACTGAGACTGTCATCAAGATACCAATCATGGAGCACAACTACAGATGATAAGGCTTGATCTCTGTGCTCTAAGAGCTTGAAGTCTGACAATTGGGATAGGACCTCTGCTTAGGGAAAAATAATTCCAAGCATGAGACAACATATTACTTGATATTTAGTAAAGATGGTGGAGTAAAGAACTCTCCACTAGAGCTCTAAAAAGGCTTGAGGCATCAGGGAGGAATGGGAGAATGGATGGGATTCACATAAGGCAAGTAGTATGAGTAAAGGCATAGGGTTAGAAAATGAATATGGTGTGTTCAAGCGACGGGTGGAATTTGGGTCAAATTGGCGAGACCCTTGAGTGACACATTTAGGAAATGGTCCTTATTCTTCAACAGTGGTAATAGAAATAAAGAGATAGACAGGAGGAGGGTCATCTTGCAGTCAAAGTCTGCATTAATTTATTATTTTCATTTATTCAACAAATGTTTATTGAGTGGTTACCAGTTGTGAGCATTATCTGGATGCATGGAATATACCAGTGCACAAAACAGACAAACCCTGCTTTCATGGAACTTAGATTTCTGTTCTTATTCTAAGTTACTTAAATAGTCCTTAAGTCTAAAGTCACTCCCCACCCCATCCCCAGTACATCCCCAGTACATTTGGGGGTTATTTCTGTGAGTCTTCCAAAGTACCTTTGTCTCTTAGATTATTAGGAACTCTGTTTATCTTACATAGGTGACATGAGTGTTTGTTTGTTTTTTACCCCCCTTACTATCCGCCCCCACTCCAGTTCAAGCTGTTGTTTCTCAGTCCAGTTGTGTAGGACACAGCTCCCTGGCCCATGCTGGTATTATAAGAGTTATTTCTTTTTCCATCTTGAGGTTTTGTTCTTGCACATGCAGAAAACACCTAGCCTCTTAGATTAACAAATTCTTCATTTACTTTGTTTAAATAAATAAAACAGAAAGGATATGTCAGACGTTTAATGGCTCTGTACAAAACTTCCATTACTAAACCACATGACGTGATGGAATTATAAATCTGCCCTTTCATTGTAACATGTATTACCAAAAGTATGATTTCACTTTTAATTTTATACTTAAAATTGTAAACTATTATAAAGTGAGTTTTAATTTTAAGTGGACAGTCTTCAGATATTTTATTGAGAAAACAGGCATCAAAGTAGTGTTGTAGGAGTTTCTTCCTTGGCCAGTTTTGTTTTTATTACTTTCCTGTAAGCATTAATATTTCTATAATCTGAAAAAAATTTTAAAACCTTTCTATAAACATCCATTTTGATTGTTATTGGCAGTGTTTTCAGATTGTTTCCCAGTTCACCTTTCCTGATGAGGAGAAGCATTCTGGAGACTGCTAAAATTTGATGCTCTAGTAATGAATGTTAGCAGGCAGCTGACTGGACTTGCTGTGCCTGCCACATTCCCCTGACTAGAATGTCTCCATGACTTCCGCTAATATTTCATCTGCAGTTACCTTTGTGAATAATTTCTCAGACCGTGGTATTCTTAGTTAATAGAATTATATTTAAGCCTTCCTCATATCACAGTGGATTAGAGATAGTAATAAAATTTCTTCTAGTCCAAATTCTGAAATTAGTTTGGCCCAGTCCTCTAATTTTATAAATGAGGAAAGTCTTTAAAAAGTGTTCAGTATGACACAGATCATTTTTTTCCATCTCTCACTGTGTTGTCTCTACTGGTTTTCCAGAATTATGTAGTTATTTCTGGGAAACTAAAATGAATACTGACTTTGAGACCTGTAACCATTATAGGATGTCCTTCATGATTTTGCTTGCAGTTTAGGTCAAATAATTCGCTGAATCCTACCAGCCTAGGCAACCATGATATATAAATCCAAAAAGAAGAAAGTGGACATTGCCTAAATCTTTTGTTAACACCTTATATAATATGTTGGTCCCTCAGTTAAGAGAGTAAAAAATTAACCCAAAGATTAGATGCAAGTAAATGTTGCACCTCGTTGGAGCCTAGTATAGTTCTTGATTCTGGCAGCCCCCTTCTGTTGCCAGAATCAACTGATGCATGTCCCATGTTTCCCCCCAGGAAGCTGTATGAGGCCTTTCCTTTTACATGAACTGTACTAGGAGCAAGCCTTCGGGAAAAGGAAACTGGTGGCATGAGGCTCACCAAGGAAAAATGACTCTTCAGATTCTGTTCTAATGAATTTCAAGGACATACCTTTCTTAGAACTGTGCAGAAGTCCCACTATATCAATTAACATATTAAAGAACCATTCAATAGAATTTAATGAATAATTGTGGTGTTTAAAAGAAATAGCTTGTGTGTCAATAGTACTCTTGGTGTTGTTATAGGACAGATTCTGAAATATATGAAGATGCAGTAGAACTTCAGCAGTTTTTTATTAAAATTCGGGATGAACTTTGCAAAAATGGAGAGATCCTTCTGTCCCCGGCACTCAGCTACACCACAAAACATTTGCATAATGATGTGGAGAAAGAGAAAAAGGAAAAATTGCCGAAAGAAATAGAGGAAGATAAACTAAAACGAGAAGAAGAAAAAAGAGGTTGGTTTCGTTTCATTTTATTAAATATAAAGAAATACTGAAGTCTTTTCTATCTGGTCTTATATTAGCTATGGAGAAGAGTCCTCCTGTTTGTGTAAGTGAAGACTCAGGGTATGTTGCCTCTTTCAAAATGAACATGGTAAGATGGAAATGTTTTTATTATTATCAATTTGGTCATTATACTGGAAAAGATTGGAAGATACATGTGACACAGCTGTTATCCTGATATTTCAGGAACAGAATCAATTAATTCACAAGTGTAAGAACTTAATACCTCCTAATACTTATTGGTAGATTAAAACCTAAGGGGCCTACCTGGATCCAAAAAGCATTTTTAGCACTGAGTGTATCAAGGTTCTGCCCCATCATTCAGCAGCATGGTTTTCCTCGTACAGACTCTAGGCCAGATAAGATTATATTTGGGGTGAACCTCATAAACGGGGAGAAAATTATTTTAATTGTATCAACCTAAAAATGTTAGAGTCACTTGCCAGAAGTAGGAACATTTTTAGAAATTGGACCATTTCTGATAAAGTTCAAATTCACGTAGATACCTAGAATACATGATTTTCCAAGAGTTACCATGTTTCCCCCGAAATAAGACCTAGCCTGACAATCAGCTCTAATGCGTCTTCTGGAGCAAAAATTAATATAAGACCTGGTATTACGTTATTATATTATATTATATTATATTATATTATATTATATTATATATTATGCTGTATTATATTAATTATATAAGACCCAGTCTTGTAGTAAAATTAGACTGGGTCTTATAATAATTTTTGCTTCAAAAGATGCATTAGAACTGATTGTCCGGCTAGGTCTTATTTTTGGGGAAACACAGTATATTAGTCTTGAGTATCAAATCTGCTCCTTAGGGTAATTTTTTTCCTTAGGCAAGAAAACTAAAGAAGTTGATTTGAAGCAAGTTTTCATAAGCAGTGGTATATGCAAAAAAGAAAAAGGAACCTGTTAGGTGAGAATAATTTTACCAGCATAGCGCTAGCGGCAAAAACCATCAGCTTTGCTGCCAGAGGGGATATACTCATTCAGGATGGTGATTCAGGGGGTGAGGGGTGTCTGTTTCTTTGCTAGCTAAAAGTGGTTGATGCAGAAATCAGTGGGATAAACCTGCAGCTTTACTAGCCTGAGATTACAGGGGGGTTGAGAATGTCCTGGCTATTAGCCATAGAATGGCTAAGATAAGCTTTTCACACATTCTTAGGTAACTAGAAAACTATGCATGTGCAAGAAGGATATGAGACCACTGGACAAATTGCAAATGCAAGGGATACTTGAAAGTTGTTTACAACTTGGAATGCATCCCCCAAGCCACATATATAGATCAATCATCAGAGAGTTAATCCTTACAGATTTGAGGTACTTGAGTGCAGTCTTCACCTAAATCATTGGCTGACCCTTAGCTCTACAGACTTAGGAGCAACCCTTCATGTCATGTGTCCTAGTATACTTAAAATGGGATTCTCGGAAGAGAGAAGAGAAAGAAGAGGAGAGAAGTATTTGAGCATATAATGGCTGAAAACGTCTCAAATTTGATGAAAAATGTTAACATACAACTCCAAGAACACCAAATAAGAGAACCACATCTAGGAACATCATAATCAAACTGCTGAAAGAAAAAATCTTGAAAGCAGCAAAACGACTCATCATGTCCAAGAAAACAACAATAGGATAATGGCTTGTAAGAAATAATAGAGGCCAAATAGCAATGGAATGATATTCAAAGGGGAAAAAAACTGAACCAAGAATTTTTTGTGTCCAGCAAAACTATCCTTCAGAAATAAAGCTGAAATAAGACATTCCCAGATAAACAAAAACTGAAGAGAATTCACTGCTGGCAGATCTTCCCTATAAAATAATACTTAAGAGCTTTTGGCCAAAAGAAAAGGACACCCAGTGGTAACTCAAATCTACAAAAAGTACTGAAGAGTACTGGAAATGGTAAATATGTAGGTAAATGTAAAAGACGATGTCTGCATTTTTTTCACTTTTCTTAATTTCTTTTAAAAACATTACCTGTTTAAAGGAATGATTACAACACAATTGTTAGGTATATAATATTTATAGAAGTAAGTACAACAGGTCCTCGAATAACATCATTTTGTTCAGCATCATTTTGTTATAATGTTGATGAAATGCCATAGAAACTTAACTCTTGTTTACATCAAGCAACCTATGGTAAAACTGGTTTTGTTATATGTCGTTTTGCTTGAAGTTGCAGAACCTATTGACGATGCTAAGTGAGAAATGACTGTATGTGACAGTAATATTACAAAGGAATGAAGCTATATTGGCGCAAAGTTGCAATATTTAATGAAATTAAGTCAGTATTAACCTGAAGTAGGTGGTGATAAGTTAAAGATGCATATTGTAATGTAACTTAAAAAGTAAAAAATGTCAACACAGGAATTAAAATGATACTCTGAAAATGTTTGCTTAACATAAATGAAGGCAGTAAAGGCGGAAAGAGGAACAAAAAGACAAAAGATATAAAAAAACAAAATAGCAGGCATGAATTCAGTACCTTACATATTGTTAATAGATTAAACACTCCAATCAAAAGGCATAGATTATCAGACTGAATTTAAAAACTAAGATCCAACTATATGCTGTCTATAAGAGAATCATTTTAGATTGAAAGACACAAATAGGTTGAAACGAAAAGGAGGGGAAAGATATACCATGAAAATAATAACAGTGAATTGGAGTGGCTATATTAATATCAGAAAAACAGACTTTAAGAGAAGAAATATTTACTAGAGATAAAGAGAGATATTTCATAACGTTAAAAGAGTCAAGACATTGGCAACATGCAGTATTTATAAATGTATATACACTTAACAGTGGAGCCCCAAAATACATGAAGCAAAAACTGACAGAATTGAAAAGAGAAATAGTTCAACAATTATAGTTTCAATACTCCTTTCTCAGCAATTGATAGACCAACTAGACCAAAAATCAGTAAAAATATAGAAGACTTGAATAACATTGCTATGGACTGAATGTTTGTGTCCTCCCCAAAAGTCGTATGTTATAGCCTAATCTCCAATGTGATGGTATTTGGAGGTGGGCCTTTTAGGAAGTAATTAAGTTTGGATGTGGTCAGGGGTTGGAGCCACCACGATGGATTAGTGCCATTACAAGTGGATGAAGAGCAGAAAGTAGGCTCTCATCAGACACCAAATTGTCTGGTGCCTTGATCTTGGAGTTCCCAGTCTCCAGATCTGTGAGAAATGAATGTTTATCGTTGAAGCCATCCAGTGTATGGTGGGATTTTGTTACAGTAGCCTGAGCTGGCTGTCAACCAACTTGATGTAACTGACATGTGTAAAACTGCACCCAGTGACTGCGGTATACATTCTTGTCAAGACGGATGGACCATATACTAGGTCGTAAAACAAGTTTCAAAAAATTTAAAAGGATTGCAATTATACCAAGTTTGTTCTCTGAGCACAATGGGATAAGATTAGAAATCAGCAACAGAAAAAATATCTAGAAAATCCCCAAATATTTGGAAATTAAGCACTGGACTTCTAATTAACCATGGAACAAAGATATCACAAGGGCAATTTAAAAAATCTTTAATGAAAATGAAAGCACAATATACTAAAATTTATGGGATATAGCTAAAGCAGTCCTTAGAAGAAAATTTATAGCTTTAAATATGTATATTAGGAAGCAATAAAGATCTAAAATCTATGCTTCCACCTCAAGAAGTTGTAAAACAAAGAGCAACTCAAACCCAAAATAGAGGAAATAATAAACATCAGAATGGAAATCAGTGAAAGAAAAAAACAGAAAAGCCAGTGCTATAATGGGTATGATGTTTGGGACTACACATATTGTTTCTACTGACAAAATTTTTTATAGGCATTTTTTTAAGTTTAGTTGACACTTTTCCTGTCAATGCAAAATTAAATGACAGCTGCTCCTAAGGCAGTTCACAGAGTATGGCCTCTAGGCAAGCAGCATCACCGTCATCTGAGAACTTGTTAGGAATGCAAATTCTCTGGTCCCACTCCAGACCTACCAATTCTGAAACTCTGAGGGTAGAACCCAGCAATGTATCTGTGTTTTAACAAGTCACATAGGTTGCTCTGATGCACACTTAAGTCTGGGAATCATTGCTCTGAGGCCTTAGATTTAATGAGTGCAGAAGCAAGAACTTCATGGAACCTGCCTGCCTTCTTGGTGGATTAACAATGATATGTGAACCCATTATCTGATATGGTGGTACATTCTGGAGAAAAGGCAGTACTGACATTTTAAAGACTATTGGTCACTGCCCTTGACTGATCCTTAAGTACCAGGAAATATTTCCAATGACTTAACCTATGAAGAAGACCTATGGTAGAAAAGCAGAGCCACATAAGGAAAAAGATAGTAGGAGATTTTCGTTCCTTTCCCATCACTGTACCTATTCCATGAGCCTGGGGGCATTTGCTGACTAGAGGAAAGGGAGCCCTGCTGCATAGAGCTGCTTTCTGAGGCTGTCAGCATCCCTGTTAATCTCTCTTTTTTTTGCACTAACTCAGACTATATTTCTCAGCAGAGTGACTGAAAGTAGGTAAGAAGTGGTGCTTTGCCATAGAATGTGAAGTCAGCACTAAAAGGACTGAATAGGAAAGGCTACAGAAGCAGGGTACTCTGAGGGTTATTGTAACTAGTTATTTCTAGCCATCAGAGAACTACAGTCTGCTTCGGATCTTCCTCTCAGGTGACTTTATGAATATTAAAGGACAGCAAAACACCAGAAAGTAAGATAGTGGTTGTGTATATCAGTCAGGAACCCTCGTACATTGTTGGTGGAAATGTAAAGTGGTGTATCCACTATGGAAAACAGTATGGCAATTCTTTAAAAAGTTCAACATTGAATTACCATATGATCCATTAGTTCCACTTCTAGGTATATACCCAGAAGAACTGAAAGCAGTGACTCAAACAGATACTTGTATACCAGTGTTTGTAACAGCATTATTCACAATAGCCAAAAGGCAGAAACATGTCCATCGACAGATAAATGTATAAACAAAATGTGCTATATACATACATGCAATGGAATATTATTCAGCCACAAAACATAATGAATGTCTTACACATGCTACAAACATGAATGAACCTTGAAAACATGCTAACTAAAATAAGTCAGACATAAAAGGACAAATACTGTATGAGTCCACTTATAACAAGTACCTAGAATGGCAAATTTATAGAGACAGAAAAATTAGAGGTTACTAGGGTTGGGAGGAGGAGAAATAAGGAGTTATTACTTAATGGTTAGAGTTTCTGTTTGGAGTAGAGAAAAAGTTTTGGCAATAGATGGTGGTTATAGTTGGACAACATTGTGAATGTAATTAATGCCATTGAATTATACACTTAAAGATGGTCCAAAAATGGCAAATTTTATGTGACATATTTTACCACAATTTAAAAAATAAATATGTAATATACCAGAATCATTGAATTGTATTCTTTAATAGGTTAATTATATGATGTGTGTTATATTTCAATAAAGCTGTTAAAAAATGATAGCAATGGGGCATCTATGTAACATCTACGTTAAACAACAGATGTTTAACGATACAGACTTGCAACAAGTAGTAAATAAGTCATAGAGATTTAATGCACAGTATAATGTATACAGACAAGAACATTGTACTATAATTATGTAATGTGATAAATATGGCTGCAATAGCAACAATGTATAAATGTATCAAAGTAACACTTTGTGCACCTTAAATTTACACATTATAGGTCAAATTTCTTCAATTAAAAAATTTTAATGATAACAAAAAGGAAACATTTAGAGAATGAATAGAAGATGAAGTTGGAGAAATCTCTGGAACAGAACAAATGGAAATAAAGAAAAGGATAACTAAAGATCAGCTCTGGAGGGCTAAATCCAAATAACTGCAGAATATAGTTTTGTTACATTTTTTGCCACTATATATACATATAACAAGGATCCCCTTTCTTCTACTTTCCAGTAACATTTTCTCTTATTTCCTTCTGAGACTTCAACTGCCAAATTGTCTATTTCTCTACCTACAGTCTATACAAGGCAACCTAAGGCAAATTTTCTGTCATCATCCTCAGAATTCTTTTAATCTCTGCTTACTACCTGATTCCAAAGTCAATAGATATTTGTTATAGTAACATTCCTATACCAGGTACCAAAATCTTATCTAAATATCAGCTCAAAAATCCCAAATCTCATTATTTAAACCATCTAAATTCAGTACATGGGCTCTGAGTGGAGCCATCCTAGGACACAGTTGCTCTCCATTTGTGAACCTGTGAAACTAAAAGACAAGTTTTCTGCTCCTACAGTATAGGGATGGGACTAGAGGATAACAGAGACATTCCCATTGAAAGGGAGAAATGAAAGAAAAAAACAATCATTGCTCCCCAGCAATTACAAAATCCAGCCGAGCAATCTTCATTAGGTTTCAGGGCCTGGAAATAGCCTTTGTGGCTCACTCAGTACTTTGCCCTCTGAATCATCCTGTTTCATGAAAGGTAGCTTGTGTTTGCAGCTGAGTTGTTGAATCAGCCTGTTTTCCTGTCTCTAGAATTTTGGGGGTTTAACAGCCTTCTTTCATTGTGTACTCTCTATTCCCTAAGCCCAGCTGACAGTATTGCTGCTGGCATAAAATTCTCAAGAACTTTGTGAATCTGCTGCACATGTCATGGGGATTCATTTGATTAATCAAATACTAGATAACATTCCATCAAAATTGGCAAAGCTTTAACAAAAATATAATGGTCTAGTATACCAGTGTTAGAGAACCTTGTGGCCAAATAATGAAGGACTTAAATTGGTATAGACTTTTAGGGGTCACTTTGGATATGCACTTAAGAAAACATTTAAAATGCTTACTTCTAGCTGTTCCATTTATGGAAAATTATCCTAAGGAAGTAATCAAAGATGTGGGCAGAGCTTTATTCTCAAAAAAAAAGCAAAACCCAAAGAAAACAAAAAACTGGTATTTGCAAATGATGGCTTGTACTAGAGCCATTTAAAAGTCTTACTTAACAAAAAAATAAAAGTATCATTGGAAAACATTTCACCTGAGGAAATGCTCATGACATATTAAATGTATTCATACATAGTTTATTGTATGTTATATAATGTACATATTCCATATTTCCTGAATTGAACGAATCCATTGTGTCATATCCATGTAATAACCTTTAGGGAAAAAAATTTCAGAGGCGTTAAGATGGAGATGAAGTACATACAAGATTATCTCTAGGATTACATGATTTGCAAGTGACCTATTCTTTATACCTTTCTATATCATCCAGAGTGACTACACTGAGCATGTGTTATTATAATAATTTTTATTTTGTAGATCCTTTATATATGTATGTATTTAAATTAATGGCAGTTGGATATAATTCAAGAAGGCAATTTTGCGTAGAGGCTATTGGGAATATGGGTATCATAGTGTTTGTCCTTAATCCTGCCTTTGAATATCTAGAAAAGAATTAAATGTATTAGTATGTTGTTTGAATCCTACATCAGATCCCAACATCCCTTTAATGAGAACCTTTTTGTCTTTTTTACCTAAGAGGCTGAAAAAAGTGAAGATTCCTCGGGTTCTGCAGGCCTCTCGGGCTTACATCGCACATACAGCCAGGACTGCAGCTTTAAGAATAGCATGTATCATGTTGGAGATTACGTCTATGTAGAGCCTGCGGAGGCCAACCTACAACCACATATAGTCTGTATTGAAAGATTGTGGGAAGATTCTGCTGGTAAGTTCATTTTAAATCAAAGGGAAGATTGGAGAGAGGTGACGCTTTTATTCCTTGGTTCTCAGGAAAGAAAAATGTAACTCAGACATTTTTATATTTTCTAACAATAGTTGTTCTACAATGTATAAGTAAATATAAGTAAGCATTCACTATATTAAAAATGCAGGATCTAGCACTTTGGAGCAGTGGTACAGTTGAATCAAAAGAAATGTAACTTCTTGAAGTCTAATTGAGATTTATTCATTCAACTATACTTGTTAAAAACACACATGAGCCAAAGTCTGTAGGATGGCAGAGATTCAGAAAAACAAAGGCTCATGTTTTGCCCCTGGCAAAAATCACTCCAACAAAAGTCACAAATAAAAAATTATAGAGAGACATGTGCCTTGGCTTAGAATTTGATTTCAAAAAGGCTTCCTAGAACAATTGCCTTTAACCTGAGACATGGAAAATGAATAGGAGTTAATGAAGGCAAAAACAGGCAGAAATATGATTCAGGCAATCCAATTTTTTCGGTTATTCATCATGTGACATACTTTTGTATTTCTTCATCACCTGAGTTCTAAAAATGTCCTTCAGTATATTTATATCTTTATTAATGTGCATAGTTTTAGGTGTGTCCTGACCCTAGCAGAGGAGAGTAGGTCTCATCACCTTCCTCATTATATATATTATACATCTTTTAATATAAGGGGAAAAGTAGCACTTTTTTTTTTTTTAGGCCTTATTTCACTTCATTATTTGTAAGTATTATTTCTTTCAAGATAATAAGGAACCGTGGCGTAAAAAGCACATTGGTAGGTTCAGGCCATCGCAGAATGGATGGAGTATTTTCTTATTTTGCAAATAATATGTGATTTCTGTTCAATGTAATTCTCTCTTTTTGTTTTTGAGGTGAAAAATGGTTATATGGCTGTTGGTTTTACCGACCAAATGAAACATTCCATCTGGCTACACGAAAATTTCTAGAAAAAGAAGTTTTTAAGAGTGACTATTACAATAAAGTTCCTGTTAGTAAAATTCTAGGAAAATGTGTGGTCATGTTTGTCAAGGTAAGAAACACATTAGTCCCCAGATTATAAATGATTCCATGGGAATAAAGTGTACATTAAAAAATTTATATTTACAAAATGACAAGCTCTGTTTTAAACTGTTTGGGGGGGGGAATTAAGCTGTGTCTCTATGGCTGTATGTAAAGATTTAGGAAGCAATTAACCTGAATATAAAGCTGAAAGACCATTTGCTGCCTACACTGTGTAGCTGTGTGCAGTCAGCTTAAATATTTTTATATTACCAGACTAATTTTTAAGGTTTACATTTTCTGAAAGATCATTATAAATTGTCGGTGTGGTTTTTAAGTAATGTGTACTTTTTGTGCATCTGACACAGGCACATAAGCCCTGCCCACAGCTTTAAGCAACATTATAGCTGTATGAAATACTAATATGTTTTCAAAGGGACAATTGTTAGACTATATAAGCTAAAGAGTATGTATTTAATAAAATCATTCTGAAGCAAGAAAATACTACTAGATCTCTAGCTTTACCATTTGTCATTAACTGTCAGAAAGTCTTAACAGTTTAACTTTTGTTAGTTTGGTTGGTGTGTATTTTTGGTTTTTTGGTTGATTGGTTTTCAGAAAATTCAGCTGATTAATTTTATTCTTATATCCCCCAGGAATACTTTAAATTATGCCCAGAAAACTTTCGAGATGAGGATGTTTTTGTCTGTGAATCACGGTATTCTGCCAAAACCAAGTCTTTTAAGAAAATTAAACTGTGGACCATGCCCATCAGCTCAGTTAGGTTTGTTCCTCGAGATGTGCCCTTGCCTGTGGTCCGAGTGGCCTCTGTATTTGCAAATGCAGATAAAGGGGATGATGAGAAGAACACAGACAACTCAGAGGACAGTCGAACTGAAGACAGTTTTAACTTGGAAAAGGTAGGTAATAGCCACACAGAAAAGAATTTTACATTACAAAATATCTATTCCAGAAAATAAACTAATAAAGTATTCAAATTCAGCATTAGGAAAAGAATACAATATAAAACCTTAGCCAAACACAAAAAGAGAACTATAAAGGAAAGACAGAAATTAATACTTACTAAACAGAACAGTAGAATTTAAAAGTAAATCCAAGTGCTAATTATTTGACAATTCCAATGAGATAAACTCCCAACTATTCTAATAAAGAAAAAAGAAGGGAATTAAGCTCAGACATACAAAATGTGGAAGAAATTTAAAAGCTTATACATTTCTGTTAATAAATTTGAAAGCCTGAATAAAATGAATAATTTTCTAGGATAGTATAAATTACTGAAGTGGAATATAGAAGAGATATATAAGTAGACAACAACATGAAGAAATTTTTTTAATTGTCAAAGAGCTAACCCTGAAGAGTACTCAGGTCTGGTAATTCCATGGGTGGATTATTTTAACCCTATAAGGGACCTGTAATTATAATGCTTTTTAAATTATTTCATTGCATAGAGAACAGAGAAACTTCCCAATTTGTTTTATAGAGCTAGAATAATCTTGATTCCAAAGCTTGACAAAATAAGAACAAATAGTATAGTTCAGTCTCACTTATAAATATTGATGCAAAAAATACTTGGGGAGAAAAGTATTTTTATGAGTGAAATCAAGTTAATTATTAAAGAACATGACCAAGTAGTTTATTCTAAGAATGCAAGGATTGTTCAAAATTAGGAAAACTCATTAATATATTTCATTAGATTAATAGATTAAAGGAGAAATTATTTGATAAAGTACACTGTCTTAATGTTCTTAAGTTTTTAAAAGTTAGACATTTCCTCAAAATGATTTTTTTAAAAATTATTTTTGTGCTAAAGCCATTAAAGAAATTCCCTTTCAAGTCATGCACATGACAGAAGTGCTTGCTATAACATTATCTATAGTTTTCTAAACATAGCCAATGCAGTTAGACAATTAAAAGTAATAAAAATATTGACAATAAAGAGGCAAGATTTGTTTTGCAGAAAATGAAAAGTTTTTAAAACAGAATTCAACAAGTAGAAATTTCAAAATCTATATACAATAGCTTTCTTATATAAACATAACAATAATTCATAAGACTTTTGAAGGTAAAAATGAAAACATTGAATATACTTTAGTAGCTGTTAGAAAAATTATATGAAAAAAATACCTAATTCACATTAACAACAAAATAGATTAAGAAATGACCTTAAAAGGGTATATGGAACCTGTGGGAAGCAAAACAGTCAAGTCAAGGACATACGAGACTTAAAAAAATTGTATTTGGAATTTGACAAAATTATTCTAACATTCTTATGAAAGAATAAATATGTGAGAGTCACGAGAAAAAGAAGAGAAAAAGAATATTCGAGAATGTTTTCGAAATGGCAGAGTAAGTAAACACTGTGCTTGCGTCCTCTCACAATCACATCAGAATTACAAGTAAACTACAGAGCAGCCACCATTGAGAACCGCCTGCAGTGTAGCTGAGCAGAAATTCGATAACTAAGGATATACAGAAGAAGCCACCTCAAGACTAGTAGGAGGGGCAGAGACACGGAATGGACTGGTCCCACACCTATGTGTGGCAGTTAAAGATCAGGAGGGATATCTCAGCTGTGGAGGTTCCCAAGAGGAGCAAAGAGTCACAGCCCCACACCAGGCTCCTCAGTGTAGGGTTCCTGTGCTGGGAAAAGAAGTCCCCACAACTTCTGGCTGTGAAAAGCATCGGAGATTGTGGCTGAGTGAGACAGGGCAGCTGGAGACCCAGGTGTTTCTTTTAAAGGGCCTGTGCACAGACTTACTGACGGACTCACTCTCTCTGAACTCCAGCGCTAGGGCAGCAGCTCAAAAGGCGCCAGGGACATTCGGGGAGGAAATGAATTGTCTGGCTGCTGGGTGAGGGTTGGAGGGGCATCTTTCTCCCAGACAAAAGTGCTGGCAGAAGCCATTGTTTCTTTGTTGAGCCCCCCTCCCACTGTACATAAGCAGTGGGGCACCGTATCTGAGTGTCCATCAACCTGGCTAACACCATTATCCCGCCCTGGTGATTTGCTGAAATCCCGCCCCACCCAACTTTGGGGCCCACCCAAGCCACTTCCAGTGGCTTTTCCATACAAACAGCCTGTTTGGACTCATGCTGCAGACTTTCCTAAAATCTCTCAAAGGTTCACAAACCAGCAGTATCTGTCCTTAGTGTGCCTTGTACTTCTTGCTAAGCAGCCTCAAGCTGGGCACTAGTGGCAGCCAGCCTTGGGTCGCAGCTTAGCCTCTACCAGGCATTTCCAAGGCCAGAGCGGATGGTGTCCACTGGTGGATTGCTTTGTGGCTCATTCCAGGTGACCCAGAGCAGGGTATGGACTATGGCTGAAATTGGCCTGCAGTGGAGCCTCTTCCAGGAGATCCTAGGGCCAACATGCTTGGTGGCTGGCTTCAGACTAAGCACTACCCAGCCACCTCCAAGCACAAACACTCAAATGATTGGGCAGGCACCAGACCCCCAATGAAGTAAATCAGACCCTGCATAGCTGCTCCACTGTAATCATGGCCAGTCGTCATGGGTACCAGAAGAAGAGAGAAAGCAAGCAGCTGAAACCTATTTGAAGAAATAATGACAGAAAACTTCCCCAACCTGGTGAAGGAAATAGACATACAAGCCCAAGAAATGAAGAGAGTCCCAAACAAGATGAACTCAAAGAGGCCCACACCAAGACACATCATAATTAAAATGTTAAAGGTTAAAGACAAAGAAGCTTAAAAGCAGCAAGAGAAAAGCAATTAGTTACCTATAAGGGAGCTCCTTATAGGAGCTAATTTCTCAACAGAAACTTTGCAGGCCAGGAGAGTTTGGCAGGAAATATTCCAAGTGAAGAAAAGCAAGGTCTAACAACCAAGATTACTCTATCCAGCAAAGCTGTCATTTAGAATAGAAGGGCAGATGAAGAGCTTCCCACATAATAAAAAGCTAAAGGAGTTCATCACCACCAAACCAGTATTACAAGAAATGTTTAAGGGACTTCTTTAAGAAGAAGGGGAAAAATCAAAAATATGATTAATAAAATAACAATAATGGCATGGCTGGTTGGCTCAGTATTTAGAGCGTGGTGTTCATAACACCACGGTCACCGGTTTGATTCCCACATGGGCCAGTGAGTTGCACCCCCCAAAACTAGATTGAAAACCACAACTTGACGTGGAGTTGATGGGTCCTGGAAAAACACACTGTTCCCCAGTATTCCCCAATAAAAAATTTTTTAAAAAGTAATAACAGTAACTACATATTTATCAAGTATTTAAAATGTAAACTGATTAAATGCTCCTCAAAAGACATAGGGTGGCTGAATGGACAAGAACGCAAGACCCGTACATATGCTGCCTACAGGAGACTCACTTCAGATCAAAAGACAGACTGAAAGTAAAGGGATGGAAAAAGGTATTTCATGAAAATGGAAACAAACAAAAAGCTGGCGTAGCAATACTTATACCAGACAAAAATAGACTTTAAAACAAAGGCTACAGCAGGAGACAGAGACCCAATAATCCCACTTCTAGGTATTTATCTGAAGAAACCCAAACTCTACTTCAAGGGGACAAAAAAAAAATAAACAAACAACAAACTCACAGAACACTTTGAGGGTTGCCGGATTGGAGGGGGGTTGGGACCTAGGTGAAAAAGGGAAAGGGATTAAGAAGTACAAGTTGGTAGTTACAAAATATTCATGGGGATGTAAAGTATAGCCTAAGGAATATAATCAATATTGTAATAATTATGTATAGTAGTAGAGGATGGGTACTAGATTTATTGGGGTGGTCATCTCATAAGTTATATAAATGTCTAATCAAGTTATATAAATGTACTATGTTGTACACATAAAACTAACTAATTGAAAACTTTAAAAAAGTATTTTTAAAAATTAAGTTTAATTAAGATTAAATAAAATTTAAAATTAAGTTCTTCAGTCACACTAACCACATTTCAAATGGTTAGTGACCACATGTAGTTAGTGGCTACTTTATCATTCTCAGTCCCTTTTTAATTTTCTGTGTAACATTTACACCACATGAAAATTGCTGTTTATCTGTATCTTTACTAACAAACTTAAGTGTTTAAGTTTTGTCTTTCTTTCCACACAGAAGTATATTCTGTGAGGTCAAGAACCATACTTGGCATATTCACCCTGGGGCCTACTTAGTAAAAGTTTAATTGATTAGCTAATTAATTAAAGGTTCTTGCTGTATTACGTTTTCTTACAAACTGAAGGTGGCAGATTGAATGGCAGAACCATCCATGTCAAATGGAAATTTCAAGCAAGAATTCTTAGAGAGAGAGGAAAGATATTTCACTTTCTCTATTGGTGATACATCCTAGAAATGGTTAATGTGGAGGGGTGCTTCAATTTCACATTTAGGAAACTATACAAATGTCTGAATTAGAGGGTTGAGGATCTGGAGTCACACCTACCTTGATGATCTAAAATCCCTGCTTTTTGGTATAGGAGTAATAATCTTATACTATTCTTTTGCCCCAGAATAACGTATGGACTTTTTCCAACAAGATCTTTAACAATTAATCAGAGTCACCAATGAAAGCATGCATTCCTGTCAAAAAAAAGAAAAGAATGCTTTGCACTGACAGATACTGCATTTACAAAAATGCATTTTGAAAAACTGAGATACTACCTCAGGACTAGCCAGTGAAAGGAATAAGCTTTTCAAAATTAAGTCACAGAATATCAAGGTAGTATTTTAAATCAGTGTGAGAGTAGAATCAAATGATACTGGAAAAACTGGTAACTATTTGGGAAGAAACAAACCTGTACTCTCTCTCACTTCATATTCAAAATAAGATATTAGGTTGTGGCAAAAGTAGTTGCAGTTTTTGCAATTATTTTTAACCTTTTAAACTGCAGTTTTGCACCAACCTAATATAAACATAAAAAGAAGGTACTAGTTGCTAAAAAGAAACAGAATAGTAGTTTCTAGCATAATTACATTACTATATTTGCCTATAATCTTTTATTCATTTATAGGCTTGGAATGGGTCCTTTCTATGTGTGGTATAAAACACATTAGCCATAGAAGAAAAAAAAATGATTATTTTTATCAATTTGCATTTGAAAATATCAATTAGTTTACTAAAAGTCTAAGGACCACTATTTCTAATGTACAAAGAGCTCTTTGAAGTCTAGGAAAAGTGTAACACTAGAAAAATTGGTAAAGAACCCAATAGATCATTTATAGAAGGAAGGCAGCCAAAAGACATAATAAGAAAATGTGTTAATTTAATAGTTGTAAAAGTGCCTAACAGATTGGTAAGCATTCTAAAGACTGATAATACATGCAGCCTGGTGTGGGACAGTACACTCATCTCCCACTGATGACATTTCCTTTGACATTGTAGTTCAATGACAAGAAATGTGCTCCCACGTAGTACTCAAATAGGTACACCAAAGGATTCTCTACAAGCGGTGACAGTAGTGTTGTTTGTAAAAGCAAAAACCCGAGGCAGAAGCCAAATGCCCATGAGTAGGAATGAAGTAGTCGTGCAGACATGTAATGCAAGCTATGCAGCCAATGAAAGGAATAAAGTAGGTCTATTATAGAAACACTGAAAAATTTTCCAAGTTTTGTGGGGAAAAGACGTTAAAAATTAACAGGTTGCAGAACGGGGTGTTTCCATCATTTTTTTTTTAAATGTATATTTGTATATATGAATGTGAAAACCTGCAAAAACTATATACTAAACTGGGTAATTATCTCAGGTTGGATCACAGAAGACTTGTTTTTTAAGTTTTACATGCTCTAATGTTTGAATTATTTCCAACAAATATACTTGTTTTTCTGTAATAAAGAAAGACAACGTTTTTAAACTATTAATGTAAAAACTGGAAAATATTGAATTCTTAGTGACTTAGGAAAAAATATCCATTTTAGTGTCCTAACACATGATACTCATATTTCTTACATTTTGCCAATATTTGTGAGGATCATGGAGGTATTAATTTTAAAATAAGAAATATCAGTGGAAGCCAATGTAGAAATTAACTTAGATTTGTAATTAGAATTCATAAGTCCTCAGTGTCCTATTTATGAGTACATTTTTTGTCTCATTATTTTGATATTGCCTGTCTGAAATAAGTCATTCCAGGAACTTTTTTAAAGAATAACTTTAGAACACAATCCATTCCTAAAAGGAAAAGGTATTTAAAAAGAAAAATTGTAGTTCACATACAGTATTATATTATTTTCAAGTGTACAACATAGTGATTCGACACTTACAAAGTGATTACCATGATAAGTCTAGTGACCATCTGTCACTGTACAAAGTTATTATGATACTATTTGGCTTTACTTTCTGTGTTGCATATTATGACTTATTTTATAACTGGAACTTTGTCCTTCTTAATCCCCTTCACCTTTTTGCCCATCCCCTCTGGAAACCATCAATTCATTCTCTTTGTCTGTGAGTCTGTTTCTGTTTTGGTTTTATTTGGTTTGGTTTGCTCTCTTTTTTCAGATTCCACATATAAATGAAATCATGCGGTATTTATTTTTCTCTGCCTCGTTTATTTCACTTGGCATAATTCTCTCTAGGTCTGTCCATGTTGCAAGTGACAATATTTCATTCTTTTTTTATGGCTGAGTGTCTGTGTGTGTGTGTGTGTGTGTGTGTACCACATCTTCTTTATTCATCTATTGATGGATACTTAGGTTGCTTCCATGTCTTGGCTATTGTAAATAATGCTACAGTGAACACGGGTACAATATCCTTTCAAATTAGTGTTTTTGTTTTCTTCAGCTAAATACGCAGAAGTGAAATTGCTATTTTTAATTTTTTGAGGAACCTCCATACTGTTTTCCATAGTCGCTGCACCAATTTGCAATGCCACCAACAGTGCACAAGAGTTCCCTTTTCTCCACATCCTCTCCAGCACTTGTTGTTTGTTGATTTATTGATGATGGCCATTCTGACAGGAGTGAGGTGATACCTCATTGTGGTTTTAATTTGTATTTCTCTGATGATTGGTGTCTTTTTGTAAGTCCGTTGGTCATGTGTATGTCCTCTTTGGAGAAATATCTGTTCAGGTCCTCTGCCCATTTTTCAATCAGATTGTTTGTTTTTTTGATGTTGAGTTGTATGAGTTCTTTAAATATTTTGGATATTAACCACTTATTGGATATATCACTTGCAAATAACTTTTCCCATTCAGCAAGTTGCCTTTTTGTTTTGTTTAATTTTGCTTTTATTACCCAAGAAGACATATCAAAAAATATATATGTATTGCTAAGAGCAATACCAAAGAGTTTACTGCCTATGTTTTCTTCTAAGAGTTTTATGGTTTAAGGTCTTACACTTAAGTCTTTAATCCATTTTTGGTTTATTTTTGTATGTGGTGTAAGAAAGTGGCCTGGTTTCATTTTTTTGCATGTAGCTATCCAATTTTTCCAACACCATTTATTGAAGAAACTGTCCATTCCCCCATTTTATATTCTTGCCTCCTTTGTCATAGATTAATTGACCAGAAAAAGGTACTCTTAATTTCAGGGGTTACTTTATAGCTTCCATTCCTTAAAGTGTGTTTTACGTAGCATATATGTGGAGCCCCTCTTATTCTTAAGAATTTTCCCCAAAGGTCATTTTAATATCACATTTCAAGTCATTAAGATCAAAACATTAGATTATTTGGACATTCTAAAAGAGATTTTTTTCCTCCTCTTCCTTCTCTCCCTTCTCCCCCCACACATTCCAGTTCAAGCTGTTGTTTCTCAGTCTAGTTGTGTAGGACACAGCTCCCTGGCCCAGGCTGGTATTATGAGCCTTGCACTCCCCCCGGCTGAGGCATTCGGTCGCCGACTGTCGGTCGGCCTCTCACAGCAGCACATGGCAGCTCATGCTGTTCTCAGCTGCTCACCACGTCCTCCAGCTGCTCACAGCAGCCTAGCTACAGGTCTAGCTGTTGTTCACAATTTTAGCTGTAGAGGTTGCAGCTCACTGGCCCATGTGGGAATCAAACCAGTGACCTCAGCGTTAGGAACACAGCACTCCAACCACCTAAGCCACAGGGCCACCCCTAAAGAGATTTTTTTTTTTTAAGTTTGAAGTTTCAGATAATCTCAGAGAGACAGTGAGATGCAGTAGAATATTTTGGGGTTCTGGAGTTTCCTTTTATACGTTTTGGAGTTGATAATTTAAGACATCTAGCAGTATGTCCATTATCTGCTAGGTTCCTAGTAAATTATGTTTCTTATTTCCATTAGTCAGAAGTTGCTTTTTCTTGTCAAGACTATAAAACAACAATAATGTTTGTTAAGTACTTTTCATGAATCAGGCATTGTTTTATGTACTTAACATGGATTATGTCATTTAAGCTTCCTTAACAACCCCATCTGATAGGCACACTATTTTACAAATGAGGAAACTTAAGTCAGAAGAGGTAAAGTAATTTGCCCAATGTACAGCAACCAGTAGGTGACAGACCCCATAATTTATTCAAAAGCAGAGTATGTGACTTAGGTCACAGAGGTTATGTTATTCCTTTCTATGTTGGAATAAATACGATAAAATTTTTAAATCTTTTGTTAATGTTAAGAAATTGAGAGCTTAGTAAATGTGGTAAAGAGGAAGTTTTTATAGAATTTGCTCCTTTATAGTGTATGAGTGAGCCTGCTCTGAATGCTGATAACTCCTTTCCAGTGTGGTTTTTTTGTTTGTGTGTGTGTTTGTTGTGGTTTTTTTGCTAAAGGCTATGGAAGTAAAGGAAGAAGGGAGAGGAGGATAAAAGCGCCTTAAAGTAACATTTTATGAAAATTAACTAGAAATTTTAAATAGATAAAATATTTGATAAGACTTAGTTTGATTTCAGTAACCTCATCTATTAGTTTCTTGTCTTCGTCAAAGCATTTATTTATGGTTATTTTTTCTTTTAAGTTAATATGAAGGAAAGTCTGTTTTCCTTTCTTACCTTCTCTGTTTACCTTTTGATTGTCAGCTGCCTAACTTCAACTAGTTTCCTTTACCACAGGAGAAAGAAGATGTCCCTGTGGAAATGTCGAACGGTGAACCAGGTTGCCACTACTTTGAGCAACTCCGTTACAATGACATGTGGCTGAAGGTTGGTGACTGTGTCTTCATCAAGTCCCATGGCCTGGTGCGGCCTCGCGTGGGCAGGTGAGTGTTACTGAATTAGGAGGGATGAGTTTGGATCTGAGAGATGTGGAGCCAGAAAAAAATTTGTCACTTTTTAGGATTAAGACAAAAGTCTCTCCCCAGGTTAACTTCTCCAGCTTCCTGTCACACTACACTTACCCTGCTTTTGCCTCTAGCCATAGTTATAGTTCCCTCTTTAAGTTCCTCCCATTAACTTTTTTTTTTTCTTTTACCATTTACTGAACTCTCAACCTAGGAATCTCCCTGCCCAGTTCATATGGTGAACTGCTTTAGCTTAAATTTGAAATAGCACATTCTTAAGGAAGCCTCTCCTGTCCCCTCTAGACTGAGTTAGGTCTTCCTGTTGTACATACTCAGATCACCATGTATTTCTTTATGCTTGGAGCACACACCACATTGTATTATTGTCAGGTTTCTATTCCGGACAATGAATGTCCTAAAAGTAGGGACCCACTCTTTTTGCTCACCTTTGTATCCCCTGTTCCAAACACAGTGCACAAAACATAGTAAGGGCTCAGATATTTGATGAGCAAATAAATGGATGAAAGTATGATTGGATGGCGTAAAATATCAGTAAAGGAGTCCGGTACAGGGCTGGGCAGTAGAAGACAGTGCTTAAGAACAGTGGTTGGTTCCAAGAGATCTTGGTTTAAGTCCCAGCCCTGCTAGTTTCATGTCCTCAGGCAAATGATTTACCTCTCTGAGCTTCAGTTTCCTCCTCATATTTGTTCATCATTCACTAATCATTTATTGCACACCTACTATTTGCCAAGTGATGAGGATACATTAGTGAATAAAACAGACAAATATCCTTAGTCCATGGGTCTTTGTTCTAATGGGAAGACAAACAATAAACATTATGAATAAGTAAAGTGTATAGTACATACTATGTTAAAATATGTTTTCCTTCAGATGAATAGCCAAATGTTCATTTCTCTTTTTCATGTGCTTCAAGGGGGGAAAGATATCAAGGAAATTATCAAATCAGCCAATGAAACTCCACTACATATCATTAATATTTTGTTTAATGGAATTTTTGTTAGATTAATTCTTCAAAAATGCAACTCATCAGAATTTTATTTTAATGGAATTTCTCTCCCCACACCACCACCAAGAATTGAAAAGGTATGGGTCCGAGATGGAGCTGCATATTTTTATGGCCCCATCTTCATTCACCCAGAAGAGACAGAACATGAGCCCACAAAAATGTTCTACAAAAAAGAAGTGTTTCTGAGTAATCTGGAAGAAACCTGCCCCATGACATGTATTCTGGGTAGGTACTTACGCCATTTCATTTAATCACATTCATTTTATAACAATTGATTGAATACTTTTGTGCTAGTCATTGTTTTAGGTAGTAGATATACAACAATAAACAAACCAAAGTTTCTGCTGTTTTAGAGACTTACGATGGGGCAGAGGTTGGGAGTCAGTAAATTAAAATTAAATCTATAGAACATCAGGTAGTAATTAGGGATATGAATGAGAATAAACAGAGGAAGAGAATAGAGATTTATGTTGAGAGGAGGTCCCGTTTTAGGTATGGTGGTCAGCAAGAGTGTCTCAGATAGGTGACATGTGAATAGAGGCCTAAAAGAAGTAAGAAGAAACTTATTTAAGTGTCTGAGATCTTAATTCCTTTTAGGCACAGTAAACACCAAAATGCAAGGACCTGAAGGCAGAGTATCCCAGCAGGTCTGAGACACAATAAGCAAGCTGGGTGGCTGGAGCAGGGCAGGGAGATGTGATAGGGAATCATCCTTCTGAGGTGGCTAGGCACTCAATCGTGTAGGTTTTGTAGACAGTGCAGAGATTGAGTTTGGAGTGGATAGGAGATCCTGCAAGGGGTCTGAGCCGAGAGGCTCTGTGATCCGACATATGCATTAGAGGAATCATTGTGGCTGCAGTTTGGAGAATATGTTGTAAGAAAGAGATAGGAAGCAGGAAGAGCAGTTAAAAGACTTTTATAGTCTCTGTTGGACTCAACCCTAAGTAATGTTATCGTCCCCGTTCCAGAAATATGAAGGACACATGTTTTAGTTTCTGTTCCATCATCATACTGAGTGTTTATAATGACATTCTGCTCTTCAGATCTAGTTATTTGCATCATATACTGTCATCATTTTCATCTATTGTGTTTCTTCTAGCCCCGAGTTAATTCTGCAGCTTACTTACACCAGCTACTCTTTACATCTTTTGGAACGGTTTTCTGAAAGGTTGCTGGTCACAAGCTTTATATTGATTACACATGGTTATAAAGAAGAAGCAGCCGCCATGCTTCTCACTAAAAGGAAACTTGCAGATTGAAAAATATTTTACACTTAGACTTTGATCTCTTCAATGTTTAGATTGTTTTTGGTGCTGTGAATTTTTTTCAGAATTGGATGTGGTAAAAATGTCTGAATGGCCTGGTAGTTCAACACATTTTCTTCTTCCCACCCTGGGAAGAAGCAAAGACTAATGCAAAGACTAATGAAGTTACTAAATATTTCTTGAGTTTCTGCAACGTAGAATATCTTCCTTTTAATTTGTGATCCAGACTAAAGCAGTGCCCTAGAATCTTACTTTCTAGTGTACCCAGCCTGGACACTCAAAGGATGCATAACAAAGGAGAGACTGAAGTCTTTGTTAGGGCAACCATATCATTTGTTATTTTTCAGTTATTAGCGATTACCCTGGAGATTACATCTTAAATTTATGACAATCTAGTTTGAATTAATGCTAACTTAGCTTCAATAGTATATAGACATTGCTGTACAGCTCCATCTCTCCCCCTTTGTGTTATTGTGAGAAATCACATCTTTATGTTCTGTGCACCCATTTACATAAATTTCTAATTATTGTTTTATGCATTTGTCTTTAAAATCATATAGGAGAAAAAAGAGAAGTTACAAACCAAAAATATAATATTGGCTTTTATATATTTACCTATGTAGTTATCTTTAGTAGTGTTTATTTTTTTGTGTGGCTTCAAGTTATTGTCTATATCCTTTCATTTCAGCCTGATGGACTCCCTTTAGCATTTCTTGTAGAGCAAGTATACTAACAACAAACTCCCTCATCTTTTGGTTATCTGGAAATGTCTTGATTCCGCCTTCATTTTTGAAGTATATTACTGGATATAGAATTGTCCATTGACATTTTTTTTTCTTTCACATCTTTCATCAAAGTACGCCTATGTTGGTATGCTTAATGGTGTGTCACAGGTCTTTTAGACACTGTTCATTTTTCTTTTTTTTTTTTTTTACTGTTATTCAGACTGATAATTTCAATTGACCTCCTTTCTTCAAGTTCACGGATTCTTCTGCCTATTCAAATCTTCTATTGAACCCCTCTAATGAATTTTTCATTTCAGTTATTATACTTTTCAGCTCCAGAATCTCTATTTAGTGTCTACAATTTCTGTCTCTTTATTACTATTCTCTATTTGGTGAGACATCGTTCTGGTTCCCTTTACTTCTTTATCCATGATTTCCTTTGGCTCTTTGAGCACATCTAAGATAGTCTTTGTCTATTAAGTCCAATGTCTGGGCTTCCTTGAAGACAGTATCTGTTCATTTCTTTTTATCCTGTGAATGGATTATACTTTGTGGCTTTTTGTTTTTGCTTTTTTGGTTTTTTTGCATGCCACTTAATTTTTTGTTGAAAACTGGATATTTTTAATATTATAATGTGATAATTCTGGAAATTAGATTCTACCCCCTCCTCAGGCTTTCTTGTCACTGCTTATTGTGGGTTGTAGTTTCTTGTTTAGTGACTTTCTAAACTGTTTTTTAAAGACCATGTTCTTTATTATGTATGTTTACTGAAGTCTCTGTTCTGCTACTTTAGTGGTCAGCTAGTAACTTAACAGAGATTTCCTTAAATGCTTGGATCAAACAAATAAAAAATTCTCAGTCTTTGCAACTGGATGCTGTATCTGTATTGGAGCACACCTTCAGCCCTCAGCCTGGAAATTTACAACTCTGCCTTTCCCTTCACTTCCTGCTTCCACAGGGCTTGACAGTCAGCCAAAGGTGAGAGCTTAGGGCCTACTCAGGTCTTTCTGAGCATACACCCTGACCATGGCATGTGCATGGCTTTCTAGATTCCCAGAAATATGTGGAAGTTTTTCAAAACTCACTCCCCAGCATTTTCTCCAAGGCTTTTCAGCATGTCTGGTGTTTGCCCCAACTGATATCCTTTGCCCCAGCTGACAGCACCTAGGTCATTTGCCTTTAAATGTTTTCAGCAAAAGTACCAAAGCCCCTTTTCAGCCTTTTGGAATTCCAAAAAGAGAGAATTCCAAATCAGGTGAAATGAAGGCAAGCCCCTTGTGTTAGTTCTTCATGAAGCTGCCCAACAGGTCAAAACAGACAATTCTTTGAGAACAAGCACTGCTCTGCTCCCTCCAGCACCAGAAACTCACCCAGGAACACAAACTGCTATCTTCATGACTGCCACTGAGCCAGAAAGGGGGGCGGGGGATGAGGGAAGGGTAAGTTAAAATGCCACAAAGCTCTCCTGCTGGATTTCAGTCACTTTTTTCCTTGATCAAGCATTCACTTGGTTGCTATAAACCTTTGGCTGTTTTCCAGAGTTTCGCTAATGTTGATTCTGACAGTTTTTCTAGCTTTTCTCAGGGTTTCTTTGAGAGAATGGCCCTTGGGTCTCCTTACTCCACAGTTCTCACTGCCATCACTTGTTTTTATAGATGCCTATTAGAATGAGTTGCAGTCTATAGTTTATAAACTAGATTTTTGACTTTTTACAGAACCCTATAAAAATGTGTTGCATTCTGTAGTTTATAAACTAGTTTTGTATTCAGGATCTCATTTATTTCTCACCATGACCCAGTAGGAAAATGCTGATATTCTCAGAAAGGTGAAGTTACTCTCCAAAAGATAGGCCAGAACTAAAAACCTAGGTCTTCTCACTTCTACTCCTGTACTGGCGTTTGGATTATCAGTTGATTTACAGCCAAGTAGGACACTTTCAAGAGTGAAAAGAGGTGTCATAATATTAGGCAGGACAATGGCATAGAAGAGATGTAGGGTTACTTCATCTTGAGATTAAGCCCCAAAAGAAAATGTATCTAGTGGTCACAAAATGGGATTTTACCCCAGTTTGTGGATTTTTAGTACCCACCCCTCAAGGAAGAAAAAGGAGTTTGGTACATTTTATATTGACTTTTAAATGTAAGGAGGCAGATCTTTTTTTTAATTAGTTTCTGTAGAGAATAATAATTTAAAGTGTTTAAATTTAAGCTTGAGAGGATTTATAATTTTGTTGTGTTAACTATACACACTGCTGAATGTAAATCTTGTTTTCGTTTCTCTGAAACAAGTTTTAAAAGTAATTAGGGAAGGTATAATTTTTTCATCTTCTGTGATAAAAATCTGGTGGGCCTATTTCACTTAGGAGATTGTCCTGTTTTCCTAATTGTTATTATACATATACTCTTTGTTCAGTTCTATTAAGAGTTCTCTTCAGTAACTTAAATGGTAATCAAATGGACACAGAGAAGTTGCTTTTCTGTGCTTTTCACCTGGCAGAGAGTGCCTCCACCCTTAGACATCTTGATGATAAAATTTTTAAGAATTTGGGCTCTCGAAACATGCCAGTTCCTAATTTATTTGCAGGTTCTGTTTTCTGCATAGTAGATTTTTTTAATGCTCTATTAACTGAAAAACTATTCTTAGTAAGGCAAGAAAAATAAAAAGTTTTTAAAGATTAGAAAGGAAAAATAAAAATTAATTTTTGCACAGATGTTATTCGGTACATAGAAAACCCAAGAGACATTCAGATAAACTATAAAAATTAATAAATGAAAATATCAAGATCACCTATATTTCTGTTTACCATCAATGAGCAATTAGAAAATTAAATTTTAAAAATATGCCATTTACATTAAATACCTAGGAATAAATCTTTAAAAAGATGTATAAGACTGCATACACACACACCCCAAAAATAAACTGTAAGAAAATTATTGAGAGAAATTAAAGAAGATCTGAAAAATGAAGTGATCCATTGTGATTATAGCTGAAAGACTCATTATTATAAAAATGTCAGTTCTCTCCATATTGATCTATACATTCATTACAGTTCTAGTCAAAATCCAGCAGGCCTTTATAAATTTTTTTTATAAGTCTAATTGTTTTACTTTTTCCACATATTTTCCACATAACACTTTTTTTTCTTTTTTAATTTTATTGGGGAATATTGGGGAACAGTGTGTTTCTCGAGGGCCCATCAGCTCCAAGTTGTCCTTCAGTCTAGTCGTGGAGGGCACAGCTCAGCACCAAGTCCAGTCGCTGTTTTCAGTCTTTAGTTGCAGGGGGCGCAGCCCACCATCCCCTGCAGGAATTGAACCGGCAACCTTGTTGTTGAGAGTGCGCACTCTAACCAACTGAGCCATCCAGCCGCCCCTCTGGAAGCTCAGCGGCAGCTCATTGTCTTCAATCTAGTTGTGGAGGGTGCAGCTCCCTGGCCCATGTGGAAATCGAACCGTCAATCCTGTTGTTCAGAGCTCGTGCTCTAACCAACTGAGCCATCCTGCCGCCCCCTCTTTATAAATGTTTTATGCTTTATTAAATGATGCTTTCTATTTTTTTAAGATTTTACTGGGGAAGGGTAACAAGACTTTATTGGGGAACAGTGTGTACTTCCAGGACTTTTTTCCAAGTCAAGTTGTTATCCTTTCAATCTTAGTTGTGGAGGGTGCCATTCAGCTTCAAGTTGTTGTCCTTTCGGTCTTAGTTGTGGAGGGCGCAGCTCAGCTCCAGGTCCAGTTGCCATTGCTAGTTGCAGGGGGCGCAGCCCACCAACCCTTTGCGGGAGTCGAGGAATCGAACTGGCACCCTTGTGGTTGAGAGCCGGAGCTCCAACCAACTGGCCATCCAGGAGGCAGCTCAGCTCAAGGTGCCGTGTTTAATCTTAGTTGCAGGGGGCGGAGCCCACCATCCCTTGCTGGACTCGCGGAGTTGAACCAGCAACCTTGTGGTTGAGAGCCCACTGGCCCATGTGGGAATCTAACCGGCAGCCTCGGAGTTAGGAGCACAGAGCTCTAACCAGCTAAGCCTCCGGGCCGGCCCAAATGATGCTTTCTAAACTTGTATCTTTTCTCTGTCTTCTGAGAGCCTGGTAGGAACCGTAAGTCAGGGCACAGAGACACTACATCCATTCCAGGGCCATCAATCATTTTTACTCTTTAGCTGTGAGCAGAATTTTTACCCTTTCCAAATCTTTATTTTTCCTTCTGTGAAATACAGAAAATAGTAACTGTTCCTTCTCTGAATTGAAAAGCCTTTGCATTATATAAGTAAAGCGCTATGTAACTCGAAGGCAGTAAGAGTAACTATAAGCTATTTTAAACTTCTAAAACATTTCTGACCTGTTCTTAATATGTTTTACATGTTTTGCTGTTAGTATGACACCCCTATTAAGACCAAAAACAAAATAGGGATGTCCTTGTTACCACTCTTATTTAACATTGTTCTGGAGGTGCTAGCCAGCGCAGTTAGAAGTAAGAAACAGAAATATAAAATAAGGAAATTAAGGAGATGAAAATTCAAGAGAATCAACTATGAAACCATGCACACAATAAGAAAAGTAAGCTGGTTGAGTATAAAACTAATAACAAATCAGTTGCCTTCAAAGTTTCAATACTAACAAAAAATGTAATACCTTGGAATAAATTTAACAAGATTTATACCACATCTTACCACATCTGTATAAAGAAGGTTTTTAAATGTTACTTTTAATTCATTTAAAATGGATTGCTTGGACAAATTAAAAAGCATATTTACTTGACTAAGTCTCAACATCATAGAGATGTTTATTTTCCCTAAATTAATCATTAATATGATCCCAATAGGTGTACCAACGGGAACTTTCTTGTGAGGAAGTTAGGATTAAATGAACTGATTTTTTAAATCATGTAAAAAAAGAAAATAAAAATCAGGAAAATTCTGAAAAGCATAGTGAAGGGATGGGGAGGGTTATCCTTACCAGATATTAAAACATTATAACACTATCATAATTTAAATTACGTATATGATATATGACTAAACATTATTTGAACATAATAGGAAGTTTATCAGTAGACCCAATAATAATTTATGATAAAGGTGGCTTCTCAGGTAAGTGGGGAAAGATGGATTGTTCTCTAACTGGTATTTAGAAACTGGATAGCCATTTGGAAAAATTAAAATCATATGCATCCTTCCCATCAACTTCAGAATAAATTCCCAGAGGAATTACAGGTTTAAGTGAACATAAAATGAAGCAGCAAAGATACCAAAAGAAATAATGGGAAAGAAGTTTTGATAATCTTTGACCTAAAACCCAGAACCAATACAAAAAAAGATATATAAATTTAACAATGTAAAAGTTGAAAATGTTGCATAACCAAAACTGGCAGAAGCAAAGACAAATGACAATATTGGGAAAATACTTGTATTATATATCAAAGACAAATATCAAATTTACCTCATATGTGAAGACCTCCTACCATGTTTCCCCGAAAATAAGACCTAACCGGACCATCAGCTCTAGTGCGTCTTTTTGGAGCAAAAATTAATATAAGACCCGGTCTTATTTTAATATAACATAAGACCAAGTATAATATAATATTATAATATAATATACCGGGTCTTATATTAATTTTTGCTCCAAGACGCATTAGAGCTGATGGTCCGGCTAGGTCTTATTTTCGGGGAAACACAGTATAAAACAATTAGAAAAGATCAACATTCAACAGAAAAACAGACAAAGAATAAGAGAAAGTAGAAAGAAATTACCAGTAATTCTTAAATGAGAATATGCTCAACCTCAGAAAAATGATAATTAAAACTACCCACATGCTGCTTTAAAAAAATATATATATCAAATTGTCAAAGATTCAGATGTTTGTTACTAGTTAACGAGAGCATATGGAAACAGCATTTACCGACTTTGCGTTGAGTTTATGAGTTAGCACAACCTCTCTGGAAGGTAATTTGGTAATACCTATAAACATTGAAGTGTATATACCCTTTGACCCAGCTTTTGTATTTCTAGAAATTTATATCTCAGATGTATTCATCCATGTGCAAATTAATATCTTAAATTATTTGTATCAGCATTGTTTTTGCTACAGTGGGAGAGCAGAAATTTGGAAATAACCTAAATACCCATATCAATAATGAAGTAGTTTCAATAAATATAGTATATTAATACCAGTAACCATCCTCAAGATATATTATTTTGCAACAGAATTTCAGTGCAAAACAATGTAAGTGATATACTATCATTTGTAAGTTTTTTTGTGGGACAATGTACCTAACATAATATGCAACATTCTAACCATTTTTAAGTGTACAATTCAGTGACATTAAATCCATTGACAGTATTGTGCAAACATTATCACTATCCATTTCTGGAACTCTTTATCATCCCAAATAGAAACTCTGTACCCATTAATCAGTGACTACCCATTTTCCCCTCTCCCAGCGCCTGGTAGGTAATATGTGTTCTGTTATCTGTCTCTCAATTTTGCTTATTCTAGGTGCCTCATATAAGTGGCATCATGCAACATTTTCCTTTTGTATCTCGGTTATTTGACTTAGCATAATATTCTCAAGGTTCATTCATGGTATATCATGTATCAGAATTTTATGCCTTTTTAAGGCTGATTATATTCCGTTGTATGTACATATAGCATTTTGTTTACTCATCGGTTGATGGACATTTGGGTGGTTTCTATCTTTTGAATATTGTTAATAATGCTCCTGTGAACATTGATATACGAGTATTTATTTGAGTTCCTGCTTTTGGTTCTTTTGGATATTTACTTAGAAATAGCATTGCTGCAACTCAATAACAAGAAAGCAAACAACCCAGTCAAAAAATGGGCAGAGGACCTGAGGAGACATTTCTCCAAAGAGGACATACAAATGGCAAATAGACATATGAAAAAATGCTCAATATCACTAATCATTAGAGAAATACAGATAAAAACCACAATGAGTTATTACCTCACCCCAGTTAGAATGGCTATCATCAACAAGACAAATAGTAACAAGGGTTGGAGAGGCTGTGGAGAAAAAGGAACCCTCATACACTGTTGGTGGGAATGCAGATTGGTGCAGCCGGTATGGAAGGCAGTGTGGAGGTTCCTCAAAAAATTAAAAATAGAATTACCACATGACCCAGCAATCCCTCTCCTGGGTATCTACCCCAAAAATCTGAGAACATTTATCCATAAGGACATATGTGCTCCAGGGCAGCCGGATGGCTCAATGGGTTAGAGCACAAGCTCTGCACAATAGGGTTGCAGGTTCGATTTCCACATGGGCCAGTGAGCTGTGCCCTCTACAACTAGACTGAAGGACAACTACTTGGAGTTGATGAGCCCTGGAGAAACACACTGTTCCCCAATATTCCCCAATAAAATTTATATATATATACATATATACATATATATATGTATATATATATGTATATATGTATATATATATATACACATGTGTATATAAATATACATGTATACATATATATATATATATACATGTATACATATATATATACATGTATATATATAAAAAAAGACATGTACTCCAATGTTCATTGCAGCTTTATTTACGGTGGCCAAGACATGGAAACAACCAAAATGTCCTTCGATAGATGAATGGATAAAGAAGTTGTGGTATATATATACAATGGAATACTATTTGGTGGTAAGAAAAGATGAAATAGTACCATTTGTGACAACATGGATGGATCTTGAGATTATAATGCTAAGCGAAGTAAGTGAGACAGAAAAAGGATGATTTCACTGATATGTGGTATATAAAACTGAAAACAACAAAAGAACAAGACAAACAAATGAAGGAACAAAAACTCATAGACATAGACAATAGTTTAGGTGTTACCAGAGGGTAAGGGGGGAGGGGGCCTCTACAAGAGGGTAAATGGGGTCTAATATATGATGATGGAAAGAGAACTGACTCTGGGTGGTGAACACAAAATGTGAGATATAGATAATGTATTACAGAATTGTACACCTGAAATCTATGTAACTTTACTAACAATTGTAACCCCAATAAACTTTAAAAAAAAATAGAATTGCTGGATTGTATAGCAACTCTTTTTAACTTATTGCGAAACTGCCAGGTTGTTTTCCATAGCAGCTGTACTACCAGCAGTGTGCAAGGGTTCCAATTTCTCTTCCACACCTTTGCCAACACTTGTTATTTTCCTCTTTATTTTTTTGTTTACTGTAATAGCCATGGTAATTACATTGCGGTTTTGATTTTCATTTCCCTAATGATTAATGATCTTGAACATTTTTCATGTGTTTATTGGTTATATATCTTCTTTGGAGAAATGTCTATTTAGATCCTTTGCCTATTTTTTAATTAGGTTGTCTTATTATTGTTGAGTTTTAGAAGTTCTTTCTATATTCTGGATACTAGACTCTTACCAGAGATATGATTTGCACATATTTTAGTCTGTTCTGTGGGTTGTCTTTTCACTTTCTTGATAGTGTCTTTTGAAGCACAAAGTTTTTAATTTTGATGAGGTACAGTTTATTTGGTTGCTGGTGATTTTGATGTCACATCTGTGAAACCATTGCCTAATAAAAAGTTACAAAGATTTACACCTGTGTTTTCTTTTAGGAGTTTTATAGTTGTATCTCTTCTATGTAGAGCTTTGATCTATTTTGAGTTAATTTTTATATATGATATGAGGTAGGATTCCAACTCAGTTTTTTTGCATGTGGAAATCCAGTTGTCCCAACACTGCCTGTTGAAAAGACTGTTCTTTCCCCCATTGCATTGTCTTAGCTCCCTTGTGATCAGTTGCCCATAAAAATCCAATTTTATCAGTGTATTTTTATCTTTTTAATTCTATTCCATTGGTCTACATGTCTATCCTTATGCTTGTGTATACCCTTTAAATCTTCTGACATTTGAATCAGATGATTGTATTAATTCAAAAATAATAAAAATTTAAAATAATTGTTAGCTATGACCACAATTTATTCTAACTTCTGTCCAATTTGCTCTTTCAGGAAAGTGTGCTGTGTTGTCATTCAAGGACTTCCTTTCCTGCAGGCCAACTGAAATTCCAGAAAATGATGTTCTGCTTTGTGAGAGCCGTTACAACGAGAGTGACAAACAGATGAAGAAATTCAAGGGCCTGAAGAGGTTTTCACTCTCTGCTAAAGTGGTAGATGATGAAATTTATTACTTCAGGTAAAGCTTGAAAAAGCTAAGGAAAAAGAACACTTCAGCTCCTAATAGTAAAACTGATATCAAAATAGTGTAATACAGGATGCTTTTGTTTTTTCCTTAGGTCTTAAACTAGAGCAGTATACATTTTAAATTAAAAAAATTAATTCAGTTAAACAGTAAAGGAAAGCTTCATACTCTGCTGATATGTGGTAACTGCTATAGCAGTGCCCTTGGGTTAGACTCCAGTAATTGTAATGTGGAGGCAGAAATTCTTGGTTCTGGGTCATAGCCTGTCAAGAGCTTGCACAGTTCCACAGATTACAAAGTCTTTTCACTATGTATAGGCAACTAGATCCCAACTTTGGACCTGGTACTTTTGTGGATGGTCAGCAGAATCCTTTAAAAACAAGCATCTGTAAGTAGATGTGGCTTTATAAATACACATGGAAATTCCTTGCTGACTTAGAGTATACATGTGAGGTTACAGGAAATCATTTATATTAAGGCAGAACACTGCTTTCTGACCAACCCTGGAGTAGTGTTAGGTGACTTTTTTTTTATTTTATGTCTCTTCTTTTAGAAAACCAATCGTTCCTCAGAAGGAGCCCTCACCTTTGTTGGAAAAGAAGATCCAGTTACTAGAAGCTAAATTTGCTGAGTTAGAAGGTGGAGATGAAGATATCGAAGAGATGGGAGAAGAAGATAGTGAGGTCATTGAGCCTCCTTCTCTACCTCAACTTCAGACTCCCCTGGCCAGTGAGCTGGATCTCATGCCCTACACACCCCCACAGGTGAAGGTGACAAGTTCCTGTTACTTGTCTTATTCCCAGCTCTGGTTTGCAGCAGACTCAAACCAAAGTAAGGAGACATCCATCCCCTACATATGTGAATTTTGCAGGAAGGAACAGATTGTTTTCCTTTCTTAATGCCATTAATTATTTAAAATTTAATATATCTTTTTAAATTTCATACATAGCTCTTTTTAATGGAAAGGTTAGTTAGAAAGCTCTCCCTGTCTTATGTTGAAGAAAAGCAGTGATAAGAGGCATCATCCTGTTCCCTGGCTTTTATTGCCCCTGTCTTTTTAATCTCTCCTTCTTTAGGACCTCATCTTTTGGTTGAAGTGATTCCTGTTGGTATTTTTTTCTCATTCAGAATTTTCTCAGGACGTAATTATGAGGTCGCCATTACAGATTGCAGTCATGGAATTCAGAGAACTTCTGTTTATTTCTTACATAGTAAGAGGCAAGGAAGAGCTATGTTTTAACCAAAAAACAATGGCCATCTATAAACTGAATGTATCTGTAAAGCAGTAGCTGTTGAATTACGTGTTCCTGGCTTCCAGAAACTTTGAGCAGTTAACCAAAGGCAATGTTCTGATGCACTATAAGATCTTTCTGTCTTACAGTCTACCCCCAAGTCTGCCAAAGGCAATGCAAAGAAAGAAGGCTCCAAACGGAAAATCAACATGAGTGGCTACATCCTGTTCAGCAGTGAAATGAGAGCTGTGATTAAGGCTCAGCACCCAGACTACTCCTTTGGGGAGCTCAGCCGACTGGTGGGGACAGAATGGAGAAATCTTGAGACAGCCAAGAAGGCGGAATATGAAGGTAAATAGAGAGTAGACAGAACTGTCTCAGCTTTCTAAGCAAGGGGATATTTTCAGGGATGCACGTGCATAAACAGGTTTTACTCTCTTATTCTTACCACTTGCGTATGAACTTTGTGTTGGGGACTGTCTCAAATGGCTCCCATCCAGCAGTTTAAATGCCAGCCTTGTCCTGACTTAGCAGGCGCTGCCCCTGACTTGGCCTCTGATCCTGGTGTGGGGTGTTTTGTTTTGTTTTTTCCCAAAAAAAGTTTCTGAAACCAATATTTTGCTATTAAAAATTGCATGATTTTCTTCTTTCATTGAGTCCTGTAAGTACCCACGTGTTGAGCTGGGGAATGACTGTACAAGGATGTTAAATGTAATTTTGTTTAAAATTCATCTGAAAAGGGACTTTCAAAATCAGTGATCTTCTGTTACGGCTCTTGATAAGCCAAATGTTTAAACTTCAGGCGGAAGCTTGGCTGAAGCGCTTGGTTTCCTAGGCCAGTCCTGGCCTGTGCTATGTCTGCATTCATAACTACTTGGAAGGCACTTGCGGTCTCTGATAAAGCTCAACTGCCTTCATTTTCCTTTTACTCTTTAATTAAATCATTTTTGGCCATGAGCTATATTATTCAAGGATTTGGTGGTTCTTAGCCATTGGGGACAAATACTTGAGAGAAATTGTGTTGTTGTTGCTGTTTTTATTTTTCATTTTTAGTATCAGGCATGGCTTTAATAAAGAAATGAGTAGTAAACATTAGATTAAGCTGGACTATTGCCCTTGGAGCTGTATTTTTTCCATTTGGAATTTAATGGTTTATTTTACCGGTCTAGAGATGTCTCTCAGTGGTTGACCATTGACCACAGTGGTCAACCATTACTCTTCTTGGCCAATTCCAAATCCACTATTTTCCATCCAACGTAAAGAAATTAATTGTTAAAATTGATTATTATGAAACTATCTGACAAGGCTTCCCCAAGGATCTCCTGCAGAACCCTAATCCTGCAAGATGCTCAACCAAAAAAGTATTTGTGTCAAAACTAGTTTAGAAGCACTCCATTTTTTTCCTTTGGAAACTTACAGTGCATATTTCCGTATTAAAGTCTTTAAGACCTACAGTAAAGAACCTATTTTTTTTCACCTGGCATTTTCTGAAACTTGACCAGGTATTCACGTAATACCTGTTAAGATCCTAAAGAACTAATATTTTGCAGAACATACTTTGAGAAACCCTAGTCAGTTCCATAAGAGCCTAGAACTTGGGAGAGATTTGATATTTCTGACCTTAGTGCCAGTTAAAACCAAATATATCTTCAGTTGGGATGTTATCATTCAGAGGAGTGTTGGAAATGAAGCTCACATCAGTGTAAAGCCTAGTCCAGCACAAATGAAGCTGGTACTATATTACTGGTTATTTAGATTGTGAACAAGAAAGAGAAACGTGTCTGGAAATAATATAAAAGTAAAAACACTGGAGCAGGGCTAAAAAGAGGGAGAAATGATGGCTTCTCAGAAATTCTCCCAAATTCAAAGGGGAGGCTGAATTTCAGTGAGAACCAAGTCAGAGTGAGTTACTATATGACTCAGCGGTGTGTGTCTGAGACACAAAAATCGGAGCTTTTAGTGTTTTGACCCATTGAATTCAAAACCAAAGTTTAGCGTTTGGCTGGCCTCATTTAGTAATTCTCTTTTCCAAGATAGCCTAAGTGGGGTCGTCCCAGAAAAAATGAACAGTAGCCAGTTCAGTGTTCAATCCACAGGCCTGAATTACTGTATTTTCAAATTCTTTTTTTTGCTCTCCCATTTTTTGTGTCATTTGTGTAATGAAAATACTAGAATTTAATATGGGGGTCTATATTATCATTGTTTTTTTCACTGCTAGCTCAAGGAAATAAGTTGGTGGTTTAAATGGCCTTTGTCCCTCATGCTCATTGTACAGAGGATGTGTAAACTGGGACAATGTTAGTGAGTGATGACAAGTCTATGCAGGCAACTGTGTCATAGCTGAGAAAGATTTGACTTGTTTGACGTCCACATCCTCACACTAAAGGAGGACTGGAGCTGTTGCTTCTTGATTCTCTTTAAAGCCGTGTGACCTTGAGCTATTTTCCCCTGCTTAAGTCAGCCAGTGGTAGCCTTTTGAATTCCATGTTGGAGGGTTAATGTGTGGCAGCGGGAGTGTGATACCAGGAGTCAGGGCCATAGGTTGCTGTTTCTCTCTGTATCCTTGGACCAGTCACTACCTGTCTCCCAGCCCTAGTTTGCCCAGGTGAAGAGTGGGAAGGATTTCCTTTTTATGGATGGTGAAGCAATATAAACCCTGTATTGTGGGAGCTTTGGGAATACACATTTCTAGAGTTCTCTAGTAAAGGACCAGCCTGCTAGCTCCCAAAAAGACGGGGAATGTGATCGTTGGGGCTACGGGCGATGGAGATGTAGGCATAGTAGCTCAAAGGAATGAGGGGTACAGCAAGGTGTGTTCCACAGCCCAGAACTGGCACAAGCAAATGCTCTTTTTGCGTTTCAGATGAGATAAGAGTGAATTCTGGAACTTTTACTGATTTAGGGTGATTTGTGGTCAGTATTGAACTGCTCAGCTTCAGGGAACTTGGTTCTGTCAGTATATTGTCCATTGCTTCATATGTGTATATATAATTCCCTGCTTCTGATGACTGTAGCCTGGAATATCATGCATTTTTTTCCTTGGGATTTATTAAACATGACCTCTTTGCTTCATTAGAATGTAGAAATTAGCATTTATTTTCTTTAAAATCTTGTGGAGGAGCTACTTTTCCCTTACAGAGTTAATTTTCTTCAGCTGCTAAACCCCATGACACTAATAACAAGAGTCCTCAAATCTTAGTAAAATTGGGTGCAAGGAATCAGGAAAATATAGTAAGTAATAATTGTGCCAAAAATTATAATGGGCCATGGAATTGCTTCATGTTGAAATTATAAATAATTTGCAATGCTATTAATACTAGAATAATGGTAGCGCTTCTCATCTTCAGGGTGCCTTGTGAGATTAACCACGTTGGTTACGCTGGTGACGTGTTTAAATAAAACCTGTGCTTTCTGAATGTGTGTTGCAGTCTTAACATTCTTGAAATCTTTGCAGACCAGTTCTCAAGATGGGATAGGAAAGCTGGACTCTAGGTTACCAAGTGAAATCGGCCCGACTCCTCCTGTGTTGAGACTAGTCATCTACTGTTCCTTCCATTGAGACAGAACTGTTGCCTGTGTTTTTACTAGTCCTTTTGAATGCAATGGATGGTATTTTGAATTCCTGGGTTAAAAACAGAATTGAAAATCTGAAATGCCTTTACAGAGCGGGCAGCTAAAGTTGCTGAGCAGCAGGAGAGAGAGCGAGCAGCACAGCAACAGCAGCCGAGTGCTTCTCCCCGAGCAGGCACCCCTGTGGGGGCTCTCATGGGGGTGGTGCCACCACCAACACCAATGGGGATGCTCAATCAGCAGTTGACACCTGTTGCAGGTAAAAACAGGAGCTAAGACCATTTTTTTCCACTTTAAGAAATTCCTTCATTTTTTTTTTTCTCCAATGAGGAGTAGGCCACAGTCTCTAGGCTTTTCTCATGATGGATTTGAAGTTTGAAGTCATCCATGTTGTCCTTATATTGCCTTTCCCATATAGGCAATGCCTCCCCTCTGCCCCGGAAATGGGCCCTGGGCCCAACCCTGGGAATTGGTAGGGAGCAGCTAGCTCTTCCCTGGCTGTGGGCATGGTCTGGCACTATTCTCCACTCCAGACTGCTCTTCATAGAGCATTATAGCAGAAAATATAAATAGACCCCGAACTCTCTTCTGGAGAGATTTCCAAGAGAAAACACAAAACTAGTCTGTAGGTGACGTTGATTTTCCCATCTCATGCCAGTATTCAGTTTGCCTTGTTCTGCTGCAGCCATCTTTTAAAAGATTGACCATTTAAAAGGATTTTTGACAATGAATTATAAATCCTTTCTTGGTCACCAGTGTGCATGACTGCTAAGTAGAATACAAAGTCTTTATTCAATTCATTGTGCCCACTCTGTAATGCTTTTCTATTTAATTACATTAAACTGCATTTTCTGTTAGTATCCCAGTCACATATTTTTAAAAAAAAGAAAAGAAAATGAATGTGGTTTGCTTGTGTATGTTGTCTCTGGTTCTGATAGCCATACCAATTTGGCTATTCTCCAATTGGAATCCTTGTCTGACATGTCTCCAATGAGAAACCTGCAGACCACTTCTCGGGTCCCTCCTTTGTGATCTCTCTAAGCCTGATGAGGTCCATAAAGCACCCTGTGTTTCTTCTTAACCAAAAGCAGTCTGACCTCTTTTCGCAGGGAGTCCAAGACAGTGTTGTTCAAAGCAGGCTCATTGGGATGCTGTTTTTGTTTTTGCTTTTGCTTTTTTTGTATTTGCTTTTTGAGGAAGAGTAGCATAAGATAACTTTTCCATTGTCGCTCCTACCTTTCATGATGGCAAATTCTCAAATGCACTATCGCTGAACTCAGCAGTTGCACTCGCCAAAGCACATCTGAATCATGGCTTTTCAGTACTTTCAGTGTAACTGATGTTGATCTAACAAATCTCATAATTGCTTTCTCTATTCCATGGCCCATTTTGGTTAATGGGGTTCCAAAGGTTTTTAGAAATCAGGCCTTGAACTTGGGGACTTTGAAAGTTAGAATTCCCTTGTTGACATGGTGTTTTGTTCTATTTCATGTATGATATTGTAGCACTGTGCCCTTGACTAATAAGCCCAGGGACACATTAACAAAATGAATTCAAACAGCTAAAAACATTAAAAAACAGCAGCTGCAGCATTTTAGCTCCCTGTTGGGGAATAACATCATAGAGCTCTGATGGGTAAGGAGGATGGGGCCCTCTTCTAGAAAGCCCCTGCTCCATTATTAAGCATGTGCTGCCCAGACATCTGGGCCATGGGAGTGAAGGGCAAGCATTCTCTACAGTAACCAGTCTTTGGTCTACCGTGGGAACTTTGCAGCTAAGAGGGTGATTTTTCGTGGGTTTACAGGTTGCCTAGGGCCTACGTCTTACTAGCCTTGTTGCTGTCTGAGACCAGCTTTGCTTACAAGCATTGAAGCTCATTTGAACACATGTGACTGGGATAATAAATGCCAAAGTACAGTTTAATGAAGACAAGTGTCATGTCTTTCAGTTTTTAATGATTTCTTCAACCACAGCCCACGAAGGGTGCGTTCAGATGGGCTTTTGTAATTGAAAGCAAAGCCTCCTAACATTCTTAAATTCCCACCTACTTGTCCCTAAAAGCTATATCTGGTGGTGTGGTTAAAAGGCAGTTTGGCAACATTGGATCTCCTCATGTTTAAGATAATGGTGTCTGTTCAAAAGTAGTTTTTATTCTCTGAACTTTTTTTTTTTAATGATATTCATAATCCTATTTCGTGTTTAGAGGTATTAACTGTTTAAGATTTTTTCATTGCTTTGTGTAATTGTAAGTTTTTCAGTCAGTTTAGATATGACTAATGAAGCAAGCTGAATCAATCTCAGAATTACCAGTAATTTCATAGTTTTAAAAGACTAAATTTTTATAAGTAAATAAATACCTTTTAAATATCCTTTAGGGAAAGTCAAAGAGTAAAATTCTTAGATTCTGGAGTTTTCCACTATTTCCCAGAGTCCCTCTACAAAGAGTATTTTATAAAAATGAGGTCTGGCACCAGTCCCTCAATCCTCCCTCTGTGCAAGAAGTTTGACCATAGGTGATTGCATTTTGAGGAGAAGCCTTATGTTTTGTTCATTGTGATCATTTCAAATCCTAGAAAAGTCAAGTTGTTTTTCTTGCTTAAAAAAATGTCGTTTGGCTTCAAAGGTCTTTTGATAGGTGAATCTTTGATATTTTGAAATTATTTTCTTCCCTTTACTCTTTTTGCCAAAAATATTTGTTTCTTGAAACTCTTCCCTAGCTAGCAGAAAATATTTTGTCATGTGAAGATGCACTTTGAAAATAAAGGAATAAAAGACGCTGTTCACAGAATTTTTGTACCTCATTTAAAATGCTCCCTGATAACTGAAGGTTTATGTGAGGACATTTGTGAGTGTGAAGACAGTGATGACAATTGGCACTTTCTCATGTCAGCAGAGCCTGATTCTCCAGCCATTCCTCTTAAGGTCTACGTACAGGCTACTGAGTGACCTGGGCTAAGGTTGTCTTGGGAGGGTCTAGGTTTTATCTTTATTTTAACTTGTTTGCAGATCTAAAGATGAAACATCATACATTGTGATGGCTCTTAGCAGTTCCCCAGCTCAAGCTCGAGCATGATCCACTCTTACCAGCAGTGGTAGGGCTACTAGAAGGGAAGAGGAGTGGATGTTTAAGTCTTGAAAATGTCTTGCCGTCCTCCCCCAAGCTGGAGAACCATGCTTTGTGATCCAGCTGTGTGCTTCATTTCCCTCCATTCCAATTTCCCCTCATGTGTACCCATGATAGTCATGAGTGTGGGCAGAGTGGAATGATGCGGTTATTACTGTTCAATTAGAATCGCAGTTGCAGAACTGGTCACTGAACAGCTTGCAGTAATCGTGACCTTGGGAAGGTTGTTACTGGAACTCCTCTTTGTTTTTAACTGAAAACATGCAGTATTTTTATCCCAGGGAAAATAACTACAAATAATAATTACTAAGTACTAATTCATCCAGAAATGTTGAATTTCATATTTGTAACTTTTTATTTTGTTCATTATTGCAACAAAATAATTGCACTAATTGCCGTTAGTTATATCATGCAGTACTAAGGGTGCTTTTATTCATTGGTAATGCATGTGGGAGGTTTGTTATTACTTAGCTCATGTTGCATGTTAATGATGCATGTCTGAAATTTGTTGTGTCCTTCAAGGCATGATGGGTGGCTATCCGCCAGGCCTTCCACCTTTGCAGGGCCCAGTTGATGGCCTTGTTAGCATGGGCAGCATGCAGCCACTTCACCCTGGGGGGCCTCCACCCCACCATCTTCCGCCAGGTGTGCCCGGCCTCCCGGGCATCCCACCGCCGGGTAAGAACTTCATCCTCATTCACTCATTAATCTCATATTCGTATTCTCCTTTTCCTCCCTCAGCCAGTTGTTCCAGGAGGCACCTGCTGCCCATTGTGGGCAGGCCTTCCTTTACTGAGAATCCCAGGGATGTCAGCAGTAGGGCCTGTCCTGTGTGTTGAGCAGGTGACTCAGCACCTGTGCCCGTGGGCACCTGGTTGCCTAGCAGCAGCACAGGACACATGGCAGAGACCAGATCCAGCAGACCAAAGGACAGAAGGCATACTCTAAAATCACATAATTTGACATGTACTCAGAAAGCCAAACACAGCCTAAAAAGTCATGCCCTCTTTATCAATGAATGAAGTTCCCAAATTGCGAGTTGAGGGTCACATATAAAAGCATTTTTTGCTCCTGAGTTCATTTCTTCTTCTGGTTCATTTCTTATCTCACACGGTCTTCTATATAGAGTCCCTGCTCCATTTCCTGCTTCCCAAAAAGCACTTCTAAGGGGATTGCAGAATCACTAATGTAGAACTCTTCAGAATCCTTCAGTCCTTTTAGAAACAAAAAGGAGAGAGGGAACGAATCTGCACTGAACTAGTTTTCCATCTGAGTCCCCCAGAAACACGACATAACATTTTATGAGTCGTGTATCTGAGTCCCCCAGAAACACGACATAACATTTTAAAGTACAGCATAGTCCACTGTACTAACTGTAAGCACTGGTTTGTCGACAGAAGCTCAGAAGTTTTTTCATACAGAAACATAGAAATGGAGTCCAGACAGCTGTTACTTTAATTATAAAGTAACAACTAGTGTTACTTTATAATTAATTAGCAAGTTGAAAGATTATTATGAAAGGAAAATCAAAACTTCCCGTAGTAACTGCATTAATAGTCAAAAGAACTGACCATTAGCTATCATCTGGTTGGAGGGAATGTGACCTTAAGATGACTTGGAATTGCATTTGGTCCATTATCCAAAATATCAGCTGAAGGCCCATCCCAGGTGATGAAATGTAGAAATGTTAGATTTGCTTCCACCAGTATTCGAGCTGCTGATCTTAGCATTGTACAGAGTTCCAGCTGATGCTTCAGAGAATATACCCAGCAGTGTGCAGGGTGAGCAAACGTGGTGGCTCGGCCTAGAACTTCCAGCCACACTTTGTGTGAGTATTGCTAGAGAATGGCCGTGACTCCATGAAAGTATTTGATCCAGATGTACCCAGAGGAGGAAATGTTTGTGGGAGTGCGTGCTTCATTATGGAAATGGTGGCCTGTGTGTGAGTTGCTGTTGCATAAGGAGTCAATCATTAAAGGGGTGTGCCCATGTGGCAGATAGAATTGGCCTTAATTCTGTTCCCTCTCACCTTGGCATAGGGTATCTCACTGAGTCAGTCAGACCAGGTTGGAGCTGACTTCCAGGTACATGTGGTACTCAATGGGCGCCACATCTAAGGCCAGGCCCCTCTAGGTAGCAGATACCTTTGGTAGGTGTTGGGGCATAGCTGTCTCCCTTGCCCCCTTCTTCAGATTTTCAATTGCATTTGAAGGAAACACAGCACACCTGATTATAGTCTTGGAGACAGGGAAGAACCCCTCTTACTGCCTGCACATGCACATGTCTGATCAGGCTTTGAGAAGAGGAGAATCAGTGAACTCTGGTGATTCGGCCCACATTCTCACCTGCTGCCCCCGGCACGGCATTTGTAAACAGAGGAAGCACAGAGGGTGTTGCTGATTTGGTTGTGCTGCTCCGCAAAGATACAGGTAGCTCAGGGATGGCCACTGTATGGAATCTAAGGCCGGTGAGTGTCCTTGGTGGGGTGAAGGGGCGGGGCGTCAGTAGTCAGTAATATGTCTTGGAGCAACAGCCTTTTTATTCATTCACAAATAATCATTAGGATCCTACTGTGGTGATCCAGGTATCCTTCTGGGTACTTGGAATATAAAATCCCTACTTTGTAAACAGAAAGCTTATTCTTACTGATAATTGTCTCTCTAACAAATGTCTAATCCTTCCTGGGAGTAGCATTTAGCATTCTGAATGTTAGAATAGTGGGCTGGTTTTGCCTGGTCAAAATACCAACATTTTGAATCCAGAGGAACTATAGAATGTGAAATTGGCTCCTCTTGATCCTTTCATGCAGCCAGCAGGATTTGTTTTAAGATTTAAACCACAACTCACCAGGATTTTGGCTGTAGTTTGTTAGTTTTTAATAAACTAGGTCCCTTGCCTGTTTCTGTGTTTTATGAGAATAGTAAGTGGATGGTCCTGAGATGATTAAAATAACCCCAGACACCAAATATAGGACATCTGATTATTATCAGCTAGTACCTATGAGACAGAAATTGTTTGTGAGGAGTCACCAAGGAAAGTTTACAAAATTATTATCAGACACACAGTACAAATATAGAAAGACCATGAAATCTTTTTCTTTCCCTTTGTCATTTTTCATTTGAAGTGACAGCAATGAGGCCGCTCTGCTTCCAAATGATACGTTTTCAAAGTGGTGCTCTATCAGCTGGAAGAGTCCTTTCTGCCAACGTTAGTGACTCCAGTCAGAACCAGAGGTGCTGGTGGCCTGTGAGAGGCAGCAAGGATGTGCCTCTAGCCTCCGCAAAGCTCATTTAACTATGCACTTGCGTAACCTCTTCCCTTGTGTCCTAGCACCCTGCACACTGCTGAGCCTGATTGCAATGCCATTACTGCTGAAATTAAACACAAGATTCAGTTACAGGAAAATGTTGTCAGAAGAAAAATATCTTGAAAATAGAGGTGTATTCTGAGTATAGAGTACCTGGGGAGATACTAGAATTTTATGCAGGGTTCAAATCATTTCTAAGCCACGAATAATAAATACACATCTGACAAGTTGTACTAACATTGTAAAGTACCTAGAAAACAAAAGAATATGAATTTTCTGTTTGAATGCTACCTCCTGTTTTGGGTACTCAGGGATCCTATCCACAAAGATTCAAGAGCAGAGAGCCATAGTCTTGCATTATAAATGACGTCGTTTCTTATCAGACATGTCAGCCCAGAGCCTCTAATTGTGCCATTGCATTCTGAATTACAGGTGTGATGAATCAAGGAGTGGCCCCTATGGTAGGGACTCCAGCACCAGGCGCAAGTCCATATGGACAGCAGGTGAGCCTCCCAGTTGGATTTTCTAGGACTTGACAGAATTCACATTATCTTCTGTCTCAGAACATGTGCCGAGTATTGTTTTCCCTCACTGTGTGGTCTGTGCTGTTTCAGGTAGGAGTTTTGGGGCCTCCAGGACAGCAGGCCCCACCTCCATATCCTGGCCCACATCCAGCTGGCCCCCCTGTCATACAGCAGCCAACAACCCCCATGTTTGTGGCTCCCCCACCGAAGACCCAACGGCTTCTCCATTCAGAGGCCTACCTGAAATACATTGAAGGACTCAGTGCTGAGTCCAACAGCATTAGCAAGTGGGACCAGACTCTGGCAGGTAAGGAGACTCTTCCTCAGTAAGCCTTTATGAAATCCACGCTTTGTTCAAGTCCTCTCGCTATTGGCATACTCGTATTATATCAGACAGTAACTATCCATTTTTCTTCAACAAGTGAAATAAATGGTATATTTAATAGAAAGGTTTGAAGCTTCTTTGTATATTGACATCACACTTTGATTTTTTTTTTTTTTTTTTTTTGCTGAATTTCAGTGCTTGGTATTGTCATAAACATCACTGTCATCTTTTTAAGTATATTATGAATTTTTTCAATAATTTTTTAGGCATTTGGGTATTAGCATAGATGCATTTGGATAAATTAAAAATTACTTCACCTCAGTTTTATTTTTTGTAGAGAAAAAATATCAGGAAATATATTTCTATTAACCTATCAAGTTATTCATTTAGTTCAGCAGACTTAATGTACTTTCAGTACATACAAAATAACTTGCCTAGTTTCTGGAAAGAAATTTGGAAGTTTCTACTCATTCTTCATTTCTAGACCAAATTTGGTAATTTTATTTCTTTAAAGAGTAGTAGTTTTCCCTTTCTTGACATTTACCTTTTTAGGAATTTTTGTTAACACTAAAGTAATTACTAAATATCAGGAGTGCCTACAACAAAATATTAATGATCTGATCTTTTAGGTGTTTGTGCAACTCTTGTGTTCCCATTCTAGTAGAGAATGACATTATATTGTGTATCTTTTTAGTGAAGTCATTATTATAAATTAGATAATTTCTAAAATACAAAGCATAAAACGAGACATTCTTGGCTAGGTAGTCTCATATGTAAGTGAAGTCGTTTTCTAAAAACCAGGAGGCTTAATAAAGTAATATAAGAAATTTGCTCGGAAATATTCTGCAGTTAAAAAGCATAATATTTAATAAATAATAATGTTTCATGTTTTAATCTCTCAGGCCTTAGGACAGAGGGGAAATTGGTGACCTTAAAATTCCTATTTATAGTTCTGTCTGAACTTTAATTTTCAGCTCGAAGACGCGATGTCCATTTGTCAAAAGAACAGGAAAGCCGCCTACCCTCTCACTGGCTGAAAAGTAAAGGGGCCCACACCACCATGGCAGATGCCCTCTGGCGCCTTCGGGATTTGATGCTCCGAGACACCCTCAACATTCGCCAAGCATACAATCTAGAAAACCTTTAATCACATCAGTTAACGTTTCTTTTATAGAAGCCTAAAGAGTTTTGTGGAATAGTAGCCATTTTAGTTGCTGGGGGTGGGGGGAGGAACAAAGGATGATAATTTTTATTGCATTTTACTGTACATCACAAGGCCATTTTTATATAAGGACACTTTTAATAAGCTATTTCAATTTGTTTTTGTTATATTAAGTTGACTATCAAATACACAAAGATCTTTTTGCATATGTCTCCTTCGTTTAAAACCAGTTTCATAATTGGTTATATATGTAGAGTTGGAGTTTTATCTTTTTGTTGCCATGGAACTGAAACCATCAAAGGTTTTGTCTTGGCTTGGGGTTTTGTTTTTTTGGAGGTGTTTTGTTTTTAATAAAAGAACAATGAAACACACACACATACACACAGGAGTTTACAGATTAGTTTAAGTTGATAATGAAATGTGAAGTTGGTTCTAGTTTACATCTTAGGGGAGTGTACTTGTGTCTGTTTCATGTGCCTAAATATATTAAGCCACTTTCACAAGAACTGTTTCTTACAGGTGAAGTGAAAGGTTGTTATTTAGGTTATACGTGTTTGGCAGACATGGCACATTTGCTCTATTAACTCAGAGGCTCGCTGCAGAAATCTGAAGTCAGTGCTGTGCATCCTTCTGCAGCTAGTGTATCTCCCAGACACCTGGAAGGAGAGAGCACTTTTTCTTGTGCTGAGTTACACATCTGTGGTGTCAATTATTTTTGCAGAATATGTGCACAACCCCGACTTATATTTAGTCGTGGCAGGTAAGTTTAAGGGTACTTTTGACCTATTTATAATGAATTCACAATTTATGCCTATACATGTTAGATGATTTAAAATTTTATATCTCTTACATTGAAATTCATCTTGAAGAAAGCATTGAGGTGTGCATAGAGGTGATTTATCTTTAAACATAACACCTAACCTAACACAGGGAGGGGAGTGCATAACCAGATATGAGCTGCATCAGAAGCATAATTGTAAAAATGGAGATTACCTGCGTATGCAAATAGGTTTTAGTATTCTGTTTCCTCATCAGACGTGGTATTTCTTCTAAATTTCAGTGATGTACTTCACGAGAAATTTAAGATTTTCTAAAATATTTTTAAAATTTAGCTTGTGCTTTTGAATTTCAGGAGAAAGGAATCCTAATTTAAGAAAATGCTCACAAAAAAGACCATCACAGATCCCAAACACTTGGCTTTGATGACTCTGTCTCTTTTATATGACCCCAGAATAAACATTGGAGATAGTGTGTGTTGCACAGGCAAGTAGAAAGCATCAAACATGGAGCAGTATTTCGCTGAGCGTTTTGGAAACCTGCTTTGTAGTAACAGCATGGTTGCCTGTTACCATGGTTGTGGTGGACCTGCCACTGCTGTTTGTAAGTGGAAAGACTGACTCTCAGAGTATTCTTTTTTCTTTCAATCTGGTATGAATTAATACCTGGATATTTAATTACTATTCTTACTAAAATCATGGGGACAAAAGGGTATAGAATGGAAAAAAAGTCTCTTGTATCTAGATACTGTAAATACAGGAGGCCCTTGTAACTTAATTGCCTATAGTCAACCACTGGATCTGTTTGCATCAAGTATTTTAAATAATTCTGAATTTTAAAAAAATGTATTGCAGTAGTATGTCAGTACCTTCTTGTTAAATTGAATCAGATAAAGAAATCTTCAGTTCCTGGTTATTTGGGCCATTGAATCATCATGGACTGTATAATACAATCAGATTATTTTATTTCTAGACATCCTTGAATTACACCAAAGAACCTGAAATTTAATTTTGGTTAAGTTATTTATTTATTTCATGCACCATTTTATTTCCCTCTTTAAGGTCTAGATGAGACTTCTTGGGAAGCCTCTAAAAACTCTTCACTATGGGCTACATGAGGCATTAGAAGCCAGAGCACTCCTCCTCCGGGCTCCTTCCCAGTGTCTGGAGGTGCTGTAGGAACCATAGAGCCAGCCGGGGCTTCCCTAAGGCAGTGCAGAGCCGGGCCAGGGGGCCACTGGGCAGGCCCTAATTAAGTTTTTAAAAAATATATATATTTATTTTAGAATCATGTCTTTCTGTATATTAACTTAGAAAATATCAATTAATATTTAGGGTTTAAGACTTGAGGTCAGCTTTCTTCTAAAAAAGAAACAAAAAAAAATTCCTGACTTAAGAAAGTACAAGTTAACTATACATCTTTTTTTCATGAGTTTTAGGAACTGTAGTGATACGGCTTAGAAAGTATAATGGCCTAAATGTTTTCAAAATGTAAGTTCATGTGGAAAAGAGTTTTGTTTGTGTGGGAAAAAAATCAATAGGTTTAAAATAGTATGTCAGTCAACTGATTTAAAAGGCCTTGAATTGCTGTCTTTTGAACCCACCCTTCTCTTCCTGTGAGGAAGAATTGAAAGGGGACACTTCTTTGTGTAAAATCTCCAAATTGGTGGTGACTTGAGCTTGAACATTTTCAGATCTGATTAAAACTTGGTTTATCCTAATTTCTGTATCAAAAAGAGGTTTAAGTGGTAACTAGTCTTATAACATGTATGTATCATTGTTTGTTCATCTAAAGCTTTTTAATCCAAATAAAAATGGAGTTTGCAAAGTGATTTAGATTAACTAGGTTTGGTGGTTCTGTTAAAGCTTGTGTCAGATGTTTCAAGAGGGTTTAATTTCTGCAAGCCTTGATTTTATGCTGACAGGGATACAGCTGCCAGTTCAGGGGAAGAGAGCATCTCAGGTAGAGGCAAAAGTCAGTGTCCAGACACTGGTTCAGGGCTTAGGCTGCATTAACAGAGACCTATTGTAGTCACACTGCATCCTGACACACGCCCTCCACGCCTCTCAGGCTGCAAGCAAAGAATTCCTAACATGTCCTCAGCATGGGCAGAAATGCAAGTTGAAGTTAAAATTGGAGGTACTGGGGCCGGCCCGGTGGCTCAGGCGGTTAGAGCTCCATGCTCCTAACTCCGAAGGCTGCCAGTTCGATTCCCACATGGGCCAGTGGGCTCTCAACCACAAGGTGGCCAGTTCAATTTCTCGAGTCCCGCAAGGGATGGTGGGCAGCGCCCCCTGCAACTAAGATTGAACACGGCACCTTGAGCTGAGCTGCCGCTGAACTCCCAAAGGGCTCAGTTGGTTGGAGTGCATCCTCTCAACCACAAGGTTGCCGGTTCGACTCCCGCAAGGGATGGTGGGCTGCGCCCTCTGCAACTAGTAACGGCAACTGGACCTGGAGGCAACTGGACCTGGAGCCGAGCTGTACCCTCCACAACTAAGACTGAAAGGACAACAACTTGAAGCTGAATGGCACCCTCCACAACTAAGATTGAAAGGACAATAACTTGACTTGGAAAAAAGTCCTGGAAGTACACACTGTTCCCCAATAAAGTGCTGTTCCCCTTCCCCAATTAAAAAAAAAAAAATTTGGAGTTACTGATGGCAGAAGGTAAGGAAAGCATGTGCTAGATCATAAAGCAGTGTAACCCATTTCAAAGTCAGCTGTCTGACCAGAAGAGACAAGTGGCCCAGGTATGTCTTTAATGTGCTCCTAAGTTCTTAAAACACGACCACACTTAACAGAAAGTGTTGGTAAAGTCAACCATTTTCCTCTGGTATCAGTGCAAATCCCTGGGGGTGTGTTCTCCTAAGAGTTGAGGGCTGTACTACCATTTATGCTCATGAGCATATTTTGAATGATCATTGATTGATGTGTAAACATTAGAGCTGAATGCTCTGAGCAAACAAATACTGCTAAGTATTACTCTGTTTAGTTCCTTTTTGGTTTGGAAGTATGCTAGGTCAGCTGAATGATAGTTCAGAACTGAATAGACTAATTCCGTCCCCAAAATAGATGTATGCATGTGTGGATTGCACATAAATATGGCAAGAAATTCCAAATTTAATACACGTGTGAAGACTAAAAACTGATATTGCTATACTAGGAGAGAAATTGCTTTAGAAAACACCATGGTCCAAGTGTATAGTTTTCTAAAGAGAAGTAACTCAGTGTGGAAAATCAAGCTTACAAAAAGAGAAACTAATGCAATTAAGTTGTAACATCAGATCTGGACAAAACTTCCAAAATAGGACTGCTAGATGAACATTACTATGTGCCTGATTTAGGTACTTTCCCTATCAGTTCCGATGAAAGTGAAGCTCCAAAGCCCAGATTCTTTCCCCACCACTACAACAGAGGTAGATTTCTAGCAGTACATAAATACTAACGAAGTTTTTGTCATTCTAGTACTGTGGTTTATGAAATTTGGGTTATTAAATGTTTGCCTTCTAGTTGACACTAGGGGACTGCAGTTCTGTAATCAGCGTTTAAGAGCATAGCTCTTTATTCAAGTTCCCTTAATTAATTCCACTGTCTCAATAGTAGAAAGGTTAAATATTTTTTTGAGGCAAGATTAAAAAAGCTTGCACCTTGGTTAACAAAGACTAGTTCTTAACCCTGTAGCATCCAAGCTAGTATGCTTTTCAATTTATTACAATTGATTTGCTAGTTTCCTTGCTTTGAAGTTAGACATTGTCCTATCATCTTCAGAGGTTTGTTGTCCTTCAGTAAATCAGCACTCTAGTATATATATTTAAAAAGAAGAAAACTGCAGGTAAGGTTAACACAAATTTCGGGCGAGTAATTCTGGGATGGAGGCAGGAGGGTGGGCCTGGGAAGGAACCCACAGCAGACACAGAAGTTAACTGATGGTTTTATTGGCATTTACAACTATTCTTTGTAAAAGGTGTGTGTTACATAATTCTCTTATGTATCAATATTACTTAAGCTTCTAAAATTGGGAGTGGGAGAACATGGAATAAAACCACATAATTGAATTATACCACAATTTTAACTTCTTACGCATCAGCCTAATCACTAAAATGCCCATGAAGTTCAGTTCACCAGGAATTCTTTAGCTGATGCAAGTGTATATGAGAACCACTTTCCTTTCCCTGGTGCTGCTGGTCGTCACTGGTCTTCACATTCAAGCCATCTCTGAGCAGTGACTCTGAGTTTGCTGTAGGTAGTGCTTTAATGAGATACAAGTAATCAGTGACTCTATTTATACTGAGTTGTTTCTAACATAAATGGACTACAATTACAAAAAAAATTCCTAGAAAAATTTAGGAAGTGTTCGTGACAGAGCTCATTAAAGATACCCTGTAGCCTTAAGCATTTGCTTCTTTATTCATGAAAAATAGAAACTATTTTGAAACTTAGTCTTCTTTAATATGTAGATATTTTCTTGTTTGAAAAGATTTTGTATGTGGTTATCCAAGCATGGGAAGATGCCTTTGCTTTTTCTACCAGCTAACCCAAATTTATTCTGGGTCAAATTGCAAAATCTCCGCCAACAGACTGAGCCTCTGATTTGGCTGAAGTCTGATTGCTTTACACTGTGAAGGTTCACTTTCTTAGGGAAGGAGCACATCTTTATCTTTAGCAGCTGGATGAAAGCAGCATCTTCATCACAGAAGGATGTGAAGCCTTTCGCCCCCAAGTCCTGATGGATGTCCAGCCCTTGTGTTCGTGGATCTGGGCAAAGGAAGGGGTTGTTTGTGTTCACAGGAACCCTTAATGTGAGTACTATGCTGTCAGTGTCAATAGGAATTCCTATTACCCTAGCAAAACGTTTACAAAGTGGCAGGTGGCCGAAATGTAACTGCTTAATTATCCAGGTTACAATGATCTTGTCTGTTTCAAACAAGAATTTTACTTAGATCTTATTTTTATGTCCATGACTAAATCTGAATTCTGCAAAACAGTAAGGTTACCATTTGTTGCCTAAAACAAAGGATTTCACCAACAATTCAGAGTACACTGAAAAGCATCCTGATTGATCCTTGAATTGTTTATGAAATATTTCATGGACTAGATTCAATGGGTAGATGTGTTTTAGGAAGAAATAATTTTCCCACACATGCTGTCCCACAGTGACTTGGGAAGTATTCAAGCAGAGACAGGAAAACTACAAAAATTCTTTGTAGAGGCAGTTAGTTCTGTGTAAGAACAAGAGATCTGAAAAGTACATTTTTAAAGGAGTTGAAACCAGTAGTAAAATTTCATATTCACTTTATTGACTGCTGAGATTCAGTCTCTGGTGCATCTTCCAGCCTCCTCTGATACTGTCTTTCTGAGGCTTTTCTACGGTAGACATCGTCTGTATCAAACAAAAATTTTACTTAGATTTTTAAGAAACTAAGGAATTCAAAATACCCAGATCTGAGTAATTTAACTAGTAGTCTAGGTCTGTCACCTACCTCTGAATCTCAATGTTAATGTTTAACTCAATGCCAAAATCAACTCGATTTAAAACACGAGTTCAATGAGGACTGTCCGTGGGCTTACGGACTTCGATAGCAGGGGAAGAGTTTGTGTCTTCAAACACAGGAACCTGTACTAGTACACCTCTTAGCAATGTTTGAAGAGCTCCCTCACTTTCTCATCCTCCACAATTTCTATTCTCTCTGAAATCAACCTTAACTGCAACCTGGCCCTTCAAAGGCACTTCCTGACCTGTGGCCCTCTGCTGCTCCCTCTCCCTCTCCACCACCCCTCTCCCACACCACAGAACTCAGGGTGGGGAAGTGAGGTCAGTTTCCTCTTCTCAGCTGCTGCTCTTCCAGACTACTGGTTCACCATCCTCTTCCTTTGTGGCTTAAGCCATTTGCCACCATCTCCACACTGGCACCTGCTCTCCACCATTCACCTTCAATCACTGAAAACAGCATCTAGCTCAGGCTCCTTGACCCTGTTCTGTGCCATCTTCCCAGGCAACACCACCCCCCACGGGGATGAAGCGCCAGCCTCCACCTCCCTGCCATCTCCAGGCAACCTCCACCACCCATTGGCAGTGCTCCTCTGAAGTAATACATTCATCTGCTCTGACCACAACCTCTACTCCCTTTCTAGCCCTTCTGTCCCTGGACCTTTACCAACTTCTTCCCCAGGCCCTTGGCCCCTGAACACCCCACTCAGCCCCCTCTTGTTCTCTCTTCCTGACCAAACCAGCTGAAATTCTGTCTCGTACCAATATCAACTTCTTGACATACGTTCAAAACCCCAACTACAAATTAATCCAACTTCCTTCCTTCTCCTGCTTGCTTTGCACTATGGGGTCAAATGATGCATCTAAGTGGGTCCACTGTGATGCCTGACAATCCTGTTTCCTCAACCATGACCCTGACCCATCTTCAGCCACTCCAAATGACTATGGACTCATTTCAGAGCAAAGTCATCAGTAAAGAACTCTTCCAGCTAACTTCCCAGGGCTACTACTCCTACTCTGCCCTGATCCCATCCTCTCCCACCTTACCTTCTCAAGAGCCATCTCCGTGTCCCTCCACCCTCTCTTTCCAGATAAGATTTGCATATCTTCAAGTCTCCTGGGGGAGAGAGCTTACTTCCCATTCCCATATCAAACTTGCTGAACCTCCTGTCTTCTGTGATAACACACCCTCCTGGTTTCCCTCCTTGCTTCTCTGGCCATTCTCAGTCATCCTTAAAATGTTAGGGTTTAACTCTGACTTGCATCACAATCTCTTGTGAATGACCCACAAACCCAGATGTATGGCTCAGATCTGCCTCCTGAGCTTCAGATCTGTATAACCATCTCCACCTCAGCATGTCCAAAATGTCTGCGTTGTTCCCCCTGGCCCACCTGTCCTACCAGAAGCTTCCACTCCCATCTCCTGAGTCCACTCAGTCACCAAGCCCTGTCAAGACTACCCCTGGGGTGTCTCAATTCCAGCCACTTCTTGGCATCCTTTTGTCCCCACCCTAGACCAAGCCACCATCTCAAACCTGAACAACCACACAGCCTAAGTATTCCTGCCAATCTCCTCTCCACAAGAAGCCATTGTGTTAATCCACAGCCTCTTAAAACCCTTCAATCCTTTGGGGGGATACATTCTTGGTTCTCGGTCCCTTTCTGGCCCGCCCAGGCACCTTTCTACCCACTTCATCCCTCCCTCTGCTCAACTGCTTCAGTCCCTCAAACAGCATCTTCACAGCAAGGCCTCCATGTCTGCTCTTACCACTACACTGAGACACTTGCAACTCCACAAACAAATGTTCCCCTCATCTGACTGACACCTATTCAATTTCCAGGTCCTACCTGACATGGCAACTCCTCCTAAAGCCTTCCCTGCACGATCTAGTCCAATTGAGGTGCCCCACCCAAGACTCCCATGTCCCCCCCTACTTTCCCCTCACAGCACTGATCACCATACTGTCTTTGTGATCTGTCGCTCCCATTAGAGCTCTTCTGGGGTGGGGGACCCTCTGCTTTGTTCATTATGTCCTCTTATCAGTACTCATTAAATATTGAGGAATGGATGAACAGGACTAAATATCTTTAGAAAGCACTAAGGTAACAATTTTTCTTTAAATGAGGGTTGACAGTTCACACGTGATACAGTGTTTCTGAAGAGAGACAAAGCAGAAAGGGTCTAGGCGTTAGGGGAGTCCTCCCAGAGCTGGTGCTCAGCAAAGCAATGCCAAGCATTCTTTTCACAATGCTGCCCTGGTCCCAACGACTCTGCCTGGAAAGACGTAGTCATTAGCTAAGCCGGGCAGGCCAACTCCCTCCAGGGTTTGGCCCAAAGAGTTCACACAGACGGCTGGCCAGTTAACAAGAGTTTCCAAGAAACCTCAGGATCCCATCCCCTTCCATGGGCTGGGAGCGAGTCTGTTACTCAGGCCGAAACAGTGACACTGGCAGGCTTGAGAGGAGGGCGTCCTGAGTGGAGTCACGCGCCTCCCTCAACATGCAGGCAAAGTCTCAAGGCTGAACGCCAAAGCGCCTTTGTTGCCTCACTTACAGGGGAGCCGCGGCGGGTTTCGACAGCCCAACGACCGGAACCGCACGAGCCCTTCTGGCCAGGACAAAAGCAGTTCAGCGCTCTGGGTGGACTGAGCGCTCTGCAACCTAGGAATATCCCCCAAGAAAATAGGTCCCAACCCGCCTCCTGAATTCCTGACATGAAACGGAGGCTGCTGCGTCCCCACTTACAGAAGGTCTCCTGGCCCACGCGTACTTTAATCATGATCCACTCCATGGTTCCTCCCAGAACAAAAAAGAAGGGCAGAAACCGGTAGACGCCGAGTCGCTGCTTCCCGGGCACCCGCTGCAGAACCCGCCTCACCTGGGCCCTGGAAAACATGCCCCACCGAAGTCGTGAAGAGGGGTACGGCGGAACCAGGAGCGACGGGAGCTGCACCAGCCTTTGGACTGAAGCGCAGAGAAACCGAGCCCGTCCTGCCTGTCCTTGCCCACTCCGGACGCCTGGTTGCCGGGCAATCCCCGCCCTGCGCCACCGCGGGATCCTGAGGAACCCAGGACTGAGCGCCGATCGTAGAGCCTGGGGAGGCTTCACCAATCAGAGCACGGTGGGGTGCGGTGATTCGCCAATAGAGTGCAGCGGAATGCGCGTGCTCCGTGAGGCCGAGCCCGGCCTGAGGGAGCTGGCGCAGGCGCTTCAGCTCTGGAGGCGGGCCGGCTGAGGGGGCGGAGCACCACACGTGGCGTCGTCCCGGCACGATTCCCCGCCCCCGTCCCCCGTCCCCCAACCCCCGCCTCCCCTGTGTAGCTACGGTAGTGCTAGGAGTTGGCGGCAGTACCCCCTACTCTGCCACCGCCATCTTTTTTCTTACATTCCTTATAGAAGCGTTGACCCTTTGTGATGGACTAAATGTGTACTGCACTATAATCTAAAATGCAGTTACACAGCCCCTTGCATTTATTTCGGGGTCGTGATTGGTGACTGGACTTCTAAAAATAACAATTTCATATGCACTGTTGAAAGCTGAACTTTAAAAAACGAAAAAAGAAAGCTGAACTTTATCACAACAAAAGTCTAGGTAAGCACCCGTAACAAACAATCCTAAAATTAATAAAAGCTATCCTGTATGGGACACTTACCGTTATACAGGGCCTTGTAAGTATTTTTATGCATCATCTCACAATAATCACAGAAGAGCAGAATGGTTCAAGAGCATGGGCTTTGTCAAACCACATCCCTGCTCCAAACATACTCCCTTTGTTGGTCTGTGCTTCAATTCCCTACACAAAATGGGGACCTTCCTCTGATGCTGTTAGGATTTAGAGAAAATATAAATAAAGCCTTTAACAATGCCTGGGGCATATTTACCGATCAATTAACATTAGCCACAATATGATGATTAATTGAGCCCTAGCTCTTTACACGTATTCTGTAGCCTTCTGAACCTCACCTCTATTTTCATCTTTTATAGATGGAGAACTGGGAAGTTATGAAATTAAGCCATATAGAAGTAGAGCTCTGACTCTAGAGACTTCACTCTCACTGAGTTGCTGTGCTTGCTGAAGATACATCTGTTAAGGGGCTGTCATCTCATTACCTAAAGTTAAAAAAACTGCGGAGTATCTTTGAGAAGGGAGACAACTGTTAGACAATCCAAGAAAATCAAATGAAAACTAAGAACCAATAAGAAAGTTTGGTGATGTGAACACAAAATCTACAAAAATAGGCTGGAAAAGAGTGCGCAAGCAGGGCCCATGGAAAGGGTCGTAGAATCTGCACCTGAGCAACCAGGCCCCAGCTACTACCTGGATAACCTGCCTTCTGGGGCCAACCCCACCCAATCGCGTACACACACCCACTTAGCTAACTTGCACTGCTATTTCTCTTGGTGGGGGGGGGGTATGTACCACAGAGCACCCATCTCCCGCCAACACCCAGACAAGGCTTCCGTGTGGCCAGTTCTCCAACAACCACCTACCGGTGTTTCCCTGAAAATAAGACCTAACAGGAAAACAAGCCCTAGCATGATTTTTCAGGATGACATCCCCTGAACATAAGCCCTAATGCATCTTTTAGAGCAAAAATTAGTATAAGACCGGTCTTATTTTCAGGGAAACATGGTAGCTCATTGGGGTACTCGGGAGGGCACAGCCACTCACCCACGGTCCCACCCTTGGGCCTCCATCCTGAACCAGCACCTGACCCAGTGTCTGGCACACTACAGCTCTTAAGCCAAGGTACAGTGGGAATTCGAATATACACACACCCTTAGAAAACAAAGTGTCCAGATGGCCAGCTCCCCACCAGCAGGGCCCACCTCGGCTTGGTCAGCCTCCTCTGGGTCCAGTACACCAACTGGTACACATGCAGTCTCAGAAAACGGATCTGAGTAGAAGAAACGAGGGTGGGAAGTGGTTCCAAGCAAGGGAAAAGGAATTTCGTCGGAAAGTCTAGCGACGTTGCTAGAAGAAACCAAGGCATCTCAAGAGAGCCTGCGCGGGGAAGCCAGGAGCTGGGCAGGTCGGTGCAGCCATATGTTGAAGTCAGAACCAGGCAGGGGCAGTGATCCCTGGCCCACCGCCCTAGAGTACAAGGCCCAGTCGTCCTGCTCTGAGTTAAAAAAAGGGTCACCTGGGTGAGGTACAGGACGGGAGAGAGAAGGGGCTGCTTCAGCGGTCATCAGTTTGCGCTGCCGGTCTCACCTAGCGTGGGGCTAGCACCCAGGAGCACAAGATAAGGGCTCTTTATTCACCAAAGGAGTGAAAAGGCCCAGTCTCTGGTCTGCGGGCAGAGCCAGTCTAGGGCAGGAGGCGGAGAATAGGACCCCCGCCGCGGGACTGGGGGAAGGGATGGAAGAGCTGAGGTCTGGAGGACAAGGGTTGAAGGAAGGGGCGGGAGGACAGCGAGCCGGGGTGGACCCTCCGCGTTTCGGCCCTCTCCTCTCTGCGCCCCGGCCTTCCGGAGCCTCGCAGGGACGGCCGTTCTTAGGCCCTCCGACCTCTCAGGAGGGGGCTAGCGGGAGCCATCATCTGCGCCGTGACAACCAAAGGGGGTGCAGGGTCCTCCTCCGCTACGCCCGAAACTCGGGGGAGGGGGCGAGGGAACCCGCCCCGCCCCTCCTCGTCCCGGGACCTCCCGCCCCCCGGGCCGAGAGGTGAGCCCATTGGTTGGCCGGGCTCCGCGCGCCGCGCCCATTGGCCGGCCGCACTGAGGAGCACGCGGCCACGGTGGCGGGCGCGCAGTCGGAGGGCGGCGGACTGGCCGAGGGCTGCACGGGCGGCGAGCAGCGGGCATGGTGGGTGCGGGGCTGCGGGCGGCCGCTCGGCTCTGGCTGCCGTGCCGAGGCCAGAGCGGGCCGCGAGCCGCCTCGTCCTCGCCCTCCTGCCCTGGCTGCGGCCCCCCGGGTCCCGGCGCCCACTGCCCGGGCGCTCCGCGATCTGCGCCCGCCCCGTTGCCCGCCGGCGGCGCGGAGCTCAGCGGGCACCTGTGGGCTCGTTACCAGGATATGCGGAGACTGGTGCACGGTGGGTGAGCCCGAGTGGGACGGGCGCCAGTGGAGGGGGCTGTAGACGCGCGCCCGGGCGGCGGACGGACGGACCGAGCACCAGGGCACCGCCCCCGTGCCGTCCGGGCGCCGCTCTTCAAGGGAAGCGCCCCTTTGAGGCTCGCCGGGGCTCGGAAGGCCGGGCTGCTCTTCGGAAGAGGCTCCAGCGGGTAGTCCAGAGAGCCTCTAGGGACGCCCCGACGCCCGGAGGCGGGCGAGTAGGTTTGTTCCCTGGCTCAATTTGCAGGAGCTCGGGGTTCCTGAAGCCACCGCCGGAATTCCGACCCCTGGGCGGTCTTTACTCGGGATCCACCCGCCGGGAGGCCGCGGCTGAAACGCCCCTAACCCCTTGTTCCCTTAGGGGCCTTTAGTTAGGGTAGGATTACCAGGGACAAAGCCAGCCGGCCGTACTGGCCGGAACGGACTCCTAGGGACTGGCCGATCTCAGCGGACGCCGACTAGACAGACTTTCAGACACCTCTAGATTACGGCCTGGAGGCCCGGAGCTCTCAGCGTTGGTTGGAGAAACGAGACCAAGTAGCCCCAGTCCCTTGGTTTCCAAAAGGGTTGCTGCATCCTTGGCCAGGGCACTGAACCTCCGGTAGCCTCTTTCCTCCCTCTGCAAAATGGGCTGAGGAAGCCTGAAGCCTTCTCTCAGAGGGATAAGGCTGGGACTCCCTGGTGAGGCCAGAGACCTGAGAGCACGGATACTTGTTCAGGGGTCCCCTGGGGCCCTGCTTCTGCAGCAGCCAGATGTGGCCCCTATCACTGACCAGCTGGGTGGTGCCCAGGAAGCCTCACTCTCTCAGACCCCTGGTGTCTTAAGGTGTAAAACAATCCTGGAGTCTCTGTCATAGGATTGTGATGACTTGGAAAGAACCAGGCCAAGAAGGGGCAAGGGAGCTGCCGGAAGAGCCCCTAGGGGTGACAGGGCTTTCATTGTCTGATAAGACAAAGTGGCCCTGTCTGGAAGAACAGCTGACTGAACAGGGGCTGCCACTCCAGTTATGTGGAGGCCTGGGAGTGGTGGGTGAACTGGACTCACCTCTTGAGAAGCTGAAGGCAGAATGGTTAAGACCCCTGGGAATGATGGTTTTGAAGCCCATGGGCCTCTATGGGGATGCCGTCCCCCACCCTCAGTAAAGGGGACAGGCCTGCGATGCTGTTTAAGGAGATGTCTTAGCTCTAGACCTGGGGAAGACCCTCTGTAGAGCAGCTTGAGAAGCCTACCTCATAGTTGTCGGGGGAGGGACATAGGTCTAATGAGCTTTGTCTCTCAGGCTCCACAGGGATCTTCAAATCTTCACAGAGACCCCCAAGCTCCTCTTGATGTGAAAGGGGCAAGATGCCATCATTTCCAAGACAGGAGTGAAGATTGAACAAGATTGAACAAGATGAGCCTCTAAGGCTCAGCAAGTGCACCCAGCAGCAGCTGGCATGGTGCCATTCACAAATCAGTCTCATGACTGCTGTGGGGAGGGGTTGGCCTTGGAACCTGGGGGCTGAGGGCTGAGGAAAATGGAGGATGGAGGGCTGGGCAGTGAGACTAGTGAACTTCGGAGGCAAGGGCATATCCTCACCTGGCCCTGGGCACCACAACAACTCTGTGGAAGACAGTGAGACCTTGTGCCCCAAAGCTATTATTTTTTTCAGTCCAGAAATTGGGTCAGGAGGCCAGGCCCTCTGGGCTGCTTCCCCATCCTGCTTTGTTTTTGGGAGGATTGTCCATACCTGGGACAAGGGCAGAGTCGAAAGCCAGAGCTCTATGCCAACAGGGGCTGCACCGCCAAGCAGACCCCTCCCCTCCTGGGGGCTGCTGTACCCAGAGTCACAGTTGGTACCCAGGAAATCGGGATCATGGGGAAGGGAAGGCCCAGGGTCCTACTGACACCAGGTGAGGGGCCTCTCAGAAGCAACTGTCTAGAAGGCTGAAATCAGCTGATTCTTATATGTGTTCAAGTGAGGAAAGTTTTGTCTGCACCCACGAGTCATCTTGGAAGAGGCTGCTCTGTGCCAGGCCTAGGTTGGCCTGGGGCTGCCAGAGGAACCAGCCACACCTGTTCCCCCACCCACACCCTGCACTTGGCGCCAAAGGAAAGGGGCTAGGGGCGGAGCCTGTGTTCCAAAGGGGCCTCCAAGGCCAATGCTCGCAGCCTGGGAGCTCATCAGGGAGTGTCTGCCTCTGAACACAGGCAACTGCCAGGCATGCTTCATGGGCAAGGGCTTCTGCTTAAAGATCATGACTATTATGGCTGAGAGAGGACTTCCCTAGAGGCTTGGGCTTCAGCCACAGGCCAGAGGTCTCAGAAAAGGAGCCCCTGCAAGGCAGTGCCCTGTGCACCTAGTCCTGCCTGCTCCCCTCTCTCCCTACAACCCCGGCTCCCTGAGTGAGGCAGGGAAATCCAGGACAGGGAAGTGATGGGCTCCAGAGGCGCATCGCTCTTTTAATCCTACATTTGCCACAGTGGGAATGCTGCACAGAGCACATTCCATATGACCCTCAGTAATTCTGTAGGTACAATTTGTATTCCCCCATTACAGACAAGGAAGCTGAGGCCCAAAAGTGACGTGACTTTCCTGGGGTTCTGGCCATGAGAAGGAGGGCTTGGTCTGGTCTCTGACTTCAAAGCCCATGCCCTTTCCCCATTCATCTCCCCAACTACAGGTGGGGAAACCAAGGCAGATGAGCCTGGGACCCCAGAGCCCACTCTACACAGTGTCCCACTCAGCCCCTCTGGAGCAACCAGGGGTTTGGGGTGGCTATGACCACACTCTCAGGAGAGCAGCCTGGTTAATGGCCCAGAACCCGACATCACACGTCTCGCCTGTTGTAATTAGCAATGTTCCCTGGCTAGAGGTAGCAAATGTCATTACGTGGGCTGGCAGGCAGCTGAAATCCGATTAGAGAGGCCTTGCGCCAAAGGCTGTGGCAGGTGCTCAGAGCTGGGAGCCTGAGCAGCAGAGGGGCCACCCAACACCCCCCATCCCAGTAGTGTTCCTAAGTCCCAACCCCAGCTTCAGGCAGGGTGGAAGGGGTCGGCACGTAGCCGTGTGGGCAGTGGGGCTTACAGGAGCCTGGAGGAGGTTCCGGCTTGGTGCAGCTGGTGGGCTACAAGTGCTAGTGTAACCCAGGACCCACAGGTAGGAGCTGCAGCCTGAGCTCAGTCCATTGCCAGTTCTGCCTTGCCCCAACCATGTGATCCTGGGCAGTTAACTTCTTTCTGAGCTTCTGAGTTTGACCACCGGCAGCATTGGGCTAAGAGTGCCCATCCTGGGGTGTTTGAGCCTCCCAGGGCTGGGCGCCTGCAAAGTGCTCGGTAACCATTTGCAGCTGCTGGGATCGTCTTCCTCATACTTGCGTCTCCTCCCTCTAGATCTCCTGCCCCCCGAGGTCTGCAGTCTCCTGAACCCAGCAGCCATCTATGCCAACAACGAGATCAGCCTGCATGACGTTGAGGTCTATGGCTTCGACTACGACTACACGCTGGCCCAGTACGCAGACTCACTGCATCCAGAGATCTTCACCGCTGCCCGTGACATCCTGATTGAGCACTACAAGGTGAGGCTGGCCAGGCCCTCAGTCTCAGGCCCTGGAGGCTGGCCGGGCAGGTGGCTGCACCGATCTCCCGAGGCGACTGCCCAGCCGGCAGGTCTGGCAGTGCCACTGGCTCAGGCCTGGCCTGCTTTCCCCTGACAGTACCCAGAGGGTATTCGGAAGTACGACTACAACCCCAGCTTTGCCATCCGTGGCCTCCACTACGACATTCAGAAGGTGAGTCATAGCCCACTGACTCTCCCTGGCCCCTCCTGACTAGATGTGTATCGAGGCCACTTCCTTAGCCCCCTGCCAGTCCCCTGTGGGGGTGTCTCATCTGTCTTCCCTCTTGGCCTAAAAGCGGTAGCTTCCTCTTGGCATGTACCATCCACCTTTGATACCATCCAACTGGGGCTCCCGCCTGGGGGCTCAAAGAGGCTGGCGCATGGCCAAAGGGCAACTCCTTCCTCGCCACCTATCCCTCTCCCCTGGTGCCCCAGAGCCTTCTGATGAAGATTGATGCCTTCCATTACGTGCAACTGGGGACAGCCTACAGGTCAGTGCTGACTGCCCTGACGCCACGCAGCCCACCGCTCCCGGTCCACACTCCTGCCTCACCCCACTGGCCCCCACCCTATGCTTCAGCCTGGGCTCAGGACCACCTGGTTCTGATGATGCTTGTGTGCCCACCCCAGGGGCCTGCAGCCTGTGCCAGATGAGGAGGTGATCGACCTGTACGGGGGCACCCAGCACATCCCTCTGTACCAGATGAGCGGCTTCTATGGCAAGGTGCTTGCTCGTCTGCTGCTGTCCAGGGCAGCCCACTCAGTGCTCTTGCTGTGGGCGCTGGCTCCCTGGGAGGCCATGCCCACACTGGGGGGGGCTGGCCCTGACCCACAGGCTGTACCCCTCCACCAGTGTCCCAAGGCAGATTCGGAGGCCTTGGTGTCCAGAGCTGGGGGTTGTGGGGCTGGAGGGGTTGCTAAGGCAGCGGCCCCCTCCCCAGGGTCCCTCCATCAAGCAGTTCATGGACATCTTCTCGCTGCCGGAGATGGCACTGCTCTCCTGCGTGGTGGATCACTTCTTGGGCCATGGCCTGGAGTTTGACCAAGAGCACCTCTACAAGGACGTGACGGTGAGAATACTGGGCCTGCTCAGGGTGGCAGGGAAGGGGAAGTCCAGCCACAGCAAAGCAGGCCCCCCGGTCCCCACTGCACCCTCACTGTGCCTCCACCACCCCCAGGATGCCATTCGAGACGTGCACGTGAAGGGCCTCATGTACCAGTGGATCGAGCGGGACATGGGTAAGCGTGCACAGTAGCTGCTGCAGCGTGCCTGGGCAGGTGCTGTGCCGGCCCTCACCTCCGTCTCCCTCTTAGAGAAGTACATCCTGAGAGGGGATGAGACGTTCGCCGTCCTGAGTCGCCTGGTGGACCATGGGAAGCAGCTGTTCCTCATCACCAACAGTCCTTTCAGTTTTGTGTGAGCCCCGCCCCACTCTGTGGTGGGAGGAGGGAGCAAGGTGGGGGCCGGGTGGGAGCAGGCAGGCTCAAGCCTCTCTTAGACCACATGCCACCTGTGCTACCTTTGCCCAGGGACAAGGGAATGCGCCACATGGTGGGTCCCGACTGGCGCCAACTCTTCGATGTGGTCATCGTCCAGGCGGACAAGCCCAGCTTCTTCACCGACCCGCGCAAGTATGGGCCTGGCAGGGGCAATGGGGCCAGGGAGTGGGGACTGGCCTTGGCTCACACCCCGTATGGTTGGGGTAGGGACACCCCCTTGCTGACGTGTGGCCCACATGAGCAGGTGGGCCTTTGCAGAGTGGGACGGTGCCTGGCTCGTGGTCCTACACAGACTGGAAATCAAGCCTTGTACCTGCCCCCACCCACCCACCCTAGGCCTTTCAGAAAACTCGATGAGAAGGGCTCACTCCAGTGGGACCGTATCACCCGCCTGGAAAAGGGCAAGATCTATCGGCAGGTGAGGCCATCTAGGAGGGAGTAGCACCTGGCGGGGGCTACAGGGCTAAGCAGAGCCCCAGGTGGAGGGGGCAGTGGCACGGCCTCCTGGACCCTGATCAGCCACCACCCATGTACCGTGGGTCTGTCCCCTCGCGCTGTGGGCCTGTGTCAGGGGCACCCGGGCATGACTTTCAGAGGACACGCCTGGGCAGTGTCAAGGGCTTGGCCTCTGGGTCAGGTTGCCTGCATTTGAATTCTAACTGCACTCCTCGATGGCCATCGATGGCCGAGGGAGTCTGGCCGAATTACTTGGCCTCTCTGTGCCTTACTTTCCTCATCTATAAAAGAGGTATAATACTCAATTCGAATTGTGGTGTCAAGGCCTAAGACTGGCTGGGCATTCACTAAGTGCCCAATAAATGACACTGTTATTACTTGGGAACTGAGCACTGCTGCAGCCAGACAAGCCTGGTGGAGGCCCCTGAGCTGGGCCGGTGGGGAGGCCTCTAGGGAGAACCCCTTTCCTGACTGGCTAGGAAGATGAGAAGAGGCCTGATGCGGTTTGGGGCGGGGGTTGGCTCTGAGCAGGAGGTGATTAAGGCATTTGGCCCTGGATGGAATGTGGAAATCCTGGCTGAGCTGGTGAGCTGGGCTTCTTGGAGGCAGGGGATCCAGAAGCTGGGGGAGGGAGGAAGCCAGCAGTTGGGCCAGGGACACATCCACAGAGAGCAGCCTCGAGGTACCCAGTGCAGAGGCCTGGCCTGCATGCACTCCTCCCGCCCTGCTGTTCCCCAGCTCTCCATGGCCCTCGCGGCACCGGCTCTTCCCCTCAGCGGTGAGGGTGCTGATCTTTGTCTTGGCATGTTGTCTGAGCCTGAGGAGGGTCACGCACCTTTGTAGGGAACATGTGACTTTTTCTTTGGCAGTTTTTAGATTTTTCCTTATGCCTGATGTTCTGAGAGAAAGAAAGAGGGAGGGACGGAGAGAGGGAGGGAAGTGTGTGATCCTACTTGTTTCTCATCTTTCTTTGCTCTCTCCACCTCTCCCTTCCTCCCTCTCTCTGTCTCCTGTTGTGCCTCCAGATTTTTTCTGTTGCTTCACTCAGGGCACATCCACGCCTCCCATCATACCTTCCTCTTCAGCGAGATCCCCTGCTCCTCATTTTTGAGATTATTTCAAAAATGATGTCTTTCACAGCCCCCTCTGGCCCCCTGGGCCTCTCGCATGCACAGACTGCTCTAGTAACTGCTTTTTGCTGGGTGTTAATTCTTCTCACCTGGGTTGTGGACTCCTGCCCCACGGCCACTGTACTTCCTGCTCTGTACCCCCCACCACCATTTCTGCTCCCCTGTGAGTTCCTCTGTTGTGTGAGCCAGGCTGAGTGTTTTCATCTTTTCTCCGGCTTTGGAACAGGATGGCCTCACAGTCGGGTCTGCCATTGGTCTGCTGGGTCCCTCTGGGCTCAGGCCAGGGAGCCCAGGAGGACACCAGGGCCGTGGGGTCACTGCTGCATTTTGTTTCCCACAAAAAAATTGACTCAGTCCCTACCCTGGGGTGAGCGTGAGGCCACAGGGTGGGGAGACCCTAGAGGCACAGGGCACCGTGCCAGGCCTCCAGGAGACCGTCCTGCAGCAGGCAGACCCTCTTCCTGTGTGTGAGGGGGAGCTGGCCAGGGCCAGAGCCCAGAGGGACACGGGGCCATGGGAGAGGGCAGCCCAGCATCCGGCTGGAGGGGCCTCACTACCTTTGGGGATTTGGGAGGACGGGTAGAGAGCCAGGCGTGTTTCTGGCAGCCCCACGGGAGCCCCTTTAGCACACTGGGCTCAGCGGTGTCCCCCACCTTCCCCAGGGAAACCTGTTTGACTTCCTGCGTCTGACAGAATGGCGTGGCCCCCGTGTGCTCTACTTCGGAGACCACCTGTACAGTGACCTGGCGGTGAGGGGACGAGACAGGGTCACGGGGAGGGGATGGGAGAGGAAGGAGCCCTAAAGTGGGTGCTGAGCCCTGTCCTCGCTGCCCCCAGGACCTCATGCTGCGGCACGGCTGGCGCACAGGCGCCATCATCCCCGAGCTGGAGCGTGAAATCCGCATCATCAACACGGAGCAGTACATGCACTCGCTGACGTGGCAGCAGGCGCTCACGGGGCTACTGGAGCGTATGCAGGTGTGTGTGTGGGGGCGTCCCAGGAGAGGGCCTGGGCTGCCACTGGGGCACACACCCAGTGCACACCTTGTCTCGCCCAGACTTACCAGGATGCGGAGTCCAGGCAGGTGCTGGCTGCCTGGATGAAGGAGCGGCAGGAGCTGAGGTGAGCAGCGGGGGCTAGGGTGGGAGGCCCGGTCCGGCCTCTCCTGTGCAGCCCCTCCAATGCCCCGTGTCTCCCTCCCCAGGTGCATTACCAAGGCCCTGTTCAATGCCCAGTTTGGGAGCATCTTCCGCACCTTCCACAACCCCACCTACTTCTCTCGGCGCCTCGTGCGCTTCTCCGACCTCTACATGGCCTCCCTCAGCTGCCTGCTCAACTACCGCGTGGACTTCACCTTCTACCCGCGCCGCACGCCCCTGCAGCATGAGGCCCCGCTGTGGATGGACCAGCTCTGCACCGGCTGCATGAAGACACCCTTCCTCAGTGACATGGCCCACATCCGCTGAGGGCAACTTTATTGTCCGGAGCAGGTCCCAGCCCCTCCTGCCCCGCCCACGCTGGGCCTGGTCCACACAGGCAATAAAGTGGTCGCCTTCCTGTGCGTGCGTCTGCTGCAGCCCCAGCCGCGTCACTTGACCGCGAGGATTCTCTGGGTATCGGGAAAGTCCTCCTCCAGGAGCGAGTCCTGCGGGGAGGACGTGTGTAGCTGGGCCGAGAACCGGACCCTGGGCGCACTTCCACATTCCCCTGCCCCACTCACGTCAAAGGGCTCACAAAAGGCATCGTGGCTGCCAAAGACCGGGTTGGGGACAGAGACCAGGGTTGGGCTGGTCCCTTCCTGCCACGGGGAGAAGTCATCATCAGCGTCATCTTCTGCCTGAGAAGAGAGGTGAGTGGTGAGGGTCCTTCAGCAAGATCAGTGGACCCGAACCCCCACCCACCCCCAACCCAACCCTACCTGGAAGGCAGAGAAGCCAAAGCCTGTGGCCTTGCCTCGAGCACGGAGGTAGATGGCTCCGGCCACCAGGCCCAGCAATGCTGCAGCGGCTACCACCGCCCCCACACCTGCTGCCATGGATGGGACCTCAGGTGCCACCACTGCCCGCTGCAAACAGGAGAATATCAGGGACCTGGCCAGAGCTGTCCCCTCTCCCCTCGCAGCTCTAACTGCTCCCCCACCCCTGCCAACTCACAGGCTGTGGGGGTGCCAGGAGGGGGCTGGCCAGAGCATGGATGATGCCATTGAATGCCATGATGTCCCACACGATGACATGACTAACCACAACCGCTCCTGGGGCCTGTGGGGAGAGCAGAGTCAGGCCCAGTGGGTGAGTGAGGGCCAGGGCCAGCAGGGGAGGGGCAGCGGCTAGACTTACCCCAGGGGCCCAGGAACTGTTACCAGGGCCCACATCACTAATGACCAGGCTGAGGCCCGAGTGGGAGGGGAGCAGGGTGCCCTTGCTGATGTTGGTGCTCAGGAGGGTGGTGTTGGAGGCGTGTAGCTCCAGGTCTGGGCCACTCAGCGTCTGTGGGCAAAGTGAAGGCCATTCACCCTGTTGCCCCGGGCCAGCCAGAGGGAGCAGGGTCCGGCCCTGCTCTGCCCAGACCCTCTGCTACTTGCCATGTTATCCACAAAGCCTTCGTTGACAGGGACAAAGAGTGTCTTGTAGGTGAGCTCATTGTCCAGGAAATCCAGGAAGTCAAGACCTCGGGGAGTGGCATTGGCATAGCCCAGCAGCATCTGGGAGGGTGGGGAGGCAGGGTTGTGAACAGGACCCCTCCCCAAGGATCCCGGCTGCCCCACACCCCCTGGGCCCCTACACACCCCGTAGAAGGTAGAGAAGTTGGCAGTGGCGGCTAGTACATCAAGCAGCTTCCCGTTGCACGTGCTGGTCCCATCGCCCACAAAGCCTTCGCGGCACCGGCAGGCCACGTCTGTGGGAAGGGGAGTTCAGTAGGTTAGGGGATGGGTGGGGTGGGGCAGAGCTGGAGAGAAGCATGGTGGGGGTGGCTGCACCTTGCACACGATAGCAGTAGGCATCCCAGCGCTCCGACAGGTTCTCCCGGGTGCCCAGGCTGACTACGCCCACCTGACCGTCACCACAGTCCGCCGAAGGGAAGACGACGGGGTGGGCAGCCGAGCCGTTGGCCAGCCAGCCCACAAGGCACAGGTGGAAGCCCAGCTATAGGGGCAGGAGAGGATGCTGAGACCCCAGGCCCAACTCCAGGGGCCCCCACAGGCTGGGCTCCATGCTCCTGGGCCCCATGTACCTGCTGGGCAGCAGAGAGCTGAGGGAGAGAAGCAAGGACAGCTCCTTGGGCCCCACATGCCACCTCAGCCTCTGAGAAGTTCAGACTATAAGGGCCACTGGTGGCCTGAAGGTGGAAGACACCAGCGCGTTTCTCTGCAGAAGGGAGGGACGTGCGGTCAGCCAGAGACACGGTGGTAAGGTCAGGGTGCTAGGAGCGGGCAGGGAAGCGCACCTTGGAAGTGCAGGTCAGTGCACACAGCATCCACGTGACAGGGCGGGGGCTGGCCCAGGCAGCGGTCCACAGGTGGCTCGGGCTCCTCCAGACATTGCAGTCCATCACCCACATAGCCAGCATGGCACACACAGCGTCTTGTGTTCTAGGGTGGGGGATCAGGTGGCTGCCCTTCAGGGACTGGGGGACCCACTCTGCGTGGCCTCTCCACCCTGCTGCTTGGCACCCCTCCTGCTCACCGGGCCAGTGCTCAGGCAGTCAGCATGCTCGCTGCAGCCGCCACGGTGGCCGTCTTCACAGGGATTGCGGGCCCGGCAGCTCCAGCCATCACCCTCGTAGTCTGGCAGGCAGGTGCAGTTGACCGCTGTGCCTACCTGGCTGCAGTTGGCATGTTCACTACAACCACCACGCCCATCCTTGCACAGGTCGGCCACTGGAAGCAGGGAGAGAGAGGGTGGACCAGGTGGCAGGAGGGGAGCGTGGCCGCCCACCTCACGTCCCCAGCCAGCTGCTCACCTGTGCATGTGCGGCCGTCCCCTTCATAGCCCAGGCTGCACTCGCAGCTGTTGCCCGTGCGGCACACTGCCTGGGGTGCACAGGGTGGGGCACAAGCAGACTGCAGCTCTGTCCCCCAGGGCCCACCCCACACATCCAGGTTAGTAGCTGCCCTCCTGGATGTCCCCAGGTCCCCCCATCTCAGTGCCTCCACCTGAGTGCAGTTGGAGAATGCACTGGTGAGTGCAAGGTGTGCACGAGGACCACTCACCCAGCTGCGCCTCACAGCGCGGCCCGGTCCAGCCCTCATCACAGAAGCAGGAGCCGGAGCCCCCAAGGCCCTCATCACAGTGGCCATGAGAGGTGCAGCGGCAGGCTGGGGAAAGGGACAGGCAGGAGGATGGAGTGGCACAGGGGCCGAGGGCATCCGGTCAGGGCAGCGCAGGGACAGGACAGCCTACCTTGGCAATGAGGCCCAAAGGCCCCCGGGGCACAGAGTTCACATGCTGTTCCAGCAAACCCCGAACGACACCTACACTGCCCACTGCCGCTCATGCCGTCCATGCACACACCATGGTCACTACAAGGGTGGCTGGCACCCCCAGGGCAAGCTAGAGGATGGGGTGGGAGAGGTGAAGGGGAGCCAGGGGCTTTCATTAGAACCCCGCCCACAGGCACCCCCAGCCCAGCCTCACCGTCCATCCTTCACCCACTGTCTGCCCAGGCTCTTCCAAAAGCAGCAAGCCCCCCAAGTCGCCACACTGCTGAGAACCCTCCAGGCCCTTATGCTCTGGAGAACACCCAGACCGCTCCCTCCCCCAGCACACGCCACCAGGACCTGCACCATCCAGACACCCACCCTGCCTTAGAGCATTCTCTCCTGGTAAAATCCACTCACCCAGCCCCTGACCACCCCACACCCCTCAAACAGTAGCCAGAGCGGTGCCCTTGGCTATCCTGGAGGCCAGAGGAGTCAGTCAGCAGCGTCTGCAACCTCAGGACACTCACCTCGGCACTCACTGCCGTAGTGACCAGTGCAGCAGCTGGGCTTCCAGGTGGTGGTGACACAGTTGCGGTGGCAGCCCCTGCCCAGACCTTGAGGCTGGCCCCAAAAGCTGCGCAGTGCCAAGGAGCGCAGTGGAGGCGACGTCCAGAACTTTGAGTAGTAGCGCCAGCAGGCCTGGGGGCTGCCCTGGGCCAAGAAGAGTCAGGCTGCAAACAGCCTGAGCTTGGCGGTGCCTGGGCCCTGCCCAAACCCGCACCCAGCTCCCAGCCCCTTACCTGCTCCCGTGAGCCCTCAGGACAGGGCGGTTCCCGCCCACAGATGCTGCAAATCTTCTGGAAGGAATGGAGGCCAACACAGAAAGATCAGGTGGGTGGACAGTACAGGTTCGCTTGGGCCCCTACCCGTCTACCTCAGGCCTTCCTCACCAGCCACAGTGGCCGAGTCTCAAAGCGGTCACAGCGGGCACCAAGGCCAGGTGGTTCCAGCAGCTGGTCGATGCCGTAGGCCAGGCCACCCTCAAAGGGCAGATGCCGCTGCACAATGCGGGCATCATCTTCACCCACCATGAGCTCACCCTGCAGGCGGGGAGGATATGGGGAACATGGAGGGGTCACAGTTGTACTGCAGCCAAGCCCCTTCCTCTTTCCCTTATTCCAGCCTTCTCCCCAGACTCACCGGCCGGGCACGGCTGCAGGAAAAGGAGATAGGGGTTCCATGCATGGTGCGGAGTGGGCCCAGGTTGGGCAGGTCAGATGCCAAGGCCTGAGCAGATGGAGCCATGGTTGGAGCTGGGCAGGAAGGCTGGGTGGCAGGCAGCGGGGCCCAAGGTCTGGGGTGTACCCACCTCGATGTTGCGGATCACGTGGCCCCGCAGAATGGCTGCCAGCTTGTCACGGTGGTCCTCATGGTACAGCCAGGCCTGGCGATCGGGTGGCAGGGCTTGCAGGGCAGAGTCTGTTGGCCACAGCATTGTGAAGGGCCTATGGGACACATCTCGAAACAGGGGCAGGAGACCAGCCACCTGGGGGTGCGGGGGTGGAAAAGAGGGGAGGCAGTCACAGCCAACTGAGAGACTAGTGGGCACAGATAGGCGGCTGGACCGCAGAGCCGAGCAAGGGGCTCCAGGGACCCAGGCAGCCTTCCCACCAGCCACACTCCAGTGTAGCCATTGCAGGTGGATACATGTGTGGACATGCAGGGGTAACCTGCATACCCCTTGGCCGTTGTCACATACGTGGGCATACATAGTACGCCCTTGTTCTCACCCTGGGAAGCTCATGCATACACACAGACGGCCTGTGCACACTCACGCAAAGAACAGGTCTGCACTCAGGTGGGTGTGCACAGACAGGTGAGCACACACAGCCACACACACACTGACGGTCACCCATAAACACACGTACATGGTCACACACTGACAGGCCCACACACAGGAGCAGTACCTTCACAAGGCTGCTGAAAATCTTGTAACCGAAGCTATCCGCGGCAGCGGTGACATTTCTCTAGGGAAAGGCACTGGTGAGACAGGAGGTCAGGCGGGCAGGGAGGGTCCCAAGCCCCAGCCACCTGCCTCCCAGCTCCCAGGCTCAGGCCCAGGGCATACCCGCGGGATCGGGGCAGCGTCGGGCTCCCAGTGGAGTGCCTCCGGCGGGAGCAGGACACGGTCGATGAAATGCAGGATGCCGTTCACTGCCTGGTGGTCACTGCTCACCACTCGTGCGAAGTCATTGAGATATATGTTTCCCTGGGGGCGGGGCATGGACACAGGGGGCGGGGCATGGCCACAGGAGGCGGGGCATGGGTACAGGGGGCGGGGCATGGGCACAGGAGGCGGGGCATGGGCACAGGGGGCGGGGCATGGGCCCAGGGGTGAGCAGGGACTGAATGAGGCTGGGTTGAGCAAGTCTTCGGCAGAAGATAGGCGGGGTCATGACAGCGAATCTCACCTCCCTCCCAGGGAAACAGCAGCGGGCCAGGTGGGAGTGGGAAGCAGGACGCCCATAAAGGGCCAGGCTCAGAAGTCCTGAACCCGGGAACAGGCTCGAGGTAGTGGACGGGGTCAGGGCAGGACTCAACTCTGTTTCCCTGAAGCCCTTCCTGGCCCAGGGGGAGTGAGAGGGTCTTAAACTCGTGAGGACAGAGCGTAGGGCACAGGAGCTGGGTATTGGGTCTGTGGACCGCCAAGTCTTGGGTCTGTAGACCGCTGATGTCGGGAGTGGGGCCCGGGCTCACCTCCCTCTCGCTAAAGCGCAGTGGGTGCCCTGAGAGCGTGGTTACGTAGCCCTCCTCTAACAGATCCTGGCTCCGCAGCTGCCGGCACCCGACCACATGGTAGCGGAACACCAGCTCGCGATGGGCTCCAATCCGGGCCAGCTCGTCCTGGAGTGGAAATCGTGAGGGTAGAGGGTGGCCCTGACTGCTGTCTCTGCCCACCCCCCAACCCTGGAGTGCTCATGCCTCCCCAGCCTTTCTCCTGCGGGCTGCGTTACCTGCGACAGGTTGGTCATCAGATCTGCATGCGGCACAAAAATTGTGAAAGGCCCATTGCCCTTGAGCTCATTGTATTTCTGGAGGAAGAAGGGGTCCGCTTGAGTGGAAGAGGGGCAATCTGGGACCAACTCTGGTCTTCCACGGATCTTTCAGGGGAAGACTTGGACCCTGAGAGGCCAGACTAGCCAACCCCCTGACCAAATGAAAATATCAAGGCCCAGAGGAGGAGAGACCTGCAGGTCAGAGAGGCCCGGGCTGGACTAAGGAAGTGAAGGCCGGTTGGTCACTCACCAGGAGGTGGAGGCTGAAGAATGAGGCATGCTTGTCACGAAGGAGCTCCTGGGGGGGCGAGGATCAGCTCAGATTTTGGGTGGCCCCCACTCAGGGCCTGGTCCCTATCCCAGCACCTGCAGCCCAAGGCCTGACCAAGGCAGAGATGAGGAAAGGAAAGCCAGGGGTGTCTGAGCTGGGATCAGGATTAGTTTCATGTAGGGTTTCCAGGCGGAAATTTCCACCTGTTCTCGGGAAATTTTTTGGCTTTTCCCTTCCCAAATCCCAAGAAAAGTTGGTCGGGAAATCGGGAAACTCGGCTCCTTGAACCCAGGTGGTTGGCAGTATCGGTTGTCACTTTGTGGAAACGATTCATTGTGGAGAACAGAAAATAGTTTATATCTTGGGATTCGGGAATGGGAAAGCGAAAAAAATTCCTGAGAATGGGCGGGAATTCCCACCTGGAAACCCTAGTTTCATGGATCAAAGCTGGGTCAGGCCCAGGTGGAGTCCTGGTTCAGGCTCAGGGCCAGAATCAGGATGAAATCTGGAATCTTAATTAATATCAGGCCTAAGGGATGCCTTGGGTGAGGGATCCGACTTGGGCATCATTACCAGGCTGACTCGGGCACGGCAGATGAAACCATCACCCACGGTGTGGGCTGTATCACAGGTGCATGTCCTCTGGCCATCCCCTGAGCTTTTGCACATGGCATAGGGGCTGCAGCCTCCATTATTCTGAGGCAGGGACAGGAGAGAGAGGCATCAGTGGCTCCCAGGGTCCCTCTGCCCCAACCAGCCCTGAGGAAGGAGCCATGAAGGTCCCTGTCCAACCCCCAAAGCCCTGTTTCCTACTGATCAGTCAGACTTGAGCTCGTGGGGAGGGCGGCTTACCCTGCTGGGGGCAAGGAGGGCTTCTTCCAGCCTCAGTGCCCTCCCCCCGTGAAATGGGGTGGGGCTGTGGGCCTTACCAGGGAGCAGGGGTCCAGGAGCTCACAGGTCCGGATGCCGTCGCCACTGTAACCCTCGCGGCAGCTGCAGGAGACCTGTCCCAAATCCTGATGAGTGGGGCTGCTGAGACCCAGGAGCGGGCCAGTGCCCTGGACAGAAGGAGCAACCCTCCCAGGCATAGCCTTGGTGGGGGAGGGGCGCCTCCCTAAGGGGAAATGGCACAGCCCCAATGTCCAACCCTATTGTGCTGACCTGCTGGGGACCTGTGGGGATACATTCCGCGTGCACGTGGCAACCCCCATGGCGGATGAGACAGCTGTTAGCTTCTGGGGGAAGAGATGTTGGGGTGAGGAGTCCCGAGGTGGCCCCTGCATTCATCTGTCCGTTCAGGGGCTCATCCCCTACTCTTAGCACCTCAGAGGTGCTCCTCCACCCTTCCTAGTCTAACTCAGATCACCGAAGCCAAACCCTTAGCCCCACAGACATCCAGGTTGGGGATCCCAGCCTCACCCTGGCACAGCTCCCCATCGCCTGTGTAGCCATCCCGGCAGGTGCACGTCCGCTGCCCAGGTGCCACTTTCGTGCAGTTGGCATGGGGAGAGCAGCCCCCACGGTCATGGGCACAGGGGTCCACCTCTGGGAGCAGATGATCCCAGAGAGTTGTGAGGAGCAGGCAAGGGGACGGAGTGGGGACAGGGGAGGCAGGCGTGGGAGAAAGGAAAAGGTCAGAGGGAGGGCTGAGACCAGAAATGGGGTAGGGAGACAGACTGGACCTAGAGGGAGTGGAGAGGGCTTGGCAGGGAAAGCCACCCCCAAATTTCAGGGGGAGCCCAGGGCATTAGTGTGGCTGGACCTGAGCAGTAGGTGCCGTTGCCTGAGTACCCTGCGGCGCAGATGCAGACAGGGACTGCTGCCAAGTCCTGTACACAGCTGGGAGGGATGGCAAGGGTCAGCTTGCGCTCGCCCAGACCCTGCCCTGACCCCAGCGCCCCCACCCACTTTCCCACCTGCTCCAGGCTGAGCTCACTCACTTGGCATTGGGGTCACACTTCTTTGTGCAGAGAGGGCCAGTGATTTCTAAGGGGTAGGAGGATGGGATGGTTCTGGTCAGTCAGACCCAGGAACCACCTCCCTGGGCGTCCCCTGCCTCCCCTTTGAGGACACTTACTCTGGTCACAGCGGAAGCCCTGCCAGCCCACATTACAGACACAGCTGCCATCCCCTCGCAGCCCCTCCTGGCACAGCCCATGGACACAGTGACACACTGGAAGTAGACGAAGGAGGACCGGAGTTACCCATTGCCTCCGTCCTGCCCCTGCTGGGGTGTCTCCACGACCGCTGTCCTCTGCCAGGGTGCCCACCATCCCTGCCCCCTCCCCAGTCCTCACCTCCAGTGCAGTTGGGCCCATAGCGGCCCAGCTCACACATCTCACAGGCCGTTCCATGGAAGCCCTCGCGGCAGCGGCACTCCCCATTGCCCAGGAGCCTGTCCTGGCACTGTCCGTGGCCTGAGCACACCCCACCCAGACCCCCCGGGCACGGCTCGCACAGTGTGCCAAAGAACCCGGGGCAGCAGTCAGGCACCTGCAGGGAGGGGGTGCAAGAATAGGCCGAGCACAGGCCAGGACAGGTATCAAGGGGAAGAAAACATCGGGAGAGGGGAGGGCATCCCTGAGACCACAGAGCCGTAGAACAAAGTGAGTTGGACCCTGGGAAATGGAAACTGCTTTCCACAACCCTCCCCCATAGCAGGGGTGAGATTCAAGCAGCAAAGGACTATGCTAGATCCCACAGTGAGGGACAGAGCAGGGCCCAGTTGTTACCCTTGGGACTTAGTTCATGGTGTCAGCTCTGGGCCTTTCTCCTTCTGCCTCATCCCTGCTCCCTGGGGGCATGGCCACAGGGACAAACACTGGCCCCTCTGACCTCAGACCCTTCTCCCTTGCTCTTTTTCCGGGCCTTTGTTTCACTGGCCTCATCCTCATCCCAGCCCTGCCTCTGCCTTTGAAATCTAATCTAGGCTCCTCCTAGACCCCCCACTCCCATCTCCTTCTCCCTGGTCAAAGATTTGGGGTGGGGGTTGGTTCAGGGCAAACCTGGATCTTCTTGGCACATGTGTAAGAACAGCCCCGGGAGAAGGAATAGCCAGATCGATAAACACAGCTCTTCTTGGGGGTGTTCTGGAAATGGAGACAGGAAGGAGGTCTTAGCCAGTGGCTTGGATCGGGTCAGGGCAGTGAACAGGGAGACAGACAGACTACCGGTGTCAGTGGGTGAGACAGATGAACAGGACAGCAGAAGTGGCAGAGAGAGATTGAGATAGGTAGACCCGATGGGGAGAGAAAAGACAGGTTCCAGGCCTGAGCCACAGGGTCACAGGGTACAAATCAGAGTGAGGCCTGCTGTGGGCAGACCTGGGCCCAAACCTCCTGGCCTCTACCAGGGAAGTCGAGAGGCCCACACCATTCCAATTCCCCACGCCTGGGCAAGCAGAGCTGGACCCAGGGGTTGGACACCTTGGCGGCAGGGAGAGCAGGCGAAGCAGGGATGGAATCGTGCTATGCCCAGCCTCACCTCCAGCTGGAAGCCCTGAGTACAGCGGAATTTCCGGGTACAGTTTATACATTTCTCCTGGGGGAAAGGAGGGCAGAGAGTCAGGTGGTCCTCCCCAGGGGGCCCCAAACCCACCTTCCTTCCTTCCTCCAGGGCAGGCTGACAGCTCTCCCACCCCTGACCAAGGGCTCCTCCCGCCAGCCAGTACCTCCCAGCTCTGAGCTCCCGGCTGCCCTCCTCTGGCCCCAGGGTCTTACCCGCAGGGACTCAGCGTGGCTATGTAGGCAGCGGCTTGAGTCCACTGCCAGGACCCCCGAAATGCCAAACAGTGAGCCGCCAGGGGCCTCCAGCACAGGTCCTTCCAGCGGCACATGGTTCACCTCAGGCTAGGGAGAGGGGCAGGAGGCTGAACCCAGCCCATCCCACCCCACCCTCCCTTCGGGGCTACAGGGAGGCCCCCAGGGCTGGGGCTATCTCCACGGATGGGAGTCTCCCAGGCTGGGCAGGCCCTGGAGCAGAGGTTGGAGGCTCCCAGGAGGAGGACTCCAAAGAGAAGGAGGCTTCAAGAGCATCGTGCTTGACGTAGGGTCTGCTTGTCCCCACAAACCTGGCCACTATGGTTGTAGAAGACAAGCCAGTGGGCAGGGCCCAGGAGGGAGTTGCGGTGTCCGCCCTTCCGCAGGGCTTCTGCAGAGAGTGCCTCCCCCAGGATCACGTGGTGTCGCACCGAGTCTGCATCCTGAGGGGAAGGAGAAGCTCAGGAGGCTCCAGGACTACCGAGTGCCCTGGAGAGCGGCATTCCTCCCACTGTATCCCTTCGCTATGGGATGGGAGGCTCACCCTCTAAGCCTTCACCCTCACCCCTCGGTTTCCCCCTGGCCCAGTGACCTCACCAGGCTGCTGCTGTTGCCCTGGGCCTCCAGAGAGCGGTTTGTGGGCACGAAGATGGTGTAGGCACTGGCAGCCTCAATCTGGGCCACCAGACTGTGGTGCTAGGGACAGAGGGCTGGGGTCAGGGGGTATGCATAAATGCTCTCAGTCCTGACCCTGGCAACCTGCCAGCCCTCCCCCTCTCCTCTTGCCCTTACCTGCAGTAGCTCCCGGAAGAGGTGGAAGGCGGGCACTGAGTCCAGCTGCTGCAGCAACCCCTTCCCAGCCAGCACGTCCTGTCTCGGAGGCAGTAGGACCTAGCACGTAGCATGGGGGCTGGTTAGTATGTCACTGCCTCTTGGCTGGCCTAGGAATTTCCCTGTGCACACTCCCCTCCAGCCGTACCTGGCTGAGGACATGTAGGACACCGTTTGTGGCAAGGAGGTCAGCCACATCCACGCTAGCATTCTGCACCCAGACCCTCTGGAAGGCAGCAAGGAGAGCTCAGCCACAGGTGGGCACAGGTAGACACTTAAGAGTGGGTGCAGCACCAACAGAGGGGCTGCTGGGCACGCAAGCACCCAAGGAGGCCTCCAGCCTGCCCCAGACACCCTCAGACTCAGGACCGACCAGGTGGGCACACAGACCCTCAGCAAGGCCCATGCCTGAGAGGAATGGTGCACATGCAGACAAAGCTGGACAGGCAGCCCCCGGCAGGGCAGTCACTTCTGGCCCAAAGATACTGCATAACAGCAGAAGTGGTACACCAGTATGCCTTCTAAGGCCAGCCCTGGGCAGGGCAAGGGAACCCCAATCTCATCCCTTGGGGACCCCGGTCCAGGAAGCCTGTAGCCACTCAAGTTCCCTCCCATGCCCCTCTTCTGCCCAGAGTTCATCACGTACCCCAGTGGTGTTGCGAATCTCCCAGCGTGTGGTGGGGTTCAGGGTGGCCATAGCCTGCCCGCCCAGTCGGGCCAGCTCCTCCTCAGAGAAGGCACCCTGGAGAAAATGGGCCCTGAGGGGGCATAGTTGGGGGGATCATGGAACCAGGTTAGTGTAACCTACAGAGACCTCTCACACTGGGCTCCCCCTTGGGGGTGGACACACGCCAGGCTGAGAACCGCTGGGGAGGGCCTGGGTCTCACAGGAAGCCCCCCACTGGGCCTGGGCCTGCTGCTCACCTGACCAGTTGTGGCAGCATCCTTGGCTGCTCCCAGAAGGCCTGGTCCTCGGGGCTCAGCCTCCGGATGGCAGACTCAGAGGGCACCAGGGCTGTGATCTGCTTGTCAGCAGGAAGAGTGAGGCCCGCCCTCTGTTCATGCAGTGTGCAGAGGGACAGGAGGAAGATGAGAGCAGCCACCTTCTTGAGAGCACCTGCTCCCAGCCCCCAGGCCTGCCCCCACCTCCACTCATAGAGATGTTATGGGGCACCCCTGTATCCAGGGAGACCTCCTGACGGGAGGCCAGCCCAGCATTCTGCCCTGTGCTACCTTGATCCACTGGTAGAAGACGGAGAAGTGGGCGTTGGCCTCCAGCTCCTAATGGGAGGGAAGGAGCTGAGGTCACGGGCCTAGGGACAAGCTGGACGCCTCCTCCCTCCAGGGCCCTGGGCACTGCCCCTTCCTCCCTGAGGTGCATGAGAGGACCCCTCCCCAAGCACAGGCAACCACTCACCCGGAAGATGTCTCCGTAGCAGCTGAAGCCGTCACCCCCATAGCCAGGGGGGCATCTGCAGACCCGCTGACCTCCACCCACTGCCTGGCAGGTGGCCTGGGGCACGGGTTGGGACAGAGAGACATGCCCTCCGTTTGGCACCCATGTGGTGAGCTGGACAGCACCTGTCCTCCATGTCTCTGTTCATCCTTTCACCCATCATCTTACTGTATGCCGGACCGCCCATCCCCACCGTCTGTCTCTCTATCCATCCGTCTGCATTCATGTTGCTTCTTTGGGTGCCTGGCCCTGCTCTCCAGGATCACTGAGTATTGGACGTGAGTTACCTACCCCATCATGACAGATGGGTAATGGAAGCTCTGTGGGAACACTCAGGAGGCCCTGGACCCTCAGAAGAGGCCTAAGCTGGGAGGGGGAGAAGCTAGCCAGGCCAAAGGCGTGGCATGGGGGAAGGCTTCCAGAATACATGGCAGAGGTGTGGTGGCGTTAGAGCAGAGTGAGGCCAGAGGACAGCAAGGAGCTCAGAGAGGCCTTGCGAAGGAGCATGGAATGGGGGCTGGGGGGCCAGGGTGAAGTGAGGAGTCCTTAATAAGGAGTGAAAGCGCTATCGTGTGGGAAAGGGGGTGAGAGGGTTTGGATTGGGGCTTAGAAAGATTCCTGAACAGAGACAGGGACACCCAGAGAGAGTGCAAGAGTGGCAGCCGATGCCCCCCACCCCCGAAAGCCTCCCTAGGCTCCGAGCCCGCTCACCAGGTCATGGCAGCCACCGTTGCCTGCCCTGCAAGGGTCGATAGGGCTGCACATATAGCCATCCCCAGCAAATCCCAGCTTGCAGGTGCACCGGCTCTGGAGAGATTGGGAGCAGAGGGCCTCCTCTCACCAGGAGCACCCAACACTTTCTCCTCCACTGCACAGCTGGAGAGGCCCAGAACTTTCTCCCAGCCCCACCGTGGAGAGCTGCTGAGGCCTGAGAGGGGACTGGCTCTTGGGCTGAGTCCAATAGAGTGATTGGCAGGGAGGCACTGGCATTGGCGGGGAGGCATCCATGGAGAGTGTGTGCCCCTCTGCTCTCAGGCCTCAGCTCTGCTAGGGTGGTTGGGGTCAGCGGAATACGGTGAGTTTGCCAAGGCCAGCCCCAGGGATGGCAGCTTGATCCCACCTCCAACCCTGCCACACTGCTCAGCAGCTCTGATCCTTCCCACTACATTACAGTGTCCTTGGGCTTGTTCCGCAGCAAGTGAGAGACTGGTGAGACTCCCTAGATCTCAGTTGCCCTTGTTTGCAAATTAAGGGGCATCTCAACCTGCTTATTCCAGTCCTCAGTTCTGAACTTCAAATCTCCTGGTGGAGTTTGGAGCTCCAGCTTTCATGCCCGCCTGAGCTCTCACTGGTAAGGTCCCATGGGCTGGTGGCCCAGGCCATCATGGAGTGAGAGGGCAGGGAGTCCCATTGGTCCCTGCATAGGCCTGGGCTATGCCAGGCCTTGCTTCCTAATTGGTGTATTAGATGTTCTCAAATGCCAGTTAGTCCTCAGGTTTCCCAGGCCTGAAGTGCTTCACAGAGGAAGGCTCCAGGCTCTGAGACCCTGTGACTAGTCTGAGATCGCAAAGTTCTAGAGCTGGAGTCCACGAGTCTAAAGATTTTGGGATGTCATGCCCCTTGGGCAGGGGTCTCTTCCTGCTTTGCTCGGCATCGAATTCCTAAGTCTAGAACAGGAACTCGCATGGAACAGGTGCCTGATAACACATGGGAAACCAATGAGTGAATGAATGAACTAATTGTCAGAAGACAATGGCCCCGGTAGCCAGTTAGAGCACAGAACTCATTGATTTGGTTCCGAGAGCCCTCATCCCTGAGAGACAGGAGTCACACACAGCCTTCTGATTTGGAATAAATGCTGCCTTAGATTGGCCCTGGAATGCACTTTCCATTAAAACTCTCGGGGCCTGCATGTAGCTTCCAGCACATGTCTGCTGCTTCCAGAATGTACGACTCAACATTTCAGAATAGGATTCTCATTTGTGTCTGAGGTTTGAGACTCAAAAAAAGGAGCTTGACTTTTTGGAGTGGACGTTCCTGGGGTCAGATGGGGTACAGTGAGAGTCCCCCAGAACAGAGACCCCCCGACTCTGCTGTGTCCAGGCCTGCTGCACCTCACCTGCCCAGGGCCCACATAGCTGCAGAGGGCGTCAGCATGGCAGCCACCTCGCACGTCCAGCTCACACTCATCGATGGCTACGCAGATGCGGCCATCCCCGCTCCAGCCTTTGTGGCATGTGCAGTGGTGGGTGCCCAGGGCCCCAGGGACACATTCAGCCTGTGAGAGCCATAGATAAATCACTCAGGGCTGCAGGGTAGTGGGCAGAGCGCAGAGGACAAGGGAGTCCCATCTCCCACCCCTGGGTCAGGACTTCAGGGAAGGGACAATGAGACTGACGTTCTCTGAGCAGCCACCACGGTCTGGGTGGGAGCAGGGGTTGCTGCGTGTGCAGGAGAAGCCATCACCCTCAAAGCCATCAAGACAAAGACACCTGGGGGTGGGTGAACGAGGGGCCTCCAGTAAGTCTCTGGAATGGCTAGAGGCTGAGCAAACTGACAAGTGACGTCATGGACATGCAGAGAAGAAGCTTGAGCCCTCACCTGGCGATGCCCCCCTGGATAACACAGCGGGCGTGCAGGTGGCAGTTCTGGGCCTGCTCCGTGGACCCACAGTTCCCTGTGGACTCATTGCAGAAGCGGCCGCTGAAACCTGGGGCACATGTGCCACCCTGGCACACACCCCCACTGCCTGGACGATTGTCACATAGACCGTGGACACAGCCGCAGTCTGCAGGGAAAAGATGGGAGCAGGGAAACTGAGGCAGGGGCAGGGCTGGGTGGAAGCCAGTATACAGTTGGGGGAGTGCTGGGAAGGGGGCAGCCAACATAGATTTGACTTCAGGGTCACAAAATGAGGTCACCCCAGACTCAATGTGTGGGCAGAGGAAATGAGAGGGGGCATTCGTTGCTTTCAGTCACCCTACTCTAGCTGCCCTGCCCCCAAACCCACCCTTAGCAAGTTCTGTGTGTCCAGCGTAAATCCTGAACAGTTCAGGTTAAACCACAGTTCTCCTCCTGGCACGGGTGAAGGAGACGCCGATTTCTGTTCCCAAAGCCTCCTCCACTCCCTCTGGCCTTCACCCTTCCTCCTGGGGCCTTTCTTGGGAGTCCCCAGTCCCCTTTCCAAGCAGAACCTTTTTCTCCCTGGCAGGTAGCGTGGGCCAGGACCACCCACCTTCCTGGCACTGGTCTCCATGCTTGTTTGGGTTGGAGCAGATGTGGCAGGCGATGCCCTTGTAGTCTGGGAAGCAGAGGCAGGCCCCATTGCCGAGGACTCCATCGCTGCACTGGGGGTGGGCAGGAGGGCAGGATCGGTCATGGGGAAGGCAACCTTCACACCCCCCCCCAAGACCCCTTTCCACCACGGACTGGTTCTGAGCTCCTGCTCCCCCTGGAAGACCTCACCCTGCTGGAAGAGACCTTTCAAATCACTTAAGTGTCAAAGAACTAGCCCTCTAAAGGGCACCTGGCCCTGGAGGCTTCGTGGATGACTTTTGCTCAGCCTAGAAACACAAAACTCCGGTGTTCTTCCCTAGCCAGGTGTTACAGTAACCCTGACGTTACAAAATAGGAAAAAAACAGAAAGAAAGAGAGAGAGAGAGAGAGAGAAATAAAGAAAAAATAAAAGAAACTATTCACAAATAGCCTTTATGAAAATAGATATAAAAATCTATCTAATTAATTATTTCTAATTAAAATAGTACAAATAATACGATCCCACTTCCACTGCCTAGATGTGACGAACCTGAGGCCAGGGAGAGGCAGGTTTGGTTCAGATACGCAGCCAGTCCCGGGCCAACTCTGGAAGAAGACCCTGTCTTCCCCACACCTCCCCCCAGGGCAGGAGGGCACTCACGTTGCCTTTGCCATAGCAGGGGTTGGAGAAGCCCCCAGGACACTGTGCACAGTCAGGCCCAAAAAACCCTTTGCAGCAGCCAGGTTTCTGTAAGAGACAGAGCATGTCTGTAGGCCCATCTGGCACCATGCCACCCCCACTGCCCAGGCTGCTTCTGCTCCCTGGTACCATCTGTAGAGCAATCGGGGGTGAGGGGGTGAGGCCCCTCTGTGACACCTTTTCCATCATTAGGATGTGACACAGCCCTCTGAATAAGGCAGCACACTCAGACCCAGCCTGGGGGCCCCTGAGGAGAAGCAAGCCTCCCAGGTCACTGGGGACCGAGCGCCCTCTGCCCAGGCTCACCAGGACGGTTTGGTTGCAGTAGCGGGCGCAGCCCTTCTTCAGGACGTTGAGCCCAGTAGGGTCGTGGACGTAAACGCACTCCTCAGGGGAGATGTCCTGGGGTGGGCCATGCAAGGCTGGTCAGCACGGATGGTCCTCGGCCAGTCCCCTTCACCAGGCAGCCCTGGTCAAGAGACCTCAGCCCCCTGGGCCCAGCACTCCCACCTCAGTGGTGCTGAGGGCTGCTGTCCCTCCAGGTCCAGCCTGGCCTCCCAGCTTCCCTGTCCCACCCTGACCCTGGGCAGGAATCTCGCTGGGCAGTCAGGAGTCAGCCCTGAGTGCTGGGTCAAGGGAAGCTCACCAGCTTCACGCTGTTGGGGGGGCATGTGTCGGTGGTGTTCAGGGCTTGGCAGTCCACACAGGAGCCCTGGTCAGGGAGTCGGGAGAACAGTTAGTCCTGGCTTATTTATTCAGCAAACCCTAAGAAGGTGGCATGGAGCCAAGAGCTGAGGGATGAGAAAGAATCAACCACGGGAGGGCCAGGAGATGGCATGTGGGCAGAGGACAAAGGCCGTGCAGTGGAAGGACCTTAGTGTGACAGCATGAGAGTCCCAGGCCTTGACAGGACAGAAGATGCAAGAATGGTCTCCAAGCCACCAGGATTGCTGAGGGGACATGGGCGAGTCCAGGTGGGTCCGTGGGGGTCTGTGCCTGGGCGCACTCCCTCCCTTGAGGAGAACTTCTCTCGGAAGAGGACCCCTACACTAGCAGCACTGGGGTCTCAGGAAGGCCCGGCTTGTGTGATGCCCACTCACCACCACGATTTGGTGCTGCTCCTGGCTGCAGTGCTTGGGCAGGATGGGCAGGATGGTCGGGGGCAGCAGGATGCCCTCCAGCATGTGGATCACACCATTGGCAGCCAGCACGTCCACTCTCCGCAGCGGGACCCCCTCAGGTCCCAGCAGGATGCGCCCCTGTGGCAGAGCCAGTGTGCAACCCACCCAGCCCAGCAAGCTCGGCCTGTCCCTACTGCCACCCCCACCTCTGCAGCTGAGCAAGATGAAAGCCCAGCCTGCCCCACTGTCTCTTCTCCCCTCTCCTTGGCAATGCCTCCTGCCCTGCCCTACATGGCTCCTGCCACATGGAGCACCCCCACACATGTGCTCTCCTCCTCCTTGGAGCCCTCCCAGCCTGTCAGACTCCAGGAGAAGAATTTGATCTGGGCCTGCCTCACATACGACCCCTCCCAAGGCCTGCCCACCACAGGGCTTGGAGCACAAAAGCAACTCTCCTGCCAACTCTCTGATAGAAGCTGAATAACTGGCCATTCATCACCAGCTTCTCCATCAGTCCATTCATTCTAGACGTCCCTGGATCTCACCTCCTCAGAGATATTCACAGCCAGGACCTGGTTTGCCATGGTCAGGACCCGACCCTTGGAGATGAGCTTCTCAACGGTCATCTGGGGCAGAGGAGAGGGTCACTTCAGCTAGACACTAACTACACACCTCAGGGCCACACTGGGTCCTGTCCAGGTGACTCACAGCTATTGCCTTGGTCCCCGGGCTCTCCTCTGTGTTACAGTAGCCCAGATGGGCAAGGAGAGGAGAAGGGGCCCTTGGGAAAGCCGGAACCCACAGGCAAACCCCTCAACAGCCCAGCAGCGGGTACAAGCTGGCCACCCTCTAGGAGGAGAACCTCTCACCTGGCCATGCCCATAGATGTGGTACCTCACCAGCTCTTGCAGTTTGGAGAGACCCTGGCAGGGGAGAGAGGGCTTGGCTGCTGGAGGCTCAACTGGAGGAGGTAGAAGCTCGGGGGCCCCCATGTCCCCAGCCCCTTCTCTCTGCCTAGCTTACCGCTGTGAAGAGGTAGATCAGGCGGCCGTCACGCAACTTGTCCACAGCCTCGTTGCTTGGGGCAAAGACTGTGAAGGGCCCAGGCCCGTCCAGGATGGAGGGCAGCCCACAGTTCTGTGGTGGTGGGAGGGAGGCTCAGGTGGGTTCTGTGGCCAGCCCCCATCTCTGAGCCCTGCCTGGGCCCTGCCGCCCTCGGTCCACAGGAAACTCCCACCACGAGTAAGTGGGAGACATCAGCAGTGGTTCCATGCTACACCAGGACCCCAGATCACTGTGGGGCAGATTCTGAGTAATGAGGGGTCCTGGCGCAAAAGATCAGATGGACTAGGACCTTTTCCCCAAACTCACTTCCAGGATGGTTTCAAAGCGACTGAAGGCCTCAGTGGAAGCAAGGATCTGGCCGATGGTTCTCTGTAGGAAGGGACAAGCATTAGGGCTGCTTCAGCTCCAGAGGGAAAGGAGCTCTGCCCTAGCCCTGCCCAGAACTAGTCCTGCCAACTCTCTGAATTCTTCGAGGGGTCAGAGGTCACCCAGGGGCACAAGGTTGGGGGAGAGGAGAGGGCACTGGCTTACCTTGGGGTCTTCAGGGAGCTCTGGTGGGGGCTGCCACCGCAGCGCGGTGACCATGTGGAAGACGCCGTTAATTGCGGGGTAGTTGGCCTTGTGGATGGTGAATGTCTGCTGGGGCAGGTCTTTGTATTTGTAGGTGTATTTCTGATGAGAAATGAGAATTCTGGCTCAGACTCACATGCTAGCCCCTGTCCCGAGGCTGTTCCCACTTCCACACCTTTGCTCAAGCTTTGTCTCCAACCTGTGACTCCTGTGGACCCCAGGCTGAGGTTCCCCCACCTTACCATGAAGCGGTTGAAAGTGACAGTGATTTCCTGCCCAGCCAGTGTCCACCACGTGCGTGTTTGATGCTGGGTCCCTAATTCCTCCAGGATGTGCTGTCCTGCGATGATATGCTGTCTGCAGAGCTTCTGGGCAAGGGACGCCTGTGGGCATAAGGGGACCAGGCTGCCTCAGGGCCGAGGGCGCGTGGCCCTCCTCATGCCACTCTGCCCTGCCCTAGCCATGCAGGGAACACAGGGTCTCCCAGCCTCAGCTCCCCAGAGTGTAGACCGGGGAGTCTCTTAGGCCCTGCAGCCTGGGACAGGGTCCCGGAAGGAGGCATGGGCTGGCAGCCTCCTCCTCGCTGAGAGTCTCACATTCATGATCCTGGAGTTGATGGAGGAGAGGGACGGCACCAGCACGGTGAACGGGCCTGACGTGGTGAGGATCTCCCGGCAGCCCTGGTCTGGGGGGGCCAGAAAAGAGTGCATCAGAACGGATCTGGGGAGACCCTGAGGCAGCAGTCCTAGGTTTGGGAGACTCGTGGCAGGGGGCATTGGGTGTAGGTCTAGTGGAGATGTGGGTGGGCATTAGGGTCTGGGGGGGCTAGCTCCCCCCTCCACCATGCAGCCCCCACAGCCCACTCTTGCTTCCGTAACACTTGAGCAGAGAAACAAGGCATCTCTGCAGAGTCCCCCTCCCTCCCTGCCAGCAATGCTGGGTGCAAGGGGTGGGGTCACACACCCAGCATGGCGAGGGCTACTCTCAGTCCCAGGAACACCGCCCGGATGGGGCTGGCCTTCTGCACCTCGTGTAGCAGGTGTCCGTAGCAGGCACGCCCATCCCCCACCTGGCCCTCCTTGCACACACAGCTAGGGATCAGGGAGAACTGGTTAGAGCAGGGGTGGGGCCAGCCCCCGCCTCCCGGCCCCCCCCACCTATCACACAGGGCCTTGAGCTGAGGGTAAACACGTGTGCACCCCTGCCCTTGCCCAGGCCACCCTCTCTGCCCTGCCCCTGGTGCCCACCCTGAGGCCCCTGTGCCCACCTGGTCTTCCCATCAGGGGTCACCTGGCAGGTGGCTGACCGGTCACAGGAGTGGGGGAAGCAGTAGGCGAAGCAGCCCGCGGACGCATTGTGGTTGATGCTGACCAGGCCTGGCTTACATGCGCAAGAGGCCTGGGCCACAGGGCAGGGCCAGGAGGGTGACAACATGGCCATGAGGACCGCTGGCCTCAGCCATAGCCACAGAGCTTGCTCAGCCCCCACAACTGCCCTCCAAGAAAACGGTGTTCTCCTTTTCCTATTTTACAAATGAGGCAGCGGAGGCTCCCAGAAGGCCCTGGATTTGCCCAGGGTCCCACAGCTAGTGTGGGTGGTGGACTGATAGACAGGCCCAACCCGGGTACCGGCTCACCTTGCCCAGCCCCTGGTACTGACACAAAGTGGAGTTGCTGGGGCAGCCGCCATTGTTGGTGTTGCACGGGTCCTGGGGCAGACACACCATCCCGTTACCATAGTAGTTCTTGGGACAGCGACACTGTGCCTGCCCAGTGGGGCTCACTAAGCACTGGGCCAATGGGGAGCAGGGTGATGGCTGGCAGGGGTCAGGTGCTGGCAGGGCATAAAGAGAAAGCCCAAGTGAGCTGGGCACCCAAGAGCCTGTCTCCACAGCTTCCATCACGATGGCCCAAAGATGGGGTGAGCAGGTTGATCCAGATCTTGGGGACAGGAACCCTTCACCTCCCTCAGGGACAGTTCTCCCTCTCTGTAAATGGTCAGATTGTGTTTGCTGGTTTAAAAGGATGTCCTCCCACTGCCTGGTCACCCTGAGCTGCGGCCCCAGGCCTTTCGGTCACAGACATACCTTGGCATTCGCTGCCCTGCTGGGTGTAGCCAGGCAGGCAGCTGCAGGTGGGGGCCTCTGCAGAACATTGGGAGCTCTGGGGGCAGTGCAGGGCCTGGCACACGTGCAGTTCTGAGTGGAGACGGGAGAGTATTGTAGTGGCCGAAGCCCCGGGGTGAGGAGGAACACGGGCGTAGATGCTCGGCCTAATTTGCTGTGTGACTCTGGCCAGGGCCTTGCCCTTTCTGGGCCTCTGGACAGTTGAAGTCTCAGAGAAGACCCTCTCCCCTGATCAGCTGTGTGCCTCTCCTTCTTAGAAAGAAATTAGGCTGTGGGCAGAGGTCCTGCCGAGGCTCAGGCCCATCCCTCATCCTACTGACCTCTCCTGTTCTGGCCACCGAGGACCTGCTGTCCCAGCAGCACTGCTTACCTTGGTCACAGTGGGCTCCAGTGTATCCAGCAAAGCACAGGCAGCTTCCATCCCCGAGTGGCCCGTGTCTGCACACGCCATGCACACAATTGCACACTGGAAGGGACACAGGGACAGGTGGGACCCTGGCCTCAACCAGAGCCACTGAGTCCCTGCCCTCTGCATTTCCAAAACTCAGCTCCGACAGGCACACATTGAGAATACAGAGATGTGGTGCAGGATCCAGGGAGGTACCTGACGCAGCCTGGGGGTTCAGGAAGGGCTTCCTGGAGGAGGCCTCCAAGAATAGCATATGCAAGGGCTGGAGGTGTGATGAACCAAAGTTTGTGGGCCTAGAGGGGAAGTGCAAGGCTGAGGGACTAGGAGGGAAACTGGAGGGGGCTGGTGGTGGGGACTGGGTCTCCACAGGCCTCCAGGTGGACACAGGTTCTTCCCTCCTGCCCTGCAGTGCTCACCGGACTGGCAGTCAGGCCCGAACCGGTTGGGATCTTGGCACTCCTGGCAGGCTGAGCCAGTGAAGTTCTCCTGGTGGAAGAATACACCCAGTCAGTGTGGCCCCTCCAAGGCCCCCCACCCCAGCCTGCCCGGCCCTTACCTGGCAGACGCAGGTCCCGTTCCTGTCTATGCCATCCAGGCAGGTCCCATGGCCGTTGCATGGGGTCTCTGCCCCCCCAGGGCACTCTGTGGACCCCCCAGAACTCAGTTGTGCTCCAAGAATTCTTGATTCATCCCTGACCCCAGCATCTCTGGGCAGCCCAGATTCGGCCCATCCCCAGGGCAGCCAGAACCAGGGGACAAGCTGTGTTGGCTCTCAGTAAGTGTTCAGTAAATGAACAAGGTGAAGGACAATGCAGGCAGACACTGCAGATGGAGAGCCCAGGGCTGGGGTGTGAGGAGCAAGGCGGGGATTCCCTCCTCCCATACCGTAGCACTGGGACCCCCAGTAGCCAGGGCAGCAGGCCTTCTGCACAACGTCCTTCCAGCATTCCAGGCTGCAGCCGCTCATGGACACCAGAGAGTCCCCCAGCTGCACCTCGTAGCTGCGGACAAAGGGTGGGTAGGGTGATGGGAGGGGCTCCCACCCTGCAGACCCCACCCCAGCTTCCTGATGCTGTGTTCCACTGTTCTTACTCCACCTCCCCTCTCATTGCCTGGCTCACAGCTGAGCACAGGACCTGGCACATAGTAGGTGCTCAATAAACCCCACCTGCCCCTACACTTTTACTCCTTCCTCCCTTCCTGTCTCTGTCCCACTGGAGGAGCCAGCAGATGCATGGATAGGTGAGTCCCTGCCCTCACTCCCCAGGTTGCCCAGCTCTCCCTGGTCCCCTGACACCCACAGGATACTCCTGGAAGTGGGCAAGGGTAGGGGTGGGGTCCGCACCGGCAGTCCTGTGATATTTTCTCTGGGAACGCTCGAAGCCAACCTGAGGGACACACTTGCTTCTTGATGGCAGGGCACATGGTACAGGGTACATGAGTGACAAACTTGGTCTTCACATCGCAGCGTCTGGACCGCACCTGAGCCATGGGTGGGGTTTGGAGTGAGGGTCCTGGACCCTGTGCCAGTTCTGACTCTGTCCTGATCACGGCAAGGACTAGTACCCCTCTCCAGGCCTCCGTGTCCCACCTGCTCAGTGGGGATGCAGTGAAGGCAGGGAGAGCCCTGAGAGACTGGGGAAAACCTGCCTGTCACTTGTCGCGACTGCTATGGCATAACCCTGTATCCATAGCCACGTACCGCTGTTCGGGGTCCTGAAGGCATGCCCAGAAGTCTCTGAGTCTATACTTTCTGACACGAAGAGAATTTAGCCATTTTGTTCCACCTCAGCCCATTCAGATGAGAAAACTGAACTATGAGTGGGTGGCCCTTGCTCAAAGCCACCCATTGATGGTGGAGGCACGGACTAGAACCTGGACTGCTCATTCTCGTCTTTCAGTTAAAATAAACAGTAAATGACATAATTGACACGAGGAGGAGAACACACCCGTCCCCATTCTACTCTGAGCACATCCCCACCTTGCTGCCAAATGACACTTTCAGCAAGCCCAAGGGTCCCAGGAGCCTGCCCCAGACGCGAGAGGCTGGCCCGCGTAGGTGGCATGTCCAAGGGGTAAGGGGTCTGCATGCGTTTGGGCCAAGCAGTCATGATCCCTGAGCCCCGAGCCCCACACACTGGTCAGGACTCAGGGTCTACTGCCCATCGTCGGATGGGCAATGCTGGCGGTGAGGGAGCTCAGAGGACCCAGGCGGGAGGCCCACGGAGCTCCCTGGGAGAGGTGACAATTCATTTTGGGCCTTTAGGATGCCTGAGACTTGGCCAGGGCAGTGCTCCTGATGGAGGGGATAGGAGAGGCAAAACACAGGGAGAGGGAAGAAGTGAACTACCGTGTGTGACGAGGCAGAGAGCAGCCAAGGAGAGGCTGGAGAGGGGCTGGTGGCCAGGCCACCCAGTGAGGCTGAGTGGGGGAAGCCCCATGACTCGGTTTGTGTTTTAAATGGGCCCACTGGCTGCTGCGTGGAGAACAGAGGTGTGGGCAGGTGGGGGTTGTCACCTGAGAGTGCCAAGAAAGCCCTGGCGTTGAGGTCCCACTCACTGGCCTGTAGTAGCTCCCACAAATCCACCATCACTGAGGCTACCTCACCCCTATAGCCTCAAAGTCCCAACAACCTACAGTACTGGACCCTGGAGGGACAGACACTAAACTCTTGGTTGTAAGTGGGAGAAAGGGCCAGGGGAAGGTGCATTTTGATGGAAGAGAGGTTTTGGGGGCTTGCAATGTGGCCTGGAGAGCTGAGATGTTTTCATCTAAAAAATGCTGACCACACTGGGTCAAAGGGAGTGAGCCCAGGACATCTCTTTCCTAGAACACATTGCAGATGTGTGGCTTCTCAAAGCAAGGAAAGAGGAAAAACTGTGCCTGACACTTTCTTCTGGTGAACACAAGGATCGCAGGCCTTTCTGCCGCTGTGATTTGGCCTTTTCCGTTCACGCCTCTGTGGTCTGCAAAGAGGGAAGCTGCGAGCAGCCTCAGGCTGAGCTGTGGGCTGGCAGTGTGGTCTAATTCCCTTCCCCTGGCTCCGTCTTTGCTGAGCCAGGGAGCGACTAGGAAGTTGGGTAACTCCAGGGTTGGGCAGCTGCTGGCTCAGGGCAAAGACTTGGCGGGTGGCAGGCTTCCCTGAGCGCCACCTGGCCAGCTGGACACAGCTGCCAGCTGGGTCGCCACTGGCCTGGGGACCAGCTCTTAGAAGACTGTTGGTCAGTCCTGGTGAAGAACTCAGGGGGAATGGGAGCTCACTGTCCTCACTCTTTTGATGAAGTGCTGGGTGACTTCTGGGCCCGAGAGGAAGCCAGAGCCCTGTGTCCCATGGTGGACATTTATTCACAGGATATCTCATTTGTAAATGGGTGTGAAATGGTGATGGATGGATAAGCCAGAAGCCAAATCACACTTCTTCTGGACCACCCCACAGGCAGGCACTAAGGCCCCCTCTGCCAGGCGGCCTGAAAGGGGCACCAGCAGCCCCAGCCCACAATCTACTGTTGGTCCCTCTGGGCGGAGGGAGGCTGGATCATGGCCCAGTGCTGAGTCAGATTCCCGTCTTTCTGGGGGCACCTCAGGACCTGCCTGAGCCAGGCGGGTGCTACCCCACACCCTACCTCAATTGATTTTGCAATGTCTGCTTCCTATAAAGACGCTGCTGGGGAAGTTGAGGAGATACGGGGTTTTTTAATTGGTTTGGAAAAGGTGGAAGAAAGTGCCCCAAGCTGGGGTCCAGCACTCAGAACCCAAGCTCCCTCAGAGGAAGGGACCCCTCACACTGCTTCTCCTGCCCTAGACCAATAACTCTCTGCCTTCAAACCTCAGCTTCGTCAGCACCAGCACACTCCTAGCACAGAGCAGGTGCTTGGTAAAAGGCTATTGAAGGAACAGGTGCTAAAACCACCTCCTCCAGGAAGCCTTCCCTGCCTCTACTGCCTGAACCTGCCTGGTTGTCCTACTCCTGCCCCTTGTGGGCTGTGTGACCCAGAAGTTGTGCCTTCCCCTCAGAGTTTCAGTTTCCTAATACTTAGAGTGGGTCTTATGATACATGGGGTGCTGTGACGGCTGAGTGACTGAGGTTGTGTGAAAGGAGGCCCCCGGGCCCCCTTCCCTGGCCCAGGCTGGCTGAGCCCCAGTCCTAGAATGCAGGCTTAGAGGTGGTCAGAGCTGTAGGTCTCTGACAAGGAAAACTTCCCGGCCTGAAGCCCCTCATGACCGCTGTTGCCAGAACATGAGGTGCAAAGGCCTTTGAAATTCTCTTGACAGGAAAAACTGAGGCAGGGAGAGAGCAGGAACCCACCTGCAGGAACAGTCTGTAACCCTTGGCTCTTCCACCACCACTGTCACCTTTCCAGCCTCAGTTCTGCCCGTCGCCAATCCTGACCTGGCCCTGAAGCTGACGAGACCCCTTTCCTTGCCCCTTCTGCAAGGGACCATAGGAATACAAGAGAAAAAGTCCAGGGGTGGCAGGGGGCCTGCGTTCCTTTCTTGGTTCTGCCTGGGAGTGGGAATCTGGGCAAATTTTTTCTCTCTCTGGACCTCAGTCTTCCTGTTGGTGATACAAGGATAGCAGCAGCTGTACCAAGAATCAGATGAACTTTGCCTCACAAGAGAGAGGGTCCCTCTCCTGGAGGCGGGCCCCAGCCGGGTGACTCTATCTCCATACGCAGGACGGGAGGCTCTTCCAGAAACTCCAGTAGAGACACTGTCCCTACTACGGAACCTGGGTGGGCCACAGAGAGGCAGTCTGGAGGGTCTGGCACACATGGCCCTGACAGCCGCACACAGGACACTTCTGCTCCTCCCACACCACTGGACGGGGAATCGCAGACGCACAGCTCCAGAGCTGCACTGACCTAACGCACCATCCTAGGGCCTTGCCTTCCCCCGGTGGGGAACAACAAGACTCACTGCGCAGGGACTGAGGGTCTGAGGGGCTAAGGCTGGCTGGGTGCTGTGTGCTCGACACATGGCAGCTCTTAGGCTTCGGGGCACTAACGTGGGCTGCTGTTTACCCAGAGGGACTGTTTACTTCATTTTGCCTCAGGGTACTTTCGGGGCTGGGCACAGGCACACGCGCGCACACACACACCCAGCTCCCCCACAGGCGCCACCTGAGTCTCTCAGTTTGTCACCCCTGCAAGTGTTGGGGGTGATCTCATCTCCAGTCTCCAGGCCAAGGCCACAGAGAAACCAGGCCTCAGTCTAGGCTGAGAGGGCAGGAGGATGCGCCTGGCTCCGTACCTCGCCCCGTCAGGCGGGGGGGACCTGAGGACGGCTGCTGCCCACACACCACACCACACAGCTGGCTGGTTGGGCACAGTTAGAGGAGGACAGGCTGCCAGCCCTGCCACCCCACGCAGCTACACACAGACCTCAGCCTGGGGAGGTGGACACAACAGCCTGGCCCTCTGGTCCTGCTCAGCGAAGGTGACAGGTACCAGCTGCCCTGTGTGTGTCTTCAGACCCATGGCCGATCTGTCTACACGCCCTCCCTGCTCCCACCACTGGCCCGCAGAGCCTGGATACCATGCCCCCCTCCAACTAGCTCACACTCACCTTCTGCCCTCTGATGATGCTGGAGCCTGCGAGGCAGAAGGTCAGCAGGCACAGCAGCAGGAGGCCCCGGGGCCCTGCCATGCCAGCAGTGGCTGGCGGACAGTTGGGGCAGCCTGTGTGGGGAATGAGCTCTGGGAGGCAGGCACAGGGCGGGCAGGCGGGATGGGGCGGGCACTCGCTTTAAAAGCAGCCTGGAGGCCCCGCCAGCTCACCCCCACAGGAACCCGCCAGGATTTCCTCCTGCCTATCAGCAGCCCGCAGGCGGAAGGGAAGGTGCTGGCTGCTGACCCCTGCATGGATGGCCTCGGCCCTGCTTGGGGCTTCCTGCACTGGGACCCTCCTGGCATCACTGCCTCCAAGTCCAACAGAAGCCACAAACCTGGGGTCTATCAGAGATTGTGAAACAAATTCAAATGCAAATGCACATTCCCTACCCCAAGTGTCTTGCAAGCCCAGCATGCTTCAGCGAGACGCTCTGGGGGATTCTAGGGTTTGGAGGCAGGGCAGCCCCCGAATCAGGTCAGTCTGCTTCGACCCTCGCAATTGCTGAGGGCACTTGCAGGCCTCTGACTCCGTGTGAGGCTCTGTGCTCAGTGGACTGCACAGTGCACTGCACCTCCTCTCAGCTGCCCCAGCTGCCCCTCCACCTGCTCCAGCCCCACACCTCCTCCCTACACCTCCCTTCTCTCCCGAGGTCTCCCACTGGTCTTCCTGAGGTCAGTGCCTCTCCCTGCTGATCTGCTCTCCACTCAGGAGCCCTGCACCACGGCTTCCACTGCACTCTACACCCCTACACCCCTGTCCACGACAGGCTGGCCTCTCTGACCTGGTTGCTGCTCCCCCTCACTCTGCCCCAGACATGCCAAGTGGCCCTCTTGGTGCTGCTTTCACCCCAGATCCTCTCACAGAAACTTACCATAAGGCCCAGTCTCGGGTCAAAGGTCACTAGCCTTCATGTCCTCATAGCACTGGCCATCAGCTGATCCTGGTTTATTTAGTTTATTTTCTGTCCCCTGCTGGAATGTCAGCTGTGGGAGAACAGGGACGGTGTCTGGCTGGTTCACACAGTACATGCTCAACACAGATTTGTGGAACGAATGAATAAATTGTGAATGAATGAAGGTGGCTACTTTTATTATCCCTGTTACTGATGGGGAAACTGAGGCTCAGAGGGGCTAGGTAACTTGTCTAAGGTTGCTCTGCTAACCAGTGTTAAGATGCAATGCCAGAGCTGTTGCCTGCACAGCGTCCCCCACCCGCAGCCACACACACACTGTGCAGCCTCCCCCCAATAGGCAAAGTCCTCACTGGACCCAGGCTGGGTCAACTAACTGTACATGCTGAGCCGTGGGGCCTGGAACAGTAGCTTAGGTGGTGAAGCCGCCATGTGCCAGGCCAGGCTGTGGTGTACCCTGCTCTGGTTGTCACTGTGCTGTTTACAGAATACTGAGATGAAGATTCGCAGGTGGCCATTTCTAACTGCCTTAGATAATGGCCCGGTTGGGGGAAGCCTTGTCACCTGTCCCAACCCCTCCTCCTCAGCAGGCTCCCCCCCCCACTCCCAGCTGGCGGGGCAGTTGGGCTGGTCTTTGATCCAGCCAGGGGAGGGGGTTCAGTGGGGAGACCTTCCCCTCAGTGGCTCCCCCCTACACCCTCAGTCTTCCTGAGCGCAATGTGTCCTCTAGGCCAGGATCCCCACCCTTCTGGCACCTAGGGAAAACTGAGCAGAAGGCCTGGGAGCCAGGTTGGGCTCTTTCCACTCACCTCCTCCCCAAGGCTGTCCGGGGTAGAAATGGGTTAAGGGTGGGTACAGGGGCTGGGTCCCAAAGAAATCCCAGACTCACCTCAGTAGGGCTCGCTGAGGCAACACCCATCTCTCAGGACGTGAACAGACACACATGGGCATGGCCCTCCTCTCCACTACCCCCACCTGGGGCCACCTTCCCACAGGCCTTTCCCCTGTGGTCATCTTGGTGAGACCCCCAGGCCCCTCCAGACTCTAGGCCTTACCCTCACAATAGGCTGCAGCCTTTGGTGGGGTCGGGCCAGGTGTGACATTCCAGACCTGCACACACCAGACCTGCAGGAGGCGAAGGGCAGTGAGCCAGTGTGCCAGGCGTGCCCTGAGGAGGCTCACGGTTTAGCCACAGCCAGCATGACCCAGCATGACCCGTGTAAAGGCTCTTCACACCTCCCCTGTCCCAGGCCCCAGGGCCACCCAAGCAGCATCTGACCCTGGGGGAGCTGCTCCCTTTACCCTTCACCCCCTCCTTCCTTTCCCCCAATGCCTCATGTTCCTGTATCTGGAGGGTACCTTCTCTCCCTCAGGCCAACCATGTCCTGGGACAATGCCCTACTGGGACTCCAGTGGCCTTTGAAATAAAAGACCCAGATTGTGTCAAACTCTACTTTATTGGAATAGAGAAAATAGGCAACAGGACTTCACACTTGGTGCTGGCAGCTCTAGGTCCCCTGCCCCCACCCCTCTCCGCCTCAAGGCCTGGGGGACTCCTGCCCCCGACAGGGCTCTCCCACGTGTCTGGACCAGGAGAAGCCTCCACTTTGGAAAACTGCACGGGGGCGGGGGGGGGGAACTTCCGATATGCATTCTGCCGCCAGCTTCATGATTAGCAGCAACTGCTCACAGGGACAGCAAGACGACGACTTGACATTACGCGTCCTGATGCGTAAAATAGTTAAGACCCATGACGTCACGTATTAACAATAGTTCTACAACAGGAGACAAGACACTGCTGTGCCCGACCATGCTGCACCAGGGGCAGGCGACAGAGCCACAGAAGGCTAATGGTACACGGAGGCCCGGGCGGGGCCGACACTTGCACTCCCCCAGTTAGAAAGAGCCAACTGAACACGTATGTTCACATTCTCTGGGAGGACAGTCAAATGAAGGTACCTAAAAGGGGGGGAAAATCATCTTAAAAAGAACAAAGAAACCCTGCTTCCCCGTACTGAGTGGACATCAGGCTGGACACGGGGGGCAGCAAGGGCTGGCTGCAGCCTGGACTAGCCGGTGAGCTCAACGGGCAGTTCCCGGCCGCACAGGGCCTCCCACTGGCGGGCCAGGAGTGAGATGAGCTTCTCGCGGCTCTCGGCGCTGGGGATAAACACCTGCCACTGGACCTCACGGCCCTGGCCCACTCTGGCTAAGCCACCTGGCACCTCCCCGAAGTGGTCCAGGGTGACACTGCCCATGAGGTCATGGCCCTGCACATCATCAAAGACAAGGGTGAGAGCCTGCGGGTAGGTTTGGTAGCCCATGAGCACACGGTCCAGGTCCCGGACACGGCGGCCATCGTCTAGCCGGTACCGGTCTCTCTGTGGCGGTTCTTTGGCAAACTCGGGCAGTGGGTAGTGGATGAAGTCCTCATCCAGGAGGAAGATCTCGGCACTGGTGAGCAGGAGTGTTTTGGGGCGCAGCATGCCCCTACATTGCCCTGGTGGCGGCGTGCCCACCTGGAAGGCCTGCACATACAGCAGGATGCTGAGGCCCAGTGTCTTCTCTGGGTCGGCCATCTTCTGGGCCACAATGAACGTCAGGTCCCCAATCTCCTCCTCACTGGGGTAGGTGAACTTGACGCGGCTTGAGTGGATCAGCTCGTAGTTCTCCATCTTCCCTGCAGAGAGAGATGCCCGCTAGGGCTGTAGCCTGGAACTGGCCTGTGGTGGGGCTGCTGCAAATGCCAGTAGCCCCAGGCCACCCAGAGGTGGTAGCGTGAGCTGCTTTCTGCCAGAGGCGGGAGAGAGCACCAAGCTCCCCACACAGGTAGACACCCACAGGCCAGCAGCCCAGAGCAAAGCAGACACAGGAAGTACATCTGCCAGATGGTTGAGGGTTTGCTGCCATGGAAAAGCCCATGTAAAACCCTCGCTGGCTAAGCAGAACAAGAGAGAAACACTGAGACAGAGGCAGAGACGTGCTCCAGGGCTGCTGCAGCCTTTGGGGTCGGCAAGAAGGCCCATGACGCCAGCCCAGATGGCCTGTCTGCAGCCTGCACTGGGTGGGTACCTGTGGTCTTGTTCCCAAACTCGGAGTAGAAGTCCTTGTCAACGGGCTCAGGTGAGGGTGTGCGTTCCAGGGAGGAGAGCACGGCCATGAGGTGCTGGAGGAAGCAGTGTGTCAGGTAGCTGTCCCGAGTCAAGCATGTCACCACCTGCACTGGGGAGGAGCCTATGGGAGAAGGGGCTGGTCACGGTTGCAAGCAGCTGCTCCCCTCCCGTCCCTGTGCCTGGAGCCATCTCTAGTCTCTATCAGGTCAGCCTGGACCTGAAGCCCACAGAGCCAGAGCCAGGAAGGCACATGTGGGAAAGCATCACGGGGCCTGAGGAGCCGGCCATTTCTCAGGCCGGAAGAGCTATGACATTTTTCTGGAAGGGGATACAGAGGCATTAGGGAAAAAGCTTAGCTTTCTCTCTTCAGGAAGTGTGAGTCAGAAACATCCTGCCCTCAGCCCAGGGCCTACTCCGCCTGCCCTCCAGGCACTGCCCGGGACTTCAGTGCCTCTGCCTGCCCCCCCTCCGGCTCCAAGCCCTGCGGGGTGAGTTCTGCACCCTCAGCAGTTCCTGAAGCTGCTTCCTCCCGCTCTGGTGAATTCACTCTAAGCAGAGAGATAACTGCCTGTGATAATGCACCCACATATGGACGGTGGAAGCCCACTGGTAACACTGGCCTTCACCTAAAATAGGGCAAAGCACAGTGTCACTCACCCGTCAGCCGGAAATACTGGTCAAAAAGCCCAACGTTGACTGTCTGCAGGTCGCTGAGTTTTAAAACAAAGCACTGGGAGATGTGGAAGGGACTATTGTTATAGTCAGTGTTCTTCTGATGCCAGAAATCTGTGGAGAGAAAGGGACCAAAGGTGGTGGCGGCTGTGCCTGGCGAGCATGAGCGGCCTAGGTGCACAGCTGTGTCCAGCAGGAATGTGTCCCCGCGGCTGGCCTGGCCTGCTGAGGAGCCACCAGCACCCTCTATGCACACGAGGCTTCACAGGCAATGAGTTCTGGGGTCTGCGCTGCGCCTGGCTCAGTGCAGTCACCAGGAGTCTCCCACTGAGGCCCCAGGCACAGAGGCTGCTCCACCTCTCACCGTGGCTAGTTCCCAGGGGCTCGCCGGGCCCTAGCCTGGCACTTTCACACGGGGCCTTAGGTCCTTCAGGACAATGTCATGGGGGGGATGCTGCTTCACCCCTCCTTCCTCAGACAAGGGGTTCTCAGTCCAGTGCAGCTGAGTTGCTGCTGCCTGAGGCCACATAATGGGCTCTAGAGACGGAGCCCAGCCTGTCTCCGCGGGCATGGGCCCCGAGCTCCCAGATGCCAGCAGGCCCTGGTGCCTACCCTGCAGTGGCTCTGAGAAGTAGCGGCGGAGGCCGTCGTGCAGCACGAAGTACACGGCCTTGGTGGAGAGCAGCATGCAGGCGGTCACCTCCAGCCCTGGGGTCTGGTAGAACACCACTGATGACCACATGAGGTGCCTCAGCTCCTCGTTTTCCACCTGGACACAAAGGGGCTGGTTTGGGCCCGCAGGAGAGCAGGGCCGGGAGGGGCACGCCACTTCTCTTCCAAACCATACCTGAAAACAGATCTCCAGGCAGAGCACCCCTCTGTCAGCCCTACAGCCCTGGTGACATGCCCACAGCCTTGGATGGGGAGATGCAGGAACTTCATTGCATCGTCAATGGATTAATAAACTTGGAAGCACACAGGAAGTGAGGGGTGGGAGATGGGTGTACAGTGGGGTCTGCCTGGGGCTCAAGGATAGCAATAGACACAGGGAGAGAAGGTGACAGGACAGCTGACCAGGGGAGGGCAGCCCAGGACCTCCCTACCCAGGCCCTCAAAGCTGTGAACGGCTGAAGCTGGGGAAAAGCCAGCACAGGTAAATCAGAGAACCTGTGCTGACCGCAATGCAAGCTCTGCCACAGCCTCCAGGACCAATTATTTGTTCACACCAGCACCCGGCCAGTACCTCAGCAATGCTGCTGTGGAAGAACTCCACGATGGCGCTCCCCCGCAGGTTGGCAATGTGCCGGAGCGATGGGCAGGCGGGCAGGTGCGAGGGGATCTGATTCTCCTCCGAGGCGGACTGGATCAGCTGCTCGCTTGGGTACTGGGCAGGGACCTCAGCCTGTGCCAAAGCCTCTGCTGGGGCTGAGGTCTCCACTGAGGCTGGAGCTGGGGTCTCCTCTGGGGCTGAGGCCTCTGCCCGGGCCAGAGCAGGGACCTCCACTGGGGCCAGGATTGCTGCCTCTGCTGGGGCTGGAGCCGGAGCCTCTGCTGGGGCCTCCTGGGGACGCTGGTCATTGCTGCATCTCCCAATGCCCCGAGAAACACCATATTAACATGTGGACCCCAAATGGAGGTTCATATCCTACACGCAACCAGAGTATAAGAGGAGCACATGTACCACACGCCACCTCTGGGGTCCCTTGGGGATTTCATCACCAGGTTCCCTATGGGAAGACAAAACGGCAGAGGGAAAGGCCCTGGCCCTTTCTGTTGGGAGAGAGATGGGCAGATGGGGGCAAGACAAGCCATGTGACACCCCAGGGCTGGGACAGACACATGTGGCCCATGAACTGAAAACGTATTTTGAGAAGGTGGTAGAGGTGTTAGAAATGCCACTTCAGAGTCCAGAGCACAACTCAGGTGAGCAGGGCTGGGACCTGGGCGCACGCAGAGAACCAAAAACTCAAAAGGCCCCTCAGTCTGCCTTTGCGTCCTCTCTCCCCTCACCCAGCCATCACTCCAGGTGGCCACGCTAGGTTTTCACTGGTCTGTTCCAAGCACTAGATCAAACAATGCTCATAACCCTTAAAGCTCAGGCACGGGGCCCCCCTGCAACCAGCCTACACCCGTATCCATGCTGAGGGAAGTCCTTTGGACACTGTTCTCTCAACTGGACAGCCCAGCTGTGGAGCAAGACCCCTGTGGCTCTGATTTTGCACTGGGCCACATGCCCCCAACAAGCTTCTGGGCTGTCCACCTCCTGTCCTGGGGAAGAGATGCATCTGCGGGGGTGAAGCAGGGCGCCTGATTTCTGCATGGACTCCCCACTGTGGGCAGGTTCCAGCCAGGCTTGGGGGTGGCAGAGACATGGAGACCAGGTGTCACCACCCAAAGCCTCAGCACAGAGGCAGGGAGATGGGGAGACAGCTGTGCAGGGCCACCTTGGGCACAAGCTGTTTTCCAGTTCCCGGAGGCAGCAGGGGTCTCTACATACAGAGGGCATGGGACTTGAGCTGCGCCTAAGAGGGGTACCCAATTCAGCCAATAGGTTGGAAACCCTCTGGGAACATCAGTTGCAGGGCTGGCTTGGAGAGAGAAGCAGGCCCCGTGAGATGCTGGGGTGACGACAGCTTCGCCACCGGGACAGAAGAGAAAGAGCTAGACTGTGTCTCAGGGGACAGGAGTGTGACAAATGAAGGACTTTCTCGCCCAGGTTGGGGAAGCCCCAGCATATAAAGCCAGGGGGCTGTGAAAGGAGACAGGGTCACCCTCGAGGGCACATGGCCTTCGAGCCGCAGGTGGGGGTGAACTGTAGGTGTGACCCTTCCCCCACCACAGGCCCCCTCTACCCACAGTTCCAGGCAGCCACCAGGAAAACCTGGGGAGGGAGCCCAGGGAAAGTCAGGCTCAGGGGGCAGGAGCAGGGTGGAGAAGAGAGTGAGAATGAATAAGACAGGGCTGCCATTCCTTCCCTGTGTGTGCCTCAGTCTCCCCCCAGAAGAAAAAGAGCTTTACATGAGGTAACCACCCTGCTCACATACTCAGACCTTGCTGCTCTCAGCCAACAGATTCCTTTGGAAGGGACTCTCCCAATTACATTCAGAGAGGGCCCATCAGCAACCCAGGTCTTTCTGAGAAGGGGTGTGTGGCTCCCCACAGGGTAAGGCTTGGAGCTGGAGGTCAGAGGCAGGTGATGCCTGAAGCAGTCCCCCAGGCCACAGAGCCAGCCACGGGACAGTGAGTCCCTGGGGAAAGGGGGTGGGGGGTGATGCTTAGAGGCCATGCCTGGGCCCAGTGGAGCAGAGTGGAGAGAGCCAGGCAAGGTGGGGGCAGACCTTAGGTGGCAGGGTAGTGAGTTAGCCTGTCCTTGTGAAAGGACAGCTTGCTTAGGCCTTTTCTGAAGCCCTGGGAGAGAAGGAGCAGCCCAATGCCAAGCCTAGGAGAACCAACGACACTTCTGAGAGCGGTCAGGCGCTGAGATCAGCTGAGGAACTGGGCCCACCCTGGACCCATTCACACATGGCAGGTGCTCAGAGATGTGGCTTGGGGTGAGTGGTCCCAGACACAGAGATGTGAACTTCCTGGGCACATACCAGCTCCATGCCCCCAGCCTCAAAAGCCTGTGCTCAGTCTCACCTGGCTCTGCCCTTAGCAGGCTGGCCGTCCACGAGGGGCCTCTGGGATTGGCCCCCAGTCAAAGGGGTCTTGGCGATGACCACGGTCTTTAGGTCCTGCAGGGAGGCCCGCAGCTGGTTGTAGATACGCAGGAAGTGAAACTTCTCATGGGGCAGCACGAAGATGGCGGTGACAAAGCGGTAGCCCACGAGCAGCTCCAGCACATGGCCGTCGGCGAATGCACCCCTGGGCTGGGTGCAGCTACGTGTGGGGTCCAGCAGCACGGTGGAGAGTGGTACGCGGCTCAGCTTGAAGCTGTTGCGGTTGCGACAGTTGTGGGTGCCGCGGTTGGGCATGGGGTTGAAGTCAGCCTTGATGACGTTGAGGTGCTGGGGCGTGAGCAGCAGCCAGTAGGGGATGGCGGCGGACTTGACGGCCTCGGAGGGCGCGCAGCAGGAGCGCCGCACGGCCGAGCAGAGCGTGCAGCTGGCCCACTCGATGTTGCCCGAGTAGTCCCCCGCGGCTGTCCGCACCATGCGCTTGTCGCTGTAGACCAGGTAAACAGGGAAGCAGCCCTGGCTGCGCTCCTGGCAGCCGCCCGCCACCTTGTAGAAGGTGAGCAGCTGGCGGAGGAACTCCTGCAGGCTGGTGTGGCTGCCGTAGAGCACCGGGCTGCACAGCATGGCCACGTGCTGCGGCGCGAAGCACGCGCGCAGGGCCGCGTGGAACTCGTGCAGGTTGGCGGTGTCCGAGATGATGAAGAGCGTGTTCTCGCTGTGCCTCACCTTGAGTACCAGACACAGCTCGGGCATGAGGAAGCCGAACTCGGTGAGGTCTCCGTGCGGGAAGCAGAAGACAAAGCGCAGGGACGAGAGGATGTGCTGGCTGCTGCCCCTGGACTCCTGGTGCGGGATCTCGAAGACGGCGATGCCGAAGTCGGTGAGCACGAGGCAGGCGGCGAACTGGCGGATGCTGGCCTGCACGTGGATCAGGAAGCACCAGAGCACCTTGAGGATGCGGATGTGCGCCAGCAGGAAGTCCTCGTCCGCACCCAACGCCCACTCCAGGGCCAGGCGCTCCTCCTCGGTGTCCTCCTCCTCCTCCTCCGCCGCCCGGCCTCCCTCCTCCTCTTCCTCCACGTCTGGGGGCCCCATTTCGAAGTAGCGGTTCTCAGCGACATCCTCGTCGTCCTCGTCGTCGTCATCCTCGCCAGGCCCGCCTCCCTCCTCCCGCTGGTTGGCAGCCTCGATCCAGGCGGGCAACTGTCGCTCGATGGCCTGCCGAATGAGTGTGCTGAGGCGCTGGATGAAGTCCTGGTTGGTGGCTGTGTAGCCGATGCAGGTGAAGGGCAGGAAGATGATCTGACCCGACCCAGGCACCACCTGCACCTCGGGCTCTGCGTGCTCCCCACTGTGAGAGGAGAAGCCAGGTCAGTAACACGCTGGGCTGGGACATCCCGCCTGCCAAGTCCGGGGTCTGCTGCTACACCCTGGTTCCCAGGACCCAATTCATGGGTCTCCCAGGCCTCCTAAACAGCCAAGTCTATTCCTAGGACAAGCGCCCTGGTGGGGAGCCAAGGTGCCAGAAGGCTGGGGCGGCCAGTTGCACCGAGGCCACATGTCCAGCGCTCTGATGACAGGTGTCTAGCAGTCCTGCCCACACCACACAGGTTCCCCCAACAAAAGCATCACAGTCATTCAGATGCTGCCCCAAGATAATGAGTGCTCGAGGGCAAGAACTCACTTGTTGGCAACAGTTCCCTTCAAGGGCACCTGTGGGAGGGGGGTTCTTGGGACCTTCACACCTAAATTCAAGCTCCTCTTGCCCACTACTGCCCTCGTGAAAAAGTGTGTGTACAGGAGGCTGGGAAGCCTCCTCCACAAAGGGTCAGAGTGAACACTTCAGGCTTTAGGGGCACCCCATCCACATACTTTTTTTTTTTTTTTTTGAACAGCTCTTTAAGAATGGAACAATCATTCTTAGTCATAGGCTGTGGACCAAAGCAGCCTTGATCCGCTGACCCCTAGTGTAGGATAACATGTGTCAGGCAGAGTTTAGGGATTAGAATTTGGAAGCAGACCAGAGCCCATCTCATCGGTTTATTTAAAGGAAGATAGTTCTAGAGGACTTCTGTGAACAGATTTTTAACAAAATCCAGCTGGTTACCACTAGCCACAGCTGAGTGTGACTGCAGAAGGCTCAGAATGTCTTCTTAAGCTCTTCCCTACCTTGCACCGCCAACAGCTCCTGGCATGTCATCAGAAGGTGCCTGATAGAGAAGGAAACGCGGTCAGCCCCACCTGCTGCAGCCATTCCTTGGCATTTATCAGGTGTTGGACCCTGAGCCTGGCACCCCACCCTCTCCCTCACTGCCCTGCAGGAAGTTCCTCACCATCCCACACTACTCCGGAGTACACCCTGGGTCCTTGAGGCAGAGACCCCCTCTCCGTTATCCCGCTGGTGCATGGCAGGTTTGATTCCCACCCGTATCTGTCTGTCCCCAGCCCACACTCCTAACCGTGGGCCAGGCCCTCTTGCCAATCTGCAGGTCATTTTGTGCCTCTGAGTCTGGCGTCTGAGTGTTCCCTGGGCCACTCCAGAGGGTCCACGTGGCCAGTCTACCAACTTGGTAACTGGCTAGTAGAGGAAACAATGAACAGTGACTGCACAGCACCTGGCAAAGCCCTCCCAATGGTCTCTGGGCAATGGGGAAGACAGGGAGCCTCCTTCCTACTGTATGATTCCGGGGGTGGGGTGAATGGGTGAGTGCGGGGACAGGATGAGGGCTTGGCATACTGTCCAGGGTCACACGGCCATAAGACAGAGATGGGGCTGGAGGGAGGCCCAGGTACCAAGCACACTCCCCACGCACATGGCAGATGAGCCACTCACATCACACTTGCCTTCCTCCTCTCTTCCCAGGACACATGAAGAAGTTCCAGAACCCTCAGCAGCAGCCACAGTGAATGTGCCGGAGTCACACTGTGTCCCAAACTACCAGGGTGACATGTAGGAATGGGCAGAATGGCTCAGGGGTGTCAGGCAGCAGGGGAGAAACTCTTCCTGATGGATTTGAAACCCAAACAAGCCCCGCCACCCCCACCACCTTCTGAATTGCTTTCCCCACGGGAGTCCAATCACATGGGCTAACGGTCATCTGGCTTTGTCCCCCAGGGCCCAGTGAGAGAGAACTGCCTGGTCCCACTGGGGGAGGGAGAGGAAGAGGGGAGAAATGGAGACGGAGGCTGAACAGAGCCGTCATCATAAAGTGGAGTACGGCAAGCAATGGCAGCAGCTGCCACAACCCCAGCCAGGCCGTCTCCTACTGCCATCAGCCTCAGACAAGAGCTGGCACACAGGTAAGCAATTTCCAGAAGCAGGAGGCAGGCATTACCTGTCCCGCAGGAATGGACTCCAAGGAATCAGAGCATCCCCGGGCAATGGGCTGGTCCTCGGGAGGGAGACTGTCGGTGGACGACAGGCTGCTGGCCAGGGCCTCCTCTTGCACAAACATGATTCCTGGAGAGACCAGGGGCAGGCAGGTGGGACAGCGGGGCAGGGAGAGCAGCCATTCAACAAATGGGGCTGGGCCCTTGAGATATCAGCACGGCCGGGGGCAAGTCAGACCCCCAAACACAGCCACATGGATTACAGAACAAAATGGTAAAACTGAAATCTTAAAATAACTTGAAGAACAAATGACGGCTTATCTAATCTCAGGGTAGAGAGAGACTTTCTGAGCCTAAATCCAAAGGAAGAAATTCAAGTGTGACTACATAAAAACTAACTATAAGTAAAAAAAAAAAAAAAAAAAAAAAATCCTAAAATCAAATCAAATGAAATGAGAAAAAAGTACTTGCAATATTTGACACTTGTATCTTTAATCTATAAAAAGCTGTTACAGGTGACAAAAATGGGAGAAAGTTGGAAATCCCATAGGAGACTGCAAAGAAAGAAGACATTCCACAGAAGAATGGTCAATGGATGGAACATGAAACAATGCTCAGCCTCGCAGGTAATCACAGAAGAGCGAGTGGGAGTGAGACACTAGTTTTGTCTCTCACTTTGGCAAAGGTCAGACTGACTGTGTGGCTCGGACCTGGCCTAACTGGGTAGAGGCGGGTGGGGGTACAAGCTGGTCCGCCCAGTGGGAGAGCAGTTTGGCAATATGTCCCTCAAGAGCCTTAAACGTGTTCACTCCTGGAGCCTCTTCCCAGCGAAGTGACTGATAAAGCCCCAGCCCACGATGTGACCCCTCCGCAGCTTCAGACACACAAGGGCACACCACCACAAGGACAATCCATGCCCAGCACCTGTGCCCCCAGGACACACCCACTGACGCCACCCCCTCCCAGGTAATCCCCTATGGACAGCATACACTGACGCATGCACCCCGGAAACACATGGTGTTTTGAAATCCTGCTGAGGCTGTTCTAAGAATACAGCATGTCTGGGCCCATTACTTCACTCCAGACGTTTCCTAGACTGCAAGTGTTTTTTAACGTTTTCCTAAGTGCAGCCAGTTGGATGAACACTGAGCACCAACCCCTTGTTTCACGAAAATCTGGAGGCGCCCAGGGCGTGCCTCCGCAGCCTGGCTTTACCCCTGGTCACCAAGGTTCAATGAAATGACTCCGAGCCCTCAGAGCCCCAGAGGTCACAGACCCTTGTCCAGCTCATCTGCTGCCTGAGGATAGGACAACTCATAGCGCCCAGGTCCTCTGCCGATAGGCTAGGCAGGCCATGGCCCAAGCCCGACTCCCCTGCCCCCAAGCAAAGCAGCAGCAGCTCTGAACAGGCAGGCAACGTGACAGGCAGAGCTCTGCATGAAGCGCACTGTTCTCTCATACAACCCAGACCCACCCTCTTCCCTCACATGCTCAGATCCTCCTCATCCTCTAGGATTCCCCTCACATGTCACCTCCACTGCAAAGCCCTCTCTGCTCTAGACGTACCTCTCCCTCTACAAAAATGCTCCCAAATCCTCCTACCCTGTTCTGCCTTGGGCTCAGCTCCCCAAGGTCCTCAGGGGCACTGTCCTGGTCATCTTGACCCCCCCATAAGGCCATGGGAGAGGGAAGCCCTTATTGGTCAGGTCTGATGAGCCAGGAGCAGTGCTGTCCTTCCCCAGCATTAGCTCATGCACACCTCTTACTATTTACCACAGTTCATCGAATCTAAGATGCGTAGATGTGGTGTCATCTTGGTGTTAGCAGGTGTCCACGGAAGTTTTTCACACGACTCCATCACGAATACCAGCTGGCTGACAGCAACTATGAGACGCCACTGACTGAAAGACGCATCTCAATTTCAGAGAAGTCACAAGATGGAAATGTGTGCATCTTAGAATTGATGAAGTAGAATGTGTACACTTTACAGTGAGGAAACAGCTTCAGAGAGGCTACGAGTTGCCTGACGGAACGTGGCCAAGGAAGGTGGGATGCGAACTCAGCTGACCGACCCCAGGTGCCTGCTCCGAACCCCTCTCTACAGCTCCTGAGCTCCGCGCCCTGCCTAGAGAATCAACCCTGGCGTTCTGTACGTTAGCCCACGTCGGTCAATCCTCCATGGCACCAACAAGCTGGCTAACAGCTCCCGAGATGACCAGAGGTGGGTGTTTCTGGACAGCACCTCTTCAGGCAGGCCCCTGAGCACCCAGTTTATTCACAAGTATGTTTACTTCTAGACAATCAGGTTGGGAGCCAAGCCGCTTCCCCACAGGAGAAACTCTTGCCCATTCAGACAAGATCCAGCAGCACACAGCTGAACACAGACATCTGTGGATTCCTCCATTTAGTGAGACAAAAAGCAACATTTTCTTGCCATTACCCTCCCGCCCCAGCCCTTTCTGGAGCCAAGGAAATGAGGACGGGGATAGCCTCTCTGCTTCCGTCCTGGACTACAGTTTGTACAAATAAGTGGTCAGAAAGGGCCACCCAGAGGATGGGCCAGGGGACATCAGGAGAGTGCTCAGATGGGGGCCCGAACTCTTGTTTCTCACAAAAAGGAAAAAGCTGTGCACACAAAGACATCCACTGCAGTTTTATTTATAAGAGGTGCAAATCTGGAGACAACGTCTACATGTCCAGCAGCTGGGAAAGGAGAACAGACTACAGGGAGCCACTCAGTGGGATGTCCCCAGGAGCGGGGGGGCAGTAAGGAAGGGGCGCTGAGGCCTGGGCCTGTCTCCTACAGAGGCCTCACCACCCAAGGGGGCGCCGCCTGCAGCCGCGGCCTGGGGGCAGACGCCGCACTCCGCCACCCGCAGTCCGCTCGTGCCCAGCTCGCGCTCCGCGCGCTTGCTCACTCACACTCATTCATCAACCCTACACATGCTGACTGAGAACTGGCTGGTCCCTGGCCTCGAGGACCAGTCGCATCTCCCTGTCCCCTAGGCCCCTAGTCGAGTGGTGTCTCTGCAGTGCTGTGACTGGGTAGCATGGGCTGTGAGGCCCAAAGAGGGCTTTGACCCCAAGGCAGGAGAGGGGGTCAGGGAAGCATCTTCAGTGACACAACAGCCCCCCCCCCCCCGCACCTTTTATATATAAAAATAAACCCAGAATTTCTCAGTCAAGTGTTACAAAAGCAAGCTGACAATCCCGCCGGCACCTACATCACCGCCCGTCCTCATGAGCGCTCTCCCACACCTCACCGGGTGCTTGGTGCACTGCCCTGCCGCAGGCTTTCACTTACACCCAAGCACTTCTCCCTGGATCCTACCCACGTGTCCTCTCTCTGATGTGATGGCCACAGAATATTTTACACCACAGCTTAATCACCTTCTCATCCTCTGACGTCCGTCACATCCCCGGCTTTGCTAGCATAAATAACGCTGCAGTAAGCATTTCATCTCCCCTTCCCGCTATCTTATCCCACCAGGATAAAATCCCTACCAGTGGGGTTACCAGGTCAAGGGGTGGGAACGTTTTTCTGGCTCTTGAAACATAAGGTCAAACTGTTTTCCCAAGACCTCACACCAAATTCTGCGTCTCCAGGAGCCCGGGTGGGCGGGCGGCGTTCCTTCCTGTGTGACCCGAGCCTCGGCTCCACTCGGGACGGCACACCCTCCCCTCTTCCGTGGGGGCCAGGCCAGCAGACACTCTCATGGGACCTGCTTCACTCACTCATCTCCGAGGATGCCTGGGTTCAGAGGTGAAAGCCCTTTGAAAATGCTAAGACAGTGGGCAGGTGAAAGGGACTGGTCTTCCATGGGTCCATGGACAGCCTGTCAGGGCCCCACAAATAGAGTTTGGGGCTGAGCCAAGGAGAAAAAGTGATGATAAGAGAAAGCTCCCCATGCAGGGATCAGGGAGGCCAGCTCAGGAAAGTAACAGTCCTGGTCCCCATTAACAAGGCGCCTATCCGCCCACAGTGCCTGTAGGGAAGTAGGGTTCTTATAAGCCCGCAGCCCCGAGCCTGTCCAAAGAGCAGCCTCAGGCCCCATTAGATACCCTGTGGCACCTAAAGGAATTGGATGTGGGTGTCAGAGCAAGGGGGGGTCCTGCCAGGCACCCCCACCATGTGACACCCCGAGTGGAGCTAGCCTGCAGACAGCACTGCACCCTCCCTGTATCTGAATCCTGCAGGGAGCAGGTGCCAGCATCTCCCCACAACCCCAGCCCAGCCAGGGAGCCCAGCAGAGCCTGTGTGGCTCTGGTTGGCAGAAAGCTACATATGTGATTACCTTGGTTGGAGAGGATGGGCTGGGGCAGGGAGGCAGATGTGGGAGCCACGGTGGGAGGGGAGCTGCTGGGTCTGATGCAGGGGGCAGGTGAGAGCCGGCAATCCTCACCGACCTAGGAGGAGTGCTTGAGTCAGCCCAGGAGAGAAGGTTCAGGAAGAACAGAACTTGACAAGCCAGGGATGAGGAGAAACTCAAAGGTTCTCACAAACATCGATGATGGCGAAACTGGTCTCATTTAATCCTCAGCAACCCCGTGTGGCAAGTACAATCACCGTTCCCATCTTACAGATGAAAACAGAGGGGGTGTGACTTGCCCAAGGTCATGCAGCCAGGAGTCAATGGCCCTGAACACTCCCACAGCCCAGTTCCACTGCGAGCCAGCCTGTACCTTCCTCAGCGGGCTCTGTACCGCCACTCCTCCCACACAGAGGCCCACCTTCTTCTCGGGGTTGCTCAGCTTGGACTTGACCTCCTTGGCTTTCTGAATCGCTTTTAGCACTTCCACAGTGTCCAGCTCCTTCTCTGTGGTCACTGTGTTGTCCAGGCAGACCTACAGAGCCCAGAAATGGCTATCAGCCTAGGGGCTGGCAAGCATGGTGGGAGCAGAATGGCAGGAGCCTTGCCGAAGTGTGGGCCAGGCCCTGTGAGGCTCAGGCTCCTGGGAGGTGATTTCCTCACCACCTACAGAAGTGACCCAGGAGCTCCTGAGAGAAGCCCACGGAGGTCCCACACTACCCAGGCTGTCTCTGGGAGTCTCTCTCCAAAAAGGTGAGGTGGGGTACAGGGTCCACTGAGGTGGCCTCTTGGGTGGCTGGGATTGGGGGAAAGCAGTGACTTGAACAAAGTCCCCAATTACGGCGGAACTCAGATCAGCAAAGAGCACAGGGAAGGCATTCTGGGCCGGGGAACGGGGAGGGCAAAAGCATGGGAGCAGGCACCCCTATCTGCAAATGCAGGAGGGGTTGTGGTGGCAGGCAGTGTGGGACAGGCAGTGCCATCAAACAAGGGAAGGTCCCAAGGGCCTGGAGCCGGGGAGAAGGAGATGTCACCCTGTGAACATTGTCTTGGTGACAGTGTAGAAGAAGGGGCACGTGGGGCCGAAAAGAGATGGTGGGTTTGGGGTTGGGGGTAGGATGAGGGAAGAATGCAGACTTCTAGGTATCTTCTGGCCTGGGACTGGGGGAATGGGGGAAGGGCCTGCTTGGAGCTGAGGTGACAGGTGAACCTGTTTGGTTGGCATGGTGGCAGGTGGCCAGACACACTCAGCAGGCAGCAAACACTGGGCTGGGTTACCCTGGCAAAGATGGGCACACCCTTGGGTTTGTTGGAAGACTATGGCCAGTTGTCCAGGAAACATGACAATTTTAAGTATCTTATTTCTGGCCCTTGCCTTCAATCATCAATATTATTTTTTAACCAGCTGAAGACAGTCCCTGCACATTCAGTCTGCGCCTGTTGGTTCGCGGGGAGCCCTCCTGGCCTGAAGCTCTGACAGAGGTGATGCCAGGGAAGCCCTCTGGGGAACGATGGTGGCCAGTAGTCACTGACAGGAGGGGCTGCAGGAGGGGTGAGGGGGCTTTTTCCTGGGGAGTCAGCAGACTTCCCAGAACCGAAAGGCCCTTCAGGGTGAGGGCATTTTTCTGAAGCAGGTGAGGGTACAACGGTGGCTATCAGCCCCGGCTCTGCCTGTGAAGACGCGGTCTCCGTCTAAAACGTCTCCTGGACGGAGCTAGCCTCCCCAGCCCCCCCAGACCCCCGGCAGCCTACCTCCGAGGCCCGCTCTCCAAACTGGGCCAGCACCTTGGTCCGGTAGTCGGGGATGATGCTCAGCGGGTTGTTCAGCAGGAGCACGTGCTCCAGGCACGGGAGGCTGCCTATGCTCCCGACCTCCGCCATCTGCAAAGCACGGATTCCATTCCCGTCCCTGCTTCTAACACTTCGGCAACATGACAACACCTCTGATGGCCTCTTGTGGACAAGGGGAAACTTACCATTCCTCTTTAACATGATAATCACCGAGGCAGTCATCCCAGAACCCCGAGAGCCACTGGCCACACAGCTCACCTGCTCGATTTTGTTGTTACTGAGATCCAGGTTGACCAGGGAGTAGAGCTTGTGCAGGCCACTCAGACTCTCCAGGAGGTTCCCCGCCAGGTTCAGAGTCTTGATGTTCCCCAGTTTGGTGTGAACCCCTTTCAAGGAGGACAGCTTGTTGTAAGACAGGTCCAGGTGCACGAGGTTGTACAGGTGCTGTGGCAGCAACGAGAACAGGGTAAAGTGGTTCAGGTCAAGGCTCCAAAGAAAGGGGACTAACGCTGGTCTGATGGGCCATCCAACCTAAAATGACCAGTTCCACAAGTCAGCTCCATTCCCTTGCACATGCCACCGCCCAGTGCCACCCCCGGCAGAGGCAGCATAGCCCACAGGATAGGCCTGAGCTTTGAAAATGAGGCTGTGCATCCTCACAATGGAAGTGCACCATCTTCACCTCCGCTCTATTTCTATTTACATATCTTTTCTAATTTTGGGGAACTACTGCAACCATCACTAAGTGCATCGCTGGGACCCCAAAGGGACAGCAGCTGCCCCTGCCCCTACAAACCTCTAGTACACCAGACACCTTTCGAGTGCCTGTGAGAGAAAACTCCAGGGTCTGGCCAAACTGCCAAGGCTGCATTAACCATCAGCCTTCTGAACTCGCCGGGACCTTGTAAGAAGCCCACAGGTGGCGCTGGTTCCAAATATATTAATTACCTGCAGGTTGTCCACAACTAGCACTCCATTGTGACTCAGGTCCAGGAACTCAATCTTTGGAATCAATTTCTTGGGGGTAGAAAAAGACAACATCCAATGTTACTTGAGGAGGCTGGACCCTACGTGACCCCTGTGCATGGTGGACAGACACCCTGGGACTCTTCCGACCATGGACTACTTGGGTGGCTGTCTCTGCAGGGCCATTGATGTGACACCTCCCAGTGCCCCCCCAGGCAGCACATACAGGAACACACAGGGGCTCCAGTGATGAGCATGTCTCCGCTTTTACAGTGCACGCGGCTTATGAAAATGACAAATGGCAAAGTCCCAGAAAAGGAAGCCTGTCCGTCCTGCTTCTCCAACCCTACCCACTGAGAAGCACAAATACAGGAATCACACTCCTATTGCCCCAATGCCATCTGGATGTCACTCTTACATAGGCACATCTGGAATCTGTGGATTTTCCCAGCCCATTCCTTAGAAGTAAATTTCATCAGTCAGTTTTTATATCAAATGTACATATAACTAATATGCCTCATTTGGTTCTAAGTACTACCTATTTTAAATAATCCCTAAAATTTTAAAGTTAATTGAAAAGTTACAGGCAATGCACAGAACACGGGTTTTCTGTGGTCCTTCCAGAAAAAGCCAAGTTAAACACCCAACGTCAGGGTTTGGTCAGGCTAGAGAAGCCCCTGGCGCCCGCTGCTGAGCGCGTACCACAGACTCGTCAATCTCAGAGATGCTGTTGTGACTCAGGTCCAGTGTGGTCAGTGCTTGCCATGTGGGGATGACGGCAGTCACAGGGCCTTCCAGGGCTGTGCCTTCTGGCTCCCACTCATCAAATTCCGAGGCTTCAGGAATGAGGACTTCCTGTGTAAGAACATCTGTTGAGCTCCACACTTGGGCCCTCACGCAACACTCACTAGGAAAGCAACCACTGCAAAATTTCAGGAAGGGCTTGAGCATATTTAGTATGTGGAAGTGAACTTGCATTAAAATTGAGCTTTGGTTCATATGTCTTTAAATGATTGTGAAATAACTGAAAAGCTTAGTAACATGACAGCTACTTGGAACATGTTCTGGCCCTGCTTCAGGAACAAATGCTTTCCAAGCCCTCAGGGGCCTTTTTCTATATGGTGATGGCTTTTCTGGCTTAATCTCAGAGGCTAAAGGTCAGTATTCATAGCATTTCCTGGCAACTGTGCTTTCAAAGCTGGCACTGTGGTCCCCAATGTGGACAGAAGGCCCTTTTAACCATTACTCCACAGGGCTCAAATCCAACACGCTGAGACAAAGGCAGCAGCACGGACCACAGGGCCCCCTCTAGGGAAGGGAGGCGAGCCCCCGCATTTTGACTTTCCATGCACACAAGACCTCCCCTTCCTCAATGGATCATTTTGGGCCCCATAAGTTAGGCAGCAGGGAGTGCCTCAGGCTGTCTGACACCCTTTGCTCTCAACACAAGTCTCCGTTTTTTAGCCAGTCAGCCTCAAATTTTATCAACCCCAAATCTTGATCAGACAGTTTGTCATAAAAGGAGCCACAATTCTTTTTTCTGGAAAATAATTTTAACATTACTAAGATGCAATCTATGAAAAGGAAAAAAGAAACCTCTTACATTTACAACTGGAGTATTTCTATTGCTCATATATAAACAACAAGGCCTAACATATCCCCAACTCACCTGTTTCCTTCAAGTCCACGAAAAACAAGATACACACGGGTGCTAAGTCAGGGCTTTTTAAGCTTAAGAGAAACATTTATATCAATCTGTCTAATAAACGTCCTGCCACTTACCACTGCTTAATAATTTATCAAAAACCAGTGACTTTTTTTCAGAGGCAGACAGAGTGGGGGATCCAGCTCCTCAAAATATCCTGTTTAACTGTATGATTTTTGACGAAGATGTGGACTAAAGCGTCCTAGGGGCTGCTAAGTGCTGGGAGGTCCTGCACAAGTGTGCGGCTGCCCAGGCCCAGGGCCAGGTCCAGCTTCTGATTTCTGATAGACAATGGCAGTGCTCACACCCCCTCTAAGGTGGTGGGGACCACAGCACAGGCTCCCCTGCAGAGTCCCCAGGCAAGAAACGGGTGGCGCTCACCTTCATCGAGGTTGCTGCGAAGCGGATGCTCATCGTGGCTAAGGTGGGCTTCGATGCGACCAGCCCCTGGATGTGCTTGGCGTCACAGTGACTTATCTGGAACAAGGAAGAGCCATGTCTCAGTAATGGCACGGCCGCTCCATCAGCAGGCCTGGGAAGTGGGTTTTCGTCACCCACACAAAAAAGGAGTACAACCATTGGTGAATCCAAATCCTTAGAGACAGGAGGTGAGTCAAACCCTAAGTCTTCCTTTTTCCCCGTTTTTAAGTGCTGATGAAATAGTCTCTATGGTATCTGGTAAGACTCACAAGGAACCGTGAACCCCATTTTCTCTGTAAGTGGTGTTTGGGGTTTGGCAGGCACACAGGAGTATAGGCCTCAGAGAGCAGAGCTCAGAGCCGTGGGCCCTCCGGCTCAGCCCCACCTCCCGGCCTCCGCTGTCCTGAGTGAGGAGGGGTGTGTGTGCACGCCACCTGCTCGGGCGCCACACACCACAGACCACAGTGGTGGAGACTCAGCCTGCCGAGCCAGCGCAAGGCTGAGCACTCCCCCAACTTGCCAGGCCGCACTCGGCACACAACACAAGTGCCCACCAAGGGAAGTGGTCCTCCAGGTCTCTGAGACAAGCACAGAAGGTTGCAGACGAAATAGTCCAACGGGTGACAGAGGCTCTGGAGTCAGGCTTGGCTGAATTAATTGTTCAGTTCTGGCCAAACCTCCTTACTTCCCTAAGCCTCAGTTTTCTCAGTTGTAAAGTGGGAATAAAAGTACCCGCGTCACAGGACTGTAAGGAAGGGTCCATTAAGGAGTGTACATCAGACACGGGCACAGGGCTGCACACAAAAGCCATGCTGCAGAAACAGATGCTTTAATATTTTTTATTATTTGTTACTGAGTCCCCTTTCGTTTTAAGAATGGTAACAAAATTGGCATCGTGAACCCAGGAGTTTAGCAGTGAGCAATGCCAAGTATTTCTTGCTAGGTGTGGGCATGCCAGGGGGCAGAGAACGCTCAAAGCCCTCTGCTGACCTGCCTTGGGAAACAGACTTGGAACTGGCTCTGCCTGACCCTCACGATGACTTCCTAGCACTTCAACTCGAACAACGAGGCCCAGAAGGAGCTGGGCACTGGTGCTCTGTCCTGTCCCAATGCTGCCCATGCCAGGGACAGGGACATGCCGACTAGCCAAGCGCAGCACAGGCCCCCCTTTCTCTGCGTTCTGGCGGGCTTTACTTACCTGGATGGAGTCTGCCACACACTGACGAACAGGAAAATAACAGTGCCTTCCAATTAAGTCCAGACACTTTACATCAAAAACATTCCCTGGCCACAGTCACAGTAAGATGACGCCTGTGCAGGGCTCAGCCCTGCCTGCACTCCGGGGACCCTGGGCCTTACCTCCACCTGATGAAGAGACTTGAATATTGACAGATCAAAAGGCAGGAGCTGCTCCTGAATGTTGCTGGTCCCGAAAGGTCCTTCTGTGCCAGAAACCTGCAGCCACAGGTACAGCTTGAATTAGGGATGCTGCCATCACCACGCCCCACGCATGTTCACAGGGCAGTGCTGCAGCAACTGCCACATCTGACTTGAAGTTCTGTCTGGCTATGGGAGGCAGAGTAGGCATGCACCCCGCTCACCACGTCCACGATGAACAAAGCAGCCTAAAGCGGAGGTTTAAAGCCAGGGACATTGGGTCACGACTGCCCCCTAGTGCTCACAGCCAGCAGCACAGCGCCAAGAACACCAAAGGATGGCCCATATAGCCTCCTTGAACACAATGCCAGCCAATGAGCTATTAGGCTCCACACTGGTGTATGCCCACCATGCCCACAACTGAGCTGCTGCCGTTTTACCTTTAGGTACTTAAGGCGACAGGTGAAGTCCAGGATGTGCCCAAGGTCAGTCTTGGCGTCCCCGCTGGCACACGTGGGCTTTCCCTGCTGCAGCTGCTGGGTGACCGCATAGAGCTGCAGGGGCCTGATGACAAAGACCTCGCCGGCCCCCAGGAGCTGTTCTCCTGCAACAGCCACGCCCTGCAGGGTCAGCCTTCAGCCCGAGCCCCGCCCCCGTCATGCGGTCAGGGTGTCTGCCCACCTGGCTAACAGTTAACAAGCACTTGGCAAATACCCGTTAAGTGCACTGCATGGCGTCAGGAGGAAGGCACAGTCCTGAGCACACAGGAGATGCTGCCCTTCTGAGCTCATGGGGGCACAGGGCACACCCAGGGCACGTGATTACAAATGAAGGAAGGGCTATGGGAAGCTGTGGCCGGGGAGTGTCCCTGAGGTGAGGCTCAGTCAAAATCTGAGGCACGGAGCCAAGATACAGCTGATGCCAGGCAGCACTGTAGGCCACAGACTCACGCTGCGAACCTCCAAGGTGCAGCTGTCGTCAGTGAGGTGAGGCCGAAGATGCCAGCGCAGTGCAGGCCCTGAGAGCAGGCGGGCATTCTGAGCCAGACAGACTGGCACTTGGGCCTCGCTCTGCTCCTTCCAGCCATGTACCCTCAAGCAGGTTACGGGGCCTCGTCTGCACCCCCTGGAGGGTAGGCAGTAAGATGCCAGACACTGGGCTGGACCACAGGCAGCACACATTACATGTGAGCTGTTACCATGCTCTCTGACAGGGCCATAAGCCAAGCTCAGCTTCCGTTTGCCATCTGAACCCTCAGGTAAGGACAAACCAGATCCAAGAGGGCAGGATGCCATCCACCTTCCAGAACTCCACCACAGGGCTTTGGACCAAATCCTGAGCTTGGGGTTGGCTCCCGACACCGGCACAGTGAAGGACCACAGCTCCTCACACCTGGCTATCTACAGGGCAGGCGGCCAGCACACTTGGCTGTGGACCAGGTTCAGGGACTTGGGCAACCCAGGAAGGTGGGCCCTGGCTAGGACTTACCTGGCACAGACCAACAGAAGTTCTGTGCCACCCTGGACACCTAATAGGGATGGGCAAGTTGCACCCAGTATTTTGAGGACCCCCTGGCCACATACCTTTTTCAAAGAGCTCCTCGGCCAGTGCTGCAGTGATGCCATTTATTTCCTACAGAGAAAACAAAACCCCGTTAGGAGTCCACCTGACCTAGTCAGCAGGACACACACTCCCTATCTACCCTCTTGGCCATTGCAAGGCCAGCTCTCCAGACAGTTACACAAAATAAAGGAGAGAGTAAACCTGGAATGAATCAAGGGGCTTAGAAAGGGAGACTAAATATGCCCAGTTACACAGATATTTGAAGTGTCTCCTCAAAAGCAGAACAGAAACAAGACTAATGCTGCTACTTCAGGGCACTGCCTGAGGAGGAGGCTCAGTAGGCTGGCAAAGCTGGGCTGTGTCAAGCGCTGGCCAGGGAGCCAGCAGCTCCCCAAACTGGCTCTGGGAGATCGTAGGAGAGGGCACGGTGAGAGGACGTCCTATTTCTTCTGGAAGAGGGGCTCCCGTGACCCTTGTGGGATAAAAGGCCTCCCAAAGCCAATCTTCCCTGACAGTGACCATTTCTACTTTCTTTCATGTTCCAAAAGAGTCTTAGGAAAGAGTGAGCACTTGCTCTCTTCCTGTGCTTATCCCTTCAAGCGTTGTACCAGGACCACTTGGCCCCAGGGTCATGAGGAAGAAGCAGGAAAGGATTTCCTTTTAGAATGTGATGAAGGAGGCATGACAGGGACAAGCCTTCAGTCACATCAATAGCTAACGCGCTGGGGTCTTAATTCATGCCAGGCAATGGCCTGAGTACTCCCTATGGGGTGGCCTGCTCGATCCCTCCAACATCCTGTGCGAGGAAGACATTGTTTTGAACCCTGTTTTACAGATGAGCAAACCGAGGTGAGAGGTGCTGTAACTCTCCAATTCTACATGGCCAGAAACTAGCAAAACCACACTCCCAAGCACTTGGCCTTGAAGCCTCTCCACACAACCAATTGCCTCAGCACTTTAATTGTGGGGTTGGCAGGGCCCCTAGGCCCTCAGCCCCACATCCTGCAGGTATGAATTTTAACTAATTGACAGATGGCAGCTAATAGGCCTTTTCCTAAACAGGTCCAGATGGAGGCAGCACAATTGCCTTCATCACTCACAGCAACATCTCTGCCACTAGGACATGTAATTCACATGTATATGGGATTTGAAAGGCACCAGGTAGCAGGAGACAGGGTGTCCTCTTCCTGTTTTTCTCTTTGGCTTGTTTGTCTCTTTCTTATCTCTTATAACATAATGGATATTTTAAAGGTTGTTTTTGTGTGCTGCAAATATCTTCTCCCTGTGTATGCCTTTTAACCTTTGTTCACGACAGTTTTCCTGACACAGAGACAGTTTTTCATTTTTATGTTGTTTAATCTGTGATTCTTTTCCTTTGTGACTTCTAGGGCCTCTTTCCCCACCGTAAGATCATACAAATGTTCTTATTTTTTCTTTTAGTACTTTATGGTATCTTTTTAAAAATATGTTTATTTCCTTAATCTGTTTGAAATCCAGTTTACAGATAGTGTAAGGATAACTCCCAGCCTCCCCACAAATGGACGAAAAACCAAAGAGAAAAAAAATGAGCAAACACAGCCTCAGCAGTAAGGGTCTCAGGGTCTGGCAAGATGCAGGTTAGGATGTAAAAGGGCCATCAGAAGGATGGAGCAGGCTTGGAGCAGGAGCGCGCCAGCGAGAGAGCTCTATCAGTTCACACGAGTTCTATCACACTAGAGTTCTATTAGTCTTGTAACAACTTAAACTCAATTCCATTATCTTTGGCTGCTGTGAAGAACTGAAGATTAGGAAGAGCTCAGAGAGATCCAAAGGCTCATTCCCCTACCAACAGTTTTGAGAACCAAGCCCTCTCCCCAAATCTGTTAGAATTGCCGGGAGAGCCTTGAGAAATAACAGTCCTGAGCTTCCGCCCCTCCTCCCCGTGTTAGTCATCCTGAGGGTCCTAGAGGTCTCCCCTGGGAAAAGGACTCCCTGCCCACCATCAGTATCTAACCCCCACTCTCAAAATTATATTTCTTCAGGCAGCTGGTGTCAATGCCAGTCCTGCTAAAGAGACAGGGCTGGAATTTCCGACAGTGAGAACCAAGGGCTCGGGCTAAGCAGAGGGCATGTTTTAAAAAGCAAACTGAGCAATCTAAAAAGCAAACTGTGTAACACTTTCTCTCCCTACTCTTTGGGGCACAGGAAGTGCAGGCTGCTGCAACACTATCTACTTAGTTCCCTAGGCTGACCTTCACCTTGGGAAGCTCTTGACTCAGACAGGAATGAAGTGCCTCAAGCCCTCAAATACAGAGCACTGCCTCCTCAGAGGAACTCTGCATCCTCAGAGTATCCTGGTTACACTGTGGCCTTGTGTGCACAGCAAAGGTGTGCAGGTCAGGTCTCCCCCTGGAGCAGGAGGAGACGCGGGGGAGCTCTGACGCGGGGGAGCTCTCGGGACCCTCAGTCTAAGCTGCTGCAGCTATTGCCAGGCGGTCACCTGCAGGGACAGGTGACTCCTCATACGTCCCACCCAACCTGTGCTACAGGGACGTGAAGGTGCTTTAAGGTGCCACAAATGTCTGAACTATTTTTAAAAAAACATTCTTTATACTTTAAGTACCATTCTGACTGAGCATGTGTGTGCACGCAGAGCCCCACGACCAAGTGCACCCCACAACACCCACGCTTGCACTCAATGCATAACCCCAGGCCAGCCCGATGTCTCTGCTTGGCACACACTTGTCACAGAGTGCTGGTCAGCAGGGCATTCATGAGGGACTCAGTTACACAGCACTGTGTGGTTCACATAAAGCTCAGCACGTGTGTCCCTAACTTCCATTTGCTATTTGTGAGGAGGCATTCTAGCAGGAGTCAGGTATATTATGTGCCATGCCACCTTAAGTAAAAATTCCCCATTGAGGGAATTTTGTTTAGTTTAGAGTTAAACTAAACAGAGCTGCAAGACTGTAAATTGCAAAGAAATCTGTTACCACGTACAGCCTCAGTACATTGCAACTGAAACAAATGACCATGTGGATGCTAAGACTAACATGGAGATGGTAACAGTTCCATCCTTGCTCCTGACTTCTAATTTCACAAAGTGGCTTTGTTCTAGCCAACTGGCTTTAAAATAAGAAAATGATATAAATGCTACCTTGGAAGAGAACTGAGGGCCTTTCCCGACCAGGACAGCCAGCACTGGCTGGCATCTGGTGTGCCTCGCCACGGGCCATCTCTCTTCCAGGCCCTTTACCCTCACTGTGCTGTCTTCTAAATTCTCAAGGGCCAGGGTCATCACTCTCCAGCTCACAAAAGAGGAACTGGGACGCAGAGAGGTTAGAATATCTGACTTGGAATAAACTTGGGAAGCAGCAGTGCTGAGATAAACTTGGCTCTGCCTGTCTCCCAAGTCCACAGTTAGACAGCTTATCCCAAAACGGGCTGCTGGAATTCTCCCTGTGAGTCCACTTCACTGAATTTGAAAACCTCTGTTCTAGGGCTTGTGGGAGGAAGTCTACGACTGAGAGTCCAGGAGTATGGGGACACAGCCATCTGAAGAGAGACAGCACAGCAATAGGCCCAATGCCCTCTCACTGCAACCCGGAGCTACACGGACCCCCAGATTCCCCATCTCAGAGTTGGCTGGGAAAGAAGGAGTGCTTTCTTTCTTTGCCATTAAAATCCGTATTGCAAAAGAATGAAGTTGGACCCCTTCCTCACACCATATACAACTCAAAATGAATCAAAGACCTAGAAGTAAGAGCCAAGACTATAAAATTCTTAGAAGAAAACGGTTGCAAATCTTTATGACCTTGATTTAGGCAAGATCTGACACCAAAAACACAAGTGACCAAAGGAAAAAAGAGATAAAATGAACTTCACCAAAATGGAAAACTTTTGTGTTTCACAGAACACTATCAAGAAAATGAAAAGACAGTCCACAAACACAATGGGAGAAAATATCTGCATTATCACGTTTCTGAGAAGGGTCCAATATCCAAAATATATAAAGAACTCCTACAACTCAATAACAAAAAGACAAGTAACCTAATTTTTAAAAGTGCAAAGGATTTGAATAAATTTCTCCAAAGACATGCAAATGACAATAAGCATGTGAAAGGGGGCTCAGCATCCTTAGTCATCAGGGAAATGCAAATCCAACCCACAGTGAGATTTGACTTCACACCCTCTCCGATGGCTCTCAGAAAGATGGACAGAAACAAGTGTTCGCAGAGACTTGGGGCAATAACGTATAATTGCTGGTGGGAATGTAAAATGGTGCAGCTGCTATGGAAAAAAATTCAGCAATTGTTCAAAAAGTTAAACAGTTATCATCTGACCCAGTAATTCCACTCCTACTATATGCTTAACAGAAAGAAAAACAAATGTCCACACAAAACTTCTATATGAATGCTTATAGCAGCGTTATTCATAATAGCTGAAAAGTGGACATAACCCACGTGTCCCTCAAGTAATAAATGGATAAACAAATGTGATATATTCAAACAATAGAATATTCAGTCCATAAAAGGACTGAAGTACTGATTTATGCTACAATATGAAAAGACCCTGAAAACATTATGGTCAGTGAAAAAGAAGCCAGTCACAAAGACATATATTGTATGGTTCCATTTATATAAAACCAAGGAGACAGAAAGGAGATTAGTGATTGCCAGGGGCCAGGGAGGATGGGGAGTGACTGCTAATGGGTACGGGGTTCCTTTTTGGGTGATGAATGTTCTGGAATTTAAATAGTAGTGACAGACGCACAACTTTGTGAATATACTAAAAACCAGGGAATTGAGCACTTTAAAAGAGTGAATTTTATGGTATATCTCAATTAAAAATATCCACACCTCAGCCAAATAGAGTTCCCTGGGTCCACCCTGTCCAATGGCAGCCCCACAAAAGGTGGAACATGTTGGGAACAATTTCAGAGAGGTCACTGATGGGAGAGGTTACGAGGAATCCTTCTGTAAGAGCTCCCACCCTGTAGAAATGGCTGACAAATCTTTAGGACCTGTTTGTTCAAACTCATTTGAAGAGCTAATCTAGTGGTTCCAGATCAGGAGCAATTTTGCCCCTAGGGGATATCTGGCAAAGTCTGGAGACATTTTTGGTCTCCAGATAACTGGGTGGCGGAGGTGCTACTGGCATCTAGTGCGTAGAGGCCAGAGATGTAGCTGAACAGAGAAAGAACAGCCCCCACAACAATTACCCAGCCCCAAATGTCAATAGTTCCACGGTTGAGAAACCCTGATTTAACGATGGGTCAATTAATATTTTTAACACCTTGAATTTATATAACCCAGGGACCTCTTTATAACTGTAATTTCAAACATGTCCATACTGCTCCAAGCAGTAGAGTATGACTCATACCAGAATCACACGTGGGCCAGCTCCAGGCCCATCTCAGACAAACTATCCCCACAGAGCAGTCCAGGCCTTTCTATGCTCAGAAATAAGAAAACCTGAGGTAGCCAGCGAGACCAACTCCTCCAAGACCTGGGTCTTAAGCAATGAATCATACTATCAGCGGGTGGCTTACCAAGTTTTATTCTTACATAGCTAATCAAAGCTTTCTTAAAGTGTGGTATTTCTTAAAATACTAACCAGTAAAGTTTGTCTGAAAGACTTGTATAAGAAATGGAAATTTTTCTCACATAGGGACAGAAAATGTAAAACAAAATCTACAAAAGGAAACTGCTGCAAACTACATACGTTGCTGGTCGATGCTAAATAAAACCCAAAGCACATAGACATATCCCATCTGTAACTGCCATCCTTTTTCCCACATGCCCCTCCACCCCGAAGCCTAGTGGCCCAATACTAGCGCTATTACCCAAATGTCCAGGCTCAATCTAGCACTCCAAGAAAGGTTCAGCTGTCTTACTCTGAGAATACTTCAACAAAAGTTATGTTTTAACCCCGTGTGGGCCTTTAAGACCACAACCCCGTAATTCCCTTCCTAAAAGGCAAGCCTGAAAAGGGAATGGATTCTTTCCTATCTTTGTCATATAAAGGAAAAATAATTAAATGTAAATTATCTAAAAATCTATCACCCAGAAATAACTACTACTAGTATTTTGGTGTATAACCATCTAGAATTTTCCTAGACAAATATATTCATATAAACTCTTTTTTTAATAAAATGGGACCATAATCTACCTACTGTTTTATGTACTGTTCTTTCCATATAGTGATATACTTATTTTCCTATATCAACAAATCCACAGACACACCACTATTTCCCTAGCAGTACAATATCCAATTATCTGGATGTATTCTTTTGATTGTTTTAAATCACCTCCTTTTGGGCTTTTGATTGTTTTCAGTATCTTGCTACAATCTTGGAACGACTACCTTTGTACCTAAATCCTTTCTGCAGTTGCCTGATTTTTTTCCTTAGAATAAATTCTAAGAAGTAGAATCGTTGGTTGTTTTTAATATTCTGGTTTCATACCGCCAAATTTCGCTCCTTGAAGCTTGACGACTCATCCTGTCACCAGCAGCCCATGAAAGCTGTTCCTTTATCTAGAAGGGAGTGCAGAGCGGCTCCACAACATACACTCCCATCAAAGAAAGCTAACTACCCTCACTCACACCTTAAATCCTTCCTGATGATGCCCAAGACAGCAATATTCTGCCAGCACAGACTGATCCCTTAGTTAGTCTTGAGCTGTGAACCAACAACTCAACACTAGTCTATGCCAGGTGTTAGCTGTTTCTCATCTATCTCCATCCATTTGGATGGAAACCTAGCTTAAACACCCAGATGGTTTTTGCTAACCAAAATGCCCTGTAGTGGAGGAAAACCTCTGTATGGCCATATTCTATCTAGTGTAAGGCAGACCTGTCAATGAACATGCTTCTGCCCACATCCCTTCCCTGCTAGGGTGATGTTCCTCTGTCTTCTTACCTCTAGATCAAACTCCAGCCCACCTCCCCTCAAAGCTGAGATCTACACTGGTTTGCTTCCTTGAGCTTGGGTGGTTGTGGGTTTATAGGCAAAAGAGGAAACCTGAGAGGAACTTACATAGAACTGAAAATGCAAGAAATGGGCCAGCACTCTGGGGGCCACGCCAGGGAAGGTAGCCAAGAGTGTCTGGAGGTAGACCTCCAAATCCTTCTCCCTCTTTTCCACCAAGCTTCTTGAGTTTTTCCCAATTATCTTTTTGGGCGGAAGCAGATTTTTATCAATCTTCTTCTGTGCAACAAGCTGTAAAAAAACATAAGCATGTCAAGCACAGACCAAGAGGTCCTGTGACTGTGCAGGACCAAGACTAGCAAGCAGCCTGTCATGACTTCCCCAGCCCCTGTGGCAGCACTACCAGGATCAGTGATCAAACCAGTGCCTCTGGGCTTGGCTGCATTAAGTTCAGTTAGTATCAGAAATACCAATACAATTCCAGACGGGGAGCTCCACCTGGAGACTCTAGATGGAGACATTCAAAACGGCCCATAAAATCACTATCTTTTCCAAACCAGGACAAAAACCAATCAGGGGAGTAGTCTGTCTTTAAAACACTCAGGCTGCAAATGACCCAGACAAAGGTATCTCTCTCCAAAAGAAAGAAATGGAATCATAGCCAGTTTAAAGTACAGGCTGTGGAATAGCTGTAGTCAGGTCAAACAAGTTCAAACCTGTTCCCTCACTGGGAAACTGTCCCAGCATCTCACATCCAAGCTAGGATTGGCAATCTTAAAACTGAAGTTCAAATATGCTCCTTGCACACCGTCTCATGCTAGGGTTGAAATCCCAGAACCCACCAGTGTTTTTTGCCAGTTACATTAATAAACTTTACATTATTAAAGAACACCGTAGGCATGGAGCCTGTTTTGCCCTAACACTAATACACGGCACCAGGAGAACTTGGCCGGAAAGCCCCAAACCCTGAGACTCAGGTCCCCCAGCTCTCAAGGGTTACCTTTTCATGCAGGTCATGGAAGTCACTGTAGCGGTGCTTGACTGTCCATTCATGATTGCCATCAGTGACCTGGATGATGTAAACCTACGAGGGAAAACAGGCAGCCCTTGCCGAGTGAGTAACAAGGAGAGCCCCACCCCGCCCCCAGCAATAGCTGCAGGATACCCAGACCCTCTCAAGCCACAGGACAAAGGTAGGCTGCCCTTCCCCACCAGCCTTTGCACCTGACTCTTGTTGCACAGCAGGGCCCCCTCTTAGCCTCCTCAACGGCACTAACACTGTATCTGGCAGGAACACAGGATGTTTGTGGCTCTAGCCAACAGAGAGGAACGGAAAAGGTGACTATCATATCAAACCATCTCTTTAGATTTTTACCTCCAGTCTCCAGGTAATTCAATGCCCAATCCAACCTGAGCTGCACGCAAGGCCATCTCTTCCAAGGGAGGCAGAACAGGGCCGGGTCTGGCAGGGCTAGCTTCTCTGTTGTATGTTTTCCTAGGTGCCCTGCCCATATCCTGGAAGCAAGCCCTAGTCTAACCCTTTCAGCTGGATCACAGCTGCGATTTCTGCTGCTGAGCCAGTAGTCAAGGCACCAAGAAGCTGATGGATGGGTGGGACGGGAGGATGGTGATGGACTATCAAGCCCTAACAGAAGGCAAAATGACTTAGCCGTCAGGGGAATGGGATCAAGGAAGACCTCAGGTCAACACCTGACTGCCATTGCCTGGCTGTGCTTATGGACGAGTCACTTATATAAGTGACTGGGAAGCCTACGTTTTCTCTGAGCCTCAGTTCTTCCATCTTAAAATCTGCTAGGTTTAAGAATCAAATAAGGTAATGCATGTAAAATGCTTTGTACAGGGCCTGCCATGCAGCAAGTGTTCAATAAAAAGTAGGTGTGTTAATAATATTCAGTTCAGCACACCCGGAGCCAAATGGTAGGTTGGCCTGGATCATCACATCCCCCACACCCATTCAGGAGTGGCTCAGCCCTGGCCAGTAAAGACAACTTTTGGAGCTGACCCTCCAGCTGAATGCTGCCCATGGGTGATTTCCAGCCAGCCACCAGCTTAGAGACCTCAACCCTCACCTAGTGTCCTGCCCCACACTGCAGCAAGCAGGGAAGGGGGAGAAGAAATTAATCAACTCAGCTGAAGCCTCCACAGAGAGAAGCAGCCATTTCTCCAGGGCTGGCCTGTTGCTCCAGGATCCGCCCCCAGCCCCTCTTCCCAGCAAGGCAGCTTCCCTCCTCCTCGTGTCCAAGAAAGGAGAAAGAGCCAGAGGAACGACCCTCAGGAGGAGGGTTAGGATGAGGGCCAAGGGGGTGGGGCGAAGGCAGGGCCAAAGACCCCCACCCTCTGGGAACAAAGAATAGGAGCTGGGAGGTGTTCAGTACGCCCCCACCTCAGGACCAGACCCTGCCAGGCAGCCTACCAGATCCATAGGCCTGGCGTCCAACCCCATCCAGACCCAGGAGGGTTCCATCACTGCCCTAAACCCTCCTCTTTCATATCCTCCATTTCTCCCATAGCCTGGACGGGTGTGTTTGTGTGACTGTGTGGGAGGGGCTTGCTGCCCCAACTCGCCCCCAAAGCCATGAAAACACCTAAGGTTCCTGGGTCTTGCACTTTCAGCCCTGAGCGAAACCCTCAATGCCCCCATGTGTGGGCTCCACCCTTACCTCTTTCTAGTCTCGGCCTGAACCCCAGGCCGCTGGGCCCGACCTGGAGCAAATCTCAACAGCGACCCTAGGTTCCCCAGATCAAGGCCCGGCCCCCTCTCCTCTTTCGCGGCGAACAGGGCCCTGACCCTTCCCCCGATTCCATCCATCAGCGATCCTCTCTTTAATCCCCCTCCTCCCGGACCCCCTCGCCTATCCTCCCAGGCTGGCACCCTTCCAGGCCTAGAGGATCTAGAGGACCCTCCATCTCGTCTAGACGTCCTCTCCTCCCCAGACCCCCTTTATCCCCTGATCCTCCCCAGATCCTCCCCCCGACTAGCCTCCTTTCCTGAACAGGTACTCTTTCCCCAAAAACCTCCCTGGGCTCTACCCTAGGGCCCTCTTCCTGGACCTACGGGGCCCAGATCCATTCCCCAGAAACCCCTATCCCCGGCCCCCTCCTCGAAATCGCTGGCCCGCTACTCATCCCTCCCCGGTCACGGAACCCAGACCTCCTCCCCAATCCCCCGACTCGGACTCGGGGTTCCAGCCGCCACCCCCGGTTCGGGCACCCACGGCCCCAGCACACCGTATACGTGTCCACAAGCTCAGAGCCCACGACGCGCGCCTCCTTGGCCGGTTCGGCCTCCCGCTCCGGCCCAAAGCTGCGCGCTACAGTCGCCATGTTCCGGGTTTCACCGCCTCCCGGCGCAGACTGGCAGCAGCAGGGGGCGGGGTCAGCGTCCCACCATCCCCCGGCTCCCACCGGCCCCCGCCTTCGCCGCGCCCCGTGCCGCCATCTTGGCCCCACCGCCTCCTCTCGTTTTCGCCCCGCCCCTCGCGCATAATTGACAGCAGCCACTCACGGCGCGCGTGCGCAGGCCTGTCCGCTTGCGTAATCTGTATCAGGGTGGTGCCGCCGGTCACGCTACTAGCAACCGGGGGAAACTGAGGCCCCGTGCAGGTAGCTCTAGGCATTACCCTTCCGTGCCCGGGAGGGAGGACAGAAAGCTCCACGCGTCCTCGGCTACCCGAAGCAAGTCACTGCTCCGCCTGGCTTCAGTTTTCCTCTCCGAAAAAGGGAGGCAGTAATCGCGCTAGCTCTTAGACTCGTTCTAGGCTAGAAACGGTTGAAGAAGATACGAGCTGTGCGTAGAGCCTAAACAGGGACAGAGAATTCTGGACCAGTTCTTACCCTCTCCAACACTCGGAAATCTCTGTTACATGGGCTGCTGGAGAATTGAGTGGGTTAATGCATGCAGTGTCCGGTTCAAAGGCAGGGAGCTGGTGTGGTTATCAAGACGGGGCTCTGCATGGTGGGGGTGTGACGGTGGAAGGAAGGGTTATGTGCTGGCCGTTGGGCACAAGACATGTGGTGACCTACCGGAGCTTGAAAGGGGGTGACAGACTAGCCCTGGACCCAGGAACTACAGTGCTGGAATGGGAAGCACAGGCACAGAGATAGAGCCCTAACCCGGGGGCAGACCTGGACCTAAAAGAGGGAGGTAATAGCCCAGCTGTGGAGGGGAAGGAGAGGGAGAGTCTGGCACAGACAGGGTATCTATAGGTGTGTTTGTTGGCTGACTGAGTGCAGCTAACCAAACCCAGAACAGTACTATGTGGAGATGAGAGGTCCGGGTTATGGCTCCTCTGGCACCCTTGGCTGAAGGGCTCCAGACCACTCAGTCCTAAGGTGGGTCAGTGACTTCCTTATCTACCAGTTCATAGCACTGTGCTCAGAGCTTCCCACTCCAGGCTTCCCTTGGCAGGGCCCTATACTCCCAAGCCTCTCCTTGCATACAGCTGCCCTCCACTGCAGAGTGTAAGACAGGGGCTACCAAATCAGCCAGACCTTGGCCACATCACCACCCCTCCAGGATCCTCAGTTTCCTTATTGGAAAGTGGGAGTAATGTCACCCACCCCCCTGCTTGGATGGGAGGTTGAGCTGCTGTGTAGGGGCCTGGCCTGGGCCCCACTACTTTGCAGCTCCTGTCCTGTCCTGGGCTCATGTTTTCATTCATTCAAGAAAACTTTCCAAGGAGTCCCCTAGAGGCCATGGGGGAACAAAGGGAAAGAGACTTGGTCCTTAACAGGCCTTCATCTCCTTTTCCTGGGCAGAGGACACAGGGACTCAGGCCAGTCTGAGATCACCAGGACCGGGGGAGGGGGTGGAGGATGCTCCACACTGGGGGGGGGGGCTGGGCCGGAATGCAGCTGGGGCAGGGCTATTTAAGCCCAGGGCGGACTGCCTGGCAACCCCAGCAGCCTGCCCTGTGAGTCGCCGGCATGGACGACATCTACAAGGCAGCGGTGAGGGACTGGGCTGGGTGGACCCACTGGGGGCTCACTCATCTCAGAGTGCGGGGTGGGGGGGGGAGGGCAAGGTCACTCCAGGGATGTGGTGGGGGCCCAGGAGAGGACCCACATACTTTCAGCCCAGGGCCTCAAGGGGATGGTGGGTCTGGTGTTCTGGGTGTTGAAGGGATTCAGGGACTGGAGAGGATCTGTCAGAGTGGGTAGAGGAGGAGGTCACACCTTGTAGGGTCATGTCTGTCCCTGTCTCCAAGTGTCCAGTCTGTATCCACATCTGTGGTCTCTCAGCCACATCTCTGCGTTTGTGTCTTTGGTCTCTGGAGCTTTGCTTTTCTCAGCTTCTTCTCATCTTTGTTCTAAGCTGTCTGAGTCTCAGCCGCTGTCTCCCTGTCCTCACCCACATTTCTGCCCCTCATATTCTGCTTCCCACACACTCACAATCCCCCCCGCCCCCTCCAGCCCCTTAGCTGGCTGAAGATGCTGTGGAGGAAGGGGGTGACAGGAGTTGTAAAGAGCGGGCTGCAGAGTCAGAATCCTAAGCTAGGGAAGAGACTTTCATGTCTGAAGCAGGCAGGGAAGGACTGGCCACGGGGGAGACTGGGAAGAAGGAACAGAGAACTGGGGCCCAAGCCCCCATCTGGCCCGGCAGGCTCTGGGCTCAACGGCTTAGCCAGGGGTGAGGGCTGGAGAGTGGTTACCTCAAGTCCCTGCAGCCTTCTGGGCTCACTGAGGGGCTTCAGATGCCATTGTATCGGCGGGGGGCTGGTTTGCTGACCTCTCCCTGCGCCAGAGACAAGGACATCTGGTACAGACAGCTGTCCCCAAGGGAACCCCTCCCTTAGCCCTGGGATTGTGGTCCCACTCCTAGGCAGGGAAGGGCTATAGCTGGCTCTGGGGGCACCCCTTCCTATCCTGCAGTAGTCCTTGGAGCTGGGGGGAGCAGCCCTCCGCCTGTGCCCATACAAGGCCTGGCGGGGCTGGGGGCTAATTTTGGCTCCTGAGGCACCAGCAGGCCAGGGGGCCAGATAACACTGCCCCACCCCCTGCATGCCACAGTCCCCAGAACAATCACCAGGTTTAACTTTGTCGCCCGTTAAAAATAGCCCAGTGGCCATGCCGGTCAAATTACAGTGGGTGGCTTTACCTACCCCCACACTGGGTTTATTGTCCCAACCTGAGGGACAGCTGTCCCTCGGGCCACCCAGCTTGGGTTTCAGCAGGGGTCCAATTGGGCACTGAGTGGTCACTAACTATTGTTATTCAGGGTCACCTAGTCAACGGAGGGTTGCCCACCTGTCACCCTGGCCCTGAACCCAATCTCAGTGAGGCCGGCTGGGTCACCTCAGGGTTTTGGGGGCAAGAAGGGAGGACTGAGGCCTCCATTATGTGACTTGGAAATGGCACGCCTCTTCCTGGCTTCAGTCTTCCCACCTGTGGAATGGGTTGGTTTCCTCAACAGCAGCTAAAGCCTGGAGCCTGAGTCCTGAGACCTCTTTTCCTCTCTAGGTAGAGCAGCTGACAGAAGAGCAGAAAAATGGTGAGTACTCCAACACACATGTAAGGAAACAGCAGGGCCGGGCTGTGGGAACAGGAGGACCCCAGGCTGGAGAAGAGAGGCTGGGGTCCCTCTCGTTGTGACCTCAAAGGCTCAGAGGGAAGTGGGCAGATTGGCCTGAGGGGTCTTGCCTTTTGGGGTCCTGGCTGCTGAGCCCTGGCCACTCTGTTTTCCACCCCCCGACCATCGGACACAGAGTTCAAGGCAGCCTTTGACATCTTCGTGCTGGGCGCTGAGGATGGCTGCATCAGCACCAAGGAGCTGGGCAAGGTGATGAGGATGCTGGGCCAGAACCCCACACCTGAGGAGCTGCAGGAGATGATTGACGAGGTGGACGAGGATGGTGAGCTCCTCTGCCCTACAGGCCCCAGACCCCCGGGTCACTGGGGACCTGAATCCTGCGTCTGCCACTTATTATCCTGTGCTCTTGAAGGAACAGTTTAGCCTCTCTGAGCCTCAGTCATCTAATATATAAAGTGGGCATAATGACCACCTTGCTTCATGGGGTTGGTGTGTGGATGCAGTGAGAAAAACGGAGTCTAGGTTCAAGGGCGATACCAGTCATTCTGACCATCCCTCTTTAATGGCCGTGTCACCTACCCTCCAGGCAGCGGCACAGTGGACTTTGATGAATTCCTGGTCATGATGGTTCGGTGCATGAAGGATGACAGCAAAGGAAAGTCTGAGGAGGAGCTGTCTGACCTCTTTCGCATGTTTGACAAGTGAGCATGTGACCATTGACCTCTGACTCCAGCTCTAGCAGAGCTCGGGAAAGTGGAACAGTCTTGTGACCTCCAGGCCTCAGTCTCCCTTTCTGTGTAATGGGAGAGTGGGATGCTCCATCTCTCAGTGGCCCTGCTTCCCTGGGTCATGGGTGGGGCTGCCTCTTCCCCTCCCCAGTCCATGGCTCTGAGACCCGCCCCTGCCCCGGACTCACTGCAGAAATGCTGACGGCTACATTGACCTGGAGGAGCTGAAGACAATGCTTCAGGCTACAGGTGAGACCATCACGGAGGACGACATTGAGGAGCTCATGAAGGATGGTGACAAGAACAATGACGGCCGGATCGACTATGACGGTGAGGGCGTGATGTACCGGGTTTCCCACTGCCCACACCGTGCCAGCCCCCACCTCTGACCCATGCCTGTTACTCTCTCCACAGAGTTCCTGGAGTTCATGAAAGGGGTGGAGTAGAGGCCGACCCTCTCCCAGAGCTGCCTGTGCCACCTTCCAACTCCAGCTGGGCCCTGGGGTGGGGCAAGGGGCCGGTGTCCCCAGGATGTGAGCCTGGGCGTGTCCTTGACCGCAGGCCATCCCTGACTCCCTCCCCAGTCCTGTTCTAGGAATGCAAATAAAGCCATGCTCTCTGGAGGCCTGGTGTCTGGCTTTCATTCCAGGGGCTGTGGACTCTCTTCATCAGGGTTACTCCAGCCCTGATGACTTTCCCCATGCCAGAGCCTGGGCTCTAACCTCCCCTGCACACCACCTTCTGCGGGAAGGTTTAGGCTAGATCAGCGACTCCCACGCTCCATATCCTGCCTGCCCCCTTCCTATCTATAGTGATTCATCACTTGGAGTCTCTGGTGGCCCAGGAATCTGCATTTAACAGGATCCTGGAGGCATGACTTTGGTCAGCCAGTTGGCAGCCAGGGGGTCCTGTACTTGGAGAAATAGCTGCAGCACCCAGCTAGGCCCTAGATGCCACTTGGCACAGCAGCCCCAGCTCTGTCTTGCTGCAGGGCACTTGTTGGAGGGCACCATCTTGAGCAGGGCACTGTGGGGCCTAGTGGGCCTGCAGCTCTAGTCCATCTGCCACTCAACTTGGATTTCCCACTGGCAACATTGATTCCCAGGGACCAAAGGGCCTATCGCCTACTGTAGCTCCTTCACCCATTTGACAGGTGAGGAGCCTGGGTCCCAGAGAGGCACAGAGACCTGTCAAGGTCCTCCAGCGAGTCAGGGGAGAGCAGAGCTGCTTAGCTCCCAGCGAGGGCTCTATCTGATGGACCAGGTCCATATGGGCGTAATTTCTAGTTCCTGTGAACCTCAGAGGCTCCAGCAACCTACTTTCCTTCCCTGACAGGACATGGAGGCCCGAGGCCTGGTGGCTCTCAGGTTAGTGGGGGTGCCCAGGCCAGAACTATAGCCACAACAGTGACACTGGTCTGGGGGGAGGCAGGTGCTGCAAGGAAGTAGAGGTGTGAGCAGTGGTGCTTGCAGGAGGGACAGCTGCCATGTGCCTGGGCTCCTGTCAGAATGTCAGCAGCTGTCCTCGCTCCACCCAGCCACTCCACAGCCTCCCCACCTGTGCCCCAGCCTTAGCATTCCCCAGACAGGCCCAGCATTCCGGAGACAGTCTTGGAATTCTGGAGATGCCTCCAGTGGAGGCCAGTGCCAGCAGGAGCTTCCTGGTCCCTAGAGAGACCTGGGGGGAGAAGAGAAGGGGTCCTCCCAAGGGGACCTGACCTCGGGAGCTGGAGAACTCAAGGACTTACGAGTGCACCCAAGAAAAATGACATCTCAGGAGAGGAGGCAGGGCCACTGTGGGCAACACCACCAGCCAGTGTACCATTCCATGGTTTAGTCACACCTAACATGTGCCTGGCACAGGCTGGATGCTGGGACCCTTCAGAGAGAGGCCCAGTCCCTAATTTAATGGAATTTATAGTCAACTCAGGAAGACAAAGAGGGAAATGGGAAACCAGCACGGTGCCGGAATGAGGATTGTAGAGGTGTGGTGGCCATGAGATAGAGTGGTCCAGGAAGGCTTCCTGGAAGAGGTGGCACTGAGCTGAGGCTTGAAGTAAACCACAGGGAACCAGCCATGTGAGGTCATGGGGAAAGAGACTGGAGCATTGCAGGAGCAGAAAGGCAGAGTTGGGCCGGGAGCTGAGCCTCGGCAACCTTGGGGTGAGATGGCTTTGTGGTTCTCAGCACAGTGGGGCAAGAAGGGTGGAGGGAGGTGAAGGGATTCAGGGCATGTTTGGAACTAGAAGGCTTGAATGTGAGGTGTGAGAAAGTAGGGAGTCAAAGATGACCTTTCACATCAAGGATGAAGCTGCGATTTCCTGAGCTATGGAAGCCTGGGGGAGGCACAGGTTCTTGGCCGTGGGGTATCGGGAAGTAGAGGTTTCTTTTCTCTTTTAGAGTTTTTTTTCTTCAGCTTTTAACTTTTCATTTTGAAATTCTAGGCTTGCAAAAATAGTACAAAGAACTCCCATTAACACTTTACCCAGATTGCCCAAATATTAATGTCTTAAATAGCCATAGGACAATGATTAAGCCCAGGCCACTACTAACTCATCTGCTGACTTCCCTCAAATTTGTCAGTTACCCTACGAATGTACTCTTCCCGGACCAGAATCCAACCCGGGGTCACACACTGCATCTTGTCATCCTATCCATTTACTCTCCTCCAATCTTTGTCAGTTTCTGTCTTTCCTCATCTTTTGTGACTCTGACACTTTTGAAAAGTACAAGCCAGTTATTTTGTAGAGAATCTCATGCAGTTTGGGTTTGTCTGGGGTTTCCTCCAGATTAGATTCAGGTTACGCATTTCTGGCAGGGTGATCATATGAGAGATGGAGAGTTCTTGGTCCATGTCAAAGTTGAAATGCCTCTGGATAGGACGGAGGGGATGTCAAAGCAAGGCTAGATCTAAGTGAGAGGGGAGAAGGAGAGCTATAAACTCAGGTGTCATCAGAATAAGTGCTTCCCCAGGCCTGATCCTGGATGAGTCACCAGAGAGAGATTGTGTAGAGAGAGGTGGCCCCGGACTGGACACTGGGCATCCCTCATAGGCAGTCTGGGGGAAGAGATGTGATCAATGAGGTGGGAGAGACCCTGGGAACGTGAGGGGCCCTAAGAGCCAGGAGGGAAGAAAGGAGGCAGGGAAGACAGCTGATGTTTCTGGGGATAAGGAACTTGGAGTCCTCCGAGGCCTCGGCCACCTGGACACGAGGGTTTCATCGTCGCAGTCGGATGGGAGCCCGGCTGGACAGGGCCAGAGGAGTAAGTGAGATAAAGGGGAAATGGAGAGTGTGGACAACACTGGTGAAGTTTTACAAATGCTCAGGGAACAGAGGGAAACGGACTGAAGCCAAGGGGGGATGTGAGCTCATTTCAGGAGGGGAATCAGGGAATGGCCTGATTGCTGATGGGAACAATCCAGTGAACCTGGAAAAGGAGTGGCGTAAGACGCAGGGCGGAGCTGCAGAAGGTAAGTGGCTACAGGCCTCTGGGCAGTGTTTTAAGGGTATGGTTATAGCGCTGAGCCTGGATGCAAGCTGGGAGAGGAGTAAGGGGGCTCAAGGCAACGAGGGAAGAACTGTGGCAGTGGGGATACCGAGTGCAGGTCGTGTGTCCAGAGGAAGGGATGTGCTGAATGCTGATACAGCAGGTCACATCCTTATTGGTGGAGACGGAGGATGGGTGGCTGAGCTGGGGGAAGGCAAGGACCAGGACCTGAGAGGCCACGGGGCACCGCAGGCATGTGGGCTCCTGCTGGGCTTGGGACAGGAGAAGAGAGAAACCCCAAGAGTTAAGCCCTCTGTGAATGAAACAGGAGGATGGCTGGGCCAGCTGCACAGAGGGGTGGGGTGGCTGGCTAGTGCCTTAAAGAAGAGGTTCAGAGGGAGAGAGCCCTGTGGGATTGTCTCAATCTCTCTGTTCCAGAATGAGGTTGGTGGGAGAGGGACTTCCTTCTAAGCATGCCCACCCCAGGATTCTAGCTGGGAGAGGCCAGGCTGTGATCCTCCACATACCCACCTGGTGGCACCTGACGCATGAACACACACATCACACATGGATATGCAGCTAATGGCCTCCAGCTCCCGCCAGCACACGGCACTGCACTCCTCTACATACGTCACCTAGTTCTGACTGTTTGGTTGCGGTCGGTCCTCTTCATTTCTTTTGGGCTGTTATCCTTTGCCTGGATAGTGCTTCCTCCATGAAGCCTCTCTTGATTTCCTCCATCAGGAGCAATCACTGGACCGTCTCTCACTGCCCCTGCCTCTTCATATTATGGTTGACTGTTTATGGCTTGCTGCCCCAAGAGGCTGCAGTTTCTCCTGGGTGGCCCTGCTGCTCCAACAGGGCCTGACATAGTGGGCAGCTTTGGGATCTCCTGCAGTTCCCACTTTGTCCATTAGATGGCCCAAGAGGCACGTGGCTTGGCCAATTGACCTGAGAAATCAGGAGCACCTTTGGGTCTATTTTCCATCTGCAGTTTGCAAACGTGTCTTTACAGAAGATCCTTACCTTCTTCCCAGATGGGGAAACTGAGACTCAGAGAAGGAGAGGACCTGCCTGAGGCCACACAACTAGTTAACCTTAGAGTTTGGGCTCCCAGCCCCTACCCCAGGCTGTTTTCCTGCAGTATGAAGTGGACTGTCCCCCACATTCTGCCCCAGTAGATCCAGGCCTCCCCTGCAGCCTCAGCTGGGGGCCTGGCTGAGTTGAGACCCCCAGGGTGAGCTGGCAGGCTGAAGAGTTGTTTGGCCTGCTGCCCACAGCTGGTGGCCACATGCTGTCTGGCTCAATCTCCAGGCAGATATTGGCCCCCAGCCTGGGGTACCTCCTGAAACATCTCTCCATGGAGACAGAGGCCGAGGGGCTCTACCCCTCCAAGGGACCAGGATATAATCACCATCATGGCAGCTCCTGCACAAGCACTCCTCACCAGTTTATACTGCCTGTTACACCCAAGGTAAATGGTTCCTGGCCCTGAAAGCAGGAGACGGAGACTCAGAGAGGGAAGGGTCTTGGCCAAAGTTCTCCAGTGGAGTCAGAGGTGGGTAGTCATTGGCCTCCCTGAGCAGCCCCTTACACAATCCCAGGTCAGCCACCCCTCTCCCCCTGAGGAGACATATGTATGTATATATACATGTCAGGGGGAGGTGGGGACAAGGAGACAGGGTTCAAGATCCCTGGGTCCTTCTCACACTGACTCAAGGGGCTGACCTGTTTCCCTTCCAGGGTTGAGATGGGGAGGGTTGCTGGGTTCCCCCCAGCAACCCCAGAAGCAAAAGAGAATCCCAGAAGGGGCAGGGTTGATAGGGTCTGTTCTTAGCCTGTTGTATGGCCTGGGCTTGGTCTTTCCCTCTCTGATGCCCCCAAGTTTCCTGACCACCATCTGAGGGCTCAGTCTGGCCCATCTGGGAGGCCTAACTTTCAGGAGTTTCTAGAATCCTGGGCGCTCCAATTCTGGCTCAAAGTTGAAATCTTCTCAGCTGCTAGGGCCTCAGATTCTATGTATAAGGATCTGGGGTGGGGTGGAGTGGCAGCTGTGGGGGGTGGGGTGGGGACAGGGGCTGCGGTGGGATGGGACATGGGGAAGTCTCCTCACTTGACTCAGTTCAGCCCCTCAGTCTCTTCTCCTTGTCCCTCTTCTGTGGCTTTCTTGCCCCCCGTATCCAACCTCAAGGCAGAGTGAGTGGGGGTGTGAGTGCCCCCACTTTGGAGGTATCATAGATATAGGGCCTACAGGGCAGAGGTAGACTCTGGGAAGAACCCACCACTCACTGAGTGACACTCGTGGCCCTGGGTCTCTGGAAAAACTTGATGGCTGAGAGACGCAGGGTAATGGGAGGCTCCTCTGCCCAGTCAGCTGGGAAGGGGCCTGGAAGCCAGACATTCATTTCTTGCCAATCCCAGTTCTGTGAAGTATGGCAGCCCTTAAGCCTGCACCCAAAACATGGAGCCCCTTGGGCTGGAATGACCCCGCCCCACGTAACTTGGGCCCTGCCAGGGGAGCTGAGGAGCCAGGCCAAGGCTTCAGGGGGCTGAACCCTCCAGGTATCAGGGACCTAGACCTAGAGTCGGTTTGTGGGGGTCTATGTCATGGGCGTTACAGGGTCAGGGAGCAAAGGAGAGCCCAGCCAGACCCGCACCCAGCCCATCAACCTCTGATCTCTGACTTCGACCTCCCTTCCGGGGTATCTCCCCCCTTGACATTTTACTAGAGCCTGGGGACTTGGGTTTGTGGACATTTTTGTGTCAGCTACCCACACCCAGTTGGGAATGAGGCTTCCCAACAGTGAACTGTGACACCAGCCAATCTGACACAGAGGCATCAACCGGGCCAGTCGGGAAAGAGGGAGCAACTGCAGGTGGATGGCAAGGGCCCTTGCCCCTCCCTCCTCCTCCGCCTTCCTGGCCCTGGACGGGGTGGAGCCACTGCCTTATAAGTGGCAGGCCTGGCGGCGACAGAACAAACTACAACCAGCAGCAGAACTAGAGGTTGGCTTCTCGGGCAGCCTTGTGCCCTTGATCCCCCAGCATGGTCCCCTCGGCCTGGTCCATCTGCTGCCTCCTGGGGGGCCTCCTGCTTTGCGGGGGCAGCCCCAGTCCTGGCCCCAGCGTGCCCCGCCTGCGGCTCTCCTACCGAGGTACGGGTGGGTGTGCCCTGTTCCTGTGCATGTCCCTGGGAGCCCCAGACCCTGCAGCACACCCAGCAGTGGGGCCCCGGCCAGCCCCCGGCAATCTGTTCTGCCAGCTGGAGGGATGCTGTCACTCCCTGCATAGCCCGTGGGAAAGACTTCACAGTCATGCCCTGGGTTGGTGCTCTGACTGCCACCAGCGGCAGGCGCTGCGGAAGACGCGGGGGGAGAGAGACAGGTCCTGCCTGGGAGGCATGGCCAGGATGGAGGTAGGAGAGACAGAGGCACGCAGGACGAAAACCTGAGGGGGCTGCTGAGAAAAGGAGAGAGACAGAGGGAGACCCTGAGAGACCTCGGTACAGATGAGCAGAGAGCGATGGGGATGGGCAGACGGGCACGTCTGGAGGTTCTGCCCTCAGCCGGGGCTCCTGACCCAGGGAAGGCAGCGGGGGAGCAGGGTCCTGCCCTTCTCCTCCCCGCCTGGCAAGGGGGCCCCTCACCCCGTCCCCACAGCCTTGCCCCCCCCACCCGCCTCTTGCAGCCCACTTCCCCTGCTGGCCTTTCCTCCTCCTTCTTCAAAGCAGCTGAGGAGGTTCCTCTGCATATCTAACCTGATGGGTTATGCCACAGCTGGTGCAGGCCGCCTCTGAATCTGTAGAGATGGTATATGGGAAAAGGTCCCTGAGACACAGCTCTCCACAGATTCTTCTACTTGGAGAAGCCAGAGGGGTGATCACCTTTCCCTGGGAGCCCCAGTCCAAGAGGGGAGACATAGATCCACTCTGGAGAGTCTGAAAATGGGGTCTGGGGAGAGAATGTGGTTCTGCCCTTGGAGCTTTGGTTTTTGGGGGAAGTCAGGCTATAAGAAAAAGCCCACATAGGGCAAATCCGCTCCAAAGTACTGTCAGCCATGGAGGGCTTCCTGGAAGAGGCTGCCAATGAATTTGGGGATGGAGTGGGTGCTGGACCAAGGATGACCCCTTGGGCAGGCATGGGATACTCGGCCTTCCCAAGGTGGCCAACACCCCTTCTTACCACATCCTGCTGCCTGCCCCTTGCCCACCGATGACCTCCACCTCCCTAACCCAGTTCCAAAGACCTATTCCATCCTTGACTCCTAGGACCAGCTTCCCCAGGCAGCCACCTCCCATCCCTAGGGCCTAGGCAGGCAGGGGCTATGGAGAAGAAAATCCTCTTTAACCACATCCCTGGACTAGAGCCTGGAGCTCTGCCTGGCCAAACCTGGCCTCTCCCATGCCAGGCCTTTGCCTGGTGTCCCCTCTGCTGGGAAAGCTCTGCCCTGCTTGTCCACCTGCACACTGCTCAGCCTCACTCACCCTTCCTCCAGGCTCTCTCTGCACTTTGCCCAGCTTGCTGCCATAAGTTCTGACAGTAGGGCCATCTTCCTGGGGGCTGAGTAGAACACAGATGGGTCAATGGAAAGGAGAGGTTAACTGAAAGATCAAGGGGCTAAGGAATGGACGGATAGGAGGCGGCCACTGGGTGGGCTGCGCTGGGTGGGGGCTCAGAGCCCCTGTCCCACCCACCCCCAGGAGCCATTTCCCAGCAGCCCTGTGGATGGAAACATTTTCCAGATGTGAGTGTGTGGGGTGAATGTACAGCTGGGACCCTCCACCTCCAAGCCTTGGCTGAGCAGCGGGCCCTGAGCCCCTCCCTTGCTCCCTTGTAGACCTCCTGTCTGCCAACCGCTCTGCCATCTTTCTGGGTCCCCGGGGTTCCCTGGACCTTCGAGCTATGTACTTGGATGAGTACCGGGACCGCCTCTTTCTGGGGGGTCGAGATGCCATCTACTCTCTGCGGCTGGACCAGGCATGGCCAGATCCCCGGGAGGTGAGCTGGATTGCCTGGGGAGAGGGTCTGTCTGAGAGCTGGGCAACTCCAGACTGGGGGGCTGGATGAAGATACTGAGGCTGCGAGGTCAGGCGTCAGCCGGGTTGTGTTTCAGGTCCTGTGGCCACCACAGCCAGGACAGAGGGAGGAGTGTGTTCGAAAGGGAAGAGATCCTTTGGTGAGTGCTGTTTGTAGTGACTGCCCCCAACCCTGACCAACACCGCAGAATAGCCTGTGGCCACTCCCCAGGGTGCCGGTGCTGGGGGCATTGGAAACAGAGCCTGAGGACTCTTGCAGTCCATGAAGAATGTCAGCCTAGATCCCAGAGCTGATCAGCCAGGCAGGGCTGAGCCGTGGGGCCCAAAGAAATGGTGAGCAGCCCCTCATCTCCTGCCCCCTAGATGGAGTGTGCCAATTTCGTGCGGGTGCTGCAACCGCACAACCGGACCCACCTGCTGGCTTGTGGCACTGGGGCCTTCCAGCCCACCTGTGCCCTCGTGGCGGTTGGGCACCGTGGGGAGGTAAGCCTAGGGCGGGCCCCACACGGGACTGGAAAGCAGTGACATTCCTCCAGGCTGCCTGAATGTTCCCAATTGAGCCTGGGTGAGGGCAGAGGTTTCAGGGGCTTTGAAAGGCACCTTTGTGCCAGGGAGCTGACCCCAATGGCAAGGCCCCGAACTGAGGGCATCTTCCACCCCCCACCCCCCCACTCTCGAGCTGCATGTGATGGCCATTGCCTGGGTGGGGAGAGGCTAGTGCTGCTTTCCCAGGTGACACCCCTCCTTCCCTCCCTCCCTTTCCCCCAGCACGTGCTCCGCCTGGAGCCGGGCAGTGTGGAAAGTGGGCGGGGGCGATGCCCACATGAGCCCAGCCGTCCCTTCGCCAGCACCTTTGTAGGTGGGTGATGCCCAGGCCTGGGTGGACACCGGGAGGATGGGAGCCTGCCAAGGCCTTTGGGAAAGGATGGTGAGTGGGCCCTCCTCCCCTGACTCTGTCCCCACCCTACCCCAGGTGGGGAGCTGTACACAGGCCTCACGGCCGACTTCCTGGGGCGTGAGGCCATGATCTTCCGGAGTGGGGGTCCCCGGCCAGCCTTGCGTTCTGACTCTGACCAGAACCTCCTGCACGGTGAGCCCAGGGGTTTCCTCAAGGCTAGGCTGGCTGGGGTCTGCCCCAGCATTGGTAGGAGATGGGAGAGCTGACGTTGGAGGGGAGCAGGCCATCCCCACTCTGCTCCCTGGGATTCCAGCCTGGGGTCCCTGTACCTCTTCTGCTCCGCACTGAGTTCCAGCCATGCTTCCCTGTGAAGCTCCCCCACCAGCGTCCCCTGTCACACATCTGCAGACCCCAGATTTGTGATGGCCGCCCGAATCGCTGACAACTCTGACCAGAATGATGACAAGGTGTACTTCTTCTTCTCGGAGACGGTCCCCTCGCCTGATGGTGGCCCAGGCTATGTCACCGTCAGCCGCGTGGGCCGTGTGTGCGTGGTGAGAGCTGTGAAGGGGCTGTGAGGTTCGGGTCCTTGCCACACCCCTCTCCCCAACCTGCCCCCACCCTCAGCAGTAGACAAACTGAGGTGAGGGTGTGAAGTCCGTGTCAGTGCCTCTCCCCCAAAGGGTGAGGGTGGAGGAGCAGGAGCAGGGGCCTGCCCTCCGGGGCCCAGGGCTGACTCAGGCCTCCTGCCTCACAGAATGACGCTGGTGGCCAGCGAGTGCTGGTGAACAAATGGAGCACCTTTCTCAAGGCCAGGCTGGTCTGCTCCGTGCCCGGCCCCGGTGGAGCTGAGACCCACTTTGACCAGCTGGGTAAGGGCATGGCCAGGGGCAGGCCTGGGTGCAGGAGTGGGGAGGGCGCAGAGCCAGTGAGTGGGGGACACTGGCAGTGGCTTTCTGTCTCCCAGAGGATGTGTTCCTGCTGTGGCCCAAGACAGGCAAGAGCCTGGAGGTGTACGCGCTTTTCAGCATGGTCAGGTGGGTACACTGGCTTCCCTTATCCGCCATCTCTGTATCCTGTATCCTCTGTTGAGCCTCTGCCTTCATATTCTGGCTTAGCCGTGGGACCCTGTCTCTGTCCCTGACTCCGTGACTCTGGCTGTATTTTCTGTCTCTCTCTCTTTACCTTTGCCTGGGTGTCCTTGTTTTTCGGTTTCTCCTGACTCCAGGCACCGCCGCCCTCCGCCCTGCCCGTACAGCCTGGCTGCCCCTTTCCCGCCCATGACGGCCACGCTTGCCTGACTGGCCCTGTCTGTCCTCGGCAGCGCTGTGTTCCAGGGCTTTGCAGTCTGCTTGTATCACATGGCAGACATCTGGGAAGTCTTCAGGGGACCCTTTGCCCACCAAGATGGTCCCCAGCACCAGTGGGGACCCTATGGGGGCAAAGTGCCCTTCCCCCGCCCTGGAGTGGTGAGTATCTGGCCAAGCCAGGGAAGAGGGCTGAGTAGATGCCAGGAGAGCTCCACCCTGGAACAGCATCACGTCTGCACACAGCCACACAGCAGCTCTGAGCTGGGGCTCCAGAGGGGCGGGAGGGGTGAGATGGGGCATCTGACCTCATTATGGAGCCTCTTGTACCCCGAGCGTGGTCCTGTGGAGGTTGGTGTGCCCAGGCAGAGGGGCGTGGGAGCAGGCTGGGGTGGGGAATGTGTGACCCCAGGAGGCTCCAGGTGCTCCCTTTGCTGCTGCTACAGTGCCCCAGCAAGATGACTGCGCAGCCTGGACGGCCCTTTGGCAGCACCAAGGACTACCCAGATGAGGTGCTACAGTTTGCCCGAGCCCACCCACTCATGTTCCGGCCGGTACGGCCTCGGCAGGGCCGCCCTGTCCTCGTCAAGACCCACCTGGCCCAGCAGCTGCGACAGATCGTGGTGGACCGAGTGGAGGCAGAGGATGGGACCTATGATGTCCTCTTCCTGGGGACTGGTGGGTGGACTGAGGGCAGCGGCCGCGCCGGGGAGCTGTGCAGGGCCCTGGCTGGTGGGTGGACCGAGGGCAGTGGCCGCGCCGAGGAGCTGTGCAGGGGCCCTGGCTGCCTCTTTCTCTCCTGTTGACCCCGTCATCTCTGCCCCAGACTCAGGTTCGGTGCTCAAGGTCATGGCCCTGCAGTCTGGGGGCTCGGCTGAGCCTGAGGAGGTGGTTCTAGAGGAGCTCCAGGTGTTTAAGGTGGGTGGGGGATGGGGCGGGTCCCCCCAAACCCAGTCACTGGGTCAGGCCTGGATACTGGGAAGCAGGCGCAAAGCACAGGAGATGGGCCCATCTTGACTGAACTTGCAGCCAGTGAGGAATGAAAGTGATGACATTCCCCACTGCAGAGGCCCTGCTCATGCTACTGAATGGATGAGGGGCCTGGGGATGCAGTCTGTAAGCTGAAAGTTGGGGGGCCCAGGGAGGGATGGCCAAGGTGAGCACCCCTTGACAAAGCCCTGACTGGCTCAAGTCAGGGGGTGACTGAGAAACTAAGTGCCCAAGGGGTTCTGTTGGCCCCTCTATAGAATCAGACGGGTGTATCTGGGGGATTGCTGTGCCTTCAGACGTGGGATGGTGATTTGGGACAGCTGCTTCATTGCAGGGGAACAGGGCTGTGGGAGGAGACATTGGGGATTTGTGCTTTTAGCCAAGCCTCCTGCTTTGGAGGCCAGCCAGGGCAAGGCGACATTTCTTGTAACCTGACCTCTGGGAAAGACTGGCCTTAGCTGCCAGGGCATGCACTGACCAAGGCAGGGGCTGGAGGAGGCTGAAAGCAGGAATGCAGTGGAGAGCTCTCTCCCCACCCCCACCCCCCACTGAGACCCTGCTCCTTCCCCAGGTGCCCACAGCCATCACTGAGATGGAGATCTCTGTCAAAAGGGTAAGAGCCGCTGTGCCCCTCCCCACTGCTCCTTCTTCCCCTTCCCTGGCCCAAAGCCTCCTTAAGCCCTGCTGCTGTCTGCTGGAAAGCCCCTGCAGCAGGCCCTGGGTTGCCTGATTAGGCCCTGCTAAGAGGGTTGAGAGTCCAGCTGGGAGCTGAGATTCCCATGCATTAAACCAGTGGGCAATGGGAAGCCCTGAGTAAGTGAGGCTGTGTTCAGGTAAGGGGAGATACACAAAGGTTGGTGTCTTGGGAGAGGCAAAAAATGTGCTTGAAAACAAAATGCAGATTTGAAATCAAACAGGGGAGCCATTTCTTAGAGGCCTGTGCCCTTTCACAAGTGGCAGATACCATCTCCCCAAGTTTATGTGCCCAAGTTTATCTCCGGTACTGGGATTGCTTAAAACAGAGTGCACCTCTAAGGCAAGTCAGGATAAAGGCCATTGAGGTGGAGAGCAAAGGTCAGCAGCAGGGAGAGCCTGGAGTAGCCCCTTAGAGAAAAGATCCTGCGTCTGCCCCTTCCCCTACATGTCTTAGCACAGGTGTATAATGTGTGGGTGATAAACATTTTGTTTCTGTGAATGCACTCAAGAGGTTCTGGGAGATAGCTTGGGGGCTGCAAGCCCACCTACTTCTGGGGAAGCCCAGGCTCAGCAGGCTCTGCTTGTATCCCTCCCCAGCAAATGCTGTACGTGGGCTCGAAGCTGGGTGTGGCTCGGCTGCAGCTGCATCAGTGCGAGACTTATGGCAGTGCGTGTGCAGAGTGCTGTCTGGCCCGGGACCCATACTGTGCCTGGGATGGTGCGTCCTGCACCCTCTACCGGCCGGGCACCAGCAAGCGCCGGTTCCGCCGGCAGGATATCCGGCATGGAAACCCTGCCCTGCAGTGTCTGGGCCAGGGCCAGGATGGTAAGTGGCAACAGGCATGAGAGTGCCAGCTGGGCTCTCACAAGGGTCTACTTACTCACCCCTGTGGCCTGGGCTCAACCCTTGTGAAGCAGGGCCTCAGACTCGTCATGTTGTAGCAGACAGTCCTCAGTTTCCCTGTCTGTGCATCTCCTGCAGGGTATGGGTATAGGACCTTTGGACAGAGTGACTGGTTTGGGTGGGGACAGACACCTAGGTCCCTGTCGTACTGGTGGGGGTTCCTGGGCTGTGGGAGTCAGCTGGCCCCAGGGGCCCATAGTTCCTGAGCTGAGCTCACGTCCACCTCCCTCCAGAGGAGGCTGCAGGACTCCTGGCCACCACCACAATCTATGGCACGGAGCACAACAGCACCTTCCTGGAGTGCCTGCCCAAGTCTCCTCAGGCAGCTGTGCGATGGTTCTTGCAGAGGCCGGGGGACCAGGGGCCTGACCAGGTGAGCGAGGACCCTGCCTTCAGTTTGCTTGTGTCCTGAGGTCACATCCCTCCCTGAACCCCCAAGTCCTGAGCCCTAGGAAGGGGCTCTGAGGGAACCTGCCAAGATCGACTAAAGAAAAGTGTGTATTAGGCCCCTGGGGTATCTGGAAGGAGGTGCCCCTGCCCCTGTCATCTGGGAACGCCCAGGCCAGATATGCCTGGAACTTGTCCAGTGACAGGGAGCCCACCAACTTCCAAGGCACTGAGCTGAGCCCTGACAGGTGCGTAGCAGAGATGGAAGAGAGGCAAGGGGGTCTGGGTGGTCAGGAAGTCCCCCACGCTTACACATATGGCTCATTTTGAAGGGATTTTCCCCCAGGGGTTCTTGGCCCTCCTGTGCCCCAGGCCTGTGCTCCTGGCCTTCACTGCCCCCCTCCATGGTCCCCCACTTCCTCCCTGGAGTCCAATTGCTTACCCAGACCCTCTTCTCCCGCATCTGGGAAGATCTGTCAACCTGAGATAGCTTCAGTCTGGGGCCTGAGGAGAGGCGTGGGTGGGTAGGGGGAAGAACCATTCTCGAGTGCTCCCACAGGCAGGGAAGGGGAGGGAGTGGGTTGATTACAGGAGGGGCTCTCCTTCCAGCTTGGGAACTGGGGGAGGCCAGCCGTGGGCCAGCTGTTGGGCCAGGCACTGAGGAGACTCCCCCAGGGGCCGGGGGCAAGGGGAGCAATGAGGGGAAGTTACATAGCGCTAACCACCCAAGCAGGCCAGCCTAAAAGTAGACATACAGACTAAAGCTCAGACAGCCGCCGAGCCAGACTAGCTGGGTCAGAACAGCACTCCCTGCCCACACCGTGATGGGCACTTGGCCCGCCTCTGGCTGCGGCTGTGGGCCCTGCACTGTGGCAGTGAACAATATAGACCACGTATAATAGAATGGAGGGGAGTTCTGGGGCTGAGGTTACAGCTGCCCACTGAGTTAAAGCCCATAAATTCCCTCTCTGTTCACTGGGAATGTGTGCCAGCCCCTCCTCCAAAGCCATGATAGGTGCCCCAAAGCTCTGAGTAGGGAGAAACCCGTCAACCAAATCTTTGAAAGGCCCCCTTTGCAGGCCATGTCCTGGGTTATAGGAAGGTGAGGCCCAGCCTGCAATCAGGTGAGGCTGAGCCTGCCGAGCTGCTGGTCCCGTCCTGGGAAGGAGAGAATGGGTGAGGGGAAGCGCCCGAGCACTGGGCCCTGCGGTGGCCAATCTGGAAAAGCAGGGTGCAGAGAAGTTGATGGTGTGTGCCCTGCTCCACGGCGCCCTCACCTCCTCCCTTGGGTCCAGCAGGTGAAGACCGACGAGCGGGTCCTGCAAACAGAGCAGGGGTTGCTGTTCCGCAGGCTGAGCCGCCTGGATGCCGGCACCTACACCTGCACTACGCTGGAGCACGGCTTCTCCCAGACAGTGGTCCGCCTGGCTCTGGAGGTGATTGTGGCCACACAGCTCAACAGTCTGTACACCAGGGGGCCGAGGCCAGAGGTGCCCGCTGCCCAGGGAGGCCTGGCCTCCAGCCCACCCAAGGCCTGGTACAAGGACATCCTGCAGCTCATCGGCTTCGCCAACCTGCCCCGGGTGGATGAGTACTGTGAGCGCATGTGGTGCTCCTCCCGGAGCCGGAGCAAACAGGCCAGGGGCAAGAGCTGGGCGGGGCTGGAGCTGGGCAAGAAGGTGAAGAGCCGGATGCAGGCCGAGCGCAACAGGACGCCCCGGGAGGTGGAAGCCACATAGAAGAGGGTGAAGGAGGGTATGGTTGGGATGGGCCAGGGGGGCCCAGCATCAGCCCCCGCCGGTGTCTCCCACCCACCCAGCCAGGTCATAGGGGGCCAGCAGGCCTGATCACCTCTCAGATGGGAGTCTCTGCCCCCCCAAACCCCTACAAGGTCCCCACAGGAAAGGCTGATGGAGGGATGTGTCTATCCTCTGCCCCGCTCTGCTCTCAGTTCCAGTTGGCGCCAGCACCCTCTGGCCACTGGCAACCCCAATGGGCCTGCTATTTGTTTTCAAAGGTGGCCCCCAGAGCACATTTCCGGTTGTGCCCAGAGGGGAGAGGGCTGGGTGGTTCTTTCCCAGCTGCAGAACAATGGCCTTTCTGAGTGAGCTTAGTGTGGCTGTGTGGGTGCATGTGAGGAGGTGTCTGGGCAGGGGCCCCTCAGGCCGCCAGAGGAGGGTGGGCAGTGCCTCTAAGTTAGTGCCCGTTAAGAAGACCTATACTGACTGAGCTGGGGAGGGAAGGTAGAGGTGCTGAGAAAGTGGGACAGCAAGACCCACCCTCCCACTTGGTGCCCTGATATCTCGGTGGTCACCCTTCCACTGCCCACTGCCTCTTCTCTATCTCATAATCACAGAAATGTAGACTGCTCGAGCGCCCTGCAACCTGGAGGGTGGGCTGGGCCTCAGGTCCTACTTCATAAACCTAGGGGGCTTCATAGCTGGACTTCCCTTCCCCAGGCCCCTGAGCTGTAGGCCAGGTTTCCTGGGATGCCCACCCCTCCTATGGGATTCCTCCTCTCCACCAGCAGGGTCTCCATGCTGATGCGCTGGGTGAGGGTGGATTCTAGGAGAATGTCATCCCCATCTCTGTTGACTAGAGATGGGGACAGGGGAACTGGGGAGCAGTGGGCCATCTTTTTCAGAGCAATGCAAGCACTCCCACAGCCTGGGAAGGTGGGAATGTGGCAGCTCTAGAGCAAGCTGCAGCTGGTAGGCAGGACCAGGGGTAGGGCTGCGCCTGGGGACACAGAGGATTGAAAGGCTTTTGAGATGGAGAGAGGGTAGGAGACCCTCGGCAATGGGACCCAGGAGCAGGCATGCTCACGGACTCAAGATGGCATCAATTAGTTCAGCAGGCACAGGGAAGGCCAGATGTTTCCCACCCTGGATCCTTTCGTTTCTGCTAAATAAGGGTTGGTCATGGATGATGGATGATTCATTTATGAAGCTTTTGTTTCTTTTAAGGGGAAAAATATAGGGGAAAAAGCTGCTAAGAACTGGAGGTCCTGCTGGTTCTTGGGGCTGAGGCTTAGGTGGCCAGAACACATTCTGTCTGGGTGTGTAGGGAGCTGTTTTGCCATCAGCAGTAATGTCTTTCTTGGGCTGGGGAGCATACAGGGGTGGGAGGAGGACTAAATGAAAAGTTGTTCCCAGTTTGTATATGAGCAAGCTAGTGACGCACAAAACTGGCAGGAAGGAGACAAGAGCATCAGGTTTGAGATTCCCTCCATTAAAAAACCAAGATGAAGAAAGGAAGTAAAAATAGACAAAAAGCAAAACAGGACTTCCTGCCCCATTGAACTCAAACCCAGACTATCTGCCTTGGATCCTGTAAGTGCTGCCCCAACAAGTCCCAGCTGGGATCTGAAATAGGGATCCTTTCCTCCTTTGACTGCACAGTAAGTGAACCAGAAGCCCTGTGGTGAATCTGACAATGCCTGGGGAAGTCGTGGCCTGGGGTAGCTATGGCTGGGCTGTCAACAGGTAGGAGAGGAGGAGAGGAGGACTGTGGGCTAGAGAAGAAAAGGGAAGGGAATATAGAGGCCGTGGAAGAGGGTGAGGACCGAGTGCAGAGCCCCAGGAAACGGGTCAGAGCCACAGCCAGCTCTGCCCCTCTGTCCCAGGGAAATGACCAGGCCCCTCAGTGGCCTGTAGGCTGGGCCCAGGCATGGCTGACTCCAGGCAGGGTCCTCTGGGGAAGCTACTCTGGAAAATGGAGGGAGGAGGAGCTCAAAATCCTGAACAACGAACACCTGCACTTGGAAAATGACGGACACTTCTACCAACTCCCCACCCTCCCCACCCCCATGGTACTGTGTGTTATTAACTCCTGGAAACGCCTCCATGTGTGAATTCTATTTTTGTATTCATATGTTGAGATGGGCCTTGTGGTTCCTCTGTCTTCAGAGCACACTTCCTCTAATTACTATTGTTATTCTTATTGTCATGACCGCCCCTGAGCTCCAGTGAGGATAGCAGAGTCTACCGCACAGAACATACAAGGAAGAATGAAGTTAATATTCACACCACATAATTACATCATGCTTGTATCTGTGTAGTTCTGTACTGAATTGACTGATACCATCTGTGTGAGCTGGAAAGGAGGAGCCTTCCCCATCCATTCCACAAGGGAGAAGGCCACCCTAGGTGGTATTTTCCAGGAGGGAGGATGGGCACCAAGGGAAGGAAGGAGTCAGAGGGCGTTGTCTATGAAGCTGAGATTGCTCATTAAATTAGGAAAATCCTGCCTCTTGGGCTTCTGAGAACGACCTTCTTGGAACTTTAGGAGGATTTTGAGCCAGAAAAAAAAAAAAATGCTGGCAGAGGGCAGCTGGGCACGTAGGCAGCCCTGCTCTTTTTCACAGTAACACTTGACATTTGTAACAGCAGCACTTGGCCTTGTGCCGTCCTCATCCCAAACCACATACCAATGTTTATTACGGCCACTATGCTCTTGCCTGGGGGGCCGTGCTGTGCTGTGGGGGCTGCAGTTTCTGGGGAGGAGGGGAGGTGCCGAGAGGCTGGCCTAGGGCTGTAGAAGGCGTCTCCGAGGACGCTCCCACTGCCCTGTGACCTTCTGCCGCTGCACAGAAAGCAGACCGTGTGGTGCTGGAGGGAGGTGAGAACAGGTAGGGACGGACATCGCCCCATCTCACCGGGGAGACTAGCCTCTTGCTTGGATGGGCCCTCAATTCATGCTACAGACTAGGGGGGCTTAGCAGGCCAGTCATCAGTACCATCTTAGCCCGGGCCCCTCTTTCTGCCCTCGGTTCCTGCACAAACACTCAGGCCTGACAGAACCCGAGACCCTGTCGCCCCACCCCAGGCCACCATCACCACCTACTCATGAGCGTCATCAGGGCACCCACTTGGCACAGAGCGCTGGGCTGGGCGGGGTGTGCAAAGGCGACCTCCACGGCCCCTTCTCCCCTGGCACACTGCTCTCCCCCGGGCTCACAGCGCCTCTGTTCCCACTGCCACTGCCACCCAGGCCCTGAAGACTCCTCAGGTCTGGCCTCCCGGACCTCCCACTCCTACTCCTTCCTCCCATCCTAAGCCCTATTTCCTGCCTCAAGCATTGCACTGTATCTTCCTCTGCCAGCTTTTTCCTCTACGTCTCACACTTCCCCGGTCTTTGGGCCTCTGTTTCATGATTTCCCAAACACATTAGAGCTGGAAAGGAGCTTCGAGAAAGGCATTAGTGAAGCGTTTTCCAAAATGGTGTCCTGTGGAACAATTATCCCATTAAAAAAAAAAAAAGGTCAAGTAAATCCAGAGATTTCTGCCTCCTTAGCTCCCACAGAGCTAGCTATGCACTGCCTGCTTGCTTGCCCTGTGAAATCCCTGAGAAACCCACAATGATCTCCCATTAATTTGCATGCCTACTGTGTGCTACAAAATTCTCCAAAACATTTGGTCCTCTATCCCTTTTTTCCCATGGAGCAATACCATCTCATGTTTCTAACGTTTTGGAGAGTGTTCTTTGGAAACTGCTGATTAGACTCTTTCTCTTAACATGTGAGATTAATTTAATTTATTAACCTCTGCCTTCTAAGCCTGTAAACTCTGGAGGCCCTGACCTCCCAGAAGAAATAGCCATTTAGCGGCTTCTCATGGCTGGCACCAGAGCAGGACCTGCGACCCCAGGGCCAGGCTGCCAAGCTGCCAGGCTGCTGACCCTTGGGCCTGGACACGGCCCTACCTCTAGCTCCAAGCCTTCCACACTCAGCCTGTCTCCCCAGCTTACTTCCTGCTCCTCCTGTGTCTGGCATGGTCCTCTGTGGAGGGCTAGGATTCATCCCAAACCTGTGACTGTCCTGAAGGCCACAGACTAGTTTTCTAAGGAAGGGTGGGGAGCATGGAGGTGGTACAATAAGGGAGGAAAACAGCCCTTTTCACTTTCTCAAATGGCTTCTGTGCTTCCCTTTCATTCAGCTAAGCCCCGCTCAGGTCCCAGACACCCCTCGAGTCTCCCAAGTGGAGGAGTGTGCAGGCAGCAGCCGTCAGAACCTGGCCTGCCCCCTGCCAGGCTGACCTCTCCAGCTGGCAGAGGCCCTGACTGTATCGAGAGATGGCTGGGCCCCACAGAACTTGCTTGCATGCGTCTGCCAGTCAGCCACATGTCCTTAGAACTAGGAAACAGTTGCTCAGAAAGTCCAATTTCCACCCCAGCTAAGGAGCCACCCCAGCCTCACCCAAGGCCTGGTTTGTAGGGGCTCTTGCAAGGAGAAAGTTCAATCCCTAGGGTTTTCTGTGACTACAAACTTGGCCCTGGTGTGGAGAGAGAATGAGTAGGTGGGGCTAGGTTTGGATACAATACCTGACAAGGAGCTCAGGGATTGTTGGGCCCCCACCCTGGCTCCTCTTCCGGACTCACCCACACCCCTGGTGCACAGGAGGTGAGGCAACGGCTGCTGTGGCCCTGTGCCTACTTTCCACTGCCCAGCTCCCGCCACCTTTGCCATGGGTACCGCTGCTGGGCCTCTCACTTAAAGGCTACATACATCCTAATGAAGACTTTCACTTTCCATGCTGGATTTTCATTAAGGAAACTCCTGGTTCCTCAGCACAGCCTTAAAAAAAAATCATTCTCCACTAAGGATGGGAAATGCTGTAGTCTCCAGGGACTCGGAGGCTTCTTAATGGATGCCTGCCTTTATCCTCACACCAGGCCACCAGCAAGTCAGTCAGTAGCTTGCACTCAGGGACTCTGGGGACCGACCCGTCTGGACTTTCTTCCCCCAGGAAGGAAGATGACGAGAGTGTTCCCTAATCTACACCAGTGAGGTATATTTCACTGCCATGAGCATTCCACTGGGAAGAGATGGAAGACCAGCACAAGGGGACAGTTGTGGGCTGGCAAGGATTCCAAAGTGAAGCAGAGTCCAGGTGTCTGCCATCAAATGGAGGCTAGCACTCGGCCTCAGAGCCCAGATTGGCCTGTTAGGAAGGCAAAGGGGGTGGGGGGCTCTGTTCTCCCAGATAAAGGTACAGGAGAATGACATGCAGACCAGCAGCTTGCTTTATGGACATGACCTCATCTGTTCACTCGGCCTGCCCACCCACTCCCAGCTGATAAGAATCTGGTGCTGTTTCCTGTAGTCCAAGGGTCTCAGACAATGGTGTGAACGGCTGGCCCCACTGGAAAGGACATTGTTCAGGGAACAAAAAACAACAGCCACCACAAAGCTAGGGCAGGACCTGTCAAAATGTAAGGGCCTGTTTACAAATCCATGATTTTCAAGGGGAGTGACACAATGGGAAATTGTTTTTGCTCCTAGGGGCTGGGGATGGCTTTGATGGCCCAGAAATGTCTCAGATGCTTCGAGAGGGATGGACACTGATGGCTCAATGCCTTCCTGTTTACCAGGGGTACCTGGCAGGGTAGGGTAAGAAACAAGTTTACAGCAAAGATAGGAGCAGCACCTGGGCCTTACTCCTCCACCCGGGCCTAACACTACCCCTGCTCAGGGACCCAGGGCTGGAGGGGGTTTGCGTGGGACGAAGGAGCACAAGATTCTTCCTTTTATGAAAAGCATCAACTCTTTGATTTATGGCCTCCAATTTCCATGTTGCTTTTGGGGGGGAATGTACAAGGTATGAGACGCATGCAAATAGCTGACCACTCTGGAACGGTGCTCCCTGGCTTAGGGGAGCCTTCTCACACCCGGGACCCCATGATGCCGGGAACACACAGGGAGCTGATGCAGTGTCCTCGGGGTCACCCATGTAGGTACTGTTTCTCATAACAACCTCCCACCCTGCCCACAGGTCTTAGAGCTTTTAAAGCGCCACCCAGAGGCCCGGCGCTAGTGCGCGTGTGCGAGGAGAGCAGGGCAGAATAGGAGCAGAACCGTGTCACCCATTCCCCTTGGCACTGAGTCCCCATTTTTGGGAATGGAGGAGGGCAGCTGGGGTTAGAAGAGCCACTTTGGATCTGGAGAGACCACGAAGGCACTCCTGTCTGAGGATCTGACCTGGGAAGGAAGTGTCATTAGCAACTCTCATGCTATCTCTAAACCCAACAGGAGTACACCTCAGGGATAAACTTGAAGGGTGTGCCCAGAACAAGTGAAGAGTAGTAAATCCTGTGTAATCCCAAAATAGAAGCAACATTTCATTAGCCCTTTGCAACCTTCCAGGTCTAAGGTTAACATCTTCTTCCTCAACATGCTAGCAGTGCCCTCTGGTGTTTGAGAGCAAAACAACAGGTTTATGAACATACAGGGTATGTGCACATCCATCCACTCAGTAGACATTAAACTGTCTCTGAATGTGGGGTCCTGAGCCAGACACCACAAGGAGGAGAAAGGTTAATACGACCGACAGGTTCTTGTCTGTAAGGCGCTTCCAATCTAGTGGGAGAGACAGATCCACAAGTGTAGGACCAGATGGAGAATGGCGTGGGCTGTAATAGGGGTCTAAGCAGAGTCCAGTGCGAGTACCTAGGGAGGAAGAAGTGGTCCTTATGTGGGGCTCAGCAGGCTGAGGGTAGAGGTTCGGGCTCTCGAGGCTGTGAACCCCCCGCTCAGGGCCTGGTGTTCCTGGGTGGCCAGGACAGAGTTCTCGGAGAGGGGGGTGGTGTCCTGGGAGCTACAGCTGTTGGGACCATATTTGTGGAAGCCCTTGGATGCCAATCTCAGTAGAGGCCACCCTAAGTAAAGAGCTAACAGATATTTTATGATAATTAGCAGAAGGGAAAGGGGCGGGTGTGTCAGCAGAGCAAGTAGACACAGTAAACCATGCAGAGAAGGCTTTTGCTGCAATCCTGTGAAGCATAAGGGTCTAAGCTGAGCACTGGCAATGGGATGGAAAAGAAGGCAAACATTTTAAAAACAGGCAAATTGACAAGAAAGAGGGTGGTTGAGTATAAAAGGAAGGAGGTTCTGAGGTTTCTGGACCTAGTTTATGATTCCTACAAAGGTTAGGAATTAGAAGAAGGACAGCAGGTACTCTGGTGAATTTTTATTGACATCCAGTTCTACCCTCTCCAACTGAATCATTTGTTCTAGGTCCCAAGCTACAAAACAGTAATTAATTCTAATAGACACGTCATTTATGAAAACAGGTATTTAAAATATATAAGATGAGCCTGGAGCATATTGTAGTGCCAGAAAGTAACAAAGTATTCAAAAAAAGCAAAACACACAATAATGAGGATGTGTGCAAAGGACACAGGAGTTCCCAATGGCCAAAGCTAGAACGATTTGAACAACAAAATAAATAATGTAGTACTGGATTGTCACCCAAAGTACACTATACATATCCATGAGTCCATACTGATATAAACAAATGATTGAATAAATAAACAACAGAGAGAGAATAGGTAAATTTCCTATGCAGAAGAAATTCAAATAGTTTATGTAGATACTCTGTCCTCAAGGAAGGAGGGGGCATGAGTCCCCCCCCATTCATTGTGGGCGACACAGAGTAACTTCCTTCCAAGAGGTAGAGTATGGAATGGGGGAAAAGGAGTAACTTCACAGTGGAGAACCCTGACAAACACTACTTTGGCCAGATGATCAAGATCAACATCAAAGTGACAAGTGATGCTAATAGATGTGACTTTGACATATGATGAAAAAGGCACTTAACTTGTGTGGTCTTCCTCCCCCAAACCCATAACCCTAGTCTAATCATAAGAAAAACATCAGACAAATTCAAATTGAGAGGCATTCTACAAAATACCTGACCAGTACTCCTCAAAACTGCCAACGTCATCAAAACCAAGGAAAATCTGACAAACTGTCACAGCCAAGAGGAACCTAAGGAGACATGGTGACTCAACGCAATGTGGTATCCTGGATGGGGTCCTAGAACAGAAAAGAGACATTAGGCAAAAACTAAGGAAATCTGAATAAAGTATGGGCTTTAGGTAACAACAACAATGTATCAGTACTGGTTCATTAATTGTGACAAATGTACCACACTAACATAAGACGTTATTGACAGGGCAAGCTGGGTGTGGGATATACGGGGACTCTCTGTACTAATTCTCCAATTTTTCTGTAAATCTAAAACTATCCCAAATTGAAAGTTTACTTAAGGTAAAAAGCCCATTTAGTAGAGAATGACCGATTAGGCCCGGCTGAAGAACAGAACAGTTCAAAGTTGGACTTTTCAGCCTATTAGAATGAGGTTATCTATTAACTCAATGGACAGTAAAGGTATAAAGATTAAGACATAGTTAATAGATGTGTGTGTGTGTGTGTGTACCAACCATACACGGAGGTTGGGCAGATAAATGTCTGGGTGACAAAAAGCACCCCTTATCTGCCACTACCTCTGCCACAAGCTTCATCTGCCACCCACAGCAGCTAGAGTCCAGAGCACACTGTTAGCGGACTATTACTTTCAGTTAAGATATTTCTCATACTTCAGTACACAAATGAACTCTTTTTAAAGGAAAAGATACTACCCCAGATGTCTGACAATATACCTGGAGACCCAAGTGATAGAAACTCTAGATTAAGAAACTAAAGTCTTAATTCTTAATCTTGAAAGTGTCTTTCAGTTGTGAATGATCACTGTAAGAGTTGAGTGTTCAGGAGAGGCAAAATATTACTTGTTTTTGATATGAAAATCCACAATTTAAAACTCTCTTGCCGCTTGCAGAGCTCTGACAAAGAAAGTGTCCTTGGATGCCCAGGTTACCAGGCATAGCACTGAGTCATCAAACCCATGGGAGAGAAAATGAAGACAAAAGGTGTAGTCGTGGGGAGGCCGAGGATGACAGCTAGCTGCGTGGGAGGCCCTGGGAGCAGCTAGCCCCAGAAGGAGCAGGCTCTAGGAGACAGATCTTCCAGAAAAGAAGTGCCACTTATCGTGATCTGATGCTTAGCCTCTGAGGAAAATTTTATTTTGAGGGAAATGATCATGTGGAACATTATCCATAGGCATGTAGCAAATGAAAAAGAGGTAGGTATTTTCAATAAAAAAAAATGGATAGGAAAGGAAAAATAATCATAGTATACTGCCTGGCTCAGTAGTAAACAGCATTTACATAGTCATAGTAACGTAAATGCTGAAGGCTAATTTAACAAAAATTGTGACGCAACTATAAAAGATAAAGAGAATGAAAATGGGAAGGTTTTAAAGGAAGGTGCTAGATCTTTATGTAACGTAATAGGAAGTCAATAATGTCTAAGATTAATAAATCAAGAAATGGCTAAAAAAGTGGAAAGTCATTGCCTTTAGGGACCAGGACTGGGGTAGGGAGGGCTGAATCTTTCATTATAATCCTTTTAGTACTTTTTGACTTAAGACTTTTTAAAGTCTATATTACTTTGCCTGTATACTTTGATAACAAAAAGATAACAAATTACAATCCCTCCTCCCGCGCCGTGTGATTCCAAGTGAATCTGGCCAAATCTGAAGGCGATCACCATGTACAAATCGATTAAATTTTCAGGGGTCAGCAAAATTTTCAGGGTCAGCAAACAAGAACCCTCTCCTCTGCCATTGGTGACAATGACCCAGGGTGACTCTGAGAGCTCAGTATCTGGCAATGGTCCTAAATTTCCCCTGCTAATCTGAATCCCACAAAATCACTAAAATAAACAAATGTGAGAGACTCGATTCAATTTCTCCCAAGACCTTCAGCCAGATTCTCATCCTAGATGTCTTGCTTAATGCAACTGTCCAGACCCGGCTCCCTTACCCGAATGAAATGGCAGAGCCACCAGGCCACTGCGTGGAGGCACGTCTTCACTCGTGCTGTGGAGGTATACTGAAGACCACACTGCCTGCAGAGCAGTTCCCTCTGCCCGTGTGAGCACGGCAGTCCCTGGCCTGCTGGAGTCCAGGGCCCCAAGAGTGGCCTATTCTCAGGCCAGCGTGGACTCCTTTGCTGCTCACCTCCCTAATGAGAACCTGTGTGTTTATTTGCCCGATGATGAAATCTCTGTCCCGCGTAAAGTCCATTTCCCTGCAAACTGCTTCCTTCCAAAGCAACGTATCTATGTTCTCAATTGAAAGTTCTACATTTAAGTCACTGCATTTTATAGATTAGAAGAGTGAGTTTTCCTGTTCCCTCAATCTCCCCTCCAGATTCCTTAGTGTGCTAGATAAAATCCAGAGTGAATTTATAAGGAGACACCAATGGAGAGCAAGCTTTTATTTGCATAACACACGTGGGTGAAGTAAGAAGAGGCAGATGAGAACCAGATTAAGGTGGAAGACTCTCAGTAGAAAAGAAAAGAAAGGGCCTCTGGGAATCAGGCAGGAAGAGCAGAAGCGCAGTCGTAGCCACCCACATTCCGCGCTGGCATCTGGACTGCTCTGTCCTCACGCTTCCCTGGCACTTCTCTTTCCTTGGTTCAGTCTCACTGCTGGACCCCTTTCCTTGTCTCACAGTGTCAAACTGCTCCTTCCCCCAAACCTAAGGGAGGAACACAGCTTTGTACCCTGTGTTTGGCAGCAACTACCCAGAAGCTGTTATTTGAACTTTTTGTAGCGTTTTGACACCCTAGGATGGCCAGGAGTGGCCCCTCCTGCCATCAGAGGACTCTGGTTTCTCTAATAAGGAAGGTTCTGGCCAATCAGTCCAAGAACGGCCCAGATTCTGTCCCAGGCTGGTGTCTCTGCAGAAATGCCTCCCAGAGTAGAAGGTGGTGCTGCTGCAGCAGGGGATGTCACCTGAGTTTGCAGGTATGTGATGAAAGAAAGGTGGGAGGAAAACTCAGCCTTCTGTCTCTCCCAGGCACAGATCCTTAAGCCCCTCCCTAGCCACTCTCCTTCCCAAATTAGAGTCCCCATCCTGGTGGCATGCCCTCCTCCTGTCCCAGGCCCCGCCAGGCCCCGCACCCCCACTGTGCTTCTTAGACCCTCCCCTCCCTCAGTCTCACCTGTGGCTCCAGGCGAAGGTGCACACTCCTCACACTCCCATTTCTTGTTGTTGGATCTCAGAAAGGAGCAGTCCCTGTGGGTTCCATGGGATCCGCATGTGGCACACAGAATGAGACTCCACCTCCTACAAGAAAACAAGGCAGGGTTGTGGGCACAAATATAACACTGACTAGCACTTCCGGGGTGTTAGCTACAGGCTAGGCCTTTGCTGAGGGCTTCCCCGGTATTTTTTACTGTCTATTTTACCCATGACGGATGTGTGGCTGGGAGCTGATCCCAGGACCCTGCCATCAGGCACAGACACCGGAAAGGCGGATTTGGAAAGGCACTGGCCACTCTTCACCGGACACAAGAAGCAGACCCTGCAGAGACCTGTTCACGTGTGAGTGAGTGAGACTTGGGCTCCTCAAGAGTGGGACTTAGCAATTGTGCCCACCCTGAGATCTGCAGAAAAAAGTGCATTCCCTGCTCCTAAAAACTGTGCCAAGCTCTAACCCTAAGATGGCACTGACGCGAGATCTTTCTAGCCGGGAGCCTTTCCCTACCCTTCGTCCTCAAAGCTGTCTCTGCCTTGTTCACGCAGACAGATGGGGGCATCACAATGCTGATAGCGCTGATACAACTCTGAGAAAGCCCCTGGCTCGAGCTCCCAGGCAGCGTCTCTGCCGTGGAGAAGAAACAGCGAGTAAGGGACACATAATCCGTGGGTGAGACCTTTGTCCACCTGGGAAGAACTAGGAAGAACGCAAACTAGCCCAGCAGAGTCCAACAGGCTGCCCGGATAATCTCAGCAAGGCTGGGCGGGTGGCCTGGCAGTGGGAGAGGGTTGAAGCAGCACGAGTGGAATACGGGGCTTCCTCAGTCTCCCACTGGGATTCAAGACTCCTCCCCCACCCCACCTGGGAATTCCCATCTCTAAAGGATCCTTGTCAGAAACACGCCTGTCCTCCCAACCCTTAGACTCCCCCCCTTTCCTTTGGATAACTGGAAAGCTCTCCTTCCACCCCTTCCCTCTTCACCGTGTATCAATGCCTTGGCTGCTTCTTCATTCTCTAAGGATCCTCACACTCACCTCCTCTCTGGAAATCTAGGCCACCCACTCCCCGGTTCCTGTCCTACTTCAGAGTTTTCACTACCTGTCTGGAATATGAATCCCCATTCTTAGCATTTCTTGAGGAAACTCTTCTCGATTGTTACAATGTGGACATTTGAAGAAATGCTTTGCTGATGTGTGGGCATATTTCTGTAAGAGAAACATGGAAGAGCTTTGTGTTTGTAGAAACATTATCTTTGATCACCTTCTTTCCACCCCTACCCTCACCTCACAAAGAGGACGTTGCTAAGAAAGCTTGACTGAGGGTTGCAGGAAGAGGAGTTTGGGTGAGTTAGGGTGAGGCTGCAAATCCAGGTGCCAGATCAGGGACAGAAAGCTCAAGAGAGCTCCAAGGAGTGCCTTAACTGTCACTTCCGGCCCTGGGGCTTGGCAGTGCAGACTCAGTTGGGGCTCATATACCTGGATACAAAGTTCCCTTTCCTTCCATCTCAGGAAGCAAAGCTGATTTTGAGGCTACTTGATTCATTCTGGGATGAGCTCATTTACTCTAGGCGTCCTGAGGATTTTGCTCAGTCTAAATCTTATCATGAATGCAGTGTTACAGGTCAAGGGTGACCAGTCAGTGGGCTGACTTTCCTCTGACTGCCTGGAACCAGTCCTGCATACCTGCCTTCAGCAGAGATTGCCTGAGTATTCCCAGTGTGCTCTGAACTAGGGCAATTGCAGAAGGTCCCCAGGGCACAGAAAGGCCCACCTGTATGCACGTGCGGTGGTAGACAGTTTGACTACAGCATGGGCTCTGGATGTTTTCAACACTTGCTTGGGATAACTCTTCACAACACAAGACGCAGCTTTCCTCCCCCACATTCCCCTGTTGGATGTCCTGTGTTGGGCGATGTTTTTCACAAAATGATCTGTGGCAAAGTAAATAGAGTTGGTGTTGATTTGTCGTCGATGCCGTTTTCCAGCTGCCGGGCCTCGGGAGACCAATCAGTGGCTCAGGCCAGTGCCCTGCGAACCTCCATGCTTCTGAGGAGGGGGTGGGGCGGGGCGGGGCGGGGCGGGGTGGGGTGGGGGGCCGAACAACAGCCACAGGCCTTCTCACAGCGGCTCTCCCACTGAGCAGAGCTTGGGGACTATCTCTACAGACTCCAGTTCCTGAAAGCCCCACTTGGCCCTGAGCAGCTGTCGAAGAATGGCAGCTGTTTGTAATTTAAGACGGGGATGGGAAGCAAGAAGTAAGCCCTGTGAAACCGCCAAGTCAAGACACTGTTTCTCATTATTGAATGGAGAGACAGATTCACTGGTGAGTCAAAATAGGCCCGTGAGAACCAGACTCTGATTTCATTAGTGGCTAATTAATAGCAAATTGCCAAAGGGCAGCCTGATTTTTCCCCTTCATCACTCACTTGTACTCTCCAAAAAATTGTGAAAGGCAACCCCTTTCTTGGCCACAAGGAAGATGGAAGTTTCTGATGCACTGATCCTTTTGGCACTTGATGGCAGCTCCCTTTTTCTTGCACACAAAGCAGATCTGCAAATGAGATCCCAGACAGTGCTCAGGGCCCCAAGACAGACAGACAGACATTCTGGGGCACATCATTCTGTGGAATGGAAATTCTGTGAAGCAACAGCCATTCCCTTTCCTCAGTGGACTTGACAGCTCTTGAGTTCCAAGCAGCATTGAATTTTTTGTTTTCCCAGGATGTTGCTCCCTCTCCATACTTAGGACACTACACCCCAGAGAAGCATGGAACTTAAGAGAAGGACCAGTTGGGAAATCCAGCAGTCCTTTGACTTCTAACATAACAACTAGGGAAAAGAACAGAAGCAGGGACGAACAGAAGCAAAGAGGCCTTGCCCAAAGCCCCCGTTCCAGGGGATTCTAACCTTCCTAGAAGCCCGGGCTGCCTCCTTTTTGATGTCTTCAGGCAGGAATCCATGGAAACCTCTGTTGGACTGGCCCCTCTGAGGCAGCTTGCTAGATAGGATCTGGGGGTGGGGGCAGAGCAGAAATAGAGCTTGGTGGGATATATATGCATTTACACGGTAATTTACTTAACACAAAGGCTTACATAGCACTACGTGCTGGGTGCTGTAAGTGCTTTCCAAATATGAACTCATTTAATCCTTGTAACAACCTTAAGAGGCAGGTGCTATCATCACCCCCATTTTATAGGAGAGATTATGTGACTTGCTCAAGCCCACAGAACTCCAGAACCTGGGTTCTTACCCACTTTTGTGCCACACTGCCTCTCACTTCCTGAGGACTGCTTTTGTGTGCTGAGTACTTTGGGGAAATACTCCCTGTGTATTGACTCATCTTATGCTCACCACCACCCTGTGATACAGATGCTGCTGTGACCCTCATCTTACAGAGGAGGCCACTGAGGTACAGCACAGTAAGTGACATAGCTGGGGTTACACAGCAAGGAGGCAGCAGAGCTGGCTCTCGCATCCAGGTCCACAGACCCACACTCGTACACTTCCGGCTGTATTGCTCCCTAGGTACAGAATAAATACTCTTCTCAGAGTGTGTTCTCTATACGAAGGGACATGTCCTGACTATAGCCGTTCTGCCTTATGGTGGAAGGGGAGGAACTGAACTTTTATTTAAAAACACACTTTAAAGGGCCTTTTGTTTCTGAAAAGCCCCCAAAGCAAGTCTAGAATGAGAAATCAAGGGGAAAAAAGCTAAACTGTTATGTACTCACAAACAGTGTATATGTATATATATTGAAAGAATGTCGGCATCCCAACTCCACCCCAAGAATTTTCCAAAAATATTGGGGAGGGTGCTGGACTTTCTTCAGTAATTACTTGTAATGTGAATGGGGGCCCAGGTTATTTTACTTTAACTTGATAGAAAATGTGACCTTACAAGGTTAGATAACTTGAGGACACTTGGATTACAGCTGTATGTTCCCAATAAGTTTTAAAATATATCTATTTTAACACTATCTCAGGGCATTAGGACTATATGAGTGATTTCTATTTTATTTATACTATTAAGTGTATTGTTTTCTACAATCAGCATGCATTATTTCTATAAACAGAAAAGTCATTTGTGAAAGATTACAAACGATCTAAATAGTCTTTAATAGGCGTTTGTTTTAATACTCTTTGGCATACCCATACTATGGAATACCAATTAGCTATTAAAAAGAAAAAACGATCAGTATGTTCTATGTGCAATAATCTCCATAAGTATATGATGGGGAAAAAAAGCCCAAAATACAAATACAAAACAAGGTGTACAGTATGTTTATTTTTATGTCGAAAATGTCTATGCCTATAAATGCATTGAAATTAATTAAGACCTGACACCAAAACAGGGCTTACAAGAGAGGAAAATCACAGACCAATCTTTCTCATGAATATAAATGTAAAAAAGTGAAACAAAATATTAACAAATTGAATCCAGCACCATATAAAAAGAATAATGCCTTATGACCAAGCAGAGTTTATACCAGAAATGCAAGGTTAGTTTAACATTAAATAATTCAACTGATGTAACAAATCACATCAACAAAATTAAGGGAAAAAGGTGATCATCTCGATAGATGCAAAAAAAGCATTTGACAAAATTCAACGCACAGTCATGACACCCTCAGCAAACGAGAAATGAAAGGGGAACCTCTTCAATCTAATGGAAAGCATCTATGAAAAACCTATAACTAACATCATATTTTAATGGTGAAAAATTGGATGCTGTCCTCTGATGTTGGGAACAAGACAGGAATATTCACTCACATAACTTCTATTCAACACTACACTGAAGGTTCTAGCTAGTACAATAAGGCAAGAAGAAGAATTAAAGATCACAAAGGAAGAAGTAGAACGTCTTTATTCATACATGACACGATTGTGTACACAGGAAATCCTAAGGCATTCACAAAAAAAATAAACAACAAAACTACTAAACTAATAAGTGAATTTAACAAGATTGTAGGATATAAAATCAATGTACAAAAATCAATTCTATATACCAGGAACAAACTTGAAAATGAAATTTTAAAATACCATTTATAATAGCATAAAATCATAAAATATTTAGAAATAGTTTAACAAAAGATGTGCAAGTCTTCTTCACTTAAAAAAAAAAACATTGCTAAGATATATTTTAAAACACCCAAATAAACGGTGAAATACATCATGTCCATGGATTGGAAGATTCGATATTGTTTTTCCATTCTTCCCAAACTGATATACAAATTCAATTCAATCCCTATCACAATCCCAACAGGCAATTTTTAAAAAAGATAAGTTTAAAGCTAACTATAAAATTTATAATGGAAAAGGACCTGATAGCCAAAACAATCTTGGAAAATATTGACACTATACGGCCACAATAATCAATGTATTGGTGTGAGGGTTGATGCCACAGATCAATGACATAAAATAGATCATCCAGATGCACAGATATATGGTCAATTAATTTTGAAAAGGCAAAGATTTCTTGGGACACACAAACAAGCCTTAATGATAAAAGAAAAAACATAAACTGGACTTCATCAAAATTAAAAACTTTTGTTCTTTGAAAGACATAGTTGACAAAATGAAAAGGCAAGCCACAGACTGGGAGAAAATAGTCACAACACACATATCTGAAAAAAAGATTTATATCCAGAATATATAAAGAACTCATACAACTCAATCAGACAAAACAACCCAATTTTTAAAATGGACAAAGTATTTGTACAGAGACTTCATAAAAACAAATATGTTAATGGCCAATAAGCACATGAAAAAAAGCTCAATATCTTAAGTCATCAGAGAAATGCAAATTAAAACCACAATGAGATACCAATACACACCTAGTAGAATGGCTAAAATTTAAAAAAGACTGACAATATCAAGTTCTGACAAGAATACTGTGCAACTGGAACTTCAAAAACTGCTAGTGGGAGTGTAAACTTTGGAAAGTGATTGGGCAATTTCACATGAAGTTAAATATATAATTAGCATGCGACCAGTAATTCTACACCTAGGAATTTGACCAAGAGAAGTGAAAAAACATGTTTACAAAAAGACTTGTGTGTGCATGTTCACAGCAGCTTTATTGATAATAACCCCCAAATGGAAACAATTCAAATGTCCATACACCGGTGGATAAATAAGCAAATTATATTATACAACAGAATTCTACTAGGCAATAAAAAGGCACAATCTACTGATGTATGCAACAACACAGATAAATCGCCAAAACACTGCGTTGAGTGACAGAAGCCAGACACAAAAGAGCACAAACTGTATGATTCCATTTATATGAAGCATAAGAATAGGCAAAAGCTATCTATAGATCAGAATAGTGATTATCTCTGAGGGTATTGACTGGAAGAGGGCAAGAAGGAACTTTCTAGGATGATGGAAATATTTATGCTGAGTTGGACAGTATTTACATGGGAATATATACAGTATATCCCCATGATATATGTTTATCAAAACTCATCAAATTGTACACTTAACAGGGGTGCATTCTACAATATGTAAAGTATACCTAATAAAAAATATTGGGGAAAAAAAATAACTGGAAAGACTGTTGATAGTATTTGCTTCTGTGGAGAGGGAGAAGAATGGAGAATACTGTTTTTATTGTAACTACTTTATACTATTAGGATTTTATACCAGGTATGTATATTACTGTTTAAAAATTGGATTTAAAAAGAAAAATGCTATTAAGGAAAACAAAAAAATAAACAGGGCTATGGATCTGAGGCTGGATGCAAAAACAGGAACAGACTGTACAGCAAAAGCCATGAGACATTCAAAGCAAAGGGAGCCTTATACTCACAAGACAGAAATAGTGCACGCTGAGATTGTCTTTCTGAAGAAATTCCCCTAATTTATCAGGGTCCCCAGGTTCTCGAAGGCATAGCCGGCATACTGGAAGAGAGAATGTTAAGAATTCACTTTGGGAGTGTAACCATCTCTCTAAGTACAAGGAGGAGTACGGTATTGGGAAGAGGGTCATTTTGACAAGGAGGGAGGTTGAGATGAAGTGTTATTTGGTATCAGTTAGGTCTTTCCATAATTTTGGCCACATTTGCAGGAGTTGGCTGCAACTGCTCGCTTCATATTTTTTTGTCTCACATGTCTTTGTTTCTTGAAATTTGGACATGACATTTAAAAATTACAGACCCTGAGTTCTTCACCATCTTAGAGAATCTGAGAAGGAAGTAGGATTGACAGTGAGAGGAGCAAGTTTGCTGCCCTACACAGGTGGTCTTTGCTGAGGTTGGGAGTCAGTGGCCGAACAGAACCTTTCTTACCAGGCCCTGAAGATGGCTTCCTCTGGGTTACCCTCCTTGTCTTGGCAGATTTTCTATACAAGAGAAGGAAAAAGTACTAAGTGGTCTTTGAGGACCCTGTCAAAATCCCTTGTAACATTTCTCTCAAAATGCCATCCATGGGTCTGATGAAGGACCAAAACATCAAAAGGCTAAGATATCAGTTTCTTTTTTTATTTCATATTTTTTGAAAGCATAAAACATACCCATTGAATTGTTTGAATTATGTGAGATCATAACCATATCTTTCTGTTCCGGGTGCCTATATTGACTGTGTTGACTGAATGAATGCAAAAGCAAACCCCCTTTTACTCTTTTACTGTTTCTTCTGCCACCTACTCTGAATCACAAGTGGTACCACGTTCACAAAAAGACTTTCCTATTGCTAGATATTATTCTTTGCTCTTTACATGTATTAACTCAATGAATCTACAGGATGTTCCAAAAAGTGGGTGCTATTATTATGCATATTTTCCAGACGAGGAAACTGAGGCATAAAGAAATGAAGTAACCTGTCCCAGGTCACCTATTTTGCAAGTTTTAGAGCCAGGATATGAACCTGGTCAGTAGGGTTCCAGAGCCAGCACTAGGGACAGCCCTGGGAGGGTTGGTTACTGGGCAGCTTCCAGGGGACCACTAGTATGTGCTTCTACGCTACCCAAGCCTAGCTTGCAAGACCATGCAAGGGGGGAAAAAAGTGCAGCATATACCATAGGCTATTGGATAATTTCTCCCAAACTCCCTTGTGTTACCTACTCTACCTTAATCTTTGACATTCCTTCTTTTCTTTTATAGTCTTCATTCGCTGCTTCCTGTTTCTATCTTGATTTCTTCTCTACTGTTATGAGGACAATACAGGCTCTTCCAGCTGTAAAAATAAATACGGCTTGGTCAGCAATTTAATCCTACAGTTGGCTATCAAGTTTCACAGGGTCAAAGCAACAGTGCAGTTCACCTCCCAATCCATATGACAGAATATAAGGGACCCACCCAGTATCAATGCTACCTAGTAACAGCCAATAATTATTAAATCGTGTCAAGAACTGTTCTAGACATTTTACACCTGTTAACTCACAACGCCCCCTCCATGCAGTAGGTGCCATTATTATCCCCATTTTCAAGATGAGGAGACTGAGGCACAGAGAGGTCACAGAGAGGCACTTGCCCAAGTCAGAGGTACCGGAATCACACAACAGTGTAAGAACTTGGAACCACTGCTTGAACTGGCTAAACGGTTCTTTGTTTTCTTTGTGCCTACTAAATGCATGAGGTAGTACTCAGGGAAAAAGGCTTCTTTTGCCTCCAAGTATGGGTGCCTTGATTCTACCCCAGTAGCTACATAGCTAGTTCTCTCCTAGGAAAAGGAACTTGTGGGATTTCTGATGCCTAAAACATGAACTCCCTCTAGTGAGAAACAAGAGATAACTGACAAATCACTCCATGGCTTCTGTCACTTCTTTTCACCAAGCTCAGATGGCCATTGAGGTTTGGCCTGTTTTCAACCTTTGTCCAACTCTCCAAATATGAAGACACCCTGCCACTCCTCCCCTCGCCAGAGTCAGCAGACTACCAATACAATATACAGTTTTCATTGGTTGGGGGGGGGGCATCCCTGAAAGAGAAGGGGGACAAAAGAAGTTAACATCCGCTCCTATGAAGGGAGGACTGTTTAGTCAGGGGAGAGGATAAGATTTCCTAGGAGAAATGAATGAATCAGGTTATTCCGGGGACAACCACTCCAGCACACGTCCTCACTGTATAGCTGGAAAGGGTGAACCTCTTTAGGGACTTCAACTGCTCTGTATGAACACAATCACTAAGGCAACTACCAAGGCTATACCGCCCTTCCTTTCTTTATGCTTGCTCCATCTCCTCTTCTAAACCTTGAGTTGCACCTGCAGAAGCAATGACATTGGACGGCTTCTTACTCAACAAAAACACTTGGACAGGCTGGAGGAGGATAGAGAAGGGCGTGCACTAGGGGATCCACTTGAGCTGAACACTGAGCGGTTCCGAGTTGTTGGGGAAATCTCGGTCGTCTAGGAATAGAAATAAAACCTTGAAACGTCAGTTCTTTGCATTGCTGGATCAAGACGTTCCTTGAATGGGGTTCTGTGCGCACCGGCAGTTACTGGAAGACGCAACAATCTTCAAAGCATTTGAGGAGGAAGGATGCAAAGGCGGGCTTCCACAAGCGGCTCAGTCCGAGATTTCCCAACCGGGCGATTTCCCAATCTTGAAATGGTTACCAAGTTGTTTCGCGGGATAGATAAGTGCTGGGTCAAAGCTTGTTGAGAAAATTAAAAATAAAGAAGCGTGTTCGGCCCCGCCGCCGCAAGAATAAATAGTGATTTATTTTGAAAATAAGTGTCGGTGCGGCCACAACCGTTCCCCCGAGGTAACAGCCGGAGAAGGGGCTCAACGAGCATCCCGCGGAGGTCAGACCAGGATCATGTCGTGCCTGCAAGGAGGCTGGTGAGGGGCCGGGCCGGAGGTCGCCTGCGCCGCTCGCTCCTCAAGGTAGAGCACGGGGTCGCCAGCCCAGTTGTAGCCGGGGGCGCCGCTGTTCCGGAGCTTTATCGTTGTAGCTACCTCACGGGAGGCCGCCCCGCGCGGTGACTGCGCCGGCGAAAGGGGCGAGCGCGCAAATGGGGGCCAGGTCACGCGGTGCGACACAGGGACTCTGCGGCCGCGGGGACCACAGCGACGCTGACCGTTGACAGGGAGGAACTGCCGCGCGCTAACGTCCGCGTGCCCACCCTCCCTTTCGCCCCGCCCTTTAACTCAGCTCCCTCCCCTTCTTCTAGCCACACCCCTTTCATTTCGCCCCTCCCTCCCGCGCGAACCCGCGGAAGACCAGCTCGGAGGCGGGGCGGAGACCGTCGCTCTCTGGTGACGTATATCGCCGGCGCGGGCGGGTGACGCAACGGGCCCCGTTGTCTGTGTGTGGGGTTAGGGGCCCCGTGGGCGTCGGGGGCTCCCGGCGGGGGCGGCGGGTGGGTGGGGAGGGCCTGGACATGGCGCTGAGGGGCCGCCCGCGGGAAGATGAATAAGGGCTGGCTGGAGCTGGAGAGCGACCCTGGTGAGGAGTGTGCCGGCTCGGCGGGGATTGGGGAGGCAGGGTGGGCCCGGGACGCGTCTGCCTGACCACCACCCGCTCCTCTTGTCGCCCCACCAGGCCTCTTCACCCTCCTGGTGGAAGATTTCGGTAAGAGACTCTACCCGCCGGACCTGGGGGCCCAGTCCTGCGCCCTCGCTGCACGGCAAGGGACTGCCCTTCCCAACTTCTTTCCTTCCCTGATCGCAGGTGTCAAAGGGGTGCAAGTCGAGGAGATCTATGACCTTCAGAGCAAGTGCCAGGGGTGAGTGGTTTGGCAGCAGGACCGCCCTTTACACCTCGAGGGTTAGGGAAGGGCCTGGGTAAAAGTCCCATTCAAGGGGGGTAGTATCAGGAACCCCAAATTGTATAAATCTTATTTAAGGTAGCATCCCTCTTCTTTGGGTGCCCTCCTGATCAAACTGATATTTTTGTTTTCTCCCAGCCTTCCCGTTTATGTAGTAGCATCTTTCCCCAATACAAATCCCAACCATCCTTTGGAGAACAGTTCAGCTGCCTTTTCTGTTCTTGGAGCAGGAAGCCAGCCCCTTCTCTAGACCCAGGTCACACAGTGCCTTTTGTGCAGCTGTAATTTATTAATTACTGCTTTAATGTGCCCATGTGCCAGGGCCTTTAATTTCCCCGTAAGGGTCTTGTATCAGAGGGTTGGTGTGTGGCATCTGCAAAGCCTCTCCTGAGTGACCAAGCCCAGGGTCTTGTTTTGGTAGTCCTGCAGAGTAGAGGTGTGGAGGAACTGCTACAGTGACTGAACTGAGAACTCTGCTTTTATTTCTCAGGAAGGAAAGGGCTGCTGTGGGTGTTCATTTCCTTCCTTGGCTGCATTAGGGCCCAGACCTTGGGGTCACAAGTGAGAATTAGTGTAGAAATTCCTCATCAGAGTTTTTGTTGTCTCCTCATTTCCTGTTCCTATGCTATTCCGGGCCATTGGTTCCAGCTTTTCTTCTCTTACCCTAGAACCATAGGCTTTATAAGGACAGTTGGTGGACACCTGGAGCCCCACAGCCAGAAGCTGATGCTTGACTGCCGGCGGCGGGCTTCTGGGGTGTGAGGGCTCAGGGCAGTGTTAGGAAGAAACCAGGGGAGAGGTGGGGATATGGGAGGGGCGCCTGAGTGGTAACAGTGCAGGGGAATAGGGGAGGAAGAAAGGGGATGCTGATTGCCTTCCCCCACTTGCATGGTCTAGCTCTGCCCCTTACTTTCTCCAGCCCTGTGTATGGATTCATTTTCCTGTTCAAATGGATCGAAGAGCGCCGGTCCCGTCGCAAGGTCTCTACCTTGGTGGATGATACATCTGTGATTGATGACGATATTGTGAATAATATGTTCTTTGCTCATCAGGTCTGCTGGGCTCTGTGTTCCGTCTGGAGGGTGGGGTGCTGCCATTTTCTTTGCTGGGGAAGTGGAAGTGGGGGAAGGCAGGAGGAAGAGAGAGGCAGATACCAAGGGTGGTGGTTGTAGAAGTCCCTTGGCAGAAGGCACTGAGCTGTTTATTAAAAAGGGGAGTATGCTATCTTAGAGCAGTGTGTGGTCTGAGTTCACTCTCTTATGTCCCCAGACGTCTGGTGGGTATTCAGCTGAATGAACAAATGTTGGGCGAAGATGAGGGTTGTTGTCCAGATGCCACCGTCCCTCTCTGGGTCCCCATTCCCAGTGAGTAAGGGCTTTGATTGAGGGATGCTGTCTATGGGTGACTGTTCTTGGTTTCACAGCTGATCCCCAACTCCTGCGCCACTCATGCCTTGCTGAGTGTGCTTCTGAACTGCAGCAATGTGGACCTGGGGCCCACCCTGAGTCGCATGAAGGACTTCACCAAAGGCTTCAGCCCTGAGGTAGGCCACGCTGCCGTACTCCCGGCTCACAGCTGGCTGGGCAGGTCTGACATTCTGGGCCACTGGTGATGCCACCATATGACGTTTGGCACTATGAGGCTTTTTCCTTTTCAAATGATTATTTAAATTACTTTTGACCCTTAAATTAATTGTGTAAGGCAGTTAGTTTTAGCTCATTTGTCAGGGAAGGAGACAAACATAGGGAGGAAGGAACATTCTTAAGTGACACTATTTTAGGACGTTGTTTTCAGCCCTTTATCAGGCCATGTTGCTCCCATGCCCATTGATTACTGTGCAAAGCCATTAGAGCCCATCCATTTGGGGCTCCAGAGCTCTCTTCTGCTCTTCAGGAGAGTCCACCTGTGCTGCTTCAGGTTCCTGGGACACCTTCAGGCCTGCTTTCCTGAGGTTTGTTTCCCACCCAGCGGCTCACAGAAGTTGTTCTGATGTGGCCTTATTTTCTTCCCTTTAGAGCAAAGGATATGCGATTGGCAATGCCCCGGAGTTGGCCAAGGCACATAATAGCCATGCCAGGTGTGTGGGGACTGTAGGGGCTGACGGGGGTGGGAGCGAGGAAGGGCTAGCCCATTCTGGGCCTTGACTGTGTCCTTCCCCAGGCCTGAGCCACGCCACCTCCCCGAGAAGCAGAACGGCCTTAGCGCAGTGCGGACAATGGAGGCATTCCACTTTGTCAGCTATGTGCCTATTACCGGCCGACTTTTTGAGCTGGATGGGCTCAAGGTCTACCCCATTGACCATGGTAGGCATTCTGAGCTGGGGCCCATTGGGTTTTTCTGCTTACCTCCTGGGGAGCTGGGGCCAGGGTCCTCAGGTGCTTGGGACTCAGTGGTGGACGGTGGGTTTTGAGGACATCGGGCTCTGGCTAGATGGCACCCTGTACTGCATTGCCTGACTAGCCCCTGACTCCCTGGTGTGACTGCTCTCCATCCCACCTCCCACTCTTGGCCTGCCCACACTCCGGCCTTCCCACCTGCTGACTCCTCATCTTGGTCTTTCCTAGGGCCCTGGGGGGAGGATGAGGAGTGGACAGACAAAGCCCGGCGGGTCATCATGGAGCGTATCGGCCTTGCCACTGCAGGGTAAGGGCCCGGTGCCTGCCCTACCCTCTGGAGCTGTGTCCCCATTGGGAGGGACACAGAAAAAGGAACCACGACAGAGAGAGGTCAGATGACTTGTATAAGGCCACACGGCGAATCTGGCAAGATCGGGCTTAGATCTTGGGTTCCCACTTCATTGCCCTATTTCCCGCCCAGGCTCCCTGTGGCCTGCTTCGGGATAGGCTGCGGAGGGGCGGGCCTGGGTGGCCCAGGTGTGCTGGCTCACGTCCTGCCAGGTCCCTCACAAAGCTCGTTGCCAGGCACAATGTCTAAGGTACCTGGCGTGCATGGCCAGCTGCTGCCTGCCTGTTGTGGTGGGGTCTGTAACAGTGGCTGTAGGTGTGATTTCCGGAGCCCTGCTGGGATAATCTGCCTCAGCTTGATGGTGGGGCTGGGGCGGAAGCTGCTCTCACAGCTGCCGCTGTGACTGCAGGGAGCCCTACCATGATATCCGCTTCAACCTGATGGCGGTGGTGCCTGACCGCAGGATCAAGTACGAGGCCCGGCTGCACGTGCTGAAGGTGAACCGTCAGATAGTCCTGGAGGCCCTGCAGCAGGTGCGGCCCTGCCCAGCCACGCCCTCCTCCTCCTCACTGGGGCGTGTCTCTGAGTCCTAACTCCTCTGTTGCGGATCTTGGCTTCTCCTAACCACTTCTCTCCTTTGCGTCCTTTGTGGGGAAGGTGGGCCTGGGGGTAGGGAGGGAAAGTAGTTTCTAAAAGGAGGTTTGGGTTTGGCTGTTGTATTTCCCTCTGAGGGAATGGGTAGCGCCAAGTCCCTTAGCTGTTGAAGATAGAGGCTGGGGCCACCTTCACTGCTGAGAGCCTTGGATTCTGTTTTCAGCTGATCAGGGTAACGCAACCAGAGCTGATTCAGACCCACAAGTCTCAAGAGTCCCAGCTGCCTGAGGAATCCAAACCAGCCAGTGGCAAATCTCCCCTGGCTCTGGAGGCAAGCAGGGCACCAGCGGCCTCTGAGGGCCCTCACACAGGTACTGCGAGTCTAGGGCCTCTCCTGGGCCTCAGGTCCAGCACGGCATAGTTTCGCCTAGGAGACCCAAACGGAGCAAGTCTTTTGAAGCTCTGATGGCACTTGGGCAGTGGTGCAGAGGCTGCTGTGGGAGGCCTCCAGCCCAGTGCCTGCAGCCCTCCCATTGGAACGTGGAGGGAGAATCGCTTTTTCCTAAAGAAAGGCACCGCTGAAGCACTGCCGTTACCACAGGCCCGAGCCTTCTCTGTAATGCATATTCCCTTTCTGGTTATCTTAGAGGCTTTTTTCTTTCTGCCTCCCCCTCTTTTTCCATCTCGTCCTTCTGTCTCATCATGGGCCTGCTGACTTCCGTCCCACCAGCTGGCTGTGGGAAGGGACAGGGAGGAGTGCTGTGTCACGAATGGGGAGACAGTGGGCTGGGGACAGCTTTTCCTGAGGCTCTGGCTGAAGGTCCTGCCTGTGCTCCTTTTCCTCTCAGACGGAGTGGAGGTGGTGGCTGGGTCATGCCCACAAGCCCTGACCCACAGTCCTCCCAGCAAACCCAAGCTGGTGGTGAAGCCTCCAGGGAGCAGCCTCAATGGGGTTCCCCCTAACCCCACTCCCATTGTCCAGCGGCTGCCAGCTTTTCTGGACAATCACAACTATGCTAAGTCCCCCATGCAGGTGAGCTGGGAGTGTCTCCATAGCGTTCCCTCCAGGATTCCCTTGAGAGGCTGCCACAGGCAGTTTCCTCAGGTGGTTTCCTTGATGTTCACCCTTAACCCGGGCCTGGTTCCTTGTCTGATACTCAGAAGCCCCCAATGGCAGGGGCTTAGGGAGGCAGCGAGAGCTCTTCTGGCTTTAAATCCAGCCTCGTGGCTGAGGGACTAAATGTTTAGATGATGTTCCTTGGTACAAGTCTATGGGTTGGGTTCTGCTGCCAAATAAAGGCACATGTTCCTCTCAGAAGCCCTGCGTGGGCAGGTCGTGAGGGTGGGTTCGGGAGCACCTGGAGAGCTGTGTTGGCTTTCTGGCTGGCTGTGCGTGCTGTGCCCAGCCTGTGCTGACCCCAGGGCCGCCCTGGGTCTCTGCTCCAGGAGGAGGAAGACCTGGCAGCAGGGGTGGGCCGCAGCCGCGTGCCAGTGCGCCCTCCCCAGCAGTACTCGGACGATGAGGACGACTACGAGGACGACGACGAGGACGACATGCAGAGCACCAGCTCCGCTGTCAGGTCAGCCCCGCTCTGGGCTGCAGGCGCTGAGGGCTTTGGACCCGGTCCTGGCTATTCCAGCCTGTGTCTGAGAATGCCCTTCAGCAGACAGACACCACCGAGCACCTGCTGACTGAGGGCAGGGGCGGCTGGCATGAAGGGGCTGATTCTAGGTCCCAAGTTTTGGGAGGGTTGGGGGAGGGCTGAGCACGTTTAAGCGGACATCAAGACACGTCCTGTTGGGAGGTGGCCTTTGGCTCGGCCTTGAAACATTGGATGAAGCAGGGATGGAGCAGGTGGGTCAGGGGTAGTTTTACTGGAAGACATGCATTGGCAAAAGGCCAGCAGCTAAAATAGCGACGGTGCCTTTCGAGGATACCTGGCTACAGCGTAGGGTGCCAGGCTTGGTGTGGCCAGGTCAGGCTGCTGGATTGAGTGTGTGGAGCTGCAGTTGTCAGTCACTGGATGCCAGGATGTGTTCAGACAATTCTGGGCATTGCTGGGTGTGTCGTCACCTGACCCATTCCCTGGGCTCACCCCTCCTTGGGCCCCACAGGTACAAGCGAAAGGGGCCAGGGAAGCCAGGGCCATTGAGTGGGTCCGGGGACGGACAGCTATCGGTGCTGCAGCCCAACACCATCAACGTCTTGGCTGAGAAGCTCAAAGAGTCCCAGAAAGATCTCTCAATTCCACTGTCGATCAAGACCAGCAGCGGGGCTGGGAGTCCAGCTGTGGCAGTGCCCACGCACTCTCAGCCTTCACCCACCCCCAGCAATGAGAGCACAGACACAGCCTCTGAGATTGGCAGCGCTTTCAACTCACCGCTGCGCTCGCCCATCCGCTCCGCCAACCCAACGCGGCCCTCCAGCCCTGTCACCTCCCACATCTCCAAAGTGCTTTTTGGAGAGGATGACAGCCTGTTGCGCGTGGACTGTATACGCTACAATCGCGCTGTACGTGACCTGGGACCTGTCATCAGCACGGGCTTGCTGCACTTGGCTGAGGATGGTGTGCTCAGTCCCCTGGCACTGACAGGTGGGCCTTGGGCTGGCTCACTGTCCATTTGGTGTACTGAGGAGGGAGGTGGCCAAGTGACAAGTGTTCTGCACTCTGATGGGTCGTCTCATGCCTTCTTTTCTCAGAGGGTGGGAAGGGTTCCTCGCCCTCCATCAGACCGAGCCAAGGCAGCCAAGGGTCTGGCAGCCCCGAGGAAAAGGAGGTGGTGGAAGCTGTGGATGGCAGAGAGAAGCCGGTGCTGGTGAGGCCCGGAGAGCCCTTGAGTGGGGAGAAGTACTCACCCAAGGTAAGCCCCTGCAGTTCTCTTTCCTAATCTCGGCAGAGGCAAGAGCTTGGGGCACTGCTGCCCGGGGCTGGGTTCTTGATGGGAGTTTTGTGAAGGCTGGTGGCTGAAGCTATGCAGCAGGAAGCCTGTCTGGGTTCAGCAGTGGCAGGGGCCCCGGTAAGCTGCAGGCACTCTGGCTGCTTAGCTTTGCCTCTTGCTGCCTCCTGGTAGGGTGGCTTTGGCACCGGCCAGCTCCCTTATGGGTGCATTGGTGGATTTTGGCAGGAGCTGCTGGCACTGCTGAAGTGTGTGGAGGCTGAGATTGCAAATTATGAGGCCTGTCTCAAGGAAGAGATAGAGAAGAGGAAGAAGTTCAAGGTGGGTCCTCTCTCCAGCTGCCTGGTCCTCTGCCCGTCTGCCTTCCCAACAATGCGACCTCCCGAGGTCAGCTGGTGGCAGCTCTGAGATGGGCTGCAGTGTCCTCATCCTCTTTTCCTGCAGATTGATGACCAGAGAAGGACCCACAACTACGATGAGTTCATCTGCACCTTCATCTCCATGCTGGCTCAGGAAGGTGAGGGGACTCACTGTTGCGTCGTATCTGGCGTGCCCTGCTGAAGGCCCTGTCCCTCAGGTACCCCCTGTCAGGCCTCTGCTGGAGCTTGAGCAGACGGTGGGGCTCAGGGAAGGCTGTGACACCCTCAGCTCCTGGCCTGACACTGTGGCCTATTGAGCAGGTGGTTGCTGGGCAGCCAGCCACCTGCTCAATGGCCTCTGTCTCTCTGCAGGCATGCTGGCCACCCTGGTGGAGCAGAACATTTCAGTGCGGCGGCGCCAAGGGGTCAGCATTGGCCGGCTCCATAAGCAGCGGAAGCCTGACCGGAGGAAACGCTCGCGCCCCTACAAGGCTAAGCGCCAGTGAGGACTGCTGGCCCTGACTGTAGCCCGCTCTTGCCGTGTGGCTCTCACCAGGGTCCCTTCCCTGCCCCACTCTCCCCTTCCCAGTATTACTGAATATTTCCAGCCAGAGAGCCCAGACCCTGGGGATGGGAGCCAGGCTGGGATTCCCTGCATGGTGCCCCCGGGCCTGGTAGGGCAGGTCAGCCCCATAGCACTCAGGAAGCAGCACCTGGAGCTGGGGCACAGCGAGGAGCTGCAGCTTCCTCCACAGCCGGCTGTGGGGCTGTGGGACCCGGCCTTTCTGCCTGGGCAGCAGAATATATATTTTACCTACAGAGACGTCTATTTTTCTGGGCTCTGGCCCATCTTGCCACCACTGTGTTGACATAGCCGGCTTCCTGACTCTGCATTCTCTCCTACCAGCTGTCATCGTGGTGGGGCCTGGGTGGGCATGGGCCTGCTTCCCTAGCCCTAGCCTCCAGTTGTCTGTTGTGAGGAAGCCAGGTCTGCTCTGTGTCCCTCCTGGGAGAACTCCAAACTCGGAGCCGGCTGCTGGGCTGGTCTGGGAGTGGGGTGTCCCAGTGGGGGTGGGGTGAGCAGCCTGCTGGGGTCTCACGGCCTGAGCAGAGAGGAGTGTTTGAGCTATTTGGTGGCTTCTAAACTCCCTGGCTCCAGTGGGGCTTGTCAAGTCTGCTCTCTGCGGCAAGGCTCTGGGGCTCTTTGCCTTCAGTGTTGTGGCCCTGCCAGTGGGCCTGCCTCGGGCTCCTGGGCTCTGTCCCTGGAGCCTTGGGCTCAGAGGAGCCTCTGCCCAGCCCCTCAGTATTATCATGTCTCCCTCCTCTTAGGGGTAGCAGAGACAGGGCTGCTTGCGGGAAACTGGCACCATTCAGCTTTCCCTGCCATGCCAGCTTCCTCAGCCTCTGCAAGGCACTCAGGGTGGGGGAACAGCAGGACCAAGACAACCAGTTGGAGCTCCAGTGTTCCCAGAGGGCCTGATGCCAAGGGTTAATGGGCCCAGCACGGCCTCTGGAGCTCGGGCCCCAAACAGCCCCATGGCCTCTGCCAGATGGCTTTGAAGGTGATCCACGCAGGCCCCTTATCTGTACATAGTGATGGGGGTGGGGGACAGCTGGCAGGCATGGCAGTTGCGTCTCTGCGCTGAGCACAGCCTGACCCCTCGAGCCCCTGTAAATATTGGATCAATGAATGAATAAAACTCTCCTAAAAAATGAACCGTCCTGTGGTTACTGACCTGAGGTTTGAAGGCTCTGAGATCGGAGTGAGGACCTAACCAGACCTGCGCTGAAGGCCCCGTGACAGAGGGAAGGAGTAGGCATGCTTGGGCATCCATCCTTCTGCGGCAGGTTCTTGGGACCTTGAGCCTAGAACTTAGGACCTGAGCTGAGGAGGAGCTTTGGGTGGGCTGTGGAAGCTGAGGAGTTGTGTAAGGTGCACTTGGGGAGGAGAAGGCCATGCCATGTGGAGAGACGCTGGGGCTCTGGCAAGGCTGCCTCTAGGCCGACCTGGTGTGCTGTCCTGGCAGGGGCCCTGGGACCTTGGAGGGCTCACCGCCCCTTACCGCACTTGGACAGGTCCAGCAGGTCAAAGCTGCCACCTCTGCCACTCTTCCCCCTGCTAACCGCATTCTCTCGAGGCTGCTGCAGCCCCTTAACCCACTTTCCCCGGCAGTGAGTCCTACAGTAGGGGCCTGATGTAAGCAGGTAAGGCTCAGCTGGACTGCTTAGAAAACTCAACTTTAATGGCCCCCACCCTCTGTCCAAGGCTAGTAGTCCAGGGTACAGATGAGGGCCACACCACGCTTTATCCAGTGTCGCTGGGGCTGGGCAGAGGGGATCTCCACAGCAATGATGTAGTTGGTGGAGTGGCCTGTGGTTGACAGTGTTCCTAGAGCAGGCAAAGGGGAGGGTTAAGTTACCTGCCACAACTAGAGCAGGGACAGGGTAGAGGCAATGGGTTTGGCAGACTGAGTCGGGGGCCAGGAAGGGACCCTGATCCAAGAGGAAGCCTTCCTGGTGAGAGGGTCTGGCCAAGGCTCAGGCCTGCTCAGGGCTAACGCATTGACCAGTTGAGGACAGGTGGCAATGGGAGAGTTGCCGCCACTGCTTATTCCCCGTTGGACCCAGCCCGGCCCATTCTCCCCTCTTCAGTCCCCAGTTGCCCACTGGGAACCTGCATTGTTAGGCTGGGACTCTCAGGACCCAAGGTGGGTCTGCTGAGGGAGGCAAGAAGATGGTGAGCTCAGAGGCCACTCCCCACAGACTGAGCCCAGCCTCACATTAGTACGCCTGCTGCCACCAAGCTCTGGCCTTACCCCTTTGGTTTCAGGACTGCTGAAGGATCTTTGTCGGCTACCTTGTTTAGCTAACCTGGGTCAACCTAACTGGCTTGGGCTGGCCCAGTCCTGGGCCCCCAGCTATGGTGTAGGCTCCCTGCCCTGGGCCCTGTACCAGCACGGGTCAGCGTCTTGTAGATGGGACACAGGTAGATGGCCTGGTTCTGGATCTTGCGGTTGGGTATCGGCAGGAGCCAGATAACGGCCATCTCCGTGTAGAGCTCCTTGGGCCGAGACTCGGCCAGCTGGAAGGCTGTGGGGTCCCAGCGAGCACCTTCCAGGAATAGTCCATGGATATAGCACCCCACTTCGGGCCTTTTCTTGAGCTCCGACACTGACTGGCTCATCACCTGTGGTGGGCACAAAGACACGCCCCACACTTATCAGAACCAAGAATCTGGCTTAGAATTTGGGTCCAGAGGCACAAATTCCCTCCTGAGAACTCTGCCTGACTGCCCAATCACTCACCTGCCATTTTAGCTGGTAGCCTACAGTCTGCGTTCTGCCTCTAGGGATTTCCCTGGGGCTCATCGCCTCTTCTGGCATGGCTTTCCTTGTCTCCCAACCCCCGCTCAGGGGTCCCCTGACTGTCAGCCAGCTGTGGCCTCAGGCTCCTCCTGTCTGGGCTGTACCCCAGCCTGTTACCTGACCTGGCCCTGGCTGTGTCCAGACCTTGAAATCGAAGGAAATGGTGTCGATGGAGATGACAGACTTGCGGGCAAAGTTCTGCAGGGTGCCTGTCAGGAAAGCCTGGGGGAAGAAGAAGCCACTGATCCAGAAGACAGCTGGGATGCCCCCTTGGATCCAGGTCTGTAGGAAGTCCAGGCGCTGCAGCAGATCTATGACCCACGAGGACAGTGGCTTGAGCGATGGGTAGGCCTTGGCATTCCAGAGCTCAGGCACAGTGTTGTTATATAAGCTGGCAGCCATCAGCTCCAGCTGCAAGGACATCACGACCAGCCCCTTGAGTGCCTTGAGCAGGTCTCGTAGTGTCTGTGTGATCACCTGCAGCAGCCGGTTGTACCTATGGGGCCAGTGGCGAGGAGGCAGGCAGTGGGCCAGGGCCGTTTGGCAGTATCTACACCCCCCCTATTGTAGGCCATAGACAAAAGAAACGATGGCCGAATAAACAGGGACTAAGAGGATAGAGCTGGTTGGACAATCTGGATATCAATCCCGCTCTTAGCAAATGGGTGACCTTAGTTCACGTAACCTTTGTGGGCCTTGGTTTGCTCATCTGTAAAATGGGAATGAAAATGTGGTTGAGTTAGATGATGAATTTATAGCACTTGGCATGGCACCTGGCCCATAGTAGCTCTTGCTGTCATTTCTCTATAGCCCAGTGACCTGCTGACTACAGGGATTACCTGTAGTGGGGATGGCGGGGGGATTACCGTATGACTTCCTGTATCAGCACCGTGTTCATTGACTCCTCATACAGCACAGGGTACTTAATTGTCACCAACTGTAAGTTGGTGGTCTTAGGCACCTGGAGGAGAATGTTCTGGGCCATGTCCTCTACTATCTGTCAGGGAAAAGGGATACTGGGGGTCAGGGCTCTATTCCACTCCCCACCCCATCCCCCGCACAGGATTCCACATGCACAGAGTTCCTACCCACAAGGGAGCAGGCAGGATGGTGGGTGGGAGATCGGCCCTGCCCAACCCTTGGGCCCCTTTCCCCTGCTGCCACACACCTCCTCCCGGCCCTGGCCACCCACAGAGGTTGATTTAGGTTGCAGCTGTATGATGGCACCGAGCAGGGCATAAGTTTCATTCTGGGCAAAGGTGATGTTGGCGTTGTCATGCAGGCCAAAGATCTCAGGCATGTCATTGAGCGGGAGGCTCTTGATGTAGGAGACGTAGCCCTAGGGGACAGGAGGGCGTAATTGAAGCCCCTGCTTGTGGGGTGCCCCCCAGCTGTGGGGTGGCCTTCCCATTGAGCACATCCCCTGCTCATCACCCTGGTTGTAACCCTGCTGTTTTGGGGACTCCATGGCCTCTGCCTCCTTCCCAGTCCCCTTCTCACTGCCATTCAGCTCCCTGTTACTTCATTTGGCTATTCAAACCTGTCACACTCCTCCTTTACACTGATGACCCACACTCTGGAATGCCTGACTGCTCCTCTCACATCTTAGCTAAAGCAGTGCTTCCTCAGGGAGTTCTCCCTGATGCTGGGGGCTGGGTCGGGTTGCGCTGCCTCACTGAGCGAGTGCATGCAGGCAGTGGACGGATTAAGCAATGAGCAGGAGCAACTGACGGGCAGGGCCCACGTCTTCTCTCAGCCAGCACCCAGGCGCTGCTCACGTTGAGGTCATAGGTGGGTTGGATCTGGTGGTAGATGCCAGAGGTGCTGTAGCTGTGCTCAGGGGAGAGCACGGCAGGGCTGTAGAAGTCCTCCAGAATGTTCATGACACAGCGGCGGTCCCAGTCATCAGTGACACGGCCCCCGTAGTTGATCTCCCCTGCCGTGTACTTGAGGACCTATGGGGTGGGTAGGTGAGGGCCCCTACAAGCGCCCAGCCCCTTGCCCCCAGCCTGTCCCCAGTCCACCTTGTAGGGGATGTCGTCATACTCGTCCAGGAACATCTTGAGCTGGCTGATGCATATACGCAGGTCCCCGTCTGTGAACTCGTAGGGGATGTTGAAGCCCAGGGCCCCAAACTTCCGGCGCTCTAGCGCGTTTCCATGAAACAGGCACAGAGACAGCAGCAGGGACTTGAACTCCATCACCTACGGGAGGTGAGGGGGCAGGGGACATGAGGCGTGAGGATGGGGGCAGGCAGGTGGGGCATTGCCAAGTGTGCCTTACCTTGTGACAAGAGTTCAAGAAGTCGTCGCTGAGGCTGCTGTAGGACTTGAGCAGGTTGGCCTTGACCCCTCGTGGTGGCTCAATGGTCATCTTGGAGCCATTCTGCAGGATGGACACTGGGAACTTGTTGCTGGGCAGGCTGGTGAGCCACAGGCGGAAGTCCCGGTGCACCTGGTGGCCACGCTCCACGTGAGCATGAGTCCCATACCTGATGGCCTCCCCCACACCAGGCTCCCTCCTACCCGGGGACCCTCGGCCACAGATTAAGAATATGAGCTTTGGTAAATCCCAGGGTCACTGGTCTGTGCTGGGTGGCCCTGAGCAATTCACATCACCCCTGGAAAGAGTAAGCTGGCGGGAGCTGCTGTAGGCGCCGCATGTTCCCGAGCTCTGGCTGTGTGCCTGGGCGAGGCTGAGTGCTTTGCGGGAGCACCTCATTTAGCCTCCCAGTCCTGGGGGGACACATGAGTACTCCCTTCAACAGAGGAGGCTGGCGCACCTTGTCGGGATTGATATGCTCGATGAGGCGCTCCAGGGCTGGCATCCAGCTCGGGGCCAGGTGGCAGTTCTGAAAGAAGACCCACTTGCCCCTCTCTATGGAGCTGAGCATCATGGCTTCCGCCCGAGGGCCCTGTGGGGGCGGGAGTGCTTAGTGGCTGGGACCACCTGGCCTGGCCCCACGTCACCCTCCTGGCCCCACTCTTACCTGGCCCTGGCCCAGGGAGATGGCAGAAAGCTTCTTGGAGAACCTCATTTCTTCAGCAAACTTGTACAGGTCGGCAGCGGGGTCAGTGCCAGGTGACAGCACAAAGATGAGGGGCGTGGTGGAGTTGGAGTCTTTAAACACCACTGATAGGTTGGCTGTCTGCAGGACAGGGAGAGATGCTGGGGCCAGCTGGGGCTCAGGAGGCTCAGGGACCAGAGCAAGGGAGGGCAATCGGGGTTTCCACAGAGGTCCCAGGGGATTTCCTGGGGGGGCATGGAACGTCCCAGAGCCTTTGGAGGGGTGGGGCGAGGAGTTCCTGCCCCACCGAGGCTGCAAAGTGGTCTGTCCAGGTGCAGCCAGGGCCCCGGGGCCCAAGGTGGGACCCTGGCTGGTAGCACTTGCCTGGGGCTCAATAAAGCGTGGCTCCAGGTTGGTGGCCACAAAGTCCTGCATGGCATTGGTAACTTTGTCCCCGCGCAGGCAGCGCAGGACCAGCAGCTTCTGGAACTGGTCCAGGTACTGGTCCCAGATGCCAGGCAAGGGCTCCCTGCAACAGTGCCCATGTGTCCCTGAAAGCTGACCTGTGGGAGGGCACTGGCCACAGGGACTCTGCCTGATGGATGGCAGAGGAGAGTGCGGTGTCCAGGGGGTACGTGGCCAGGGGCATGGAAGAGATGAGGCCACAGCTGCAGGGCAACCCTGGGTGGCCCCTCAGAGAAGGCTCCTGTGTCTGGGGTCTCACCCCCTGATGTGCCCGCCCTGCCATGCCCTGGGGCTCAGCTCACCGGTGGGGCTCGAGGCTGTCAAAGATGACACGGAATTCTGACAGGTACTCTACGAAATCAGAGGCGAAGGAGGAGAAGGCTGGCAGGCTTGAGAGTGCCAGGATGTCTCGCCAGGCCCGCTCTGACAGCCAGTCCACTGCAGGGTTCTCGGTCATGACCTGGATGGAGCCCCCGGACAGGAGGTAGCGCCACTCGCTCTGTCAGGAGACAGCGGGAGGCTAGTCTAGGCCCTATGTGCCTGTGAACATGCCAGGCACACAGTGAGGGCTCGAGCCATGGTCGCTGTCACTCTCACTATCGTGGCAGTATTTCTAACACACCATGAAATACCTGGGGCTCATGAGGGCGTGAGCTGGGAGGCTCAGGCCAGCCTCTGTGCCAGCAGCACACTCAAGACTGAGAAGGCCTGTGCTCACGGCTGCTTGGGCCTACCTAACCCAGGGTGTCCTGGCCGTTTTTAAGCAAGGAACTGCGTTTCCTGAGGCCTCTGCCCCTTTGCTCCTGCTGTGCCTTCACACCTGGCCTTCCCTTTCCTTCCACCCTGTTCCCAGGCCCTGCAACAGGGCAACTCCTCGGGTGTTCTTTCCTGGGTCTCTGCACCGCCCAACTGCCACTCTGCTCATGCACCTGGTCGATCTTGTTCTCATTCATCATGATGCGGGCACACAGCAGGAAGGAGAACATCAGCTTGTGCTTCTCAAAGAGGCTGCGGCAGACGTTGCTGTAGAGGCTGTAGGTCAGGTAGCGGTTGATGTTGGCAATGCGCTTCTTCAGGTTGTCTGCAGGGCAGAGAGGCAATAGCAGCACACGGGGGAGGGCAGGGAAGCAAGAGGCCTGGGGCTCAGCCCAGCCCAGCCAGGCTCCCCAGCATCCCGAGGGCAGTCTGGGCCTTCCATTGAGGCATTTGGAGCTCCCAGTAAAAGGGCTCCAAGGAAGGTAGGAAGGGGTGTGTGTCTGAGATGAGAGCATGTGTGAGTGATGTATGTGCCCACTGTGGAAGTGTGTTAACGTGTCCCATCTGTGCAGGTGGGAGCCTGGTGTTTGTGTCAACGTGGGCATGTGTGCCATGGCTACCTGCCCTCTCTGAGTTGGCGATGCCCGAGAGGAAGATGTTGAGAAACCACTCGAGGGAGTACTGGTACATGGGGTCCACGTTGGCCAGGTCAGACACGCAGAAGAAGAGGATCTGGGTGCGGACGGCCACCGGTATGTACTCCATGCGCGTGAGGTCAATGTCCTTCTCTGTCTGCTCTGCAATCCTGACCTTGGCCTGGGGATACCGTGGGGGGTGGTCAGGCCCAGGTATGCTGGCAAAGAGCAGCAGGCGGAGGTGAGTGGGGACAGGGTCAGGCCTGGGGCAGGTGGGGAGAGGCAGCAGGGTGGGCAGGCCATTGCTAACCTGGATCTCCGCAGCCTTCGTCTTGGAAGCCTCCAGCACCTTGATGAGTTCCATGTCATCCACGGGGTTGCCCTCGGAGGAGCTGAGCCGGTACAGGATCTGGTCTTCAATGTTCTTCAGCTCCTGCCGCATCTTGGCATTACTGACAATCAGCTGGTTCTTGGCTTCCTCCAGGTCGGGCCGCTCCTCAGCCACTACCTGGCCCAGCAGCTGGTCCTCTAGGCCACTGCCAGGGCCCGGGAACACTAGGTCTGTAATGCCTGGTGGGCCCTGGAGGGCCAGCCTTGAGCCTGCCCAACCCCCCCATTTCCGTGTGCTCTTGGGGCTCCAGGAGCATGGAGTCCCTGCTGGTATCAGCCAGGAAGGCCCAGCCGGTCTCAGACTTCAGGAATAATGTGGAGCCTGCCTTCAGAGGGACCAGTTCTCAGTGAGACCTCAGTGGCAGCCTGGGATTCCAGGAGGGACAGGGCAGGTGCATGTGTGACCTGCTAGGGTCTCAGAAAAACTCTCAGCAAGAGGAAGCAGTGGGTGATGGGGAGGGCCAGGGGACACTCCCTGCTCTGTGGAGAGGTTTGTAGTGGCCCCTGACATGGAGGCTTAGCATGGAGCAGGCCTGTGGTTCTGTAGGCCTGTGAGGTCTGTGTGAGTGGCCAGCAAAAGCCACAGTGCCTGGGCTCATGGCTATAAGGCTAGGAAACGGCTTGGGTTCAGGGGCCAGAGTGTGCCTGACTCAGGGCCCCAGGATAGCTCTGAGGTGAGTGCAGGGGAAAGGCATCTGGGCAAGGCGGTACTAGAGCCTCTGAGTGGGGTAAAAACCCGAGTCCTGGCCTGGGGGTAGGAGAGGGGCAGCTGGACAGGCCGAGGCAGAGCTGATGCAGGAGCCTGGGGGCTGGAGCTCACCTGGGCGACAGGGTGAAGTTGATGAGGGTGAGTTTAGTGGCGAGCTCAGGTGTGTAGTGTGGGTTGGGCAGCTTGGTGGTGATGTACATCTTGAAGTCTTCGTGGTAGGGGATCACTGCATCTCCTAGCTTCAGCACCGTGTTCCCCTGCTGTTTGTATGTCTGTGGCGGGTGGGAGGGGCAAGTGCTGTGGCCTGAGCTTCACCAGTGTGGCAGGAGCGGGGGGCTGTCCTCTCCCTGGTCCAGGCCAATAGTCCACTTCCCGTACCCCACGGCTGCAGGCTCACCTGCTTGAGCAGCACGGGCTCTAGGGTTGGGTCCAGCTCCTCGCCCACGTTCTCCAGAAGGCAGGGCTTGCCAAAGCGGATGGCATTCTCCATGCTGCGCAGGAAGTCACGGTCACTCAGCTTGAACACATCCAGCCCATTGTCTTTCTCCTGTGCGGGTGGGGGTAAGGCGGAAGGTAGGGGCTGTGGGGGCTGACAGGCACGCTGAGGCTCAGCTACCCCCCTCGCACCTGCTAAGCCTGGCTGGGTGAGGTGGTGGCACCTGGCAGGTGGACTCACCATGTTCTTGATCCACTTGTTGGCCTGGCCCTGAGGGTCAATGAAGTGGGTCCAACGCTGGGAGAACTGGTTGATGACCCCGTTCTCCACTGACAGCGTGTCGTTGGGGAGGCCAGCAATCTGTGGGGGACCAGTGCTATACTGGGTCGGGGCTCTCAGAAGGAAGAGCGTCAGCTGGGCCATCCGCTAGTCCCAAGCTCATGCTTCGGCTGTGGCGTCCTCTCCTTACTGCATCCCCTTGGAGGTGGCGGCGAGGCAGCAGTGTTTCCTCGGCTGGCTCCCCACACCATCCTCCACGGGGCGTCTGTCTCTTTGCCTACTGAGTCCTCGCTCGGTTAGACCATCTCCACAGAGCCCACAGCGCATTGGCCCTCCTGCCCTATGCTCCCCTTTGACTTCTGCCTGTAGCCTCTTGGTTCTTTCCCTGTGCCAACTCTACCTGTCCTTCGGGGTCCAACTCAGACACTACTTCTTTTAGGAACCTTTCTTATCGCTCAGTCTAGACACTGCTCCCCCAGCCTCACCCTCACTCTTCAAGCACCCCTGGGTCTCTCTGCCCACAGTTGGGTAGCATCTGAGCCCCACTCCACTCAGCTTTCTCCTCTCCTACCCACACCCTCTTGCTGAGCCCAGGTGGGTTCCAGAGAAGCATCTCTGAGCAGACCCAGGAAAGAGGTGGGAGAGAGGCAGGAGGCTCCTGGCCCAGCTCGGACCATGCCACAGGCCCAGTCCAGTCACTCCAGCCCCCCGGGGCAGGCACCTGCCATGAGCGGATCTTCACAGGGTTCCCCAGCGTCCCGATTAGTGTGGGCTCGGAGGTGTGTGGGATGTGGTGCATCACGAGCTTCTTGACCCAGAGGCTGTAGAGCGCTGTGCGGTACTGGCCCTGGGGAGGTGACAGGCTCAGGTGCGACACCCTCCCACCTCCCCTGCACCCCAGTGCTCAGCAGTTGTATAGAGTTCAGAGATCAGATGTGGAGCTACACGCCTGCGCTCTAGTGCCACTGTGGGCAACTTCCTCAGCCTCTATAAACTTCAGCCCCTCATCTGTGAAACAGGTGTGATGATAACAGTGCCCGCTTGTCAGTGCGTCTGTGAGTGACACGCACACAGCAAGCCCAGAAGTGCGAGCTCATGTTTCCCACTAGAAAGCCAGCCCCGCCAGGGTGGGTTTTCTGGCTGTTTCGTGCACTGCCATATCCCTGGTTCCTGAAATAGCACCTGGCTCACACAGGGCACCTGATAAGTGTCTGTGGAATGAACGAATGACGGGAGAGTCGCCCTGCAGGCTGCCCCTCGTGGAGGTGAGGCCTCAAGGCAGTGCCTCTTTGGAAGGTGAGGCTGTCCCCGTCAGGGCTGGGGGCTCTTTACCGTGAAGGGGCCCAGGTAGGCCACGAAGCCAGCAGCCACCAGCACGTCACCGAAGACGTTGTGAAGCATGTGTTCCAGGTTCTCCACTGTCTCTTGCCAGCGCACCCTCTCATCCGACAGACCATTGATGAGCTGCAGAGGCAAGCCCATGGGGTGGGCTCTGGGAGACTAGGCCAGGGGCCTGGGTGTCCCTGCCCACTGCAGTCCCTAAGCTGCTGGGAAGGGGGTCCAGACAGCCACCCCAGGGCCCTGCCACCACCCAGATCCTGCCAGCCCGTATCTGGGGCAGGCCATGCCCACAGGGCCACCCGGAGCGGTGTGCACACCTTGTCAGCTCGGCCCAGCCGCTGCTCACACTGCTCACACTTCAGCTCCAGCTCCTCCTTCTTGGCGATGCATTCTCGGTACCTGGCCTGCATGGTGGCAATGCCGTCCTCCACCTCCTTCAGGCGCTGCTTCGCCTCCTCCAGGATCTTCTGTGTCACCTCCAGGTCTTCCTGGGCCTCCTGCAGGGCTTGCTGCAGGCAGAAGGAACAGGGCCAGCTTGTTGAGTGCCCTGGGGAGCCCTCTCCCCCCCTCTCTGGCCCCCCAGTTACACCCAGCCCTCACCCTCTTGGGCTCCACGGCCTTGGCCACGAAGTGGTACTTGTGCATGGCGCGCACCCACTGGCAGATGGAGGTGCAGGCCTTGGACACCTTGGCGATGGCGGCGGGCTGGAACTCTTCATTGTTGATGTACGGCTGGATGGCTTTGATCACCGCCTCCCCAATGTTGTCCTGGACATGGGAACCATGGGCCTCAGGGGGCTGTTCCCCAGGGAGGACGAGGCAGTAGGGCTTGCTAAGGGACACCCTGATCCTGCTTCTGTGCCCCATGCCCTGTGCAGGCCTCAGTACAGTGTCCTCTTAGGGAATAAACATGACCCAGAAAGGTTGGCCAGGGGAGGAACTTCTGTATTCCACGATTTCAGATAACACGATTGGAGATTTCTTGAGAAACCACATAGGCTCAAGATCTGGTAATGCACAGGCGCCATTTAAAACTCATTTAGAGACAAGGGCCACTTCCTGGCAGGTTATGGAAACAAGTGAGTGGTTCTGGTGCCCAACCAGGTTCATGTTCAAGGGTAATAATCCCTACACCTCTGGGGCCCTTGCCCTGCCCTGAAAGAGTCCAAGTATGTAGTTCAGGATAGGCCCAGGAATCCATATTGTTCATGAGCTCCCAGCGCTCAGAATCTGGGACTAGGAGAGCCTGAGTGTTGGCCGTGAGCACTCCTGATTTGGGCTTACTTAGGCCTGTGGGGCCTCTGGTTTCCAATCTGATGGAAGAGGAGGAGGAGGCATGGAGAAGCCCACAGGGGATCCAGCTGCATTCCAGTCCCATCTGGGAAATGCCCGGGACCCCAACACCAACATATGGTGGTGGGGGGTAGTCCACATGGGATAGGCATTGCCCTTTAGCCAATTTCTGGGCTGAAGAGGGGCCTTCCAAGAGGGCTGTGGGCTCGAAGAGCTCCCAAGAGAGCACATGCCCAAGGACAATGAAAGCCCCAGATTGACAGGCAGAGAAACTCAGACAGGGGAAGCTGAACCTCAGGTGCTGAGGCCATGGGAGAGGCAATGGTCCAGTAGATGGTGAAGGTCTAGGCCAAGGCCATGGGGGTTGCAGGGAGGAGAGGGCATGAAAACCTCCAGGCTGTAGAGCCTTGAAGTAACTGTGGGTGGCATCCTATGGGCACAGGAGACTGCCTGGGTCCTGACTCCCTCAGTACCCCCTTGTTGGGTCTGTCTGGCACGCCCACCACTTGGAGAGCCTCCTCCGGGCCAGGATCTGCTTCCTGTCAGCTCTGTGGCCACAGGGCTATGTGTATTGCAGGCAGAGGGAGACAGGGCAGAGACCTCAGCGCTATGGTGGGGCAGGCTTGTCTCCCCACTTCCCTGCCTGGCTGGGCAGCCCTCGCTGGCCGGGTGCCTGGCATGCTCACCTTGTCATACTTGAAGAGGCTCTCGAGGAATCGGCCAGGGTCCTGCAGCAGCCCCTTGCCAGGCTCCCAGTAGTCATCCACCTTGGAGCCAGGCTTCTCTCCAGGCACCTTCTTGGGCTTAACGCCCTTCATGATGCACACAGCTTCTATGACTAGCTTCACACCTGGGGGTGGCCGTTGCATAGCACGCACCTGTGGGTCAGGCCAAGAGTAGGGAAGGGGGAGGTCCACTGCTCAGTGGGTACCCCTGGGTAGAGACAGCTGCCAGACAGAGTAGGCCCCACCAACCAAGTCTCTACCACTAAAGGGTATGCCTGGAGACCCCTAAGGTCAGCCTCAGCCTATGGCTCCTACTGCTCCCCCATGTACGCAGGCCTGGCCACCGAGTCCTGTATGTTCACCTCTCAGGGCCCAAAGCCCTCCCCAGGCGCCTGCTTGGGCCCTGGGGCTGGTATTGGAGGTAAGGGCAGCTAGCTAGGTTCGAGCCCTATTTCTGCCCTCACCTCTGGGTACATGACTCCCAAGGAATGTGGGGGCCAGAACCCAAGAGGCACCAGGAAGATGTGTCAGGAGGAGCTCTGGGAGAGGCCTGGCCACCAACCTCAGTCACGTCATTCTTGTTGAGGTTGCGCAGGCTGGCCAAGGCTGCGTCCAAGGCAGGTAGTGCCTCATCCAGATCTTTCTGGGCATCGTCGGCAATGGCTTGTGCCTTCCTGGCCTTCTCATTGGCCTTGATCTCCTCCGCCTGCACTGATTGCCGGGTCTCCTCAGCAATGACTGTGTCCGCCTGGGGACCGAAGGCAGTGAGGGCCCAGCTGGTGGCCAGTGTCAGGGACAGGTGTGCCCTTCTCCCCTTTCTCTTCTTTGCCTCTCAGTCTCCCCAGGTGGAAGGAAGCGTGGGTTGGGATGCCCTGTTCTCCAAGGGCCCTTTTGGCTGTGACAGACCACGGAGATCTGAAATGCTAGGCGGCCCTTCCAATCCTGAGTGTTCCCTGTGGCCAGCTTGGGGCCTGGCCTAGGGCTCGGGTTTTACATGCTTGAGGATAACTGCCCTATGGGGCAGGGCCCCCTAAGCCCACCGGCGCCTCCCCCCAGTCACTGTCTTTCCATCTGCTGGAAAGTTTTCATACACTGACTTTGTAGAGCAGGACACAACTACTTCTGGCAGAAGCAATCATAATGAATACGGAAATCTACAATGTCTGCTGGGGTGGGACGTGCTCAGAGGATCTGAGAGAGAAACTAGGCAGATCCCGCATGGCTGCCTATGGCAGCCCTGCCCCCCAGTCCATGCTGTGATTATCGGAGTTTGAATTTGTCTGCCTTTCTCTTTACTGTATCCCTTGCCTAGTGCAGTGCCTGGCATAGAATAGGCCCTGCCCAAACACTTGTTTAATAAACAAATGGCTACTGAATGAGGAAATGGCACAGAGGCTAAGCAACCTGCAGAGGTCGGGCAGCTAGTGATCTTGTGGTTGCATGGGGATGCCGCGTCCTCAGAAATAGTGACACATCCGGGACAGGCCAGGGGTACCCTACCTTGATCTGTTCCATGGTGAGCAACGTGTCCTTGGCAGCTTCCTCCAGCAGGGGGCGCATAATCTCCAGCTCTTCTTGCATCTTGGTTACGTCCTCGGAAGTGCGCAGCAGCTGGGGGTGGGGGACACAGAGAGAAAAACAAGTGTGACAGGGGACCAGCGAGACAGCCGGGCCTGGAGGGAGTTGGGAAGAGGGCCTTGTAGGACCATCTTCACTCATGAGTGAGAGGTAGTGGTTGGCAGCTTCAGTGGCCCCAGGTTGTCCAGTGGACCTCAGAAGAAGGGAGCAGTCTCCCGAGAATCTGTGGAGTAATCTGCTTTGGCCTTGCCCTTGGCTGGCAGCTTTTGTTCTTTTGATGAGGGAGGAAGCCACCCATTTAAACACTGGGGGCTGCCTTGGATCAGGGCTAAAATGGAGCAGGCAGAACCACAGGCAACGGGCCCGTTGCTCACAAGCCCCACCCTGGCCCACCTTGTCAAGGCCACTCTTCATACGGTTCTTGGCAGTTTTCAGTTCCTGTTTCTTCTGCCCGATGAGGATAGAGAAAATATTGAGCAGCTCCAGGTAGCTCTTGGGGGTCACATAGTTGTGGCGGGCCAGCTCGGCCAGGTACTCGACACACTTCCTGGCCACCGACTGGTGGATATACACGCAAACCTGAATCTGTGGAGGTAGGAGACCACTGAAGGCATGATGGCAGCTTTGTAGAACCTCCAGCAAAGAGGAGGCACCAGGGTGCCCTTGCAGACACTGCAGCTTGTTCTGAGGAGGGAGCCATGTTCAGGAACCTCCATGCCCGTCACACTCACTCTCTCCTATGACCTCACAACCTCTGGGTCAAGGTCACCTGTTCTGCAGATGAAACCACCCAGAGAAATTAAGGGGCTTGTTTAGGTTCTACAGCTGTCAAAAGCAGAGCTGGCTTTAAATGTGGACCCAGGTATCTCCCAGCTCTTGGCCCAATGCCGTTGTCATAGCCCACGTGACCTGCCTCTCTTTGAGAGCCCTAAGGTGGGCTCCCCGTCCCCGGGAGGTTGGGGAGGACGCAAGCCCTTAGCATACGTGAGGGGAAATGGGAAGTTGGCTCATTCTAGCTGTTAGCACCCGAGTGACCATCACTCTCTCAGGTTGGACCAGACAAAGCTAGCTCCCCCCTTTTGTGATCTCTGGGTTGTGTCAGGTTGTTCTTTAAAGAAAGCTGTCACAAAACCCTTAGGGAATAAGATAAACAGTGACTGTGTAACTCTGTACCCAATCTCCTACGTCACTGTGATGACTTTGTGGCATTCCCATTATATAGATGAGGAAACTGAGGCTTAGACAGGTAAACCAATCTTCCCAAAGGCTAACCATCGATGATGGGCCTAGGACTCTCACCTGGGCCTCAGTGACCCCAAGCCCAAACCTAAACATTTACCCGCAAAGTCTTGCTCCCAACCAAAACACCTACCACTCCTTCAATTACGTCGGAGGTGGCTTCCAGTTCTGGGATCTCATTCAGGAATGTGGTGGCCACAGACTCCAGGGCCTCTGCTGGCCACTCGTTAAACCAGTCAATGGTACAGCAGTTGACCAGGGAGGGGAACTGCCTCAGGCGAGCTCGGAAGACCTCTCCAATGGGGCTGGTGGGCCGGGAGTCCAAATGAGGTCCTGAGACACTGATTTACACCCCCAGAAATCCAGAACCAGGGCCCTTCCACAGGCCTGTGGCCTGGCAACCAGGAGGCGACAGCACAGCAGCCTGAACCCAAAGGCATGGTGGCCAGGCCCGGGCCACCTCTCCTCATGGCAGGCCCAACTGCGCCCCCAAACACCCATGCTGTCCCTGAGTGCCGTGACAACTGCCTGTACCTCATACATAGCACCATGTGTATGTTGCTGCGCACGCGCCCCGTGTAAGCAGCCACGAGGTTGGCCTTGGTGGGCTGGAGGCCCTGCTCCTGGATATAGGGCCGCATGGTGTTGACAATCTGGTCCTGCTCGTCTGGGTTGTAGAGGTTGGGAATGTCACCCGAGTTCAGGACATTGTTGATGTCCTCTAGGAAGGACTCGTTCTTGATCTGGGGAGGGATGGGGGTGGAAAAGCTGAGCCTTGACGATGCCCCTGGGTGCTAGACTCCACCACCGCGGTGTCACTGGACCTTCACAACAGCCCCATTTTATAGACCATGCCACCAAGTCTCGGAGAAGCCTGGGGTCACGTGAGTGACCTCACAAGTTGTAGTCCAGGACTCGCACCCAGGCCTGCCCTACAGCAGAGACCCTGGACATCACCACTGGGCTGTGGAAGGGCCCTGGGTCCGAGGTGGCAGATGTGGCATCTTCTTCCTCATTTTGCAGGCCTCTCCATGCTTCAGTTTAGTTACGGGAGGAAACCAGGCCACAGGCAGAAATGGGTTCTTGCCCAACTCATATGGCCAGGGCATGGTCAGTGCCAGAGGGCACCCTCAGTTGGTTGACTCTGTGCAGGGAGCACAGGGGTAGAAGCAGAGGGGCCTTTGCCAGGGTGCGGTGCATTCCAGGGCTTCAGCCTCGGCCCAACCCTGACCACTCACTAGGTTTAAGCTCTGCTCTGTTTGTATTGAGGCCCCAGAACCACATCCTCTCCTTCTCTCAGAGATATGGGGAGAGGCCTCATGCACAGAAGAGCTCCAGAGGGAGCATTCCCCATGAGGGGAGCCATGGGAACAGCACTTTGGCACAAGTTCTGGGGTCCTGTGGTGGGAAGCTGTTGGCCAGTAAGTGGGGTGCTGCTCGTGGTCAGCCATGGTGTCAGGGGCCTGCTTTACCCTTGGTGTTTAGTCATGATCTACGTCCTTAGCTCTAAGGAGCTGGGTGTGGCCCCACACACCTGCCCTGCCCATCTGTGACCTCATCTGGTCCCAGCTGTCCCTCCCAAGATCCACTCTACTGACAGTGACCTTGGCATAAGGGACTGAGCACCTCCCAGGATGCCACCCTGGACCTGCCCACTCTCCGTGCTGGTGGCACCTGTGTGTCTGAGAACAGGAAGGTGACGGGCAGGTTGTGCAGGCCAGCCTTGAGCAAGACCTTCTTGACATCTTCGCGCCAGTCAGTCATGCCGTAGTTCTTGGACAGCTCAATCTGGAAGCACTCATACTCGGCCCTGGAGACAGGAGTTGGGAAGAGGCCTGACAGAGCTTGGGGCCAAGTGCTGAGGTACTGGTGGGTACCCACACCCCACCCCGGCCAGATCTGCAGACTCTCCAGGCACTGACCTGCTCTCTTGCATCCAGACCTTTGCTCACGCTGTTCCCTCAGCTTGGAATGCCCTTCCCTTCCATCCTCCCAGCTCTGATTCTGTGAGCAGGCCCATGGCCGCCTCCTCTAGGAACCCCTTCTGGATGCCTGCAGCTACACCCCCTTCCCACAGCAGCACAGGACACTGCTGCTGCCTCTCCTTGGATGCCATGTCCCATTCCCAGTCCTCCCAGAAGCCCATGGGCTGGGAGAGACTAGGTTGGGGTGGTCCCAGGTTCCCAGCACTGTGGAAAAACATGGATGGAACTGACAGTCTGCCACCGGCCAACCTGCCCACCATGCCCGGGGCCCCTCACATGTGCGAGGCGAGCCGTGTGAGCGAGCTGCGGCCACTGCCGCCCACACCCAGCAGGAGTGCGTTGCCCAGTGCCTGGCGCAGGGTACGGCTAATCCGGCAGATGTGGCTCATGGCGTCCATGAAGAGGACCAGCCTCAGCTTGGCTGTGTTGATCTGGTTGTAGTCCTCCATGTACTCCTCGATCACCTGTATCATCTGGGGGTGGCAAGGACTGGGTCCTCCCTCTGTCCCCGTGTACCTAGACTGCCGACAGGAAGCGCACCCCCCACCGTGGCTGGCTCTGCTCCTCTGTGTGTGGCAGGGTGTTGGGCCTAAAGAAGCCAGGTCTGCCTGAATGAGGCCTGAGTGCGAGGGTCAGAGCCCTGCTTGCTCCTCTTGGGGCCCACCAGGATGTACTGACCTGGACCCTGGTGGGAGCTCCTCGGAACTAGGAGAGCATATGTATGGAGAGAAGCCATCAGGATGCTCACTCCAGCCACACAGTTCTCAGGCCACTGACCAAGGCCTCTTCCTGCTTCCCTGGGGTGCTGGCTCAGACCTGTAGCCCCAGGGGCCCTGCTGGCCCTCTATAAGTGGGACGAGAGCCCCTGAAACCAGCACAGCATGTCCCTGTTCACAGACTTGTCTCAGCTGAACCATAGGCTTATCCTCAAAGATGGGTCAAGCAGGGCCAGGTGTAACAATTTGACGAGTGAGGAAACGGGACTCAGAGGCAAAGGCTAGCCTGAAGGCCCCGAGCTGGCCTTCTAACCCAGTGTCCTGACCCTCTGGTCATCGTGTGGCGGTCTGTTAGCATAGGCCGCAGAGGGCCTGAGGCCCAGAGATGCAGAGTGAAGCGGCCCCCACCGGGGGCAGGGCATCAGCCGGGCCCCCTTACCTTCTTCTTGCTGGTGATGAGCTCGTAAGACTTGATGTCAGAGCCTGGCAACATGAAGTCCCCGTAAAGGATGGGCTGGAAGGGGCAGACCTCGTCGAAGGCCACCTCCCACTCCTCCATGTGGCTTTCTAGGAGCTTGTCGAACCAGCTGCGGTCCTCCTCGTTCACCAGGCGGTCCCGGAACACGCGGCAGCTCTCATGGTACCACAGTCGCAGCAGCTGCACCTTGTCCTGCAGCCACCACAGCATCAGTGCCTGCCCTTGGCCCTGGGCCATGGGCCACCTCTCGAAGCACCAGGAAAGGGGTGGTGGGCAGAAGCTACAGCTCCTGGGCCTGCTCTCCAACCGAGACCCAGCCAGGGCCATGTGCAGAGGCTGCTGACTGACTGAGGAGTGAGTGCTGCAAAGTGCTGCCTGGGCCTCTCTACCCGCAGCACCTGGCCCAGATGGCCAATCTCCTGGGCACCCAGATCCATTAGCTGGCTCTAGAGTCTCCCCTCTAATGGCCCCCATGGTTCCTCAAACTCTAAGCTCAGGAGGAATGCCTGATTCTTTTTACACCTTCCCAATACCCCACATCTAACTACTCAGGAAACTCCACTGATTTGACCCGCAAATCCCCTCTGTCTCTGCTCCCATCTTTGTCTCTGCTGCCAGCGCCACCCCTGCTTCCCTGCGTCCCCTTGGGTGATTGGACCGCCCTCAGGGAGCTCCCAGGCTCTTCTCTCAACTCCTCCGGCTATAGCTTAACAAGGCCAGAGCACCTTCTGTCCTATCCACCCTCTCTCCCCGGCCCTGGGCTCCACACACTGACCTGTCCATTCCCCATTCTGCACATCTGTCCTGCCCCCACCCCACTGGCTCCCCATGTCCTTCAGGACGCTGTCGCCCTGGCAGCCCACAGAGTCTGCCTGAGCCTGCCCAGCACACCTGATACCCTGCTAGACTCCCTGCTCCTTCCCCCTGGGTGCCTTTCACTCCTGGACGGCATCCCATTCACTCTCCCACAAATCTTCTCAGGGCCTCCATCAGGAAGCTTCTTTCTCCCTGGCCTTGCCCTGGCTTCCTGTTCTGTGTGGCCCCATCGTGGCCACCATTCTAGGCATGGGTTTGACCTACAAGGTGGAGTTCAGCTGTACGGAGGCGGGGCTCCTGGGGGCCTGGCTCCTATGTCCCTAGCCCCCCTCAAGGCCTGGCCTGATTAAGGCTGGGGAGTGTTTGGGCAGGAAGGCCTGAAACTGAGAGGTTGGGGAGGACAGTGAGGGCAGAGTGGACACTGGGGAGGGGTCTGCCAGATCCTCACCTCGACCTTGGCTGGGTTGACCATAAGCATGCCCTGGAAAACCTTGGAGAGGTCCCGCAGGTTGAAGGTGTAGTGGGACTTGGCTGGGGTGGGCAGCAGCTGGGAGGTGATGGTGGAGTACACCATGATGGTAGCTTTCACGAGGGGATCCGTGAAATTGGCAATGTTGGGGGCCCCAGCTGTGGGAATAGGAGTGAGCTTGGGTCACACAGGCGGGCACTCCCTGTGCAGCCTGTGCAGATCCTAGCCCCCTGCCCTTGCTGGTGCCACTTTCTACTCCAGATACCCCTTCTTCAGGTGGCATGCTTGGATTTCACCTACCCTTCAGCTACTCTCGGACGCCATCTCCTCCACCAAGCCTTCCTGATGCCCCCACCCCAGGGTGAGGAGTCTCCGGCTTTGAGATTCTTATTACCGGCATAGGCTGACCTTGTGTTGGGGCACTGGCACGCATTCATGGAATTGGGGACACTATTGGGGTCAGTGGTGGGCAGGGCAGTCACTGCCTTGCTCTACGGAGCTGGGTCCCAGACCTGAACCATGCCAGTTCTGAGCCACGCATGGGGAGGGTCACATGGTCCACATGGGCTCGGGACTTCACGGTGGACGTGGGGGCCTGAGGATCAGCTGTGACCCTCGGGCTCCCCTTTGAGCTGCTGCAACCTCCAGCACGCCTCTTCACCACTAACATAACCTCCTTGCTTGTTCTTTGAAAACTAATTCTTGTTCTTTGAACCACAATTCTGTCAGCAGGACTCTGGGGCAGAGGGAGCCTCCAGAAGTGGAAAAAAGTAAGGACGAGGCAGGCGGGCTCCTGATCTCCAAAGGGGGCTCTTCCACGTGCTCAAGCGCTGCTCCTGGTCCTGGCCACAGATCTCCTCTCCTCAACAAGCGGACAAGCTTGTGAGAAGACAGACTGTGACAGACCCACAGGCAGTGTGGACAGTAAACAGGTGACAAGGTGCTGAGGAGGGACTGGCAGCAGGAGAGAGTTTGGGAACAGCCAGGTACGGGGATCTGACACAAAGTCCTCGCTGAGGCGGCACACTCAAGCAGAAGCCCGAAGAAGTAAGGTGCAGGCAGGCCCAGAACTGGAGAGCGTGTTCCAGAGAGGGGATGGCGAGGGTGAAGGCCTTGAGGCAGGCACGCCTGGCATGTTAAGGCCTGGCAGGAGGGGGTGAGAGCAGGGACATGACGAAGGGCTGATGGTGTGGCTTTACCTGCCACTGTTGGGGTTCGGGCGCTTGGCTGCCTATGAGAGAGAGAGAGGAGGGGAGGGAGACAGAGAGAGAGAGAGAGAGAGAGAGAGAATGTGATCTGCTCTAACATTTGAATGGGTCCCTCTAGGTGCAAGTGGAGGATGGATGGACACAGGGTGAAGGCAGAAGCGGGGAAACCAGAGAGGGGCTGCTGCTCTGGCCAGGTGCGTGAGGAGGGGCAGTGGCTGGAGTGGTGAGCAGCAACGGTGATTTGGGGTGAGTTCTAGAGGGACAGCCAGCAGGACCTCCTGACAGATAGATGTAGGTGTGAGAGAAAGAGGAGCCCGGATGATTCCAGGTTTCCGGTCCTGCGTAACAGAAGGACACAGCTGCCATCAGCTGAGATAAGAGCAGCACGAGGTGGCGGGGGGTCAGGAGCCTGGTTTGACATGTTCAGTCTGAGATGCCCAGTGGCCATCTGAGAGGAGAGGTGGGGTTGGGGGTTCAGGGGAGAGGTCTGGACTGAAGATGTGGGCTGGACATCATCGGCATAACGCGGGGCTTTAACGCCGGGGCGGGATGAGATTGTCTGCGGAGAGTGTGGTTAGAGGGAAAAGAGACTGGAGAGCAAGCCCCGGTCAGTCCAGGAAGGGGCGGCTAGGAGAAGGAGACCTGGGAGAAGGCAGGGCCAGCTGCTGGGTCAACACTGACGACAGCCAGGGCAGGTAAGGACTGAGAGCTGACCTTCGGTCAGGCCACACAAGGTCACTGGTGATGAGAGCACTCAGGGGAGTGGTAGGGCCCAAGGGAAAGTGGGAGGAGAGAGGAGAGGAAGAGACAACGCCTTTCAGGCCTTTTGCTGTCAAAGCAAACAGGGAAATGGAGTGATGGTCCAGGGTGGGTGGAAAGGGGCCAAGAGAAATCGGGACATGTTTGTACATGGATGTACCGGCCTCGTGGCGGAGGGGCTACAGCTGATGGGGGTGGGGGGGCGGTGGAGCCATGTCTCCAAGCAGACAGCAGGGAATGGGATTCAGGCCTAAGAGGAGCACTTGGCTTCACCCCGGAGCAGAGAAGTTGATTTCTCAAAATAGGAGAGAATACAGGGCCCAGGGAGGCCAGCTGCAGGTAGGCTGTGAACGTGGAGGCCTAGAGAGGGCGCTGTCTTCTGATGGCCTCTTTCAGCTGATGGGGGAGAAGAGATGGGACGAGGGGTGGGGCCAGAGGTCTGCAGTGGCCACCCTGTCTGAAGCTACTACATGTGGGCTGCTCAATCCCAGCTGCAGATCGTCCGTGGATCTCACGCTCATGCCTACTCCTTGGAAAGGAGGGCCCTCTTTGGAGCCTCTGCTTCTTCACACAGGGTGGGAGATTGTTGGATTGCTTTATTCATTCATTTAACTCAAATTGACTTGGCTTCTACTATGGGCCAGACACTAACTCAGGCTCTGAAGGACTGGCAGCTGTAAGAATGGGCAAATGAGCCTAGCAAGGCGGCTGGCCCCAGTGCTAACCCGAGGTCCCCACGTGAGCCTGAGGATGGTTCACAGTGGCCCCTGGTCCCCAGCCTCAGCCACACCCAACTGGAGCCCAGGGCTCACCCTGGAACCAGCGATCCCTCCCATCCAGGTCCTCCCAGGCTCTGCCCAGGCCTGTACTTACGCACGGGATCCCGGTAACTTTTTTCTCCAAGGAGTCCATCTAGAGGGTTGAGGAAGAGACATGGGGCTCGGAGTTAGGTGTGCCCCTTGCTGTCCATCCTGGCAGGTTGTGCCCAGCTGGGCAGCTCCCAGAGCAGCCACTAAGCCACCCCCCCAACCCCTACCGCCCAGAGCAATGTGGCCCCCACCCATAAGCAGGGCGTGTAGGCAAGTCTGGCCTATAGCCCCTGGGTACAGGACAGGCAAAGCCAGAGGAGGGAAGGCCTGACTCCCATCACCCACAACCTAGCACAGTGCCAAGTGGAGTTCACAGGTCAGAGTGTGTGTTAGGTGGGAGGTGGGCTGGGGCGGGGGGAGGGAAACTCCATCCTGGGGTAGACTTTTCCCTAAGCCCCATGGGGGATTAGGTCCACTTTATTCTATCTTGGTGGCTTTTCCTGAGTTCCAAAAGTAGCATCCTTCCAACAGAGTATTTGGGCAAGTACTAACAGATACATGGGTACTTATGCAGGTAAATGCAAATGTGTACATATGTATATATCATATTCAGCAGTCACCACCTGCCAGGCTTCATGCTAGATACTCTATTTGAAATATTTTATTTAACCTTCAGAACTTTGGGTGGTGGCACTAGTATTATCACCCATTTTACAGGTGAAGAAACTGAGGCTCAGAGAGATTCATACATTTGTCAAAGGTAACACAGCTGAGTAAGGGGTGAAGCCAGGTCAGGGGTGCAGCCATCCTACCCCTTCCAGCGGCTGCCCATCTTACCTGGCCTGGGCTTCTGCCTTTGCCATGGATCCCCCCACTCCTGCCCAATGCTCACCCATCCAACTGCCCAGGATGGTGGAAAAGATGTGCTTCTTGCTGACGTCGTCCATCTCAGTAAAGGACAAGTAATTGAAGTGGCGTGTTAGCCGAGGGGTGATGGCATTCCTGCCTCCTCCTGGGGGGCCCATGGCACAGACAAAGTTGATGTCCACCAGGTTCTTGAAGGCTCCTGGAGTGGGGGCAGGAAGTCAGGAGGGGACCCTGCCAGGGCTACAGGGTGACTTTCGTGGGCCCTAGGCACTTTTGTCTTATGGGCCTCCTCCTCCATCAAAAAAAATATTAAAAATTATAACTTATGACAGTATTGACATAAAGATATATTAATATTACACATTAAAATTTTTCTTTGAGCTAAAAGTTGATTTTCTCCCTGATTTTAAAAGAAATTACAACATTTCTGTGGACCCTCTAAAAGCGCCGTGGGCCCCAGGCCCTGTGCCTCCCGTGCCCTGCCCTGCACACCCAGCCCGCGCCCCACGGGCCCAGGCCAGCTGGCACGCACCGATGATCTTGCGGTCATACCAGCCGCCGTGGTCCATCCACTGGCGCAGCAGCTCGATAGGCGGCTGGGCACCATATGTCTCCAAGGCCGGCATGTTCAGGTCATCGATGAAGAAGATGAAGTTGCGCCCCAGGGGTGGCCCAAACACACCCTTTCTCCTATGGGAGGGGGGGGGCCGTGTGAGCCCAGCACCCATGAGCCCAGGTCCTCTGGGAACCCCCTCGCTAACTTCGGCCCCCTCTGAATTGCTTGTCCCTTGTCCCATCCTGAGTGTCCTGGGACATTACACCTGGCTGCCCTAAGTGTGGGCTCCCTCAAGGTGAGCCTTACCTCCCAGGCATACGGATGACAGGCCCCGCCCCAGTGCCCAGCCCAGGGCGGGCACCCATGGGAGGGGTCAGTAGGAACTTCCTGATGGCACAAAGCTCCAGACAGTCTTCAACAGTCTTCAAGGGGTCCTAGGGTCCCCCCGGGGGGTTTCTGGCAAACCCAGGAGCATAATTTGGTGGTGGTGGTGGTCAGGGAGGTTGATAAGCCAGCAGCTGGTTCAGCCAGGCCGGGGGGTGGACACTGGGGCCTAGGAAGGAACGAGGGGTGCTTGCCTTTTGTCCAGCTTGCTGTCGATTAAGTCCTGGGTTTGGTTGGCAGAGGTACGGGCCGAGAAGGTGAGGAAGTGGCTGATGTACTCCAGCGGCAGGTTTTTGAGGAGCTTGTCAGAGACGGTGAGGGTCTTGCCCGTGCCTGTTGGCCCGACGCACAGCACCTGGGGGGGTGGGGTCATGCAGGTAGAGCTCTCCCACAGGGCCCAGTGCACCGTTGGAGCTGTCACACTCACAGGCTAGCCACCCCCCAACCTGGGCTCTGGTGTGGGACGAGACAGAACACGGCGGGGCACTCACGGGCTTGTGGCCGGTGATTAGCATGCCCAGCAGGTAGGACATCTGCACGGTGTCCGCGGTGGGCACGATGATGTTGCAGTAGTTGGTCTCTGGCATCATGGTGAATGGAGCTGAGGAGTCCATCCACTTCACCCACGCAACCTGGAACCACAGGTGGCTCGGGGGGGGGCTGGAAACCCCTCCCCACCCTACCCCTGGCCAAGTGTACCAGGAGGGCAAAGAGCTACACTTCTGGGCTTTGGCAAGAGGACCCAGGTGAGGGGCTGCTTCTGATAGAAATGGGAAACCCCAGGCTCTGCTCTTTGCCTGGGGGGAGGGCTCCCAGAACAAACCACCAGGCATGGGGCGCTCTCTGCACATAGCTGCTTCTAGTGGGAGGCTCCCTAGGGACTGACAGTCCCCAGGTCTCTACATGAAAGAGGTGATCTGGGATAACCCAGAAGGCAAAGGTCTGTGCTACTTACTTGCAGGCTACCCAATAGGGTGGGGGCCAGAATCATGGGTGCTGGCATCACCTGGAAGCTCAGAGGCCACCTGGCCTAGCTTCCCGCACTGTCCCTACCTGTGTCAATCCCTTCACCTACAGCTCTGAGCCTGCTTGCAGACCTCCCTTGATGGAGGGTCTCACTATGGTCAAACCAACATATCCCACTGGGGACAGCTCTGATCATTAGATTCAGATGTACCCTATGAGATTCCCAGGAGGACCCTGCACAGTGACCATTTCTGCAAACAGCTCTCTGCCCCTGCCTCCTTCTGGGCTGGGGTCCTGATCCTGGAATGAGGTAAGGCTCCTGGAGTCCTTGCTGGCTGATAGGAGGGATGGGGACACTAAGGCAGACCATGGGGACTTTTCTGCCCTTGGAGAGCCCAGCCGCTGGGCAAATGGGGCTTTTATTTTATTTTGAAATATTAGTTTCAAGCATACAAAACAGCATAATGATTAGACATTTACACCCCTCACAAAGTGATACACTCCCCTCCACCCCCAAGTCTACTAGGTAGAACTGAGGCAGCCAATCCCTGGGCTCAGCATCAACACGGAGGAAGCAGTGCGTATGGCTGGGAAGGGAGGTGCTCTGACAGCGCCTAGTCCTAGGTTCAAGTCCAGCTCTGCTCGCACTAGTTGGGTGTGACTAGTCAGAGCCTCACTCTCCCTCTTTGGGAAATGGGCACAGTCATAACCACTCCATGGGTCTGTGAAGATTCATGAGATAATGCACCTAACTCCAGCCTGAGACCTGTGGCCGTCAATATGGCCTCCTCTCTGTGTCATTATTCATCAAGGAGGACAGCTACCAGCCAGCGGGGCCCTCCTGGTCCTGTCCCTCAGGGCAGGCCTGCAGTCACCTGCTTGCCCTCCTCCTCTTCGTCCTCATCTTCGTTGGTATTGCTGATGCCAGCATCGTCTAGTCTGTAATCAAACACCAGCCCCTCCTCTGGGAAGTGCATGGTCAGCTGTGAGGAACCAGAGGAAAATCAGGCTGTGAGGCCTAGCAGTTTGTCGCTGGGGGCCTGCGCCTGGGGGATGGCCCCAGAATACCCAGCAATCAGCATCCCAGACCTGGGAGCCCAGCCTGAGGGCTGCCACCTCTCACCTTTTCTGTCTTCATCATGCTCCTGAGCCAATGGCTGAAGCTGATGCGGCTGGCATTGTCCCCTGTGGCGCCCACACTCCAGATCAGGGAGAAGATGAACCAGGGCTCGATCAGCTCTCGGATGCGACTCAGCTTTTCGGGGGGTATTTTCTTGAGGCCCTGGAAACAGAAGGGACAGCATCAGGCTAAGGCAGGAACAGCACTGAGCGGCCAGAGGAAGCTGGCGGCTGGGGGACATCCGCTGGCCTCCGCTGCAGAGTTTTGTGTCTACAGCAGAATGGACGGGGTGTTCCCATGATCCAGGTGAGCCAATCCAATTCTTTCTTCCAGGAGGCTGGATTGGGATTCAGGGCCCTCAGGCAGCCCAGGCAAAGAGGAGGGGGGCGGGAGCAGACACCTAGCCCACCGCTTAGAGCCGCACCTCTTTAGGCAGAAAGGGCTTGAACAAGCAGTCCAGCAGCTTGAGGAGACTGAGTGTCAGGTTGCTGTTGGTTGAGGCGATCACCTCCTTCACGGAGGAACGGACGAAAGCAATGGATCTCTGTAGGGAAGGCGCACCCAGCTCCTGGGGCTCGTCGCCACAGCCCCCGACCGCCCCACCCATGCCAGGCACACTGTGGCCTCCCTTACCTCCAGGAAACTGACAAACAGGGCCTTGAACTGTTCCTCGTAGGGCTTGAATAAGGCAGGAAGCCTCTTTAGCCAGCACTCGACAAAGGGCATGAGGCCCAGGATGCTGGGCTCCAGGTACACCATGCCACAGCGGGACACCGTGGCTGGGGAGGCCACCGCCAGGTCCTGCACCTCAAACATCATGGTCATCTCCTGGTGCCAAGGGGAACTGTGTGACTGGGCCAGCCGCCGGCCTCTAGGGCGCAGTGCCATGGGGAGGGGTTGCTCACCCATAGCTTTGGGCAGACCATAGGGGCCAGCTGTGAGCCAGGAGCAGTGCTGGGGTAGGGGGGATGCAGGAACCCCTTGGCCCTCAGCTGATAATGTGGCCCTTCCTGGAGCCCTGAGGAGGAACATGAGTCAGGAGATCCCTGGCAGAGATGAGGGCATCTGGGGACCCCTGGAGCCCTGGGAGCCGTGTGCTGTGCTCCACAGCCCTGTACCTGTGTACCTGAACACAGGTTCACATTGACCTCCAGGCGTTCTCAGAAGGGCTCAAGAGATCAGCTCAGTGCAGACACCACCAACTGCCCTTACGCCCAGGTGACAGCCCTCCTCTGAGAACTGCCCCTCACTCAGGCACGTGTCCCTGTGGCCAGTGTACCACCTGTTCCCCAGACCCCAGGCACACTGCATGATGGTGACTCCGACTGGGCCAACGTGGCTGGAAGTGGGCCTGGGAGGCCCAAGGCAGTGTCAGCTGGGAGCAGTGGAGTGGTGTCCCGGCCCTGGGCTCAGCATCACAGAGGTGCGTCTGCTGAAAGGACAGCATGAGCAGCTCTGCTGGACATGGCTGAGGTTCGGGAGCTTGGGGACAGGGCGGGAGGTTAGGAGCCGGCTCCTAGGTGGGTCGTGGTGACTGAGAGGCAGCTGTGGGCCGAGAGGGAGCAGTGGAGGGGGACAAGGTTGGGCCAGCACCCTGTGGCTTTCGGGCCCACCCAGCTGCCCAGGAGAGCAGGTGAGTGGACAGGTGAACGCACCTCTGTGAGCTTGATGATCTCCCCAGAGCTGAGGCACAGCTTCTTGTTGTCGTCCAGCACCGTGTTCATGTTCTCAATCCAGACGGCATCCACCGGCCCGTCGAACATGTACCACTTCTTGTTGGTGTTGGAGGTGCTGACCCCCATCCGGATGAGGGAGGGGAAAATCCCATCTGTCCTGCAGCCACCAGGGAGGACAGGGTTGCAGGCGCCGGGCAGGCAGGGCGGCAAGCACAGCTGGCTCCCAAGGAAACCTGCTCTGCTTGTTTATTTTTCTTTTTCAGTATCTTCATTTAAAAAATGTAATAGGGAAAATAGGATTTTTCTGGTGTAATATGGTGTAATGAAAATGTGTGCTTTTATTCCCTTCCTGCTGAATCCCTCCAAATGTTATATTAAAAGAAGATAAAAGATGATATCCTGAAAAGAAAAAGGAAGTAAGGGAGGAGGCAATAGCAGAAATGGAGGTTCACACAGTTCTGGAAAATGGAAAGAGATGGAGAAGAAGGAAATGACCTAGCAGAGAAAGCAGGGCATGGGTCATGAGATATATCTAGTTCCTACTGCAAAACCTGGAAGGCTCAGATTTCAGAGCTACCAAGTGCCAGAGAAGGGGTGGCTAGGGGGTCATTTTTCTGGTCTGACCCCAGCCCTCCATCTGTCTACACAGGAGCCTGGAGTAGGTGTGGGTGAGACCCACACCAGAAATGGAGGAAGCAGGACAGGCCTGCATTCAGAAAGATGGGTGACTCCTTCTCCAGTGCCCATTCCCCACTGGGTTCCCAAAACACTAGAGCTAATCAGACATCCCCAGCCGGAGACTATAGACTACTTTGGTAGGTACAGAACTGCCCCAGAGAAAAGATCCTTAGGTGCTGACATGTGGAGGATCTCCATCCAGCTGCCATTCTCCCAGCTCAGCCTACTTCCCCAAAAATGTACGCCTCAGCCTGGGAGCAGAGGCCCTGAGAGGGACCACCAGCCTCTCCTGGGGCAATGCAGAAGTCAACATTTACTGAGCGCTTCGTGTGTGCCATAACATCCAGGTGTTTTCCATGTGTTAAGCTCATTTTCTCCTTACCATAATAATGGTGCCATCATTCCCCACACTTTGCAGATGATGGGACCAAGGCCCAGGGGGTGAGGAAGGTCACTCAGCCCGGAAATGTAATGGTAGGCAGAGTCCCAGGCTTTGGGCTCCAGAGCCTGAGCTTCACACCTTCCTCTGGGCTGGGGAAGGAGGGGGGCCCTTGGCCCACAGTCTCGAGATCTGGGAGCAGGGCTGTTACTAGAGGGGGGTCGTGGGCTACTTACCACTCATGGGTGAGCAAGTCAAACTCCCCATACAGCTGACCCATCGTGATGGACTTGGGGTTGAGCACATAGTAGTTGACAGCCTCGTACACGCCGCCGCTGATGGATGGCTGTCCTTTCAGCGATGTCATGGCAGCTGCCAGGATTCTGTAACACTGGGGAGATGGGCACCTGAGAGTGAGCCTCCTGGCCCCCTGGAGAGCTGGCTGGAGTGGGCGGAGCGCCACAGGGGCAGGAGGGGTATTCTAGAGGCCCTGAGGTGCAAATGGGGACTAAGATCCCTGCTGAGGCTGCACCACCCTCGGGCCCATCGTCTGGGCCCTGAGCTTCCGGGCTTGGCTGCACTTACATTACTCTTGCCAGAGCCTGCGGGCCCAACGAGCATGAGGCCATGGCGCACCACTGTGGTCTCGTAGAGCTGGATGCACTTGGTCAGGAAGCCTGTGGGGGACAGGGCAGGGGAGCCCAGGGGTCAGAGCATGGGCTGACGTCCTGTCTTCTCCACTAGCTTTCTGTGTGACCTTGTGTGGTCATCTAACTCCCTGAGCCTTAGTTTCCTCACCTGTAAAACAAGGCCACATAGGTCCTTATGGGCAGGGACAGGTGAAGCCCGAAGCGTGGGGCGTGGCACAGAGCAGGAACTCCCCGCTAATGGTCAGCCATGGTTTCCACTGGGACTATTACTTCCTAACATCCATTGCTCGGGGGGCCGACTGCAGGGGCCTGCTCTGTGTCAGCCGTCCCAGGCCCACAGTCAACTCCAGCCCCAAAGCTACTGCCCAGACGGCTGAGAGCATTGCCCTGAGTAAATGCTGGCCAAATATTAGGCAAAATCCCAAGGCCAAAAGCTGATGGTCAGTCAGGAGCTTTGACTGACGAAGACCAGGGCTGTAGGGACAGATGCCAGCTGCAGGCAAAAGGCCAGACCCACATGAGTAGGGAATGAAAAAAATCATTTTGGCCCAAGAGTGTGTGTAGGCAGGGAGCTATAGCACAGCAGGTTGGGGATACTCGCCAAAGGGATGAGGTTTCCTGGCAAAGGCCATGACCCAAAGCCAGGAGGAAGAGAATAGTTGATGCTCCATTCAACAAGCCTGCTGGAGCTGGGGGGGCGGAGGTGGCAGCAGAGCCGCAGGTAGAAGGAAGAACAATGGAGGGCACAGGGGACAGGCTTGCAGTATGAGCACATCCGGCCCCAGAGGAGGGCCCCACATGGTCAGGCAGGCGTGACTTCCTGGATGAGCACCCCTCTACCCCCCACCAAAAGGCCCTAGAGCATCTGCAAGGAGGAGAGGGCAGGCGGGTTGGAGCTGTGGGGACAAGAGCTGCTTGGCCACGTGGTAGCAGGGCTGAGACCTCCACCTTCTACCAGGAAAGGGCATGGGGGTCATAGGGAGTCTAATTGAGGGTGGTGTCCTTGGAGCTCTTCCAACTACATGGTGGGCTTTGTAACAAACCAGTTCAGTAAGAGCCCAAACGCTTAATGTGACACCAGGGCTGCCGCTCCACAAGGAGTTTGAGCAAATCCTGCAAGTGGGAGCAACATGCTTTGCTTGTGGATGGAGCCCTTGTTCAAAAGAGGGGAGTGTTGGCGGGAGTGAAACGGGGGGGAGGTATGAACAGGCCACAGCTCACCCCCAATCTTGGCATCAAGTGCAACCATGGACAGGGCAGAGGAGAGCGTCTGTCAGGGAGGAGCAAGGCCCAAGAGGGTCCCAAGTGCTGAGACTGCTTCTCACACAGGGAAGAGGAGCTACAGCAAGAGGTCAGGGAGGGGATGCCACCTGCTCCCTTACTGTGAAATAGTAAGTACATATTGGTCTCTGTCCCCAGTCCTTGACACAGAGCTCCTCAAACTCTTGTAAATAAGGATGCAAAGAGAATCTTCTTTTCTAATATTTAGTCTTTGACCCTAGTTTCTGACACAAAGCTCCTAGACCTTTGTAATTTCCTGAGTGCTAGTAGGAATTCTTGTTCTAATGAGGCAATTCTTTTTTTTTTTTTAATTTATTGGGGTGACAATTGTTAGTAAAATTACATAGATTTCAGGTGTATAATTCTATACTACATCATATATATATCACATCGTATGTTCATCACCCAGAGTCAGTTCTCCTTCCATCACCATATATTTGATCCCCCTTACCCTCATCTCCCACCCCCCTCCCCCCTTACCCTCTGATAACCACTAAACTATTGTCTGTGTCTATGAGTTCTTGTTTCTATTGAGGCAATTCTTGCTGCTGGGCTCCTGGGAGGGGGCTGGTCATCAGAACAAACATGCTATAATTAGAAGCTTGGAACTTACAGGCCCACCCCACCATTTCCCAGAAAGAGGAGAGGAGCTGGAAATGGAGTTAATAATTGATCATGCCTACATGATGAAGTCTCCATAAAAATCCCAAAAGTACAGCACGTGGAGAGCTTTCAGGTTGGTGAAAACATCCACATGCTCGGAGGGTGACACACCCCAACTCCACGGGGACAGATCGCGCCCTAAATATGTCTTCATCCGCCTGTTCACCTGTATCCTTTATTATATAACACACCAGTAAGCATAAGGGTGTGTTTCCCTGAATTCTGTGAGCTGTTTCAGCCCATGATCAAACCTGAGGGGGTCATGAGGACCTCGGATTTGTAGCCAAGTCAGATAGAAGTCGTGGTAACTTGGGGACCCACTACTTTCAACTGACGTCTGAAGTGGGGACAGTCTTGTGGAATGAGCCCTTAACCGGGGGGGTCTGTGCTAATTCTGATTAGCGTCAGAACTGAATTGAATTTTAGGACACCCAGCTGGTGTTGGAGAATTGGTTGGTGTAGGAAAACACCCACGGATCTGGTGTCAGAAGTATGGGTGTGAGAGTGAAGGAGTTTTTTCTAGACACCAACCACCTGGAGGGTCCCTGGAGACCGGGCTGGGGGCTCCTGCCCTGCCCTGCGGACTGCTTGCCAGAGAGCCCCAGCCCGCAACACCTTTGGCCAGGCATGAGGGTCCCCCTCTCCCAGGGTGGCCGGGGCCAGCCCTTCCTCGGACACCCACAAGGCTGCGAGGCAGGGGCCAGGGACTCACCATCCACGTCCTTGAGGTTGTTGTTCTCGCAGGCCCTGCGGATGGCCTTGTCCAGGAGGCCGTAGTCAGCGTCCTCATCCTTGATGGTGGGGAACAGGTCGGACACGATCCCAGAGAATAACTTCAGGTCCTCCTGCAGGAACTTGGGTACGTTCACGTCACGGATGGCCCGGAGGCAGATCAGCTCCTGCAGCGGAGGCCAGAGGAGCCTTCAGGTGGCCCAGGCCAGATGCCCCTTCAGCCTCTGCAGAACCCTCCTGGAGCCCAGCTCCCAGGTACCTCTCTGGATGGCACTCACCTCGTCCATGCTGGGATTTTCTCGCTTGAGGTTCCCAGCAGCCGAGATCACAGTCTTCACAGCTCGCATCCCGAAGTCATAGTGATCCTATCACCACCATACAGATGGAGGGGTGGGTGGGCACTGCCCCTCTCGGGGCTTCTGCCTGGAACACTCTGCCTGCCACCTGGTACCTGACTCATCACCCAACTTGCAGCTAAAATGTCACTTCCCTTGCAGCCCGTCTATGACCACCTGCACACTCCAGCCTGGGCCAGGTGCTCTCCTTTGGGCCCCTCTGCCACCTTCTACTTCACCATCCCACTGGCCCTCTCCTTTTACCAGGTTACTTATTCTGCGTCCCCTGCTTGACTGTTGGCCCCTGACGGCAAGGACTCTGCCTTGGTCAAGTTAAATCCCTGGACAGCATTAAGAGCAGGGTGGCACTCAAATTTTGTTCACAAAAGTGAACAAAGAAGTTTCCCATCTGTGCCACAAATGGGCTGGCCTAGATGGCCTTGGTGCTTCCTTCTAAGAGTCTCTCATTACATTTCTCCAGACCCACTCTTTTAGGCACACCACCACTGCTTTTCCTGATGTTGCCACTGGTTCTGTTTCTCTCCATTATACAGCTGGTGCGTTGGGAATAGTTAAATTTATCACATCACCCCATGGTACCAGACCATGAAAAGTACAGCTGGACCAGCACATTTCCCAGAAATCTTGGACTTGGATGAAGAGACTGGGCTTGACTTTGGGTCACTGCCACTGGACAAGGGGTGAGGGCATTTCCAGAACCATGTGGGGATAGTTGCTATAATGGATGGGGGGGGGAGTGAAGGGAGAGGAGGGAGAAGCATTTTTGAAAGTGGATGGTTACAAAGAGGGTGTGTGGAGGGGCTGGCAAACACAGTGCACTGTGGTAGTCAGCTGCTGTTTTTCCCAGTAACAAATTGCATCTCCTCCAGCCCATGGGTTTTTGTGGGCCCCACCTGGCCATAAACAGTATGATTTCCCCCTGGCCACAGTGACTGGTATTCATGCATAAGCAGGTCACCCAGAGAGGGCCCATTAGGGTGACACCAGGGACTTTTTCTGGAATTATTAGAAAAGAGAAACTAAGCTAGTAGCATGTGAGCCCAGACAGAGCTGGAGCTCATCTCTGCCATTGCAGAGGGGGAGCCTGAGAACGGAGCCAAACAGGAAAGCTTGTCCACCAGTGCTGGAGCCGGAACCAACCACATCTATCCCTGGAACGTGGGCTCAGCACGCTGAGTGAAAGGCCCATGGTGCTGGGAGGCTTGGGTGGGCGACTGGGTGCCCTTGATCTGCAGCCCTGGGTTATGCGGCTCTTGGTCTCCTAAAGGTTGACCTTCCCTCGCACCTGAACTAGCTCAAGTGGGCATCTGTTCCTGGCTCCTACTGTAGCTCACCTGTGCACCGCATGAGGCTGGCTAGTCTCTTAGCTGCTTACGACCTCAGCATCCTCAGCTGAGAAACGGGGATGTAATTCTTATCGCATGGGATTGCTAGGGGCAGGCAGCAGCTCTCAGAACCTGGAACCTGGTTGGGGCAGGGCCTCACCTGAGAGCTGAGCTGCTCAGAGGACAGCTTGAAGGTGGTTGTGATCTTCTTGGCCAGCACACTGGCCTCATTGAAGCCGAACGAATAGAGAGAGATCTCAGCGATCATGGTGTAATCTGGAACCATCATGGCCACGGGCCGGAAGAGTGCCTGGGGTCCGTGGTGTACATGTGAATGGAGAGGCGGACCTCCCCTCCCAGAGCTCCCAGCTCTCTGGACTGTCTGGTCCTCAGGAGGCCGCCACTGCCCTCCTGCCCCACTGATGCTTGGATTCCCGTCTGCAGCACACCTGCCACAGCTGAGGCTTACCCTGCCCTGAGGCTAGACCACTTTGCCTATTAGAAACTGGTCTTTGTGTTGACCGGAACCTGTCTCCTGACTTCTCCCAAGCTGGGAGACAAGCCTGGGGCCTCCTCTCCAGGTCTGGGCCTCAGGACCCTGGGCAGGAGGGCTGCCTTGGGGAATCACAGTCCCTGCGGTCCAGTGGTTGTGTGCCTTGCATAAGTGCTTTGGCATCTCTGAGCCCAGGCGACAGCTCCAGTGCCTCCCAGTGCCCTGGGCAGTCTCCCAGGCCTGAACACACCTTCAGATTATCGGGCAGCTCGGTGCGGCCGGCGTATCCTGGATTCATGGTGATAAACACTGCGCAGGATGGCACGAGTGGGATCTCGGCACCCTCAAACATGAAGCGTTCCACCTAGGTGGGGGGTAGGGGTTGACTCACCTGCCCCTTGTCTGGATGGGCCTCGTCCCCCATTGATCCCCTGTCCTCGCTAGAGCTGGTCAACCCAGACTGGACCCCTGATCATGAGCTGACTCCTCTCCTAGGATCTGGTCTAAGACCTCCAGTCCCAGTGGATACCATGGCCTCCCAGGTCCAGGCCACCTGAGGTCTTCACGAATCTCCTACCTCCCACTCCTTCCACCCCCACTTCTTCCCATGGATTCTCATCAAACTCAGTTCTGGGCAAACTCAGTTCTGACTGGGATCCAGGGCCCTACTGGGGTGGGGTTAAGGCACCTGCCAGCCTCCCAGCTCTTGTCTCCAGAAGACTCCTGGCTACTCTGAACAATGCTGAAAGAAGGACAGATGGCTGGGGCTTTCCATAAGGGTCAGGATGTGGGAGGGATCCCTTTATCCACTGTAGCTTGGCCTGGGAGCTGTCCCCACAGTGGGGTAGGGATGTGGCGCTCCCTGACTGGCTACAAAAGCCCCCCAGGGACAGCTCTGCAAGGAGGAGGAGGAAGTGCCCAGTCCCCTGTGACACGAGCGGCTGAGTGCCTGGCTTCCCACCCTGCAGGGTGGGTATGGTGGGTACAGATGAAGTTCTGAGGTGCTGACTTAGGGAGGTGTGGAAGAAGGTGGCTCACCCGCTGTTGCTGCGCCTTCTGGATGGTGGTGATCTGCTGTGCCACCACAGACAGCACCTCAATATCGATGCGATTGAACTCGTCGAAGCAGGCCCAGGCCCCAGAACTAAGTGAGGTGAGAACATGAGGGAGACGGGAGTTCAGAACCCATCTGGCACCTCCCAGGCCCCCGCTGACTTCGCCGAGGAGGGAACCCCCAGTGGTGATCTCTGTCAGTGCTGCCACAACCCCAGCGCCCACAGGAGCGAGCCTCGGACTCCCGTTATCCCAGCCTGGCCCCTCCAGCACCTCGTGAGGCTGCTTTCGGGCAGTGTCCCTGTGAGAGCTCAGCCTTCCTGCCTTGTCCTGTGTCACCCTCACACCTGCCTCACCTGGCCAGGCCCTTGAAGAACTTGCCCATGGCCATGAAGTCAAGCTGGTCGGAGCAGTTGAACACGACAGTCTGGATGGCCAAGGCCTTGCCCAGGTCTTTGGTGGTCTCGGTTTTCCCTGTGCCAGCTGGGCCAGCCGGGGCCCCCCCAAACTTGAGATGCAAGGCCCCGGTCAGGGTCAGGTAGCACCTGCAGGAGTGAGAAGAGGTAGGCACCAGCCATGCAACTTCCTCAGGATTCCCAGACACAGGGAGAGAGAGCCTCCCCTTCTTGGGCCTCATGGATGGGCGGCTCTTGCTTCTCCTTCTTCTCCCAGTCCAGGCCTCACACCCATTAGAGAGCTATGAGCATTACGTATCAGCTCATGAAATTCTCATAACCACCCTGATGAAGCCACAGAGAAAACTGAGGCACAAAGAGTTGAGTCACCTGCCTAAGGTCGCTCAGCCTATGATGGGTACAGCCAATTTTAAACCCAAAGCCTGTGCCTCTAATGCTGCGAGCTCTTACGGACTGACTCGTCATGGACTAGCTACACCTTTCAGTCCCTGCACTTCTGGGCCAGCCAGGACTGGAGGGAGAGTCCCAGTATGGGATGGCATATGGGGAGAGGGACTCTCACCTGTCTGTGAGGGGCGTGATCACCAGCCTCCCGCTGTTGCCTAGGTACTCGTAGCCATAGATGAACTCGGCATTCACAGCTCGGATATACAGGTTGTTATTTGTCCAGTAGTACCTGGCATTGCAGGGAGATGAGTTCACAGGCCATGGGGACCATGTGCTACCAGGCAGGATATACAGTAGAGGAGAGGTGGTTCTCTTGGGGAATGAGGGCATCAGGAATCCCTGTCCAGCTTGTCCCAGGGCTTCAAGGGCCGGCCAGGACCAGCCTATTGCTGATTGTCTCTCCACCCTCCCCTGGCCCCCACCTGTAGCTGCTCAGGTCTTGGGGGTGGCTGGGCCAGGGTCCCTTGCCTCCTCACCTCAGCTGTGAGATCCACTCGAAGTCATTCACACTGACCACATTCTCCTGGATCAGCTTGCCCACCACGTCCTTGGCATGGACCTCAATGACGATTAGCGCCGATAGCACAGCCCGCTGCATGTGGGACAGCTTCCCCCGTACCAGGGCCACTAGGTCACTGAGCTGCCGGAATGGGGGGACACTGTCAGGCATGGTCATGCTGGGAGTAGGCTCTCTCTCCTTTGCACAGAGGGTGGACCTCTGGCAGGAACAACACCTCTATTCTGGTGGCTTCTGATGGTCTGGGATGGGAGGGGCACAGGGAGGGCATCGGTCACACGAGCAGTCTGGCAGGAAAGTACACAAAAATGGAGGGACGTGCATGGCATTTGTCTCCCTGTAGTGTACAGTGCCATCTGAGCCTCCAACGGCCAGGTGGTGGAGCCTGGTGAGGAGCTCAAGGAGGGAGTGTGGTCAGGAGCCAGTACACAGAGCAAGGAGAGCCTGCAGGATGCTGCAGGACGTGGCTCCTTCAGTGACCACTGGGAGAGGGGCACCTGCCTGGCTCAGAGCTCTCCTTAGACCCCCAGTCCCTCCTGCTGGGGGCCGGCTGTGAGACACTCATTTCGGGGGTGTCTGATCTTCTGCTCTTTGGAGCCAACCCCAAGCCTCTTACAGGCTCATTACAGGAAAAGCTCCTGGAGGGACTGGGCTTTCCTGGGTCCGGGGTGTATGTGGGGAGCAGATGATGACCCTTTTGACTCCCACCTGCTTGGCAAGCTTGGGGAACAGCTGGTTACTGAGGTTGTTGGCCACCAGGGCCTCTGCCACTTCCATGGTCCAATAGGTCTGGCACCCGGCGATGGTCACCTGGCCAGGCCAGTTCAGAACCCACTGGGTCCTGGGCATCTGGGAAGATAACACAGTCAGGGCTGACCCAGGAAGCTGCCAGCCCTGACCCTGCAAACTCCTTTTCTCTTTAAATGTTATCTGTGCTTCTGCCTTTCAAATTCTGGAACAAAGTTGTTAATTCTACCTCAAAAGCAGAGAAGCCATTAAGCTTTCAGCCTCCTGGGGGTTGGTGGGGTCATCACTTCCTCAGCAGAGGAGACCCTGAAGCAGGGGGGTGGGAGCCCAGAATCAGGGCACACGTAGCCCTGAGTTCAAACCCTGGCTCTGTCACCTGCAAATCACAAGCATTTGGGCAGAAAATGTCTCTGAACTGACTTTGTAGGATAAGGCTTAACCTCCAGCGCAGCTGCTGACTGTGGGGATGAGTGAAGTCCCAGCCCAGGCCTGGCACACAGTGAGTGCTTGTAACGTAACAACAGTGACTGATGGTTTCACTTTCTGGAGCATATTTTCAGATTCCTTAAGGACCCCTGCCCTGAGAAGCCCTCAGCTGACTGAGGGCAGCAGCAATCAAAGCTGTAGCCTGAGGATGAGGCAGGCAAGCAGTCCAGCTACTGTGATGGAGCAGAGAACACTGAGAAAGGAGCCAATGGAAAGACGACCAGACTTAGAAGCTGTGCTGGGGTGAGAGGAGTGCTGGGGCTCACCGTGGGGTAGGTCTTGATGGCCCTTTCGATGATGTCCCGTATGCTGGTCTTCATGCTGCGTTCAACTTCCCGCAACCAGTTCTCCACGTTATCGGATGGGTAGATGGAGAAGGACAATTGTACCTCCTCACCCTCTGCTGAGTACATGTGTGTGATCTCCAGGTCCTCCTGGAACAGCAGCTGTGGGAGAGGTGGGCAAAAGTCGGGGTTACCCCAGGTGTGCCCAGAGGCTCCACGCATCACAGAACCAAGGCTGAGCCACCTGTGCCCTTCACCTTCAGAAGAGAGCTCTGCCTCAGGGGGCCCGTCCTGAGCATCTATCTGGGCTGGGTCTTCCCTGACTACATTTGAAAAGGAGTCAGGGAAGGAAGCTAACTAACCCTGCTTGCGAGTACCCCCTCTTGTGCAGGCATGTGCAGCCTCCTTTGTAGGTGAGGACGAGGATGAGGAGAGGTAGGAACCTCTGGCCTCATGTGTTTCTTGACCCAGCCAGCACCTCAGTGTATTGGGGGGACAGGACTCCCCTGGATGAGTTGGGAGCCAAGAGCCCCCAGCTCAGGGTTGGGGGTTCTGCAGCTGACCTTCCTCCCATAGGCCCCAGGTGCATCTCTGAGGGCCAGGAATCTCACTTGCCACCTCCTTTCCTGCTAAAAGGACTTGGGGTGAGAGAAGAGCAGTTCTATTTGGGAAGGAGTCCCAGTGCTCCTGGCCCTGAGCCGCAGGCCCTGTCACCCACCCGGGCAATGTTCTCGAAGCACTTGCGCAGGTGGGGTTGCACAGCAGTGGGGTCCTTCGTCTGGGACAAGATCTCAAGTAGTTCATCATCTGACAGGAAGTAGAATCTGGAGAACGGGGTAAGGGAGTGGGTCAGGCAGCTCCCGGGTTCCAGCTGCCCCAATATCACTGACACTCCTGCACCCACCCCAGCCTGGATGTGGCACGTGGCGCCCCAGCCTTGTAGGCAGGCACTGACGAGCGGACATGGGCTGGATGGTGCTCACCTGGGGAAGGCACTCCGCTTGGTCTCCAGGTACTCGCTGAGGCCCTTCTGGACCATGTCCAGAAGCTTGTTGCAGTCCCGCAGGCTTTCCAGCAGCCTCTGATCAGAGCACACATTGATTATCTGCATGACCCAGACCAGAGAGAAACTGGAAGTGAGCATGGTCCAGCTGGGAGGCACCAAGGTGGGCTCACACAGCACCCACACCGGCCAGAGACCCTCAGTGGGGCGTGGGAAGGAACAGGGGCAGGAAAATGGCCCTGAGCTAGGGGTTGCAACCATCACCCCTGTCAGTCCCACAGAAAAAAAGTCTATGTTCAAAAAAATTAGGGTTAAACAAAGTCAAAGGTTTTGATTTGCTGCAGGACTTATCAGAGCCTTTAAAATGCTAATGTGAACTGCAAATTTCCAAGAGGAAAATCAACTGTTGTTTCCGAGGAGCATCTCTCATGATGAGGAGCCCACTCATGGGGACACAGGCCAACACCAAAGCCTTGGACTTGTCCTCCAATGTTTCTTGCTCAGGGAGAGATGAGACCAGGAGGCTCCCAACAACGTGACCAGGGCCCATGGAGGCCCCAGCTGCCCCCTCCCATCCCCACATGAGCTTGCCTCCCGATTCTCATAGGCGTTTTTCATGATCTTCCTCCAGATCCTCTCCATTGTCTGGTAGCGCTTGCTCTCCACGGGCAACTGCCGAGTGATATCCTCAGAGCTGAAGATGGGCTCCAGGTAGAGCCAGGCCCGCTGACAGTTCAGCCACTCCTCTAGCACCTCCTGGGCAATGAATGCATGGACTATCAGGGCCCAGAGTCCAAGTTGGAGTTGGGTCTTGCCCTCCATGACCTAGATATTTCACCCCACCAGAGTGCTGGGCAGAGCACAGGGCACCAGAGCCAGTGTCCGTGCAGAAATTTCTAGATGGCACTGTCAGCCACAGTACTCCAGGGAACAAAGAGGCTGCATGGATGCCTGCTCTCCAGAGAAATCCCAAGATCCCCACAGGATGTCTGAGCCTCCAACAGAGCCGTGCGAGCCATCTTTCCCTACGAGGGAATGGCACCCAAACCACCAAACCCTGAAGTAACAGGAAAGAGCCCCAGTGCCTACAAGACCAAACCAGACTCCTTGCCTGGCAGGACTTTGGGTCTATGACCCAAGGATTCTGAGGTGTATTGGGACTTGAGCTTGAGATCCCTAAAACATTCTCTGAAACATGAGTCTAAGAGTGAGACATCTTCAAAACAGGCCACCTTTCTCCAAATTCTGTCTCCAAATTTCCCTTTCAGTATTTATCTCTTATCTTTTCCCATCAATGCAAACTCATTCATTCATTTGTTCATTCTCTTCCTTGTGAAATGTGTGCCACGGTCAGCTCTGGGCCAGGCCTGGGCCAGGCCCATGTGGGCACCAGGAGAAACAGAGGGGAACAGGATGTGGTCCCTGCCCACGATGAACCAACAGTCCACTAAACAGCAGTTCTGCCTCTGAATCACCAAGGGCCTGACATGGGTTATGGGCTCTGTAAGAGGCATCAACCAAGGGCTGCCGTGGGAACAGCTTGCAGGCAGGTGTGAGGGAACCAGTGAGGGCTGCTCGACACTGAGCCTTAGTGATGGAAGGTGGACACAGAACTCCAGGCGGAGGGGACAGTGTGAGCAAAGGAGGGAGACCCAGGTCTAATGCTGACCAGGTCAGGCATCTCTGGGTGGTCCAAGGAGCACACAGACAAGCCCTCCTCACCTCGCTCTGGCCTTTACTAGAGGTTTCTGAACAGCTCCCAGGAAGGCCCCAGGGAGGGGCTGTCAGAATCTCACTGGTAGGCCCGAGGCCTCTGCAGACAGCCCCCGCCTCTGGCCTTGAGACCCCTGAAGAGAGGCAGTTCTCAGTGCCCTGGGGCCCTCATCTCACACCAGCTCCAAATGAGACGGGAATGGGAGGCTCAGGATAGAGCGAGAGAGGGCACTGAGGAACCTCAGGGCCTCGTGGTATCCAGCCCAGAAAGTTCCACGACTGCAGGTGCTAGCTGTCCCAAGCCCAGGCAGGCCTCCGGAGTTCTGCTGGCAGCTTTCATGGCCCTCCTCTGCCACAGCTCCTGACCAAACACTGGCCCACCCCCCCTGCACTGCCTCCTCCAGCAGCTGAACTTCAGAGACACAGAGCTCTCTTCTAGTTGCCTTCCTCTACATGAGGGGCCTGTCAGAACCAGGAGCTGTGCAGACCTGGGAAAGGCACACCACCACTTCAGCCCCCTCCAGGCACCGTAAAGAGCAACCTACGGGACAGGGGGCTGTGAGGGTGGGGGCAGTGGGGGTGGTAAGGGACCCCCAGGGAGGGCCCACCTGGGTCAGCTTCAACTTGTTCTCCCAGGCGCTGATACGCTGCTCGAAGGGCTTCTTGTAGGGTGAGAAGGACATGCTCTGGGTCATGATGATGTGGTCATCAAGCAGCTGTGAGGCCTCGTCGGGGCTCTTGAGGATGTAGGTGCCCGTCTTCTTGTAGGGCATCACGTTGAACTGGATGGCTGACCACTCCTTCTCCATTTTGTCCAGAGCCTAGGTTGGGCACAAGCCAGGCTGCGTCCTGGGAAGGGGCTGGCCCGCACACTGTCTGACCAGCCCTGGGCAGGGAAGAGCAAGCTCTGCCCAGCCACCATCTTCACGCGGGCCCCTCTGGCAAATACTTTCTGCTTGTCTGGTCAACAAATCCCCCATGGGCTCTCATCTGAATTCAAGGCCGACTGGCTCGCACACATGGCTGCATGTGTACAACATGCATGTATACATGTGTTGGGAGGCAGCCTAAGGTGCTGGTTAGGAGCTCTGGTCCCAGTTCCAGCCCGTACTGGCTATGTTACCCTGGCCAGTTGCTGAACCTTTCTGAGCCTTAATTTACTCATCCATTAAATGAAGGTAATGCAATCAGCTCCTTCCTGGGACCAGAGCTGGTAACATAGGAAGTAACTTGAGGAGTCACTGAGTAATAACAGGGCTGGTGGACACTGTGCCAGCACTTCACATACATTGCTCACCCACGTAACAGAATGCACCTCAATCCCTGGGCCCGGTAAATGACCCCAGGGATGGGGCCCAGTGCTGTCGTACTGCCATGCCACCGGGCAGGGTGGGCCTGCTGGGGGCTGCCCACCTGCTCGATGGCGTACTCCTTGCCAGCCACCTCGGCCACCTTGCTAATGCTCTCAATGTGGTCCTGTAGATTCATCTCGAGGCAGCGGGTGAAGGTCAGGTTGGCCTTGGGCTTGACATTGATGTTGATCTCATTGGACAGCAGCTCCCAGTGCCGATTCCGCATACCAGGGTTGCGCAGCCCTTGGATCAGCGGGATGTATGGCTTGAACTCCTCGATACGGGTCTGGATGTCCAAGGCCACGTCCTGGCAGGCTGCCGGGCAGGGCAGGTGGGCGTGAGAGGCAGCCAGCACAGGCAGGGAAGCAGGGGAGGGGCTGGCTTGCCCGCCTACCTGGGATGTCCTTGAACTGCTTCACGCACTTGTGCATGGTCTTAAAGGACTCAATGACATTCTTCTCCAGCTGCTCAGCATCGATGGCTGACAGGGGGTCGTTCATCCAGCTCTCGGACCAGCGCAGCCAGTCAGAGGCTGTGGTCCAGAGGTCCAGGTAGGGCTGGAACTCCTTCACCATCCTGGAGAGCTTGTCGTACTGCAGGGACAGACAAGCCAGGTTGCTTCGGGTCGCTATCAGGTCTCTCTCCACACTGTTCCGTCTTGGGCCAGGTCCTCTCCCCGTCCTAGCTCCTGGCTGCTGTCTCTGATCCTGTCCCCGTGGACTTGGGCCCTGCTTCCCTTCTTCCTACCCCCGTCCCCAACCCCCAGGCTCTGGGCTTCGAGTGGCTGAGCAAGGCCTGCACTGACCCTCAGGCCTCCTGCCTGGCTCCAGCCAGCCTCCTTGCCCTGTGGGCCAGGGGTGGGTTTTCTCTTCTCTGTAGCCTGCTCAGTCCTGCAATCCCCTCCGCCAATGCCAGGGCCCTGCCACCTGGCAGCTGGGTTGTGATGTGGCCACAAATGCCCTGGGCTAGTCCTCAAGCTCTGGGGGTTAGGGGACGGTGTGCCCACAGGAGGCCTACATTGGTGATGGGCAAGTTGAAGATGCGCTCGCGGTTGTTGTAGAGTGCGGCCAGATGCTGGCAGTCCTTCAGCTGCTTCTTGACCCGCCGCACCTCGTTGGCGATCTCATGCGCTCGTGTGATCTCCACGTGGGTGGAAAAGCCAGCTACCACCAGCTGTGGGCCACGGAGCAAGGAGTCAGAGGCCTATGTGGCACCACCCACATGTCCCCCCACACCCAGGGGTCTCGAGGTCCCTGGGCATCAGCATCTCCAGGTGCTGAGGCACTTTCCTCGGGAATGAGCAGGCTCCTGGCCCATCACACGTAGGTGACGCCCCCCACCCCGCCACACGCTCCATAGTAACATAACAAGGTGAGAGGAAGACCCCGTCCCTTGGACACGGTGCCCTTTGCCCACTGGGGCATAGAGGACACAACAGAAGACTTGGGGCTCTCTGCTACTCTGAATTCTTCTGGAGCTTGCTGCCCAGGCACCCCTCCGGCCTTCCAGTTCATTCTCTTAGCCATTTGTTCATTCATCTACCAATTGGTCCATCAAACATCGACACAGCAACTTCTGAATCCAAGACGTGAGGCCTGGGCCTGGCGAACTGTGTGTGTGTGTGTGTGTGTGTGTGCGCGCGCGCGTGTGTGTGCGTGTGTGGTGGGAGCCAGTCCTGGCAGAGCCTCAGCCACGCCCCACCTGCAGCCCTTCCAGCTTCTCCTGGAAGTTGTTCTGATCCATGATCTGGATTTTGCGGAACTTCTCCTCATCTTCGTTGTGCTGTTGCCGCACCATCTCTATCTGACCGAGGATCTTCGAAGGCCAGTAGCTGGCAGCCCATCTGCATGGGGCAGGGATGGGCATGGGGGGAACGTCACAGCGAACACCGTGGGTCAGGCAGGCCAGGCAGCGGCACCCAAGGTGAAGGGGAGAATGGGGAATCCAGGTGGCGGCTGGAGCCAGCTAGGGTCGGACCACTGGGAAGTAGAAGTGAGTTGGGAGGTGGCCACTTCTTCGGGTATGGGTCTGCCTGGCAGGGGAGGCAGTCCCTGCCCTGGGATTGTGGTCTGGGAGCTGTGGTCAGCATTTAGGGAGATGCAGATCTAATGTGCCCAGTGCAGTGACAGGGCAAGGTGGGGAATGGTGCTGGAAATGAGAGGAGTGACGCTGACGCAAAGTGACAGCCTCTAGTCTGCATTTCTTTGGTAACTAACCAGGGCCACCAGGTCACCATCCTTCATATCAGACCAACTCCCTCTGCCTGGCTGACATGGGGCCCTGTGGGATACATGGATTCTGTTGGCAGCTGGTCTAGAGATGCCGACCCCGGGGGAGGCCCACCTGAGCACCAAAATGCCCCTAAAGCCGGTGCCTTGGGGCTCCTGGGCAGGGCTCCCAGGAGACAGTGCCAACCTCTCCTGGGCTCTAACATCATGGAGGCACCCCCAGTCTGTGAGGCAGGATGGGCGAGCGTTCTCTGGAGGCCTTGGAAAGGCAGCCCCAACCTGAGGCAGTTTCCCACGAGGCTCTTGAGCTATCTGGGGACATGTACTCCTCCCCAGGGATGCCCTTTGACAGGCTGACGATGGAATAAAGAATGGAGACAGGGTGGGGGGGCAGCAGGGTCCTAAGACCAAGAGGCTCAAATGATTTCCTTCTGCCCCACTGGCCACCTCGCACTGGCCCCGGCCCCTGTGAGCCATAGCCTCTGGCATGTTGGCAGGGAGTTTCTGGTGTGACCACACAGCCTATGGCCATCAGGATATTGGAGAGTCACTGTGGCTCAGCACCTCCTCCCCTACCTCCCCACGTGGGGTGGGGACCAAGCTCCCACTCACTTGTCATTGAAGTCATCTGTGTTGAGGTTGTAAAGGAATTCATCCATGACCTGGTAGTCAGCCATGACCTTCACGATCTGCTCCTGCAGGGACAGGTGGTGATGAGAACGCATGTGTGCCTGGTGAGGGTACGTGTGTGACAGGGAGCGAGGTGGTCGGCTGCTCTGGGGAGGCTGCAGTCTTCCAGAGAGGGGGGGCCTGGGCTGGGGGAGGCGGCACGGGGAGCAAGGCCAACACTGGGGCTCAGAGCTCCAAGGACCAGGGCTGCCACACCGCCAAGTGCAGCCCTGACTCAGAGCCAGCATTGCTCTGAACCTCCACCGTACACCCAGCCGCCCAGCACCGAGCCCCAGCTGTCCTTTGTGCCCCTACCTCACCTCCAGCCTCCTGGTGCCTGATCTCCCAGCTCCTGCCTGTCTCCAGCCCTCGGTCCCTGCGCCAGGGCTCCGTGCCTCCCAGGCCCTCGGCCCCACAGGTGCCCCACCAGGACCTCTAGCTCCACCAAGCTCCTGGACACCGGCCCCCATCCCTCACGTGTGTGCCTCACCTCCAGCTCCACCAGCTTCTCGGGGATGCCCTTCATCCACTCGCGCAGCTCAGCCAGCTCCTCGATGCTGTTGGGCTTCTCATAGATCTTACGGCTGATGCTGCGGAACGCCTCACAGATCTGGTGGGGGTGGGGAGGGCTCTGGGGAGGCCGGTGCCTCTCCTTTGCTGTCCCTGGGGCCTGCTCCTCCTTCTTGATCCCCAGTATCTCCAGACAGGGAACTGCCCCTCCCCACCTGACCACGTCCTGCAGCCAGCTCACTGGGGAGCTGAGGCCTCGCGCTGTGGCAAGGCCTGTAAAAGCAGAGCCATCATCACCCATCCTACTTCCCCCTCCCCAGCCTCCTGCACCAGGCCAACACACGCACACACGCACTCACACACATGCACACATACATGCACACACGGGACTTGTGAGGCCTGCACTTGCACACCCTCAGCTCCAAGAAATGATCCATCTCAGGGTGTCCTTTGGGAGGGGTTTCTAGGTCGCTACAAGTCTAGAGAAGGAGGTGGTAGCCCCCCCTTCCTGAGACACCCCATATGGGACAGTCCCTGCAGGGTCAAGGCAGAGTGACTTCCAGATCCCCCCATTGGCCTGGACATCTGCAGATCCCCCTGACCCTGCCTGGGGACATCTTGCCGTGGGAGGCACTGAGCACGTGAGCGTGTGTGTGCTGCTGCCATCCCTGGGGTCAGGCGGGGCGCACGTACATTATCCACCTCCTTGTGCAGGTTCTTGGCCAGGATGTCCAGCATGGAAGTGGCCAGGGCCTTGCGCTTCTTGGACAGGCTCTGCTTGACGTTGTCGACGTTGATGTAGAAGGGCCCGATGACGATGCTGGGAGGCAGCGAGTGGTCCAGGAGCTCTTTCTCGCGCAGGTGGGTGAGCACCACCTCCCGCACCTCCTCGGCTGATGGGCACTGCGTCTGGTAGGCCCTGCGGGTGGCGGGCACACATGAAGGGCGGAGGGTGGCGAGAGTGTGCGCCGGGGTCACACAGGCACAGACACACACTCAGACGCACGCACGCACTTAAGGAACGTGGCGATGTCATTGTTGTTCAACTCCAGGTATTTCCTGTACTCCTTGGCGTAGGCCTGCAGTGGGACCATGGCCTTGTGTATGGCGTGGGCTATGGCGATCCGCAGCTCCTCCACCAGGGGCTCGTGAAGCCCCACTGACTCCAGCAGCGGGTTGCCGCTGATAAAGAGGTCCTCCATCACCAGCTGTGGAGCACAGGGGTGTGGGCACAGAGCAGGGAGAGCCACGGGGCAGGCGGGCAGAGGGGTTGGAGGTATGATCCAAAGACTGAGTGGACAGCAGTGTGGCCAAGCAAAGAGCATGGTGGCCGTGGGGGCAAGGCTTGGGGCTGTGTATCAGGACAAGGCCGGGAGCCCCAGGAGGTTGCCAAGGGGCAGCGTCTTCCTCTGTCCAGGCCTGACTCAGCCCGTTGTCAAGGAAAGGGACAGATGGGACAACCAGGTCGCTGATGGTTCTGACTGACCAGCGAGGAAGGCAAGAGGGACGGGAGTTACAGAGGCTGCTGGACCATGGGCTTGCGTTGTACACAGTTCTGGTGATGACTTGGGGACTTGTAACTAGAGTGTGGAGCTTGGCCTGTGTCCACGTCTTAGTGAAAGAGAGAGGTCAGGAGCTGGGTGGGATCAAGAGGGCGGGCGGGATGTGGGTCACACACGGCTGTGGCAGGAGTGGGTTAGGGAGCCCCAGTCACCCACTCCTAAGTGCAGGTCACACACTTAGCAGCTATGTGACCTTAGGTTAAACTCCCAGCCTCCTGAGAAAATGGGAACGTTAATGGTTCCCCACTCAGCTTCTGGTGAGGATAAAATGAACTACTCGAGAATTAAAGGGCTCAGCACACTGAAGCCAGGTAGGAGGCCCAGGATAAAGTCCAGCCGCTCTAATACTTGGGGCAGCACCCTGTGGTTCAGATGGCCACCAGAAGCCAGGGCAGCAGGTGTCCCGGGCCTCGAGCTGAGCCTGTACCTTCTCCAGGTGGGGTACCACGTGGGTGGCCAGGATGCCCTTGTCGAAGAGACTGAGCAGAGATGCCTCGAACTGCTCCAGTGGGGTGCTGTAGTGCACCCCCGAGCTGTCCAGCACCAGGTCCACAATGAACAGGGGATTCTTCCGGGGCCTGTGGAGCAATGGCCAGGTTGACTGTGGGCAGGGCCTGAGGAGGCCTGCGCGCAGCAGGCCCCGCCCTCTGTCCTTCCTGCCAGCAGCATGGCCCTTGAGCTTCTCTATGCACGAGACTTGCCTCCCCCCACCTCACAGAAACCTCCAGGTTATCACACAGAAACATCCAGACTAGCCAGATAGGCTCCTCTGTTCTCGCCCCTTGCTCAGAGGTCCATGGGCACTGGGGAGAGGGAGGACCCCCCTCATGGTCCTGGAGTCATCAGGGCAGGTTGGCAAGACACTGGGCACTTGCAGTCGCCTGCTCTCCCTAGGAGTCCACTGGCCTTGACTTCAAATGCACACTACACATCTGCCTACAACCCTCCAACCTGGATCCCAACAGGGCCACCTCCCTGCATTCTGGACTGCCAACCACCCACCCATCTGGACTTCTAATGGCATCTCAAACATCCTGTGTGCCCTGACTTCTGCCAGCTCCCTCCAGGGATCCATCCTAGGGGTAGAGCCCGGAGTCAGCCTGTTTCTTCCCCTCCTCTCCTCCCCCTACACATCCACCTGCAGCCAGACTCCATAGCACTTCTGCCCATGCACTGTCCCAAATCTGCCCCACCAAATCCCAGCCTAATAACCCCTTGTCTAGACAATGGCAAGAGCCTTGGTCTGAATTCTCCTCTGCCTCACTTGTCCCCACAAATCTGGAGCTTCATTTTGGAATGTAAATCGAATAATTAACTCCCCTCTGATGGCTGCTGACCACATTTAGAATAAATCCAGCCACAACCGTGACCCTAGGAGGCTCTGTATAATCTGGCATGGTCCCTGCCACCTCTCCCATGTCACCCTGACCAGCCTTCCCTGCCCTCCCCACTCCAACCATACCTGCTGGCCTTTTCTTCCTTGACTGCCCTAAGTTCTTTCTCCCCGCCAGGTCTGTACCTGCTGGTCCATCCGTCTGCCCCACATCTCCTTGTGGCTGGCTTCCTCTCAGTCTCAAGCTTTGGCTCAGATATCACCTCCTACCTCACCCCCTGGGTCCATCACAGCCCCTGCCAAGAGTGGCAATGACTGTGTCTACTTATTTGTTTTCTGGCTGTCTGTTCCCCTGGAAAGCAAGGGCCATGCCTCTCTTGTTCCTCTAAAACCCTGCCTGCTTCATGGCTCAAAGAATATTTCTTAAGTGAGGAACTCAATGACTGACTGAGAGAATGCAAGTCACAGAAGAAATGCCAGCCAGGGCTCGTGGGACATTCCCCAGAAGCCCGCACAGAAGGCAGGCTTTCCCGGCTGTCCAGGACCTGGCAGAGCTGGGGACTCTGGCCCTGACTGCCCTGGTCCCCCCACTGGCCACCACTCTAGCCACTGGGGCCTGGCAAGGAACAGCTCTGGTGTTGCCAGTTGCCTCCACCCGCCAGGCCCCACCTGTAGGGGCTGTTTATCAAGTCTTCGCCCCAGACCATGTCATCAGCGCAGTCGAGCACACTGCAGCAGGCGTCACTGATGAACTGCGAGAAGCTGGTCAGCGAGTCCTGCACCAGGAAGCGCAGTGTGTCCTGCAGCATGTACTTGATCTGCTCCATGAGCTTGCGCAGTTTCGACATGAGGTACACCTCCCAGTTGGTCTCGTAGAGGTTGTACCAGCCCTTGCTCATGTCACGCAGGCTGCTTCGCATGGCCACCTTGAGCGTGCTGGTCCAGCTGTCCTTGAGGAACATCTGCACCTGCAGTGGCCACAGGTGGCATCACACAGCCACCTAGGGACCTCCCATCCACAGCCACCATGCTCAGGAGCTCTAGGCACCAGGGCGCTCGGGGGGCCTGAGGACTCAGATGACCACGCGTATGGCATTGGCTATGGTGACCAGCCCCATACGTACCACCAAGCCCTGCCAACCAGGGTTGCTGGGTGAAGGAGGAAGGGAGGGGCAGCAGAAGCAGGGCTTTCCCTCCAACCAAGGGAGAGAGAGACAGAGACAATAGAAATGGGGCAGAGAGAAACACAGAGTGGAGCAGAGAGAGAGGCAGAGAAGGAGCTTTTCTCCTAGGCCATCTGGCAGCTGTCTCCCGTGAGTTTGTACCCCTTCTCTCTCACATCCCAATCCTCAGGTAGATACAGGGGTCCATGGGGTCCCCACTCTCCTTTCCATGACAAAGGTTCTGCTTCAGAGGTCACCAGGGTTGGGATGGAAAGTAACTGGTTCTCCTTTTCCCTCCAAGGTGAGTCACCCCGCGTGGTGCCCCACCCCCAGCCTCCCACAGGTCTAGGAAGAGGAGAGGCCTAGTTTTAAGGAGAGCAGGGGCTCATAGCCTCACTGCTGGCGATCGCCCCCAGGCTTCCCCAGGAGCCCCTGGTCTGCACCTGTCACCTCCAAGGCGCTGGCCTGCATGCCACTGCTCTATGCCCTGGGTGCCCACGCACCTGGGAGAAGGACTGTGTCTGGATCTGCTCGAACTCTTCCAGGCGGCTGTACTTAGAGAGGGTCGAGTGGAACAAGGACATGGCGGTCACCTTGTTGCACTCAGCCCGCACCTTGCTGAGGGCTGTGATGACCTCTGGCCGTGTGAGCAGGGACACAAAGGTGAAGTTTTCCTTCTGCTCCTGGAAGGGGTACTTGGGGACACTCACCAGACCTGTGGCGGGGGGACGGGGGGGACGGGGAAGGGCCAGTGTCAGATCAGCCTGGGACACACCAGGAGTCAGGACAGATCCACAGGGTGTCGATGGAGGGACACAAGTCCTGCCTCCTCTCTGGAAGAGCCACACTGCCCCCAGAACCCCTCTTTTCCGACAGCCTGTCAGAGTGGCTCTAAGGCCTCACAGTGATGTGCCCGTTCTGGGGTGAGTAAATGAATTTCCTCCAGGCCCCTCTGGGTCATAGACCCCTTTGAAGTGGGTGAGAACTGGCGACCCTCTCCCCATCCACTCCCACCTACTCTGCCCACAAGCCCTGAGGCCCATCTGGGGCCTGCCCTGGAGCACCAACAGGGCACGATATGGACACCAGGGCCCTCGGAACACCCACTGTTCATGCCTGACCCAGCTTCCTGGGCACTTCACAGACATGGAACTGGGTCCAGAAAATGAAAGTAGCAGGGATCGAAAGGTCAAAGCAAACAGAGCTTGGGAACCTGGCACCCTGTTCTGAGACTCGGTATGCCACCAACTCAATGGGGCTGCAGCAATGCCGTTCCACTCTTGCTACTGGAGGCAGAAAGGGCCATATGTCCCTAGGTCAGACAATCAGAGCCCCTCTTCATCCACTTCTGAACAACTGCTTTCCTAGCACACATTTACCTTGCTACTTCTGCACTACTCAGACTAGCATTTTTAAAAACAGCCTTCATCTACCACCCCCACCCCCATCCCCAGCTCTCCAGGCAGTTGGCGAAAGGCAGGGATGAATGCTGGAGACAGGCTAGGTGCAGGTGAGTGTCAGATTTACAGATGGGGCAGGACGGACTCTGGCTTGGTGGGTGGCCATAAGGCCTCCTTTGCCCAACATCCTCACCTTGCTTGGGCACCTTCTCCTCCTCCTTCTTAGGAAGGGTCACGTAGGAGAACGTTTTGGGCTGGGAGGAGACAATTTGGTCAAAGTTGATCTTATTCATGCTGCGTTCGTAATCCAGGTTCACTTCTTTGGAGAGATTGCTGAGGTGCTCCAGAACCCTGTCCGTGGGGAGCAGAAAGAGGGGAGTTGGGAGGCTCCACACACCCTGGCAGCCCCACGCTGCGGTCTGGCTGGGGCCCAGGCTCTGCACTGGCAGGTGCCTGGGCACCTGAGTTTGAGGTTTCCCCTCTGGATTCATGGGCACACCTCCCACCCGGACCCTGGCCACTGACCTCCCTCACCTATCCCAGCCTCTTTCATGCCACCCTAACCCCTCATATCAGTCCCTGACTCTGCCAAGTTTGCTTCTCACTTCTCAATGTCATCGAGTGCAGGCCGTCCTCTGCTTGGTTCCCTCACTCCCACCCCAGTCCATTCCAATCCACTCCCCACAAAACTCAAATCTGGTCGTGTCCTTCTCTGTCTTAAAAACCATCTCTGGGTTTCCTGGATCCTCGGGTAAAGCCAAACCACCTTCTGGGCCCCAAGAGGCCCTTATATCTGGCTCTGACCCCCACCTTCCTCTCAGACCACTTTCCCTGCTCCCACAGTACAGCCACAGGCAGCCCTGTAGGCACTGAGCTCTCACTCGCCTCAGAGCCTCTGGCAGCCACACCTGACTGACCCGGCGCCTACTCCGCCTGACCAGCTCGGCTCCTCCCTTAGGGTTTCTGCCCCGGGCATATTTTGCCCTCTCTAGATGAGGGCCGGCCCCATTTATGCTCCCAAAGTGCTTCCCCTGTCTCAACACTCCTGGTCCCCGTTGGTCAGTAAGCACAGGGTGAGGGACAGTGTGTACATGGGGCTGTATCCGGCTCATGGCCATTTCTGTACAGCCTTGCACGGGGCCTGGTATTCGAAGGGCTCCCAGTACACAGGTATTGAGTACACACATAAAGAAATGAAAAAGCACGTCCATGGCTCAGAGCCCCACGTAACCAGCAGTGATGTCTCTGGCAGGAGGTGGCCCAGGCCATCCAGGATCCCCTCTTTTCCAGGGGTATCCTTCACTCAGTCTGTGGCCTGTAGTTCTCTTTCTGTGCTTCTCTGCTTCCTAGACCAGCAGGCTCAGCTCAAGTGCTGCTTCCTCCAACGATCAATAACTGATGCAAAGATATAAAATTAAGCTCCCTTGTCCTGTCTCCCTCAGGACAAATGCTGTGGTGTCACTTATGCTCCAGAGTTCCCCATGGGATCAGAGGCTAGACATCTCCTAGTCCACATTTTTGCCTAGCTGCTTCCTCTACCATATCCTGCCGTCTTCACTCCCTTACAGATTTCTCCTGAGGGGACTTCATCAATAAATCACTTAGACAGGAATTCCCAAATCAGATTTTGCTTCTAGGGAATCTGATATACGGCAGGACTCAGTGAACCCAGGACCTGTGCTTCTGAGACTGCTGCTGCCGTCCTGCTCCAGGCCGAAGCCAGCATACACTGGAAACACACCGAGCCCTGATGTACCAAGCCTGGGACTTCCTGCATCAGATTTCTTGTTACAGGTAAAACGGTGCATTTCCCTACTCTCTTAGCCAATCTGAGCCTAGTACCTTTGTTACATATAGCCAAAAATATTCTGAATAATCTAAAACTAAAAAATAGAATTCTGTACAACCAAGGTAAAGGTATCCACATCAATTCAACTCTCCCAGCACACTCTCAAAAAAAAAAGAAAAGAAAAGCAAGAACAGATGACACTACCAAAACGCATACCTTTAGCATAACTAGAATAAAGAGAATGTCCAAACTTCACATTATCTTTAAGTAGAAAAATAAATATCAACTCCCAGTGAGCTACTGCTCACACTCTTACTACATGCCTTCATGGAGAACAAGGGCAGACTGAGAAAAACCTTGCCAAGAGGGGAGTAGTGGTAGCCCTAAGATTTATCTAAAATCCTGCCAGAAAAAGAAAGTCCACTCCAACTGCAAAATTACTTAATAAAAGTCCTGGCAAATCAGAGCACTTTCTACAAGGAAGGGACTGATGTGCATGCATTCGAGGTAGCGTCTTTTGAAAGGTATGACTTATGAGGGGGAAGATAAAAGGGAAAAAAGAGGAGTCCTTTGGGGATTGGAGGGTGATGGAAAAAGAAGTGAAAATGAAAATCAGAGTCCTGAAAGATAAGAGAGAACAAAAAACTTGGAGGGCACACAACTCTTCTTCCCAAAACACGTGCGGGTGCTCTAACGGAGCCATCCATTAAAAAAAGAAAACTAGTTTGCTACACTAACAGAAGAGGGCACCCTTGAACTAAGAATCTTGTAAACCATCCCAAATCCTTGAAATTAATAGGTGAAAGTAAACTACATTTACCAAAAGACAAAAACAAAAACAAAAAAAATCCCTCCAGGAATAAAAGCTACTATAAAAATAAAAAGAGAACATCTTGGGGCGCCCGGATGGCTCAGTTGGTTAGAGCACGAGCTCTGAACAACAGGATTGCCAGTTTGATTCCCACATGGGCCAGTGAGCTGTGCCCTCCACCACTAGAGTGAAGACAACGAGCTGCCGCTGAGCTTCCAGAGGGCCTCTCGGATGGCTCAGTTGGTTAGAGCACGAGCTCTCATCAACAAGGTTGCCGGTTCAATTCCCATATGGGATGGTGGGCTGCTCCCCCTGCAATCAAAGATTGGAAACGGCAACTGGACTTGGAGCTGAGCCGCGTTCTCCACAACTAGATTGAAGGGCAACTACTTGGAGCTGATGGGCCCTGGAGAAACACACTGTCCCCCAATATTACCCAATAAAATTTATTAAAAAAAAGAAAAGAACATCTTAACTAATGGAAAGTCTCACCTTCAAAAAGGAAACAAAGACAAAGAAGAAAACTTACACAACACTTCAAACAGAGCTAAATATCTTAAAACAAGTATTTGGGCATATGAAAAAACACCTTGAATCAGAAATAAAATACAGAAATAGGCAAATAACAGGAAGAAAAGATATTTGATTGAACTCAGAAAAAAACGGAAGAAACAAAATTATCTCAGGAAGGAAGGCCAAATTACAAGGTGCCCTGAAGAAGAGGGTCAAATAAAAATGTAATAAAGTACATTGAAGAAAGGCAGGAACATAACCAAGAGAACGAAAACGACAAAAAGAAAGAGCTAAAAAGGAGCAGAGTGTGGCTGAATCAGAAATCAGCAAAGAAGCAAGATAGATAGCTAGGTAGACAGAAGAGAGAATGGAATTGCTGATGAAGAAAAACAAAACAATAGAACAGAACTAATATTTAAAACTATAATTCCAGAGAAACTTCCATAAATAAAAGAATATCTGAATCTATGTATTTGTGTACTTGGGAAAACTGACGCAGAATAATCAACCCTGAGACATACCCTACTAAAATGATTAGGCTTTAAAGATTTAAAAAAGTCCCCAAGGCCTCTAAGCAAAAAAATCAAACAACTTGTAAGGGATGTTAGTTAGACTGGCATCAGACTTCTCAAAAGCAACGACAGAGCAAGGCAACAAAAGAACAGCATTGAGAAAATAAAAAAAAGCTCTAGGAATAAAAGCATGAACCAAGTGTTTTATATCCAGTCAGGTTGTCCTTCAGGTTTTAACATGCAAGAGCTCTAGGAACGCTACACCCTTGAGCCCTTATGAGGAATCTACTAGAAGAGGAGCTTCACCCAACCAAGAGATTTATGGCAGCAAGGACATACTACCCCAAATATGGCAGGTTGGCATCTTGAATGTTTTAAGCTGAAGAAATTTGAAAAATGGCAGGTGCAAGAAGGACCCTCTGACCTTCTCCTGTAGAGGTCATAAGACCCTCTGGTGAGAGGCGCTCTCCTTACGCCTGGAAGAAAGAGACATCCGTAGCTCTAAGATGCAGCGATGTCATCAGGAATCTGAAGGAAAGTCCTGCTAAGGGTTCCCCAGTTTATTATCCTTAGGCTCATATACTTTTGTCCTGTCATGTGTTCCCACAACTTTCCACTTCTCATCAAACCTAGCATAAAAACACTTGGTTTTAATCTCTTCAGGTCTTCATTTCTTTTTGAAAGCTCCCATGTCAAGTAAAACATATTAAATAAAATGTGTATGCTTTACTCTTGTTAAGATGTGGGGTTTTTTTTTTGTTTTGTTTTGTTTTCGTTTTTTTTTTTTTTTTTTAATAGAGCTCTAGCCGAGAACCTAGAAGGGTATAAGGAAAACGAACTTTTTTCCCCTCCCTTACAAGATGGTGGGGGAAACTTCAGAAAAAGACTGATATACTTAATATATTTCATTGCAGATTTAAGACTAAAACAAATATAGAGAGTGGAAAATATTGTTAAAATATTAAGTAGAAAAAAGCAACTAAAAATGGGAGGAGAAAGAAATGAGGAAAGAAAAAGATCAAAGATTGTTGCATAGGAACTAGAAGGGAGTTATAGGATACCATTAAAAACTGACAAACCAGATATTAAAAGCTTAAATAGGAAAGTGGGGAGTTATAGGCACCATTAAAAGAGACAAGTATGAAAAAAAGAACAAAATACTAAAATGAAGGTACAAACCTTCCTAAATAGCAAAAGAAATTTCAAAAGTAAAAGAACAAAGAAAATACATCATGTAGAGAAAGAAACACAGCATTGTATTATAATACTCATAATAATTATAACATGAAATAATATGACAAAATTAAGATCAAACATATCAGCTATATCACTTATTACAAGAAAAAGATTTTTAATTTGACTCCTAAGTAAGACCCAACTATATGTGTATAACAAGAGACCTACCTTCAACAAACTAATCCAGAAAGGCTAAAAATAAAGGAATGGGCAAAGATGCATCAGGAAAATGGAAACAACAAAAAAGGCAGGTTATAATTCTGATATCAAACAAAGTAAAATTCAGGTCAAAAGCATTAAACCTGATCAAGGACACTTTTTAATGCTAAAAGCTGCTATTCATAATGATAATATAACACACTACTCTCAGTGGACAAAAGTGAGGATATGAAAGACATAAATAACATTATAAATAAGGTAGATTTTATGGAATATATGTATATATAAAAACTTTTATACTCTAATAATAGAAATACACACCTCTCCTCAAGTGCAAATGGAACATTCACAAAAATTGATTATATATTAGGTCATAAAGAAAACATCAGCAAGTTCTATAAAATAGAAATATTATAAGTAACACTGATCTCAATGTAATAAAACTAGAAATTATTAACAAAAAAGTTAACAAGAACTTTCCATAGGAAAAAACTTAAAATCTTGTATTATATTAAACTCTTTCATGAAATGGAAAATACAAACCAAATTTTTATAATTAAAAAAATTTTGAATACTACATATCAGAATTTGTGGTCTATTTTTAAAGTAGTTATCAAAGGAAAGTTCATAGCCTTAAACACATTTATCAATAATAATGTAAATAAGTGAATTAAATTCCTAGCATGCATACACACATACAAGCTATAAACATAACAAAACATAAGTCAAACGAAGGCACAAGAAGGAAATAATAAAGTAAAAGTAGAGATTAATGAGGTAGGTGTAGAAAACAGTAGATCACATTAATAAGTCTAAATCTTATATATTTTTAAATTAACAAACAAAACAAATCACTAAGTAACTTAATAAAGCAAAAAAATAAATAAAGGAAGAAAGTATAATTACAAAATAAAAAGTGAAAAGGGGAAGTCAACATTGAAACAGAAGAAAATTTTAAAATCATATTGTAAAATTCTATGCAAATATACTTAAAAACCTAAATATGGATAATTTCCTACAGAAAAAAGTATACTGAAATTGACCTCATTAGAAATAAGAAAGCTTAAATAGACCAATGGTTTCAAAAGGGAGTGGCCAGGTAGCCCCAATGCAACATATATTGTTCCAGAGTACTGAAAATGAAGGAAAATGTCAAAATTTTTTATATGGAGCAAGAATAACTTTACTTCAAACCTGATAAAAACAGTACAAGAAAATTACAGCAACATCACATGTCAATGCAAAAAGTTCTATACAGCATATTAACCAACAGAATCTAATACTACATTTTTCAAAAATGATACACTATGGCCAGGTGGGATTTATTAAAGGAATGCAAAGCTGTTTCAATATGAGGAAATCAATTAATATAATACACCATATTAATTCATCTAAGGAGACAAATCATATGATTATATCCATAGGTTCTCAAAATGCCTGTGACAAAAACACTTAGGAAAGTAGAAGTCAATGAGCATGTTATTAAATAAATAAAGTTCTAAAGAGCATTTTCTTAAGAGGGAAACCCTAGAGATATTTCCACAAATACTAGGAACAAGGTAAGGGCGTCTACCGTCTCCCCTGCTATTCAATATTGTACTGGAGGTATTAGAAAATGTAATTAGACAACAGAAAGTAATTAGAAGAATAAGAATTGGAAAAGAATAAGTAAAACTATCTCTATTTACAGATAATGTGTACTTAGAAAACCCTAGAGAATCAGTGATAAAACAAACTCAAACATTAAATGATTTCGGTTAGCTAACAGGATATATAATTAGCATAAAGATATCAATAGACATAATAATAGAGAAAATCCCCTTTATAATAGACACAAAGAAGATAAAATACTTAATAACAAATATGCAAAACCTATATGAAAAAAAACTTGAAAGCACTCCTGAAAGACACAGAAATAAATGAACAAATGGACAATATGTTCTTGGACAGGACAATTCAAGATCCTAAAGGTATCAGCTATATCTAAGGTAATTTTAAAGTATAATGCAATCCCAATAAAAATACCAAGTGTCTTTAAAATAGAGCTAGACAAGTTGATACAAAAGCTCACATGGGAAAATAAACATGCAAATCCCTATCAAAATCCCAGCAATGGTTTTTGCAGAAATAGAAAAATCCATCCTAAAATTCATATGAATTTCAAGGGACCCCAAATAGCCAAAACAATCTTGAAAAAGAAGTACAATATGGCAAGACTGACACTTCCTGATTTCAAAACTTGCTAAAATGCTATAGTACTCAAAACACTGTGGTACTGGCATAAAGACAGACATATAGACCAATGGACTAGAATAGAGAGTCCAGAAATTAATCCTCGCATATACAGTCAAATGATTTTCGACAAAGATGTAAAGACCATTACATGAGGAAAAGACAGTCTTTTCAACACTTTTTGCTAGGAAAACTGGATATCCACATGCAAAAGAATAAAGTTGGATCCTTACCGAATACCATATGCAAAAAATTAACTGAAAATGGATCAAAGATCTGCACGAGAGCTAAAACTATAAAACTCTTAAAAGAACACAGGGAGGAAAGCTTCATGACATTGGATTTGGCAATAATTTCTTATGTATGACACCAAAGGCACAGATAATAAGAGAAGAAAATAGACAAATTGGACTTCACCAAAAACAAAAACTTTGTGTCCTAGTTACACAAAGGACACTATCAACAGAATAAAAAGGCAACCCATGGAATGGGAGAAAATATTTGCAAATCACGTATCTAATAAGGGATTAACATCCAGATCCAGAATATATAAAGAACTTCTAAAACTCAACAACAAAAACCAAACAACTGAATTCAAATATGGGCAAAGAATTTGAATAGACATTTCTCCAAAGAAGGATATACCAATGGTCAACAAGCACACGAAAAGATGATCACCATCACTAATCATTAGAAAAATACAAATAAAAAGCACAATGAGATACCACTTCACATCCATTAAGATAGCTATTAGAAAGAGAAAAAAATAACAAGTGCTGGTAAAGATATGGAGAAATTAGGACCCTTGTGCCCTGCTGGTGGGAATGGAAAATGGTGAAGATGCTGTAGAAAACAGAATGATGGGTTCTCAAAAAATTACAAATAGGACTTTGTGGACACCGCTGTGCCACCCAGAGCTGCCCCACGCCACCCCATCACGGTCAACCCACAGGGTTCTTTGACATCACTGTCAACGGTGAGTCCTTGGGCTATGTCTCTTTCAAGCTATTTGCAGACTAAGTTCCAAAGACAGCAGAAAATTTTAGTGCTGTGAGCATGAGAAGAAAGGATTTGGTTATAAAGTCTCCTGCTTTCACAAATTATTCCAGGGTTTATGTGCCTGGGTGGTGACTTTACATGCCAAAATGGCACAGGCGGCATCCCATCTATGGGGGGAAATTTGATGATGAGAATTTATCCTGAAGCATATGGGACCTGGCATCTCGTCCATGGAAAATGGACCTGACACAGACAGTTCCCGGTTTTTCATCTACACCACCGAGACTGAGTGGTTTGGGTGGCAAGCATGTGGCCTTTGGCGAGGTGACAGAAGGCGTGAATATTGAGGAAACTACTGAGCGCGTTGGGCCCAGAAATGGCAAGATAGCAAGAAGCTCGCCATTGCGGACTGTGGACAATTCTAATAAATTTTTTAAAGCAACTTTCTTAACCATTCCTTCTCCCATCTGCTCATAATAGCCTATAGTCTTTGTGCTCTTACTGCAGTTCTTTGGGTTCCACATTTTCCTTATCTCCCTCTAAGTCTAGCTGGATCGCAGAATTAACTTTATGATTACGAAATAAAAACTCAACAAAAACAAGTAGAATTAACATATGATCTAGCAATTCCACTTCTGGGTATATTCCCAAAAGAATAGAAAGCAGGAACACGAAAAGACACTTACACACTCATGTTCACAGCAGCATTATTCACAAGAGATGGAAGCAACTCGGTGTCCATTGACAGATGAATGGATAAGCAAATGTGGTATATATGTACAATGGAATATTATTCAGCCTCAGAAAGGAAGAAAATTTCACACAATTTGATATACAGATAATGTATTATAGAAATGCACACTTGCAACCTATGTAATTTTACTAACCATTGTCACCACAATAAATTTAATTTTAAAAATACAGCAAAAAAAAAAAAAGAAAAGAAAAAAGGAAGGAAACTCTGATGTGCTACAACAGGGATAAAACTGGAAGACATTATGCTAAGTGACATAAGCCAGTCACAAAAGGACAAATACTGTATGATTCTACTCATGTGAAGTACCTAGAGTAGTCAAATTTATAGAGACAGAAAGTAGAATAATGGTGGCCAGGGGCTCGGGGGAGAGGGGAATGGGGAGTTAGTGTTTAATAATTGTAGAGTTTCACTTTGGAGGATGAACAAAGTTCTGTGGACGGATGGTAATAATGGTACACAACAACAGAATGTACTTCATGGCACTGAGATGTACACTTAAAAATGATCAAAATGGTAAATTGTATGTTATGCATCTTTTACGGCAATTTCTAAAAATAATTAAAACAAACGAACATGTAAGAATAGCCAGGAAAACACTAAAAGGGAAAAGATACATAGGAGGACTAGTCCTGTGAGACATTAGAACTACTACAAAACATGTATAATTAAACATGTAGTACAAGTGCATAAATAGGTCAAACAGAACAAGAGAATAGAACAGAAAGCCCAGGACTATATCCAAGCACATATGGAAATTAGTAAGTGGTAAAGGTGGCATTTCAAATTGCTGGCCAAAGATGGAGCTTCCAATAAATGCTGATGGACATTTAATAAATGCTAGTTAGTCATTTGGAAAAAGATAAAATCTGTGTCCACACCACACACCATACATCAGGATGAATCAAAGAATTAAAAAGCAAAAACATGAAACCATACAAGTAGTAGAAGAAAACTTTGATCTAGGGGAAAGCTTTCTAATTATGAATCAAAATCTTATAAAAAATGATTAATAAAAGTTTACATAAATATTTTCACAACGTATATCACAGATAAAGGACCAATATCCCTAATATTTAAAGAACTCTTAACATTAGAGGGGTTGGGGGGGAAGTCCAAACACCTGAGAGAAAAAAAAATGGGCAAAATACATGAGTAGGTAAGTCACAAAAAGATATAAAAACTGCCCTTAACCATACGAAAAGATGGAAAAGATGTTCAGCCTCACTTACAATTCTCACAGACTTACTTAACTTCCAGACCAGCAAAAAAATTAAATAGCATAACAACACACTCTTGGCAAGGCTGTGGGGAAACAGGCATGCTCACACGCACACAGAACGGCACACGCCTTATGGAGGGAAATTTGGCAAGACCTAACAAAACTACGTATGTACTTATCTTTTGACCTAGCAATCCTGCTTCTCAGAATTTACCCGACAGCCATACCTCCATCCATACGAACATACAAATGCACAAGGTTATTCACTATAGCATTGTTTGTAATTGCAAAATACTGGAAATCACCAAAAAGCCTGGATATTAGAGAATGGCTGAATAAACCACGGTGCATGGTACATCCACATAACAGATTACTATGTAGCTGTAAAAAAGAATGAAGGAAATCTCAATGAACTGACATGATATGGATTGATTTCCTGGGGGTACTGTAAGTGAAAAAGGCAAAATGTAAAAGAATAGTGCGCTACTCTTCACGGAAGAAAGAAGGGGGTATAAGAAAATGTGCACATGTCTGCTCATTTGTGCAAAAAGAATACAGAAAGGATAAATCAGAAATATATATATATATATATATATATATATATATTCCCCCCAGATTTTTCTGGTATAAGAGCCTCAAAGCAATGACTTTCCAGTAGAAATGAGCACATCTAATGCCAAGATCTCAGCTTCTAAATACCATTCCCCCCTAAAAGGAACCAGGACTCTTTGGAGACATAACTGATTTCAGGGCTAGGTCTGGGAAAATACAAGATGAGACCAGAACTTTTTGCTGTGCCAGAAAGTAAAAACATGCTCCAAGAACAATAGGAACATATCAGAATGACACAGGAATCAGTCTGAAGAGGCTCCCCCTGGCCAAATTTGAGCATCAAAATTAAAAAATGGTGGTAACAGATTATAACCCTTCGAATAAAATAAGAGTCCATGAGTCCATGAGTTGATAATGAGAGATCTAGAGATGAATAAGAAATTATTTGGGGTCCAAGTCCACAGTACAGTGGGCAAGACAGCCCCAAACAGACAAGTATGCAGGGAGCACTACCCCTGGGCAGCTCTACTTCCCCACAGGAGGGCTTCCTGGAGGCTGGTGTTTGGGCATGGGGAGGGTTATGGAGGGAACTCACGAGGAACCTTTGCGCATCCGGGGCGTGCTCATGGCCCGCTGCTTGATCCTGCTCAGACTCTGCTCACTGAGGATCCGCTGACCCTCGGAGGGCATGCAGTCCACGTAGAGGTTGTACAGCAGCAGCGCCTCTGTGTTCTTGCGCAGGGCATTGGCCTGGACCACACGCTGTGTGAACACGCGTGGGTCCTCAGCGCAGAAGAGAAGCTGGATCCGTGGTACCCAGTACTGGCAGATCAGGAGGGGTGGCCTTCCTGGGGCCGGTGGGAGAGAGAAGGGAACACGCAGTGGGGCTCTCCGGGCTGGAGCACCAGGTTCCAGCCTGGCTCTGAGGCTGATGCATGGTAGCCCTGAGAAAGGAGTTTTCCTTTCCTGACCCTCCATCCCACCTGTGAAATGGGTATGATGACACTGCCTGCCCTGCCCACCTCACAAGTTGTCATGGATGGATGCGAAAGTGCTTTGTAAATTATAAAGAGCTTTGCACAAACGAGGAGTTATACAGCGTGGCTGTTCACATGCCCATTCCTCCAAGCCACCCCAGCACATACATCACGAATTGATGGGCCCCACACTCCTTCTCAACATCACGCTGAAAGTGGCACTGTCAGCTGCTCAGAGCTGGCATAGCACGTAATGGCCATTTACCCTTCCTGGGGTCTCTGAGTGATGGGTCCTCTGGTTCGCATGGCTCAGGGACAGACAGCCGCGGGACGGACAAAGGAAGGGAGAATTCCAACCTTAGCTAGCTGCGCCCTGGGTGGGGGTTGGCCTCAGTCACAGGCCAGGCCCAGTCTGAGCTGGGGATCTGCCTGGGTCAGCGGAGGAGAGCTTGTACCTTCAGCAGTGACCCCTCCATTCAGGATGGGCTTCCCCATCTCGTCTCGCACCAAGCCATTCTCGTCTGTCTTGTGTACCAGGTATAGCTTCTTCTCCTCATCATAGTCCAGGACACCAACATTGCACCATTTATACTTTAGCTCCCGACTTTTGGGGTCCTCTGAAACAGGAGGGGAACCCACCAGTGCTCGGTGCCACAGGGTGAGTAGGGGCCTCTGAGTGTGGACAGCAGGTACTGGGAACGGGTCTCAGGAGTCTGGCCTCTCTCACATCAGAAAGACTCCCTCTGGCTCCAGCAGAGTGGGGGCCCTGCTTCCTCCCAGCTAAGCTGGTCTCTGGGGAACCCCAAGCAGCAGGAGGAGCCAGAAAGACCAGGCCTCTCTACCCTGTGTGCTGTATGACCCCATCAGGGCAGAACCAGAGACACAGACTAGCAGGGCTGGGAAACGAGGCAGGAAAGCCCCAAGGAAACTGAGACCCATGAGGATCTGGTTGTAAAGGTCATCGAGTCTGAGCTATACCCCTTCAAAGTGACCAAGGCAGAGTGCAGCCCTTCTCATCGGCTGCCTGTGCCCCTGGGCCCCTCATTATCAGGACAGGTAAGGGCCTGATAGAAACTGCTGCTCTGCAATGGCCGCAAAGTGTGCCTTAGGGCCTGTTTGGTCTGGGTGGGCCTCCCACACTCCCTGGGCTGGAAGCCATCGCCTCCTTCTCTAGCTCACCTCCTGCCACTGCACCCCATACTCGTCTCTCTCCAGCCACACTGGACGTCTAGCTATTCTTGTGACTTTGGAGCTTGCTCCTGCCTTTGCATTGGCTATGCCTTCTGCCTGGAACAGTCTTCATTCAGGTCACATTGCTGGTTTGTTCCCTGCTCAAGTAGCTTCTCCCTGCTCAGAGAAGCATCTCTGCCTAAAATAGTGCCTTTCACCAGGCCCTGTCTGACCTGTTACCCTGCTCGTGTCCCTCCCAGAGCTAGTCATACTGTATATGCATTTTCCCCTGGTTCTGGTTGGCCTCTGTGAAAATTATGAAGAGCTTTCCTGTACCTCAGCTCCCCAAGGGTAGGAGTGACTTTGTCCCATCTTGATGACAGCTGCATTCCTGTACCTACAATGGCAACTGGTACGTATAGTAGGTGCTCAATAAACTTTTGTGGAAGTTAGACGCACATGGCACGGTGCCAGGCAGAAAAGGACTCAATACACAGTGGCTTAAAACAAACACAGGTAATAGAGAGGGGGCTGAGGAAGGAAGAAGGGCTGGAATTCCGAGGAAACACTCCCTACTGGTTGATACTGGATAGATGAGTAAAGGAGGTCGCTGTGGTATACCTCACTGGCTTTGGTTATATTTTGCTTTTCCCTTCCCTTGCTAGTAAGTTTCCTTTTTGAAAATGCTGATCTTGTCTCGGCTCAGCTTAGAGAAAAAGATATCACAAGAAGCCCCCAGCAGAAAATGAGTTCTCCGGCAGAAAACCTCCCTGCCAGCCCCTTCCCCCGGCACTACCACCCAAGGCTAGGGCCTATGTGATGGGGTACGGACAGAAGCACTCCATGGAGGCTGGTACTTGGTGCAGTTAAGGTTAATACAGCTCCAAACGTTCTGGTTTTATCACCAGGAATTGCAGATCTGGGAACAATTGAGTTAAATTATTTTTGCAATTAAGTCCACAGTAAAAGGAACATTCTGGGTTTCTTGTCTAGTTCGGAGAAATTGATTCCCACATTAACCTGATTTTAAATCGAAACATAAACTTCACGGCATGCTCAGTGGACTCCCTGTGGGCCCCCTGGAGGCTGAGCAGCCTTAAAACCAACATGGCTCTCACAAGCCTACCTGCCACCTGCGCGCTGGCCCACCTGGCCCACTCCTTGCTCCACGGTGACTAGTCCAGACACTGGGCAGGGAGCAGGGCAGCCCTCAACCCTGCACAAGGGCATGGCTACCTCCACCCTCCCACCCCATGACCCAGGCCTTCCGGGGATGCCTGAAGAGAGATCAGCCGTGCAGGCCAGGGTGGCAGCTGTGGAAACTCCCCCTGGCACTGCTCCTACCCGCTGGAAACTGGAGGGAGCCTGCACGGCCCCCAGGGCAGATCTGGGGCCAAAGGAGGGGCCGACACAGACAAGCTGGAGGAAGCCTGGGCATCAGTGCGGGGATGTGTGTGGAGGGAGGCCACAGTGGTTGCAAAGGGCGATGTTAGGGCTGAGCGTGTGTTTATGTGATAAAAATGTGCGGGCGAGTGCGACTGTATGTGTTTATGAGTGTGAGGGACGGTGTGCGTGACAGTGAGCACGCTTGTGAACATCTGACGGTGTGTGTGCGTGTCTGCAAGCAAGTGACTGTGTGATAATGTGTGTGTTGTCCACATAGGGGAAAGTCAAGAGGCCACAGCTAGAGCTGGAGCGACGGGGATTTCTGGGCGATGTGATGGGACAGCTTGAACCGTACCCCTTGTGCACATTTGAACATCTCCAAGAAACGTGTCTGTTTTTATTACCAATAAAAAAGGTGTTTTTAAACAGTAGACACCATCCAGCTGTCCCTTCCCCAGCCCTCCCACCAATGCCATCCCTGGTCCCTGCATTTCCTGTCTCTGTGTGGTCAGCCTTTTGGCCCGTATCCCAGTGGGGCGGCCTCAGCTCCCAGGGCTGCCAGGCCCTAGGGCAGCACAGAGTCCACGGCAGGGCTGCTGCTGGGATGGGATGAGGCAGACCAGGATCCTGCCCCCCACCCAGGCTGGCCCTGCTCACCATGTCCCAGAAAGTCATCGGTGGGCAGGAGGGCTTTCCCTGGGACCGGTCTCCTGTCCTGAGACCCCGGCTCCAAGCCCATGTTGATCCACTCGCTGGGAGTCCGGCTGTCAAACTCCTCATTGTCAAACACCTGGAAGAAAACAGCAGCCATCAGGAGGAGGCTGGCATGCCAGAGGATGGCGCTGCCTACGGAGCCTCCTCCCTGAGACAGGAGGTGCACATTGGGCACCAGAGAGCCGAGCCCCTCCTCTGCTGCTCACAGGGGCCCCTGGGTCTGGCTCTGTGAAACCCTGAATCCCTGTCCAGCCCAGCCACTGTGAGGTTTAGGAAGCGGGGTACCTGGAGAGGGATATGAGCTCTTTCTCCCACCGCCCAGGATCATCCAGCTCAGACCTGAGGGCAGAGGTGGCCCTTGGATTTTCCTGAGCACCCCACCCAGACTTGGAAACGATGGCGATTTAGGGTTGTTGAGAGGCCCCCCTTAGTCGGGTGATGTGCACGTGGATTCAGCTCTGCCTCCGCACAGGGACCACCAGGCAAGAGATGCTTGGGGCCATGGAGAGGAAGGGTGGGGGGTGAATGGCAGGGCAGGCTATCCTCCCTCTTTCTCCTCCCTGGACCCAGGGTCCCCAGGGAGGCCCCGAAGGGGCTGCAGTGATGCCCTCCTCCACTCCTGGTCTCCCCATCTTGGTGAGCCCAGAGTTGAGCAGGGAGGCCTGTACACACTCCACAGTCCACCTGGGCTGCTTCTTGGTACCTGTGGGTGGGGTGGGGCAGGAGCAGGCACACAGGCTGCCCAGGCTCCCAGGGAAGAAGCAGAGAATCAGCGTCCCAAGCATCCTGGGACCTCGCCTGTCCCAGCCTAGGAGACTTGAGACCCCTGGGGGCTCCAGTTATGCAGTTGCCCTGTGATTGCCGTGGGGTGTCCCTTCTAGTCTGACCCCTCAGCTGAGGTCCTGCACCCCAACCCCCGACCGCAGGCCCCACATGGAAGTTGGGCTCACCTTCAGTGGGAGATAGATGGGGAAGAGCGGGTCGTGGCCCTGCTCGATGGTCTGGGGGTGGTTGGGGTCTGGGTGCCTGGGCATGAGCTTGTTGGAGTCAATACCCTCGGTGGCCAACAACTGCTCGATGTCCAGGCTTAGGTACAGCCGCTTCCTCCTGGCAAAGGAGAATGAGGGGAATCTCATGACGGCTGGTGTGAGGTGGCTTCATGGGTGTCAGCAAAAGGGTCCCGGGTTGTGGGGCAGGGGTGTGGCCCAGGGAGCCCTCCAGGACCCTCTGCCCCTCTCATCAGGAGGCAGCATAGCTGGAACGGGTGTCCTGGGCTCCAACTGCCCTTCTGTCCTGCGGGGCAGTTCCATTACATTACCCACAGTCACCCTCCCGGATTCCATGGCAAGAAAGCAATTTGTTCCTAGTAAGACACCAAAGGGCTACAGGATTTGATTTGAACACTTGCACACAGACCCAGTTTCGTAACCTCTGCTGTGGGGATGGTCACTCGTTGCCTGCTGTCCCTCACCTCCTAGTTGGGCACTGCCACCTCCTGGAGGACCGGCTCTCCCACAGCCCACCGTTTCGTACCTCTCAATCTCAATCTTGCGGGGACACTGGCCTGGCGGCACCAGGAAGGGCACCTGCACCTTGGGCTCATAGGCCTGCAGCGGGAAGTCAGCCTGGGTGAGCGACTGGGTGGTGGGCCCAATGCGCTGCTGCTCCAGGCGTTCCTCAAAGTCCTCAGGAACCTGGAAGCTTCTGACTGCAGGGAAGGAAGGGCAGGAGCTGCAGAGGCTCAGGACAGGGCCCCATCCCACCCCCCTAAAGACAAAGCACCAGGCAGGTACCAGGCAGTTGTGGGGAGAAGCCAGATGTGGTACCAGGCACCCGAGGGAGTGCAAGCCTGGAGGGACTGGGGACTGTTTTGTCCTGCTCTGCCTGCCCCGAGCCAGCATGCTCCATCTTTCTCCTCCACGCCACCCGTGACCCCAGCACCAGTGCCCACTGCTCAGCACAGATGCTAAATCACACTATCGGCCAGGATGACCACTGGATAGGAAGGCAAAGTGGTAACTCTCTGCACATGTGGGCCTGGCTTCTGCCACCCCTACCCCAGAGGCCCCTCCAGCATATCAGAGTCTGAATGCCATTTGCTCCCTGGGACCCTTTGCAGACTTAAAGGATCTGTAAGATGCCTGGATCTGTAAGATCAGGGGCCCCACCACCTGGGCCCTGAGGGACCTTCAAGTCACAAAGTGCCCACCCCGACTTAGACACCCAGGCGGACAGAGGCTTTCGTTCCAGGTCTTCAGGGAGGGGAGCTGATGGACACACACCCATCGACAGCAGGACCATTTCTGTTTGCCCGGGAGTGAGGGGTTGCCCAGGACTCAGGCTGTTAAGTGGAAAGGAAAGTCCCAGGAAAACTGAGACCATAGTGGTGGGAAACGAGGTGTGAGAATGGGTTCCGGAGATGAACCAGCCTCCCCGGGGATTGGATGGGCATAGGCCAGCTCAGTGATAGCCCCCCTCCACTCTCCTGTGAGGCCCTGGTGACCCCTTTGTGCCTCACCACCTCTCTGGGCTCAGAGGTATCCCACTGCAGGAGGGTCCACCTTGGGGGTACACTTTGGGACCCCAGAGAAGCCTCCAGAGGCTCAGCAGAGGCCACCCGCCTTCAGCTGAAGTTCATGCTCTCACCAAAGCTGCCAGGTGCTTGGGGAAACTCACACCACCAAAAAGGCCTGGCCAAGAAGGCAGTTTTCAGACCTCTAGTCACCTGCTCTTGAGCCAGTGGGTCCATGACACCATTCTACTCTCAGAATCACATACTTGTGAGACTGTCGAACATAATCGTCTGGATCCTCAAATCACAGCACAAATGAACATGCATGTGATGTTTCCTGTACCACTTTTGGGGTTTCACAAACCCCATGAGGCCAGTGGTCCCCAAGAGGACTAATCTGGGTAAGGCCAGCGAAGAGCCAGGCCGCTCCTGGACTTGGAGAGGAGGGGCAGAAGCTGGGATCAAGGGGCATCGATGCTTGATAGAGAGGGAGAACTGTCTGCCAGCCAGGTAGCAGGGCCCCACCTAATTCCTCACTGTCTCTCAGGGTGCCATCCTGCTCACTGCTTCTGCTGGAGCCACTTCTCTTATTCTTCCCTCTGCCACTAGTGACCGCCCCACTCCCTACAGACCTGTCCCAGTCTGTACAAGCCTCATCACAGAGACTGAGAGCAGAGTCCTTTCCTCCTCCAGCAAACTTCTCCTGGGTACTTCCTGTGCCAGGCCCTGTTCCCAGTGCTGGGGCCCTAGCAGGGAACAGGTCAGACACAGTCCTGGCCTCCTCCACGCCCCATTCCAGGGGGGGCAGAAAATACACCCCTACCACCCCCAGCTGGGTGGAGGGAATTGGAGCGCTGGCCCTCAGCAGCCCCGGCCCACCGTGGGGCCCTTGTCCCAGCTCTGCTAAGAGAAATGATAAAGCAGTAGTGGTTCACTGAGCACTCATCATGAGCTGGGCCCTTGCAAAGCAATGTATCTATTGTGATCCCCATTTTACAGTTGAGGAAACTGAGACCTTCGGTCAGGAAGAGACAGTCTCCCTGAGGCTAGAGGCCCTGCTTCTAAAAGCACCTGCCCACCCAACCCTCCTGAGCACTGACCTTTTGGTGTGAACTTGTCAAGGTCGGCCTGCCGCAGGAGGTTCTGCTTCACGCAGGGGCCACGGCATACTTCCTAAAATCAAACCCCAGAGCCCTGAGGGGGGCGTAAATATCCCGGGACAGGCAGGAACTGGGAGGGACCCCAAGGCCAGGTGTCTCCCCCAAATCCACCAGGGAGCACCCCAGGGACATGGGGGTGAGGCAGAACCAGTGAGTTTGCATAATTCCTCACTCAGAGGCTATGGTGGGCCACAAGCTGTGGCCCCCTGGGACACTCCTGGCCCTAACTTGTTCTGGTCCTGCACTCCTCACTCTGAGAATACTTCCGGGGTGTGTCCAGGTGCTGAGCCACAAGACAGAGGTACTGCAAAGCCAGCAGGGGTCTGTGCAGACCTCCCCTCCCAAAGGCCACTCTGGCGCTCCGGGCATAGTGGGTCACCAGTGGCTCCTTGTCCTATCACCTGTGGCCTTTCCACTGCCTAAAACCTTCTGAAGGCTGACTCATACCTATATCCCTAGTTATCCCCTCCATCCTCCCCCTGCCCCAATCCTCCCTCTCTCCCCTCACAGTATAACCTCCTCCTCCACATGTGCCATGGATTCTGTCAGGAACCCCAAGCCTTTGTACCTTCTGTTTCCCCTGCCTGGGGCACTCCCCCCAATCCCCATCTGACCATCTCTTAGATCTCAGCAATACGCCAACTCATCCAAGGACCCCTCCCAAACCAGAGCTGAGGATGGGGGGAGATCCCCAACCAAAGCCATTGCCCCATGACAATAGGGACATGGATATTTCATCTTCACTGTCTCTAGTGCTCAGTCCAGGGCCTGTCCCACAGCAGGTGCTCAAATAATAATGAATAATGAATTGCTGAATGAATGAACAGATAGAAGGATGGATGGATGGATGGGTGGGTGGATGGAAGGATGGATGAAAGGAAGGATGAGCAAATGGAACCTATAAGGAGGGCTCAGGCTTTGTAGGGGATGGCTGCCACACTCACCCCAAGTTGATCCAAAGTTCCAGGGCTGAGAATGTCAGAGTAAAACCCACGCTGTTTCATCAGTGGGTACTTCTTATCACTGCCTGTCACGGGCAACTTCTGGGCCTGCTCTAAGTCTGAGAGCATGGGTGATGGGGGCAGGGGCAGGGGAAAAGCTGGGGGCTTGGGGTCAGGGCTTGCAGGAGGCTTCTCCGACACAGCATCTGCTCTCAGAAGAATCCTCCTCAGGTTATGCTCTAGGCCTGCATGAGTCCTCCTCAGACTATCCGCTTCTCCCTCAGGAGTGCTGCTGCACTCTGGGCCCTGAGGGGCCCTTCCTGGGCTGCAGTCTTCTTTGTTAGGCTGTTCCATGCTGCTTTACAGGGCGATGTCCCAGCCAGAACTCCTAGGAGAAGATATCGGCATCTTGGGCCTTTGCCAGCCTCTGCTTAGTCCCCAGGGGCACGATGATACAGATGCCTTATCTGCCACCCGCCAACAAGCGCAGCCACCTATGCATGGATAACAGAAGAGGGAGAGGGGGTGGGTAGTGGTCTCCCCTTAATCTGGACAGACACAGGAGACAGGAGGCCTTCCCTGCTTGCTGCATGTGAGAAATGAGTCCCCAGAGCTAGGGCTGAGTGAAGGGAGTCTGGAAAGCCCTGCAAATGCCCCACCCCAGTGCATCCTTCTGCACTTTCCCACCCCTTCTCCCCCATATTAGAGAGCAAGACCTGGCTTCTCACAAGGGGAGACAAAGCGGGCAGCCCAGAGCTCACTCACTCAATAAAGGGCCCTGTTGGTTTTCCCCAAAATGACTTTCACCCAGAGGCAGCCCTGGAGTCCCGAGCCCAGCCCTGCTGGATGCTCTGCCTCACCCCATGTGGGGCATGGGCCATGTCCTGCCTCCCCCACCCAAAACCCCCAGCCGTACCCCAGGAGCCAGAGGACTAAATGGCCTCCACGGGGGATCCGGACCCTCCCCTGGCTCACAGATCCTGCGTCCAGCAACTGTGCTCAGGGCCGGCCCACGTTAGGAAGGAAGCACACAGCCTCCTCCCTCCCCACAGGGAGCAGCAGATGTGCCACTGGTTTGCGTGCTCATCCTCCATCCCAAGGTCAAAGGTGTACAGAGTTTTCATTGTGGGGAGAGCAAGACCCTGCCAAGCCACTGTTGCTTTTGGCTACCTCAAAATGCATCACCAGGGCAACTCCTTGGTCGGGGGAGCATTATAAGAAATTGGACAAAGGTATGGGGGAAGAAGAAGTTTTCATGTAATGCTGATACAAAAATAAAAATGGAGTAAGTCAACAATTATCTCAATAAAAATTTCAGTTAAAAAGGGGTCATCTTAACAAAAGGAAATAGGGGCCTGGCCCAAATAACATACCTCCTTCTGTCCCTCCAATTACCCACCCCCTGAACGCTGGGATGAGGCAGCCAGGAGCTTGCAATACAGGCCGCTCTTTTGGCTGGGTGTTCCGTGCTCCGTCATTTCCATTTTAGCTGCCAGTGGGACTAGCTGGTGTAGACCTGGTGTAGGGTCATGGCAGAGGAATCTTCCCTGGGCTGACCTGAAAGGTGGGCGGGCAGCGGGGCTGCCTAGAGCAAGCTCCCTAGCAATGCTGAAGCAGCCTGCAGCTGCTGAGTCCATTTCTAAGAAAGGGGTGGTAAGTTGGCGAGATCGCTTGAGGGACTGTGAAGGGGATAGGACCTGCTGGCAGGAGGCCCTAACTTTGAGCCCAAAGTCTAACTGGCTTCTAGCCAGTCAGGCGCGTCCCACCAGAACTCTGCTCCCTGAATTCACTCTCTGGTGGCCAGCTGCCTCCCCAGGACAGGTGCTGAAAACAATGCTAAGTTTGCTCCACTTGTCTGACAGTCACCAGCCGTTCTCAAGAGCAGCCTGAAGGAGAGAGGACCCACTGGGGACCACCCCCATCATGGCTGCAAACCTATGGATGTCTGTCTGCCCTATCTTTGAACAAAATCAACAAACAGAACAGGCCTTGGAGAAGCCAAGGTTCCCGGTCCACAGGAGAGTATTCCATGACCCGGTTTCCCCAGCTCTCAAATGGGCTTGAATATGCTCAGCTGCTTCACTAGTATGTTATAAGGACTGATGGAGATAACAGAAGCAGAAAAGTCCAGGAAACCGCAGTGTCGCTGGGGGCAAAAGGAGTCTATGATAGGGGAATTTGCTGCACCTGTGAGCCATTTCCCTCTGAGCAGGGTGGCAGTGGGGGCACGCACCCAGGCATGTCCCCAGAAGGAAGGTGTGAGAGTGAGCTGCTAACTCAGAGTCCTGTTTCCTGACTGTCCCTCAGCCCTTCACAAGGATCCACAGCTCCCTTCCAGTCCCACCCCAACTCTGGGCACTTGTACACTGCCAGCGTGCAAGGACCTCTGACAGAGAGACAGACAGAAAGACCTCTGCTTCCTGTGACAGCCCCATGGGAGATGGCAGCCTCTGCATGAGTATTTTCCCTCATTTGTGCGTCAGGTAAGGGAACTGGCAGGTAAGATGCCAGGGGTGGCCCAGTGTTGGGAATGATGGATATTATTAAGGGGCTTAGATGCAGTTCACACATCATCTCATTTCAACCGCTGAGGTGGGAACTGAGACTATCCTCATTTCTCAGAGGTGGGGAAAACAAGTCTCAGAGAGATTAAGTGACCAGTGCAAGGTCACACAGCCAGCAAGAGGCACAGTTGGAATTTGAACCCAAGTATTCTTTCTCCCCAGTCAGATCACCTGGAGCCCTGTTGCTTTGAGCTAGAGAAAGCTTCAGGTTGGGCTCACTGACATTTAACCCCATGAGACCCACCCACCCACCAGGCACTGGGTTGGATGGATACAGACAGACGAACTGGGGTATTTGAAATGCACAGCAGGTACTACTGCTATCACCAATGCACAAACAAGGAAACTAAAGTCTAAAGAAATCAAGAAACTTGCGAAGGAACCACCGCAAAGAAATGGCAGAACCAGAGTGGAAACTGACCTCTGGCTGACCCAAAGGTCCATGTCCCTAGTACCACCACAGTGGTTCTCAAGCTATGTACCAAGGAACCCTGAGGTTCTGCAAAGTGAGTGCCTGCGGGGAGCGCGGGGCGGGGGGGGGGGGGGGGGGTGGCTAAGCAGGAGGGCTTCCAAGCCACCCAGCCAATTCAGCAAGGACCATACACCTTTATCTGTTTCACATACCAGGGTCCTGTGTGAGATCTCGTTTGACAAATTGATCTGTGGCTTAAGGGATTTGGGAAGTCTCTGTCTTTGTGTCGCTACCTGGCAAACAACACTGTGGGTGCTAATAATCCCCACAAGCTTGGAGTTCTCGCCATCTTTTTGGAGCGCTCACCTGATGTGACACCTCTCTATGTCCCCCACACCTCAGGTCCTTCCCTCCAGTCAACATCTCCCCTCGCTGGACAGGAGGGCTGCAAATTCAGGAATTTTCAAGTGACATTGATCTCTAGAACCTTGGCACCGAGCACGGGACTGACACACGTTTCACACACACTCAGGTGCCGAGAAAGTGTTTGCCTAATAATTGTGTGAATGAATGAAGGAAGGAAGGAAGGAATGAGAGGAGTAAAGGGAGGCAAGTTGATCTCCGTAACAACTCACTGGCAGCAGTACTCTGCCAACTTATAGATGGGGACACTGAGGACTAAGGAATTAGATGTGGTGGGGATCAGGAGAGGACCTGGGTGGCTGGTGAGGACCAGAATCTCGGCTCCTTCCCTGCCTGGGTCTTTCACGGTGGGGAGGGGGCGTGGGGCGAAAAACCTGTCTGGGAAACAGGACTTAGTTGCATGGTTGTTTAAAAATACGCACCACTCCTTTCCCACTGGCCAAGGCTCCGGAAACTGCGCGCAGACTCGTGGACGTGGACCCTGGGCCGAGAGGGTATCCTCCTTCCTGTACACTCGCCCTCTGCTCCCTATCGGGGTCCCCTGCCCGTGCTCGCCCCGCGGTGCCTCTGCCCCACCGACCTACCCGCTCCACCGCGCAGCGTTGGGTCTGGCGTCCCGTCTCTAGGGAGGGAGGCTGGGCCGTTGCTAAGGGGTGGGACCATCCGGCACCGTGGGGCCCGAGCTTCCGTCGGAACCTACCCCAGGTCTGCACCGGCCTCCCTCACACGCTCTGGAACTTGGTTCCTCCCGCCTCGGACTCGCTGCTTTCCCCTCCCGGCCCTGGGCCACCTGGGGGTTGCGGGAAAGTGTCAGCCCTCTAGGCTCTCGAATCCAGGCTCCATTATCCATCTCCCCTCCCAGACTCCTCTAGAGTAAGAGACAAAGCAGTCAAATTCAGTGCGAGAACTTTGATTGAATCCTCGTTGTTTTGTGTCTTTTTTTTTTAAGCTAAGTAAATTGGGGAGAATAATTGGAGAAATTTACGAATTGGAAGTTGGTATTTTAAGCCACAGCTGCGAGACCCATGGTCAGGTGACTGCTGAAAGGGTCGCTTCTGGTTTCCCGGGCATCAGCTTAACAGCCACTCCCCGCTATCGATGGGCAGTGGCTGCACCTCCACCCCCTACCTGGTCTCAGGCGCCCATTGCTCCAATGACCTGGCGTGCGTTCAGGCTTTGATTCTCCTGCCTGCGCTAGATATTGAATTATGTTTAATTTTCTTAGATGTGATAATGGTATTGTGGTTGTATAGCTTGTCCTTGTCTTAGCTGATGTGGACCAAAGAATTTCAGGACAAATGTCAGGATGCCTGCTGCTGCGACTTCCTTTCAAATGGTTCAGTACAATTGATGTATAGATAGGAGATAAAGCAAAAGTACTCCAATGCAAACAATTAGGGAATCTGAAGGTTTACATATGTCCACTCTACCAGTCTTTCAATTTTTTTGTAAATAGGTGGGTTACAAACCAAAAGAAAATTTAAAAAGTATCCCCCACCCCAACATGAGAACACCTGCCCAGAGCCTTTTCAGAATTGGCCCCATTTCATAGGTGGGGAAACTGAGGTTTGGTAAGACAGGTTGGTATTGAAGGAGATAATAGGACCTGATGCTCATTACATAAATGTCTGATTTTATTTGACGTTGGTACCAGGCCTCTGCTGGGCACTAAGTGTCCAGATTTGAACTGGACCCCGTCCCTACCATAAAATGTCTCTCTGAGAGCCAGAGAGGCCAGGCCAAGAGGAACCCAGAGACAGGGTAGTAGCTGTGACTAGAGAGTGAGATTTGGCTTTTGCACAGGCTTCTGCATCCTCTGTCCAGAACATCTCTCTCCACCAATTCCTACTCCTGGCCACCTCCTATTCATCCTTCAAGACCCAGTGCTGATGAAACCTTTCCTGAGCCCCAGCCATGGTTTTATTTGCTTTTCTTGTTGGCATTCATGCAGTAGGTACTCAGTGATCATTGTGGAAAAGAGGAAGGAGTGTGACGGGGATTGGAGGCAAGGGTGGCCAAAGCTCTTCAAGGGGACAGAGACCCCCCCAAATCCCTGTTTTGGGCAGCCTGGCTCCTCTGTGGATCTGGGAATAGGCTGTGTACCCCACTTGGCCTGTGGAGAGGCACCTGCCACCGTGTTTTTGCCTGGCACTCCCCACACTAGGTACAGCTGTCCAAAAGGCTGCAGAACCCATCTGGTTGCCGGGGCAACATCAGCCCATGGTGGGACGTCAGGGATGACAGGGGCAGAGCACTAATCCTGAAAAGTTGCCAAGCAACACAGTGGACTGGTGACATCACAGGTGCCATAGCTGCTGGATAGACGGACAGTTCACTGTAGAGAGGGTCCACTCTCAGGTGGTCCAGCTCATAGAGTCACTCACCCTCTACTATGCAATGGTCACTGCTGTGTCCCTCAACTGGAGGGTGGGCTTGAGCAGTGGAGATGGGTGGGGCTATCTCTCTCCCTCCCTGGCAGGAGACTGTGGGTCAGTCCATACTCTCCTGTGTCTCAGATACCCACCCTCTAATGCCCCCATCTTCTCCAAGGCATTGATGCCCCTGCCCTGTCCTGGAGGCCATCATATCTACCTGTTTCCTGGGAGAGGAACAAGAGGCTAAGCCATGAGCCCATCCTGGGCTCCTGCCCCTCCTTTGGCGGGAGGGCAGTGTTTTGACCCATATGGGCTAGAAAGGAGGTCAGATTTACTCTTGTTGAAATAAGAGGAGACCGGGTTTCTGCCAGTTTGTGGGGGGAGGGGACAGTTCTCTGCCCATCTCTGGTGGCCTGGACGCTCAGGACTTGGGAAGACAGGCTGATTAGAGTGCCCTGGCCCAGCCCTGTGCCTTTCAGGCAAAGGGTGTGAGGGCATGGCAGATCTGTGCTTTCTCTTCCTGTGCCATCTTGCTGGCAGCGCTGGAGCAGGAGCACTGCTCCACTGGCTGCAGAGATGAAAGCCCCATGTGAATGGTGGCAGAACAGACCCTTCATGTGGCCGGTCAGCTGGAACAGAAAGCAGAACAGAGAGCGACAGGCATCTAAACACGTGGCTGAAGCTACCCACTCCCCACCTGCCCCCAGCTGGCCTCTTGGGCCCCCAGGATCTCCCTCTGGCTTGCTAAACCAGGGGCTCTGAGCTGCTGCCAAGAGAAACTAAGTCAGGCATGGGGGGCTGGGAGAGATCTGAGGTTTACCTTCTCCTCAGGCCTCCCCTGACCCTCCCCCCTCTGCCATTGGCCAGCTGGCCTCAGCAGCTCTGACCAGAATTTTCTTTGATGAATAAAAATGGAGACAAATTCTCCTTTGATTCACATGGTCAGCCTGACAGACAAGGCCATGAAAGCCCGGATCACAAGGGGAAGTGGAAAGGAATTCCCGGAGGAGCTGAAGGATGGAGGATCACTGGCCCATGAACACTCAATCCTCATCCCAGCCCCCACTCCCGCCCCCCACGCCCATTCCCACCTGCACTCCTGTGGAGCTTCCCAGCTGTAATCTCCTCCCTCTTTGGGCTTTTCCACAACTTTCCGTCATATCTCACTATACCTCCTCAGGAAGTCCTCCCTGATTGCCTCAGCTGGCAGAATACACACACTCTCCTCAGGGGCCCAAGAGGACCATGGTCAGTACAACTGGTAGGCAACCATACAGCGGTCACTACTGTGTCCCCCAACTGGAGGGTGGGCTTGAGCCGCAGGACCAGGGGGTGCTGCTTTTCCCAGCAGCCCTGCGAGTCCATCATTCCTACAGAGACCCTTAGGAAATGACTAGGAGACAGAGCAACCCACATTGCGGCCACCATCCTGAAGATGGTGGCTGCTGACAGCAGCCTACCTGCACATGACCTCACCTTAATACCCGCTGCCCCAGCCTACCTCCCTCTGACCTGCAATTCCAGACCGTGCCAGGGGACAGGGTCCAGGATGCTGAGGCTCTGCTCTCCAGAAGCAGCTGCCAGAAGGGGGTCTCCACCAGCCCCTACCTGCCTGGGCCAAAGCTCCAGGTGACAGGCCACCAGACAGTGATGTCTTCCACATTTCCATGTGGCCCCAAGAAGTTGCACAGAGAACTGTTCATCATAATTAAGCTCTAAATGCCCCACGGAGCTTAGTGAGCATCGGCTGAGGGATCTCTTGGCAGAATGGGGAGCCTTGTCATCACAGTCCTTCGATCTGCAAAGTATCCCCACCCCAGCTCTCCAGGGAGCCTGAGCTTACTGAGTCTGGGGACCAAAGTGCCATTCTGACTTTATGCCCACCCCTAGAAAGGTTTGTGAACAGGGCAGGCCTGGGTCCTGCCGCCGACTCACTGGGCAAGTCTCTTCCCTTGCGAGGCCTCAGTCTTTCCATCTGCACAGTGGTGAATACAAACCTTGCCCAGTGCTGTACTGAGTGGCCCGAGGATACCAGAACTCTTACCCTGCCCCCAAATGCCTCCATTCCTGGCAAAAGCTTTGCCCTCTGTGATGGACTGTGAAAGAGCCTCCAGGTAGGTCAGAATGGATTGTTGGTTCAGGAAAGGGAATTCCTCAATATCAGTGGTGGGGCAGCCAATGGCCTGCCTATGATGGCCTGGGGGTATTCAAATAGATGGGGCGGCAGCCGGAGCTTCCAGTCTCCTTGGCAATCTGCTCCCACAATCCAGGTTGGCAAACTGAGGTGGCAAGAAGGGTGGGACCTCACCAAGGTCACAGCAGAGTAGTATGGGAACCAGGGGCTGTCCTGCAGGGTTTAGAGAGCAGCTAGAATATGGGCCACAAGACAAAAGACCAGTTGCCATGAAAATCCCCTTTTAGTTCCAGGAGGGAGGGGCATCTGCCAGGGCCTCCCCCTCCTCCTGCCCCCTTGTCTCCCTTCTCCATCTGGTGGTGGTAGTGGTTGGGGGGTATCAGAGAGCCAGACACTGATGGTTCCTAGAATCTCAGTTTCTGTACCTCAACCAGACTGTCAGATCACCAGAGACCCAACAACCCACCCCCCAGGCCACTCTCTCACAGCATTCTCTTTTCCTGTGGAGGGGGTGGGGGTGATCCCTGCCCCAGTTTCCTCCTCATTCCCCAATATTCCTGAGAGGCCATTCAAGAATCTGGCACTGATGTGTCCCCTGTATAGTTCCTTTGTACCCAAAGGGTCTCTGGGAAATGTTATCTCTACCTCCAAGCAGTGACTTTTAAGTGTACAGGAGGGGATCAGACCTCTAAATGGTCTAACAGAAGTGGCCCTGAGAGTGTGACCTAAGACAGCCCCTTGCCTCTTCTCTTCACAACCAAGATGCCCTCCTCTGGGGACATCCCAGCCTCAAATCTTCTTCCAAGCAAAGGGAAACTTATTCTTGGAGGCCTTGAGCATAGGAATGGCTGCTCCCATTTTACAGGTCAGGAGACTGAGGCCCTGAAGTAGAGGCCTTGTCAAAGGCCCACACACTGCTGGCCAGGCAGAGCTGGCTTGGCAGCTGGACCCTCTGTTCTTGCCGGGAGCCTCCCAGCCACTGCTCCTGGTCCCACAGTCCCTCTTGGCTGGCCCTCAGAGCAGGCAGCTGGGCCTGGGGATGGGCGGGGAGTGCCTTGGGGAGGGTGCCTGGGCTGCAGAGCTTGTATGGTGGGGGTGGGGCAGCAGGTGCAGGATAATGGGGCCACCAGGGGAGGCCCAGGGAGCAGGTGCTGCCATGGAGGGGGTAAGGTTGTCATTGTACATTCAGCTCTGGTGGGCCCAGAGCAGGAGGGGGATCCCTGTGAACCCCTGGGCCACCCTGGCTCATGCTCAGAGGTCGTCCAGATGCCTGGGCTCAGGCACACAGCCAAGCCCCTCCTCTGGGTCCCAGCAACCGCCCGGTTGTCATGACAACCAGCACTTTCATCCCTATCTCTTTGTGTGGTCACGGTCCAGTTTTTGTGAACAAGCCATAATTAGGGGTATGGAGAAGGGGGGCCTTGCCTTGGGACAAACATTCAGCTGGGGTGGCGTTGTGAACCATGGCAGAGGGGGCTGGAGGGCAGGTGAAAGAAAACCGGGGACCAAACTGCTGGGCTTTGCTGGCCATTGACCCCTGCAGCCTCTCCTAGTGGCTGACCACACCCTCAGAATCGGGTCTGCGGCCCTCCCGTTCCCTTTCTGAACCTCATTTTCCCTTCAGCGAATGGAGCTGTGAACAACCCCTCCTCCTCTGGTGCACTGTGTTTCTGGGAGGCAAAAAAGCACGGGCCAAATCAGAGCTTGATGCCTCGCCTGTACAACTGGGGAAACTGAGGCATGGAGCAACCCTAGTCCATGACCTGGATCACATCACAGTAAGCAAGTGGCAGAACCAGGCCTACTGAGGATCAGAATCTCAAGGCATTGGGCCCCCAAACCAAACACAAATTGAGCCCCAGGGTTACCCCTCCTCTGGCATCCCCACTGGGAAGAGCCTAGCCACCAGGATTTGGCAGGGGTGGGAGCAGGCTGTGGTGACCCAGGCCCTACCAGCTATGTGACTTTGAGCAAGTCCCTTCTCCTTCCTCTTGTAGCTCCAGTCTATAAAAACAACAGGGGGTCTATAGTAACAGTGAACCGTCCCTCTCGCAGCCAGGGTGAAAATGAAGCAAGGTGTACTCTGTACAAAGCTGGCTCCTGCCGACCCCCACAAACACCACACATCCTCTGTTCCCCCAGCATCACTCCTGGCCCACCCAGAGCACTTGGCATTCCCTCATGGCCACCCCGCTTCACTGCTCTGGGTCTTTGTACTTGCTGTTCCCTTTCATGAGGTTCTCTCTTCCTTCAGACAGGAATTCAGAGGTTCTAGGTTACCAGGAGTTAGAGAGCATGATTGCTGCTGTCGTAACCTAAGAGAATTCTCTTGAGACAAGCTCTGATTTTCAACAGGGAACCCCCTCTGAGTAGCAGGAGAGCGCTGGGGAAGCGGCCGGTTTTGCTGCTGCGGACGCAGCTCCTGGGATGGGATAGCAAAGAAGGAAGGTAGCAGGAGGGACTAGGCTTCAGCACCATTTTTCTTCCCTCCTGGGGTGGCTCTTCTTATCTTTGAGGGGACCAGGGGCACCCTAACAATGTTTGGAGTGAGCTTCTGGAGGGATCCAGGGTTCTGCAGGCCCCTCAGGCTCAGGAAAGATCCCCACCACCAGAGCAGCCCATAGACATGAAGGGGTCTGGTGATATGTATACCCCAGGCAGACACCTCAGTTAGGGTGGGTCTGCACCCACACTTCTCAGCCACCACTCGTTCCCCTGAATCAGAGACTTGAGGAACAGGGGGCCACATGGGAGGGGCTGGGACTGCTTCTGCCACTGGACTGAATACTGAGCAGAGAATCTATTCAAACCAGCAGGACAGGCCCACAACTCAACATGGCTCAGCATCTCAAGAAAATGTCACTCCCTGTTCCCCATAAACATTGTCCTCTGGGATTAGCTCTGCATCTGTGCTGGATGTGAGGGCGCAGCAACGGTATCTGGTCCTTGAGGCCAACAGGTGGGTGCCAGGGCTTGCGCTGAGGCTGCACCATTGGGTACCAGGAGGAGGACAGCGTCCACCTCTGGAGTTATTCACTGTTGTTAGGGCTCATAACCCATGACTGAAGAATTAGCCTGTGTCATGAGGTTTATGCACATCATGTCATTTAATCCTCGCACCAGCCCTGGTCGTGACTATTTCTGCTTCCCGTTTTATAGGTGGAAACATCGAAGTTCAAAGAGGGTAAGCTGTCTTGGGAAAGGGGATTGGCAGACCCACCTGAGGGGTGGGGAAGGATAGGAGGCAGAGCTGAGGCCACTGTTAAGTAGGAGATAGTGCAAGGCTGATTTGGGCTCAGGGGAAAGCACGGTTTATAATGGCCTGAGCCAAGGCTGCCCAGGTGGCAGGGAGCTCCCTGTCATGAGAGGCATGCAAGGACGAACTGGATGCAGTACCTGTCATTCAGGCATCAGAATGGAAACAGAGTACCTGTCCAGAGCATGTAAGACCCTAAGGTGTCAATCCTGGCCCCACTCCAGCCCTGGATGGGGCAGATAAGGCAGGATCACCCAGGGGCTGAAGGACAGAGGGGGACACTGCCCAGAACTATCCCCCTGTCGCCTCATCCCCAGGAGTGGCTTCCACTCTGAGATGTCTTTCTTAGTGAGAAATCTCAGAGGACAAGGGACAGATCACAGGTAGGAACACAAGGCTAGGAGTTAAGTACCCCAAATTTTGCATTCTAGACACTTCATTTCCCTCACCCTAGTCCCAGCGCTGTGGGGATGTCTCCGAGCCCAACCCCACTCCCAAGGCCCCTCCCTAGGACCTGACATCAGCTCCACTCCGAAATATCCCTCACATACAGCCACCCCTCTCCAGATCCATAGCTGCGGCCCTGGCCTCCTAGCTGCCCGTTACCAGTCCCTTTTCTACCCAGTAGCCCTGCTTAGACTCCTTCATGGCCCCCTCACTCCTGCCTGATCTGGCCCCTTCTTCTCCTGACTTGGCACCTCCTGTGTCTGTCCTCTGGCCAGAAGGAGGCCCATTTAGTTCCCGTACACATCAAGTGCCTGCCCTTTCCTCACCTGGATCATATCCACTGAAGCTCAGACATCTTTCCTCCCAGGACTGGGTTAAACACCCCTATATTCCCACAGCCATGACGAAACTGTGTGGCCAGGGCCATTAGTGTGTCTGCATCCGCAGAGAGACCAAGGTGCCACAGGGCAGGCTCCAATCTGTCTCTCCCAGCCCTGTGCCCCCAGCCCTGGCCCTGCTGCCTGGCACAGAGGAGATGCTCAATGAGCCACACCAAATGGATGAATGAATGGGAGTGTGACCAAGGCTGGGGGGGGCTGTCCCACACAGGCAGGTCGTCAGAGTCAGCGGGGTGTAGAAGCTGAGGCAGGAAGTGGCTTTGGGAAGATGTCTGGGGTAGGAGACTGATTGGACCAGAAGGTCCTCTGCAGAGACGTGTGAGGTCTCACCCACTGCCTCTAAGTCACATATTTTCTTTCAGCAAAGCCCTTTTATAGTCTTCCTGGGGACTGCAATAGGATGTGGGGGAATCCAAAGTTGCAGCCATGGTGTGCCCACCCAGGTCAGCCAGCCAGGAAAGATGCCTGTTGGTGGCTTTCTACAACCCCCCACCCTCACCCTCAACACCCTTGCAGAGAGGGAACAAGTTCGAGAGGGCAGTAGGTTTCCCTGGGCCTGACTGGTCTTGAACTTCCAGCTACTGTTCTCTGTGGGTGGTCCCTGGCCTGCTTGGCTGCTACACACTGGTCCCAGCTCAGTGGCAGCCTCTGGAAATCCCTGGCGGGCTTCCAGGCCTCAGAGGAAGCCCCTGCCTTTGCCACCACCATTACTGTTGCCACCACTACTGCTTCTGTGAAAATGCAATTACAGCAAACAGCCACATCTCACTTGAGCCTCACAATCCACACCTGCAACTAATTAACTTAATTAGGCCTTAATGAGCTGCGCTGGTTGGAAGGCCTATTTTTACTTAATTATCCCCTAATATGCTTGCATGGAAAAGCCTGGGTCCTGGAGGATGGCTTTAGCGGTGGCAATGGTAGCCACCTCCTCTTCTTGCGGAAAGGATGCCCAGGAGTGACGCCTGTCTGCTGCCATGAGTAGGCCCCAAAGCGCTGAGAGTCTGCGAGTGGGTGAGGCAGGGGCCACGGGCCATAGCTATGGGAACAGCATTCGGCCCCGCCCCCCAGGCCCCATCATTCTGGCTGCCCTGCCTCATCTGGGGCTGAAGCCGCAGGGGGCTCTGCTGAGGGTGTGGCAGGCCTGACCTGGCGGGCTTTTGTATTCACAGACCTCCCACAGGGGAGGAAGGGGCTCAGAGAGTTACTCCTCCAACTGCCTCTAATGGGGAGCCAAGGCTCAGAGAAGTGAGGGACTCACCTGAGGACACACAGCTAACTTGTGCTGATGGAGGTCCCCAGGGCCTCTGAAGGAGACTTTTAAGCCATGACAGGGTTCTGTCAGGGTGGGGTCCAGCTCCTCCCACACGGGGCCAGGTTAGGGTGGGCAGAGGATCACCTAGACAGCTGGCCTCCAGGATTTCCCTGGCAACACCTTCCACCCCTAGTTGTGCTTTTCTAGCTTTAGGGTGGGGTGAAGGGGGTCACGGCTCACTGGGCAGATAGGAGGGAGGCATTGAGAGCAGGGTCCTTCCCAACTGGCCCCTGCCTTGGCCCTGAGGGGCCTCCAGATGACCGGCTCATTTGAATCTCTGGGTTCCCGGGGCTGCGGGAACTGGCTCTTTTGTGTATGCTGAGGATGGATCGACTGTCTTTCTCCTTGGAGCAGTCCTCTCTCTGGAACTCCAGACTTAAATCTGACAACTGTTTCCTCTGTTCCTCCAGCCTTAGCTGGCCCTCAGTTTCCCTCTCACTGGCCAGCTCACCTAGCATTCCCCTCTTTTGAAACCGTCCACACTATTCGCTCAAGCCAGGCACTAAACAGCTGCCCTTGACAACCCTCCCTCACGTCCCCAAAGCCAACTGTCAGGAGCCCTGACGGTCCTGCTTCCAAGCAGCATCCTCAGATGCCAACTTCCCGCCACCTTCCAGCAAGCACCCCAGTCCTGGCCACCACCATCTCCCAGCTGGACAGCCCTGCCCTGTCTTCCAGCCTCCACGATGCAGTCTCCACACAGCTGCCACAGTGATTTTTAATAATCGCTCCCAGTTCAAAACCCACCAATGACTTCCTGTTCCACACACGCCCAACCTATCGCGCCCGTCTGCCTCTCTGGTTTCATCACCTCTCTCCTGTCCTCCTTGCCCCAGGCATGTCGGCTGCCACTCAGTGTCTAGAAGGCCTCAGGGATTTTGCACTTGCTGTTCCTTCTACCTAGAATGCTCTTTGGCCTGCTTGGGCTTGAGGCATCTCCTTTTAGGGTCAGCACTGCCATGACTGGCTCCACCACCTTCCTTGCCCTGAGCCTCAGTTTCCCCACTAGTCCAGAGAGGAAAAGAGTAGTCATCCCAAACCTTCCAGCCAGTGGCTCCTGTGAGGAGCAAGGCCCTGAGGAGACAAGAGACAGCCTGCTAATGGTGACATCAGGCAGAGAACTTGCGGGAAGAAGGGCTTAGAGCTCTCGGGCCACCAATCTCAGTCGTCTCAGCCAAGCCAGGGCCCCTGCCCTGCACTGGGGTTGTGGGAGGTGGTGATGGCCTTATGTGATGGGAGAGGCTCGGTCAGAGACTCCGTCAGTCCTGGAAAGTGCCTTCCTGTCCCCCACTGACTCGCCTTCCTAGGCTGGCTGTCAGCTGCCAGCAGTCACCCCTCACACATACACACATTGGCCACTCCCGCCTCCCTCCCAAGCAGAGGCAGCTGCTGCAGCCTCCATGCTGGAAACAAAATTGAATGAGCATGTTCACAATGTTGCCTCCTGCTGATGGCTCCTAATTGCATGTTGAAGCCATGCAATGGAGCCCAAGTTACACTAATTATGTCATTACCCTAATTAAGTAAATACTGTATGTGCTAATTGGCTGAAATCTCTTCAGGGGGATGGGCAGGGGGAGAGGAGGTGGTGTCCCCTGAGCTATCGCATTGATGGACTGGGGGTAACATGCAGGGAGGCAGGATGGGGGAAGACTTCTCCCTCAGCTCAGCAGGTGGAAACCTAAGTGGGGTTCAGGGAGAACCTTCGGCCACCGCCCTGAACAGGCTTGCCCGTGATCCAGGGAAGGAAACAGAAGGTGCTAAAGGTGATCAGAGACCCAACTTGGAGGCCTACCTTTGGTTTTGAACAAACCTTTTCCTTCTCTCAAGTGGTTCCCCTTGCCCATCCCGCACCACAGCCAGTCCAGAGCCTGTGGACTCTCAGACATACTGGCCACAAGGGCAGCAGAGGGACTCAGTGTCCCAGCAGGTCTAACCAAACCACTGTCAATTCACATGCAGGACATCAGTTATGTGCCTGGTCTAGAGCAGTAGGAGGGAGAAAGGCTGATGACCAAGCAAAGCTCTAAGCCCCGGGGACAGCATCAGTGTGAACCAGCAAAGAAATAAAAAGGGCTGGCATTCCCTGGAAACCATGGGATAATCCCAATAGGTGGGTTCATCTGAGGAAGTGTGGAGGGCTTCCTGGAAGAGGAGGACTTCACATACAAGGGAAAGAGGAAATCAGGACTTTAGAGCTCAGATAACCTTTCAAGGTGCGATTTTTTTTTTTTAAAGATTTTATTGGGGAAGGGGAACAGGACTTTATTGGGAAACAGTGTGTACTTCCAGGATTTTTTTCCAAGTCAAGTTGTCCTTTCAATCTTAGTTGTGGAGGGTGCCATTCAGCTTCAAGTTGTTGTCCTTTCAGTCTTAGTTGTGGACTTAGTTCAGCTCAGCTCCAGGTCTAATTGCCATTGATAGTTGCAGGGGGCGCAGCCCACCACCGCTTGCAGGAGTCGAACCAGCAACCTTGTGATTGAGAGGATGCGCTCCAACCAACTGAGCCATCTGGGAGCTCAGCGACAGCTCAGCTCAAGGTGCTGTGTTCAATCTTAGTTGCAGGGGGCGGAGCCCACCATCCCTTGCAGGACTCCGAGGAGTTGAACCCGCAACCTTGTGGTTGAGAGCCCACTGGCCCATGTGGGAATCCAACCGGCAGCCTTTGGAGTTAGGAGGACAGAGCTCCAACAGCCTGAGCCACCGGGCCGGCCCCCAAGGAATGATTTATAAATGCCAAACTTCTTACCCATAACCTTCAAGTGGGGGTTAGGCGGGGTACGAGAGCAGCCATCTGAAGGATGGCCTCCGGATAGGGATCTAACCCATTTGGGGGGACTAGGGGACGCAGAGGAATGCCAGCTCTGTGTCAGGGACCATAGTGTAAGGCCCCGTATGACCAGAGCCTCTATCTTGCTCTCTCTGAGCCAATCAGCATGGACCAGCTGTCACGCAGGGGCCCCATCCCTGCCCTGACCCTCACAGGAAAGAGGGTCTCCCCCTCTTTCCTTGGCACTGTGGCAGGGCCTCCACAGCTGGGTCTTCTCAAGCCCAGTCTCCTGTGTGTGCCCAAGGGCCACATCGTGGGCGTCCCTGCTCTCCCACTTCCACCCCACCCATCTGTTGCCATCTCTGCAGACATATGCGGCAGCTCCACACCCAGCAAACATCACCTGCTCACTTTGGGGGCAACTGCTCCCTGCCTCCCAGGGAGGGACATGGCGCTTAGCCCTACACCAGCCCAACTCCCAAGGTGGCCTTGTCGAAGCCCCTCCAGCCCCCACGCCTCGGGCTCCCATAGATCATGTCCACTCATTGGTTGCCTGTCTCAGGCTTTCATTCATTCCACACAACTTCGTCTGGGCTCCCTAGGCTGGCCCCAGGAGACAGAGACAGATAAGAAACTGTCTTTTCAGCTGTGACGTCTGCAACTTACTTTCAAATGGTGCAGGAAAAAAATTATGTATGACTACACACACACACACACACACACACACACACACACAGAGCAAATATATATATACAGAGATAAAGCAAGGCAAAATACTAACAATAATTGAATATGGCTAAATGGTATATGGGTGTCATACTATTCGTATTCTGAAAACTTTCCTGTAAGTTTTAAATTATTTCTAAATAAAAAGTAGGAGGAAGAAAGTAAAGGGGGGGGAGGGAGAAAGAAAGGAAGGAAGGATAGAAGGAAGGAAGGAAGGATCCTTTCCTTTCGTGGGTTCCAGGATACAAGAGGAAACAGCTGGCCCAGTGACAGCTGGGTTGATGTGGCTCTGCAGGGTGGCGCCAGGAGGGCTTCTGAAGGAGGTGGTAGGGAGTTGGGCTGGGCTAGGCAGAGGCTAAGGGGCACCTAGCAGGGTGGCACAGGGGGCTGATTCCCCGCAGCCTTTGCCCTCCTTGTCAGAGCTCCAGGCTCCACCAGGCTGCCTCCCCTCCTCCTGCTCGCCAGAGAATGTATGTACTCTGGAATTTCTACGAGGGGTGTCTAGGGGGACAAGAAGGGGAACTTGCCCTGGTCAGAAAGCTTAGGGCTTCCTGTGCCCCTAAGCATGAGAGAAGACTGGACCAGCCCGGGGCACTGTGCCCTGGACTAGAGGGAAGGGACAGCTCTGGTCAAAGCCACCCCACCTTCCCTGACCCCGCTCCCCGCACACAGCATTCACACAGACTCGTGTCCCCGCCACCCAAGCTGACTCCCTGGTGCCCTGCCTTGTCACAGCCGTGCCTGGCAGCAGGAGGGCAGCTGCAGGAAGTGGTTCATTACTGCATCCTTTATTAAGTCTGCAGTCGGCAGCCCAAGAATTGTGGGGTGTGGAGAGGGAGGCCTGTCTCTGCTTTAGATGGGCTTGTGCCGGGGCTGCGGCTCTGGGCACACCCCTTGCAGCCGCCTTCCCACTTCATCGCCTCCCTTTCACCTGCACCCCCACTCCCTTCAACCTCACTCCTCCCCTTGCCCATTGCACCCACCATCCTTCCCGCCTTCCTCAGTGCCCCCAGTGCTCTTCCCTCAGAGGGGACTTCCCCTGCCTGGTTCTCAGTCCAAGCTTCGGACCTTCCCCCAAAGAGACACTGACAACAGCGTCCTGATGTATGGTCACTCGTGGTGTGTTCTGAGCTCTCCCTGACGGCGGGGCCCACGCTCACAGCCCATTCCCTCTCCCCTGACCTCAGGCTGCCACTTCAGAGCCTAGACCACTCCAGAGTGGCCCTGCCCTCCATTCAGGAGACTGTTCAGGACTCTCCAGACTGTAGCACTCAAAGGTCAGCAGAGGCCAATTCTTCCAATCAGACCTTTGTTCTCCCGCCTTTGTCCCTGGCCCCTGTCCTCCCAGCCAGCCCACCAAACCAGTGCTTACTGCTTGCCTCGCTGCTCACCGCTCCCTCCCATTCCCCTTCATGGCCTTTTGCCCACTCAAGTGCCAGAACCTGGCACCGGACAAGGGTGGGGTGGCTCTGCCCTCCCAGACCTCCCCCCCAGTCAGCTGCCTGCCCCCTGCAGCCCTGCTTCTCACACGGCTCCCTCTCCTGCCCGCACTCCCGCCCTTGCCCGGTGTCTGCCCCTCTAACAGTCTCTCCTCTCTGGGTCTGGCCCTCACCTCCTCTGCCCCCTCCCCATTTCCTCATCCCTCTGTTCTTGGCCCTTCAGTCCCTAGGAGTCAGGCTTTATCTCTCTGCAAATGTTCTCCTCCCCTCCCCTCTTCTCTCTCATCCTCTCCCCCTCCGGCTCCACTCCTTTGCCTGCTCACTCACCCTCTCCCTCTCCTGCTGCCCCCCTCTTTCTCCCCCACCTCTTTGTTTCAGCTGAGAACCGGCTCCTCGGGACAGTTCCCACACTGCAGTGCCTCTGGTGAGGAGACAGCGCCACTGAGGTGAGCTGGGGGAGCTGGGACCTCCAGGCTCGGGAGCCGGAGCTCTGGGGGGCAGGCAGGTGGGGAGAGAGGGCAGTCTGGCTGAGATGCTTCTTTGCCCAGGGCAGTGGGAGCCGCAGTGAGAGTGCCAGCTTCAGAGGCTCAGTGGTCAGCAGGAGCGGAGGGCAGAGGGGCAGCCAGTTGTCCTGGGGGAGTAGGGGTGGGCAGAGCTGGTTGGAAGCCGGCAGGCTCTGTCCCTGCCCTGGTGCCTAGCTTCTGTGGGTGCCCTGGGCTAAGGGAGACCCTTAGGGGGGACCCGACTGGGTGGGCGGGGGCTGGCTGCCTAGAACAGCCACTCCTGGAGGTTTGAGTGCATGTGGCGTCCTGGAGTCCAGGGCTCCGAACCCTGCCTCTGGCAGGGCTGTGGGGCTGTCAGTGGGGCTGTGACTCCTACAAGAGCATCTCCCTAGTCGGGGTTTTGGTTGCTGGACAAGGACGTGCTCGGCTGCCCCCCTGCCCAGGTGTGGGGTGTAGGCAAAAGAGAGATCTGCCCCCTGCCACAGGCTGGCTGCTTTCACCCCAAGCTACTGACTGCCAGACCCAAAGAGCCACATGGGGGAGGGGCACTTTCCCTCCCCTAGGGGTCTCTGACTAGCTCCCCCAGACAGGGTCCCCAGGAGAGCTTTACCTAGAATTGCAAGCAGTAGGGATTCAGGCCAGAGCTCAGATGTTCCTGTGGTCATCTTCCTGGGGTGAACTGAGCTGGACAGGCTGGAATGGTGGTGGTGGGTGGGGGCATAGGTGGAGACAGAGCCCTGGCTCTTGAGTGGGGCGACAAGTGCAATTATTGGAGATGGCTGAGGGTTATGAGGAGATCCTGAGTCCCTGAAGCTGGGGAAGGCGGATGGGAACGGATGGAAGGGGCAGAAGCCAGTGCTAGGAGCCCCGCCCCCTTCTCAGCTGAAGCTGAGGATGGAGCCACAGGGCTGGATAAGGACAGTGTGCTGCTCACCCTGCCCCAGAGAGGTGAAGAGGATGGCTCTACTGCCTGCCAGAGGAGAGCTGGGGGTGTGGGGAGACCGGGGGGAACTTCCCAATGGGGTACAGCTTGCGGGGGCCAGCCCCTGCCTATCTGGCCAAGGCAGAGCTAGGTCCTATCGTTCCCTGAATCCTCAGCAAGCCAGCAGTGGACCAGATTGTGGTGGGTAGTGACCCCATGAGATAGAGCTGCTAAGGGCATTTGTCCCCTAGGACTGGGTGGATGGCGCAGTTGTTTCTGGGGCCCAACTCTCCCTCACCTTCTTTTCTGGCCAGAGCCTCCTCATCTGAGTAGGCAGCCACCCCTCCCAGATGGAGGTGGATTCACCTGTGGACATCGAGTCTCAAGGGCTGACTTAGTCCACCCCATCCAGCCTCTACAGGCCCACGGGCAGCCTGAGCCAAGGGAGGCGGGAGAACAAAGCCTCAGGACTGGTCCCAGTGGTTACCCAGTGATGAGGCTGACCCTTAGACATCCCTCTCTCAGGGAGAAAGGCCATCCCTTCCAGCCTGAGCACAGCTCACTTAGCTCCCTGGCTCTATCTCTCACGTGGCAGCCTGCCTAAGCCATTGGCTACCCCACCACTTGGTGGATCAGCATTCCCCAACCCCTAAACAACCTGTCCTCCCTTAGCACACCCAGAATCCAATCACCCCCTAAGGATTCCCAGTCTGGGGAAGCCAGGTCTCCCCACGCTGGTTTGGGCATCATGTCCCTTATACGTAACCCAGATCCAGAGAGATAAGACTGCCCTGCGTATTTTTCTGAGATATGAGGGGCTCTCTCCCAGGCTGCCTCAACTTATTCTCACTCCAGCTGACCCCCCAAAGGCTGGGTGTCCTCAGAGGGCACTGTGCACCCCAGTAGCCATTAAAGACTCAAACACCACCCCCTGCTAGTGTCAGCTCAGTACCACAGGGCAGCAGTCACTCGTCGGCCTCAGTCAATAGCACCAGGCCTCACTGGCTCTAAACGTGACCCTGCCTGGACAGAGGTGGTTTCCCTGAGCTGAGAGCTCTCTGAGCTTCTCCTTGGAAGAGGTCAGCATCTCTCCCTTCTTTCCATCCCTCCTTGAGTGCCCCCATCTGCACAGAGCTTTCCTACCCAAATCCATCTGCTGCTGACACCTCCCCAGGTGAATGGGACAAAGATATCCCCATTAGACAGAGGAGAAAACTAAGGCATGGAGAAAGAAAGGTGGCAAGGCCAGGATAAGGACCTAACTCTCACTCCCATGCTCCTTCCAGGTCTTTTAACTGCCACCCTGGTGAGCACCTAGATGAGGGCAGGGTACCTTCACTCACCAAAGTGTCCACCAGCTGCCCACCCTCTCTGGCCCCCCAAAAATCCTCAAGACCCAGGGAGAGAGGGGCTGTTACACCCAGGGGAGTTTGAGCCAGAGCTTCCAGCGTTGCTTCCAAAGTGGGCATCTAAAGGGTTGCCCGGGCTGGCTGAAGGCTGCTGGGACTAAGCTGCAAAGGAGCAGGCAGAGGGAAGGTGGGAGGGGGTTCTCGAGCCTGGTAATGCACCTCTCTCCCACCTGCGAGATTTCCACCACTTCCTGGCATGCCCCATCCCCACCCTTGCAGTAAGGAAAGCCTCAGCATCAAAGTCCTAAGCAACCTGCTGGCATCATTCCTTGCCAAAAAGCCTCACGAGGCTTGTCATCATTGTCAATGTGAAGTCCAGCCCCCTTGGACGGGTACACAAGGCCCTTTGTCAATTGGCCTCTACCGGCCTTTATGGCCTCCTGGCCCAACTTGCTTCACCAAGTCCCCGACTTCTAACCACACCAAACTGAATGTCCCTATCATGGGGTGGAGCAGAGCATGGCGCATAGGCTGGCTCAGTGGCTGGCTGTGGGTTTGACTGGACACACACATGCCCACACCTGTCCCCATGCACATGTACACAGATGCAGACACCGTTTTGTGTAGAAGCCCAACACCCAGCTGCGTGGTTTTCTACCAAATCATGCACACGCACAAGAGAGCTATGAAATCTGAGCCAAGGAAGAACTGACAAATCTGTTTTATGGATCCCCACAGATGTCAAGCGTGGTCATGTCATCACCCCCAAACCCTTGAAGGGTGGTAGGGAGGCCAGAGTGGATCCCTGGCTCTGGCTGAGCCCTCGCTGGGCCCCAGGGTTTCTGAGTCCTAGAGGGTGGGCAGAGGATGGTCAAGTCCCAACCAGGTTCTCATTCTGGTTCTGTGGCAGACTTGCTGTGTAGCTCCAGATAAGCTACCTTCCCTTCCTGTTTCTCCAGCTATAAAACAAAGGGATTTGGATTAGCTGACATTTAAAAACGGTCCAGGCCCACTACCAAGCTGCTCTCAGTTCATGCCAAGTGCAGAGAATAAAAGGGCCTGTGAAGGCAGAAGCAGTCAGGTGTGCCAGGCACACTACAAGGCCAAAACCTCCAGCTGGACCAGGAAAAGCTTTAAGATGGAGACGAGGTGGGCGCAAGGGCAGCAGGAATCTGAGCCAGGAGAGACAAACCAAGAGCCCTGAAATGGGAGCAATTATTATGACCCATAATTAACATTTATGGAGCAAATAGGAAGTCCCACTGAACACTCATCACTCAGGGTTTATGTCATATTTTCATCTAGATTGTGGTCAAATATATTCTCTTGTCTCGGGGGTACCAACTGAACAAATCTAATGGGTTAGGCCCAATGTGGCCCCCGGCCACCCCACCCCCACAGACAGATTACAGGGCAGGGGCCAAGGTGGCACAGAGGGGGCCTCCAGCAAGCCCCCACCCCCACTGAAGCCTCTCAACAAGTGTGTAAGCAGCCATGCGCACAAGCGGCATTACATCCCCTGCGCTGAGTATCTGTGTGTACACACGAAGATGCACCCCCCCCAGCATGCCAACACCAACATCTGTGAGCTCACACGCATGCACACACTGGAGACGTGGCAGACAGGTCCTCTGCCCCAGCCCCACCCTCTGGTGCTGCTCTTGCCTGGAACTTGACACCAGTGCTAACAACAGTCATGCTCCCGAGAGTGATGACAAGCCGGGACAGGACATACCTATCCAGAGGTTTCCAGAGGAGCACCAGTGCACAGGCACCGCCATGTGTGGACAATATCCCCTAAGAGGATGACCCCCCGGTCAGCGGGAAATCCATGCCAGGACAGAAGGAAGTGGTGCCCCTGCATCAGGGCGGTGCAAACTCCCCTCTTCCTTAAATCTCCTTGGCCCCAGAGCTCAGCTTGCCTGCTCACTTCCCTCTCAATCCCAGCCTGCCCAGTGTGAGTCACAGCGCCAGCGCATGAACCTTCTGCAAGCTGGGCTGTCCATATCCCAAGTGGGAAAGGGAGGCCGTTCCCAGGGAAAGGGCATGTCGGCCCTGGCCCAGAGCTTCTCACACCCTCAGAAAGGGGATAGCTGGGATGGCGGAGGAGCCAGCAGGTGCAGCCCCAGGCCTCGCTGTTCTCTATGGCTTTTTATTCCTATGTGATTCTACTGCTCACTCATATAGGGATTGGAGCCGTGGCGCACGGCGGGGGCGGCCAGCGGAGGGTTTGGATACTGAACAGGGGGCCCAAGGAGAGCTGGGACAGCGGCCCATCCCTCTCCCAGCACAGCCTGCGGGCCTGGCCAAGGGAGCCCTCCTGTTTCTTTCCTTCCCATTGGTGTCTTCCCCACCATCTGTAACGGGGGTGTGGCAGGGGGCTGCTGGACCCCATCACTCCTCTGACCCCCCATCCCAGCACTGGAGACCCCCCCCCCCACATGGTGAGGCTGGTACCAGAAATTGGACTATGTCCCCAGAGGAGTGCCTGAAGGAACTGGGGATGTTCAGCCTGGGAAAAATGGCTGGCACAAAGAAACGAGGTCCAGGGTTCTATGTGGTTGGGGTAGCCTATAGATAAACAGGCAGCTCAACGAAAGGTGTGGTCTGTCCAAAGCAGAAGGGAGGGCTGTTCTGGTGGCAGGTAATAAGCATGTGCCAGCGATGCATACGGCAGAGGCTGAAGACTGCAGCCAGGATGCCACTGGGAAGAGTCACAATTGGATGGGTGGCCAGTCCCTCCCAGACCCCACGGACTGCAGTCCTTATGCCTGTCCTCCCTGGGGTTTCTGCTGATCCACAATGAGCATCTTGGGAGCCAGGCTCAACCCTCCTAGGCTCCTGTTTAAGTGAACCAAGTACCCAAGGTGCCCTGCAGAGAGGGTGTGGGGAACTCCTATCAGGTCCTCCCCGTGGCTGCAGCCCAAGCCCACTCCCCGCCCCAGGGGCGCCCTGCAAACCCCGCTCTGAAGGAAGATGCATTGAGACCCCATAGCATGATCCTTTTTATTTTCAGTCCTTCTTGCTTCACTCTACAGAAGAAACAGGCTCAGGAGCCCAGCACAGGGGTACCTGGCGGAGAATACTGGGGACAGCGAACTGGCCACGGGACTTCTCCTGGTCATCAGGGTACCTGCTGCCATGGCTGAAAGTAAGGGTGGAAGAGAGCCCCAATCTGCCGGTCTGGTTAGGAGAGTGGACACACATGGAGCAGAGGCCCTGAGTGGGAGGGGTGAGGGCCAACCATGCATCCAGGGCCAAGGAGAAGAGGGGTCCTACGGCCTGGTGAGGCCCTGGGTACCAACCCGGTCTGCCCTGGGACCCTGCCCTGTTGGCCTCCTCTGGACTCGCAGAACATGACCTATGCCATCACCGCGGCCGCAGGAACAGGAGGTGGGCATCCATGACATTGGTGCCCGTCAGCCCTGTGTATAGCAGGTGGGCCCCGCCCTGGAAGCGGTGGAAGAAGGTATGTGAGTCGTTGCGAGCTAGAAAGGTGGCCACATCCAGGCCCTCTGCAGCAGCCTGCGTAGCCAGCTCAGGCACGACCCAGGCCCCGGCTGCCTCTGTGGGCCCATCCTTCCCATCAGTGCCACCACTCAAAAACAGCACATCAATAGGTCCTAGTGGCCGTCGGCCCAGCTCTGCTCCAACACGCAAGGCCAGTTCCTGGTTCCGGCCACCTTTGCCGGAGCCCTGTAATTGCACTGTGGGCTCGCCACCAGCCAGCAGGCAGACGGGGCCTCTAGCCTCCGCCACGGCCTCCAGAGCCTCCTTTAGCTGCAGGTCTGGGAGCTGGAGCTCGGCCGCCAGCTCATGGAGTTGTTCATCCTCCTCCACAGAGGCTCCAGCCCCAGGCAGGGTAAGGCGGGCTGCAGCTACTCGGGCCAGCAGCTCGTAGAAGTGGGCCACAATTTTCACGTCGCCCTGCATGGCTGCGCTCAGCACCACGGCTCGGTATCCCAGCGCCTCAGCCTGCCGCCGGGCCTCAGCCAGTGCCAGTGCATTGGAGCCAATGATCACATTGAGGACGTGACCACAGGTATGTGGCCCACGGGGGTCAGAGTCAGCCCGAGCCAGCACAGTCTTCACAGAACGTGGCAGGGCAGCACGAAGGCCATAGCGATTAAGGATGTGCAGGCAATCTTGCACGTTGTGGACGCTGGCCACAGTGGGGCCACTGGCGATCACCTCCATGGGATCCCCCACCACGTCTGACAGAATGAGGCTCACCACCTGGGGACGGGTTGCAGAGGCAAGGCTCAGTCCTGCCTGGTCCTCACCCCAGAGCTACGGGCACAAACTACCCTCCCAAGGTATCCACACACCCTACGTCACCCAGTACATTTCCTCGCCCATTTCTAACTCCTCTCAAGTGGGTACATAAAACACCTGGCCATGTGCCGTCCCCATCATCCTCTTTGATGCCCCATCCGATGGCCCTGTGGACTCCCATACCAGGCCCCTGCCAATTTGTATGCTGTTTTAGGCTTTCATCTCCCTGGCACATGTGGGCCTGGCTCCACCAGCCCAGGGCTGCCTGGGGAAGAAGCAACTCACGCACCTGGGCAGGGTAGGCGGCCTGAGCCAGCCCCCCACCCTTGAGCTGGGACAGGGCCTTCCGGATGGTGTTCAGCTCCTGGATGGTTGCTCCTCGGGCCGCCAGCAGTTTGGTGAGTGTCTGCTTCTCCTCCAGTGTGACGGGTGGGATGGGGGCAGGCAGCAGGGCTGAGCCCCCACCTGCAGAGACAGTGAGGACTTCAGGCAGAGGGGACAGCAAAGACACTTCCTCACCCAGGGACACAGGTGGGCTGAAAGGTGGGCTTAGGGTGCCCCCGTGTGGACACGCAGTGGAGGGACGTGTGCACAGTCACCACACCCTAGGCACCTGAGGTTGTACCCTGCACTGGGGTAACCCAGGTCCAGTAGGCACTGGGGTGAAGCACTATTCCGTAAGAGCCTGGAATAGGAGGCGGACCACAGGTGACAGTGGAGGACCGCGGAGAGAGCTCTATGGGTTCTAGGCCCAGATGATATTGGTACAGACAACAGCAAAAACAGTGACATTTTCCTTGCAAGACCCCGAGTTAGGTGTTCCCTGTGTGCCCTCTCACGGTCAGCCAACAAGGTCAGTCGAAAGGAGGATCCCACAGCTGAGGGGAAGCCAGACAACCTGCCCAGGGCCACCCAGGCGTCAGCCATCCAGATTCCTCACTGCCTTTTTCGCTTTGTGACCCTGGGGACTCAAACCTGGTATTCGGAGCACTCCTCCTGCCACTGCGCTGAGCCAGTCTGGCACCATACCTGAGATGAGCACAAGCAGCAGGTCGTCAGCTGTGAGACCTTCGGCCAGCTGCCGGATGGCCAGGGCGGCCCGCAGGGCATCGCGGTCCGGCAGGTTGTCCTCCGCGCCCTCAAATACCTGCACACGGCTGTGTGGCTTCAGCAGCATCTCCCTGAGGGGAGAGAGAGTAGAAAGCGAGAGAAGGGGTGGGCTCCTCTGCTCCCACCTGATTTCCCAGCTGTACTGGTGAAGGGTGCATGACCAAGGATACCCACTGACACCCATCCTGGAGCCAGGCCAGACCCAGGAGAAAAAAGAAGCCGGGGAGGGAGGGAGGCCCCGATCCAGCCTGAGTCTGGGCCCAGGTTCCCGTCCAGATGGACAGTGGGGAGCAGCTTCCCCAACGCTCCTTACTGCTTGCCAGTGCACTCCATGGCAGCACGGATCCCCTTGGGAACGCTGATCACGCCCTGCACGAGATGCTGGCCCAGTATCTCCTCAGCTGCAGCCGCCATGCCCAGCACAGCTTTGCCGAAGCCCACCAAGTAGAGGTTTTGCTGCAGCTGAAAGCTCCGGTCCCGCACCTTCAGCTGCCCACTGCTGGGGTCCAAGGACAGTGCCCGGTGCATCATGGGGCCCGGCTGCACAGCAGCCACAGTGTTTTCAAATAGCTGCCGAGCCTGCTCTGCCAGGGCCATGCCGCTGGCCAGCCGTGCCCCAGGGCCCCTCCAGAGGAATGGGCGCAACGGGGCTCGGGTCAAGCAGGGCAGGACCTGCAGGGCTGCAGCCATGCCCCACTGGTTTCAGCTCCACCTGGCACCCATGGCTGCCTAGGGGGAAGAAAACACTAGTGAGGCCCTTGTAAGGCTAGAGACAGGAGGCCCCCACAGCCACCCCTGAGGGCTCAGGGCCAGTAGACCCCACAGCTGCTGCAGCAAGAATGGACCATCTGCCAGTCCCAGGACATTTCCTGAAGCCCACAGCTGCCTGATCTCACTCCAGTCCTTGGAGCCCAGGTCTGCCACCAAGCCATGTCCTCTTCTGCAGGCCACACGCTGGCCCTCTGGACGCTCTGCCCCGAGTCCAAAAGTCCTGTTAACTGAGCCCTCCTCCTAGATCACCCCCTTGGGCTGAGAGTTAATCATTCACAGAGGGAGCAATTCCTACCAGTGGGCTCCCGCCCCGCCCCTTCTCCACCCCCTGCACTTCTGAGCCCTCATCCAGGGGCAACTCCCCTTTCTGGCATTCCTTCCTTGCCTCTTACCACTTCTGCTGCCAGGAGGCTGCTGGCTGTTGACCTGCAGGCTGCTCTATTTCATTAGCTTATGGGTCAGGGCTGGAGAGCCTGGGAAGGCTAGGTGTGTGTGGGGAGGCTGCAGGCTTGCTGGGGCACTGACAGGCCCGGAGCACATCCTCAAGGCCATAGCTTGAGGAATCCAAGCACTTAGGACCAGTCCAACAAGAGGTTTAAGTTCAAACCAGAAGTGGCAGCAAAGTCTGGCTCATGGTGGAACATTGGAGAAGTCCCTAGACACAATTAGGCCATGTACCATGGGACCCAATCTGCAAGACGGAAAAAGACACCCTTCCACCTATATGGCTGGCCAAACCCACCCCTGTCAAGAACATGCGTTTTGGCTCCGACATAAGAAGTCTTGGGTCACACCACTCACAAGGGTGAAAGCCTAGTGGCTGGAGCAAGCAAAGGCCAGGCTCCCACAGTGAGCCAAATAATCATTTTCCCCACTGGGCAGGGTAAAGGCTAAAGAAGCCTTAGGGTGAAGGTCAGGAGGCCATAGAAGACTTTAGGGACAAAAATGCCCTAAAGAACTAACCTCTAAAAAGGCATCTCCTCTAATAAATGCCCACCAAAAATGTTGCCAGTTGACTGCAACACCAAGTGTGGCCAAAGCAGGGGAAGAAAGCTGGCAATCAGGCTCCAGCTCTACCAGTTTTCTGAATGGCTGGGAGAGCTCCATTTTTCTCACTGGGCGACATCTGCAAAATGAGAGGTGAGATGAGATTACCGTTAAGACTAACGCTCTGCCTCCTTGGCTATTTGATGCAGCCCACTGCTATCACCGAAAACCAATTTATCCCACATTCAAAAAACCTGCCAACTTCTAGCCCTTAGCACTTAGCCTGCTGGCTTCTAGCTTTCCCATAAGAGACCAACCCTATTTGACCCCAGTTGTGAAAGGGAACACAGAGGGCATCGCCATAGGGACTCTAAAAATGGCCCCAACTTTTGTCAGGGGGCTCGTGGGGCTCGCCCCCATTAGGCTTGGAGCTAAAAGTATCTTAGCATCTAGCAATAGCTGATTTTGACAGCCTGGGTGAACTTTGTACCTATGTCACAGATGGACACAGGCCTAGAAAATCCCAGCCTTGATACTGGATACCAGAGCCCAAGACAGAATGGGACTCAAGGCTAAGGTTGACAGAAAATACAGGACGACCAGTTAAACTTGAATTTCAGTGACACAGGGAATTTTCTTTTTTGATTAAAGAGCAAACATTTCTTTCTTTTTAAAAAAATTATAATTGACATAATGTTATATTACCGTGTTTCCCCGAAAATAAGACCTAGCCGGACCATCAACTCTAATGCGTCTTTTGGAGCAAAAATTAACATAAGACCTGGTCTTATTTTAATGTAAGACCTGGTATAATATAATATAATACTGGGTATAATACCAGGAATAACATAAGGCTGGGTATAATATAATATAATACCGGGTATAATATAGTATGGCCGGGTCTTATATTAATTTTGGCTCTAAAAGATGCATTAGAGCTGATGGTCCGGCTAGGTCTTATTTCCCGGAAACACGGTAGTTTCAGGTATACAACATAGTGATTTGGAATTGTTTTAATGTATGTCCCATAAAATATTTGGGACCTACCTATACTGAAATGTTATTTGTTTACCTGAAATTCAAATTTAATTCGACGTCCTGTATTTTTATTTGCTAAATCCAGCAATTTTAATCAGGACACATGTTTCTTAAAACCCCAGGCGCTCCAGCGCGAAACCCGGGGATTCCAAGACCTGCCGTGACTCCTCCCCGCCGCTAAGTGGGGCTGGAGCCATTTCCCGCCTTCGCCTGATCACACAGGCCACGGAAGTGACGTCACCTTCGGCCGGGCATTCAGGCCTTTGCGAGGGAAATGGCAGCCGCGTAATGCCCGGCGGTGACCCGAGAAATAAGGGCCCGCTGCCTCCTGAACCCGCTGTGGCCGGCCTAAGAGGTGCTTCCGCGGGCCCTCGCTGCGCGGACTTACCTTCCCACAGCTCCGGCCGCGGCTTCCAGCGTTGGAGGCCGGAAGTACTCGCGGATGGGCGGAGCGGAATCCGGAAGTGGGGTGTGTGGGGCGGGCTTGGGGTACCAGGTGCGAGTTGCGGTGGGCGGGGCGCGGGGATAGCCGGGGCAAATATTAGGGCATTGGCTCCGCCCTGACTTCCGAGAAACCTGGATGGAGTCACCTTGCGCCTTGTTTTCTTAATCGCTGCAATGGGGGCGATAATACCCGCCTCACTGATTGTTATGATCCGTCCCCTTTATCTTGTACGATGCAGTCAGTCAGCAGGTAAATGCCAAGCTCCTGTTACCAGGCACCGGAGTGAGCAAACGGGCTGAGAATCACTATTTCCCCAAAACCTCCCCCTCTTCTGGAACCGGGTGAAGGCATCCCTGCCCTTGCCCTCCGCTATAATCCCGCAATAACTCATTGGAGTTCCCTTCCTCTCCCCATTGGGCAACCAAATAACAGCTCTGACTCAGCAAGAGAGTTCAAATTCAGTTCCTGGATCCCGAAACACACAAGCTGCGTGTAAACACGAATGATCTGGGCCTCCCTCAATGCCCCTGCTCTCTTCTCTCCCTGTGGCTTCATTGAGAGGGCTTGATGCCTTAGACATTGAAAAGCCAAGTCCTGACCAGACTCCAAAGACACAGAAGAGTACACTGTTGTTACTTACGTTTTCTTGGGCAGATGGGAGAGGGGGCTAATATCACAAATCAGAGCAGACTTCCTAAAAATCTTAAAACATATTTCTCACACCGGTTCCCTTTAGCAGCTGCCACATCTCTCCATAGGTCTCCATACCTTGTCATGAACTCCTCCTCCCTCCTTCTTAGCTGTCTTCCTGGATTTTTCCTTCCCTTTATAAGAGAGGACCTTTTATTCCCTATCAACTGCTCCCAAATGCTGCTCCACCCCACCATCCAAACAGGCACCCTCAGGGGATCAGCCCTCTCTAGATGTGGGGAGATGGAAAACTCTTAAAATGACAGTTTTTCCTTGTTTACAGTACACCATCTTCATCCACCCATGCATTTAATAATTCATCATTCAACAGACATTTCCTGAGTGCCTTCCATGTGGGCCAAATGCTATAGCTGCAGCGATGAGTAACAAGTGGTACTTTCAGATGGGAAACTTACTCTGCTTTTGTAATTACATTCCCACACTGCTGGGAGTAGTGTACATTTGAGCACCTCTCTGATTATTTAGTGACAGAGACTCAAACAGACACTATTTACTGTGCCAGTGCTGTTCTGTCAGAATATAAGCACGAGACTAATTGTACCCATTTTTTTTAAGCTCCCATCCCACCCCACAGCTACTCACAAGATGTATTTTTAATATTTGACAACAGCAAGGTTTAGCTGTCCAGTGGACCGTGAGCTTCTGGAAGGTGGTGACTTGGTCTAATTCATACTTGTATTTGTACTGCCTTGCATAGTCCCAAGCACAAGTAGAAACTGGAAGTTCTTATTTTTTTAATGAATTAACAAGATAACAATGAAGAGCTCAGCTACAAAGTGCTGCAGACCCTAGGTGGAAAGGATTTCACAAAAGGAAAAGAGACGGTGGTGAATGGAAGTAGAAGGCTTCATGAAGCAGTGGGATATAGGTCTAAGAAAACGATTGGGCTCATCAGATGCTTATGCATACCGTGTTTTCCCCAAAATAAGACCTAGCAGGACAATCATCTCTAATGCGTCTTTTGGAGCAAAAATTAATACAAGACCCGGTCTTGTTTTACTATAAGACCGGGTCATTAATATAATATGTAATATAATGTAATATAATACAATACCGGGTCTTATATTAATTTTTGCTCCAAAAGACGCATTAGAGCTGATTGTCTGGCTAGGTCTTATTTTCCAGGAAACACGGTATTTGGATAATGGGTACGAATATGTCTACAGTCTTTTTAAGTGCACTTTGGCAATAAATATCAATGTCAAAATGTGACATGCAATTTCATTCCAAGGAAATAATTGGATATGTGGACAAAGATGGAAGGGCAAAACTTTTTCCTTTACTGTCTTAGGTTCAGTGTGTGAGGCCCTACAAATTAAACTGACAGAAGACAGGTTAACAGGAGAAAAAGGTTTGTTTCATATGCATATGGGAGGGGAGGGCTCACAGAAATGAAGTGAAAACCCCAATAGAACCATAGGCCTGAGAGCTTATATACCATTTTTAACAAAGAGCAATGAATCATGGAGATGCAACAAGACAAATGGGGTTTGAGCTTCTAGGGGCAATAAATTGTGGGAAAATAAATATATGGGGAAAGCTAATGGAAGGTAAGTGCTGCTGTAGTAAGATTTGTTTGTACAGATTCATCTCGGTGTTGGTTCCATCTTCAGGTACTGGGATGGGAAACTTTCTCACAGAAAGTTTATGTTCTGCTTTTATGTAGAAAGGAGGAGGGCAGGAAGCCCTTTGTGTGTCTGCTGTTTTTCAAATGCCTTCATCTTAAAACAATCCTTATGCCAAAGTGGCATATTTTGGATGGCTTACTCTGATCCCTTTCAATAAATATGAATAGAATTCATCCTAAAAATTTTCTGAGTATAAGGCAATCTAAATATCCATTGATAAGAGAATATATACAAGTAAATTTGTAGTACTTCTAAACACATTAAAAATAATATTCTAATATTATTAAGGCTACATACATGTTGTTTTTTGAGATGCTATTTTATGACTAGGGGAAATTGTTGAAAGGCCATTTAAGTACAATATAAACTTTCCCCATTCAAGCAAGCTGAAGGAAAGAAGGTGATGGGATTTATTATTCATACCGTACTGAGGGAGAGTTTACTGAATTTATTCATTCAAGTTAAGCTTTAATTTAAATGTTCCCTTTTAGAGCAAAAGAGGAGGTTGTCCCTGGATGATGTTGGATAGTCAGTGATCGGGGAAGGTGGCAATAATGGCATCCACCTGTACAAACAGTGCTGAATCTCAGGAATTCATCATGGATAAAGTACTTGGTTCTTGTAACTCTGAAATCTCCCCCCTCCCTTCCCAGCTAAGGAGGTGATCAGGGTAGTGAATGGTGCTCAGTCTTGGACTTTCTGACCTGGAGCTTTGGTATAAATAAATCCTGCTTGATGAGGAAGCTGATCATAGATGATGTGCAGCCATTTGAGGTTTCAGATGCCTGAGGACGTCTGAGGTGTTAGTTCATGTTGTTACCACCATGTTGTTACCACAGCAGAACCAGTCATATTCCTAAAGCACCTACTCCTCTATCAACATTCGTCTTGTTCTCCAATCTCCAACCAATAGTGCTGTTTAGGAAGTCTAGCTCTTTCCCCTTCCAGTACTTCCTGGCCCCCTTGTGGTTGAATGTGGTCATTCAACTAGTTCTGGCCAATGAGTTGTGAGTGGAGATGCTGTGGGTCGTTTCTGGGCACTTAATTGCCCAAGTGAGACCTTCCTGAGCATTTTTTCCCCTTGGACCTAGCAACTGACAACATTCAAGATACGGCTTTTCTGCTAACCTGAGACCCTGTGTGGCTCTGATGGGCAGAGCCACCTTGCCAACCCACACTGGACATGTACTGAATGTGGAAAAGAAACCTTCGATGTTTAAATCACTAAGATGTGGGGGTTTGTGTTATTGTGCCATAACATAGCCTATCCTCGTTGATATGCTCTGCTCACTTTATCCTGTTGAAACTTAGTTTTAGAAGTCAAGACCTGAGCCTTAGAAGCTAGATCTGTTCTTACTGATGTGAGATCATCCAGAAAATGTTGGTTCTCATTGGCATTCATCTTGCCAAATGTACCGACATGCTTCAGGTCACCCATGGTCCATGCTTACATACTTTCGTGAGGTATATAACAACATTGAAGAGAACAAAAACATTTTCTTGTGTATTTGTTACCATAGGCAGAAAGAACAGGGCCACAGGGAGAGGAAAAGAAAGGAAGGAGGAGGTGACAGGAAACAAAGGAATGAGGAGGTGAGGTCATCCTTAGGAAAAGGTGCAGCTACCAGACTGGCCAGAACTGGATTCCAGTGGCCAAGAGCAGAACTAGGACACCGTCTTGCCCCTCAAGGTGAGCTTTAGCTAATTATAATAGATTATAACATTATCAGCATGTCAGCCAAGAAAAATCTCCACCCGTGTCTCCATGACAGTTCCAACAAGGGCCAAATAAGGACAAAAGTCCCTCCTCCTGACGGGAAGGAGTGGTCAGTAAAGACCTGCCCTGGAAATGCCTATAACACCACCCCTAAATATTACGTGCCCTCATTTGAGTACAATATTCTTTGTTCAGTGCAGTTGCTCTTCTGGGCATGGCCACTCTCTTGCCGTCATGAGACTGTAATATGTGATTTCCTTTCTTTTAATAAATCCACTGCTTGCTTGGCTTTGTTCATGTGGCTTATTCGTACGTCCTGGAATGTCTTCCTGTGATGATACAAGAAACCTTGCTCTTTGGTAACATTCACAAACTCAGAGTCTTGTGTGCTAATTAATACCACGAAGTAGGAGCACAAAGTAGAAAGCAGCTTCCACAAAGAGAAATTCTTTGCATTTGGGTTTCTGTGGAGGGGCAGATTTTTATTCCATCAGTTCATATGGCTTCTGCCACTCTGTATTAATGGCGCTTTAATCGTGACTGGACAGACAGAAATGATTGCAAGAATTTAGGACCAGCAGGAAATGTAAGATTGATTTAGAACCAAAAATAAAAATAGTGACTATGAATGTGTTCAGTCTTTTCTCCAATGCGGTGAACTCAGTTTGGTTACTGAAAAGTGTTGAGAATTATTAGAGTGCGTCCATCCATAGAGAACCTGTAAAAAGTTCTGTCACCTTTAAAACCACTGTGAAAATAAAGCAGTGATTTTTTTTAATGTATGCCAAAACTGAGATAAGTCAGAGTGTCAGTCATCAACTCCAGACTGGAGGCAGCTCCCTCCTCAGAGCAGCACTCTGGTCTCTGTGGCCTCCCTCCACTTGTCCTTGACATCCTGGACCTTGAGGTTCAGCACCCTCTTCCTGAGCAGTCAACCCCTAATGCCTCACAAGAGTTTGCATCAAGGGGTGAAAGAGCTCTGCAATGAGCTTTCTGGAACCCCCTCTTTCACCTCCACCTTGGGCTCTGTACCGCTGGGCACTGCTCGAGGGCAAGCCCAAGGTGGGGTGCTCTGGGAGACCCAGAGCTCTAGGCCTAGAATGGTGTTGTCAAGAGTCGCTCAGTGGGAAGGAGAGGGTCAGGCAGTGCTGCAGGCAGGGTAGAATGGAACTATTTTAAGTAAGGACTGTAAAAACCCTTAAAGCTATTTTTCTTGGAAGAAGGAGTGGGGAGAATACAAACAGCTCAACTGTGACTGGAGAGTAACTGAAAAGGAGGGGCTGCTAAAGCAGTGTAGGCCAGATAGTCTGAAAGGGTTGTTAAGTATTTTTGAAACAGTTCTGTACTTTTAGAGACAAGAGGCTCTAGGGCTCTGGGCAGTTCTTCCTGGCTCTGGGCATCTAGGCTTATCTGGGAAGATCCCATCCCTTCCTTCCAGAACAAGAAGGCATTGTTTACCTACAATGGACTTTGTTAAATGTGAACAATTACCTACCCTTTGCCCTGGAAATAGGACTGGAGAGTTTTAGTCTAGAAACAGAGTGTGAATTCAGACTCTAGGACTTATTGGCTATGTGACCTTGGGAATGTTAACCTTATAGAACCTCAGAGCCTTCATCATTAAAATGGGGTTAAGAGCATTAAATAATGTGTTTAAAGTGCATGTAGAAAGGCTCAAAGTTGTGGCTGTATTTATTCCTGAGCTGGTACAGATTCATGGGTATGTGACCTGTGTAATCACACAGGGAACCAAGGTCTGAAGGGTTCCCTTTATATTCTGCTGTTGCCATCTTGCAATTCTTAACAGTTCTTTGAGGGGGGACTCATATTTTTATTTTGCACCGGACCCTGCAAATTCTGTAGTCAGTCCTACTACCTGGGGAAGATGTCCTCTTTGCATATAGGCTCCCTAGTCCTAGAGTCTCAGGATGTCTCTGAGGAATTCCAGTCAGTGGGCACACATTGGGAATGCCAGTGCTACACACTGGTGAGGGAGAGGTGTCACTGTGTTCTCCAGGCAGTACTGATGTAGGTGATGTTGGATCTGCAGGCAGTTTCTGAGTATGGGCCAGGATCGTGTCTTGTGAATCCAAAGAATGGAAACAGACCAGGGAGAGGCAAAAAGTTTTAAAAAGAGGATAGTTTATTAAAGGCAGGAGAAGAGGTTGCAGCTCCCGAGTGGGAGGGGGTCCCGAATGGGGGGGGTGCCCGTGACTGAGGCAAAAGCTCCTACTTTTATACCTTTCCTTGCCTGTTTGGGGAAGGGGAGCTGTTTGGAGAAGGGAACTGTTTGAAGAAGGGAACTGGCACCTTGTTCTGCTTGCCCATCCTAAAGGAATTAGCAAAGTAACCTACTCTTATCTATCAGATCTGCTCCATTTGTCAGGCCAAAGTGAATTTTATGATTAACCTCAAGGCTTTGTTACATTACGTCCTGGAGCGAAGGAGTGATTTCAAAACCTGAAGTTTTAGGATATGACTGTCTTTTCTTTATTCCACTAGGGACCTCCCTGTCTACCTAGGGACATGCTAACTCTCCTGTATCAGTACTAAGGCTGTAAGGAGAAAGTCTGAGCTCCCCTGCTATAATAGGCATGTCCTGGCCACTTGGCTTAGGAGACTTTTTAAAGAGGCCTAAAAACCCTAGACTTGGCTCACTCAGTAGCTGAAGGCCACACTTTGAGTCTTTCAGAGGCTGATCCCTTGGGGAAACTGAGCATAGCATGTAATTCAGGAGTGGCACAAGCTGCATGAATTATATGAAATCAGCCACAGGTTCCTTGCAAACAAAAAAACCCCAAGTCAAATATTCTAATCTTTTAAAATGCTTTTAAGCATATATTAATTTGATCATCAGAAGGAAAAAAAAAGCCCTGAGAAACCAGTAGAAAATATGTTTCAATCAATAAAATCATTGCTGAGGTTGCCTTTAGACTGCACAGAAGAGGTATGTAACTTCCATTTGATGTAAAATGTTACCTGTACTCATGGCCATCATAAAACATTTATTCCCTCTTGGTGAAATGAAGCACACATTTAGCAAATCAAGCAATTTGTCAGGTAAGAAGTGGTTATATGTGAACTGTGTGTAGCAGTTGAAACATGCTATTCAAAATTACCATGGGTTGCAACTGTGTTCCAACATTCTGCTTATCCTCTTTGGCAATTAAGCTTACACACACACACACACACACATACGGGGCCTTCCCAGAGTCACCTCACCCTAGTTATTGTAAACGCTTATGTAAAAAGTTGTAGGGTGTGGAGGGGAGGCAGATGGCTCAGTTAGCTAGAGCGGGAGCTCTTAACAACAAGGTTGCCGGTTCAATTCCCACCATGGGATGGTGGGCTGTGCCCCCTGCAACCAAGATTGAAAATGGCGACTGGACTTGGCGCTGAGCTGTGCCCTTGGCTTGGAGCTGTTGGGCCCTGGAAAAACTCTTCCCCAATAAAAAAAAAAAAAAAAAAAAAAAAAAGTTGTGGGGGTAGCAGAATAAGCCACCTCAAAATGTGCCATTTTGGGTTCAAACTGTGTCACTTTGGGGTGGCTGATTAGTTCAATTGGTTAGAGTATGGTGCTGGTAGCACCAAGGTTGCCGGTTTGATCCCTGCATGGGCCACTGTGAGCTGCTCCCTCCTTAAAAAAAAAAAAAAGTGCCACTTTGGCATGTGGATTGTTTTAAGCTGAAGGCAGTTAAGAGCCAGCAGACAGGAAAAGCTTTACCTCTCCCTTAACTGCCTAAAAGAATTTAGACAGGGGGCCTGTACCAGGAAGAGAGCTACTTATTACCAGAGATAACTTTGTATATCAGAAAGACTTATCTGCATGGCATGACAAGCATTTGTTTATCAAATATTTGCTCTTCTCATCTTCTGAATTGTCTTCCTCCTCTTAGAGAAGACCACTACCCTGTTCTTCTTAGCTCAGGATGGTATATAAACCTCAATTGCCTGACTGCCTTGGAGTCTGTGTTTGTGGGGTTCCTGTATATAGATACATAATTAAATTTGTTTTTCTCCTGTTAATCTCTTGTGTCGATTTAATTATTAAACCAGTCAACTAACCTAGAATGTAAAAAGGGAAAAATTTTCCTCCCAAACAAACGTAATCAAGCTCCAGAGAAGTTCCACGAGGCACTCTAACTCAAAAATTCATCACAAAGCAGTGGAATTCATAAGCAGCCATCAATTTTGGAAAGAAGATATATCGCGTAGAACATGTTCCACTTTAACTATATGGCATGAAATACAATAATTTAATAAATGGGCCAATCCTAACCCTATTGTGGTAATCACTTCCCAATATATAAGTGTATCAAATCATCACATTGTATACTGTTAAACAAAAACCTTCATGGCTGAAACCTTTCTGAAAGAAAGGGTTTATTGAGAGCTAGATGGAAAAGACAAACGTGTCGGTTGTCCTGGGGATGACAGAGTTTGGAGAAGAAAAATGTAAGTTGTTTACAAGAATTTACATTGTCTATAGATAAAGGGGGTGGGAGAAACAGTGAAACAGAGCTGGTTCTGGGATAGGTGCATAGTTGGTAAGGAAGAAGTGTTTGCTCTTTTGGATTGGTTGTGAGCAAGAGTCCGGAAAGTTCAAGCGTAAGCCGGATGCAGTGGCATCTGGTAGTCTGCTATTTGCCAGATAATCATGGAAATAGCCACCTGGAAGTTAATTCAAAGTTTCAACATACATTCAGGAATGTAAGCAGTCTTGTTGGCTTTTGGCCCGAAGCTATTAACCGATCAACCTCCCTTGTCTCTTCCTTCCACCCTCTAGCCTACTAGAATTTAATTTAGGATATCACAGAATGTTTTCCTTGCTAACATCTTAAACTTGCACAATGTTACATGTCAGTTATGTCTCAATAAAGCTCGAAAAACAAACAAACAAATAAAAAACAACCCTATCCCACTAGTTTAAACAACAAAGAAAATGTTTTATGTAACATAATAAGTGATCTTAAGGTAGGATGGCAGTAGGGTTGGTGTATATGTTGCAAGGACCCTGTGTTGGTTTCCTAGGGCTGCCAAAATAAAGTCACACAAACTGGGTGGCTAAAAACAATAGAATTTTATTGTGTGTGTTGGGGCTAGTAGTCCAAAATCAAGTTGTCAGCAGGGCCATACTCCCTCTGAAATCTGTGGGAGACTCTAATCTCTGCTTCCATAATCACATGGACTTCTTCTTTCTTTTTTTTTCCCCCTCTTTTTTTTTTTGGACGTCTTCTTTCTGTGTGTCAAATAGGACACCAGTCATATTTGATTTAGGGCCCACCCTACTCCAGTATGACCTTATCTTAACTAATTATATCTGCCACACCCTATTTCCAAATATGGCCACATGCTCAGGTATTGGAGGTGAGGATTTTAATATGTCTTTTGGGGGGACACAATTCAACCCATACCAGACCCTGTCCATCTTTCTGCTCTGCCATTCTCAACTTTCTGGGACGTAAGGCTGCTTTCTTCATGGTCAAACCAGACTACAGCAGTCCCAGGCATCAAATCCAACATAATAGTGTCCATCAGAGGGGTCATCTCTTCTTGGTATCTCTTTTAGAAGCAAAGAGACCTTTCCAAGACCCCTTCTCCCAGCAGACTTCTTCTCATTTCTCATTAGCAAAAATTTCATCACATATGCATGGCTAATCCCATCACCGGGAAGGAAACAAGACCACTCATCATGATTGGCTTGGGCCCGTGGTTCTTAAATTTTAACATGTATCAGGATCAACTGGAGGGCTTGTCAAATCATAGATTTCTGGGCTCTGGTTCTGGTGTAAGTTCTGAGAATTCAAAATTTTTTTTTGTTAATTAAAGTTTATTGGGGTGACAATTGTTAGTAAAGTTACATAGATTTCAGGTGTACAATTCTGTATTACATCATCTATAAATCCCATTGTATGTTCACCACCCAGAGTCAGTTCTTCCATCACCATATATTTGAGAATTCGAATTTTTGACAAGTTCCCAGGTGAGAATGATGCTGCTGGTCTGGGACCATACTTTGAAAACTAGCAGTTTGGACTGATCAGGATTTATCTCAGCGGATTGGGCTCAACTCTTGAGAAATGCATGGCGACTTTGAGGAGGGAGGGTATCTGAACAAAATCAGGGTTTCATCAGAAAGGAGCAAGGAGAGAAAACTGTTGGGTAGGCAACCCGTAGTGTCTGCAAAGGGTGGCCAAAGAGAAGCCAAGAAGAGACTAGAAGGAGAGTGTCCAGGCAGGCAAGCAAAATGTCAGAATGGAATGATGTCAAGAGAGCCATAAAGAAGCGTCACCAACACTGTTAATGTCATAAATAGGGTCAGGAGGTAAGCACTGAAAAGTGACCCCTGGATTGGACAACTATGTTAACCTAAAAATAAGAGACCAGAGTTAGAGGCAATAAGCATTTATCTGAGATCAAAAAAGAATAGCTACCCAGGAAGCACTGATTCAGGCAGAAACCCAAATAGTGTTCTGGTATTTATGAGAAAGAGAAACGGAACAATTAGACCAATGGGAGGCATATTTATTTGTGTAAATAAGTTAACATAGTGACACTAATTCTAAACAATGTTTTAATTTCCATCTGATAGTCATTAGTCTGGTAGTCATATCTGCTTTCTTGATACATTTTAAAATAGTTCTTTGGGACATAATGTTGCTTTAGGCCCAGTCCAAAGGTTATTTTGCCCTGTTTTAATATCCCAAAGGTTTGAGGCAAAAAACTTGCAAGGCAGTTCCTCTGGGATGACAGCTCTGACACCATTTTAAAGTAGCTCCGTTTATATTATTTTAAAATATTTTTTACCCTTTTGATTAAGATCTTTTCCTCAAAGCATTGCTGATCAATGATTGGAAATAAACACTGATCAGTTATTAAAAGCATTGTTGGTCCTGTATTGTCAGGGTGGCTCATTTCAGCGTATTATGCCATTACCGGTCCCTTGTTACCAGGAAGGCTCATTCCCAGTATGTCTTGTCCTGGGAGAAAGTGTATTTTTTTCTCCCCCCTTAGGAGCCTCAGGCCATATCTGAGCAATAGGAGCTCCAGAACAGAAGAAGGTTTTATTGTCATGTTTTGTCTGTAGTTTTTTGAGTTTTCTTACATGAAGTCTCATAGGCTTTAGTGATCATCTGAAAATGCTGAGCAACCATTATTAGAGTGGTGTTTTTTCATAACATCAAGCTATGTAAAACATACAAAGATTTACAAGAGTAAAAATTTCTATAATAAACAAATGTTAAGTCCAATTTGAAGGACAGATCTGAATCAGGAGGCAATGTCTGAGGGAAGTTAGGTGAAGATATAAACAACAGAGCAAACCCCATCTTTTTCAGTTAGGATATGGTCAAGAGCAAGTCTATTGTCTAACATAACTCATGTGTAAGGAATAGAAAATATGAAGGTCTGCATGGGAACATTTGGGGATGGAAACTCTCACAGTGGCTGGGGTACCTGCTTGGCCTTGGAAGGATTGGCTACCCTCCCAGGGACCAAGAAAATATTTACAGGATGTGGAGCCTGGCCTTCGCCTTGGCGCAGGTGGGCCGAGCCCCGACACATCTAATCTCCTACCAAGGCCTGGCCCCGGCTCCTAGCCAGATCCGAGACCAGTTCCTTGTGTTGTTAACACGTATGCTTATTGGCTCCTTGCCGCTGTTGTTAGTAAAGTCCTCAAAACCCCAGAAAGCCGAGTAGGGCGTAGCAGTAGATGTTGTTCTCCAGCCGCCTGGGCTGCTGCAAGGTATTCCGCCCGGGTTGATGCACTTGACTGAGATTTTGCCTACGCTGATGAAGGGCCGGTGCTGTTTCTGCGCATGATGTTTTGCCCGTGTTGATGGACTACCGGTGCTGTTTCTGCGCATGATGTTTTGCCCGTGTTGATAAACTACCGGTGCTGTTTCTGCGCATGATGTTTTGCCCGTGCTGATGAAAGGCCGTTGCTGTTTCTACGAGTAATTGACTGGGCCCTGGGGGTATGATGAATTGCCTCCTTGCTTGTTAGTGGTATGATGATATACTCCCCTAATCTCTGTCTTGTCTTACTTACTTTCACTTTGTAATAAAACTCTTTAACCCCTTCATCCGGGCTTGTGGTGGTGTGTCTTGCGTATCGGGCCTTGAAAATAAGTCTGTGCACAGCAATCGATAATACTTATCGATACATCATGCAAGGGAATTAAAAGATGTTTTCCTTGGTTGGCTATTGCTGTGGCAGTCATTGTAATACCTGCCCTAGGAAAAAGTATTCTTTTAAATATGGTACCTTTACTGGAGTTGACATCACCAAGCATCAAACATCCTTGACTACATGTACAATCAGTTGCATGTTTTGACCTGCCGGAGTAAGTTTAAAGATGATTAATGTACAGTGTTACCTTTCTAGTCAGAAATTAAGGGGAAAAAGGAAACAGTAACTATTATAGTGAGTGCTTAGCCTCTCATAACTATTATTTGTGAGATAGGAAGGAACTGAAGTAAGGAAAAAAGGAGAAATGAAGGTGTAGATTGTACAGGCCTGGTCCAGAATCTTGGGTTAGTTGTTCATAACAGATGTCTGCTTTATTTCCTAGTAAATTTAAATCCTCTATTGGTTGAACAGTTCAATTAGATACAAGAGCTTTCTTTATATTGGGAAACATGAACCCAAGAATTAACAGCTTTAAATTTGGTCATACATGGATTAGTTAAGCGTACCTGAAATTTTGGAGAGAAATTAGTTAAGAGTACCTGAAATTTTGGTAGGAAAGAAAAATGTTTTAATTTTGTTCATAAAGGTTTAATTTACCAAATTGCTGTAGGTCATAGGTAGCTTGGGAGAGAAACATTCTTATTTCTAGAAAAAAAGCATTCAAAACTCAATAATATTTCATATAAAAGTCATAAAAATTATAATCACCGTTATCAGTTCATTTAGTCCCATGCTATTAATCCTTGTTGATCTTGATCTTCTTGTCAGCAGTTTTACGAATCCAGTTTTTTCTGAGAGTTCTTTAAATCTTTACCCAATTCAATTTTATGTTTTTAAAGTTATCAGAAACCTGTATTTTAGAGTATTTGTCAGTTTTTTTTAATGAATCTCTTTTAGATAAAACACATTTATAGAAATATTTTTTCCCAAAGCATCAAAATAAAACAATAATTGTCTATAATGATAAAAAGACTTTAAAAAATGGCCATGGTAAAAATCTGATGAGAGTTTACATATACTCATGTACACATATAAATAAAACAATTGACTTAATTATCCATTTCAATCGTAGTTAGCTTGACCGTATATAAAATTATTTTCTCAAGATCCCTTTTCCATGAACCTTCTGTAACTTCCATAAACTTTATACAACACAAATCATCTGTAACTTTCATATACTTTTCAGCTTTTGTCCTATCTTTTTCTTCCTTATTTTGAAACAATTGTTTTTTAGTACAAAATTATTATTATTTTCTTTATCAAAAACAAACAAATAAGCTTCTGTCCTTTATATCTTTTCTTATCCAAAAAACATATTTTATTTTATTTTCCTTTAATAAAACTATAACTCTGTACTTTATATCTTTTTTTATTGAAAATACATATCTTATTTTTCATAATAGTCTTTTGTTTTATCCTTATTATTTTCCAGTAGCTTTATTAAAAAAACCATAGTTCTTTTATAAAGTAATTTTGGCAAGGGAATTTATACAGCAGTCTGTATTTTAAAAAGGCCTCTTCTACATCGCCCCCCACCCCTGTCTTTATGGGCAATATTTTGATTAGTTCCAGGATGTTTACATTTCAAAAACGGGGTAAGATTTACGACTTTCAGACACAGAGAAAAAAAAGTAAGTTTTTTAGCACTATACCAGGACAGGTCAGAATTTTAGGAACTTTATATAATTTTTAGAATATTTATTTTAATAACATATCTATGTAAGTATAATCAAAGGTTTAATATTATTTATTTTACAATGCTTCACATGTAATTTAACATACCAAACAAGTCTAATTATGTTAATATTTCTCTTTTATAAGGAGAAAGAATAAATCTTTTGAGGTGTTTCAAGGGCCATCTGGAACACCCCAAAGTTAATCTTAGGTCAATAAGACTTTATTTAAAATTTGATTTTTGAAAGTTTGTTAAACATATTAAAACTTATAAAATATTTGATTAAAGATGAAAAAGATTACAGATCATTAGGAAATAATATTTAATTACTCATTTAACCAAAATGAAAATAAAAGATTTGAAAGACAAATACAGAAGGTTACATGATTATAAATAAAATTTTAGTTTTTATTGAGTGGATTCAGTTTTCGTAAGGATCTGATTAAGACAACATAATGTATTGAACTTTAGTTGTTTTTTTTTTTGGCAAAAATCTTTATATGCAATCGGGAACAGAACAATAACATAGGACAACTTTGTCCATTTAGTACATGAAAGAATTTAAGTTTTAGCTTTACATAAGCACACTTTTGATATTAAAGCGTAATTAATTTTTAAAATTTAACAGTTTACAAAAGTTTTAACAATTGAACTTTAGCCAGCTTAAATATAAGAGATATTTTCTCTTTCTCTCTTCCCATTCTGAAATAACCAACACAAAAATTTTTAATTTCCCTTAATGAAGATACATCTCCATGTATTACAGAATTGCACATCCCTGAAATCTATGTAACTTTACTAACAATTGTGACCCCAGTAAACTTTAATTAAAAAAAAATACATCTCCATGTCTTATATTCTTATACCATCTTTTATTTAAAACATATATTAATTTCTTCTATAGTAATTAGAATTTTTAACCCTTAGAAATCTTAATTTTAGTGACAACTGAAAATAAAGAATTAGTGTTCTTTAGAGTGGTAAATTTATGAACACATTTCATAACCTCTAGAAATATAGGCTGTTTGGCTCACAAATATATTTCATAATTTTTAGAAACATATACTTCCTTAACATAACAAATGACATTTTAATAACAGACCCAAATATATTTAGTTTTTCTATATTAAGAAGTCAAAAGTAGGTAAACTTAGATTCATTTAACAATTAATATTTCAGTATTTTACCTTATTTGGAAATGATCTAGATATTCAATCATTTTTATATTTTAATCTAATTTAATAAAACTCTAAGGTTTCAAGTTATTGAAAGATTTTGGGGGACTATTTTTAAGTACACATACCATAGAACAATTATTGTTGAAAAGTTTTATTGAAAAAACCTTTAATTTTATTTGCATCTATTTAATTTATTAATTTTCAACAATTATATTTAGATTACTCATGAAAATTTTATGAAACATTGGACAAAGTTAGCTATTATCCCAAGGTATTTTCCTGTTGATAAACCTTGTAACAGAAATAACACAAATTTTTTGTAAACCCAGATAAAATTATTATATTAAAAGTTGATAATTCTAAAGACATGTCTGTTTTAATTAAATAAACAAACTTAAATTAGCTTCAATATTGAATAGTTTTCCAGATTATAAGATACTGAAAAGCATTTGGGATAGTTTCTGTCATATTTCTTAATTTATATAAATGTTTAATTCCTTTCAGACAATTAAACAGAGCTCTTTTTATAAACCAATTCTAATAATTTCCTCTGGAGGTAAAAGATAGATAGATCGATAGATAGATAGATAGATAGATAGATAGATAGAGAGATAGATATAACCAGAGATCTGATAGTTTCATTAAAAAAAAAAATTCAGCCATGAGACTGGTACAATAAGCAAAACCCATAAATTTATAATAATTGGAATAAGTCATTGTTCAGATGGCTAAAGTTTTAAGATTTTTATTTGTCCTTGACAAACAATTTTTTAAGGAGCCCAGCGGAGGGGACCCCTTAGGCAAGGGAGTCTTTTCAGTCACTTACACTTTTTAAAAAAGCTTTCTTTAACCATTTTCCCCTTTTGGTTTGTTTAGTCTCAGGCAGTTGTGGGCTGTGTTTATATTCCTGGTTATCTGTAGGAAGGTCTTGGAAGTTACTGAGGAGACTTAAAAAAAAAAAAATCCTCTCACTTTTAATTTTGTCAAATTTCTGATCATAGTTATTAAAGTCTTTGAAATATCTTGTCAGGTTTCAGACAGGACAAACAGTACAAATTTTAAAACGCCTGCTCAAATGGCCAAAGTTTATTTTAGGATCCTTTTAGAGACATCATTTTGTCTTTTGGAAGTTTCTGCTTATCAATCAAATAAAAATCTATTCCATTGTCCCACAACACTATTTGGGTTTATGCATGAATAAATGAATGCTTCCCAATATAGCTAATCTTTTTTGATCTCAAATAAATGCTTGTTGCCTCTCACTTCGGACTTTTATTTTTAGGTTAACAACTAGAAGATCTTTTGATCTTAGCAAGAGCAGTTTTATTTTGAAGTCAACACATGGGAGTAGTTATACAAAATACAAAGTTATTTACATATCATTATCTGCTACTGATGCCAAGTGCTAGCGCTCATTCCTAGAATTGGGACTGGTTTTCCTGGAATACAGATAACTAGCTGAATGGTAAGAGGAGGCAATAGGGTTTTGATTTACTGCTGAACAGTGAAATAATTTTACGAGACAGCTTAGTCTTCTGAGCTCATATTCAAATACAGCCACATCCTGAGTCCTAAGCTACAGACAAGAGGTCGTGCTTGTGGGGGAAAGGATTGCACATTGTCGTGTATTTGCCGTTCTACACATCTGTCTCCACATATGTTCAGATATATCTAGTTACCCATCAATGCTCACCTACTTCTTTCTATTTATGCACATCTATTATCCAGGTTCACATATATACAGTTATCTATAGACAAGTCCAGTTTCTGCCACCTGCTACTGGTGATGTAGGTGATGTTGGATCTGCTAGCAGTTTCTGAGTATGGGCCGGGATCGTGTTTCTTGAAGCCGAAGAATGGAAACACGGACCAGGGAGAGGCAAAAAGTTTTAAAAAGAGGATAGTTTATTAAAGGCAGGAGAAGAGGTTGCAGCTCCCGAGTGGGAGGGGGTTCCGAATGGGGGGTGCCCGTGACTGAGGCAAAAGCTCTTACTTTCATGCCTTCCTTTTGTCTGTTTGGGGAAGGGGAGCTGTTTGGAGAAGGGAACTGTTTGAAGAAGGGAACTGGCACCTTCTAATGAAATTCGTCTACCAGGTTTGTTCTGCTTGCCCATCCTAAAGGAATTAGCAAAGTAACCCACTCTTTATCTATCAGATCTGCTCCATTTGTCAGGCCAAAATGAATTTTATGATTAACCTCAAGGCCTTGTTACATTATGTCCTGGAGTGATGGAGTGATTTCAAAACCTGAAGTTTTAGGATATGACTGTCTTTTCTTTAGTCCACCAGAGACCTCCCTATTTACCTAGCAATTATACTAACTAAACTGTCTCACTGGAATACCTATCTAGGCCCCCATTTTCACATCTGTGAAATAGAGATAATAATCTCAAGTGTTGGATAAGCACAGTTTTGAAAGTATATTTACACTGTATGACTCCAACTATATGACATTCTGGAAAAGGCAAAACTATGGAGACAGTGGAAAAAGAGCACTGGTTGCCAGCGGTTGGGGGAGCAGGAGGGATGAACAGGAGCACAGAGGATTTTTAGGGGAAAATAAATACTCAGTATGATACCATAATGAGGGATACCTGTCATTACACATTTGTCCAAACACATAGAATGTATAAAAACCAAGAGTGAATTGGAGCTGATTGTCCGGCGGGGTCTTATTTTCGGGGAAACATGGTAGTAAAGCTTGAGCCTGGGTAAGATCTCTGATTTGGCAGTCCCGTCCTTGTGATCCATCAAGATTCTGGTAAACGAAGAGGAAAGGGTTCATTCAAATTTTCAGTAGCAGGCATCAGGCGATGGGCTAAACTTCACGCCTTATTGGGAGGATCATAAACTGAAGACTGGTACCCATTTTGGAATTGTCTTTGAGATCTGCCATATGTAAGGACCTGGGACTTGGTCCTTGAAGAAGAGATAGTCTAGATGAGTAGTCATACGATAAAAGAATGGAATTTAGAAGCCTAAATATAGATGTCATTCCCATCCCACAGATTTCTTTCAAATTCAAAATAAAGGGCTTTCGTTATAAACTGAAAAAAAAAAAAAAAAAAAAAAAAAGAGTGAACCCTAATGCAAACTATGGACTTAGGGTAATTATGATGTGTCAATGTAGATTCATCTATTGTAACAAATGTACCCCTCCAGTGTTAGATGTTGATATTGGGGGAGGCTGTGCATGTGTGGGGGCAGGGGGTGTATGGGAAAGCTCTGTACTTTCCTCTTAATTTTGCTGCGAACCTACAACTGCTCTAAAACAAAAGTCTTTTCTGTAAAAAGGAGAAAAAATGGGGGGAAAAAAGGGCCAATCAACTATCTGGCTAAATTCATTTCTCCAATTAACAACATATGTTGAGCCAGACTCTGGCTTGACTTTGGATAAAATGTGAAAAAAATTACTTTACAAACACATGGTGGAGTAGTGTGTAGCCATTCAAAACGATTGTGTAGTTCTGTGTTTATTGACTTGGATGATGTTCACAGTATTATATGAAAAGGGTAGCTTATAAATAATATTATATTATGAACCCATTAAAATAGATCTCAGGGGAAAAATCTGAAAAGTTCTACATCAAAATGGCAAAATTTATGTTATATATATTTTACCATAATAAAAACAAATGTAATAGTAGCTATTTCGGGATACTGCTTTTTTTCATTATTATTATTACTTATGATGTAGGTGATGTTGGATCCGCTGGCAGTTTCTGGATCGTGTCTCATGAGACTGAAGAATGGACACACAGACCAGGGAGAGGCAAAAACTTTTAAAAAGAGGATAGTTTATTAGAGGCAGGAGAAGAGGTTGCAACTCCCGAGTGGGAGGGGGGTCCCGAATGGGGGTGTCCCGTGACTGAGACAAAAGGCTTTTACTTTTATACCTTCCCTTGCCAGTTTGGGGAAATGTTGCTGATTGAAGAAGAGAACTGGCGCCTTCTAATGAAATTCGTCTACCAGGTTTGTTCTGCTGGCCCATCCTGAAGGAATTAGCAAAGTAACCCACTCTTATCTATCAGCTCTGCTCTGTTTGTCAGGCCAAAAGGAATTTTATGATTAACCTCAAGGCCTTGTTACATTATGTCCTGGAGCGAAGGAGTGATTTCAAAACCTGGAGTTTTAGGATATGGCTGTTTTTTGTTTATCCCACCAGGGACCCCCCCTATCTACCTAGCAATCATACTAACTAAACTGTCTTACTTGTTTGTACTTTAGTTTTTCTGCAATGGACATGTATTTACTTGTGTGAAAAACTAAGTGAATATGTGAAATGATGATTTAAGAGTTTAGTAACATGGGGTAGCTGGATGGCTCAGTTGATTAGAGCGCCAACTCTGAGCTCTTAACAACAAGGTTGCAGTTTCTGAGGTTTGATTCCCACCATGGGATGGTGGGCTGCACCCCCTGCAACTAAGATTGAAAACGGCGACTACACTTGGAATTGAGCTGCGTCCTCTACAACTAGATTGAAGGACAATGACTTGACTTGGAGCTGATGGGTCCTAGAAAAAACAGACTCTTCCACAATATTCTGCCCCCCCCCAAAAAAAAAGTTTAGTAACATGGACAAATAAAAAATTAAGTCTGATGCTCTTTAAGGCAACCTGATTCACTTCTGACTGCAATCTTTCCCTTCCATCCACTCCCTCCACTGGAGCCAGCCTTTCTGGGTTACTTTTTAAAGTCCAGCCTTTAAGGCACTGTTGGACTGGAAGCTAGGAGTCTCACTATAACAGGGCAGGGAGCCAGGTTAGGAATGTGAAACAGAGAGAATGTGAAACAGGCTGAATCATTTCAGGACACTCTTAAAATATGAAAAAATGACTTTTTCCATTCCAAAAATAATTCAGGAAGTCAAGTCTTGGAAGAGAGCTTTGGTCTTACTAGTAAAATCTGGGAAAGTTACAGGAAGTACAAAACATGAAAGATACCCTGCAAAGATTTCTTTTGGCTGAAAACATTCAGTAGGTTATGGCTGTTTCTGTGGTTATTTTTTAGGTTAAAAGGGTCCAAAATACGGTATCTCACTGGGTGTTTCACTTTCCAACATTTCCAGGACACGGTACCCTCTGTCCTTGTTGCCGTCTAACTATTCAAAGCAGCCTTTCTAGCTTGTAAATTAAAAAAGCAGGAATTGCAGGGAAGTGAGTGTTCTGGAAAGTTGCCATCCACTTGGGTTTCACTCAGGCTTTTTCCAAACCCCAGAACAAATTGTAGCCAGAAGCTCTGCTCTTTGTCAGCAGGCAAATTGCAACCCAGACTTAGCCAGGATCTTGCCCTCTCCCCTCAGAGGACAACTTTTCTTTTTAAAAAAAATTTTTATAAGAGCTTATTTGAGTCAAACTGACGACATATGCCAGGGAGTGAGATCTCAAATGCTCCAGAGAATAAGTTTTGCAGCTTTTTTTTATACATTTGAAATTAAGGAGGGAATGCAAGGAAGATTACATGGAGTTGGGGGAAAAAGCAAGGCAGGGATTGGATTACAGGACAGTTAACAAGATTATGTGCTCTCTTGAGGGTGGTTATAGCTTATTTTAAAGATGTGTTAACCTAAATGCACAAAAACAATGGACAGAGCTTGCTTAAGGCAAAGAGAATACTTTAACTAAAAAGTTATATGCCTGGGGCGTGACTACCTCCCACGACCTGACCAGTTAGGAATTTATGATCAGATCACCCTGTGAGGTTACTTTCCATAGAACCCCTTATTTTTCATCCATTTTGATCATAAATCAATCTGAAGGACGCATTGATGACCAACCTTTTGGTCGGATAGTGTGGTCTCACAGTGCTAGGAAGTCTCATTCCTAGGAGTTCTCTGTATTGAGTTTGTCTTGACCACTGGGGATGGGGCAATACTGTAACCATAGGATCTGAGCTGAATTTTCCCCAAACAGGAAGGGCAGGTAAATGGAAGGCAGTCAGGTCTTATGGCCTTTATTATGAAGCACTGTATCATTTCTATCCAGTGAACTATCATGATCTGAGGTTTGCCTCTGTCTCATTTTTCTGTTTTTGGCATCTACTATAATAACATTTATATAAGCCATAAAAAGAATATTAACAAGTTACCTTATACATGTTTAGTAATCATAAACATTGTACTATATAGAAAAACCCAAAGAATAAGTCTAACTATTATTATGACTAATATCATTAGCAGACAAGTAAAGACAATCAAACAAAATGGATTCTGAGTTTAGGATCAATCCATAGGTATAAGCTATCCCATGTCTTCTGGATAGCTTTCTATCTCTGATGTCATCAACTTCTCACCCTAGAGGAAGGAGTTTTTGATGTTTGTAGACAGGGGTAGATGTCCATTCATAGTTATAGGGTCTCCAGTGAGGTTGGAAAGTGTCTTTTATTTGGTGTCCTTTCCAATAAACAATATCTAAAGACATGTCTCCTGTGAGTTCGCTGTGAAGGAAGTGGTTACCAACTTGACATTTTCTTGAGTGACTCTGTCAGACCTTGGTAATAGTGTAAGATGTCTCCTTTCAATTATGTCAGCTCATAATTCCTTCATCTAAATCCAGCTTCAGTCCACTGTGATGCATGAAGAAATGTAAAAACTGAAAAATGTAGAGCCAAGGTACAGGGAAGAACCAAGTGGCCATCTCAGGTTTCCCAAAGCCCTGATTAATCATTTAATTTACAGGCTTTGTTTACCCATACACTATACTCTAGAAGTTTACCTACATATATTGAGATTTTTAACCCTTAAAAACTTAATGTCTAATAAAAACTAAGAAGTAATCAATTAGCATTCTTTAGCTTGGACATTTTATAATCTCTAGAAATATTTTTCACAGACATAAAGGTCAATTATTAACATGGACATGTTTTTGTAAAACCCAGGCAAAATAGAGACATGTCTGTTTTTCTTAAACCAATAAACTTAAGCTAGCTTTTATTCACTAATAATTAATGTTAGATCATGTGAACTTGAAAATCATATGAGTTAGTTTCTATATTTCTGAGAATTTTAGATACCCAATTCTTATAAGTGCTTGCCTTTAAATTAATTTAAACAATACCATCTGGAGGTAGAAAATTATCTCTCATTTATAACATACATATATAGACATATACAAACAGACACAAACAGAGACTAGTTGGATACAATTTTTGTTTTGGAGGTATTTACAATTTACAATTTACAATGACCTTCCCCCTTTTAAAAGACAGCCATTTTGAATACTTCAAAGAATTGGGTTGACACCAAAACGACATCATGGGTTAACCCATTTTTCTAAATTCTCTTTTTGAAGCTTTGAGAGACCAATTAAATTCTGCTTAATTTTGTAGCTGGCTTTTTCTAATTGTGTTCACAAAAGATTAATTTAGAAGTATCAAAAGATCCTCATCTTGGCCATCTTAGTTATAAATAGGAGGCTAACTGTGGTGGGCCGTGTTGGCCTGGGAGGCATGATTTTGCATATTAATGTTGAGATCTGTAGAATCTGAACAAACTTCTAGGGAAAACCAGCCCTTCCATGCACATCTGCAGATAAGCCACATGCCATAGATATCCCTATAGGACTGCTTCACGCCCTAGAGGAAAATTTTCCTTAGACAACCCCATGGAGATTCTTAGTCACCTAAGAATACCTGTGCAAGGGCCAGTGAGAGCTTAGCAGATGCCACCAGAACCCTGATGCTTTCCTAGGCATGAACCCCTCTCCTGGGCCTCTCTCTTGGGATGCACTTGTTCCAGGGTGCCCTTTTCTTCTCCCTGGGGCTCCTCCCAGCTTCTCTGCGATTATCTATAGTACCGTACCGCACTGGATGACTCAGGAACCCCTCTCTACCACTCCAGATTTGGGGATCTGAACAACTATCATCATCCCATTGGCTATTCCGGTTGGGGAAGCAAGTGTCCTTTCTCTCGGAGCTAGACAGTTCAGTCTCTCATTTACCCAGCAAGATTTTGTCACAGACTCTCAGTAAGCAATCTAATTAAAAAGTCGAGATTAAAAGCAGCAACTCACTTTTCTCCTTTCCCTGGGTTATCTCAACCCTTATCCACCTCTAAGAATTTCTAAGAACAGCTCAAATAAAGTAGTGGCCTGCTCCTTAAAGCAAGGAAGCCCACAATTCTGAGAGAAACTCACCCAAGTTCACCAGAAGTGAAGCAGGGAACTGGTGGGCACAATGGGCCCTAGCTAGGGTCCACAGAGTGATTCTGGGTGGGCTTCTTTGGAATCCTGCCATACTGTGCCAAGTAAGTGTTGATGTAAAGAAATGTCCAAATCTGTAGAGAATTTTTATAAGAAAGAGTTTATTTGAGCCAAATTGACAACATATGCCAGGGAGCAAGATCTCAAATGCTTCCAATAACTTGTTTTTATGTGTAGGGATCTTTACCTTTTCTTTACCCAGAGGATGGGACACAGCCTTAGTTCTTTCTGGAGGGACCCCACCTGTCCCAGGGTTTTTGTTTTGTTTTTAGCATTGTCCAGATTATATCTGGATCTCTGGATAGCACATCTTCATAATATCAGTGATTAAAATGTTTCACAGTCTTTCCTCTTTATTTTTCTTCCTCTTTAGCCACTGCAATTTAGTGAAACAAAGTAAATAGGCTCCATCTCCATTGTTGGAGGTCCCAGGCCATTAAACTTTTGAGAAGCTGCAGCACAAGTTAGAGATCTATGAACTCTCATGGGTTGCACCGAGTTTAACTCCTTGCACAGAAGGTTAAAGCCAGGGTTCGTGGTACCTATTTTGTGATTAGATATCGCTTTCTTTTGTTAGGGATCAACTTTCCTTCCTTTAAGGCAAATAAATCCCTTCTTAGGAACCATTGAAACAATTTCGTTGACTACAAAGAGGGTAATGAAACTGTTCTATACCTTGAATGTGGTAGTGATTGCACAACTGTATATGACTGTTAGAACTATTGATTAAAAAGGCCAATTTTTACTCTACATAAATTATACCTCGAACATGGAAAAATGTGGTCTATACAATACTAAAAAAGGGGAAAGTGGTTTATGTAGATATATAAATAAGGAGGGAGAACTCAGGAGAATTTAAAACTGTATTTTGTTGAATGAGGAGACAATTCTCCCTCTTAAAAATTTCTTTGTAATTGATGCTGAATTTTGGAGCTGTAAATACATTTGAAAACTTAGATGAGTGTTTATAAAAATGTGTGGAACACTTAAAATTTGTTCACTGTATGCACTTTATGTTATGTATCAATTAAAATTTTAAAAGAAGGCTTGAAGTTCTGCCTGGTGGTCACATCGGTGTACAAGGTGTGATTAAAAAATACAGTGAAGGTTTATTTTTTAAAATATTTTTAAAAGTTCTTTTTCTTTTTATTTATTTTTTGAATGTTTAAATTTAAAAAATTTATTATGGTAAAAGACATTGCCATTACTCCTCCTCAAAATACTCTCCCTTACTTCGAACACACTTATCCCATCATTCTTGCATTTTCTGAAGCAGTTCTGGAAGTCCTCTTTCGTGACTGTCTTTAGTTGCGCTGTCGTGGCTGCCTCGATGGACTGAATTGATTAAAAAATGTTTTCCTTTCATGGTCATCTTGACTTTGGGGAAGAGCCAGAAGTTGTACAGTGCCAGATCCGGTGAATAAGGTGGATGAGGACACACTGCAATGTTTTTGACAGAAATTGCCGTATACCAGAAGCGATGTGTGACATGGAGTGTTGTCATGATGGACAATGAAGTAAAGACACTCAGGAATAAGGACTTCCAGAACTGTTTCAGAAAGTGGCAAGAACGATGGGATCAGTGTATTCGAAGTGAGGGTGGTTATTTTGAGGGGGACTAATGGCAATGTGTCTTTTACTGTAATACATTTTTTTATTTAAATATTCACCATATCTTTTAATTACACCACATATATCCAAATGAAAAAAATTCATCCACTAAAAATTTTTGCTGTCTACTGTATATTATATACCAATAAAAAATACAGAAATTGAAAGTATGTTGACTCTGTCATGATGTGTAGAGCATTATGACTCTGATAGTTGTCAGTCACAAAGTGACAGTCATGCCAGAGCGTCACATGAAAGGTGTACCCAGTGAAGGCCCTAACCAGATAACTCCAGATGCAGGATGGAGTGTGACCACCTGGACCATTTTATCTGACTGCAGATAGCTTTATTGGACTGCAGATGGGTGCACTGCACCCAGTCTTGAGCATAAAAACAGAGGCTCTCTGACAGCTCATCGCTCAGGCCTTAACAGCTGACAGCTTCATCTGCACTCCTCCCAGATAGACCGTTTGAAGTCTTCGCTCCTGACCATCTCACAAGCCCGGCCTGACGCGGAGGCTCTGCACTTCAGCACCGCAGGGACTCTCACTGAGCAGGACTCTTCCTCATCCTTCTTTTGTAAGACTCTGTTCACCTCGCCTAACCTTATTGTTTGCAAACCAGTGTGACCCTCTTTTGTGAAATCACCCTACCTTTACTATTGGAGGCTATCCTTTGGCTAGAGCCTTGGTTAATGCCCGTGGTAAACCGACTAGGTAGGATTAGATCCATGACTAGATCCATTCTAATAAAGCCTGACATTGTGGGGAGACACAAACTGATATGAGACTGCTACTTTGATAGTCACCTCCCGCTCAGGACATGTGGATTTGCGGCGAAAGCCTGCCTGCTTGCCAGCTGATGGGTTCACTGACTGACCCCTGGAGGGGCTTGGCGGATCCCCGCAGGACCTGCTTCCTGGTAAAATGCGGATGGGGCCTCTGCAGAGGACGCGCCCGAGTCTCCAGTGGGGCTGCTAACCGCACAAAGGCCCACGGCTCCCAGGCACCAGCGGTCTTCCCGCCCACGGAGGAGGTCGTGGACATCCCCACCCCCCTCCTCCCCACAGCCAGCGGCCATCCCGCCACTGCACTCCACGCCGCCGTGCTGACGTCATCGCCCCGCCTCCCCGCCTCGCGCCGCCGTTCCCGCTCCGCCCTCTTTCCCGGCTTGCGCCGCGATGCGGCTCCTCGCCCTAGGCTCCTGCTTGTCGCCCCAAGATGGCGGACACAATGAGCGGGCGTCGCTTGGGTTGTCCCTGAGGCGACTGTGAGGAGGATCGGTAGGCAAGGCCTCGCAGTCAGGCAGAAGAACATTGCACGAGCCGTAGGAGGGAGAGGAGGAGGCGGCCTGATTGTCGGCCGCCTTCCAGCTCGTCGCCGGCGCGGCGCCCGCCCCGCCCGGGTGGGCCCTTCGGCAGCCCGCCCGTTCGTTCGCCCGCCCGTTCGCCGCGGGGCCCCGCCCCAGCCCTGCTCCGCCGCTGCTGCTGCCAGCAGCTGCCGCCATGAAGCTGACCGACAGCGTGCTGCGGAGCTTCCGCGTCGCCAAGGTGTTCCGCGAGAACTCGGACAAGATTAACTGCTTCGACTTCAGCCCGAACGGCGAGACGGTCATCTCGAGCAGCGACGACGACTCCATCGTGCTCTATGACTGCCAGGAGGGCAAGTGAGTGCGGCGGTGGCCCAGGGCCCGGGTCTGAGTCCCTCCCTCCCTCTCGTGGTTCGCCCCGCGGCCAGCTCCCCTCCCCGACTCCGGCCCCCCGCCGATTTTGTGCTCGCTCCTGCCAAGGCCGCTTCCACTCTTCCACTCCAGAGATGTCCAGGAGACCTTTTTTTTTTAAAAAAAAAAAAAACAAACAACTAATGATAGCATTAATATTTTGTGTGTCTTTGGTCTCTGAGAGCACTTCTGCATCTTTTGCCCAACTCCACCTTGACCTTGACCTTTAAGCGCCCGACCCGCCCACCCTGGCCCCAGCTGGTAGCTTTTCCACCGCTCGGACTCCAAAAGGTGCGGATCGGCTTTGCCCTCCGCGGAGAACCTCAGAGGCTGCTCTCCTGCTTCATCAAACGGCGTCAGCTTGCTCTCTGTGCCTTCTCCTCGGTGACCTCGATTCAGCCCTGGCACTCCGCCCAACCCCTGCCCCTTTGCTTCCCGCGGTCTTTCTGCCGGAAGGCCGCGTGGGTTGCAGTTCTTAGCTGTCAGGATTTATTTGTTGTGCCTCTTTGGGTCCCGTGTCCTTTCCTTTCTGTTTCAAATCATGCTCTTCCTCCCTCAGACCCATTGCCCACGCTTATTGTGAACTTTGTAGCAACATCTGAAACTTTTCCTTTTTGCCAGACACGACCGAACTTGGCTCGACCTGAATGTGAACCTCCCATTAGAACAAAGAAAGCATCGTATAACAATTTCATGTTTCCTCTTATGTTTAAAGAAAAAAAAACACTTTAATTCCAAGTCTAGTCTGACCGTGAAATTTCTGCGTTGCCCCAAGTGCTGGATACCCACCACACCTGCATCTCTGCAAAATCTTACAAGCACAGTATTTTCCCTTTTCCCCTGGGGACCATGTCAGCTTCACCTCACACTTACTGCCTCCACGTCCTTGCTAAATTGTGAGCTCCTTCGGAGCAGAAGCTGGATTAAGCTAAATTTTATTTCCTCTCAGTCACCTTCCCCGAACAGGTTTGCAGATGTTTGATGTAACTCGGTGGCTACTGGTTTTGTCAGATTTCATTTTGTTGCCTTGATCCACATCTTATTTTTGGAATCTGGGTTTTTCTCTACTTTCTCCAGTTCTTTTGCCTGAAAAACAAAAAACAAAACTGGTGTCTTCTGTAAACTTCTTTTGGGACTTGTCTCTTCGTTTGTAAGTTTGGTTATCCAAAGTAATGCTGTTTTGGTCTGAGCTATAGTGTTCTCCCCAGTTTTTCCCCCACTGGGGCTATGAAAGAGTATTACGTAACTGGCTCTGCATCTGCCTGCAGTATGTGGAAGAATGGCCCATAGTGGTGGTCCTGGGGGGAGAGAGGGTTGTCAGCTGGACCTATGCTGAGTTATTTGAGTTAGTGTTACTCATTTAGTATTTGGATTTCCTTGTCTGGCCACTTGAATCAGCTTGGAAGAGAGAATAAGGTACAAAGCTGGGGGTGCGGGGTCGTTGTGGGGTCCTGGAGCTAGAAGTAACTTGAAGCTGGCTTACTTGAAATGTTTAGTGCTTGTGCACAGATTGGAACCTTTCCCTGAAATCTGAGGATGGAGGTGTATATCCTCATTCAAAGGAAATAAAGGTGGTGATAGCATTTCTTCATAGTTTGTCTCCTAATTTCAACTTGTTGCAAGGGATGACAGTGACTTGAAGTCCTGTCTTGTTAAAAGTAAAATGTTAATTTTATGATATAATGCAGTTTATTCACTTACATAGCATTTTTACATAATTACAAACTTAAGAGTTACAGCAGTGTTTCAAAGAACTCCCATATGATCCAGTAATTGGCTACATTGCCCCCTTTGACTTTTTCTCTATATATGTATTTATATGTATGCATTTTTTTTCTGAACCATTAGAGAGTAGATTGGATGTATCAAGCCCCTTTATCCCTAAACACAGATTCCGGTGACATGGTTTTCCTAAACACATAAGGACATTCTCTTATATAACCAGAGCACAGTTATGCAAATTAGGAAATTTAATATTGATAAAATAGTATAGGGCATGCTTTTAAAATTTTTTTCTTATCAATTGTGGACTTGTTTCATTGTGATCTGTGATGGGAGAGTGGTTTGGTAGGAGACCTGAGTTCTAGTTTGTCCTTGTGACCAGGTACCGTGTTTCCCTGAAAATAAGACCTACCCAGACAATCAGCTCTAATGCGACTTTTGGAGCAAAAATTAATATAAGGCCTGGTATTGTATTATATTAAATTATATTATACCCGGTGTGTTATAGTAAAATAAGACCAGGTCTTATATTAATTTTTGCTCCAAAAGTCGCATTAGAGCTGATTGTCTGGCTAGGTCTTATTTTCCGGGAAACACGGTATGTCACTGGTCAGATCACTTCTCTGGATATTAGATGACCTCTTTTAGCCTTTAGGAGTCCATGATCCTAAATGGTAATAAGAAAACATTTGCCACTAGTGTAGGTCAAACTAACATTGGAAGAAAAGTAATGTTGCCTTGTAAGGCATAATACCTTTATTAGATGGTACTAATGTTAACATTATATTATAGCTAAAACAATGTTCTTTATGCTTGATATTTTCTAATTTACTGTTCATTTAAACTTATAATGGAGTTTATCCATTGAGTGATTTTTTTTCAACTTGAAAGAATATGAATCTGTGGTAGGTGATGTGAATTATTCAAAGGAAGGCTTTAATATTATTTATTTATTCATAATTGATCACCAGAATCATAATAAGTGGAGAGAAGCTTACCAAAATATTTGTGAAAAAATGTTCCTGGGCTTTGTAAAGATCACCTGAAATGGACGTAATACATTAGGATATTGCTTTCAAAGTAGGAAATGATAAGAGGTAAAATATTTCTGTTAAGAACAAATCTCAGGTTAGTGTTATTGATAAATTCGAGACAAATAGGCCACAGAAAAATTTTCCCTTACTCCACACGCTTTAACGTTGGCTCTTTAGGCTCTGTTTTCATAGTTGTAGATAGACTGAAATACTGGGATAAGTAAGCTTTTCTTTCCACCGGTAGAGGCAAAGTCAGCTTATCTTTTGAGAGCAAGAACATGTGCACATGCTCATACTCACTCCCTCCTTCCCTCCCTCACTCACTGGTTAGTTTTACTACACAGTAACCCCAATGCGGAACCTGGGACAGTGGACTAAACAAGGTAGCCTTTGAGCTGATCTTTCTAGCTGATTTTTCAGTATGGTAAGGATGTGGAACATTCAGTGCATTTGGAAGGAGAAGTCTTGTTTGGAAATAAGTTTTATGTAGGGAAACCCTTAGCCTCACTGACATTAACAAAAATTGAAACTGCAAACGATTGACTTCATAAAGCTGCCTGAGGCATCTATCTCATTGTTTAGCATCTAGGTTCCAAGAGGATTTTGCATTGACAGGGTGAACGTCTTTTTCATAAATTGGAATTCTTGGTAAACATTGGTACAGGATTTATGAAATCCTCCTACGCTGAAATGTAGAACATTGTAAGTTTTTGAGTATGGTTTCAGCTTCATCTTCAAGCTTCTATAGAAGAAGACATTTAAGGAGCTTCAATGAATGGATTGACATTCTCTAGATGGGAAATGTGTAATTTTACATTAAAATAAAAAGAAAACTGATGACTATTTTGCTAGGGATAGTTAAGCTTGCCTTTCCAAAGGCTCGGTAAGTGCTTTGGACCTTTAGGACAGGGAGGATGGATAGCTTCTGCAACAGGTTATATATATTAGGAAGTTTTGCATCAGGTTTCAGTTTTGATGAATTATTTCTTCTTGAACAAAGAACCTAATAATTGAGTGGCTTAAGAAAAAGTTCCGGCCTTATTGGTTTGACGTTTTTCCATATCCCCCTTTGTTATGTTATGACTTAATGTTGTTTTCTGTGCCTTTCTTACCAATAGATGTACCTTTTTGCAAAGCTTACTTTTGAACATTGGAATAAAAAGACTGAACAGAGTCCTCAGATTTACTTCCACTTCCTAACCTTGGCATTTGGCATTCAGAGCTGAAAGTTGTTGCACTTGATTGATTCTGTTTGTTCCCTTTTGGAAGAAATTTTGTTTCTTTCCAGTTTTATAGCTTACCAGGAGTCCTCACCCTTACCACATCATTCAAGGGCTTCTCTCTTTATTAAGATCCCAGATTTTGGTGATGGAGGATTTTAATGGTTTTCTTTCTCTATCCATTTCCTCACCAGACCAAAGAGAACCCTGTACAGTAAGAAATATGGCGTGGACCTCATCAGATACACTCATGCAGCAAACACAGTCGTTTACAGCTCTAACAAAATAGACGGTAAGCGAGCCTTCTTTTTAGGAAGTTATGGCTATGGTTTCCTTTGTTAAATAGTTCGCGGATTGTTTGTGACTACATCTATTTTGTTTATACTGTGTTTCCCCAAAAATAAGACCGGGTCTTATATTAATTTTTGCTCCATTAGGGCTTATTTTCAGGGGCTGTCTTATGTTTCCATGTATAGCAACCTACATTTATTCAAATACAGTCATATCATCTTCTAGAACATCGTCATAACGTATTAAATGCATCCATCTAGCTGAGATCTTAACTGAGTCTTATTTTTGGGTAGGTCTTATTTTTGGGGTAGATCTTATTTTTGGGGGAAACACGGTAGTTTAAGTATTTTCCTCTGATGTTAGCAACGCTAATAACATTGTTATGACGAAGAGATGCTGGAAACAAGCCACTAGTGTTTTGAAGGGCTTGAAACAGTATGAAAGAGTAGAAAGTGGGAATAGGAAGTAACAAATTGTATTTATGGTTTGTACTTCTTGAAACTTGAAAGAATTCTTTTAGAACAAAAGGAAAGAATAGTTGACACACAGCAAGGGTAAACAACAGTACTTCCTGTTCAAAATATAGAGATCTCAGAAAAGTTTTCACAAATGTGAGCTATGATAATTTAGGGCATCTTAGAAGAGTTTTTGGTGTATGCCCAACCTTGTACGGTCTGAGTCATAAAGGATAGTGTACTGACTTTGGTTATCTTTGATTCTGGGCATATTTTTTGATCTGAATTTTATCCTTTTCCCCTTTACTTTTAAATAAAGCTAACGTCTTTGAAGGTTAAAGAATTATTTGTAGAAATTAAACTTGTGAGTTTCTTTCTCTAATAAATGGCCTCTGTTTTTACTTGCATTTCGCCTGGGAGAAATCATTTTCACTTGACAGATCATCTTGGTAATTGAGCAGTAACACTCACTTTCATGTTAGGACTTTTTTTTCCATTTAACTTACTGATTTATTGACCCCCCCCACCCCCCACACACACTTTTTGTAGTAAGATTTTTCTAATGTCATTCAACAGACTGTTTAGACTGCTATTTTAGCTATGCCTATCTCAGAGCAGGTGGGCAGGTCTTTTTTTTTTTTTTTTTTTTGACTTTTTCTGCCTGTACTTGACTTTTAGTAAGTATATTTCTACTTTCCATGACTTTATTTCAGAAGTGGTGTTCTAAGTAAGCGTGCATTTGATGCTTTTGGATAAGAATATAAAACATTAGAATCCAGAGGAAACATCTCTGACCTCTGCATGACTGGTATATTTCTTCTGTTGGGGTGTTTTTCTGGGTGGTTAAATGAGGATTGTCCAAATGGGGTGCACGATGAGGCAAATGTGTGGCACTTGCAGCTTTGCTGCCAGGCCTCTGCTGTGAGGATGTGGCCCTTCCTGTCTCGAGTGCATCCTGAAGAGTTCTCCAACGCTTCGTTTCCTTTTGCCTGATTCCAGGCTGAGGTAGTAGTTTGTACAGTTTGAGGGTCTATGATACCACCCGGTACAGGAGATAACTGTACAGGCCACTGCCTTGCCAGGAACAGCGCGCCAGCTACCGAGTGGGGCGGAGAGGATGGCGACGCCCTGCTCATCTCTGGGAAACCAGGTAATGGGAGGAAGCCTTTTTCTGCTTAGGGCAGGTGAGTAGTTCCTAGCAGTAGAATAACCAGGAAGACTTTGTAGCTGTCATTCGAGAACTTGGAAGATGTTTCCAAGGAAAACCATGTAGAAGTCAGTTTTGGAACATAGAAAGAGGAGCCTTTTCCCTCTCAGGTTACATGCCCTCTTATTAGAAAGTACCCCTGTGACCCACTGGGATGACTTGGTGCTTTCAGCCTCTTTGTTCCTGTGTCCTGTTTGCCTCCAAGAATGTTCTTTCTGTGCTTTCCTTTCTGCATTTTGGCACCATTTCCTATTAACCTCTTTCTGCACAACTGTTCCTTATTCATAGTCTTTCGGGGCATAGTACTCTCCAGTTCTAGTCTTCATGGTACTTCATTCCCTTCCCATCATCATTTTTTTTTGTTTGTTTACTTTTTCAGATAGAATCATTTGATTTTTAAGAGTGTCTTATTTTACCCAAACACAAATCTCAATGATTATTCCTTTCTTTGATATTGTCAAAAGTCTCACTGCTATGACTTGGTATAGTTCATGAGTTTGGTTTTGAAATGTCTTGAGATCTTTTAATCTCAATTTTCTCACTTCTTTTGACTACATTATTATTATTATTCTTTTTAACTCACTTCTCTGGTACAAGGGACAAGTGGATAGTTGGCTAATTAGAAAAGAAGCAGTAGGACATTACTTCTCTCCATTTTGTTTAGTTTTAATGTAAATTGTATATCCAGTTAACATTCAGGTGAGGTTAGGGGTGCATCCACACAGTGTTAGAGAACTCTAGACAGAAATATTATGCCCGAGTCCAGCCTGATCCTCAGCTTGGCACGGCTGCTTAATTCTTTGAGTCTGTATCCTCAGCAGCCAGATGTTTTTCTTTAAGGCTTGCCATTCTGTGGGCACTGAAACTATTGTGGTTTTAGGGGGGGGGTGTGAGGTAGGGAGTGACAGGGTATATTTACAGAACAAGTTGCATTGTAACTACTTGTATGCAGAAGCCAAAGATTGGTAGTAACAATGATTTTAAACATTGCTCTATATGCTGTCAACTTAAGAACTGTGCTTTTGAATTATGTCATATCTGTAGTGCCCACTCTTCAGCTGTGGATAGGAATTATGCCCAGTATTTATTCACACCTTGCTTGGGTTATGGAAAACAATGAATTCTTCGACTTTGTCTTTTCAAGATGAAAATGCAAAGTAAATTCCTTTAAAAATAGTAGGCTATGATACCATCATACCTTATTTGTCTTCTTCCAGATACTATTCGGTACCTGTCCTTGCATGACAACAAATACATCAGATACTTTCCTGGACATAGCAAAAGGTAAGACCCAAGTGTTGCAGAAGTAGATTCTTCTTTTATCCAAACAATAGAAGAATGGAAAGATTTTTATCAGCGAACTAAAGCCGGTTCTTCACTGCTGTTGGGCATTCCTCTTAGGCTTCTCTTGTTAAGCCCCGCTGAACGGTCACCTCTCGGTTAACTGAGGCTGTGGAGGCAGGGGGAGGATTTCATAGAGAAACCGAAATCTTAGTTAAAACATACTTAGGAATAAGGTAGATTCAAGATACTCAGTGGAAACCTATGTAGTAAAAATTACACTTGGCATTTAGGAACCCCAAATATCATATATCCTTTAATGAAAGGGTCATTTACATATATGAAACCTTCTAGCATTGGTGGCCCCCATTTTAGCAGGCCCCTGCTCTACATGGACTATGAGAAGATCTTAAGGAGGATGCAAAAAAAAAATTAATAATTGTCCTTTGTTACTTTTGAAAGCCAAGGATCTTGTTTCCTCATTCTATTTTGTAATGCAGGTTGCTTCTCTCTCCTACCCCAACTGCCCCAGTATTTTTTCTCATTTTTTTAAGTTTTGGTTGAATGTTAAACACTTTTTCCCTTGGATGATACTTTAATCATGGGGGAAGGGGTTATTTCCTCCTGCTTTCACTTGCAAACGTATGAAAACCAGCTTGGAGTGGTTGAGCACTCTGGCAGGAGGTTGGCCAACAGCACTGTTTTCTGGCCCACTTCTGATTGGGCAGGGCATTTCTATGTTGGTGAAGATAAGAGGTGGCAGCTGTTGGTTACTGTGCAGTTCCCAGAAAGAATGGCTTGTGACAGGTAGATGTTTTGCTTGTTTATAATCAAATTAGTGTTCACAGATGTACTGTCTGTAATTAAGAGTTGACTGCAGTTATTCAAAATTCTTTCCAATCTTCCCAATTATTCAACCTCTATTTCCTGATTCTTAGTAGATGACTTTGTCTTTCCTTTTTTGAGAAAATCAAAGCCATCCAAAATGAGTTCTTTTCAGTTTCTATCCCTTCCACCTAAATTCTTCTCTTCCTGGGAATCCTTTCCTTGAGAAAGAAGTAGCCTTTCTTCCTTGACGAAACCAGCTTCTCTTTCCCCTTGCTTCCATCTCCTTAACTGTACTTTTCCTTGCTGCCTACACACTTTCTTGGTCTTCCTTATCTGAAATCTATTTCTTGAGCCTATCACCTACTCCTTTTCACTGTCAAACATGAAAGAATAATCTGCATACTCCCATCTTCACTTCCTCACACTCATTCACTATTTTAAGTCACTCTCCATCTAGTTCCAGAGTCATGGGGCTTTTTTTAAGCTGTTTTATTACTTCCCTGCTCCCTCCAGTCAAAATCCATTGCGTTGGGCTTTTTTTCCCCCTTATGCTCATGCTCTCAGTAAAGCTTTTTTTCCCCCTTTTGGCAGCTGACTCTTCCCATCTTGGTTGTGTTCTAGCTATTCTTGGCCTCTCTTTCTCCTTTTGAATCTAAAATGAACAAGATTCTCTCCTAGCTTTCCCCACTTGTTGGTATTTTCTCAAATATCTCCACTGATTTCATTTACCTCTGTTCAGAGCTTCGCAAATCAGTATTTTTAGTCCATGTCTGTCATGATTTCCAGACTCAACTTCCACCTATAGGTTTTATACACATCCACGCAGATCCAACGGGATCCTGCCTGACAGGTCCAACACTCCATCCATCGTTATATTCCTTGGGCCAGCTCCTCTCTGTCTGCCTGATGTTTCATCTCTGTCCTTTCCAATTCTCCAGCCTCAAAGCCTGTGTTATCTGTTTACTCCCTTTCCCCTGCCTTCACATCCACTGAGATGTTAGGTCTTATTGATTCTACCTCGGTTTAACCTTAGGTGTCGCTCTCCTCTATGTTCTCTTCTTTGCTTCTGTTCTGACTTAATGCTGTCAGGTGAATTATTGTCAAATCCTAATTAATCTCCCTATCCCTCACCATCCTGCTTCAGCATCCTGTATTACAGTTCTGACCACTTCACAGCCTCCCTTAGGAAGCCTTAGTGGTTCTCCACATCTGCCTGCTCTTTCCCCTTGGAGTTAGGTTCTCTTCCCTCTGGCTCTGACATGTTTTCCCAGCGTTCTCTCCCACCACTCCAGTTGAGGCGCACTGAACATGTGCCTCAGACTTTCCTATTTTGCACCTTCTGGTAAAGGCATCTCCCATTGAAACCCTGTTGGCCACAGGTGCTGCTTCTTCCAGAAAGCCTTCCTTGACCCTCTCTGGGAGTTGCCTGACTAGACAGTTAAGCTTTTTTTGTATTCCTTGTACCTCTCAGCATAGCCTTTGCCAAGATAGACTAACTCTAAGCTTTTGCTTGAATACCATGGCATAAAATTTTATGTCTGTATGCATTCTGCTCATCTGTTTCAATATTGCCTCAGCATTTTCAGGAAATTTTGGCTCACAGTATCTTTTAAATTGAGGAGCTAGTGCAAATACTGAGTTTTATTGGAAGCCTTTTTTGGGGGGGCAAAAACTTTAAAAAAATTTTCTCACTTTCTATTCATGGCATACATTTTAATTTTTTCTAGTGTAACCAAAGCCTCCTGAAGCCACTTTAGTGTCATCTAAAACTTGAACTTCCTTTATTTCTAGATAAAAAATCCATTCATAAATAAGCTGTGCAATTCAATCACCTTTTTTATTTACTTCAAATTTTTCTTTGTCAAAATGAAACAGTACAATATGCGCATTTCCTCTGTAATCTTCATCTGTGATACCAGCTCCTATACCTCTGAAGTGTTTTACAGCCGAGCCAGAATGTGGAACTACTTGGCCATAACACCCAGAAGGAAGAGCCACCTGAATGTCTGCTTTCACAAGGGCTTTCTCCATAGGTGGTACTATAGAATTGCAGGCACTGTACAGGTCAGAACTCGCGGCCCTCAAGGACCCCATGTTCAGGGCCATGGTATGCTCTGAGAGGCAGGTAAAATGGATCCACATGTGGTCCTTCTCTGCAGGCCAGGCCCAAAGGCTGGGGAGATGGCATGGCAGAGCACGGCATGACAGAGCGAGAACATGAGCAGAAGGGACAGGAGAGCTCAGGATGAGCCCTTGGAAGAAATGTTTTTCAGTGAGTGATTCTTAATGGTATAACCATAAAAAGGGACCCATATTGGAAATACAGTTGCTATTAGCACAGATCTGTGTCTAAGTCTAGTGTCCAAACCAGCAGTCTCAGTATCACCGAGGAGCTTGTTAGAAACTGAAGATTCTCAGACCCGAGCCCAGACCTATTGGATTAGTTCTGGGAGTGGATCGCAGCAGTCTGTTTCAGCCCACCAGGTGATGCCTGCCGATGCCACTCAGGTTTAGGATATTGGTATAGTGCATAAACGGCTAGTTACGGGACCATGGTTGTTGTTTTTAATTGAGATATAGTTCAGTACTATAAATTCACCCTTTTAAAGTTCCCCTTTTAAAATATATGGTTCAGTGGTTTTTATTTTTTTATTATTTATTTATTTATTTATTTATTTATTTATTTTTTAATAAATTTTATTGGGGAATATTGGGGAACACTGTATTTCTCCAGGGCCCATCAGCTCCAAGTAGTGTCTTTCAATCTAGTTGTGGAGGGTGCAGCTCACTGGCCCATGAGGGAATCAAACCAGCAACTCCATTGTTAAGAGCTTGCGCTCTAACCAACTGAGCTATCTGGCCGCCCCTGGTTCAGTGGTTTTTATAGAATTGGGCAACCATCACCACTATCTAATTCCAGAACATTTTCATCATCCCAAAAAGAAACCTGTACCCATCAGCAGCCTCTCCCCCCATTTCCCCTCCTCTCTGTCCCTGGCAACCACTAATCTACTTTCTGTCTCTATAGCTTTGCCTCTTCTAGACATTTTGTATAAATGGAATCAGACTATATGTGTGGCCTTTTTTGTTTGACTTCTTTCACTTACCATGTTTCCAAGGTTTATGCATGTTGTAACATAAATCAGTATTTCATTTTTTATTATTGAATAATATTCTGTTGTATGGAAATGTACCACATTTTGTTTATCCATTCTTAGTTGATGGATATTTGGATTTTCAATTTTTAGCTGTTATGAATAATACTGCTGTGAATTTATGTGTGTATTTTTGTGTGGATACGTATTTTCATTTTCTTGGTATATACCTGGGATTGGAATTTCTGCATCACATAGCAACTCTAGCTTTAATTTTTTGAGGAACTGTAAAACTTTTCCAAAGCAACTGTATCATTTTACATTCCCATCAGCAATGTATGAGGGTCCAGTTTCTCCACATCCTCACCAACACTTACCTCCTTTTTTTTTTTTAATCTCAGATTATAGGGACTTGTATGAATTATCTTGATATTATCTTGATATTATGGCTAGTGATATTATGGCTAGTGGAATTACCTTGATAATGTCTTGATATGGCTAGTGGTTATGAAGTGATATCTTATTGTGGTTTGATTTGCATTGGAATCATACATTTTTATGCTGCAGCTTTAAGTTGTTTTTTTCTTTTTTACTGTAATAGTTACCTTTGATTATTCCCGATTGCTTGTGTATGTATGTTTCTTAAAATGGTAATTTGGGGAGAATAGATATATACAGATTAGGATGGTAGAGTGGCTTAAAGTTCACATCCAAGTTTGCAACTGTTTTGCTTCAACTCCTGTTTGTCTCGGTGCATTGCAGGGTGGTGGCCTTGTCCATGTCACCTGTGGACGACACGTTCATTTCTGGGTCTCTGGATAAGACCATTCGACTCTGGGACCTTCGGTCTCCGAACTGCCAGGTAATGGTACCTTACAGTTATACGTTGAGTAACTGTCATCTGCTTTCCCTCTTAAGGAAAGGGGGTAACAGTGGTTCTGTTCTGGGATCCCTGAGTGTTTAAACTTGGGAGAAAATCTGTTTTCCTGGTAGGTTAGCTGGTAGTTAAGCAAATGCCCTAATCTGTTACATATTACATTATGCTCTGTGGCTTATTGCTTTTAAAAAAACAGTTTTCCTGGAGCCTTTGGGCTATAGCTTTTAGCCTCAAGGGATTTGTTTTTTTAATTCAGTATTTATAAAATTGTACAGTTAGGGTTGATCTGAAATCAGCTATATGGAGACCTGTTTTTTTAAAAGCCTCATTTTAGTTTTTCTGTTCTGTAGGTAGGCTGGTATCTATTTGTGTCACTTTCTTATTATAGTTTTCACTGGGAAAAGTAATTTTTATAGTGGTAGGATCCTAGGTTCATTAACTTTTTTTCTGGTTTCTTTTTTCCTAGGGACTCATGCATTTACAGGGCAAGCCAGTTTGTTCTTTTGATCCAGAAGGGTTAATTTTTGCTGCAGGTGTCAATTCTGAAATGGTCAAACTTTATGACCTTCGCTCTTTTGATAAGGTAAATCTTTGAATCTTTATGCTATCTTGATAATATGGAAGTGTTGAAGGGTGACATGGACATGTAAGAGCCTTTACTATGGAAGAGGAGGGATGTGGTAGATTAATTAGTCTCAGAGCAGTTGTTTATCCTAGTCAAAGAGGAATCTAAAGGGATAGAATGAGAGTTGGCTCTGGCAGCAGGAATTATTGATGTGCCTTGGGCCTGGGGCTGCTACTTTTACAGGGGCCATTTGCGACCTTTAAGATGCAGTATGATCGGACTTGTGAGTGGACAGGACTTAAGTTCAGCAATGATGGCAAACTCATCCTCATCTCCACCAACGGCAGCTTTATCCGGCTCATTGATGCATTTAAAGGAGTGGTGATGCACACGTTTGGGGTGAGCTGACAACATTTGAGCGTGGATGTTTCCATGCTCATTCCTTCCGGGCTGAGCATTGTGTTAGCTGGTTGGTGGAAACCAGCGGTTATCCTTGACTCACTGAGTAAGGCTGGACTTGCATTTTCTTCCTGCACATGAACTTATTTCTGTTGGATTCTAAGACATTCACTTCTCACCCAGTGACCCAAGTTTGGTTTTTAGATATAAAATAATTCCTGACCATAAACATTTTCTTGCCCTCTTGAATATGGAGTTGTTGGGGGTAGGGGGTGAATTGCAAAGGGTGGTGACCAAGTTTGCAATCTGGATGGGGCTGTGCATGAGGAGAGGGGTTCACAGAAAGGAAGGTGATGTGTGTGCCGGGTTGGATCAGCGTTTCTAGGCAATTGTTTCTGTTAATGGTGCTATAACAGAACTATTGTGCTTTGTCTTAGGGTTATGCCAACAGCAAAGCTGTCACATTGGAGGCCTCGTTTACTCCAGACTCCCAGTTTATTATGATTGGTAAGCTTCCTTTACCCCCCTTGGGGGGGTATTTCCCTCGTACTGTGCATTTGTTTATTCATATTATTTTTGTTAGTTTTAGCTAATCATTATTTATCATGCTTTTGATGGATGTTCTATGACTTTTGTATAGCACAATATGTAAAAAGTATAGTGTCTTTAAACTATCCTGATTTTGCATGTTTTTCCTGGGAATTGGCATTAATAGGTCTTCCCTGAACCAGCATTAGTGTTAAGCTCTACAAGTGCTGTTTTACTAGTAACTTTCCGATGTAACCCTGCTTTCAGTCATCTTATTGGCAAGATGGTGGTAGTGTAGTGATACTCAATCCTCTTTTAAATGAGAAAACTGAGGTTAGAGGGTAGGTGACTTGCCTAGGATCAAATAACTAGGGTTAAAATTAATCTCCCGAAGTGTCCTTTCCTCACTGCTTCCCCTCCCTTGATTTCTGCTGAGGGCTAGGTCCTGAAACTTGGCCTCTTTCCAGATGTCAATCTGTGTCTCTTTCCTACTTGTCTTTGTAGTCTTTATATTGTGCTTTGAGCTGTTGTATTTTCCTTGATCATTCTCTTAGGTTCAGAGGATGGCAAGATCCATGTCTGGAACGGAGAGAGCGGTATAAAAGTAGCTGTGTTGGATGGCAAACACACAGGCCCCATTACCTGTTTGCAGTTCAACCCCAAGTTCATGACCTTTGCCAGTGCGTGTTCCAACATGGTATGTGAACAACGAGAGATGTCCTCCACTGAGTGGCCCTTTCCATTTGGGTGGTGGGTGTTTCAATGAGTACAGCAAGCTGTGTTCTAAATAGGTACATTACAAGCACCCAAGTTCATGTTTCTCAGCTGGTGGTGTCCCTCTGTCACCTCTAATCTCTGATCGGGCTGGTCTTTTCGCTTTTATTCTTTATTTCTGTGATCTGGGATCACCTCTGAGCTCCTGGGAGATCTTAAGCCAGTTTTTGCTCTGGCTCCTGGTTTTATACCCAAACTGCCTGGGCTATACTTACAGCTTTTTGGCTTCTTAAAATACTTTGAACAAGCCTTTTGTAGCTGCAACCTTTCAGTTTCTGTTCAGTGTATGCTGAATTCCTCAGAAATTCTTAATATATCATAACTCACCACTTAGAATTTCCTCTAGGTCCCTGTTTCTTCCTAGATAATACTAGCAGAACAAAGCATCACGAGTCTCTGTCTCCAGTTTCCTCTTGGCATCTCCTAAACCTTCCTGGGTATTTGGGGGATGAGGCACTTCAGTGCTATCTTACCTAGAATACATTGCTTCTTCTCCCCCTCCTTTTTTTAAAACTAAGAACACAGTGTCAGAAAAAAAATGCAGCAAAACCATCCAGTCCAATCCCTCTCATTTTTTACAGCTCAGGAAGGAAAGGGCCTGCCTGAGGTCACCCTGTAGATTTGCAGTGAGGCCAGGTTACCCAGACCCCCTACCTCTTGGATAGCACTACTTTTTTCCCCCTTAACTACTGGGCCACTGTGGTGGAAGGTAGACAGTGTTGGGGGGAAACAGAACCAGCTTACTTTCATGTAGAGTGGGGAATAGTTCTCCATAGATTGCCAGAGTCAGTTGGTCAGGAGGCTGCCACCAGCCATAACACCTCCATTATTGAGATTGGACAGCTTGATGCCATGGGAAGGGGTAAGAAGAGCCCTCAGCAGTTAAGAGAGAGGCTTGGCTTTTAAAAATTGACTTATGTTCTCCTTCCAGGCCTTCTGGTTGCCCACCATTGATGACTGACCTTGATGCTGCTCGGCTGTTTCTGTACAGCGAGGGTGGCCAGCAGGAAAAAACTCAGAGGGGACTGAGAAGGCAGTGGGATTGGATCATTTGACTGGGCTGGAGAGCATCCTTCCACATGGCCCTCCCAAGGATGTGCTGTACATCTGCTCAAAAGAAAAAAATTACTTTGCCGAGCTTCTTCAAAAGGACTCCTGGTGCAGCAGATTCAATCGGGATTCAGATTTTCCAGCTGTCACTGCACTGAGCTCCTCCAGACTCATGATTAGGGTATAGTGGGGCCTTTAAGACGCCTTCAATTTTGAATGTATTTGCTGCTGAGGAGCCGGTGAAGTTGTTAATCCTGCACATCCCTTCTCCTACCCCCATAAATGCATGGGAAGCCACAGTTCTGGTTTTGAGATGCTAGGGCAGCTCAGTGCCCCTCGCCCTCACCCTGCATGTCTTATTACTGGGTCTCCCTGTGTCATTGTGGTACAAGCCACAACCATCATGTTACTTAGGTGCCAAACATTTACAAAAATAAGTCTTCATGTATCTCGGGGTTAGAAAGGGACAGATACACAGTGATCTTGCTTGTCAGGAAGCCTTGCAAGTTAGTTGTTGGAGGCTCTGGGTGTTGGGTGGGAAAAGGCCCAAGAGCCTGCAAGGGAGGGAGGGGTAGCAGGTGAGTTCCTAGGGCTGGGAGGTTTAGCAGCAGCCGGGTGTGGTCCCTCATCATCAAGACAAACCCTTGGTTCTCCTGGGTGCCTACCCAGCTTGGTTGTGTACAAAAGCAAAGTGGGAGTCTATTTTTGTACATGCGATACATCACACTTTCCTGTGGGCCAGTATTGTGGAGTAAGTCTGAGTTGTTTACATTGATGCCTTCCCTGCCCACCACAAATTGTGTACATAGTCTCATAATACCACCCCTTCCCCAGCTCCCAACCATGAGCTGGCTGTAGGCCTGTGTTATATGTTATATCTAGCCTTTTTATATATGACCTGGGATTTCTGTTGTTTGTATTTTAGCACAGTGTGTATACCTTCATTTAAATATATCTGTGTGTGCATACATATATATGTATATGTATGTATGCATATATATATATATAAAATACCTATCATTTCTCAGAGTTCAGCCGAAGGACATGGAGTCCTGGAACCCCGGGGGAAAGACTGCATCTTTGCTAATAGTGTTTGCCACAAGTGTTAGTGAGTCTTCCCTATTACATTTTTCCTTTCAGAAGACTGAATGAAGCAAAGCTTCAAGTGTTTGTTTTTCCCGTGGCAGCTAAGTGAGGGTCTTGGGATGACCCTTGAGGGCCCCTTGTGTTCCTCAAGCCGCACTTTGGGGCCCTTTGAAGTATTAGCCCCCTTTTTTGCCTGGTGATGGCTCTGTCTGCGCCTATATATGTGACAGTCACTTTTGCATGCCTTTGGTGTCTGGCTTGCAGTATTTGGGGACAGGATGCTGAAAATGGCATTTTCAGTTTGTCTGAGGCTTCTTTACCAATTACAGGTCACTCCTGTTTACCTGGTATGTCTGCCTTCATGTTTCTTTTCCTTGCCTTCTCTTGGGAGAGGGAGGGGTCCTGATCAGGGTTGAGATGAGCTGCTGCTGGCTCATGGCCTCTTCCTCCCCTGCATGGCCTTTTTAGAGCAGGATGAATGGCATGTTATTTCACTGAGTTCCCAAACATGTTAGCAGGTATCATATTCTCTGCAGATCAGATCCAGAAACAGACTCAACAAGGTTATGATTTGCCCAACAGTACATAGCTGCTAGGGGAGTAAGCAAGCCATCATCGCCGCGGTTCAGCAGCAGGAATAGGCTGTGAATTGTTAGCAATTACTGTTTTGTTTCAGTTTTTTTTAGCGATTACTTTTTGACTTCTTCCTCAAACTTGAAGGGCAAGGGCACGGATCTCTCCCAAATGTTGACTAGAATCTGCAGCTTCTGCAGTGCCACCCACTGTATGGCTTTGCCATGTCAGAGTGGAGGGACTTATAGAAGCCAAATGATCTGAGCTGTTATTGTCCACTCCTGGTTTCCCAGGGAAGAAAATTTATGGGGGCAGTAACTGTTCAGAGAGTGCTCCGAACTGGGGGTTAACAAGAGGCTGCATAATGAACACATCTGTAACCAGAGCAGCCACCTGTCAGCAGGAAAATGATTTGTACTGAGCTCCTATATGTCCAAAGCGGAGGTACCATGTCCTTTGAAAATATGCACGGCATGGCCTCTATTTGTGGGGACCTATGGCTGCAGAGCTGGCTCCTGAGTTGGGAAGGAAAGGGAAAAGATGCAGCTACAAGTGACTGGAGATGATGTGCTGGGAATAAAGCCGAATAAAGGGAGAAAGGGGGCTGTGGGCCAGAGAGGCTGAGGGCTGGGGCTGCGAGCATGCTCAGGGGGCACAGGTGCCTGCGTTCTCGGGGGAGGGGCTGCTCCCCATGCTCTCAAGAGGCAGGGCCAAAGCCACCAATTTGTATGACAGTAAGACTGCACTGCTCAACCACCAGCCAGTGGGGTATTTTTCTTTTAGGAAAAAACTTCCCTGTTGAAATTATAATTAAAGCTTATTAAGGAAAATTTGGGAATTTTTAAAAGAATCAGTTTGCCACCCAAATGCTACCACTGTTAATCTTTTGGTGTTAAATGTTCCTCTAGACATTTCTGTGTGTAGATTTTCGGTGTTTACATAGTTGTTATTCTACTGTACATACAATTTTATGTCCCTTTTGTACTTAACATATAAACATTTTTTCCATGTTATCTGTCTTAAACAGAATTTTATGGTTGCAGTCTCTTCCATTGAGTTTCTGTAGCATTGCTTGCCTGGTTCCTAGAGTTGGAGGGAAGGATGGGTTGTCTCCTGGCTCATACTGGGACTCGCTGTGATACTGTGTGGATTATTGGTCTCCCTGGGACTGCCCCTGACTGTCCCTGGTGACTAAGGCCTATGGACTGGTGAGAGGAACCCCTTGGCCCAGCCCTCAACAGATAGCAGCCTGGGTCTCCTCAACCCCAGGCTCTAATAAGCAACCATAAGGCCAGAAATGAGGGACTGGGCCTGGGAAAGGCCAGCCCACGCCAGCCTTGATCTTCAAAGACTGCATGTAGCGTGTACCTCGGGCTGCCTTTCATCGGCACTTACTGCGCCCTTGATCACATTGGCAGCCTCTAGTTGGAATACGGTTCATCCTGCTAGGCCGTGGCTTCTGGGGGGGCAAGGATAGTGGGGCAGGGGCCTTGTGTCTGAGGTTCCTGCACCAGTTCTGGCAGAAGGCCTGGCCAGTTACTTGGTGACCCAATGCCAGTCGGGTGCGTTGGTAACTCCTAGAGCCAGTTCTCTAGGTTTATCCTCAGAGCTGCAGGACCTGCTGCCTGCCTCTTTCCTGACGCTTTCGAACCAGAGAGGACAACCTTGGGCCTGTCACTTTGCCCATAGTCATTGGAGGTTGGCTAAGGGCTCTGAAGGGCAGCAGAGGGAACATCCAGCTTGTGAGTGGTAGGGCATGTGTGTGCATCCCGGACACAGACTGCTGAAGGAGGAAGAGACCCCTACACAGCCCTGGGAAGGCTGCTGCAGCGTTTGACTGTGCTGAGACCTGCACAGGTGGGTTAGGTAGCTGCCCTGCAGCAGCCTGTCACTCCTGTCAGGTGGCTTGCTTACCTGCTCCCCAGGGTGTGACAGCCAGTAGATGAGTGGACTGGGTGGGCTGGGTCAGAAGCAAAGCAAGGGGGCTGTGGGGTCAGCAGGCTGAGCTGTGGATGTGGGTGAGAGGCAGGCACGGGCTTGGGGTGGGGAAGGAGGCTGCTGAGGGAAGGACGGAAAACTGCAGGCTGGTAGGGCACACTGCTGCATTTGACAGCTGCCTACGTAGAGGAATCCTGGAGAGGCTGCCCAGGGCTTTTGGGGCCAACCACACTTTATCAGGGCTCAGCTATGGACAGGCGTAGGCCCAGAAGTGCTGGGCTGTGGAATATGACTGAAAAATGAGAAATTTTGTACGTTTTCCTGTCTTGTCCCTGGAGAATGTATAGAAAATGGAAGTCTAAAAATGAGTTCATGGGCAGGGAAAGGGGGTCTGAGAGTTTCCTCCATGAGTTAATAAATACAAGTTTTTCTATTAATTCTGGGGCTCATTGGCCCTTGTCCTTCCTGGCTGCAGTCTAGAGTTGTAAATTGCCAGGTAAGAACTCATTTCAAATGTAAACTAAAGTAGGAGTGGATCAAGGAAGAATTGGGTAAGGCCTAGGGCATGAAAGTGGTTGCCTATAACTGAACAAATACTTTACCCGCACCTGAACCTTGGCAAGTGCTAGATGATAAAATAGTCTCCTGGGGAAGAAGAAGATGTAAGCCAAGCTGCTCATCAAAACGCAAGTCCTGGAGCCCCAAATGACTTGTCTCCAGCTAAGTCTAGCTTTATAGAAATTTGCATTAAAAAACAAGTTAAATGGCAGCCCTTCTGATACCTCAAGCTGAGAGCTCATAGATGGTGGAGACCTTTCTGTTCTGGGTAACAATTCTCTCACTGGGGCTCACCCCAAGCTTGGAACTAAGGAGGCCACAGAGAAAAATAAAGTCCTGACTATATGCAAGCTTGCAAGGTGAAGCTAAGACTGATTCTCTGGCACGTCTAAGAGCAAAAGGTATACTGTAATGCCAAACCGTACAGCACTTCACGATTCACAAGGGCTCTTCTGCACACAGACATTTAATCACAAGGTGAAGGGGAGCAACAAAACAATGGCATTACTGGGGCATCGGCCTAGGGCAGGGCTGTTGCCCGGAAGGAGCCATCGGCAGGCCAGGCCAGAAGCAGGAGCAGCAATTGGAGGACATTTCCCACGCAGCCAAATGAGGCTCCTGTTGCTCCTTTTTGTTCTCCCCCAACTTTAGCCCCAGTGCCTGTGCCTTGGCAGAGGAGAGCAGGGCAGGACCTGAGCTGGTTTCTCCCAAGTGGCTGCTTCAAGATACTGTTCGGCAGGTAGGAGGCTGTCCATAGCCTCCCATAGGCACCCTGCATGAGCGCTGGGGGTTGTTGAGTAGATACCCTGACAAGGATGGGAGACTTGGGTCCAAACACAGGCTATCTGCCCCTCCCGGCACCCTTGGCCAATTCACTTAGTCCAGCCGCCCCTGTCTGGGAATAATATATTGGGGCTGTCAAGGATCCTCACGTGGGTGTCCTAGGTACAGTGCCTCGGCCAGAGGAATGTTAATGACTTAGCACTCTTTCCCTGCCTGCCACGGGGGACCTGGGGAGCAGGGTTCCCCACGCTCTGAACTTCTGATTGCCTGCTATCAATGCGCCCCTTGAAATGGGTTGGGGTAGGGTGGGGTGGTATGAACCCTGGGCTGTGTCTGGGGCCAGGGCAGGCAGGCCTGCTGTTGACTACGGTGGAGGGATGCCCAGACTGCACTTGGCCCTGAGTGGTTCTGGGATGTGGTATCTGAGTCCTCAGTGGTTACTGCTCCCTTGGCGCTGGCTGTACAAGGGAATCACGAACACAGAGATGTCATCGTAGGATACCTGTCCTTCCCCTGTGGGACCGTCGTCCTTCCCCTGTGTGCTGTGTATCAGCATTTGGGCCAGCTCCGAGAACCTGTGGGGACCATCCTGTAGATGTACTCTGGGGCCAGAGCAAAGAGTCAAGGCCAGCCCTCGGAGAATTCTCTGTACTGGGCTAGATACTTGGGGACCAAGCAATGCAGTCCAACTGTGGGGCCAGGTAAACTACAAGCCTGGGAGGGCCACAGGTTGGACCACGAGAGTCTGGACCCAGAAATTTTGGGGACCCACTGTCATCCCCCCCCAGGCATCCAGATAGCACTAATCCTGATCATCTGCCCGTAGCTGGCCTCATCGTCATTTCTTTCTCAGCCATAACTATTTGGTGTTGCTGCCAGCACCAACCCAGGCCCAGGCAGGTCCCCAGCAGTTACAGTACCTGTGTGGGTCCTCTCGATTACCAGGGAGGAAGCTCCGTACCAGCTGTGCCACCTGCTCATTGGACAGGACGTCCCAGAGACCATCAGTTGCCATGACAATCACATCATCCTCTTGCAGCTCCAGCTGGTCCACATCCAGCACTGTCACCTGCAAGTTCAGCGTGAGGATCCTTCAGCGTTCCCTTCCTGGCTCCCACCAGGCTCAATGTCTGCCTTTCTGGGCAGATGGCAGTTGGGGTGGGCTGTTGCCCCCTCACCTCTGGGACAGAGAGCAAGAAGGGCTTGAGCTGAATGTTTGTGTCCAGGACTCTGAGCTGATGGTCTCCCAGGCCCCGGGAGACGGCCAGTGTTCCCAATAACCGAGCCTGGGGACAAGGGAGGTGTGAGGTGACAGCAAACAAATGCACAAGTAAAGCACAGAGGTGGACTGTGACCCTCACGCACCCTGGGCTGAGGGAGAAACATCCTGTGGCCTTGGAGCCACATCAGTCACAGCTACCAACAAGGAACAAAGGTGCTCCCATCTCTGCACAGGCAACTGAAGAGGGATTCTTGGAGGGAGCCGTTCACTGACCTGCCTACCCTGTCCCTGGATCAGTGGGTACTTGAGATCCGACTTCTCCACACGCTTGTAGCTCCTACCAGGAGGAGATCCAGCATCAACCTGGGCTGTACACCTCATCTTCCCCCAGCACATGACTCACTCTGCCCAGGTGGAAGGGGACTGCCCCAGGCCACACAGCTGGGCCTGAACGCCAGGGTTCTCCCCACTGTATCTCCCCACCCCCACCTTGCTCACCAGCCGCTCATGTGGTGATCCCTGAACAAAACCTTCTGCCCCAAGTCATCCCCCTTCAGTCGCCGAGGGAACTCCAGTCGGGTGAACTCACCAGCCAGAAGCTCGGGATAGACAAAGGCCTGGGGTAGGGAGGCCGTGCTCAGATCAGGCTCCCTCTGATGGCCTCGAGTTGGGGCTCCACAGCCTCCCCCTGCCAAGGGCACCTACCAGCTGCTGGATCCGCTGCCGCTCAGTCTCTGGGGTGAACTCAGAGCTCAGGGGCCGCACCTCATCTCTCCGCACCAAGATGGCCCTGGATGGGATTGGGGAGGACAGGGAGAGGGCTGGGGCAACCTCCCATCCCACCCATGGCCTCCCTCTTCTGGCCTCTCCTGCAACCACTAGGGGCCAGCTCTGCCAGTGCCAATCCTTGGTTCAAAGCCCTCCATGGCTGCCCACAGCCTGCAGGGTAGACTCAGCCCTTCGGCCTGGCACTTGCGGTCCATGGCCTCCCTGGCATCGTCTGTCCACCTTCATACTCCACACATGCCAGGTATACAAACAGCTCAGCCAGTCAATCTTCCCTATTTCCGTTCCTCTACTTCCAGCCCCCTCTCACTGTCCCCACTGCCCCTAGTGCCTTTCTGCCCCACCCTACTCTACCCACCTTACCCACCCTCCTGGGCTCACTCACCTGCTATCTCCGGCATTGGCCACATACAGCTTTCCCTGCAGGGACACAGCCACCAGGGCTGTGCAGCCGCCCACTTGGCCTGAGGCCTCCAGCTCCCGCCCGATCACCTCATCCTGGGGCAAACCGAGGCCACTTTAGCTGCAGTCCCCAATCCCCAGCCTGCAGTTCATTTCCCCACCAGCAAGCCTGGCAGTCCCAGCCTGACATCTAACTGTGATTCCAGGATCCCTGTGGTCAGGAGATCTGGACATATCCCTTGGGAGAGAGGGACGTCCTATTTAAAACAGTGAGAAAGAGAAAGCAGCCCCTGCACCAAGGACCAATAGTGTGCAGTGAGAGGATGCAGGTAAAAGCACCTAGAAAATAGTAAGCGCTGGATAAATGGGAGGGGTTATGATAATGATGGCCATGAGTAAGGAACGAACCAATCCAATCGTGTCCTTCCAATCCAAAGATCCAGGTGACTACCACAGTGTGCAGGGATACCCCATAACTCAGAGTCCCTCGGGTCCCTGGGGACAAAACTTTCTTGCCTTCCCTACCCAAAAGCCACACTTACACATTCCTGGAAGGCACTCTCCAGAGCACCAATCACCAAGTCTTCCGTCCTAATGCCCTTTTCCTCCACAAATTGGGGGTCACTGGGGCAGACACAGTGACCACTGAGGTGCATGGGGGGCTGAGTGGCCACCATGCCTTCTACTATGGCTTCCAGTTGCTGGCGCAGGCAGGAGTGCAGGGTGTTGGCAGCCAGGATGGCTGCAGCTGGACCACCGTGCCCATCAAACAGTGCCCAATAATGACCTGTCAGGAACTGTACAGAAATGGCTCGATGTCAGGCTCTTCCTGGCTTCCCCAGTGGACCCCTGGCTCAGCACAGGGCACTAGGGCAAGAACCTCAGCCTGAAGTCTTGGCCCCAGCCTGTAAAAGGGGCTCAGCCCAGCTGTGCTCACCTCCTCTGGGCACAAGTTCAGCCACTCCTGGTCCTCTTCAACCCCAAACTCAAATCTCCGGATGCATAGCTTCCCACAGGCAGCTTGATCCTCATTGAACTCAGATTTCTCTGCATTGATGATCCTGAGGCCAGGAAGTGATCAGTGACCCTTCAGGGACACACCCATGTCCCAGTGGGCACAGACACCACAGCTGGTGCAGAGAGGGAAGAGCCCTCCTTCTGCGGCAGTAGCCTCCATGCTGTCCCTTATACGTGGACAAAGATGGTGTAAGTTTGCTAACTGTTCAGTGAGCTCCTGGCTAAGGCAAAACTCAGGGCCCGGCCCTTCTGGAGCCAACTCGCTGACCTGCTGGAGTGTGCCGCGGGGAGTCTTGGAGGCAAGGGCAGGGCAGTTTGGCAATTCCCCGGCTCCCATCTCAGCCAGAATCCCTGTCTTATTTGCACAGGCCATAACCCAGCGTTGGTGTGTGTGTGTGTGTGTGTGTGTGTGTGTGTGTGTGTGTGTGTGTGTGTGTGTGTGTGTGTGTGTGTCGGGGCTGGGGTGGGGAGTAATCTCCAAAGCCCAGAGGTGTGTGTGTGTGTGTGTGTGTCGGGGCTGGGGTGGGGAGTAATCTCCAAAGCCCAGAAAGCTGGCACTCTACCCTGTGTCCCTGTCTCATGTGCAGGTCCTTCCCAACTTGCAGGCTCTCTGAGGGAGGTTGGAGTCCCAAATAAAAAGCCGCGGTGGGATAGAGAAGTTGTCGAGTCCAGAAGTGAAGACGAGAGGGATGAGCCACAGGGCTGGGGGAAATGGGGGGACTCAATCACTCAGTTGAGCCACTCCCCCAGTCTGGATCAGCAGGGGTCTGGGGTCGGGGATCCCGGGACGAGGGTCGCCGGAGTGGAGCGTGTCGGATGGGGCTCACTCGGGGGTGGAACACTCACTCTGCGTAGCCTGCATTCCAGGGCAGCGCGCGGCCCCGCGCTGGGCAGCGCACTGGCCGGGCCTCCGGGCGGCGCGGGGTGTCGGCTGTGCTGGAGCAGGAGCCCGAGCCGCGCAGGAAGCGGGGCCGCCGGTAGGGCAGGGGGCTGGTACGCGGCCTCGGTGGCCGCGGCCCGGGCAGCGGACCTCCCGGCAGGAAGCGACGCCGGAACCAGCCGGTGGACATGGCGCGGCGGCAGGGGGTTGCCTGCAGGGCGCTGGGCGGGCGGGTTGGGCGGGACGCCACCTGGCCGCCCGCCTCTGGGAGGAGGAAGCGGGTCAGGGGGCGGGGCGGGGCGGGGCGGTGACTCCCCCCAACTCAACCTCGCCTCGGAGCCCGTGTGCGGCCTGGTGCTGTGGGGCTTGTCAGGCCTCATAACAATCCTAATAAGAAAACGCTGTTACCAACCCCACTTTACAGGCAAGAAAACTGAGGCCTAGTATGGGATGTCGCTTGCTCTGCGTCACACAGTAACTTGAGCAGGCTGATTATGGGGCACTAGCCTTCGAGAGGGAAAAGTTCTTCCTTCCCACATAACGATGCTGTGGGAGTTCAGAGCACACCCTGGATGGACCTCTAGGCTGGGTCAGTGTCCACATAGAGCTCAGGTCTCCTTCTGCTGGGTCCGGACCTTACGCAAGGGTAAGATGGGAACAGCCTGTCCTCAGAGGTGTCAGGCTGACACATTGAGTAAGAGTCTCAAGAGCACAGTGTTCCCTCAGGTGGCCTCCATTCGTCACCTGCCCAGCCTGGCCCCTCCACTCCCAGATGGGGCTTGGTGGTCACACTGGCTTTAGTTATCCTGTGAACCCTCTCCTACCCTCTGCCAGTCTCCCAAATGGCTGCTGCACCAAATGTCCTCTATGGGCAGACAGCGGGATCCTCACTGGAGTTTAAGTGACTGATGGATAACAGGAATCAGGGTCCTCAAAAGGCTCCAACTAACTGGTCAGAATTCAGACCTGGGACTAAAAGAAGTGAGACTTTCATCTGGGCTGGAGGCAAGATGTTGCAGTCTCTGAAGCCCTGGCTAGCTGTCACTGTGGGGTCAGCAGCATTGTCCCCCTTCAGATGTGCATGTTAACAGGGTGCTTTGTCATCCTCTGTCCCTTAAGCCCAACTCCCTGTACAGGACTGTTGTTTCTGTCTCATGAGGACCCTGAGACCCACACAGGGGAAGTGTCCTGCCGCCCAGTGCTGTGCTGTTTCCATTATGACAGTGCAGCTGACTCAAAACCCACATCCCCAGGGGATTTCTCTTCCGCTTTCCTCCTCCAGGAAGGAAGGCTAGCCAACTCAAAGCCCCTGAGGCCACAGCCTGGGGCCCACAGGGAGGAGTTTCTGCCTTTGCCTAAGCATAGCACATGCTCACTTCCTCTGGGTGGCCAGACCTGCCTCACTGGGAGTTCCCGCTACCCAAAAAGGAAAATTCTTGGGGAAGGGAGCTGTGCTCAATGCCCCCTTCTTCAGATGACTCAATTCTAAAAAAGACTGGGGGCTAATTTACTGAACCCATTTGTGTGTGCCAGGCCCCACGCTGGGCACAGGAGCACAGCACTAGTGGTCATGAGTGCCCCTACAGTGATGGTGGAAGTCCTGGTGGATGGTACTTGAGCCAGCTGGCGAGGGGGAGGGGCAAAGTTAGAGAAAGCTTCCCAAAGGACACCTGAGCTATGACCTGTCATTGGACAGAAATGGACCAGGGACCCAGTGTGGGGCAGACCCAATTCCGGCTATGGGGAAGGCTCCTCAATCCCCATCAGCCAACAGCTCAGAGGCTTTTAAAGTCTAAAATTAGAGGAAACAACACAAACACAGTTTATTGCCCCAGCTCCGAACTCCGCTTGTGGGATGAAGGTGTATTCAGAGAAGCTCCTGGCAGCCAGATGTCACAGGTGGTCTGCTGCCCAGCTTAACCATTTTAAGTTTTCAAAGCCATGTGGAGCCCTATGGCAATCCCATCCTTCTTGTTCCCAGGTGTCCTGAATGTTCCTTCAGTTCCACCCAGGCTCCTCTGGCTCCCTGAGCTCCTGTGAGCCTTGGTTCACTCTTGCCGGGATCCCAAGCCTGACTATCTTGGTTTACTCCCTCATTTTGCTGAAGCTCATCTCTAACAACTTTCTAAGAAACGATGACTGGAAGATAATTTCCCGGATCCTTGCAAGTCTGAAAAGGTTTGTATTCTGCCTTTGCTTTTGATTGATATTTTGGCTCAGAATTCTGACTGCTCTGTTCATTGTCTTTTGCCTATTGCTGCTGCTAAAATCCAGTGCCCTTCTCATTCCCAGACCTTTGGGTTGGCTTGTGTTTGTCTTTTTCTCTCTCCAGAAGCTTCCTGGTTCCTCTGTCTCTGCTGTCTGAAATTGTAGTTGAGGGGCGATAGGGTTGGTATGTTTTCATTCCTGGGCTGGCCCTTCCTGGAGGTCATGCACCTCTTCACTCCCTAGTGACAATCTTTTGACACCCTCCTCTCAATGGTTTGAATGAACCCAAATGGGTCCTCTCCTGGTTGGAAGTGTCTCCTCAGCTAATTCAGCCATCATATGAGGGATGGAACAAGCCTAGAAAAAGGAGAAAGATTTTTATGCTACATTTTTTTCCACTCACAATAAAATAGCTTTTGTTGAGTCCCATATCTGTCCTTAACAAGAGTTAGTTTTTCATTTATTAAAGATTTTTATTAAAATAGAGCTAATATACAATATTATATTAGTTTCATGTGTACATCATATTCAACAGTAGCCACTTGGCACTACACATAGTTATTACTGTATTATTGATTATATTCTCTATGCTTTACATCCCATGACTATTTTATAACTACCACTTTGTATTTCTTAATCCCTTCACCTTTTTTACCCTCCCAAACCCCCTTCCATCTATCACCCAATAGATCTAGTACCCGTCTGACACCATACATAGTTATTACAATATTATTGACTACATTCCTTATGTTATACCCTACACCCCCATGACTACTGTGTAACAACCAATTTGTACTTCTTAATCCCTTCCCCTTTTTCACCCACCCCTAAACCCATCTCATCTGGCAACCATCAAAATGTTCTCTGTTTCTATGAGTTTGTTTCTGTTTCATTTGTTTGTTTATTTTGTTTTTGAGATTCCACTTATAAGTGAAATCATATGACATTTGTCTTTTGCCGTCTGACTTACTACAGTCAGCACGATACCCTCTAGGTCCATCCATGTGGCAGATAGCAAGATTTCATTCTTTTTTACAGCTGAGTAATATTCCATTGTATACATGTACCACCTCTTCTTTATCCATTCATCCATTCAGGGACATCCAGGTTGCCTTCATATCTTGGTTAGTGTAAATAAAGCTGCAATGAACATTTGGATAAGCATGTGCCCTCAAAGTAGCATTTGGGTTTCTTTGGATAAATACCCAAAAGTGGGATTCCTAGGTCCTTCTTTGTCTCTTGTTATGGTCTTTGTTTTAAAGTCTACTTTGTGTGGTATAATTATTGCTACCCCAGCTTTTTGTTTGTTTGTTTCCATTTTTATGAAATATCTTTTTCCATCCCTTTACTTTCAGTCTGTGTGTGTCTTTCAACCTGAAGTGAGTCTCTTATAGGCAGCATATGTAAGGGTCTTGTTTTTTATCCATTCATCCCCACTATATTTTGATTGGAGCATTTAATCCATTTACGTTGAAAATAATTGTTGATAGGTATGTAGTTATTGCCATTTTATTACGCATTTTTTTTAAATTATTTTTTTTTATCTTAAAGAAGTCCCTTTAAGATTTCTTGTAATACTGGTTTGGTGGTGATGAACTCCTTTAGCTTTTTCTTGTCTGGGAAGATCTTGATCTGTCCTTCAATTCTAAATGATAGCTTTGCTGGGTAGAGTAATCTTGGTTGTAGGTCCTTGCTTTTCATCACTTGGAATATTTTGTGTCAATCCCTTCTGGCCTGCGAAGTTTCTGTTGAGAAATCAGCTGACCATCTTATGAGAGCTCCCTTGTAGATACCTAACTGCTTTTCTCTTGCTGCTTTAAGGTTCTCTGCTTGTCTTTAACCTTTGGCATTTTAATTATGATGTAGCTTGGTGTGGACCTCTTTAGGTTGATCTTGTTTGGGACTTTCTGTGCTTCCTGGGCTTGTATATTTATTTCCTTCACCAGGTTAGGGAAGTTCTCAGTCATTATTTCTTCAAATAGGTTTTCAATTCCTTGCTCTCTGTCTTCTCCTTCTGGTACCCCTATAATGCAAATGTTGGTATGCTTGATGTTGTCCCAGAGGCCCCTTAAACTCTCCTCATTTTTTTGGATTCTTTTTTCTTTTCACTGTTCTGATTGGGTGCTTTCTGCTGCCTTATCTTCTACATCGCTGGTTCGATCCTCTGTTTCACCTAATCTATTGTTGATTCCCTCTAATGTAGTCTTTATTTCAGTTATTGTATTCTTTATTTTAGATTGGTTCTTTTTTATGTTTTCTATCTCCATTTTTATGTCCTGTCTCTTTGATGAAGTTCTCCCGAAGATTATTGAGCATCCTTATAACTAGAGTTAGGAACTGTGCATCTGGTAGATTGCTTGTCTCCATTTTGTTTAGTTTTTTTCCTGGAGATTTGTTCTGTTTTATTTGGGACATGTTTCTTTGCCTCCCCATTTAGGCTGCCTCCCTATATTTGTTTCTATGTATTAGGTAGGGCTGCTATGTCTCCTGGTCTTAATAGAGTGGCCTTATGTAGTAGGTGTGCCACGGGGCTTAGTGGCACAGTCTTCTTGGTCATCTGAGCCATGCATTCCAGGTGTGTCCCTTGTGTGGGTTGTGTGTACCCTCCTCCTGTATTGAGCCTTAGTTGCCTTTTGCATGTCAATGGGAAGGATTGACCCTCGGGCTCCAGGCTCTGTGGTTGTGAGGACTGGCCGTGACTATAGTGAAAGAGTTGTAGAGCAAGGGCTGACCCTATAGAGCAGGATCTGCCTCAGCAGGGCTCTGGTGCCTGTCCAATCCACCCTTTGGATGTGTCATCCTTCGAGTAGGCTGGGTGATTCTCCAGCTCATTTTGAAGCTGGCCATTGGATACTCCAGGCCTAGGGCCACCTGGGAGGGGATTGTTGCAGATCAAGTTCAGCCGCAGTTCGTGCCCCACCTGGGGCCACCTGGCAGGAGCCACAAAGCAATCCGCAGATGGCCACCACCTGTGTCATGCTTGGAAGTGCCTTGAGAGGCCAAGCTGCAAATGAAGGCTGGCTGCTGCTAGTGCCGTCTTAGAGCTGCTCAGCCAGATGTACGGGATACGGTTAAGCTAGATGCTGCTCTTGTCTGGGTTCCACAAACCTCTGAGAGACCCTAGGAAAGTCTGCATCATGAGCAAAGGCAGGTGATTTGTACGAAAAAACTGGAAACAGCTTGGGTGTGTCTGAAAGTTGGGTGGGGTGGGGTCTCGAGTCACTAAGGCATGGCGAACCAACGGTATTAGCCAGCTTGATGGACCTCAGTTATGGCGGCTGCCTGCGTCTGCACGCAGGGAGGGGGAGGGCTCAACAAAGAAACAATGGCCTCTGCCAGTTCCTTTGTTGGGGAGAAAGCCGCCCTTCCAGCTCTCCTCCTGAAGCCAGAAAACTTAGTTCCTGCCCCATATGTCCCTGCCGTGTCTCCAGCTGCTGCCCCAGTGCTGGAGCTCAGAGCCAATGATTCCATTGGTAAGTTCGTGCACAGCCCCTTTAAGAGGAGCCCCTGGGACTCTAGACTCCCTCTGTCTCACTCAGCCACCAATATTCGCTGATTTTCACAACCAGAAATTATGGGGATGTCTCTCCCTGGCACTGGAAGCCTAGGCTAGGGAGTAGCTGGGACCCCTCGCTCCTCTGGTGGGGGGACCTCCGCAGCCGAGATAGGCCTCCTGATTTTTAGTGGTTATGTGGTGTGGGACCAGCCCTTTCCGCATCTCTGCCCCTTTTACCAGTCTTGAGGTGGCTGCTTCTGTGTGTCCTCAGTTGTAGGGCGTCCGTTAGGCAAGATTTCAGGTGATTCTCAATGGTGGTTGTTTTGTAGTTTAGTTGTAATTTTGATGCGGCTGTCAGAGAAGGTAAGCACAGCATTTGCCTGCTGTGCCATCTTGACCGGAACTCCCAATATTTAGTTTTTTAAAATTAATACTTTCCCGTGACTCAAAACTAAAAAAGTGCAAAAGTTTATTTAGCAACAAGCTTCCCACACAAACCCATCTCCTGGCCACCCAGTTCCTCTCCCTGGAAACATCCAATATCACTACGTTCTTATGGATCCTTCCTGAGGTGTCAGTGGTATTCTGTGAAAATTCAAGCAAAAAAAAAAAAATTACATATAAGACAAGAACTAACAAGTGCTGGTGAGGATGTGGAGAAAAGGAAACCCTTGTGCACTGTTGGTGGGAATGTAAATTGATGCAGCCACTGTGGAAAACAGTATGGAAGGTCCTCAAAAAATTACGGGGATTAGAGTGCTGGCAGAGAGATGGAAAGAAGTGGGTGGATTTGGGAGGGCTGTGGGAAGTGAAACTGAGGGCTGGAGAAGCTAATTGAATTGCCAACATCACATAGTGGCTATTTAAATTTATATTAGTTAAAATGATGTAAAATTAAACATTCCATTCTCAGGGCATCAGCCACAATATGAGTGCTCAATAGACACTTATCGAACAGGCAGATTATAGAAGATTTCTATTGTTGCAGAAAGTGCTGTTGGACAGGGCTCTCACTGAGAATCCAGGTCTCCTGAAATTCCTTGCCTAACGCACTGCTGGAGTCCCGACTCAGTCTGGGGTCTCTGAGTGTTTGGCGGGCTGAGGTCAGTAACTGTATTGCGCTAGACCTGGAGGTTCTCCCCAGCCCTTAAACCAGAGTGGAGTCCAGAGCAGCTCAATTATTCCTACCCCATCGCTACAAGGTAGTGACTGAGAAGTAGGAAGCAGCTGTCACTAACATGCTCATGTGAATTTGATTTCAGGGCCACCGAGGCTACCTGGAGACCCAGAGGGGCCAAGCACGGACCCTTCTTCATGCATAACCAGCACGTGGGTTTGCCCAGCTTCTGGAATGTAGCACGCATGGCTGGAATCACCCATTTCTGAATTAGAAGATGTCAGAAGAATCATAAAATTACTTTTGGTGAGTACAAATTATCTATAACAAAATAAAATGGGATTGCAGCAACTATAACTCAGCCTTCCATCTCAGAGGCTTATTAACTCGAATCTCACTAGAATCAGTAACAGGATCTGAGAGTAATAAAATGGATTCATGTTTTTACATTTTTCCCCCCTGGTGCTGATGGTGTAAAAAATTTTAAAAACGAGCACTTGTTCGTATTTCCTCTGCTGATGTATTATTTTTTTGCAGCGATCTTTGTCATAGTCCTGTTGTTTTGGGATGGTGGCTTCCACCTCACCTGAGTTCAGAGCCAGGGATAGCAAGACCATGGCACAGGTCTTGGCTCTCTTCCTTGCAGACATCATGGATCAGCCAGAGACTCTTTCCCCCTGACTCCAGACATGGCCTTAGAATCCTTCTCTGCCTTGCAGTCCAAGCAAGCGGAGAGAATAGGTCAGAAGTCAACGTAGTTGCTATCCTTAGATTAAGAACAGGCATTTTATCTGAAGTGGATCAAGATAAATATTCAGTTCTCAGAATAGCAATAGAAAATTGTTCAGAGCTGTCTACTTCTGGGAAAAAGGGGAGCAATCTTGCTCATTTGGGGGCTATTAAAGAGGAATGGTTTACCCTAGTCAGCCTGGCAGGAGCTAAATGGTGAGAGTAGCATCACAGAGAATAATAGGAACCCTCAGTGTGATGATGAAAATATTTCTCAGCACTTCTGTTAGGCATTTTTTTGTTGTTGCTTGAGAACTCATTTATTAATACTTTTTTTGGGGGGCGGGGAAGGGGAACAGGACTTTATTGGGGAACAGTGTGTACTTCCAGGACTTTTTTCCAAGTCAAGTTGTTGTCCTTTCAGTCTTAGTTGTGGAGGGCGCAGCTCAGCTCCAGGTCCAGTTTGCCGTTGCTAGTTGCAGGGGGTGCAGCCCACCATCCCTTGCGGGAGTCGAACCGGCAACCTTGTGGTTGAGAGCCCACTGGCCCATGTGGGAATCGAACCAGCAGCCTTTGGAGTTAGGAGCATGGAGCTCTAACCGCCTGAGCCACTGGGCTGGCCCCATTTATTAATACTTTTAACTCCAGTATCCTACTGATGAGACCTGGGGCTGTCCCTCAGCCAATTTGACAGAAAACATGTTGTGTCTCAGATCTGGTTCAGACTCCACTGGCTTTCTTGTAAACCGCTTGGCAGGTGTCTCACTCAAACAAGCAAACTTACTGAAGTGGCATGAAAGAATTCTGGAACTTGGGGAGATGAAGAGAACACACATTAGTGGATGAGTGAATGAATAAATAAACAGCCTGGCATTGCCTAAAATGGCTTCCGTGGAACCATGCTCCAAGTGTTAATAGGAGTTGCAGATTAAAAGCGTTTCATGGTCAATCATATTTTGGAAATGAAAGTTAAACAAAATAAAACAAGCTCCTTTAATGCAGGACTTCTCAGAACTTGCGTGTCAGTGCATTTTGTGATTCTCCAAAAGGGTAATTCAGTATGCCGCATGTTCCAAATTTATTTGATCACAGGGTATTTTTTCTTTTTCTTTTTTAATCTATAAAATGTCTTGTAAAATTAATATTTTAAGAAACACATTTTGGGAGACACCATACTGGCCCAAACTCCTCATTGTACAGGTTACAATAAATGAGTTCCAAAGAGATTCTCATGACTTTCTCAAGGTTGTGTAGGATGGTGTTTAGGCTGGGATTCAAACTTGTCTAAGGCCAGTGCTTGGGCCACTACATCATGTCATTTATTGGAGAGTTGGAAGTACCTTGCACCTCATCATTTCACAAGACATCTGGGCTAATACTTTCCCTTCCAGGCAGACTATTAGTATATAATATAAGCAGGAAGTCTTAAAACCTGCTACCAGGTCCATTTGGTTCATGGTTTGTCACTAGCAGAGGTAGTCTTTGTTGTCCCTGATGATGTCACTATGAAAAATGAGCACCATTATTTTTGTTTCTAAATAGTAGTGTACAACCTCTTTAATTGATCCAAAACTTTTTCATGGATCTTGGCTGTTCTTCTTGGTGGCAATGATTGTCTGAAATTGTGAGTCCCACGTGGGCACAGAGGTGATTTGGGGCATCCTCTTGGACTTGAGTAAATCATTGCAGAGGCTTATTTAAACTATATGCAAGCGTCATGGGAGGCCCTCAGAAAAATCCCTTACCTAGGTCTTGAGACTCCTGACAACACTATGTAAGGACTTTTTCATTTCTTGGGAATTTATGAACTGTAGCTAGTTTCTAACATTCTTTTTGTGGTGTCTTCTAAGCTTTCTGTGTCTTTCCCCAGAGATGGGCGGGGTATCTATCTGCTCAAAGTAAGGGAATTCTTAATGTTTGCAAACCCTCTGCTGAACTCTTCTCCATGTAAAAATCATGCTTACTTGTTATGCTTATTCTTAGGCACGTTCTTATTCATATTAGGGAGAAGCCTATACTTTGTATCCCTCAAAATGGCCCAAGAAATTTGGGATAGGATAACACAACAGCCTCATAATTTCTTTTTGGGGCAGAGCACTAAAAGTCATCAAACTGCCCCTCTCCTAGCCCGATTGCACCTGCAAGATTTTCTGTCCTACCCCACAGCTGAGTGAGCTCTGTAAGCTCTGGGGTGCAGGGATATTCAGACTTTTCCAAACTTTGGGAGGAGCCAAACTTTCCCAGAGGATGGGAGCAGTGTGGAAAAATCTGGATATGGCTTCACATGGCTTCTGGAAGGCAATAATGAGAGAGTAAAGTCATTTTTGCTGGTTGCTGGTTCTTTACGTCCTGCAATTTCTGTCTTGGTATGGTCAAATGGGCTGGAAATACTGTTTTAGGCCAGAGGGAAGCAGCCCATTTCTGGCTGATTTCAGGACAATGCAGTTGGCTTTGCTTATACCACTCCATTCTCTAGGCTTTGCTAGAAGCTGTTGGCTCTCACCAGGTTCATAGGTCAGGTAGCATTCTGTTCTCTTGTCCTAGGTACTATGGCTGTGGATCACGTTACTGCAACGCAAAGTGGGTTATGCCCGTGGATTCTGTGGGTCAGGAAATCTGACATGGTATAGTGGGGGGTGTCATGTCAGTGTTCCAGGATGTCAGGTCTCAGTTGGGAAGACTCAAAGTTTGATGGTGATTCAACAGCAGGGGGCTGGAATCTGCTGAAGGTTCATTCCTGCACATATCTTGTCCCCGGACCAGGATGAGTCAGAGTCTATACTTGGTAGCATGGCTACCTCACAGCATGGTGGCCTCAAGGTAGTTAGACTTGAGGTGGAAGTTGCCTCACCTGTTATGACCTAGCCTCCAAATCCAACTGCATCAACCCTGCTCTTCTCTATTAGGTGAAGCACCTGCAACCCTGTCTGGTTTCCAGGTTGGAGAGTTACATAGTAAAAGAGCGTATTGCAGCCATCTTTGGCAAATACAATAATCCCCCACCTCTCTTAGGAGTCCAGTGTGAGGAAGGACAGGCTAAAGAAGGGGTGACAGCTTTCAATGTGTGACAGCAAGTACCCATGTTACCTGCTAGTGCGCTGAATTTCCTGCAGAATGTTCCTTCTGTAATAGAAAAGTTTCCAATGGGAGTTGTGACTCTTAGGCTAGTTGGTACACTAGCTAGCATGTAACATTTTTTTCCTAAATTCTACCTCACTGAGGCAGTTGTAGAAGTTATGGGGCCTTTATGTAAATTAGAAAAAGATGCTTTCTGGATGTGGGGGAGGAGCAAGCAGAGGACAGCCCCTCCCACCTTGGATGAGCCCCTTTTGCAGTGCACATATTGCACAACTAAATGTAGCAGTCCTTGTAACTGTTATTGTTGTAATTGGTTTTACCATTAAAAAAAAAAAGGCATTTGGCAGTCCCCATGCCTAGGTCCCTCCTGGTTGCCTTCTCCAGTGTCCATTTCTAACTGCCCTTTTCACTGGACTGTTGTTCTTGCCCTTTCTAAAGCTCCCACATTTCCCCAGAAACATGATGCTTTCTAGCAGTTCGTGAACCTGGTGAGGAGTGGCACATTTCCAGGAATGTTGATGACTTAACGGGACTAAATATGCATTTAAAATATTTCTGAACATTTAAAAAATTTCTAATTTCAAATGTAATACATACGTGTCAATAAAATTCAAGCAAACAATATAGAAAGGTAGAAAAGATAGTGACTCAGAACTTCCTTTACTTACGGGGACTTTTAGCAATGTGGTTGACCTATGTGAAAGTAGGGGAGAGGTGTGTAGTAACACACACACAGATTTGGGTGCTTTCAGACTTCAGAACAGTTTGTATCTCAGTCTGTTCAGGCTGCTATAACAAAATATCACTGACTGGGTGGCATATGAACAACAGAAACTTATTTCTCACAGTTCTGGGGGCTGAAAGTCCAAAGTCAAGGTCCCAGCATGGTTGGGTTCGGTGAGGCCCCTCTTCCTGCTTTATATCCGGCACCTCTTGCTGTGTCTTTACATGGTGGAAGAAGCAGGGATCTTTGTGGCGTCACTTCTATAACGGTATTAATCCTATTCTCGAGGTTCCACCCTTATGTCCTAATCAACACCCAAAGGCCCCACCTCCTAATACCATCACTTTGGGGGTTAGGAGTTCAACATAGGAATTTTGGAAGGATATAAACATTCCGACCACAGCAGTTACGTGGAGGTTTAATTCCAGTGTGTCAGTCTCCCTGTATATCAGGTGTGAAGCCACCGCTTATGTTGAATACCCAGTCTTCAGTATGTGACAGAGTAGCCTTGGTCCCCCAATGTTAGGCCATCAGAGTCACCTGGAAAGTTTGTTTAAAATACAGATTCCCAGGCTCCACCCCTCCAAGAGGTTCAGGAAGCCTGGGGTGAGAAAGAATGATGTGCAGGAATTGAATGGACAATAAGTGTTCATGTTTCATTATCTCCTCTTATAAAAAGGGAGAATCAGACTTGTGAATCGTGCTCTGAATAACGGAATGTGAGTGCGTGCGTGCATACACACACGCACAGGCACCACAAAGTGTGAAAAGTGAACCTTGGTCCATTGATACTTTATAAAGATTTTTCCTCTATGAATTTTTGTTGGAGCTGATGCTAATAAATCACTTGCCTTGAGTAAATGTGAAATAGTAAAGATCAGTATGTAATGAGCTGTGCCCAAACTGTCTGTAAGGAAAAACAAGGAAACCAAGGCTATATTTCCCAGCAGCAGAGCCCCAATTCTGCTTTCTGCCAAGGTGCAGCTTTCACCTAATGACAGTACTTCTGTACTGGCAGTAGGCATAGAGGACTTCAGCTGGTGGAATGACTATGTCCAAAAATAAAAGAAGTAAAAAAATATTTACAAAGAAAGAAACCATGGGGTTGAAGAAAAGTAGCCATTGATTCTTTGAGTTCAAAATTCTTGTAGATGTTTCATTAAGGCTTTCCCTCCAAAAATGACCACATCAAAACAACAGAATTGTGGTTACTCAAAGGAAAATCAACTCTGTGAGTACCGTGAGAACATTGAATTATACACTTTAAATGGATGAATTGTATGTCATGTGAATTATATCTCAACAAAGCTGTTGCAAATAAAAAGAAAAAATTCAAGAGGCCCAAACACATAAGCACTAAACTTTCTGAGAATCAAGTCATTTTCACTGGAAATTAACAGTCAGATAACAAATCTTAGGGTAACTTATCTTCTAAGTATGACCTTGTTGCAGACTTCCCAGGAAGATTTTGTAATTGAGGTACATAATAAAAAATAAAAAGACAACAAGATGAATGGTGCTGTTAAAAATACTAAAAAGGTAGAGTTTTAGAAAACAATGGTGAAAAGATGCCAAATTGTTGATTATTATCTTTCTTTGTTATCTACCTTTAATTTATTAGCTGCTACCCATTTGGGCTTGGTGAGCAGGGGGAGGGGTGGCTGGGGATGAGAAATACTGGCCAGTTGGCTGCTGTTAAGTTTTCATTATTCTCATTTACTGAAATCTGTAATTTGAATACGGTGTTCGTTGAAGTGCTCTGGAGTTCAATCAATTTTTTAATAATGTAACAACAGCCAGAGCCATTGAAAAAGAGACATGGACTATGGAAAACTACACATGTTCCCTTTTACAGGGCACCAAATAGGGAATTCAATGCCTCCTTTACAAAACCTCATCTAATAACACTGCACATCTGAGTGGCTTGGGGCAGGGAAATGAAATGTATTTCTTAAACGAGAAAAAAGAAAGTCAGAAATGATCATTGTTCCATGAACAACCAAAAAAAAAAAAAAAATCGAGATCTCAGCAGTACCGGATGAAAGGCAAATTATACTATTCATATTGCTAGCTTTTTCTCCCTTTTTTTCAAATGATTTATTATCCTTTGATATTACAATCAGTTAGCTAGCTTGCCACTGCATAAATATTTGATCTTGGCATAACGCTTTTCATAACTGCTTTTTGCTACAGTCAGACATCCGTGCTTTTTGCCTCCATCTTTCCTTGATTAAAGTGAGGAGGCAGATATTAGGTATGCAAAGAGAATAGAAATCATTGACCTGTAAATTGTCCAAGTGAGATAAAAAAGCCCCAGGGGATAAATATAATATTGGCAGGGAGAAAGTCCAAAACCGTATTTCCTGTGGTCCATATTTGATGTGTCCGCTTGTTTTGTGTCTACTTGCTGGGGACAATGAGGATTTGATGGAATTCAAGTCTTATTGCTTTTTAGTAATTATTAAAGTGAGCTGTAGAAGAAGGGGGGGCTGGATTTTCAGATAGTCATTATATGTGTCAAAATTCAGGTTGAACTGAGCGGCTGAGAAAGAACAAACATTCAGTAGTTTTGTGGTACATCCCCAGTGTACATTCTCCAGAAAAAGGTGCCACTGTGAGAACTTGGCAGCCAGCACTCCCAGAAACTTGGGTTTGAGAGGATGGTCTGGTAAGGGGGATCTGGGAGGGACACTGAGCCTCCACGATACCTACCGACTTGTGTTCTGCTTTCTGCGATCAACAAATCTAGTCCAGCTTCCATAAGAGATACTAGGTTGGTGCAAAAGTACTACTCACAATGTATCTTTTAGACATTTTTCCTATTTATCTCTAGGGTTTCTGGGAGGCAGTTCCCGCCCGTTCTCGGGAAATTTTTTTTTGCTTTCCCATTCCCGAATCATGAGAAAAGTTGGTCGGAAAACAGTGTATATCTCAGGATTTGGGAACGGGAAAGCGCAAACAATTCCTGAGAATGGGCGGGAATTCCCGCCTGGAAACCCTACTTTTAACCAATTCTCGTATGACATGGTTTAAAGAGTCACAGTTCCTCTCATCACTTGCTTTGTAGTCAACATTCCAGATTGAAGTCTTGGCTCTTGCTTAGGTCTGTGTATGACCTGGCGGTGGGGAGAAGTGGGTGCCGAGAGGGGTGGTACATCATTTCTTCATCTACAAAGCAGGGAATGCAACGCTTCCCACCTTGTGGTGTGCTGGGAGGAAGACGTGCATGATGCTGTGGAGGGCTTAGCGCCGGGCCTGGCACAAGACCACCACTTAGAACAGTGGCTAGTACCATAATTCTCTTTAAGAGAGCCATTTGAAATCAATCGTGGCGGCTGCAGGCTTTTCCCCGGGCCTGGAAACTTTGTCATTTTTGTTCTTACTGGTTCTGGTTCATTGCCTTGCTCTGATCTTGGCTTTCCCAATCAAGGCTGTGTACCACAGCTAGATGTTGAGGTGGCTCAGTATTAGTCAGCATTGTCACTCGCCTTGGGATATTTACTTGAGCTCTCTGAGCCTCAGTTAACTCCTGGAAAAATTGTTCCTTCCTCATAGAGTTGTGGGGTCAAAAGAGATGACCTGTAAAGGGGCTGGCATAGAAGAGTAACAGCTCTTCTATGGTAAAGGATTACAATCATTTTCTCCACCTTAGGTCTTCCTTCTGCCTTAGTTCCATTCTTTGCTTGCTTTGTTTATTCTCATTTTCCTCAAATCTCAGTTCAAGAAGGCCTTCTTTGATCACCCTATCTGAAAGAGATTCTCTCCTGTTATTCATACCACCATTTCAACTATAGTGACAGTAACATAAACATTTATGTTTATGTACATAGTTATTATCTATCTTCCCTGCCAGACTGTTAAGATTTATGAGGGCAGGGACTTTGCTTTGCTTTCTGCAGTATACCTAGCACAAGCACAAACTCTCTATATAGTTATTGAATGAAGACATGATAATTTTCACCACTATGACAGAGAAGGCCAAAGCACGACTAAAGTGAGTTTACCATCACTGGAATTTTCAGGCACAGCATGCTCAACCTTAAATGGCTTTAAACAAACTTCCAAGGGCCACATTCTGTGTTTCTGTGACTGCAGGGCTGAATTGATGCTCATGAAATGGGATCCACTGCACAGTGTCTTTTGCCTGTAAATAGGATTCTGACATTTTATTCCCATAGCCCAAGTCTCCTCTCCTACCAGCACATGCTCTCTGAGTTTCATCCTTATCCCTTTCCCACCCATCCACCAGCTTTCCTACTAGAAATGGTTAACATTTGTTCAGCAGTTATCATATGACAGCCACCTGCACAGTGCTTTAAATGTGTTATTTTCCAAATTATCACTGTCACCATTTGTGGTCAAATCACAACTATTCCTAGTATACAGAATTCCTGGTTATAGTTTATTCCAACAGCATTAGGTTCTGACCATAGATCTTGAAGAGAAAGCAGGAATCCAGGAGAAAGCAAATATGGGCAAGAATGGAAATGGAAAATAGGAATCCCCCAAAACTGACAAGGATAAAGCTGATCAGAATCCAGTCAAGAAAGCATAAATCACCAATCCCAAATTCAAGAAGCTCAACAGGGTTCAGGAGCCTACCAATGCCAGGGACCATGGTCAAAGAGAAGTAGAAGGCCACTAGGCATCTTCCCCAAGAAGATGTGACATGGAGATCTCGGTCATTTCCTGCCGGGGCACCCTTCAACAACTGGGGCCCCATGGCATATCCTCTTCACGGTCTACTGGTGAAAATGGGGGTGGGGGAATACCTGTTATAGAGAAATCAGGTAAAGGATATGAACTGATTCTGCCTGGGTGTGTTTAGTGGGGAGTTAGTGGTAACGGCATCCCAGATACAAAACACATTTTTAAAGGCATCATCACCAAGATCATTCTTTGAAACTGGGACAGAAACCTCTCAAATGTCAAGAGATAAGGTTTTTGCCAAAGCAACAGACTGCTGATGACTGCAAGGAAAGGTTCTTATTATAAAAAAGTGCTAAATTTCGGAGTAGGGTTTAATTATACTTGAAGTATTTCTGACTTGGTGTCTGTGTGGGAGGCTCTGCCTCTCTCTCTATTGCTGTTATTATCTCATGGGTCTACAGTTTCATTTTTATCACTATGGTGCTCCTTAGTCGTCTTTCCAATCCCCCAGATCCCTCTGAGAGGCAATTTCTGGCAAAGTACTCAGCCACCAATAAAAGTTGCCCCCCCAAGTTTCTGACTATATGTATTAGCAATCAATTCCTGGCCATGGCTAATCATGAGGCTTAATCACATGTTAATCATTTGCCAGGATGGCGTGGGGCAAACTCCAGATACGTATTTCTGAGGCTGAGTCTGTATAGCACAGATGTGTCTACACAGAAGCATGTCTACAGAAAACCTTTTCTCTATTGCATGTGGGAGCTGAAGAAAGTGGGAAGCATGGTTGCATTTCAGGCGGCCTCCTGTGATCTCTCTTTATGGACTTGCTGTTCTAAAACTGCTGGTATATCTTCAATGCTGTATTTGACATGCTTTGTCTCTCAAGCTCTCTGGTTGTTCTCCATTTGTTTTGCTGGCACCTTCTGAATATTTTACAAGCCAGTATTTTCCAGTGCCACTGGAGGTCATCAGGAACCCATCAGTGCAGTTGCTTTCTCTGGTTATCAGTTCATCGAGCAGTGCCGAGTCCTCAGGAGCCAGGCTTCCTCTGCTCAAATCTTCCAGGGGCATCCCATCTCCTTCATTGGAAATCCAAAGGCCTGACCAAGGCACAGACGGCTTTGCATTTTTTTGGCTTCTGGCTATCTCTCCGATTTAATCTTCTCAAAAACTTCCCTGGCTTTACTCCACTCCTGCCATATTGGCCTCCTTGCCTTTTCCATTAGTTTTCTGTTGCTGCATAATAAATTACTATAAGGGTAGCAGCTCAAAACAACCCCCGTTTATTATTATCTCACAGTTTTGTGGGTCAGAAGTATGGGAAGTTTCAGCTACATTTTCTGCTTAGCCTATCAGCTATCTGCTGGCCTGGATTCTTGTCTGGCGGGTCTGGGGAAAAGGCTACTCCCAGAAATCATTCAGGTTTCAGTAGGACTCAGTTCCTTGTGGTTGTAGCACTGAGATTCCGGTTTTCTTGCTGCCTGTCAGCTGAGGACTACTCTCAGTGCTTGGAGGCTACTCACAGTCCTTGTCACGTGGTCTCCTCCATCTCCAAGCCAGCAAGGGTGCATTGGATCCTTCCCATGCTTTGAATTTCTCTGAGGTCCCCTTCTACAGCCAGCCAGAGAAAACTCTGCTTTTAAAGGACTCATGTCATTAGGTTAGGCCCACCTGGGTAACCTTCCTAATTAAAGGTCAACTGATTAGTAATCTTAATGACAGCAGCAAAATTCCTTTAACATGTATAATCATGGGAGTGATATGGGATTGGGGGGCAATCATGGGGCCCCTCTTAGAAATCTAGCCTCCCGTGCTATTCCTCAAACATGTTGTGATCAGTCAGTCTCACCTCAGTACCTTTGGAATTGCTGTTTCCTCTGTCTGGGACTCCTCCCCATATAGTCACATGGTTTGCATAATTGTTATATTATGTATTTATATGTTTATTTGTTTATTATCTCTTGTCCCTCACTGGAATAGAGACTCCTTAAAGATCGGGCATTGCCTGCTGTATCCTCAGCTCCTAAAATAACTCTTGGCGCATAGAAGATGCTCTAGACTTATAAATGCATGCATAAATGAATCTTTAGCTTTCTCCACCCCTCATGTTCTCTTTCTTCTCTCTGCCACTAAGACGTCTCTGAATTTTAAAATTCCCATAAAATGATCATTATAAAATGGATTTTCCCTCTCTGAATACAAGCATAAGTCATGAAAGGAACCAGGAGCCTCTGCTTTTCCGCTTGATCTAAATAAGCATGGAGTTTAAAGAGGAAGGCTCTTTTATCTCTGTTTTTCAGTCTTACATTTTACACATGTAAAATGTACCTGCTGAGTACCTCATGCATTCCCATCTTTATGCCCCACCTCAGAGTTGGTAAGATCTTGAAGATGTTTGATTGCAGCTTCCCATTCGATGAGTGACTCTTCTAAACTGGAATATTCTCCCTCTTCTTGCCAAGAAGATTCCCTGCGTTTTAAGGTCCAGCTCAGGACTCACAGGTTCTGTAGCATTCTTTGATTGGTATAGTTCATAGTAAGATCTTTCTTTTTTGAACTGATTACATATCTGAACCAGGGGCCCTGGAAGCACAAGAGCTGGATTGGGTACACTGGTCTGTTTTCTGACGTGTGTTGACATTTAAAAATGTTTGAGCCTTCATTTAAAGGATATCACAGTCAAAAATCTAGAATTCTCACCACCTTTAAAAATGGAAACTCTGGAAACACATGTTCTATTTCCATGTGATGGTGGGAAGTCATGTCCTAAGGCCTATATAATAGATTAATTTCTACCTTGAACAAGCCCTGTCCATAATTTTTGTGCATCTAGAGTAACATACTTAAAATGTCAGAATGATCTCTTCTTTGGACCTCCAAAGACAAACACCCAGTACGCATGAGGCAACCCCAACATTCCTCACTATTATCCTTTACCTGCAAATCTCTATAAACTACGTGTATGTTAAATGTTAACTATCCTGCACCCGCCAATATGAAAGAACATGTATCTATCTCTCCATTTTACTTTTCATCCATTCCCAGAGATGCTCCTGTTTGCTTTCTCCCGCCTCCTTAATCTGCCACCAAAGGATTTCATGTGACTTTTCTTAGGTCTTCTCTGATTCTAATTAATAAAACAAACTGCAAAATTGCTGTTCTCCGGAGCATTATCTCAGTCTCTTGAGATTTTGCTTCCTGGCCGGGCCCCCAAATGCCCGGCTCATCATAAACTCTAAACCTTTCTTTAGGTTTGGAATTTTTTTTGCTTACATTTATTATGTTGGCGGGGGAAACACTACAAAGAGGGAAAGAAGCAAGACCAAGGACTAACCTGCTAGGTACCAGTAGGGGCCATAGTGCCCGGCTTCACAAAAGGCGAACTTGGGTGAGTTTTCTCTTGGAATGCTGGCCCTCCCTGTTTGGTTGAAGGTCTTGACTTTGTTTGAGCTGTTCTTTGAAAATCCTCAAGGTGGCAGGAAAGGATAAGGAAAAGAAGGAAAGACAGGCCTTATTTTATTTTATTTTTTTTTAAATTTTATTTTTATTTTGGTCTTTCAATTGTGATTGCACACCAACCTTTGTTTAATGCACAAAATACTGTTGGTTCCCAGGTTTCTACTGATATCACTCAATAAAGCTGTTACTCTTACCAGGGCTCTACAAGGTGATAGGGGAAGATGTACAATAACTGCTAACTAGTCGGAACAACTATTATTTTTGAACTTTAATGAGGTACCAGACAAGAAAGGCAGTTGATTTTTCCCTGGTGATCTGATGCGGTCCTTGAAGTCATGCTATGGGATGCATTGCTTTTATTGAACAGGACTCTCTGTATTGTCTGACCTTAGTAAAAAACCGCTGATTTGATTCTGGGCTGCAGAAAGACATGGTTACATAGTCACTTTATAGCACTCAATTTCTAAACTATAGGGAGAGAATAGGAAAAAGCAATGATTTACTTATTTTTAAAATTTTATTATTATTATTTTTTAATTGGGGAACAGTGTGTTTCTCCAGGGCCCATTAGCTCCAAGTCATTGTCCTTCAATCCAGTTGTGGAGGGCGCAGCTCAGCTCCAAGTTCAGTCGCCATTTTCAATCTTAGTTCCAGGGGGCACAGCCAACCATCCCATGCGGGAACTGAACCAGCAACCTTGTTGTTAAGAGCTTGCGCTCTAACCAACTGAGCCATCCAGCTGCTGTTCTGGCAGCTCAGTGGCAGCTTGTCTTTAATCTAGTTGTGGAGGGCGCAGCTCACTGGCCCATGTGAAATCAAACTGGCAACCCTGTTGTTCAGAGCTCACGCTCTAACCAATGAGCCCTCTGGCCGCTGAACAATGATTTATTTTTAAAGAAAAATCCAATTGGGTGAAGCCAATTCTGTGGAGATTGGGTATGAACAATAAATATTAAGTGTGTTATAGGTTTCTTACACAGTTGTCTAGGGAAAAACCCTAGATCACTTTTCTGAATAGTAGCCCACTGTGGAAAGATGCTGATATCTACTGTAATCCCTTTAATGCCATCAGTTATGCTGAGCATCAAAAGATACTTTTTATTGTCCATATATAAAAAAGCATACTGGATAACTCTAGATAAATGAATTTTTAAACAGCTGTGACCTTTGGGAGAACAAAGCCAGAAGAGCACACAGGCTGCTGCTTCTAATTGTATAGCTAAGCAGACATTACTAATTGATTGCTGTACATTTCCCATCATGTCTTCAAAATCGTTCTCACCACAGTGCTCCAGGCCAAACTACCACTTGACGGGAGTTGTCATGTGAAATGAAGCCTTTTGCCATGCTGGATGTAGATAACAAGAAAAAGTTATCTTTCTTATGTCTCCTTGCTGTTTTTTTTTTTTTTTTTTGGTAACCTATGGAAAGGCTTACAGATAAACAGCCTGGGCTTTGTCTTTCCATCTGAATCAATAAATGGCTCATTGCTTGTCATGTCACATTGAAAAGTGGGGCATTTTAGAAGTTCCACTGGAGAATTTGACAGGTTTGATGAGGCAAGGCTTCATTTGATTTTTTCAGCTTTTAATTCCATGCCAGACATTGATGAGAGCCAACTCCTGGAACAGATGGAAAATTGTGTATTTCAGGAGAGAAAGCAAATAGGTTGCACCAAGTAAGAATCCAGTCCTTTAGGTGAGAAAGCTTTCCCTGATGGCAAGTCAATACCAAATGACCCTGAATATTCGTGTCTTGATTTCTTTCTTCCCTGCATCTTGAAGTTGTTAGTAAAGGCAGGCAAATGACCACCCAGAACAAAATAATGTGATAGGAAGGAAAACTTAGGCTATAGTTTCCAAACCTGAGAAGTGAAATGGTTTCATTAAAAATGCATTATTCACAGAATGAAAAAACACAGCTTTCATCTTTGGTTGTCACATAATTATTAGACCGTCAGGACTACTTTAATTTGTTTTGCAACTGACACAACACAAATGGCATCAGAACTTTTTGAACCAAGGAAGCAATTTCAAAATTCAATGTTGCAGGAAAAGGAAAACAAATAGGCCTTGTCTGTTAGTATAGTGTCCCTAAAAATAAACAACTACAATTTCATGGCTGACCTGTGCTGTAATTTACTTCTGGTTGTTCATTTATTGAAATGTTAATTCTTGGGACTGAATGTTTGGCCCCAAATATTCTATCTGTGAAAACCACTACATAGCCTCTCTCAGTAAGGAAAAGAAAGACAAGGTAATGGGTACAACTTTAATTTTTATGGTGTGGTCAGGAGAGTGAAGGCTCTAGAGAGCTTGGATCCTGGCTGTGCAGCCTTGAGCAAGCTGTCAAACTTCTCTGAACCTTAGTTTCTTCACCTATAACTGGAGTAATCATACACGTTTTAGCCTTGTTAGGAGGACTGATGAGCATATGGAATGCCTAGCACAGAGCCTGATGCATTGAAAGGGCTCAATACATTTTATTTGTCATTTTTTATGGCTTTGAATGGCAGTGTTCTTTCTGCTTTAGATAGTATTTAGAAAAAATGATCTTGGGATTGTGGAATGGAAAAAGTTCTAAAATTGCTTTCCTGTCTTTAGATTTTAAGATTCTGCCTATAGCACTTTTGTTCATATTTCTTATGGTAGATAACAAAAATGGCCCAATTCTTCCTCTTTCTCTCTATCCATACTCTTTGCCACGTGACTCTGAAGTTCCTGCCTTCAAGAAGGGGTTCTTGTTTGCTTGCCCCTTGTTTCTGAAATTGCCATGTGACTTTCTTTGGCCAATGAGATGTTAGCAGACATGATACAAAGAAAGGCTTAACAAAGTCATTGAGTGTTTCTGCTAGTTCTGAGTTTTTTCACACCAAAATGCCAAGATTCTTTACATTACTATTAAGATTCTTTTGAAGGATATTTCTAATTGGTGCAAGTTTCATGACAATCTAGCATAGCAGTGAGTCACTTCTTTCAAACTGTTTCATGCCATGTCTGTATCCTGCTCTGGGGTTCAAAACCAAGGGCTTCACCAAGAACTGTTGCCAGGTGAAGAGGCAGGGGTGGCAGTTCATATATTGTAAAATAGACCTAAAACATAAGACAGATGTAGTTCCTTTAGTCTCTGTGCAAAATTGGGTTCTTTCCTTGGGAAAGTGGTTTCACATTATCAAAAGAAAAAAATAAATTTAAGCATTCTGTAATAAAAACAAATCACATGTCGTCTATAACCATGAAAATGCCCAGAGCAGTCTGCTGGAGAGGAAGAGAGACGCATGGAGGGGAGCCAGTCATTCCAGCCAAGAGAACTTGACCTCCAGTCAGCTCCTATGTATTAATCAACTCTAGCCGAGAATGGCAAAAGCCACTTAGATGATCACTTTGGATTCATGAGCAAGTAATAACAGTAGCCTGCCACTGAGGTTCTGTGGTTGTTTGTTATGCAGCGTTATTAAAGCAATAGATAACGGTTACACTTCTCTTATAGCTCACATTCTCTTGTGTTGCAATTATGGCTTACCTGTCAGGCTCTCCAGATATATTGGGAGCTCCATGAGAGTAGGGATGATATTTTATGTCCCTTGTATTCGCAGGTCCAAGCACAATACCTGATAGGCAATATTTGTCACCTGAAAGTTCTGGCTTTAATAAGCCATTCCTCCACTCATTGGTTTATTCTTACTTTCAGAGTTTCACTATTGGTTGCCTCCTATATGCCAGACACTGTCCCTAAGAAGAGTCCCATAAGTAGGAATGTAAACTGTGTCTGTGTGCATGCTTTCAAATGTGAATAAATGAATGGATAGATGAAATAATCAGTTATGAAATTCCTGCTGTGTGTCAGGCCTGGTGCCTAAAGGGAAGGGCACTTGAGGTGAAATAAATGTTGGGGAAAGTAATGGGAGGAAAGAGATACATTAAAGAATCAGTAAAAGTTGAATGGAAGAGTTTGGGCTAGGGAGCAGTGAGAGAAAGTTTTGAAATATTGTTCTGGATGGCTTTGCTGATACGCCAAGGGGTTTGGATGAGGGTTGAAAGCTGAATGTTTACATGGGCCAGGCAGGTAATGTAAGTGAGTAAAAAAGACCATATGTGAAGGAAGATGGACTGGTGGGGACCATACCAGTCTGGAGAGCACATGCCTATCTAAAGATCTTGCCCAGGTCCAGCTCAGTGCTTCTTAGGTAGACTTTCGTGGGCATGGGTGGGGGGCGGTCACCTGGGTACCTGTCTCTGGAGCTGTAGTTTTGGGAAGGGGCTGAGATTCAGTGTTTCTAACAAGCTCCCAAGTGATGCCATGCTCATGGTTTCCTCATCCACCCTCTGAGAAGTAAGAATCTAGTTGATTGTTGTCACGTGACAAGGTGGGTTCAGGTTTGCTAGCTCATTGCACTTTTTCAAGAATACCCCAAAATCTCTGTTTTATCTGAAATACCCTAATTTCTCATAGTAGTAACTAATATTTACAAAGGTGCTTATGAAATGGGAGACTTCTTTTTGCTTCGTGGAATTATGAACATGAACTATTCTAATCCTAGGGGTGCTAGGATATCACCCCTATGGATTTCACCATACTTTGGACTTTGCATTCCATGGGTTTGCCCTTGCAGTTTTGTTTTTTCATTTCTCTAAATAGAATTAAAGCTTCTTAGAGACATGAATGGGATCTTTTTATAATTTTTCTATTTGCTGGCAGTTATATGTGGCAGATTCATACCCAGGGGGAGGTCAATAGATAGTAGTAAACTAATGGAGATAAATGGTGTATTTATAAAACTGGAATGGGTTTCCATATATTATATGTAGGAGTTTTATTTTGGGGTGGGCAAGCAGAAAGAGTTGCTTAATTTTATTAATCACCCTCATTTTATAGAAAACATATTAATAGCTTCAGGAAATCTTGGTCTGCATGGGGAAAAGTTTAATACACCAAGGTGCTTATGCTGCCATCATAATTGTGCTACAGAGGAGGGAGGGCAGTGCTGTCATAGTGAAAGCAGTTGAGTGTTAAAAAAAAAGTAAAAACTCAGCAAAAGACCCAATATTCTTAATGATTTATGAGCCAATCTTGAAGGACAAAAGTATAAAATTTATCATAAAACCTGAGGGGATCGAAGATGACACAGTGGGGCAGAATTCATGGAGGCAAATTCATCTTACTTCAGGATTCTGAATATTGTTGGAGAGTCAACTTTGGGCAGATTTCGTTATAAACTTGTCACACCCTGGAGGATTACTTCTGAAAACCACCAACCCTTCACTTAAGGCACAGCACCCCTTTATACCTATATGGCACTCTAGAGTTTACTAACTGCTTTATTAGTTAAGTTGACCCTCACAATTGTCTGGTAGTTCAGATGGAAGATAGTGTTAATTATCCAGGGGTGGCCGGTTTGCTCAACGGTCATAACACCAAGGTCGCCGGTTTGATTCCCACATGGGCCAGTGAGCTGCGCTCTCCACAACTAGATTGAAAACAATGACTTGACTTGGAGCTGATGAGTCCTGGAAAGACACAATGTTCCCCAATATTCCTGAATAAAAAAAAAAAAAAAAGAAGAAAATTATCCAAAACTTGAAAATAGACAACAGGGAGGATGTTTTTCTTTCGATATCAGCACAAACATTGTCTAGCAAACCTCCAGGGATTATTTAAGTCAACAAGGGTACAGACCAGCCATTGAAAACTTTTGTAAAGCACCAGATAGTAAATATTTTAGGCTTTGAAGAATGTATACATTACCTGTTGAATAGTCTCCTTCCTTCCTTCTTCCCTTCCTTTCTCCTCCTCAATAACTTGAGTAAAATTTTTAACACATGTCCGTTTTATATTGGCATGAGTATCATCTTTTTACCTGTTTGAAAGTCATCCTGTTGCAGTGATATTATCCTCTTTTAACAGATTAGAAAACGAACATTATGTGTAGTTAAGGAATTTACCCAAGTTAAACCAATAAGTGGCTCAACTGGGGCTGCAACATGTCTTTGGATTCTTCCTGAAGAAGAGAAAAAAGGCAATTCTGCCAGTTTGCTCTCAGTCTTGCTCTGACCTACCTGGAGAAATTAGTTTTCCTTATCCTGGGATTTTATTAATCACTCTCATTTTATAGAAAACATAATAGCTTCAGGAAATCTTGATCTGCATGGGAAAAAGTTTAATACACCAAGGTGGTTATGATTTCTAAAAGAAGAAAAGGGTTTGTATTTCTAGAAGAGAAAGGTTTGCAGTTTTAAAAGGCCTTGCATCTCAAGATAGGTCATGTATCAGGAACTTTCCAAGAGCAACCGTGAGTGATTAGGGCATCCATAAACAACACGACTCATGAAATGGCAGCAGATTCCTCAAGAGCCTGCTTCCTAGATAAACCATGAAAAACAATGAGGTCCTGTATTTTGTTATTCAAGACAAAATCTTCTGGTATCTGTCAAAATTGATCCACATATTATCTAATCTGAATTGCGACTGCCATGTAGTAAGTGAAACAATTTGTATCATTCATTTTCTGTATTCTATGAGCCCCTTTTAAAAAAAATTCAGCTCCATTATATGCAAGTAAAAACTCTTTCTCACACCACAGAATTGTCTATGAATTTTTAAAAATACTAGTCTAGCTGTCTCTTTCTTGTACCACTCTAGCCATCAACCAGTCTGCAATTTAGATTTACTATAGAATTGCAACGCTCTAAGAGGCAGGCACACTGAGAATCAGAGATGGATGGCTCTGCCCAGAAGAGGTAAAAATGACAAACAAAAGTGATTCAATATGTCCCTTTTGTGCAGATGCTGGAATGTTGATGGGTTTCAGGTTATCAGTGATTTGCTCATCTTCAATCTTCTTTTATTTCAATCTTAGATGTAGAATGAGAGTACTATCTATGACCTTTGAGGGCAAAGCTGGGTATTGGTCAATAATATTAGACACCAAGGAACCAAAGCTGATAGGACCAAATTCATAGGTAGGACTGTGTATATTTAGGGGCCTATCCATGTTGGGTACTGCAAATGTCAGCTTTGAGATGTTTTAAAGTTGAACTTTGGGCATATCTGAGGTCTAAGTTGGTAGGAATTGGTATATATGGGAATTATGGTGGATTTATTGGTCTAGGCCAACTTCTGAGAAATCTTGCTGGGACCAGAGTCAACTCCTGGGAGTTCCTGGGTTCCCCTCTATGGCTACCACCACACAGCCAGACCTGATAGCCACACACCTTTGATTTTCCAGCTCCTCTTTCCAGTGAAGAGAAACATGACACCATCTTGTGTGAGCTCTGGTTTGTGGAAGGAGCCAGGTGATCTAATCCAGAGGAATAGAGGAGTTAATTGCCTAAGGAGAGAATGCTGATTATCCAGGAGGGGGCAGTATAGGTACATTTTCTCTCCCTTCTATGGACGGCTTAAAACATGGTTTATGCATAGAGCCTGTCTGAAGATGCCCGGTATTACTGAGTGACAAGCAACTTGATACATGTTTTTATGGCTCATTGTGACGCACTGACCAGCTTTGTTTTCATCCTTTCTTATTTCACATCCTTTTGCCTTACTCTCACTGTCCTGGGATTGCACCTATACGTAACCATCAGCGCTTAATCCTTGATTCAGGTTCCGTTTCCTAGAGAACTCAGGTGAAGACAGAGTTCCTTCTCACACATACCTGGTGTTCTTTCTCAGGACTAGAGGATTTAATGGCCACTTTGATTTTAAGTAACAAAAAAGAGAAAAGAACCACAAAACTACAAATATGATAGTCTTTGTATTTTATTATTTATTTATTTATTTTTGGGAAGGTGAACAGGATTTTATTGGGGAACAGTGTGTACTTCCAGGACTTTTTCCAAGTCAAGTTGTTGTCCTTTCAATCTTAGTTGCGGAGGGCACAGCTCAGCTCCAGGTCCAGTTGCCTTTGTGCTCCAACCAACTGAGCCATCCGGGAGCTCAGCGGCAGCTCAGCTCAAGGTGCCGTGTTGAATCTTAGTTGCAGGGGGCGGAGCCCACCATCCCTTGCGGGAGTCAGGAGTGGAACCGGCAACCTTGTGGTTGAGAGCCCGTGCTCCAATCAACTGAGCCCTCTGGCACTGGCCCATGTGGGAATTGAACTGTAGCCTTCTGCGTTAGGAGCACGGAGGTCCAACCACCAGAGCCACTGGGCTGGCCCTGATAGTCCTTGTATTGATTACAATTAAATTCAGTTCCAAGTAACAACAATAATAACAACAAAACATAAAAATAAACTGGCTTAATCAAGATGGAAATTTATTATTCTCCCATATAAAAGTCTGTAGCTATGCAGGGCAGGCTAGCATAGTGGTTCTCCTGTTGGGATTGAGGTAATTAGGTGTTCTACTTGCTTCTCGGATTTGAGGATCCAGTTCTGTCCACAAGTTTGGGAAGTTCTCATCGACAATTTGTTTGAATATATTCTCTATTCCCTTCTCTCTTTCTTCTCCTCCTGGTATGCCCATTATTCTTATATTGCTCTTTCTGATCGAGTCAGAAAGTTCTTGTAGAGTTCTTTCATTTCTTTTAAGTCTCAAGTGTCTTCTTCCATCCGTGTCATTTCCAGGTTTCTATCTTCGATGTCACTGATTCTTTCCTCCATCTGGTCAACTCTACTACCTAAGCTGGCTATTTCATTCTTAATTTCTTCTATTGAGTTCTTAATCTCCAGAAATTCTATTTGGTTCTTTTTAAAAATTTCAATCTCTTTCGTAAAATTCTCATGTTCTCCTTTGATTATGTTTCTTAGTTCATTAAACTGCCTTTCTGTGTTTTCTTACATCTCATTGAGTTTTTTCAGAACTGCAATCTTGAATTCTCTGTCTTTTAAGTCACATATTTCCATATCTTTAAGTTCCTTTTCTGGAGACTTTTCACTTTCATTCTGAGCTGTCTTGTTGCCTTGGTTATTCATGGCAATTACTGATTTATTATTTCTCTTCCTAGACATCTACAAGAGTGGCTTCTGCAACAAGTTGATAGGAAGAGGTCTTTCTTTTGTTTTCCAGTACTTGTTGGTAGAATGTTTTATTTTCTCTTCGACTGCAGCCCTTTTTTCTCTCTCACATGGTAGTGCTATGTTTTCTCTGCATTATTCCAGCTTCTCACACAATGCGGGGATTCCCTGGGAGATGGGTTTCTCCTCTGTTAACAGTTCACCTGGGTCACAGGGTGCAGTGCCCGTGTGGGTATGCGGAGAGCTTTTGAAGTTCCAAATCTCTTCCTGCACTAGATTCAGAGCCCATATGTTTCAGCAGTTTATTTACTACTGCAGGGATCTGCCCAGATAGGTGGGGGCCAGGGGCAGGATGAGTTGTGAGAGGTGGCCCAGAGCAATGGCAGCGACCACCACCACAGCCGGTCCTGCTTCCACAGCTCTCTCCCCTTTGCCGGAACTATTTTGGCTGCGAATCTGTGTCTGCTGTCCACAGTTCTCAGAACAGCAAATATTCTGTTCTTTTGATCTGACACTGCTACTGTTCCGCTTCTAGCACCGGGCAGGTGGGGGTGGGGCGAACTCTGGGAGGGTAAGGAGGGGGCGGCTAGTCTCAGTGCCTAAGGCTTCCGTTCTCTGCTAGGCAGTGAGGGCTTAAACCACTGTTTTCAGCTGTCTTCCCTCAGTCTTTGCTTCGAGGTCTCTGCCTGTGAGCGTTGAGTTCAGCCGTGTTATATGCTGCCCCCTCAGCCCTGTGGGTCATAAGCAGAGCCCTAGCAGTCCGAGTTCTTCCCTCTCCTGCAGCTACGGTAGTTCCGGGATGCAGCGAGCTCGGAGCACTGAGCTAGGTCTGCGTCCTGCGTCCTGTGCCCGCGCGGCTCTGTCTCCGCACTTCTCCCTTCCCTCCTCCCCTACTCACGTGATTTGCCCACCTTTAGGTGAATTCAGTAGTGAGCCTCTTTGTCTTGTCTGTCTGCTGTGCAGGGAGTCCTTTGTGGAGTTATAGTTGTTCGATTAGTGGTAAATTCCAGGAGATTTACAGAGGCTCACCTCACGCCGTCATTTTGATGACAAATTCCATTAATTTTTCATGAATGAGCTGGGGATCTTGACTGACAATCTTTGCAGTCCAGATTCTGGACAATCTTTGTGTCCAGAAAGGGATGGGAGGGTGCAAGATTCATGGGGTATAATAAGGTCTCTGTTACCCAGAGAATGGAAAGTATGTTGTTGGGAGGCAAACATGAAAAATATCTACTACCAGTTACTGTGCTAAGAACTTTATCTCATTTAATCCTTCAAATGTCCATATGAAATATATAATATTTTCATTTTATAAATATAGACACATTTTTGAGTATTTGTAAACTTTGCCTAAGAATTCTTAAAGCTCTTCTAAGAATCATTTGTATGTAAGCAATTAATATGTCCAATTTCTGTTTATTAAAGCTGGTCTCAAAGTAGTGGTACTTGGCAACATTACGTAATTTATTTTTTCTTCATAGAAGTAAACTGATATTATTAGGTTTTTTTTCCCCCTAATTCAAATGAGCTCTGTGAATCAGTATATCTAGATTAGGAAATCAGATGCTGTGTTGGAGTTCTGGCTCTTCCATGCATTCTCATGCAACTTTGAGGCTGATGCTTCACCTCTCTGGGTTTTTACTTCTTCATCTTAAAATGAAAGAATTGGACTAGATCAGGTATGGTAGGCAAAATTCTAAAGATGTCCCCCAAGATTGCTGTCCCTTCGTTATTAAATCAAAAACTAATCTAGGTACTGCTGTGAGGGGATTTTGCAGATTAAAGTTACTAATAAGCTGACTTTAAGATAGGGATATTATCCTGGATTATCTGGATGGACCCACTGTGATCACATGAACCTTTGAAACCAGAAGAGGAAGTCAAGAGATGTGGAACTGCAAGGCAGAGGAGAGATTTGGCAGAAGGGGGATGTCAGAGAGACTTGAGATGTTAGAAGGATTGGACCTACCATTGCTCGTTTTGCAGATGGAGGAAGAGGGCCATGAGTGAGAGAATGCAGGTACCTCTAGAAGCTGAGCATAACCTCTGGCTGACAGCCAGCAAGGAAAGAAGTATCTCAGTTCCTCAACCACATGGACTGAATTCTGCCAACAACTTGAGTGAGCTTGAATGCGGAGCCTTTTCCAGAGCCTCCAGAAAGGCTTGCAGCCCTGGTATGTATTAATCTTGGCCACATGAAACCTGGAGCAGAGAAGCAGTTGAGCCATGTTGTATCCAGATTTCTGACCTACAGAATTGTGAGAAAATTAATGCATATTGTTTTAAACCACTAAAATTGTGGTAATCTGTTATGGCAGCAATAGAAAGTGAATATATCAGGGTTCCAGATTTATGTCTTTAGTGGCCAAGAAGAAATATAAATGGGTACATGTGTATTCCTTGGGCTGGGTATAAAATGATGAGTGGTAATTGCCCCTTTGTCTTAGTGTTTGGGAAGGCAAGAGGAAGTGGTGGGGACTATGGTGAAATTGAGGATTCTACCTAAAAGGGACCATCACCACTTAGATGCAGCATATTGTAAAAAGGTGAGCTCTGTGTTGAAAGAAGTGATTATTCACTATAAGCCAAAAATTCAGTTTGAAGTGAAATTTCCTGATTTTAGACAATTGAGAACTAATGCAATTTATTTATAAATACAAACAGAATATGTTTGGGAAATATATGTATCCTGAAGGGTAATAGTTTGTGACTTTTTGACAAGATACCTTAAACTTATTTGATCTTGCCAATAGGGAGAAGCATAATATGAGGTTGATAATTAAAATCCACAGAGCCAGTTCTGAATTACTACTGGATGGTTATTTAAATTTCATCTCTAAAATAGGGCTAATCATTCCACTTTTATAATAATGTGAGGATTAGTTGAGAAAATGCACATAATACCTTGCACATAAACCATTAATATGTAACTATTATTTTACTGGTACTGTGGTGAGTTAGAATTGGCTATTACATTCACAAGGTGCAATAGGCCTTAATCAAATACTATCCTTATTCAGCTGTATAGGAAGATACAGGACAGGAAATTCAGGCGCCAGGGCATTTTTATCTCATCAGAGGGCCGAGCAGCTACCCAAGGACACAGCTTCCTTCGTTCTCTAACCCACAAGGGTGTGTAGGCTTACGCAGGAAAATGACCTTGTCTGTGTGCATCACTTAAGTGACCGAGAGCATCTGAGACCTCAGTTTACCATCAGTCTTTCATACCCTTCTATCCCCGTAAGTCCATGTTCTGCATGCCAACTCACAGCTCTAGAGACCAGGCTTCATAGCAAAGAAGGCCAATATAGCATTCCACATTTATATCTAAATAATTTCCAAGGAAATAGGACTCTGACCTTCATTTTCCCAGGCAGGCCTGGATCAGTTCAGAACTGATATAAACTCTTTCCTCACAATTGGTAACAATCCTATGAAGGAGGTGTATTAGTTTCCTGGGGCTGCCATAACAAATGACCACAAAGTTGGTGGTTTAAAACAACAAAAATTTATTCTCTCATAGTCCTGGAGGTCAGAGGTCCAAAATCAGGATGTCAACAGGGTCAGGCCTCCTCTGAAGTCTCTGGAGGACAATCCATCTTTCCCTCTTTCAGCTTTTGGCCACTCTAGGCATTCCTTGGTTTGTGGCTGCATAACTCCAGTGTTTACAAAGACTTCTCCTCTGTATATTTTTGTCTTCTCCTGTTCTATTATAAATACATTTGTCAACGGATTTAGGGTCTACCCAGGCACTTTGAGGTGATCTCATCTTGAGATTCTTAATTTAATTACATCAGCAAAGACTTTTTTTCAAATAAAGTCATATTCACAGTTTCCAGAGGCTAGGATGTACACATCTCTTTTTGGTGATAACTATCCAAAATGTATGAGGTTGGACAATTAAATTTGTGAACTTGTTGCAACGATATTGCTAACCTTTTTTTTGATATCGAAGAGATTATTCATTATGAATTTGTGCCAACTGGACAAACAGTTAACCAAGTTTACTATTTGGAAGTGCTGAGAAGGCTGTGTGATAAAGTTAGAGGACCTGAACTTTTCGCTAACAATTCATGGCTCTTGCATCACGAGAATGTACCAGCTCACACGGCACTGTCTGTGAGGGAGTTTTAGCCAGTAAATAAATAACTATATTGGAACATCCTTCCTACTCACCTGATCTGGCCCCCAATGACTTCTTTCTTTACCCGAAGAGAAAGGAAATATTGAAAGGAAGACATTTTGATGACATTCAGGATATCAGGGGTAATACGACGACAGCTCTGATGGCCATTCCAGAAAAAGAGTTCCAAAATTGCTTTGAAGTGTGGGCTAGGCGCTGGCATAGGTGCATAGCTTCCCAAGGGAAGTGCTTCAAAAGTGACCATAGTGATATTTAGCAATGAGGTATGTAGCACTTTTTTCTAGGATGAGTTCGCGAACTTAATTGTCCAACCTCGTAGGCAGTGAGTATCTTATTACTCTCATTTTATAGATGCATGCTTTTTGTAGTCAAGGATATAATTATGCTTTTTGTAGTCAAGGATAAAATTTATCCCAGACAAATTTTGTCTCAGGACCAAGATAAAGGACACAGACTGATTCAGTGACACTGGCCATCTTAGCATTGTCCTTTGCTCTGTGGAGAAAAATGGACAGTGTAAGGACATTTGTTAAAACAATGTGTGGTAAGTTTTCCCTCAGAATGTGTCATGAAATCAATTCAGCTGGACTTAATATGTGAGTGACTGAGTAGCACTCCAGTTGGCCGCTCTGTGAAAGTTAGTTTAATTTTGGTTTAAGCTGGGCTCCAGGAAGCGTGATTTTTGAACCTTTCAATTGTTGGTAGGACAGTCAGTTTATAATTACCATTGCTGATCATGAATGTTTTCCCCAGGAGCTGAACAAGGCAGTAAGCATTGTAGGTTTGCTCCTACAATCACTGGATCATTCGCTGTTGGAAGAAGAAATCTTTCAAATCCATTTTCTGTAGTCTGCATCTAGGGAAATCAGATTAGAGACTCCTTATAACTACTGACATCAGTAGGCTGGGATTTACAAAATGCTCCTCATACAGCTTTAGGGTTAGGAGAAAGCAACAGAGGGTTAGTTTCTTAGCTTCTTCCTTAAAAAAGAAACAATTAGCACCTTGGGTGAAAACTCATTTGATACCTTAGTCACCAGGCCTGCCTTTGTCCCATACTAATGTGCTAATCTGGTCTGGATCTATGGTTTCATTTCCTTTTCAGTATGTACTGTAATGTAATTCTCTCTCAGTCTCAATTTTATGAAATAATGGGGTGGAAGAAGATATAGTGAGGTTATTAAGTCCTTCCCCAGCCTTGAGGTAGTCTTAATTCTTACTCTTCTTAACTCATCAAAGTTATTTAGCTGTGATTACCCAGGTAATTCAGGCAAAATACTTATTCCCTTGCTTTCACTGTTTAGACCTGCCTGTGACTGCCTGTTTAATGAAAGGCAGTAAGTTCAACAATTCCATTAAATTAAACACCTTATAAAACACACAAGAGATTGGAGGCATTAATGCTGCATGATTATCTAACAACAGGAACTAATGCTTTGTGGCACTTTACAGTTTATAAAGCACTTCCTATTTATTATCTTATTCAAGCTCTGTGAGGTTGGTGACATTATATCCATTTTAAAGATGAGATAAGTGAGGGTCAGAGTAACTGGACATTTAATAGATATTAATATCTGTGATGACAGAGCCAGGACTTGAACCGAATTCCTTCTCCTTTTATATTATACACTGTGGATTCTTTTAATCCAGGCACAGTTGTTCAGGCAATTAAAAGCAAAGACCATGGGTAACTGATTTGTTCCAATTGTGGAATTTTAAAGCTGGTTGGGACCTTACGGTTCATCTAGTTGTATCACTTCATTTTACATAATGAGCTTGGAGATAGTATTGCTTCCCACACTCCTTTGAAAACTTCAGGCTTAGTTAGAGGGATTTGAGCTTGCAAAGACAAGTGCTCTAGCCTCTTTTACAGGGAGATGAGGATGCTGGACTTCAGAGAGTGTGAGAAGCTTGCCCAAGGTCACATAGTTAGCTTGTGGTAGAGCTGGGAGTTTGGGTCCAGATCTCATAAGACCCCATCCCATGCCTTGTAGTACCTTTTTTACTTAGGGAGAATTTAACTTACCAGTTTACTTCAGCATTCACATAGGCTTTAAAAAAAAAAAAAAGGAAATAAAATAAATGCTGATTAAATAGAGCAAGAGCAGGCAGTTTATGGATTTCTGCACAATCCCAGAGTGATCCCCAGAACTATGAAGTTCTATCATCTGTGATTCTCTCTGAAGTAATTAAGTACTTTAAGAAAGATGTGTAAATATTGACCATCATAATCAGCCACACAGAGACTCTCAATAAAGTGTCCAAGTAGAAATCGGCTGAGCTATATTTTCTGAAACATAAATTTGGAAGACATTGATGAATAGAGACATAAAAAGATAGGCATAAACTTTACCGATTGGAAATTATAAATATCTTTACTGGATAATCCCGAGTCAAAGAGAAAAATAAAAATCCACATGTGTTGAATATTTAGAAAATGTAGACACTGAACAAACAACATATAAAAAGTAATGAGATGTGGCCAAAGTTGTATTGAATGGAAAGTTTATAACCTTAAATATTTGTGTTAATTATGTGAGTAAAAAAGAATTAAGTATTCACAGAAGGAAGTTAAGATAAGTCTAACAAAAACTTACCAAAAACATAAATATGGATTTAATACATACTAATTATATATTATTAACTTTAATATAATTAATTAGAAGAAAGAAAAAAGGTACAATTGATGCATCTAAAAGTTGGTTCTTTAAAAACCTATGAAGAGAGGATTTCTGGTCAAGATGGCAGAGTAGGTAAACTGTGCTTGCCTCCTCTAATCTCATGATCACATCAAAATTCTGTCTAAACTACAGAACCTTCATTGACAATCACCTAAAGTCTAGCTGAACATAAATCCTACAACTAAGGACACACAGGAGAAGCTACCTTGAGACTGGTGGGAGGGGCGGAGATGCAGAAGAGTCTGGTCCAACACCGCGTATGACTATTAAAAATCAGTAGGGGTGGAGCCGGCCCAGTTTCTCAGGCGGTTGGAGCTCCGTGCTCCTAATGCCAAAGGCTGCCGGTTTGATTCCCACATGGGCCAGTGGGCTCTCAACCACAAGGTTGCCGGTTCAACTTCCGAATCCCACAAGGGATGGTGGGCTCTGCCCCCTGCAACTAAGATTGAACATGGCACCTTGAGCTGAGCTGCTACTGAGCTCCTGGATGGCTCAGTTGGTTGGAACGCATCCTCTCAACCACAAGGTTGCCAGTTCGACTCCCGCAAGTGATGGTGGGCTGCACCCCCTGCAACTAGCAACGGCAACTGCACCTAGAGCTGAGCTGTGCCCTCCACAACTATGATTGAAAAGGACAACAACTTGACTTGGAAAAAATCCTGGAAGTACACACTGTTCCCCAATACAGTCCTATTCCCCTTCCCCAATAAAAAATCTTAAAAAAAAAATCAGTAGCGGTATCTCAGGTGCAGAGGTCTCCACCAGAAGAGTGAGGGGTCCCAGCTCCATACTAGGCTGCCCAACCACCAGGGTTCTAGTGCTAGGGAAAGAAGTCTCCATAATTTCTGGCTGTGAAAACTAGTGGAGATTGTGGCTGAGTGACAGAGGGCAGCTGGAGTCCCAGGCATTCCTCTTAAGGGACCCATGCACAGACTTCCTCACTGAGGGACTCACTTGCTCTGATCTCCTCCACTGGGACAGCAGCTTGAAAGGTGCCACGGACATATGGGGAGGGGAAGAACTGAGTTGTCTGGCTTCAGGGTGAGGGCTAGAGGGGCAGCTATCTTCTAGACAGAAGTGCTGGCAGAATCCATTGTTTCTTTATTGAGTCCCCACCCTTTCTGATGTGCAGGTGGCCATCATATCTGAGTATCCATCAACCTAGCTAACACCGTTTGTCTGCCCTACCCTGGTGATTCCCTGAGACCCCATCCCATCCAACTTGTGGGCCCACCCAAGCTGCTTCCAGTGGATTTTCCATATAAATCACCTGTCTTGGCTTATGCTGTGTGCTTTATTAAAATCTCTAAAAGGTTTACAAAACCTAAACAAGCAGCATCTGGCCTCAGGTTGCCCTGTATCTCTTGCTGAGTAACCCCAAGCCTGGCACTAGTGACAGCTGGCCTAGGTTTGTGGCTTGACCTCCTGAGGCACCTCCAAGCCCAGAATGGGTGGCAGCAATCTGCAGATTGCTTTGTTACTCATGGCAAGTGGCCAATGGGCAGGCCCCAGGCTGTGGCAATACTTGGTCTGTGGCAGCAGGGACCCTCCCAGGAGGCCCCAGGCCGGCAAGCCCATGGCCAGTTTTGGATTGAGCCAGAACATCACCCGACTGCATCCAAGGATGATACACCTCCAAGGTCATACTGGGCAGACACTAGAGCCCTGCTAAAGCAAATGCTGCTTCATAGGTTCAGCCCCTGCACAACAGTACCTCCACTATAGTCACTGCCAGTCCTCACAACCAATCATCCCTCCCAGTGACATGCATGCAGCAACTAAGGCTCAAGTACAACAGGAGGGCACACACAACCCACACAAGGGGCACTCCTGGAAGCACGTGGCTCAGGTAATCAGGTAGACTGGGCCACTGGACCCCACAGGACACCTACTACATTAGGCCATTCTACTAAAACAAGGAAACATAGCAGCCCTACCAAATACATAGAAACAAGCACAGGGAGGCAACCAAAATGAGGAGACAAAGAAACATATATCAAATGAAAGAACAGAACAAAGCTCCAGAAAAAGAACTAAACAAACTGGAGACAAGCATCTACCAGGTGCAGAGTTCAAAACACTGGTTATAAGGCTGCTCAATGAACTTAGGGGAAAAGTAGATGAACTCAATGAAAACTTTAACTAAGAGATAGGAAATATATAAATGGAGATAAAGAAAACAAAAAGTAAACAGTCAGAAATGAAGAATACAATAACTGAAATGAAGAATACATTAGAGGGAATCAACAGTAGATTTGATGAAGCAGAGAATCTAATCAGTGATTTGGAAGATAAATTAGCAGAAAACATCCAAGTGGAACAGAAAAAAGAATTAAAAAAAAATGAGCAGAATTTAAGGGGCCTCTGGGACAACATCAAGTGTAACAACATTCACATCACAGGGGTACCAGAAGGAGAAGAGAGAGAGCAAGAGATTGAGAACCTATTGGAAGAAATAATGACTGGAAAGTTTTCCAACCTAGTGAAGGAAATAGACATACAAGCCCAGGAAGGGCAGAGAGTGCCAAACAAGATGAACCCAAACAGGCCCACACCAAGACACATCATAATTAAATGGCAAAGATTAAAGACAAAGACAGAATTCTAAAAGTAGCAAGAGAAAGGCAACTATAATAGTTACTTACAAGGGAGGTCCCATAAGACTGACTACTGATTTCTCAACAGAAACTTTGTAGGCCAGAAACGATGGCATGAAATATTTAATGTGATTAAGCAAGGACCTAAAACCAAGAGTACTCTATCCAGCAAGACTGTCATTTAAAATTGAAAGATAGATAAAGACCTTCCAAGACAAGAGAAAGCTGAAGGAGTTCATCGCCACCAAAGCAGCATTACAAGGAATCTTAGAGGGACTTCTTTAAGAAGAAAAATAAAAATAAAAAATATGAATAATAAAATGGCAATAACTACATATCAATGACAATTACTTTAAATGTAAATGGATTAAATACTGCAATCAAAAGATATAGGGTGGCTGAATGGATAAGGAAACAAGATCCTTACAAATGCTGCCTACAAGAGACTCACTTTAGATCAAAAGACACACACAGACTGAAAGTAAAGTGATGGAAAAAGATGTTTCACAAAAATGGAAACAAAACAAAAAGTTTCGGTAACAATACTTATACCAGACAAAAGAGACTTTAAAACAAAGGCTATAACGAGAGACAAAGAAGGACCCAGTAATTCCACTACTGCATACTTATTGAAGAAATCCAAAATGCTACTTCGAGGGGACATGTGCATCCCCATGTTCATTGAAGCATTGTTTACAATAGCCAAGATGTGGAGGCAGCCTGCGCATCTGTCAATGGAAGAATGGATAAATACGAGGTGGTACATATATACAATGGAATATTGCTTGGCCAGGGAAGGGAATGGGTTCTTGCCATCTGTGGTGGCATGGATGGACGTGGAGGGTATTGTGCTAAGTGGAGTACGTCAGGCAGAAAAAGACAGATGCAATGTGATTTCACTTATATGTGGAATCTAAAGAACAAAACAAACAAATAAACAAAACAGAAACGACCTCATAGATACAGAGAACATTTTGATGGTTGCCAGATGGATGGGGGTTGGGAAGCTGGGTGAAAAAGGGGAAGGGATTAAGAAGTACAACTTGGTTGTTACACAGTAGTCATTGGGATGTAGGGTATAGCATAGGAAATTAGTCAATGATGTTGTAATAACTACATATGGTGTCAGATAAGTAATAGATTTATTGGGTAATATATGGGAAAGGAGTTGGGAGGCAGCATTAAAAAGATGAAGGGAATAAGAAGTGCAAATTGGTAATTACAAAATAGTCATGGGGATATAAAATAAAGCAGAGGGAGTATAGTCAATAATATGGTATTATAATAACTATGTATAGTGCCAAGTGGGTACTGGATTCGTCAAGGGGATCACTTCTTAAATATAAATGTCTAATCACTATGCTATATACCTGAAATTATAAAAATAATATTGAATGTCAACTGTAATTGAAAAATTAAAAATAGGGGGGCTAAAAGTTAGGGGGAATAAGAGTTTCAAATTTCCAAGTTTAAAGCAAATAAATCATGGGGATGTAATATACAACCTAGGGAATATAGTCAGTAATATGGTGATAGCATGGTATAGTGTCAGATGGTTGCTGGACTTATCATGGTAATCACTTCTTTAGCTATACAAATATTGAATAACTATGGTGTACATCTGAAATTAATATAATATTGTATATTAGCTATATTTTAATAAAAATCTTAAATAACAAAGAAAAAACCAGTGAAGAAATAATTCAAAGCTAATAGAACCAACAGGCAATATGTAGGACAAAATGCAAATACATAAATTAGGAATGAGGAAGAGATAAATAGTAGAAAAGTGAATAACCAAAAGAACAATGAAAAGATTACAAAAGGACATAATCAATAAAAAAAAGCAGAAATATGGTAACACTGTTTCCAGAAACAAAAGATAGTACATGCACACACACACACACACACACACACACACACACACACACACACACTACAGAGAGTTCTCTTGTACGAGTATGTACGGAAAGGCTCTGTGTCACACATTGCTTCTGGTATATGGCAATTTCTGTCAAATACAAACATTGCGGTGTGTCCTCATCTACCAATTCACCGGATCTGGCACCGTGCTACTTCTGGCTCTTCCACAAAATCAGAATGATTGAGGACATCAAGGCAGCCATAACGGCTCAACTAATGACACTCATGAATGAGGATGCTTCAAAAAGTGGCAAGAACGATGGCCTACATGTGTTTGAAGCAGGGGGGTTGTTTTGAGGGGAATTGATGCCAATGTGTCTTTTACTGTAATAAAATTTTAAATTTCAACATTCACTGTAGTTTTTGATCATACCATACAGAGAGAGTTCCCATATACTCCACACTCTGTTTCCTCTGTTATTAACATCTTACTTTAGTATGGTACATTTATCACAATTAATGAATCAATATCAATACATTATTATTAGCCAAAGTCCATATTTTATTCAGATTTCCTTAATTTTTTCCTAATGTCCGTTTTTTGGTCCAGGATCCCATCTGGGTTACCACATTACATTTAGTCATTGTCTCCTTGGGCTCTTCTTGGCTGTGACAATTTTTCAGACTTTCCTTGTTTTTGATGACTTTGACAGTTTGGAGGAGTGCTGGTTGTATGTTTTATAGAATGCTCCTCAGTTGGGATTTGTTTGATGCTTTTCTCAAGAGTAGACTGAGGTTATGGGTTTAAATTTTTTATTTTTATTTTTAAATTATAGTTGATGTTCAATATTATATTAGATTCAGGTGTATGGCATAGTGGTTAGACATTTATATAACTTACAAAGTGATCCTCCTGGTAGGCATCAGTATTTTTTAAAACTCTCCAGGTGATTCCAGTTACAGGCAAGAACCATTGCTCTAGTCATAATTAATGCTTGCGGGAGCCCAAAGGAGCCTGTGTCCAGCAAACATACTGAGATGCAAGGCACTCTCAGAAAGCTTCATCATTGCTCCCTTTCCATAGTCCTTCATGGTTTCACCTTTCACTGGGTTTTTTTTATAGTCAGGATAAACAGGAAGACCCTGTGCCACTGTATTTTCTCTTCATAACACTGCTGAGAACCTGATATGACATTCTATACTTAATCTATATTTATTTGTATAATTTGTTGTTTGTCTTCTCCACTAGAGGGTAAGTTCCATAGATCAGCACCACCACATTGCACAGCTCCAGGAGGTACCATTCATATATAACACAAAGTGAATGGTGCCTCCTGGAGTTATGCAACACAATAGCCCTGTGGGGGGTAGACATTTGTTCACTGTTGTTTCCCAAGTACCTAGAACAATACGTGGAACATAGGAAATGCTTTAATATTTTGTGAAATTAATACATGAATGAATGTAGAATATAGTAAGGATTCTCTCTACAGGAAGACCTGTTTCCCTCCAGCCCACTGTGTTTTCCTGAAAATAAGACCTAGCCGGACCATCAGCTCTAATGCGTCTTTTGGTGCAAAAATTAATATAAGACCCGGTCTTATTTTAATATAAGACCGGGTCTTATATAATATAATATAATATAATATAATATAATATAATATAATATAATATAATACCGGGTCTTATATTAATTTTTGCTCCAAAAGATGCATAAGAGCTGATGGTCTGGCTAGGTCTTATTTTTGGGGAAACATGGTAGGACCTTGACTCTGATGTCCTTCTTCGCTTACTTTTCCTCTTCGTCCTCCTTCTTTTTCTTCTTCTTCTTCTCCATCATCATTGTCATCACCATCATCATTATTAGTGTTATTTGGCCTCCACATAAAATTTCCAAAGGCAAAGGCAAGAGAGGCTGGTAAACACAGTTGTTGGTTGGGCCAGCAACAACTCCTGGCCTCTGGCTGAGTGATGGTGGCTTGGGAGGTGCCAGACACACAGGGAGAGACTGAGTTATATGACTTTAGGGTGAAGGCTGGAGGGATAGCTGTCATTGTCCCCATGTTGAGCCCTTCTTCTGTGCAGCTGGCAGGCAGGTGCCATCTTTCCTGTGTTGAGCCTTCTCCCCACTAGGCCAAATCCCCACTAGGTTATGGGTTTTAAGGTGGAAGACTGCAGCGGTAAAGTGCCATTCTCACCACATCAAATCAAGGGTATATGCTAATAATTGAATGAATTATCAATGCTGATGTTAACCTTGATAACCTGATTGAGGTCGTGTTTGTCTGGTTTCTCCACTGTAAAGTCCCTCTCCATCCCCCCGCTCCTTTCATACTAGACTTTTTAGTGCGGAGTTACACTACATCCTTGAGGGTGGAGCTTCTATATAAATTATTTGAAATACTTCTGCATGGGAGTTTTGTCTCTTCTCCCCCATTTATTTATTCAATCATTTATTTGTATCAGTATGGACTCATGGATATTTATTTTATACTTTAGGTTATAATCCAGTACTATTTTATTTATTTTGTTTTTCTCAAATTGTTTCAGCTTTGGCTATTGGAAGCCCTTTCAGATGGCTCCTGTGTCCCTTTGACATATGCCTGTCATCATAGGTTTTTTTTGGGAACTTTTTTTTTTAAATATTCTGGTACTCTAAGAAGTTCCAGGCTCCTCTTGCATGTTTCCTTCTCCAGTCTTAGAATCAGCTGTTCTCCAAGGATCCCTGGTTTCTTTTATTGGAGAATGAGTATATACCAAGATCTGGGGGCTAGATGTGATTGTTACTGCAGGGACGTTGTTGCTTTTGGGCCCTCCCAGCTGAGATAGCAAGGAAATACATGTGTATATACTAACCTGCATAAGCTAGAAACATTTCTGTAAGTAATCACCTGTATTTATATTAAGATAAGTATGAATCCCTAGTGATGTCTCCAACTCTAATCCATCATCACATGGATCATTCTAGTCATCTGCCCTCACGTATCTGTAACTCCAACAGTGAAAAACTTGGTTTCCACCATTTACCATTCATGTACTTAATTGTTTGACTCCAGGATATTTATAAAGCAATACCAGATTTGTTAGTGCATACACCTATGGGAAACAACTTCAAATTCAGTATGGTGTTTATATAAAGTTCCTTTCACCTTTAGTCTTTCAGACTTAACTCATTTCTGAAGTTACTTCGGTCACCACCCTTCTCCCCTCCTCTTTCAGTGAGGTTGTTTCATACATTTGCAATAGTCAGATTCTTTTATGAAATCCTACATTCTACCATGGGATCCCTTGATCTCCTAAATAATTAAAAACATTTTGTATACAATAAGGCTCACTCTTTGTACTGTACGTTCCATGGGTTTTGACAAATGCATAGTGTCATGTATCCACCTTTCCAGTATCACAGAGAATACATTCTTCACCCTAAAAATTCCTCCCTGCTACACTTATTATGCTCTCCTCAACTTCCAATTATAATCAATGGCTATACAATTTTGCATTCCCACTAACAATGAATGTTGCTTGGCATCTTTGCTAGCATTTGGTACCATCAGTGTTTTGGATTTTAACCATTCTAATAAGTATGTAGTAGTGTCTTGCTGTTTTAATTTCTAATTCTCTAACGACAGATGATGTTGAACATCTTCCACCTGCTTATCTGTCATATGTATATGTTCTTTAGTGAGCTGTCCATTCAGATCTTTTGCCCATGTTTTTAATTGTGGTTGTTTGCTTTCTTATTGAGTTTTAAAATTGCTTTGTATATTTTGGTTACAAGTCCTTTGTCAGTTTTGTGCTTTGCAAATATGTTTTCTTCTCAATTTGTGGCTTGTCTTTTCAATAGTGTCTTTCTTAGAAAATAATTTTTTAATTTTAATAAAGTTCATCTTATCAATTTTTTTCTTTTGTGGATCATGCTTTCGGTTTTGTGTCTAAAGACTCATCACCGAACTTAAGGTCAATTAGATTTTCTCCTATGTTTTCTTTTGGAAGTTTTATCATTTTTTGCCTATGATCCATTTGAGTTAATTTTTGTGAAAGTTGTATGGTCTGTTTGTAGGTTCATTTATTTTTGCATATGGACATCCAATTGTTTCAGCACCATTTGTTGAAAAAACTATCCTTTATTGAATTGCGTGTGCTCCTTTGTCAAAGATCAGTTGACCGTATGGACATATTTCTGGACTCTTCATTTTTTTTGTTTTTTGACCTTGCACTCCCCCTTTCCTCCCTGCCCGCTCCGGGTTCCCCCCGACTGAGGCAGTCGGTCACCGGTTGTCAGCTCACAGCATCTCGTGGCAGCTCTCGCTGGCTGCCGGCTGCTCATGATGTCTGCTGGTCACTCACTGCGGCACACGGTAGCCCATGGTAGTCCAGCAGCCCAGCTCCAGGGAGAACTGTTGTTCACAATCTTAGCTGTAGAGGGCACAGCTCACTGGCCCATGTGGGAATCGAACCAGCGACATCGGTGTTAGGAGCACAGCGCTCCAATCACCTGGGCCATCGGGCCGGCTCTGGACTCTCTATTTTATTAAACTGGTCTGTGTGTGCATTTTCCCCTCGGTACAATGCTGTCCTGATTACTTTAACTTTATAATACGTCTTGAGATCAGATAGTATCAGTTATCCAACTTTGTTCTACTTCAGTATTGAATTGGCTATTCTAGATCATTTGCCTTTCCATATATACGTTAGAATCAGTTTGTTGATAACTTTAGAATTAATTTGTTGTGTTGAATCAATAGGCCAAGTTGGAAAAATTGACGTTTTAACAATATTGAATCTTCCATTCTGTGAACATGGAATCTCTCTCTATTTTCTTAAATCTTCCTTGATATCTTTCATTAGAGTTTTGTAGTTTTCTATTTATAGATCCCATGCAAATTTTGTTAGATTTTTGTATAGATGTAGATGTGAACAAAACCAACTCCATCTCTATGTCCTGGATTTCATTTCATTTTTAAGTTTCATGCTGTGACCTTTGTCCAACTTCACTGCTCTTAGTATATCAAAGCTTTCCAGTTGATGATTATCTGTTTTACTTAATATGTAGCCATAAATATTTTTGTTAGTGACAGTCAGAATGGCATGACAACCAAGGTAAATATCAAATTTGTATTAGTATTGATGATATACAATCATTTATCACAAGACCACTAGGAGGTATGGGCCCTGGTGCTACTACATTCTTTGTCCCTTTGTCCTGTCAGTCATTTGTACCTGAGTTATACTATAAAAAATAAGCACTGTAATGGGTTTGTGTGTGGAGAATAATCTGTGCAGAATTGCTAGATCACATGTTCCTCTTCGACCCAATCTTCCTATAAGTAAATCACCCTGTAATAAATTTGGTTATACTCTATGGATTTGCCTGCTTTGTCTTTTGGTCTGAAGATACCTTCTCGTTATGGTGGCCATCACACCTTTACCCCGCTGTTGGACCGATTTATACCTAGCTATTTCATTTGTCTTTTTAGTGCAATTGTAAATGGTATTTTACAAAATTTTGAATTTCACTTGTTATTGCTGGTATATAGGAAAGCAATTGACATGTATTAACCTTTTAGTCTGTGACCGTGTTATATTTGCTTATTAGTTCCAAGAGTATTTTGTTGATTGCTTGGGATTTTCTACATAGACAATCACGTCATCTACGAACAAAGACAGTGTATTTCTTCCTTTCCAATCTGTATACACTTACTTTCTAGTCTTGCTGCATTAGCTAGGATGTATAGTATGGTCTTAATAGGATTAGTGACACAGGATGTCCTTGTTTTGTTCCCGATCTTGGGGGGAAAAAATCATCCAGTCTTATACCATTGGGTATGATATTAGCTGTAACAGCCTTTTTCTGTAGAAATTACTTATCAAGTTAAGGAAGTTCCCTTGTATTCAGAGTTTGCTGAGGTTTTTTAAAATGAACGAATGTTAGGTTTTGTCAAATGGTTTTTTCTGTGTCAATAGATAAAATCAAATAGTATTTTTGTCTTTAGCCTGCTAATAGGGTAGATTACTTTTTTCCCCAATGTTGAACCATCCTTACATACTTGGAATAAATTCCACTAGGTTGTGGTGTGTACATTTTTCATATATCTTCATCTTGAGAACCTGGTGGGGTTTCTGGATTTAAAGTTCACAAAAATGTGGGTGTCCCCTCATAGGACTGTGAGTCCCAGGAGTTTACTACTCTCACACTGGTCCACGGATTCAACCTCTAGCAGCCCATCTAAATTAACCATTTAAGTATTCCTGGCAGTTTATGGCTTCAGTGGTTTCTGCTCCAGCTAAGATTTGAGTTGTGTCTTTCTGGATGCGTGTATCTCTCCTGATTTCTTGATGTGTTCAAGAAAAGTTGTTCCTTTTCGATTTCTCCAGCCTTTTATTCTTGTTGTAAAGACAAGAATGTGGCAACTTTCAAGCCTTTTACATGTTAGAGCTGAAACAAGAATTCTACCCACTGATTTTTAAACTGCTTTGTTACACAGTATTGTTACAACCATAGTTGACTAATATGAAAGACTAAGGAAGCAAGGCATAGTAGCTTCATCTCTGTAGATGCTCATAAAACCCTGGCTTACCTTTAACATTCATTTTTGAGATAACTTCTTAAATAAAATGCTTATAGAAAGCATCTTCCTTATCAGTATTTCAAACTGACAACCAGGATCATGTCTCACTCTAAAACACTAGAATCTTTCCTTTGTCTCAGATGTGAGGTTGGATACCTTCTCTAACCCCGGCTTTTGAACATTTTTTCTGACAGTGCTAGCCAATGTGGTTATAGAAGAGAAATAAATAAGAGGAAATGGCTTTGGGAAAAAAGAGGGAAAATTATATTATCATATGATCTTATAATGCAAAACAACAACCAAAATCAATGAACTCCAGAAACAATAAATACAGTAAGATGTACAATAAACAAAAGAATGTATAAAAAATAACTTCCTTTTAAACATCAACAGTAGCCAGCTACAGAATGTATTGGATAAAATATTTTTTTTTTCTAATGGTGTTTAAAACATAAGTTATTTAGGCATAAACTTCACAAGAAATCCTCAGGATATTGATAAAGAAAATAATTAAACTCTGCTGAGTGACCACAAAGGACACCTTGATAAATTAATAGAAAATTATATTTTTTTGGGGGAAGGAAGATTTAATATTTAAAGAACTAAATTATCCTTAATGTAATCTATAAACAAAAATTCACAAACATTACCATGGACTTTTTTTTTTTTTGGAATTTGACAAAATAATTCCAAAGTCTACTTGAGAGAATAAACATACAAGATTAGCCAGTTAATTGCTGAAAAGCAAGAGGAATGAGGGAAAATATGTTCTATGAAACATTAAAATATATTGCAAAGGTAGAGTGATTGATTATTATGCTAATGGCATAGAAATGGGTAGAGTAAACAATGAGATATAAGACAGTATAGTTTTAGATCCAAAATGCAGTTCAAACTAATGGAAGAAAATATTCAATAATTGATATGAAACTGATTTTTTATATGGGAAAAAAATAAGCTGGCTCCCAATTTCACTTTTTACACCCAAATCAATTCCAGGCAGATCTATGATTTAAATATTAGACTGATCTTAAAAATACTACTTGAAGTTAAGAGTGCACATTTCCATAATTTAGAAAATAAATAAGAGAACTTTTATAATCAAAATAAATAAGGAAACAATAAAGAAAAAATTTAGATTTGATTATGTAACAAAACCAACACACACACACACACACACACACACTTTTGTACAGAGAAAACAGTCATAGACAACCTTGAAAAACAAGGTATAAACACCAAAAGAAGTATTTATAGAAATCATTTTAATATTTGTATTGTGGGGGACTGTGAGGGAACTCTTGGTGCTGCATGAGTCATCCCATATATAGATTAGGTATGGCAAGTGTGTGGTGATACCTGGGTTTCCCATGGCAGACATGAATAATCAATCACAGCTCTCTTCCTTGCTGAGCCAGATGTGGCCTCAGAATCCTTGTGGTTTTTCAGAGAGCTATTATCAACTGATCAGAGGTTACACACATAAGGAGCCTCATACTGTCCTCATAGAATCCAGCTATGATTAACCTAGTGGAGAGCGCAGGAAACAAAAGTTCCATCCCATTGGTGGATCCAGCATAGATTTTCTTACTAACGAGATAAAGAGACCTGCAACAGCAGATGTGCAGTACTAATAGGAAATCATAGCAAATATTTGAACTAGGTTTAGGAGCAATATTTAAGGAGGGTTAGCATCTCAGTGACTTGAACGCTTTGAAACAGGGAGATTCTGGATGAGTGGACTAAGGGAAGAAAGGAAGTTTCTGTGGAAGGCATCATGAATTCAACACACATTCTTTGAGGGTTTAATGTGTGTAAGACTTTGTGTTAGGTATATTGAGAGACACATAAATGAAAATATATGTGTTCAATTTCAAGAAGTCCAGTGGCACAGCTTAGACATGAGTGCAAGTGAGAAGAGTCTCATTTAGAGAGAGGTTCTCATGGGCGGTGAGGCTGCAGTGGGTTTATCACATCCCAAGGTTGAGCCCTCAGATTTGTGCTTCCTGGAACTATGCTATCTATTTTCTTTTCATACTGGACTAACTCAAGGGGCCTGCACCTGCTAACCAATCTCAGAAAAGACTGATGGTTAACCTAGAAAATCACTGCAGAACTTTGAAATGAGAAACACATCATGTTTCATCAAATCTAAGAAACCATCCATTGTAAGGTAGCCATTATTTTATGTACTACTAAATCGTGTTACCAGAGAATGGGTTCTTGGTATTTCACAGGATAGACTTCAAAGACATTACCGAATAAGTTACGTGAACAAAGCCAAAAGCAGTGGATTTATTAAAAGAAAGAGGATAATATATCTCTCAAGATGGTGGGAACAGATAGGCCCAGAGAAGAGCAACTGTGCAGAAGAACAAAGAGGCTTAGGATTTTATTAGAATGAGGGTGTGAAATATTCAAGTTTTAGGAGTGGTGGTACAGGCATTCCCAAGCCGGGTCCTCACTGAGTATTCCTTCCCCTTGTCAGATTTGGGATGCTCTTGTCCTTATTTGGCCCTTGTCAGAATGGTCATGGCAACACAGCTTGTCAGAGTTGGGATGCCCTTGTCCTTATTTGGCCCTTGTCAGAATGGTCATGGCAACACAGCTTGTCAGAGTTGGGATGCCCTTGTCCTTATTTGGCCCTTGTCAGAATGGTCATGGCAACACAGGGAATGGAGACTTTCCCCTGCCCACAAAGCTAATAGTATTGTAATCCATTACAATTAGCTGTAGCTGCACCTTTTCTTAAGAATGACCTCATCTCCTTCCTTTGTTTCCCCACACTTCCTTCTTCCTTCTCCCATTCTCCACATGGTCCTATTCTTTCTGCCTACAGTAACAATAAGTTCTGATACCAATTACAGTGTGTATGTGTGTGTGGGTGTGTGTGTGTGTGTGTGGCAGGGTTCCCTCACACCACCAGGCAATTCTCTGACACCAGCTAGGTGTCCTACAATTCAACTCAATTTAACACTATCTACCTGGACGTAGTGTCAGATCCCATAGATAGCGTCAGTACACAAGACTGGTCTTCCTTCCCCGATTCAGACGCCAGTCACAAGTCCAGGTTGTTACCTGTGCTTCTGACTGATGGACTATAGATAAGAAGTTCTAACAACCCCCCTCCTTGGGTTTGACTAATTTGCTAGAACGGCTCACAGAACTCAGAGGAATAATTTGTTTACTAGATCACTGGTTTATTATAAAAGGATGTAACTCAGGAATAGCCAGGTGAAAGAGATGCATAGGGCAAGGTATGGGAAAAGGGTGTGGAGCTTCCATGCCTTCTCAGAGCCCACCACTCTACCCGTTCTCCACATATTCACCAACCTGGAAGCTCCTGGAACCCAGTCTTTTTGGCATTTTATGGAGGCTTCATTACATAGGCAGGATTGATTAAACCATTGGCCTTTAGCCCCTTTACCCTCCCTGGAGAGTGAGGGGTGAGGCTGAAAGTCCCAACCTTCTAATCACCTGGTCGGTTCTCCTAGCAACCAGCCGCCATCCCTAGGTGCTTTCAAAAGTCACCTTATTAACATAGCAAAAGACAAGTGTACGGCTCTTATCACTTAAGAAATTCTGAGGGGTTCAGGAGCTCTGTGTCAGGAACAGTGGATGAAGAACAAATATGTACTTCTTATTATAAATCACACTATCACAACTACTAAAAAAGAAAAAAAACACTGCCAATTAAACTAGGACTTGATGCTTTTAAAGAAATTTCTAGAGTTTCTATTTTATACTTATTGAAAGAGCACATTTATAATTAGACATAGTTTTTAAAAAATCATACATCGATCTTGTACATATATAAAAGAAAAAATGAAATAGAATACTGAAGGTTTTCTTTACACTTCTCATTCAGAGTCTGACTCCTGAGAATTACTTTTTTGACCCAGAGTCATTGTTGTCTGTTTTTCCACGCAATGTTGTCCTCTGTGCCTTCAAGTGAATGGAGGATAAAGCAAGTTGTGAAAGAATCCTCCCCCATCCTCCCACCTCCCCCAAAAAATTTCAAGCCTTTATTGCTGGACTCTTAAGGTAGACCTGCAATTATGTAAAGACAGGCAGCTGGGGACTCCAGTTTCAGCAAGTTGCTAAATTCATTGATTTACCTCCTCTAACCAACCCCCCCACCCAAATATTGGCTTTGGGAGGGAGGGGTTAAAAGAGCTCTCAACTACTGTTTCTGGTGTTTCTTCAAAATCTCCATCCCCTTCTGCTAGTTTCAATGCTCCAGCAATGGGGAGTCTATCATGATGGCTGCCTGGTCAAAATAGATTGGAAGATGCACCTGATTTCAGAGGAATTAAAATGTGCAAATAAATACAGTACGATACAGTAGGTACCAAGGATCCAGAACAATGCTCATGCCTTCCAGAATATTTTCTCCCTGAAATTAAAATGGGTAGCAGCTAGTTCCCAAGATGAGTACTTGGGAACACAGGGAATCATCACAATGACAAGCTTTACAAAGGCAGGAGGTCTTGACATCTCTCCTGGGCTGGGATAACGTGGTCTAGGAAATCAGAGTACTTGTGTGATGTGAATAGAGTTAATAATTACAGTGCTGGAGAAAACTTGATGAAGTTTACTAGTCAACACCTCTTTAAAAAAGAACTGTACATTTTACAAATATTACTTCTAAAAACCAATTTAGTACTTTATAAAATATGGAAAATCACATGTTGAGGTAACGGCGAAGGACAATTTTCTCTGTACTGGATGTTCACCAGTTACATGGAGGGGTGTAGCCGGAAGGTAGGATGCCAAAGCTGATAGGTGCCCAAGCCTAGGGCCTTGAATGCCAGGCTCAGTGGTTTGGCTTTTATTGAACTATGTGATGATTGGAGTGGCTATGGGGGAGGAGGCGTGCTGTGAGTCCTTTTCCTGGATAACTTGCTGTGGGGACAGAGCCAGGAGTGCAGTTTCCAGGCTCTCGCCCTCATGTGGAAAGGTGCTCACTCGGGTAGTAAATGGCCATCAACTGTGATTGGATGGCCATCAGCTGTGGCTAGTTGGCCGTCAGCTGTAACCAGTGAGCCATTGGCCACTAATATAACTGCCATGGCTACGCTAACAGAAAATGGGGGCTAGCAAGAAGATGGTGGCTGAGCTAGCAAGAGCGGATTGCAGTTAGCACGGCGGATTGCAGCTAGCAAGTGAGGTTGGTTGGCAGAGAGAAGTGGATGGCAGGTTGCGGATAGTGTGGGTCCTGCTTCCTGTGTCTCCAACCCAGCCGCCAGCGAGACTATAGTGGTATGACTCCCCTATCTATGGCTCCATGGGTGTTCCTTTTTGGCCTCACCATATCCTGCGTTCTTATGTGGGGAGCGGGACCAGAGACCCCTCATGTCACCCTGCATGACACTTGTACTTTCACAAGGAAAGGCTTCAGTTGAGTCAGTACTTGTATCCAGCGTTAGAGAAAAAGCCTGCCTATTTTGGAAAGAGAAAAACATTGTTCAAGAAGAGATATTGTTCAAGAAGAGATACATCTGAGAGTCAGTATGGTGGATGCATTGAATTAAGATGCTTGGAATAATTCAATACTACAGATTTCATTAATGACAATTTTCAAAGCAAGAACAGAAGATTTATTTTGCTTCTGTGACAATGTGGGATCTGCTCCACTGTTAGTAAAGAAAAGTAACTCTGGGACAGAGACATGATATTTGAAGTTTATTTATAATGGGACATTGCTTATTGAGACATTAAGTGGCAGATTAAACATGGAAGCAGATGAAACTTTCTCAGTAAGGTCTTTCCTTTTAGACAATCTGGATTTAGAATGATCAAGTTAGAGAGGGAACTTCTTTAGGACGTATTTCTCCTGCTTCAGCATTATACACTGCTGTATGGATCACAGAGCAAGGTGCTTTATTTATTTATTCAGCAAACATTTCCTGAACAGAAACACTATGGTAGTCACTGAGGGCAGAGTAAAGAGAGTGTTTGACATTGTAAATGTATTGCACCAATGAATGTGAATTTGCTAATGTTCTAAGTACTACATATAAGAGTAACATGATGTAATAAAAGCTTCTAAGAGGGCAATTTGATCTAACCAGGTAGGTCAAGAAGGGCTTTCCTGAACAGGTGATGCTTAAGTTGAGATTTCAGTAGGAGCCACATAGTTGATGAGGGGAAGGAAAAACTATTCATGGCAGAGGAAACAGCATGTTCAAACGCCCTGTTATGTGAGAGGGAGCGAGCTAGGGGCAGACAAGGGATGGAGAGAAACACAATGTGGCTGAAATGAAAAGAGTAGAGGGATAAGAAGTGTGGGATGAGATTTTGGGAACAGGAGGCTAACCCATTCATGCCTTGTTGGCTGAAAAAAGGATTTTTAAATGCTATCGTTTGATCAATGAGAATTGACATTATCAGATTTATGTTTAGAAAAGATTTTCCCTTTGTACTCTGGTTATCCATTGGGAGGGAGTTAAGTGCAGATGTGGTTAATTTGTTAAAAAGGTTATTGTATACCTGAAAAGGTGTCAGGATCCCAAACCAAATATCACCCAGGTGGGCAGAGCCAGATTCCTATCCTCCTTGCTACTTTGGATTAAGACAGTGGATTAAACCTTGAAAAATTACTATTCTTACTATTGTGTAGCGGAACCCATCTTTCAAACAAAATCTCAAGCTTCTTAAAACCCAAGAAATATTGAGCTACTCTTGCTCAGATGTAGATGGGGTGGTGATGGACAGAATCTGTCTGTGATGATTAATTTTATATGTCAACTTGGCGGGGCTCCAGTGCCAGATATTTAGTCAAGCATTATTCAGGATATTTCTGTGAGGGTATTTTTGAATGAGATTAACTTTGATTGGATGGACTTTGAGTAAAGCAGATTGTTCTCCAGGATGTGTGCGGGCCTCATCACATCAGCTGAAGGCCCGAATAGAACAAAAATACTCCCCTGAGCAAGAAGGAACTCTGTAGCAGGCAGCGTTCAGACTTGAACCACAGCATTAGCTCTTCCCTGCCAGCCTACTCTAAAGATTTTGGACTCACCAGCCTCCATAATGGTGTAAGCCAATTCCTTAAAATAAGTATCTCTCTCATATCTATATCTATGTCTAAATCTATATCTATATCTATCTGTAATCTATATTTTTATCTCTCCTGTTGGTTCTGTTTCTTGGAAACCCCAGAGCAATACAGCATCGATCTCTTCCCCACCTCACTACACCCTACACGGGGTACAATTCTTATATTCCTTAGAGCTGGGCTTGAAAACCATTGAGGTAAGGCCTTGAGAGAGTGTTGGGGGAAAAGATGGAAGGAGAATTAAAAAAACTTTTAAGATTTTTATTAAAATACAGCTAATATACAATATTATATCAATTTCAGGTGTACACTATAGTTATTCAATATTTATATACCCAAAGAAGTGATCACCATAAGTCCAGCAACCATCTGACACTGTACCATGCTATCGTAATATTAGTGACTATATTCCCTATGCTGTACATTACATCCCCATGACTTGTTTTATACCTGGAAATTTGAACCTCTTATTCCCCCTAAAATTTTGCTTCCCCCTTTTAAAATTTTCAATTACAGTTGACATTCAATATTATTTTGTATTAATTTCAGGTGTACAGCATAATGGTTAGACATTTATATAACTTAAGAAGTGATCCCCCTGACTAGTACCCATCTGACACCATACACAGTAATTACCATATTATTGTCTATATTCCCTGTGCTATACCCTACACCCCCATGACTACTGTGTAACAACCAATTTGTACTTCTTAATCCCTTCCCCTTTTTCAACCCCTCTCAATCCCCTTCCCATCTGTCAACCATCAAAATGTTCTCTGTATCTATGGAAGGAAAATTTTCTGGGAATATACATGAGACTCTCATACCCCTCTTAGATATGTGCCATTTGATCACTTCCCTCTCCTAGCTTTAAAATACAATAAAAAATGATGATTAAAAAATGGGAAGTATTTTTTAAATAGGAGCAAAAGCAATTTTACTCCTAATTTTCAATTTTAATCTAAGCATGAAATTATACAATAGAGCTCAGCTAAAGATGAATAGAGGAAATTGACCTCTCTGAAATATTAATAAGACTCATCACCATCCTGGGCTGGAAAAATAGGAGTGAATACCTCATCACTTATATTAACAGTGCTTCTTAACAATTTTGGGTCTTCGGTCTCTTTAATAATCTGATGAGTATTAAAGACATGGACCGTTTTTCTCCCAAAATGTCTGATTAAAAATCATGCGCTTAACATTTTGCTGTGATTTCAGGTGTTTGTGGATACATCTTAAAAACTCTTGTATTGGGGGATATCATTTATTAATACGCATTTGGGTGGTGGGCAGTGTGACTGAGTGGGAAGAACTCTGGACATGGAATCCCAAGTCCTGTTTCAAGCTCTAGTTTTGTCATAAACTAGCTGAGTGATTTCACGCAAATGACTTCAAATTTACAAGTTTTAATTTCTGCAGCTATGAAATGGGGTGACAATACTTAGTATAGAGGGCCATCGTGATATTAAATTAGATTGTATATGTACAGAACTTTGCAGACTTTAAAAAGCTGTGTGGATGTAAGATGATGGTATCTGTTCATTAGACAAACTTGTCAGTCACTTAGACCTTGCTTGAATCATGGGATACAGGAAAGATGAGTTTTGATGGGGAGAACACAAATGCTTGGAGTCTTTGCTACAGAGTCAGGCCGTGTACAGGAAGTTACAGGAATGGAAGCAAACAGGTAGCAAAGAAGAAAATGCATAGGTACAGATAGGAGGATGGAAAGATGCTAAAAAATAACATGTTTTTTCTCTATTTTGCCTGAAGCTGCCATGGTTCAGCTATTTGAAAGAGGCTGCTTGGATAAAGTGGGATCAGACATGAGCAGATCTGAAATTACTGGTTCCATAGAGTGGAAAAGGCCTAAAGAAGGGTAGGTCTGGAGGAGTCCTTGTGTCTAAAGCTTTGAAAGGTCAATTGAGAAAACTCAGTCAGTATGTATTCCATCTGTTTCAATGCACTTCCTGAGGGTCAGAGAATAGAGATATCAAATGAAACAGCAATTCTTATGGGGGATTGCAGTGTCCCTCAGAGAAGTTCCTATGGATTTTTAGGGCTTGAGCTGTTCTTCAGTTTGAAAATCATAGCGATGGTACCATTATACAATTAAAAAGGTGTTTCTGCTTTGCAAGGAGCTTGCATGCTGATGATCATGTATGAAGCACTTGAGACTGGTTTCTGTTATGCTTACTTCACAATTGAGACATCCGAGATGGGCTGACTTGTCTAAGATTACATTACCAGCTTTTAAGAGGTGTCTATCTAATTCCTAGTCTTGTGCCTTTCACATTGCGCTGAGACCTACGGTTGAGAGGGAGCATGGTGCTCAGACTCCAGCAGGGGACCCATCGAATGCCAGCTTCCCCGTTTACTAGATGACTGACCGTGGGCAAATCACTCAAACTCTGGGTGCCTCAGTTTCCTCTTCTATAAAGTGGGGACACTGGCTTATACCTACCTCCTGGAGTTACTGTGAGGGTTACATGTATCACTAGACCTGAAGTGATAGGAACTGTGCCTGGCATGTAATTGCCGTTTAGCCGTACCTCTGATAGTGCATCTCAGTTTGAGAAGAGAGAAACTGTGAACCTAGAGGGTCTCTGGTGGAAAGTTTGTGGAGAGTGTGGAGCAGTTGACACTGAGTATAGTTTTAGGCACTTACTAAGCATAGTGGACCCCGCTTTCCCCTTCCAGGAGTGGTGCGATGGCTCATCCCACATGGCTTGGCCTCATCCTTCAGGTCTCAGTTTGTATGACCACTTTGAGGACTTCATCCCTGATGGTTGATGGCTTCCCGTCACTCCCTGCCCAGTTACCTGTACTGCGTCGTCTTGCTTCGTTCCATTGTAGCCCTCATCATAGTCTGTAACGCTCATTTTATTTATTTACTTACCTGTTTGTTCATGGGATGTCTCCCTCACCAGAATGGCAGCTTAATGAGGGCAGGGGTCTTGTCTGTCTTTTTTTACCTCCAATATCACATTGCCTAGCACAGTTCTAAATGTATAAAGATGTCCAATAAGTAATCTTGTGTGTGTGTTGTACACGTCAGGGAACTTCTGGCGTATCTAAAAGTTTACGTGATGGGGAGCAGGGCTGGAACAAAACTTTAAAATTCATGACACTCATCCACCTCCATCAACCACCTCTCAGTGACCTTTCTGTCCTGAAGGGATGATTTTATTAGCAGGACATTCCACATCCTCCAAGCCCTGTGATAATTATCCCTATGCTTCCTACATTAAATGCGTTGCAGCATCTAGCATCCAACCACCTCATGTCATGATCTGAATGGAATCTTTCCTTCTCTGCCGCAGGGATTAATTTTAGTGCCTTAATTTTTCTGATGGACGAAAGGAGCCCATGCTGAAAGTTCCAGACAGATCTACTGGTGGCTGCCTCATCTTCCATTTTGAATTCTATTTGTAAACACTACCATTCTCTTCACCTTCTAATTATAAACTGATTCAGGTAGAGGGCATAAACACAACACAGAGGGCACCACAGATCATGGCAACATGAGCTCATTTGCCCGAAGAGAGATTTCACTGGCTTTCATACTACAAAAGGAACAGGCACAATAAATTACAATGCTACCTTGAAATTAAAATTTTTATTCAGAAACCAGTGGCACTGAGGAAAAAGCACCCGAGAAGCAACTACAAGGTAATAAAATGTGCAGATGTTTAATCAATGTTGGTGTTTGACTCAGCTTGTCATTTTAATTCTAACTTTGGAGCTCTCCAAAGGCATTGTATGCCACTTATGCTGTGCTGAAGGACTTTTTGCAGGCTGGTTGGCTGGCTGGCTGCATATGGCTGACCTTCACTTTTTGAGGGTGCTATAGAAGGCTTTTCTGAGAAAATGCAATTATCTCTGCCTCAGAGAGAATGGTAAACCATCAACCAAAGCCAGAAATAATTATTCTGTCTGGGACTTCAATAGGAATATCATACAAGTTATGACAATTAAGTTCGCGAACTCATCCTGGAAAAAGTGCTCCATACCTCATTGCTGAATATCGCTACAGTCACCTTCAAAGTACTCTCCTTGGGAAGCTATGCACCAATGCCAGTGCCTAGTTCACCCTTCAAAGCAATTTTGGCACTCTTTTTCTGGAATGGCCATCAGAGCTGTCGTCACCCTTGATGTCCTGAATGTCATAAAAATGTCTTCCTTTCAATATTTCCTTTATCTTTGGGTAAAGAAAAAAGTCACTGGGGGCCAGATCAGGTGAGTAGGGAGGGTATTCCAATACAGTTACTTGTTTATTGGCTAAAAACTCCCTCACAGACAGTGCCGTGTGAGCTCGTGCATTGTCGTGATGCAGAGCCATGAATTGTTGGTGAAAAGTTCAGGTCGTCTAACTTTTTCATGCAGCCTTTTTAACACTTCCAAATAGTAAATTTGGTTAACTGTTTGTCCAGTTGGTACAAAGTCATAATGAATAATCCCTCTGATTTCAAAAAAGGTAAGCAGCATTGTTGCAACAAAGTTTGTGAACTTAATTTTCCGACCTTCATATGTAGCTCCAAATTGTTATACAACTTTAAAAAATGTATTTAGGCTGGATTAGAGCCGGAGGGAGGGTGAAGGAGTAGTGAAAGTGTGCTTTCTTAGGAATCAGGAGATCTAGGGTCCAATTTGAGCTATTTCTTACCATGTTCCTTAGCTCAAGGTACTGTGTTTCCCCGAAAATAAGACTGCATCTTATATTAATTTTTATTCCAAAAGATGCATTAGGGCGTATTTTCAGGGAATGTCTTATTTTTTAAAGTACAACAATCTATATTTATTCAAATACAGTCATATCATCTTCTTCTGGAACATCGCCATAACGTACTAAATGTGTCCGTCGGGCTGATAATCTTAACTGGGGCTTATTTTCGGGGTAGGTCTTATTCTCGGGGAAGCACTGTAGTTATATTTCCACTTTGCCTCTCTGTGAGCTCATCTGTAAAATGAAGCAGGCTGAATTATTTCTGAATTCCTTCTAACTATTTCTTTCTAGGGCCATGTATAGTCTGGTGTTCTTTTCAGGGTCATCTCAAAGAGTCCTTATTTTATTTGAAACATGTTCAAATTGAGAAGGTGAATTTAGGGACTGAATTTTGACTTTACCAAGGTAGCTTTTAGTAGGTGTATGGTAGAATATCCTTCTAGCAAGGGAACGTGGAACTTTCTGTTACCATTTGTGGCATTTGGGGCCCCAGGGTAACTGTGAGGTGACATTCAAATATATACACTCAGCTGGATGGAGTTTTCCAGGCAACACATTCTGATCTCTTAATAACACAAGTCTCTTTACAGGCTGTAGAGACAAGCTCCTGGCAAATTCTTGGTCATTTTGGGGGTTGAATGAATGCTTTGTGAGGTCAAAAATCCTGTTGGTCTTGTTTATCACTGTTTCCTGCTGGCACATAGTAGGTGCTTAATAATTATTTGATGATTTAATAAGTGAATAAATGGGCACAACAAACTTAGGGAAAAAAGAAGGAGGGCTTGGGTGTCTTCTTATTTTCATTTTCATTTGAACCCATCAATTTCTCTCTGTTATGGCTGCTGAGAAATCCTGGAAGTGCTTTGGTAGTCCAGGAAATTCCCATTTTTCTGAGGAGGACAATTAGATCAATGATGGGAGGTTAGTTTTGTGGTGAAATTACATCTCTTAATTTTCCTCCATGATTCAGCTGGAAATGATTAAACAGAGATGTTGGATTAGATGTGAGAATCACGAAATAATCCAGAAACGGTAAGGGTATTATCCAATTTAGTCTTATTTCTGTTACTCACCATTCCTTCCTCTCACTTCCTGAAAACTTTCCTGAAGCCCCAGGCTACTGTCTATTCTAGTTTCCTCTAGAACATTTCTCTATTGTGCTACAGAATGTTCATTTTGCTTCCACATCTATATTCACAACTTCGTCATGAGTTTCTCAAGAATGGGGTCTCCTTTTTTATTTGTGTCCTCCTTAGTGCAGCCCCTTTACCCATGTTTTCTGAGAAAGAAGGTCCTTCAGAAACATTGGTGACTTTTTGGTCCATGAACAAGGAGGAAACAAACCTTCAGAGATCAGTGCTGATGACTTGGTAGCATCCAATGATGTATGGCTAGGACTAATAGGGAGGGCACAGGGCAAAGAAAAGATGTAGTTCCTATCCTTAAGCTTCTTAGAATTTAGTGAAAAAGTGAAGACCTACACATAAAAATAAGTTGAGATCTATACAAAAAAAAGATCAAAGTCAAGTGCTAGGTTGTGTGGATATAGGCAATTTAGTCCTTTTGGCATTCAGAGGAATTAGTTAAGGACATCTTATTTTCTAAAGTGACTGTAATGCACCTTAAAAAAACCCAAAAACCCAATGTAGACACAACCACATTCTAGAAACAAATACTCTGAAACAAAACAGGCAGACAGCCAATTTTCTCTCTCTTAAATTCACAGGTTACAGGGTACTTATGGCCTCTGCCTGTCACGTAGTCTTACCCTTGACTTTATGAGACCACAAGGACATGTATGAAGCATCTTTCACCGCATTCCTAATTTCCAGAGGCTTGGTTTCTTAGGTGAATGCATTCAGAATTTTTTTTGTATTGATGGAGCTCCTGACTCACAGCCAATACAGTGGAATTCCTGATATTCCTCAGACCAATATATTAGAAAATGATTTTATGGTTTGCGTAACTGAACCATCACAAACACATGTATTTTCCCCATCCCTACGGGTACATCTTGCTTCCTTATAACTATGAAATTCGACACGTACTAAGTTCCAGCACAATGCCCAGCGCTAGTCTAGATGCTGAGGCTATAGTAGTTGAAAGTACACACACGCATGCACCTTTCTGGAGTTTACATTCTGTTTTGAGGACACATATTGTAAATGATAAACACAGTAAATAATTCAATGTTACAGAATACTAGAAGGTTAGCAGGATTATGGGAAAACACAGGGCAAACTAAGGGGATTGGAAGTGACAGTGGATTGGGGAGTGGGTTGCCATTTTACGTAAGGTGGTTAGGAGGGAACTCAGTGACAAGCAGCCATTTGATTAATGACTTGAAGGAGGTAAGGGAGAGAGCCATGTAGCTACCTGGGGAAGAGCATTCTGGGCAGAGGGAACAGCCAGTGCAAAGGCCCAGAGGGGGGAGTGTGCTGCGTTTGGGTGAGGAAGCTCCTAAGGAGGCCAGTGTGGCTGCAGTGGGGAGCATGAGGAGATGACATGAGAGAGCCTTGTAGGTACATTGGCTTTAATGCTGATGAATATATAAAGGAGACTCATTTGTTTTATGACCATATTTTTGAGGGTATACTTACCAACCTCTTAGTAGATTGCCTCAAAATGCAATTTTGTCTGCTTTGATCGGCTCTTTAAGAACCTCTATTTTAAGGTTAGTCACCTCGTAGTATGTGTAATGAAAAGAATCGGCCTGAGCACAATTCTCAGATTCACCCCTAACTGGGTCATTTCTTTTTCGGTGTCCCAGTGTCCTTGACTATAAAGTGAAAGTGTTGTGCTAAATCAGGAGGGGAAACATTCGTTGTTTTGTACTAACTCTAGTTTGTTGACAGTGGTTGCTTAAAGTGCCCAGAGGAGTCTGCATTCAGCTTCAGGCTGTGCAGTAAAATCTGTGTGATTGATTAGCAATGTCTACCTTGGGCACAGACACGAGGTGGTGGTGAGTGTTCTATGACCTAAGTGAGTGTAAAAATTCTGTCATTCGTCATAGTTGGTTTCCAAGAGAAGAACTACAGAGTTTTGCTGATTTCGGTTTTCAGCTGTGTTCATCACAAAAATGTGTGAAGACTGTGGCTAGAAGGAGGAAAAATTTATAAAAAATGACTGTAAAATAAGGATCTTACATTCTTTTATGTGACACTACAAGTCCTCATTAGTTATCATAAAATATGTATTTTTCTTGATAGCCCTTATGATAAAATAACACTTTTAGGTTTTCCTCATAAATCAATAAGATATATTGGACAAGTATTTTCCCAGTTTTACAGGAAATCGAAGCACAAAGCCATAACTAATTACATAATTAATAAATTAACTACATTTAACTAATGTATCAGTATAGTTTATTCACAAAAACTGAATTGTTTGAGAGTGAAAGATGGTGCTATTAATAATTACTCCTAGATAACAGGTATCCAGCTGGGCTATCCTTAGGAATGGAGATGTATGATTCTTCCAGCTTTATTTGAAGACTTGTGGTTGGTTGGTGCTTAGGTTGGACAGAACTGGAACCCAGATGTTTTTACTCAAAGCCATTTCCTTTTACCTAAAATTCAGATACATTAGACACAGTATAGGGTTGTGATAATTGCAGCTACTAGTATTTCTGTGTTGACCATGTGCTCAGGCTAAACACTATTGCACATCATCTTAATTCCGTTCTCATAACACTTTAGGGTCAGTATTATCCTTCCTATTTTATAAATAATGAAACGAAGGCTGAGAGAGGTGAATTTAATTTCATTGCTAAGGTCACAGAGCTAGTAAGGAATATGTGTATTCAAGTCTAGTTCTGTGTAATCCAAAGTTCAAGTTCAATCACTATTTTATTCATTAAAAATATTTGTGTTAAAATTCAATTCTTTAAAAAACTTCTTCATCATTATGGAAACATTTTATATTTAAAATGGGTTTTAAGTAATGCCAAAAGTCCTGAGCTTATCCATCACCACATTGTTACGTTCAGGTTTAATCACCCACTGAAGAAGGAAATTGGGGAAGATAACTAGGACTGAAATTAGAGTGAGCTCCCATACAAATAATGAGATAGGGGAAATAACACATTCTGATTGGGGTAAAGGCTTGCCTGAAGAAAGAGACGTTTTATTTATCTTTCTGCTCCAAAGATAGAGTATATTCTGGGAGAGAGCTGGGGGGAGTGGGAAGAGTCTTTTCGGTTGTTGATCAGATGTGTGCTAGAACTACAAAGTAAGGATTTTCCTTTGATTAACTCAAACTGCTTGGAAAGGTGAAGAGTTTACACATAAATGGGACTTGGTAGTGCAAGCCAGCAGCAAAGAGAAGGTACTTTGGAGTTCTTGAAATTAAGCTACCTTTAATCCCCGAGTGATGTGCAGGGTCTGGGGTTGTAACTCTGGGGTGTAGATCAGGGAGAGTTAAAAGGAATGTTTTTGTCAAAGAGTACGTGCATAAAGGAAAGTTACTAACTTACCCTCTAGAGTCTACTAACTTTAGAATTGCTTTAGGAAGAGTGATTTAATATGTGTTCCATTAAGATTTGACATATATATGGAATATATATTTGAATATATGTTTGAATATATATATATATATATACTCGTATAAAAATTTGAGTAAATATTTAATTTCATTGTGAAAGGAGGTGGATTTAACAAAGAGTTTTCATTGTAATCCCATGTCCCAAATAAGAAATGAGTTTTAATGACTGTCTTTGGTAGATTACCACTACCTGGTAACAGATTAAATCCATTGTCTGTATTTATTAGTATGTTTTTGTTTTGTTTTGTTTGTTCCTTTGTGTTATATTCTACATATGAGTAAAATCATACAATTAAAAAAAATAAATTACAGGACTACTTACAAAGAGGAAAAAAATCTAGCTTAAATACTAACACTGAACAATCAAAGTAAGGAAGTAGAAGTCCAGGTAGTAATGATCCGTAAGGAAAAAGAAATGATCTCTGTTCTCTTGCTGTTAAAATCCATTGTTGTCATTCTTAAGATCCTTCAGTCCACACATATGCTTAGTGCTGATCACAATCTTGCTAATGTCGCAACTTCTGTACCTATCTTTCTATCTTTGCTTATTGTTCTTCGTCCTTTATTCTCTACCACAATTATCACCGTGTATAAAGGAAACAGAATTTTTTACCATTTTTTTGTTAGATCCTATATAAATAAACCAGGTTTTATGTTCGTGGATGATTGACAATTCTGATGTCGTACAGAATAAAGGGGGGCACAGAAGACCAAAGGCTGTGACCTTCACTGCATCTCAAATGCCAACAATTCTATATGACCAGGTTATTGGTAACCTCTAAGTAGTCGTTTCAGAAACAGTAGTGCTGTGGAACAGGGTGCTGTAATTCTAAATATATTTCCTGCTCCACAAAAGCCAGCAATATCATCAAAAGTATTCAAGCTAAAGTGTGTGAGTAATAACCTAGCCAAATCAATAATTTAAGGCCAGCGTGGATGACGCTGTATATGGTTTTTTCCTCCTTAGTTTGTTTTGCTGTATTTCTTTTGTGGTTTTGTTGTTTTTGTTTTTTGCTTCCAAGACTATTGGAATGCTTATGCAATGTAGAGAGGTCAGAAGCACAGTTAAAGTGAACTGGTGGTGCTGGTCGGTAGAACGATCAAAGCAGTACTTCAGAGGGACTGGGAATATTATTAAGACAGAGGTTCAGTGATAAAATGAGGGCGATAGGGTAGAGCCTTGATCTTTGGAATATGACTGGCATTTAAAGTCAGAGCATGATTAGCAGCAAGAAGAGCTTCATGCTGAATCTCATGACTGGTTGAACCAGAGATTTAAAAATTGCCCTGGTTAGGGAAAGGATTGGCTTTCAATCTTGGGAGTAGTTGAGCCTTTTGGTGATGGACAAGTGGCCCCAGCTGTGGGGAGGTGTGTGCTGCAGGGAACCAGACAGATCCTAACTATGCCACAAAGAGAATGTGGAGGTGTTGGGTGTGGGCACACTTCCAGGCAATATTTCAGGATAGGGGTTCAGAACAGTCAGTAGATTTTGGCTAGGGCCACTGTGTTGAGGGTCCCTAAGATTTGTTGATTTGCTAGATGGACTCTCAGGACTCAGCATAAAGTCGTATTTACAACTAAGATTTAGTACAGGGAAAGGATACAAAGCAAAATCAGCAAAAGGAAAAGGCACATGGAGCAGAGTCTGGAAGAAACCCAGTAAAGCTCCCAACAGTCCTCTCCTTGTGGATCCCACAGGATAGGATTAAGTCTGCCAGCATTGAATTGTGACCCATGTGTGGACATTGTTTTCCAGGGAAGCTTATTAGAGACACAGTGCCCAGGGTTTTTATTGGGGGCTGGTCCTGGATGGCCTGGAACATACCAAAATGCTAGGCCCCCAGAAGGAGAACAAGTGTTTAGCATAAACAAATTGTTTAGGCATAGTGAACCACTCTCATCAGTTAGGGAATGGTGGGAACCCTCCGGAAATCCTTGTTCTCAGATGCTAAGGGTCAACTTTGTAGCACGTCTTTCTAAGGATAGCGGTCCCAGGTCTGCTATGTTAAATGCTCTTCTGCTCAGTCACTTAAACCATAATTCTGTCAAAAACTGGGATGGCCGCCCTCATGTATTAGGATGTCTTGTAGAGGTGGGGCATTGTTATTTTGGGTGTCTGCAAAGCATACTTCAATATTATTTTATATTAATTTCAGGTATATAGCATAGTGGTTAGATATTTATATAATTTAAGAAGTGATCCCCCTGACTATTCTAGTACCCGCCCCCGACACCGTACATAATTATTACCATATTATTGACTATATTTCCTATGCTTTACTTTACATCTCCATGACTAGTTGTAATGGCCAATTTATACTCCTTAATCCTGTTCCAGTTTTTCACCCTGCCCCCCAACCCCCTCTCATCTGGAAACCATCAAAATGTTCTGTCTTTTTTTTTTTTTCCTCAAAGTGTTCTCTGTATCTATGAGTTTTGTTTCTGTTTTGCTTGTTTATTTTGTTCTTTAGGTTCCACATGTGTAAGTGAAATCGCATTGTAGCTGTCAGTAAGACTGACAGTAAGACATGCCAGTAAGACAGCCATATGTCAGTAAGACAGCCATACTCAGCACAGTACCCTCCAGGTCCATCCATGCCACCACAGATGGCAAGAACCCATTCCCTTCCATGACTGAGCAATATTCTATTGTATATATGTACCACCTCCTCTTTATCATTCATCCATCGATGGACACCCAGGTGCCTCCACATCTTGGCTATTGTAAACAATGCTTCAATAAACATGGATACACACATCCCCTTGAAGTAGCCTTTTGGGTTTCTTCGGATAAATACCTAGAAGTGGGATTATTGGGTTCTTATTTGTCTCTTGTTATGTCTTTGTTTTAAAGTCTATTTTGTCTGGTGTAAGTATTGCTACCCCAGCTTTTTGTTTGTTTCCATTTTCATGAAATATCTTTTTGCATCACTTTACTTTCATTCTGTGTGTCTTTTGATCTGAAGTGAGTCTCTTATGGGTAGCATATCTTGCTTTCTTATCCATTCAGCCCTCCTGTGTCTTTTGATTGGAACTTTTAATCCATTCACGTTTAGGTGATTGTTCAGGTATTGCATTTTATAATTCATATTTTTGATCTTTTATATTTTTTAGTCTTAAAGAAGTTCCTCTAAGATTCTTTGTAATACTTGTCTGGGAAGGTCTTTATCTGTACTTCAATTTTAAATGACAGTCTTCCTGGGTAGAGTACTCTTGGTTTTAGGTCCTTACTTCATCACATTAACTATTTCATGCCATCGTTTCTGGCCTACAAAGTTTCTGTTGAGAAATCAGCTGTCAATCTCATGGGACCTCCCTTATAAGTAACTATTATAGTTTCCTTTCTCTTGCTGAGTTTAGAATTCTCTCTTTGTCTTTAATCTTTGCCATTTTAATTATGATGTGTCTTGGTGTGGGCCTGTTTGGGTTCATCTTATTTGGGACTCTCTGCACTTCCTGGGCTTGTATGTCTATTTCCTTCACCAGGTTAGGAAAGTTTTCGGTCATTATTTCTTCCAATAGGTTCTCAATCTCTTGCTCTTTCTCTTCTCCTTCTGGTACCCCTATGATTTGAACGTTGTTACACTTGACGTTGTCCCAGAGGTCTCTTAAACTATCCTCATTTTTTAAAATTCTTTATTCCTTTTTCTGTTCCGATTGGGTATTTTCTGCTACCTTGTCTTCCAAATTGCTGATTCAGTCCTCTGCTTCATCTAATCTGTATTGATTCCTTCTAGTACAGTCTTCATTTCGGTTATTGTACTTTTCCTAGTTCTTTTTTATGGTTTCTATGATCCTTTTTAAGCTTGGTGTCGTTTTGTTGAAGTTCTCACTAAGTTCCTTGAGCAGTCTTATAACCATTGTTTTGAACTCTGTATCTGATAGGTTGCTTGCCTCCATTTTGTTTAGTTCTTTCTAGAGTTTTCTCCTGTTCTTTCATTTGGGACATATTTCTTTGTTTCCTCACTTTGGCTGCATCTCTGTGTTTGTTTCTCTGTATTAGGTAGATCTTCTATGTCTCCCATTCTTAGTCAGGTGGCCTTGTGGAGCAGGTGCCCTGTGAGGCCCAGTTGCACTCTTCCTGGTCACCTGCTCTGAGTGCTCCAGGACTGTCCCTTTGTGGGTTGTATGTGCTCCCCTGTTATAGTTGAGCCTTGATTGCTATTGGCACGTCAATGTGTGGGATTGAACCTTATGCTGTCTGGCTGTGGAGTTTGACCATGTCCAAGATGCTTGTGGGGGGCTTACCTCAACTCAGCAGGATTTGCCCCAGTGGGCTCTGGTGCCTGTTGAGACTGCCTTTTGGATATTCCACTTGTGGGGCTAATTGGTTGGTGCTCTGCTGTGGTCTGAAGCCAACATCCAAGTATATTTGTTCTAGGGCCTATTGAGAAGGGCTTTAGTGCAGGTGTAGGTCACCCACTGCCTGTGACTGGCTACGGACTACCTGGTAGAGGCTACAGAGTGATCTATGGTTGGTTGCTGCCTGTGCTAAACCTGGAGGTGCATGATAGAGGCCATGCTGTGAACTGAGGCAGGATGCCACTGGTACCAGGGCTGAAGTAGTTCTACAGAAAGCCAGGACACTCTGAGGTCTGCTGCCACCTGCCAGCTCCCATTAGGTTCAGCCATTGAGAAAGCCTTGTGCAGTATGTGAGTTGTGTGAGGTGGTGTCTCAGGGAGTAACCAGGGTGGGATGACGACAACGAGTTGTGTTCACCAGTTTAATGTAGATCCTGGTTTGGTACCAGTGCTGAACCTGAAGCTACTCAGCAATAGTCTCAGAGCACGCTGAGGCCAGCTTCCACCTGTCTGTGGCTTGTGGACCCCCAATAGTTGTCCAAGAAAAAGTTCAATGCAGGAGGGGTTGGCTGCTCACCAAGAAAGTGCCTCTGGTGTTAGGTGAGTTGGGTGGGGACGGGTCCCAGGGAGTCACCAGGGTGGAGCAAGTGGAGTTCACCAGACCAATGTAGATTCAGATTTTCCCCAAGGGCAAGGGGGGAAGGCTCAACACAGGAGAGATGGCACCTGCCTGCCGACTGCATGGGAGTAGGACCCCACACAGGGAAAGTGATGACTGTCTCTTTAGTCTTTATCCCAAAGCCACACAACTCAGTCTCTCTGCATATGTGACTCCAACGCCCCCTGAGTCACTGTCCCTCTGTTGGAGTCCAGGATGAGTGCCTGTGAGTGAATGATCTGTCGCAAGCCCTTTAAGAAGATGTGTGGGTTTCTCACAGCCTTCCATCCCACCAGTATGGTTGGAATTCACACAGTTTTTCACAGCCAGTTTTTTTGGGGGCTCCTCTTCCTGGCACCAGTACTCTGGGCTGGGGAGCCTTGTGTGGGGTCGGGTCTCTTACTCCTGGAGGGAACCTCCGTGACCGAGATATTCCTCCTGATTCTCAACTGCCACATGGAGGTTTGGGGCTGACCTGTTCCGTGTCTCCATCTCTCCTACCAGTCTTGAGGTGGCTTCTTTATATCCTCACTGATAAAACTTCTCTTCAGGTAGAATTCAGATGATTCGCCACGTTGATTGTTCTATAATTTAGTTGTAATTTTATGTGTTCGTGGGAGGAGGCAAGCATAGTGCTTATATACTCCATGATATTGGATCTCTTCTTCAGGTGCCTAGTATGTTTACTGAGTCACATATAGAGGTTGCCATGTATCAACCAGAAAGGTTTTACTCAAAGAGACTGGCAGGCTTCACATCTTGGGCCCCAAAACTCAATCTTCTTGCCAATTTAAGACCTCGAAGGAGAGAAATTCCCCAGCTGAGTCTGAAAAGAAAACGTAAGCAAGGGAAGCTAAAAATAAACAGCTATGTGGGATTCCTCAATTCAGACGCTGTGACAGCATCAAGTGTCATGAAACTCTAAGTGGTGAAGAAGAAGAATAAATTTAGAAGTTTTAATGAGGGGAGATTCTATAACTGCCTGCAAAGCCTAAGTGAAAAATTGGAAAGTAGTTTTCCTAGACCGGAGTGTGATATTCCTTTCTCTCACCACTCAAATCCCTGGGCGATTGAACATGCTTTCTTACTTTCTAAATGCATCAAGGTCACCCATCCAAGTCCACTGAGTGGGAAGCATAGTCTCTGACTCTAAACCCAGAGTGGCCACTGGGAATGACTCCACCTGCCTGGACTTCTGATTTCAGGACATAGAGCAAATCAAACTGGGATATTAACAATGGAATCAACCTTTGAATAATTAGTGGTTTACAAGTGTTTTAGCTGTAGAAACCTCATAAAATTTTATGCAGAAATGCAAGATATGAGGCAGTTGAAGCAGGACTCTGATTGAAGCCAAGGTGGCTAACCGGTTTTCCCCACCTCCACTGGCCCTAAGTTATTTCCAAGGGACCCCTGGGAGTCCTGCAGAGTAGGGCTGCTGTGTGCAGTTGTGCAGGGTTTGTATGCAGGAAACCTGCACACTGGCCTCAGAACACAGTTTGAAATGATTGCTATGGTCTGACCCTCTTATTTGGAGACAAGGAAATTGAGGTCTGAGGGGAAGTGACTTGCACATTAAGAAATTAGTAACAGAGGTAGAATTAGAATGCAGGAGCAGTGACTCCCAATTTATCGCTATATTAGAGTCTTCCTTGCTTCCATGGTCTCACTAGCCCACCCATACAAAAATAGTGTTAGAGGAGGAATCCTGGGTCAGAGTGTCACATACTTCTGCTTAAGAGAAGAAACAAAAGAGGAAATGCATCCTTGTGGTCAAGGTGCGTTTTCAGAGGTGCCAACTTGATTAGGCAACCAACTAATCTTCAATCACTTATTTAAGCATTGATATTAAAAGAGAAGGTGAGAAACTCTTCTGGTACTGGAACATTAGCTTTCCAATAAGGATACTATTAGTAAAAGACTATGAGCATGACTTCATCTGTGGCTTTGACTGTAACTACAACTTTGTTTATGACTATAATAACCAGCTTCCAAACACTGTATTAGGTATTATTTTTGGATTTCCCCCCAAACTTTAGACTCCAAGATGGCAGGATCTTTGCTTTTTTTTTCTTTTGCTGTGCATTGCTTCTCCTGTCCCACATCCATAGTTGATGGTGAGTAAATAGTGGGGGTTGTTATGAGCTGAATTGTGCCCCTCTCCCCAAGTCCCTATGTTGAAGTCCTAACACCCAGTACCTTAGAATGTGACTGCATTTGGAGATAGGGCCTTTAAATAGGTGAATAAGGTAAAATAAGGTCGCGTGGGTGAGCCCTAATCCAATGTGACCAGTGTCCTTCTAGGAAGAGGAGATTAGGACCAGACACACACAGAGGGAAGATCATGTGAAGCCCAAGATGTGAAAACGGACATGTGCAAGCTGAGAAGAGAGAAACCTTGGAAGAAACCAACATTACTGACATCTTGATCTTGGGCTTCTAGTCTCCAGAACTATGAGGAAGTAAATTTCTGTTGTTTAAGCCACCTGGTCTGTGGTATTTTATTATGGCAGCCCTAGCAAACTAATGCAAGGATTAAATAAAGAATTCATAGTTAGGTGTGCTGTTTCTGAGTTTGTGGCTCTAACTACTGTTTGCAATAACATATTTCATATTCACATAAAAAGAAAGACGGTGGATAAAGACCTACTCATTCAGATGATCTTGCATGGTTACTGATTCAAGGGTACCTTTAACAAGTTATGAGAATTTATTCGGTTTTGTAGCATAAATTCTGAATTGGCTGTAATCTATAATCACTTCCTCCTGCCTAGCCCCCGAATTTTTGTGTTAAAATGTTTGGAAGTTTTTTGGTCTCCTTATTTTAATTTTTACGAAGCAGATGAAGTGAGATGTACAGGTAACAACAAAACTATAAAACTGATTGACACCTCAGATTATAATTAGAAGAGTTTGACAGAATGTTTCTTTTAACAAACCCTGTGAATATTAAGGGTTTTGCTGCTGTCCCTATTTTCCTAGAAGAATCAGATCCTTCCTTCTGTATCCAGTCACCAAAAGTAACTTTATTGTGTTCCCAATGAATTGCACACACACAAAAGAGTTATATAGGAGACCACACTCTTTGCAAACCATCTTGGGATAGATAATGGGCAGAGATATGGACACTGCTTGTTTCTGGAAGGTATTTTGATGGAGTTGATGAGCCTGCTTTTCAGGCTGGAAAAGGGGTAGGGGAAAAGGGTAGGGAAGGAGCAGCGGCACAGGCCGTGAAAACCTGTTAAAAGATATAGACTCTCAGAGAGCATCACAGCTTCAGATGTCACCAATCTCCTTTTAATACTTACAGCTCCCCTGTAGTGGGTCAAATGGTTAGATGGGTGGCTCTGGATTAAAGTAAATCTGACTATATGATCTAGGGTGGGTCACTTAACCTGTCTAAGCTTCAATTTTCTCACCTGGAAAATCAGTATAATATTTTCCACCTCATTAGGATTTTTTTTTTTTTTTTGGTGAGACTTAAATGGGTCGAGTACAGAAAGTGAAGAACTTCATAAAAGCTAGCAGTTATGGCTATTACATGGACTTCAGATAGTGCTGAGGTATTTGCAGGGATGAAGAATTTGCTAGCATCATCCTTTCTTTGGTTCAGAACAAAAACCCAGTAAACTGGGAGTGAGATGACTTTAATCGGAGGCTCAGATCTGTTAATTCTAAATAACAGCGCTGCTGGTTGGCACAGTTCTTATGATTGCTGTGAGGATTAAGGGAGAGAATGTGTAAGGGAGTGCTTTGCGGGCTGTAAAGTGCTACAGCAACTTTTTTGACTTTTATTGCCCTTTGGGCTTATGTAGCACAAACAACCTTCTAGCACAAGTATTGTCAAATTTGTCCAAACTTGGAAAGAGGCACACTAATATCCTGTAACTGTACGTGGCCCACGTGTGTGTTCTAGGCACATGGTATCCTGTGAAAAAATGAAAGATACTCCTGGGGGAAAAGAGTTTCTCACGACATAGGTCTGGCAAAACTTGGAGATCATGAGCTCGTGCGAGATTCGCAAGGCCTGTACTGTATTAAAGGCTCTGAGAAATCCTGCGTTAAAGAAATCTGCTGAACTTTGTTTTACCCAAGTTCCTTGAATGGATTTGCCCTCAGAACCCTTCTTCGGGGAATGCCTCTTCACGTCTTGTAGGACACTGTTTTGGAAATGCTGCCAACCTTCGACATATTTGAAGAGGCACTGAGTGTCCTGAGTCTTTTCCTGTCTATCATTCCTTTAACCATGTTCCATGGTTTTGAGTCTCTTTTACCATCACAGTCATTTTTTTTTTTTAAAATATGTCCCATGCCTTATATTTGCTTTTGTCTGATGTGCAGTTGAGCACACAATTCTAGGTGTGGTCTAGCAATCAGACTAGACAGGGTTAGACATACTGTAGGAATCTAGACTTTTTGTTGAAAGGGGAGCATGGAAGAGGGGGAAGATCACATAAGTCATTGCCAGTCTCTCTTTCTGGGTCCTCAGTCTCTCTGAATCTCACAGGTGCTGCTACTGTGATTCTTGGGGTCACCCCCTCTTTGGACCTGAGAAGTATGTATTTCGGCCAAGAAGCAACCATTGCTATCCCTCTGTCTGAAAACCAGTGGCCCCTAGAGGGCAGTGTGGTCACAGGAAAAGACTTTGGAAGCCTGGTTTCTCAGGGCTTTGTGGGCCCTAAGCGAGCCGAGTGCTACTCTGAGAAAGTTCTGTGTTCCTTCAGTTTCTTTTACTTCTTCACTGACTGCCTTAGGAAATAGTTAAAATGTCAACTTGTGTATCAAGGCAAGCACTGAGGAGAGGTGGAGGTCCAGAGCAAAGACTCAGCCAGTGCCTCAAAGAGGAAAGGGGTCCATGTCAGCCACCCTAGGTGGTGGCTGTGGCTCTTGTGTCATCATTATTCTTGTATCCATGGCTATTGTTACGCGTCTGATTTAGGGCTTCAATTATTAGGAAAGATTCATTCTTATCTTGAGCTGGAACAAATTTCCTTAAGAGCGACAAATACACCTGGACTCAGGGTTTTAGAATTTGATCAAAATTTTAATGCAAAGAGAAAGGGGATCTTTTATTTCAATAAGTAACGAACAGTTCTATATCATGACACAATCAATATACTCTGTCATCTTAGTGGTGAAGAGCAAAGGTTTAGCGGATGCTGAGTCTCATCTGGCACCTGCTGCTTAGGATAAACTGGGACAACTTATTTCAGCTCTGTGAGCCTCAGTGTCACTCACTACATACAAGGAGGAAGCATGATTTACCTGAAAGGATTATGAGGATTAAATATGATAAATGTGAAAACATCTTATGTAACAGTGGCTCTCAAAGTGTGGCCCCAGGGCAGGCAGCTTTGGCATTACCTCGTAACCTCTTAGAATGCAAATTCTCAGGCACTGTCAACTGAATCAGAGACTGCGGGGTGGAGCTCACTGATCTGTGTTCTAACAAGCCCTGCAGCTCACCCTGAGGCATGCTAAAGTTTGAGAAATGCTGTTGTACAGTAACTGGCTTATAGATGCTCAAAATAATAGAACTTTATCATTGTGAGTATGAATTGTTGCCGGGAGTACAAAATATGGAATCCCTACCATAAGGGATGGACAAGCTTGTTGGAATCAAGGTGCTGAATGTGAAACAGCCATATAATCAGTACGATCATTGACAATGAGCATAGAAATGATAGGAGAGAGAAATGATGCCTATAGGACTGGTATGACCTGACAGAGCTTTGTGGTGGAAGTGAGCTTAAAGGATGAATAGTATTGAAAAGGCAGATGGACGTGACAGGGCATTCTGTGTGAGGCAATAGCAATAGGGATAGCTATGGCTTATAGGAGAGAAGAATCAAGAAGCACTGAGATAGCAGCTGAGTCGACATTTATGTAAAATTTCCGACCATCCATTATAGACCAGATACTAGATTACCACTGGGAATATGGAGATGACAAAGACCCGGGGCAATAAATTTCTAAAGGCACCTTAAGAACTGTGGAATTGAAACTTTTCCTCTTCTTCCCTCAACATCGTAAACACCATGTATTGAGGACTTACTATAGATTAGACACTGTTCTGAGCACATGAATCTGCTCAGTTAATTCTAACAAAAATCTGATGACATATGTATTATGATTATTATTATTTCCATTTTATACATGAAGAAACTGTGGCTTAGAGAGATTAAGTGAACTGTCGCAAGGCATGCAAGTAATTAAGTAGAAGAACTGGGAACTGACTCTAGTTCTGTCTGACTCTAAGAGACTCTTAAATAAGTGGTCAATTCTTCTTGAGGGCTGGAGGGTTTGCATGGCAGGGCCAGTAATGCTCACCCAATATTGCATTTGCTGTTCTACATTCTCCAACCCTCCATACAGGTTAGGTGTGGCCACACAGCTAATTCAGGTCCAAGAAATGTGAGAGAAGGTACATGTATCACTTCTAGAATCAGGCACTGAAAAACCTATGTATAATTCTCCAGCCTCTCTTCCCCTGCATGGGTGACCTAGAGGGAAGATTTGTGTTCTAAATGTACCATGACACGACCATGGAGACTGTTGCCTTGAGTCCTTGAGTAATTTTGTGGAGCAGCTCCCCCTGCACATCTCTGATGGATATTAGTTTAAGCAAGAAATATACTTTGGCCAAGAGGATGTAATTTGGGGGTTATTTGTTATACTGCACCCAAAGCCTAGTCTATCTTAACTAAGACAGTTTATAAATGAGGATAAAGTTAGATATATAGGATAGAAAGAATCCTGAGTTTTGGCTTAAGGATTTTCAAATATAGTTTGTAGTTGAACCATTGAAAGTCTTTTTTTTTTGCAAGAAATGAAAACTTTTTTATTTGTCTCTTTTAGGAACTGAGTTAAACGTAGATACAACAGCATATATAGCATATATATATATATACACACACATATATGATATATATTTTTGATTTTATTTATTTATTTATTTATTTATTTGTTGGGAAATATTGGGGAACAGTGTGTTTTTCCAGGACCCATCAGCTCCATGTCAAGTCATTGTTTGTTTTTCAATCTAGTTGTGGGGGGCACAGCTCAGCTCCAAGTCAAGTTATTGTTTTCAATCTAGTTGTGGAGGGTGCCGCTTACTGGCCCATGTGGGACTTGAACCGGCGACCTTGGTGTTATGAGCACTACTCTTCAACCGGCTGCCCACTGGAGGCTCTGCTCCAAGCTCAAGCTGCTGCTTCTCACTGGGCCATGTGGGAATTGAACCAGCACCCTTGTTGTTAAGAGCTCGTGCTCTAACCAACTGAGCCATCCGACCTCCCCAGGTAACCCTGTTTTAAAATGTTCTTTTCAGTTTGATAACTGAAACCAATCCATCCCAGGATCCTGAAAAATTCAACATTTTGAGGTTAATTCTAAATTTTTCTTCATATACATAGAATCAATACACAGACACAGACACACACAGCTATATATGCACATCCCCAAACAAACAAAAACAACAACAAAAAAAGAAAATTTCTTTCATATGCTTGTGTGTCCTAATTTTCAGTCTGAGAAAATATGATTACCTTAGATATTTTCTCCTCGTTGCATTTTCTCCTCAGTTTCACAGGGAGCACTTGGTCTTGAAGTCCACATCCAGCACCTTTTCTCTGTCTTGGGCAGATGGAATGCGACAGCACTCTTCTCTGTCAGTCTGGCCGCCAGCATGTGTATGGTATCTCTCTTTTAATTTACGCCTTCCCTACAGAATGGTCTGGGAGCTCTTTCAGCTCTTTTAGATTCTTGGTGTGAGCTTGGAGCTCAACTGAAGTGGATAGATTCCCTGAGCAGGTTGAGTGATTCTTTGTTATTTATTTTTAATGTCAAATTATGATAAGAACCTCCAGGGCCTCAAGGGAGATATCTTTGAGCAGAACCAAGATTCACTGTGGTATATCTTTCAGCCAGGTAAAGTTCAAGAGCCAACTGCCAAGGGCAATTGAAAGAGAGTGAGTGGGAAAAGGAGGTATTATTTGAACATTGATATATAGAGTCAAACTTGTGTTCATTTATATGAATATCTAGAACCAGGAAAAATCACATTTCAACAATGAGTATATTTATAAAGAAATTCAATGTGAAATTAATAGTGGTTTTTACTTGATTTTTATGAGGCCAATGGTTCATTGAAATGGGGAATGCTAAGAGGCACCCATATTATTAAACAAATATCCTACAGAAGACTTGAAGGATGGGATAATCTCTTCTCCAGTCTGTGTAAATTCTTGGCCTAATAGCATTAGAAGGTCTAGGATAGAAGGTGAGTGTGTTTGGGCCAGCATGGCAGAGGGGCCAAGAAGGTATGGCATTAGATCTTGGGTTGGGAGACCCTTCACCTGTCACTTAACAGTAGGCATCAATTTTCTCATCTGAGAAATGGAGATTTGGTCAGGTAGTCAATAAATATTGGTGTGTCTAGAATTTTCTGAATGCTAGGGATATGGTGGGGGTTTAGATAGTTGTGGTTGTGATTTCACATAAGCAAACAAATAAATAAACCAGCTAATTTTTGTTAATTAGTAGTTCTATTAAAAAAACAGATTGAAAAGATAGAAAATGACTAAGGGGTAGGGAGGTAATTTAAGTTGGATTTGAATGACCAGCCTTGCCAAGTTCCCACATAAGTCTGATGCAGGTTCCTGATTGGTGAGTGGCTTTTTTCCGTGGAGTGATTCAGGGTCCCACCACCCCTTAGGCTCAGCCAGCAAGTGGGGAAAGAAAGTGTGGAGAAATCCCATCAATTTCTTTATTTAACCCTCATAATAACTATGTAGTGGGCACTATTATGCAAATGAAGAAAATGGGGTACAGAGAGGTCAATTTACCCATCCACACAGCTAGTAAGTGATGGAACTGAGCTCTTTGAAGTAAAGAATCAGAAACTATGTAAGAATGCTGATCAATAGCAAATTGGCTGATGATAATGTTGCTGAGGTGGCCTACATCTCAAAGAAGAGAAAGAGATTTGGAAAAACAGCACCAGAATCCTAAATCAATAGGATGAAATTCAATAGGGGTACATATAGGTGTAGATGCCTGCATTTAAACCCAGGAAAGCAGCTGTGAATATATAATGTTTCTGCTCTCCCTTGGATCTTTATTTTAACTGTGTAGATATATACTTCTGTTCTGTTTCTAGGCTGACAGTCGTTTTTAGAAGTAAACAAGTTATAAATTAAAAATAAATGCCCACATCCATAGTGGATGAGAAACACCTGATTTAATAGCAGCCTACAAGAAATAGATTTAAAGGTTTTAGTTGACTGCAAGTTTATTATGAATCAGCACTGTGAGGTGGCTTTCAAAAGAAGACTTCCATCTTGAAGTCACATCAACAGAAGTTAAGCATCATAAAGGGAGGTGAAAAAGTCCTTCTCTACCTTGGCCCAATTTCAAGTGTTTGCTTCTGAGCATCACATTTGAGAAAGGATGCTGACAAACTAAGGTGTGTCCCAAAGAGGCAACAGTGATGGAAAAGAATCTTAAACCCTTGTCATTTGAGGTTAGGTTCAACTTAGGAGGAGGAGAGTCAGGGAAAATGCGATCTGGAGAAGTAATAGAATGAGCAGTAGGCTTTTTCTGCAGGGCTCCATCGGATGGAGCCTAGAGCTGGAAGCTGAAGGAAAAGTGGTTCCAGCCCAACATGAAGAATTTTCTAGCACTGGAATGGGCTAAGTGTAAAATACCAGCCATTGGAAACCAAGTTTAAATATAGCTCATGAATGATTAGGCAGATAAAACTCCTTAAAACGGCTTGCAATGCCCCTATGTTATTCTCCAGAATGCATGTGCTGGGTTGCATCTCTTTGTCTCTGTATTCCAGCCCCACTGGACTTTTTCTGACCTTCATGTACAAACTGATTTGTCCTATCACAGGTCATTTCCTTATGATTTCCCTCTGCCTAGAAAATTTTTCCATTTCTGTTTGATAATAACCATCCTAAGAGGTGTGAGGTGATATCTCATTGTGGTTTTGCTTTGCCTTTCCATGGTGATTAGTGATTTTTAAACAAAATAATAAAGTCTTTTGAACAGTGCCTGGCACATGGTAAGCACTCTATCCTGCAGTGAGAGTGGCTGGTCTACTTTATGTATTCGTGCCTGACAAGTGACACAAAAACTCATGCTGCTGTTTAGAAATAACTAGTAATTGCATCTTGATTTTTTTAGGAAGAAGAGGACTGAGAGTCTCTCTCCTGCAGCACCTTTGCCCTGAGAGGAAGCCATTGTGGTAACAAGATTACAGCTATCTGTGAGATTTATTCTACTGCTTGGGCTGGGGAGCGCCACTCATTGCTTTTGAAATATTTCTGGAAGTGAACCAGGGTATCATCTACTTCTTTTAACTACAGCTACACTTTAGTACTGGATTGACATGATAGTGCATAAATGGGGACATTTGCATAATGTATTGAATTTCCAGTCGAACCTTAATGATAATTGGTTGAACTGGATTGTCCCATAGGAAATGAAGATAAAATGAGTGCTACTCTCCTTGAGTCTAATGCTATAAAATGTAGAGCAATTTTTTGGGGAAAGTTTTTGTCTTTACTTAGTCCCCTCATCTATTTTGCTTTCATAATCTTTCCAATTAACTAACTTGCACCAAGATTTCCCAAGTTGGATTTGAATGACAAGAGAAGACAGCCTTGCCAACCTCCCGTATAAGAGTCTGATGCAGGTATTCCAGACTGATGAGTGGCTTTTTCCCATGGAGTGATTGCAGGCCCACCATCCCTTAGGCTCAGAATTGGCTTCATCTAGCCAGCAAGTTGGGAAAGAAAGCATGGAGAAACCCCCTCAATTTTTTAAAGACTGTTTTCTCTGTACTTTGTAGCCACTGACTGAATAACTGCTTCCTAGCAGCAATTTCATGACATGGGGGAGAGGGGTGGGGGGAGCATGACTTTTTTTTTCTTGGTTGTACCATTTGATTTTTTAAAAAGGTGTAAAACGTGGTGCTTTACTGTACATATACATTGTGAAATAATTACCATGATCAAGTTAATTAACATTTCCATTACCTTACATAGTTAACTTTTTTTTTTTTGTGGTGAGAACACAAGATCTTTCTTAGGAAATTTTAAATATACAATACAGTATAATTCGCTGTAATCACCATGCTATATGTTAGATGCCCAGAATTTATTCATCTTGTAACTGAAAGCTTTTACCCTTTGACCAACCTCCCATTTCTCCTACCCTCTCCACCCTCAGACCCGGGAAACTACCATTCTATTCTCTGCTTCTGTGAGTTCAACTTTTTTAGATTCCACATATGAGAGAGATCATGCAGTATTTGTGTTTCTGTGTCTGGCTTATTTCACTTAGCGTAATGTCCTTCAGGTCCCTCCACATTGTTGCAAACAACCGGATTTTCTTCATTTTTTTTTTTTAAACTGAGGAATAATATTCCATTGTGTGTGTGTATATATAATATATATGTAATATATATTATATACATACATATGATGCCAAAAAAGTATACACATTTTAAGAAAGGAGAAAACTGTATTAAAATTGTAATACAATGATTACATTCATTTTATTAACGCCATCTTTTGAGCGAATGTCATACTACACATTGCTACCATAATTCAATTTAACTTTGAAAGTAATACATAGATAGCATCTCTTAAAATGTGCATTTTTTGGCACCCCCGTTATATATATAGGTATATATATATAATTTCTTTATACATTCGTCCAACCACAGAGACTTAGGTTGTTTCTATGTCTTGGCTACTGTGAATGCAATAGATATGGGAGTGTGGATATTTCATTTTTTGAACAGTGTACCCATTCTATGGTAATATATAAAATTTCCAGTAAATGCTGCCCAGAACTTTATGGCAATTTCAGTGAACATAGCATAGCTTAGGCATGGTGAAATAGCATAATTTGTGTTCTTAAACTCTCAGCTTTGTTTTTTTTTTGCAGATATCTCTTTAAGATACTGATTTCATTTCCTTTGTGTGTGTGTGTGTGTATATGTATATATATATATACACACACACATACACAGAAGTGGAATTGCTGGATCATATGGAAGCTCTATTTTTAATTTTTTGAGGACCCTCCATACTGTTTTCCATAGTGGCTGCATTAATTTACATTCTCACCAACAGTGCACAAGGGATTCTTTCCCGCATACTCTCACAAACACTTAATCTTTTGTCTTTTTGATAATAGACATCCTGATAGGTGAGAGGTGATATCTCATTTTGGTTTTGATTTTCATTTCCCTGATGACTAGTGATATTGAGCACCTTTTCATTTACTCTTGGCCATTTGCATGTCTTCCTTGGAGAAATGTTTATTTGGGTTCTTTGCCCATTTTTTAATTGGGTTATTTTATTTTATTTTTTTTTGCTATTTCGTTATACAAATTCCTTGTACATATATTTTGGATATTATTTCCTTACCAGACATGTGGTTTGCAAATATTTTCTCCCCTTCTATAGATTGCCCTTTTATTTTATTGATTGTTTCCTTTGCTGTACAGAAGCTTTTTAGTTTGGTGTTGTTCCATTTTTTTTTTTTTGTTTTGTTTTTGTTGCCTGTGCTTTTGGTGTCATATCCAAAAAACATCATTGCCAAGATTAATGTCAAGGAGCTCTTTCCCTATGTTTTCTTGTAAGAATTGTATGGTTTCAGATCTTACATTTGTCTCTAATTCATTCTGAGTTATTTTTTGTTTATGGTTTAAAATAAGGGTCCACTTTCATTCTTTTGTATGTGAATATCCAATTTTCTCAACACCATTTATTGGAGAGATTATCCTTTTCATATTCTTGGTACCTTTGTCAAAGGTTAGGTGGCCATGTACGTGTGGGTTTATTTCTGGGCTCTCTATTCTGGTCCACTGATCTGTTTTTGTTTTATGCCAGTATCATACTATTTTGAATATTATAGCTTTTTAATATAGTTTAAAAATCAGGAAGTGTGATACCTCCAGTTTTATTCTTCTTGCTCAAAATTGCTTTGGCTATTTGGGGTGTTTTGTGGTTCCATAAAAATTTTAGGATTTTTCTATTTCTGTGAAAAATGTCATTGGAATTTTGATAGGGATAACACTGAATGTATAGATTGCTTTTGATTATATGGACATTTTAACAATATTAATTCTTCTAAGCCATGAACACAGAATAGCTTTCCAAATGGAAATTTGTGTCTTCTTCAATTTCTTTCACTGATGTCTTATAGTTTTCATTGTATAGATTTTTCACTTCCTTGGTTAAATTTAGTCTGAAGTATTTTGTTCTTTTTGAGGTGAGTGTAAATTGTTTCTTAATTTCTTTTTCTGATAGTTCATTGTTAGTGTATAGAAATACAATATATTTTTGTATATTGATTTTATATCCTGAAACTACTGCATTTGTTTATTAATTCTAACAAGTTTTTATTTTGTGGTATATTTAGGGTTTTCTACATTACATTATGTCATTTGCAAACAGAGACATTTTAATTTCTTTTATGATTTGGAAATTTTTCTTTTTCTTTTTTAATTTTTATTTTTTAATTAATCAATTAATTAATTAAATTTTTATTTATTTCTTTATTTTATTAAAGTTTATTGGGGTGACAATTGTTAGTAAAGTTACATAGATTTCAGGTGTACAATTCTGTATTACATCATCTATACATCCCATTGTGTGTTCACAACCCAGAGTCAGTTCTCCTTCCATCACCATATATTTGATCCCCCTTTACCCTCATCTACCGTCCCCCTCCCCCCTTACCCTGTGGTAACCACTAAACTATTGTCTGTGTCTATGAGTTTTTGTTTCTCATTTGTTTGTCTTGTTCTTTTGTTGTTTTTGGTTTATATACCACATATCAATGAAATCATATGGTTCTCTGCTTTTTCTGTCTGACTTATTTCGCTTAGCATTGTAATCTCAAGATCCATCCATGTTGTCACAAATGGTCCTATTTCATCTTTTCTTATTGCTGAATAGTATTCCATTGTATATTTGTACCACATCTTCTTTATCCAATCATCTATCGAAGGACATTTTGGTTGTTTCCATGTCTTGGCCACCGTAAACAAAGCTGCAATGAACAGTGGAGCACACGTTAGACTCCACTTCTTGATGGGAGGAATGGTAAGGCCACATTGTAAGAAGAGCTTGTGGGATGGGGGATTCTGTTGTAGAAATTTCTAAAAAATAAAATGTGGCACAGCTCTTCTTTACCATTTTAAATCCATTTTTGTATTAAGCAGGGCAATAAATAATAAAAATTATTGTGTGGATGCTTGTCTCACTGTGGGCTTGTGGGGACAGAACCAGGAGTGCTTTCCAGGCTCTCGGCCTCACGTGGAAAGGTGCTGGCTCGGGTAGTAAATGGCCATCAACTGTGATTGGATGGCCATCAGCTGTGGCTAGTTGGCCGTCAGCTGTAACCAGTGAGCCATTGGCCACTAATATAACTGCCATGGCTATGCTAGCAGCAAATGGGGGCTAGCAAGAAGATGGTGGCTGAGCTAGCAAGAGTGGATTGCAGCTAGCAAGTGAGGTTGGTTGGCAGAGACAAATGGACGGCAGGTTGTGGATAGTGTGGCTCATGCTTCCTGTGTCTCCAACCCAGCCGCCAGCGAGAATGTAGTGAGTCCCCTATCTATGGCTCCGTGGGTGTTCCTTTTTGGCCTCACCATATCCTGCATTCTTATGTGGGGAGCAGGACCAGAGACCCCTCATGACACCCTGCATGACATGGCTCCTTGAGAAGAGGGTTTGTGATTGTTCCATCATTGTATGTCCCATGCAGAACACAGAGGTGGACACTCAGGGGCAGACACTGTTGCCTACTTAATAGCCACTGCTTCACCCTTTCTTCCTTACCACAAATCTCTCAATTTGTTTAGGAGGCAAGGTGCTCCAGAAAGGTGGGCCCAGACCTAGGAAATGAATCACAATTGGTCTAGAGCATTTATGGCCCTCTTTTTCCCCTTTCCTGGCTTATTGGTTTAATGTGAATGGCCATATGATCCAGCTCTTCCCAAAGAGATGTAAGAGAAAGTCTGTTGAGAAGAATTGTGGGAAAAGATTTCCCATTCTAGAAAAAAAGAGAGATACTCATGGAGAAATCCCACCTTCCTTCCTATACCTTTGGATGTTGTATGCAGATCGTATGTTTGAAGCTCTAGTAGCCGTCTTGTCATCATGACTATTATTTCCTTGAGAATCTCAAAAAAGCCAACTCATATTTCTGGAGTTGTTTAACTGCTAGATTAACCAACTTCTGGACCTGCCTCCCTCCAGCTTCTTGTTATTGAGGTAATTAATTCCTATTATTTAAAGCCAATTTTAATTGGCTCTTTTGGCTATTATTTGCAGCTGAAAGCATCCTTACTGAAACAGAGCACAACTAATGTTCATAGAATTGAATTGAGTTCCCCTAATTTGGCTAATCTGCTTTGTAGTCTGTGCCATGCTCAGGAATAAGTGCATAGTATTGTAAAAATCTCATTTCTGTGTACAGTGATACTCTGAGTTTCTTCTGTGAACCCCAGGGATTTCAAAGTTGAATTGCCTGGAAATGACTCCAAACCAGAACCCTTTGGCCCACATAAATCTAAGTGGTAACTTTCCTTAGGAAATTTCTTTTTTGGTCCAAACATTTAAAACACAAAAGGCCTCTGGGTGAGCTGGCTTCTTGGCATTCCCAAGTCTTGCAGCTGAGACATAATGACTAACTATAGGCAATTAGAGTAAAGTTGCTACCAAGGCCTCTGAATAAATGGAGAATGCAGCTGGGTGGGAGCAGTTCTTTCTGGCATCAACCAGGAAAGCTTTGCCAAAACACCTGTAAACTTTTCTGGGCTGCTCCAGCAAAACCTCTCACTCTTAGGGAAAATTTCCCCCGTGTTTGGAGCATCATACCTTAGCTATTGTATTTATTTGACTTTTTAAATTCTTCACAGGCAGTTATTATTTTTAATAGCACATTTTTACCCCTTCCTCCACGGGATTCCAATCAAGGCTCCAGGGCCTTCCCGAGTATTTTATGATGGAATGAGGATGGTGATGCGGCAATGCTGTTGGTGGGTGAAGTATGGAGTCAGGTAGGGTTTCACAGCGTTCGTTTTTGTCAGACGCACACCTAACTCTTCCCCTTCTCTTGGCTTCATTAGCTACATGGGAGGCAAATGACCCCAACCTGACTAATCAAAGGATCCTGCTATCTTCAGCCAGAATGACTGGTTCAGGACCAGAACAGTGGAGGTCTGACAATTAAGTTTGTGAACGAGCCACCGTGCGCTTATGTTGGCAGCACTGTACAAACGGCTCGGTAAGATTTCATAACCTTGGTAACTCAGTGTCTCACAGCTGTGTTCATGTCGTCATGTGGTGGTGTCTTGCTGAGTGGCGTTCATTATTGTTGTTGCATGTTTTTGTATGCTGTCAGGAGAACATCTGAGCTTGAATTAGAGCAATGAACAAACATTAAATTTCTTGTTAAATTTGGCAAGAGTGGGAGTGAAATCAGGGACATGTTAGTCCAAGTTTATGGGGAGAATGCCATGAAGAAAATGGCAGTGTACAAATGGATTAAATGTTGTTTTGAAGGGAGAGAAGGCGTCACTGATGAAGAGAGGTCAGGGCGGCCAGTAACGAGCAGAAGTGATGAAAACATTGCAAAATTTCATCGAATTGTGTGTCAAAATCATTGGCTGACTGTGAGAAGCATAGCAGACCAAGTAAACATCAGTAGAGAAACAGGAAAATCTTCACTGAAAATCTTGGCATGAGAAAAGGTGTGTGCAAAAATGGTCCTGAAGGAGCTCTTGCATCACGACAATGCACTGTGCAGTGCTCACACGGCACTGTCTGTGAGGGAGTTTTTAGCCAGTAAACAAATAACTGTATTGGAACACCCTCCCTACTCACCTGATCTGGCTCCCAATGACTTCTTTCTTTACCCAAAGATAAAGGAAATATTGAAAGGAAGACTTTTTTTTTTGACTGTAAACCAGCACATTTATTTTTGGTTCATGTCCAGGAAGTAGGGAATTGGGAGATTTTTCTTTTTCTTTCTTTTTTTTTAAGTTCATTTGCACATTGTTTTTTTTTTATTGTTAGACATTTATCATTTATATCCCTCACGCAGTGTGGGCAGCAAGGACAATGAAAGCCTGACTCTTCTTCCAGTGATGTAATTCCCTTTCCATAAAGAGAGTTTGTCTGGAATGGAAAGACGGCAAGGCAGAGAACAGCAGAATCCTGCCTTTTGGGTTATGCAAACCAATAATCCCCACCTCATCATTCGTTTCAATTTATTTATTCCTTTACCTTGTGTTAATATTGTTATGCATGCCAAAGGCCCTTGTTAACAGAGCATAATTTGAGAGTCTGACAGGGGACAAAACTGCCCCAGTGCTTATATTTCTACTGTTCTTACTAGGTTAAAACATTGTTATTTTGAGAACCAAATCATTACTATCTATCTGGGGGAGTGTGGCACAGGACAGATATATTTTGATGGAGAGGATGTAGAAAAACAATTTCTGGAGCCATAAGAATAGGCAACCTTTTTTCAAGCTTGCAGCAGGGTTTTGGGGTCATCCAGAGACCCACCCAAAGACATTGGCTACCTGAGTAAGAAGAAAGGTAGAAGGGAAGGAGTACAGGCTAATATTTTCTATGTCAAATTTTTGGATGGCGGTTGTGGTGGTATTTCTATTGGAGACAAGATAAATAAAAATGATCCAAATTGCAGCAGGAACATTTACATTAGTCATTTTGAAGAAGTTCCTATGAATGTATTACCCATGAAGTTTTAACTGTTGTCCTCTTGGGAGACATTCAGGAAAGATGAAGGGATTAAATTGATTTGATGGAGCTATAATGCAGAAGCAGGGAGAAAGACTCAAGGTAAAGTGACCAGTTGTCCCGGTTTGCCTCAGACTGAGGTGGGTGCCCAGGATGTGGGACTTAGAGTATTAAAATTGGATACTTTTGGGCAAACTGGGATGAGGTTGGTCACCTTACTTGAGGGATTCTTAAACACCTGATTCACCAATACATTTATCAAGCACCTACAATGTTCCAAGTATTGTCTTAGTCTCCTGGGACCCACAATGACTCAAACACAGTCCTTACCCTAGAAAATCTTTAGAGTCATGAAGACAAATGTGAATTCCAATGCCTCCTAAGAAGTTCTGTGGCTCTATGAGCCTTCCTAGCGGTTTTACTCAAAACATTGGAGTTTGTGGCCGATGTGAAATCTTCACGCAGGAACTGGGATTTTAAGGTTTCCCACACATCTGAACATGCTGACAAATTACTGTGATTGGATGATTAGGCAAAAGTGAAATTCTTTTAATTAAGGAATTTAGTTTGGTTACCAGTCTGAAATAGACATTGTTGGTGCCCCGCCTGGATCCCACTTACCCGGCTGATGCACCTATCCCTTACCTGTTATGAGTGTTGGCTGCTAATGGCTTTTAGCTGTGTCTTTTTGTAAAGAATTTCCCTTGGTCAACAGAAGAAGGCTCAATGGGAAATGGCTGGGAAGTTATGGTCCCACAGCCAATAATATGATATAAAAGTCTGGTCCTGCTTCCTGAAGGTGGGACAGCTCTGTGATGCCATTCGTACTGCAGAACTTCCTAGGGGATCAGACTGGGGCTAGACTGCAGCTGAAACTACATCTTGGTTCTGCTTCTTCTGTCTCCCTTACTTTGTTAAAGGCTTTTCTGTCAACAAAACAAAACAACAACAAAAGCACTCTCACAAGAATCTCCATCTCAGGCTCTGTTTTCAGGGAATCTCACCAAAGATATAGTCTTAGAATAACTTGGATTGTTGGGAGGAAATAAATTCAGCAGTCAAGTATTTCTACAAACTTTTTTTCTGAAAACTCTATGAAATCTAAAATTTAAGAAAGGTCAAAAGTCCAAATTTCTTTTTCATTTCATCTAGTTGCATTTTGGTGTTTTCTTGATAAGGAATAGATTTACTTCATTAACATTTTTATTAAGATATAAGTATTTGAAAATGTAAGCAATTAAATGTATTTATAAAGGTAGGCAACCTCCTTTAATGTATTTCATATTTGAACGTGGACAATGGATCCATTGATAAGTCATTTCTCTGGTTTATTTTTCCAGCACAGAGTCCGAAGAGTTCTGAGGATTAAAAGACAACACAAGAGAAATAATAATGAGAATGAGGGGCCGGCCCGGTGGCTCAGGCGGTTGGAGCTCCGTGCTCCTAATGCTGAAGGCTGCCGGGTCGATTCCAACATGGACCAGTGGGCTTTCAACCACAAGGTTGCTGGTTCGACTCCTCAACTCCCGCAAGGGATGGTGGGCTGCGTCCCCTGCTAACAACTAACAACGGCAACTGGACCTGGACCTGAGCTGTGCCCTCCACAACCACGATTGAAAGGACAGCAACTTGACTTGGAAAAAATCCTGGAAGTACACACTGTTTCCCAATAAAGTCCTGTTCCCCTTCCCCAATAAAATCTTAAAAAGAATAATAATGAGAAGGATAATATTAGCAGTGGTCACAGGAGGAGGAAGAGTATAGCATAAAAATTAGGAGTATGAGATTTAGAGTGACAAGGATTTGGCTTTCTAATAACTCTAAATAACACTTTTCCCACCAGCAAAATGGCAATATTAATTGTTAAATATTAACTAACCCATAGGGTTCTTGTAAGGAATTAAGGTGATAATACATGTCAAGTGTTAGCATAAGTGCTCAGTAAAAGACAGCTATTATAAAAACACTAGGAGAGAAGAATCCTTGTAAACAAAGAGGGTCCAGGCAATGGTGTGCTGGAGCTGCAATAGTTAAATTTTCAGAAAACTTGTGAACCTGTTGTTAAACTCAGTCATCTTTGAAATCAGCTGTGGAGAGAGTATTTACACCATGACAACTGGCAGTGGCTACAAATCAGGGCTCCCCTCTCTTCCAAGAGCTGGCTGTTAAACCAGCATAGCAAGAGGTCCAGAATTGCTGAGTTGTGCTTTTTGGTGGTCTTAACCAACAACGACGACGCTGTTCTGCCTTTTTCAGACTTTACAATGCCACTCTCTCATGCTTCACTCCTTCCTCTCAAATCTTTTCTTTCCTTCAAGGCTCGGGCCGACCATTCTGTCCTCTAAGAGGTCCTCCCTGACTCTTCCTGCCCTCTCCTGATGTCTTCTTCTCTGAATTTTCCATTTATCACTCTCATCACTCATCTATTGTGTTAACACTTACATAAGTGTTAAGTGGAATGTTCTTTACCCTCACTGAAGGCAGGGACCTTTGTGTCATCCACTGCAGCTCAATGGCAATCAGGCTTCAAAGACCCCTTTCTGTGAGTCAGATTATTAGTTGTGTGTTAGTTTTCTTAACATTCATCTCAACCAATCAGTTTACTAATTTGCAAAATGATTAGATGGGACAAGAGGCATACCTGGCTTTAATGCACTTCTCACCCTCCACCAGCGAAAATGTGATGACTTGCTTTATTACCACACTTGCTTTATTGGGGTGGTCTGGAACCAAACCTACATTAGCTCCGATGATGCCTGTAGTTGATTTCTAAATTCCCTTCTGATACCATTCCTCTAACAAATCCCAGCTGGACTAAGCTAACTTCCCCCCACTGAACTATGAATTCCTCCAGAACTTGGAGCTCAGATGTGTAGTTACCCAGCCCAACTGCCTAATAGGATCAGCTGTGCACAGTACCGCAGGACATTTTCAGTGAAGGCTTGTGAACCCCGGCAGGCCCAATGTTTCTGGGTAGATATTCCACACGGGACCAGTGATGAGAGAACACTATCTGAATCAATGAGTAAGTCCAATTTACATCACGACATCCCACGCCAAACCCACTTCTGTTTTTATAAATTTGCTGTAAGATTTCAAGCACTTTTAAACAATCTCTGTAAGGCTGTGAATGAGTCGGCTCTTGGAGGCCTGACGCATGCAGTCACGATCAGAGCTGGTTGGTGAGTCACATCCTTTGTGAATGATTGCTCCGGGGCAGCAACATACACAGCCCCCAACCTACACACTGTTGATCAGCATCTCCTCTATCTGGCCAAAGCCCAGAGTCTCAGGAATGGAGGGCCTGGAGGCCAGAGCTGAGATCAGAAAGGTATTGAGGAGATGCTCCACGGGATAGTTTTTATTCTCTTTCTTCTTGGGTAGGAAAGATCAATCACTCTGTACATCCTGGCAGATGTACCTTTTGTCTCCCTCCACTTTCTGGGAAGATTCATTATGATGAGACGTCGGCCATGACAATGTCAACATTTGCCTCCAGTTCTTGCTGAAGTTTTGAAAATAAACTTTTTGTGAGGAATGTGACACTTGGACACCCCCCTCTCACCTTGATATCCACAAGGCTGCAAGTGACATTTTCCTTATACACCAGCTGGCATTATGGCATTTCCAAGAACCAGATGCTCGTAGGACTACACTTCCTAGATTTTTAACAATCTAACTTCCTAATTCCTAAACCCTTTCTTTCCAGGATTCTCAAAAGCATATTCTTTGCAGAAATTCCAGTGCATTCTCTTTCTCCCTTCTACCTGCACTTCTACCTACCCGCTTCCTCCTTTTCCTCTTTTCTTTCTTTCCTCCGTTACCTGCTGGTGCAATTTATACACTACCCAGGGCTTCAGGACCTTATGTTTTCTGCTGTTCTCCAAGCTTTGGTGAATGCAGCTCAAGGTCTAACCTACCCTTGAAGCAGTCGGACAAGTATTCAATCAACATTTGCTGAGCCCCTGTCCTGTGTTAGACTGTGTTAGGTGTTTGCCATCCAGGGAGGAAAGGACGAGGTTCCTGGTCTCATGGAACTGACACCATAGTAGTGGAGACAGAAAAGGACAAATGAAAAGTATATAAGAAAAGATCAGATCTCTACATTCAAGGGGCTCGTGGCTGGAAATTTGGTAGTGAAATTGTTCAGAATATATTGACATTTCCTTAATCTGATTTTTCCTGCTAACTTTTAATGTTAAAAATTGATAAGATGTTGCCAGGACCGGGGAGGGTGAGAGGGAGGACTGGGGAGATGTTTGATGGGTACACAATTTCAGTTTTGTTAGATGAAAGGGGTTCTGGAGACGGGTGGTGGTGATGGTTGTATAACAGTGTGAATATATTTCATGCTAGTGAAGTGCTGTAGGGACCTGGGCCTCGGGCAGATGAGCCGGCAGGCAGTCAAGGTCTCCGGCTCCACGGAAACGCTGATTGTTAGAAGCCAGTTCTGCAAGCTGGCCAGCAGTCAAGGTCTCCCGGCTCCTTGGGACGCTGTGTGCATGAGAGCAGGCCTGCAGGGCGTGTGAGATGATTTCTCCCACAGAATGCTCTTTGTTCTGCTGCACTTGTGTAACCTTGCTTCTTCTCCTCCTGGGTGCGGAACTCTATCCCTCTGGCCAGCCACCACCGGAGACTTTCCCCAGTCGGTTAGTCTCAGTAAACCTCTGTCCATACTCAGCCACCTAGTATGTTCTTTGGGCTCGTGGCTTCTCGGGCACAAATCTGGGAACAACTTGCATTCAGTCTGAACAAGTGCATACTTAAAAGTAGCTAAGATGGTAAATTTTGTTATGTGAATTTTACTGCAATTTAAAATAATAATTACAAAAACAAAGAAATGGATAATATAAAAATTTTGCTGAACTTTGCATATAACTAAGAAAATATCAATGGTTTGTATCCATAGCCGTTATTGTGGGAACTAAATCCTTTGTACCAACTATCAGAGAGTGCTGAGTACCGTGAAAATAAAGCATAGATATCTGTTACAGTGGCTGATTGGTGGTAATGAAAACCTTTCTGAGGGGAAGATGATAAACTGAGAGATGGATGGCAAGAGGGAACCAGGCATGTGCTGATGTGGGAACAGAACTGCCCACAATTGGAAACAGGTAGTGCAAAGCCCCCAAGGCAGGAGGGAACAAGCTTAGAATGTTCCAGAAACTGAAGGAAGGGGCCTGTGTGGCTGAAGCATGGTGGAGGAGGGGCAGATTTGTAGGAGATGGGGCTAGAGAGGTGAGCAGTCCTGCTGGCACACAGCCAAGCCCATGTATTTCCATATTGTCCACAGCTATGCTCAAGATCCGAGGGCAGAGCTGAATAGTTGAGACAGAGAACATAAGACTAGAAAAATCAAAAATATTTACTCCATGGCCCTTTACAGAAAAAGCTTGCTGGCCTGTGCTTTAGAGAGTTGAAAGCACGGAAGTGGAAGTTCACAAGATCACTGTGGTGCCAGGTGGAGTATTGGTGGCTCACCCTCCAGCTCTCTCCTGTCAGTCGAGGTGTTTGCTAGGCCGCGGGCAGGGACTCTACTTTGTTCAGGGTCGGCATGAGAAAGCTGAGGCAGAGGAGCTCAGGACTTGTGTAAGGTCCTAGAGCTGTAAGCGGTGGAGCGAAGTTTGGAATCCCTATTCGAGTGACTTCACGGCCCCGCTGCCTTTGGTCAGAGAAACATGAAATGCCTCTGTACTCTTCAATTCTGGAGCAAAACAAAATAAATCGGTGAAATGCTAGTGGCGTAGAGAATGTATGCATAAAAGGGAGCTGTTTTTAAGTATTGGTTTTGGTAAAAAATGACCAGGAGTGGAGGTGACCTCCAAAATCATTATACAGTCCTCCAATGGATTGTATAATGGTACAGTAACATGTACACCAACAACATAGATGATGATGAGTGGTGCTTGACTGAGACAGAATATACTCAGGAATCTTCTTTTGTTTTCTTTAGGCCAGCAGTAGATTGTGTGGAGTAACTTACATAAGCAAAAAACCTGTTTTCAAATACTCCTCCTGCCAAGTTTGACACCCTCAATACTCAAAATGTTCCAAGGAAGGAAGCCAAGATTACCAAAGTGAAGAATAAAAAGAGAAGCTAGATATTTGAACTAAGGGGAAGATTTTGCTAGGCCTAATTCAGCAGGTAACAATTTAGAATGGGATTTTCCAAAAAGTGAGTTTTGGCTAGCTGCGGCAAAGTCATGAATCACAAAATAATGACACTGTGAGCTGTAAACAATTTTAATTTATACAGGTGACATTTAAAATGCTAATCAGACCTTAAGATAATTGCTGGAAGTTAGGAAGCCTCTGCTGAGAATTCTTCCAGTTTCTATGGAAATGATTCGAAACACAACCAGATCAGTGAAGGTGTTTCTGATTTGGGTTTGGACTTTGGTGGACTTGGGTTTGGACTTCCACAGAGCCAAGGAATTTGAGTGATACTTTGGTAATTGAAATCTATAGACTCCAGCCTGGAAGCAGAGTGAGAACTCAGTCCAGCAAGGGAAGATTTCAATACAGTCTTGTGTTTTGGTCACTTTGCAAATGGGGATGCATCAGTACTCAGAAAATTTGCTCTTTCAATTTTGCGTTGATTGCCGGCCACTTAAAAAAAAAAAATCACATAGAATTTTCTTCCCCCTCTATTGACAATACATTCCCCAATTTTTCAGGTACTGTGTTTGTTCAATGATCAACAAAAGTTTGAGGGCCTGCCATGTGCTGGACACTGCTCTAGGCCCTCAGGACATGGTGAGAAAATAAGGCTGACACGGTCCCTGCTCCATGAGTTCACACAGGGAGGGAGAAATGAACACAGAAACCCGACACCTACATAATTAGGTAATAGCAGGTCTTGATGAGGATTGTAACCAAGAAGGAAGCAGTGTCATGGGTAGTGTGACGTGTGAGTGAGATGATGGGTGGAAGTTTAGATAAGTTAGTAAGGGGAGCCCTTGTGGAGGCATTTGCAATTGTGTTGAGACCCGGATTATTAGAGATCTGCATCTGCCTGAAGATCATGGACTGGAGTGCTCCAGGCAGAGGGACCAGCACGTGCCCACTAAGAGCTGGCGTAGAGGAATGAGTAGGACTCACAAGTTTCTGTAAATCCTTTCTTCAAACCCATTTGTAGACAGGAATATATATATATACTCTTGTCTCAAATGCTTCTGAAAAATTTTCTTGTTCTTTTTTTTAATCAAGGGCATCACATGTAGAGCATTTTTCTCAGTGTGATTAGCCTTGCCATCTATGCATATTCCCACTCTCAGGCCTTTCTCTTCTGTTTTACTGTTTTCATGCACTTTGGAGTCAGAACTCTAGGCTCAAGTCACACCTCTGAGCCTTAATAAGCTGTGTGACCATTGGCAAGTTACTTAACCTCTCTGAACTTTAGTTTTCTCATCTGTAAAATGGGGACAATAATAGTACCTGCCTCACAGGGTTGTTGTAAGGATTAAATTCGATGATGAATGTAAAGCTGTTTGCCCAGGGCGTGGCATATAATATTGCTTAACAAGTATTAACAGGTGACATATTTACTCAATTCCTCACAGATTTCACGTTTTCAGAATGCCCATGAAACCCAGTGAGATAAACTGAGGTTCAGAGTCAGTATCAGAAGCAGGGCAGATGAGAGTGGAGAGAGGCTGTACAGAGGTCTGGAGGGGCCTTGGAGCCTGACTGTGCTGTGAGTCCTGTGTGCAGATGTCGAGCTCTTGAGAGGGGACTTGAACACATTTTCTTCCCTGGGCTGAACGTGGGAGCTCTCCCAGCAATGGAAAAGGTCCTCATTGGAGTCAGGGAGTGATCTGTGCAGGAACAGATTGCAAGGGTGACTAGTTCTCCTGGTTTGCCTGGGGCTGAGCTGTTTTCTGGGATGTGGGCCTTTTAGTGATAGAGCTGGGGCATATTAGGTAAATTGGGGTGGTTAGTCACCCCAGACTTCCCAGGAGGCCACTGAAAAGCTAGAGGGAAAAAAATTCTGCAATGATGCTTGGCACTTTTTCTCTCTTTGGATGAGGGTGCTGTTTTCTAATGCCAGGGTCGGCTCAAAAACTAAGAGCATGCACTGCTTGAAAAGAAGCACATAATTTTTTTTTTTATTTTTATAAATTTTATTGGGGGAATATTGGGGAACAGTGTGTTTCTCCAGGGCCCATCAGCTCCAAGTTGTTCTTCAATCTAATTGTGGAGGGTGCAACTCAGCTCCACGTCAGCTCCACGTCCAGTTGCTGTTTTCAATCTTTAGTTGCAGGGGGCGCAGCCCACCATCCCATGTGGGAATTGAACCCACAACCTTATTGTTAAGCGCTCACCCTCTAACCAACTAAGCCATCCGGCTGCCCTCAGGCAGCTCAACAGCAGCTTGTTGTCTTCAATTTAGTTGTGGAGGGCGCAGCTCACTGGCCCATGTGGGAATCGAACCGGCAACCCTGTTGTTCAGAGCTTGCACTCTAACCAACTGAGTCATCCGGCCACCTACATAAATTCTTATAGAATAAGAATTTCCCGACTGTGATGTAAGCCAGAGCATAAGAGGTCAGTGGTCATCCACATGTGGCTATTATTTGGAATGCGACAGGCTGTATGGGTAAAGTGCAGACTGATTTCTAAGACTTAGTACTAGGAAAAAGAAAATCTCATTAATAACTTTTGTATTGATTACATGTCGAAATGATAATATTTTTCACATATTGGATTAAATAAAATGTTATTAAATTAAAAAAAAAAAGCAACATAGCAAGAATTATTTTTCTTTCCCTGCACACAGAAAGTCACTGGTAGTCACATGCACTATGGGGAACCAAGAAATGGGGAAGAATAGGCCCAGATAATCTGCTCCTGCAGAAGCTGTGCAGCCATATTGAGGCCCATAAGTTCTGTGTCGTAGGCCCTGGCTCCTCAAAGTTGGCCTGTGGACTAGTTGTATCAGCATCACCTGGGGGCCCAGGAGAACTAGACTCTCGGCCCCCACGGCAGGCCCGCCGAATCAATCTTAGTGGAACAAGATCCCCAGCTGAGCCATATGCACAATAAAATTTGAGATTCTCTGGCTCAGGTTTTTAACTTTTGATGGGTATCAGATACTCCTGAGGAACTGGTCAAGACGTTTAGGCCCTTTCCCACTCCCACAAGCCGGGGTCTCTGTGCCCTTTCTTCTTCTGAGAGCTCCAGGTGATTCTGATATACAGTGTGCTCTGAATACCCCTGGCTTACATGATTAGTTGTTTGCAGCAGGTGAAGGTGGACTACTCTCACCAGTCTGAGATCTACCTGCAGTGTGGCGGGCGCAAAGCTGGGGCTCAGGCGTGGGTTTGTCTGCTGTTGCTCTGAGATGCTTAGTCATAATGGAAGCCAGCTCTACCTGCAGTGGCAGAAAGGTCATCGTGCTATGAGCCAGGACGCGTAAACTTGTCCCACCTGAAGTGCCAAGTCTCTGTGAGTCCATCCTTCAGTGAAGTGAGTTTGCAATGTGGGAGGGAATTACTGGGAGAGGGAGGCATTTGGAGGTGGAATGGCCTGGATTTGCGCTGCTTCCTACCCACCCCTCTTGAAGTTGTGGTCTGATGGGCCTCAGGGCTGAACCGAAGACGAATCCTTTACTGGGCAAATGCCTTAGAGGTTGGGGTGGGAGGTCACAGTTAACTAAAATGTTATATGCAGCATCGCAGCAGGGATTGGCACTGGTGGGACCCAGAGTGATGCCGAGCGTTTCATACGAGAATGGAAACAAGGTGTCAAGGTGAAAGTCGTTTAGTTGACAATCTGCCTTTGGAATCCAAGCTAACGCCTGTGCTTCAGCTCTGGGCTCACCTCTGCTTTTTGCTGTGGCCATGGCGGTCAGTTTCATGAACACTCAGACTTGCTTGCCATTGGCAAGTGTCTGGGAAGGTATTAAAGAGTTGACTTTCTGCCTGGGGCTTTCTCCAGCATAGGACCTTCCCAGCCTGGGAGCTTAGGGGAGTAACTCCCCAAGGGACAGCTCTTAACCAGTGGGAAGACAGCCGGTGGGTAACTGCTTGACTCTGGTACTTCAGGGGAATTGGTGGAAGATGCTCTGCGTTTCTCAGCCGTGGCAGGAAATCGAGCTCCCCTTGCCTCTAGCGACCTCAGTAGTGCTCCCTTCTGAAGAGATTCGTATCTCTTCTCACCTCCTCACCTGGCTTCCTTACTTATCTTCCCAGTAAACTACCTGGCACCAAATCCTGGTCTCAGGCAGTGCTTCTGGGGGACCCAAATCAAGACAGGAACGTACCCTGGTCACTTCGCCTCTTTCTCCTCCCCTCTCTAGTGTCACTGAACCTCTCCTGACCATTCTGTTTGGAGCAAGCATCATGGGTTTCTACCTTCACTTATAAGCTTTCCAAGGCCTGGTGTGATGTATTCTGTTTACGTCGTTTTGTTCATGGTGTGACATGTGCTGTAAAGACAGTCCAGGGTGCAACCAAACTGGAGCGAGAAGCTCAGTTACCTGCCATACTGGTAGAAAATGCTGACTCATGGAGGCAGTGGCAAAGAGAATGTGGAGGAAGTAGACCTTCCCCTACTTCTCGTACTGCTGACCCCTGATCTTGCCGAACTTTCCTTAGACCGCATGACAGGCTGGGGTGCAGCCACCCAAGCTTCCTTCCCTCTCCTCTCCTTCACTCAGGGTCAGACCTCCATTGCAGTCTGACAGCTCCCCAGGGCTTCTTCAGAACCTCTTTCTATTTTCTCCCACACGGTACTGCCCCTAATAGAATCCTTGCATGTTTAATCCCATCTGGGTGTTTGCTTTTTAGAACACCTGGATTAGCACATGTAGAATTATGTCCCCATATCCCTCCTTCTTTTCTCTTCCTATTTTTCTTACCTTCTTTTCTGTTTCTTTAAGTAACGTTCCTCTTTCTTCAGTTGTCTTGGTTGCTGTTTTCTGTTGCTTCATTACTCTGCTCCAACCTCCCTAGCAGCGTCTCCTATGACTTCTCTTTGACTAATGTGACTCCTGGTATCTGTGGTCTGGTTTTAGTAACTATGTGACTGGTATGGGAGGTAGAATAGATGTGCAGGGTCTCTATTGAAGGTCCAGCTTTCCAACCTGTGGAGTAGGGCCTCTCAGCATCAAGTGTGTGTACTTGTGTTGAAATGCAACAATGAAATGGGAAGTTCTGGGCTTATTTGGATTTCAGTACACAGGGAACTAATGTTTTTGAAATACCTGCTAAGAGCCAAGCACTGCCTTTATGAGGTGGTTCACCGGGTTGTTTTAATTTACTCCTCAGTGTCACCATGAGAGGTGGGAGGAGTTATTTACATTTTATAGACAAGAAGAATGAGGCTTATACGACTTGCCCAGGCCCATGAATCCACCAATTGTGTTTGAGCTGAGGATCAGAGTGCTTGATAGAATTGTTCTTTGAATTTTCCCCAGGACTCCTGAGCCCTGTGGTGTGTGTTATCTCAGAGGTATAAAGGTGGAAACTGAGGCAAGCGGTGGCAGTGACTCTGGCACATTCAAGATCAGAGCTGGCAAGTGTTGAGCAGGTGCATCAAAAAGAACTGGAGTCGGAGCAAACACTGCAGGTTTAGTTGCATCCCTGCCTGGTTTTTGAATGTGAAATCTCTGAGGTTGAGTTGAAAGATGAAGGCTTCATTCAGCTAAAAAAAAAAAAAAAAAAGGCTATATGTGTATCTGGCTGATTGGAGCCAGTTCTCTATTCTCTGCACACGGGGGTTTTAAAAAATGCATGATGAACCATACTTGGCCAGCACTGATGTTTTATTCGGTTTCATGTGGTCCTTCTGATGCCCCTTCTATCATTAGGCTGTTTCCAAAGGTGCCATGTGAGAAATGATACAATACCCAGAAAAAAGGCGCTATGTTGCTTTTAAAATTTGTAAGCATCCTCATTTGTACAGATTTGGTTCCTAATGATCCTGTCCTCTTTGATCTGCTTCCTGAGCCTGGGTCAGACGTGCAGTCAAGAAGATATCAGAAGGGAGATTCTTTACTTGTTTTGAGCTTCATCTCTTCTTAGTTTGGTCAGGATTGGCCGGTGGAATCCAGGGCTGGTTCCTTTGTCCAGGGACCTCCTATCCTACTTCAGGCGCTCGGGATTTCTTATGGAAACTAGTCCAGGGGAGAATCAGAAGAATGGGCTGCAGGTAAGGTGGGAGGCTCCCAGTAGCTTAGCATGCCATGGCAAGCTACAGGAATGCACTGTGTTTGGGAGTGGTGGTTGATTGAAAAATGGGGAACCACTGAGTTCCAGTTACTTTGGCTGGGTAAGGTGTAACGATGTGTGTGTGACAGAAAGACAGAGCTCTGTTTTTAGTGAAACTCTCAAGTTGTGTTAAGAAATTATTGTTAACCATCCACCTATCAAATCACTTATTCATTCACTTATTTATTTCTTCACTCAGATATTTACTAAGCATCTGCTATATGCCAGGGACTGTGTTGTATGCTGGGGATGTAGGAATCAACCCGACAGACATAGCTTTGTCTTGTGGGCCTTAGAGTTGAGTAGATTTATGCATTTGTGAACAATGCTTGGTCGTGTGCAAGATGCACAGCGATGAGTACATACCCTCCATCTGGAGCTTGTCCTTTATAGAGCAGCCTTGAAAATGAATAGAATACCAAGCATTCTGGACATTATTTGTATTTAATCTGAACACATTTTAAAATTAAAATTAAAAATACTGAGAAATTAACATATATGTAGTATATATGCTATTTTGATTCCTCACCTTTCTTCCCAACTCCTGGTATGGTATCTCACATCCACAGCCAGTGGTCTGAAGGAAAGGACTGTTGGCCTGAGCCCCACCAATCAGGACTTTCCTTGGGATTTTTCCTACTGAAGTCAGGAGAGAGGAAGGGCTCTTCTCTCTGGTAATGAAGCTGTAAGAATGACTCTAGAGCTACTTGCCTCCCTTGCTATGGGAAGAATGAATTCTGAAGTACCAAAGCTGACAGACAGAGAGGGACACAGGGAGGGAGGGCAACACATGGTGAGGGGGCCATGGGGGCATGGGGTGGTGGTGGAGGGAAGGCGGGAAGGACTGGGTGAAGGATAGAGAAAGAGAGATTGGGGGGAGTAGGGAGAGGGAGGAAAGAGACTGAAGGTAGACAGAGAGAGGAAGGGAGAAAGGAACTGGGAACCCAGAACTGAAAGCAGAAAAGCGCCCTCAAGGCGCTCAAAGTCTAGCAGAGAGGCTGACAGGTCACCATAAATCCACATGCAGTGGGTCACAGGGTTTGCACTGTGGGGGTGAGGGCAGGGGGACGCCCACCGTGGATTGGGTAGGAGGGTTTAGGAAAAGCCTTTGGAAGGAGAGCTGGTTCTTGAGGGGTGAGCAGAAGTTTGTCACATTTTTCTAGGTCTCCAAATAAAGCACAGGGTGTCCAAAGATGTGAAGATCAGGATTCCTGACACATTCTTGCAACTAGACCAGCTATAGCACAGTGTGTGTTGGAGGAACAAGGAGGCGAGCTGGATGGGCTGGGGGAGGCAGTTCATGCAGTGTAGACTTTATTCTGAGGGCATTGGCCAGTCAGCCTCTACTGCTCTGTGTGCTAAGCATACCCCATGCCTTGTAGATACCAGGGCCTGAAGAAAGAGCTGTGGAAACTGATAGATCTCAGCTCACATTTCCCCTTTTCTAAGTGAAATCTGAATGCCATTTTTCCCACGAAAACCCTGACCACATCCCCTGAGTCAATCTACTTCTCCACACACAGTTACTAAAAAAGACAACACACGAATGATTCCCCTGCTCTCCAGCCCCAAATCCAGGTGTGTGCTGTCACTGTCCGGGCAAAGCAACCGTTTTCTAGCTTTCTTTTCTTTGCCTCCCTTTTCTTTCTTTCTTTCTTTTTCTAAGTTCAGGGAATGACTTGCAGTTCTTGAAGCGTGCAGTGCAGATTGCATGTCTAATTTATTCAACTCACCCAGAGACACTTGAGCTAATTACAGTGGGAAATTCCGTTTTCTGAAAAAATCTCGATGCTGAGAGAGTTATTTTGCCAGGTTCTCTGTGGGACTCTGTACCTTGTGGAAATAAAAGAGCACTTGACATACCTTCTGGGGCTGAGGCTCAAAAGCCTAAACTTTCTCAGTGTTTCCGGAGATGTGAGACTGATGCTATAGCATGCGTTCCATAATTCAGTTTAGAAAACCTATAGCACTTTCAGTTGTATACTGTACAAGAAGCTTAATGTTTCTCCCCTACATTGTTTCCCATATGTGAATACCCACCATAATCTTGGAGATGGGCTATGATTGGAATAATGAATTACTTTAAAAAACATTTTTATTTTTCTATCTTTGTAACGTTTAATGAAGGTCCCATATATACAGGAAGGGGCACAGATCATCAATATACAGCTCAGTGAATTTGTCACTTAACTGGTTCACACGTGTCACCAACCCCCAGGTCAAGAAAGAACGTTGCTGGAAGCACTCCAGAAGTGCCTTTGGGTTGCCAACAACGCTTCTCCTCCTCCTGGGACGATCTTTCCTGACTTCTGGTACCACAGATTAGTTTTGCCTCAGTAATATGCTTGCAAGGCTTGACCATATTGAATGTCATTGTAGTTCATTTATTGTCTTCACTGCCTGGCATTTCAGTTGATGAGTATACTCTAATTATTTATCCAAACCCCCATGAATGACCATTTGGGTGGTTTTTGCCCATTATGAAGAGTGCTGCTACGAGCATTCTTGTTCACAGCAGATGTGATTTGTGTACATTTAATCTCACCATCACTGTAGAAGTCAGAGTTCTCCAGAGAAACAGAATCAAAAGTGTATGTGTGTGTGTGTGTGTGTGTATTTATTTATTTTGAGGAATTGGCTCATGTGATTGTGGAGGCTGGCAATTCCAAAATATGCAGGGTGGTAGCAGTTTGAAAACCCAGGGAAGAGTTGCAGTTGGAGTCCAAAGGCAGTCTGATGGCAAAATTTCTTCCTCTGGGCAGGTCAGTCCTTGTTCTCCTAAGGCCTTCAATGGATTGAATGAGGTCCACCAATGTTATGGAGAACAATCTGCTTTAATTCAAAGTTTATTGATTTAAATGTTAATCTCATCCAAAAACACTTGCACAGAAACATCCAGAATAATATTTGACCAAATATCTGGGTGCTGTTGCCCCTCCAAATTGACACGTAAAATTAACTTACAGTCACTTAATGAACACCTGCTATGGGACGTCCTATGCTGGTCCTGGGGTAGGTAAAAGATGGTGGGATGCCCTAAAATATAGTGTGTCATTAGAAAATGGGAGGTATAGTAAGGCCAACAGACCAAGAGATGGTTGCCGTTGAGAAAATCGTTTGTTACTCAGTGTTCCCAAGAGCAGGGAGCGTGTCATGCCCTGGGGGGAGTGTGGGCACATTGAGAAGCACCAGAGTCAGTCGGGGCAGAGGGAAAGGAAAGCACGGTGGTAACAACCTTGATTGTGGTTTCCAAGAAAGAATAGGTACGGCAGGCTCAGCAGGCTTAAGATTGGCTAGTTTGAATCATTTCAGTGGGCTCTGGAGCATAGGAGCTGTCCCTAGTTTTCTGATTCCGGCTTTGGTCTGGTTAGCGCAGGTGGCTAGTAGCCTGGAATGTTAGAATCCTACAAAGGAAGTGGTTGGGGTATGGGCTCTGGGTTGGTTGGTTTGCATTTGTAAAGGACACCCTTGGGTGAGTGGTTTATTATCTCTAGGAATTGGCTTGCCTTGGGAAGGAGAGCTTCTCCAGGGTCAGCAAGCCCCCAGATGTCAAAGCATCAGAATACAGAGAATAAAAGACATGGTTAATAAGGGGGGGGAAAGGGGGCTGATGGGGGAATCTAGTGGTAAGATGGTGGGTGGAAAGCACTCTGGAATAGGACTCGGGGGACCTAGAGTGCTTCATTAACAAATGATCACATCTCGCTGTAGCAATTCTCACTTTACTAATGAGGAAACCAAGGCTCAGACAACCAGGTCACAGGTAGTGAGGAGCAGAGATGAGGCTGGAATCTAGGTCTCTCTGACTTACCATTCTTAACTTTATGCTTTTCTCCAACCCGGAGTTGTTCAAAACATATTATTCCTGCCTTTCTAACCTCAAAGAGTTATTAGAAGATAATGACTTCATATAAGTGAACACGCTTTGTAACCAATGAAGAGCTAGACAGTTAGAAGATAAAATTTTTATGAGTTTATATTACAGGACTGCTACGAGGATTCATCCTTGAAATATATAAATTCAATTTATAGAATCTTAGAACTGGGAAAGATGTTTGCAGATCAATTGGGCCCTGTCTCTGTTCTCAAACAGGTGAAATCCAAAATGACTTATTTTCTCCTGGAGGGCTGCTAGACACTCCCTTGGAGCCTTATATATTATCACTGTGATGAGAAAAAGATCAATGGATGTTTCTTTCACAGTGACTTTGCTTAGTAAGTTACTGCTTCAGTGTACTCAATAGCACCCGGTGATCTGAGTATTAGCAAAGCTTCTGGATGTACCTAATTTACCCAGAAGATGTGGCTGGAGATCTGGCTCGATATAGGCTACAGATTCCCCAGTCCGGTGTGGTTAGTCATAGTCTCACAAAATGCAGGTCTTTGCCACAGGAAGTGGTGGAAAGAGCCCTGAGCTAAAGGCGATGCCCTTGAGCTCTAGCACTAGTTAGCTGCACACGAGCTCGGTGATCTTGGGTGGTGACGTGATCATTTGAGCGTCACTTTTCCCACTTACAAGCCCAAAGAGTTGGGCTGGATGATGTCTCAAGTCCCCTTCAGCAGGGCGGGTGACATTTGATTATTTAGGGTTTGAATGGTTTGAATGGTTAGCGTCATTTTGATAGAGGGGAAAAAGTGCTAGTAAGTCGCAGGGAAGCTGGTTGTCTTTGTGATATCTGGTAGTTCATAAAATGGAAAAGATTTACATGCACAGCTGAGTTCATCTTTTACTCTCATGCCAGCTATCTGCTGACTCCATTGCCGTGGATAGCCTCAGCTTACTATAAATTAAACTTAACTGCTTCTGCCTGGGAATGATGCTCTGTAAATCAGCACTGGAGGAGAGAGGCTCTGTCAAGAGCGCTTCTCCTGGGTTACTCTAACCGTGGGAAAGACAACATATTACCTGGCAACTGCTTCTGAATATTAGTTTATGTCTTGAAAATTGTTTTCTTAATAATCCAAAGCTGTCACGGAAGCACAGCTCACGTGGCTTGGCCAGTGGGCTGCCTTCTCTGCCTGGTAGGGGCTTATTCATCTCCTCTCCCTTGTTCCCCACTGAACCCTCCTTTCTGTAGGCAGCACAATGAAATGAACTGACCTATTTCCAGATAATTAGATCATTAAACCTCCCCCATTTTTTTAAAAAAACAAGAAGACAATTTTATCCAAAATTAAACTGTGTATTAGTGCCTGTTTCAGTAATGTTATCCATATGGCTCTCCAATATGGACTGGCCCAGCATCAGTGAATTGGCGGTGATTCTCAGCACTGGTCCTTCATCAGACGTGCTCCTACACTTGCAAATAATCTTTTTTGTTGTTGTTGTTTTAATTATCTAGCAAAAAATACGGAAGCCATTTCAATGTCACCTTGAATCGCCACATTGTAAAACAAACAAACAAAAAAGACACTTTGCCACTCGTAGCTGGTTTGCTGAGCCTGAGGGGGTACTGGAGTTTAAAGGATTGTCTCATTAAAATGAAAGTTGGTGCTGATGTTTCCATCCAGCTCTCACCCCCTCTATCTGCCAATCCAACATATCATTGCTAAGCTCAAAAGAGCCCTATGACTCAACTCCTATACTTCTCCAGAATCTTCCTAAATTTACTGACAAGTGGGAAAGAAAGGTAAAGCTATCTCTACTTTTCCTTTTCAACCCACAAAGACTTGGCAAATAATTGCAGTGACCTGTGAGTGAACAACACCAATTAGGTCATTTCAATGGGAAGGAGACGCTCCCTGCGATAATAAGGGTGACAGACTTAATCACTTCTCTGTGGGGAAAATGTCTAGGGTTTGGCAGTTCATTATGGAAATGGAGACTTGTTGAGAGAGAACTCTCAAAACAGAAAGTGGAGTGTTGTTGATTATGTACCCACTGCTTCCAAGGCATAGCGTCTCCTCGGGGTGCCTCAGCTCTGCTGAAGGCCACTTTATGCCAAGAAATCTGGACTCAAAAGGTTTAGTTAGGAGGTATTGCATCAATAGCCAGGAAACTGGGGTTTTCAACCCACGAGAATGCTTCAGGCTGAGAAGTGAGGTGAGCAGTACTAAATTGACATACAGATGCTAGAAGGGCATTCACTACCTTTCCAGCAACTTTCCATGTTTGTGATATAGAATTCAAGTTGTTGAGGTCATTTTAAATAGAGGGTGCAATGTATCCTGCTTGGAAAAAAGTCACTGGTGGTGAAAAAGACTTGATGAAGTTGTTAGCATAGGTTTGAGTTTGGTGGTGGCATAAATTGCATATAGGCGGTGTATCTGACATGGGCTGTGCCTCACACATATACTCTTGGCACTACTACACACACAACACTGGTGACTAGCTGTGCACACCTGTGGCTCTCTCCCTGAGGGGTTTTTGTTGTTGAGTGTCGGCTCTGTGTGTGTGTGTCAAGCTGGAAGTGTTGGAGCAACGCCCCAGAAGCAGTCTTTAACTAATGGCAGATAAAGAGTTGGTGAGTAAGTGCTCCACCACCCCTTGGGATAAGTCTGAGGCATGTTCTCCCCCATCTGCCAGAGCTCTCCAGTGATCTTGACCTCCAGTTGCCTACAGCAGTAACTTGCTCCACAACGCACCTTTCATTAATTTCCTTACCAACCTCATCTCGTTTCTCTACCCCACTGCCATTGTTTCCCAAATGAACTACTTCATATGTATCCTTGTCTCAGGTTTGCTTCTGGGGAAACAATCTAATTTAAGGGATGAGATAGTTTCTAAATAGGACAGGGTACATATTACTGGGACATAATGTGGCTGTTCCCACCCACCATGGTAATATCTCAGAGGACAATAGCTCAACATGACACAGAATGTTCCAGTTTGCCTCATGGGGATAATTGAGGTAAGAAAGTTTCTCTTTCTTTAACTCTTGGCAGAGTAGAGAGTGAAGTGATAATGGATTTAGTCAGGCTAATGCTAGGTTATGCTGCAGTAACATGTTAACCAAATCACAGTTTAATGCTAATTAGGTGGATCTCCTTGGTGACTTGCAAGAGTGACTCCAGAATTTGGTTTGTTTCTATCTGAGAGAAGCTGAGCCAACTGGCAGTGTTAGGAAATGAGGAGAAGGTGGCAGCAGGCAGTGTTTTCGGCTGAGCAAATCCTGGGAGAAGCATAAAATAGGCCCAGTACAGGTGGCAAAAATATTTGCAGGCAAGATTTGTGTTAAACATATGTGCAAAAAGTTCTCAAATTACTTGTCAGAATAAATGCCCATTTTGACTTCTAAAATGTCAGACATTCACTCTTAGGTCGCCCCAATTCAATAACTATTGTGATAGTCTGTACAACAACAGGGCTACTAGTGCAGCTACCGTGTTTCCCCAAGAATAAGACCGGGTCTTATACCGTATTTTTCTGAAAATAAGACCGGGTCTTATATTAATTTTTGCTCCAAAAGACACATTAGGGCCTATTTTCAGGGGATGTCTTATCTTTTCATGTACAACAATCTACATTTATTCAAATACAATCATGTTATCTTCTTCTGGAACATCGTCATAACGTACTAAATGCATTCGTCTGGCTGGCAATCTTAACTGGGGCTTATTTTTGGGGTAGGCCTTATTTTTGGGGAAACACGGTAGTCAGTCAAATAATTGGTACCTGACCTAATGCAGAAAATGTCGTACCAATCATTTGTCAATTTGCATCTTGTAGTCTGAAAAGACAAATAGTTGTGAGATCATACTTTTGACTTTGTAACTGGTAAGGTTGGTAGACCTTGGGCCCAGATAAAAGTAGAGCTTTGAAGTAAATTGGACAGACTTTTATAGGATTTTTGAGCCTAGGGTCTTTTATCAAGGAACACAGGAATAAAAGGAATGCAAAATATAGTTTGAAGCATACAACCATACGGAAATTTATGAATTGTTGTTTTTTCAGTTGTTAAACTGCTAGATAGGGCATCAAGGATGGACATAGGATTTTAAGTAAGAAAACCAGGGGTTGAGCTTCAGCATTATTTCATGTCAGTTGTGTCGCTATGAGCAGTTTTCTAACTTCTCAACTTCAGTTTCCACCTGTCCAAAATTGGGATGGTAATAGTAACCTGGCTCTGAGATTTGATGTGAGACTTAAATAACTTAACAAAACAAAGCACTTGGCCTGGTGTGCGACACGTGGCAAGTATGTAATAATGGTAGCTACTGTTTGTATCCTAACATGTAAAGTGGGGTTTCAGTTATTTACTCATTGTTTAAACAAATATTTACAGAATATCTACTGATTGCTAAGGACTGTGCCAGATGCTGGGACTAAAATGGTGAACAGAAACAAAGCCCAATCCTTGCCCTGAAAGAGCTCAGAGTCTGGTCAAGGAGATAGACCAACGGTCAGCAAATATTTTCTTAAAGGACCAGGCGGTAAATATTTCAGGCTTTGTGGGCTATAGGTATCTGTCGTACTCATTCAACTCTGCCACCATAGCAGGAAAGTAGCCTTAGATGATACATAAATAAATGGATATGGATATGTTCCAATAAAACTGTATTTACACAAACAAGAAGACCCAATTTGTCCTGTGGGCCATAGTTTCCTGACCACAGAGATAGCCAGTAATATACAGACATTAATAGCTAATATTTATTTAGTGCTTACCATGTATTTGTTCATTTATTTATTTAATAAATATTATATAGCAGTTACTATGAGCCAGGCAATGATCAAATCACTTTACATATTTTAACTCATTTAGTCCTCATGATAACTCCATGAGGTTGGTACTATCCCCATTTTATAAAATGGAATTGGTATTGGTGTTATTTCCATTTTACAGATGAGGAAGCCGAGTCATCAGGAGGTTAAATAAACAAGAGATGGGCCTGGGATTTGAACCCAAACAATCTAGTACCAGATTCTGGGCTTGCAAACCATTATACCACACTGCCTCCCTCACATAAATACTTAATTACGAACTCTAAGTGCAATAATGTCTGCTCCCAGGTTCTTGTGACCCTCCAAAGACATGAAAACACTTGGTAGGTTGTAGTGGATTATGGAAATATTATGTTATTATTTTTCTCTCTGGAGCAGCAGCCTCCTGCCACTTTGAGGTGAGGGAGTTTGATTTTGTTTCTGAACTGCCGAGTAGAAGTGGTTAGGGATGGTTTGTAGGTCTTGGAAAGGGGAAATGAGCCAGCTCTCTGAAGCCACACCTCATTTCTCCCTTTAAATGTCTTTGAACTTGAGAATAAAAATATTAACACTGGTCCTTCAGCCCAGGTCATCTATAGACAAACCCCAGGAGATAGTTGTATGGTCATTGCCATGGGAGCAGATGAGGAAACAGAAGTTCAGGAAGAGTTGGGGCAACATGCCCTAAGATCACAGCTGACGGTGGCGGAGCCAGGATTGGAACCTGGATTCTCCAGTTCTCAGGCATGCATCCTTGGCCCTGCGCTCCAGGACATATTGTCCTGTGTGTGTACTTATTGCTCCAGATCCTGCTCGTGATTTTATCAACTATCAGGGTAGAGGAAAAATGAGAAGAATTGGTTAAACTGAGCATAGCTGCAAAGGGAGATGGTATTCCATCTTATTCAGACCTTGCCTATGGAATGCAAAGGATTTAAACAACAGTGTACCCATCCTGATAATTAAAGTTCCTGAAAAATAATGGCTTGGCCTGGAGGTATCATTACCTGGAACGCCAACTTAGGTCTGTTTCAAAACAGTGATAATTTTTATGTCCTGTCATAAGTGATCACTTAAACATCTTGAAAGGAAAACGGGGCACAATGCCCGCCCTGTGCTTGTGGGATTTGTGCTTGAAAGATGAATTTGATCTTGAAGAGAAATGCCCATCTGTGCTGAAAACATCCACGAAATTTTTCCACATTTTGATAAACAGTGGGCTGCAAAATGCGTATCTTGAATGGGAAGAGGAACAAGCATAGGATTCTATGCTGGGTGGAAGAGGACATGTCGATGGGGTCTGAGATGGCTTTGGAAACCATCTGGGAGGCTCTTGTGGGTTGAATTGTGTTCTCCCCCTGACCGAGATATGGGGAAGTCCTAACTCCTGGTACCTGTGTAAATTTATTTGGAAATAGGGTCTTTACAGATGTAATTAAGGTGTAAGTAAGATGAGGTTATATTGGGGGGCCTTTAATCCAAACTGACTGGTGTCCTTATTAGAAGAGAGAGACACAGAGGGCAGATGGTATGTGAAGGTGACAGAAGCAGAAACTGGAGTGATGTCGCTGCAAGCAAGGAAGACCAAAGACCATCACCAGAAGCTGGGAAAAGGCAAGGAGGGGATTTTCCCTTATAGGTCTTGGGGGTGAATGGCTCTGCCAACATCTTGATTTCAGACTTCCAGCCTATAGAATGGGGAGAGAATAAATTTCTGTTGTTTTAAGCCACCCAGTTGTGGTACTTGTTACAGCACCCCTAGGAAACTAAAACAGAGGTGCTTCTGACTCACAGAGGGCAAGTAGGTGTGCGTGAATGGGGAAGAGGGGTTGAAACACTGACTGTATTCATGTATTTCTTTATTTGCCATTCAAACTGGAGGCAGTGTTGTATGGTAATTAAGAGCAAGGCTTAGGAATCAGACCTATATTTGAATTGTAACTCTGCCATTTCTATGCTGGGTGACTTTTAATAATAATAATTACCTCTCACCTTTATTGATGAATTACAATGTCCTTGGCCTTGTGCTCTGAGCTGAATATGTGATAAATTCATTTTATAGAGAGGAAACCAAGGCGCAGGAGAGTAAGTCACGTTTCCGAAGTCAAATAGCTGATAAGTGGTCATGGAACTAGAGTCCAGGTACTCTGACTCAGAGAGTCTTCTATTAACGACTATGAAATACTTGAGACTCCATTGCCTCAAGTATTCAGTGGGTAGGCTCAAAATATCTGTCCCAGAATTTTTATGAGGATTCCACTTGAAAGAATTCAGGCAACATATAGAGACGGGAGCTCAGTTATTCATTGAAATTCCTGATCATTAAATAGTTCTAGCCTCTCAGGAAGTTGAAAAAATAGTGCAGTGAGGACCCTGAGTACCCTCACCCTACTTCCGCCAATGATAACGTCTTACGTAATTGCAGTACAACATTAAAACCCACAAAGTGACAGTGGTACAGTCTACAGAACTGATTCACATTTCACCAGTTTTCACAAGTACATGTGTATGTGCAGTTTTATGCCATTTTATCATACGTGTAGATTTGTGTAACCACCACACTCAAGACACAGAACTCTTTCTTTACTACATAGGAACTCCCTTGGGCTATACTTCCATGTATGTCTATATATGTATATATGTGTATGCATGTATATATTATTTAACTATAGTTGGTATACAATATTCTATTAGTTTCAGGTGTACAAGATAGTGATTGACATTTATGTACCTTACCATGCGATCACTTTCCTAAGTCTAGTACTCATCTATCACCGTGCAAACTTATCACAGTACTATGACTATACTCCCCTTCACCTTTTTTTTTTTACCACTCCCCTCTCCTCCTCCCCTCTGGAAACCATCAGTCTGATCTCTGTTTCTATGTCCATTGAGTCTATTTGATTTCCTCTTTGACCCATTGCTTATTTAGTAGCTTCTTGTTTAATGTCCACATATTTGTTTTCCCCCCCAGTTTTCTTCCTGTAGTCGATGTCTAGTTTCATGTCATTGTGTCATCTTATCACTGGAAGTTTGTACTCTATGACCAACATCTTCCCATTTGCCCAGCTCCTGGTAACCACTGTTCTCCTCTCTCTTTTTATGAGTTTGGCTCTTTCAGATTCCCCATATAAGTGATAGCATAGAGTATTTATCTTCTCTGTTTGACTTATTTAACTAGTGTAATACCCTCAAGTTCCATCCGTGTTGTTGCAAATAGCAGGATTTGAAAGGAAGTAATTTTAGGCATGAAAATATAATGATGATGATGATGATGATGATGATGATGATGATAAAAGCTAACAACGGAGTAGGGCTTACTCTGGTGCAGGAGCTCCATTGTTTTAAGCCAGGGAGCTGATTCTTGGCAATGGTTGATGACTTTCTATAGGACCAACAGCCAAAAGGAGACAGCTAGGTCTCCACGTTAGTTTGCACAGATTATGCTCTTGGCATTGTCACTACTGCCCCATTAGCTTCTGGGTAGAGGAGCGAGGAAAAGAACATGGTGTAGGGTGATAGCTGCAGTTTAGACCCCAGTTCCGCCTCTTGACTGTTGTGGGAACTTTGATGAGTCACTGCATTAGCCTCAGTTTCTCAGCTATAAAAAGGGGACAATGATAGTTACCGCACAGGGTGTTAAGAGTATCTAATGAGGTAACACAGCACCTGTACAGTGTTAAATGCACGGACATGTTGATAAAGGACCTAGCATAGCCTCTGGCATGCTGTACTTATATTTATTCACATCTCTGGACTTTGGCTTCTGAGTTGAAGGCAAATGCGGTGACTGAATGTGTCCCCCCAAAAGTCATGTGTTGAAACCTAACTCCCAAGGTGATGGTGTTTGGAGGTGGGCGCCTTCGGGAAGTGATTAGGTCATGAGGATGGAGCCCCCAAGAATGGGATCAGTGCCCTTATAAAGGAGATCCCAGAGAGCTCTCTTGCTTCTCCCGCTGTGGGAGGACACAGAGAGGTCATCTATGAACTGGCAAGCAGGCCCTCACCAGACAGAGAATCCCACCATGCTGGCACCCTGCTTGCAGACTTCCAGCCTCCAGAACTGTGAGAAACCAATTTCTGTTGTTTATAAATCACCCAGTCTTTGGTATTTTGTTATAGCAGTCTAAATGGGCTAAGACCAAGGATCATAGTTTTTCTGAAGAGGAGATCCACTGGAAATACATGGTGGGTCCTGGGACTGGCTAACAACCAGCTGTCCATCATGTGGTGGCTTCCTCCCTTCCAGGACATTTTGCAGGCCCCTCCCTGCAGGAACTTGTTCCCATGTGTGTTCCCTGCCCTGAGGTTCCATACCAAGGTCTGCCTCTTACAGTCTCCTTTTCCAAATAGCTTCTTCATGGCTTCTCAGGCTGGCTGTCATACTAGAAAGTAGTCTGATACATTAATTCCATCTGGGGCCAAAATGATGGATAATGTTTAAGAGTGCTACCACAATGGCATTTTCATAGAGGCAGGTTTTGCTCCTGGTGGAAATCCCAGCCCAGTGGCAGGTTGGGGTGGGGATATTTTGGGGCCACAGAGCCTTCCTAGAGCCTATAAATCATCTAACAGGTGGTTGCTTTCTCAGGTTTTGCCTAGGACAGGCCCTGCCTGCTCACAAAGGACACTCAGGAAGTAATTTGCTGGTGATTAGGATGTTTCCACTGAATGATGGAAAACAGCATCCAGGTGCACATCTGTTCTGCATGTGGTCCAGGGGAGTTGAAGACAGAGAGGTCTGCCACAATGACAGGTAAAGGACTGATGCAGCTACTTACCAGAAACCAGCCAACCCTGAATGCTCAATTATCCAGCACTTTTTTGAGAACCTGCTGTATGCCAGGCACTAGAGATAGGCCAACGAATAAGACACACTCAACCTCTGCCTTCATCGGTTGTAAAGTCTAGCTTGGTGATTTTTAAAGTCTGGTCTCTGGACTATCAGTGTCATGTGAGACCGTGTTAGAAACACATATTCTCCAGCCCCAACCCATATTAGAATCAGCAGCTCTAGTGGTGGGGCCCAGCAATCTGTATTTTAGCAAGCCCTTCAGGGGATTCTGATGCATGGTGGGGTTTGAGAACCCCTACCTAGAGGGGAAAAAACAAGTACTAAATGAATAATTATAAATATATCCTGATGTCACCATGGGAGGCACAGTGGAGAGAAGCTTACCTTGTCTGGAGTGTAGGGAAGGCCTGACTGAGCAAGGGGTGTTTAAATTGCCATTTAAAGGATGAGGAGGGGTGAGCCATGTGGAGTGGTGGCACTGTGCTCTCGGCTGCGACACTGCCTGGAGCCAAGGTAAGAGGGGCTGACCATGTTAAATCTGGGCTCTCCAGCCACTTGTAAAATGGTGAGTCAGAAAGATTAGATTTTGGTTCAAACCCAGCATAACTAGAAAATCTAATTCACTAGCTCTCTGCATTTCGTAAATATTTCAGTTAATCAAGATTTTAAAATTACATCTATGTTGCATTTAGAGGATGCTGTGATCAAAAGGAAGAGCTTTGCAATGCGGGATGAGAAGCAGCTGTAGGGCTGACTCTACTTACATTATCTGTTAGTTTGTCGTGCTCACTCCGCTTAGCTGATCTCAAGTCCTTGCCTAGAAAACGAGGGGGTTCGACCCGATCCTTTCATCCATTTCCTTTCTGACTTCATGATCCAGAATTAGCTATAATATCATTGTACTGCTGTTTGCTTTTAAAAAGTACATTTATGTTCATTTCCTTCAATAGCTAATTCTACATATTGCCGACTGGTGACTTTAAGAGAGTGTTCCTATTCTTTTCTCTGAAATTACGGCTGTAAGTTTATCCCACAAGGATATATTACTTGCTCTAATGATCTGGTAATTATTAGGTAATGAAATGGCCAACTGTAAGTATATTATTAAGAGCAGTAGCTGTGTGGAATATTTTTGTCGTGCAATTAGAAATGTTACTTATATTTTAGTAATGCATAAGCAGTTACATGCTGAGGAGAATGAAAATAGAGCAATATCCTTCTATCTTCTGCTGAAGTCTTATACCCATATATAAAAAACCTAAGGAGCCTAATTCCACGGGCTAGAGTTTAGAGCCATGCTTTGTCTTTGAGTTTGCAGTGTGTCCTGCTGTCATTGTTTAGGACTCTTCCCTCCAGGAGAGTTGAGGATGTTGTTGCAAAGCTGGATTAAGCAGCCCTATTTGTAAGCTGATCATTCCGACTTGTATTGTACCTCTCAATCCTCTACTGCGGAACATTTCCTTATGAAAGTAGTAATTCTGAAGGGCAGAGAGTTTTACACACAAAGTCAGGCATACGGTAGGTCCTTAGGAATGAATTCCATTTTAACCAAACTGTATTTGGACCACTTTTGCTGCATCTGTGGCTGTTTTATGAATGGCGGAATGTGACATATGTATTATGTCATGCGTCTGCATTATGAAGGACTTTGTGGTGAATGTGGAGATTCACAATGATTAATTTTGGTCTCTTAGATTTTAACCTTTGAGTTTGGCAGCCCCCAAACTGGTACTTAACTTTCTATTAAAATGACATGTCTCGGAAATGTTTCACATGACAAATGAGAGGGTACCATGTAGTCTTTCTAGCTGGAACCAGTTACTTTCTTCCCAGGTTCAGTTATCCTTGATCTGCACTGATGATTGTCTTGTGTACTTTACTTTCTATCTACACATGTTATTTTTCATTCTTGACTGGAAGTTCCTGGAGGACAGGATGTACATCTGACTCATCTTGGCATGATGATATCAGCTAACACTTGAGAGTGCTAATTTTGAGTCAGGAACTTGGCATTTCATTTATTTTTCCCCCAGGCTGTGATGAACTGGATCGCACAATATGCCCAACAGTATATTGTGGCCCTCGTCCATGAGGTGTTTTTATTCCCATTTTACAGATGAGAAAACTGAAATGCTGAGAGTTCCAATAATTGATTTAGAGGGCACTGAACTAGTTAATGCTAAAACCAGCACTCAAACCTATTTCTCTCCAACTCGAGTCTGTGCTCTGAATAGTGAAATTGTTTCTCATGGACCTCTCACATCATATAAACTCAATAACTGGAATGCGTAAGTGATTCTCCATCTCGGTTGGATGACAAGCCGATGTACTTGGGGAAAAGTAAAAATGCGTGAGGGTACTAAGTGGTGTGTTCTCGGGAAGTACGTAGACAGTGAGAAGGTCTATGAGACATGTTTTCAATGTAAAGGAAATGAAAGCCCAATTATCTGAGTAAACCAAAGGAACGACTGTATTGCTCATTATTTCTGTCATATTCACAGTCAACCACTTCTGGCAGGAGCAATATTTTTCTTGAATTTGTTTATTTTCCACGTTGCATGGCTGATTTTGTCATCACGTCAAGTCTAATGTAATCAGATGTTTACCTGTTGTAGTGGGTTCTGATGCAACTACTTCTTTGTTCCAGGCCGTCTTCATAAATTAAAGTGTTCAGTTCTGGGGAGTATAGCTAAGAGGGGTATCTGTGGGACTATAGTAATCCCATTCTACTCCGCAGCCTGGCATTCTTTGCTGTGCCATTCCATTCCACTTTTTTCGTGCAATTCCTTTCTATCCTCGAACATATATGGAGTACTACAATGGACTGAATATTTGTCTCCCCCCAATTCATATATTGAAATCCTAACGTTTGGTATAACGGTATAGAGAGGTAAGGCCTTTGGGAGGTAATTACGTCATGAAAGTGGAGCCCTCATAAATGGGATCAATGTCCTTATAAGAGACCCCCCCAGAGCACCCTTGCCCCATCAGCCCGAGAAGACACAGTGAGAAGGTGGCTGTGTATGAACCAGCAAGTGGACTCTTACCAGACACTGAATCTGCTGGTACCTTGATCTTGGATTTCCCATCCTCCAGAACTGTGAGAAATAAATTTCTGTTGTTTATAATCCACCTAGTCTATGGTATTCTGGTATAGAAGCCCCAACAGACTAAGACAAGAGTTAGATACTGAAGATACATGGGGTTCAGGTCACAGATGCCCTCTGCCTTCCCTAACTTGGTGTCCAATGGGGAGATAGATAAGAAAACAGGTAATTCCAGTGCAGATAGGTAAACCCTATGAAAGGGGTACTGCAGGGAGAATGGGAGCGCAGGCTGCTATGGGAGGTAGAGTCACACATGAATCAAAGAAGGTACCTGGAGGGAGTGACTTCTTCGTTGTGACCTGAGAGATGAAAAGGAAATAACCAAGCAAAGGACATTTAGCCATGTAAGAGTAAACAAGTTAAAGACAGACCCAATTTCTTAGTATTTCTGCTTTTGCAATTTCTTCTCAAAAGATTCAGATTGCTTGTGGCTTGAGATCCCTAAATTTGCTGAGCTGGAAGCAGGCATGGTCTAATGTTAGACTTGTGTTTCTTCTTATGTAACTGGGCAGTATAGAATGACTTGTTATTAAGGCATGGGTGGGGTGGTCTGATATTCAGAGAGCTCAATAAGATTCAGGGTGTGGGAAGAGTATCAGGAAAATATCAAAGGTGTTTTCACATATCATTTCAATTTGCTTCCTTTCCCAAAGCAGTAAAAAGTGGGCATGGCAGATCATCAAGACTTATTTTAAAAAGCACGATTCTGATTCCTATTAAAGTGTAGTGACTTGTCCAGAAGTGTTATGTTTACTTAGGATGGAGTTTAAATTGTTGAGGTGTTAAAGACCGAGGTGTCCTGATCGACATAGTTTGTTGATGTTTAATTTTCAGTTTCGATGACTTCAGTTCAAACAATAGTGATAACTTTGGTGTTGATGGATGTTAGTTCTAGGACAGGAAAGAACACTCTTGATTTTCTGAGCCCTTTGAGTATCTAATATTTTTAAACATTACACTGAGAAATAATTAGTGAAATATGGTTCTTGAGGTCCCTTTCACAAATACACTGATTTTAAGGAGCTAACGAGAATACAAGACTTCTTAAAGGTTTTTCTCTCCTTTTAAACATATAAAATACTCCCTATTTAGTGAAAGATTCAGGTTAAATGAGCAGCTCTCTGATGGACAAAAGAGGTGGTATTTTTAATATAACTACTTTACAATTCTGAAAGGCAAATAATTCTGTGATTAAAGACTTTGGCAATTCAAATTGTTACTAAAGTTTTTTTAAATAAAATTGGATGTATAATTTCAATTAAGATAAAAGCAGCTCATTCCTTCGATTTAACAAAAATGATATTTGGGTACTTCTGGCTTTAAATCAAGTTTATTACAGTTTTGGCTCTCACTTGGCCAGTTGGAATTGATCAAACATAGCATTTTTCTGTACAGTCTTTCAACTTTATTTTTTGGATTTATTACAAATGGGCCCGAGAGCTAGGATTATGACGGGTACTCTTTCAGTAAATGAAACTACCTCCTACATAGCACTGCTGATAATGTTTCACATTAGAAAGCAGGACTGATTCAAGTCAACATAATGGGGGAGAAATTTGTCTTGACTGGTCTGATATCCTCATTAGGCTACTTCCTCCATTGCAGGGCTCTTACTTTCCTCCCAAGCACTTAACCCTGCATGTTCTTTTTGTTCTAGTTCCTTTTGTCAGGAAACATTTGGAATGTTTATTCACATTGAGTTATCACTGGCTTAGAGTTATTTTCCCTAGTGAATAAATTTATATTTTAAAAGAGGATCTAGCAAAGGGACACAGCTCAGCCTCAAAGAATTAACTCCAACTGGTGGACTATTAGGTGTTCAAATGGGGAGAGTTTTGCTTACTTGTGTGTGGGAAGCCTTGAGTACACATTCTGTGCATACTAGTAGGTGGTATGAGGCTATAAATAAAGCCAACCCTATTGGTAAGAAAAATCACTATGAATCTCAGAAAGAAATTGTGAAATATGAACTACCCCAGGTTGAAGCTATGCATAAATGAACAAACATATCTTTATTTTATTTTTCTTTGCTACAAATAATTCTTGAAGTCCTTCTATATATCAGATTTGTTTTTGTTCATTTTAGCCTATGGTGATTACATTTTTAAAGTCATAAATCAGGATATATTTTTAAAAAATCATTTTCAGATTTGTATATGTTTATATAAGCAGGCTTCCAAGAGTATTAAAGTTAAATCACTTTTATGTATATTGCCTTAGTTCATGCTATTATAACAAAAATACCACATACTGGGTGGCTTAAACAACAAGCATTTATTTTCACAGTTCTGGAGGCTGGGAAGTCTAAGATCAAGATGCTGACTGATTAGGTTCCTGGTGAGATCCCTCTGCCTAGTTTGCAGGTGGTTGTCTTCTTGCTGTGCCCTCACATGGTTGAGAGCAGAGATGGGGGAAGTGAGCTCTCTCCTGTCTCCTTTTAGAAGGGCGCTAACCTCAACATGAAAGCCCCATCCTTTTGATTTAATTACCTCCCACAAGCCGCATCTCCAAAAACCATCTCACTGGGGCATAGGGTTTTAACATATGAATTGTAGTAGGGGAACACAAACATGCAGTCCACAACATATACATTTGATGAAATGCTTTTGTTGGAAAAAGAGAAACACAATGCTGGACCAATGGTTGCTGTGGGCAGTGTGGTATTGGTTAAGAGCTCTGGTCTTGGAGTTAGACAGATGCTGGCAAAGTGTTTTGTCTCAGCGTCAGTTTTCTCTTGTATCAAATGAGAGAATAGTGGGACTCTCCTTCTGTGACTGTTAGCTAAAGGAAGGCATAGAAACCATTTAGCATGGTGCCAGACACAGAGGAAGTGCTCAATAAATTGTAGTTCTTCTGATATACTAATTTTAATACTTATTATTCTTATGATATAATGAAAAAATATTGCTTAGAGGGGGAATATTGCTTAGGAGGGAAGACATCAAAGTGAGGTGGTAGAAATAAAAATTAGCAGAAATAAAATTAGTCAATTCAAGAGCCACCACGTTGGTCATCCACACAGAGTACAGAAGCAGGGACAAGGCAAGGAGAGAAAGACAGAGAATGAAACCATGGAACCAACAAGAGAGGGGTGCGGGAGGGACGAGGATATAGCACGAATGTGACCAAGCAGAGTTATAGGTTTTTGTCAAGGCTGCCCTGGATACCGTGTTGCACTGTTGGCTGCCCTGTCAGCAGAAACCCCTTATGCTAATGACATAATAAGAAAGATGACACCCAAGTGAGGAAATTGAAATTACAAGAGGGGCCAAGTGTGGTTTAATTAGCTCTACCTCATGGGAAAGGTGTGGAGTAAGTAACGCAAAACCAAGAATTAGCTCTGGCAGGAAATTGAGTTGTAAACAAAAGGGTTGTGTTGAGACTGTGGTTTTAAACCCCTGGATACTGCTAACTTCTTCCTCCACTTGCTGACTCCACTTGAGTCAGTGCAGGTAATAAATCACCGACTTGTCTGCGGCCTTCTTGTTCTACTTATTGGCCTTGTGGCTATAAAGGAGACACAGTAAGGACAGGTGAAAGTGCATGCTTCCGGTGTCTTGAGGAGGTCAGCTGGGTTCAGGGCCATCTCAGAAGACTGTTCCTTATTGTTTTTTACCCTGGTCCTTACCTTTGTTGGGGTAGGATGGGCCTGTCCAGAGTAAGGAATATGCTTATGCACAGTGAACCAAGCTCTACGTAGGGATATGTGATCCCTGGGCTCAGAAGTTTAGATTTATTTGGAGAAAGTGAGTTCACAAGAGAGACTTCTATAGCGCAGCACTCCAATATGGTCGTTTTAATGCAGGGTGAGATCTGTTCCTAAGGCTTACTGGAAAACAGATGGTCTCAGGAGGGATGAGTTAAAGACCTCATCTTTGCAGTATCCACGCCGACTTGAGTGTGTAGCATCATCAAGGAGGGTTTTATTTGGGGCTTTGAGTCCCGCCTCCCTCCCCACCCAGCAAGCTGGTGAAAATGCAATCAACTTGTCTGGTTTTTTTTGACTCCTTTCTTTGCCTTCCCTGCATTTTCAACTTCCACTGTGCTATCTCTCAGACGCTAACACCTTCACCTCATTCCCTGCGTGTCTCTCTGGTCTATCTCTATTTCACAGAGACATGTTTTGTATTCATAATTCTGCCTTTTAGTTTTGATTTCCTGGGAACTTGCCATATTGTTGAAATACAGCTACAGCCATGTTGTAAAGATAAAATAGGCAAAGTACCAATTGTCCCAGCCTTAACTCTTGATTTTCTTACCCTTTAACAGAAAACTAAAGACATCCAGGAGACAGTTTATTCTCAGCCTTATTACAACCTATTTCAGGGTGTGAATTTGAAATGGTTCAGATTCTATAATGTTCTGGTAAACTTAGATTAGGAAAAGTGACCTTTTGATTTTCAAAGGATAGATTCATACTTTGGGGGTAATAACTCTGCCACCTGCCTCCTCTGTAGTTTTTATTGTTCTAACCATATATTAACTCTCCCTTTCTGGGTATGTCCTTGCTATGCTCTCTGGGAGCTATAGAGTGGGATGACCTGTAATCAAAGAAAGAGGTTAATTGAAATGAGGCTCGCCTGAGCTGTGTAGCCAGCCTTTGGAAAGCAGTGCTCTGAAATGGGAAAAGGACCAAGAAATGTTTTCAGGCTTTGCCCTGTACCAGCTCTCCCTTTGCAAAATTCCCACGACCTCTACCGATGTTAATTAAAGTCAGAGTAAGAGAGGCAAGTCTGCATATTACTCTGCCCAGATTGTAAAAGGAATCTTTAATTGTAAAGAAGCAACAACAGAGATGTATGTTTAATATGGGGAACTGAGAGTCTCTTATTCTGATTCTGAAATGTATTTTATAACCTTCCTGAATTCTGTCACTTCATCTGCTTCCTCTTTTCTAGGTGATGGGTTTCGGGTAGTGCTGGGAAATTTGTTTCTACTTTTCTTGTGATTCTACCTTTAGAAGATGAGAAAGAAAGAGCTGGGATGAGTCACCCTTCAAGTCTATTAATATGTTCATTTCAGTGTTATTCACATACAAAAATAGCTCTTAAATATAGCGTCCTTGTAATCAAGTTAAGAAATACCTAAGTATACAGAGTAAAATATGAGAGTATCTATTCACTGCTCTAATTCCTTCCTTCCTTACCCATCTTCTGCGAACATTTCCTTGTATTAATTACCTCTGGATTTTGACATCCTCTGAATCACATATACGTCCTGTCAGTCTTTTTGCACATCACATTGTCATCTGTGGGTTTTCTCTGAGTTTGGATCTTTTTAGATTTGAACCTATATGCTTTCTATATTTAGAGATACCTGGAATTTCTGGCCCACTGAAAGCTTAAATGAAGAATTTCTTATCCAGCAAATAGTACCCAAACAACAGACAACGCTACAGATATTTTGTTTTCCAGTTTTATGGAAATTGTGAGTAGGCAGGATGGTGGTTGCATATGCTCTACATTTGGTGTATCTTTCCATCTAAATTTGGTGATGAGATTTAGATTGCTAAAATGATTTGACTATAACTGTGCTGTGTACCTAGAAAAGTGTCTGTTAAACTTATTCAGTAAAAGTTAGCTGATGAATGGTTAAGGGGTTCAGCCAAGAGTGGAATTAGGTCTTCTGTGCCTCTTTCCATGACAACATACTCAATCTAAGTTTTCTCTAAATCACAGACATTTCTCAGCTGGACACTGTTACTTGGAAAGTATTTATCACATAAGATCATGGTTTAGACAGCTGTGTGAATTAGCATAGACTTGCAGTAACATAGTCTAAAAAAATTAGCCCAGGCCCAGGATAATTAGCCTTCGGACAAGTAAGGTCGTTTATAGAAATAGATAATGCAGTTGGAAGTTCACGTACAACTCTTTGCTTTCTATTATATTTTTTCTCTGACACTTTGAACATGAAGATAATGCTGATCACTTCTATGTTTCATTACTGAGTTGTTTGAACCTATAACACTGACTTAGCTCAAATAAAGCTAATGAGCCAAAGGCAAGATTTTGATGTTCTTCACAGCAGATACATTAAATGAACTGCTGGAAGAAGTACATGGATTTGAAATTATCTGGGGTTATTTGTAGACTTGAACTAAACTCTGTTAAGCTATGATTGATAAATCCTTTCAATAATTCAACATGTATTTATTGAGCATCTACTATTTGCCAGGACTTGGGTGCATTGAATGCTAGGAATATATAGCAATGAACAAAATAGATGTAGTATTCACAAAGCGTTCAGTTTCATATGGGAGATGGGCATTCAGTGAATAGTTACGCAGAAAAACATTTCGTTACAATTAAGATAAAAGCTGAGAAGAGCATGGTATGAGACTTTGGCCTATTTTCAGTATAGCATGTCATATGCCCCTTGCCAGCAATCTACAGAGAAGTCTGAAGACATTCGAGCAGTGAGAAGACAGTAAGGTACGTAGGTTTGAAGCTGGATGTATTTTTTCCTGCAGAATTCTCCTCTCTGAGAAGGAGGAACAATTTTCAAAGAACAGTGGGTGTCACTAGCACTATTTGTATTCATCCAAAGCCAAGCAAGTAGACAGAGTTGTCTACACTGTTCATATCTGAGTTATATCTTCTAGGAGTTCATTAGGCAGTGTTTCCTTTATCCCAAGTTTTGTTTTTCTTATTCAGAATTTTGCTCAGAGTAACTTGGTAATCTCTACCAGGTTTAATTTATTCTGTTTGGCACTAATCCCAAACTGAATTATTAATGTGGCGATAATTTTAAAATCTGTGTTTTGCACCTTCCAGACAAAATTAGAATTACAGTATGTAAACTGCATGGGGAAAGGAAATCTCTTTCAAATTAGATCCTCCTTTGAGTTTAAATGTGGAAAAATAGGTGCTATTTTTATCATCTTAATTATTTGTTTTAAAAATAAACTTAGTTTTAGATTTACAAAAAAACAAAAACAACAACAAAAAAAACAACAACAACAAAAACAACAAAAAAACTCCCACAAAACTCAGGAAGTCCAGAGAGTTCTCATATATTCCACACTAATTTCCCGTGTTTTGATCTCTTATATTAATATGCTACATTTGTCACAATTAATAACAAATACTGGTAAGTATTATTAACTACATTGCACACTTTATCCAGATTTCTTTAGTTTTTGCCTAATGTCTTTTCTGTCCCAGGATCCCATCTAGGATGCTACGTTACATTTAGTCACTATGTCTCCTCTTGGCTGGGAAGGTTTCTTAGACTTTCCTTATTTTTGATGAATTTGAGGGTTACTGGTCAGGTATTTTGTAGGATGCCTCTCAGTTGGGATTTGTCTGCGGTTTTTCTCATGATTAGATTGGGATGGTAGGTCTTGGGGAGGATGACCACAGAGGTAAAGCACCATTCGCAACATATGTTAAGGGTATCTATTCACATGACTCACCACTGGTGATATTAATCTTGATCGCCTGGTTGAGGTCCTGTTTGTCAGGTTACTCCACTGACAAGTTACCCTCCCTTTCACATTTACTCTGTGGGAGGAAGTCACTGGGTGTGGCCTATACTTCAGGAATGGAGAGTTATACATATCCTCATTTAGGATGGAATATCTACATACATTTTTGGAATTCTGCACAGGAGTTTTCTCTTCCTCCTATGTATTTATTTATTCAATCAATCATTTATATCACTATGGACTTATACGTAACTTATTTTGTGCTTTGGGTTAAAGTATGATATTACTTTGTTTTGTTGCTCAAATTGTTCAAGCTTTGGCCATTGGAAGCTCTTTCCATCGGTTTCTATGTTCCTTTGATGTAACCCCATTATTGTGGACTTTTGGGAATACTCTTTTTACTTACTGGCTATTTTTTTTTTTTTTTTTTGGTCACATAAGAATGCTATGTTTATAACAACCATTGATAGCTCAATGTATTACAAACCTTAAAGTAAAAAACCCCAAACAACAAAAGCAAACCACCCCCCCAAAACCCGGGGATGTTTAAATTAGAAAAATTATTCTACTATCACGTCATGTTTTCCTTGACCTTGGGTCATTGCTGGTGGAAAACCCAGGTTTGTGAATTCATGCTTTGGGTGCTTTTCCTGGGGTATCAGGAAAAATCCAGATCAGCAAATGTTTTCTGTAAGGGGCCAGATAGTAAACATTTTCAGCTTTGTGATCCAGAAGGTCTCTGTTGCAGCTGCACAAGTCAGCCTTTGTAGTGTGAAAGCAGCCATAGATAATATGCAAATGAATGGGTGCGGCTGTTTTTCAAGAAAATTCTATTTAGCAAAGTAGGTAGTGTGGACAAAAAAGGGGCCACAGGTTAAATCTAGCAAGCTCAGGAGACTGAAAATAACCACCTAGGATGGTGTGAACCTAAAAATTCCTAACTAATGTGGGCCATGGCGGGAAGTCACATCTTCAGCCTGTAGCTTCCTTGACAAAGGTCAATCTCTACCTTAAGTGAGCCTGTCTGTTGCCTTTTTGTATCTAGAATAACATGCCCTTGGAATGTCATTAATCCCTTTTTCCGGACCAGAGCAGGAAACTATAGAATTCCTCATTATTATTCTTGTTCTGAATACCATCTCTACATGTGGTGTAAAAAGTGAACTATTAACTACCCTGTACACACCTATGTGAAAGAAGTACCTGTCTCTCCAATTTACTTTTATCCAATCCCAGGGATTTTCCTATTTTGCTTCTCCCACCCACTTCGTCTACCACCAGTGGATTTCATGTAACCTTCCTCATATGATTCTATGTATAAATCAAGCTGCAAATCACCATTTTGTGGAGCATTTTCTCAATCCATTGAGATTTTGCTTCCCAGCAAGTTTGGCTAAAATAAAGTCTTGTAAGCTTTCTCGTAGGTTGGATGTTTTTTCGTCAACACTAGTGGTCTGAGTGGTCTATGGGCTGCAGTTGACCAGTCCTGGGTTAAGAGAACAGCCTCTGCATACATGAGTTCAGGTCTTGTCTTTGACTGTGGGGTCGTAGGCAAGTAATTTAACTTCCAACAGCCTCCGACGTTGCTCAGCTCAATGATGGGTATAATATTGGTATTAATGCTAGTCCCCTATGACGTTTAGGGCTTAAGTGATATAAGTAGAGCACTTAGCTCAACGCCTAGCCCATACCTGTTAGCTGTTATTAGGGTGATTATATAATTAAGTGCTAAACCAGGGTTCTTGGGAAGGAAAAGAGGTGATATTAATAATATGCTGGAACAACAGGTATAAACAGGGACTGTCTAGGGTCTGCTCGAGCATGTGTGTCCACTATAGCTGCTATGATTAGGACCCTCTTGCACCTACTAATGCCTCTAATTTCTAGCAAATGTTCGGTCCTGCTTCCTATGGCAGGAGTGAGCTTAAGCTGGAAAATTACCCTTTCGTCTATCTTCTCTTTTTTTGATATCAAGAAATGTCCTTATTAGATGAGTCAAAGATATTATTTGATCTGATTCAGCTTAGATACTTGGTGTGAAAATATGGTGAGTTTTTCCTTTAAGAATTGTTCTTTTGTGACTAAATGTAATGCTCTACCCACAGTAAGATTGTATTAGCAATTCCTTTATTTTTTGCTTCTGCTGGTACTGAATTCCCCAGCTCTTCTCTTGGGACTGTGATTTTCCATTTGCTTTGATCTCTGTTACGGTGAGCCTTTCAGTCTTGGCCTTTTGCACCTGATTACCTTGTTCTGCCCCAGCGTCTTCACCTAAGTCTCTCATTGGGAAGAGTCTTATTTCCAGGCGATGTAAGTCTCTTTGCAGCGGTCAGTTATTCCTGTACCAAGAGGGAACAGAAGGCAGGCTTAGAGACGAGGAGGAGGCATTTGCAGTGTTTGTCAGTGTGGTCTTGATCTTATAGGAGAAGGAGCTGGATGCTGATTAGGAAGCAGGATTCTGGGTGGCCCCCAACAAATGACTTAGATCCCTCAGGAACCGGCATCTCACCAAGTACTCCTGATGATTCCAATGCTCTCCAAAGTTTGAAAAAAACCCACAGCCTTAGAGAATGTCTGAAAAGGGAGTCCAAATTACAAAAAGCTATCAGGTGTGTTATTTTGTAGATAACTCACCCTGAGATCAAAGATCTCTCTCTCTCTCTCTCTCTTTTTTTTTTTTTTTTTATGCCAGAAAGTACTACTAAAGTTCAGACCCGAGTGAAATTTTAAGACATTTTCTCTCTGACGACATTCATCTTTCCATTTTGGCTAAGGGAAGTGTGAAAGGGTCATTTCATTGGACAGGGAGAAAATATTTGGGGGTGGGGTTTTATAGAGGCTTTGAAGGATGGGAATTAAGACGGCTGAAAAAGTTTTCCAAATTGGGGGTGACTGTGATTGTAATGGGGAGTAAAGTGTAGGGAGGTTTGGTATAGGAAAGTCAAGAGGGTAAGGGAAGGTGGAGTTCAGGGACAGATGTAAATGCAGTTTCGCTTGTAAACAAAGCACAAATTAAAAGAAATTGAAGGCCAAGTTTAAATCATGCTTAGGGAAGTTTCTCCAGCAGGATTCTGGACAGTGGGGAATTACTGAGGATTTTGTTTTTAAGGCCTACATTGGTTTAGTAATAATCAGTATTTTCCAGATTTTCTTTCCATGGTTTGATTCAAAATGCAGTTATTTTGAGATAGGAATTTCAAATATCTTTAGTGATTTAACTGGCAGAGATTTCCAAAGATCCTAGTGTTCAAGTTGAACAGCATTTGTGTTCACGTTTTACAGTATTTCTTTGTCACATATGTAATGAGCCCCTAATTTATGCATGTACTATACTAGGCACTGTTGGGGAGACACAGAGACAACTCCTTGTCTTCAAGGAGCTTTTGTTTTTGGAGGGCAATCGAGAAATACACACATGAAGAATGAAGTAGTAATAAAGGACATGTGATTTTTAAATGTCTCATCCTTCTCAAAGAGGATGGCTTCTTGAACGAGATGTCTTGGGATAAGCCTCAAAAGATGAATATGATGAAGTAAGGGTAATGGAAATGAACATTTTAGATGGGCGTATTGTCAAACAGATGTGGAGTAGAAATATGCATGGTTTGTCTGAGGAAGGACAAGTTGCTCCATCTGGTCGACACACTAGGTTGTATCTGGGAGCAGTGGGAGATAGCATGAAACATCAGCTTGGGGTCAGATTATAAAGGATCTTAAAAGCCAGCTTATATATTCTTTTGAAGGTCACAGGGATTTAGAAGAGATTTTGATATAAGAGGAGTAATATGTGAAGAATTGAATTTTAGAAACATTTATTAGTTATACTTTGCTGGGATGGTTAGCCATTCACCTCACTAGAGGGAGTGAGTTGAATTAAGAGGGTCTTTTGATACTGCGAGCACAAGAAGAGTCTGACAAAGGGACCACCATAGTGGGGGTGTAGAGAAAGGATGGATAAAAAGATATTGCAGGAGAATTACCTGCGTGCCCAGCACTGTGCCAAGGCCCTCAACTTCTTTACCTTATTTCATACTCTGAACAACTCGTTTTATACTCACTTAGGGGTGAGGAAACTGAGGCACATAAAAGTTGTTACATGTCCAAAGACACATAGCTAGTGAGTAAAGGGTGTAGGACTGCACTGTCCTACATGACAGCCACTAGCCATGTGAGGCTGTATACATTTAATTAAAATTAAATATTAAAAAATCAGATCATTAGATGTCCACGCTACATTTCAAATGCCCAATACCCACATGTGGCCAGTGTCTACCAGAATGGACAACATGGGCACAGAACATTTCTGCTATTGCAGAACGTTCTATTGGATAGATTTGAACCTGCACGTGCTAACTCATGATCCCATGTTCTTAATCCACTCTACCACCTACCTACCATTAACAGAAAACACTGTGATTGCTGATTGGATAGCTAGCCCAGAGGAGAGAGTCAAACAGGACTAATACAACATTTTAGAGGTTTCTTTATCAATATATTAGCGAAACTTATTATGAGTCTAATATCTTAAGTTCTTTTTACTATGTTAGGTTAACTGGAATTATTTCAGGAGGAAATAAGCTGGTATTAATTCTATATGATATATGTCTACATGATATATGCCTCTATCTCCTGAGAGGCACAAATTACAATCTGTTAGTAGTTGGGGTCTCAGTTCTGATTCGAAGATCCCATTTGGCAAATTTGCAGTGTGGAAAGACAGCATAATCATAGTCATGGTTGTAAGTCCTGTCCCTTCTCAGGTTTCTCCGTAAGTGACTCCTTAGCTTAGTTCTCCACTTTTAAATGGGCTACAAAGTATACTGAAAAGATGGATATCTTCCTTCCCTGAGCATAATATTGCTAAAGCTAGGATGTCAATTATATTGCTGTGTGATACAGTATCTGGTTTAATGTTTAAACTGTAGAGACATTTTCAAGTGAAAATGGAGACTCTCACTGCTATATGGGGGAGCTGATACGTAATTCTTTAGCTATTAGTATAGTGATCTTGCATTTCCTGTAAACATAGGCATTTGGTCAAAATGTTTTACCAACTCATAACATTAGGTCTCCGGGAGGCTGAACTTTTCTAAGAGTGTGGCTGGGAGGGTCTTATCAGGAGGTTCTGTTCATGAGTAGTTTTGCTAGGTGGTGATGTGCTGCCCACTGTGATTTGCAAGTGTAAGAATAGTAAGCCTGTGATTATTTTTGGGTGTTCCCTTCAACTGTGCTTTCCCCTAATTACCAAAAGGCAGCCATGCAGAATACTGGACTTCATGAGTGTACTGTGCAAGGCTGGCTTCTCTGTTTTTATTGCTTCCCTTCAGTGCAACCCTTCCCCAAGTTCTTTATAGAGTGTATCATCAGTGTGTGTGGTTCTTTGTGTTGCTTTGCAACAAGGCCACTTTATGGGGCAGACTGTGAAATTTCTGGCTTCCTACCCCTGGGAAGCTTCAAAATAGTTCCTGAGAAATAATCTTTCTTTGTCTTTTTCCAAGGTTCAGATTATGGTCATGTTTAAGGGTCACTATGTAGTATGACTTTGGTGGAGTCGTGGACCATCATCTCATATTCATCATGCATCACCTTTTTGACAAAAGTGAGTTGTGCTCATGTGAAATGGCTGTTGTTTTGCCTCTGGATTTGTCCATATCCTTCACCTCCTTCCCAAATGTGGGGGATTTATTCGGGCTTCCATTTCATACCGAAAGAGGGGTCCTGGACTCAGGACGAAGATGATATGGGGTTTTCCGTTTTGTCAATGCCTAAAGCTAGAGTTTTTCATTGTTCAGAAATCTTGTAATGGATGCTATGGTGTTTTTGTTAAACTGACGTATGTGAGTACATATAGTTGTTCATCATAAAGGATTTTAAGGGTTTCCATTGTTTTGTACTGGGGAACTTCAAGGAACAAGTACTTTACCTGACCCTAAACAGTTTGCTTTGGTTTTGGTAGCTGGTAGATTCAGGTGAAGAATAATACTCGCTCTTGGTTGCTGATCTTAGGAGAGACACAGAAGAAGGTCTACTGTTCTGAGTAGTGCTGGGTGTTTAGTGCAGAAGCCTTTCTGGACTGTAGTGCAGGAGCCTTTCAGGACTGTAAAAGTTACTCCCATCACTGATCTAGATGACACGCAATGGTTGCTACTGTCAAACCCAATTAATGTCATCTTGGAAAGGAAAATAGGCTATGATTGTGTGTTGCCATAAATTTGGGGAGAAGGAGAAAATTGGAAATCCAGGAGCTACTTTATTGTTACTCAGAACAGTTTCATTTTTTTGTACTTTTCAGTGAAACCTAGAAGAGTTCAATTTACTAAGCATTGAAATCTATTAAAAAATGTGTCTACTTCTCTTTCCTTTGGACACCTATTGTCTAACTACCAAACTTCTAGAAACCCAGAGACCACAATGGTAGCATGAGTGTGAAATTATTTCAGCTCTCAGATTCTCTAATGTATTAGTCAGTTAGGGAAGCCAACACAGAGTACCACAGATTGTGTGGCTTAAGCAACAGAAATTTATTTTCTCACAGCTCTGGAGGCTAGAAATCCAAGATCAAGTTGCTGGCAGGGGTAGTTTCTCCTGAAGCCTTTCCTTTTGTTGCAGACAGCCGTCTTCTTGCTGTGTCCTCACATGGCCTTTTTCTCTGTGTAAATGACCCTCTGGTATCTCTTCTCTACTTATAAGGAAACCAGTCCCATTAGATTAGGACCCTACCCTGATGACCTTTAATTTTCTCCTTAAAGGTCCTGTCTCCATATATAGTCACATTGGTGGTTAGGGCTTCAACATAGGAATTTTGAGGTTCACACTCAGTTCATAACGGTGTATTTTTATTAGTTTCAAGTGTACAAAACAACATAGTGAATAGACATTTATATACCTCACAAAGTGATAACCCAATAAGTCTATTATCCATCTGACATTGTACATAGTTATTACAATATTGTTGACTATATTCCCTATGCTGTACTTTATATCCCCGTGACTATTGTTTTAAATTATAGTTGACATTCGATATTACTTTATATTAGTTTCAGCTGTACAGCATAGTTATTATATATTCATGTAATTTATGAAGTGATCCCCCAATAAGTCTAGTACCCATCTAACACTATACATAGTTTTTACAATATTATTGACTATATTCCCTATACCATAGTAGTGTGTTTTGAGGATTAAATAAGGTAATATATGTGAAGTGTTATCCCACTCTCTACCATATTATGAGTACTCAACACATAAAACAACTCAATTTATTGAGTGCCTGCTGTATGCCAGGCACCATTCTGGTGCTAGGGATACCACAGTGAACAAAATAGATGCGAATTTGTGCATTGGGGAGTTTATATTGTGTCGTCATTGGTTATTTATTACCAGCAAAAACAGTAAAAACCCATAGGAACCTTATTCTATGGTTGCCTAGAAATTATTTTGTTTGTTTGTTTTTGGTTCTGGTTGGTAGTGTGTAGTCAGGATGCTGTAGCAGAAGAAGGTTTGGACTAAGAGGGAAGTTTTGAGTCTCCTCTGGTTTTAACCATGGACCTTGACAATTTCTTAACTTAGGCCATTTTTCTTGAGCCTACTCCTGTTGTAGAAGACAATTGGAAACTGATCTGGTCCATGGTGATTCTTATTCTGTGCAATTCTGTAGAAGTTCATAGAGGCATTCACATTCAAAGTTACACTGGCTTGGGATCCATATTTCAGAATGCATTTACAGAAAATGTTATAAAGGTCCCTGAAGTATTTTTTTTGTATGGAATATTTTCAATTACTTTGATTTTTAAATCCATACTTGGCATGGGGAAATTAAATCTCATCTGAAAGGCGGCTGAGAAAAAGAATCAGGTTGACACTTTGAATATCCAAGCACATTAACTTTATTTTAAAATTCAGTGCTATGTTATTGAATTGATTGTATGTCATAACTATACTGAGCAGAAAACTAACTCCTTAAAAAGAGACTTCATGGAAATCCAAAACAATAAGCATGAGATGAATGTTCATAGGACATCCAAATTTTTATCACTTTGGCAGACACGGATGTTTCCTATGTTAGAGACAATTTCCTGTAAGTGAATTTCCTTGTAAAGTAAGTTCCTATTCTATTTGGTTGTTCCTCCTACTCCATCCCAAGGCATCTGTATTGTCTCTTATGAATGACATATGTAATTTTTATGAAAACTTTTTGTATCTTCTAAGTTTTGAAACAAATTATGAAAGCAAAAATTCTTAAGGATTTATCATTTGAGACTTAAAAACAGCATGTTTATAGGTTAATGTAACAATTTCTAAGCCAGACCATACATTTTCTGGATATGTGTATCAGTTCTTACTTTAGGCCTTTGTTATTAGATTTTTTCCTAATTCTCAGCATCAGGAGAACTACATTTTGCCTTAGCAGTCTGACTAGGGATGAGAATTACCATGCTGTTTTTCTCTAGCTCTGTATCATTTTTCAATTACCTTCTTATTTTCCCAGACCTCTTTCATCCCCTTTCCCACCTCTCAATCAGCATAAAGTGGTGGATTCTCAAAAATTCAAGAGACTAAAGGTTCTTCTACTTAAGAATTTGTATAATTCTCCTCCAACTCTTGGAAGTCTTTCCTAGAGCTGTGGCCAACTTCACTAAAGACCTGATCTCAGCCTGTGGGAAAGTGGCCAGTCAAAATCAGGGCTTGAGGAGTCACAAAGCTTCTTCCAGAAAGCCTGAGCCTGGATCTACCACCTCGGGCCCTGAAGCACTCATTGGAGATGAGCCACTGGTAGGCTTTGGGGCTTCGCCAGGCCAGAACCTCTGACGATCTCAGCTTCTTGGCTTCCTGTGTCCTGGCCCCTAGCCTCTGAGCTCATTTCTGGTTCAAATGACTACAGTGGGAAAGGGAAGGTTCTTCAAGGCCACACCAGACTCATCATTGCCAAGCAAATACAGGGCCTGGCTCTATTCTAGGCACAGAGAGACAGTAGGCAGACACTGTCCTTTAGGTACAAACAGTCCACAGGAAGCAAACAACTCTGTGTATCCAGACCCCACCCCAGGGGTAACATTAAGTGGGATGAGTCTCCCTGAGAATTAGGAAGCACATGTGTCACCAGTGGTGTAGTTACAGGTGCTATGAAAGAGGTCACCAGGACCTGACCTAGTTTGAAGGATCATGTTCTGATCCTTCCCTGAGGGACTGACATTTAAGCCTAGACCTGAAGGAAGAGCAACCAAGCTTAGACTGGGGAAGAGCATTCCAGGCAGAGGGACTCCTGGGGCTAGAATGAGCTGGAAGGACACAAGGCTGGTATGGTTGAAGCACAGGAGAGGATGGAGGAAGAGGTGGCCTGAACTGAGTGAAGAGAGGCCAGGGCCAAACCATGCAGGGGCTCAGAAGCCATGTCACCCTTTGCAAACTTTATTCAAAGAGGAAGGAAGGCTGTTGAAGCCATTTAAGCAGGGGAATAACTCCCTCTGATTTGCATTTTATAAAAGCATTTTGACAGTACTGTAGCCAAAATTGCAGAATGAGAAATTTTGTGGCCTGGACTGGAATGGTGACATTAGGGATGGAGAGGAGGATGGATTTAGGAGGTAGATTAGATGTAAAGGATGAACTTGGCTTGAGCTCCTAGGTGGCTGGTGGGCCATTTACTGAGATGGGGAAGCTTGGAAGAGGGTCAGGGTAGAGGGGGAATCCTGAATTTAGCTGGGATTTGAATGAGGAAGCTGTATCTAGAGGGCTTATATGTCTCACTCAAGGTCACTCAAAAGTTTGTGGTAGAGCTGGGTCTATAACCCCAGTCATCAAATACAGGAGAGATGGGACTTGAACCCATACAGCCAAACTCCTAGGCCTCTCCCCTTAACTACTGTGCCATACTACCTCCCAGTAAACAGTAGCAACACTATGGATCTAGCAGGATGCTGTTATTAGCTGCAGTAGTGGGGCAGACCCAGGGGCTAAGTTGCTTTCAGGCATCGTCTTCTATGTGAGTGGCACCCTTGGGAGTTAGGACTTGTTGCCTGGGGTGCCAGCCTGGTGTCCCCTCCAGCTACTGTGTGTTTTCTCTGCAGAAGTAATAATGGCCAGGCAGGGAGCTGGGTTTGGCTGGTCCTGAGTGAATCTGGTTCCTCCATAGTCCTGCCTCCTGCTGTGTACTCTGCTCTTGCTGGTAGTAATTTTGTCCTTGGGCAGAGCACCCAGCTTTCACAACCAGCGTGGCATATTCTCAGGCTTCCAGGCATCGCAGCTGATAAGTGAGCTTTAAGGGGCTCCTCTCCTCAAGACGTTTTCCCATTTCTCTCTCAGATGTGCCAGCACGGACCTGAGCTTGTCTGTTTCTGGTAGGACTTTCCTGAAGGTCACAACAAGCAGCCAACACATTCCAGCATCCTCACTTTTTGCTTGACTAAGCTCCCTAGAACTACAACTTTAGTGGCATGTGGGTGAGGGCCCCAAAAAGCAACAGGCATTTTAAACAGCCAGTTTACTACCAATTTCCCAAGTAGGAAAGGAGGAATCCTGACCTGCTCGCTACCTCACATGGACTCAGCCAATTCCACATATGAGTGCCTGTGTCTTGCAGCACCCCATAATCTGTATTTTGTTCTGGGTACTTGCGGTTGCAGGTGACAGAAACTAAATTCAATAGGAAATGACTGGTTTTCATAACTGGATTGTAAGAAGGTCAGGTGTGGGTTAGATGTAGGATCAAAGGCTCTCGTGGAGGCCTCTGTCCCTTCCTGGCTCTTTGTGTTTGCTTTAACTTGGCTTTATTTGGCCACTTAACAACGACATGATCCTTAGATGGTCCTTTAGACTTACAATCCCAGAGACAGATCCTTTCTGTCCCATCGTTAACGTAGCAGATCTCTGGAGGTCTGATTGGCCCTGCCCAGGTGGCATCACTGGCCTGTTGGCTCAGTCACTGTAAGCAGTGACATGGGAGACGTGGCACTGTGATTGACACAGTCTCTATCATTACCCAGGAAGCTGGTGAGGTCTCAGAGCTTTTGCACCAGTGGTCCCCTTTGCCTGGAAATGCCTTACCCCAAAATCTGTATGACTGTCTCCTTTTTATTGTTAAGATCTTGGCTTAAATGTCACTTCCTCAAAGCGACCTCTCCTAACACCAAATTTGAAGTCATTCCCCAGTCACTCTATTACTCAGGGTTCAAGTTCAGTAGGTACAACAAAAACCAAAATAATAGCTTAAGATGGAATATTTCTGAGCAGTCCAGAGCTATGTCAGCTACATGATGTAAGAGGTCATGCTCCTGCCTTATTCTGTCATCCTGAACACATCTCGGCTTTCATCTCGTGATCAAAGATGGTGGGTCCATTCCCACCATTAGGTCCTGTTTTCAGCCAGCAGGAAGAAGGGCAAGTGGAAGGTATGACCCTTTTTTACAAAGGCACGACCCAAAAGTTGCACACATCATTTCTGTGCACAGGCCCTCGTCTGAACTTAGTCATATGGCCACACCTAGTTGTGTAAGCAAGGCTGGAAAAGAGAGTCTAGTGCGGCAGCTAAAACTCAGGTTCAATTATTAAGGAAGATGGAGAGAATGGATATTAGAGCAAACGGCCATCCCTATCACATGGAGTTTCTTGTAATCACAGAACTGGTCAGAATAGCAAAGTACAGAGGTCCTTAGAGATGGGATAGAGACCCAGAAAGGGGACTTTTCCAAATTCACACAAGCCCGGGGCAGACCAATGGTGGGATTCAGGCCTGACTCCAAGCCCAGTGTTCAAAACTGGGAAAGGGATTGCCAAGGGGTAGGGGTAAGAGGTTGCTTTTAGAGGGACTTTTGCTTCTTATGTATTAACTTCAAATTCACTTTTAAATTCATGTATGATACATAGCTAACAAGGATATATCTATGTGTTATTTGTGTAAATAAAAATAAACAAAAATGTTATTAAAAAAAGAATCGAGTACAGGAAACTTTTCCACTAGGAGTTTCCTTATTCCTGGTTTTGAATACAATTAGTAATTTTTTTTGGTTTTGTTTTATTCAATTCCTTTATACACATCTGTTGAACTCTATTATGTGCCAGACTCAAGGTTAGGCTTAGGAGGAATCAGAGGGACATAAAACAGTCCCTCCCTTGGAGAGGACCATTCACGAGGAGATGGGATATAAATATATCAGCCCCACCTATTTTGCAAAGAAGAGCAGTGGGAAGGTAAAGGTTGCCCAGAAGAAAGCGGGATGCATTTTTCCTGGGGAGATCATGGGAAGGTCTCCCAGAGAAGCTGCTATTGTTAGATAATTGTGGTAAAGAGTCCTAGAAATCCACGGAAGTTCAGTGCTAGTTGGCAGTGACTTTTGTGAGCGAGGTAAGCAGTCAGGTCTCAGAGATGAATCAGATGTTGTCCCTGTTCACAAGGCGTCCATGCTTATTTTCAAGCTGGGGGTTTGTATCTTGTCTGCGCAGTCACAGGAAAAGGCCATCGGAACAGGCTGCTCTTGGCACCCTCCCTTTCCACTCCCTCCTTTAGCCTGTTCAGGGAGAGTGAGTACGGCTAAACACCAAGAAGAATTCCTACAGGTGTCACAGGAGAGGAGGAGGGCTACCTCTCTTCCTTCTTCCCCCGCCCCCGGAGTCTCTGTGCCTTATTACCAGGGCCTTTGGCTCTGCGGTCCATGGTAGAAGTCAGGGAACAGGAAAGTGGGTCCTTGGTCCTGTAGTGGGTGACAGCGATGTGGTACTCTTCATTGCCACTCCTCCCTCTTGCCTTTTGAGCAGACATCACTAAAGTGTTCCCAGTACCGTTCCTTGCTGAGATCAGATGAGGTCTCGTTATCCTTCTCAACACAGTGCTCTGTACCACTGATAATTGATCATGAATTGGCATGTAGGTGGAAATATTTTGGCTTTTCTTGTCCTAGAATTTTGAAAAAAGGGTTAAACAATGTGCTCATCTCATAAACTGTGAGATTCCCCTCCATCCCCTCACGCTTTCACCCCCACTCGCACCCCCAGTTTATGAGAGTGGAAAAGCACTTAAGTGGGCTTAGGAGAGGATCCTCTTTTAGGAAGAAATATATTGGGGGGTGTGTTCCCAGTGGTTTTTCTCTCGGGAACCCACATAGTCAGAGTGATGGGATATCACTCCTGCTGATTTAGGGGAAGAGTAACAGGCATTAGGGAAAATCAGCCAAGTCAAATAGCTTACATATAGGAAACATTTTGAGGGCCAAAAATATGTGTTTAAAAGTCCTTGCATGCAATTCTAAAATTTGAAGTTTTCCCTTTACACACACAAGTTTTTCAAGTTCCCAAGTCCTACCTCAAGTCTCACATGCGCAGGACACCTTCTCTTGACACTTCTTCCTTCTGGGATCATTCCCGCCTCTCTCCCATTGTGGTCTTGTTCAAAAACAATCATCTGCACCAAATCAAATGGAAAGATTTTCCAGGAAGAATCTACTTATCTCCTGAGGCAGAGGAGCCATTCCCCTCTCTGGAGTGGTCTCATTGTTGGTTTAAGACTAATGATGGTAAGAATTTGTACTGTGAAGAAAGGAGAAATGGAGAGGACACAAACATGCTATTTTAGTTACCTAAGACAGAGATTTCCCAAAGGTGTACTGGGAGGAACTATGTTCATATATAACAAGGAAAAAAGAGGTTTCGTGGCCAAAAGAGTATGAAAAGAGCTGAGTTAGGCAAAATTTAATATTAATAGAATTAATAAGGCGAAGTTAGTCATTGCTACCATCTATTGTGCACTTACCAGGCACTTTCCTAAGCACTTTACCACATCACTGCATTGAATCTCGTCAACAATTTTATGAGGGAGGAATTGTTTCATTTTCATTTTGTAGATGAGAAAATGGAGGCTCAGAGAGGTTATGTAACCTGCTTGAAATTCATAGCTAATAAGTGGGGGAGCTAAGAATCAAACTGAAATCTTATCTGAGCCTAGTGGCAAGCTCTAATCACAAGATTTTTAGAAAAACTTTAGAATCTCTCAAAGCTTTTAATGTTTTTATGTGCATTTGGAATCTCTAAGAGCAAGGTAGAATAGACAGCATTTTCCAAGCATATTTTCAGAAACCATTTTTTTTCCCTGTTAAATTACCTTTTGAGACTAGTGTTCTGGGAATATATCTTGGGATAAGTAGAACTCATGTTTTATTATATATACAGTTTTATCTTTATTAACAAGCTTTTATAGTCACTGTGTCATTTAATTCTCATAACCTTGGCACAAGGTACATTAGGTATTATTATAGCCATTACATGGGGAGATTTAGATATATCAAATTCAAGTAACTTTCTGAAGTTTAACATTAAATCATGGAAGACTAGAAATTGGAATATAGTCAATTAATGGAGATCTAAGAGAATATAAACTAAATTCTCAGCATTTTTATTACTGGTTATCAGGATATGATGAATATTAATTGTATTTTGATAATAATAATCAACTTTCACTAACTTAAAAATGAACTTGGATATATGTTAAATATTTCCTCTTTCTACAATACTGCCATGCTCTTGCAACATAGTTATGATAGGGAAGGGAAAGGAACCATTAGTAGAATGGAAATGAACTGTAGATTTTGGCAGTTAGGATGGGGTGAAAGAATGGAAGGAATAGACCATTGAAAAGTATGGACTATATTTTTAAGAAAACAGTTCCGTGAAACTTCAAATGTGTATATGTCCAAACTAAGCCAAAGTCCCATACTTATACATTAGATAAATGCTTCTTTAATCTAGTTGTTTGAGGAAGATACATCAGTCTTTCCTTCATTGAACATTTGATGATGAGCCACGAACAGATTTCTCAGGTGATAAATCATCACGATAATTGATGGCCTTAAAACAGTTTTTCCCCCATTATCATTGGTTTCATCATCAGCTTTTGTCCAGGTGATAGCTTGTTAACTGAGTGAACTGCCTTAATCTCTTGCTCACTGATAAAATACACATTGTCCAATGACAACTGTTAAATCATGGTACTTTTAAAAAAATTATTAAGTAACACGTTTATTGGCATTGATACAGAGACTTACACAAGTCTCTTTTTAAGAAACAAATTACAAGATATTCAAGTTAGGATTTTTAGATAATCTTTCTACATTTTAGATGGTGTTTTGTTCACCATATTCATCTCTATGGATTTTTTTGTCACCTGTGTTCACACTGGCATCCTCTTCATTGTCGCTAATGTGCTTATATCTACCTGTATTTAACACTGCCATTTCCTTATTACCCAAGGTAAGCATAACTAGTGTATCGTGGTGAAAACTCAACATTTTTTCAATGACAGCTTCTTTTCATTCTATAATTTTTATTTGGTAAGCAAGGTGGTGTGTTATCTTCTTTATGTTCATGGAATCCTTCAAATCTTCACATGCAAGCTCAGTTTTCAAACTTCATTTTCGAAATCTGTGCTAAGAATTACTGTGGTTAATCAACATTGTTCCAACATTAACAACTATGTAAATGCATCCTCAAGACTGAACTCTTTAAAAAGGAAATCTGGAAACCCTTAGTTTCTTGTGTAATTATAGCAAGCATGGAATTTTTAAAAAAGTATTTGTTTATTCTTCACGGACCATAAAATTCCTTGGTCCTGGGGCTTTATTATAGCTTTCACATTGTGGGGAAATAAACACCAACAACTTTATTTTTCACAACAAGTTTGTGAGAGAGACATGAAGAAATACAGTTTTCTTCCAGTCTGACTTATGCCTCTGGTACAAAGTATTTTTGAACCTGTCAGAAAAATTTTCTCTGATAACTTTCTAAGTTTTTCTTTTAAGAGCATTATTTAGACATAATTCATGTACCATACAAAGCCAATTTCAATTGTTCAATAGTTTTTAGTATAGTCACAGAATTGGGCAACCATCACCATTGCCTAATTCAGAACATTTTCATTATCTCCAAATGAAACCATGTACCCGTTAACAGTTACTCTCCATTCCCTCTCGCCTGGCTCCTGGCTCCTCTTCTACTTTCTGTCCCTATAGATTTGCCTATTTGGAATATTTCTTCTCAATGGAATCATGTAACATGTGGCATTTTGTGACTGTCTTCTTTCTCTTAGCATAATGTTTTCAGATTACAGCCACATTCTAGCATTTTGGATGTTGGCTGTTTTCAGTTATTACCATGTTTTTTCTTACCGCTGTCTGAGCCATGGGCATATGCACACAGAGTGACTGTGTTGGCATTCTTAGACCTCTTTGTGCTCTCCATTGTCAATATTTTTCTAAGAACACAGTGCCATTCAGAGCTGTTCTGCACTGTAGGTTGGTTCAGGGCTAAGGTTTTCATCAGATACTATCTTTGCAAATTTGTAAATGAAACTCTCATAACCAGCAGAACCTTTTTTACCTTTGATTTCAGCTATTTTATACTACTAGGGTACATGTTACTTTTCCGCAGCTGATATTCTGAATGTTCACACTTAATGTTCAGTTCTTGCAAGTATATTCTAGTATGCTTCAAAGCTAAAAAACCAGTTTATGGAGTATGTCCTCTTTTTGGTAAACAAAAAATCCATTCAACACACTGTTAAGATTTTTATTTTTCAAGCTTTGCAGTGTTTTCCCATTTATCATTAGTGCGTGGTCATCATTATCACTTAAAACTCCCACAAGTTTATTGGGATGACAATTGTTAGTAAAGTTACATAGGTTTTTCTGTATTTTTGGTTATGATGTTTCTTGTTCTTCTCACTGTTACCCATTGGTGTATATTTAGTTCTTGCTGATATTTTCATTGGGTAATTAAAAGAAAAGTTAGAAAATAGCAAAGAACAGCAGAGATACTTAGGACTGGCAGGGTCACTGATACACAACTGACACATCAGTTCAAGTTGGGTTTTTGCCATAAATGATTTTGGTGCTAAATTTAAGGGAAATTTTTTTTTCATTTTTAAACTTTTTTTTTCAGTTTTTTCGTTTAGTTATATTGAGGTATAATTGACAAATAAATTATATTACATGAGTATTTAATATGTACATTGTAGCAATGTGATATTTCACATTGTGAGATTACCACAGTCAAGTTAACACATCCATTATCTCACACAGTTGCTATATTTGTGTGTGTGTGTAAAAAACACTTAAATCTACTCTTAGCAAATTTCGATTAAATAAGACAGTATTATTAATTATAATAACCACGCTATATATTAGATCCCCAAAATTTACTCATCTTTTTTCCCCAAGTTTGACTTTTATTTATTTATTTATTTATTTATTTACTTATTTATTTTTTATTAGTTTCAGGTGTACAAAACAATGTAATAATTAGACATTTATCATTTATACCACTCAAAAGTTATAACTCCTCCCCCAATCCATTACCCCTCTGATATCGTATACAGCTGTTGCAATTCCACTGACTCTATTCCCTATGCTATACACCACATCTTGTGACTATACATATACGGAGGGTGCCAAAAAAATGTGTACAAATTTTGAGAAAGAAAACTGTATTATAATTGTAATACTCAACACATACTGATAATAAAAGATGAGTACAAGTCACATTTGACTTCTGCAATTACAAGAGGTGCTCAAGGTGGTTACCATCAGCTTCCAGACATTTCTGATTACGGCAAACTACTTACTGCTTGAGCAACGTTGACCAAAGTGTCCACTTGCATACTTTTTTTTGGCACCCCCAGTATATTTAATTATAGTTGACATTCAATATTATTCAGCTTCAGCTTCAGGTGTACAGCGCAGTGGTCAGACATCTACACAGTCCATGAAGTGGTCTCTCTAATAAGACAAGACCCATCTGACCCCCTACAAAATCTTTACAACCTTATATGATAGTCTGGGGAATATAATCAAAACTTATCTTATAACTGAAAATTGGTATTGTTTGACCAACATCTACCCATTTTCCCCAATCCCCACCCCGTGGCAACCACTGTTCTACTTTCTGGTTCTATGAGTTCAACTTTTTTAGATTCCACATATAAATGAGATCATGCAGTATGTCTTTCTGTGTATGGCTTATTTCACTGAGCATAATGTTCACAAGGTTCACCCATGTTGTCATAATTGGTAGGAATTTCGTTTTTTAATGGCTAAGTAATATCCTTTCTGATACATATAAAAATATATAAATACAATATGTGTTCATGATATATATATAAATATAATATGTACAATATAATATATAAATAGGATATATATGTAGATATATAAATACAATATATATTACATATATAAGTACAATATATATCACATTTTCTTTATCTATTTATGTAGCAACAGACAGGTTGTTTCTATATGTTGGTTATTGTGAATAGTGCTGCATTGAACATGGGGGGGTGCAGATATCTCTGAGATTCCAATTTCTTTTCCTTTGGAATAATACAAAATTGCTGGATCATATGGTAGTTCTATTTTTTATTTCTGGGGAACCTGCATACTATTTTTTATATTGGCTGTACCAGTTTACATTTCCACCAACAGTACACAAGGGGTTCCCTATTCTTAACACCCTTGGCAATACTTATCCCTTGTCTTTTTAATAGTAGCCTTTTTTACAAGTGTGAGGTAATATTTCACTGTGGTTTTTTCCCCCCTTTTAAAAACATTTTTTTATTAGTTTCAGGTGCACAAAACAATGTAATAGACATTTATCATTTCTATCCCTCACACAGTGACAACCCCCCTCCCCCCAACCACTACCCCTCTGACATCGCACACAGCCATTACATTTCCACTGTCTCTATTCCTAATGCTGTACTCTGCTTCTTGTAACCATACACACACACACACACACACACACACACACACACATACATGTGTAAAATTGTAGTTGACATTCATGATTGTTCAGCTTCAGCTTCAGGTGTACAGTGCAGTGATCAGGCATCTACATCATCCCTGAGGTGGTCTCCCTAATGAGACAAGTGTCCATCGGATACCCTACAAAATCTGTACAACATTATTGATTACATTCCCCAAATTGATTTTCGTCTCCCCATGTTAATCTTGTGGTTACCGACTGTGCTTTCTCATCCCCTCACCTTCCTCCTTATCCCCACCCCCCTCCCATCTAGCAACCCTCAGTTTTTCTTCTACGTCTCTGAGACTGTTTCTGATTAGTTCATTCATTTATTCTTTTCTTTAGATTCCACATATAAGTAAGATCATATGGTATTTGTCTTTCTCTGTCTGACTTATTTCACTTAACATAATGTTCTCTAGGTCCATCCATATTGTTGCAAATAGTAAGATTTCATTCTTCTATATGGCTGTGTAATACTCCATTGTATAAATGTACCACAGTTTCTTGATTTGCATTTCCCTTATGATTAGTTATGTTGAGCACCTTTTCATTTACCTATTGGCCATTTGTAGTTGTCTTTGGAAAAATGTCTATTTAAGTCCTTACTTCATTTTAAAAATCAGGTTGTGTTTTGCTACTGAGTTGTTTGAGTTCCTTACATATTTTGGATACTAACCTCATATCAGATATATAGCTTACAAATATTTTTCCCATTCTGTAGGTTGCCTTTGCATTTTGTTCATTGTTTTCTTTGCTATGTAGAAGTCATTTCAGTTTTTAAAACTTTTCAGTTTTCAGGATTAAGAATTAGGGATTATGGCTCGTATTTCCTGAGTTAAATGCTCCTTGTTTGTGCTCCCATAGTCCTTTTCATCCATGTTTATCATGGCTTTTGGCATGTTGACTTGAAGCTATATGTTCACAGATTTCGTCTGTTTCTATAATAGACTATGAGAAACCATGTCTTAACCATTTTTCCCAGTGCCTACTAATTAGGGTGCTCTTAGTAAATGTTTTTTTTTTTTTGAATTAATGAATAAATACATACTTCAGGTGAGTAGAATGTCTAGGAGAGCGGGAGCGACTGGTGTGGGCTAGAGCAGATGGGGACAACTGAGTGTTACAATCAGGCTGTGTGTTTATAGTAAGCTTTCTCAATTTCTGCGCTGTTGACATTTTGGGCCACACAGCTCTTTGATGTGGGAACCGTCCTGTGCATTGCGGGATGTTTAGCAGCTTCCTTGGCCTCTGCTCACTGGGTGCCAGTTGCATCCTTCCTTTACTGCCCATGTGAATCTAAGATATCTCCAGACATTGCCAAGTGTTCCTGGGGAGAAATATCATCACCAGTTGGGAACCGGTAGTGTACACAATCTTGGGCTAGAGAGTTGCACACACCCGGGTTGAAATATTATTCTGTCTTTTATGAGCTGGGCAAGTTAACCTATAAGAGCCTCCAATGTTTCATTTATAAAGTAGGGATAATAACAGTACATATTTCCTAATATGATTGTGAAGATTACATGGAGAGCATGTAAAACTTCTGGTAGATAGTGAGATCTCAGTAAAATATAGCTTTGAAAATATCAGTACGTAGTACCTGGATACACACAACACCCAGGTGTAGGGTGAGTGGCTCTGGATCTATAGTTACATCTACTTCTCTCCATATGTCTGGGTGTCCCTGTGTTTCTGGGTCTCTGTCTCTATCCCTGTTCCTCTCTTATCATTTCTCTGTCTCTGTTTCTGTCTCTCTATCTCTTTGTCTATCTCTAAGTCTCTTTTTGTATCTCTCTACGTCTATATCTCTCTGTCTTTGTGTATTTCTGTCAGTGTGTCTCTGTACCTTTGTCTCTGTCTCTGTTTTTCTCCATCTCTATCCCTCTCTCCATCTCTTTCCTTCCCTGACTCTGTCTCTATCTCTGTGTCTTTCTGTCTCTCTCTAGCTCTGTGTCTCTATGTCTCTCTCTTTTCTGAGTCTCCATGTCTCTCTATCTCTGTCACAAGAATATGGGAGAGTATACCCATATAGTAGAGACCACAAGCAGTGCACTCTAACTGATGTAGGCAGAGCCAGAGCACAGAGCTTTGCCTGCCTAGAGGTATAAGAGGGACAGAAGTCCTGTTAGAGTAGAAAATTGTAACTGAAATTTCTGCACTTGATTTAATAAGACTTTGGGAAATATTTAAGTTTCCAGAGATGAGGGTAATAAGATTGCAGGAGATTTTGTAGTTGGAAGAGATTGGGATTATGGGGATGAATCAGGATGTGGTTGTAGCTATTTAGACATGAGGTGATGAAGGTTGGATTCAGAATGGTGCAGTTGGAATGCTTAACCCCAGAAATACTTACTTACTTGAAGGAAGTAAGAGTAGAACTTTGTAACTGGCAGGGTAGGTTATGTGATAGAATTGAAAGCGTATGGGCTTTTGAATCAGACAAATCAGAGTTTAATGGTTGATTCTGCCAAACTGAGCTATGGTTTGTCTCTAAAGTGGTGATGATAATGCCATCTTGAGGGACAGTTGTGATGGTTTGAGACGTGTGAAGATTAGCAGGAAATATTAGGTACTCAATAAAAGGCAGCTAGATTTATAGGAATCGAAAGAAGGAGATCAGAGTTGAGTTGTCCTGGAATGCGAAGGAATAGCATAGATGCTGAGTACAAGCAATCTGATTTTATGTGGAACAGCCCAATGTAAATCTGGTTGTAAGGATAAGTAAATTTTCTAAAGCAGGGGAGGCTTGCAGCAAACCAGCCTCACATTTTATAGCACTGCTGGGTATCCATGCACCCCAAACCGGGTCATTTATACTTTTTATGAGCCTAGATAGATTTGGAACACTTCAGTTTGCACTTGAATACAAATCCACCCCCTCCAAGAAGTGCCATGAAATACAACTGAAGAAATCTCTGATACTGTTTATGCTATGGCGGAGATGTGGAATATGACGAATGAGAGTAATAGCCGGTAACCAATATTAGATCATAATGACAAGGAAATTCATTGTTGGGAACTTTCCTATAGAGAACAGATAGTAATATCAATCCATTCTCTCAGTCAGAAAGTTACTTTTTGAGAAATTATCCTTTCCACCTCTACTTTGCCTTTTCATGGCACTGTGGTTTGATTTAACGCCTCTCTCTTGACTCCTGTTTCTGCACAAAATGCCTCTCACTTTTCTAATGCCATGCCACTCACTGATGATCATTAATTCAGAGTGCTGGGGCTGGCCACAGGTTTTATTAGGCATTGTGATAAATTTTGTATTTGTGTATTTCTTGGTTATGTGTGTTTGTTTGTGAAATTGGCATGAGTTTCACAGCGGTTGGCTGTGAGCCTTGGTTAGTATATATACAACAGCTTTAAAATCCACTCCATCTATCTCTGACCTCCCCTTTCACATTTATTTGCAGGGTTTTGCGTGGGATTGGGATAAATGTGATCTAGTAGATAGCTATGGTTTCTGCTTGCCTTACATTCCTTCCTTCTGATAAATTGTACCCTGCTCTTCTCTTGGAGGCCCACTGCCCATTCCATGCTGTTCTGGCTGTACTATCAATCTTGATCCCCCTGGGAAGGACATGCCATTCATTGTAGCCAGAATACTCCATCCCCCAGTCACAGTGACTGGTTTATAGATTGGCATTTTCATTCATTCATTCAACAATATCTACTGAGTGCCTACTATATATTAGGTGCTGGTACTTCTTGTGGATACAACAGTAAGCAATGTAGGGTCTTTGTACGTACAGAATTTACATTCTAGTTAAAAAAGACAGGAAGTAACCCAGTAAACAGAAATACAATAAAATGTCAGGTTATGGTTTTAGTTAAAAATATAAGAAGGATGTAAGAGGGTTGAGTGAGGGGGATAGTGGGTAGCAATTTTAGAAAGGGAGTTCATGGAAGACCTCCGTGATGAGGTGACATTTGGTCTGCAGGAAGCGAAGGGATAAGCCATATTAATATCTTAGAGAAAATTATTTTTTGATAGGGGGAGCTGCAGGTGCAAAAGCCCCCAGGCTGTAGCAAGGAAGTCAACGTGACTGGAATAGCATGAGTGAGGGCTGAGTGACAGGAAATGAGGACAGAGAAGTAGCCAGGGGGCCAAATCAGATAGGAGCTTACAGTCAACGATGAGGACTTTGATTGGTTGAATTGTGAAGGGAAGGCATTGGAGGGTTTTGAATATAGTGATGAAGAAGTGTTAATTAGAATTTTCCCTGAGATGTGATATATGGCTGTTGGGAAAGAAAGGGTGCTTCTTTACCGTTAGGATAATAAGCTTTGAATATAATCTAAAATGGAGCTGTCTATCATCCTCTTTCTGGCCATATAGCACTGAAATAAAGGAACCAATACAAAAAGGGAAATAGAAAAAAAAAGAAACTGAGATAGCAAAGGGGAAGAAAGAAGAAGAGCTCTATTAACATAAGACCCTGGATCCAGCCATTCCTGAAGTACCTATGCTTATGTGAACCAATACATTCAATTTTTTTGTTTAACCTCTGTTGAGTGTGTCATTCAAGTGAGGTTGTTTTTCACCTAAAGAGTCCTGAGTAGTAATCATTGTTTTCTTGGTGGCCATTAGTAATATCCGATTTTTATTTATTCTATCAATTATGACTAATAAAGTCCCTAATTTTATATTATCTTATGTGAATCTCATAATAATATGGTGAGGCAGGCACATAAATAATCTCTGGCTCAGCAATGAGAAAGAGGTTGAGGGCATTGCAACAAGTGATTTGGTCAGTGTTAAGTAAGCAATAATTGGCAGAGCCAGAATTCAAAAGAAGGTGTGTGTGACTAGAAAATCCATACTTTTCCCATTCTATGGTAGTTTAGACGTTTCTGTGGTGGCTTTAAAATGTGTCCTCAAATTCTCTGATAGTCCTCCTTTCTAGGGGTGGAGCCTACTTCTCTCCTCCAGTGTGGGCTGGGCTTAGTGATTTGCTTCTATTGAACAGGAGAAAAAGCTCAGTGAAATAGTGCAACTTTGGTGTCGACGTCAAAAAAGACAGTGAGCGCTTTCCTTGTTTTCTGTTGGATCACTCACTCTGAGGGAAGCCCAGCCCACAACGATGTGTCATCAGGATGCTCAAGCAGTCCTGTGGAAGCCTATGTAGTGAGGAACTGAGGCCTTCAGCCAACAGCGATGTGAAGGAAGCTGGTCCTCTGGAAGCTGATCCTGCAGCCCTGGTCAAACCTTCAGATGTCCAAATTACAATCTCATCAGTCAGTGAGCCAGAACCACTCAGCTAATCCAACTTGGATTTCTGATCCTTAGACACTGTGAGATAATAAATGTTTGAGGGTAATTTTTGCAGCAATAGATATGTAATAGAGTTTTCTTCTCAGATTTCTTCTCAGCCTTGATAGCTTCACTGAAAAGATTGGTTTCAAGACTCTTTCCTGAATTTTAAAAAAGCTACACCTTCTTCCCTTGGGTGACTAATTGGTCTACTGAGAGATAATGTTAAGGGTTCAAGTATAAATGATATTACTGTAGATTCCATTTCGAAATTTGTCCTTGCTTCTCTAAAGAGGAATGCTTTGACTACAATGATACAATTGAAGGCCAACACAACAGAACGAACAGTTCACCTCTTGTGAAATGGACTCTAAGGAAAGAGCAAATCACCCTGTCTTAGGCATGGACGTCTGAATTATGGATAATTTTATCAGATCAGCCTATTAGGAAAAAACAAGGTATCAATTTCTGTAAACATGTAACAAAAATTTAATCAATTAATTGAAGCATTGTAAAGAATAAGAAAAAATTGAGTTGATTTAAATATTTAGCGTAAAAAGTAGTATTGTATGTCAAATAATACCTTGATGGGTTATTATGAAAATGTTACAATTTATAATGTGAAAAAATGTAGCCACATGGGAAAATGTGTGAAATTCAAACCAAATGAATAAGCTGAAAATAAAATTGTAACTATATTAAGTCTACTACCCTTCTGATATCATACATAGCTATTACAGTACCATTGACTATATTCCCTATGCTGTACTTTACATTCTATATGACTATATATGTGTATATATGTGTATATATATTTACATATTTTAATTGTTGACAATCAATATTATTTTACATGTGTATTAATTTCAGGTGTACAGTGCAGTGGTTGGGTGTTTATATAATCTATGAAGTAATCTCCTGATTAAGACCGGTACCCTTCTGACACCCTACATTGTCTTTACAGCATTATTGATTATATTCCCTGTACTGTATTTCACATCCCCATGACTATTTTGTGACAACCAATTTGTACTTCCCAATCCCTTCACCTTTTTCATCCATCCTACAACCCCCCTCCCATCTAGCAACCATCAGTTTGTTCTCTGTATCTGAGTCTATTTCTGTTTTGTTTGCTCATTTATTCTGTTCTTCAGATACCACATACAAGTGAGACCATATGGTATTTGTCTTTCTCAGTCTGACTTATTTCACTTAGCATAATACCCTCTAGGTCCATGCATGTTGTCACAAATGGTAAGATTTCATTCTTTTGTAAGGTAGAGTAATACTACGTTGTATAAATGTACCACAATTTCTTTATCCATTTATCTAATGATGGGCATTTTGGTTGTTTCCATATCTTGGCTGTTGTGAATAGCGCTGCAGTAAACATAGGGGTGCATATATTTTTTTGAATTAGTGTTTTGAATTTCTTTGGATAAATACCCAGGAGTGGAATTGCTGGTCATCAGGTAGTTCTATTTTTAATTTTTTGAGGAACCTCCCACATTTTTTTCCGTAGTGGCTGCTCCAGTTACAGTCCCACCAATAGTACTTGAGGGTTCCCTTTTCTCCACATCCTCGCCAGCACTTGTTGTTTGTTGATTTATTGATGATGGCCACCCTGACCGGTGTGAGGTGGTATCTCATTGTGTTTTTTTATTTGCATTTCTCTGATGATTAGTGACATTGAGCATCTTTTCATATGTCTACTGACCATGTGTATGTCCTCTTTGGAGAAATGTCCATTCATATCCTCTGCCCATTTTTAATTGGATTGTTTGTTTTTTTGGTGTTGAGTTGTAGGAGGTTTTTTTTTTACAAATTTTGGATATTAACCCCTTATCAGATATATGATTGGCAAATATCTTCTCCCATTTAGTAGGATGTCTTTTTGTTTTGCTGATGGTTTCCTTTGCTTTGAAAAACCTTTTTAGTTTGATATAAACCCATGTGTTTAGTTTTTCTTTTGTTTCCCTTGCCCTAGGAGATATATCAGTAAAAATATTACTAAGGGTAATGTCTGAGAATTTACTTCCTATATTTTCTACTAGGAGTTTTATGGTTTCTGATCTTACATTCAAGTCTCTAATCCATTTTGAGTTTATTCTTGCATATGGCATAAGAAGGTGGTCCAGTTTCATTTTTTTGCCTGTATCTGTCCAGTTTTCCCAGCACCATTTATTAAACCTTTACCTCAATGTAATTTCTTGTTTCCTTTGTCATAGATTAAATGACCATATAGGCATGGATGTATTTCTGGGCGCTCTATTCTTTTCCATTGATCTATGTATCTGTTTTTATGCCAGTACCATGCTGTTTTGATTATTATAGCGTGGTAGTATGATTTGATATAGGTAGAATGATACCTCCAGCTTTGTTCTTGTTTCTCAGGATTGTTGTGGCTATTCAGGGTCTTTTATGGTTCCATATAAATTTTAGGATTATGTGTTCTAGTTCTGTAAAAAACGTCATTGGTATTTTGATAGGGATTGTGTTGAATCTATATATTGCTTTGGGTATTATGGACATTTTAACTACATTAATTTTTCCTATCTGTGAACATGGTATTTGTTTCCATTTATTTATATCTTCTTTAATTTCTTTCTTCAAAGTCTTATAATTTTCTGAATACAGGTCTGTTACTTCCTTGGTTAAATTTATTCCTAATTATTATTATTTTTTGGGATGCAATTGTAAATGAGATTGTTTTTAAAACATTGCGTTCAAATTTGACTTAATTTTCCAGATGTGTCCTCATTTTTGGGACCTTGCCTATGATAATCGTAAATCTGTATTTTTATTAACGTGGTGTGAGTTTTGGATTCCTTACTTAGTTTGTATCTATACCATAAAGAATCTCCTTCAGGCATTATCCTTGGGTCAAGTTCCAGAGACTCTACAACTGAATTAATGGATTCTGAGTATTTTCATTAGTATGAAATCTATTGCTTTGGCAGAGGTTTGGGTCCAATATTTTAAGTGTTTCTGGTCTAGGGTTTTCTAAATTTTAGTTACCCTCAAGATTATGGCCACAGTCACAAACCACCTAAACTATCATTTATGTAGTTGTTTTTCCTTTAAATTGAGTAATATATTCATATGTCGCCGTTGCTTCTTGTTACTTCAGACATTGTTAATCCACTGTGGAAACCCAGACGATGAACCTAGATTTGGCCTCAGAATCCTCGTTATCACAGGGTCCCAGGAAATCACATTTTCCAACCTCCTTTCTAAATATACGTAGCTGTGTGACCAGATCTCACCAGTGTTATGTGAATGAATTGGGCTAACTGAGCTTTTCTGTCACCTTCAGTTCTAAGATGATCTTCTATTAACTGTTTTATGAAATGCAAATGGAGATATTTAATGAAAAAAATTTATCTGGGTTGTTTCCAAGAGAGATCACAGTTTGGTTTTACAGCATATGCTCAAAAGTTTTTATTTCTTCTCATTCCATTGCCCCTTGAGTCAGGATGACTGCCTGTTCGGGGTTTTCTCAGGGTGCTTTGGAAACAAAAATTTCTGAGAGGTAGATTGGGTTATTATTTTCCTCCAACTCTTTACTCCCTTTCAGGAAGAGAATGCTGTATCTACACTCTTCGCCATTTGAGGAGAATATTTCCTCACTCTACTAATATTGAGCTTGGTTATATGACTTGCTTTGGTTAATAGACCATGAGAGTAAGCAGAGCTTTAAATGTGCTTATGTGGTTTGGTCTGGCCTTTAGAAGAAGATTTTCCAGGTATCTGGCTCAAGGACAATATAGTGACATGTGGACCTGATCAGAATGCAGTCTGCAGCCAGGAACGAGGCCAACCAAGCTCAATAGAGTGACAGCCTACTTGCAGACACATCAGTGAGAAATAAATGCTTATTTTCTGGTGGCACTGAATTTCAAGCCTTTTTATCACACAGCTACAATGCCACAAACTGACAAATACATTCAGTAAATACAATTGTCTGGAAAGTGCAATTTTTGCAATAGACACTGAGGGGAGAAACAAAAGAAATAGCTCTCAAAGAAACTGCCAATTTTTCAGAAGAAAAGAGGGGAAAAAGTAAGAAATGAAGACATGCTAACAAAAATGACAGAGACAGATGTAGTTGATAGAGAAGAAACCAATAATAAGTTCTTCTTGGATAAAAAAAATGTTTGTTAAATAAATGCAACCAAAACGTAAGACCTTTCTTATGTAAGACCAAACATGTTCTGGAATTGACATGTTTGAAGAGTCTCTGTGCCAGTGTTTTCTTTTCACCAGCCTGAATAACCAAGGAAATGCTGTACTTGAGAGGGAGTCCCACTGCTACCTGTTGCTGGTAGGGTCTAGTGGATAATTGTGCCTCCAGTAACTTATCTGCAATGCTGTTCTCAAATATTTTATTAAAACGTAGAGTTTTTTCTAAAAAAGGGAGAAGACAAGAAAGGAAAATATGCCACCCCTATTAATAGCAGGAAGGCGGTTCATGTTTGTAATAGCTTTGCAGTTCTCTAGTCTTGAGTTTTCTAAATTTCATTCACTCTCAGAATTGTGGTTCTCACATACCATTTGTGCTATTTTATATATATATATATATATTTTTCACTGACTCATTACTTATTATTCATTTAAAAGTAAATTAACTTTACATTCATAGATGTGGAACTCCAGGCCCATTGTTGTAGATGCAGCTAGCTGTCCACCAATACTTGGGTCAGTCTCTCTATGGTACAGAGTTGTTTCTGGGGAGTTCCTCAGTCAGGGACCACATTTTCCAGCCTCCCTTCTTTCTAGATGTGGCCCAGAGACTAGATCTCACCAATGAAGTGTGAGTGGATGTGAAGTTCACTCTGAGCCTCAAATTTTAAGAAGTGTGTATACATTATATTATACATATCTTTATTATTTTTTGTCTGCTGGAAGCAGAATTTAGGGGTTGATAAGCCCACAGATGGAGCTAGTCTGGTTTCCTAATTTACCAGGCATATGAAAGCAGGCTACTGATCAGGAGTGCCCTCCACAGACTGTTACCTGAGCAGGTGTGAATGAACTTCAGTTGTGTTCAGGCTGCTGACACGTTCAAGCTCATTTGTCACAGCTGCTAGCATCACCCTTGTGATATGTTTACAATAAGGTAGCTACAAAAATAAATATTTACTTACTAAAAAATAAAAAAAAAATCACTTTTATACCACCTTTCACCTCAGGTGACACCCCTGATAAGTGTAGTGTGCATTGGGAAATACTGTTCAGGTGCTTGGATGGAGTGATACAATGTCTTGTGAGCAAGATTTTCTTTCTTGTTCCTAAGCTCTTGCTCCTTGTCAACTAGAGTATTCTTTTTTTTCTTTTTTAATGTTTGTAACCCACTATTGAGATGTTGTTGACCTTGAAATGCTACCAAATCATGTCAGTGTTTCTTCTGATTCTCGGGAAGACAGCAGTCAAAGCACAAACACTCTATTATTAATAAAAGGGAGTGACTGACAGGTCAAGTGAGACGCATTTCTCCTCAGCATGCTTTCAAAGTGGCAAGTTATTTAATTGAACGTGTCCAGCTCTCTATCATTCCAAAGCACTTGATTGTTCCATTGCTAATCTGCGATCACCACTTATGACCCAAGGTGCTCACCCAGGGGAGCGTCCAGAAGTTGTCTCCCCGACCCACCCTGCTGTTTTTCTTATGTTCCTTTTGTGACTTTCAGAAAGGCTACTGAGGAGAAGGATTAAGGGTTGGGAATTTCTTTATCTGGGATACCTGACATATTAGTTAGGTTAGTTCTGTTAGCTGCTATATCATAAAAGTCCTGCCCTGGTGTTCCTGGTCGGGGGCCATCTCTTGTTCTTGCGTTCAGAAGCTTCTCTCTAGTTGCTCTGTCTTCCTCTAGAGCTTCAAAGTCCTTTCCACTAAGCTGGTGGGTGTGTAAAAGGAGATTGTGGGTGGGAGGCTTCTTTCACAGTGATTTCACAGCGAGCGTTTTGCAAACTGTCCCTCCCAGCAAATGTAGGCAAACAACCAAGTTGTTCTTAGCCTGTCTTGTGAACTCTATTTTGCCGTGCCAGGATTTCTGGCACAGCCCAAGTTCTGTGGGATCTTTTCTCAGCTGCTCTATTGTTCTAGAGGCCTCTCTGACTTTTCATTCTCATTACAAAGCTGCTGATGAGCCCCGCTGAACTGAGCCTTGGCTGAGTCAATTATGATATGGAAGTGCTTACTTATTTTATTAGCAACGATCAATTATTTCCTTTAGTGTAGACTAAGAGCGAATCTCTAATATGCATGCTCTTAGCCCAACAATTGTTGTGGGCTCATTACTACATGCTTTCTCATGCAGATGGCACAAGGCTGCAATTGTCTCTGTACTGAGGACTTAGCACCTGCTTTTAGTGCCCGGGTTGGTGATTGGGGGCCTGTGTGGAATTGGCTATGGAGTGTCCAGTTGGAAGAGCTTCATGGGAGCCAACTTTCCTTGTGGGCTTCCTTATATTAGATTTCTTCAAAGTTTAAAGCCTGAGAGGACTCGAGGGGGTCAAGGCCTTTTGAGTCTATAATGCCTAAGGTTTTTGATATTTCTTGAGACATTTCTTCTGCCTGGCCTCATATAACACCTTCATACCACCACCTCTGTCTGAGACATACAAAAAAAGAAATATATTGAGCATGGTCTGTGTTTGCTCTCTTTGTTTCCTGAGTAGTGCCTCCATACCTTCTTACTTCATTCTCGGATGTCTCTTAGCTTGTGACTATACCAGTCCTACTAGACAGCTTGATGGTGAACAGCATGGGTTTGGGAACCACTCAGCTAGACCAGGGCTCAGGCTCGGCCGCGCTGTTTGCTGGTGTGATGTGGGACAAGGTTTTTTTCTTTTTTTCTTCTTAGCTTTCTTATCTGTATAATGGAGACAGTAATGCTCACTTTATATGGTAGTTGTCCAAAATAAATGAGTCAATTTATGTGAAGCATCTAGCTTATATTGGGCAGCAACTACATGTAGCTATTATTACTGGTAATATTGTTGATTCATCCATTGTAGATCTCCTGGCTGAAACTTCTCTTGATTGGAATTTCATCTCTCAGCTCTCAGTTCAGGGATTCATATAGTGTTTGGGTGGTAATTTCCCTGAATCAACCCAGAACTTGGAATTCTCTTTCCCAAATATTCCTCATTGGGAAACTTGATGAGGATGGTGATAAAAAATAATAAAAACAACCATGGATAATCTTTAGTGAAGGCAAATTATGTGCAAGACTCTGCACATAGCACTTTGTGCATGAATCATACACCATCTGATCCCTCTACAAGTTCTGTGGGTTAGGTATCACGAGTGCCCATCTTATAGATGAGACAACTGAGGCCAGACTGTTTACGTACCTTCTGTAATACTCTCCAAATAGTAAGTGGCAGAGCCAGGATGTAAATCCAAGTTTATCTGACTCCCAGGTGCCTGTTTTTAACTAATGTTGAAATCATATTGAAAAAGTGGGCAGGACTCATAAACTAGTTCTTGGTCTCTCAATAACCATTTCCCCCTTTCATTCGCTTGGCTGTCAGTACACAGCATTTACTGTATCAGTCAGGAAACCAAAACCACCTCAGGGATCTCAGAGGGGCTACAACGGAGGAAATTGGTTACATGGTATTAGAAGGCTGAAAGAGAGGAAAAGCAGACACTGAGGTAGTAGAGTAGTAGCTAGAGGAAGTAGCCATCACCCTAGGGAAAAAGTGATGGTACCAAAAGCTAGGAGATCAAGGGGAAGGGCGTTCTGCAGGGATGGGTGCTCAGATTCAGGGCTTGCCACGTGTCTACCGTATTTCCTCCAAAATAAGACCAGGTCTTATATTAATTTTTGCTCCAAAAGACGCATTAGGGCTTATGTTCAGGGGATGTCATCCTGAAAAATCATGCTAGGGCTTATTTTCCGGTTGGGTCTTATTTTCAGGGAAACACGGTAATACTCTGCCACTGGGGGAAAGGGAGGGGCAGAGTGGGTACACTGTAGGCTGACGCCCTGAATCCTGAAAGACATAGAAGCTATCTGATGCTCCTGAAATAAGGCCATCAGGAGCCGAGCCCCTGCCCCGAATCCCTCCACGGCAGAATCTAATTGGGAGCTGGTTAACAAGGGTACCTGGCAAACAGTTCACAGGCTCCCAGGCCAGCATTGCCCAGAGGAGTGGAGAAAGTGGGATCGGGCTGAGAGACATGGGAGAATAATAGACCTGCCTGCTATTTCCATGGCTGGCATGGGGGTCCTGACTGATGTGGTGCAGGACACGTGCTTTGGATGTGTCGGTGGGCATCTGCCTGTGAAGAGAATAGACCTGGCGGCGGTAACTGAAGAGTTTACTTTTCCTGCTCGGCAAGCACCATGCATCCAGATAATTCATTTTGTCATGATTGATATAATTTTAGGTCTTTAAGCCAAATGGAGACTTTCAATGGTGGCAGTCTTTGCGTGGTCTTAAACAGAGAGGGCACGGCAGCCTACTGGGTCACCTCTCAGAGTAATTAGCTCTATTGAGCATTTTTCTCCTTCTTTTAGCCATAAATCATCCTCGTAAAAGTATAAGGAACTCCACAGCTGGTCCAGCACCATGTCTAATTTCCTGGGAGACTTTCCTTCTCTTTGAATTACCCATTTGCTCTTGTGAGAAAATGCTTTCTAGTGAAGGTAGAGCTTAGCATTGGATAGGGGACAGGAGAGAGCCTGCAATTTGAAATGCTGAGTGGCAATTTCGCCTTAGCCAGGCTTGTCACAGGACTGATGAATGGTCCCTTTCAGCATGCTTGCTAGTGATGTTAAAATCTCCGTTAGGTCCAAGCTGAGGCGTACCTCACCCATCTGCATCCAGAGACAGTAGGTGGTGCTGTGGTGTTAAAAGATGAGTAAAGAAGGGTGAGAAAATCTGCTGTGGAGAAAATCTTTTATGAAGAAGCAGGGGGTTTGGGGACTGGCTGAAAGAAAGGCAAGATGAATATGCATTCTCATTCAATGTCTTTCCAATCCAGGCAAGCATTTTCCCTGTCAGAGCTGGAGTTGCATGGGAAAGTCCAATTATAGATATAAGTTCCATTGGGTTCTTTCAAGTAACATTGCAGACGTGTCAGTGACATCTTGCTGCCTGAATGTGCTGGGTGTACCTCTAGCAATAGAATTTTGCCTTCTTCATTCCCCTCTGTCCTCTTTTTTTTTTTTCTCCGTTCTTGTGTTTCTTCTTTCCTACCTTATTACTTCCCTATTCTTTCATTTTCCTTTTTTAATCTTCCCCTTTGTGGCACCTATTCAATTCAATCCAGTAACATTTGTATGTAGCATTACTTTCTGAGATACTATGGGGTATGGGGAGAGAAGGGGGAGAAAAACAACATTGTTTTGATAGAAAGGAAATTACCATTTCATGTGCATAAATCTAGGAACTGAGCTAGGCGCTTTTACACTCACTTTGTCTCTTAACCATTTAATTTATTCACAAAGATACCCAATGTTTCTTGAGCACTTACTATGTCCTGGGTGGGGCATGGGCTGTGCCATTGGTAATAGGGAGACAAGAGCATTAAAAAGCCACTGCCCCTTGTGTGTGTTCTCTCCTGCTTCACGGTCTGAATCCTGATGCTTCAGCCACATATTTCATGTCACTTTCTCCAACATCCTTGCAAGCTCTGGAGTCAAACTGCCCGGGTTCACGACTTACTACTACTTAATTATTGGAAGTTGGGCAAGTTGCTTAATTTCTCAGTGTTCCAGTTTTCTTATGTGAGAAATAAGATGATAATTCCGACTTCAAAGGATAGTTTTGAAAACTAAATGAGGCAACGTACACAAAAGGTTAGAACAATGACTGGCACATAGTAAGTACTCGATAAATTTTAGCTTTAACCATCGTCATCACCGTCTTTGGTTATTAACAAAGTTACTACCTTTGGAAGATGTAAGGTAACATCCTGTCCCCATCCCATGCCCAGCTCTGCCTCTGAGGTATGCACCAGATAAAAAGGGAGAGATTCACTTTTACCAGGATTAGTCAGGGAAGGCTTCAAGGAAGGGGCTGAATTAGAGCTGCCCTTTGCTCTGGGAAAGTCAGAGGTGAACTTCTGAACCCGAGAGAGTCATATACTCTATGGAGAATCCGGTGAGACTGTGTTCTTTGTTCTCTATCAATTTCATCTGTGCACATTTTGCAAACAATTTCAGTGGGATCACACAATCCCTGGAGTGAAACATGGATATTTTGGAAGCCACAGACGTTAGGTTCAGGGCTCCCGACTTGAGATCACTTGTAGGTTGAACATTTTGTGTCAAAACACCATAAACCAATATTAGAGGTTAGCAGGTGTTATTAGCACCCCACCCAGGTCCCCGTTACCTCTCTAGGACACCCCTCTCCCAGCGGCTTGGATGTTGACTGCTAAGTGCTCATACCTGCACTTCTTTCCTGAGATTATCCTTGGCTGATGGGACCCCCAGACCAGGAGATGCACCCCCGAGCCCTGATGATTCCCACACAGGGATGGCCTGATGAAGGTGTATAATAGACCCTTTGCCTTGCCTCTGGGTAGTTCTAACTCTGTGATACAATTTATGTTTCTGAGCTCCTGGTGAGATCACACTGAGAGCTTTCCTGAAAACCCATGTTTACCCAGCTTTGTCTCCTGCCCTATCCCACCTCCCTCACACCCCTGGAGATTTCTCCTGAGAACGCTCTTTCAGTAAAGCACATGCACAAGAATCTTCATCTGAGTCTCTGCCGGAGGGGACCTGACCTAAGTTAGAAAGGAACTTGAGATAGCTGCATAGGAGGTACAGAGCAAATGCAAGGGATTAGGAAGGAGGGGCAGCTGTACTGAGGCCCATCTCCTCTCGTCCCTCCATCTATGCTGCTTTCTTCCTCTTTCCTCACTGCTCCTGTGACATTGGGGTTGGTTCTACGTGTGTGGGGCAACTTTTTGGGGAGCTCATCAATAGCAAGTGGCATAACTGTTCACCTTGAAGCCTTCTGACTTCAAACCAGAGTTTTTTCTCTTGAGCTGTAGAAAGTCTCCCATACAGAGATGATCCTTTAATAAGGCTGGTGAACAGCAATGATTAATGTATTAGAGCTGGGGAGCCCCTACCCTAGCAAGCTGTTTTTTGACAGACAGAGAATGGATTAGGCAGATAAAAGAGAAAGTGCAGAATCATGTTTTGGTGTTTAATTTGGCAGCTCATAGCTCATTTTAATTACCCTGAAATAATTATCTCTGGTACACAGCTGGGTTTGTCTTCGTGTAACTTGTGAGTCATTCTTCCACATTTGAATAAATCAAGCCAGTTGAAAGGAAGGGCCGGAGCCAAATGACATGTAGAAGAGGTTCAGTGGTAAAGGTTCAGGAAATGGCAAACTTTGGACTTGAAAGAGAAGATTGACTGGGTACATTGTGTCTTTCTGTCAGAGGCAACAGCACTAGCTATTGGAATCAGAAGTACTGTCTGGAGGCGATTTTAGAAGAGCCATCAGAACTGAGTGGGGGGAAGGGGAGGTGGCACTGGGGACTAATGGAAAAGGGACAGTCACCAAGGAGGACACTATAGCATAGTGCTCAAGAGCATGCATTTTGGAGTTAGATTTCAGTTTGAATTCATATTCCATCACTTACCATTTTAGTTACTTTGAGAAAGTCATTTCATCTTTCAAAGTATCAGTTTCCTTATATTATACAATTAGAAAACTTGTTTTTGGTGCCATATTATCTTCCTTCCATGTACGGTTTCTGTCATAAATGCTGGATTATCCTGCCACTACTAATGTTTTAAGGAGAGAATGGCATGTTGGACCACCTCTTCCACAGCCGTTGCCATGACAGACATTACGAATCAACCACAAATTTCTCTATAGTGGAGCCTGAATGTGGCCTCTGAGTCCTCAAATAGCACTTCTAGCAGCTACCGTCAATCGGTCCAAGTTGGCGTGTTCATTGAAATAATGACTTCTGGATTAAAATGTTCCTCTTCCTTGATGTTTGATATTCCCATCTGTATTCCCACTTCCTAATCTTTCAAATTGGATGTTGTAGTATTATAAGAGATAGAGAGATAGGTCATTAGAGGTTGGATTATTTTGCCTTTTATGCCTTGTTTAATGCTCTACAGGTAATCAATAACTCAGTGTGTAAAGCTGGGGCTGCTTACGAGAAGGATGAGAAGAAGTCCAGGAAACTGGGGGTCAGGAAGCAGTGAGGATTGGCATCCTCATCTCCAATCCCACCCTTTCCCCACCCCCTCTGGCCTGGATCCCTCACCACCCCTAGCCTAATGTGCCAGCCCCCACATGGTCCCACTCTGAGAACTAGGTCATGGATGAAGGTTCCCTTCAGAGGCAAGAGCTGCCTCAATTTCAAAGTCATCTCGTGCCTCGATCCTGTCTGCGTGGTTCTTCACTGGCTTTCTTGAAATCGGCCAGCTATAAGTGGCCTGCCCATGACTTTCCATCAATGAGCCTTGCATTGTTCTCAAAGATCTAGTTAAATTTTAAATTATGTAGGTAATATGCCTTCATGGAAGTAAAATTAGAAAGTATAGATAGACCAAAGTTCATTGTTAAGATGTGGTTGTATATTGTCTGTCCAGACCTTTTCTGTGTATATGTATATTTAACATATTTGTGAACATATTTCCATGTTTATAAATGTGGTCTACTCTTTTGTTTAAAATGCCATCATTCTGATTTAATTTGTTCTTCTTCTTGTACTTTCCTTTTGTTCAAGTCAATTCATTATTTATTAAGCATCTACTGTACGCTGGGTGCTTATAGTTTTTATGCCCCCATGGAGCCCAGAGTCTGGTGGGTCAGATAGACATGAAAGAACTGATTATAATGTATCTTAACATGCTATAGTAGAGAACTATAAAAAAATTTTACAGGGATAGTTTGCTGAGTGATGAGTTGGGCTAGAAGGAAAGGGATCTTTCAAGGTGAAAGTCCTCAGCCAGAACTTGGGAGGATGCATGGGTCTTTGAAGGCATGAGGGTTGCTGAGGGTCGGGTGTACAGAACAGCGTGGGGCAGGAAAGAGAAGCAAGGACTGTAAGTGTTTTGTTCCTGACTATGTCCTCTGTCTTACAGTAGACTGTCAATATTTGACTAGTGAATCAATATTCTTAGTTCTAACATTGTCCGCATCTCCTTCCTGAACCTTGGCCTCAGCATTAAATTGGAGTAGGAGTCGCATGTACACAACCAGGCTGGTGATTCACGTTGCCTGTGTGGCACATGCTGTCCAGGTCCCTCTTACCACCCTCTGGACCTTTCCATTGTGTACACTTTGCCCACAGTGGCAGAGAATTAATGTCCCCTATGAACAGCCATCATCCAGTGAGTTATTGGAGTTAGTTTGTAAATACCCTGCCTCCTTCAACCCTCAGGGGGTACCGTGGCTCTGAGTTCCCCATGGTATCAAGCTCTAGTAACCCCCAATAGTAACTTGCCCTTTACTGACTGTTTTTATTTCCCTATCTCATTCTCCACTTTCCCACTAGTATTTTCTAGGATTCTGTCCCAACTGAATTACTTACACTCAAATACTGTGGCAAGGTCTGCTTCTTATGAGGTGATGGCACTGTGAGACTCTATGGGGTAAGCCAAAGTTGGCTGACTGGTATTTCTGGAATCCTGTCTTAAAATAACCTGAACCAGAAGCAAGTTCACAAACTTGAAGTGTTCCCTTCCAGCCTCTATTTCTTAGCTAATGGCTCAGGATGAGCCAAACTAATATGCATTTATATATGGGGTATTGCAAAAATAATCCTGTTTCCTTGCATCATATGGTAACATAGGCATTATCAAACCATTTACTGGGATCTGAAATAATAGTAAAGCAATAGTAAAGCCTCTGTTGATTTCATTACTGTGCCTGCCAACCTTTCTTTTATAAAAAACAATTCCAGAATTGAAAATATTAGCATGTAACTACATCTTGGCTGGTTGGCAAAGAGAAGCTTATATTTGATTTCCATAAAGGATGTAAATTCCAGGGAAAGAAAATAGTTCAGCTAAAGAAAAAGAAAAAAGAAAAACATTTGAAATTTACATCTGAGACATTAAAAAATTTTAATACAGCTTATTTTTATGTAATTTTATTTTTGCAGCACATGGACTTCTAATATCCAGGACTTGTGGGTGGACAGGTTAAAAAGGTAAGGGTGTTCCATTTGGTCTGGGAAAGGTCATGATCACAGTTTCTAAAATCAGTGTGTCAGTGTGTTTACATAAACAATCTCATTTAATCCCACCTCACCGTCTCTGAGAGAAATAGTATTCTTCCTGTTTGGCATGTGAAGAACAGAATCCAGCAAGTAAGTGTTGAAGTCGGGAATTAAATCCTAGTCTGTATGATTCTGATGCCTGTGGTACATCCACCTCATCTAAGTAATTCCCCTAATACCTTAATAATGAGTTTTAGATGTACATTTCTCACTGTTTGAATGTGGCGCCTTTCACATAGAAAAGAGACCAAAATAGATGAACCAGTATGACTTACTCCCCTTTGATAACTTCATGTTACGAGTTTTTTGAATCTTGGAGACTGAAGTAAGAAATCTGAATTTTTTTCCAAGTGTAAAGAGGAACTATTGAGCTTTTTTGGGAAGGAGGCATGGCCTGACCTGATTTATTTTAAAAGAGGCATTAGTCAACTCTGTTAAGAGCTGGATAATAAGTGTATTAGACTTTGTAGGCCATACTCTCTATTGTATCGATTCAACCTGCCACTGATAATCATGAAAACGCCATAGATAATACTTAAACAAATGAGTGTGTTCTTAAAACTTTGTTTATAAAAACAGGTAGCCAAGTCAGTTTTAAAAGGTTGCTTTGACTACTTCATTGAGAATATGGGGGGAAAGGATGGAAGCCTGAGACCAGTAAGGAAGCTATTGTAGTAATTCTGGTAAAAGATGAGGGTAGCTCACACTGGTTGTAATTGGTGAGATAAGGAGAGCGAATTGTTTTGGGATATATTTTGGAGGGAGAGCTGAGGGCTCGCTGAAGGATTGGATGTGAGAGTTGAAGATAAAAACGGAAACAAGGATGATTCTTGTTAGTGGAGCTTAGACAACCAAGGGATGGGTGCCATTTCCTGAGATGGTAAACACTGAGGAAGAAGCAGGCTTTTTACTTCCAAAGTCAAGTCCAGGTCCACTTCTAGCATCTCTAGTTGGGGTTTTGGTAATGTTTGTTTTGTCTAAAATGGAAAACCCCAACTTTCATGCAAATGGACTTTCAATAGGATCACATGAAATGTTTTTGGACTGATTTCATGGGAGCTTCAATTATATCAGCACATCACATATGTTATACTTAAATTCAGATAAACTTAGTCATGTAAACACCTGTCCCCACCTCTGCCCATGCCAATTGGAAGCAACTGGAATGAAGAGATACGATGATTTAAGTGTCATGTGCCCATAGCAGGTAGCACACTGCTGTATTTAAAACAACTGCTCAGGATATGCTAGAAAAAAATTGAACTGTTAAATAGGCTTTTATGCCTTATTAGAGATTATGTGGCTCTGATTTATATACAATGAGTTTGTGGCTTATATTATCTTTGACTTTCTTTGATCAATAAATTCAGAGTAAATGTAATTACAGCACTTCAAAGTACAATAGAAGTAAATGATTTCCTTTTCTCTCCCTGATGTAATTTTCTTTTTTGCGCATGTGTGAACTGAGCTGACAAAAATGCCTCCAGTGACATGCAGAAATCCTTAGGGAAAACAGGCATCCAAAGGTATATGATCCTGAGCGAGGTATAGGGTGGCTGGGATATTTTTTTTCCCCCTCATATTTCAGAAACAAATAATTTGGGACGAAGTATAAAAGCTTTAACAATTCCTGGGGTATCAAGACCCAGAAGACTAAAGATAGGTCAAGAAATGATTCTGTTGTATCAGTAAAATTCTGTGAATTTGAAGTAAAATTCTCTTGAATAGCAAGTATTATCCTTCCAGCTCATGATACCACTGAGACCTTTAGCAAGATAATTATGGCATCAGGTAAACTAGGTCTTCATACTCGGACCATTCCCATAGCAGTGACGACTTGAGGAAAATTCTGGGCTCTGGAGTAACTTAAAATATGACAGACCCTATGAGGCAGGATCTCAGAAGAATATATTGGCTGTAGGACACCCCAATTTCCATAGGAATCAAGGAACAAATCCTGGGGTCCATACCTGATTCAGAAATAGAAATATCCACAAGAATTTTCGAAGAGGCCTTTCCTAGTTTTCTCTCCAATAGCTGGCCCCTCCTCCACCACAACAATTCACAAAAACAAAAGGGATAGGAGGGAAGCTTTCTGAACCTTGTCCACACAGTTTTGATCTTTGTTTTGCAAAGGTTTTATGACAGATTCCTTAGCATCCCATGGTGTACACTGTGAACTCTGAAATTCCTAGATTTTATATGCCAAAGCGTATGGAGAGATTCATAGACTTTTGCTTTAACACTTAATTTGCTGGGTCACAACTTAACATATGATACACTAAAGTTCCTGCTCATTAGGACTGTAAATGATCCCAAGTTTAGAAGTATCTTAACAGATCTATCCTAATATGATTAACTAGAAATCAAAAGAACAGATGTAGACTTTCTGCAGCAAAGTATATAGCAAGGTGGAAAGTGGAAAAAGAAAGCAGGTAAAAGTTACTTGAGTTATGAAAATGTCATATAGTTAATGTCAGACTACTATATGATTAATAATGTTATTTTTCTACCTAGCAATAATGAAATTTGGTGAGTTAAATTTTCATAATCACATATTTTAAAAACTTCCAGCCTGAAAAAAACATTCACTGGCAATGACTTTGAAAACTGGTTTCCTAGCAATTTTGCCAGGTTTTGGCTTATATGAGCAGGCTTAAAGTTTCATGAATTTTGTAACTCTTAAAACTATTAAACTGTTTATGTAATTTCTTTTCAGCTTGGATTAATTTTTGGCATATTTTGGGTCTGGTCACTTCTGTTTATATGGTCATATTATTTTCTCATTTTACACTCAAACCAAAAACCTCCCTGGGATTTACCTACTAAACTTTTCCCTCCTGGTCCATAAAAAGAAGTGCAGAACTGACCTAGGCTAGCTATTTATTTTATTATTAAATTGATTATTTTTCAGTCACTTTTTTCTTAGGGCTGAATCATATTCCATTGTATGTTTTCTTGATCTAGGCATTTATAACTATAAAGTTCCCTCTAAGAACTACGTTTGCTGCATCTCATAAGCTTTAGATTGTTGTGTTTCCATTTTCATTTGCTTCAAGATATTTTTTGATTTCCCTTCTGATATCTTTTTTTACCTATTGGTTGTTAAGAAGTATGTTGTTCAATTTCCACGTATTTGTGAATTTCTCAGGTTTCTTCCTGTTACTGATTTCTAGTTTCATACCATTGTAATTGGAAAAATACTTCTGATGATTTCAAATTCCTTAAATTTGTTAATACTTGTATTGTGAGCTAACATGTGATCTATCCTGTAGAATGCTCCATGTGTGCTCGAGAAGAATTTATAATTTGCTGCTTTTGTATGGAATTGTCTGTATATTTTATGTCTAAAGTGTGATTCAAGTCTAATGTATCTGTATTGATTTTCTGTCTGGATCATCTATCCATTGTTGTAAGTGGGGTATTGAAGGCTTGCCTCTTCTGTTATTGTATTTTTGTCTATTTATCCCTTAAGATTCATTAGGGTTAATATATTTAGGTGCTTCTATTTTGGGTACATATATACTTATAATTGTTATATCCTTTAATGAATTGACCCCTTTGTCATTATGTAATGGTCTCCTTTGTCTTTTGTCACAGCTTTTGAGTTAAAGTGTGTTTTGTCTGATATATAGTGACCCCTGATCTTTTTTGGTTTTCACTTGCATGTGATATCTTTTTCCATTCCTTCACTTTGAGTCTATGTGTATACTTAAAGCTGACATAAGTCTTTTGTAGGCAGCATATAGTTGGGTCTTTTTTTCCTTCTTAATCCAGGCTTTCAGTGCCTTTTGATTGTAGAATTTAATCCATATACATTTAGAGTAATTGTTGATAGATAAGATGTTACTAGTGCCATCTTATTGTTTTCTGCCTGCTTTGTAGTTTCTTTCTTCTTCTCTTGTTGTTTTCCTTGTTTATTTGCAATATCCAAAATATTCCCTTCAATTTATGTTTTGTGTATCTACTGTAGATTTTTTTTGTGGTTACTATGAGGCATACATAAAATATAGACATAACAGTGTATTTTATGTAGAGAACAGCTTGGTGTATAAAAACTCTACCCTTTTACTCTCTGCCATTTTATGTTTTGATGTCATAATTTACCTCTTTTTATATTGGGTATTCATTAACAAATTAATATAGCTATAGATATTTTTAATACTTTCGTGTTTAAATATTTTGCTAGAGATGAGTTTTTAACACAATACCATCATATTACAGTGTAAAGTGTTCTGGATTTGACTATATACTTTATGTGTGTTGTAATTAACTTCCATAGTTTTTATCTGGGAATATGTTTATCTCTCCTTTATTTCTGAGGGATGATTTTGCCAGGTAAAATATTCTTGGTTGGCAGGTTTTCTCTTTCAGCATTTTGAATATATCATCCAACTCTCTCTTGGTCTGTATTATTTCTGCTGAGAAATCTGCTTCTAACCTTATGGGAGTTCCCTTGTAAGCGAAAAACTTTTTTCTTCCTGCTTTTAAGATTCTTTGTCTTTGATTTTTGATAGTTTTATTATAATGTGTCTTGAAGAATATCTTTTTTTTGGAAGGAAGGAGAAGAAGAAAAATTGACTTTATTCACAGGTGAAATGATCCCCTATGGAGAAAACCTGATGAAATTTATAAAACAGCTATAGAACTTTTGAGTTTAGCAAGGTTGCAGAATTCAAATTCAACATGCAAACATCAATTATATTCATACATACTAGGATTGAAAAATCAGATACTGAAATTAAGAACAAATAGCATGTAGGGCTGACCCAGTGGCTCAGGTGGTTAGAGCTCCATGCTCCTAACTCCAAAGGCTGCCGATTCGATTCCCACATGGGCCAGTGGGCTCTCAACCACAAGGTTGACAGTTCAATTCCTCGACTCCCGCAAGGGATGGTGGGCTGTGCCCCCTGCAACTAGCAACGGCAACTGGACCTGGAGCTGAGCTGCGCCCTCCACAATTAAGACTGAAAGGACAACAACTTGAAGCTGAACAGCACCCTCCACAACTAAGGTTGAAAAGACAACAACTTGACCTGGAAAAAAGGCCTGGAAGTACACACTGTTCCCCAATAAAGTCCTGTTCCCCTTCCCCATTAAAATCTTTAAAAAAAAAAAAAAAGAACAAATAGCATGTAAAATAGCATTAAAATATGACATCCGAAAAGATATGAAAAAACCCCATATATTGGCACTAGAAAATATTCCTGAGAAATTAAAAAATACCTAAATAAAGCAAATGGAGAGCTATACTTTGTTCATGGGTTGGAAGACTCTATATTGTTAACATGTCAGTTCTCCTAATGTTGGCCTAAAGATTCAATGCAATTTCAGTCACAATTCCAGGAGACTTTTTTTTGGTGGAAATTGACAAGCAGACTCTAAAAATCATAGGGAAATGAAAAGGACCTACAATAGTCAAAACAACTTTGGAAAAGAATAAACTTGAAAGACCAACCCTACCTCATTTCAGGATTTATTCTAGAGCTATGATAATTAAAATAGTGTGGTATTGGCCCAAAGATGCCATCTTTTGGACTATTTGAAAAATTTTTCCCTACTCCATTTCAATTTATTTATTTAATTTATCTATATATGTCTTTCTATAGATTTTTTTTTTTTTGGTGGTAGGGATTATGTTATGCATAATTAGCTTTTCACAGTCTACTCAGAATCATTATTTTAACTTCAAGTAAAATACAAAAACCTTTACCATACCCTCTCCCTTTACATTCTACTTGTCTTATGTTTTACATATGCACACATTAGAAACCCCATCAGACACTGCTATAGTTTTTACTTTAACATCAAACATGTTTTAAAGAACCTAAGAGGAGAATAGTCTGTTATATTTACCCAGGTATTTACAATTTCTTTTGTTCTTCCTTTATTCCCGATTTTCCAAGGTTCCTTTTCGTATTGTTTATCTTCTGTCTGAAGAAATTCCTCTAGAACTTATTTTAGTTCTGACAATTAATTATCTTAGTTTTTCTTCCTTTAAAAATGTCTTTATTTCAAGTCATTCCTAAATAATATTTTTGCTGTATCTGAAATTCTGTGTTGACAGTTCTTTCAACAGTTTAAAAATATTCTTCCATGGTCTTCTAGGTTCTATGGTTTCTGATGTAAAATCTGCAGTCATTTGAATTGCTATTATTATTTCCCTACATATAGCATGTCATTTTTTCCTGGCTTCTCTAAGACATATTTCTTTACCTTTAGCTTTCACCAGTTTGATTATGATGTGTCTGGGTGTGGATTTCTTTAAGTTTATTGTGTTTGGAATATGTTTAGCTTCTTGAAGTTGTGTATTTGGACTTTTTGTTAGTTTTTGCCAAATTTGGGGAGTTTTTAGCCATTATTTTTCAACATTTTTTATATTCTTTCTCCTCTCCTTTTGGGACTCTGATGACATGAATGTTAGGCCTTTTAGTATTGCCCCACAAGATTCAGATGCTCTGTTCAGTTTTTTCCCCTACTTTTTTCTCTCTGTTGTTCATTTTGGATAAATTCTATTAATCTGTTTAGGTTTAAAGACCCCTTTTCTAGTCAGAAAATTTCTTTATTTTGGCTATTGTATTTTCCTTTTTTCAATTTTTAAAACTAGTTTCAGGTGTACAAAACAACATAATAATTAGCTATTAACACTCCTTTTGAGTTGAATTTGTTTGGGGACTTATGAACTTCATAAACTTGGTTGTTTAAGTTTCTTCCCAGATTTGGGAAGTTTTCTTTTTCTTTAAGCTTTCTCTCCTCTTTTTTTCTCTTTTTGGTACTCCAGTAATTTGCAGATTGCTTTTCTTGACAATATCCCATAGTTCACATAAGCATTCCTCACTCTTTTATTCTTTTTTCTTTATTCCTTTTATGAATGGATAATTTCAAAAGTTCTTTCTTTATAGATTCTTTCTTCTGATTGAGCTATTCAGCTGTTGATGCTCTGTAGTGCACTTTTGTATTCTTCAGCTCCAGAATGTTTTTTAAAAATGATTTTAATCTTTTTTTAAAACTTCCTATTTTGTTCACGTATTGCTTTCCTAGTTTTATTGAATTGCCTTTCTATTTTATGGAAATTAATTAAGCTTCCTTAAAACAGCTAATTTGAATTCTTTATTGTGTAAATTGCAGATCTCCATGTCTTTAGAGTCAGTTACTGGAAGATTATTGAGATTCTGCTTTATATTTTATTCTTTATTCTGTCAGCTTAAATTTTCTTTTGAGCCCCTTTTATTGCACTTTCTAATTCCAGGGTTTTTATTTGGTTCTTTAAAAATAAACCTCTATCTTTTTAAATTGTTATTCTCTGTTTTAATTCTTTAGTTTTTTGAAAATATTTAAAATGGCTGATATAAAGTCTTTATCTAGCAAGTCAGAGGCAGTTGTGGGCTGCTCCCTACCCCATCCCATGTATAGGCTATAGTTTCCTGTTATTTTGCATGTGTTGTAAATTTGATTGAAAACTGGCCATCTCAATGTAATGTGGCAACTCTGGAAATCAGATTCTTTCTCTCCCTACGGTTTGTTGTTGATACTCTTTGTTTATTTAGTGACTTTACTGAAATATTCATGTGAAGTTTGTATTAAATTGGAGAGAGGGAGGGGGGAATGAGAAAGATGGGGGGGGGAGAGAGAGAGAGAGAGAGAGAGAGAGAGAGAGAGAGAGAGAGAAACAGAGAGAGAGAGAGAGAGAGAGAGAGAGAGAGAGAAACAGAGAGAAACAGAGAGAAACAGAGAGAGAGAGAGAGACGAGAGAGGTTAGGCCTTCTCATGCTTTCCCGGGCTATGTGCACAGCCTCGCACACGCACGCAGCCTTCTAGATTCTCAGGGATATAGTGGAGCTTTTCAAAGCCTCTGATAGACACCCTATTCCCCAGCTTTTTCTTTAAAACTCTTTGGTGTTTCTTTTTTTTCCTGACGATCATTACCACACCAGGCACATCCAGTGTTAACTAATTGCCACTGATTGTTTTTTGATAAATATCCTAGAGAAAAGACTGTTTGTACTGAGCAAGCTCTGAGTTAGATCAAATACAGACAAATAATGACAGTTCTCTGGGAAGGAGGTTTTTAAAGGAAGCCTCAAACCTGTCTTGTCTTCTCTAGTGGCTGTTAGGTCACTGGTTTTCATGGCTGCCATAATTGTAAGGCTGTTGATTTTCAATGCTGCTGTAGAGCTCTATGGGGTGGGGATAGGGCAGATTAAGTCACCTCAGAATTCACATTTTTTAAAACTGATATCAGCTACTCTTTCTGCAATAAATTTACCTCAGATTTTTATAAGCCTCTGGTTAATTTCTGGCGTTCTGAAAACATTGTTTTTGAGAATTTTCCTCAGTGCTCTTATTGCTTTTATTGAGGTGTGGCGTTTTGGTGGTTCTTCCTCAGCCATTACTGAAATTCTCTCTTCCAAAGTTATTCTGATTTGGGGACGGAGTGGGGAGTGCATTCTAAGCAAAAGCAAGAGTATTTGCAAAGGCTTGGTAATAATATACTAGAGTTTGTTTTTTAATACTCAGCTTTATTTCTGGTATTCTTGGTGCTCTCTTGAGCAAAGAACCAAACCTGAAACTTCTTTTTTCAGGCTTGCATGCCTGAAATCAGGATTCCCACTTAGATTTCAACAAGGAGAGGTACTTTGTGAGACTGGAAGTACAGAAGAGAAAGAGAAACCATGTTCTCTGGCAGTTAGGCTGCACAGGGCATAAATGTGGACAGACAACAAATGAGAGATGTGCCAGCAGATTCCAAGTGTTCTCCTGAGGATCACTCATTTTGTACAGAAGGTCACTGATATCAGGTGTGGTGGTTTCTTGTGATCCTTCTACTTCCTGATTTCTTAAACGCTGGCAGCAATTTCCCTGACCTTTGCTCCCTAGCCCTTTAAAAGGTTATGTTTCTAATTTTTTGTATTAAATACTTTTCTGCTTAAAATATTTATATTGGCTTCTGTTTTATAAGACATTGACTGATACAGATTTGAAGAAGCTCAATGAGTTCATTGAGCTGAAAGTAAGCCAACACGGCTGGAGTCTTGAGCATATGGAAAGAGAGTTGTTGATTGAGACTGGAGGGTGCCAAAGTCAAATTATACACAGTCCAGCTACTTTCATAAATGAGTGAAGTCTGGAAAAAAGGAGGAGTAGATGGTAGGGAATAGGGCAAATTGGAGAGCATGAATACCATTTGAAGATGACTCAGAACTGATCAAAGTAAGAAATCCAAAATTTTATGTCATGTCATTTATGTGTAGGTATTAGGTATACCACATAATTTAAAAATCAGAATGTACTACTCCAAATCATATTTCTGTCTATCCTGTAGGTTGCGTTTTTGAACACTGGCATAGCAAGTGAGATCTTTTAGGATGCTTTCCTTATTTTTAAATTTCTGCTCTCTATTTCTTTTATTTCTATCATTAACTTCACGCTAGTCATTGTAATTTTTCTAATTTCCTTTTATCTACCACATCAGGCTCTAGACCCAAGCTAAACTAACAGATATTGAGAGGGAAGACAGACAGGGATTTGATGGAAAATACCCTCATTCATTTCTACCTGTTAGCCTTGCTTTGAGGCATATTTAGAAACTAGTTTTAATATCTTTTTAACTATATCTGCATTAAAAGAGGATTTGAAAGATGCTTCAAGATAACCTGGGCAATAAAGGTGGTTTCTACCATATCTGTTTCTTGCTCTGTATCTTTAGGCAATAACATAATGGAATTTTACTTTGGAGGTGAGAAAATGTGAATATTTTATAATGCTGCTTTTATTGCCAAAAATGTTAAGTTCAATATCCTTAAAAGGCTATTGAAATATTATTGCCATTGGAAAGTGGGATTTCATGTAATTAAAGAAGACACATCCACATTTCAAAGCACAGTGGATGGAGCATGCATTTTAGGGCTGGGAAGAACTGTGTTTCAACATCGCTTTTCATATCCTAGGTATGTGATCAATGGCAAGTGTCTTACCTTCTCTGAGCTTCGGTAAATAGAAATAAGGAGGGAAAGAGGATTAGTTAATTGATGAAAAATTTCCTGAGAGTCCTCTTTATGCCAGCTCTTTCTCTAGACGTTCTTAGTATGGCCACATGAAATTAACAGTCTAGCAGGAGAGACAGATGAGACATAAATTAATTGTACACAATTATTTTATTATAGTTATGATAGGTGCTACAGAGGAAAACTATACCACGCAATGAGAGTAAAACTAATGGAGAGTGGTTGTGTATGGCAAATACTAAAAAATAGTATAAATTTACTAAATAAAAACATGCTAAATAGCATAAATTTACGAAAGTTAATGAAAGCTTTTTTTGTGGTTAGATTTGGAAAAGATGTTTAAACAATACAGTGTCTTGAGTATCAGATTTCAAGAGATTATTATTGCTTAACAGTGCTATGCTGATGCCATCTTTAAAAAGTGCAGATTTAATGATGAGTAATGATTTGGATTTGAAAGATATTGTGAAAACATTCCCCTGGTAATATGCTCATTTTTTAGTTGCTGCATCTGACCAGTCTGGTCCTTACTTCTCTACTGTTAGTACTGGTGATTGGTGGGACACATTAAGGTTTCTGAGTAAGGCATTCTCATTACATTCTCAGATGAGAAACAAAAAGTCATAGACACAGACAATAGTTTAGTGGTTACCACAGGGTAAAGGGGGATGGGGATGGTAGATGAGGGTAAAGGGGATCAAATATATGGTGATGGAAGGAGAACTGACTCTGGGTGGTGAACACACAATGGGATTTATAGATGATGTAATACAGAATTGTACACCTGAAATCTATGTAACTTTACTAACAATTGTTACTCCAATAAACTTTAATTAAAACAAAAAACAAAACAAAACAAAACAAAAAAATTCTCAGATGAATTCAAGTCAACCCTAATGAATACGCTTACGTAGAAGCAATTGAAATCCTCCTCAGATAGCTTAAGCCATCGCAGGGAATCTATTATAAAATATACAGATCCTGAGCCCAGAGGTCTTAAGCTTCAGGAGAGACTGAAACAGGTACTGGAAAGGCATCAATATACAAAGCAGTGTCTCTCTCTGCATTCTTTCCCATCTCTGCTTTACTCTGTTCTCATAGCAGAGAGCCTTTCTCTGTTTCTCTGTCTCTAGGTTACAGGAGGTTCCAGCTAACTGCAGACTGATTAATTCATTTCTCCCAGGAGGGTTTTTCTGACCAGTCTTGCTTTGATCGCGTATTTACCTAATACCAATCCATAAAGGCCAAGAGAGTGGGATCACATGGCTCCCACCAACTAGAGAGAAACTTCTGGGGCTTATTCATGTGTCTTGTGGGAATAACAACGGTACATACATTATCAGGAATGTTGTGAAGATTGGATGAAATAAGTGAGCATCAATAAATGTGAGCTATTGTTGTTGCTGTTTGACATATCTTTATAAGAGATTTTTTTTCTCGGAATCATTGGAACCATTTCAGGAAGTTTAGAATAAAGAAAAAGGCTTATTCTGTAACCAACTCTTAAGCGAGTTTGGGAGTATGAGCCTGAGTGTTTCCTCATTAGTACAGTATCTGTTAGTCTTAGAGACATGGCTCACGTGATTAGATGTATTATATTCTTTTCTGTTTCATTTTATTGAAGAAAACCAGATGGGAAGATTGCAAATAAGAAAGCTTATCATTACCAGGGGTAAAAAAAAAAAAATATTCAAGGCTAACTGCTTAGATGTTTCTCAACTTCTAATGAATAAAATAGGCATTAATAGTAATATAATTGTTGGTACTCACTGAAGTTTGCAGTTATTAAAGCAGTAATAAAAGAAACTCATTATAGCTAGTACATGGTTTTCCTACATTTTCATAGGCATTTGCCTCTCTGAGTAATTAAGGCCTGCCCATTAAATCTCAGATTAATAAAGTGAATGCAAAGGAACATTTTAAATTCAATACACACTGCCTGGAAATGTTTTTGTTTTGTCTTTTTCCTATTTTCTCAAGTTTTTGGCTGATTGAAAAAGCCTTGGAATTATAAAGTCAGTCTACTATGGTAGAAAGTTCTAGCATATCTGTGGGTTTTCCATATTATCATTAAAAATAGGTTAAAAAAACAACTTTTGGCGATTAAGTGAGTTTTTGTTCTTCCTGCTAATAAGATGACTGAGATTCAGGTCAGTTCAGCAAACATGTATCAAGCCAGGCCTGCTCCCACTTCAGGGCCCTTGTGCGGGCTGGTTCTCTGCCTGGGGCACTCCTTGCCTAGATATTTGCATGGCTCCCCCTCCACCGCCTCACATCTTTGCTCCAGTGTTACCTGCTCAATGACACCTACTCTGCCTGCTCTGTTAATAATGCATTCCTCCAACCCTGCATTCCGTAACCACCTGACCTTGCTGGATTTTTCCCAGAGAACTTACTGCATTCTAACTTGTTAGATGACTGACTTATGTATAATGTTTATTATCTGTGTTCACATTGTTTTCATCTGTTTTTCCTGATGTATCTTCAGTGCCTCAAACCACGGACACACAGATTAGACCTTCAGTAAATATCTAATAATATGAAATATATACTTTATATAAATGTTATACATATATATCTATATGTTAGTGGGGCTAAAAATATTTGGATGTGTGTTTTGATAGTACTATAGATATATTTTTTAACTTTCATCTTTCCGTCTACCTAATACTTTTCTCTGGAGCTTTCTTAACTCCAAGAGAATTTAAATATTTTTTATAAAATGGGATCAGAGCTATGGAAGAAGTGTTGGCTACTGTGGGAGAAGATAGCATAGGTGGACCTAGGCATTAGCTTCTTTGAATGAAATCATGGGTAAGAGTTATCCCAGCAAAGGGGCATGTTGGATTTGGAGAAGATGGAGTGGTGGATGGCAGATGTATGTATGACAGGCAAGGAAACAGTGTGTACACAGGCCTAGAGGTAGGAGAGATCGAGGTGCTTTCAAAGAAAAGGAAGTTTAATATTGCAGACTGTAGAGTAGGAATGACTAGAATGATGAGAGAAACATAGGCCAAGTCCTCAAACACTTTGTAAGCCACACTGATGGGTTTGGACTTGTCCAGAGCCATTCATGGATTTTAAGCAGCAGGGAACGACGCCATGCAGTTTCCAGGGAGGGTAACTGCTCTCTATGGATGGCTCACCCTCCATCTGTGAATGCTAAACATCATGCCTCCAGGTAATTGTTAGTGTCAAATTGGGCCTACAAAAGCTGTACCTGAACACCACTTTAGTATGTATTTGCTGTCTTTGCCTGACCAGAGTCTGTTTTCTCTTCCTCACACCACAGAACCTGAAGTTTCCTTTGGGGGATTCTTTCATCCCTGCTTTTAGTCCTTGTTTTTCAGATGGGGCACCACTCCTGATGCCAGAGAGACGAACCTGTGAGCATGACCTATCAGAGTGCTAAATTCTCACAGCTACAGGGATTGGTCCAGATATGGTCACATGACCCAGACTTAGACAATCAGTATGATTTTACCCTCTCTAGAATCAGTACTTCGTTCAAGATGGGCAAAATGGTTTAATTAAAGTGAATTCAGGAGTTACTGGGAGGAAAACCTCTTTTTTATACTGAATTTGCACCTTGGAAACTTTGGTGGTCGGGAGCTGCTGGCAGCCATATTGGTACTCTATGGAGCCAGAGAGTTAAGCCAAATGGAAAAGAGTAGTGGTTCAGGATAGGGATACTGAGTTTCCCATTTTAGGCATTGTCTGAGGCCTAAATCAAGTTTTGCATAAAGCCAGACAGAAAAGACCTCCAGTTTTTAGAAATGTGAGCGGTTTTCAGCTTTGCTTTAGCAATTGGAGTTGGATTTTCCTGTCTTTGCAGAGGTAAGCATCCTGACTATTTTAGACTATGGGAGAGTTCCCTGCTATAGGCTGCGGTGTTGCAGTTGCTTACCTGAGGTGCTGACACTGCTTATTGACCATTATCAACACTTGACGTGAGCTGTTTCAATACGGTGACTTGAATTCCCTCTTGTTCTATGCATTCATCATAGCTAACGTGAAGAAATCTTTCTTACTCATTTTGTCAATTTTTTTTAACACATTATGAATTCTTTGAATTTTCACTTGTTTCATACTTATTTTCTGAGATGATTGTTTGAGAAAATTCCAGATAACAGAGATAATTCTTTGCTTTTTCCTTGAACGATAAGTATAGTGGCATGTTGATAAATTCTGATAGTCCTGCACCTAGCCCCAACTCCAAACCTAGTGTTAAAATCTTATCCAGATGCATTCAATGCTTTACAGAGAATTTCCCAGCAGCCCCCAAGTTCCAACACAAACCACAGTTTACTGTAACAAATAAAATATTTTCATAGTGGAAAGATTCAATTTTTAAGAAGTTCTTAGTGGTTGAATATTAAGTTGAAGTCAGTTTTTTCAAGAGAATTTAGTTGCAGATAATTGTGAGTTTTAATCTTTCTGAAAATGAATACAGTTAATTTCATTACTTATTACTTTTAGTATGAAAATGCAGCTCTGCTTTATTTGCCTCATTGTTTACATCAGGATTATGTCTGAGATCCTCTGCTTAGTCATTTGTTCATTCATGCATTCATTCATTCAACAAATGCTTGTTGATCACCCAGTCATGCTCTTGTTATTAGGGATATAGAGAACATTGATTACGGTCCGTCTTCTGAAGGAATGCATATGGATTGAGTTCCTAGTGCTTGTTTTAAAATTAGGGAATGAAATGCTAAAGAAATTTCATTTTAATGTGGCTACTACATAAAATATATCCTTATGATAGACACTGGATAATAATCGTGGTCTTCAAACTTTCAATTCCAGGTTCCCACCCTTCGTAAGGTTGGGGAGTGGGGCCAGGAATCTGTATTTCCAGCCAGCTTCCCAGGGTTTCTGTTCTAGGTGCTCAGATGCTCATACTTTCAGGATCATATTTTTATAGGATTGTAGCTATTTTAGAAATAGGAACTTGTGAGAGAACTGTAATAAAGACATTAGACCAGAGGAGGAATAAAAAGGGCAAAACCTATTTGCCTAGAATCCAAGATCATTGATAATATGACTGGTTTATGATTCCAGCTTCATCTCTCACTGTGCCCCCAAACAGTCCTTTGCTTTAAGTACCTGCTAGGGACAATTCAGTATTTTGGCTTATGAAACTCCTTTTCCCTACTCTCCCCACCCATGGAATGCCCCTTGGCCCTCTCTTCTCCTGATTTTGGCCCGTTACCAAGGATCTGCGTAACTTGGTTCTCCTCTAACTTTTACTGGCATACATATCACCCAGGAATATTGTTAAAATATAGATTCTGACTCAGGTTTGGAGCAGGGCTTGAAGTTCTGCGTTTCAAACAAACTCTCAGCTGATGCCGGAGGTACTGGTCCATAGACCACACCTGTAACAGCAAGGTTCCAGCCTCCAGTCAGTTCTTTCTTCTCAGAACCTCTCCTGCCTGGGAAATGTCCAATTCTATGTTTGTCTCCTAGTTTTAGTCATTTTCCCACAAGCTTTTCCTCTCTCAAGGCACTAATGTTTGCTATTTACTTACCGTGTTTCCCCGAAAATAAGACCTAGCTGGACAATCAGCTCTAATGCATCTTTTGGAGGAAAAATTCATATAAGACCCAGTCTTATTTCACTATAATGTAAGACTGGGCATAATACAATATAATATGATACGATATAATATAATACCGGGTCTTTAACTTCATAACAATACAGAGTGCATGGGTTTACACATCATAGGTGTTCAGTAGGCTCTCAATATCAGTTGATAAATAATGAACCCTCCAAATCATGATTTTAAGTATTTGTGATGATTCAGAAAATTCCTACAATATAATACTGAGTGAAAACACCAGGGTATAAAATGATCGGTAAGACCAAACTAATTGTGTCAAAAATACATTTGTATATACAGGACAAAAGCATTTGAAAGATAGCAAACTAACATTTTATGTAGTGACTATTTTGCGGGGGAAGAGCTGGTAGTATAGGGTTTCTGCTTTTCTGCTTGGCTTTATTTTCTGATTTTTTTTTTTAATTTTTGCAATGAGCATGCATTGTTTTTATAACCAGAAAAACCAATAAATGTAACAAAGTATAATGAGTCTATTGCTAGGACCAGATGAAACTCGTTCAGGGAAAAACAGAGGCAGCCACATCCGGACTGGAAGGTGATGAATGTGCTGTGCATTCCGGGGCAGTGATGCTCGTGCACATGTGGGGTCAGCCTGTCCTGTGGAGGCAAGCCCAGTTTTCCTGTTAAACTGAGTTCTGCTTTTCGTTTTAAAACTTGGAAATGGTATTTATTATAGTTAAAACTTATTTTCATTGAAGTATAAATACATGTGCAAAACTTCACATAGTATCATATACTGCTACGTAGAGTTCTACAAAGAGAATCCAGCCATGGGAGCAGCACCCAGGCCAAGAAACAGAGAATGCTCAGATCTCCTTGTGCTCCTTCCGTTCACCCCCTACTCCAAATGCCCCATGGCTGCCAAGGTAACCGCCATTCTGACTTCTAATAGCAGGGACTAGTTTTGCCTGTTTTTACTATAAAATCTGGAATCATACTGTATGTACTATTTTGTGTCTGTAGTAGTCCCCCTAAAACCTTGGATAGTACTGACCTACACACACACACACACATTTGTGGGGGGGTTCTTCCACCCACAAATTTAATGCCTTTTTCATCTTAACTAAGCACTTATCATGTACTGGGCCATAACTTTTGCAGTTTGAGGTACAACAGCAAAACTAGCACGGGTTTCTTTTTCTTTCTCCACAATTTCAAGGATAGAAAATTTGTTCTTACCATAGATCTTAGCAACCTCAGCATATTTTTTTTTCTTATTAAGTTGAGAGCTTCAACCTTTTTACTTAAAAGAAGCACTTTACAGCTTCTCTTTGACATGTTAGAATTGCCAGCATCGCTACTCTTGTGCTTTGGGGTCATTATTAAGTAACATAAGGGTTACACCAACTGTAATACCATGACAGTTGATCAGATAACTGAGACTGTTACCGAGTGACTAATGGACAGGGAGCATATAGTGTGAATACATTGAACCAAGGGATGATTTATGTCCAGGGTGGGAGGAAATGGGATGGTGTGAAATTTCATCACGCTATTCAGAATGATGCACAGTTTAAAACTTATGAATTGTTTATTTCTGGAATTTTTCATTTAATATTTTTGGACTGTGGTTGACCACAGGTAACTGAAACGATGGAAAATAAAACTGCAGCTAAGAGGAAGTACAGTAATTTTATTTTGTTTAATGTATGTTTATGAGATTTGTCAACATTGTGTGTTCTTGTGGATCTTTCATTTTCATTGCTGTATGGTATTTCACTGTGTGAATATAGCACTATTGATTTCTTCTCAATGGAAATTTGGATAGTTTCCAGATTTTGGTTATTTTGTATAACCTAGTATGCATTTTGAATAATCTAGTATGGATTTTGGACAATAGTCCTTATTTTAATATATTTTGACAATTGTTAGAAATAGATTTTGAGGCAGTAGCTCTGGGGCAAGACTCTGGAATCTGTATTTTATCCAGGTGTTCTGTGGATCACATTCTGAGAAATACCTTTATAAAAAAGAAAGACTATGAGACTGGGAGAGGTCATGGTTCTGATCCTGTGTTTTCCACCTTCTAACATGACCTTGTTAATTTGTTTCCCCATCAAATATAATGCCTCCTCAAGTTGACTGGCTCAGATGAAAGAAGATACGTGAAAATGCTGTAGAGAGCTATATAAAGCACTCCATATGTAAGACATATTATCCAGAGTCTAACTATGAGGGTAAAAAGAGATGGTATAGAGTTAGTAATAGTATCATATGCTTACTGTGTTTCCCCTCAAATAAGACCTAGCTGGACTAGCAGCTCTAATGCGTCTTTTAGACCAAAAATTAATATAAGACCGGGTCTTACAGAAGACCCGGTCTTATATTAAATTAAGACTGCGTATTATATTATATTATATTATATTATATTATATTATATTATATTTATTATATTATATTAAAGACCAGGTCTTATATTATATTAAAATAAGACCTGGTCTTATATTAATTTTTGCTCCAAAAGACGCATTAGAACTGATGGTCTGGCTAGGTCTTATTGTTGGGGAAACATGGTAGGTGACATGCCTCAAAGTTTTTTTTCCTTTTTTTTTTTATGAAGTCATACTACTTCTAAAAATTGTGACTGCACAGAGAGATCTGATTCCTATAGAGAACTGACTCCTTTTATCCTAGGATATCAAAGTGTTTTGGAAAATGAACAGTGTTCACGAGTACGCCTACAGTATACTGAGTCAGCAGATGATAGATTGTAGGTTGGCCAAGGAGGTAAAATTGAAATATTGTTTTATATTTCTCTAACTCTATAATAAGATATAGCACAGGGACTTACACATTATAGGAGCTCAATAAATTTGTATTGATCAGTTGATAAATAACCTTCCGTGATTCCCAATTTCCTGCCTTTCTTCCATCCTCTATGTGCTATAGCTTCACTGAACTTTTTTCACAGTCCTAAATATTCCATGTGCATTTGTGCATCAGTGCTTTGCCCAGGCTATAATCTTTCCCTGGAATACTGTTCTGTTCTCTGTCCAGCAAATACCTATTTACCTTTTGGTCTTAAGGACCACTTCACAATGGGGAACTTCCCCCAACTTTATGTGGGATCTCTGGTTACATAATTTCATGTCACCCTCATATGTCACCTGAATGTTTTCACTAGATTACCCAACACAGTGCTGACCTTTCATAGCTGATTCATCGGGTGACTATAAACTCCTGAAGAGCAAAGACTAGGTTTGCCTCATTGACTACAGTATCCTCAACAACTCAGAGCCCAGCAAATAATGGAAGATCAATACTTTTCTCTTTTGCTGGCGCCTCTCTTTTCAGAGCCAAGAAAGAGCCTTGGAAGCTATTGATAAGAGCGTTAGTACTTCAAAAATTGATGCTGGCAGCATGCAAGCATGCCAGGCCTAAAAGGGCATATAATGTCCATTGGTATTTGCTTTCGATACTTCACAACCTCTCTGTTTTCTTTTTCTTTCTTTCTTTTTTCGGAATGAGAAGATAGGAGGCTTATGTTTATGTTGATTGCAAATTTTGGGCAGGCTTCAGAGAGTTGCTGGATAGGTATCCTTACAAGTAAATTTTGCCTTTCATCAAAATTTCAGAACTCTTTCCAAAAATAGGGGATCAGAACTAGCATTCCACATAAGGCAGAGTGACTCAGACTGCCTCATGGTCATGAGCACACTGACTCACCCATGAATAGACAATTTCGTGTTTTGAACTCAAAATGGCCATTGAGATCACTGTCAGAATGAAAATAATGTTTGGAGAGGTTATTGCTATTTGGATCTAGGAATCCAAGCCAGCCTTAATTCTTTTCTTTGTGTCATTTGCTACTTCCACTCAAACTTTCACCTTTTAGATTGAGGAGTGGCAAAGATAGGACCTATTAGACGTGGAGCTCTAGGTTATCCATCATCCATCCGTCCATCCATACATTCACTCATCCATCTATCCATTGGCTAAATAGATGTAGAGTCACTTACAGAGTTGCACATCCAAACTTTTGAGTTGGGAAGAGGCATTATGTCTATTTTGGAATTTCTTAAGACATCAGATTTGTGCAAGGCACAATGATAAAAACAGTGGCTAAATAGGAAAAGAAAGGGCAGAAGTGCTGTAAGATTCAAAAGGGAATTTTGACATTATGCTGGACCTAGAAAGTTTGGGATGAAAGGATATTTAAAATCACCCATCTTGACATTCATTTACTTTCTTGCTCATTATTCATTTAACATAGTGGATTGAATTGCTCAGACTCTGGAATTAGACTTCTTGGGTTTGAGATCTGGCATCGCCTGTTGCTGAATTCATGCAACTGGTCAAGGTGTTTAACAGTTCTGTGTCTCAGTTTGTACATCTGTAAAATGGGAATAATAAGAAATATTTTGAATAATAATAAATATGAAATATGAAAATAAGAAATATGAGGATAAAATGAGAAAATGGAAATTTTAAGAATTAAATGAGATAATAGATGTAAAGAACTTAAACCTCAATGCCTGGCACATAATGAACACTCAATACATGTTGGTTTTTATTACTCATCAAGTTTTAATGGCCATGGTATGCTAGACACTGTAATGGTATCAAGAATAAAGTACAGTCCTCATATCTTTGGAATTTCCTGTGTACTGAGAGAGGAAAAAAACCCCAAATCATTATCCAAAATTATGATAGTATGTTCTCTACAGTAGAGAACAAATGGGACAAAGTGTGCTGTTCACTCTGAGGATGGAGCAACTGTATTTGATTTTATAAGAAAGGGTAAAATACAGGTGTGGGAAATTTGTTTTAGGCAAAGAGCATTGCTCACAGAGATTTATAGCTCTGGGATAGTCAGGGAAGCTGGATGTAGCTGGCTCAGAGATGTCTGGGAAATGGGACTGAGCCAGTAGGTGGGGCACTTCAAAACTTTCACGTTGTGGGGGTGATTATGGAGTGCCCTGCATGCAAGGCTGAGTGTTGTCACTGGTTGCTCTATGTGCATCTTATTTTGTAGAGGTAATATTTTTAACATTGGTTCCTGAGTGTATCTTGGGGGTGTGTTGGACTCGTTGTTCACAAGGTATTACCTTGAAATTTTGAGTTTGAAAGGGGCATTACATTTATTTCAGATTTTTATTAAAATGTAGCTAATATACAATATTATATTAGTTTCAGGTATGCACCATAGTTATTCCAACATTTATATACCTAAAGACGTGATCACCATAAGTCCAGCAACCATCTAACACCATACCACGCTATCACAATATTATTGACTATATTCCCTAGGCTGTACATTTCATCCCCATGACTTATTTGTTTTATACCTGGAAATTTGAACCTCTTATTCTCCTCAGGTTTTTCTCTCCCTTTTAAAAATTTCAATTACAGTTAACATTCAGTATTTTTTATATTAATTTCAGGTGTGTAGTGTAGTGGTTAGACATTTATATAATTTAAGAAGTGACCCTCCTGGCTAGTCTAGTACCCACCTGGCACTATACAAAGTTATTGCCATGTCATTGACTATATTCCCTTATGCTTTACTTTACATCCTCATGACTATTTTGTAACTGTCAATTTGTACTTCTTAATACCTTCACCCTTTTCACCCTGGCCCCCAACTCTCCTCCCATCTATCACCCCAATAAATCTAGTACCCATCTGACACCACACCTAGTTATTACAATATCATTGACTGTATTCCTTATGTTAAATCCTTCATCCCCATGATTACTGTGTAACAACCAATTTGTACTTCTTAATCCCTTCCCTTTTTTTTTTTTTTTACCCATCCCCAACACTCCTCCCGTCAGGTAACCATCAAAATGTTCTCTGTATCTATGAGTTTGTTTCTGTTTTGTTTATTTTTGTTCTTTAGATTCCACATATGAGTGAAATCACATTGCATCTGTCTTTCGCTATCTGACATACATTACTCAGCACAATACCCTTCAGGTCCATCCATACCACCACAGATGGCAAGAACTCACTCCCTTCCCTGGCTGAGCAATATTTCATGTTACATATGTACCTTCTACTTTATCCATTCTTCTATTGATGGACACACAGGCTGCCTCTACATCTTGGCTATTGTAAACAATGCTGCAATGAACTTTTGGATGCACACGTCCCCTTGAAATAGCATTTTAGGTTTCTTCAGATAAATACCCAGAATTGGGATTACTGGGTCCTTCTTTGTCACTTGTTATAGATTTTGTTTTAAAGTCTATTTTGTCAGGTATAAGTATTGCTACCCCAGCTTTTTTCATTTGTTTCCATTTTCATGAAATATTTTTTTCCCATTCCTTTACTTTCAGTTTGTGTGTCTTTTGATCTGAAGTAAGTTCTTGTAGGCAGCGTATGTAAGCATCTTGTTTTCTTATCAATTCAGCCACCCTATCTTTTGATTGGAGCATTTAATTTATTTACATTTAAAGTAATTTTTGATAGATATGTAATCATTGCCATTACTTTATTCATATTTGTGATCCCTCTAAGATTCCTTGTAATACTGGTTTGGTGGTCATGAACTCCTTTAACTTTTTCTTGTTTGGGAAGCTCTTTATCTGTCCTTTGATTCTAAATGATAGTTTTGCTGGGTAGAGAGTAATCTTGGTTGTAGCTCCTTATTTTTCATCACTTTGAATATTTCGTGCCAATCCCTGTTGGCTTGCAAAGTTTCTGTTGAGAAATCAGCTGACAACATTATGGGAGCTCCCTTGTAGCTAACTGCTTATCTTTTGCTGCTTTTAAGATTCTCTCTTTGCCTTTAACATTTGGCATTTGAATTATGATGTGTCTTGGTGTGGGCCTCTTTGGGTTCATCTTGTTTGGGACTCTCTGTGCTTCCTGAGCTTGTATATTTATTTCCTTCACCAGGTTAGGGAAATTTTCTGTCATTATTTTTTCAAATAGGTTTTCAATTCCTTGCTCTGTCTTCTCCTTCTGGTACCCCTACGATGCAAATGTTGGTATGCTTGATGTTTTCCCAGAGGCCCCTTAAACTATCCTCATATTTTTTGGATTCTTTTTTTCTTTTGTTCTGTTCAGGTGTTTTCTGCTACCTTATCTTCTAAATCACTGATTCAGTTCTCTGCTTCATTTAATCTAGTGTTGATTCCCTCTAATGCATTCTTCATGTCTATTATTGTGTTCTTTATTTCTGACTGTTTCTTTTTTTATGTTTTATATCTCCATTTTTATGTTTCCTATCTCTTTGTTGAAGTTCTCCCTGAGGTGACTGAACATCCTTATAACCAGTGTTTGGAACTCTGCGTCTGGTACATTGCTTGTCTCCATTTTGTTTAGTTCTTTTCTGGAGCTTTGTTCTGTTCTTTTATTTGAGTCATGTTTCTTTGTCTCCCAATTTGGGCTGCCTCCCTGTGTTTGTTTCTATGTATTAGGTAGAGATGCTATGTCTCCTGGTCTTAGTACAGTGTTCTTATGTAGTAGGTGTGCTGTGGGGCTCAAGGGTACAGTCTCCCTGGTTCCCTGAGATGGATGCTCCAGGTGTGTTTCTTTGTGGGTTGTGTGTGCCCTCCTGTTGTAGTTGAGCCTTAGTTCCTGTTTATACATCAGTAGGAGGGATTGATCCTTGGTCTGATTTGTTGTGAGGACTGGCTATGATTACAGTGGAGTAACTGTTGTGCTAGGGGTTAACCCTACAGAGCAGAATTTTCTTTAACAGGGTTCTGGTGCCTGTCCAGTGTGCCCTTTGGCCTCAGAGGCAGCTAGGTGTTGCTCTGGCTGGGTTCAAAGCTGGCCAGCAGGTGTGCCAGTCCTGGGGCCTCCTGGGAGAGGCCCCATCACAGTCTAAGTTCAGCTGCATCCCGTGGCCTGCCCAGGCCACCTGGAATGAGACACAAAGCAATCCACAGATGGCTGCCACCCTTATTGGGCTTGGAGGGACCTCAAAAAGCCATGATGTGAACTAAGGCCAGCTGTTGCTAGTGCCTGGCTTGAGGCTGCTCAGCTAAAGGTATGGGACATGCCAAAGCCAGATGTTGCTTGTTTGGGTTTTGTGAACCTTTGAGAAATTTTATGAAAGTCCATAGCATAAGCCAAGGCAAGCTCTTTATGTGGAAAAGCCACTGGAAACTACTTGGGTGTGCCCAAAAGTTGAGTGGGAGCAGGGTCTCAGCGAATAAGCACAAATGAATGGTGTTAGCCAGGCTGATGGAGACTCAGACATGGCGGCTGCCTGAGTTTGCATACTGGGAGGTGGGAGGCTTCAACAAAAAACAATGGCTTCTGCCAGCTCTTCTGTCTGGGAGAAAGCTGTCCCTCCAGCCCACGCTCTGAAGCCAGTTCCTCCCCATATGTCTCTGGCACGCTTTGAGCTGCTGCCTCAGAGCCAGTGAGTCCATCAGTGAGTAAGTCTGTGTGCAGGCCCTTTAAGAGTAGAGCCTGGGAACGCACCCCCTCCTCCGTCTCTCTCAGCCACAATCACCACTTGTTTTCACAGCCAGAAGTTGCGGAGACTTCTCTTGCAGGCACTGGAACCCTGAGCTCAGGAGTCTAGTATGGGGCTAGGACCCCTAGCTTTTCTGGGGGTGCCTTCTGCAGCAAAGACATCCCCCCAATTTTTAATGGTCACATATGGGTGTGGGACCAGCCCATTCTATATCTCTGCCCCTCTTACTAGTCTCCAGGTGGCTTCATTGTAGGGATTCAGTTCAGGTAGACTTCAGGTGATTCTCAATGATGGTTATTCTGTAGTTCAGTTATAATTTTGATACGGTTGTGAGAGGAGATAATCACAGTGTTTACCTACTCTGCCATTTTGACCAGATCAGAATTGTTTTTTTAATGTTTAGAATTGAGATGTACATGAGATGTGGCTATATACTATCATTGCTTTTGCTATAAGTCGACTGATCCAACTCCATCATAACTTTTGACATCATCTGTGACCACTTTCCATGGATCTCAAAAAGCATTTTCTGTCCTAACAATCAGAGCAATTTAAAAAAATACTTGCTGTATGCAAGAAGTTGAGAGAGTTGACATTTAAAAAAAAGACTTTTTAAACTCTAAATTCTCTCTCATCTTTACTGTTTTCCATTTAAGTTTTCTTTTTATTTTAAGTGCTCTTTCCATATTCTATTTCTTCCTCTGCCACCACTTCTACCTCCAAACTCATCCCTTTTCTAGCTTCTGTTAGATGGTGGTATCAGACTCTGTTCCTGACACCATTTGGGATCCTGTGGAGTTAACTCAGGGCCACTGCTGGTGGAACTCCAAAATTCACACTTCAACTTCCACTCTGACTTGCTTTGTTTTTAAGTTTTTAAGTAAGATGTTGTTTGGAGAAATGGTTTGGAGGTTATAGAAAGTTTAATATTATGTATAGCCTTAGGATACTGAGTAATAATTCATTTCCTGTTTTCTTTAACCACTCTATAAATAGTAAAACAGGTTTGAGTAGGGCTCCTTTTCAATTCATTTGTGTATGTGTATTTTTTTATTTTTCACATTTTCTCTCTTGAACTATTTCTTTCCTTTATTATTTTGCTTATAAATGGTGCTATTTGGTGTGCTTTCTGTGGGGGAATGTGGTGTTTTATCATTTTTCTCTAAGTTATGCAAGTCAGAATGACATTCTTGAATCTTGCTTTTTAAAAGTTGTCACTGACTAGCGTTACGAAACACTATATACAAATAAGTTTCAAATGGAAGGATAACATGTATATTGATATGCTTTTCATATGTTGTATAAAAGATACATTCCATAAGGCAGGCACAATCACAGTTCCACCCTCTGCTGGCCTACCTATCCTGTCCACAGTCCACATCAGAGGAAATAAGGAGAGTCAGAAAAAAGAGGTAGAAGCAATTCGGTATTTATTAGATTGTGAAACTCTGTAGCTAACCAGTAACTCTATGCCATTCTTTCACCTGCTGTATCATTTTCAATAGTTTGGCAGGGGAGGAAGGGATCAGAGTGGAAAGAGTAAATGTGATTCATTCATGTGCAGGAAGATGACTGTTATTCCTCTTCCTTTCTTTCTTATGCCAAATAGTTAAGCCTAATATTAGTGGAACGAGATGGGGGCAGTAGAGGGAAATGTGTTATAGAACCTTCTTTTTAAGATTTTGTGAAGCAAGTAGATACAGTGCAAAATACAGTAAACGTCTCCTTGCTGTTCTGATGTTTACTTCCCTCAAGCTTAGAGGCTGCTTGAGTTCCCTTCTTTACGTATAACTGCACCAAGCTATGCATATGTATTAGCTTGGGATCTTTTCCTGTAAATCCAATTCTCAGGCATTTTTTCCCTTTTCTGAGACATACTGCATTTGTCTGCATCATGTTCACCTTTAACATGAAGCTATCAAATTCCTCATAGGTCTTGTTCTTCCCCTGTGCTTAAATATACCTCTAAAAATAGTTTTGATCCCAATATATTCTGGCATTGTCTCCAAGAGGTTTGCATTTTATTTCTTTTTGAGTAGGGGTGTGTGTGTGTGTGTAATAAGTATTTAGTATAGTAAAATATAATTTCAGAGAGTATATTAAAAAAACCAAAAAACCAAAAAGGTGACTTTTGGGAATTCAGCTTTGAGTGAGCAACTCACTCAAAAGGTGAACAAAACCAAGTGCACAAAACAGTTTGTTGCAGTAAAATTTCTAAAAGCGAAAACTGGAAAACAAGCTAACTATAGGGTAATGGTACTCGCACTTAGGGCGTATTCCACGCAGTGAAATATAAGGAATCCTTTTAAAATGGACTATGAAGATTGTGCAGTACCAGGAATAAAACAACATACAGCAGTACCTGTAAACTGTGATTGCAAGTGAGTAAAATTATGCTGGGGAAAAATATTGGTAGGGAATATGCTAAGATATTAATAATCATTATGTGTCAGGAAAGGACAGTAATTAAAACCCCCTCTCCCTGCCTCTCCACCATTTGCTGAAGGCCGCTTATGTGTCAGGAATCACATGAAGTGGTTTTCTGTACTCTCACACTGCTTTGATATAGTTGTAATGATCCCCATTTGCTAATGAGGAAATCTGAGACTCAGATAGGTTAGGTGGCTTTCCCAAAGTCATACTTTCTGTAAGTGACAGAGCTGGGCTTCAAAGACAATTCCGTATGTGTTTGGATCAGAGAGTGGTGCGAACAGAACTAGAGGAGTGGTCATGCCACCACTAGGTGGATTTAAATTCTAGTCCTTCTCCCACTAGATGGCTTGATGTTGGTCCACCAGTCCTCATTTGTAGAATTACAGGGATTGAAATGAAGCATCCACAGGGAGCCTTTTATTGTGGAGATTCTACATACCCACAGTGTTTCCCCGAAAATAAGACCTAGCCAGACAGTGAGTTCTAATGTGTCTTTTGGAGCAAAAATTAATATAAGACCTGGTCTTATTTTACTATAAGACCAGGTAATATAATATGATATAATATAATATAATATAATATAATATAATATAATATAATATAATATAATATAATACTGGGGTCTTACATTAATTTTTGCTCCAAAAGATGCATTAGAGCTGATTGTCCGGCTAGGTCTTATTTTCGGGGAAACAGGGTAGATTTCCATTTTGCTGGTTTGACTCTCATTACTCAAAGAATAATGTTATTCCTTGAGATTGGAATTGATAAGTTTTTACTAAAATTTCTCATTTCAGATACTGTACCTGTCCACTAGAAAGTTTATATTGCAGAGAGGGAAGTAGTATTATCAGAAGGTAATGTGGTTGATGTGCAAATTGGAGGGGAAAGGACTCTGCAGTTCAGACCCCTTTGCCTTTGAATGTCTAAATCAAGGAAAAGGAATGTGTGAGGGGTAACATGATTGATATGGAACTTCAGAGCTCTGGCTGCTGCTTGAGTATGGCTCATCAGTTCCAGAAAAGATTTCCCATTTAGCTGGGTGAAAAGCCTCATGGCATACAGCTGTCTGCACAGCTGGGGCACCAACTCTCACTTATTATGTGGGATGCAACAGGAATGGCTCCTAGCTGGTAATATTCATGCCCATCTGTTTAGATAACACGGTACCCTCATGAACACTGGTCAACTCCATCTTCCTTTATCTCCCTCCAACCTCTTCCCCCTACCTCCCAGCCACGCTTGTTTCCGTCTACTTTGCAGATGTCCTTTCTATCTGGATAGTATACCATGCAGGTCTCTACACAGTCTAAGCAAATTGCTAGGTGTGTATCACAGTTAAAATCATAGAATCCTGAAGCCAGAAAAGAGCTAAGACAACATATAGCCCAGTCTGCTCATTTTATAGATTGGAAGGCTAAGATTCAGAGAGGTCACATCACTTTCCAATGTTCACACAGATAATCTGCAATAGAGAACATGGTTGGTATTTCTCCTAACATATTTCTGGAATTTTCTACCAGTGACCCTGGTGCTCCTTCCACTATATTTCTAAAAATTTCTGCCAGGCGTCCTACAGCTAGTGTTAGTGATTGGATATTGACAATTATCCTCCTAGATATTTTCTAGAGTGTTTTTGTGAATGGACAATACAGAAGACATCTTGAACAGAACTGATAAGTACAATATCCATGCTGGAAATCTGTATGGGTAGGACAATCACTTGTAAAAGAGAAATGGTCTCAAGAGAGTGGTGAAGGTCACTAGATCCTCTAAATACTTAGAGAAAAGCAGTTCACCCACCGAGCCAAAAGTCACTGCTGAAAAGAATGAGTATATTCCTGGGAACCAGAGGGCCAGGACCTATTTATTCCTTCATCCATCTTCTTTCTCATTCTCTCTTCCCTCCTGTATTTTCTTTTATACCCTCCCCTCCTTTCTTCTCATTACCTTGTTCTTCTACTTCTCATTTGTCTTCCTTTTCATTTTGGACTCTCTTGAATGGGAAGGGTGACTTCTTGTTTGGAGGTTCAGCAGAAAACAGATCCCTCATTGCAAAGAGTCATATAAGGTATGATAAAAAAATACAGTGACAGTTTAAGTTAAAAAAATTTATTACGGTAAAAGACACATTGCCATTAATCCCCCTCAAAATACTCCCCCTCACTTTGAACACACTTATCCCATTGTTCTTGTCATTTTCTGAAGCAGTTCTGGAAGTCCTCTTTTGTGAGTGTCTGTAGTTGCACTCTGTTGTGGTTGCCTCGATGTCCTGAATTGATTCAAAACATTTTCCCCGGATGGTCATTTTGACTTTGGGGAAGAGCCAGAAGTCGCATGGTGCCAGATCTGGTGAATAAGGTGGATGAGGACACACCATAATGTTTTTATTCGACAGAAATTGCTGTACCAGAAGCGATGTGTGACATGGAGCCTTTCCTTTGTGATCACAAAATACAGTGAATGCTGCTGCCAAGTGCCATCCAACGGAAAGGCAGGGATCTTTAATGCAGGAAACGGTGCATGGAACCTTCGTAATAGTGTGTGACAAGTTTCAAGTTGTTCGGTACAGTCAGTCTGGTGTGAACTATGGTTGAGAGAAGGTGTGTTTTAAAGTGTGTCATAAATCATTCTTTATCATGACAATGCTGTGTGTCAAACATCGCTTCTGATATATGGCAATTTCTGTCAAATCAAAACATTATAGTATGTCCTCCTCCACCTTATTCACCGGATCTGGCACCATGCGACTTCTGGCTCTTCACCAAAGTCAAAATAATTTAGTTACATTGAGGCAGCCATCACAGCGCAACTACAGACACTCACAAAAGAGGACTTCCAGAACTGCTTTAGAAAGTGGCAAGAATGATGGGATAAGTGTATTCAAAACGAGAGGGAGTATTTTGAGGGGGGTTAATGGCAACATACCTTTTACTGTAATAGTTCTTTTAAATTTAAACTTTCACCATATTGTTTGCTCTCCCCTCGCACTTCCTGTGTAACACCATTAAACATCCCCTGAAAGCTGTACAGGCCCAGGAGCATCATTACTGTTTAATCACTTCATGCCCTTTATTATGTAGGCTCCGCTTTCACTTTTGACATCTCATTTATTTTCTACAACAGTTGTGAGATAGGGATAATCACCCCCATTTGACATGAGAGATAATCACCCCCTTTTGACATGTGAGCACCACAGAGATGAAGTTGTGGTCTATGATTGGGAGATCCGTAAACACCTGAGATGGCTTTCAGATGCTAGGTTTTGGGCCCTGCATCCAACGTGAATGTACACACACATCACTTTGGAATCTTGTTAAAATGTAGCTCATGATTCACTAGAACTGGAGCAGGGCTGAAGCTTCTGCACTTCCAATAAGCTCTGAGATGATGCTTGTGCTGGGCTACAGACCACCTTTTGAATAGATGGCTTTATACCATACTATGCAGTTTCCTCTCTTGAAACTAAATATTTGTGAGACGATTGGGTTGCCTATGTGGTCCTGGGTGTTGAATATTGCCTATCTCTTGAGGTACTTGGTTAAAGCCTCAAACTTCTATTTGAGGGCATGTAAGAAAATCACAGGGTATGATGATACTGTGTTTCTCTTTTTCCTTAATCCACTGTGAGCCTTTCAAAAGCAAAGTATGTGTGTTGTTCATCATTTGCTTTTTTTTACACCTGACCTCATAATAGTCACTCTCTGCTCATAATAGGCAGTTTGGAAAGTTCTTTGGAAGGATAAATGAATGTAGTAATACCACAAATTAAAAACAGTGAGGTCCTTTTTCTGAACAGCAATAACTGGAAGAATCCTAGCCTTTCGAACAGAATGAGTCCATTTAATGCAGGAACCAAGTCAGGATACCAGGCACTATAATCAGTACACATCAAAAGTTACCTGGCACTTGTTCATCGGTAGGCTTGTGTGTTCCCTAAAGCCCCTTCCTTCCTTTGGCAGAAGCTGCCCCATAGTCTTCTCTTCCACCCTCTGGCCCATTGCCTAGTATTCTGTCACTATTCTCATAGGTCTGTCAATTATTGAGATCAGTATGTTTCATTTCTACTAATGACCCATATTCAAACTGGATCTCCAAAGTTATAGAGATTAGCTGATTTTGCTATACCTGGAACTCTTGGTTGGACAGGTCTAAAGGCCAACTGAGTAGGTGTGGGTGGTTGTTTAACGGACAATTCATGGTCAACAAACCTAAGTTCTAGACCTGGTTTTGCCAGTAACTATTTTTTGTGATTTAGCCAAGTCTTGTACCGTCTCTAAGCTTCCATTTTCTCATCTGAAAATATAGGGACTTGGGTGAACCAGGTGATGGCAAAGCTGTTCTTCATCTCTAAAAGTCTGAAATTCGTGACTCATAAAACCTTACCAATTCGTGCTCTAAGTAGTATGAGGGTTTAAATATAGCTTAAATCCTCTTTATTTAACTGGATAAAACCCAAGTCCAGATGGTTGGTATCCCCAGAATGACATACTCTTTACATACGAGAACTTGATTTGCCAAGTTACCCCACTATTTTCATCTCATATTCATGCCCAACAGATTTATTTAAGAGGGAAAGGCTTGTATGAAAATAATTTCAAAATAAGACTACTTTCTGGAACTTTTCTGGCCAACCTAATTATTGACTTCAACCTTGTATGGTTTCAAATGGACAGCTGTTTATGAATATTAATTTTTCTTTGAGGGCTTTTAAAAAAGATTTTCTTCAGTAGTTTTGTTTTCACAACACAATTAAGAGAATTAGTGCTTCTGACAAAACAGCAATTAAATGTGTGCCACATCTCAACTTGTAAAGTGATATGAAGTTTCTGGAAATAGGACATTGTTTTAAATGGAATTTGCTTTGTCATATTATTGATTGAAACAGTTATGATCTTAGCTTTTCACTCTTTTTAAACAATTTCATTTCAGAATCTTTCTCACCTTCTGTTGAGGTTAACTTTCTAAGTGCCAAGATGTTATTTTTGCCCATGCTCTAACTTATTTCATATGATTTAACAGATCCTAATTTTTTTAGGATTTTTATTCTGATTTCTGCTCATCACTTCTCTTACACATGTTAAATTGTTTGTAGATGTTTCCACTGTAATTTTCCATACCATCTGGTTAGGATGTGTGGCCAACATATCACCTGATCTCCAAAGATTCATGCTCCCCTTCCTGCTGGTGTTTTCCTAGCCAGGACTACATTTCCCAGCATGCTTTACATCTGGCAGGACTGTAAGACTAGTTCTAGCCAATGGAATTTGAGTGGAAGTGGTTTGTCAATTCCTGAAGAGATTAAGAAGTGTGCTCACCTTCTCCATGGTCTTTCTTCATTTGTTGTCTCAATGGGGAAGGCTTGATGACTAGAGGAGGGTGTAGCCACAAATAAAAATGAGGTGGTCTTGATGCATAGAAGACCATGCTGTAGGCCATCAGGCACACTAACATTGGGTTATCCATGAGAAGGAAATAAATTTCTATTATGTTCCATCACTGTGTCAGGGTTTATCTGCCATGGCAGCTAATATTACCTCAATACAAAATGTTATCTGATATGCATCTTTAATACAAAGTTTTGTCTCCTGTTTTCACCATGATATCTTTTAGGACTTACTGATTTATCTGAAGGTAAAGAAAATCTGCACCTTACCAGTAACTTACAATATTAGTGAGGGACACCCAAGTCAGTCTTAGACCACTGGGGCTTTGGAATTGGTGGGCAGAAGAGAAGTACAGCATAATGAACGAAATAGACAAGAAAATTTTGAGTGGGTGCCAGAGTTTACTGGGATGATTTATAACAGTTTTATTACTGGGATGATTTATAACAATTTTATTTATTGAAGAAAGGTCTAGAGTATTCAATATTGATGTAAATTTTAGGAGACAGGTTTGGCTCTTACTGTTCTCTGATGTGTCCCATTTTACTCAGAAGGAAAAGGCTGCTGAATTATTTTGGATTTGTGAGGAGTGGGTGCAGGAAATTTTAGTTGATTTAGGGGAAGAGTGTGTCATACGGGTACAACAGAATGAAACAGAGAGGTAAGAGGGAAAAGACCTAGATTCCAGGTCAGGTTCTGCCCCTCTGTCTCTTTTACATTGGTCTGGTTACTTAATTGATCTGTGCCTCAATTTCTCATTTGTAAAACTGGTATAATAGCACTTTCCTTGTAGTTTCATAACAGAGGCCAAATAATAAAATGCTTAAATGTGTAACACAGAACCTGGAATGCTTTGCCAAATGTGAGCTATTCATCAATCTCTCTTTGTTCTTAAGCAAAATTGGTAAGTTGCTATACAATTATTCCCTGCTGGGTCTTCAGCATCTAGAACAGTACCTGGCATAGGGACTCAATAAATAATGGTTATCTGAAAGAACAAATATGCAGTTTTTATTCTGTTTTTCTTTTCATGTATTATTATAAGCATTTTCCTATAAATTATTTGCAAAAACCTGATTTTAGAAAAGTTTCTCTGATCAATATTTAATAAACACATTTAGAGCTCATATATCCAGTTGTGAGATTCTCTTCAATGTTGTCAGCAGGTAATCACTTTATCTAAAGATGCTGATGTTGAGCAATATATTTTTGCAGTTTCTCTTAGGGCAATATATCTAGAGCCTGCAGCATATCTTTTGAACACTGGCAAGGGTGGCAAATTTTCAGTCATTGCAGGTGAATTAGATTATTGGAAATAGTCACAAGTCACTTCTGACCAGGTTGCTGAATGTGAAGAATGATTTGGCTTGAAGGAAAAGTAAAGAGCCTAATGTTGCATAGATTTTAAAATGACTCTGATTTCATAAAGAAAAACTTCAAAATTACACTGAGCAGAAGAATTATGTTGGAACAAGTGGATAGCCACACAACATGGCTGCTTTGAAAAAAAAAATGACTTATTTGAATGTATATCTTCCACAGTTTTAAATCATACATTAAGTCAGTGGAAAAACATTCAGTTTTAAAGAGAGATTTCTTGGTTTAACTTTCACAAAGTTTGCCTCTGAAAATAAATACCCCTGGTTTGACATTTTGGTTAAAGAGCCTGAAGGGAACTCTGTTGAGAGCTGAATGCAGAAATTTTCATCAGTAATTTCTGGTTTCCAGAAGGCTAGATGATTGAGAAAATTAGAATACTGCAAAGTGAAAATTGTCAGGAATAGATATTTGGGTTCCTACTATTTAATATTTGATCCTACAGTGATATTAAAGAGATGGGAAGACCTTTATTTTCTGGGAAATAAAAACTTAAAGAGAGAATGGCAGTATCATTATTAGTATTATAATACCTCACAATAAATTTTAAATTTTGGAGGGAGAGGTGGGCAGGGTTCTCTCATTGCCTGATACTCATTGAGAGTAGTAAAGTTATTTATATTCCTATAACACTTTACAATTTACATAGAAATTTCATATACTGTATTCTATTTGATATCCCAACATGCTGAGTAGATGTGATTATCTCTCATTTTCAGATGAAATAAACTGAGGCTGAAAGAGCCTGTGATTTGCCTCAGGTGACTCAGTTAGGTAGTGACTGACCTGGGACACTAACAGAAGTTTGCAGTGTTACTTCTCTTTAATCTCCTTTTGAAGCATATGAATATTTTGATTAATTGGTTTTATAAAATTGGCTTCAAAATGTAGAAAACGATATGAAATGTCCACTGAATCATGGTTAGAAAAATAAAGAAGTAAAAATAATTGATGTCATTGTTTTGCTTGAATGCTAACTTTATCAAAATATAAGTACTTAGATTTGGTAAGTCAGAAAGGAGACTCACTTAACCTTTTTCATTTTTTGATTGAGAGTTCACTTGATTTTAAAATGTATCGTCTCTTTAAGTTAGACATATTTTATTGTATCACCAGATGAGATGATTTTTGTTTTGCACTGAAATTTTTGATGGACAAATTTAGAGAGTGGGGTATTTTGAAATGCCATTTATTTGCCACACAGTTTTGTCCAACTGCAAAGAAAATCCGCCCCACCCCACCCCAGATGCAAACCTTACTTCAGGTGGTGAGACTGTTGATCAACACATATGATTATTAACTAGGGTGTTTTTTCAGTCTCACCCCAACTCTTTTTACTAATCTCTATTCTTTCTTCCAAAAACACGTACACAGCCCAGTTATTTTGTGGCCATGCAGCACATTTTAAAATGTCAGAAATGGAATAGCACATAGGCTTTCTCATGGTAGAGTGAAAACCATTTCATTCTGGGAATAAATAACTTTTCTTTTTGAGAATTGATTTTGATGGCACCGAGAGCTTCCCTTCTCTGTTTTATAAAGCTGATGACACTACAGTCATTTCACAAGGCCATGTGGTTTTAAGAATATTAGAGAAATTTTTCTTTGCCTTGAATCCTTGGTTTGAAAACTTCACCTTTGCACAGGGGGCTTCAACTATATCTATAACACTTTATTCCTTAAAAAATAAATCTGAAGCAAATATAGCAAGATATTAGGTAGATCTTATAGTAAATGCATGATTGTTCTATTTAAATATTTCACAATTGTTTTGAAAAGTCACACTTTTTCTACAAAATTATTTTTCATTATAAAAAGTGATACTAACGCAAACATTCAGAAATTAGAGAAGAGTTTAAAATTCATAATTTCAACACCTTAACAAACACAGTGATTTAATGTGATAGCAATTCTGATAGTCTAATAATCTGATAGATACGTGTGACTTTGCATAATTTAACCAAAATGTGTAAAATGTATCCCATTTTTTAATTTAACATATCATAAGCATTTACCCATTTTTTGCATTGTTTTCATAAATAACAATTTAGATGACTGCAAGAACAGATGTGTTTGGTTCCCTGTAGCGTTCCCTGACTATTATTCATGTGAGTACCTGCTTCTTTCCCGTTACAAGTAAGGTTGCTGTAGGGACTTGTGAATACAGATTTCCCCATGTTCATGATTATTATTTTATCACCTTTATTTCTTCCTTCAAATGGCTTATGACATCATAAAATGTATTTCGCACTCTTGAGGACTTGTCTAAGCAAATGCCTCCTCCAGGTAGAGGCCAAGTGCACTTGCTGTTGTCTCTGCTTAGAAGGCTCTTCATCTAAATCATAGCCAGGCCAACTGCTGCTGGTCATTATGGAGCTTGGCTCAGATGTCACTTCCTCAGGAACTTCTTTTCTGACAGCTTGTTATAGGTTGAATTATGCCCCCCCCCCCAAAAAAAATTATGTTGAAGGCATAATTTCCAGTACCTTTGAATGTAAATTTATTTGGAAATAAGACCTTCGAGGAGTAATCAAGTGAAGAGGAGCTCATTAGGGTTGGCCCTAACCCAGTGACTGGTGTCCTTATAAGACAAGAGAGAAGGAAATTTGGGCATAGACACACACAGAGGAAAGTGCCATGTGAAGAGAGAGGCAGAGATTGGAGTGACACTGTCACAGAATACCCAAGCCAAGGAATGCCGAGGCTGCCAGAAGTTGGAAGAGGCAAGAAAGGATCCTCCCCTAGAGGCTGTAGAGGGAGCATAGCACTACCAACACTTTGGTTTGGACCTCTAGCTTGCAAAACTGTGACAGAATAAATTTCTATTGTTTTAGAACACTTAATTTTCAGTGTTTTGTGATAGTAGTCCTAGGAACAAATACACCCCTCTTCCTGAGGTAGCATCAACTTGCCCCGTCGTGTTGGTGGATAACTGCCTTTGAACTGAGAGCAATGTTATTTTTGAAGTGGTGACTATGCGTATGTGAAAGGTGGATTCTGAAAACTTTTATTCAGGGCCGGGCACTGTAGAGATTGGTGCCTTAGGTCAAGGAGCCAAAGGTGGCATGAAAAGGAATGAACTTACATCCAAAGAAAGGAATGGAAGAGCACTTTCTTATTTCTTACCTACTGGATCTTCTATGACACAAAAATGCAGATGAGTCAGATTGGCACAAAGACCCTCGTCCCTTTATTGCTGAACTTGATTTTGCTTTTAGTGTGTTAGATAACTACTAACCAGGGTGTTTCCCTGCTGATCCCATCCTCACTCAATTCCTCAGTTTATAGCCAGAGAACCGTCTTGGAGTCTGTGTTCTCACAGACAGAACTGAATTGCCCTCAGTGGAATCAGGAACACAAGTGGACATCCAAGGTTACCATCCGACTTCAAAGAAGATTCTGGCCTAAGAATGAGACAGAAATATTTTGGTGCCTTGTTTAAGCAACGTTTCCTGTCTCTGAAGATGATGGGACATATAGGAAGGGGAACTAACAAGAGGGTGGGACCACTGTGGAGATCCTCCCCCTCTCCTTCCCCCCCAAGAGTTCAGATGTTTCAAAATTAATACCAGGAAGCTGCACAGAAGTTTGGATACACAGTGATCCTCCTTCTTGGGAACTTCTAACCACTAGTGGTCAAGATGTATTTGTCATTGGGAAGTGACACTTTTCTGCCCAGACTTTTCCCAGTTTCCCATCTGTCTCATCCTGGTATAATCCCCTTTTTCATGCTTGCCAAGTAGAGGATGGCATGAAGAGAAAGCCTTGTTGCCAACCAAGGTAAGAGTATACAGAATCTCTGATATCATCCATTGAGCTAGAACATCAGTAGAAACCACCATTGACATTATATTAGCTTTGACATATTTCCTTAGTAAGATCTACAAAACATATCATATCAACATGCACAAGCAAGTGTTAATTATCATCTGAATAGTAATACCTGGCTCATAGCATGTGCTCTGTAGTTTTCAGATGCACGAATTGATAAAGTCTGTGGTCATTTTATTCATGAGGTTGGCTATATTGGATGCTCTAAAAATGGGGATTGATTTTATGCTGTACGATTCTACTCTGGAACTCATTCCACGTGGTAACAAATGGTGTGCATTTAAAAGACGACTTCCCAGGTCACAGTGAGGGACTGAGGAGTGTCACAAAGCCAGCTGGGCAGCCAGGAGTTTTATCTTCTTCTCCGGTGAGCCAAGTGTGGAAACAAGGCATGTTCTTACAAGCCATTCTCTATGGAGAAGCTAAAGTCATACTTAAAAAAATATATGTCAGACCATGTCCCCCAATGGTTTCTCGACTCACTTGAAGTAGAATCAATGTCCTTATCAGGTTCTAGACGCCTGTAAGATCTGTCTCCTGCCTAATTCTCCATTCTCATCTCTGACCGTTTCCTTTTCTCTACATCAGCCATAGAAGCCTTCCTTCTGTTTCTTGAACCAAAAGCTCTTGCCTTATAGCTCTTGTATCTACTGTTTATCTACACCCACTGGGTTGCCAATGGAATGTTTTAAGCAAGGAAACGACATGAGTTGTTTGATGAATGGGGGAAGGAATTTGCAGTGACTAGTGTTGGCTGGGAATGGTAGAGAGGCGTCGCCCTTCTAGCCCTTGTGTATGATACCTTTTCGCTTAAAATATCCCAAAGTCATCTTTTATTAAACCAATCCCTCCAAAGTTGCTTGAGTTTTCTGTCCAGAGACATTGTCCCAGGAACATCGTACTCACATAGGTCCTGATCAAGGGCTTTCTGGTGGCTGTTTGAGGAGGCTTGGCTCATTGTCATTTTGAATGGAATTTCAAAAACCCTGACTCAGGAAACGTGCCAGTGCTGAAGCAGATTCGTCAGGGACAGTTTTCCTTCCAACACCTGTGTTATATCAAGATGCCCCTCCAGGTAGATAGATGCTCTCACTGAAAGCCTTGATAGAGATGGGAGAGAGTTGAAGATTCTCAAAAAGCCAAATGCTGAGGGGATCACACTATTGAAATGCATTTAGGTTTATTTTCACCCAACAGCTAATTCAGTGTTATTAAACACAGGATTTGACAGGAATTGTCCAAGCAAACTATGCCTAAGGAAAAAAATGAAAGATTTTTCCACTTAATTGGGGATATTAAATTGCTGTGACTCTGACTGTGGATCAGAAAAGCTATTTGTAATGATGACTGCAGAAGGCTGTGTACTGAATTGGTTATTCCTCAGCTGTCAGAGGTAGCTTTATGTGGAGCCAGATCTGGTACTCGAACGCTAAACCATGATTTCAGGTATTGGGGAAGGGCCTTCTCTTGCTGACTCAGTGAAATACTTTTTGTCTGTCAGCTCAGTGGTTCAGAAAATTATTTTAAGAGCAGACAGATTTGTGATAGACCCAGACAGTGAAATTCTGTACATTGAGAATGATCTAGATTTAAATTTAATGACACAAAAATATACCCAACATAGATTATCGAATGAAAATCAAATCTACAAGTTCGTATAGGTTTATAAACAAGTTTTATAAAAATGATAGATCAACATCTATTTTCTTTTCCAGCTTTATGAGATATAATTGACATACAACATTGTGTACATTTTGGGTGTGATGATTTGATATGTGTATATATTGTAAAAAGGGATGCTTTAATGTGCGTATATATTGTAGCATGTTTACCACAATAAGGTTAGTTATCACATCCTTCACCTCACAGTTACCATTTTGTTGTTGTCATGGTGAGAACATTAAAGCACTACTCTCATAGCAACTTTCGAGTATACAGTCCAGTGTTGTTAACCATAGTCACCATGCTGTATCTTAGATCCCCGGAACTTATTCGTCTTATAACTAACTGAAAGTTGGTACCCTTTCACCAGCATATCCTCATTTCCCCCCACTCCTTCCGCTCCTGGCAACCACCATTCTGCTCTCAGGTTCTCTGAGTTTGATGTTTTTAGGTTCCACATGTAAGTGCGTTCATACATATTTGTCTTTCTCTATCTGACTTATTTCACTCAGCATAATGCCCTCAGAGTCTGTTTATATAGTTTTAGAAGCATACACAGGAAATAAGCTTGACTATTTACACCAGAATATCGGCAGGGGTAATTTCTGGGTTGTAAGGTTACCTGTGCTTCCCTGCAAAGGCAAATCCTGGTGGACAGCAATGCATGGAGGTGGACATCTCCTAAGGCAGGTAGTCATTTTCAAATCCAAATTTTGTCCGTTTGAGGTGTCAGTATGTAAGACAGATAAGAGAGCCACTGCTCTCACTGGAATGGAGGAGAGGCAAGCGGATCTTATTGTACATCCCCGCTGCAGTAGTTCCCAGGCATCTCCTGGGAACAATGAGATCTAGGGAACGGAGTTCAGATAACAATGCCCTGGGGTACGGGGAACTAGCCCAGGAGTTGGCTATCATAACAATTAGCTTAAAACTAGCCATTTGTGTAATGAAAAATCCAACTAGCTTGAACTGCAAGTATACTCCTTCAAGTATGCTATGGTCACAATAGCCAAGGTATTAAATCAAAATACTAAATGCTGAAGAATCCTTTATGAACTAAGACTTAGTATCTTTGCGTTCTTAGGTGCCGTGAAACTTTCATGTTAGAGTGGACAGATTTGAAGAGGCTTAGGATCATAAACATAGCAGGATATTGTGTGGGTATTATGCACAAGTACAAATCCTGTCACTCAGAAAGAGCTGCCACACGATTTATTCATTGCCTGTTGGTTAGAGAGGACCCTAGTCTGAGCTATTGAGAAACTATGTGGAAAAGATTTTTATTTGCAGAGCTTCCAGTATAGTGGCTGCTGAGGTGCTTTCCCAGAGCACAGACGTCCTCAAGAATGTACTTGCAGGGACATAAGAAGGATGGTGGCCTTGTCACACTGGGTGCCATCCCAACTTAAATAGATGAGTTATGTTTCCTTTTTCTATATTGTTACTCCAGTTAAGACTTTATTAAAAAAAAATCTGCTGTAGAAAAGTACAAATTTGAAAACTACTGCTTAACATATCAATCAGCATAATAAATTGGAAATGTTTTGCCATTGGGTCAAGTACTTATTTATGTAAGCTCAAAATTAATAAATTTAAAATAGAACTATTGTTGTCCTTGAGAAGGAAAGGGAAAATTTTATGAATTAAACTTTTGCCTAGGTTTTAATCATTTATTTGCTGTAGAGAACTAAGATAATATTATATCTACTTTTTAAAAAATAAACATTTTTTTATAAATTGTAGAAAGCATGAAAAATGTCGATATAGATAATGACAAAAAACAATTTATCTATGTTCTCGTAGCCATATGACACATTTAAGTCTCTTTTCTGTACACCTACATATGAGTATGTGCTTACGTATTCAGCATGGTAGTGTATGTAAAGTTTTATTTTCTGTTCCTTTTGTTTTACATTATATTGTGAGAGTTATGCCCTCAGAGTTTATTTAAAAATAAAGTTTTACGTTCTGTTCCTTTTGTTTTACATCATATTGTGAGCCTTTCCCCCTGTCATTAAAAGTTCCGTTGTGTGGATGTATCATAATTTATTTTACTACTATGTTGCTTTAGGATATTTAGGTTGTTTCAAATTTTTTACTCATATGAATAATGCAGGGTACCTCTTTGTAAATGAATATTTAATAGTATCTTATATTTTCTATCAGAGATGCCTGGAAATATTACTGAGTAAAGAGTAGGAAGGACTATCTTTAAAGCTACACACACACACACACACACACACCCACATCACCGTCAGGCCAATGTGTCCGTGCATGTGCAGGATGAGTGGTTACTGTTCTGCTCCCTTCTCAGCATTGCACATTAGCATCACTTCTTTTGGGGGCATGCAACTTGTCACATCCATTTAAGAAATATTTATTAAGTACCTATTATGTTCCAGGCCCTGTTCTAAAAAAGGAAGGAGGTGTGGTAGGAATAAGGCAAAGTTCTTTCTCTCATTGAACTTACTGTATTTTGCCGTGTATGATGTTCACTTTTTGCCCAAATTTGTGAGGGAAAAGTAAAGATGTGCATTATACATGTGTAATACTAATTCCGTATCCACTATATTATATAAGACCCGGTCTTATAGTAAAACAAGACTGGGTCTTACATACATTTTTGCTCCAAAAGACGCATTAGAGCTGATGGTCCTGCTAGGTCTTCTTTTTGGGGAAACACGGTATTTAAATGTTTTTAATTCTTTTATTTATGCTTATGAGTTAAAAGTGTAATTCTAGAAATCAATAACGATATCTGTATGCAAAACACTACCCTGGAATACAATAATCGGTTTTGTTGAACTTATGGCAAACTTGCTACCAGGAAGAGTTCTTGGCCTTCTATGATGCGTAAATACTGTAAATTTGTTACAGTTACATAAAATTTCTTGTACTATAATACGTTAAAAAAATGCTAAAATTCCTCTATAATACAAAAAACAAATACCTAAATGTAAACAAATAAAAATTTGAATTAAAAAATTAAAAGGAAAGACATTTTCCCTGAAAGTCTGGGCCAAAAACGTGGGTGCACATTATACATGGGAGCACATCATGCACAGCAAAATACGGTACACCCTAGCAGGGAGACTGACAGTAAAATGCATAAATGTATGTCATTATATGATTGCAATAAGCTATTACAGTAACCGTCGGCAGAGTCGGGGGCGGGGGTGGTTGTGGTGAAGTCTGCCACCAATTATCTCTGCCCCTTTCAGACTCTTGGGCAAGATGCACTATACATCTGGGTGACTTTATTTTGTAGCAAAGTACATTCGTTTATTAGTTCATTGTCTTTTTCTACCTAATTCCTTTAGGATTTGTAGTCCTTTATCTCAGGTACCCAAATTAGTGAGGTGTTTTTATTCTTTTTTCATTTCAATGACTGTAATAATGGATATGCCACAATTCTTTTTGTTTTCAGGAAAACCAAAAGCTTCAGTATGTAGAGTCATAATTACTCGAGATTTTTGCATGCCTCTTCTCTGTTTTTGTTGTTGTTTCCTATCAGTATAGCTAAGGAATAGTAAAGGAACAATAGTACCTTCATGCCAACTTTAGTGTTTGTCATTGTGTGGTTAGAGAAGAAAAAGGAGGTTTCTGAAAATACTAAGTGCTTTGAATATTCAAAGTATATATTTAACAAGACAGATAGAATTAAAGACCTTTGTCTTGAACTTGAGAGTAATGAGACACATTCTTAAAATGTTAGGGGTGTGTAACTAGTTTCTGCAGGTGGTCTCGTGCAAGGTGGAAAAGCATAAAAGAGTTCTGGTATGTTTAGGAACATTTACTGTGGAGCCAGGCTCCAGGTGTAAATCATGGATCCACCCAAACAGCTCTGTGAACTTGGGCAAAGTCACTTCATCTCTCTGGGCCTTGGACTGTCCCCATTCTATGGAATGTGAGGGTAAAGTGAGTTAATACTGCAAAGTTCTTAGAAATGTGCCTGGCCCATAAAAAAGGCTCAATAATTTTTAGATGTTGTTGTTGTTATTTGGTATTGATTTATCACTGTATCTCTGAGAACGACTCCCAGACCTTTGGGCTGGATGAACTATGTATTAGGGACACTTTCTTACTAAGTTTTGCAGCTAAGCACTTTCCTATCATTCATCTTCATAGTTCTGCTCTCAAACTTCCCAGGAGATCTGATTTTTGTCTTTTGTTTCCTTCCTTAGAATCTTCACGTAATGTCTTTTGACTTCTGGCTACAACAGTTTCCTCCTTCCCTTTCCTAAGACAGATGTGTGTTATACTCAAACACTCACAATTTCTACTCTGCCCAGGTCTCCTTGCTCAGTACCCCTGTGGTAACTTCTGTTATGTGACAACAGTGGCCTCACTCAATGTGCAGGTGAGATCTGCTGAGATGATCTGATGACTGGTACATCTCACAGGATTATAATATTTTGTGTACTCCACCAACATTAGCATCCATCACCAGTTCTCCAAGTATCCAGTGCCTGGAAACATTTCGAAACATGTGTTTTTATCTAGGTTAATGAACTTTGGACATTTTGGGGAAAATCTCCCTTATCTCATGCTCATGAATAAATTTCCTAGGCGTTTCTTATTTCCTCTTACACTCTTCTCACACACATTCCATGGTGGAGATTTCTTCGCGGGCATGTGGCAGGCTGAGTTGGCCCATGGACTTGAGATTTTCACCTTGCCTGAACATTGGAATTATCTTCAGAAATTTAGCAAATACCATTGTGGGTCCCCAGCCCCAAGGCTTCTGATTTAACTGGTCTGGGGCCATGGTTATCAAGGCTGGTTTTCTGTGTTTTAACAAGCCTTCTAGTTGATTCTGACGTATGCTAAAATTTGAGAACCACTGGTCTAATGTGCAACCCCTGTAAAGAACAACTGCTATGGCTTCCTCTGGATGATGTAATCTTAAGAACTCTCAGCTTTTAAAAATTAATTAAGCTTTTAAGATAAGGGTTCTGTATAAATAGAAGTAAAATTTTCATTCATTTGTAAGCTCCTGCTTGTGGACATATGGTAGGTTGAGTTACCAAATTGTCTCTGAATGAAGCTCAGCTTTCAGTTTTCTAATACAAGAAAGCTTTATTATTAATCCCTTGTGTCTTCTTCTGGAAAATTGTATGTTATTGATGAAGTTTTGGCATGGGATATTGAGTTAGGCCTATTCTTGCATTTCACTGAGTTCCTAATTAAGCCAGTTTATATGACAGATTTGACCTACGAGACTTGGAGTTAAATGTATTGATTTGCATATTGATTTTCTTTGAATCTTGTGGTTGCCACTGTGTATCACGCGGACCAGAATCTGCTTTGTTTTGATATGAAAGATAATTCAGGTGGTTGGATTTATTGTTTAGGCTGTTAAATAGCAAAATAAAGTTAAAATTGTCGACCATTTTCTTTATGGCTGTTGGAGGAAAGGTTCAGAATAAAGTTAAAGCGACTAGGCTGAATGTTGACAGGGTGTATTTACTTACCCTGGATTTAACAGTTCTGTTTATCTCTAAAATATCCTCAGATAATTCTATAGCAGTAGTTCTATATTTTAACATACTTAGAATCCCCTGGAAGGCTTGTTAAACATAGATCCCTGGGCCCCCTCCCCCCAAAGTTTCTGATTCAGTAAGTCTAGGGTGGGACCTGAGAGTTTGCATCTGACAAATTCTCAGGTGACATGGCTGCTCCTGGTGGTGGTGGTGGAGAGGACACGCTTTGGGAACCGCTGTTCTAAAGCATTTCATATTATATTTCATAGTACATTATTATGTTTGGTATATCTGAGGGAAAAATGGTAAAAATTATGTTTACAAAGATTACCCAGGAATGTATTTTATCATAGGAAGTAGAAATATGCTAGACTAATTCCAAAACGTTTGCTCTAAATACGAATTTCATACTCTTCTAACTCCATTTGTCACTATGGGACCCCATAGTAATATAAAACAGCTATCTATCTCAAAACGTTTTTGACCTCACCATGTCCCCTCACATAATGGAAATATTCTCTGCAATGTTGAAAGCCTAATTGAAAGGATACATATTCATGGAAAATGATGTTACTGTAGTATAGCACTGGGTCCACATGATCGTACCTTTTTCAGTCTCCTCCTAGTTCATATCCCACAAGGATTTATATCAATTAGTGACTAGCTAAGTCTATTTTCTGAGTCTTTGGTATCTATTAACTAGAGCACCCAAAATTAGGTTGTAAAAATTTCCATTGAAACTGAGTGCTTTCAGCTTCTCAGTATCCAAGTATACCATTACAAGCCCATGCATTACTTAACATGCAGCATTTGCACATAAAAATTCTAAGTTATATAACTCCTTTAAGAGAGAAAAAAGGAGATCCCTATATCCTACATTCTAACTGTAAAGAGCCTACAAAACAATGCATTACCCAAAGGAGGTACACAGTGCCTCCAGAACCTCTAAGATGTCATTTTAGAGAAGGCTTCCATCATAAACATGCCTCTAATAAGCCTTAGTTAAGGGAATACAGAGCTTAGAATAAAAGTATGTAACAGAGAGACAGGTATAGGTATCTGCTTGTTGGGCAACAATTCTCTATGGGTCTCTTGTGTTTCTGCATGTCTGTGTCTTGCACTTAACTATTCCAGACTAACTTTTCAAGGGTATTTGTACAGTGAACAACTTCGGAATATAAAGAGAGCTTCCCCCCACTCTACAGCAAAAGGCAGGCATTTGTATTGCCTGTTATAAAAGACTTGGGTTCCCTAAACTCAGCACTTGTCTCCAAAAATGCAACTCACCCCATGGGCAGGTGTCACCTGACCCTCTTTACACCACCCTATTGGAAATGGGGCTAAGAAAATGGTGCAAGAATACTGACACTCTGGTATTGCTGTAATAAACTGTCCTTTGTCTGGTGACCTTAGAGTCCTGTGTCTTCTAGTATCCACAAAACTGCGGCAGGATAATTTGTTAACCTTCAAGTAGGGAAAATATACGATCCTTCACAGTTCTCAACACTGAGTACCCAGCACAGTTCAGTCCTTTATTACATGCTCTCTTGGAGCTGTACTCTTTTCTTTCAGAGTAATAATTTTTATAATTGTACATTCTGTATACTCATAGTATGAATATTTGATTTATATCTTCTCCACTAGACTTCATGAAACATTCTGTGCACTCATAGTATGAGTATTTAATTTTTATTTATCTTATCCACTAGACTTCATGAAACAAGGGCTGTGTACTTTGTTATAATTTATTTTGTTTGCTTTTGAAACTCAAGTGCCCCACATAGAGACTGGCACATGGTCAGAGCCTAACAAGATTTAGTGAATGAGTGAAGGAATTGAGTCTTCTTTGGTTAGCTCTTGTTGCAAGTTGGATTCCCTGGGAAAGAGACTTTGAGACAGAAATAAGTATTCAGGATTTTATTAGGATCAACACCGGTGGAAGGGAGAAGAAAGCAGGACTGGGCAAAAGGATTCAGTCTCAACAAATTCCCACCCAATCCCATGGAGAGTTCCCTTCAGAGTTGTCCTGAGTTGAGGTGATTTCAAGGGGACAGGACCTGCATAGCCTCTCATTGACCATCTGTGGGTTGTGAGCTTCCCTGGATAGAGGATGTGACCACAATGAGGCCATTTCCTTCAGTGGAGGCCATTTTCAAAGAGGGCTGACTATCGAGGGTTATCTTCCAGTAATATTCCAGCATCTGTGGGGAATAATTCGTTTATCACTGAAGGGAGATCTGGGAGGCATATCACTCAGTCCACTGCAGCCTTCAATATGTTTATGTTCTTGGTACAAGAGTGAATGTAGGATGGTCTTTCTCTTACTATTTCTCTGTGGCATTTGTTAGTTATTCAAGAGTGGGTATGATACCTTATTCATTTTTGCAATCTCTTGTTTATTTCAGGAAGCTCGCTCTGTCTCCCATGGAATTTTAATGGCCCATACATACTGAAATGCTCTTTGGATATTGATACACTAATCAACTATTTAAGAACCATGTGATTGGAGTTCCTTAAGACTGCTCTCATGTGGAGGGGAGTTTTTGACATAAAGGAGGAAGGACTTGAAGATTTATTTCTTACTCCTTCTTCACACAATGTCTATGCTTCAAGTGCCTTGATACCCCAGAGAATGTCTGATTCTTTCATATATTTAAACTCTTGCATGTGCTATTTCCTTGGACTGCAATGCCAATGTCTCTATGTTATGGCCTGCACTCTCCTTTCTATCTACTTCTAAGCATGCTTTGGGACTCAGCTCAAATGTTACATGTTTTGCAAAACATTTCCGGAATTTCTCCCCTGACTCTTCCCTCAGGCTTGTTTGTGCTCTTGGTGTTTTGCAGAAACTTCCCCTTAGCACTTTTCACTTTGCTGTCATTTCTTTATATGTCTTTCTCTATTATGGGACTGAGAGCTTCTTATGGGCAGAGACTATATTTTATTCATGTATCCCCAGACTTTATTACAAGACCTGGCACCAGCAGTGTGAGGGAGCTGGCTTATAATGACTCGTGAGTGCCAAATGTTAAATTTTAAGGAATTTTGTTAACTAGGTTTTTAAATGCAGCCATTACTAAAAATTCAATTACACAAAACTATAATTAAATAACTTATATCAAAAGACAAAGAAAATATTTACTAAAAACTCACCACTTCCTAATTGTTTTTCTGCCTTTTGCTATTTCCCAGGCTCTAGTAGTTATTTACCTCTATGTTGTCTGTAGCAGGAAATACTATATAGTGCTGGGCACTGAGCATCTCTTCCCACTTCATGCTCAGTGACATCACACTGGTAGCTTGAAAATAACCATGATGGAGGAATTTACCATGGAAACTGGCAAATGCTACAAACCAGGACTCCATATCAGCTAGAACTGATGGTTGAACATTTACAAGCACACCACTGCCTGGGCCAAGGTGGTATTCCAATAAATGTCAGATGAACTTAGGGAAAAGAGATTTGGGGGAAGTTCATTTAGGGTGGGTGTGAGATTGGCAGGTATGAAAGCTCAGATGGAGGTTTGAGGAAGCCTATGTGGACCGGGGACAGTTAAAGATGGCTCCTAGAAGTATGAGGTCATTGTTTTCCATTTTGATTACTGTTTCCATCCTACCCACCATCTTTTCTTGTAATAAACAACATATAGGACCTGGTGTGTTTTTAAAACACACTCTTCAGGGGTTGCCCCTTTTTATTCAGTTTCTTAGTTCAAGAAGCTGGTGATACCTGCAATGGAATATTAACTGAGTGAAAGAGAGATTGACTTTTTTTCTGTTTGCTTTTACCTGAAATCTCAAGACACAGGCCCTGAGTGACTGCATATTTTAATTGCAAATATAATTCATTTTGATTGCCATATGTCTATATCATGATATATGTTTACTTTTTCTAAACCACTGTGTGCGACTATTCTAAGGTGACAGATATAGTCAGTGAGGATATTGTTTAGGTCACTGAAGGGGCATTTTTTCCTACAGTAGAGATCAAGGGCCAAGTGAACTGGGGTATAGGAGCAATTACTTGTGATTCTGCCCAAAATGTCAGGGTGTGAGGAGGAGGGGCTGGTACATGAGGCTGAAGTGACTATTGAGTCTTTGTTTAATTTAAAGATATCGGGTTCCTCCGTTCTCCTCTATGTTGGGCCAGAGAAGACATTTATTTTTAAAATTTACTTTTTGATTTTCTTATGAATTCATACTCCTTGTAAAATAAAATAAAAAAGACAATGCAGAAAGGAATAAAGAAGAAAATAAATAAATCAACTGATACCCTACCAACTTTGACGTAACTCTTTAAACATTTTGATATTTATCTCTTCAGATTTTAAATATATCCTTGGCCCTGCCAGTCAAAAAGATTGGATTGAATTTTATTTTCTACAATTTATATTTTAAAACCGTACATTTCCTTGTAGTGTCTACATATAACATTTTAATACTATGTTTCTAAACACACTAACCCTATGGAGGTTCTGATGTGGTGCCTAACTCCACTGAAATATATAGTTCATGATTTGAAAGACTTAAAAGCTCATATGGAACTGTCACTACCGCTGGTTTCATTGGAAATTATGAGAGCAAACTGAAGATAGTGGAAAATATGGCGCTCACTGGCCCTTGAATGTCGCAGGATTCTTCTAAATATTTCCCTCTCTGGGGATAAGGAAACTGGGAATGCAGATGGGGTTTTATTTTTAGCCCATTCATTCAACAGACATCTATACTGAGTCTGTGTCACACATTGGCGTCCCAGAGATGAATAAGATACAGCCACTAATTACAGTAGTGGAAATAGCCATGTCAATAAATAAACTATGATAGATTATGATAATTGCTATTACAGGGATTTTAAACAGAGATCTATGGGATCACAGTGTATATGATATGGTAATTAATTCTTCTGGAGGCACTAGGGAACTATATCAGTTAGATCCTTTTCTCTTGCAAATGAAAACTCAACATAAACTTAAGGAAAAAAAATCCAGAGACTCAAATAGCGTCATTAAAAGATGCCTCTTGTTTTTCTTGTCTTGACTATTTCTTCCTTGGCAAAGGCTTTACTTTTCTGCAAGTTCTTTCCATATGATGGCAAAAATGGTCTACTTTAGCTGCAGGACAACTTTTTATCATATTTTTTTTATTTATGCCTCTTTCCTAGTAGTGTGGAGGAGTCCTGGGGAGAAGGTGTTCTGGCCCAGCTGGTGTCACATATCCATATTTGAAGCAGTCCCTGTTTCCAGGGTGATGCCATTTTCATTGGTTAGGTTTAGGTCACATGACCTTTCCTGTAGCCTCCCTTGAACGCTATGTGCTGAGAGTGGGGAAGGGACATGTCCTAAACCAGCAGGAATGGATTTCTGGCATATGTCCACTATAGGAAGGGCTTACCTGGGAGGTGATACTTGGCTTGCACTTTGCAGGATGCATATTCCTTTACCAGGTAAAGGCTTTGAGTGTCAGAGGAATGATTTGGTGGGTGAATTAGGATATGCAAAAGAGAAGGGAGTTGGGGTGAGACCAGAAACAGGGGAGACATGAATCCAAATTGTGAAAGGACTTTTAGACTACACCAAGAAATTTGTATTTATCCTTCTAGGTATGAAAGCACCAATGGAAGCTTATAATGTGGCTAAATGATATGGTTAGTTTTGACTTTTAGAAAGACAAGTCTGGTGAAAGGATGGAAGATGGATCGGAATGAGAAGAATCAGTTTTTGTCAGAAGAAGGTAGAAATCTGTTGGCCGCAGGTGGCACATTCTGGTTGCCAGCTCCAAAATGGTGGCCTGGGGCACCTGGCTGAGGATTGTGGAGGAAAGAATGCCAATGGATTAACAACATTTGTCATCTGAAAGGGGTGGAGGATGGTGGTGTCCAGGCTATCTATTCGATGACCTTGACCAAGCTATGGCCAATGAGGGATTGATTATTAAAATGACCCCCACCTGCCTTTCTTTCCAAAAAAGAAAAAAATATTAACAACTTACATGTCATTTATGTATTTATTTATTTTTACCATCATTTTATTATTTGTTGACAGTAGAATAAATCATACTTTAATATGGCTCCCCTTATATATCAGAGAAGCAATGAAACATTGCTATTTGATCCAGTATAAACATAACATATATATTTTTTGAAGTAGTAAATTCTTGCTTGAGAGTGTTTTCCTGAGAGGGTTCTGGAAACGGAACTTTGCATGGTGTGCCCTGTGGTCACAGGTGTCACATGATCCCTACTCTTTGGTCTTGAGTTATAAATTTTCATCTAATTTCTCTGGGCTTGAGTATTAAGGCATAATTAATAGACAGTGTTAGATTGAACTATTTCTTTTAAGGCTTTCTACTCTTAGTATATGGATGAATAGATTAATTTATAGTGCTATTAATCTGTTACTCTACACCAGTCATAATTTTTTTTTATTAGTTTCAGGTGTACAAAGCAACCTAACGATTAGACATTTTTACACCCGTCACAAACTGATAACCCCACCCAGTCCATCCGACATCATACATAGCTATTACAATACTATTGACTATATTCCCTATGTTGTACTTTACATCCTGTGACCATATATACATACATATATGTATGGTGCCAAATATATATATATATATATATATATATATGGTGCCAAAAAGTGTATGTGCATTTTAAGAAAGGGAAACTGTATTAAAATTGTAATAATATATACCAGTAACAAAAGATGAATACAAGTCCTGTTTGACTTCTGCAATTATAAGAGGTGCTCAAAGTGGTGACTGTCAGTGTCCAGACACTTCTGATTACGGCAAACTACTGCTTGAGCAACATTGACCAAAGTGTCCACTTGTATACACTTTTTTGGCACCCCTGGCATTTATTTATAGAGATATATATATATATAAATTTATATATATATGTCTATAAATATATATATTATGTATATTTATATATACATTTATATATATATATAAAATTATAGTTGACTTTCAATATTATTTTATATTAATTTCAGGTGTATAGAATAGTGATTAGGCATTTATATAATCTATGAAGTGATAAGTCTCCTTCATTTGCCACTTCTAGGAAGTGTTTTTTGATGCCCTCTCCCTTCTTTCCTTCCTATAACTTACACACACTTCCATTATTTCACTCATCCTGCTTGATCGCAATGATTTGTTTATCTAGCCTCCTGATAAGTCCAGTACCCATCTGACACCCTACATAGCAGCCATAAATTTAATTTCCTACATTAAGGTATAACTTCATGGAAGATAGGATGAGGACAGATCTCACGCCATAAATAACAGCTTATTAAAGTGGGAGATGAATGTGTGAATGACTGTAAGGAAGAATTAACTAATGGAAATTTAAAAAATGAATAATTTTAAATGGACAGCTAATTAGTGCCCTCTTTGAATACATGAAAATAAGCAGTGCAACCCAATCTTGAAGATCTGTTTCTTACCTAACTTTTGAGCTGCTTCTCTTGACATCAGACTGCTTCTACTTTACGCCTCTGAAATCCCAAATTCTGTTTGTAGCTCTTTTGAATGTGTCATGCTGCTTCAGAACTATGTTTCCATTCATGCTGTGGCCTCTGTCTGGCATGATGTTCTCACCCACTTTGCCCACCTACCATTTTCCCAAGCTCAATTCATGTACCACTTCTAGGAAGTGTTCTTTGATGCCCTCTCCCTTCTTTCCTCCTATAACTTACACACACTTCCATTATTTCACTCATCCTGCTTGATCGCAATGATTTGTTTATCTAGCCGTCTTCCCTACTTGACCATCAGCTTGTTTGTGATATTGGTTATATTCTGTCTTCATATCCTGGTGTATAGTGGGAGATCAAAAAATGCCTGCTGGATTGATTGAATGCCAAGGTTACAGGTATCTCAGAAGACTCTTAGAAGCCTGAGTGTATAGCAGAAGAAAAAAAAAAACAACCACAGATTAGTTCCACTTTCTCAGTCTTCTAATGCCAGAGGCATGATAACCTCAATATGAAAAGTTTTCTAATTTAAGATGTTTTGGTGGAGTCCATTTTCCTCTTCATTTATTTTTGGCTGATTTGAAAAAAAGCACAGTTACTTCTGAAATGGAATAGTAGATCAAGGGTGTGTTATTCACTTACGGAAACATCTTTCTCTTCCTAAGTACCGGGGAATATGCGCTCTCTTTCTTCTCGCTGCAGTGGCCACCCAGGGTCAGAGCCTTTCATTTCTGATGCTCCCTGTATAGCCTCCAGCGGATCACGTTCTGCTTGTTCTTCCTGGCAATATTTTATTCATTGGTGTTGCCAAATGGAAATTATTTTTTGACTGTTAACGAGCTAATCTAACATGAACCTCTCTATAAAAAATAAGAGTTAGCCTAAACCCAGGGGTAGAGATAGAGCCATTTCTCTACTCCTGACTTCAAAATGGGACTGAAACAAAATTCTTGCTTGGGGACACTTCCCAGGAATCAGAAAGAGCTTCTCTGATCACCCTGTATAAAGTAGCACTCCATCACTCCCTATCCTTTTCCCCTGCTTTATTTTCTTCATAGCACTTAGCACCACCTGGCATATTTATTTGTTTGCTTATTGTCAGCCGTTTTCTACTAGAATATAAGCAGAATGAAAGGGAATTTATTCACTGTTGTAACGAGCTCCCAGAACCATGCATGACACAGAGTTGGAGCTTAATGAATACAAGTCATTTGAATGGAGGTGGTACTTGTCACATTTACTCACAGAGACCTCACCATGTTCCAGGCAATGAAGTGAGCAATTTATTTGGTGTACATGATTTTGTGTCCTTCTCTCACCACCCAACCAACAGGGTATTCTACCATTTCCATTTACCCTGAAGGACATGAAAGTTGCAGAGATCAACTAAGTCATCCAAGGTTTTACAGCTGGTGTCAGTGACGCTGAGCAGTGTCGGAGCCTGCATTTTTAACTAATACATTGTTTGTGATGGGTTGGTCCTTGTTTGTGATCCAGTCTTTGGAGTTAGGTGATGTTTCTTGTGCAATAGTCTGTCATTTGGGGTCTTTTTTTCTCATGTCATTCCCATGCTATAAAAATAATAATTTGCTAAAATTTACAATTTTTATGTACCTGAATGCTATCATTTTATCCTCACGATAATTCCACAGAGTAGGTATTATTACTCCCCTTGCACAGATGGAGAGAGGAGATTCTGGTAGGTTACGTAACTTACCCAAAGTCACATTGTTGATAAATGGCATAGCTGTGACTTGAACACAGATTTTCTAGTTCTGGTGCCCATTTGCTGCCCCACAATTTCTGTCTCTCCAGAAATTACCCATGTGGTATTTTATACACAAACCGAAGAAAACACTAGTGCAATCTTAAGCTGGATACTAACAAATTAATGTCTGTGCAGTGGAAAGGAATAATCTCAGGGAGCTTTGTGATGGTTGGGCCATGTGTGGAGGACTGTACACATTTTAAGGGGAGGTATCAGACCAGAGAACATCCAATGGAGGGGAAGGAGTAGGACCTTGGGAACACTTTACTTGAAGAATGACTGAACAAGGCAGAGATGCTTGCCTCGTAGAAGGGAAGAAGTAGGCCAGGGATGCCTGATGGTTCAGAGATAGGATCTGAGGTGTAGTCAGGTGGAAGAGGAAGGAGCAGGCTTGCTGTTTATTGGGAGGCGGTATATCAAGGTGATTATAAGCTAAAGGTCCTGGCTTTATATCGTCTGGGTTTCTATTCTTGTTTATCCTTTTACTAGCTGCTGTCCTTGGGCAATTTATTTTACCTCTGTCTCATTTGTTTTGTCTAATGTTTAATGGGGATAATCCTCCTCCTTTCATTGTGTTGAGACCAGAATTAATTGAGGTAAGACATGAAAAGCCCTTAGTATAGTGCCTAGCACGTAGTAAATGCCCAATAAACATTAGCTGTTGTCATCGTTAGTGGTAGTTGTGGCTTCAGAGGACTAAAGGAGAGACGACTGAGATGGACTCAAACTCCTGGTGCCAGTTCGGTTACAGAAATCTATCAGTTAGCTGGTTCACCAACTTCATGCGACAAAAGAGATGCTGAGCCTAATAGAGGAGAAAGTTCTGTTTTGGGATTATATAGAGTTATACACAGAACAAAGACTGTTCCCCAGCTCTTCTAACAAGCACTGTCTAAGGTTTTTAAATATGGCTGGCCACTGTACTGAACACCAGCGCTCCTTTAGCAGTGGAGAGGGATGCACTGTCAGCCCCGAGGAGAGTGAGGTGCATTAGACCTGCAGCACCACTCTGGACACCCGATAGGTTCTCGGATGGCGGCAGGTGAAACTAAATGATCTAACTAACCCCTCCATCAGCCTTTTTTGCTGATCCCACCACCAAATCTGTCCAGAATCTGATTGTTTCTCTCCAGTTCTGTGGCTGCCCCCTAAGTTCTTGCCACCATCATCTCTCATCTGCACAATTGCAGTATAATCTCCAGACTGGCCTTCCCTGCCACTACTTTGTTCCTACAATCTACCGTGTTTCCCCGAAAATAAGACCTAGCCAGACAATCAGCTCTAATGCGTCTTTTGGAACAAAAATTAATATAAGATCCGGTCTTATTTTACTATAAGACCGGGTCTTAATATAATATAATATGATATATAATAAATATAATACCTAGTCTTATTTTACTATAAGACCGGGTATAATATATAATATAATATAATATAATATAATATAATATAATATAATATACCAGGTCTTATATTAAATTTTGCTCCAAAAGACACATTAGAGCTGATTGTCTGGCTAGGTCTTATTTTCGGGGAAACACGGTATTCTCCAGGCAGTAGGCAAAGGGATCTTGTGAGAATTAAAGCCAGTCATACTTCCACCTCTACCCTCCTTGGCATCTTCCAGCTGGCTTTCTATTGACCTTGGAGCAGAATGCAGACTCCTCACCATGGCCTGCTGGCCCTGTAGGATCTGACCCTGCCTTTTTCTCAGCTGTTATCCCCCTTTAACTTCTACTTGCTCATAAGCTCCAGTCACACTGGCATTCTTCCTGTTCTCAAAAGTATGAGGTTTTGCAGGAACGTGGCATATATTGTTCCACCAGATATTTGAATGAATGGCTTCTCCTTATTAATCATATTTCAGCCTAACTGGCCCTTTCTTGGAGAGGCTGTCCCTATCTATGGTGGCCCTGTTATCCTCTCATTTATCCTATCTTATTATCCTCATGGCACAGAACACTTTCTGAAATTATCCTCAAGTAAGTGTTTCTCTAAGTGAATCCCTATATACTAGGGCTTTTTACTTATTCCTGCTATATCTTCACTCCCAAAATAATGTGTGAGTTTTGTTAGGTGTACTTCATTTCTTGAATGAATGAACCCCTTGGGAATTAGGGTATACTTCACCACAAGAGTTTGTGTTTATAACACGAACACAGAAGGCGACTGCAGGAGAAGGAACTCCTTCATGACATTTTGTTTCTCACACCATCAGGGAGGATAACGTTAGGTTCTTTTAAGCTCAGAATGCAAGGGCACATTATAGCTAAATGTAAGGGAGAAGCCACAAATCAGCCGCTCAGAGTTGGAGGTAAAGGGGGAGAGAATCAGAGAGTAGTCAAAGAAGCAGTTAATTTATTATCTCTGGCAATATTTGAAAATCCCCCGTTAGCCTTTTGCTCCTCCTTTTCAGCTATATATATATTTCTTTCCTTTTCTCCCTTTCTGGGATCTTAAGGTGGCAAAAGTATGATGCGTGGCCACAGGGACATAATCTTACCTGGTTGATTTTTAAGGCAGGGTCACAACCTCTCAAATGCCTTTGGGGCCAGAGAAATAGCAGAAATGGATGAATTTCTGTGTGTCAGAAAGTAGAGTGGTGGGCAAGTGAACTGGGGAGCATATGCCCACAGCAAGGTGTGTATATTAAAAACAAAACAAGTCAGCACTTGGATTTGCTCTTTGGCCCTTTTGAGTTTCCGATTTTTAAGAATACTTCTCCTTTTGATTTTATGACTTTTTTTTTTTTTTAAAAAAAAACAACAGTCAATACCTTTTAGATGTGTGAGTTTCCTTTATACAAACACTTGTTCAGTGCCTGTTAACTTAAGATTTTGGTGCATGACAAACCAAATTGGTACATATATGTAAAAAAGTAGGCTGGGATTTTTTAAAAAATTAAGAGCATCCTAATTGCCCGTTTTGTTTTCTTCTTTCACCTGAGGACTTGTACTTAGCACAATGTGGTTAATTCGAATTAAAGAAATTGTTTGCTTTTTTGTTATTTTCTCAAATTCCCGAAGTCCTTGTTTTTTTAGTATTATTTATGGATGCTTTACATAGATGTTCTTGTAGAAGTATATTTGAATGGAATATTTGGAAATGTTATCCAGTGCTGTTTAAAATAGGCTGCAATATGCCTAATTATTCCTAATAATAAAATTATTATAGGAGCACGTCTATTTAAAAGAAGATTAAATTACCCATTATCCAATAATTAGCTGGAAGGGAAAAAGTATATCAGAGAAATGAGAATAGTAAATTTGTTCTCTGGGGAAATTTCAGAATATATTTATTTTCCTGCTCCATGGGTACCCAATGTAGAAAATTTGAAAAGATTGACTAGAACTGTGGTTTGTAATGACAAACTCACATCAAGCAAGATTTGTACTAGATAAATCACCGAGCTATGAATCCAGATGATTTGAAAGTGCATTAATACTCGTCGGTGTGAATTAATCTCTGTGGAGGATTACAGTGCCAGTGGAAAGAGGCTTTGGTGCCACAGGGCAACACAGGCCTTAGGCTCTCGAGTAAAAATACTCCCATTCTTGTACAGATAACTAATTCTATCTAGCAAGAGACTTCTGAGGTCCAGTGTGAGTTACTGACCTTGCATGGACTTGTCCCCTGGGTACTTCTTTAAATTTAACTCAGTCTGAGAGTAAGTGGGTTCTAATATCTAAGGGCTGTTGAGTAGCCCATGCGAAATGGCGTGTGGCATCAGATCATCAGCACGCTGACAAGCTGTATATCAACCAGCCTTCTATTACTACCTCTTTTCTCCCTCAAGGTTTAGAGACTGGGGCTGAAGAGGTGAAATTAAACTGGCCTTTCATCCAACAGTTCTCTTTGCTGTAAAGTTAAGGCTGTATAGTGATGGGTAAGGTAAACCATTTGGGGTGTTGGGGTGAAGATCTGTTCCGTTTTGCATCTTTCATGGTGATAGTAAATCATTTGGAACATTCGGGCATCTAGACTTGGTGCCAAGGGACAAGAAGGACATATATATATATATATTTTAGTGTGCTAGTTTCTCATGTACGCTTAGGAGTGCTCTGTCTGATGAGCCACCCCTCTTTTGAACTCTGGCTCCATTGAGAGTCCTTTGTCACCTGCATTAGAATCAACTCAGATTCTGGAGCCCATGTCAGACCCGCTGAGTTAGAATCACCATGGGGGAAGGCTCACATCTGCCTGCGGGGAGCAAATTGGTCTTCCCTCCACTGAGTTCTCATTTATCTCCTTCATTTGACACTGGCCCACATGGGATGAGGTTTTATTCTTCTTTACATTTTCAGTGAGTCATACAGAGCTGGGGCTAATGATGTTGTTGACTGACTGAATGCACGAATGCATTTCTAGTTCATTAGACTCTATCACTGACCATGGATGTGACAGATTGAGATTATGCTTCTTTGGTTTTAAACAGCAACATAACATAGGGAAAAAGGATAAAACTTGCCCATTCTAGGAAAGATAGTTCAAATGTGAAAACATGACACATTAAATGGACGGGCTGTTTTTTAAAAGAAGTGCAATTTGGTGAAATGGCACAGCGTCTAACACATAGTAGAATTTTAGTAAATATTTGTTGAATAAATAAATTTGTGAGTTAATAGAGGGCTTCTGTTACTAAGTGGTAGTTTACTGGGGTTTGTGAGGGGATGTTAATGTTTTAGCACCTTCCCAGGGGACTTCGTGCTACCCTGTTTCCCCGAAAATAAGACCAGGTCTTATATTACTTTTTGCTCTAAAAAACACATTAGGGCTTATGTTCAGGGGATGTCATCCTGAAAAATCACACTAGGGCTTATTTTCCGGTTAGGTCTTATTTTTGGAGAAACACAGTACCGTGTTACTTATATTATAGTAAAACATGGTATTATTTTGCTATAAGACCGGGTTTTATATAATGTAATATAAGACCGAGTCTTATATTAATTTTTGCTCCAAAAGATGCAGTAGAGTTGATTGTCCAGATTGGCCTTATTTTCCGGGAAACACGGTATATAGGCTGAATGTTTGTCCTCCTAAAATTCTTATGTTGAAGCTCTAACCCCAGTGCAATGGTATTTGGAGATGCAGCCTTTGCGAAGTAATTAGGTTTAGTTGAGGTCATGAGCATGGGGACTCATGATGGTGCCTTTATAGGAAGAGATATGAGAGGGATGATCTCTCTCTCTCTCCACCATGCGAATATATAGCAAGAAGACGTCTATCTGCAAAGAAGGAAGAGAGCCCTTACAAGCAACCGAATCAGCCAGCACCTTGGTTGTGGATTTCTAGCCTCCAGAACCATAAGAAATATCCATTGCTTAATTCATCCAGTCTTTGGTGTTTGGTTATAACAACCTGAGCTGACACACGGTCATGGGGCTTTCCGGAAAGATAACATCACTCCATGAGTCAGAGTGTGGGTCTCTTTGCCTTCTTCCTTAATGAATCTTTAGAGCCCAGGATAACCTGTCTTGTAGCAGGAGCTAAAAAAAAGTTTATTGAATGAATGACTTATAAGTCTTCAGTCCAAAGTAGCAACTGCAGTTTGGAAGATTTCTAGGTCAGAAGAATGACAGGGATACCCTGGGAGTAGCAGGGTCAACTCAGTCTCCTCAGAGCTGACCTGTTTGCTTAGAGCTCTGAACCAGGCCTGCTGCCAGCAGTTGGTCTCCCGGACAGACTCCATTTTTTGGGTTCCTCTTGAAGGTGAAAGAAGAGCTGAAAGTGAGAGGGGATGTGCTGTGAAGGGTAAGACAGGCTGGATGGACATCATAGCCACTCTAATAGGTGTGAGCTTTAGGGACGAGTGGCTTCTCTGCCAGCTTCACTCCAGCTGTCACAGAGAGCTCTTAGTAACCTCCTTCCTAGGGACTCCTTTGTGAGCAGAAGCTGTTTTCTCTGACAATAAAGGGCCAGCCTCTCCAAGAGGCAGGTTAATTAAGGAGGGTGGACAGCTAGGGAGTATAAATGAAAAGATAGTTTGGAGTGAAGTGTTAGCAGATCCGTTTGGGAGAGATACCACCACTGGCAAATTCTAAGGTTACCCCAGTCAGTCAGCCTTGGTTTCTTCATCTACAAAATAGGGATAATCATGTTGGCAACATTTGTCACGTGGGATTGTGAAGATTACTTGGGATAACATACGTGGAAGCACATTTTATGTTAATGTCCTATATAAATGTAAACTTATTCTGTTAACTTTCTGTCTATGTTCAGTTCATTCAATGAAGACCTCCTGTATGGTAGGTCCTGTATGTGGGGGAAAGTTGGATGTCTTGGTATCTAATTACTCTCTACAGTATAAAGGAGAGAAAAGAGTGTTTTAAGAAAAGAACGAGCAGAAAGTGCTGAGGGTTCAAAGGAGCGGAAAGAATGTTTTTGGGAGGAGTTAAAATGCTTCATCAAGGAGACAGCAGTGGAGCTGGGCTTTGGAGGCTGGGTAGGATTTTTATGGGCTGCGATGTGGAGGAAGAAGATATTTCAAGGAAAGGGCCCACTAACACACAAGGCCAGGGAGTCAAGAGATGATGGAGTACAACCTGAGAGTGGTGAGAAACCCACATAGGATATTGATGTAGGTGCAGTAGGAGATGAGACTGGAAAGGCGGCCAAAGCCCGACTGAGAGCCTTTGAGGCAGGTGGAGACTTGATTTGGCAGGTAAAAGGGACCATTAATGTAGTTGAGGAAGGATGTCCTCTTAACTCACGCGGTACTCTAGGAAATCGGAACTGATTGCACTAGGGGAAGACAGGATGCTAAACATATACATTATGGTTTTCATCCAATTCAGAGGTTATTTTAAGCCAAAGAAAAATGCACAGGCAACAACGCTTTGGGATTCCTGGCCTACTTCTGCAAAGGGATGCGGAGCAAACTGCCTTCTGATAATGATGCAGTAACAATTCTGGCAACCAGAACAAGTTCTTTTGAGAGCCAGGCCAATTCAAATACAGTAGAATCTCAGGGTAGAGCACTTCACTATATTGCTAGTTCAGTTATTATTTTTTTCCTAGGGAGATTGCATTGCTTTTGATAACTCACTGGAAACCTGAGAACATAAACGGCACAATAATGAACATGAGACTTGTTCTTCCCCACCTGTGTGAAAATGGGATTTCTGTGGCTTCAGTGTTACCCCGAATTTCTGATTTAAAAATAGATGATTTCACGGATTAGGAGACTTCACATGACCTGCGTATAATATATATTAAAAATTAACATTTTCTGGTTTTGTTTTTAATTATAAAGTAACGTCATTTTCATGCAGCAAGTTTGGAAAACAGAAAGGCACTATTTCAAGATAACTTATATACTCTTTCCCTTATATTTTTCCAGTCTTAAAAGGGTATGGATAGTTGGTATTTATTTATGTATGTAAATACACATACATGTTTGTGTACATATACATCTGCATATGTAAGATACAACTTCTATAACATTTCATACCATAATTTTTGTTTATACATACTGTCTATACATACTGTTGTTTCTGTATGTCAGTAATATCAAGGCATACTTTTTTGTGTGCTCAGCTCTGTTTCTTTGGAAGTGAATTAATGCACATTTTCTCTTGTCACAAAATATTTTTTGTGGTATGTGCTTTGATGCTCAGGAAAGCAAAGCCCCCAAACTCTTGCAAAGTTTTTGCACCAGTTGTGCTGTAGCATAATACTTAATAATTTCTTATATCTTTACACAGTTTGCATGTGCATTATCTATTGATAGAAGGATTATCATTATTCCCACTTTACAGATTCAAAGGCTGAAATTTCAAAACGTGAAGGGTTTCTCCAGGGAACCCTTGTGCACTGTTGGTAGGATTGCAGATTGGTGCAGCCACTATGGAAAACAGTATGGAGGTATCTCAAAAAAGCTGAAAATGGAACTACATTATGATCCAGCAATTCCACTCCTAGGTATCTATCCGGAGAAATTCAAAACTCTAATTCAAAAAGTTTATGTACCCCTATGTTTATTGCAGCACTATACACAATAGCCAAGACATGCAAACAACTGAAATGCCCATCAGTAGACGACTGGATTAAGAAACTGTGGTACATTTATACAATGGAGTATTACACAGCCATAAAGAAGAAATAAATCTTACCATTTGCAACAACATGGTTGGACCTAGAGAACATTATGTTAAGTGAAATAAGTCAGACAGAGAAAGACAAATACCGTATGATCTTACTTATATGTGGAATCTAAAGAAAAGAATAAACGAAGGAACTAATCAGAAACCGTTTCAGAGACATAGAGGAAAAACTAAGGGTTGCTAGATGGGCGGGGGGGGTGGGGATAAGGGGGAAGGTGAGGGGATTAGAAAGCACAGTCGGTAACCACAAGATTGCCACGGGGATACGAAAGTCAATTTGGGGAACGTAATCAATAATGTCGTAAAGATTTTGTAGGGTATCTGATGGACACTTGTCTCATTAGGGAGACCACTTCAGGGATAATGTAGATGCCTGACCACTGAAACTAATAAAAAACAAAAGAAAACAAAACAAAAAACTCATAAACATAAATAATAGTTTAGTGGTTACCAGAGGGGAAGGGGGGAGGAGGGTGGTAGATGAGGGTAAAAGGAAAAAAAATATGGTGATAGAAGGAAAAAAAATATGGTGATAGAAGGAAAAAAAAAAGAAAGAGTTTTTCCGGGTTAAATAGCCAGAAATCTTGCTATTGACAAGGTCCACCATGAATAAGCCTTGAGTGTATGACATCAGACTCAAATAGTAAAGCAATTTTGGCAGTGGTTAAGCACATGGACTTTGGAACACACTTCCTGGGTTCTAATTTCAGATCTGCCACTAGTCCTCAATCCGTCTGAGCCTCCATTGTCTTACCTGTGAAATGGGGATACTAATAGGACCTTATATCACTAGGGTACGGTGATGATTAAATGCATTAATTTATGAGCTGTACTTAGAATATGCCTGGCTCACGGCAAATACTGTCTATACGAGGGCTAGCTATTATTAAAACAGATATTTTCTTCCACTGTGCCGACGTTTTCGTGTGAATGAACCTTAATCTCTTGAGTTTATTAGTTTCCCTTTCTCCAGCAAACATAATTTTATTTAAAACTCTAATGTGCACAGCTGTTACCTCCCTTCTGAGAGGGCTCATTTCTTTTTTGTCACCATTACCAACCCCTCGCCCCCAGAGGTAAATGCACATTTGACTACATGAGAATACTTGCGGAATTTTCGTTAGGATTTTTACTGAAGCTGGAAACAATACTGCTTATAGATTTTTCATGACAGAGGATCAAACTGTTTTGGGGGAGTCAATTTTTATCTTATTGACTTCTGGTGTTGCTCCAACTCCGGCCTGTGTTGCTGACACTTGGTGAAAATTCCAAAGTGGAGGCAGCTTCACTCCCTTGTTAATCAGGGTGTTTAATGCAAGGGCTAATGATGTGATATGTAACCACACTGCAACTGTTAAGCCATATGGCATTTGCTTACTGTTATTTATGGTGAAGGCATTTATGCTTTTAGTTTCCCGAAGCACTGAGCTATATCTGAAATGATGCTCCAAAGCACTTTTAGAGGCAGTGGGTGGTAGCTTCAGTCCAGTCTGTGACAGAGTGGGGAAAATCAGCACCCATGATATGTATGAATCGAGATACAGCATGCATTTACAACTGCACAGAACAGGACAGAAATGTTAATTCACCTAGAAACAAAGCAAGACTGCGAGGCTGTCAACCAGTGCTCTTATGTTGAAAAGAGAGTGAAATGATATTTTCTCAGCTTCTCTTTTGTGGATGGATTTGGCTTAAACCAACCTGAGAATTGAGAGCACCAGGTTAAATCTATATCTATATCTATATCTATATCTATATCTATATCTATATCTATATCTATATCTATATCTATATCTATATCTATATATCATCTATATCTATATCTATATCATCTATATCTATATACCATGTTTCCCTGAAAATAAGACCTAGTCGGACAATCAGCTCTAATGTGTCTTTTTGAGCAAAAATTAATATAAGACCCGGTATTATATTATATTATATTATATTACATTACATTATATTATATTATATTATATTATATTATATTATATTATATTATATATATTATATTAAAGACTGGGTCTTGTAGTAAAATAAGACCAGGTGTTATATTAATTTTTGCTCTAAAAGACACATTAGAGCTGATTGTCCAGCTAGGTCTTATTTTCGGGGAAACACAGTATCTATACATCTATATATATCTATATATTTTATCTATCTATCTATTTTTATAGATAGATAAATATCTCCACGGGGTAAAATTTTATATTAGTAATAAAAATGAGAGCTGTCGTGCATCAAACTTTTCATATGCTAGACATAGCATCTTTAAGGGCAGGCCAGACACGTGCCTGGTGCCAGTCTGTTAGGGGCATGGAGACATCCCTGTGAGATGAGAGACTCTGTTTACCAGATGCCGCCCCGCCCACAGTGAGTGTTGTATTTTCTACATTACTTAGATCATGTACATACACATATTCTGTCATATGCATTACTTGCCAATGATGGGAATGATGCCCCAAGGGGCTCCTCCAACTTTATAGGGCTCAAAGTAGAAATATGGAACAGATGATACAGCCTGGATGCAGACCAAACAGTTCAGCTGTCAGTAGATGCCAGGATGGTCCTGTTGGTGCTTATCAGGTAAAAACCTTCCTTGTTTCTCTGGAGCAGTGATTCTCAAAAAAGGGACTGTTGGGAATATCTAGGGACATTTCGGGTTGTTATAACTGGTGGGGGTTGCTACTGGCCTCTAGTGGATAGAGGCCAGGGACATCACTGTGTATTCTACGATGGACAGGATAACCCCTTCCCCAAATGTCAAGAGTGCTGATGTTGATAAGGCCTAGCTCTAGAGTGAGTCTGATGCTGAAGGTGAATTTCTTGTAAGAGGAGGGACTGGCTAGCAGGGTCCTCTTTGATATCCTCCTCCAGTGCAGCATTTAGCATCTCTTCTAAATAAATCTTAAATAGTTAAAGAAATTATTTGAAGAAACACTAATTAACTAGCCTGTATGCTACTACATCTTGTGCCAGTACTGGCTAGGCACTGTACTAAGCACTTTAAATGTGTCATTTTATTAAATCTGTTAAATAACCCTACAAGACTGAAGGCAATATTACTATATTCCAGAAAGCAGAGGTGAAAAAAAATCCAAACCTCTTCTTTTAAGTGAATACCTCTCAATATTATTTAGAACCAGGTAATGTGGCAATCAATACCTTATAATGTGGCTGGATTTCTGGAAGATGAAAGTAAGCCTTATTCTGTACCTAGGATGGAGTAAGAAACTGTTATTGTCGTAGTGACATTACAAAGCTATCAATTTAAAAGAATTGAGAAATTGGATTATTTCAAGCCTGGTTATTATGGAGGGAATGAGCTGGTTAATTCATGTATGGAGTGCTTCCTGCCATGCAACTACATGAGGGATGATGCATTGTCATGTGCAGAGAACTATAACGTTACCATTGTGGACTTCATCTGTGTGGGGACACAGTACCCAGGGGATGTGAATCTCCTGGATCTCAGGGTCTGCTTTGTTAGCTGGGATGGTATTTCCTTACCTGCTTGGTTGATTTTTTTCAGGTCCAACTGTAAGATCTGATCTTGAGCCTATAGACCATTAATTTTGAAATTACCTTAAGCTCTAGTCTAAGTACATTACACATATTAACTCATTCATGCATTATGACTATTTCCATTTTATGGACAAGGAAACTCAGGTGCAGGGAGGTAACTGCTCAGTGTTGAGTCAGGGCTGTGCCTGGATTTGAACCAAGTCCATTCATTATGTGCAGTTCCACTGTGCTAGTATGTAGTGGGATAACCTGGTGGAACATGGACTTTGGAGTTGGCTACCTCCTTGCCATGGGTTCTAACCTCTTTAAGCTATAATTTTCTTATTTATAAAATAGAAATACAAAATAGACCTCCAGTGTTGTAGGTATAATTGATCCTCATTATTCATTGTAGTTATGGCCTGTAAAGTAGCTACAAACACTGAATTGATGAATACTGAACATAAAGCTCCCAGGGGAAATGCAGGGTTAAGTTCCTATGAGCCTCTGGTCACAACATTTTTATTAAACAATCAGTACATAATCTTGTTTTATGTTTGTTTCTGTTTAAAACCATCACATATATATATATATATATATATGAGGTCAAAGGTGACCGTAGTGGTTGATATTCAGCAGTGAGGTATGTAGAACTTTTTCTAGGATGAGTTCGTGACCTTAATTATCCTACCTTCATGTGTGTAAGTGTATATGTGTGTGTGTGTGTGTGTGTGTGTATTTATTTGACTCATCAACATTAAACTCATGGCCAACAGCACTATAATTCATGCCTGAATGAAGCTTATCTAACACACATGTGCTTTCTATAAGGCACATCACAGCCTTCCTTCACTTGGGAACACTAGACAGCACATCAGCACTATGCTTGGGCCAATTTAAGCAGTGAAATCACCAACAAAATGTGAGAAATGTGGTCCTAAATAAGCTGTGAAAAGGATACTTGTTTACACATGAGAGCTGAAAGAAGGCAGAGCGTCACCGTGTTTGATCTCAGCCGGGAATGGGCATGTCAGGCCACTCAGGTTCTTCACATCTCTGCACATGTCTGGGAATGACTGCAAACGTTCCATAAGTACTGATTTCAGCATTCTTAATACAAATAAACGGTAGTGAGTAAGGTAATTGGCACATGCAGAATCTGTGAAGACTGAGAATGGATTCTGCATACCTCCAGGGTTGTAGTAAGTACATATGAACTAAGGTGTATATAACGCGTAGCAGGTCACCATGAGCACATGGAAAGTACTTAACACGTGGCAGCTACTTTTGTTATTTTAATTGTGTGTCAAGAATCAGGTCCCTTTTGGATGGTTCCTTACCGGCCCTGCTGTGGACTGGGAAGGTTCCGTTCCAGAGGAGACGGTGTGGTTCCAGGAAGCAGGCTTTAAGGCCGTTACACCTTATTTACCTGCTCTCTTTACTTCCGGGTGTGAACTAGCCAAATGTTGGAATATATTGGATTTTGGAGAGTGTATGGTAGAATATGAGAAGAAGGAAGGGTGAGTTCAGCCCTCCACCTCTCCCTGCATCATAGGCTTCCTACTTTGTATTTCAAAGTCTTAGTGAATACTTCTTGAAGCCTGATCCCCAAACCAGCATGCACCATCAGCATTACCTAGGAACTTGTTAGAAATAAAAATTGTCATCCAGACCTCCTGAATCAGAAACTCTGTGATGGGCCCAGAATCTGTATAGGGACCACTACGTGGTTCTGAAGCAGGCTAAGGTGGGGAACCTCTGCTCTGGTCGAACCCCCCTACTCAAGTTATTGAATTTTCTTGATTACTGAGTACTTTGCAGACTAGGAATCCCTCTGTGACAAGCATTCAGTATTTCTTTTGTGATGGTTAAAACTTGCATGGATTTTTCAGGGATTGTCTGGGGCCTAATCCTTTTGTTAAAACTGGCTCTCTATTTGGCTTATGATAATTTCTGAAACTTCTTTGTTAGGGTTCAGCTTATTTAATGGCTGATGGTAGAGCTTCTTTTTATTTTGAATTTATTTTTAAGCAAATAATTTTTTTTTTTATCTCCAGCCTCCAGAAAGATGAAGTGAGGGAACGAAGTTGTCTTCCAAGTTCTAATGCATATGGATTGTCATGGTCTTTCTTTCATTTGCAAAAAGTTTAGGCCATTTCATGTTTCCTTTCCCCCTCACCTGTCCTCTAACCCAGATTTCTTCGTGGGTGTTATTTGACAACTCACACTTTTTAAGCTGACAATATTGTGACACTTTTGAAAACCTGCATTTTTGTCAAGTTATTGACCTATTCATTTATTTCACAAATATTTATGAGAATATACTCAATGCGGCACACTCAGCTAGATGCTGGCAATGGATTGCTGAGCGTAACAGAGATGGTCCTTGCCCTCACGGAGCACACCTGCGGATGGGGGACAGATGTTCAAGACTCAAAGGTAATTAGAACGTTGGAAACTGCTAGGAAAGAAGCACATGAAGCTCTGAGAGAGTACACAATATAAGTAACTGGTCAGGAAATGTGTCCATGTGTGTTTGACATTTGAATAGACTTTTTAACAGATGAGTAAAAATTAACTAGGTGAAGGTAGGTGGAAAGGGGGAGGTACGAATATATGTTCAGGTCTTCAAGAAGAAATAAAAGTGCCGGCGCTGTGTCATGAGCCATTCCTGTCACTGCACCTCCCCTGTGGTGCCCTCAGGCTGGCTGGGCCCAGAACAGAGAGCAAGAGGCGGGCTGGTGGGCAGGCGGCAGAAGCCCGGGAGTAGTGTGGGAATTGGCTGACTGGCCAGTGGGGGGCACTGCAACCGGAGGGGCCACCCCACCGCCGTCTCAACTAGGATGGCCTGACATGAAGGTGTCAGCTCTGATGCATGTTTAAGAGGAAATTTCTGAGTCGCAGCTGTAAGTGTTTAATATGCTACCATTATGATCTTTGTGCATCTTGATATGAAAGTGGTGCAAGAAGACATACAACTGCTCACCCAAAGGCAGTATGGATTAACAAGGGTAGATTTTTATTTGTATTAATGCTATGGTGGGGAAGCTTTCTCTGTAGAGCAAGCCCAGTGTTTTACTTGTCCCTATTGTGGAAAAAATGGAGACATCTCTTTGGGAACATGTTACTTCTGAACACACAGAAACATCAACAGAAGTGATTTGTCCAATATGTGCAGCATTACCTGGAGGTGATCCTAATCACCTCACGCATGACTTTGCGTCTCATCTTATGCTTGAACACAGAGCCCCTAGAGATTGAAATGAATCGAGTGGTATTTGACATGTACCTAGAATGTTTCACCATGGCTGGGATTTAGGAGGTCTTCGTGCTCGTAGATCAAATACACAGCAGTTCTACTGGTGGACTTCTCAGAGTTCATATTCTTCAAGCAATAGGGAAGCCATGGATCCTATAGCTGAGCCTTTATCTCAGTTATCAGGAGTGAGACGTTCTGCAGGAGAACAGCTTAATCATCTGGCCCTAACGGACATGGAACATGGGGGGAGAACTATACCTGTTAGGAGAAGCCACTGAAATTTAGGGTTAGGTACTGCAGCATAACATAGTGGTTGTATAATTTATAATACCACTAGCAACATTTAAAAAATATGTAATTTTACATTAGGTATTAAGTTGTTGTGATTAAAAAGGAATCTGCATAGACTCCTCTCCAACCCTGTCTTCATCTGCTTGATTCATGAAAATGCCCAACACTGACGTTTGTTTTTCAGGTGTTCATAAAGAAGTTGTCAATGCATTTTTCTTTTTTAAAAAGTTTATATTTTTACTTTTTACACAAAACATAAAGTACTCTAGAAACCTCTCTGCTCTTTTCTTTGCAACCTAATTTATATTGGAGATCTTCCTTATAAATATATAGAAAGCTTTGTCATACTTGGATACCTGCATGGTACTGCCTTGTATGAATTACCCTAAATTAACCATTCTCCTGTTGTTGGACAGATTGTTCTTAATCTTCAGCCATTGCAGCAATGATGCAATGGATAAACTTTATCTTGGATGATTTTGGAAATGAGCAAGTGTATCTGTAGGAAAAATTTCCAGAAGTGGAACGGGTAGCTCAGAGAGCATATGAATTTACAACTTGGGTTGGTATTATTAGATCACACTCCTTACGCATGGTATTGATGTATGCTTCTACCAGCAGTGTGCGAGCTCTGACAATTAAGTTTGCGGACTTTCAACCGTGTACTTACATTGGCAGCACTGTACAAATAACTCGGTAAGGTTTCATAACCTTGGTATGTCGGTGTCTCACAGCTGTGTTCGTGTCGACGTGTGGCAGTGTCTTGCTGAGTGGCTGTTTTTGTGTGCTGTTGCGTGTTTTTGTGTGCTGTTGCTAGAATGTCTGAGCTTGAATTAGAGCAATGATCGAACATTAAATTTCTTGTTAGAGTTGGCAAGAGTGGAAGTGAAATCAGGGACATGTTAGTCCAAGTTTATGGGGATAATGCCATGAAGAAAACAGCAGTGTACAGATGGATTAAACATTTTTCTGAGGGGAGAGAAGGCGTCACTTATGAAGAGAGGTCAGGGAGGCTAATAATGAGCAGAACTGACAAAAACAATTGCAAAAATTCATTGAATTGTGCATCAAAATCATCGGCTGACCGTGAGAAGCATAACACACCAAGTAAACATTGATAGAGAAACAGGAAAATCTTAACTGAAAATCTTGGCATGAGAAAGGTGTGTGCAAAAATGGTCCCGAAGGAGCTCACTGATAAACAAAAGCAAAGGAGAGTTGAAGTTTGCCAAGACCTTTTGGAGAGGCAAGACAATGTTTTGGGCTGTGTTATCACTAGTGATGAAACATGGGTGTGCCCATATGACCCTGAAACAAAGTGTCAAAGTGCACAATGGAAGTCAGTCAATTCTCCAGGACCAAAAAAGTTCTGTCAGTTCAAATCAAGGGTCAAAATGATGTTGCTACCCGTTTTTGATATCAGACGTATTATTCATTATGAATTTGTACCAACTGGGCAAACAATTAACCATGTTTACTATTTGGAAGTGCTGAAAAGGCTGCATGAAAAAGTTAGTTGACCTGAACTTTTCGCCAACAATTCCTGGCTTTTGCATCATGAAAATGCACCAGCTCACACGGCACTGTCTGTGAGGGAGTTTTTAGCCAGTAAACAAATAACTGTATTGGAACACCCTCCCTACTCACCTGATCTGGCCCCCAGTGACTTCTTTCTTTACCCAAAGATAAAGGAAATATTGAAAGGAAGACATTTTGATGACATTCAGGACATCAAGGATAATACAACGACAGTTCTGATGGTCATTCCAGAAAAAGAGTTCCAAAATTGCTTTGAAGGGTGGACTAGGCACTGGCATCAGTGCATAGTTTCCCAAGGGGAGTACTTCGGAGGTGACTGTAGGGATATTTAGCAATGAGGTATGTAGCCCTTTATTTAGGATGAGTTCGCAAACCTAATTGTCAGACACAGTATTTGTTGTGTTTATACTTTTGGGCTATATTCCACCTTTTTGATATTATTCCAGAAACCTTGCTTTCTTTTTGTTTGTATTCATCTGATATATTGTACCCATCTTTTAATTTTTAACCTGGATTACTTTCTTCGAGTGTAGGATGGTTATTATGTCTATTGTAGTAAGACTGTTTTCTTTAGTTCATATGTAATTCCTGCTACCTAAACCTATACTTTACTGGAAAAAAAGGAAATACTTTACTGGTACTGAAGGAAAGACTTTAAGGAATATTACTACTACTATCACTGCTGCTATTGTTATTTTATTAATAGTATTATTTTTGAGACCCTTGTTTTACAAAAGTGTCTCTAATTTTTTTCTCTTAATTTCCTATTTATTCTTCTTCTGAATTCTCCTATATTTGTTTTATGGAGTATGTGTAGCCAGGTCCCTCTCAATGGGCCATCCAATAACAAGCAAGAAAATGTTAGGGGTATTCTAGGGCAATTAATTGCGACGAATAGAAAAACCAAAAGGAAAGCCTTTATATCAGTGTTGGACTTGTCAAGGTGCTTCCCTTGGAGGGGATAATGTTGTAAGCAAAAAAAGATGCTAAAATTTTTCTATGTCCCTGGTTCATTCTACTTCTACTTAAATTTTATGTCACTATATGATTGATGTTTGATCTCTGTGCTATCAGGCCTTTGTAAACTTAACTCATCATCACACCTTAGCATTCACTAGCATATAGTGATGATTGGTAAAATTGTCCTCTGTAGACATTAATTCATCCTGTGTAAGAAACAGATTTTTATTGTGCTGAAAATGTAGTTAAGAACATTGAACCTGTTATTCAAGGGCATGTGACCTCAAAAATGCAAAATGACAGATCTTTATGGAAAAAATGCACTAAGAATATCTTCCTTGGTTCAGTTTATAATATTCTATTCTTAATTTTTCTTGTACGATGCCTCACAGAAACTATGGGGAATACATAGTTTTCCCATTTCAGTAACTTAAAAAGACTTTCTGATTCTTTCATAGGCAGAATGTTTGCAACAGTGCATTTTTTATTCTTTGTGAGAATTCTATCAATTTAAATATTTGTATCCAAATCACATTCTCCTTTTGACATATTAATGTCAACGGTATGTTAATTTTTGATGTTTTCATCTTTTTTGTCATTTAATTAATTGTTCCTCCTAATTTAATTAAATGCATACTATCGTAAGGCTAATTATATCATATCTCTGAGTGATTTGATCTGTGGAATGATTTTAAAATGTGATGTACTTGCTTCATTTTGCCTGGGGGGAAATCATGATAGAAAAAGATGCATTACTATCTCAGCAAATATAAATTATACTAAGAGTTCTTCTATCAGCTTATTGTTTTGGTGGAGATTAGTTTGTGAAAGGAGATATCTTTTTAAAAGGGTTATTGAAGGAGTGGAAGTTATAGAATATAAACATTGAGTGTTTTTGAGTTAATGTTGTTAACTACTCATAAACTGTTTTGGATACCTGACACTTTGACTGTTCCTGAGGGAATGCTGGAATAGACGTGCTTTGTTCCATTCTTTCCCAGTTTTCAGTTGGCTCTCAATGGAAATTTGGTCTATTATATTTTCATTTCACTCTGAACTTTTCCAATCATATTTTTAAACACATACACTCATGTGCACACCACACACACACACACACACACACACAAAATGTTAAAGCACAGTTTTGAAAAGTCGTGACCAGCTATGGAATCATCTAGACTTAGAGTCTAATCGTGGCTGTATGGCTTTTAAGTCACATCATTTTGGCAATTTGCTTGACTTGTCAAAACCTTAAGTTTTCAACTGTAAATGGCAATTATAATACCAATTTCACAGAATTGTTCTGAGTATTATATTAACTAATTTATGTGAAACACACAGTATAGTACCTGGTACAGAGGCTAAGCTATATAATCATGACAATGTGATTGTTATCGTTTTTGCTGTTATTAATCAAATTTTGAAAAAATGGAATAATTACCCTTAATTCCTTTCTTTTAGCAAAGCAACATCAATTTTTTAATATTACTCACAGGTCTATTTTTATGAATTCATATTTAAAAACTTATTTTTCAAATTTACAAAGCATTTTGTTGTCAAAGGTATTTGAATTGGCTTATATGGTTGGTCATAGTTAATTGAAAGCAAACACAAGACACACAATTATGCTTTTTATCAAAAACATTGATTATGGTCATTTATGAGAGACAGAGAGAGAGAATAAGAATGTACCCACCTCATTTCCTGTTGATCATTTTTAATGACTGCATAATATTCCATCAAAATTTCACATTCTGTAATTTAATTAATGATTCTCTATGGTTAGATATTTACCAAGCCTTGCTTGATATTAGTAAGAAAATACTAGAGAAGCGTCTGCCTATTTGTTTTTCTTCCAATTAATTATTTCCTTAGAGTAAATTTTCTTGAGAGGAATTAGTGATTTCAAGAGTATAACACTTATATGACTTGACATTACATTGCTGCATATTAGCTCTGACTTAAAAAAAAAAAATTATAGTAACCTGACTATGGCAAAGGCAACAAGAATTGTTAAGCAATAGGACACCTACGTTGGATGACTTTTTGAATCTGTCCAATTTATAATAAAAACCTCATCCTCTTAACAGACCCTTTGACCCATAATAGGGGTTGTCCTGTAGCCATATGGCTAAAAATCCCACCCTGTTCAATCCATTGGCCTTGAGACTCAAACTGAGCCAATCAGAATCCTTCCCTGGGATATGGATTTGAAACAAGGGGAGAGATTCAGTTCCTTTGAGTGACTGAACCACTAAAATATGTATCTGGACTGGAGAAGTAGAAGAAGTTACTCTTCAAAGAGAAAAAAATAAGGCAGATACATACAAGGAGTGAGATCAGATATTGAGAGAGCATTTGGATACTTATCAAACCATGGTTCCATTTCCTTCTTGGGCCCCCTATCATACTTATAATAAACTCTTCTGTTTTGTTTAGTTAACTTGAGTTTTTCCCTACCATTTGGGGCCAGGAGCCCTAATTCATACAGTGGAGCATCTGGCACTGCTCTTTTATGTAACTAGAATGAATAACTTCCAACATGGTACGTGGGTGTCTAGTTAATACTATATTCTTCTCTGAATGAAATCTCACCATTAGAAAAGAAGAAGAGACATTTATTCTTCACATAGCATGTACCAGATATTTTCAAGAAAATATCACTTAACCCATCTAATAATCCCATTGTGGTGTTAGCCCATTTTTACAGATGAAGGCGTTGATGGGTAGAGAGGTTATGAACTTTCCCAAAGTTTTATAGCATTTGAGGAGAACTATGTGAAAGATTTTTGGAAGTTGTAATGATACTAGAAATTTCCAGTGGTTTGCATTTAATCTGTGAAGGCCTTAGGAATTTGATTATATCTGGAGCTCTTGGTCATCTGGGTTTCAGAATTACACCCTCTGTGTACACTTGACTCCCTTCTCTGCTGAATCTGAGCCTTTAGGATCACCAAACCAGATGATTAAACCCCTCTTTCTTATTCGAAATGGAGTTTTCTTTTTGAAAGATAATTACTGTCAGTATTTGTGTCCCTCTGCCTCTCACCCCTGTTTCCCATCTTACAGCTCTTTGCCGCATCTCTGCATCATTGCTATAATATAGTTAAATCTTCTTCAACAAATACTCCAATTTTTAAAAACAAAACACATATTTTCAAAAACACGTTGTAGAAATCTATTATCACTTGCCCATCTTGTGTGAATTCATGTTGGGGCTCACTTATGGTACCCGAGTAAGCTTTGGGGAACCCTGGCCTATCTACATAGTTTTAGTTTTTAAGCTCCAAATTTACTCATTTCTCCTTGATTTCCTTTTCTTTCTGGATTTTTATAACCCTAAAAGTGAATCTTCATGATTTACTGCATAATTAATGATGATGTATATTTTCTCCTTTATGAGATTTAAATTTATTTCCATAATTGGATCGTTCAGGGTATGGTCTATGTTTTATTTTTCTATGGCCCTAAGTGTTGAACGTGAAGAGCTTTCATTGTATGTGAAAGCTGCCTACGTGGTATTGAGGAGATGGCCACACTTGAAATAGATGTGGTTCTGACTAGGAGATCTTGGGTTATCTATCTTATCCTCCTTCCCATTCTCATTGATCAGACCTTAGTTTAAGTTCCATTCCCACTTTATTTTCCTAGTCTTTATAAAAGACTTTTTTAGCTAAAATATCTTTAATTATTCAAGCATTCGTTCATCATCAGCTGTCAAGTAAGTAATATGTGCCTGGCTCTGTACAGCAGAACAAAACAGACATGGACCCTGGTCTGATGAAAATTACAATCTACAGGGATAAAGATTTATTAAACACAAACAATAATTATAATACTTTGCTAATATCTCTCTCTCTTTTTATTTTTTTGCATAAAGGTTTTCAGGTTTTCATTTTTCACAAAAAAGTGTTTGTAAGAACTGTTTAGCCAGAAGTTCAGAGTCTTCTAAACCAGGTGCCAAACTCATTTTCCAGGCTTTTTCCATTGTTCTCTCTTCTTCACTTAGACACACTGGACATCAGGTGCCTCTGAAAACCACGTGCACTTTGTTGCCTTTTAAGTTTGGGCCTGATCTTTCCTTCACCTTGTGCGATTGTCCTGTCTCCACCACCCTTGCCTGTTGGTCCTTGAAGGTCCATGTCGAATGCCATGGGCTTTACAAAACCTTTTAGTTCTTAACTCAAAGTGACCCCTTCCTCCTTTTGACCACGTATATCTTTGCATTTACTTAATGGCAGCTGTTAGATTTATATAGAAACTTTTCTTTGGCCAGATTGTGAAGGTTGGGAAGGCAGGAATGTCACCTGTAGCAGTCAGTTTGTAGGAGGAAACAGATGGCAGACTTAGATTAGGATAGTTTGATGAGAGTTTATTTACAGAGAAACCTAATTATAAAGGTTTTAGAAGATTGTAAGGAAACTGCAAGAGATACTGAGGGAACACAGGGCTAAATAGTGAAGTTGTCACAATACCTGGCATGGAGAAATGAGGGAAGAGAGAGATTACCAGAACCAGGAAAAAGAGAGTTGTGTTGGCAACAGTCTTGAGAGATCCAGTGACCTGTTGAGGATGCAGCCAACCTAGGGTGATGTCACAGGTAATACATCTCCTTCCCTCTGGTCTCCTGCTGGGGCTCCCCACTGGCCAAACAAACCCAGCTAGAAGCCAGAGGGCTTTGGATTTTTTTGACGCAATACAAATATGTCAGCCTCTCTCAGACAGAGAGCAGGGTTGAAGAGAGAAGTGTTTCTGGAAGAGAAAACAAACAAACAGAAGACATCTGGCACAGTGCTGTGCTCATCTTTCAAACTTTTCTATGCCTCGCTTGAGCGTGACATATTTTTGGCACCAGTAAATAAATGTTTGTGATACTGTATATTTATGCTATTAATTTCTGGATGATTTAAACCATTATGCATTTTTTTTCTTTTTAAAATAATGATTTATAACATCTTCCTCCTTAAAGTAGATTATTCAAAGATTTGAGTGATATATCAATGACTAATCAAACTGTTTCTTTTGATTTTGGATGTGTGAAACATGTATGTATCTATACATCTATATGGATATATATATATATATATATATATATATATATATATATATATATGCATTCATCTGTCTCTCTCTGTATAGTGATATAATCCATGGGGAAGTGGTTGATGTGAAACAGAAAGAAAATTAGTAGTCATATATATCAAGAGGAGATTTAATATATCTTGATTAAAGAATAGTGCTAGGAGATGGCTCATTTGAAAGATTTTTACATTACTAGAATATATTTCATACTTCATGTATTTAGAAGATTAGAAGGATTATAATGGTCTCCTCCTAAGGAGGGGTTAAACTCATTTGGGTTAATTAACTTAAAAAATCTTTTATATCAGAGTGTATCGAATTCTGACAGCTACCTCGACTGCATAGGCAACGTCACTACCATAGTTTGTAGTTTAAACGTTGGGAGGAAGAGGAATAGCAGAAACATTTTTTATGGATGCCTCGTGAGCACTGACTCCAAACATATTCAGTAAAATCAGTAGTGAGGCAGTGGAGATGATAGTTTGGCAGAGATATGGAGGCTCCAGCCTGAGTGCCCTAAGTCTCCATATTGCAGTGAGTGTGGGAGAAGTTTGATGTTTCTTCACTCAGTCCCATGATGAGAACCAAATCCTTCCTGTCACAAGTGCAAGCAGACAAGGTGCCTCAAAAATCATCCAAATTTCTAGGGCTTTGATTGCAAACCCTAGTTTTACTTGGAAAATTAGTTCCCAGCACAGATTTTGGCACTTATAATTGTGAGCTGACATTGAACTTGCTTTATTTTAGACTTTTAAAGAAGATTTAACACATGTTAAATTAGGGTTCTTTTCTTTCCTGTTGCTGTTGGAGCATACATCTTTAAACAATTCATCAACACTGCCTCTCTGGGCTCCTGGGAGAAGGCTTCTCTCTCACCCCAGTGACCAACGATTGGTTTACATGAGCTTCCCAGTTTTCCACTGATGAAAATTTAAGCAGCTTAAATCTTTCCTACAAATTACCAGGTCATTTAAAAATAAATTGGGCTCATTTTAATCTAATTCCTAATGCACAACTGCCTGGGGAGTTATTTTCAGCTCCGTTTGTTGCAGTTTGCAATTATCATGCTTCTTTTAAAGAAAAGAAAAGTAACAAGACTGTATTTTATGTGAATTACCAATGATCTTTCAGAGCAACTCATATTTAAGCTAAGTAATGGAGGGAATGAAAGAATGAGTAATGATGCAATCTTGAGAAGGCCCAACAAAAAATAGAAATGGTGAGGGGATGTAGTCCAGGTACTAATATTTTACCTTTCTTGGGTCTTGAAGGTCCCAGGTCTGCCAATAATGACAATTAATGTAAATAATTGAAAGGACTTGATGATTTTCTAAGCCTGCCCATTCTCTGATTCCATAACTCCAAAGCTGCCAGCAAAATTTGACTTTGACTATTCCTGATTTTGGGAGGACGGGGCTTGTGTGCTTGGTTTCTGAAATGAACAGTGTAATTTGGCCATTGATTAAGCCAGAGGGAATTGCTCTGACTCACAAGCCCCAGATTACAAATTCACAATTCATGTCCTGTGCTTCCAAGGTCTGTCTATTACGACGGGATGGGAGCTGTAGGAATCATTTCCTCTGCTCAAATGGAAACGTCTATTTCCAATACCCTGTGCAGTGTTGTTAGGTTCACTGGTTTAAAAGCACCTGCGAAGTGTAAATCAAAGATTATGGGAATTCAAAGGAAGAAAAGATGCTGTTTCAGTTGGGCAGGAGGCAGCGGAGTGTTCTGAGACGTCTTCATGGCATAGGGGACATTTGATGGGAAGCTTGATCAAATTTAAGGAGGCGGTGATATGTGTGCCTCAGACATTTGGATCAACAGGGGCAGCAGAGAGAGAGGAAATGATATGTTTCAAGTTTGGCAAGAAACGGTCTCAGACAGGGCTAGTGAGCCGTGTGGTCATGTGGCAGGTTGGTTGGGCCAGATGGCAGAATGCTTGACCAAGACGTTTAGACCTCCTGCGGTAGAATGCTAGGAACCACGAAAACATTTTGAAGAACACAGTACTGAATCAATTAAGACAAGACTGGGGATCAGTTTTATTCCTTCAAACCTTTCTGAACAAATACCTTTGTGTTGTTTTGCCACCTTGGCATTTTAATGGCAACTTTTAATTTCCCTCTCCCCCTAATTTAGAGTGAACAGCAGGAGCAGTACTTCTAAAATAATATTGACATATGAGCTAGCTTTGTGGAAACATAAAAGAGGATAATTAGTAAGCATATGTTTGATTTAAATTTAGATTACAAAACACATGTATTTAAAAGTGGATACCTTACCATTTGTGTGGCAAATAACTAATAAAAAATCTTATTCTATGTTATACAAGTTCTTCTAAATCTCATACAATTCTCCCTCCTATAATTCTCCCTTGATGCTGATGATGATCACAGCAAGAACGGTAGCCAACAATCCAAGCATAATCTAAGCACTTTACAAGTAATATTTCTTTAATCCTCAGAACTCCATGAGGAAGGTGCTATGATTAATCCTGTTTCACCGATGAAGAGACTGAGGCACAGAGAAGGTGAGCAATGTGATGGAGGGCACACAGCTAGTGAGTGGCAGACCAGGACTTTCACCCAGCATTTTGGCTTTTGAGTCCATGCTCCTAACCTCTTTCCCTGGTTGCCTCCCTTAGTGTGGTAGGGCTTATAATCCAGGCTATAGAAACAGAAACTGAGACACGAGAAGTACAATGACTTACATAAGGTCTCCTGGAAACAGGAAAATGTAGGATTGCTAAATGTACTTGTGTCTTAACACAATAGTGTCTGGAAATGAGTGGCCCTTCTTGTGAATTGTAGTACGTAGGAATTTTTTATCTTCAGTGACCACCACTCGAATTTGTCTAAAGCTAGACTAAGTAGGAGTTTGGGAGGATGAGTGGGCTGGTTAGAGTTTGATGTGTGGAAGTCAGTGGCACACACCATGCTGGACAAAAACAGTAACAAGAGACATACTTCTAAGCCCCACTCAGGCCTGGAGTGTGTCCTCTTCAGTGGGCTTCTTATGTCAAGACCTTCTCATGTCAGACCTAGAACTTCTCAGGTCAAGTTCTAGGATGGCTTTTTCAAAACAAATTGCTAATCTATTTTTCTGTCCATCTCTTCCATTCCTTTTCAATTGGAATTGTGGTTCTCAAGCTTCCATTCCTTAGCACTGTGGGCCTAATTCTTTGTCATTGGAGGGCTCTCCTGTGTAATGTATGATCTTAGCTGTATCCCTGGCCTCTGCCACTAGATGACAATAGCATCACCTCAGTCCTGACAATCACACGTGACTCCAAACATGGCCAAATGTGACCTTGGGCTGCAAATCATCCCCAGCTGAGACACACCTCTTCTCCCTTTACCGTTAAACATAGGCGGGACTGGTCCGCCTGTCAGTCACTACTTTCACTCCCTAAGGTGCGCTTGCTCTGAGGCTACAACTGAGGTTTTTGACCTGGGGTCCAGGATCTCTAGATTTGGTCCACAAACACCTTGAAATTATATAAAATTGTTTAATGTATGAGGCGTCTTCTCAGAAGAGTCTTCAGTTTTCAAAACATTCTCAAAGGGATTTGTAGCATATTAGATGATCGCGAATATTCTCCTTGAGGCAGTGCTGTGGACTCCACATCAGAGAATTTTATTTCGAGTAGTCTGTATCCCTGCACTCCCCTTCCCGCCTCCCCAAGGCTAACATACACTGGTCAGGATACTCATATGCAGAGACAGGTTCCTAAGGATCTTGTCCCCAAGGTGGACCAGGCCTGCTTCAATGAAGAAACTGTTGCTAGAGGAACAGTTCGTGTCAGGGCATGTTCTCTGTGCCAGTGGTGGGGGAAGGCCGGTGCTGGCTCTCTGATGGTGCAGGCAGCTGGGTTGGCTTTTGCCATGCCTCGTGACGTGAGGGTTAGGGACCTTGTCTTGGATGTTTTTCTCTTGTATTCTTGAACATTACCTTAAGGAATAGCATTAGTTCCAAGGTAGAATTCTGAGCAGTGTGAACAAGTGACTACTGCAAATATTTTATACTCTCTTTCCCATCAGTTCTCTTGTATCTAGACCAAACCCTAAAATTCTCAAAATAGAAGTGGATTTTATATAGAGGGGAGGTAGAAGAGATGGTGTGAGTAAAAATGAATGAGATAAAACTCCAAAAATTTAAAAATGGTCAGGATATTATAGAGACCTATAGACACCCATTCACTTTCAGAAGGGTCCTTTCCCTCCGAACCTAAAAATGTGTGAGATCTCATATATCAGCTTCATTTGGCGCATATATATATATATATATATATATATATATATATATTTCTTTCCTGGAATGGGCAAAGGAAGGGTGTTGGTTTGCAACCCTGGGAGTTCCCTGAGTGAACTCTGAAATTGGCCCTCATACATGAAGGGAAAGAAGAGACCAAAGAAGGAGGCATATCACTCCAGGTTGGTAGGTGGCAGATTCAATCAGCAAGGGAACTTACATATGAGTCTTGCCTTGGGTACCGCAAGACAAGTAGATCTTCTCAAGTGCCCACTAGAATCTTAAAAATTTATATAAACTTAATTGTGTTCAGTCACACATTCAGTCTAGGTGGACTCCTTACTCCCTCAAGGCTGTATCCTTGGAACAGCTCTGGCTACAGGAATGGTGGGTGGAAAGTACATTCCAAGGACAAGGGAGAGGTAAGGAGCTTCCTGTTGCGTGAGTCCAGCTTGAGGGTCAACTAGAGGTCACGTTCTCTCGATGATCTCCTTCAACAAAGGGGGACTGAATCTCTTTTGGTTTTGATTGCTAATCCTAGTGATCTAAAGCTCTGATTCTAAAAGTATGAGTTATTGTCCACTGATGAGTTTCAGGGATCTTTCATGACTTGACACAGAATAATCCAAAAATGTAAGTAATTTCTTCAGTGCTTATAAAGAAATGTCTTGCAATTTTGTGGTTCTTAAATTAATATTTATTTACAACCAAGGGCTGTTTACTTTTAACCCCCTAAAGACTTCTAAAAAGTCTCTAAACTTTGGCATCTATTTGACCAGACCCACGCCTGAGCTAATTGGGACATCATTTTCTCTGGGTCATAGTGAAATCAGTGAGGGGCATCTGACACTCAGAGCTATAAAGACTCAAGAGACTCGGTAAGAACTTTGCTAGGACTTCAGGGCAATAGACTTTTGCTCTTCCCTGCTATTTTCAATGCTGATAAAACGTAAGGACTGTAACTGTGTTGACTATCTTCCCACTATGAAAGGAAGTCCTGTTTGAGTATGGAGCCAACTCAGAAGAAAATCAAGAGGAGATAGGAAAATCTATCTAGAAGCCTCATTTGATCCTCCATATCCTGCTAAGACTGAAGCAAATCCCACCCTTAATTGTGTCATAAGAGCCCTTTGTACTCAACGAGTTGGGGTTGGCTTTCTACCATTTAGCATTGAAACATTTCTAATGCATCCATCTGCGGACCTGCCAGTCTGGCTGATGCTGTAATCTTGCTACTGTTTTAAATCCAGCTAGTCTTTCCTTCACTTGGGAAAGAATACATGGGTTTGGGGTGAGATAGGCCTGGGTTCAAATTCTGGGTCTTTGACTCATTAGTTATATTACGTAGGGTTAAATATTTAGCCCTCAGAGCCTCAGTTTCTTTATCTGTAAAATGAAAGTAATAAATCTTACCTCAGAGTTGTAAAGAGCATTAAATAGAATATTAAAATTATTAAAGTATTTGTTCCTTTCCTCATTCATTTGACCCTGGGCCGCTAACTTCTTTTAATACCCATTTCAATAGACTTATCTCCACATTTTAAAATAAAAGAACAAATAGGCACAATTTTTAAAAGTTCACATTTCAGTGATCAGATCAGAGTCTTATATGAGCCTCCAAACAAATCTGTGAGACTACAGGAGATTTTTCTCATTTTATAGATGATGAAAGTGAGAGTAAGTGAGGTTAAAAAGTCTTAAATCTGTAGCTAGAAGAGCCAGAGATGGGTCTCAAACCCAGGAGCTCCTAGAATTCTTCCTCTATTTAACTGCTCCACTAGCTCTCCCAAATTAAGTAGGAAGAGCAGACCTGTATGAAGGAAAACAACTGAAACAGGTTTCCATCGTCCAGATAGGGTGAGTGGAATAATCAACCTGAATGATGGAAGTGAGACTGGAAGTTTGAAAAGTTAGAATTGTCTATTAGTCTCTTCCATCTATTTGAAACTCTCTGGGAGAAAAGCACAAAGGGAAAGTTTACCCCATATTAAAAGTCGTTTGATATTAAGTGGGGAGAAAGGACAAGAGAACTTCCTATCATTTTTATCACTTTAGAAGGACTGCATTTTTATTCTATTTGAGTAGATGAGTTAAAACCCCAGGTAGGATGCAGGCTCAGCAGTGTCCAGATCACAGACTGTCAGAGTCTGTTAGAAGTTACCAGCCCTTGCTGTTCCATCTTTTTTTTCCTCCCTCTCTCCCTCCCACTCTACAGATGGAAGCTACTCTATAGGATTCTGGGAAAATGCCTGATAGGTGGATGGAACGTTTTGTATGGATTGTAAAGTTCCCATTTTTTCTATAGAACTTTGCAGCTATAAAAATTTTCAGGGTAAATTTCCAGCTCTGTTTTGTTACGGGAAAAAAAGGCATACATGCAGAATTGTCTGTTCTATGAGAGGTAGACATATTGGGATGGTAGGTAGGCAGTTTCCCTGGCAACATTATTCAGCTGAAAATCTAGTCCTCCACTCGTTTTTACAGTCATGCACGATGCCATTAGGAGACCTAGAGATGCAGAGTAGTTAAGCCCAGAATAAAACTGGAAGCATTATTTCCTTTATTCCAAAATAGAGGTTGAGAGATCCAAGAGAATTCACAGAGCTCTACTGATTAATATTTGCAACACCTTCTCATCTACTTCCTATTCTGTTTCAGAAAACCATGGTGTCACACTAGAGTGTGAATCCATAAATAGCAAAGATTTCTATGGCAGACACATACTTTCCAATATTTTTTAAAAATCTATGGGCTTTATTTACAAACATGGAGCATTCTTTTTTTTTTGGTTAGCAAAATCTGTGCAGTGTGGGGTGCGAGAGGTAAAGTATCAATGCTTGCTACAGCAAAATATCGATTTAATATGCAGGTCAGCTCAAGCTCAGTTCCATCTTTCTGGGCTGGTCATATCAAGGATTTGAAAACGTGAGACCCCCCCCACACCTCTCTTTTTTTCTCCCAAATCTGGTGACTTTGAAATTTGGGCTGCCATTTTGATATCCTATTTCTTAGAAATCTTGGTTGGCAAGCAGGATAGGGGCTATTGTTAATTATGATCTGAGTCTGTATTTGAGGAATGCTTTACAAAGTTGCAGGCAAATTTATTGGCCGTGTAATTACCAGGTCATGGTCCTATGTTTCTCTTTATATGACTTAATAATTACTGTCTTTGTGTACAGAGGCTAATGATGGTTTCCAAGGCCATAGGCAGACCTATTTTATTCAACTTCCAGAAGTTTGTCATGTTTGAGAAAAATGTTCTGTCTCCATGAAGGCTAACTTTTGGGCAGGGGAAGTTGGCATTCATGTATTTTCTGGAAAGGCTGCAGTGAAATCCATTTTGGGAAGATCACAGGCCGCATGCCTTAGACATCAAAGATCTAAGCACAGTCTTTTCCCTGTTGTTTCCTTGGTAGCTGACAAACCCAGGGCCGGAGAGGACCAGAGTTTTAACAGTGTCCCTCTACTGGCTTATGTCTCTGATTCCGAGATACGACGTGGACACCAGTTTTGGGCTCTGTCCGTAGCATGTCTGTACTAAATTCCATTTGGTTGTGTGGATGAGTTAAAACATCAGATAGGAGGCAGACTAAGCAGCTTCAAGATCACAGTCTATCGGGTTGTTTTTGAAGTTACCAGACCTTGCTGTTAATCTTTCTTTCCCCCTCCCTCATACTCTACAAATGCAAGCTCTAGGATTCTGGGGCGGTGTATATAATGTTCTGTGTGGATTGTAAAGACCGCATCTTTTCTATAGGACTTTATAAGTATACAATTTTTGAGGGCAGCATTTGTCTGACTAATGATGGCATTCTTAGATCTGACCCAACAATCCTGCAGAAGGAATTGATGGATATGTCATTGTGCGGGGCATGGTGTTTGACATTATAAAGTAATATAAAACACAATCTGTATTCTCAGTGTGCTTATCATCAGGTGGTGGCCATAGGGACATTCCAAGAACTGCCAATGGTGAGCTTGATAACTATGGGTTGTATGGAGCAAAAAGCGCATGGAAGGAATAGTGGGAAATACGGCTGGTAAGTTCGGTAAGTTCGGTGGGGGCTGATTTTTAGAAGGCCTAGAATGAAGGCTAAGAGGTCAGGCACTCGTTTCTATAGGTAATGGGGAGCTTTGGGTAAGTTTGATACAAGACACTTACAATTTCTAGCTGGTGTTTAAGGAAGCTACGGGAGGTCAGGGGGACTACCTTCTTTTGTGCTCACCTTGCATGGAGTCTGGCATATAGTAGGTATATGAAGATTAGGTGAATACATGAATGAATGAATGAAACTATATTGTAAGTGAAATGGAATGGGGAGATTAATTGAGCAGCTGTTCTAACAGTCCAGAATGAGATGGAGGCTTGGGTTAGTGTGGAGGCAACTGGAATGGAATTGCCTGAGACACATATAAGCCACAGGGATTGGTGATTGGATGTAGAAGGGAAGGAAATGGAGGGACAAAGGAATGGATGAATGAATGAAAGAATAGAAGGCTGAGAACCAGATCAGGAGATCTTATTGTTCTATTTGACAGAAATGGTAACTTTTGGATGAAGACCGTATTTAGGTGTGGATCTGTGACATATGAGTTGATGACTCAGTTGGCGGGATGGCATAGGCATGACTGGCGGTCAGGGGGTGACCTTGCCTGAATATTGAGTCCTCTGAAGAGTGGTATTGGTTGAAGTCAGGAGGTTGTAGTCTACACAGTTGACTTAAACTTAGGGTTCTTATGGCAATATTTAGCCCTAGTAGGAACAAGATAAATGTATAAAAGCAATAAGGCCAACATGTGTTGAAGATGTGTCGAAATATGCATAGACCAGAGAGAAGAAAATGCAGTAGTACCCCTTGCCCCTTTGGGCTGCACTGGCACAACCTTTTCAGGGAAAAACCAGAGGGCTGAAAGTCGGAATCCTATACATCTGAATTTTAATCCCAATGCTTCCGTTCTATTTCTGAGAGGCAGGATAGCCTAGTGATGAAAGGCATGGACTCCAGAACTGGAACATCTGGATGCAAATCCTGGCTATATATCACTTACTAGCTGGGTGACTTTGATGAGTTACTTAAACTCTCTGTGCCTCCATTTTCTAATCTGTTAATTTAGGATAACAGTAGAAGCTCCCACATGGGATTAATATGATATAAGTAAAACAGTAAAGCTTTGTAAGTACTGCTTAGTAGTAATGTGCCTCTCTATTTAGGAGAATCAATATTTTGAATGATTTTTAACATCTAGAGTAGTCAGTATTCTGATCTATAAAGATGGAATTGGTAAACCTAAAACAAACCCACTTCCCTCCCTTTCAAGAGTGATAAAGGTTGCATTCTAAATGGCTCTGGCCTTTGCTTCGAGTATTTACTTGGGATTCTTCATGGCTTATCAGACTTTACCATTTGATAATCCATTTCTTTTCCCCAGACTCACTGCTGAGAAGCCAATATCCAGATGAAATAGATCTTTTGACACCTGTAATAAGAACCTCCTGTCCCCCGTACATTAGGTTTGGTTAGTTGCAACTGACAGAAAAAAAATCAAGCACACATTAAAAAGTGAATTTGGGGCTCATGCAGCTGAGAAGTCTGAAGGTGAGGGGCTCATTTTAGCTCCTAGAATGGCTAAATTTGGAAGCTCAAATGCTATCATTGAGTCTCCATGTTTCTCTCCCTCCCTTTGTCCCTTCCTCCCTCCATTTCTTTCCTCCCCCCCCCCATATGGGCTTCAGATAAAATACACCTCTTAGAATGTGTGTTTACCAGTTCAAGGAAGGAATCTGGACTGGCTCCCCTTTGGTGACAAGCCCCAGTCCTGATCATTCATTTTATTTGAAGTACTGGTGTGATATGATTGACTAGATCTGGGTCACGTGCCACTTTTGTGGTGAGGAGCCCGGTCTGTAAGTATAAGAAGTCAGATGAGGGCTGCTGGGCAGCCTGGAAGGGTATCTACTACAATATATCATACCCACTCAGCCATCTACAAATGCAGGCTGCAAGTGTTTTAGTTAGTTGCAGAAACCATAGCAACATTGTGCTTTTTGCTCTTCCTGGTTTGGTTTGTCAGTCAAAAAAAAACAAACACAAAAAACAACAAAAAAACCAAAAAACCCAATATCTCCTAAAATTCAGTGCATCTACAATAGTGGAAGGAACACCAGATTGTGGTTTGAACCGCACCTTGGGGCTTGGATGTCTGGGAACACTTGAAGAACTGAGGCTGGTTGAAAGTGCTTGGAAGCCACTTTAACTTTCCTCTGCTCATCCCCCAGGTGCTGGCTTTAGATTGCTTTGCCGAACTCCTCTGGGCACAGTGAAGACCAGCACATGAATCTTCCCAACTACTGTAATATCCTTAAGTCTAAAGGATTAAATGCTTCCCAGCAGTGCTTTCCATCACATTCTTTCATGTATAATTCCAGAACAGAGAGTTCCTGTTTTAATTCTTAGAAATTAAACCTATTCTCTCCATCCTCCCCCGTTTTTCCGTTCTACTTTATAAAAAATACATCCTGTACTTAGGCAGTGTTAATGTTACTAATATTGCATAACGGCGAGCACATGCCTGATTCCGATCACCTGAAATTCTCCCCAGTCCCATTCTTTGCTCTGGAGTTCAGATCCTCTGTGTCTGATGTATTATTTACTGTATGAGTCTCGCTGAACGAGATGCATTATTTACCAAGTTGTAGGATTTCTAAAATTCTACAAGCTTTCTTGTAAATTTGTAAATAGCGTGCTGGGTGAGACTGGGTTGCTGAGTCAGGTTTGCACTGACATCAAGATATATAGCTTTCTTTATTCTCTGCATGATATTTTGTTTTCAACCCTTGTATTTTCTGGCAAGAGAAAAATTGATGCTTTGTATATTAATATGGCCTATCAATTCTGTCCCTCTATAATTTAGAGAATTTATAGAATAAATGGTATTCAGTGATAGGCGTCATAAACTAAACCAAGGACTATGTGTGGTGTCTGGAATTTGTTGGGTTGAATGAACCCAATTTCTAGAAAAGCGTGCAAGAGTTTGTTTACCACTAGAGGGCAGTAAGGTGATGCATCCCAAAGCTGAGAGTTGGTGGGCACTTTTGTTTCTCTTACCTTGTGAAACGATTGGTTCTAGGAGTTTTTAAAACAGGCTTGCATTCTTTGTCCCTGGGCTGTGATGGGACTAAGGCATGCTGCGATGTTGGTGTTCGTGCTAATTCCAGTAATACTTTAGGTTGCTTAGCTAGTGGTGTGCTGGTAAGTGTTTAATGACGAGCTCCCTGGGGGAAAAGCCCTGATTTGTAGCATTTGCTAATTTCTGTGAAATAAATATTCCAATCATGGTTGATTTCAAGCTACTGATTTAATGTCACTGCATGTGGGGTTGGGGAGAGATGTGTACAGTCAGCACATATAAACCAGCTCGAGCTCACCACTGTGAGCTGGTCTCGTCACTCACAGTCTACACTGTTAGTTTTGTTTTCAGGTGTACAGATCCTAACTCTTCCCCAACAGTCTAGCAACCAGAGAAAGCTGCCTGATACTTTTTGCTTCCCCACACTGCACCCAGCACAATGCCTTAGACATTTTAACTTTTTAAATGAAAACTTTTCACTGAAGAATACTGCATATGCAGAGATAGAGTATATAAATTATCAATTGAATTATAATGAATTTTCAGAATTACAGAGTAGCCAGCCCCTGGATCAAGAAACGTTATATTACCAGCATTTCGGTGGCCCCCACGTACCTCCTCTAGTCATTAATCTCCCGCTATCCTGAGTTCTAACGCCACAGATCAGTTTCATGTATTTTTGAAAATTTCATATAAGTAGAACCATATAGTATGCAGTCTTTTGTGTCGGCTTCTTTTGCTCTTTATCATGTTTTGTGATTCATTCATTTGGTTGCAGATAGTTGTACTTCAGTCTCATTACTGTGTACAGTTTTCCATTGCATGAATATTCTACATTTCATTATGTATTCTATTGTTGACGGTCATTTGAATTGTTTCCAGTTTTGGCTATTAAGAATAGGGCTACTATGTTCATTCTAGTATGTGTCTTTGGTGAATAAAAGTACATAGTTCTGTAGGGAATAGATATAGGTGAACTGGTAGGTAACTGGTATGCAGGTATAATCAAGTTTTAGATCTTAAAGATATCCTGATTTAGGGGACAGGCACAGATAAGTTTCTGTGGGTCCACAGTCAGACTGTGGTGGGGGAGGATGGCTTTATGGGATAATAGAAATACATATCCAGCTGTAAACTTTGGAAAGAAAATCACTCGGTAGGCTGAACATGGCTGGGGACTGCAATGATATACTGGTGATTGTCCAGGGCAGCAGGTCATGTCCAGAAAATCCAAGATGGTGAATGGAAGTTGGTGGAGCATGACTTTGGGGTGTCTAAGAAGTGTCAATATCTGGAGAGTTAGGCAGGTAAAAGATTAGAATCAGGGAATTCATGTTCATGAATTTAAATAAACATTTATTGACTACCTATTACGTACTACCAGACATTGTACTAGGTGCAATACTAGGTACTATAGTGATTAAAGCAGTTGTGCTTTCAAGAAGTTTATACCCTAGTTACAGAGAGAGATAAGCAACCAGGCAATTACTGGTTATACAGGTGACGAGTACTTCGACGAGGGCATTACAAGGTGCCCTGGGAGAACAGAGGGAGGGTATATCTTAAATCAGGCTGGTGGTAGGGAGTGGGCAGGGGAAGGCTTGGGAGGCAAAATGTATGAAGGCAACTTCTGGAGGAGATTGTATATGAGTTCAGACCTAGAGAATGAGTGGGATAGGGAAGAAGGGTTTTCCACACTGAGGGAATAACATGTGCAGTGGCCCAGCAGTAGAGATGGCATGGTGAAGCAGAGAAATGGGAGATGATTTGCAGTGTGGCTGGAGCCTGGTGTAGACAGCGTAGGTGGGGAGGGTGATTAGAGATGAGACTGTCGTGGAAGTTGGAGTCAGACCATGGAAGGCTTTTGTGCTCTATTCTAAAATCCATGGCAAGGTACTGAAATTTTAAAGCAAATATGGCTGTGCATTCTTCAGTTTCTGGTAAACAGAACAGGTGAAGGCACCTGGCAAAAATCAAGGCAGGGCCTGTTCTCCTCCAGGCAGAATCTTGACCTTAGGAATAAGGTTGTGGCCCACTTATGAGCATGTAATCAGTGTTATTGTATTCTGGTAAACTAGCTCTCTGGGGTGGGAGTGGGGGGAGGCAGGGAGCTCAGATTTAGTATTTGCCAATATCCATGGTGTAAATACTTCTAACCAACTCGCAAAAATCCTGAAAATTGAACAATTGTTTCTCACGAGCCCCTATGAGTTTGCGTCAGCACCACTAGCTATGTCACCGTGTTTACTCAATGACAAGCTCCTGAACATTGCATAAAAGATCCTTCACCAGTAGCTCTTAAGCTTTACCATGCATCACTGTCACCTAGGGAGCTTGTTACAGGACAGATTGCTGGGCTCCACCCCGAGAGTTTCTGATTTAGTAGATCTGGGGCAGGGCCTGAGAGTTTGCATTTCTACCAAGTTCCCAGGTGATGAAATGCTGCAAGTCTGGAGGCCATCCTTTGAGGACTGTTGCGTTTAAATGACCCCTTCATGCCTATCCTTGGCTGAAAGTAGTCTCAGGTTCTTATGGAGGGGCTGAGCTTTTAGAAAATTGCTCCCCTTGTGTGGAGAAGAGAAAAATGAGGTAAAGATCCCCATCAGTCATGAAAGAGAAGACGTTAAAAGCAGCCTCATGATGTAGAAGTCATCAGAATTGGTACTCTCAGAAGATCTGGATTGAGTATTGCCTTCGCTGGATAAATGAAGGTGTGTTATTCAACCTGAATTGTAGGTGATTCTCCCATCTACGAAATAGGGACTCTGATGTCATTTATCTTACAGAGTTGTTGTGATGATCACGTGAAACAAACTGCCAGCTACTGCATATGATTACAAACTGTAATCGCAACTATACAATCGTTAGCTGATGTTTTTAGAGATGATCACGTGAGAAGCTGAAGCTCACAGAGGTTAGGTGATCCTTACATAGCTAGAGGCAAGATCTGCTGATTTTCAGCTTAGTGCCCTTTCTCTTCTATCAGTGGTTTTCCAATATTTTTTTTAGCCAAGGGACACTTTCTTACAATAAATCCTTAGGAGGAAGGACAACACAAGAAATGATGAAAGAAGAGCTGCTCTTATTCAAGTAAGAGAAGGGAACAAGCCCTGGAGCCCCGAGGCAGTGCCCCTGAAACCCTGAGGTATCAGAGTCCAGGGTGAAAAGCTGAGCTCTCACCTGCTGTTTTCGGGAAATGCTGTCTGTGTGAAGGAGCAGTGAGCAGCTTCACTGAGGGATGGCTTTAGGGTAAGATTAGCACATGAACACCACCTGAGGGAGCTCTGAAAATCCCAATGACAAGGCTACACCCCACACCGGCTACATCAGAATATCTGGGGAGTGAGTCAGTCATCTGTCCTGTTAACTTCCCTAGGTAATTCCAGCGTGTAGCCCAGGTTGATAACCAGACGTATTCCAGTGGTTCTTCCAGTGTGGTCCTCAGACCAACAGCACCAGCATTGCTGGAACTTGTTAGAAATGTAAATTCTCAGACCCCACCCCAGACTCTCTGCAGGAGAAACTCTGGGGTTAGGGCCCAGAAGTCGATGTTTTAACAAGCTTTGCTGATGATTCTGAAACATGGTCATTTGAGAGCCACAGTTCAAGAGCAGGGATTCTAATGGTGGATTGACATTCCCATAAATGTTGAGTGTCATTCCATCACTTGAGGAGCTGTTCCAGACTCCATCCCCCTGAGATTCCCAAGGGCTCCTCCTTAGAAGGCTGTCTCTCCCAGTGAAAATTACTGGTCCAGGGGGCCACGGGACTCTTTGGGCTGTGCCTTGTCCCTTGTTCTCCTGGGAAAGAAAACAGAGCAGACCACTGTAAGCATCATTAGGACCTCTGCTTCTGTCTTTCCTCTTCAGTTCGGAGGCTTCCTCAATATTAGATGGGGACTTCAGTGGCTGCGGGCCTGACAGGGCCCCCTCCAGCTATTTCTGGAGCCAGAGGTCACTTCTATCATCTGACTTAACTTAGAGACTCAGATGGCTGGCTCTTATTGTTCTCAGTATTATCTAGGGTATGGTCTAGTAGTTTTTTTTTTTTTTTTTTTTTTGGAACTTTTCCAAATGGGGAGATTGAAGTAATATATATATTTCTGTATGTATTGTGATTTTTATTGATTTTTTTTCTCAGTTTAACAAGAATTGCCATGAGGAACTTAGAAAGTGAGGGAGATTGTGCCTGTTAGCTAGTGGGAAAATAGTAACAGGTCTACTTTTGAACAAGACAAAGGAAACAAGGGGGGGAGAAGTAGAGAGTTGAAAGCAGGTAAAAAAAGGAAAAAAGAATTCTGAGGATTGCCCTGCTCCTTGCCACTGAAACTGTAGTCAAGAAAAATACCAGGTGAAAACATGGTTGAGTATATAAAGTTAAACCTGGCAAGGAACGAAGGGTTCCTGGTCAGGTGCCCTTAGCTCACCTTGTGACTGATATGAGTCACTCCCCAGCTCTGCTTCCAGCTTCAGTCAGATCCTTCTGCTAGTGACCTAATGATTCCCTGGGTTCCCTTCCCAGTACTGACTACAGATTATAAGTACTCCTTTGGTGTGTGTGTGACTGTTATTATTATTTACAGAAACTGTAAGCTCCATGTCGTAGTCTCCAAGATGGTCTGCAGTGATTTTTCCCTTCTTGCAGTCATATCTGTGTGTATTCCTCTCCCACAGTGACTATGCTAATGTGTGTGACCAACAGAATATTGTGGACATGACAGATTGTGATTTTGAGGCTAGGTTATACAAAACATTATGGATCCCACCCTGCTCTTTGGTGATCACCTGCTCTGGGGGAAGCCAGCGGCCATGTCAGGATGTTTATGCAGCCTTAGCTCATGTTGCAAGACCTAATATCCAGAATAAACTTCTCAGCTATCCTGGAATCAGATCTCCTAGATCCAAGCTAGCCTTCAGATGACTGTAGCCCTCGCTGATGTTTTGACTGGAAACTCATGAGAGAGCCAAATCAGAACTGCCCAACTAAACCATCCTGAATTACTGACCCCCTCCCTCCCAAAGATACTAAAAAATTATTGTTTTAATCTGCTGAGTTGTGGGGTGATTTGTTATAAAACGATAGATAACATAGCTTCCATTCAATATGTTTTGCTCAGCACTGCTGCTTGGCTTATATTATGAGCTCACTAAATACTGTTGGATTGTTTTCTCCCTCTTCTCACCTCACATGCACATACACATATCATTTTTCTTGAAATCAGCTTGGCGGACCATACCCTCAGTAGGCTTTGTGAGTCTCCATCACGTGTGTCTTCATCATTATGTCTTGTCTTGATTGTGAATTGCTGTCTGCACCTAATGTAACCACTAGCCACTGGAGAAGCCGTACAAACAGAATGATGTCTAACTTCTACTCATACTTCAAAACCCTGTTCCAACTGTAAAGCTTCCCCTGATCTCTACAACACACAGAGCACACCCTCCCTTCTCCATAGGATCAGTCAGGGTGCCAGCAAATGGCAAACTCAAATCGAGTGATTTGAATTCAATTTAATAACTGGGATATTTACAAAGGTGGGACCAGGTTAAGGAACTCCAAAAGGGGTGGTGAAGCACCTTGAGGCTTCACTTAGGAACTGTTACCACCCGTGGCCTGAAGGGGCAAGTGGAGGAAGTGGTGACCAGAACTTTGAGAACGGGCTGTAGACAGATGATCACCTGATAGGAGCCTTCAGTGAATGGGCAGGGTGGGGACCGGGGGAATAATATGCTCACCTCACTCATCCAGGCCTCTTAACCTCCTGCTGGGCCTCCCATTGACTGATCACATAAGAATCTGGAAACAAGAGAGTCTGTTGATTTATCCCTATGGATCAGCCTTATGTGCACAGAGCAGGTGGAGACAGGGTAGAAAGGGGGTCCGGATGGGCATATGGAAGACATCCGGTAAAAATCCCCTCTGGCTCCCCACAGCCTTTACTGCCTGTCCATTGGACCATTGGATTTGGAAATTATACACGCTCGTCTTAGTCCTGGTCTCTCTTATATAATTACTCTGCACTACTATTAGGTTGGTGCAAAAGTAATTGAGGTTTTTGCAATTTTTAACCTTTTAAACTGCAATTACTTTTGTACCAACCTCATACTTAACTCTTGTACATTATTCAACTTTTCAGGTATTAATCACTCCTCAGCAATATTATAAACTTCAAGCAGATGATGAATATGTTTTATATTTTTCTGTCTCTGTAACTGAGCTTAGCCCAGCAGTTACCATAAAGTTGGCACTCCAAATTTGTTGATTGCACACAAAAACATTTTTTTAAAAGTATTTCTTTGTTGAGTTTTTCCATGAACTGTCAACCCAAAAATGTGGAGGGACTATATTTAATGTTAACTGTGGCCTGATATACTTTAATGCAAATCAGACTTTATTTAGATTTAGAGTCTCTCGGAGGTGGAATGAACTGTTTAGAGGGCGTTTGTCCAAACTCTATAGCATGAATGCTTTCTATAACATCCCAGCTGTATTATCTAGCTGGGGCTTTAAATGCCTCTAATGATAGCATCTTATTATCTCATGAAACAGCGGAGTATGTTCAGTAGCTGCAGTGAGTAGAAAGTTCTTTCCCAAAAGAGGCTCTTATAAGTTATTTACCTCTAGTCCCTGGTAATCACTGATCTGTTCTCTGCCATGCTTTCGTCTTTTCCAGAATGCTCTATAAATGGGATCAAATACAGTATGTAAACTTTTTTGAGACTGGCTTCTTTCACTCAGTGTGGAGCATTGGAGAGTCATCCACGTTGTCGAGTTATGAATAGTTTGTTCTTTTCTATTGCTGTATAGTATTCCATCATCTGGATGTGCCACAATTTGTTTATCCATTCACCCATTAAAGGACATTTAGGTTGTTTCCAGGTTTTGGCAATTATAACGCACATCTGAAGCCAAGCAGTATAAAGACAGAGAGATGGACAGAGCAATGGGTTGCTACCACACCGACTGGGATGACATTCTCTGATTTGGAGAGGAAGGTTCTCCTGCTCCAGCTTTAGGTTCCTGTGGGTGCCTCTTGGTGCTGCTGTTGTAGCTGCCTTTGCGTCCCTTGTGGTGCAGGGAACAGAAGAAAGAGGAAAACCACAAGAAATTTCTCTTACTCTGAGTGGTAGGAGACATTTTCCCTCTTCTGGAGTGTTTTCTGTCAGCGCCAATGCCCAACTGTGATCCCAGGCCAGAGGATACCAGTGGGGAAAACTGGTGAAGTCCCCATTGGTTTGGTAGTACTTCAAATTCAAAGCTTCGTCCCCAATTCTCAAGCTCCTATTTACTTTTCAGAGTCCTCAGGTAGCTGCTCCCTGCATTCTGTCCAGGTTTCATAGCTTCATTCAGGGGAAGATATAAGGTGGAGTATGCTTGCTTACTCCTCCTTAGCTGAAACCAGGTCATTCTTTGAGTTTTTAATATCAAGTATTATGTATTTTTGATATCTAGCTTAGTTTTTTGGAAACCTGCTTGACAATTAAAAATTTATTGCTTACATTTGCAATTCATTTTCTTTCTTTAAATGAACATGAATGCATATTTTATTTCAGTGTCTGATATTTTAGTATCTGAAATCTTTGTGAGTAGGTATCTGCTTAATTGTTTTTTTGTGTTTTTAAATGAATCTCTATTATAAGAATATATTTCTTGGAATATTGCCAATGGGAATTCTTCAAAGCCTAGAATGAGGGTGGTTTATCCCAAGAACACATTTTATTTGCTTCTGCCGAGTGCTTGGGGGTGCTATCAGAATGGCACCAATTTAAGCTAAATTCTTGACTTGAGGTTTTGTGAGCCACTCCTGTAGTGAGTGTGAGGTATGATAAAAAATACGGTTAATGTGACGTATGGTCTGGGAGACTAAGGTTGTAGTGTAGTATGTTTACATTGCCACTGGGGCATGAAGAAGCCATGTTCTTCCTCTGGAACTCAGTTTCCTTATTATGTGACAGGATTGGCTTAGCTCACTGCTGAGACTTGGAAACTCTGATTATTGCTTATGAAGCCATGTTTTGGAGGTGATTATCAAAGTTTCTTCCAATCTAATTTCTGTTATCATGATCACTTCTTAAACAGTCCGTGTTTAAGGAGTCACAACATCTCAGCTAGTGTAATCAGAGGTATGCTGAACATTGCCTCTTTGAATTTTTTCCCAGTGGAGTTCTGATTGTTAAGAATAAAATGGTTCAGTAACTTGATAGCATATTTAGGCGGGAGACAGTGCAATCCTCTCAAGCGTTTGTTACTAGTGTGTCCCCAGCACTGCAAGTGTCACTCACTGCACACAGAGTCAGGAAGCCAACAGCAGTCATGGTGTACTTGTTGTCTCCGGTGTGTGTGTGTGTGTGTGTGTGTGTGTGTGTGTGTGTGTGTGTGTGTGTGTTTGTGAATGTCTTGGCATCTATGGATAATACAGGATGGTACCACTTTTTCTAAAGTGAAAATTGTTTTCTGCTTCTTTAGGCTAACAATTCACCTGTTTAAAAAGCAGCAACTGTCTGCTCCGGTAATAATCAATGTTTCTGCTGAGAAGATACAGGATATTTTGTGGCTTTCTTTTAATGATCATAAGTGTTTGGGATTTTCCAAGGCATATATAAACACCTCTGGACCCCCAATCAGAAGATGATAAGAGATGACTTTTATAACTCTATAAAAGTTTGTAGCTATCAATTTTATAGCTGCAGAGCTTTTATTTCTTTTCTACAAAAAAATACTTGGTATCCCAATATATAAAACATATTAAATCAATATTTTCAGTAGCATAAATTTACAAACTCAAGTTTTATAATGTTTAGTGTAATACTTATATGTGAGGTCATTTTGATGAAATATATTTCAAAATGAAAAATTTGAATTTAGGACTTCATATGTTCAACAAATATTTACTGATTTTCTATTTGGTGTGAGATACTGTGCTATAACCCTGTTTTCTACACGGATTCCAGGGGTTATGGATGACAATAGCAATTTTATGTTAGTTAAAGCATCTATGAAATTAAGATACAATTTTGCAGAACCCCCAAAGCACCTCCATGGGACATGCCACAGAACACAACTTGGTTTGCACTGGTCTTATCCAATCATTCTGTTTTCTAGTTGAGAAAACAGAGGCCCTGAGAGAGTTAATAATTTTCTCAGAGGAGAAAGGTAAAATAAATTTGCTGTGTACCTATTAAGTGCTGGCAGTGAGAGGTGTTCCAAAGATGCAGTCAATATATTTTTGAAATTTATCTTTGTGATATTACCGATATTGATATTATTATGCCCATATTATAGAGAAGAAAACTGAGGTATCATGAGGCTAAAGAGGGTAGGTAGCAGCCAACTCACAAAGGCTTTTTTAGAGACATTGATGACTTTGGCTATCAGTTTAAACAGGAATGATTTGATCGGATGTGTGTTTTAAATACTGTGTTCTATGGACTTTACATGTATTATCTTATAACCCACAAAAAATTGAAGGAGGTAGACACGATTATATTATCCCCATTGTACGGGTGAGCAGGCTGAGTCACAGAGAAGTTGTTTGACTTGGCCTAAGAAGGATGTGGTGGGAGTAAGTGGCAGAGCTGGGGCTTGAACCAAGGGGGTTCTGGCTGAAGAACCCTGTGCTTTTTGAGCTAAGCAGTGCTCAATGCTCTGTAGCCAAAGACCACCAGCAGCACACCTATGTTTCAACAAGTTGGGTTCAGTGGTCATTTGCAACACAGGAGCTAACCTGTGGAGAATGTAGGGGGTCTCTGCAAAAGGTATTAGAAAGGACTGACAGTATTGGGGCTGTGTTAGGTGATTTGAAGGCTGTCCTTGTATGAGATGATTCTATGATTTGGTCTTTTAACAAATATAATCTTCTACGAGAGGAATGGACTGAAGCTAGAGTTGTAATTGGTAAAGAAGCAGCAGTCATTGTTATTCAGGATGGCGAGAGAAGGGGAATATTGGGCCATTTTTGTGGTTTGGACAGTGTTTATTATGTTTTATTTGTTCAGGCATGATTGTGGAGAGGTCTTTTTTTTTTTTGTCTTGATTAATCATGATCCATCAGATGTTGTTTTGTGAAATTATTATAGTCAATAAGAAACTACCCAGGTCTAAGTTTTAGAGCTACATCAGCTCTTAGCAACTCCAGTATTTAGTTGATATTGCCAAAGCATCAGGGGATGCTTTTCTCTCTTTCACAATTATAGTAAATGTAATCTCTCCGATTGTTGTATGGGGACTGAGTTGGAAGGGTGACAGGGAGGGTGCAAGGAGACCAGTTAGGGTGGTATTGCTTGAGGCCAGGAGAGAGATGTTCACAGCTTGACCTCCATATGAATGAGAAGAAGTGGGTGGACTGGAGAGCTATTTAGGAGATAGAATTGAATGTCAATGGGGATCACATGTTCCCTAAGAAACCAAGCTGTGATATTTTGTGGTTGAGACACAAAGCCACCTAAGGAAACAAAATATTCATCAAAAATGAAAATCTTACCAAATACTAACTCAGGTTCGTGTTCCCCAAACATATTGTCAGGCCACTGAAAACCTGATTTCCATAGGGGTCGAGAATTACAGAGACCCCCTTTTCTCCCAGATTACTTGGATTGTTTTTGCAAACTTCCTGAGACCTGGAAAAATACTTTTTACCAGCTGAAACATGGAGAAATGCTTTTTGATTTATGAGTATAGTGGACCACCTAAGCGAGGACTAGCGAGACTTATACATTGTTTGGGAGGGGAGTCATACTAGAAAAATGTGCCCACGTAACCTGTGAGCTTTGTATCCTAAGGTCCTTCGAGATTTAAAATACTTAGCTTAAGAGTATAGCAGTCCCCCCTTATCTACAGGGGATGTGTTCTAAGACCCCCAGTGGGTAGCTGAACCCACAGATAATGATAACCCTACATATACTGTTCTGTCCTATACGTACATATCTATAATAAAGTTCAATAAAAGTTACTTGAATGTGGTCTCTCTCTCTCTCTCAATCTCTTTTCCTTCCTCTCTCTCTCCCTCCGTCCCTTCCTCACTTCCTCCCTACCTTCCTCTCTGATACCAATCTGATACCTGAGGTGGCTACTAAGTGACAAGCGGCTGGGAGCATCTACAGTATGGAGACTCTGGATAAAGGGATGATTCATGTCCTGGGTGAGATGGAGCAGGACAGCGTGAGGTCACCCAACTCAGAAGGATGTGCCACTTAAAACTTATGAATTATTTATTTCTGGAATTTTCCATTGAACATTTTTAGACTGCAGTTGACCATGGGTAACTAAAACCATGGACAGTGAAACCTCAGAGAAGGGGGATTATTGTTGTTTCAATGGGTGTTTTTCTCATCTGCCTCCTATCCCTTGGCCTGTCCCTCTGAATACCCCATGAGGTAGTGGTTCTTCAAAGGGACAGGAAGCAGAGCAGTTAATATTAACCTGGGTTCTTCCTCCCTATTTATGACAAATGAACCTCCAGAGATTTGTCAAGCCTGTATTGTCATATTATAACCTCCTCAGCAATGCAGTGTGAAAACTTACATTCTAGTGTCATACATGTTTCAGAATTCTCATTCCAGATTCTAACCAGGATTTCAATGTTAAAATTGTAGGGGTTTCAGGAACTCAAATGAACATGTAAAACAAGTAAATAAGGGTGACAGAATCCAGAAAATAACTTAATTATTGCTAAGGTTAGGTAGTAGAGGATATGCTTACTATCTGTATGCCAGTGAACTTTCTAATTAGTAACCCCCCATTTAGACAGCCTTACCTCCCCGACAGGGTATCATGACTTCCTTTGTCCAGGAGGGTTGGGGAGAGGCCCCTGGCTTTCTTGGTCAGCAATTAAGGAAGGTTTATTTTTTGAAGGAGATTCCTGGTCCATGTAAATACTTATTTTTATAGCGATCTGTGAAAAAAATCCCTTCGCCCTCTGAGCTTCCTTGAGTCTCTACCCCTCTCTTCCTCCCTATCCCCTACTACTTCATATCTCCACTGTATGTACTCTCATAACATGCACATTTCCACTCTGGAACATTTGTGACATGCATTCGTGGTGGCCTGAGTTATTTCTCGTCTGTCTTCCCTAAACTGCTCTTTGAGAGCAGTTTCTGTGAGTAACGCAAAGGGTGGGGCTTCTGTGTGTATGTAGATGAAAACCAGCCTGTGGGAGGGAACATTGATCCCGGGTGGGGCAGTTGCCTACAGCCCTGCAGCAATTTGCAGAGAGGGTGGCAGCTGTGAGCTGACAGCAACCAACCTTTCCGGAAGCTGGAAGATGGGAGCAAAAGCCTCAGGAAAAGGTGTGGTGAGCCCCACAATATCCATTATTTATAATTGTCCTTTTCCAGTTGAAACAGACTGCCATGCAGCTAGTAACAGTTGAGTAGATGGAAACCAAGATCTCTAGATTCTCACACCCATGGTCTTTCCGCTCCGTGTGGCTCAAAGTCATGTTTTACCCATTAGACACTTCTAATCATGTTATGTGTCTAACGTGCCCTTAAATCATCAGGACAAGGGAGGTATTCAGGACCGTTGCCTTGTAATTTCCCTGTCAGAATGGCAGCTAAGGCTGGGTAGGTTGCAGACTTGGATTTAGAGAATGATAGGCAACACATATCATTTACTGAGTTCCAGCACTCTTTGTAGTCCTCTACGTGATTTAGTTCCTTCATTCACCCATAGCATTATGTGGTAGGCATATGCTCATTTTTACAGTTAAGGAAACCAAGGCAGAGATGGTCAAGTAATTTGTCCAAAGATGACAGAGCAAGTGAACCACAGGACCAGAATGTGGACTCAGAGTCTGGTTGAAGAGTCGATGCTCTTAGTCTTTTCTGGGGGGGAGGGGAGAGTCTCTCTTCCTGATTTATTATGTGCTATATTGTGTTGGGCCCTGTGCTAAGCATTTTGCTGGCCTTATTTTTGCTTTTACAATCCTTTGAGGTAGGTTCAAATATTATTTCCGTTTTAGGGATGAGGAAACTGATGCCCAGGTGATTTATAACTTAGTTCACTGATATTGATATTATTATGCCCATATTATAGAGAAGAAAACTGAGGTATCATGAGGCTAAAGAGGGTAGGTAGCAGCCAACTCACAAAGGCTTTTTTTTAGAGACATTGATGACTTTGGCTATTAGTTTAAACAGGAGTGATTTGATCAGATGTGTGTTTTAAATACTGTGTTCTATGGGCTTTACATGTATTATAACCCACAAAAAATGGAAGGAGGTAGACATGTACTTCCCCCAGGCTTCCCCCAGGGAAGGCCATACTTCCCCCAGGCTAGTGGCCACCTTTGAGTGGGGGGTGGGGGGTGTCCTCTTGGCTCTGAGAAGGGGTCAGATTTCAAACTCAGGGAACGCTCAGCACTGTTCATACCCTGCAGGTGCAAAGCTATCATCTTGACTCAAGCACTACCAGTGAACAGGGCATGGTCTTCCAAGTGTATTTAGAGAATTTAGTGTTTTCCTAAAACACTAGCTCCAGGGAGTACTTGTAGGGAAAAATTCGTCATGGTCAAATAAGTTTTTATAGGATTTAAACAGAGGACTTCTTGAGGTCTCTAATACAGTCATGTTCAAGACTAACTTAAAAAGGGAAGACATCATATACAAACAATATTTTCCAAACTCATTTAACCATGGGTTTCTGTTTACTTGTTTGTTTGGGATGCGTAAAACATGTCTTGAAGAAGTGCACAAAAGACCCTGAGAGAAATGTAAGGGATCATTCTCCAACTATCCAAGTAAGGAAAGCTTAGTGGATGAAAACGGAAAGCCATAGTCACCTGTGGTTTGCACAAGAGCTGTGCTATTTTGATAGCACCAAGTCTCACCTAGCTGGCTCAAGCTTTCTCTCCCTCAACCCCACTCAGTTGAACTCCTAAGAAGACAACCATCAGTGTTGACTGTGAAAATGATAGGTGATGTCTGGCCAGGAAGCAGCTATTGTAGTCTAAGTCCCTTGTGACCACAGCAGTCTACATTGCCCTATTGTTCACTTAAGGGGAAATCACAAAATCTGATCTTTCGCAGTCATAGCGCTGCGTGAAATGCCCACCACCAAGCTCCCTGAGCAACAGCAAAACAAATGGAAGCATCTGTCCTTCCAGGTTGATTTTTATTGCTAGTATGGTACAATTCAGTCTCATTCCACATCATTATATTTGATAACTGTCATAAAACCTGAAATCATTGACGTTTGATGTCAGCACAAAAGTCATTCCCTGAACTGAACCATGCCAGGCTCAATCAACAAACCCTTGTCAGCTTCCCTTTCTGCATGCACGTAAGTTACCTGTCTGGTCATTCTTGTCAAAAACTCCCAACAAAGGTATCAGGCAGGTGCTCAGAGGGTCTCACAGCCCAGGAGAAATGCTCTATCTCTGACTCTCTTTTTAAGGGAAGACCACAATGGAACAAGATTTTCTTCATCCTATACTCAAATCTGGTGTTCTGAAGTTCAGAAGAAATTTTAAATATTTATAAGGCACCTGTCCCGAATCTTAGAATAAACTCATTTTCATCCGAAGATTTTTTTTTTCCCCCCCAAAACCAGTGAATAGCTCAGTTGGTTCGAGTCCTGCGTTACAAAGGTAGCAGTCTGGGATCCAATCCTCCCCAAGGCCCTGTTAGCAAAGTCCCAGAGAAAATCTCCGTTTCTCAGTGTAGAACACATCCTTTCCCCTCCCTGGCCCACTGAAAATCAATCAGTGTGGGGGGGAGCATTCTCATAAATATTTTCATATGGTCAAAATTAATGTGTTATAGAGAGAATAGATAATGTATGTGAAGCAAATGTCCAATAAGTGTTTCTTTCCTTCTTGCAAATTTTTTCTTTTTACAGAAAGTTCCTTAGGTTGGGATCTGTGGAAACAGAAGGCCAGTCCTTCAGGACCCATCTTACTCTGTGAACAACTTCATTTTGCCTTACAAGACCTTGAAGGAATTGTCATGAGGCTTTGCTGGCATTCTTATCAAAATACAAAACTATATTTAGAAAAAAATTCCAGGTAGAAGAGTGTCATCGTGTGAAATGCACATATATACTAACACATTTATTTAGATTAAAAAATGAAGTTGAACTTTTTCTCACAGAAAATTCTTTTTCACAAAAACATAAAACCTAGAACATTGAAGATATCAGTTAAAACGAGGGACTGTGAAGTGAGAGGGCTCTGGGTTTAAATCCTCGTTCCCCCGCCCACCCCCCACTCACAGGTGGCCACTAGCCGGGGGGAAGTATGGCCTCTATTGAGATAACTAGAGGCTTGCTAAGCTGAAAATAGTGTTCCCAATGCCAGGGACCTCTAGTTCTGACACTTGTTTTAACCAATTTTTAAAATCTTATTTCAGGAAAAGAGCTGCATGGCCTAAGAGGAGAGTATGGGCTGAAAAAAGGAAAAAGTTTGTGTTCCATCTATAGGTATAGATCAGAGGAGCCAGAAGGCGACAGTGCCTCAGGGTATTCACTAAAACTCTGGAATCTCTGCCACGGTGTTTGTTGGTTGAGACTCTCTGAGGTCCTGGGGTGATTAAGAGAACACAGAGACACCCAGGCTGGCCATAACACAGGAGACCTTGTCATCGACTCACAGACCAAGAGCCTGTGACATTGTTAGCAATATGGTGTCTTCAGCCGATCTCCAAGCTTTTGGCCAAGTCTTACATAGTTCTCAAGAATGTTTCATTGCGTAGTCTTATCCTAGTGTGAGGCCCTTAGTTATACACCACCTGTATTAATCTAGAGGTTTTAGTTTCAAGAAACCAAGCTCCAACTTAAACTGCCTCAAGTCCAAAAGAAGAATTTAGTGGATTATATACCAGAGAGGTTCAGGTTACTTGATTCCTGAAGATACAACTTGATTCAGGGGCTCAAATAATTTCTTCAGGTTGGGTGTCTCTCCCTCTCTCCTTCTCCCTCTCCCTCTCCTTCCCCCATTTTCTCCCTTCTCCCCCTTCTCCCTTTCCTCCTGCCCTTTCTTCTTACCACCTCTATAATTCAGTTCTACATTCCTCTGAGCTGGCTTTTGACTCAGGCAAGTTTTCTCCATGAGGTGGAAAAATAGCTTCTGGAAACTCCAGGTTCACATATTCTCAGGTTAACAACAAAATTTCAAAATACTGTCTCTTTCCCAAGACCTCTAGCAAAAGTCTTTGAATTAGATTTCTTTGGGCTAATTTCAGTCATAGACCCCACAGCTGTGGCCAGGGTGATAGCACGTGCTAACTGGCTAGGGCCAGAGTCTCACTTCTGGAGCTGAAAGGCAGCTCAGCTGGACCACGTGGGTTGAGAGGGAGGTCTTTCCCCAAAGGAAGTTGAGGCTTTATGACCAGAAAAAGGGAGAATGCACCAGGAAGAGGAGAAAAACAACAGATGTCCTTTGTGATAATGTCACTATTATCGCCATATGATAGAGACTGGGGGTGGGAGGCTGGGAGGGGGGTAGCACTAGAGAATGTTTTATCAAGCAAGCAAGGATAAATCAGGGAGCCTTTGTAAGCATTGCATAAAAAGCCCCATAGGAGAAAACCAAGGAGATGTTTGTATTTTCTTGTTGCGAATCTTCTTGGAAACTTTTGACACACACTGGTTTTTCTATACTTGTCCCTCGCACCTTGCCACTCCCCACCACCTGCTTCTACCCCAATCACTTTCTGATCCTCTCTGCCCTGTTCATGGCCCAGGACTCTGACCCCTAAGAACTCGATCACCTGGACTTCCTTGAGCTCTGACTGCCAAGTGGGTTTGGGCAATGGAGGGCACCAGCAGGAGACTGGAGGGTGGGCAGAGAGGAGCTGAAATATTTCTTACCCTGATCCTTCCTATGTCTGATGTGCAGGTCAGTGATGCCTGCATTTCACTCTGTTAAGAGTCCTGCCTGGGCATCTTTCTTTGGTTCCCTGACACCATTTCCTCTCCAGGCCCCTGTAGCCTACAGGGTTGGTTACGGCACTCTGGCTTTCTGCTATTGCTAGTTTTAGAGTTTCTCACGATTTCTTTTAGATTTCCTTAATCCTGCTCTACCTCTGTAAGTAGTCCTTTCCTGAAATTCTCTTTAGAAATTCATGTGAATATGCCTTCTCTTTTTTCCTAGATCTGTGACCTTCATCCGTAAACATTAGAGGGTTTTTGAGAGACCTTGAGACTTTTCTCTCTCCCCTTTCAGTATCAACAGGTGTGTATATCCAGACCTAGTTAATATGGATCCTACACATTAACTAGAGGGATGGGAAGAAAAGCCTTTTGGAAGGTGCAACAGGAATGAATAAGTTGGCCCTGTTCATAAATAAGGAGAGAGGGGGCTGTAAAAATAGTTCAATCCAAAATGAAGAGGTAATATGATGCTGAGCCCTGAAGCATCCAGGTTCCCAGGTGCTTGATGCTAAGTGAGGATCAATGGCTTTTCCCAATTCAAGCTGAGATTATGCTCAGAGTCACTTGCCCGTGGTTGTCATTGATATTACCTACTGTTTATTATCTCCATGTGATTAACCTGTTTTTGAGAAGACAGCAAGAGAGGCATGGAGCCGAAAAGACTCCATCATGGGGACATGAGAGGTGGCAGCTCTGGGAAGGGAAGGCAGGAAGAGAGACTCAGTAGTAGCCCATGGAAAGGATAAAGGTGGTGTAGGAGGCTGGCAAAGGAAAGGGAAACTGGGCCTGAGTCCATAATTGGCAGGATTCCCTTGTGGGTCCCTGTAAAAACTTGTGATGTGGTGTCTGCAGTAGACTTCTGACCCCTGGTTGTATAGCTGGGTCATCTGGGCAGTACTTGAGTCTGGATCTCCAGCTCACCCAGCCCTGGGCTTCCTCTGGATGCTGCTCCTTAGCCCATGTCTCCGTCAGGGCAGCCAGCAGAGAGGGCTTAGGACCGAGGCATTGCTGGGTGAGCTTTGTTAGGGGCGGCTGCAGTGCCATGGAGAGGACGTTAGGCTGGGAGTGGAAAGCTGTGGTATCTGGATTCTAACACGGAATCCGTTTTTGTCTTGAGGATAACTTATTTAAGATTCTGAGTCTCATTGTCTTCAACCAGAAAATGCTGTTTGCCTCATAGACTAAGTGTGAGGCGCGGAATCAGATTTATAAACAAAAGACTGTTTATTTTAGGGCTTTTAAAAAGTGAACGGACAGAATATAGTTTCTGTTCTCTCACAGTCATTCTTTTGAAGGAAAATGTGTGTGTGTGTATACCATGTTTCCCCGAAAATAAGACCTACCCCGAAAATAGGCCCCAGTTAAGATCGTTAGCTAGACGGATGCATTTAGTACGTTATGACAATGTTATGACAATGTAGCTATACGTTATGACAATGTTCCAGAAGAAGATGACGTGACTGTATTTGAATAAATGTAGGTTGTTGTACATGAAAAAATAAGACATCCCCTGAAAATGTGCCATAATGCATCTTTTGGAGCAAAAAGTAATATAAGACCCAGTCTTCTTTTCAGGGAAATACAGCATGAGACCCGGTATTATTTTTGGGGAAACATTGTGTATATATACTATGTGTACATGTAATATATATATTTATATATGTAATATATATATTTATATATGTAATATATATAATATATACTATATGATATATATTATATATATTATATATTAACACATATAAATATATATATTACATGTACACATGTGATAAATGCGCTAATCAAAGAATGAACAAGTCCCTGGGCGAACTCGAAGGCAAGCCCCTTAACCTTGCCCAAGCTACGTAGGGAGTACTTCTTAAAGGGCAACAAGGAAGACAGATGTGGGAAGGGACAAGTATTCCAGACAGAAGACGCAGCAAAATGCCAAAAGTGCAACAGCCACATGAAGTTGTAGCCAGGTAGGCTGGTTGGGAGCTGGACCATGTGTCGTGCGGGAGACCCTGTTCACTGCACCATGTGTCGTGCGGGGTGGCCTGCGGGGCCTCTGGTCCTGTTCCCCACATAAGAACGCAGGATGTGGCTAGGCCAGAAAGGAACAGCCACGGAGCCATAGGTAGGGGAGTCATACCACTATAGTCTCACTGGAGGCTGGGTTCATACGACGTGCGACCTGCTGTCCCCTTCTGCCAACTGACCGACTGTCTCCTCAACTCGACTCCGCAGCCCAGCCGCGGCAGTTATATCAGTGGCCAATTGGCTAACCAGCTACAGCTGAAGGCCAACTACTTCCCGAGCCAGCACCTTTCCACGTGAGGCCGAGAACCTGGAAACTGCTCTCTGGGGCTCTGTCCCCACACCATGGAAGATCATATGCCAAGCTAAAGGACTTGTATGCACCAGAGTTTTCCAAAGTATGTCCCTTAGTACAGTAGTTTGGGGAGATTTAGGCACTGCGAACAGGGTATCATGATCACTTAAAATTGGAAAATTACCTCCTTTTGTCGACTTCTTGGCCATTTACAATGCACATTAGCATATTAAAAGTTCTAAAAGTACTATAGTAAAAACAGTAGTCTGTTTAGTTTTGTTTTATTCAATTTTGTCTACTCTTATTTAAACATGCAGTGCTTTCAAAAAGGAAGCAAATGGGTTTTTACACCTTTTAGAATTAATGATCCACAGAACTCATTTTGGGGAAACGGTAAAGGGACATCATCATAGAGGAATGGCATGGTTGCCTCTGGGTTTTGGAATGGTCATTCTAGTGGCCAGTGTGCAGAGGATGAATTAGGAGGGGAAAATGAAGGCCGGGGGAGCAAGCAAAAGGCTTCTGTGCGAATCCTGGAGGGTTATGACAAGATCCTGAGCTGAGGCATTAGCAAAGGAAGGGCTGCAAGGGAACTGGATGTTTAAGAGAGAGAATCAACCATTCAGCACTTGAGTGATCGTATATGGGGAGCTATGGACTCAAATAGATTTTTCAAATTATTTATTAGGAAATATAGTATAACAGCAACAATAGCAACAGGAGCACATGTTATGTGCCAGGTAACGTTCTAAATGCTTGTGATGAATTAACTTTGCAAAAACTCGGAGGAAGAGGCTGTCACTTTATAGATGATAAAACTGAGTTCCACCGAGGAGTAATTATACGCCCAAGGTCACACACTTGATAAGTGTAGGTGACACTCTATGGTTCTTCACCTGGTTTTGTATGGCTCAAGAAATAAGGATGGTGTTTCATTTGAAATGTAGTCAAATGATTGGACAAACATAAAAAAAAAAAACACCAACCCATTTTGTGACGTGTTAAAATTACACGAAATTCAAATTTCCATGTAATGTTGAATTAAAATTTTATTGGATTACAACCACACTTACTCATTTGTGTGTAGTCTTTGGTTGCTTCTGTGTTACAACTGCAGAATCCAGGAGTTGTGACAGAGCCCTGATGGCCTGCAATGCTGAAAATATTTACTCTCTGGCTCTTTACAGAAAATGTTTGCAGATGCCTGAATAAGTGACACAGCCAGCATTCAAATCTGAGTTTCAAAGCCAGATGCAGCCCCTGCAGGCAAAGACCATCCAGGACCTGGAAATGCAGGCATGAGAGAGTGGTAGGAGATGGGTGAGTGAACAGTCATCTGGAAACCCAAGGTAGCAGTTGTTCTAGTGGGTAAAAGGTTTCAGTAGTGTCTTAGGATCTGAGAAATCGCCTAAGTTGGACTGGGGAAGGGGACGATGTGTCAAGGAAGTTTAGTCAAGAATGGAAATGAGACAAGATGTTCATGAAAAGATAAAGTGGTATGACAAATGATAGAGCAGAAAGCTTTTTTTCTAGCCGGTTTCTACTTCTACTCATTCCTCATTTCTTGGCTAAAGAGGGAACCCAAGATTCTGGAAGAACACCTGTTATGAAGAAACAATAGATTGCACTCAGTGGTTTGGTATCATGTTCTTGGGAGAAAAAAGAGGCTCTTCTTTAAAATCAAAATTGAAAGAGGTTGCTGGGAACTTCATCGGCTTTGTTTAATAGTAGCAAGCTAGTGATAGAATCGACCTTAACACAATTTGTTCCATTTCAGGACTGTTGTGACTACAAAAACATTTCTCATCCCAATACCTTGATTAGATGCATTTTACTTCCAGCTGGGAAGAAGCTGAAGTTTAAGTGTACCTGCCCAGGGTGTTCTGGTGAGAGCACACGCAGTCCATCTCTGCAGGTTCTTTTTGCATTGTCCAAAGCACTCCTACAAACAGCATCCTGTCAATGGCAGGTGCTAAACACGTGGAAGCAAATGCTTTCATTACATTTGTTAAGATGAGTTCCAGCAACCTGTGGACAGCTTGGCTTGCCATTTATGGCAGGGTAGTAATTGCTCATCTAAGAAATTAGGCTCAAAGTGAAAGGAGAAATGAGATGAAGCTGGCATACAACACTGACATGAGTTTTTTGTGTCTACGACACGGAAACCTCTAGAGTTACATCGTGCACTGCCGAGTGTTGGAAAGGAGCGTGAGAGGGTTGGAGAAGCCTCTGGGAGTTAGCCTTCTGCTGGTGGCTGCCGTTATGGGAATTGAACCTTTCGTTTCATATTCAGTAAATATTTATTTGGGTGCGTGCTTCACCTGCCCAGGCAATAGGGACACAGTGGTGTCCAAAACCCAAAGTGGTCCCTGCCACTAGGAAAGAGCACGCAGAGCTATCAATGACAAAGTTACACAAATATTAATATAAATCTTGACTGTGGTAAGTTCTATGTAGAAGTTCCTTGGCTACGAGAGCATATAACAGGGGAATGTGATCTAGTCAGGGAGGGCAGGACCTTGAGACATGGGATCTGTCTCAGATTTTAAGATGAAGATTTTAACTTCATCGTGAGTTCCCCACATGTAGAGGGGAAGGAAGAGAGGTCCAGGCAGAAGGAGCCACATGTTGGCTGTAGGGCTGCCAAGCAGGTTTGGCTGGTTCAATAACTCAGATATGACTGGTTTATAAATGCCAGCATTGCTCCCTTTGTTCCACAGATCTACCTCTATTCTACCATGTGCCTAATATGGATTTATTTGTGGTTTAATTGACTTATTTGGCTCACTGAGTCAACACTCTTTATTGAGAGCTGTGTGATGTGCTGGAACACTGAGATGGAAACACATCATTTGATTAACATCCTGAAGCCATCATTTATTTAGCTTCTACTTGGAACACAGACCTGCAGGTGGATTCCTGCACATGCCTTTTATGAGGCAAGTTGCCTAGCAGGATACTTAGTCTTTCTGAGACTTGGGCCCTAATCTGTTTAAAATGAAAAAGACTAGTGATGTTTATGGAACCTGATCATTGAGAGGATTAAGTGAGATACTGCAGCACACAGCACAGTTCCTAGAACAAAATAGCAACTGGACGAGTGTTGATGGATTGAATAATGAAGTTTGTCTTGGACCTGTCATGAGCTTTGGAGTCCAACCTGATCCATCTCAGTTTATGCATGGATCATATTCTTCAACTGTGCTTGCCAATTATCCTCCCTGATTATGTCCAGAAGTAGCTTTATAGCGTTATAAGCACTAGCCGTTTCTTTTCTGGTCAAAACATGAATGCATTATTAAAGAATTATTTATTTATATATTTCTTGCAATTGCGTTATGATCAGTCCAGCGAGGTACTGGAGAACAAAACAAAGATCTTCATGCTGTTATAATCTATGAGTATTAAAATTGATTGATGAGCAGGGCACTCATGAAATCTGCTAATTATTCTTTTATGATGACACCTGACAAAAGAAATGCATGTACAGCTCTGCCATCTTTCAGTCATGTATGCTATTTTGACTTAAATTCTGTCCAAATAATAGTCTTTCTTTTAGCGTCTGCACTGACATCAGCATTGCCCACAAGAAGCCTATACCGTTTCACTTTATTAGGAAATATGTTTGTATCAGTGATAGAACCATGCATTTTGCTGTTTGATGGCTCCCAGACCTGAAATTACACTGTCCAGGTGCTTGTCTACAGAATGTATCACATCCCTTGGTTGGTTTCAAAGAACTGTGGAAAATGAAAAAAAAATAGACAAGTCTAACAACTTTGAGAGTGAAGTGGGCAGGGAAGCAGCTCAGGCAGATTTCTGGAACTCAAAGACCTATCTCTTTGATGTCGGATTCCATGAGGTGGATCATGGTGCTGCCAGAAAGTGGACCCGTGAATGCAAAGTCTTCGGTGAGGGCATCCATCCTCTCTCCACGATTTCTGATCATAAATTGGCTGTTGATGGTTAGAAACTATTATTATTTTCTTAAATTTTCAGAAACTATATCCATAGACATGGAAGTAATCTTGTGTGGTATCTTTAAATCCGAATAGCCACTTTTGTTTTTCCCCTGCACTTATCCTAGCATCCTACTTTCTGTGTGTTGAGCCATTTGATTCTTAGGGGAATTGTGTTTCTTGATTCTGTCCAAACAAACCAAAGCAAACAAACAACCCTGGTGTTTCTTCTGCTAAATTGTCATTGAGAAACAGTATGGGGTGTGGTTGCCTCATAGATCCTGCTTGGATTCAAATCCTGCCTCCTTTATTTAGTAGCTGTGCAACTTTTTTGAGTCACTTGATCTCTCTGTGCCTATATTTCTTATCTTTACAGTCAGGAAAATAATAACACCTGCTTCATGGTATTCTGTGAGACCTAATGTATCTGCATGAGTGAGATTCTTAGAACTTCATGGCACATACAGTGTTAGGTAAACCATAAAAAGACCACCAGCTTTCTCCTATCCTGGATAAAATAATTGCAATTGTACTCACCTTTCTTTATACATTCTCTTACTAAATTTTGACTTTTAGGAGATATGATATAGAAGAAAGTGAGTGATACAGAAGAAATATGCACAAACAGCACTACTGAATTTATAACTGTCTTTGAAATGCAAGATGTATTTATTTAATTTGTTTGTTTAATTCCTCACAGACAAAGGATTGCAATGGTCTTTTTTTGAGGACAGACTTTGGAACACCATCTCATTTTGGGGCTCAGAGAAAAGATGAGACATATTCTTGTTTCCAGTCAACATGTTCCATAATTATATATTAGTAATTTATCCTGGAGCAAAACTAACTTTCTTGGGATAATCCACTGCTGCTTTGCTCCCTTTTGCTTCTCTGCCTCCCTTTCACCCATTTGTCTATGATTTTTAATGGCTTATTTAGGGCCATCCCCAGACCTATCTGGTGGCTAAACAGGTATTTAATGAAAGCGATCCCATTTTATAGATAAAGAAACAAAATAGATGAGAAAATATGTATAAAAAAACATGCATTAAATTCCAGATTCCTCATTTGCGTATGGCTTATTTCTTAGGAAGGTACCTTCTGTAACCTCCATCCTCGTGAAACCATTATCTCTAAAGTCTTGGTGCGTTCACCTCTCTTAATTTCTGAGATGATATGTCTTCTCTCTTCTGCAGAGTAACCAAGGCATTCACTGACTGGATAAACAGCCAGGCAGAGCCCCTGGAGGCAGGCTGTGGGGAGCCCAGTCCCACGGGCGAGGTGGCAGAGGGGGTACAGAGGGCGGTGACATGCTGAGGATGGACACAGGCAGTGGGGCACCAAACACCACAGGTGTTTTCTGGCTTCTTGCGATAGATGAAGCCCTTTGTTCTGTCGGACTACAGTGTTTGCCTGTGTGAATTTGACACGAGGCCCTGTGGTATGCCCGGGAGCAGAGTTGTCTGAGGTCGTGAGCCCTGAAGTGGGGCTGCACGGTTGACTTAGCTCTGGCTTAATATTATTTCCTTCCTGTCGATTTATTTTTTTCCCCTTGCTCCAGCCACACGGCCTACATCTTCTCTAGCAGTACAGTTCTCAACCATGGGAGATGTTCCCCACCCAGGCAATGTCTGGGGACATATGAGTTATCACAACTGCAGAGGAATGAGGTGCTACTGGCATCTAGTGGGTAGAGACCAGGGATGCTGCTAAACCTCCTATGATGCACAGAATAACACCCAATAACCAAGAATATGCAGCCCAAAGTATTACTGATGTCAGAGTGAAGAAGCTCTGCCTGACGTGACAAATTTGTTCCAGCCTGTGAGTCTCTGTGCTAGGTGTTCCTCTGCCTGTATCATTCTTCCTGCATACCTCCTCCTGGCTGGCTTTTGTTGGCATGCTGATTTCCACTCCACTGCTCTGTCCGTGGAGATCACTCTACTTAGTGTGGGGCTTCCTCTTGCACATTCAGTTACTCTTTATCAAAGCCCACCCTTTTAAGTTTTTTCATAGTACTTAGCCCTAGGAATTATGAGTTGCTCAGTAAAGATATTCACTTTTATGAATCATGCATGTTGCTTGTCACAAACAAAGAATTTACAAATGCACCTGAATTTTTGGTATGTCTCCTGTTTATTGCCTTTTCCGGGCAGAAAAGCTTTCCAACACCAACAAAACCGATTTCATTTGTTGAAAATGCAAAATCATTGTTCGGCAGTAATTAATTTTTTTTTCACCTAATTAAATTTGTGCAAAGAATGAGGAAAGTGCTTTATCATTCACAGGAGAAGCAGGTTTCTCACACCTGCCTTCAATCACTCTGAATAACTACTTCATTAAGACATAGGCAAGCCTAGTGACAGATCATTAATTTTCATGGATATCATCTGGGAAGCCAAATGTTTGTAGAAAGGGAGTCTGGCAAGAAGGACATAAATGTATTAGCACTTATTAAAAATAAGCTGTAAGTCTGTTTCAATGCTGCCTCTGTCATGTTATGAATTAGTTGCTTAAATGTAACCACCATAAAATATGCGTATCACAATGTGTCGGGGAGGGAAAAATAGATAGTATCTTCCTTCTCTAACAGTCTGGGTCTTTTACATTCTTGAATTCACATTTTTTTTTTTTTTGAAGCTAATGGAAAGAAATAAAATGGAGATAGCCAGGAACATTTGTACTCTTTTTTGCTGTAATTTGACTTTTTGTTATTATGAATAGGATGAAATAGAAGGTGGTAGGTACCTGAACAACTGCATTCTGTCTGTGGTTGAGAATGAAATTCACTCTCTTTATACCCACACCCATCTGATAATTTTAAAATATAACTCTCTCAATATGTCAAAGGGAGTCTTGAAAATCAGAAAAAAAAGTAAAATTATTGTAAATTGCACATTTTTCTGAACTAGTCAGTTTTGAGGGAAGGATTTTGCTCTCTCTGAATTTTTCTCTCCTTTTTGAGGAATTTGAAGTCTGGGGAGAATAACACCACCAGGCTGATGGGCTAATCTATTACTCTCACAAAACTATTGCTTCACATTAGATAATGATCACACAACTGTCATGTACTTCATGGGCATTAGCTCAAAATAATAGGAACCCTCCCCCACTTTTTCCAAGCTGAAGTCTGTCTTCTGTCTTGTTTCCTCTCTGAGACTGATACACGATTTGGTATACGGTCTGACAATTAAGTTTGCAAACTCATCCTAGAAAAAGTGCTCCATACCTCATTGCTGAATATCACTACCGTCACCTTCCAAGTACTCCCCTTGGGGAGCTATGCACTGATGCCAGTGCCTAGTCCACCCTTCAAAGCAATTTTGGAACTCTTTTTTCTAGAATGGCCATCAGAGCTGTCGGCATATTAACCTTGATGTCCTGAATGTCATCAAAATGTCTTCCTTTCAATACTTCATTTATCTTCAGGTAAAGAAAGAAGTCATTGGGGTCAGATCAGGTGAGTAGGGAGGGTATTCCAATACAGTTATTTGTTTACAGACAGTGCCATGTGAGCTGGTGCATTGTCTTGATGCAAGAGCCATGAATTGTTGGTGAAAAGTTCAGGTCGTCTAACTTTTCCCTGCAGCCTTTTTAGCACTTCCAAATGGTAAACTTGGTTAATTATTTGTCTAGTTGGTACAAATTCTTAATGAATAATCCCTCTGATATCAAAAAAGGTTAGCAACGTCGTTTTTGACTCTTGATTTGGACTGACAGAACTATTTTGGTCGTGAAGAATTGGCTGACTTCCATTGAAGCTTTGTTTCAGGGTCATATAGGTACACCCATGTTTCATCACTAGTGATAACACAGCCCAAAACATCGTCTTGCTTCTCCAAAAGGTCTTGGCAAACTTCAACTCTCCTTTGCTTTTGTTCATTGGTGAGCTCCTACGGGACCATTTTTACACACACCTTTCTCATGCCAAGATTTTCAGTGAAGTTTGTTCTGTTTCTCTATTGATGTTTACTTGGTCTGCTATGCTTCTCACAGTCTGCTGATGATTTTGATTCACAATTTGATGAATTTTTGCAATTGTTTTCATCAGTTCTGCTTGTTACTGGCTGCCCTGACCTCTCTTCATCAGTGACACATTCTCTCCCCTCAGAAAAACATTTAATCCATTTGTACAGTGCCATTTTCTTCATGTCATTATCCCCATAAACTTGGATTAACATGTTCCTGATTTCACTTCCACTCTTGCTAAGTTTAACAAGAAATTTAATGTTTATTCGTTGCTCTAATTCAAGCTCAGACCTTCTCACGACAGCACACAAAAACACACAACAACAATAATGAACGTCACTCAGTAAGACACCGCCACACGTCTACATGAACACAGCTGTGAGACACTGATATACCAAGGTTATGAAACCTTACCGAGCTCTTTGTACAGTGTTGCCAATGTAAGCGCATGATGGCAAGTTCGCAAACTTAATTATTAGACCCCGGTCTGCCAATGCAGACTTAGTACTTTGTTACAACAACCTTGCTTTGAAACCCACATGTGGTCTGGAGGTAGATAATGGGATAGAATTAAAAATCAATTCAGTGGAAAGATGGCAGTTTTTGGCATCAAAACTACATCCAAATATTGGCTCTGCCACTTACTAGCCTTATTGGGCAATTTACATTGCTTTGTTGAGCATAAGTTCTTTCATCTGAAAAATAAAAAGAGAATAATGATTAAATGAGAGTTTATGTAACATATTGGCACATAGAAGATGCTCAGTAAACAGTGGGTGCTTATCCTGTAATGATTGTTATATTAGATTTTGAGGTTTACCTTGGTGTGAATCTCATTTGTCGTTGGTTTTTGCTTTTGTTTTTGATTGGGTTAATTAGCACCATTATGTTTATGGTAATGTAAAAGGGGCTTTTGGTCATTCTTACAGGGTGTTTATTCTTTTGCTCAAGCTTTTAAAATTTTGTCTAGAGACTAGATGCCTGAGTGCCCAGGTTTGCTTAATGTACTTCTGGATTCCATCTGTCTTTGAGGATAACTACATTTATTTGTACTCCAAGTAAACATAAGTGACCTAGATATTTAAAACTAGGGCTGTCCTCTCAAAAATCTGGGATGTATAGTGGCTATGACTATACATATATTTATGTGGTAAGGATTATACTCATTTTTTTCATTGTTTTTGAAATCATAGTAATAACAATTCATACTGCTTTCTCTATACAATTCATACTGCTCTCCCAGAACTGAGTTGATAGCTTCCTGTTTTGGCTTTATATCCCAAATAATTTTGTCATGGTAAAGAAGGTTAGAAAGTGGGTCAAAGGAAATGAGATAGTGTAAATTAGAAGGAGGCTTCACAGATAAAATACTTGGGAGTCAAAGACTGTAGGTTCAAATATTGGCCCTTTCACTTACTAACGGGATGAACTTGGGCGAGTTACTTGACCTGTTAGAGCCCCATCTTATCTATAAAATAGAATCATAACACTCACTCTAGAAGTGTAGTGAGTATTAAATGGATCTTCATGATGATTTAATAAGATAATGTAAGAAGAGCACTCAGCATAGTACGTAGCGCAGAGTAAGCAGGCAGCAAATGTTAATAATAACAATAATTATTATTTTGGGGTGTAAGAAAATTTGCATTCATGAGAGTAAATTTTCAGGTAGAGCTCTCCTTCAGTCAGGTCCTCAGATTCTCCATTTCCCACTGAAGCCACCAACGTGAATTTCCTTTGAGGAGGACATGCCTGAGTAACTCCTGGGCGCAGATCTGAAAACTGTCCATGAGACATGCCAATTTGGTGTTGGACAGCTATAAGGTCAGCCCATTTTAGCTAACTCCTTAGTTTTTAAACCAAAGAGTCTGCCTCCATGATAGTTAAGACCCCCGTATGCTAATTTTACTTTTGTTGTGTGTGTTCATAAACAATTTGAAATATGATATCTAAAATTCCTTCATGCATATAGCGCAGCCCTGCGAAATGACCTAACACAGTGAGATAAAGTTTTAAAATGACTGGGGTTACTTCATCTGACAGCATTCAATCACAGAGTAAATTACATTTGTGCCTTCAGCACTCTAGACATGTTGTTAACCTGAGTCTCAAGTAAATAAAAAAATCCTATCATGGTGAATAATAATCTTCTCCTTCACTTTAATTTTCCTCCAGACACCCTATAGATGTGACACCAAAGCGAGACACTGTAAAAGAGAGTTTCCGCACTCAGTTTATTCATTTTCCAGTTTTCTGGACTCTTCCACCCAACCTTCTCTCTCTCGCTGTGTAAGCATTGAGTCAATCTTTTATTTTCTCCCAAAGAATTCTTGCAGAAGCAATCAAGGTGCGACCTGCTTTTGTAGCACAGCATTGACCAATGGAAGACTTCCCATTATACTTCCCCCTTATTATTCAATTCCACAAAATTTTTAATTGAGCATCTTATTTTCCAGGTTCTGGGCCAGGAGTCAGAGGTGAATGAGGTCACTCACATTCTAATAGAGGATTGTTAATATGTGACTCTCATGGCACCATATTCTTACCCCTTGTGTTCATTTCCTAGAGCTGCCATAACAAAGTACCACAGATTGGGTGACTTAAAAAATATAAATTTATTGTTTGCCAATCCTGGAGTCTGACATAAATGTGTCCATTGGGCCATGATCCCTTGAAGGTGTAGGGAAGTGTCTGCTCCAAGCCTGTCTCCTAGCTTCTAGTAGTTCCTTGGCTTGTGATAACATCACTCCGGTCTTCCCGTGGCTCTCTCCCTCTGTGTGTGTCTGTCTCTGTGTCCTTATTTTCCCCTTTTTGAAAGTACGTCAGCCATATTGAATAAGGGCCCACTCTAATGACCTCATTTTAATTTGATTACCTCTGTAAAGACCCTGTTTCCAAATAAGGTCACTTTCTAAGATACTGGGGTTAGGACTCCAGCATACCTTTTTTGGGGGACACAATTCAACCCATAACACCTCTGTGCCTTTCAAGCATTGCTAATCCATTATATAACTCAGTCTTACTGCCAAATCAAAGTATGCTCTCAGAACACTTGCAGGAAGTTGGTAGGCATGCCTTTTCTGATCAGACAGATCCCTTTCTTGGAATTACGTCTACCTGAGGTTTGGCAGGGTTAGGCTATATCACGGCTTCACTCCTGTGCTGTTTCCTTCCATGCAGGAGAAGGAGCTATAGCAGATCTGGATTCAACTCTGTTCTCTGTATGAACAAATGTTTTAATTTCACTGAACCTCAGTTTCCATTGTTGAGAAAGTGGGTATTAAAAGCCATCTGAGAAAATTTTTGTATAGATTAATTGAAATACTCCATACAAAGGCGTAGGCACTTGGCAGACAATCACAAAATAGAAATACCGGCCCCCCCTTCTATATTCAGTTGTTACTCTTTTGGGGGAGGAGAGTGAACTATGGAAAGGAAGGATCTCTCATTCCTATTTTACAGATGGGAAAATCAAGAACCACAGATACATGCCTTGTCCAGAAAAAAAAAAAAAAAGATGTAAACTCTTTCTCTGCTATGGTTTTTTTGGTTGAATATCTTGAGAAAAAATAATTCTTTTATATTTGTTTTGCCAATATTAGAGCAAAATTCCAAACACCAAAAATAGGAGAATGATAAAAGAGATTATGTAAGATTTACTTATAAAAGCTCAGATATTTGATAAGATGCTTATACGGTAGTTCCCCAAACCCATCTTTGGGTTGACTGTTGCCTTCTTTCAAATGATAGTTTTTTGTTTGTTTGTTTGTTTTTTGCTTTAGTGGCAATTTTATTTCTGGCAGGATTCATCTACCACCTTTTGCTCATTAACACTACGTTTTATTCTTGACAGCTCAATAATTGTACATAAAATTTATGTATTTAAAAAAATTTACCTGAAGTAACAAACATTTGTTATTAAAACAGTGATACTCTTATTGTTTTTGTCTGTAACATACACTCTCACTTGACAGCTACTGTGGGTGGCGTAAATGGGATGTGTTGAGTTATAAACACAGGAACATTCACACCCATTTGGGCTATATTATGTTTTATGGATCTGTGTTTTCTTGCTGCTAACCAGAGGCTAAATATATGCATGCCCTCCATTACAAGTTAAAGAAAGTTGTACCTTATAATCAGCAGGGATCATATTCATCTTGCTTTGCTACACTGACCTGCAAAAGTATATATACAGAGGGTGCCAAAAACATGTATACATATTTTAAGAAAGGAAAAAGCTATTAAAATTGTAATATATACCGATAACAAAAGATGCATACCAGTCATGTTTGACTTCTGCAATTATAAGAGGTGCTCAGAGTGGTTACCTTCAGCGTCCAGACACTTCTGATTATGGCGAACTACTGCTTGAGCAACATTGACCAAAGTGTCCTCTTGTATACATTTATTTGGCACTCCCAGTGTATTGTGTGTGTGTGTGTGTGTGTGGTCATCTCCCTATCCAAAGTAAGACTTTGGCCAAATACAAATTCAACTCTTATTGAGTCTCCAGATGTACTCTGACTAAAAAAAAGAATTCTACCTCAGATTTTAATTTTTTAAACATCTTTAGAGCTCATGCTTTTGGAAAAATGGCTGTCAGTTTGGAGGAAGAATGCACAGCTGTGTAGCCAACTGTATTGTTGATGTTGAATCTGAATGCCCCTTCAGGTTCCATCTGGGACTGACATTTAACTTGACCTTCTCAGGACAAGAGGTTAATTTCTGAAGTATTAGAATTACGGAGATTAATTTGTGAAGCTGCTTATAATTAAGATGCCTCTGGCTCTGGCATCTGGGCTGGAGACAGCAGACGTTAATGATGATAATCCATTTTCTCCCAGGGATAACTGAGGTCTGCAGTTTCGAGCTCAACCAATTTGCTTGTGGATAGTTCTCCTTTATCCACTCTGCTGGAGAGAGGTTGGTGACATCTATAAACACAGTGTTCCCTCTCACCTGAGATGGAAGTCACCCCAAGATTTTACTGAAGTGTATAATGAATCCATTCCTTCCTCTTAAGTTAGTTATAATAATCATGACAGGAATTTATTGTTGAGCGGGCTCTATGCTAAGCCTGTGACATTTAATCTTCCCGACAACCATTTAAAATAGGCACTATTATTGTCTCTATTTCTCTATTTTATTGATAACCAAGGAGATTAAATAACTTCTGCAGGATCACACAGTTGGTACATTGGCAGAATCAGAACCTAAAAATGAGTCTATTTTATTCTCAAGTCTGTTTTCAGCCATTATGCTATCTTGTCTCCTGGAGATGTTGGGAAATAATGATAGCATTTACTATGTAACAGGCATGGTTGTAAGTGATTTAATCTCACAACCCTATGTCATAAGTGAAAACATTCTCCTCCTTTTACAGAGCAGGAAAGTGAAGTAGAAGGAGATTGAGTGACTTGACCGAAGTCAGTCAAGAACAGTAAACAAATGATAGGCCAGGGGATTTGAACCCAGGCAGTGTGGTACTGGAGTCTATATTCTTAACACATCTACAGTTATTCCTTTCTGAGTGGAAATTACTGAGTTTCTCTATAGAAAATATACCTTGATGTTGCATAGGTGGAGAACTGTAACTGGACATTGTTAATTCTTATGGAGAAGGTCCTAGTAAAGGCTTTCTCACACGACTGCATGTCAGAAGCAACTGAGGAGGCCCCAGTTACAGAGATTTTCATTTAATTTGTTTGAGTGGGGAATTGGGCATCTATTGTTTTCTGAGACTTCTCAGGTGATTCTGATGGAAAGCTGGAGTTGAGATTCACTCTTCTACGTAAGCAAATCAGCCATAAAAGAAAGCAATGGTTTAATAGGAGAGGGAGGATAAAAAAAAAAAATTATATGCTTTTAGCTAATGGTTGCTGTCCTTTAAGCAATGGTGAGTTGGATCTCAATCAATGCTCACTGCCCATTGCCCTCTCACGAACCCTCCCACCCCTGCACAAAAAGAAAAACTGAACTTAAACTTCAGAGTTGTTGAGAAGGTGTTGATGTTGATTTAATTAGTCCCCTTTCTAGAACCCTATTAATCTGGTCTAGTGCCTCTGACATGTAGTTACAAAGTCCCTCCATTCCCATGGCTTGTGATTGATTGCTTAGCTAGACCACAGGTGACTGTGAGAAGCCCCAATTAATAGCCTGTCATTTGGACTGGCCTCAGGGTTTTTCATTTCTTAGGACTTGCCCAGCCTCACTGAGTTGCCAGTTTTATTAGGGTCTGATGGTCTGAGAAGCAGCTTTGTCTTCCTCCCTCTGCATTTCTTCTCCTTCCCTTCCTCTGCCTCCTCTTCCTGCAAGGGTTGTTTCATCTAAGAGGTTCAACTGGAGGGGATGGAATTATATAATAGAATGTAATAAATAACAGCTCCATTGAACTTCTTTGTTTTGTAAGATGCACAAAATGACACATAGTTAACAGAATACAGATCTTTTGTCTTCATATTCATACAATAGTTACAGGTTTCAGCACTGGACTTCTTGGGTTTTCCATCTTAAGACATAGTCATATTATGTACTACTAAGGTCCCTTATCTGCTTTGCTTATAGGATAGATGGTGTTCTTGATAGTTTTGTCATGCATGAAAAATTCCCTCTATATTTAATTTGAAATGTTACATTATTATGTAAAGTGGCTTTGATTATTTTAACTTATATTTCTGGCAATAGAGTGAATACAAGTATGCCTCAGAGATGTTTCAGGGTCGGTTCTAGACCACGGCAATAAAGAAAGTACCGCAATAAAATGAGTCATAATCTTTTTGCTGGTAGAGGGTCTGCCTTCAATTTGTAAAAAATGCAACATTTGTTAAACACAATAAAGTGAAGTGCAATAAAACAAGGTATGCCTGCATTAGCACTTTCGAAGTCGGGGGAGTTACAAAAACATAAATAATAGGTTGAAGTTAAACGTGCTGATACCAAGCGATATTGATGAAATTAAAAGGTAGGGAACATGTAATTTCCCTGAGTGTTTCATTTCTCATGTTATAAGTCTTCTGTCATGGCATAAGCACTCTACTTACTGTGTCCACCAAAGGCACCATATAACACTACTGCAGAGAAACATATTAACAATGATCTTTAGGAAATATCTCCAAATGTGACAGAAAAACTTAGACAACATGGAAGACCATGCAGAAACAGTAGGAAGGGCTGATGACCAGTAGAACTGGCTCTGGAACAGGCTTACTATATGATGTTGGACAGACGATCTTACTTCTCTCCCCTTCTTTACGTTTATCTGTGGGATATCGGAGAGGAAAGCAATGGGTTGGTCTAAATCAGTAGCAGCCGCATCAGCATCACCTGGGAAGCTGTTAGAAGTTTAGATTTTCAGGACCCACCCCAAACCTAATGAATCAGAGCAGTCCGGGGTGGGGCCCAGCAATCTGTGCTTTAACATGCCCTCCAGGGGAATCTGAGGCATACTATATTTTGAGAACTATTGGGAACACGCCAATTAATTCATGTTGATTAATCCTAGTTAATACATGTCTTGGCAGCCATGGTGGCCGCAGTGTTCCCTGTGTGGCTCACCTGCAGCTGCGGGCCAGGACCCTGCGTGCCTTCTCCACTGCCATGTCCCCTGTCTCTAGATACTCTTGCCCAGAGACCAGACCCATGTACAACAGAAAGAATATTCACATCTGAAAGGCCACTGAGAAGAAAGGCACTACCACCTAGGACAGAGACCAGGATTGGCCTAGTGTTTACCCTGTAGCAGCACCGTTTAAACCCTGGGCAGTACCTTTTCCTGTTAGAATGGGTTGTCCAGTAAGGAAGGGAGTGCCAGGGCAAAGGAGAGAAATCTAGGACTTTCAAAGATCCTCAATTTTCTGCATTTGGTTCCTGTAGCAATGAAAAGGCACTGTGAAGCTCTTAAGAGATTTCTGCACTGGGTGGCCAGCTGTACTAGACAGTGATGAGAAATGCGAGAAGCATTTGCCAATTGAAATTGACACAGCTGATTATGTTTCATCAGGACCATCTATTCAAAACTCCAAAGCACGAGTGGTAACCTTAAGGGTTAAACTTTTCTGTTTGAATTTAGATGAACATGCAAAGAAGAAACTTATTGAACGTGTAGGAGAGTGATACTGAAGACCACAGATGTGCTTACATCAAGACAGATGGGTGCCTTTTAAAGAGATAGAATTTTGCTTATACAATGTATCTCCTAAAAGTTTTATACCAGGAATCTTGGAAAACTGAAGAATGGGAGAAAAATAAGGTTGAAGCAGACATGAAAGAGCATATATAAAAAAATACCTCCTCAGAAAAGAATATCCTAGAAACACTTCTCCAAATTAAAGCCACAGACAAAAATCTGGTAGTAAATAAAGAAGAGCTCCTCGGTACTAAAGAAGTTGAAGATTACAAAAAGTCTGTTGTTAGTCCCTTTCTCAGTACAAAGAATCAATGAAGAGACTATTAAATCTGACTTGAATTATGTAGAAAAATCTGCTTGATTTATTAGTTTTATGATATATATGTAATTGTTACCTAATTTGATATAAAGTTGAAAATGTTAAAAAAAAGACATTGTTTTACTTCAGTTAAAATTATTCCTTTCATACTAATGTACGATGGCAATGATTATTCACAAATTTTCTTATTTATACACTGGGGCAATTAGACTAATTAGATCTCTGATTTCTTCTGGTTCTAAAGTGTTTTGATTTTATTTCTGTGATAACAACTTTAGTTTTATATATATGTGTGTGTGTATATATATATATATATGTACTGTATATGGTTATTTTTTCACATGCTGCATTTGTTTCTCTACAAATTAGCACTTATCGGTTGCTTTTGAGTTATGATTTTGGTTATTTGGGAAGTTAAGCCTAGAATCCAGTCCCCTGTTCAGTGTTTTGTTCACATAACTGCTGTCTGTCCAATGCTTTTTTGCAGATGATAATTCTGATTAGAAACAGGTCCTTGGGAGTATTTTCTAACCTAAAAAGTTGTTTTCATCCCTGTATTTTGGGGCCCTTTATATTGATTTAACTCTGTTTAGTATACTGCTTTCTGTTTTCTAGGGCTTATTTCTCTAAACCCAAGCTTGCAGAAAAGTGGAAATGGAGATTAACTGGTATTCATCTGTCGATTCCCAGTTAGCGCTTTCACAGCTTAGGTGAGACATGAGGATAAGGACCTTGAGTTTAATTGGAGTAAATGACAAAATTCGAACTGACCTAAGAAACATTCTATTCAATTTAGCTGTCAATTCAGTATTTTTAAGTATATCTGTAAGTCATTTCGTACCACTTCCAAGGTTGTCCACAAGTGAGTAAGATCAAAATAAAAAAATCACTGACTTAAAAAAATCCTAGTTAGTACAATGCTGGCTAAATGTATTTAAAATAGTATTCTAAAATGTTAGACATGGAAGGAATCTTAAAGTTATTTAGGTCAATTATGTCAAGTTGCCATTTTATGGAAACTGGCAGGAAACTGAGGCCCAGAAGGCTATGGCCATGACAGAATCTTTTAGATGAGGCAGAAAGGCTTTGAAAAGCTTGAGCCACAGGATGCAATTGTTGCAGTTTGCTATTTTGTGGAGTATGGGCAGTGCCAGAGAACTATCCAAACAACTGCATGGATTTTATACCTGTGTGCGGTCACAAAACAGCAATTAGGAAATAGTGTGTTGCAGATTTTGACATGTATGAAACTATAGAACTACTTACTTTTTACAAGTCAACTCATGATGATCATTTCAAACAAAGCAGATCCTTGAATCTGTTCCGTAAGGATATGGTTGACAGAATGTCAGTATATTTTAACTTCATTTCATGTTCTGCAGATCAGATTTGAGAGGGTGAGATGGAAGAGTAGATTGAAGATATTAATTTAAATTAAGGATTTATTATTTTAAGGGTTGCTTTTGTGAAAAAAAAAAAAGGTGAATGATCAAATAACCAGTGTTCTCCAGTGGGTTGTAAAGGAAGAAATGTTATTCAAGATATTCAGAGATATACGATCTAATCTTTCCCTACTCCTCCTTGTTGTTTAATATTTTTAGGGGCTTAAAATCAGAGAGCCCTTTGGGACTCAGTTGACTGATCTCAAAGTAAAGGCTAAGACCAAGTGATACCTTGGAAATAAGAAATTAAAAGGAAAAACTGATTTCCAGAGGACTCACCCAGAAGTCCCTACAAATAAGATATTGCTTCTTGAGTTTAAAGAAGTACTGAACTAAGAGGCAGGGAGACCTAGGTTTAAATCAGTCAGTTACTGCTGTTATGACCTTGGCCCCTCAATGAATAGGAAGAATAACAGCCTCACACATCAGTTGAAGTTAACTGATTTATCACAAGATAGTACCTGGTATGGCATCCAGCACACTTGCCAGATTATTAATAAAATTAGTAGAGGCAGACAGTCCCATCAGAAGACTGCATGGAGACTTATGGGAAAAATGGAACCCTCATACAATGCTAGTCGAAATGTAAACTGGTACAGCCATTATGCAAACAGTATGGAGGTTCCTCAAAAAATTAAGACTAGAATTACTGTATGATGCAGCAATCCCTCTTCTAAGTATCTACCTAAAAAATCTGAAGACATTTATCCATAAAGATATATATATATATATATATATATATATATATATATATATATATATATATCTCCTATGTTCATTGCAGAATTATTCATGTTGACTAAGACATGAAAACAACCGAAGTATCCTTCGATAGATGACTGGATTAAGAAGATGTGGTACATGTATACAATGAAATATTACTTGACTTTAAAAAAAGGTGAAACACTGCCATTTGGGACAACATGGATGAATCTTGAGATTATCATGTAAGCAAAATAAGTCAGAAAGAAAAAGTTGAGAACCATATGATTTCACTCATATTTGGGATATAAACTGAAAGAAAGAAACAAACAAGACAAACAAGCAAAAACTCATAGACAAAGGTTTAGTGGTACTAGAGGATAAGGGGGGAAGAGGGGATGTAAAAGAGGGTAAGAGGGGTCAAATATATGGTGATGGAAGGAGAACTGACTCTGGGTGGTGAACACACAATGCAATACAGAAGGTGCCAAAAAAATGTATACACATTTCAAGAAAGGCGGAAACTGTATTAAAATTGTAATACAATGAATGACGCTAACATTCATTTGATTAACACCATGTTTTGAGTGAACGTCATACTACACATTGCTACCATAATTCGATTCAACTTCGAAAAGTAATACACAGATAACATCTGTTAAACATCTGTTAATATATGTACACTTTTTGGCACCCTTTGTATATAGATAATGTATTATAGAAATGTACACTTGAAACCTATATAATTTTTTTAAACGAATGTCACCCCAATAAATTTAGTGAAAAAATAAAAAGTTTATTTAAAAATGCTACCCAAAAGGAAAACTACAGGTTCAGCTTGCTTTACTGATTATTTCTATCAATCATTTAGGAAATAAATAATACCAATTCTGCACAAGCTCTTTCAAAACATAGAGGAAGAGGGAATATTTCTATTTATTTTATGAGGACAGCATGGACTTCATTCCCTTCCTCTCCACTTTTCTCTCTTTCTCCCATCCCACGTTTTCTTTTTCTTGTCTTCCTCTAAATATGTGACCATTTTGTTTCCCAGCAAGGGATGTCCTAATATAATTACAGGAAAGTGAAGACAATCAGTGGGCTTCCTCTCAATCACATCTTTTCCACTCCTTTCATTTCTCTGAGTCCTTTGGGATCTTGGACCTGGCATATGGGGCATGGGTTGGGGGCTAGTGGTGTGGCGGTAGGCAGATCTCTCCGGTAGTGCATGTGCAGGCAAGTTCACCGAGGCAACCACCATCACTGTTCAACAAAGTCATTAACCCTGAGCAGGGAAACATGCTTTTCTCTCTGTGCTTGGCTTCCTCAGCAACCAGATGTATTGAAATTACATAAATAGAATTACTCGCCATACATCTTTGTAAACAACATAATTATACAGCGGCCAATGTGTCTGTTGCCCGTAGAAAATGTCCTGAATGTCTTTGGAAGTCATGAATCATTGGTAGCCTCCTCCACCCACTCATCCGCCCGCCTTCCCATAAGAACAGCCGGCGATGAGAAGGAGCAATTGCACGTAAATCTCTCTCCTGCATCAAATCACCCATCAGAAACACAGAGCGGTGGAAGTGTTGGCATCTTCACTCACCTGAAAACTAGCAGTTTTCTCCGAGGACTTTAAAGAAGCATGGGTTAATGAGAACATTTCATTATCTGGTGAAATCTTGGCATGCTTGGAGACCAATTAGGGAACTCTTGAAGTCATCCCTCTCACTACGTAACAACAACTTCAATTACAGTAATTTAGAAAATTGCATACTTTAGATATCAGTTCCCTAACTTTTTGTGAAATGTTGTGCTTCATTTCATTAAAAGTCTGCATTTCGCTGAAACATACGCATGATAGGAATGTGTTATAAATACATTCATAAAGTGTGGTTCAGTGTCATGGCTTAGCCTGCTCCCTATTTTCTGCTATTCTCATTACACTCATTGCTAAAGTTGTTGATTTAAGTCTGAAGGAGTATTCTACGTGCACCTCACCTCACTCCATGTCCCCTTCTTATAGGACCTTGGTAAGTTAAAGATTGTTTTAAAGAAATGGGGATATCTTCAAACCATTCATAGCAGCACTCCCCGTCCTCAAGTCTAGAGAAAACATAGCTTATTCTTTTGGTGTTGTTGTATTCAGAAATTTTAAGAATTACTTATTTTTTTAGTTACCATTGACATTCAATATTATATTAGTTTCAGGTGAACAGCATAGTGGTTAGACATTTACAAAATTTATGAAGTGACCCTCCCCTCCAATTAGTCTAGTACCCACCTGGCACTATACCTAGTTGTTGCAACGTTACTGACTGTATTCCCTATGCTGTACTTTTACATCTCTGACTACTTTGTAACTAGTACCAATTTATATCTCCTAATCTCTTCATCTTTTTCACCCAGCTTCCCAACCCCTTTCCTCTAGCAACCATCAGTTCTCTGCATCTATGAGTCGTTTCTCTTTTGTTTGTTCATTTATTCTGTTCTTTAGATTCCACAAATAAGTAAGATCATATGGTATTTGTCTTTCTCAGTCTACCTTACTTCACTTAGCATAATACCCTCTAGGTCTTCCCATGTTGTCGCAAATGGTAAGATTTCATTCTTTCTGTGGATGAGTAATATTCCATTGCATATATGTACAACTTCTTTATCCAATCGTCTATTGATGGGCACTTGGGGTTGCTTCCATATCCTGGCTATTGTAAATAGCACTGCAATGAACATAGGGGTACATACATCTTTTCAAATTAGTTTTCGGTTTCTTTGGTTAAATACTCAGAAGTGGAATTGCTGGGTCATAAGTTCTATTTTTAATTTTTTGGGGAACCTTCAAAATGAATTTGCTAGTGGCTGCACCATTTTGCAACCACACCAATAGCGCACAAGGGTTCCCTTTTCTCTGCGTCCTTGCCAACACTTGTTGTTTGTTGATTTATTGATGATGGCCATCCTGACAGGTGTGAGGTGATATCTCATTGTGGTTTTAATTTGCGTTTCTCTGATCATTAGTGACCTTGAGCATCTTTTCGTATATGTAGTGGCCATGTATATGTCCTTTTTGGAGAAAAGCCTATAGAGACCTCTTCCCATTTTTAACCGTTTTTTTTGTTGTTGTTGTTGAGTTGTATGAGTTCTTTATAAATTTTGGATATTAACCCCTTATCAGGTATATCATTGGTGAGTATCTTCTCTAATTAAGTAGGCTGTTTTTTTCATTTTGTTGATGGTTTCCTTTGCTATGCAAAAGGTTTTAGTTTGATATAGTCCCATTTGTTTATTTTCTCTTTTGTTTCCCTTGCTCAAGGAGACAGATCAGAAAAAAATATCACCAAAACAATGTCTGAGAGTTTACTGGCTATATTTTCTTCTAGGAGTTTTATGGTTTCAGGTCTTACATTTAAGTCTTTAATCCGTTTTGAGTTTCTTCTTGTATGTGGTATAAGGAGGTGGTCCATCCTGATTTATTTGAATAGACTGTCATTATCCCACACTATGTTCTTGCCTCCTTTGTCATAGATTAAATGAGCATGTAGATGTGGGTTTGTTTCTGGGCTCTCTGTTATGTTCCATTGATCTATGTGTCTATTTTTATGCCAGTATCATGCTGTTTTGATTACTATAGCCTTGTAGTAGAGTTTGATGTCGGGTAGTGTGATACCTTTAGTTTCGTTCTTTCTCAAGATTGCTGTGGCTATTTGGGGGCTTTTGTGGTTCCACATAAATTTTAAGATTATTTGTTCTAGTTCTGTGAAAAATGCCATTGGTAGTTTGATAGGGATTGCATTGAATCTGTAGATTGCTTTGGGTAGTATGGACATTTCCATTATGTTAATTCTTTCTATCCATAGCATGGTATATGCTTCCATTTATTTTATCTTCAATTTCTTTCTTCAGTGTCTTATAGTTTTCCAAGTACAGGTCATTTACCTCCTTGGTTAAATTTATTCCTAGGATTTTTTTTTTTTTGATGCAATTGTAGATGGGATTGTTTATTTTATTATTATTTTTTAAGACTTCTTTTAAAATATAGCTAATATGCAATATCATATTACTGTCAGGTGTACACCACAGTTCTTCAACATTTATATACTGTATTTTGCCATGTATAATGCGCATCCATGTTTTTGGCCCAAACTTTCCAAAAAAAAAATCTTTCATTTTAATTTTTTAATTCAAATTTTTATTTGTTTACATTTAAGTACTTGTTTTTTTGTATTATGAAGGAATTTTAGCATTTATTTTTAAACATATTACAGTACAATAAATTTATGTAAGAAATAATTGCAAAAACACAGGAACATATACAAGGTACAAGAAATTTTATGTACTGGTAACAAATTTATGATATTTGCACATCATAGAAGGCTAAGAACTTTCATCGTTGCAAGTTCATTGTAAGTTCAACAAAACCGATTATTGTATTCCAGGGTATTATTTTGCATATGGATATGGTTATTGATTTCTAGAGTTACACTTTTAACTCATAAGCATAAATAAAAGAATTAAAAAAATTTATATAGATACAGAATTAGTACTACTCATGTACAATGTGCATCCTTATTTTTCCCTCACAAATTTGGGCAAAACTGTGCATTATACACAGCAAAATACAGTATCTAAAGAAGTGATTACCATGGTAAGTCCAGCTACCATCTGATACTGTACCATGCTAGCACAATATTATTGACTGTATTTCCTGTGCTGTATATTACATCCCCAAGACTTGTTTGTTTTATACCTGGAAATTTGAACCACTTTTTCCCCTAAACCCTTTACCCTCTTTTTAAATGTTTCAATTGCAGTGTGTACATCATAGTGGTTAGACATTTATATAATTTAAGAAGTGATCCCCCTAACCAGTACTCACTCACCTGGCACTAGACATAGTTATTACCATATTATTGACTATATTCCCTATGCTTTGCATTCCTATGATCTTTTGTAACTACCAGTTTATATTTCTTAATCCCTTCACCTTTTTCACCCTGCCCTCAACCCCCATTCCATCTATCATCCTGATAAATCTAGTACCCATCTGAAAGCAAAAATAGATATTTTGATATTATTAACTGTATTTCTGATGCTATACCATAATTCCCCATAATTACTGTGTAACAACTAATTTGTATTTCTTAATTCCTTCCTCTTTTGTACCCATCCTCAACCCCCCTCCCATCTGGCAACCATCAAAATGTTCTCTGTATCTATGATCTTTTTCTGCTTTGTTCATTCTGTTCTTTATATTCCACTTATAAGTGACATGTATCTTTTCTGTCTTACTTATTACACTCTGCACAATACCCTCTAGGTCAATCCATGTTGTTGCAGATGGCAAGATTTCATTCTTTTTATGGCTGAGTAATATTCCATTGCATATATATATACCACCTCCTCTTTATCCACTGATTCATTCAGTGATGCCTATGTTGCCTTCAAATCTGGCTATTGTAAACAATGCTGCAATGAACATATGGATGCACACATTCCCTTGAGGTAGTGCTTTGTGTTTCTTCATATAAATGCTCAGAAGTGGGATTACTAACGTGTTTCCCCAAAAATAAGACCTAGCCGGACCATCAGCTCTAATGCGTCTTTTGGAGCAAAAATTAATGTAAGAACCAGTATTATATTATAAAGACCTGGTCTTGTATTATATTAAAATAAGACCAGGTCCAAAAGATGCATTACAGCTGGTGGTCCGCTAGGTCTTATTTTTGGGGAAACACGGTAGATCCTTTTTTGTTGTTATAGCCTTTGTTTAAAATCTGTTTTGTCAGATATAAGTATTGCTACTTCACATTTTTAAGTATTGCTACTTCACCTTTTTATGTTTGTTTCCATTTCCATGAAATATCTTTTCCCTTCTCTTTACTTTCAGTCTGTGTGTGTCTTTTGATCTGAAATGAGTCTCTTGTAGGCACGATATGTAAGAGTCTTGTTTTCCTATCAATTCAACTATCCTTTGTTTTTTGATTGGAACATCTACTCCATTTACCTTTAAAGTGATTGTTGATAGATATGTTGTTATTGTCATTTTATTATTCATGTTTTTGATTTTTTTGTCTTAAAGTAGTCCCTCTAAGATGTCTTGTAATACTAGTTTGGTAGTGATGAACTTTAGCATTTTATTATCTGGGAAGTTCTTCATCTGTTCTTCTATTCTAAATGGTAGCTTTGTAGAGTAGAGTAATCTTGGTTGTAGATCCTTGCTTTTTCATCCATTTGAATATTTTGTGCCAGTCCCTTCTGGCCTGCAAAGTTTCTATTGAGAAATCAATTGACAGTCTTATGGGAGTTCCCTTGTAAATAACTAACTGCTTTCCTTTTGCTACTTCTAAGATTCTTTCATTGCCTTTAACTTTTAACATTTTAATTATGATGGGTCTTGGTGTGGGCCTCTTTGGGATCATCTTGTTTGGCATTCTCTGTGCTTCCTTGAATATCTATTTCCTTTGCCAGGTTAAGGAATTTTTCCATCTTTCTTTCTTTAATTAAATTTTATTGGGGTGACAGTGGTTAGTAAAGTTACATAGGTTTCAGGTGTACAATTCTGTAATACATCATCACATTATGTGTATATATCACATTGTATGTTCACCACCCAGAGTCAGTTCTCCTGCCATCATTATTTCTTCAAAAAGTCTTTCAATTCCTTGTTTTCTGTCTTCTCCTTCTGGTACCACTATGATGAGAACTTGATTTTGTCCCAGTGCCCCCATAAACTGTCCTCATATTTTTTGGATTCTTTTTTCTTTTTGTTGTTCCGATTGGGTGTTTTCCGCAAACGTATCTTCTAAATCGCTGATTCAATCCTCTACTTCATCTAATCTACTGTTGATTCTCTATAATGTATTCTTCATTTCAGTTATTGTATTCTTTATTGCTGACTGGTTCCTTTTTATGTTTTCCATCTCCATTTTTATGTTTCCTATCTCTTGGTTGATGTTCTCCTTGAGATAATGAGCATCCTTATAACCAGTGTTTTGAATTTTGCATCTGGTAGATTATTTGTCTCCATTTTGTTTAGTTCTATTTCTGGAGCTTTGTTTTGTTCTTTTATTTGGGACATATTTCTGTGTCTCCCCATTTTGACTACCTCCCTGTGTGTTTGTTTGTTTGTTTTTTTCTATGTAGTAGGTATAACTGCTATGTCTCTTGGTAGACATAGTAGAATGGCCTTATATAGTAGGTGCCCTGTGGGGCCCAGTGGTGCAGTGTCCCTGGTCACCTAAGCCAAATTCTCCAGGTATGCCCCTTGTGTGGGTTGGGTGTGCCTTCCTGTTGTAGTTGAGCCTTGATTGCTATTGGCATGTTAGTGGGTGAGATTGACCCTCAGGCTGACTGGCTGTGGGGTTTGGCCACATCCACTGCTAATAGGCTGCTGTGTAGGGGGCTTACCCTGAGGTGTGGAATTCTCCCCATCTAGCTCTGGTGACTGTTGAGACTGCCTTTTGTGTGTGCCACTTGTGAGGCTAATTGAGGCTCTGCTATGGTCTGAAGCCGTCCTCCAGGTATGTTTGTTCTAGGGTCTCTTGGAAGGGGCTCCGGTACAGGCCAATGTCAGCCAGTGCCTGTGATTGGCTGGGAACTACGTGGTAGGAGCTATAAAATGATCAGAGTTTGGTCACTGCCTATGCTAGACCTGGAGGCATTTGGGAGAGGCCATATTGCAAAATGAGATGGCTGCCATCAGTACTGGTTCGTGGGTACGGGAGCCCCCTTGCTCCTTAGGGTGAGTCAGAGATGCTTGGTCATTAACCTCCCTCCTCATCCAGCCTACCTATGGCTGAATGACTTTCTGATATAACACAAAAGCCCAGCTCCACTGACACCAGAAAGACAGGCTCTGAGGTATACGTTAGCACTCTAGAGCTCCCAGCAGGATCAAGCTGGGTCTACACTTTTACCAGAAGTCATGCTCTTCTTGGCTATTGCTTTTTTTCTATGCTCCTTTTGTTACCCCCTTACTGGTTTCTTCTGAGAGCATTTGAACAGCTCATTATACTCAAATCATTGGCTCAGGTTCTACTTCTGGAATAATTGTTCCTAAGAAACCACTACAATTATAAATAGGAATCATGGTGGGCTTACACAGGGATTTTTCTTTTACAATAACAAAGAGTGTGGGTAAAGAGGTTGGAACTATCTACTGTTCCAATATTCTGAAGTACCTGCCCTATTTTTGGCTCCTTAAACCTAGCAGTGAATTTGTATAATGGACTTTAACAGATTCCCTATCATCTTGCTTACCTGTCAGGAAGATATTGTAGTATCTATTTTAAAAAGATTCAAATGAAAACTTTCCACTAAAGCACTGTGGTTGGTCAACAACATGCATTTTTAAGAATTCTATAATCTATGTGCCTCATACCTAACTCTGATGAATTCAATAAGTATCTCATACAATATTATATCTACTCACTTGGGAGGTCTTAATAAGCACTTTGTGGTGATCTTAATAATTTCTTTAATAAAAGTGAAAGCAACAATAATAGTATATGTAAAATGTATACTGTGAAATGATGTCTGGATTTTATACAAACACAAGGTTGAAAAATATGAGGATTGGCAGTTCGTATAAAAATTCATTTTGATCAAGTCTGTCCTGGAACATGAATTTGCTTATGAGGCTCTAAAGTTATTTATCTAGTTCTGTGTTCAATGGAATAAAGAGAGTTATAGGAGCTTCATAATTAGGACTCTTACAAATTAATATAAGGTTTAAGCTTGTTTAAGTCAGTGAAAGTTTATCTTTGCTATCATTAAGAGAGATACTAAATTATTGAGATAGATGTAATAAAAGTTTTTGATTCTTTGAATGTGGGAAGAGCTTCTGAGTCAAATGACATCGATTGAGACTTATTTTCCAGGTCCCATAATAGTCACTTTAGTGCATATTATTTATTTTTAATGACAACCTATGGGATCGGTATTATTTTCTCCATCTTGCAGTAAAGGAAACATGCTTGAATTTGTACATTGCCTCAAATCGCACAGCAGTGACTAGCAAAGATGGGATTCTACTCTGGGTCTACGAGATCCAGTTTCTGTGCTGTTTCCAGTCTTTTCAGTTGATTAAAAAATGGAAAATATGGTCTTCTACACATCTGGTTTGAGACAGACAATGGTTCTGAGCAGTGGAATTGGTCATGAGCATTTTAAGCTGGATGTATTCTGGGCAATTTACATTGATATTTAGATTATTTTATTGTTTGACATTTTTATGCCAGGGTGCTGGGAGAAAGCTTCTGCTCCACTTTCCTCTCCCTGAGTAATACCTGGTAGAGAAAATAAATCACAGGGTAGAAGGCATTCATGTGCAACATTCTACTACTTATTTGTAGGAGAAGGGAACAATACATATCAGCCACGAACAAGCATCAGATTTCTCTCTCTATGTTTATGCTGGTTTTATATCACTCAGGGAAGAAAAGCGCTAGCCTTTGATTTATGTGCACTGACAATGAAATGTCCGTGATGATTAATTATGCTGCTCTGAGATTTTGCTGTGGTGCTTACCTCTGTAGCCTCAACTATGAAGCAAATAAATGTCTATGTCTTGCCATAGAACAAGAGTTAAACTTTCTTTTAGCCAAGTGATACATAGTTTGTATTGGGTGGAGTATTTTAAAGATTAATTTTAAATTTATATTTCTATTTTTTAAGGGGATAGGGTTCCTAACTGCAACTTTAAAAGTTTTATGGGTACCTCCCATATGCTAGAGATGGGAATTTAAAGGAATTTAGAAAAGCATATTGCAAGCCTCAAAAATGTTCATACTCTGTAATTTCATTTCTGTGAGTGTATTCTAAAAAAACGAGATACAAAAAAGGTACGGGGGGGATGGTAGAAGAGGGCAAAGGGGGTCAAACATATGGTGATGGAAGGGGAACTGACTTTGGGTGGTGAACACACAATGCAATATACAGATGATATATTATAGAATTGTACCGTTGAAAGCTATATAATTTTTCTAACCAGTGTGACCCCAATAAATTTAATAAAAAAGGGATTTAGGTACAAAGATGATCATTTAAGCATCACATTATAAGGACAAAATGGAATATTCAAATGCCCAATGATAAGGGATGAATACATAAATCTTGAAGTAACTGTATGATAGAATTTTACACATGTATTAAAAATCATCATGTTTACAAAATTTTTAATTATTTAAGTATTATTTAGGATGTAATCTAAAATTCAGGATGTAAAATCGTCAATACATTTTTCTCTGAAAAACAATTCATATAAAAAGAGGGAAATTTGTTAATACAAAATATCCTCTATTTTTGTGTAGTGGAACTATATATAATTTTTAATTCTCTCTGAGTTTTCAACAAGATGCACATATTTTAACAATAAACATATATTACAAAATATAGACAAAAGGTTAGAGTGTTTTTGGAAAATTTTTTACATTAAAAATTTTTTTCTGATACAATATGCACCAAGTGGTGATTCTGGAGCAAGGATACACAAACTGCCACCCATGGGCTAAATCCTGCCTGCTGCCTGCTTTTGTATATGAAATTTTATCATAAAACAGCTCCCATGCCTGTTCATTTACTTATGGACTATGGGGTCTATGGCTGCTTTTGCATTCCAACAGCAGAGTTGAGGAGTTGTGGCTGTAAAGATAAAAATATTTACTGCCTGCCCCTTTTCAAGTTAGCTGACCTCTGTTCTAGAGTAATAAATCAAAGCAACTAATAAATTATATTTATATGATATCAGTTTATTTTCTTGGAAAATATGCCCAATTTCACATGCCTGCTCTGGAAGCAAATGCTTTTACTCAAAACAATGGGACAGGGTAGAAATAATCCTCAATTTGAACCATGTACATATTTATATACATGAACTACATCTTCTACTTGGTAAACTTATGATTCATTTATTTCTGAAATATTTTTCTAGAACTAATAACTTATGAAAAACACTAAGTGGTTGAAATTAATCACAAAATTCCCTTTTATATACTATGCAATTAAGAGAAATGAGGGCGCCTTTCAGTCTCCCCCCCCCCACTTTTTGCTATGTTATTTTTACACTCTCAGGTATAGAATGTTAATGTTCTTTTTTAAAACTACCATTCCCACTGTTTTCATGCTGCTTGTGGAAAATTGTGAAGGCAGCCTGACTTTTTCCCCTAGCCCATTATTTGTGTGCTTGGAATATATTATACTAAGAGAAAACTCAGTGTTGAATATTCTTTGTCAAGTTTCCATGGAATGGACTGTGGTCTTTTGTTCCAAATGGTCAGGCGTATGTGTGCACACATGTGTGCACACACACACACCATTTCAGGAAAATTTTCATTTACTATAGCATTATACTTCTGGGCTGTATTTATTGATTAGTTTACTTCAGCAACAACAATGATTTTTACGTTGGATGCTTTTTTAGTCTTCATCAATTCGCTTTTCTCTAACTGCTTTAATCTTCTAGTCTTTTATATTTGCATTTGTTGTGTGTGTTACCAAGACTTTCCCATTATTCAAAAATATACTTTTCAGTTATATCTTTTCTGACCCTCTTTCTTTCTAATTCATGTATTGGCCCGGCAATAATAACATTTTTTTGTCTTCAATTTGTTTCTTTAAGTCTGCATTTTCTTCTCATTCTTTGTTCTATCATACCCTCTTTGAAGTCTTGTTTTTATTGAGTTTGTGTTATTATTATCGTGTTCCATAGTGTAAAACACTTGTGGGAATGTTCTTTATGTCATGTTCTTTTGTGGGTTGGGTTCCATTTTATTCATTCATGTACATATACCTACACCCACACCTAAACCTATAAATGCATGTGTTCATATGTATATGTGTGCACACACAATGCGGTATTTTTAAGGTTTTTTTTTTTTATGTTTAGGGTGGTGGATGTGTTAGGCTTTTTTCCCCCCTTCTTTTTTCATTTTGATTACCTTGTCTTTTATATACCGTGTTTCCCTGAAAATAAGACCTAACCAGAAAATAACCCCTAGCATGATTTTTCGGGAAGACATCCCCTGAACATAAGCCCTAATGCATCTTTTTGGAGCAAAAATTAATATAAGAACCGATCTTATTTTTTGGGAAACACGGTAGTGTTAGTGATCTATTTGCCTTTTGGTTCCAGGGTTCCACGGCCATTTTTCGAACTTCTTCATTAGTTATATGTTAACTCCTGTTCTGTCTCTGAAGGAATGGTAAAAGAAGAGATGGTGCATGGCATGGGGTGGCAGTGGTTCTGTCAGCTTGAGCTCTGCTCTGTATTCTGTATGCCCCATATTGGAAGTTATTATACCTATTAAGGGAATATGCCCCATATGGTGAAGGGAATTCTCTTAGCTATCAGACCATTTCTCCAATTCAGAACTGAAGTTTTCCTTTCTCTCAGGGTATATAAGCCCCAGCATCCTTTTCTACCTCTACTCAGACAGAATAAGGAACTGATAATGATACCCACATAGTAGTTAGCTTCTCACCTGATTTCAGGGTATTAGTGAAAGTTCTAGGGACTATTTCCAACTCATCTTATGGTCTGTGAGGGATGGCAATGAGGAAAGTACAAATTAGTCGTCATAATATAGTCACAAATACGGTATGGGGAATATAATCAATAATATTGTAAAGATTATGTAGGGTGCCAGATGGGCACTGGACTTATTAGGGAGATCACGTCATAGACGGTGTAGATGCCTGACCTCTGCACTATATGCCTGAAGCTGAAGTTGAATAATATTCAATGTCAACTATAATTTACACACACACACACATACATACATACATACATACATATTTTTTCACAGGATGTGGAGTACAGCATGGGGAATATAGTCAATGGTATTGTTAATAGCTATATATGATGTCAGAGGGGTAGTAAATTGGGGGGGGTTATCATTTTGTGAGGTGTGTAAATGTCTAACTGTTACATTGCTTTGTGCACCTAAAACTAATTTAAAAGAGAGAAAGTTCTGGAGACTATTTCCAACTCATCGTATGGTCTGTGAGGGATGGCAGTGAGGATGGACTTGCTGTGTGCTCTCTTAGATCTGCTATGGAATTCTACATTTATTTATTTGGATGCCAATGTATTTTAATTTTGTGGTGTTAAATTGCCCCCTCCCTCTTGATTATTACAGGGAGCTTCTTTTTTTTGGAGGGTGGGGAAGGGTACTATTTTTTGTTCATTTGATTGTATTTTAGAAGAGGAAGATTCTGTTTCTGGTCATCATTCTATTGTCTTTACCCAGAGGTCCTGTAGCTCTATTCTAATTGAGTAGAGATTTTTTTTTTCTCATGTAAGTCTTTAGTGTCATTCTTCAAATAGTATATTTTTAAATTATTTAGTTTCTTTTAAAAAACAAACTTTATTTTTATGGTGGTTTTAGATTTGTAGAAAAAATATGAAGATAGTGCAGAGAGTTCCTATATACCCTGAGCCCAGTTTCCCATATATTATTAACATCTTATATTGCTATGGTGCATTATCACAATTAATGAACCAATATAGATACACTATTATTGAATAAAATGAGTAGTTTATGCAGATTTCCTTAGTTTTTCCCTAATGTCCCTTTTCTGTTCCAGAAGCCCATCCAGGATACTTCATTACATTTAGTCCTCATGTCTCCTTAGGCTCCTTGGTTGTGACAATTTCTTAGACTTGCCTAGTTCATGGTGACCTTAACAATTTGAGGAGTACTGGTCACATACTTTGTAGAATGTCCGTCTGTAAGGATTTTCATTATGCTTTTTAATGATTGGAGTGATGCTATGTGTTTTGGAGAAGAAGATTATAGAGATCAAGAGCTATTTTCATTATATCAAGAGTGCATACAATGAACATAACTTATCACTGTTGATGTTGACCTTGATCATCTGGGTGAGGTACTGCTATATATGTACATTAAGTTTCACTCTTCGTGCTGTGAAGTTCCATGGGTTCTGACAAATTGTTAGTGCCATGTATCCATAATTACAGAATCATACAGAATAATTTTACCACCCTAAAATATTCCCTGTGCCTTACAATTTTAACCCTCTTCCCCTCCTCCTATACCCTGGCAACAACTGATCTTTTACTGTCTCTACAGTTTTGCCTTTTTCAGAATGTCACGTAATTGGGATCATATGGCATACAGCCTTTTTAGATTGGCTTCTTTCACTTAGAAACATAGATTTAAGACTCAGCTATGTTTTTTTCTTGGCTTGACCACTTCTTTCTTTCAATTAATGAAACATATTACATTGCAGGGATATATCACAGTTTTTCCACCTATTGAAGGACATTTTAGTTGCTTCCTGTTTTGGGTGATTATAAATAAAACTGCTCTGAACATTGATATGCAGGTGTTTGTGTGGACATAAGCTTTCAAATCAGTTGGGTAAATACATAGGAGCATGATTTCTGGGTTGTATGGGAAAGCTTGGTTTAGCTTTTAAAGAAATTTAGGAGTTTTTAAAATTGATTCTTTGGGGTTTTTTTTTATGTAGACAATAATGTCATCGGTGACAAAAGGTGTTTGTATTTCTACCTTTCCTTGTATTTTATACCTTTCATTTCCTTATTGCACTATCTAGGGCTTCCAATATTATTTTGAATGGCAGTTATTAGAGAGTACATCCTTGTTTTGTTCCTGATCTTAGGAAAAAATAGTTCAGTTTCTTACTATTAAGTATGACGTTAGCTGTCCATCTTTTTGTAGATTTTTTTATCAAGTTGAGGAAGATCCTCTCTGTTTATACTTTTTTCAGAGTTTTCATAATGAATGGGTGTTGAATTTTGTCAAATGCTTTTTCTGTATTAATTGATGTGATCACATGACATTTCTTCTTTAGTGTGTGGCATTGATTGATTTTTTTTTTTTTGATGTTGACCCAGTTTTTCACACCTGGAATAAATTCCATAACTTGGCCATGGTGTACAATTCTTTTTATATTATACATTGTTGCACTTCAATTTCCTGATGTTTGTTGAGGATTTTTATATCAATGTTCATTAGAGCTTTTGATCTGTAGTTTTCCTTTTCTGTAATGTCTTCATCTTATTTTGGTATTTTGTAATGTTCTTCTTATAAAATGAGTTAGGAATTGTTCCTTCTGCTTCTGTTTTCTGGAAGAGATTGTGGAGGCTTGGCATTATTTGTTCCTTAAACATTTGTTGGAATTCACTAGTGAAATCATCTGGGCCTGGTACTTTCTTTTTGGAAAGGGTATTAATTATTGATTCAGTTTGTTTCATGGATTTAGGCTTTACCAGATTTTCTGTTTCTCATTGTGAGTTTTGGTAGTTTGTATATTTCAAGTATTGGTCTATTTTATCTAAATTATCAAATTTGTGCTACTAGTCATCAGTCTGTCTGTCTCTCTCTCTCTCTCTCTCAGCTTGAGTAGAGCTTTGTTAATTAGTTTTATTGATCCTTTCAAAGAACCAGCTGCTTTTGGTTACTATTTTTTCTGTTGTTTTCCTGTTTTCAGTTTTATTGATTTCTGTTTTAATTATTATTTCTTTTCTTTTGCTTGTTTAAATTGCTCTTCTTGTTTCCCATTGTAGAAGATGAGATTATTAATTTCTACTTTTTATTATTTTACAATATATGAATTTAATGGCATAAATTTCCCTTTGAGCATCAGTTTTACTGCATTCTACAAATTTTGGTGAATTGCATTTCCATTTTCATTGAATTCAAAATATTTAAAAATTACTCTTGAGACTTCTTTGACCCATGTGCTATTTATAAGTGTGTTGTTTAATCTCCAATTATTTGGGGATTTTCCATCTACTTTTCTGGTATAGATTTGTAGTTTAATTATGGACTGAGCATATACATTTTTTTAAATTTTAGATTTGTTAATGTGTGTATTATAGCCCAGAATGTGGTCTATGTGAAGATTCCATGTGAGTCTGAGAAAGATGTCTATTCTGATGTTGAATGCAGCATTCAATAAATGTCAAATCAAGATGAATGATAATCTTTTTTCAGGTTATTTCTGTTATAACTGATTTTCTGTCTGTTTGATATATCAATTATTTAAAGAGAGGTGCTTGACATACAAATATAATAATGGACTTGTTTTTCTCACCTTACAGTTCTATCAATTCTTGCCTCACTTATTTTAATGCTCTGTTGTTAGGTGCATACATGTTAAAGATGATTATCTCTTCTTGAAGGATTGACCACTTCATCATCATATAATTCCCTACTTTAGCCCTGATAAGTTTCCTTGGTCTGAATTCTGTTTTGTCTGAAATTAATATAGTACTCTATATTAATTATTCTAGCTGTCTTTTAATTAGCGCTAGCATGGTATATCTTTCTCTAACCTAATGTTTTAACTGTGGCATGTAAAATCTTTTAACATAACTTTTTTACAGTTTATAAAATGATATATATATATATATATATATACATATTTAATATAGAAAGTTACGAAAATGCGGGGGAAAAACCCATAATTATTCATAATCTCACTACACAGAAATAACTACAGTTATAAAATTTCCTTCTTCTGAATTTTTCCCCTGATGAGTACATGTAAATTGAGTCTATATTGGTTTCAGATGTACTAGGAATGTCCTGGTAAAAAAGTTAGAGCCCACAAGAAGTTTCTGTAAGTTAGAGAATGAGGAGACTTCAAATCTTGTTTACTATTCTGCCTAGGTAACACACCTACACGCAGCACATTCATAAGGGTATTTATTGTTCAGATTCTCTAAACCTTGACGCTGAATTTCTTATTTCTCTCCCCTAGAAATGAAAACTTTAACACTTTATTGTATATTCATATTTAGAATAGACTTATTCTGTGTATATTCAAGAACAGGCACTTTTTAAAATATAACTGTGTATACTGTAAACACTGCCCTGCTCTAGTCTTTAAAATGTACTTATGTATCTGGATAATTTTTCATTTCTGTAGCTAGAGATTCCTTTATTGAACAATTGACAGTTCCATTGTATGTATATAATATAATTTATTTAACTGGTCTCCCATTGATGAACGTTTATGTTATTGCCATGGTTTTGCTGTTATAAATACTGCTGCAATGAATATCTTATACACATGGCTTTGTACATCTACCTATCTACTGTGTTTTCCCGAAAATAAGACCTAGCCGGACCATCAGCTCTAATGCATCTTTTGGAGCAAAAATTAATATAAGACCTGGTCTTATTTTAATATAAGACTGGGAATATAATAAAACATAATATAATATATAATATAATATACCGGGTCTCATATCATATCATATCATATCATATCATATCGTATCATCATATCAAATCATATCATATCATTCCAGGTCTTATATTAATTTTTGCTCCAAAAGACGCATTAGAGCTGATTGTCAGCCTAGGTCTTATTTTTGGGGAAACACGGTAGTCATGCATGCAGTTTTATGACAGTATCAAGAAGGAAGATGAAATTTCATGTTCTACGTTAGCCAAGAAATTGTGAGGTGGGGGGGACCACTCTACACTTGTATTTTTTATCGTCATTGGCTGTGTAAGAGAGCTTAAAAAGGCAACTTTACCACAAAAGGTTGTCTTTAGGTGTTTAGGTACTAGGTGTATTACTTTTCTAGGATTACCATAGCAAGTATCACAGATCGGGTGGCTTAAAGAGCAGAAATTTATTTCCTCACAATTCTGGAGGCTGGAGTCCAAGATCAAGGTGTCAGCAGGATTGGTTTCTTCTGAGGATCTCTCCTCTTGGCTTATAGGGGGTTGGCTTTTCCCTGTGTCTTTACATGGTGTTTCCTCTGTGCGTGTCTGTGTCCTAATCTCTTCTTATAAGGAAACCATTCATATCATATTAAGGGTCACCCCAATGACCTCATTTCACCTTAATTACCTTCTGAAAAGTTCTATCTCCAAATACATTCTAATGAAATGGGGGTTAGGACTTCATCATATAAATTTTGGGTGGACACAATGCAGCCCATAACACTGGTGGTGAGGTTTGAGGCTGACTCTTGCTGGCTAAGTTTCATATGTTGTGGTAACAGCTGTAAGGTTAGGGATGATATGAATTAATGGGAAATACATTTCATTCCATCACATCCTGAGTTGGGTAAACCCTTATCAGCTGGCCTCTACAGCCACATTACCAGCTCCCTCTTCAGTATTACTTCTGTGTTTTGTACCTACCTTTATTATTACTGTGATATATATTTGCCATAAGACTTCACAATGGCAAGATGGATTGTCAGGCTCACCCTGTCACCACTTAGAAAAAACTTACTTTTATTTGCAGCTGAATGCCAATACGCCTGAAATACAGTATATATACATTTCTTTACGCTTTCCTAAGTTATCTTTCAGTTATTGCCAAGCTTATTTTTCTTGGGCACCTTGAAGCCTCTATCCTTTGATCTCCATTGCTCTTTCTCTAGGGCCCATGGCTTCATCTTGCTCTCCCCAAGTTTTGAAGCTTCCATTATTCTTTTGATGGCATTGTCCCTTGAATAAGTATGAGGGGCCCGATTTGACCCATGAGTACTCAGTGATTATTCTGCTTCATAGCATAACTTTGGTGTTTTATTATACCCCTTTGTCACCAAGGGTGAAGATGGAAAAGGACAAAGGGGTAAATGGATCATAAAATCGGATCCTTCTACTCACATAACAATTTAGGAATTTATTTTTTTAAATTTCTGGACATGAATCCAAAAGACAAGGACTCAAATGTGTCTCACCTTTGAGTTACCAGCATGAAGCCTAGTTCATGACACATAGTCAAAGCTCATTGAATGTTTGGTTGAACTGAACACAATATTTATATTTTAGTGTTGAAGGAAGTCTTGCTATGTTTATGCTTTACATCAACTTGCTCCAAGTTTCCTTGGACAACTTATTTAGCAAGAGAAGGGGTTGATAGTGGACAAATTGTTGGCTATGAAGCCAAGCCAAGATCCTAGATGACTTAGGTTCCTAATATTTCCTATTTTGGTCCTTTATTGTCTCTTCAGAATCAGGAAGTACTTGAGTATTAGGAGGCCCAGGGAAAACATAAGTAGTATATAATATGTTATCCCTAATCTCAAGGAGTTTAAATCCGTTGGGAAGGGAAGAAAAGGAGAGACCAATGCATGGTGGCCCCAAGCTGGGGAGCTAAGAAGAAAAGTTGTTAATTTGATCTAAGGGATGTATAAAGATCTGAGTAGAGCTCTGTAGAGGGATTTGGAGGAAATCACAGCATTGATTAAGAGCATTGGGCTAGTACATCAGAAGATTTATGAGTTAATCCATTGTCATTATTTTGCCTTAAAGTAATATAGTACAACACATCAGCTACTGAAGAGTGATGGTCTTTATTAAATATTATAAATGAAATTTTTGTAAATTATACTCATATATTACATAAATATATTATAGCATAAAATTATAGCATAATTTACAATGTTATAAATAATCCCATTAAGAAAAGAAATAAGTAGAGTCTACGAAAATGTTTGAGACAGAACTGCATTGTGATGTTGGTAGGTTGGTTCATATTAGTCTTGATGTTAGCCTGCAAAGTGATTTCAAATGTACCAACTTCCTAACTGAGGGATGGGAAATTGTTCTAGAGAGACTGATGTTTGGGAAGATGATCAATTTTCATGTATTTTATAAAAAGCAAGAATAATTTTGAGGTTACTGTGAACATTGCATTATACAATGGAATGTATTAAATTTCTATGTAGAGTCTCTGCTTCAATTTCCTCATCTGTAGAGTGAGAGTAATAGAAGTACCTACGTACCACAAAGATTTGTTGTAAGGATCAAATGTGTTCACACAGAGAGAGCCCTCGGTGCAGTGTCTGCTGCAGAGCAAGCAGGTATTAGGGATGAATGTTATTCGTTTCAGTCCTAAGGCCATTTGATCACATCTCCTTTGATGCCTGTCAGATTCCAATAATTGAACAAGTAACAGCAAATTCAAACTGGATAACCATAGGGTGCTGGCAAAGAAATTTGAAACTTATAAATTGCAAAAATAGTCCTCTAAAAAAATACTAGTGTTCTCAAGAAGATGAGGAAGGAAAGAAAGGGAATAACTTAAGTGTAGCTCAGATAAACACCTACCTATCGATAGTGACATAATGTGAGATCTCTCTCAGGTTATTAATAATTTAAACATCACTATAATTTTGACATTTTGGAAGTAGATTCTCTCTCTTTTCTTTAGCTTTGCCAATAACTCTTTAAGTAAAACTAATGATAGATAATATCTATCACTGATGATAGATAACCATGTGCTAGGCACTGTGTTAAGTGCTTTTATATATTCCATCTTATTTTCAAGTCACAACTAACTAGACACAATTCGTCCCGTTTTACAGGTAAGGAAACTGTGGAGTTTATCTTGCTGCTGTGGCAGAGGAAAATGCATGGTAGAATAAAACACTATGGGTCTCAGTTTCCTCATCTATAAATAGATGAGACCATATTCCAATTGCCCTGCTAGCGCCCATGTTGCTAGAATTTTTGCCATTTTTTTCATGACTACTGCCAAGTTGCCTCTTCTGCCACCTAGTGGACACTATAGTAATTACCATATTAACATTACACAGGTGTTCAGCTTTGAATTGTAGAACAATGAAGGTAGTCAACCCTCTTTAGGAACAGAAGAGAAAACTGAAGGCTAGAAAAGGGAAGTTAGTTTCCAAGACACCAAAAAATTGATATATAAATCATGACTCTTACTATGAGTACATTTAGTATTTCATTTGTGATAATATCTCTGTGACACAGGGTAATTGCCAAGAGATGTCGGAGAGTACATGTATTTGTAGAGTGTATACACTTTGTTCTTTTTGCCATGAGAGTTTTTGATTTGTACTAGAATTGCCAGTGCAGATTGAGATAAGATAATTTCTTAAAAGTAAACTATAAAAAAACTGCATGGCAACATACAACTTACGACACAATAAAGACTTTTGAGAGATTACTTTTTATTGAATTCTGTAAATGATTTTTATGTCTTGGCACTCGATAATAAGCATTTTATATTTAAAAGGAAATGGTGGCAATTTCTTATCCTTATTTTGCTCAAGAAGCTACATTAAAAAAATTGCCTTCAGTTGCTGTTCTTGCAAGAAATGCTGAGAATTAAGTTTCTTCAATGAAACTCGTCTCATCCCTTTTTCTTAGCATGGGAAATCGAAATATCCCCTTAAAAAGGGGAAAGGAAAAAGAAATGAGAGTGTCAGGCTTGGAGAAGTTGTAGGATATTTTCATGCCTTTTGGGTTATAACTCCTAATCTCCCATCAGGAGAGATTTCATGAGTTACAGCAGACGGAAGGAACTGTTCTGTGGAGAGAAGGCACCTAGTTTAGACTCAGACACAGATTTGTTGTGTGGCAAGTTTTAATATTGAACTTCTTCAAGCCTCAGTTTCCTCGGGTGATGTTTGAAATAGTACTTATTCTGCCTTATTTTATAGGGTTGTGGTGAGGCTTATAACAAATAATTCATGTGATTGTGCCGTAAAATAGCAGGACATGAGTCTCAGTAATTTCATAGCTAGACTGAAAAACAATGAGTTGGGCGGTTTGCATTTTACAAAAGAATGCTAGAAAAGAAAATATATTATCCTATCACTGATTCACTTAAGAAGCTTATGCTCATAAACATTCCAAATAAAAGGTAGAGAGTGGTGGGATGTAGGTGGCACTGGGAAAGGTATCAGAGAGAAGTTGGCTTCGAAATCTAAAGGCTTTATAAGATTTGTATCTCCTATCTTGGGCCCAAACTGAAATTCAGACTTAGTTGGTGAACTGCCTGGCAGCCCTTAAGAGGTTGTTTTGTATTAGGATTTTGCTTTTGGTTGAAAATGCTGGGGAGAAACATGGATGATCCGTTAGTATATTATGCTAAGTATAATAAGCCAGTAACAAAAAGACAAATACTGTATGATTCCACTTATATGAGAAACTTAGAGTCATTAAAATCATAGAACAGAAAGTAGAATAATGGTGGCCAGGGGCTGGGGTCAGAGGGGAATGGGGAATTAGTGTTAAATGGGTACAGAGTTTCAGTTTTGCATGATGCAGAGAGTTTGGAGATGATGAATGTGTTTAATACCACTGAACTGTACATTTAAAAATGGTTAAGATAAAAAAATAAAAAATAAATAAAAATGGTTAAGATGGTAAATTTTATGTTATGTGTATCTTACCACAATAACAAAAAATGGGAAGAAAAGAGAAATGGTCACTTGTGTGAACAAATAAAACAAATAATTTAAAAAATATCTGAAAAGCTAGGGAGAAGTTTGATGAGGCACTGGGTTGGAGGCAGGACTTTGGGATGAAAGCATAGCCTCTTTCTGTCCCAGCTTGGCCCAGCAGAGAGATTTTTAGAGAGAATGAAAAGGAGCCATTGTTATCATGAGGGACTTAGAATTGGAGGACAAATAGATGCTTGGCTGACGTGGTGCGAATTAGGGTGGGGTGAGAAGCCCTAGGGTGGAAAATGCCATCTAGTACCTTGAGGATTGGTGGCTTGGCTGGGTCCCACCAGTAGTGACAGTGATGAGATTCTCCCTGTGGTCATCATGGACAGAGGACAGGGCTGAATCAGGGAGGGGGACATGGAGGATACCTTATAGTGACAGTAGCTGCCAGTCTGGACCCTGAGCCTATGAGGGATCTAGATCCCCAGGGTGAATTATTACAGGTGACCAGAGACCCTGTATGAGCCGGTGAGGGCAAGAACCAGTAAAATACGGGTTATTATTGGCATATTAACTCCATCTAGACCCTCATGCTAGTGGAGACTGGGGAAATTTGAGTTAATCAGAAATAAACAGAGGGTCCTATTCCTGAACAGACTGAGCAGACAACACAATATTTACTCAAATCTGGCATCTGTTAATGAATAACACATGGGTCCGATCATACGAATGGGGATTTGATTTATAATGATGGCATCAAGGACCTGTTCCTTTAAGCTAAAACACGAGGATATGGCACTTGAATGGAAATCTTTGCTGAGTGATTTGTTGCAAGCTTACTACTTTATGAATGGCAAAGCAGAGCTGCCCCCCTTTACAATCTATATATAAATCCTCTGGAATTATGATGGATTAAGTATTCTTTCTCCTACTGACAGTAACAAGTGTTATGAGCACCTTTTAATAGTTAGAGAGACAGAAGAGATAATGTCAATTACTACTAGGGGAAGTGTTTTTTTTTTTTTAAACCAGCTTTCCCACTTTTTCCCATGATGAGGTTAATTATTTATGGCAAAGGCACATTAATAATTTTGCTTTATCTCTTTATCCAAGCAGTAAATGAATTGTAACACAGGGAGATTTGGACAATCGATACAATAAAAACGTATTCAAAGTATTTAAAAGTTTTGTATTCCCTTAAAGCTCACTTGTCTCAGACACGAACAGTGCTTCAATTAATAATACGTATTTAAAATTTTCATTTGAGGATCGCGGTCTAAATTTTATTTTAACATTTTCCCTTTCTGATAGACAAGCCCTATGTGGAAATAGCAGCTTGCATGGGAAGTGCTGCTGGGGCTACGCTGCTGAATGCACGATGCTAAAGAAGAAAGAAGTATGAATACATTTCTAGCTATTGCTATTTGAAATTTATTAATTTATTTGCACATAGTAAAAGTCACTCTTTTTGGTGTATGGATTTTTGAGTTTTGATAAATGCATAGAGTCCTGTACCCACAACCACAATCAAGATATAGAACAGTTCCATTGCCCATCCCCCTCCCCCCGAAGACCCCCTCATGTGGCTCTTGGAGTCAAACCTCTGCCCACCTGGCTCCCATCCCCAGCCCCTGGTAGAGTGTGAAGAGGCAGGTGATGGTTCCTCTGGCCCTTTGCTCCTGGTCTTAGGGAAGGAAGTGATGATGTGACTTGAGGTGTGAGTATGAAGACTTGTTGAGGGTAGAAGTGAGCCCATCCCCCACTCTAATATTCTCAGCACCACTGACCACTGTGTCCCAAGAGATTGGGGGTCGGAGGGCAAACAGCATTCTTTGGAATCTTCCATCTTGAAAAGTTTTCTGCATAGCCTTTTCATTCATGACCATGAAAGAGGGAAGCAAAACAGGAAGACTTGCAGGGCTATAAGAATTTGTGCAATGTTCTCTGTAATAACTCAAGAGTATCCCACACCACCATTCTGTCTCTAGCACCGAACCATTCTCTACAACAATCACCTTGACTGTATTTTGGAGAAAGCAGAGAGACCAACAACTTCAGAACTCGCCTGAAATTCTGTACCCTCATTTTCCTATGTTTGTTTGGCAGGGACTGGGGTGGGTGAGAGGCATGAGATGGAGTAAGGTTGAAAGGCTGCTAACTGGCTTCACAAGTCACTCTGAATGAGGACAGAAACAGAGCATTTAACTTCTGAAGCCACTGAGGAGCACTGTTTGGTGATGTGATCTGGCTGCTGCATAAATCCTTTCTCTCACACTGTTGGTCTGTAACACTTCCCCACAGGAAGAAATGGGACAGAGCCTTATTTTTCAGGTATTATACTCTGGTGCAGATCCATTAGCTGCCACTCCTATGTTAGAGAAAAAAACCATGTGGGTTCCTCCTTTCATTTCATTTCCAACAAGGGTCTGCAAGAATCGTCAGCATGTAAAAGGCAACCCAGCCCAACGCTGGATGTCTTTAGCTTATTCCTACAAAGTAGATTATTTTATAGCCCTGTCCATCTGCCCATCCACTCATTCAACTATCTGCTCATTTTAAAATAAATATTTATTGGATGCCCTCTATGTACTGAGATGACAAAAATAAAGTCTTGAATAAATACCTAGCACAGAACCTGGCACGTAGCAGGTTCTTTAAAGATGTTTGTGGAGGAAATGAATGAATGAATGAGTGAAGGCATGATTCCTATTCTTTTTTTGTTGTTGTTGTTTAAGATTTTATTGGGGAAGGGGAACAGGACTTTATTGGGGAACAGTGTGTACTTCCAGGCATTTTTTCCAAGTCAAGTTGTTGTCCTTTCAATCTTAGTTGTGGAGGGTGCCGTTCAGCTTCAAGTTGTTGTCCTTTCAGTCTTAGTTGTGGACTTAGTTCAGCTCAGCTCCACGTCCAGTTGCCATTGATAGTTGCAGGAGGCGCAGCCCACCATCCCTTGTGGGAGTGGAACCAGCAACCTTGTGGTTGAGAGGACGTGCTCCAACCAACTGGGCCATCTGGGAGCTCAGCGGCAGCTCAGCTCAAGGTGCTGTGTTCAATCTTAGTTTCAGGGGGCGGAGCCCACCATCCCTTGTGGGACTTGAGGAGTCGAACTGGCAACCTTGTGATTGAGAGCCCACTGGCCCATGTGGGAATCGAACCGGCAGCCTTCGGAGTTAGGAGCATGGAGCTCTAACCGCCTGAGCCACCGGGCGGGCCAGATTCCTATTCTTATGATATACGCAGTTGATTGGCAGTTGGGTGGGTTCATTGAAGAATATGATATGGTAATAGTGAACAGAGGGTATGTTGGGAATAAGAGGCAGGAGCCTTTGAATTTGACTTGATAATTAGGAAGGGTTTCTAAAATAGGAGACATTTGAGTTGAGTTATAAAGTAGCACCTGTTTGGTGAGAGGGGGATAGTATGTAATCACTAGTATTGTGGACTTTGTATTTCAGCATATCCAGGTTTGGGCTCCAATTCTGCCACATGCTTAATTTGATGCCCCCACAGCCCACCAGAATAACTTGTTGACTGAGCAAAGCCGGTTTTCACAGACGTCTTCTTTGCATCTTGGAAGGGAAAGGTCAGAGGAAGATATTTAAAGGATTTTAGCACTGGGGCTGGGTGATTTTAAAGCTGGTCTTGCAAGGGGAAGGACTAGTCGGGAAAGGGTAGAGTCTGGAACATAATAGTGAGGTGAGGGTCTTGAAGAAAGTCTAGCCAAGCAAGCTAATAGTCTTAATAAACACACTACATTACTTAATTCATCACCTTCTTTTCTTTTTCTTTCCTTCTTTTTTTTTTTGAGGGGGAGAAAGATTTTATTTTTCAGGGTAAGAAATTAATCAGTAACTGTAACATTAAGCATGAACTTTGTAATCCTATTACCTCAAAGAACAAAAATAACATCAAAAGCCTCACAATTCATTTAAAACTGGCAACTTAGTTTAAAAGAATTGTTCCATTGTCTGAAATTAAAAATAAATATGTTTTATATAGCTTACACTTATTTGCAATTGCCCTGTGTTATAACACAAGATTATTCAATCGTATAAAATCATTCCTTGCAAAGATGGCCCCTCATTCTTAAGAAATTTGAAATAACTACATTTTAATGTAATTTGTAAGTCCAAATGAATATGTTGTAAAGAAAAAAGATCATTTCTTTCAGTCTGAAATTTAAAAATATATGTATCTATAATTTGTCTTATATTTTCTTAGATTAATTTTTGTCATCAGATAAATCAGCCAAGATTGCTTTTTATTGCATTTTTAAAACTATTTTAATTAAAATATAGCTAACATATGATATTATACTAGTTTCAAGTGTGCACCATAGTTATTTCAACATTTATATACCTGAAGAAGTGATCACCACGATACATCCAGCAACCATCTGACACTGTACCACGCTACCACAGCATTATTGACTATATTCCCTATGCTGTACTTTACATCTCCATGACTATTTTGTAACTACCAATATGTATTTCTTAAATCCTTCACTTTTTTCTGCCTGCCCCCCAACCCCTCCTGTCTATCACCCCAATAAATCTAGTACCCATCAGACACCATACATAGTTATTATAGTATTATTGACTATATTCCTTATGCTACACCCTGCATCCTCATGACTGCTTTGTAACAACCAATTTATATTTAATCACTTCCTCTTTTTCAAACCCCCCCAACCCGCTTCCCATATGGCAACCATCAAAATATTCTCTGTATCTATGAGTTTGTTTCTGTTTTGTTTATTTGTTTATTTTGTTCTTTAGATTCCACATATAAGCAAAATCACAATGCATCTGTCTTTCACTGTCTGACATACTTCACTTAGCACAATACCCTCCAGGTCCATCCATGCCCACAGATGGCAAGAACCCGTTCCCTTCCATGCCCAAGCAATATTCCATTGTATATATGTATCACCTCCTTTTTATCCATTCATCTGCCGACAGACACCCAGACAGCTTCCATATGCTTCAATGAATATATGGATGTACACATCCCCTTGAAATAGCATTTTGGATTTCTTTGGATAAATACCCAGAAGTAGGATTACTGGGTCTTTCTTTGTCTCTTGTTATAGCCTTTGTTTTAAAGTCTATTTTGTTTGGTATAAGTATTGCTACCCAGCTTTTTTTTTGTTGTTGTTGTTCCCATTTTTCATGAAATATGCTTATCCATCCTTTTACTTTCAGTGTTTGTGTGTCTTTAAATCTGAAATGAGTCTCTTGTAGGGTCTTGTTAAGGGTAAGACCCTTGTTAAGGGTCTTGTTTTCTTATCCGTTCAGCCATGCTGTGTCTTTTAATTGGAGCATTGAATTCATTTACTTTTAAAGTAATTGTTGGAAGATATGTAGTTATTGTAGTTATTGCCATTTTGTTATTCATATTTTTGATTTTATATTTACTTCTCCTTTAAAAAGTGCCTTTAACATTTTTTGTAATACTGGTTTGGTGGTGATGACTCCTTTAGCTTTTTCTTTTCTAGGATGCTTTTTATTTATCCTTCAATTCTAAATGATAGCTTTTCTGGGTGGAGAAATCTTGGTTTAAAGTCCTTGCTTCTCATCCCTTGGAATATTTTGTGCCAATCCCTTCTTGCCTGCAAAGTTTCTGTTGAGAAACCAGTTGGCAATCTTATGGGAGTGCCCTTGTAGGTAACTAACTGCTTTTCTCTTGCTGCTTTTAAGCTTCTTTGTTTTTGTCTTTAACCGATGGCATTTTAATTATGATATGTCTTGGTGTGGGCCTCTTTGTGTTTATTTTGTTTGGAACTCTCTGTGCTTCCTGGGCTTGTATGTCAATTTTCTTTACCAGGTTAGGGAAGTTTCCATCATTATTTCTTCAAATAGGTTTTCAATTCCTTGCTCTCCTTCTGGTACCACTATGAATTTTGAATGTTGTTATGCTTGATGTTGTCCCAGAGATCCCTTAAACTATCCTCATTTATTGATTTTTTTTTTAAAAGATTTTATTGGGGAAGGGGAACAGTACTTTACTAGGGATTAGTGTGTACTTCCAGGACTTTTTTCCAAGTCAAGTTGTTGTCCTTTCAATCTTAGTTGTGGAGGGTGAAGCTCAGCTCCAGGTCCAGTTGCTGTTGCTAGTTGCAGGGGGCGCAGCCCATCATCCCTTGCAGGAGTCAAACTGGCAACCTTGTGGTTGAGAGCCCATGCTCCAACCAACTGAGCCATCCGGGAGCTCAGTGGCAGCTCAGCTCAAGATGCCATGTTCAATCTTAGTTGCAGGGGGCGGAGCCCACCATCCCTTGCGGGACTCGAGGAGTCGAACCAACAACCTTGTGTTTGAGAGCCCACTGGCCCATGTGGGAATCGAACCGGCAGCAGCCTTCGGAGTTAGGAGCATGGAGCTCCAACTGCCTGAGCCACCGGCCCCTCATTTATTGTTTTCGCATTCTTTTTTCTTTTTGCTGTTCTGTTTGGGTGTTTTCTGCTACCTTATCTTTTAAATTGCTGATTCAGTCCTCTGCTTCATCTAATCTACTGTTGATTCCCTCTACTATATTCTTCATTTCAGTTATTGTATTCTTTATTTCTTACTGGTTCTTTTTTATGTTTTCTGTCTTCATATCTATATTTCCTATTACTTTGTTGAAGTTCTCCCTGAGATCATTGAGCATTCTTATCAGCAGTGTTTTGAACTCTACATCTGATAGATTGCTTGTCTCCATTTTGTTTAGTTATTTTTTGGAGCTTTGGTTTGTTCTCTTACTTGGGATATGTTTCTTTGTCTCCCCATTTTGGCTGCCTCTGTGTGTTTGATTCTATGTATTAGGTAGAGCTGCCATGTCTCCTGGTCTTAGTAGAGTGGCTTTATGTAGTAGGTGTGCTGGGGGGCTCAGTGGTGTAGTCTTCTTGGTCACCTGAGTTGGGTGCTTCAGGTGTGTTCCTTGTTTAGGTTGTGTGTACCCTCCTGTTGATGGTGTTTGCACGTCAATGGGAGCGATTGACTCTCCAGCTAATTGGTTGTAAAGATTGGCCGTGACTACAGTGGAGGAGTTGCTGCACAGGGGTTGACCTTATGAAACAGGTTTCACGTTTGCAAGGCTCTGGTACCTGCTGTTTGGGTGTGTTATCCTGTAGGAAGCTGGATGGTGCTTTGGCTTGGTCTATTCTGGTGTGCTGACTGCTGGGTCTCCTGGGAGAAGCCCTGCCATAGGCCAAGTCCAGCTGTATCCTGTGCCCTGCCCAATGCCACCTGGTATGAGTTACAAAGCAATCTGCAGATGGCTGCCACCTGTGCTGCCGTTGGAGGTACCTTAAGAGGCTGAACCATGAACTGAGGCTGGCTGCTACTAGTTCCAGACTTGGTGCTGCTCAGCAAGAGGTACAGGATACACCAAAGCCAGATGCTTCTTATATGGGTTTTGTGAATTTTTGAGAGATATTAGGAAATTCCACACCATGAGTCCACACCCTATCATGATAGGGTGTTTGTATGGAAAAGTCACTGAAAGTGGATTGGGAATGCCTGAAAGTTGGACACAGTGGGCTCTCAGGGAATCACCAGGGAGGGGCAAATGGTGTTAGCTAGGTGGATGAAGACTCAGATATGGCAGATACCCACATCTGCATGCCGGAAGAGGGGAGAACTCAACAATGAAACAATGAATTCTGATGGTATTTATGTCTTAAGAGAAAGCTGCCCCTCCAGGCTTCACCCTGTCTGGTAGGTTAGGTGTATTAAATGAATTTCAATTGGTGATATTTTCAACTAGTATGTAACCCTATCACAAGTAGAAGAACGTCTGTACTCTCAAGCCTCTGAATCTTCACCTTTGATTGTACTTTTTCTCTGTGTGAAGTTTATCTGAATCTTTCATAGTGAAACATTAAAATGTTTCCATGTCACTTTATAGTTTTTTTCAACTCTGTCTCATTTTATTTGTAGAGACATTGTGATGGCTTTGAAATACCTATTGTGTGCATTTGCTCTGAGTAATGAAGGATAAATAGGCACCCAGTGGAAAGAAAACTGCTTTAGTTTATTACTAATTAATAATAAACTACTTTATTACTAATAGTTTATTACACATTAAGTGTCCCAGAAATGCTAGCTATTGCTGTTATCATTAATAATATTAGCTTTTTTTAACCTATCTTGAGTGAGGAACCTACCAGGTTAGCAGGTACGAGAGGACTGAATGGTGAGAAATAGGCTTCAGGCTCTAGATTTGAAAGGAGATACAGTTGTTACATGTCCTAGGGCTTGGGGATCAGATGGTAGAGCCCTCAAAGTAAGGTAGAGCCCTGGCATTTGTGAAAGGGTTGCATCATTATTGTATTAAGTGGCCTAAGAAGGCTTTATTGTTGAAGCAGAAAGATTGCTATTTCATAGCTGAGAAAACCAGAGAGTAAAGGGTTTTGCTTCTGCTGCATTTGACTAGGATGGACAGTGAAGCTAGCAGGTTACCTGCCTATGGGCACACCTAGTTCTGAGAAAATAAAACATCTTCCGTTGGAATTTGCAGCCAAAAAGAGAGAGGATAACAAAACACCAAGGAAAAATGACCTCTTGAGAAAGAACTGTTAAAAGAGACAGATAATTTGAACAAGCAAATGACAGAGCGCTTACATAGATTCCACTATAGCTGGTAAGCTCACATACTCACACATGTTCACTCTCATGGCTTTCAAACTACAATACTAATCAAAAGGGAGAATGGTTACTATAGAGACTTAAACTGGTGCCCTTGATGATTAAGTGAAAGAAATATTGAAAACAAAGATTGAAGTTACAAATATGTGGAAATGATAGAAAAGATACTTGGCCATCAGATTCAGGAGCTCTAATAAGTGGATAATAAACCCTCCTGCAGGAGAAGAAAGAAATGATAGGGGAGGCATTTAAATATATAATAAAATTTCTTATATAAATATATATTTATTATATAAATATATAATAAAATTTCCTTGAGCTAAAGGCAGACTTGAGTCAGAAGTTAAAAAGGCTCCCAGGTTTCTAGGCAGGATGAAGAAGAGAAGGTACATGCCTAGTAAAATTCTTCAGCTTTGTGCATAAAGAAGAAACCCTAGAACCTTCCAGGTAGAACTAAAACTTTATTTTCATAGAAAAAAGATTTAGACTGGCATCTGATTTCTCACTTGCTATGCTGGACATTAGAAGGAGAGTAGTACCTAGAATTACTAAAGAACACAATTCCTTTATGCAGTCAAAAAATTATTTCTCTGTAAAGTGAAAGAGACTTTTAGATAAGAAAGGATTTAGACCTATCTCATGTAACTAATGTAAGTAATTTGCTCAAAAAAGTACTGTAACCAAACAAATGCATTACTTTACAGAAACCTTAAGTAGAAGAAAATGGAGGGAAAGCAGGTGAAAAACAAACCTTGTAGAGTATTGTGTATGTGTATTTAAATCTAACTGGATAGTAATAGATGACATAACAGGTGGAATATAGATTCTAAACATGAAGTCTCAAAATCATAATTGCTAGCCTAAGCATAGTCTGGAAGTACAAGTACTAAACTCCATAGAATAAGGTTGCTGTAGTTTTGAGCCTAATTAGCAGAGGAAATATTTGTCTCAAAAAGAGAAACCTGGCTGATAACCTCCTTTTCCAGCTTGTCTTTTAGCTGAATGCCTCTCTACACAATTTAATAGATTTTTGTCTTAAAGGAGGAAAGCAGAAACAGGATTTGGTGAAGAAATATGATGTCCAAAATTCCAAGAAAAATTTCTGTGCAAGCAGGGTATTTCCTAAGTCATTCAATATTTATCTAAAACATTATTTTAATAAGTTTTCAAATATTGGAGATGGATTCCTAAGTTTAAAACCTCTGAGAGGGAAATTGGAGCCCTCATACACTGCTGGTAGGAATGTAAAATGGTGCAGACATTTTGGAAAACAGTCTGGCAGTTCCTAAAAATTATTAACATAGAGTTATCATATGACTCTGCAATTCCACTCGTAGGTATATATACACGATAAATGAAAACGTATGTGCACACATAGATTGTACATGAATATTCATAGAAGCACTGTTCTTAATAGCCCCAAAGTGGAAACAACTCAAATGTCTATCAGTTGCTGAGTAGAGAAATGAAATGTGTTATATTCATGCTTCGGAATACTATTTAGCAACAAAAGGGAGTTAAGTCCTGATATATGTAGAATATGGCTGAACCCTGTAAACATTATGCTAAGTGAAAGAAGCCAATCACAAAGGCATATATTGTATGATTCCATTTCTAGAATAGGCCCATCTATAGAGACAGAAAGATTACTGATTGCCAGGAGTCGGGGAAGAGGGAAATAAGGATTAAGGGTTTCATTTTAGGGTGATGAAATGTTCTAAAATTGATTGTGGTGAGGATTGCATAGCTTCATGAATATACTAAAAGCCATTGAATTTTGTACTTTAAATAGTCTGTGAATTATATCTCAATGAAGCTGTTAAAAACCCCACAAAACCAAAAACCTCTAGTATGTTCCTTATGACCTGTCTTTCCAGTAATCCCTAAATCTTTCATAACATTTTATTTTATTAAAAAATACATAGTCAGAAGAGTGGCAGGTAATTTTCATCCTGATTGGTAAAATTTGTGAGTGGAATGAATAGCGCTTTATGTGCATTTTTTTTTTTTTTTGGAAAGCCATCTATCAAAATGAAAGGTAATTAAGACTGACATTGTGATAGACCTTCAGGTAACATATTAACAGACCAAAGACACCAAAGTCATCTGTTACTGAAACTGTATCAGACATTTTGTTGGAACACTTTTGGTTACCATGGGGAAAAATAAAATATAGAAGTATTTTTGTATCTTACAAAGGTTTCTGCTATGGGAAATTCCAAAGTAAAGTGTTTTACTGTGTTGGACACTGAACCTCATGATTCTTTTTAGGGCCCAGGTTGCCCTGTTTTTAACACCCCATTGACTTGATAGCTGTTTGAATTCACGATGACATCTCTTCAGTCCAAGTGTGTTTTTTACCCTCCATTTTTATTTCCTTATAATCTCACTTATCTTTCACTTTCTGCCTTTTTAAAATGTCTATAGCATGTCTAGAAATGTATTCCTAAAGAATTTGTATCTAATCGGAAAATAAGTTTCGTTCACTGATGGAGAAAAACATAGATAAAAATTTTTACATTACATAGGATGTTTTCATTAACTGAAAATTTCAGTTACCATGCTAAACCAGACACACTTAAGTTTGCTCTTTAAATCTTGTTGGAAATATTTCTGAAAAGTGTCAGTTCTCCTCCCTGCCCATGAAAGTAAAATATGCGTTTAGATGATCAGGGATCGCTGAAAGGCTTTGCAGCTCCCAGATTTCTTACTGTCAACAAATATTTACTGGCTGCCGACTACCTAAGACTCTCATTGAATAGAGAGGATTGTGCTGAAGATGATATAAGATGTTGGGTGAGTATTTGCTGATCCCAGAATATTTTAATTGAATATTTCAGTAAGTTAGAGTTTCTTCTATACACGTCCTGCTATGAAAATGTATCCAAATGCCCTCCCCTCAGACCTATATTTTTTTTATCAAAAACTGTCAACATTTTTTTTTTTTTTTTTAGTTTTAAAAGAGAAAATTTTGACGTGGTTTTTTGAAACTACTATAACTTCCCTTGTGTATTGTAAAGGAATAAAATTATTCTTGACACCTTTTAAAGAATGGTAAAGCAGACTTTATTTAAGGGGACTATCGGGCTAGGTGTAGGGACCACTGCAGTGGAGTTTTGCAGTAGAGGGAGGGAGTTATGCGTAACTCCGAATACCACAATGTGGGAATTTATAACCAAGGAGCAAGTTGGGGGCGGGGGGAGGGTCAGTATATGGAAAAGTACTAAGAGGAAACACCAGTGGGAGAGGGGATTCTGGCTAAACTGACCTAACAGGATTCTTGCTAACGGCAGGCCAGGGTGATCAGACATGACCTGTGGGGTGGGGTGAGGAGGAACTCACTCAGATATCCGGGGTGATCGGATACGGAAGGGGGGGAACTCTGGCTAAACGCATTTAGGATTCTTGTTAAAATTGGGCTCTTAAAGGAGGACATGCCTGAGGATGGGGCCTAGTTGGGCTGATGAGAGCCCAAGTCATCAGGAGAGAGTCTTTATCAGGACAGGCAGGGGCCTAATGAGATGGTGAACAGAAGTCATGTCAGCAGGAGAAGGGAGAAGACCACGTGGAGGATCACCTTCAAGGTATAAGAAATCCAGTCATAGGCTCCATACTGACTTGTTAGGTCAACATGGAAAGTCATTTCATAGAGACGAGGTTCTGGAAATCTACCTGTATTTTATAGTGGGTCTTTTTCTAATATGAAAAAGTAGTTAAGCCACGTCTCACCCCGTTTTGAGGATTTTGATAAGTAAACAGCTCATCAATTAATCAGTCAAGTTGTATTCAGTTAGGAAATCTCTGAGGAGGTCAAGAAAAAGTATTAAGGCTTGAATTACTGCCTTCATGGATCTTCCAGTCAAGTTTGGAAGACCCTCAGGAAAAAGTACATCAATTATTTTTTGATATGAGCTTCAAAAAGGAGGGATGACAGCACGTGCAGGAGGCCATCAACTGTCTCTGATGCATTCTTTCCATTCAACTAGAATCATCTTTGAAGTTAGTGAAGTGGATCATGTTAAACCCTTTAATAGTTTTAAACCCGCTTCTCACCAATTTAGGGTGAAGAACAAAATCTTTCACATGACCTTTAAGGTTCTAAATGAGTTGTGCTCTGTCAATCTCTCCAATGTCTTGTTTTCTAACTTCATTTTTCATGTGAATATTTATTGACTTTTTCTGAGTCTTCATATGGATTTGTACCAAGCTGTCTGTCTCTAAGTGAGCTCAGTAACGTGGCAGCTTAGAGGAATGGCAAATGGTCACTGAAGTTTAGTATGCGCTTGGGTCCTGGGGAAGGTGGAGACTGTGATTAGAGCTGTCTTAGTGACAGTGCCCCGTTTCAGTTTGTGATGCAGTGGAGGATGTACAAACACTCGTGAGTTTACAGATCACACCCCTGCTAGGTCACCAGGTGAGTTGATAAAATTGGGGTTGTAGGACCAGGAACCAAGCTTATTGAGATGCTTGATGACATTTTCCTTCTTTACCTGACCTTGCTGTTCCTGATCAACAAATAGTCCTCTGATTGCTGAGAATAAAGATACCCAGATAAAGATCTGTTCCAACTGTGTCACTTGGCAGTCTGTGTTTTAAAGGAGATGCCACTGTAGAGTGAAGAAGACCTTTATTTCTTATTACCGTGTTTCCCTGAAAACAAGACCGGGTCTTATATTAATTTTTGCTCCAAAAGACACATTAGGGCTTATGTTCAGGGGGTGTCATCCTGAAAAATCATGCTGGGGCTTATTTTCCGGTTAGGGCTTATTTTTGGGGAAACATGGTGGATGGCCTACCTTGAGGCATTTCTTTGATCATTGCTGTCCACAACTATCCCACCGTGTCTTTCAAATTATTCATTGAGATATGTTGGTTTTATACACCTGTGTCTCAGTGACACTTCTCTGTATCTTCCTAAGAAACATCTTTGTGAATATATATGGCTTTTTGGATGAGTCTGGCCCTATCCCATTATTTGCAGTCTTTACACAACTTTATAAACTATTTATTTAAACAGATAAACATTTAATATGGACACATCCTTGCTGCCCAAGGGATTCTCTCTGTGGAGAGTGCTTGCTTTTTTGAGAAACAGTTTCCAAACAAGACTATTATGTATCTGTCAGGGATGAAAGCAGGCATTTATTTGGGGAGCAGACAGAGCACTCAACCTGTATCTTGGCAAATCCATGGGGTCCCCAAGGGAATGGTGGTTGGTGATGATAACACTGAACCACAAATCTTGACTTAACTGGATAATTTCTTAGGGAATTCAATTCTCAGCTGTCATTACAAAGCCTTCCTCTCTCTCTCTTGTTGTTGATACTCTTTATTCTGACTTCCTCTGTGAAGTAGTTTCAGGTAGTTTTTGCTGAAAGTTGTGATTGTTTTTCTTATGCATATGAGTTTTCACCCCTGGAGAGAAAGAGAAGAAAGCAAATTCTTGCAGCAGAATCAAAATGGCTGTTATTTATCTGGGTCAGTGGGCTGCATAGTTACAAAATCTTAGAGCTCTGTGTGCAAGCGTCATTGACCTCATCGACTGCTCTGTATTGTGTAATGTCTTAGCAGTTTTAAGATGACCATATTTTGGGGCACATGCTAGAGAAAAAGACTTTTTATTTTCCAATTCTTGAGTTTGTTTTCGTAAAACGTCCCACAAAGACAACAAAAATGAAATTCAGTTTTGACTTAATGAATTGGCTTTATGGAAAAGAACAAGGTTACATCATATAGGAGTCAACCTGGGAAATCAGAATGAATTAGTGCCTTAAGGGTAATATAATCCTCTGGAAAGAAGAAGAGCTGAGAAGGCACACATCGCTTATTACAGGGAAAATTACAGACATTAGGAAGTAGCCTAGATATTATTAAATCATGTCTCAGAGAACTTTACTAATGGAACCTTAATAATTTTCATGAATTAGAATATATTACACATAGAAAAACACATTTCTTTTGTGGCATATCCATTAACTCTTACATTGTGTTCTTTATCCACATGCTTGATCTTGCAAGTTCTTTTAGAGAGAACTATGCTTAGAGACATAATAAAATGTTAACACAAAATACAAGACAGACCTAGGAGATACTGCAAGTTTGTTTCCAGACCACAGTAGTAAAGCAGTTGTAATGTTTTTGCTGGTAGAGGGTCTTGCTTCCCATTTGTTAAAAATGTAACACCTGTGAAGCAAAATTAAGCAAAGTGCAATACAATGAGGTATGCCTGTATGTAGAAAAAAAGAAAAATACCAATTAACTAGGTGACTTGGGCAGTCAGTCTGCCAGTCTTACCAGATTCCCTGAAATGTGCATTATCATTTGAAAAGTCTCCCCATATTGGGTACAGAGGGCTCTTTTTCTGATCTTTTAAAATTATTTACTAGTCCCTTGTCATTTCACATGTGGCTAGTCTGTTTCCTCTGAAATGAGTAGCGCACACGCAGAATACTCATAGATTTCACGGAGGATTGACATCTGTTCTCTCCATGGGCTGTCTGGCAAATATTACTGTTTGGCGGGCGTTGGTAACATAGGGGTGGGGTACCGCATCAACAGTCATTTTCAGCTTTTCTTGTAGACATGTATTCTCCCACCAGTCTGGATAGACAGGTCTCCTCTGGCCCTAGAGACCAGACTTTACCCGAAGCTGCCATAGCCCACGAGCAACTTGAAACATAATTGCTCACTGTGTCTGTTGGGGTTATACTACATTGAGTTTCCTAACTCCAACAAGTTGCTTGTGAATTGTCCTTTTCCCGTTTTACCACCGAGTGCCTAGAGAGAAATCTTGCACATATTAGATGCACAATACATGCTTGTTCATTGAAAAGGTTTTTCTAGCTGATGAGGGATTTAAGTGACTTGCAAGGAAACACTTATGTTAATATGGCTAGCTATGAACTAAAATGAGATACCAAATGCTGTATTGGCAAAGAAAGTTTATGATGATTGTGGAAAGGGGTTATCTAAGGACATGCTTATTCTTACATTTATAGAAACTATGGTACAAGATAGAACTTTTGAAAACATCAATTACTTATAAAAATTTAAATCTAGACTAATAGGTAGTAGATTATAGAACTCTAATATTATGTTTTGAAAATACCAAACGTCATTTGATAATACGCCTTGGGAAGCTGCCTTGTTCTTATTGTTCTACACCAAAAACGTAACTTTTTCATGACCTGTTAAGTACCTGCTAACATCTTCTAGAAAAATACTCAGATGACAACCGTGATATTCTTGTGCAATGAACAGGTGCTAGAATTATTTCCTTATAAAATATGTCATTTCTTTCGATGTGAATTCAGATTCAATTCACTTTTATTGAGCCCTGAACTTTTACACACATAACATTTTTAATTTGTCTGAACACACTGACATTGACGTTTTCCTGTCTTCTCAGGTTTGTACAAGATGTAGGGGAGAGACAGAATTGAAACCCAGATCCTCTGCCTCTAGGTCTGGTCCGTTCATACTTTACCACAGTAGCCTTTATGTAGTAAATACAACCAGTTAGTCTAGACTGTGGCCACTTATCTGCACAGTTGTTGAGGACAAATCTTCATTGTTACTATAATCTGTTTGAACCCTTCTCGACTCCGATTCATGACTCCTTTCCATTACTCCTTGAACATCTTAATCTTATTGTTTAACATTACAGCCTCAAACCACTCATTCTAATAGGTATACCATCAAAGCCAGCATAAAGCACAGTTCTTTATAGGGTAATCCCCCTCTAAGAGGAAGCCTATGCTGATACTCAAGAACTGGCGCACTAAGGAGCACATTTAGTGAGAGAGCAGACAAAGAGCCCCTGGCCAACAGGAAGAACTGTCATGGTGATGGAGAGACAGGATCCGGAGTAAAAAATAAACAAAAATCTGGGCTTCAGTGGGTTTCTCTGCCTTCCCTAGCTCAGTTTTCCCATGTGTGAAAGGGGGATGACAATACCATCTGCCTCTTAGGGCTGTGCTGAGGGGTACTTTGACATAATGCATGTAATGCCCTGCACCTGGCACGTAGGCAGTGGTCTCTTAAATGATTGCTGTTACTACTGTTGCTACCGTCACTGTTGCCACTCTGCTCTGGCTCTACACATCAGTCATCTGGCAGGTCATTTTGGAAGGCCAGCCCTTGAAAGCTACCTTCATGTCTTTAAGACCGTGCAGCACTGCTTTTTCTGTCTGACTTACTTCGCTTAGCATAATAATCTCAAGATCCATCCAGGTTGTCACAAATGGTACTATTTCATCTTTTCTTACGGCAGAATGGTATTCCACTGTGTATATATACCACGTCTTCTGAACACGCAACATGATATATAGATGATGCATTACAGAATTGTATACCTGAAACCTAGGTAACTTTACTAACAATTTTCAGTCTAATAAACTTAAAAAAGAAAGACCACACAGTTCTGGTCAGCAGATGTACTGTAGCTTATACTAATATAATAGCAGGATTTTTGTGTCCTGGAACATGAGAGATTTCCTTCTTCTACTTTCACAGAATGTTTTATATGAATCTTGCTCCTTATACCCCTGGATCACAGAATGACAACTAAATGGGGTGGAAAAAACTCTCTCCTTGAGGTCTTTGGTGAAAAAGAATGAAAGTTAAAAGGGGCTTCTTTATTACTATTTGCTTCAGGAAATAAGAAAACTTCATGCAGGTCCCCATGATGAGCTGACGTGACTCAAAGCTCATAGTAAATGATGTAATGTAGTTAAGCCTGGAATTCACTCCTTGGGCTTATCATGAAAAAAACAAAACAACAACAACAACAGCAACAAAAACTAGCCCAAATAATGAAACACTAAGGGAGCATTTTTTTTAGTTAACAGTTGAAAGCTCTAAGACCCATTTGTTATATAACTTCATGTTTACATTTCTAACAACTAAAAGCAGATTCTCACCCCTACCTAACTGCCTAATCAATGTTAAGTTTCTGTTAATGGCTCTGTAGTATATACCAAGCAGACAGTGGTAGATAAGATCAACGTGATCTTTGACCTCACAGAAGTTATACCTTAGGAACGGAGAAAGGGGGGCAGACACTGGTTATTAAGCAGTAGTTCATCAAATGTGGATACGTACAACGGTTGAGGAAGGACAGAATACTATGAAACTACATAACAAGGGCACCTGATTTTTTTAGGGCTTGAGCTTGCTTGGGGAAGCCTTCTTGGAGGAATTCATGTTTATGCTGGGACCTGAAGGATAAATAGGAGAACATCAGGCAGAGATGAGGGGCAAGAGAATTCCACATGGAGGAAGCAGCGGATATAAAGAACCAGGTAGTAGAAAGCCATGTGGGGTGAGGAGAAAGAATTTCATTGTGTTTGGAGTATGTGTATATATAAAAGGAATGAGGGAAGGCAGATGGTATAGTGGAAAGTGGTAGGAAGGGACTTGTAGTGAGACATCGCTAAATATCTCAGGAAGAACGACGGACTTGGGGAAGGGGAGATCAATCTGTGTTTGAATCATAATTTTGAACACAATTGATCTCTCCGACACTAAGTTTATTCCTTTGTAAGGTGGAGCGAGTAATATAATATTTACCCCGCAGGGCTATGATAGATATAAAGGGAAATAAGTGAAAAACTATTTTGAAAGGGTCAGGTATAATTCTGGCATAAAGTTGGTGATCTTGAAATGTTAATATGTATACAGAGGCAAATACATATACACATAGACACACAGCACAGAGTTATTAGAAGCATATGAATGTTCAACCTGTCATTTCTTTATAAGAAAACTACGTTGGGAATGCTTGCACATGTATATGTGTGTTGCTTTGTACATAAATCACCATGGGCTCAGTCTGTGGGGCAGAGTGTCTGTCTTGGTACAGAAGATAGGTATTTTTCTCTTTCCCTGAAGTGAGAGAGCATCAGGTAATTATGTTTCTGAAGAATGGGTCTGTATTAGTTTCTTATTGCTCCTAACAAATTACTACAAACTTAAGGACTTAAAACAACATAAATTTATTATCTTATAGTTCTGGAGGTCAGCAGTCTGAAATGAGTTTCCCTGTGCTAAAATTAAGGTGTCAGCGGGGCTATGTTCATTCTGGAAGCCCTAGGGGAGAATCCATTTTCTTTCCTTTTCCAGTTTCTAGAGGCTGCCTGCATCCTCTGATTTATCGTCCTTTCCTCCATCTTCAAAGCCAGCAGTGTAGAATCTTCCAATTTCTCTCTGACCCTGCTACCTCCCTTTTATAAAGACCCTGTGATCACGTTGCATCTAACCTGATAATCTAAAGTAATCTCCGCATCTCAAAATCCTTAATTATATTTACAAAGTCCCTTTGCCATTCACAGGTTCAGGGATTAGAATGGAGACATCTTAGGGCATTGTTCTGCCTACCACAGGGTCTTTCTTTTCCAATATTCTTGTTGCTAGTAATTTGGGCTCTGGTTTTCATGGGGATCAAAGCTCTTCCTGATTGGCCATTAGAGCTGTGATGGGAGAAGAGACAAGAAGGTGGCTTCCCTCCTCTTCTTCCATATGTTGCCCCTTGCTCCTGTTCTCTAGCCATTCAGACCTTCTTCTAGGCTTCTTGGTAGCACACGACTAGGTCCTCAACCTGAAATGCCCTTCCTTCTTCACCTAGTTAACTCCTCCTCAGCCTTTAGTTGTGTTTAACTATCAGTACTTCTGAGGCTCAACTGCCTCTGTTTTTGGGAATTGAGCTGGGCACCCCATGCTGGAATAAAGGTGGGACCATTCGTAACACGGGGGCATATTCACTTTGGAGTGAGCATTGCCTTTTAGAGGGACCCATGTCGGGTAGATCAGCCTCGGGGTGAGTATGGCTCTGGCCAAGGCAGCTCTCTATAATGGAGGCAGACTCTGAAGCAGCTATCGCTGGAGGCCTTCAGCTGATCATACTCCCTGCAGCTGGACAGCAAGTTCTCTGTTTACAGGGGTTCTGGGAGGCACATCTCTGTGTGCCCATCACAAGCACATGCTCTGTGCCAAGAACTTTTCTAGGTGTGAGGGGTATAGCAGGGAACAAAACAGATGTGAAAGGGCAAAATCCCTGTCCTTCTGCATTTTACATTACAGTAGGGAGAGATAGATAATAAACAAAGGAATAAATAAAATACGTAATAGGCAGATGGTGATGAGTGTCATGGAGGAAAATAAAGCAAATAATAGGGGGATAGAAAGTGTTGGGGGGAGGGTTGCCATGTTCAGAATGGAGTCAAGGAGGGACTCACCGAGACGGTGACATTTGAGTAAATAAAGACCCGTAGGTGGTGAGGGAGGGAGCCAGGTGGATCTATGAGAAGATTCTCCAAGCAGAGGAAATTGCAAAGGCCCTGAAGTCGGAGGAGTGAGGAGTCCAATGTGGCTGGACAGGAGTTTGAGGGAGAGAGTTAGAGGAGTTGAGTTCAGAGGAGCAATGGGTGAAGATGGAGGAAGATACTGTAGGGCCTGGGGAGGTGTTCAATGATTTTGTCTTTATTTGGAGTAAGATGAGAAGCCCCTGGGTGGTTATGAGCAGGAGGATGATATATGATTTAAAACTATAAAAAAGTCTATCAGTGGTGCTACAAATGCTCCTGTGGAAAGGGAATTATGGAAAGGGAATGAACAGAATTGCAGAGTCATCCTGGGGCAGATTGAGAAGGTTACCTGGAGACACCTGAGGAAGACATCAAACCCTCACACTCGTCCAGGGAGTTACAGGGGAGCAGAGAAGGGCCACAGAGTTACTGAACAAAAATGAGCAAAAGCAAGGGGCTGACCAGGTGAGTTCAAGGTTGAGACTCTTAGTAAATACACTGATATTTTATTCTGGTTTATTCTGGTTAATTACCACACCTTTGACTCCTTTCCTGGGGAAAAGAATGTATTTGTGTCAGAAGCCTAGGTACTTTTAGATTTTACTATTTTGGTTCTTTAGTTGACTTGCTCTTGTGCAATGTGTCTATTCATATTTACAAGTGGTAACCACAAACAGGGCGTTGATAATTTACCAATCAGAAAGGGCTTATAGGTCTTTTCTACCCATGGAATAGTTCCATTGGATGGCTACAATCTTTGAAGATATATTTGTGTTACTAAGTTTCTTCAGTGTGTGAAGTGCTAATATGTTAGTAATTCTCAGTCTTGTTGATCTAACAACCTTCATTGAGCCAGCACTTAGGGCAGCTGCTACATGCTACACATTTGGCGACAAGCTGGTGATGCAAGAATGCATACAGAATTCGGTCCTTGTAGGCAAACACTGGTGGTCTAAAGCCATGCTTCTCAAAGTGCCATCCTGGAACAGCTGCATCACCATCACCTAGCACTTGTTAGAAATGCAAACTTTTAGGCTGTACCTGAGACATGCTCAATTAGATGGCAGTGGGGCCCAGCAATCTGTGTTGTACCAAGCCCTTGATGTGATCTTGAGGAATGTTAAAATTTGAGAACACTGATCTAGAGATGAGAAAGCTAAAGATTATAACCCAGTGGTGTGCCAGAAGGCCCAGGTCCTGGCTGAGTCCAGGGGAGATGGCCCTAACTTGATGCAAAGGTGGACCACCTCTAATGGGATGGGCTGTCTGAGATGAGTCTCAGCAACAATGGGAACTAACTCGGTAGGAGATGGGAAAGGACCTTCATGCACAGGGTCCAGGCCAGCTGTGGAAGACAAAGCCCTATGAAGTATGACAATTAAGTTCGCGAACTTGTTGCAACGATGTTGCTAACCTTGTTTGATATCAGAGGGATTATTCATTATGAATTCGTACCAACTGGACAAACAGTTAGCCAAGTGCTGTTATGGAAGTGCTGAAAAGGCTGCATGAAAAAGTTAGATGACCTGAACTCTTCGCCAACAATTTCTAGCTCTTGCATCATGACAATGCACCAGCTCACACGGCACTGTCTGTGAGGGTGTTTTTAGCCAGTAAATAAATAACTGTATTGGAACACCCTCCCTACTCACCTGACTTCTTTCTTTACCCAAAGATAAAGGAAATATTGAAAGGAAGACATTTTGATGACAGGACATCAAGGATAATATGATGACAGCTCTGATGGCCATTCCAGAAAAAGAGTTCCAAAATTGCTTTGAAGCATGGACTAGATGCTGACATCAGTGCATAGTTTCCCAAGGAGAGTACTTCGAAAGAGACTGTAGTGATATTCAGCGATGAGATACATAGCACTTTTTCTAGGATGAGTTCGTGAACTTAATTGTCTGACTCCATACTACCTGGAATCTTCTGTGGCTGCACGGGTAGGTGCCTGGTGGGTTCTCAAGGTGAAGATGAAGAGCTAAGTAGATATTAAGACCTTTAAATACTACTCCTAAATAATTCTTCTGGCTTTGTACCCTCAAAAAAGACTATTTCTGAACTCGTGGTGATGACAGCTAGAGGAAGTTCACAGGTTGGAAGAAGATCAGAATCACCTTCTAGAGCTCTGTCCTCAAATCTCAAACTCCTGCCATCACAACCATGGCTCATGTTAAAGCAGAGGAATGTTTGATTCAGAAAACTGCTGGAAGGGTTCCTCCTAAGAGGCAGCAAGGAGGAAGCCTTGTGTTTTCACCTTCTTGAGGTGATGCTGACATTATAATTCTCTAGAACTGATTCCTTGGAGATGGTGGTTTTTCTGGGCCTCCCAGGGAAGTGCCTGTCAGTCAGACCTTTCTACTGTGCCAGTTCTTTCTCAGCCATCTGGTTCCCAGGACTGTTTTCTGAGCAGTAGCTCTTGCAGCATTTCCCTGTGTTTTTTGATCTGCCATACCTTTATTACTCTAATTCTTTGTACTATTCCTTGCTGTTCTTCTGCCATCAGTTAGGTATTCTGTAGCTCAATTACAGTACTTAGAGAGGAAGCTTTCCCAATATTTTGCTGTGTGCTGTGATAACTCCTCTAACTTGAGGTAAAGTATAAAATTGATTTTGAGATTTTGATTTTAAATAAATTACAAGCTTCCAAATGACCTAACCTTGCATTTTTCTGTCTGACATTTAAGTTACTTGCTCACCAATTTTTTTTTCCAAAAGATTTTCTTTTTCTTTCTTTCTTTCTTTTTTTTTTTTTTGTATGGGCCTTTTATCATTGCCTTGAAGGGTTTCCGTTAAAAGGTATATTTTAACGTGTGATTTTTCAATTGTGAAATTTCAAAGTGGGTTTGTTAGATTTTTAGGCTGTGGGGTTACAGTAAATGATTCCAATTCTAAGACGTTTAAATGGAATTGTTAGTTTGCTTTATTCTGTGCAGCCTCTAGCAGGTGGTCATAACCAGAGTGTCTTAATCCTATAGTTGGTTTTGGGGATGGGGATGCATTTTCAAGGCAGGAGAGTATTCTGGATTGAATCTTAACTGTATTTTAGTGACATTCGTTTTTTTTGCTGGTGTACTAAGTTTATGAGAGACAGTAGTGCATTATGCCACGAATATAAAAAGCTGAAAAAAACTTGACTTTCCCATTAAGTGTATTCACCTTTGATCTGGGCAGTCTGCAGTTATGCACTCTGACTCTTTCAGGGTGCTATTGGCTTCAAGATAGCCGTGACTTTTCTTTCCTTATAAAACTCAATCTGATCGACTTCTGAAATGGCAGTGTGAGGAGCATAGTAGACCCTCTCCGCAGTGAAATGAACATGTAACTGCTGAAAAATTATAAATACGATAAATAAGCATATGTATATAATTACATGTAAAATATATAATTATAAACATATGTAAGTATATTTTATATAATTATCTATGAAAATTATGATAAATATATAGTTGTATACAATAAATATATAATTATTAAGTCTGAGAACTTGTTGTAACAATGTTGCTAAACTTTTTTGCTATCAGAGGGATTATTTATTATGAATTTGTACCAACTGGACAAACAGTTAACCATCTGTACTCTTTGGAAGTGCTGAAAGGGCTGCTTGAAAAAGTTAGATGACCTGAACTTTTCCCCTACAATTCATGGCTCTTGCATCACGACAATGCACCAGCTCACACGTCTGTGAGGGCATTTTTAACCAGTAAACAAATAATTGTATTGGAACACTCTCCCTACTTATCTGATCTGGCCCCCAATGACTTCATTCTTTATCCAAGGATAAAGAAAATATTGAAAGGAAGACATTTTGATGACATTCAGGACATCAAGAGTAATACAATAACAGCTGTGATGGCCATTCCAGAAAAAGAGTTCCAAAATTTCTTTGAAGGGTGGACTAGGCACTGGCATCAGTGCATAGTTTCCCAAGGGTGACTGTAGTGATATTCAGCAATAACGTATGTAGCACTTTTTCTAGGATGAGTTTGTGAACTTAATTGTCATACCTCATAGGTATATCAATATTTAAATATACTTTATATAATTACATATAATATTCAGCAGTTCAATGGTTGATATTAAAAATCTATGGAAATTATCCTAAGGGCACATAGAAAATGGAGGAACATTAAAAAATCTACCAAGCCTTGGTAAGAACAGTGAGAATCTGTAGCATGTGAGCCATCACCTTCTCCCTTTATCTTCTCCCCAGCTCAGTGTGACAGAAACTACACTTTAGGTATGTTCAGCCAAGAAGATAAGCTCCAGGAGAAGCTTTCCACTGGCATCTCTCATCCTCTGTCTGCCAGCTTCCTGTTACAGAAGGTCTATTCTGGGCAGGTGCTCCTGAGAGGACTGGTCTCCTCGGCCAGTGCACACTCCTAGGGCAGACACTCTACCCCAGGCAAGGTAGGCCAAGAATGCTGGGCCCTGAAACACCCACCTCAGCTTGCTTATAAGGTGGGGATTTCATACCTGGAGGGGCAAGCTGAGAAGACTAGAGGCTACCATCCTCATGCATTGCTGGTTGTATTGTAAAATGCAGCAGCCACTTTGGAAAAACAGTTTGGCAATTCCTCAAAATGTTAAATGTAGAATTCCCATATAGGCTAGCAATTTTAGTCCTGGGTATTATTAATAATGGTTCAAAAGTGTAAGCAACCCAAATGCCCATCAACTGGTCAATGAATAAATAAAATATGGTATATTAGTACAGCACCGTATTATTTGGCAACAAAAAGGAAAGAAGTGCGAAAGCATGCTACAATATGGAAGAACCTTGGAAATATTTTGCTATGTAAAAGAAGCCAGGCACAAAAGGCCACATATTGTATGATTCCATTTCTATGAAATGTCCACAATAGGCAAATTTACAGAGGCAGAAGCAGATGAATGGCTTTCAAGGGCTAAGGGGAACAGGGAGTGGGAGTGACTGCTAAAGAGCATGGATATCTTTCTAGAATGACAAAAGTGTCATTCTATTGTATTGTATTGATTTCTATTTCTAAAATTCTATTGTATTGATTTCACAACATACTAAAAATCACTGAATTGTACACTTAAAATATAGTGAACTGTAGGGTATGTAAATGATAATACAACTGTTACAGTTCTTTTTTTCCCCACAAATTTGCCTTCATACTTTTTTATAAAGCGCTGCGAATAAGCTAGCATTGCCATTCAACGCAAAAACTCCGTCCCTTTCTGCTCGCTGCGAAGTAGTAGGTGGGTAGGAATGCTGACCGTTTCTGTTTTACCAGTGAGAAGACTGAAACTTAGACAAGTCAGTGACTTGTTGAAGTTCCCACACGCTAATTAGGTAAAGGAAACTTTCTGGATATACAGCTCTTTTCACCTCCTCTAGGTCTCCTTGCCATCTTTCTTGACCCCCAAACAACAAGAAAGGACTCCCAAACATTAGTTTTTATAAAGTTCTGGGGAAAATGTAAAATTATCAAGAAGAAAATAAGTGAATATCACCACTCAGTAAAAATTTTTTTTATATGTAATTATCACCAGTTTTTCCTATGACTACACATTCATTTTTAACATAATTCAGATCATACCATATACATATAAATAAATTACAGGCTTCCAAATATATGTGTGTATATATATATATATGTATATATATATATATATATTCTAAATATATATATATATATTTATATTTAGCTTGTTTTAAAATATATATATTCCAAATATATATATGTGTGTGTATATATATGTACATATATATATGTATTTAGCTTGTTTTAAAAAAATTAATATTATACCCTGAGTAATTCCCCATGGCATTATTCTTCAGAAATATAATTTAATAACTGCCTAATATTTACTCTTATGTATGCATCATAATTTATTTAATGCTTTCAGTGTTGGACATTCAAATTGATTCAAGCTTTTTTACTCTAAGAAAAGTGTTGTGTACATAAACCTTTGTTTGCATTTGACAGTTTACTTAGAATAAACCCCTGCCACAAATGAACTTTTAAAAGGCTCTAATGTGTATAGGCAAATTGCTTTATCAAAAGGTTACACGATTTTTTTTGTATCAACAAAGCATTTATAGGGAAGCTGTAAAGACTAGTGGTGAAGTATGAAAGTAAAAGAAATTTTGGTTTGAGATCTGGCTCCAGCGTTGCTAAGTGCATTAATCAGGATTCTCCAAAGAAACCGAACCAAAGGGTGTGTGTGTGTGTGTGTGTGTGTGTGTGTGTGTGTGTGTGTGTGTGTGTAGATCACAAAAAATTTGTTTTAAGGAATTGTCTCACACAGTAGTGGAGGCTTGGTGAGACCAAAATTTGATAGGGAAGGCTGGCAGGCTGGAGACCCAGGGAAGAGCTGTAGTTCAAGTCTAAAGGCCATATGCTGGCAGAATTCCTTTTTGGTTGGATGAGGTCAGTTTTTGTTCTATTAAAGCCTTCAACTGACGAGATGAGACCCACCCCTATTATGGAACAGAATCTGCTTTACTCAAAGCCCCTGAATTTAAATGTTAATCGCATCCAAAAACACTCTTGCAGAAACACCCAGAATAATGCCTGACCACATATCTAGGCACCGTGGCCCAGCCAAGCTGACACATAAAATTCACCATCCCACTAAATGTGTGCCTTGTGTGTGCTCTCTACCTCTGTTTTCTGATTTGAAAATAAAGTAATGATGTATTTAGTTTAGAGTTTGGGGAAAAATTAACATGTTTGGCACAGAGTAAGCACACAATAAATATTATTATACCACTATTTTATTATATCATCTTGCCATCATTAACAATACTTATTTAGAAAATTTTGCTAATTTTTAACGGTTTGAGCCCCAAAGACCCAACCCCTCTGCCACCCGATGCAGAATGTCCAGATAGGGGCTGGCTTCTTTCTCAGGAGGATCAGTTAATCTGAAGTTGTAAATGACCGTGCAAACGTCTATAAAAGGAAATTGACAAACTGAAACCATACACAACAGCAATGATCCTGAATAAGACCCACTTAAATCTTGAAGCCATCAAGTTTTACTACATTGAAACTGCCAAGTTCACTCTGATCCCAAAGAAAAACAGAGTTTGTATTGTCTTTTTGTTATACTGAGAACTCATATATTGCTGTATTGAGCGTTATATATTGAACACACATATATAGAACTATATATTCTCAATATAACCATATATATTATCTCTCTGTATATAACTATATATTGAAAAAAATGTGCTTATGTATGAGTATGTATGTATGCATATCTATCTATCTATCTATCTATCTATCTATCTATCTATCTATCTATCTATCTATCTATCTAGATATATATTTATAGCCTTACTGAGCTACAAATTTCTTCCATAGTGACCTCTGATGCATTGGATGAAAATTAAGATAAATTGTCACTTTTCTTACATTCTGAACAAGACACAGTTACTTATGTCACTTTACCTGAGTCCCATTTACAAAGATTAATATACTGAGTTTCACACTAGGCTGCTGTGGTGGGAAGTTAGGGGTTGACAGGTGATGCAGTAGACTTTTTGATATCTGTGGGGAAGATGGCAACACTTTCTAATCTCTATAAGGTTCTCCTGAACTGGAACATCCTGCTTTCACCTGCCCGCTCAGCTGTCCTCAATTTTGCTTGTTCTTCAAGGCCCAGCCCAAATCCCACCTCTTCTGGGAACTCTGCTTGGTTGCTCCTGCCCACGGTGGATGTCAGTCTTAAACTGGCAAACCACTTTCCATTGTACATTATATCAACACCTTGAATTTAGCAGTAGTGTACCCATGTTAGGTGGAGGAGATCAAGGCTGAGGGAGCTTAAAAGAATTGCTCAGGCTTCTACAGCCAGGAAGGGGCTAAGATTGAGACTTGGGTTTACAGAATTTCCTTGTGTGTGACACTGTGGCCTCCCAGCCATCACTCCTTTAGGTTTTATTTCTATGTCATTCATTTAGCACTCAACATATTCTACATATTTTTTTCATATATGTATGCTTTCTGAGAATACAGTTGACCCTTGAACAAGGGGCAGAGGTTAGGGCGCCAACCCCCCATGCAGTTGAAAGTCTTGCTATAACTTTTGACTCCCCTCAAATTTCGTTCCTTGGTACTCATGAGGGATTGGTCCCCCCGCCCCCCGACAGCTACAAAAGTCCACAGATGCTCTCCTCCCCTACATAAAATGGCATAGATCAATGGATACAGTTGACTCTCCTCATCCATAGATTCTGAACAGTGAATCGAAAACGGTACAGTTATTTAGTGGAAAAAAGAAAACAAAAAACAAACAAACAAACTGTATAAGTGGACCCACACAGTTCAAGGGTCAACTATAAATCCTTGACTTCTCAGCCTTTCTATTCTTTACGACATCTGGCACATACTAAGTGTTTAACAAATGTGACCACAGCGGGTTGTTTTTGCTTAAGATAGAATGGGAGATTCCCATAAACCTTGGTCACTGCATAGAAGGAGGCTCTCTAGTCCTAACTCCTCCTGACCCCTCAGACTCATCTATTCAAAATTTCCTCAGTTCTGCAGGGACGTCTCCTAGGCATCTCATCTCTAATTAACACGTCCAAACCTGATTTCATTATTTTCTCCCTCAATTAGGTGTTTCTTCTTATTTTCCAGTTGTTCAAGCCAAAGATCCTCGCTTATTTACTTTCTTTCATTTCCTAGATACAGTTGATCTGCAAATCCTCTTGTTTCTACTTCCAGAATGTAGTTTAAATCCTTTACGTCTGTCCATCTCCACTGATATGCTCAAACCCAAATCTCCATGCTCTCACACCTGAATCGTTCTAGTACTTTCTAAACTGTTTCACCTGCGGCTGCTTCCCCTTATACTGTTCCCCAGCTTCTCTCCACAGAGTAACTAGAGGGATCTGTGTAAAAGTACGATCCCATTTGGCATTCACCATTTTTAAATCTTCCATTGACTTCCCGTGACTGTTAAAATAATATCCATATTCTTTGCCAAATCTATAGGGTTCCATAAGCTCTATTTCCTGCTAAAACTCTTCCAACTTACCATGCTGCACTCTCTGTCTTGCTCACTATGCTGCAAGCATATGATTCTCTTTTGTTTCTTCTCATTTTCTTTTTCAGTTCTCCATATAATGGCCTGCTTTCTTCCTTTGTGTCTCAGCTAAAATGTTACGTCCTTAGAGAGGCCTTCCCTGAGCACCCTCTCAAGAGTGGTCACCCCTCCTTCCATTTTCTTTCCTACAGCACCTTGTTTATTAGCTTTATATCCTGAAACCCTATAATCAGCCCCTCCCCCATTAGAACATAAACTCCACGAGGGCAGCAGCCTTGTTGGGCTTGTTTAGCTCTGCCCCTAGGAGCTAGCAGGTTGCTGATACCATTGTATGTTCTTTGGATGGGAATGGATAGCTGCGTGGAGGAAGGAGGGAGGGAAGGAGAAAAAAGGACAAAAATAATAACTACTTAGATCCCGGTAACTAGAAACATGTGGGAAGGATTCTCAGGAGAGGAAGTGTCACACTCCTGTCCCTACCTGAAGGGTATGCATCCTTCTGGAAGTGGCCCAAAGCATGGCCACTTTAAGCTATCTGGGTTTCCTGGGAAATATCCTAGTATGAAATTGATCAATTTTATATGCTAGTGTTAATTCCAAGTGGAGCTGATGCTTTCTAATGAGATTGTTTTCCTCCCAGAGCCTGCGGGAAACATCTCTGGACACAAACCTTTTCTTACAGGTTAGACTGGCATTCATTCATGCGATGGGCCTTTGGAATTCTAGTGAACGCTCCACAACCACTTCCCCACCACACCCCCAGCAACTGATGTTGCCCGAACTCCTGAACGGGTTTTAGAATGTGAACAAAACCCTGCAGGTCCAGGTAACAGCCTGTTGACCCATTAGAAGTCCCGTTCTGTGTTCACAGTTGCTCACTTTTTTGTGGAAGTAAGGTATAAAACATGCATATTTTGAGAGAGAAAGGAGCCTAGAGAGTTTCTGGGCACCATGGAGTTAAGCCAGCCTGGGAGCTGAGGAGAAAACATGATGGCCCTGGCCACTGGGGAACTTCCGGTTGGGAGCGGTCATTTCTCCAAAGACGGGCATGAAAGGGAACTGCTTCTCAACAGAAATATAGGGACTGGCTTGCTTACATACAGTCCGATGGTGGCTTTGCAGTTTCACCACCTGAATCATCTGTACTGAAATGGCTTCTAATGCTTAGCTTTCCTTGATCATGAAACAGTTTAATGCAAAAGTGTGGCTGGAATCTGATGAACTCATACCATAGTTCTGTTCCCTAAACTATACCAAGTCACACAAATGAAGCTCAGTAAAGACACTGGTTCTCAGAGAAGGCCAAGAATTTGGGATCGCACCCCATAGCTTGTCTCATCCTGTAGCTAAAGTTTCTCTTGAACATTATCGCTTCTTCTGTCACCCCAGGCACTGGGTTTATGGACAGAAGTACTGTGCTCTCTCTCGAGGATAATCAGCATTTAATACCACTTGTTCAGCTATTAATAATTCACTTTCAACTTCACATCTGAAAGCATTATCTCCTATTTTTGTCAGGACTATATTGATCGCTTTTTTGCCTAGTGACTAACCTCCTGCCCCATTCCTGGATCTTTCTGTCTCATTTGTAGACTGTATTTTTTCTCTCATGACCTCATTTCTGTCTTTTTCATTTCTCTATTCCTATCATTTCCTATACTTCAGAGCACACAGTGTATAAAATGTGTCTGGTAAAGGGATTGGAATTTATCTGCAAGAGGTCAGTATGAACTGGAAATGGTGTTAAGGAAAAATAGTGGATATTTAAAAGAATGACCTATTTCTGCCTTGAAACATTTGCAGTCTTGCTTGTGTCAAAGTTAATTTTTACATAGCTCTAATTATGTCAAAATCATTGTACTAGTTAATTGTATATGTACTCTTGCATTTTCTCAGCTCCTTCTAGCTCTCATGCTGACTTTTTCTTGCCCTACTAAAGGATGCAATGTGCTAAAAAAAAAAAAAAAAAGAAAAGGTGAATGTACTGGTGAATATTGATGGCACCTACCAAAATATTACATTAGTTTATTTTCAAAAATCTGTATGTGATCTGTTCTGATTTTTAAGAGGAACATTGACCTTGATATAAAAGGAACTTCTTTTCTTTTATTCAATTACAGTGAACTTTGTCATTTGGAGGCTTGGTTCTCAGAATGAGGAGGTGTGGCTGCGTTGGTTTGGTTCCCCTTTCACCTGACCTCTTTATCCTGCTATTAACTTATGGTCCATTCTCTGGTGTAAGTGAGAAGTAAACTGGAGAAGTGCCTTCTTACCAAGGCAGGCACAGAGCTGCCTGGCATCCCCAAGCAGTTCTGCTCCCTTCTCTCTTTTAGCTCCATTTCTTATAGCTGCATGCTGTAGAGGTGCAGCCTAAAGAAGGGGCTTTCTCAGAAATGCCCTTGCCATTTTATGCATATTTTATTCATATTGGTGAGTTAGAACTCAATGCTAATGCCGGAGTGCATATGTAAATCATAAATGGAAAAAATAATGGTGTGTGGTTGAGAGGGGGGAAGGAATAAGAAGAGCCAATTATTGCTGGTGCATTTTAAAGAGATCTGTCTATGCCTACCATCAACCAGCTTAAACAGGGTTATAGTGAACTTGAAGCCCATGTGGGACAAAGTGAGGTGAAAGTTTGCCCTAAATCTGGCCTGCTTGATAATATGCAGGTGGGAGAGAGAAGAGGAACTCAGAGCTGTGTCATTCGAATAATGCTTTCCTTTCTTTATCATGGGTATTTTGTCCTAAATGAAATTTTAAAAATGATTAATTTTTTTTCTCCTGGAGAAGTATGTGTTTCTTTTTTTAAAAATGGGATCTTGAAGCTATATTAAACCTGCAAACTTGAGGAGACATACAAGGACGTAGATGCTTTGTAGGATATGAAAGAATAGGGACATGTTTTCAACCCTGGGTCCAGCTTTCTGGCAGTACGTAGTGTGTGTCTCTGTATAACCTTAATGTCGCATTCCGCGTGACAAGAGTTGTGGGGAGTGAGGAGGGCGGTGCAGGGATAAGAAAAGACAGTAGCCATGAATAGAGTTTAAGCAGACCAAGGGACCCCCCAATCTCAAGGACTGGAAGCCCCAAATCGGGCCTCGCATCAGCTTTTATTAGTTCGGTGGGGAAGTAAAGGAGATAAAGCTTGTCAATCTCAAGATCTGTGAATCCCATACTTCATAATAGGAAACCGATTTAAGTCAATCACCCTTGGCCTGCAGACAGCTGGACTGTAAGTCTCAACTTCCCCAAGGGACAAAACCTATGAATAGACAGAGAGCACCTCATTGAATCACTTCCTTTGCAGGTTTCGGGAAGGAATGCAGCCACTGAGGCTGAGGCTTTCCTTAGCCTGAGGAAGGGGGGGGGGCTGTGCCCACTTCTGTGAGCCCTGAGGGTTCTCCTGTTGGTCCCCACGCGACTCTGCCTGGCTTGAGTTGTTCCTTCCGTGAGGAATCTTACTCCTCATTGACTGTCCAGTCATCTTTCTGGGACCAAACAGGGAGGCATAAGGTGCAAACACAAAGGTTTAACAAAGTGACTGAAAGGATCCATCTTACAGACTCTCCTTTCTTTAGGGGCAGGTTCAAGGAAACAAACGGTTAAGTTGCTGCGTGGCGACAGCCTAATATATAAGCAGAGTCTGATCTAGTCTCTGCACTGTGTCCTTTTCAAAGACATATTTGGCTAAAAGTAGTTAAGAACCTTGTAGTCTTTACTGCTGTCTATCACAAAACCTACTGATGGGCAGAAAATACATCTCTACATTCATCCAAACATCTTAAAATTCTCCTCTCCGTGTTGCTGCCACTTTCAGTATTATTCACTTGCGAAACATACGCCCTACAAAAATGTCTGTCTCTACCTCACTCACTCAAAATTGCAAAAGAAACAGTTCTAAAACCAAGTCCTTGCCACTCTCTTCTTTCCTGCTGCCTCCCTTTCTTTCCTCCCTCCTCTGTTATTTCTCCTCCAAGGGAATCGCTGCACATTCTGATCTGATTTATACCATAATCCCTACTTCTCCAAGGTCTGTCTCTTCATACACATCTCTCTGACTTCACATTGTTAAAGTGAAGGTGAAATGGAAATTCAAAATTCTTGTTTGAGGGTGGAAGAGGGTTGTGAAGATAGAAAATACCCTCATCCACAGGTTTATAAGTGCTTGTCCTCAACTCATATTCAGAAACACTACTCATGTTTTTTTTGTACCAAGTCTCCATTTCTCTGAACTTCTATTCCACCCCTCCCTAAGCCACTCAGCACTTGATGTAGTTTGTTGTGATCAGCGAAGTTTGTCTTCTAAGGAGAGTTTCCAGATTTAGCAAAAGCAATACAAAATGAAAACAATACCAAAACCGAACAAAAACTAGATTCCCTGTTTCATGCAATATTTGGGACATATATTAAAAAATTAGTTGTTTATTGAAATTCAAATTTAACCGGGTGTCTCATATTTTATTTAGCTTTGCTATTTCTAAGGAAACAGTTGTGTTGAAGGAACAGATTTCATTTTTTTAACTTTAATGAGGAATAATTGACAAACATAATTGTATAAATTGAAAGTATAGGTTTTGATGACTTGAATCGTGGGATAATTACCAAGAGCAAGGTAATTAACACATCCACCACATTTGTTGTGTATGTAATGAGAATGTTTAAGATCTTCTCTCAGAAACTTTCAAGTTTATACCTTGTTATTAACTATAGTCACCATGCTGTACATTAGATCTTCAGAATTTATTCTTCTTATAACTGAAAATTTGTACCCTTTGACCTACATCACCCCATTTCCTCTTCTCCCAGCCCCCATAGCAAACACCATTCTATTCTGTTTCTATAACATGTTTTTTTGTTTTGTTTTGTTTTTTAGATTCCACATATAAGTGATATCATGTGGAGTGTTTGCTCTGTCTGGCTTTTGTCACTTAGTACAATGCCCTCCAGGTTCATCTACATTGTCACAGATGACAGGATTTTCTTCTTTTTTATTCCATTGTGTGTGTATATATATATCTATCTATATATATATATCTATATATATATATCTATATCTATCTATATATATCTATATCATATTTTCTTGATCCATTTTTGCATAGAGGGACATTTAGGTTGTTTCCATATTCTGGCTTATTGAGAAAAAATGCTGCAACAAACATGGGTGTGCAGGTATCTCTTTAAGATACTAATTTAAATTCCTCTGGCCATATATCCAGGAGTGGGATTGCTGGATTATAGGGTTTTGCAGGGTGTATTTAACTGATAAGTTAGAAACAGTATTAAAGATATTTTTGGAATAGTACCTAATGTGTTCTGAATCAGGAGGAAATCCAGAAGCTTGATATCTACAACTCCAAGGATGGTGAGAAGCTATCAGCGTGGGTTCTTGAGGCCAAACAGTAAATAGGCTTACCCTGTGATTCATTAAGATTGCATTACAGTTATTATGATTTGTAACTTTTTCATGGTGGAGGCAATAAAAGTATTTTTTAAACAAAAAGATTCAGCAGAAATATATGGAATAGGACAAATGGAATTTGTAACATAAAATTATGTAAGAACCAAGTAACTTGCTTATGGGGACAATCTCATATTTATTGCTTTCTGCTCGCCTCTTCTTTTTTAAAAGATTTTTTTTTATTGGGGAAAGGGAACAGGACTTTATTGGGGAACAGTGTGTATTTTCCAGGACTTTTTATTGGGGAACAGTGGTGTGTTTTTCCCAGGACTCATCAGCTCCATCCAAGTCAAGTTGTTGTCCTTTCAATCTTAGTTATGGAGGGTGCAGCTCAACTCCAGGTCCAGTCACCGTTGTTAGTAGCGGGGGCACAGCCCACCATCCCTTGTGGGATTCAAACCAGCAACCTTATGATTGAGAGTACACGCTCCAACCAACTGAGCCATCTGGCAACCTGGGAGCTCAGCTGCAGCTCATTGACTTCATTCTAGTTGCGGAGGGTGCAGTTCACTGGCCTATGTGGGAATCGAACCAGCTTCCCTGTTGCCCAGAGCTCGTGTTCTAACCAACCGAGCCACCTGTCTGCCATGCTTGCCTCGTCTATCATCACCTCCTGCTTTTTTTTCCTGCTTCTTGTAGTCCTTTTACTTTTCTCCCTATAAATCATTCTCCCTTGTTTCAAAAATGTCTCATCTGTCTTCATAAGAATGCACAGGGAAGTAGCCTCAAATCCACCTAAACCATCAACATCTGCTTTTAAGTCTTATGTGTCCAATGTGTCCCTCCCACCTGCATTTAATGGGTACAAGCACTGTTGGTCATATATATTTGACAGTAAGCAGGCTGAGGGCAAAGATCAAGTCTTTCATTGTAAGAGAAGCATGAAAATGTTTAATGTAGATGCTTAAGATAATACATTGCTGTCTTCCACTTGCAGGAATGATCAGTTCACTCTGCCCTTAATTGACATGATTAGTTCAATACATGACTAATCACACTTTTCTGAAATAGAATTGCCAGTAGTGAAAGTACGTACTGATGATCCTGGAGAAGCACTTCTCACTGCTGTTTTGCTAACCTAAATTTCCTTTCCCCAGTTCCCAGAACTTAGGGAGACATTGTGTAAATCCAAGAAGTAATAGGAATTCTCTAGCTTCAGCATTATGTTTACTTAAAGATTGACACCTGCCACTCATCTCACTGGGGAAATCATGGCGATCCTCCCTCGCAATTCACAGAAGACAAGATTTTCTTGAGAAACCTGCACATCAAAAGGGAACAGAAAGGTTGACTTTCATGTAGAGCCTCAGTAGAGAGCTGAAATTTAAACCAGTCTTTCAGAATATGCCTACTGCTTCTCTGAAGCATTTGCCAGCTGATGGGGACCAGTCATTGATATTTACTAGATTTAATTCTGCTCTGGAATAACTAGACCATGGTTCTAAATGAATTTAGTGTTTTATTTTGTTTGTTTTCCCTTTCAATGGAACCTGCTTCTGCATTCAAGGATTCATGATTCCTTCTCATTTCATTAAGCACTTTTCTGGTCCCTGAGCCAGGTTGGTCTCAGTGATGCTGCTGAGATGGAGGTCTTGGGTTTAATTCCTTCCTGAGTTCATTTATTTCGTAAAATGGGGAAATCACAGCATTAGCCATGTGGCTCCTTAATACAGGAGGTGTTCTAGTGATGGTCTGGGGTCTGGTGGAGGTAGGGTGAGAGGGCAGTAGGGAATGGGGAGTTAGGTAGGGGTGGGGTCACTTGATGGTGGAGGGGGAGGGCAGGTGGGAGTAGAGGTAGGGTGAGAGGAAAGATGGTGGTGGTGGTCTCTGGATGGAGAATTTGGCTCGTTAAGTCTGAAGCCACTGTGGCTCCAGCACTGGGACTCCAGTGAAGGTCCTTCTTAGAGTCGTCAGGAGCTGGCCTTGGAGTACGACTCACAGTATGCTGAGACTTAGTTTAATAGACACCATCAAAGGCTTCTCAGTGAAATTTAAGCTCAGAGCAGTAAGCTGCGAAAGCTAAAACATACCAAAAGCACATCCCGGTTTATATAAGCTGTTAATGAAGATAGTCCATAATATAATTTTAGAAATGCAAATTTCTGGGAAAATTTCTTTTTTTTTCCCTATGCAAAGGCTTTAGATGTTTGTCTGAAATTTAAAAGATGTCATTCTTTATCTTTCCCATAAGATTTGCCTTTCTTGCTTAGAGGATCATATTTGCTACCAAAAGAAATAGTGACTTACATTTACTTCTGGTGGCTTTTAGTCAAATTGTAAATTGGACGAAAGTAATTGGGACTTTCCTCACTCCCATCTTTTATATAGTCTCCCCACCTTTATTTCTATCTAGGACTTTGATTTTATTTTCAACTCTTTGTCTTCCTCCACCTCCCAGTTGGGCCCTAAATTTTTCATGTTTTCAGCTTCCCATCTTCAAAATAATCTGGCTTTTGTTGGAATTCCCTAGGACTCAACTAGAACAAATCTGATCAATTCCTTTGCACTAAGGTGAAATTGGTGATAAGGTGACATATGCCACCAACAGAAAGTGTGTGCATTTCACAGGGATCTAGAAACACAGACTATCAAAGCTTTATTTTATTGAAGAGAAAACTGAAACTCAGATAAGTTAAGTGAATGACTTGCTCAGTAAGAAGGCTTTTTATTTTTGCTATAGGATTGGAATCTAGGTCTTCTATTTATAACTCTATTGTAATTTTCACTATATCAATATTTCTCAATCTTTAGTCATCTCCATAGCCCCTTTACAAATTATTTAATACACTTTAATTAACTTGTTCTTATGTGACTTTGTCTTAATATTTCTAAAATTATAAATTTGAAAATTATGGATTTTAAATTTAGAGAAATATAACATACACACATACATAAGAATATTCTAATATATGCTACAATAAATAAAACATTGCTTAAATAAAACAAAGAATATTTACCTCTAAGCTACCTAAAATCATTTTGGGGACCACCAGTGGGTGTGGCTTCCCTTTAGAAAACTAGAAAACATGGAATTAAAGCTGTGATCTCTTGCCTTAACCTACTTCTCTGGGAATTTTTGGCACTTTAGTTGGCAGCCTAAAAGGAGGGCGAAACAGGTCTCCTTGTTCAAATTACTCCACAGAGCTAGCGGTTCACTTTGAGGGTCAGCCATTCTTGGGTTTCAAGTAAGTTTGAGACCAGGACAATAGCTATAGATCTAAGTGTAAAATATGTGCCTTTCAAAGTAAGACCTTACTTTCAGCATTTTTCTTCAACTAGAAGCTTTCCTAAGAGAGAAAATCATTTGGTGCCCCTATAATGCTAGACATCTGATAGTGTGCAACGATGACAAAGACATTGTCCTTGAATCTCAGAAGAAACTGTTTACAGGAATTGCAGGTAGGTTGAGAGAAATTGCACTATAATTGCAGGGAAATGGGACACATTGCACAATTTTATTTTCCCCCAAAGTACCGTGGTCACTCTAAGAGGGAAAGATGGTATCTCATGACTGGTGTGGAGGGAGTAGGGATGAGTTGTTGGGAGAGTTAGCATTAGAATTGGGCTTCGGGACAAAGGATGTAAACAGGGAGGGAAAGCAGGGAAAGGCTGTGCTGGGGGAACAGTGGGAGGTTGGGCTCCCTGTGCAATTTCCGCTGTCTTGGACCTCTGCTGAGGTGGTCCTGTGATGAGAAGACTCTACTTTCTGTTCCTATATGGCCACTCAGTGTCTTTCCTTAGCCTTGGTAGAGATCTTGATGTTGTGTTGAGATCTTGGAACTCTTGGATTTGTTTATTTCCTTAGTTTAATTCAATAAGTTATATTCAAGCAGAGCCAGGAAGTGAGCAATTAGTTTTCCAGGGCTCCAGGCTACTGTGCCCAGGAGCATTATCTTTCCTTCTCCTGGAGGTGCCGAGTCCTTCCTAGCCAGCTGAGAACTTTGAAAACTCACCCTGAGAAGAAGAGACTAGACTTTGAATCTAGAGTTTCCTTTAAGTCTTTGGTAATTTGAGGACTCCCACATTATCACCTCTGTAGCCTTTTTATTGGTTTGATGTAGTATACACTTAATAGCATCTACTATGTGCCAGGCACTCTTATAAGCACTTTACAGTGAAAAGTGCACATGGTAACACAATGAGAAGGAACTGTTATTTCTCCTGTGGCAGATGAAATCAGTGTTCTGCCCAGATCTGCCCAGCTCCCTTTAGCTTTTTCATGTTGACCATCCTCTGGTACACTGTCTGCCCCAATAACCAGTCCTTGCTTCTCTAACGTAGACCTGCCCCAGGCTGCTGGAGCCTGCTTTGCCTGTGATTATGGAGAACCAGAGCATTTGAGACTTTATGTGTCCTTGGCACAACTCTGAACCAATGACTGAAGGGTGCAGGAGTATAAATACTCCAGCCCCCTTGATTTGATTAAAATGACTTCAAGGTATGACCTGCACCATCTCCAGACCTCCTCTATGGGACTGATCCAAGGATTCCCTCTGTGGAATCTGCTTGATATCACAAGTTCCCTTCCCATCCCTGCTCCACTTTCCCAACTCCCCACTAGTTTTCCTGAGACTGCTTTCTAATAAATCCAAAATTTCCCCTGGATCCTAGTTTATTATTTCATAGTTTATTTCTGGGGAGCTCTACCTAATTCAGTCCCAATTTTACAGTTAAGGAAACTGAAACCCAGAGAGTTTCAATAATTTGACTAAAGCCATTCAGCCAGTAACTGGAAGACCTGGGATTCTAAGTCCAGCACTTTGGCTTCATTTAAATCTTCAAGATTAGGAGGAAAGAACCCTGGTGTCAGATTGGACACCAGAAGAAGCCTTATTTAAGGAAGATGTAAGGGTGAGGCTTTCCTTGGAGTACCACAGCTAGAGTTAGATGAATTGGAAAGAATTCTCTAGAATCAAGTTGAAAGCTATCAATAGACAACAGAGAGGAAAATTTGAGAGCAGCATGGTGGTTGCTAGAGGTTGGAGGGAGGGAAAAATGGGGACCTGCTGGTCAATGGGCATAAAGTTTTAGTTAAGCAAGATGAATAATTTCTAGAGATCTGTGTGACATTGAGCCTATAGTTAACAATACTGTATTGTGCTCTCACAGTTTTTGTTAGGAGTGTAGATCTCATGGTAAGTGATCTCATTACAGTAAAAAATAAAATATTGAGAAGCACAGCATTGTAGTCAAGAGCACAGGCTTCTGGGTTAGACAGTGTGGATTCTGTCTCCGTGTGGTCTGTGTGACCTTGTTTAATCACAGCTCTCTGAGTTTCTGATTTTCTTTTTTTTTGTCTGGGAAATGAGGTTAATGATTTACACCTCTTGGGGTTGCATGAAGTAGTTCACATTATGTCTGGCACATACATCACCAGCATTAAATACATAATAACTGTTAGAAGTCCCAAATCTTTGCACAATTTAGAGTTCTTGTTTTAGGAACAGGAAGGTTGAGAGAAAAGGAAAACCCTAACACAGGGTTGGGAACTGAACAGATTCGTTCTTTAAAGTTAAATTAATTGGGGTGAAATTTGTTAATAAAATTATATAGGTTTCAATTATACAATTCTGTAATACATCATTTATATATTGCATTCTGTGTTCACCACCCAAAGTCAATTCTCCTTCCATCACCATATAATTGACCCCCTTTATCCTCTTCTACCACCGTCTATCCCCTCACCCTCTGGTAACCACTACACTGTTGCCTGTGTCTATAAGCTTTTGTTTGTCTTGTTCATTTGTTGCTTTCAGTTTTATATCCCACATATGAACAAAATCATATGGTTCTCGACTTTTTCTTTCTGACTTATTTTGCTTAGCATGACAATCTCAAGATCCACCCATGTTGTCCCAAATGGCAGTATTTCATCTTTTCTTATGGCCAAGTAATATTCCACTGTATAGATGTACCACATCTTCTTTATCCAATCATCTATTGGAGAACATTTTGGTAGTTTCCATGTCTTGGCCACCATGAATAATGCTTCAATGAACATAGGGTACATTTATCTTTATGTATAAACATTTTCAGATTTTTTGGGTAGATACTTAGAAGAGGGATTGCTGGGTTGTATGGTAATTCTATTCTTAATTTTTTGAGGAACCTCCATACTGTTTCCATAGTGGCTGTACCAGTTTATGTTTCCACTAGGGTTGCGTAAGGGTTCTTTTCCTCCACAGCCTCTCCAACACTTATTATTACTTGTCTTGTTGATAATAGCTATTCTAAAAGGTGTGAGGTGGTATCTCATTGTGGGTTTGATTTGCATTTTCCTAATAGCTAGTGAAGTTGAGCATCTTTTCATATATCTGTTGGCCATTTATTTGTATGTCTTCTTGGGAGAAATGTCTGTGTATGTCCTCTGCTCATTTTTAATTGTATTGTTTGTTTTTTGTTGACTTGTATGAGTTCTTTCTATGTTTTGGATATTAGCCCCTTATCAGACATGTTGTTTGCAAATATCTTTTCCCATTTGGTTGGTTGCCTCTTCATTTTATTGGTGGTTTCTCTTGCTGAGGAGGGCCTTTTTAGTTTGACATAATCCCACTCATTTATTTTGCTTTTACTTCCCTTGCTTGCCTTTGAGGTCAAATTTGTAAAATTCTCTCAAAGGCAAAGTTCTGTAAGTTTAGTACCTACAAGTATGTTTTCTTCTATGCAATTTATTGTCTCAGGTCAAAGACCTTATATTTAGGTCTTTGATCCATTTTGAGTTAGTTTTGGTGTATGGTGACAGATTGCAGTCTAGTTTCTTTCTTTTGTGTGTGGTTTTCCAGTTTTCTTAGCACCATTTATTGAAGAGGATTTCTTTTCTTCATTTATGCTTTTAGTTCCTTTGTCAAAAACTATTTGCCAATATATATGTGGGTTTATTTCTGGGTTCTTAATTCTGTTCCATTGTTTTGTGTATCTGTTTTTCTGCCAATACCATGCTGCTTTGATTATTGTCACTTTGTAGTATAAATTGAAGTCAGGGAGTGTGATACCTCTGGCTTTGTTTTTTTCTCAGGATGGATTTGGCTGTTTGGGGTCTTTTGTGATTCCATACAAACCTGATGATCTTTTGTTCTGTTTCTTTAAAATATGTCATTGGGAATGCATTAAATCTGCATATTGCTTTGGGTAATATGGCCATTTTAACTATGTTAATTCTTCCAACCCATGAATATGGAATATCTTTCAGTTTCTTTGTGTCTTCTTCAATTTATTTTAGTAATGTCTTGTAGTTTTCAGTGTATAGGTCCTTCACATCATTTAAATGTATTTTTAGGTGCTTTATTCTTTTTGTTGTAATTGCAAAGAAATTTTTAAAAAATTTCTTTCTCTGAAATTTCACTGTTCATATATAGGAATGCAGTAGATTTTTTGTGTATTGATTTTGTATCCTGCAACTTTACTGTATTTGCTTGTTGTTTATGATAGTGTTGTAATCATAAATGGATGTTGTATCTTGTCAAATGCTTTTTCTCCATCTATTGATATAATCATAGGCTTTTTATCCTGTATTTTGTTTATGTGGTGTATTTTATTCATTGATCTGCATATGTTGAACCATCCTTGTGCCCCTAAAATGAACCCAACTAATCCTGATGTATAATCTTTTAAATATATTGTTGTATTTGATTTGCTGGTATTTTGTTTAGGGTTTTTGCATCTGTTTTCATCAGAGATATTGGTCTGTAGTTTTTTGTGTGTGCTTGTGTGTGTGTGTGTGTTATCCTTTCCAAGTTTTGGAATCAGCGTAATGTTGGCTTCATAAAATGAGTTAGAAAGTATTGTGTCTTCTTCAATTTTTTTGGAAATGTTTGAGAAGGACAGGTATTAAATAATTTTTGGATGTTTCATAGAGTTCACTTGTGCCATCTGGACTTTTGCTTTTTGGGAGGTTTTTGATGATTGTTTCAATTTCCTTGCTGTTGATCGGTCTATTTAGATTTTCCAGTTCTTCGTGATTTAGTTTAGGAAGGTTATATATTTCTAACGAGTTGTCTACTTCTTCTAGGTTATTGAATTTTGTTGCATATAGTCTTCCATAGTATTTTTGTATGATGCTTTGTATTTCTGTGGTTTCTGTAGTAACTTCTCCTCTTTCATTTCTGATATGGTTTATTTGTGTCTTTTCTCTTTCCTTAGTGAATCCAGCCAGAGGTTTGTCAACTTTATTAATCTTTTTAAAGAACCAGCTCTTTGTTGCATTAATTTTTTTCTATTGTCTTAATTCTCAATTTCATTTAATTCTGCTCTAATTCTTATTTCCTTTCTTCTACTGACTTCGGGTTTCATTTGTTCTTCCTTTTTTAGTTCTTTAAGATGTGATGTTAGGTTGTTTATTTTGGATTTCTCTTATTTCTTGAGATAGGCTTGTAATGATACAAAGTTCCCTTGTATTATCCCTTTTGCAGCATCCCAAAAGTTTTGATACGTTGTATTTTCATTCCCATTTGTTTCTATGTATCTTTTGATCTCTCCTTTTATTTCTTCTTTGACCCAGTTATTCTTTATGGCATGTTGTTTAATCTCCATATATTGTTATTTTTCTTTCTTTCTTTTTGCAGTTGATTTCCAATTTCAAAGCATTATGGTTGGAGAATATGCTTGGGATAATTTCAATCTTCTTAAATTTGTTGAGGCTAGCTTTGTGTCCCAACACATAGTCTATCCTTAAGAATGTCCCATGTGTACTGTAGCAGAATGTATAATCTGGTGTTCTGGGATGAAATGATCTGTAATGTCAATTATGTCCATTTAGTCTAATGTCAGTCTAATATCAGTATAAGGCTGATATTTCCTTATTGATTTCCTGCTTTGATGGTCTGTCCATAGCTGTCAATGAAGTAGTCAGGTCCCCTACTATAATTGTATATTTTGTCAGTTTCTTCCTTTAATTCTATTAGTAGTTGCTTTATATATTTTGGTTCTCCCTGATTGGGAGCATATATATTGATGTGTTATGTGTTCTTGATGTATTGTTCCCCTTTATCATTATGAAATGTCCATATTTGTCTCTTGTTACCTTTGTTTGTCTTGAAGTCTCTTTCATCATATATAAGTATAGCTACACCCAGATTTTTCTGGCTCCCATTTGCTTGGAGTATCATTTTCTACCCTTTCACTTTGAGTCTATATTTGTCCTTGCAGCTGAGATATGTCTCTTGAAGGCAACATATAGTTGGGTTTTGTTTTTTGATTCAATCTGCTACTCTTTGCTTTTTATTGGTGCGTTCAGTCCATTTACATTTAGGGTGATTGTTGATATATGAGGATTTACTATAGCCATTTTATCTTTTGTTTTCCAGTAGCTCAGTGTCTCCATTTTTTCTTTGCTCTTGTGTTTCTGTATGTTATTTTAGTTTGGTGGTATTCTATGAGTTTTTCCTCTGTTTTCTCTCTTTTTGTATAATATATCTCAATTGTGGATTTTTTATTGTGTGTGTATGTGGTTGTCATTAAGTTTATGTAAAAGAAAGTTTCATATATACAGTAGTCTTTTTCTTCTGCATGCATCTTATCTCCATTCCCCTTTGCAAATTCAGACCTTTATCCCCTCCCCTTTTATGTTTTTTGTTGCGACAAATTATCCCTATTTTAGCTTTGAGTTCATGTCTGACTTACAGTAGCTATTGTCTTCTTCTCTTTTTCTTTTTTATGCTTTTACTTCATTTAATATTTATGTTATAGTTAAGTGTATAGTGCCCTATTCTGAAAAAGGGTTGCTATTTCTTGTTTCTCTCTGTCTGTTAGTCACCTCACATAGTTGTATCTTTTTGCCTTTTTGTTTCAGGTGGAATAACCCCCTTCCGTATTTCATGTAATCCAGGCTGTGTGGTGGAGAACTCCCAGCTTTTGTATGTCTGGAAATGTCTTTATTACTCCATATATGAAGAATAACTTTGCTGGATATAGTATTCTTGGCTGGTAATTTCTTTCAATAGTTTGAGTATTTGATTCCACTCCCTCCTGGCTTGTAGAGTTTCTGCTGAAAAATCTGATGGTACTCTGATGGCTTTCCTTTGTAGGTTACTGTCTTCTTTCCTCTGGCTGCCTTGATATTTCTTTGTTTGTCATTATTTTTTGACAGTTTTAATGTAATGTGCCTTGGAGAAGGCGTGTTGGATAGTTGGGTGTTCTTATTGCTTCTTGGACTCGAGGATCCAGTTTTTTCCGTCGGTTTGGGAAGTTCTCATCAACTATTTGTTTGAATAGCCTCCATGCTCCCCTCTCCCTCTGTTCTCCTTCTGGTATACCCTGTATTCTTAAATTGCTCCTTCTGATGGAATCAGATAGTTCTTGTAGAGTTCTTCCATTTCTTTTAATTCTCCAGACTCTCCTTCCATCTGTGTCGTTTCAAGATTTATATCTTTTGTATCACAAATTCTTTCCTCTATCTGGTCAGCTCTATTTCCTAAGTTCACTTTTTCATTCTTCATCTCTTTTATTGAGTTCTTCAACTCCAGAATTTCTATTTGTTCTTTTTTTTATAGTTTCAGCCTCTTTGGTAAAAATATTCATTTTGTTCATTACTTTTATTTCAGAGTTCATTAAACTGCCTATCTGAGTTTTCTGGCACCGCACTGAGTTTTTACAGAACTGCAATCTTGAATTCTCTGTCATTTAAGTCTCTTATTTCCATGTCTTTAAGTTTATTTTCTGGAGATTTTTCATTTTGTTTCTGAGCTGCCTTGTTACCTTGGTTGTTCATGCCATTTGATGCATTCTTTCTCTGCCTAGGCACTTATGAACTCTGCAGCAAGTTGATAAGAAGAGGTCTTTCTTCTGTTTTCCTGTAGATGGCACTGGAGTGTTTTATTTTCTCTTGCAGAGCTCAGGATTCTGGGATCTCTGCTGAGGGGTGAAAAATGTCTTGTATTCCCTGGGGAGATGGGTGTCCCCTCTATGACCAGGTCACCTTGGTCTCAGGGCACCACTCCTGTGGGAGAATGTGGGGGGTGACTGGGTACTGAGCCCTGAAATCCCAGTGCCGCCACTGCAGCCAGACTCTGTGCTGTGCTGCCTGATGTGTCCCAGGTACCCCTGCTGGGGTCAGCCAAGAAGGGCCAGGGTGGGCTGGACTGGGAGAGGCCACTGGTGTGTGTGTGGCTTTGTTCTCCTCCCAGTAATGGCAACTGCCAGACCTCAGCTGCCTTGCCTCTGTATCTCCACCCTTGTCACTGGGATGAGCCAGTGTGCCTCTGCTGCTCAGGAATTCTCTCTCCAGTTCTCAGAAATGTGATATTCTGCTTTGTAACCTGACGCTTGCTGCTATGGTTATTTCTGAAGCCCACAGCTAGCTGTGGGAGGGTATAGGGAGGCGAGCTATGGGAGGGTGAGAGGAGGTGTCCAGGCTCTGTGGCTTTGTTTTCTGGTAATGATGGCTGTTAGAACACAGCTGTTGCACTTCTGTATTTGCACCCCCAACACCCCTTTTCAACTGTGTCATATGTTGATCACTCAGGCAGGAATGGTCAGGGCCACAGAGAATGCACCTGCACCCTAAATCCTCCCCTCTTCTGGAACTTGCTGCAAGCTCCAGACTGCATCCATGGCACCTGTCTCTGTTCTTCTCTTATCCCTTCCATTCTCCCCTATTTGCCTTGATTTGCCCACCTTCAGATGTTTCAATGCATGGATCTCTCAGATATGTTTGTGTGTTGCACAGGGAATCCTTTGTTGAATTACCACTGTTTGACTTGTTGTAACTTCAAGGAGTGAGATCAGGGGGCCTCCTCACAACACCATGCTTCTGATGTCCAAACAGATTCTTTATAACAGCCAATTACTTCTTCCTAACACTATGGCTACAAATCTTCGGCTACGGTTGTCTTTTTCTTAATGTAGTAGTTGTGGGCTAGCCTGGGAATCCAACCAGTATGTAGTGCCATATTGGAAAAAATATTCAAAGACCCAAGTAATAGACCCATAAATGGGTGTTGGAAACATTGGCCAGATGTACATTGAGGAAAGCCTGTTTATACTTTATCAAGCCATTTAACTGTCTATTTGTCAACTTCATTGGACGTAAAAGAAAAGATGGCTGCAAAACAGGTCCTGAGAAGTATGCCATTTCCTAGATCATGTCTTTCTCTCAGATGATCTGCAATTGTCGTTTTATTCGCATTGGCCTAGTGATGCAATGTATGTTTATAAAGCTCTGGGCACAGAATCTGCTGGAATCTGTTCAGTGGGTATTAAAATTGGCTTCCTTTCATTCTGCTCCATACATCTGGGATTCTCGGAGAGGATGTGCTCCTGGATTTCAGGGGCCCTGGTGGTTTTGGTGTTGACATTTACTGTAAGATCTGTTAGGTGGATTCTATGGAGACTTCAAACAGTGTCTTGTATTGGATCTACTTTAAAAGCCTGATATAGGGATACTTTTAAAAAGACAGAATGGTAATCCTTTTGAAATGTCAAAAAAAGAATCTGAACATAAAACAGGTCATCACTATGTCAATCTAAAACCTCTCTAAGCAGCTAACACCATCCTACAGTAACTGAAAAGAGAACATGAGGTTACTGTTTCTGTGGATAAGCAAAATTATATATTTTGCCTATTTCTCTCAGCCTCTTACTCTTAAAAAGAATAAACTCTTATGGAAATGTTGCACAATTAAAATGACTTCTCCGTTTCATTAATCATACATAGAATAAAATTTCTATAGAATAGTAAGTCAAAAAACTTAGACTATTAATTTATCTTTTGTACAGCTTGATTTAACAGATTTGATAGTAATTCCCTTCATTTCTTTGTGTATTAATATGTTTAACAAGGAAAGAAATTCAACAATAAACATTCTATATTTTATTTAAAATAATGGGGAAAATTCTAAGTTAATCTTTTCAGAAAACAACGTGTATATTTTTTTATTTGACAGGCAAAGAGTAAGCTATAGAAATGATTACATTTTTCATGCCAATGCTATTTCATTATTTGCATCTTCTCAGTCTCTTTTATCAGTGCTTTTTCTGGGACTTTTCAAAGAAGATAGAATAGAACAAGTTGAAAATTTAAGCACAACAAGATGGAAATTTAACCAGAACTAGATGAAAATTTAATCACGGAAACTGTTAAGTAAATAAGGTTTATGCCTAGGGGTCAGCAAACTACAGCCCCAGGCTAGTCAGGCCCCTTCGATACATAAGTTTTATTAGAACATAGTCACACCTCTTTGTTTCTATACTGTCTGTGGCTGCTTTCATGCTACATAGCAGAATTGAATAGTGACAGAGACCATGTGGCTTATAAGCCTAAAACGTTTATCTCATTTTGTTGAAGAAAACGTTTGCTGGTCGCTGGCCTGTGCCATACGTCTGAGACTAGCCTTTGCTGGTGGTCTTTAAAGAAACCTTGGATGGTGTAAGATGGAAGGATGACACCTGTCAGTCTCCAAGTTCAGGTTAGAACTCTTACTGCTGGAAGGCATGGGGTAGGAGAAATGGGCTACTTAACTCAAGTGCTTGTGCTGTTAGGAACTTATCACCAGCCGTCAAAAGGACCGACAGAATTTCTGTTCTTCACCCCAGTGCCGTCTTATTGGTATAAAAGCATCTGGGAGTATCCATGGGAGGAACTGGTAGGGATTCGTGGAGACTTTTGTGGCCCTGATTGTTCTGGGGGGTAAATATTTAAAGACCACATTGTAACCTCCTTCCCCATGCAGCATGTCCAGCAAGGATGATGTGGAGTACCCCACTGGGCTGGGAAGGGCTGGTCTTCTATAGGCAGGAGTAACAGATTCAGACTCTTGGGATTTCTAGTTTCATCTAGTCCAATGTTGCTACACTGGAAAAAAGAAAAGTTGTGTTCCATGAGTTAAACCAAATGTTCCACCATTAGTGGTGAATAATGAACAGTTTTAATTTAATTTAATGGGGAAAAAATAATGGATACATTAATCAGTTTTACATTTTTACTTTAAAATTCTCAGAACTTTTTGGTGCCTGCGACATTTCCCTTTATTATTAATTCATGTATATGCTCATTTATTCTACAAATGTTTTCAGCAGGCTTGTTATATGCATGTATCAGGTACTATGATAGAGGCCTAGAATATAGTAATGGAGAAACAAAATGTATTCCCAGTTCTCATGTATCCTAGTCTAATGGAGTAGCTATTAAACAAGTTATTAATATCTTTGGAGTTAGGCTGCCTGGGTTCAAATCCCAATACCTCCACCGGCTAGTTGAGTGAATTTCATCGAATTTCAAAACCTCCTCGTGACTCGGATTTTTTTTGTATATATAAAACATAAAAAATAGCTTATAGATTTGTAGTGGTTTTGACTCCAATTCTGATGTGTGGGTTTTTTCTATACACCAAGCAATTCTCTAACACCAGCTGGGGTGTCCTACAATTCAACTCAATTCTGACACTATCTTCCTGGAGATACTGTCACATCCCATAGGTTAAGGATTCAGTCCCAAAAGACTGCTCCTCCCCACCCCCATTTCAGGTGCCCATCACAAGTCCAGGTTGTCACCTGTTTTTCTATAGATTGGAGGTTCGGATGACCCCACCTTGAGCTCCATTGATTTGGCTCCCAGAACTCAGAGAAACATTTTCCTTACTAGATCACTGGTTTATTTTAAAAAGATGTAACTCAGGAACAGCCAGATGGAAGAGATGCATAGGTCATGGAGAAAGGGGCATGAAGCTTCCATACTTTCTGAGCACACCACTTTCCCCTCATCTCCACGTGTTCACCAACATAGAAGTTCTCCAAGCATTGTCCTTGTAGGTTTTTATAGAGGCTCATTCCATAGGCATTATTTATTAAATCATTGGCTATTGGGGATGAAACGATCTCCAGCTACTCTCCCCTCCCCAAGGTTGGGGGTGGGACTGAAAGTTCCAACCCTTTAATCACATGGTAGGTTCCCCTGGCAACAAGCCCTCCCACCTTAGGTGCACTCCCAAGGTCACTTCATAAACATAAACTCAGTTGTGGTTGAAAGGAGTTTGCTTTGAGTATCAAGACACTTTTTATCCCTCTTTTTACTTAGGAAATTCCAAGGGTTTTAGGAGTTATGTGCCAGAAATAAGGATGAAGGCCAAATATACATTTCTTATTATAAATCACAATATCACAGGTTGTTGTGAGACTAAAATGACATATCAGACTCAAAGCATTTGAAATATTGTTTGCACATAGTAAATGTAGGTAAATGGTGGTGCTTGTTGTTTTAGGTAAATGCACAAACAAATATATCATTTTGGGTTGGAGTAAATGCTAGGAAGGAAAATAAAAGGTCTCTGTGACAAAGTAAAAAGGAGAGACCTACTTTAGATAGTGTGGAAATGGCTCAGAGAAAGGACTGAGATTTGAAAAAGAAGAAGCATGCAGGTAGAGTTGGGGGAGAACATTCTAGCCAAAGGGAACATCATGTGCAGTGTCCCCAAGGCAGAAAGCGCTTGGAGAGTTCCAAGGTCTGAAAGAAAGCCATTGTTGTCTACAACCTGGTAAGCCTTCCTGTGGCTTCCATTTTGGGATATAATTTTTACCCTTAGCCTGAACATATTAAATGAGGTAATACATGTAGAAGCGTATAGAACAGTGTCAGGCATATAATAATCATGGAATAAATATTAGCCATTATTATTATTGTGGATACTATTTTTGTTGTCATTGTAGAAGCTTTCTAATTCCTTCTCTTCGACAACTTTGTCCTTTAGTTTTCCCAGGATTTTAATCGTCATTTATTCAGAAAATATTTTCCTGTCTGTTTACAAGCAGTGAGTCATAAACTTTTGAGGGTCACAGAAAAATTGTGCTGATGAGAATTGGCCTGATGAATGCTAAGAAACTTCTCAGGAGAATTCACATTTAACCAATAAATAGAAGTTTGCATTCAGTTTTAGGCATTTCGTTGGCCTCTGATTAGATAGTCCTGATTATTTGTCTAAAGTTTCTTGAAGACCAGAATCACATCCTGTGCTATGTACAACCATTGCCTGTCTAATTTAGAAGATGTTTTATTTTCACTGACAGTTGTTTTTTTACCTTCTTGTTAAAGCATATTTAATTAGCGCTTAGATGCATAGTTTTTCTACATTAACACTGTGATAATGAGTTGCATCTTATAATCAGTACTGTGCTACTTACTGATTGGCATAGTTTAATTGGAAGCTTTTTCTTTCTTTCTTGGTGCCATATAAGACAACCTTAGGATTAAGGCGTCTTGCATTTGACAAACTATGGTGCATACATACCTTCATAAAAGGGCCCAGGAGGCCCCAAGATGCCCCTTAATCAGGTCTCAGTGCAATGCTCTTCATTCTTCAACAACTTTTTCTCAAGGTGTGAAAAGTCAAATTTCTTTCCAATTCAATGACAATTCATTTTCCTCTAGAGAGCGACTCCTGGCAGGGCCACCCATCCTGATTGCCAGTTTGTGCACTGTACAAGATGTCTGTACAAGGGATGCTGTACATCCCACTGTATAAGGGATGCTGAAATCTGGCAAGAGTTCCCTTCAACAGCCACAGTCCTGGCCATCTCTACCTGCCCACAGGAAGGACTGCATGTTTGTAATTTGTCCTCTCAGAATGGTTGCTGTTTGTAATTTGTCCACCTGAAGTAGTCGCCTTTTTATAATTCACACAAGGCATAGTTGGTGCAAGCAACAGATCTGATTCCTGATACTGTGTTCTTGTTCTCTTTTCTACCCATCGTCCCTCTGTCTTCATAGTATCTAGGTGTTGTCTGATCTTTCAATGAGTCTAGTTGAAAGGAATCCTAATTTAGTTTCTTTTTTATTTTCTTCGTACAGTATCAAAATTTATTTTCTCACCAGGCCATTTTCTAAACCCCAAATGTGTTTTCTTTTTATTCCCCAAAATGGAAATTCTTAATTTTGTTGCTGATTATAAATATAATACATATTTGTTTTATAAATATAAACAAAACAAAATAGTATAAAGTCAAAGTCCTTTAGATATATAATCACAACTTTGAGTTCCCACTGTTCATTGTTCAGTTTGGTATACCTTTGTCCTGAGCAAATACATGTAACTAAGAATTCTTTTTAATGTTTTACATATATAAGACTGTGTTTTTAACCAAAGTGAGATTATGCTGTACTTTCCTTGTCAGTATTTGAAATCTATTGTTGGTTTATTTAATGATATTTAGGAACTCTTTATTAAAAATACATATTGTTGTATCATTGGAATTAAACCCTGGTCATTCGCAAAAGGTGAAAAGAATTCACAGACTCAGCCTGAAGTGAGGAGAGCAAGGAAGTAAGTTTATTCAAAAAGGAAGCCAGCCTAGACATTGCCGGGGCAGAGGACTGCAACTAACTTTAGGTTAGCTTTCTCTTATATAGGAACATGGAGGTAAATTTCCTTATGGCAGGAGATGTGATGTATAGACTGAGGTCATTTGATTGACATATGTTGGTTATATAACTAGTTTCTTTCCGTGAGTGCTCTTACCCAGAATGCATACAGAAAAACCCGCGGGCAGGGGGGCAAACCTTGATGTTCATTCCATTCTGATTGCATCATAATTAAGCTAGAGTTCAACCAATGGGCATGTTTTGGCAGTTTGCGCATGTGTGAAGAACTAGTTAAAACCAGTTGGGTCTTATCTCCTTTTCTGAGGGTTTAGATATCTTACATTTATTTCTAGGGGATGAGTGTGGGTGGTTCCTGGGGAGGGGATGCAGGCCTGGGCAGTGCCCCTTCAGGTTCACTTTTATTAACCCTTTTCTGTTTCATCACATATCTTTTGTTAAGTACACTGCAAAATTGTTTTTCATTTGTTATGTGTATTTTAACTTGTTTATAATACCTTTTGTAGTAGAGAAGTGTCAAATTGTTGCCAGTCAAATCTTTGAATCTTTTCCTCTACGAATTGGTACTTTTGGTGTGACATCCTGTTTTCCAAAAGACTTTTTGTTTTGCAAATTCACCATCTGATATCCAATAATGTGGTTATTGATTGAACTGGTATTGAAAAATTACGTCCTCCCCAGGATTTAAATTATGTGATTAGTAAAACTCTCCCCTTGCAATTCTCTAAATTTGTTTTCATGTAGTTGATTTTACTAATTACTGTCCAGATTTTGTTCACTGAGTCTTAACTTATCACTATATTTTAGGTTTTATTTATGAATAAACTGTAAAGTCAATGACACTGTCTTACATTTTATTGGATTATTTTTTACATATTGATTAATTAAAAAAATCTAGAAAGAATGACTGGAGCAGAATGTCAAAAATATTTTATCACCTAACCAAAAGAAGGAAAAGATCATGCAAAAAAACCAGTGATGATCCCAATCCTTTTATTAGATCTGTGGTAATGGGAAATTCTATATATTACAAATTCTAGATATCAGAAATACATTTTTAAAACAAAATTAACTACCCACCGTCTGGCTACATTTGGAATTTTTGTAATACAAGGAATTACTGAAAGGGCAAGGGGTAAACCCTGACTCAGCTTTCTGTCATTCTAGACAGCTGAGATTGCTTCCCTGTAGGGGTCATATCGTACCAGAGTGAGTTCTTAATGTTTTCAGTCATGGAGGCTAGGTCATTATTCATAAATGAGAATGACACACTAAACTTGATTAGGACAGGTTGTGGGATTAGACTCAGGGCAAATTTCTTACGGGTTTGTAACAAGTTTCCTGCTGTTCTTATCACGTGTTCGCCACACCTGTCCTGATCCTCGACTCTCCACATCAGTTACAATTTCATTTGTTTTATTAGCCCAGTTTACTTTAAAGTTCTTATATATAAAGATTTTATATATGGAAGAATACTGAGGTCTTGCTATATTAGGGTGGTTGAAAGCTAATATGGATTTTCATGATTTGGAGAATCAGGCATAGCAGGCACATGGTAGGAACAGAATGTATTGCCCATATTCATAATAGAAAGAAATGCTAAATTTCTCTAAATTCCATTCAAAAGGTCTGTGGACTCTCTAAAAACCTTGCCTTAAAGGTTCCTCTGGTGCTCCTCTGATTAGAGCAGTCTGGGAGAGGTTTCTCAGGTCTGCTTAGGGCAATTGCTCTGGCTTTTCCTTGGTTTGGAACACTTTTCCCTTGAAATCCAATTGCCCTCACCTCCTTTAAGTCTGTGTATAAATTTCACCTTCTCAACGAGGCAACCTTGACAAACTGATTTAAAACCACACATACACACACACCACCACCACCACCATCACCACCACCAAATGGTTCTCAATCTTCCTTGATCAATGTTTTTCCATAGCATTTTCTACTCTCTAACATATTGTATAATTACTTATCATTCATTGTCTGCCTTCCCCACCAGACTTTAAGTTCCACAAGATCAGGGATCTTTTTGTCCATCAATATGCTGCAAATTGGGAAGAGCAGCTCAGATTCAGGGGATAGGGAAAGAGATTCAACCTCTTTAGGGGATGAGCTACAAAATATTGGGGCTATTTAAACAAATTTACTAACATGTATGTTTCAAGCAAAGTATTGTAAGTCTCCAGTTCTTTAACAGAACTCTCATGTATTACGTAATCCCGTAGTGCAATCTGTACCATCTAGCAAGTAAGAAATTATTTTGAAACTCATATTTTAAAATTATTTTGAAACTCACCTATTTTGGAAATAGCTGAGATTAAAAAAAGGTAACTACCAGAATAGGAAAAAAAATAAGTGGAATAAGATACTGTGTAAAATTAGAAACTGCTGGAATAACAATGTCAAACAGTAATATTAACAAACCAACCTAATTTTAGTGCACTAAATTTTCTAAAACACTCTATTCTTACCCATTTGACCTGTAAAAACAGATGGTTCTTCCAAGGAATTGTTTGTCTTATGATTGGCCCAAAGTACCACATTCAAGTTTAAAGTCATATGTTTTTGTGTCACGAGATTGTTGATAATTACTAGACATCAGTTCAAAAAAATTGAAAGTTGACACAAATTGAATCTTATCCATATGAATAAGATAGTAGATGGTATAAATATTTGTGCAGCACCTACCGTATACAATGCACTTTCTTGAGACCCCTTTATGCAGAAAGGAATACGATTTCTTGTCCTTAATTTAGTAAATTTGATAGCAATGAAAGTCAAGGTTGGAAGACCAGGACTTAATCTTCCCTGCTGTACCCACCAAATACCTGGAACAGTGCCTGCCTGTGTTTCTACTTCTGCCACTTCCTCCATCTTCCAAAATCTTGTCAATTGAGCTGTTCTAATACTTTTATAGAAGATGTGCATTTCAAAAAAAAAATTCAGTGGCTCGATGGGCTGCAGTCCAGACAGAATGGAGCTGTCGGATATGACTCGCACATACTGGGCATGCTTTCAGAAAATGTGGAACTAAAATGAGGAGCCCTTCAATGCAGGCCCTTTGGGGTTCCCTCACACGCTCTGGTCCTCAGGAGGACCTGAGGGCAGGACAGCGGGCACGCTGGCAATCTGGGCCTCGCATCCCTGGGACCAAGGCGAGTGTAGACAAGCGGCTGTGGCAGGGACCTCCGTCCTCAGTGGACGCGGGGTGGGGATGGGGTGGGGGCGGGGTCGACGCTCGGGATGCCAGGTTGGGGGTCCTCATTTAGTTTCTTCACCTTAATGCAGATAAACACTGTCTCTGGTGGACATGACGTAATTTTTTTTTTTTTTTTTTTTTTTTTTTTTTTTTTTTTTGGCTTACTGGCACTTATTTCTCTTTTTGGTCACCATTCACTGACTTCACTATTGATAGTCATTCCTGCCCACATGCTCAACTCAGGAGATTTGGAAAGGACTGGGGCAGGGCTAGGAGCATCAGGCTCAACCTAAGCCAATCAACACCTCATGCTCCCTGACCACAGGGCACCCCGACCCCCGCAGGCTTAAGAAGATACAGCAGGATTTGTTTCCTGGGAATCCCAGCCAAGAGATTCTTCTTGTTTATCTGGACTTGAACAAAAGAGGACGTAAGGCCTGGAGCTGCTGTAGTGACCTTGAAAGCACAGTGGTGGAACCTCTCCTGGAATGAAGCTAACACTGGAAGGCTGAACTGAAAAGACACAAGAAACCGAGTTTAGATTACATCATTTAGGGTTTGAAAACAGTTGTATCAGAAGCCCACCATATTCCTGAACTTTTTATGACGTGAACAGATAAATTCCCATTTTTGCTTAAGCCTGTTTCGGTAGACTACATTTTAATTTGCCGTTGAGGAGTCCTGAGGTACCCCTTTTGATGTCCATTGGTCTGAAACTAGATCTAGTTCCCTCATGGCTACAAATAGGATGACCTTGGTTTGTTCTGCCTCTGTCTTTCTTGGTCTTTTTATCTTTCTGTCTCTTTTCCTGTTTCTGTCTTTCTATTTCTTGTTCCATTTCTCTCTGTGTTTTTTCTCTCTTCCTTTGGGAAGCTTTAACAAGCCAATGCTGAGACTTTTTATTGTCATGAGGTAGGAAGAAGGGTATCATCTGTTAGGCCAAAAGATAAAGCTTTCTGTGCTGACTTGAGAGATTTTACTGTTACATCTATTCTATTTTAACTGACTCTTCTGCTTCAAGTTTTTATAGATAAAAGACTTCTGGGTTTGAGGAGGAAATGTTTTTGTTAGCTAAGTTTGTGAAATATGAATGAGCTCAGAGTGCAGAAGATGGATTCGTGATCACTTGCTGTTTCTGAATGGGTGTTCTTAGAATTTGGGAATGTAATCTTCAGCAATCAGATGTCAGTTATTGTTACCAAATAAAGTTCTGAAAATAAGGAACATTTATTGATTCAAGTCCAAATACAGTAATTATAGCTAATACAGGATGAGTAAGATGATGGAATGTCAGCTCCACGAGGGTCGGGATTTTTATCCATTAATATCTAAGCGTTGAATACATAACAGGCACTCGGTAACTACGGGTTGAATGAATGAATGAATTAGGATTCATGTGTTTTGGTTAATTGAGTATATTCAGTACTGGAGTTATATCATTGCCTGTTATCAATTTTAAGGAGTTAAACTATATATTCTATTCTAGTTATTTTGTGAATTATATGTGGGAATTTCTCTCTTGAAAAGGTGTTTTTTACAATAAAATCTAACCAGACCTTTCTGGTTTCTCTATTTCCCCCCAGGCTTTGTTGTTTCAGAGTTGCCTGCCATTGGACTTAAAATTTGGCAGTTCCTGTGGTGAGTTGACTTCTCACTCTTACAGAACCTCCCCTCCCTTTCTCATGCAAATGTCATAGCTGGAAGAATCAGATAACTTACCTGGGATTCTGGATTTCTCTGTATCTGAATTATGCTTCAGGCCAATTTCCTTTATAATTAAAGGGGTAACTAACAACTTGTACATAGAGATATAGCACTTTCCCTGTTGCCCAATAAGGTGTCCTGGGATTCCTAATATGATGGGTTAGATGCACCCTCTTCGAACCAAGCCCCTATTATATCATGCTATTATCCATCATAGATAGCACTAGCATCCTTCATTTTCTAGAACATTCACTGGTGGGTACCTCTCCGAAGTCATGCTAAATCACTAAGCCGCTGTATTCCCATTTGAATACTAAAATCACTTTACCCATTTGGGTAAATACACATAGAATCTCACAAATCTTGTACTAGGCAGTAATAAGTCTTCAGATAATTTTTCCTGCATTTCCATTTGCATTGAGGGAAGTCTATGGCTAGCTGATAATTTGTTTACACAGTCAACGCTTCTTAGGGCCAAAAACAGGGCAAATATTTGTATGGTTTTCTTTCACTGAAAACTATTCTTTACAAAGAAGGTGCAGGTAGCACTTTTACAGAATGCATTTTTCATCTGCTTGAATGACATGTTATATAAAGTCTTCAGAGGGAGTCTTCACACTGCAGATAAACAATAAAAGAGTTATTTCCCACAGGGGACTTAAAGTCACAGCCCATTACACTTATTGACAAAGGACAAATTATTCTCTTCATTGTATCTCATACAGGGAGCCAACTGATCCAGACTCCTAATTTATATGCTTCTTTCCCTCCCCTCTCCAAAATTCCTTACTAGAAATACAAAGTATAATGACTGTATTTTGGGTGAGTATATAATTTTTCAACCTTACTGAATTCCTCCTTTTTCATTTAAGGCTGAATTCTTAATAATTAAGGAGCTTGTTCACATTTTCAGAAAGTATTTGATCTTGCTTGGAATGACTCAGATCTTCAATGTTTAATACAGTGTACGTTGCTTTGCATTCATAATGGAATCAGTACCAGACTCCATTCACTCAAACTTTTTTATTTTTTGAAACCCCACTTTTCCCTAGACAATTGAAGAGCTACATTTGATGATGTTAACGGCTCACAGTTTGAAGCATTAACTTTTTTTGGCATAATATACATTATCCATGGCCATCCATTTATAGAAAATTCATCCTAGCTCTTTCCTTGGGTATCTACATAGGCAAAAGGAGAAGGGGAGTAAATAGAATTGTCCTGATAATTTAAGCCAAAAACAAACAACGTTTTTTTGTCATGATGGTAAGGAGCGTTATACCCAATCAAGATAAATGAACCTTTTGATGGAATTCTATGGACTGTGGTATATTTTTCTTTGAAATGCAGCCCAAGGTTGTAACACAGCCAGGGGACTCATAGATTTCAGATTGACATAATTTATTTCTCTCTAACTCGACAGAACATTACAGGTGCTGTGATTGATTTTCACTGGATTCACAAAACTTAAAGTTAGCATCCTCCTGGGGAAAGAGAGATATCAGCTGAAAATCAAGGAAATTAACTCTCTTCAGGTATTGCTTGGCAAGTCAGTTAACTGTCCTTGTGTTAATTTAGATCTGTTGTGACTGTTTTGTTTAGTAGATAACATGAACATAAGCTCAGTCACCTCCAGTGAATAGGAGAAGAGGAACCTCCCACTGATGGGACTAACAAGATGGGACATAAAATTAAACAAAATTTAGCTTGAGATAGGTAGGCATAACTTCAAACCTCTCTTGTTGTACCATCCAATGTTGTCAAGTTACTTAACCTCTTTGGGCCTTGTTTTGTTTTCTCATTTATAAATGGAAATACTTTTTGGAAAGAAAGTATTTGAAAAAATGGATATCTTTTTTCTTAAAATTGTTGTATTCAATTTTTATACATGTGTGCAGATTTCTAAATATACATATAAATACATACTTGTCCTTTCTTAGTACTTGCAACTTAGGAATCATTTAAATCAAAATTTTGGTACCCTTCCTTTCCCATGGTTTTCCTTGTAATCATCTTATGCAGAGGTAGATATATAAAAAGCATTTGTAAGCTTCATGGCAAAACAAGCTTTGCTATAGTTTTTTAAAATTCCCTCTAATGGGGAAGCCTAGTGAGATGCATGTAGCATCTGAAACTGGATACAGTTGCAGAGTAAAAGAAAGTGGTAAAAGATGCTCCAAATAAAAGTAGGGGCAAATTATGGAGAACTTGAAGGTCAAGCCTTGGCACTGAGGCTTTGGCTAATAGAAAATAGAAACTGCTGAACAGGTGTGAACAGAAAAGTGAAATAGACAATACCTACACCAGGCTGGAAACCGGAAAACTCACTAGGGGAGGGGTTAGGAAAGTGAATGCTAATGAAATAGTTCATGGTTTATGGGACTAGGAATAGACTATTGATGTGAAGGAAGAATAATCAGGACTTGACAAATAATGGAAAAAGTGGGCTAATGGAAGATGACTGTGTAGTGTTCAGCCTCGAAAAATGGGAATATGTCATTGCCATTAAGAGAGATAGAGACTAGAGGAAAAAGTTTTTGATAAAGATGACAAGTATATAGAATTCAGAATTCTATGATGACCTTGGTTTCAAAATCAGGTTGGATCCTAACACATAAAAGACTAGTTTCCTTCAACTATTGGTAATTAATACTGCTATTAGAATTTCAAATGTATGTTACAGAGAGGTTCTGAAAAATTTTAGATTATTCAAAAAAAAAATCAACATATTAGAAAGTGGGATCTTTAGAAGAATTTCTGTAGTGAATTATTTTTTAAAGAAAAAAAGTTTCATGATGTAGTGTGTTTACCTCCAACTTCATGGTTTTGTGGCTTGGAATTTTTACTTTATTGGCAGCAACAACAACACATGGCAATCTCTACATCTGATTTCTGTCTGGCAGGTTCTTACCCCAACTGATACAATAAATATTGAGTAATGGGTTGAATGTCCCTTTTAAACAGTATAACTTAGTGAACTGTGGGAGATCTAGCAACCCGTTTTTATAACTTTTCAAAATAGCTGCCAAGGCCCAGCACATTCTGTCCCTCTTGATTTCTTGGGAAGTACTGGGCGTCCCTTTGTCCCCATAGGGAGTGGGAGGACTTGTGAAAGCCTGGTCCATTAATCAACAAGTTCATGCTATGCAGGAAACACATGGGGTGGACAGAGATTGATAGGCCTTTGTGAAAACCTGATTAATGCATTTGTTCCCACCGAGTTGCTTGTAATCTCTTTTATGGGTCAAGAAACTTTTATGTCTTGCTGCCACCTCATAAAATGCATTAACACCTACCCATTTCCTGAGTTCTTCTGAGCAATCCCCATTTTACCTCTGTAAGCACCATTCATATTCCATAACCAGAGATTGGATTTCAGATTGTCTGTTATTTGAGAGCTTTGCCTAGGGAATGGTGAATAGAGATGATTGCCTTGCTGTGTCAGGGAGACAACGGCTCTCTTTTCTTGGGGGGCGGGGAGGGAAGGGCATGGGCAGTGTCTGCAAAAGAATGATCCTCTTACTAAGACGTGAGGATTGTATTTGGTCACCCAGCCTATAATTTCCTTATAATTACAAAGTAAGAATTGTCCCTCTCCCTTATCTTACACTCTTGATGTTCATGTTAAATCTATGGTACCCATTCTTTATAAATATAGAGACTCTGGACTTGAGGAGGGTAAAGAAAGCATTTTATTAGACTTATTGTATTTCAAAATAGAGTTTCTCTGTCATGGTTTTAGTCTCCTTTCTAGGTATTTAAAGTTTTTCTAAAACAAATTTCTGATTATTTTCTCAAATTTAAAAGTAAGCCACAATGATTTCAGCACTACAAAAATGCTTGGAAAGAATGAAAGAAAATGGACGCTCAATATGAAAATGGTTTCCTAACTTAGCATCCATCTTTCTCATTCTGAAAAGAAAAATGTAAAACTCAGAAACAAACTCTGTTTTTTGGATGCAATGGAAACAGATCCAAAATATTTGCAAAGGCTTAAAGCCAACAAACAAACTGGGTTTATTCAGAGACCATGTGAGGAGAACCAGAGAAAAGCAGAGCAGAAAGAACCCGGTCTTGGCAGAACCCAGAAACTGTCGACAGTTCTTGAAGGTGGATAGCACAGTGTGAAAGACAAAAAGTGGTGTTCCTGTTGAAACATTGAGTTGGAAACGGGTGAACTAGATGACAGCAAAGTCATCTGGCCATAGTGTGGTTCTGCAAACTAATGGAATGGGGTTCCATAGAAAATCATACAAAATATCTATTTTCCTAGAAATTGTTTCTCTCTCTCTCTTTCTTTCTCTCTTTCTCTCTTAATTGACCACAATGAAAATGGACATTTTGATAGAAAAAATAATTCGCCAAAAGTGTCCACAGAAATATATAATAAAAGCAGAATGATTTCTGTAGAAGAAACAGAGAAACATGTCAAGGTGATACTCACAAAAAAGTGCCAGTGTAGTTTTACAGGGGGTTCTACCAAACTGTTAAAGAACAGAACATTATAATACTGTTTAAATTGGTCTACAGCATAGGAAAAAATGAATAAAATTTTCCATTTTTCTTAAAGAGAGAGTACAAAACTGTTTTTAAAGTCTGACACAAATTCTTGAGAAGGAAAAAAAATACTATAGATCACTAATTGCAATGCCAGCACCTATACCTAAATAATTAATATTCATAAATGAACAGTGACTATTAAAAGGTTTTTTTATATTGAACCAGATTTGTCATGATCTAAAGAGAAAAATCATGATTTTTTTCATGTATGCTGAAAAAGCAGGTGATAAAATTCAGAATAAATTTAATAAACTTATATTAGTTCTTTCTTAAGTTGATAAAAGAGCATCTTAAGGAACTACTCATCCCATAAGACAGCATGACCCCTAAGAAAAGCATTGGAAGCTTTCCCACTGAAGTCAGGAGCAGTTGTTGTTAGGTGCTGTCATGGTTACGTGCCAAGCTGTATTTCATATTACACGAAAGCCGTTGGCTAACACAATTAGATCAAGAACAAAATTAGAGATATAAAATGTATAAGGAGGAGATAAAAATCTCTTTATTTTCAGATACTATGATTGTATACTTGGAAAATATAAGAGAATCAACTACTAGAACTACTAGAAAAAAATTCAGTAAATTATTAGGATTATTAGGATTAAAATATTATGAATAATTCTCACATATTACACAAACCAGTTAGAAAATATATATTTTTAAAAAAGAATGTACTTTTAATTGCATCACAAACAATAAAATACCAAGGAATTCACTATAATTGTGCAAGATATTTATGAAGGAAGCATGAAGAAATTGAAAACTGTACTCTTGAGTAGAAAGGTACAGCGTGATGAAGACCTCGGCCTCTCTCGTTCACTCCATAAATTAGACATGAGACCTCATAAAATGCCAACAGGTGGGTTTTCTCTTTCTGAGCTGGACAAGGTGATGTAAAGTTTATACTAAAAAAATAAATAGCATTGTTAGACATTAGAATATACAATAAAGTTTCATAATGAAATGAGTGTGTTACTGGCAAATGAGCTGAAGTATCAGTGAGGTTGAATTTAAGATCTAGAAGCAGATGTGTGTAAGTATGGGATTAATATTAGAAAAAAGTGGCTTCTCAAGCCATTGGGGAAAGCTGGACCAGTTAATAAGTGATCTCAGGACAACTGAATAGACATTTAGGAAAAAAAATAATAAAATGTGGGTCCATACTTCATACACTATTAAAAAATTCCAATGAATCAAAGTTTTAAGTGAAAAAACCCACAAAACTATAAATTAGTGGAAGAAAATATGATAGAATGCTTGAAACCTCAGGATGAGCCGGCTCTCCTTTTTTTGAAGTCAAAATCCAGAACAGAAAATAAAAGAATGATAAAATAAACTGCATAAAATACAAAAGTAAAATAAACTTTTGCTTGTCCCTTTCCCTTCCAAAAGACAATAAGCAAAGTAAAAAGAGAACAGTGTAGTTTTAACTCATGCTGTAGAAAAAGAGCTAACATTGCTAATATATAAAGCAGGCGCAGAAATTTATAATGAAAATAATTTAATTTCAAAAGGCCAAAGTTTACAAATATACAAGTCAGAGATAAGGAAATAAAAATGGCTCTTAAACATTTGAAAAGATGCTAAACCTTACTAATATGACAGATACAGATGAATCCACAGTGAGATAGAATTTTTCACCACCAAACTGTCAAAAGTCCAAGAGTTCATGTATTTTGAATAATGTTGGTGAGTTACTGAGAAAGGAGCACTGACACACTGACACACATTATTGTTTAGAGTATAAACTGGTACAGACCGATGGAGGGCTGTGGTATGTATAACAATTTATAACATGTATATATACCCTTTAACTCAGCAAGTCTACCTGAAAAAACTTATCCTATGATTATACTCAAATACACGTGAAATGATCCATGTTAAATAATTTGCATCATTGTAATAGTTAAGGATTAGACTTAGCCTAAATGCCCATCATAGTACATTGACTAAATAAGTTATGCTATATCCCCACCTTGGAGGAATGTCCAAATGTAAAAAAGCATAAGGAAGCTCAACATGCATTCATGTAGAAATACATTAAAATATATTTAAATGAAAAAAAATCAGAATGTAGAACAGCAGTTATAGCATGCTGCTGTTTGATAGAGAGAGAGAGAGAGAGAGAGAGAGAGAGAGAGAGAGAGAGAGAGAGAGAGAGAGAGAGAGAGAAGCAAATATGTGTATTGGCCAGTGTATGAATAAAAATCTCTGGAATGATAAGCAAGACATGAACAACAGCTATTACCTGGGGTGGGAGGGAGATTTTTCATTGCATACTTTTTTGTACACTTTGATATTTAAGTCTTGTTGAATGGACTGCTTCTTAAAAACTAAACAAATATTTAAAAGGGAAAATACCACTCACATAGAAAAAAATGAGCAAGGCATAAAAATATTACTGAGAAATGAAAGGGAAACTAAGCTACCTTATATTTAGAAATCCTCCCACTAATAAGTTTTGTATGATGCAAAATGCAGTATTGTGTGTATTATGCAGAAAAATCAATAAATGAAAGAAACTGATAATAAAAAATAAAGATGGAATGAGCTCTTTGTTTGCAGAAAGGCTGTGTACATGATCAGTACGATTAGTTCCTCGCTAGATACTTAAAGAGCGTGGTTGTATGATTTAAGCGTTAATGGTGCCAATGCTAATAGATTGGTCAGTGGTTTTAATATGAAATGGACCAGTTTTTATGTCCAAGATTACTTTTGGTGACTGTTCAGAGAGCAGCATCAGCCTGCCCACAAATGGGCCCCGTGTTGCAGAAAGGAAGGAGATTTGGAGACTCCAGAGAGTGGAGTCATGCTTGCTAATGCTGATGATGCTTGCCCAAAGCATCAGTCCACAGGCTCACGCAGACCTGGGAATTAAGCTGCAACTAAAAGGAAAAGTACAGAAAGGCAATTTGAGATGCAAATAGTTATTTGACTTTAGTGAACAGTAAGTGATTCAGCTACCAGTGTTTTAATGACCACTTGTACCTTAATTGACCCAGTCTAGTCACTTAAATAACACTGAGTGCTATGAAAGATTTAATAAAGTAAAGGCTTTGGAGAGAAAGCAATTCACTTTTTATTTTGCTACTGGGGGAGAAAGTATAATTTACATAGTCACATTCTTTTTATTAATGAAGTTTAAGAATGTTTCCCATTTAGTCTGTGCTTATTATATAGCAAGCATTGTGCTAGACACAGAGACATTTTCTCATGCAATCTTCCCAACAACTTAATGTCATAGGTGCTATAAGTATAGTATTAAGAACATTTGCAGAACTGCCTAAGTTTAAAAAGGGGCAAGTCAGGCTATGGAGCTCATTCTCTCTGAATTGAGCTAACTGTGCTAAGAACTATCACTACATTGTTCTGAGTTTCTCTCATTCCCTTCCTTGAAATGCTCCTAAATATATGGGATGGTTCTATATGGTATCTTATTTTTACCTTTGGACAATGTGTTCTGGTGGGATGTTCTGGTGATAGAACTAGCATTAGTTTGATGTATGGACACTCAAGAATGCATTGCATGCCGATATGGAGAAAAGGTTTCAGAGATACAGGGCCAGAATAATACAGAGATTTAGACTCTAGGACCAAGACGCATAACAGAATTTGACTAAAAGGATTATGACAACTTATCAGGCCCATGGGTGAACCAGAGACTCAGCAACCAGATTCATTGATGTTCAAATCCATTTGAGGTAAGAACTTGCTAAATCTGTCTAGCACCACTCTCTGTGGCCCTGGGCATTCCTGCCTGAGTGATCAGTATTTAATATGGCTGAACCCAGTGATCAGAGCAGAGACCAAATTCAGAAGTACAACTGTGGTCTAGCAGCCACCATTATCAGGCAGAAAATAAAGCCACAGAGCCTAGATACCTCCTCTTACCCTCCCATAGCTCACCTCCCTATACCCTCCCACAGCTAGTTGTGGGCTTCAGAAATAACCATAGCAGTAAGCGTCAGGTTACAAAGCAGAATATCACATTTCTGAGAACTGGAGAGATAATTCCTGAGCAGCAGAGGCACACTGGCTCATCCCAGTGACAAGGGTGGAGATACAGAGGCAAGGCAGCTGAGGTCTGGCAGTTGCCATTACTGGGAGGAGAACAAAGCCACACACACACCAGTGACCTCTCCCAGTCCAGTCCACCCTGGCCCTTCTTGGCTGATCCCAGCAGGGGTACCTGGGACACATCAGACAGCACAGCACAGAGTCTGGCTGCAGTGGCGGCACTGGGATTTCAAGGCTCAGTACCCAGTCACCCCCCCACATTCTCCCACAGGAGTGATGCCCTGAGACCGAGGTGACCTGGTCATAGAGGGGACACCCATCTCCCCAGGGAATTCAAGACATTTTTCACCCCTCAGCAGAGATCCCAGAATCCTGAGCTCTGCAAGAGAAAATAAAACACTCCAGTGCCATCTACAGGAAAACAGAAGAAAGACCTCCTCTTATCAACTTGCTGCAGAGTTCACTCCCATAAGTGCCTAGGCAGAGAAAGAATGCATCAAATGGCATGAACAACCAAGGTAACAAGGCAGCTCAGAAAGAAAATGAAAAATGTCTAGAAAATAAACTTAAAGACATGGAAATATGTGACTTGAATGACAGAGAATTCAGAATTGCTGTTTTGTAAAAACTCAGTGCGGTGCAAGAAAACTCAGATAGGCAGTTTAATGAACTCTGAAATAAAAGTAATGAAGAAAATGAATACTTTACCAAAGAGACTGAAACTTTAAATCTGTCCTTGCTCAAAGGGAATTAAGCTTAGTGCCTAAACTGGGACAGAACCTACTAGTGGAAGGTAAATCAGGAAGGATGCTAAAAGAAGGTTAACAAGCAAACATGGGATCAAAAAAGAAAAAAAAAATGTCACATAGATCCACTGCATCTGTCCAAACTTTTATGGGATTCTTACTTTCAGTAGGCTGCATAATTATGGGAAAAAGTTGGAAATTTAATAGTTTTTTTTCCTCTGCCATATCAGAGAAATATTCTGGTCACACCAGATGCATGTTTGTTAGTGGAACCCATTTATTCATTCAAAAAATATTTACTGATACCTAGTAAGAGCCAAGCATGTTACTAGAGAAACAGTGGTGAGAAAAACACCACCACCACCACCACCACCAACAACAACAACAGAAACACAGTCTGATTTCATGGAATTTAACATCTTGTGGGAGGAAAAGACATTATTAAAATAATGACACAAAAATATAGAATTATAACTGAAATTAGAGCTACGAAGGAGCAGTGGTTGGTTTCATAGAGGGAATTGACCTCATCAGGGAAGGCTGGTCTCAGAAATCAATTAAACTGGCTTTTTAAGCAAGAATGGGAGTTAATTGGCAAAGAAGGACGGAGAGGAGGCTTCCAGGTAGAGGAGACAGCATGTGTTAGGTTGAACCATATGAAATCACTACTTTTAAAGGTCAAAAATGGTTGAATATAAAATATGTTCTATGATTCAACTTGTTTATAGGCAAGTTATGCACATAGCAATGTCCAAAGCTCTATGGCTAATAAGGTTTTCTTTTATATGCTTCTTGCACTCAACATTTTAAAAATAATCCAGATGGGAAAGTCAAGAGGGGCTAAACAAAAAGTCAAATGACAATGGAGTAAGAGAGGTCATAAGGGAGTGAAGGAGCCTTCTGAAAGGATGAGTTATAGATAAACCGATAAACCGAGCACTCCTACTTCATAACCAGTTCCATCCATATGGTTTCATCAGGGAGAAAGCCTCAGTGAGGTGCTCCTTGTACCCCAACACTGCTCTCCTCTACACTGATGCTGCTGATGGCTTCCCATCAAGAGGGTGAGCATACTCTGGGGCTGAATATGTAACAGCCAGTTCTCACCCCTCTCTTCTTTCTTGTTAAAAGAAGCAACAATGCTGAAATATGCCTTATGAGCTTATCTCTTTGGCTATGTCCACATACCATCATTGTAGACCACCGGATGCCATTGTAGACCACCGAATGACATGATGACTTAAGGGCTTGGAGAGTTCATTGCTTTCTTCTCAAGAAATTTGTTGGGCCTAATTATTTGGGAAATTGCCCCCAGATATTTATATAGGATCAGAAACACAGGGGACTCCATGTAACCAGCTGACACAGGCAGGGAAGTTCTCTCTTTTTCAAAATGAGTAAATGAAGGGTCAAAGAGAATGATATGTAGTAGCAGCAGATTTCTATGGCACTACTTGCGTTAGTAAGTAAGGTGCAGAATTTACATTGTGGCTGATCATTAAGTAATCCTGACATGCCATTAAAAATATTCTAGAGGATATTTTCTGATGAAGAAACAAAGAGGAAAAGCACTCTGAGCTTTTTGTGCGGAGGGAATGGTTGGTGTGGTAGATGCATATTTTTGTTCACTGGGAGAAAGCAGAAGAGTTTTCCAGTCTAATAACATTACAGGAAAATAAGTTAAAGTTATTAGATATCTGAATAAAGTCCCACACATCATATATTTTTTTTTTTTTTGTTCTCAAAGCCATCCCTTGTGAAAGAAAATTCCTTTCATAAATTTAGTTCTTGGGAAGGAGTAGGTAATCGAGTGATGTAATGCATCATCCAAAATTCCACTTTCCAAAGAGTTTCAAAGGTACAGAGTTTGAGAATAAACTGTTATGTTTACTTTGTACTTCACACGTTGATAAAGCTTGTTTGCTGCCATTATCACTCTCCACAGCTCCATGAACACCCTGCGGGATCCAACTATGCCACTTCCATCACTCCCGCCTTCACCCCAACCTGACTGTGAGCTGAGACTTGGCTGATTGTCTGCTTTCTTCTGTAGCCCCCTAATAAGCCATTTCATTATGTCCCCCAACCACGTAATGGGGTTGGGGTGTGTACTACCTTTTAAATTCAGTTTCATTTTCTAAGAAACTTACTACAAAGAGACAACCTCAATTAGAATTCAGATACATCAGAAAGGTATTATCAGAAGACTAAGGCACAGATACCGTGTTTCTCCAAAAATAAGACCTAGCCGGACCATCAGCTCTAATGCATCTTTTGGAGCAAAAATTAATATAAGACCTGATATTATATTATACCCGGCATTATATTATACTCGGTGTTGTATTATATTATATTTTATATTATATTATATTATATTATATTATATTATATTATATTATATTATATTATATTATATTATATTATACCTGGTCTCATATTAAAATAAGACCGGGTCTTATATTAATTTTTGCTCCAAAAGACACATTAGAGCTAGGTCTTATTTTCAGGGAAACATGGTATGTCTTCTCCTTTTCTGATCAATGTAGAAGATGGTGATAATCATTATTATCAGAATGGAAATAACGTGGCTAACATTTAATATTTAATAAGTAATTACTATGTGCCGGGCACTGTGCTAAGTGCTTTGCATGGATTGTCTTCTTTAGGCTTTACCAACAAATCTATGATATAGGTACTTATTTTCCCAAGATTATAAAGTAGGAATCAGAGGTACCAAGAGGTGAGTAACTTGCTCACAGGAACAGCTGTTGTAGAGGTGGAGCTGGAATGTGGACCCAGATTCATTTAACTCCTGAGCCTACATCTTTGACCACCCAGTGTTATTCAGTGTGATCTCTGCTACTGACACTGGAATCACCTAGGGAGCTTGTTAAATATGCAGAAACCTGGGGCCTATCCCCAGCAACAAAATCAGTCTTGGAGGTGAAACCTGGGGGGCTGCATTTTAAGAAGCTCCTGAGATGGTTCTGGTGTATTCTGAAGTGTAAGAAGCACTTCATGTCATGGAGCGCAGTAGAAAAAGCACAGTTTTGAAGTGATTATTTAACCCATGGACGTCTGTCAATGTAATTACCAGGAATCTAAAAATGGAAGCTCCACTCAGCACCATCATATTTGTGTGCAAAGTGGCATGTCCCGGTTTGTCTTCAGGGAACAATTTCTTCAGAACGATGACAAAACACATAGCTTGTTGGGAAGAGGATTAGAGCTGCTCATGGCTTGCTCCCTTTCTTCCCTCTTCAGCAACTGTAACCAATTCTCTTAGGCTGCTTCAGGTTAATGAAGAACAGGGCAATACCCAGCGCCACAGTAGTCTGTGTCATCTGCTTGCCTGGATTCGAACCCTATGTCGTCTCCATTTGTAGATGGAGGCAGCACACTGTGGTGTGTTAAACTGAGAGGTCCTCTTGGATATAGCCACTCTTGGATATGCTAAAGAGGTTAGGAGAGGTGACCTGCAAGGTGTTTAGACTTTTCCTTCTGTAGGAGAAATATAGTATCTATTGCCGTGGTTCTCAAACTAGAGCATGCTTCAGGGTCATTTGGGTGGACTCTTAAATAAGAAAGCTGAGCATCACCCCTGAATTTGTGAGTTAGTAGGTTGGGAGCGGGGGCTGAGTATGTCATGCTGATGCTGCTGGTCTGGGTCCCAGACTTCGAGAATCATCAGTATGTAGTAGCTTAGGTGATAAGGTGTTGGGGTGGTTTTCCCATGCAGACTTGAATCCTGGGATAAACTGGGATACACCATCCATAGATCCCATCCTGCTAATCAGCGATTAGGAATTGAAACTTAATTGCTGTTACTCCGTTTGGCCATTAAAGTCTGGCTTGAGTAATGGTAGAGTTTGATGGTTGAGTGATAGGGCTGTGGAGTCAGAACTGGTTTCAGGTGAGTGAGCTAACATCTTGGAGCCTCCGTTTCTGTCTCTGTAAACCAGGAACAACAAAAATACCTCCTCGCAGGGTTTCTGCTGGAGGTCTTTTATTTGTCTCTCCAGTTCCATTTTCTTCCCTTTTCCATTTTTCAATGTGGTCCAGGAAGCTGACCCATTCTTTGTCACTCTGCTTTCCAGCTGGGTTCAACAGAAGGTCTAAGCCAGGGGTGTCCAAACTTTTTTCAGTGTTTTTTCACCAAGGGCCATCTGCGGTAAAATACACAAACAGCCGGGCCACTCACTCGAGGTGAAGTACGTATTGCCTCACCTGGTTTATTTAAGTAAACTAAATATATTTTCGGAATTTTCTGCGGGCCAATTAACAATGGATTGCGGGCCGCAGTTTTGACACCCGTGCTCTAAGTGCTGAAGGAGATTAAAATATGGGAAACAGGTTGTGTCCCTCCGTGTACCATGTTTTCATGAAAATAAGACCGGGTCTTATTCCATATATTTCCCCCAAAATAAGACCAGGTCTTATATTAATTTTTCCTCCAAAAGATGCATTAGGGCATATTTTCAGGGGATGTCTTATTTTTTTCATGTACAACAGTCTAAATTTATTCAAATACAGTCATGTCATCCTTGAAACATCGTCATAACGTACTAAATGCATCCGTCTGGCTGACGATCTTAACTGGGGCTTGTTTTGGGGGTAGGTCTTATATTTGGGGAAACACGGTATTTCCTGTGGGGTCAGGACAGGCTGGCTGTGGCCCTTCCAGATAGTATGCCTTGCTGTCTGGCACTCTGTTACAGCCAGACCTGCTCTCTCTGAGTTTTTGGAACATCACTCGAGCCTTGGCCCCTCTGCTTAGGGAGGGTGAAAGTTTGCACTATTCCTTGTTTGTTTCCTTTAACCCTGCTACCTCTTGTGTAAATAGTACCTTTACAAAAGCCCAGTTGACTGGACCATCTATATTATGCTAGGGCCTGGATGATAAAATGGTGGGAGGTTAAATGAAAGAGTACAGGCAAAACACTTGGCAGGGTGCTACCAACTAGAGGGAACCCAATAACTTTAGTCATTATTACTGCTTTGTCCCATTTGGCCTAAATTGTCCTGATTCGTTATCTGTACCTATGGCATCTACCCATAACTCATTAATATATTTTGTCTTCTTCAGGCACCACTTTAATCACCCAGATTATCTTCATTATTTTCCTCAATCCTGGATAAAGAAATACTTTGCCAATTTTTGGCATCTATGTTATTAATGATATGCTTTCAGCTATTTTATGTTTCTTAAAGGTTAATGCTAACTAGTACATGACTCCTATTTTTATCTTTGTTATCAGAAGTGTTGCCAGATACCACCTCCTCTTACAGAAACACCACTACTAAAGGTAATAAATTCATGAGATAGAAAGGTAGAAGGAGCCTGAGTCTCTGATGGCATCAAGAAGCTATTGTATCAGTTCTGAACTAACTACTTCTTGATTTTTTAAATTAATTATTATTATTTTTTTTGTATGTGTGAGAAAAATAAACCCCCAAATGGGTAAACCACAGTATCTGGGCTTTTACTGCATTCAGGCAAATGGCATCCTAACTGATATACTGCTCATTGAAGGGTTGAACTAGTTTAGTCAGGATCATCCGGAAACAAATATTCAACGGAGTCACAAAAACATTGCTTTGAGAAATGGATGCAACCTGGAAAAATGCTGTTTCTACATTTATTCTGCAGATTGTGTGGCGATTTTCTTGTCAGCAAGGACCGATTCCATCCTGGTTATTGTGATGTGCAAAGTGCCTAGCACAGTACTTGACCCTGAGTTGGTATTCAGTAAATGAATGTTTATTGAATAAATACGCACAGTGCATGTTTAATAGAGACTGATTAAATATATGGGCAGTGGCTTGAGGACAGTCATAGCGATGGTCCCTATCACTGTCGTCAGCGTCCATAATCTTTCCTGGGAGGAAGGCAGCGGGAGACTGCTGGCATTTTTGTATTCATGGGACCATGGACAGTGTCCCAGAAGTGGTAGATTCTCAGAAACTGTGTGTGAAGCAAGCAAATGAAAAAATGAAAAGGAATAGAAAACATTTTATGTCTATCTGGAAAAGTAGTGACTTAGAAATATTGTATTTTCTTGGTCCTAAAATTGCTTCCTTGTTTTTTCCACATTTTTTTTTTTCAAATTTAAAAAAATGAGAATGCAGAAAGACCTCCAAGAGAAGATAAAATTATCTATAATCCTGCCATGTAGACTTAAAGAAAAAACAAAACAACTTTCTGGGTGCCATTGATGGATATTTTTTCCCGTTAGCAATAACTTCTTCTTCTTGGGGCCTGATTCTGCTGTTTTTCTGCAACTGGGCTTGGTTATTGTGACTGACTTTCCAAATCTGTTAAGCCAGGATAATGAACGATACTAAAGTTCTCATTTTTGCTTTAATTTACAAACCTTTAGAGCATTCAGTTCCTTTTACTGCATTCTTGATATTGCAATTTGCAACAACAGGTCCTTATTCTGAAAGTAGTTTATTTAAAAATGCCTCATTTACTGTTCTTCTGGGTATGTTATTACTGCACAATACTTTAGAGCTTTATTATCTTTGTCGTCTTTAGACATACATGTGCAATAGCTGATATTTTTAGTGTGCTATTAATATTGTTAAATTGTAGTATGTGTTTTTATCTGGTTGATATGTTATTACAGTTATCTTTCAGATTTATATCTTTAATATAAAAAATTAATGAGCATTCATATTTTTATAAAACATGCTAACAAAATGCCAACAAGGTAATTAAAAATATAAATAAACCAAAGCCAAGTGATTTTGAAGAACTTTATGACCTAATTTTTTTGGGGGGAAAACGGGAAAGAGATGGAAAAGAAGTCTTTCTAGGAGACTTATTCTATCACAGTATAGGAACATAGTTTATCTTTAGAACTCATAGAGGCTTTCCTCTGGTGATAGAGTATTACTGATAGATGAGAAAATACTACCCTACTTATAGTTTTGATATTTATTTATTTATTTATTTATACTGAGATATTATGGATATAACATTGTGTAAGTTTAAGAAGCAAAACGTGTGTTGACTGATACATTTATATATTGCAATATGATTACCACCGTAGTGTTAACACCTGTATCAAGTCATATAATTAGCAATTCTTTTCTGTGGTGAGAGCATTTAAGATTTAGTCTCTTAGCAACTTTGAAGATTAAAATACAGTATTGTTGACTATAATCGTTGTGCTGTGCGTTAGATCTCCAGGACTTACTTCCTAGTTGTAAGTTTGTACCCTCTGATCAACATCGCCCCAATTCCTACCCCCCAGCCCCTGTTAACCACCATTCTCCTCTGTTTTTATGAGTTTGGATTTTTCAGATTCTACGTGTAAGTGATATCATACAATATTTGTCTTTCTCTGTCAGACTTACCTCAGGATAATGCCTTCAAGGTCCAGCTATATCATTGCAAATGACAGGATTTCTTTCCTTAAGGCTGAACAATATTCCATTTGTGTGTGTGTGTGTGTGTGTGTGTGTGTGTGTGTGTGTCTATCTAACATCTCCCTTATTTATTCATTCATTGACGAACCCTTATGTTGTTCCTGTATCTTGGCTACTATGAATTATACTGCAATGAACATGGGAGTGCAGATGTCTTTCTGATATGCTGTTTTCATTTTGTTTGGATATATACCCAGAAGTGGGATTTAAAACTTGAGTCTTCTGGTAGTTCTATTTTTAATTTCTTGAGGAACCTCATTTCATTTTTTTCTAGCAACTCTTCTTGCTTTCTCCTTTCCTTTCCTTTCATCCTGAATAGCTATGCAAATCTATGAAACATTTTTTATTTTGTCTCTGTTTATTCATTCATTTATTCAACCAACACATAATTTTTTGGGTGCTTGCTTTTCTGCGTACAGAACGGTGAGCTAGGCAATAGGGCTACCGTGGTGGGCAGACACCTGGGAGGCCTAGTTCTCATGGAGCCTGCAGTCTAGTGGAGAGAGACAGGCAGTCATGAACTCATCCCAGTGATGGATCTATAGTTACAAGTTGGTATTAGAGCAACAACGAAGAGTATCACAGTTTAATGAGAAAGCAAAATAAAGTATCTTGACCTAGACTGGGGCCTTGGGCTCAAGGTCAGAGAGTATTCTCAGAGAAAGTAAAGTGTAGGCTGAGAGTATAGGATGAGTAGGAGATGAAAGGGAAAAGGATATGGGGAGGTGGTGAGGCAGGGGAAAATGTTGCAGATAAAGGGGACAGGATTTAAACCCCATGACTGAAGCCGGCAAAGAATAATTTAGGCATTGAAAGAGAGGCCGTGGTTAGAACTCAGAAAGCAAGGCGTAGAGTGATGCTAGACATGGCTTGATAGGGAACTGAGCCCCAGACGATGTGAAACCTTGAAAGTCATTTTAAGAATTTGGTCCTTATCTGAAAAGAAACGGGAGGAAGCCATAACAACTTTGTTCTGTTCATTCACCCTTACCTCATTCTCCCTGGCATTATTGTCTTTTGTGTACATGATTGATAGCTCCAAGTAGGATATGGGGATGGATAACTTTATGTGTCAACGTGCCTGGGCCAGTGTTCAGATATTTGATCCAACAATATTCTGGAAGTTTCTGGGAGGGTGTTTTTGGGTCAGATTAACATTTAAATTGGTAGACTTAGAGTAAAGCAGGTTGCCTTCCATAATCTGTGTGAGCTTCATCCAATCAGTTAAAAGCCTGAGCTGAACAAAAGACTGGCCTTCCCTGAGCTAGAGGGAATCCTGCAGCAGACGGCCTTCACACTTGAATGCAACATTGTCAATTGCTTGAGTCTCTAGCCTGCCAGCCCTGCAGATTTTGGACTTGCCAGCCTCCATAATCACATAAGACAATTCCTTAAAATAAATCACTCTCTACATTTATACTCACCCTATTGGTCCCGTTTTTCTGGAGAATCTTGACTACTACAAACACTACTACTTCCTTGAACACAGAGAATTGTTTCATTATTGTTGCACGTTTCTAGTACCTAGTACTTTGTGAATAATTGTTCAGAAAACTGAAATTTCTGTTAGGATATTTGTACTATGCATAGGCATAGCATCTTGTGGGACTTGTGTTCTAGAACTTGCTTTGGGTAATATTTGCGAAAGTGTTTATTGAATCAGAGGGTAAATCTCCCCTCCCCCACCTTTACCTATACTGGGATCTACATATTTGGGAGTCTGATTAATTGATTGGGGAGGAAAATGTTTTGTTTTATTTGGATTGCTAAAATTGAGGAGACCTGATAATGATTTCTTTGACTAAAACTTCAACAATGGTCTTTGTTTTCAAGAGGTTTCCTTATAGTCAGAGTTACAAGTCATATTCAAGAGGTCTAAAGACTGTATAGAAAGTTGGCAAGTTGTTTGTTGTAGGTTGTAGAGAAGAAAATACTTGTGTTATCTAAACAGATCCCCTCTAAATGTGATTGGATTGGTTCTGGTCCACAAACTGTGTTTTACTAGTCTGCATAGAGATAAGTACAGATATTGAGGATAAGCATGAAGAATTGTAGCAATGGACCAGAATAATTTTATGTCTGTTGATGTAATTAAAAAAATTATTCTAGTAGTAAATTTTAATTTTATATTACAAAAGTATTGGTGAGTGATGAAATGGAGATTAAAATAATAAAATGAAGAAACGAAAATCTGGTCAGTCACCACAGAGTGTTTGAGAAGCACTGGTCTAGACTGGTTGAGAAAAAAGGTTCCTGAGGAAGGGTAACTGATTAGAGAAGACCAGGACTAGAAGCAAGAAATGGTATTTTTAGAGAAGAAACAGCATTAACAGAGGTAATTAGTCTTGTCAAGGAAGGTTTCTTGTCAGATGGCAAAGTGCCATAGAAGAGCTATACTAGAAGACTTGCCCAAATTCTGTTACCCTTCTGGAAATCATTCCAGCTGTGTACCCATTTCTCTGTAAGTTATCGTGGTCCTTTTCTAAACAGAGGTGTTATTTTGAAGGTTGAGTATTCCTCAGATGATTGTATGGGTATATCACTTGGCAGAGAGAACTCTATCATGTGTTTACAGTAAGCCAAAACAATTCATTGTTGCCAGTTATCATTTCTTTGAAAGATAATACTCCCACTGTTCCCCTCCCTTCTAATACTGGATGAACTTAAAAAAATACTATTCGATTTGATCGCATCTAGAAAATAGAGGGACATTTTTCAAGTTCAAAGAACTCCTGCCAGATTTGTATTCTTTTCTGTGTGTCTAGCATGATGAGTTATTAAAATGATGATTTTCCTGGCAAGTGTATTGCCCAGTCTCCCAGGAGATTTCTGAGGTATTGTTATATTTTCAAAAGCAAAAATTTCCATCTTAACGAAGAGGATGCTTATAAAACCAATACTTTGGGAACTTGGAGGAAGCAGCTGTAATGTCAAGTGAGATGAATGTACGTATATTTGTGGAAATGGCAGATATATATATTAGTGATGTGATAATGTTTTTCTTTAAGTTATTGAAGTGACCGTTTACCTAAGCTGAATAGTATTTTTTTCTGCTTCCTGGTGGGTTGTGAATGCATAAAGTTTTGGATATATTTGAATCAGGTGAATTCTAGTTCACAAAGCACAGATGATAATGCCAAGTAAAGGTGTATTCTAGTTGGTCTTTTTTGGTTGTTGTTGCTGCCGTTGATATCTTAAAAAGTTTTTATTTTCTCTCTTTATGATATGATGTCCTTGCCAGTATTTTTGTTTATTTCATTTAATAATATGGCTGTAAAAAGTATTACTCTACTAGAAGGCTGTTTATTGACTGTTCTAGCAAAGGTCAGTCAGTGATCTGGACTGTGATCGTCCTCAACTCTGGTTGCTTATTAGAATGAACTAGGAGGAGAAGGGTAGATGGATATATATATGTAAGCATTTAAAAAATCATACCTAAGTCCTACCCAATCCTTTTATATCAGATTCTTTTGTGGGGTGGGACCTAGCTATAGATACTTTTAAAAAGTGTCCAAGGTGATTATAACGTGCAACTTCGGCTGAGAGTCACTGCCTGAAAGCAGAGCCACGTGGAGAGCTTGATACATCACAGCTCACTGTCCTTCCCTGCCGCCCCCGCCCTCAGAGTTTCTATTTCAGTCAGGTTGGAATTGGGGCCCTAGGTAAATTTCTGACAATGTCCCAGGTAATGATGGTGGAGGTCCTGGGAAACCTACTTTGAGAACCATGATGTTAAAGGATCTGAACAGACTGAGTATGACCTTATTCATCCAAGTCTCAATTAGAAAGGGGAAGGATGAGGGCTGAGGTTGGCCTTGCAGAATGAGTGGAACTTGGACACAGGGAAGGACAATGCTTTTCAGTAGGAAGCAAAGACTTAAAAACCAAATGAGCAGAGGCATAAAACTAATATCCCTCCCCAAATTCACTGATTTATATTTCATGATTAATCAGCAAGATGTGTTCCTTTAGAGATGGTTCTAGTCAGCAGTGGTTTGGTTTAAAGCCCTGTTCTCTGTTCATACAGTCAACATTTCAACAAATGATGCCTGCATTCAGAATGTGCTCAAACGGAGAGATTTTAAATATGTTCATGATCTTATTAGTTATTTACTTATTGATCTGTTTATCTTATCTATTTTTACTCTGTGAAAGGCGCCAGATATATAGAGATTTTAAAGAGAGGCATATGCCCTAGTGCAGGGTCAACAAACACTTTCTGCAAAGGACCAGATAGTAAATATGTTAGACTTGTGAGCCAAGAGGAAAATGGAAGATGTCATAGAGATACATAACCACTCAAAATATAACCGATCTTAGCTCCTGTACTATTATACAAAAGCAGGCGTTAGGCCAGATTGGGCTGCAGGGCAAAGTTGGTTGATCCCTGGTCTAGTGAGAGAGAAAAGCTGTAATTAAACACGTGTATAACCACAGAAGTACCTCTTGTTACGAACACTAAAGAAAAATTGTAGGTTCTGTGGGGAAGACCAGAGGGGCTATTACCTAGTTTAGCGTGGGAGGTTAATTAAAACAAACAAAACAGAAGGAAGGGAACTCTGAGGAAGGGTCCATTGCATTGAGACTTGAAGGGTGGAGTTTGGGAATCAAGCTGGTGAATACTGAGAAGCAGAAGGAGCAGAGTAGAGGGGAAAGAGGGAGGGGGAGGACCGAGGGAAGTCTGGGGCAGTGGAGAGAAGCGGTCAAGGTGGGCAGTACGAGGGTGGGGTTGGAGAGAAGGCAGGTGCTGTCGTTTCTGTTAAAACATTTTCAGTGTTTTCAGAGAACAGGGCTATTACTGCCATTAAGAACTGAGTGGGTAGCACAGGTTGTAACTGGCAAAGCTTAGCAGAGAGAGAAGTCATGTTTTAGTAAGGGATGAAGGAGAAATTCCTTGAGTTAATAACCCGATCACCTAGGTAACTTCCTGACGGGAAGGAGAAAAGAAATCCCTGTTCTGCTCGACTTTGTGTAGGTGATTGGGAGAAAGGGAAAGAGTGCAGTGGGGTTAAAGCCACATTTATTTGATGCTTGTGTAAAGCAACTTGAATGCCTAATGCACAGAGAATACACTGTTATTGTTCCCATTTAGAGTGGAGAAAACTGAGGCATAGAGAAATTTAGTAAATTGCCCAAGATTATACCATAATATGTAGTACAACTGGGATTTAAGCCTGTGTATTCTGATTCCAGAACTCATGCTATGTTTTTTTGGTGGTGGGGAAGCGGGTAAGAGAGAAAAAAATACCAAGAAACAAGGGGGAATAGGTAGGGAAAGGGTGATTTGATTATTATCTGAGATCAACAAAACCTTTTAGCTTTCTAGAAGAAAATGTATGTCCAAGATAGCAATTTCTAGCAGATGTGCTAACATTTGTTTTTCTCTATCTCTGGAGGATAATTAAGCATTTCTTTCTGAATTCCTATGAATCTCTGAATCCTTCTCCACACAGAGATATGTTAGTCCACAAGATAAATGTTTGTTACCGCTGGCATAAATAAAATGTCTGAATATCATCATGAAGAAGTAAACATGTGAGTATTTCTTAGTTAACATAGTTAACAAGCTCAGGAAATGCCATTTGAGCAGAGCCTAGCCTTTCAAGAGTTTGCACCTTTGTACATGCTTTCGCCTCTTTCCCTTCCTCTCTACCTCCTGGCAAACTTTTCCTTCTTTAGATCAGTGGTTGGCAAACTTTTTTTCTGTAATGGACCAGAAAGTACATATTTTCAGCTTTGCAAGCCAGTCTCTGTTGCAACTACTCACCTCTGCTGTTACAGTGCAAAAGCATAGATAATACATAAATGAATGAGTGTGTGCCAATAAAACTTAATTAAAAAAAACCAAAACAGACAGCAAGTCAGATTGGACCTATGGGCTGTAGTTTACGGACCCCTGTCCTGTTCTAGACCCAGTGTAAATGTTACAACTTAAGACTATGTCGGTAGTACTTTATTGTAGTTTCCTCATATTTTATCTTGGTAATATTATATATTGCATTATATTTGCAAATCTATCTCTTTGCAAAGCTGTTTTTTCGTCCTTTTCTAAGGCAAATACTGCCTTTTATATATGACCAGTGTAGGTTTTGGCAGATATCTCGTACAGGTTTGTTAGTGTGTTGAATGAGAGATGGAAAATTATATTTCCCTCAAACGATCAAAGCAATATTTCCGGTCCCACATGTCCTTTTCAAAGCTTGCCACTCCTCATCCAGAAGAAGGATCTGTTTCCCTTCTTTGTGAAGGTGATTGGACTTGGTGACTGCCTCAGTGAAAAGAATGAGGCCGAAGGCATGCCGCATGATAGCCAAGACGAGGTCATCAAAGGTGATATGGCCTCTTTCTCCCCTCCCCCACTTTCCCTCCATTTGAGCAAAGTCGGGCCTTTGCAATCATTTCCATCTATGTACGTGCCTCCCCTCCCCCTTTCCCTCACTCTCTTCCTCTCTGTCTCTCAGGATTCATATCTTTGGATCCCAGCCTCTATGCTGAGAGGCAGCCCAAACTGTCCCCAATGGAGCACAACTACGTGGAGTGGTCCACATGCGGATGACCTGAGACGCCCCCCTGCCCCACCCTCTCAGTTGACAGCTCTCATCAACCTCCTGACATGCTAGTCAATGAGACTTCAGGGGTCCCAGGGAGCTAAATCCAGCCAGCTGCCTGTTTTTGTGAATAAAGTTTTATTGGGACGCATGCATTCATTTATATATTATGAATTGCGGCTTCCACTCTAATTGAGTAGTCATGACAGAGATGGTAAGTAGCTCACAGAGCTGCAAATGCTAACTGGCTCTTCACAGAACAATTTGCTGATTCCTGCCTCCCAGCCTTAAAGTCTTCCATTTGAGGCCCCAGACGTCTGGGGCAGAGATAGCTCGCCCTGTTATGCAGAATTCATGAGTATCATAAATGGTTGCTTTAGATAATAACATGGTACTTGAGAGTAATTTGTTATGAAATCCAAGTACCTGGAACACAGATAAATGCAGTCCTTGGGAAAATCCAAGCTCGTATGTCTGTTAAAATACCCCAAGATCCAAACCTGCCTTTCTTTGTCCCTGTTCCTCCATCGCCTAACACACACATCCTTTCACACCTTTGTAGTCTTTACATTACATAGAAGACTAAGGAACATGACCACGTATAACCCCCACAGTGTTTTAGAAATCGGGTTGTATTTCCCTTCCAGAAAGCAAATACTAGTTAGAGGTCCTGATTAGCCTTAAGAAATAGAAGGTTTTCCTCATGTAGAAAAAGTTGAGTTTCTAGATCTCACAAACCACGAAGTCTCTTTCACACTTACTCTTTGTGTCTTGATCACCATAAGACTCTCATAGATGAGCAACAACCTCTAACCACGTAACACTGATAATTGTGGCTTATAGTTCAGGCAGATAGAGATGTCATTAAAATATCCAGAATCATGTTCTGTATTTTCTCCTTTTGTCATTCATCAAAATGGAAGCTTTTCATGAAAGGAATTAAAGGTCGTAAAATAAGGTACAGTGCTCCCTTTGAAATGTTTTAAAAATTATTAAACACAGTGCAGTTTGAGGTAAAAGGTCAGGCAGTAATAATCAATTTCTTTAACATTGATGTGACTTTTATTAAACATTTGTCATTTGGGTGTTATTTCAGAAGGCTCTGGAAATTTTATTTTATTTTCAATATATTGTTTTGCAGCTGTCAATTGCCCAGCAGAAGCAAACATTACATCTCAATTCTTTTGTGCTTTATGATATTTTATGGACTTATTTACCTGAAATTCTGTGTTCTGAGAATTTACACAATGGACAGATACTTATAACATGCAAGTTCTCACACAGTTTTCTGTAAGTTTTAGGGATATAATTGATTCAGATTTTAACAAAATACGGAGAAGTTGGATATTATTTTCTCATTTTCTTCAGTTTCTCTTAGCTTAGAGGTCTAGAGGCTTAAGAAATGTTCTTAGGAAGCTTATTTTGAATGTACCTTTTCTACCTGATTTTATCTTTTATTCATTCCTATGCAATGAGGATGGACATTAGAGTGGAGTGTGTGTGTGTGTGTGAGAGAGAGAGAGAGAGAGAGCAATGCCCAACAGTGTACAATATAGACATACAGTTTATATTTAATTAAAATTTGAGTTGTACATCAGAGTTTCCACGAATACCTTACAGTGCCAATCTTCTGCTTCTTTCATTACAAGTGATATCTGATTACTGATTTAGTCTGTGGTTTTGAGAGTAATGTAAGTTATTCACTGGGGGCAAGATAGCATTGTGGCAAACGAGGACTTCGGTTTCACACTTGTCGAGGTTTGAATACTAAGTCTGCTACTTTTAGCTCTTACTCTTGGTAAGTTCTTTCAACTTTCTGTGCCACAGTTTCCCTCAATCTCTATAAAATGAAGAGAGCAATACTTACCTCACAGGGTTGTTGTGAGTATTAAATGAGATACAGTTATCTAAGCATCATGCTTGGCATATCGTGAGCCGTGCTAAATGGCTTTGACTAATTTTTCTACCTCTACCAAGGTATTCGTTATGGTGGAAAGGATTGGATCATTTCAAAGAAACTATTAGAGAAGTCCACTTACTCAAAATTGTTTCTCCTGTTTTGCAATGCATTGTCTATAATTTGACACCATTTTAGTGAGTCATTTCCTTTGAATACATTTTCAAGGGTTTGGCATTAATCAAAGTATGAATGTTAACTGGGGAGTATCGCGTGTTAACATTCAGGTACATGGACTTGAAGATCAAATGAGCTAGCTGTTGCACAGGACACATTAAAATACTGGGGTTACCTGATACTGGATGGGTAAACTTTTCTGGAGGAGGAAGTGGAGAGAGGAGTACAAAACATAGAGGATAAGTCTGGATACTGTGACACCTGCGTATCTCTATGGTAGTATATTGAAAACATGGAGGAAAGAGAAACTCAAACCATTCCAACTGCTTAAAGATGTCTTATGAAGCAGGGTGCCAGGGGCACAGCTGGTGCTCCACCTAGATCCTGTTGGACTTGTATTTGACATTTTTGTGCATTCCTTTCCTGCATGATTTTGATTCTAACAACCAGTGCCCACAGCTTATGTTTGGAAGGCTCCCCTCAGGCTACTTGAGCCACAAATTCCCAGGATGTGCCTGGGTGGCCATTAGCCACTGACTTCCAGGTGCTCCTGGGTGAGGACAACCGTGTGGCACAGCTAACGCTCCACAGTCCCCTGTGGGATCAGGCCTCTGAAAGATTTTGCATAGGGTCTGACCCTATGGCTGCTTCTTCTCTGTCGTGCTTACAAGTCTCCCTGGGAAACTCTTCCTAAATACATTACTTGCACACAAACCCTCATCCCAGGATCTGCTTCTGGGGAACCTGACCAAAGACAAGGTAAACATAAATACATTTTTTGTTATTTAAACAGTTGGCAGCAGTAGGGAACTTCAACTGTTTAGAGAGAGATAAACGATAGACTGATTCAGCTGTTTCAGTGAGACGTTGAAGCACTAGCACATGGTCTGTAAGGAGATCTTGCCACCAAGAAGTAGTTCAAGCGTCCTGCATAATAAATTTATGGGAGCTCGCATGATGGGGTATATAGCAAGAGAAAATAAATCGGGAAGATGGAGAAGGGAGATGGGACCAAACAACACAGAGGGTCATACAAAGTTCCTGCTGGAGTGTTGTCCCACATGCCCCCAAACAGGAATGTCTCATTCAGTTCTAAGTTATTTGATGTAATGGAAACTTCTCTTTCTTCTTTCTGCTGCCTAACTGCCCCCTCTCCTTTGTCTGCTATATACATAGCCCAGTACTAGTGGAATTGAGGAGAGTAGAGAAAATAGGGGATGGTCTCCATATAAAGAGTCCTGGAGCAAAAATACTGCAATAAAGAGATCTACAAACTGGACTAATTCATTAGAATCAGGAATTTGCAGCCAGAGTTGGTTAAGGGAAATATCCACACCACCTCCCCAAATCCCAGGGCATTCTGGACAGTAGACAGGTGTCCGTTATTCATTAGATTGAGCCCTAACCAATTTTATTTCAGTGCTAGAGGACTGGGTGTACCCAGCTGATATCTGGGCTCTGTTGGTTACTCCATTTATAGACCATGACTGGTCTATAGTTAGTTCTATAGGAAGCAAATATTTCTAATCCTTTAACCTCAAACTGTTTCCTTCCACCTATGTGTTTCATCGATACAACTCAAAACAGGTCTAAAAATAGGGTAAAAGAGAAAACTCATTTATTGGTAGTCTCTGTGGGACGGGGGGAAGGGTACCCGGAACTATCCCCGTTCATATGAAGGTTAAAAATGTGTGGATTTAATTACCATAATTAGAACCAGAAAAGTAGCTAACTCTGCCCTTGAGAACAAAAGGCCATTTGTAGGGTTTCTAATTCCAAATGCTTATAAACTAAGATAGAAAGGATAACTTCCTAGAGGTAGTCAGTATTTGCCATTCTGGAAGAGTGATTGCAATAGAAGTTTTGGTGGAATCCAGTGGAAATGTCCCCAGAGGTCATGAATACTCTTACAATTGGGAATACCAGTTACTTTTCACTCCACACGGTCTCCATCTGACCATTAGGCAATTTCTCCTCTCCAATCTATTTCAGAAGGTTGTAATGAGAATCAAATGAAAAAATAGGTGGATGGACGAGGTCCACATCCTAACTGCGCCCCGGGAGGTGGTCAGAGGAGAGCTTCCAGTGGTATTGCTGATCCTTGTTAGCAAAAAACCTCGGCCATATAACTTTCTTTAGCTTCTTATTTTCCTCTCAAAATTTACCTCTCATCTGTGTTATAAATCAGCTTACTCTCCTTCTGAGGAAGATATATCTGCATTTATATCCATATTTATATGTATATTTACATGTACATATACATCCATATTGGTATTTCTTAACATGTTGCATAGTCTACAAATCTCTTAAAAGAGAAACCATAGAAATCAAAGCATAGATAGATCAATAATTGCTAAGTGCACATGCTTGAGATTTCTTCACTGAAGGCTACTTTCCTAAGAAACATCTGATAAATTATGATCACCTTTTATCAAGGAATATGTAGTTTGGATCCAACCCACCCACTTGTGTACCCGTGGACCACATGGCTAATTAATTCTTTCCCCTGAATCCATACAGCAGCCTCAGAGCCTTTCCCGACACTGGAAATGACAGTGTTGATAGTGAATGGTCAGAGTTGATATTGAATAGAAGATTGCTTGCAATTCCTACTCTAAAACGTGTCACTTCTTAGCACTAAAACAAGAATGGGTTTTTAAATCCTTGTCAACAGGAGATCTAGCTAGAAGCATTTCACAGCAGGAAGGGGAAAGACAAGAAGTTGACTTTTGACTTAAGATGGGGGGGCTGGGAGTTGCAAAGTATGTCTGGATAGTGAGATGATGCTCTTAGTGCAGAGGGGAGAAGCGAGGTCAGGAAAACAGACTTGCACTGCTTGTTGCTTCAGCGCTGCACTGTCCAATATGGCAGCCACTAGGCATGACTGCAGGGTGGCTACTCTGAATTAGGATGTGTCAAATATACACTGGAAGTTGAAGACTTACAATGAAAAACAATGTAATATAGCTTATTAATCATTTAATATTGATTACATAATGAAATCTTAATAGTTTGGATGTATTGAGTTAAATGCAATATAGTATTAAGCTTAATTCATCTGTTTCTTTTTTGCTTCTTTAAAATGTGACTACTAGAAAATTAAGATTACATATGTGTCTTGTATTATATTTCCATTGGATACTCCAGGTCTAGAGCATGAGTTTCTCTTGGTCCCAGAGACCTCTCCAAGTGTTTGCACACAGGGTTTTAGGAGACTGGGAGATTTCTGAAATTGTATGCACCATATTATATACAATTGCATATGTAGATTTTTCTGAACGGATATCATTAGATTTTTATCAGTGTTTGTGATACCAAATAAGGATAGTCACCACTGGTTTGGAGTCTTTCATGGAAGGATATGAGAACTTAAAGTGGAATTTTAAAACGCAAAATGCAAGATCTTGCCCTATTTCTGAAATCCTCAGAGAAGAAGTCTGAGATTCCTTATCATGGGATTGAGACTATGATCTTGATGAAAGCAGTGGCTGGGTCCCTGTACCATTTTATCTTTCTGGCACACATTTGTTGGCATCCAAAAAGATATTGCCATTTAATGCCTTTGAAGTCATCACCTGTGAAAATCTAAAGGTCATTGTTTTTGTGCACAGACACTAAATATAGTTTTGGAATAAAAATGATACTGTGAACTTACTTGGAAAATATATTTTCCTCAGGTAGATTTTCCAGAATCTAAAGATTGAAAACAATGACATGAAAATAGTTTAATTGTGAGGTAACCCAGGAAGCATCAGGAGGGGAGTGGGGAAGTGAGGCAGGGATGGAAAGGAAGCCAGTTCCTTTTCAAGGTTAATGAGCATGTTGTTGCCGTGGGTCCTCTGGGATGTGTAGATCCTGTTTCAGAGATGTCCCATGTGAAGAGTGAGGATGCTGTCAATTCCTGTGTGTCATTGGTTGAAGGTGTTTCCTGGGGTCATAAACTGCCCAGATCTTCTGTTTTCCCCACGTGAGGGCTGAGCATCCTTCTACAGCCAAGGAAAGCCCTCAGGCTTAGAGTTATGGCCACATTTAGAAAGTGTTCACAGTTTTGGGAAAAGTGCCAAGGGGATGTGGGCGATCTATCAACAACTCCCCTAGTGTTGCTTGGGTGTAGTGTGGCTAGGAGAAGTTGCTCTTTAATTATATAGAGTGGACAGGGAGGACATACTTATTACAGGACAATGATCCCAATCTAGACGACTTGCAAAATTGTGCATATAGGAATTTCATGAAGATGGGTGTCTGCCTTCTGGGGATTAAAAAGAATAAATGCAATTTCTACATCACAGGTTTGTTTGTGTTTCGATCCATCCAAACTAATTTTTTTGTTGTTGTAACTATTGTAATAAGAATGCTCGTAAAAAAAAATGGATCTTTGAGTGTTGTTGAAAAACCATTTGAAAAGCTGCAATTATTGTAAAACAATTTGGCAAAGGGTATGTTTTGTTGGTGGAAATGAAAAGCAGTTTTGAGGCCAAGAGTTTGCTGTTTTTCCACAAACAAGCTTAATGGAAAATAAAATTATCTTCTTTCTTTGGCTAACTTAAAATATTTTAATGTTCTTTATGATCAGTAAGTGCAAATTTTGTCTCGTTAATATAGATAAAGGATGTCCATCCCTAATATTGACAACTCAAACTTTTAAAGTATGTTTAGAAGGACTAAAATACATATCAAACTGGAGGGGGAAAAGTTACCTGATAGATCACAATGTTTGCTCTTCCAAAATCTGTTCTCTATTAGAAAAGCCCAATTATTAGGATGAAAATGGTACACAAGTAGAATTGTTTTCACTTTGTCTATGGGAAATTTGAAAGGAGGCACTTCTCAACTTATTTTTAAACCTAGAGAAAGCCATAGGTGTCCTTTATTAAGCTATTTATTCATTTGGAGGAATACTCTGGTCTCAGTGTTTCAAAGGCACAAACATGGTATAGATGGCCTTTCAGTCTTTGCTACACACAGGGCTGTTCAGACTTTTGAGTTGACCTCCAGCACTGCATTTGTAGGAGGCAATGGGGCAGGACAACAGAAAGAAAATGACCAATAGAATCTTATTTTATTTCTAATTTATTTTCCCATAAGCAAATTATGTAATGTACTTGCTCTAGCAGTATAGTTTTAATTTACTCACATTAGAATGTCTGGAGTGCTTCCTTTTTCTTTTCATTTTTTTAATGAAATTTTACTGGAGACCAGCTAGAGATGTCTAAATAGTGTTTTGAAATTCCTTAAACTCTTTATTAGCTTTTGTTTGCTTTCCTGATGAAAATTCAAAATCCCCCTCCTCTGCAAGGCTTATACTCTAGCTCTTGCCTCTCTCTATAGCTTTCCCTCGTGACAATCTCGTCTTGATGACTGTACTTCATCTCCTGGACCTTCTCCCTCTCGAAACTCTTTCTTTCCTCAGGGTCTCCTTATGTACAGTGTTTTCTGTTATTCTTCCCCCCTCCCCTTCTATTTACTTATTATCCTAGTTGCCTGCCCGTCTCATCAGCCCCCTGTTCAATGCTGTTAGAGCGCGTTGCACTGTTTCCTCTTGGAGCTTAACACCTTTGTGGTTATATAGTTACTAGTTGGATGGCTTATTTAATGTTTCCTCTTTTCCCACAATGACTGCTTTGTCCAAAACCCATCCTGCTGCATCACACAATGGTCAGAAGCTAGTAGGTCTTATTAAATTTTCTGTGAATAAGTGAATAGGGGGAAGACCTAAGATATTGATCAATTTACCTTCTAATGACCTGTGTCATGACTTTTCTTTTGACTTAAACATAGTTATCGCTGCTGTAATATGGAGGGTTGATCAATTATATCAAATTAGAAGGCGCCAGATTTGACCTTCACTAAAAGTCCCTTTATCCTCAAGGTCCATCTATACTATGTACATCAGTGGCTGAATTCCTCATTTTCTAATAGTTCAAATATTTTGTTTCACTTTGTCTCCGGGTGGGCACTGCCTTATCACCCTTGTCTTGGCACAATGCCCATCTCATATAACTACTTGCTGAATGAATGAACAAGAAAGGGAGCCAGAGTTTTCCTTTCAAAATTCATACGTTCTTTCCAGATTGGGTTACCTTCTGAAAAATTTGCAAGTTTTAGATTAGACTAAATAATGAATCATTTCCTTTGATGTCTCCTTAAGACAGAGTTAATGAAGGGCGTTTGCTTCAGGGGCTTACGCCTGGAATGTCTAACATGACCTTCAGCGCTTTAGGGGCTCAAGTTCAAACAGGGTGCTTCATAGGACAATCAGATAAGGAGAAAACCAAGGCAGGGTGAGAGGTATTTGCTATTAACTTAATGAAGGAGATAATCCATTAATTATCTCCTTAATGAAGGGGATAATTTTCATGGGAAATTCAGGAGAAATAGAAACAACCACACTGAACTTGTATATATCTCTGTCATGGCAGCTATTTATCTGTTATGTACTGTTTCCTTCCTCTTAATGTGAGATCCATGTTAATTTTGTCTTTCCACTTCTTGGCTCTGTACCTTGCCCATTATTGGACACTCAGTAAATGCATGAAAGAATTTCTTCAGTATAATCTGGAATCCCCAGGCATCTGATCATGTTTTACTAAGAATTTCAACTCTTTCAGCAAAAAGTTTAAAAACTTCATTTTCTTTTCTGGCAAAGCATTTTTTGGGTTGCCCTAGAATATTTGAAGAATGCAACCAGCAGCACTTCACTTAACGCAGGTAGAGAAGCTACCCCATGGTATCTATCTATCTATCTATCTATCTATCTATCTATCTATCTATCTATCTATCTATGAATTAATACATCTGTCCATTAATCTATTTTATGTGTGTGCCCAGACTGTATTCAGAAGGATGTGTTTTGCCTAAAATAATGAGTTATTGCGGAAAAAACCCATTTGTCCTTCATGCCTGGTTTTCTGCTCTGACGTTCCTCTTATCTTGTGACAAGGTCTGTTTATCCTTCAATTCTGTCTTACAATTTTATGTTCATTGCCACCTCTTTAGTCCCAACCATCATCATCTCTCATCAGGGCGACTCTAACAACCCTCTGATTACTCTCATCCATCTGTGCCTCTCTTTACGCTGCTCTAGACACTAAATCCAGAGGGACACTTACATATCTCAAATTATCTTGTCATTTCCTTTGTTTAAAAACATTTCCAGGTATTTTGTGTCACTTAGAATACAGTTCCAAAACCATACAAAATTCCATCCGGCCGTGGGGCTTTTGCACATGCTGTCCCCTTTGCCTGGAATGTTCTTTCCTCCCATCTTCACTTAGCTTCCTCCTATTCACCTTTAGTTCTTAGCTCAGCCACCAGTTGCCGGGTTAGAAACCTTCCCCATCCCCCAACCCATGTATCCACTCTCCTACAGGTGTACTTTATAAAACATATATACTTGAAATTTTACATTCATGTGATTATTCAATTAAATCTCTCTCCCCACGATAATGAATGCTCCAAGAGCGCAGGGACAGAGACTTATCTGTACTAGAGTGTAGCACACAGCACTGTGCCAGGCATGTGTATATTTGATAAAATAATGGAGTTTATGCCCATAGAGAAACCTAGGCCCTTGTGAAATATAGGATTCATCTTTTCCTAAAGACCATTTCAAGGGCTCCTAATTCAAGTGCATCAAGTTAACCTTCTTTTTGTTCTATCTGATTAGATTTTTCAAATTAAGCAACTGACATTTTGCCTTGTTTGTAATCTAGCTTCTGTCTGCAGCCTTTCTTTGCTGTCCCTGATTTGATAACCTCCCCTGTATCTCATGAACTCAGCATGGAGCAGCTGCCTTGTTCCCACCCGTCCAGTCAAGAGTCCACGTGTGTCCCCAAACCTCAGCCCAATGATGGAATTCCTACTGACTGTGGTAGGAACAGCCTTTCTTGACCATCCTGTCTGTTACCCTTTGCTAGACCTTTCACTACCTACAGCTGGCACTTGTGCCTGACATACTCTCAGGATGTTCTACTGATCCCATTAGCTAGATCTTCTCTGGTTTTCGTTGCCAAAGCAGAGACTTTCAAATACATGAACCATTCTGGAAAATAAATCTCTTCTCCAAATCCTGGGATTGTCAAGAATGGCCTGGTTTGCTATCAACTGAGCGCCCTGTCTGTCAAAACTTGCTTTAGATTCTTTATTTGTATCACGTTTTAACCGTTTCTCTGCAGGTCAACATGACATTCATTTGGATTCACCCATAATGAACAGCATGTTCTCTTTGATGTTTGCATTTTCCAGAAAAAATGACTTTCTCTCCCTTAATTTCTACTTTTGGAATCTTAACGAGCATTGAGTTTCAGAGACAATGACCTTGTTTTCAAGTGTGGGACTTAATTACTTTAACATGTCACTGTTAAAGGAATATCAGCAGTCTGTCCTTACAAATTACCAAGAGCAAAAATCTGACAAAAATTATATCAATTCCTTCTAACAAAATGTCCTACCTTCTCATGTGCAGAGGGTGGTACAGGGTGATCCTGGGACAGTTGCATCAAAATCACTTGGGTGGGGGAAAGTGATTCTTAAAAATCAACATTCCAGGGCCCAACTGCAGACGCAGTGAACAAGACCTACAGGGACTCTAGAATCTACTTTTTAAACACAGGGTTGCAATGAGTCTTAGATACATTAAAATTTAAAAACCATTTTTTTTGAGCACTACTGTCTATAAAAAATAGAGCTGTCACCTCTGACGTACATATGTATGTGTGTTTATTATATGTACTGTGTTGATAGAGTAAGTACATTATAAATGACACCTTAAAAGTAGACATTTTAAAAGGATAAGAGAAAAGATCAATATAAACATAAGCTATATTTGCTGGCCACAGTCCACAGAGGGTCATTCTGCACACCTTGCAGGATATAAGTATTCTACTTTGGGAGCTGCTGTTTTATAGTTTGCGGAATAGTAGACTTACCTCCAGGATTGCCCTGTGTCCTATATTATAGCAGAAAATAGGGTCTAGCTTAGATGGGCAATATGATCAACTTTGTTGAAGAATTATAAGGGGAGATTCGGTGTAGGGAGGAGTTCTGAGCATGCAGGAAACAGTTTAAGGGCTCAGTGGGGGTGGAGCGCTCAGAGGTGGCACAGGGAAGCATTGCTGACAGAGGGATTGTATTTCAAGGAAAAGGGAGGGACACCAAACCACTTCTTGCAAAACTGAGGCTGGGTCAGCACTGCATGCTGTGTATACACCCTCTGTCTTTTTTTATGTTTTAAGATTTTTATTAAAATATAGCTAATGTACAATATTATATTAGTTTCAGGTACACATCATAGTTATTCAACAGGCCCCTCCTGGTACTATGCAGAGTTATTGCCGCATTATTGATTATATTCCCTATGCTAAAGAAGTGATCACCATGATAAGTCCAGCAACCATCTGACACTGTACCACGCTGTCACAATATTATTGACTATATTCTCTATGCTGTACATTACATCCCCAAGACTTATTTGTTTTATATGTGGGACTTTGAACCTCTTATTCTTCTTTATCTTTCCCCCTTTTTAATTTTTCAATTAGAGTTGACATTCAATATTAGTTTATATTAGTTTCAGGTGTATAGCGTAGTGGTTAGACATTTATAGAATTTAGGAAGTGATCCCCCTGACTAGTACCACCTGGCACTATACAGACTTATTACCATATTATTGATTATATTCCCTATACTTTACATCCCCATGACTATTTTGTAACTACCAATTTGTATTTCTTAATCCCTTCTCCTTTTTTACCCTGCCCCCAACCCCCTTCCATTTATCACCCCGATAGATCTAGTACCCATCTGGCACCATACATAGTTGTTACCGTATTATTGACTATATGCCTTATGCTGTACCCTACACCCCCACGACTACTGTGTAACAACCAATTTGTATTTCTTCATCCCTGTCCTGCACCCCGTATTGTGCTGTTCAAAGTATATGCTGTCAGATAAACAAGGCCAAACCATAAACTGTTCCTGGCCCATGGCAAGATAAGTATAGAAATTGAGAGTATTTATAAATGTTTAGAGCATTGTTTGATGTTGCTGTGGCATCTAGTACATTACAGAAGTTTTGGTCTGCAATGGATTGGAAATTAAAGAAAAGAAAATCATGCCAGTCCTTCCCTCTAGATACTTTGAGAAGCACTGCCTGAGATGCTGCTGAATGAGACTAAATTCTCCATTTCCTTGCCTTTGTTTCAGCCACTAAAGGCCAAGTTGGTGTCTACCTATCTCACCTGAAGGAGTTGCATGCCTTGGCTTGTTAGAAGAGTCTGGTACAAAGAGAACAATCGTGAGCTTGAGCATGCCATGTGACCTCTCTGGGATCTCTTCGGCATCTATAAATTGAGATAATGGCACCGTACTCAGCACAATGTCTTAGAAAATTAGAACACAGGTTCTAATTTTTTATGATCATGTGAAAGAATGAGTGCCTCCTTTCCTTGTAGCTGCATCTCTCCCAGGGAAGTTAGGATTATAATCAATGAAGCTCGCATTCTGACCGTTAGAATTCAGGAAATGTTTGAACTCAGTAGCCACATTTTTGTAGTATCATAGGCTCAGCTCCCGGTGACATGAAGGCAGATTTCTCTTCTTGCATTTCTCCCTAATTATAACTGCCATAGGTTGAGAATTTCATGGGGTGAATATCAATCTTCTAGCATGTCTGCCTGCACTGATGGCCAGAGAAAGTCCCCAGGCACAGAACACAGGGGCTGGCAATTGTGAGTCAGACTGCTTGCATGGAAATGGTAAGTGCCATGAGGCTATGGGTGGGACACCCATCTTCACTCTGTTTCTCAGTTAGGGTCCTAGACACTTGTCATGCTCCATCTTGTCTCTCTTCTTCACGTTGAGAATGTCTTCAATATATTCATTGCTGATCTCATGCCTGCATCTTCCCTAAGTCTTCTCCAAGTACTCTAGCTCACACCAATTTCTTCTTCCTCTCAGCTTCTGGTTCACTTTATTTTTATAGCGCTCCCTTTGGCACACATTCATGAAGTTATTTCAGTGCTCTATGTGATGCTCACCTTCCCACTTCACTGTGAACACCTGAGGACAGACATGAGAGCTTATTCATCCTTCGTCCCTGTCACATTCCTCAGAACAAATGAGACTGCGGCAGGAAATTTAATTTTTAGGGAAAGGAATGGTGATTTGAGCTACTCCCTCTTTTTAAACCATATCTTCTGCTCTGACTTGACTAAACTAATTTGCAATTCTGTTGATTCCAAAATACTTTGATGAGAATGATAACTGCAGTAAGCACCGTGGGTAGTTACCATTTATTAATAAGCACTTATGTGCCTGGCACAGGACATTTAACACAGCCTCTCCTATAGTCCTCACAACAAAAGTAGCGTCACTATTTACAGATGAGGAGACATTCTAAATAATTAAATGACTTTCCTAAGATCATATAATTAGTTAGCAGAAGATTAGCAATTTAAACTCAGGACTAACCTAGAACTCCAGACTTTTAACCACTGTCTCCAAAATGTAAGAAACAGGAATATTGAAAATAATGAATTTATTGATTCATTCACCTATCAGTCCTACTGTCCAACTACGGAATCATCCAAATCCACTGAGTTTATATTTTCTTTAGACTGGGCTAGTCATAGACAAATTAGACTAATTCTTGGGAGGCAAAGTGTAGGAACTGTTGGGAGCCCCTCAATGTCTTGTTCACCTTCCTCTTTTCTATGTGTCTCAGTCCTCCCAATCCATGGACACTCCGTCTAGCTTGAGGGCTCCAAAAAGCTGCCTCTGACATTACACATTCTCCAAAATGATTTGTTTATGCTTAGCCACGGGTTCATAAACAAGGAAAAATATATTGTTATATGTAAATATTCCCTTATACGTGTATTTCCCCCCTTTGCTTCTTGGCTGTCCTCTCTCCCTTGTGCATCCTCTCTCAGCCCCTTTCACCTAGAGGATCATCGTTTGTCTGTGGGGGGCTGGAAGACTTGCTCTGGCTCATTACATGTGTTCCCCAAACCAAAGTCTGTGCCAGGGCTTTTCGCTTACTCTGCAAGACCGAAACTCTTGAAAGGCAAAACTGGGGAGAGAGATTTTGTTGCTCTGCTTGTCCTCCTTGAAGCCAGGAGTACTGAAGTTAGCCCAATAGGGCTGAATAGGGGAAGGGCTCTTCGTCTAAGATTATACAAGATCAAAAAAACTGTGCCAGTTATATTTCAGAAAGGAATAGCTCATGTTTTGATTTATGTGTTTATATTTGTATGTGTGTGTGAGTATGGGTGTGTATTTATAATCTTTGGTAATTTATTATCATTTATTGTTTTTGCCCATGTTGACAAATCTGATTATGGGTCCTCCTTATACTGGGCAGAGAATGAAAGGCAAACATGATTCAACAGAGTCATAAACTATTTAATTTCAGTTTTGCGTGGCTTGTTGAACTGTTACAGAGCCAGCTGCTTTCTCCCACAGGCTTTATTTCTGTACTAGGTTACCAGCACTCAAGTGTGCTGACCCTAAATGTGTTCTATGTACAGACCGTGGAGTTCCATCTTGTCTGAAATTTCATTAGAAGATGGTCTGACTAGCCTGAATCAGAAGCTGCTTTCCAAGTAGCATAGTGGAAAACATTAGTGAATTGTCTAAAATTTTCTAAAAGGAAAACGTGATTTATTGATTTTCTTCTGAGCATTTTTCTTGTTGCAATAAATAGAGAATTATAGTGGCTTTGTTTGGATAACTATAATTAAGGTTGCTTTGTTGCTTCAGTGATAGACCCAATACAGTGATAGAGTATTAACTAGATTTTTGAATGGAAAAAAAAAATATGCTCTCTTGGCAAACCTTAAGGAGAAATCCCAAGATGATTTTTTGAAAAAAGGTAATACATGTTTTGTTGAACTTGTTTTAGCAGTCCGTATATGGAGAAATTCCAATTTCAGACACTAAGTTAATGTTTTCTGCATGTAAGTCAAACATTTGAAATGGGCATTTTTTTTCAGCCCATTAATCTGTAATACTGTGTCAGGGACAATTTAAAAATTACTGACAGCTTAGTTTGCACGTCACTGGGTTCTCAAGGATTAATAAGAAAGGCCCACTACTACCCCCCCACACCCTCCCCCAAACACATACCCACACACATAAGCACACCACCCACACACACGTCCCTTCAAGATTGCTTCAGCACAGGCCCCGGGTGAGCATTTCTAGCGAGATGATAGCCCGTCCTTGCTCCAGACTATCCGTTACAGGCTGTCACGGGCATATTTTTGCATTGATCAGGTTTTCTCCACCCAACATTAATGGCTGTTTTCAGAACTATTGCCATTTACCTAGTCAGGGTACATCAATTGAATGCTTACTAGGGTGTCAGACACAGTGCTTAGCATGGAAGCTTCATTATTTCATTCGGTGGTCATGTATCTTGTGCTGGCAGCTACTCTTGGGACATCTGCTTTGCAGATGAGAAAACTGATCATCTGAGAACTCAAATGACTTGTTCAGGGCTACAAGGCTGATAAGCAGAGCTGGGAATCCTGTGCATTTAAACCCTCTGCCATTTTGCTTCAGTGTAATTACCTAAAGTGTAAAGATTGGCACCTGAGTTCCTTGATAGTCTGCCTCTAACCTATTTTCTCTACTTTATCTCTCAAAGCACACCTGACACAATCTCCCTACTGCAATTTGTGAGGTGATTGGACTTATTCTTACTCAGGTATGTTTTGGTAGAGCAAGAGTATCTGGAATTGAGTCAACTTTGGCAAGGTAATTTCCCAGTGAGGGAAGAGGAGTTCAGAATATGGTAGTTGCTGTGGGTTATCATTCCTATAACCATTGATACCCCACCTTTTTTTCTACTAGAACTTTCATGTTATTTACCCTTCTCTCATTCAACTGGTGTTTCAGGGAATCTGACCTGTGTTCTAGCTTCCAGGGTAAATCTTTCCAGTAACTGGTTAGGTAAGGTAAAGTATTCAAATTCTGGGTAATGTGATACGAAACTAGCTGAATGGGTTTTTCTAACTCTTAAAAGGAATGCGTTATATTGCATGTATGGTAAATTACTTTAAAAGATACACTGATATTAACACATGTTATGGGTTTGTGTGTATATGTAACTTTAAACTGCTATTTGACATACCCCTAAAAGAAATCCACACTATAAAGGGGGCTATGCAATTAATTCAAATATTGTTACTAAAATGTATGTAAGAAGGTTTGCTAGTTAACAAAGAGCTGTTGGAAATAACTTTCATTGGTGATTAGCATGTGTGGTTGACTAGCGAGATTATACAGGCTCCCTCACGATTGCATGAACCAGGTAAAGAATCTAGGTAGTCCAAGTGTGTAATAACACTCAAGGTCTAGACCTCTGTTCATCCTATATCCTGTCTTCGATGATCATAGACAACTCTGTCATATGATTGGCTGGTCATGTCTTCAAAATATTTTTGCATCTACCAGCGTGGAAAAACATTTTTACATAAGGTCCTTATTAGAATGTCTGAAAATGGAACATAAGGACATAAAAGCTTTTATGAGGCCCCTTATTAAAAAGTTAGCAAGAACTTCAAGACAGTGACAATGGAATATTCAAAGGGATCCTCCTAAGCACAGGGCCATGGCTTGCCCATGAAGCTGGCCCTACTTAGGAGGAGCAGGGGTGGACTACTTCCCTGCATTTATTGATATTATGATATGGTTTTAATCTTTCATTTTGTTAATGTGATGTGTCACATGCATTGATTTACGGATGTTGAACCACCCTTGCATCCCTGGGATGACTCCTACTTGGTCATGATGTTTATTCGTAGTCCTTTTGATATATTGTTGAATCTGATTTGTAAATATTTTGTTAAGCATTTTTGTATCTTTGTTCATCAAGGATATTGACACGTAATTTTCTCTTTCTCTTTTTTTTTTTTTAAAGTAACATTTTTCTCTGTTTTTGGCATCAGGGTAATGCTGGCTATATAGAATGAGTTTGGAAGTGTTCCTTCCTCTTCAGTTTTTGAAGTAGTTTAAGAAGGATAGGTATTAATTCTTTGAATGTTTGATAGAATTTACCTGTGAAGCTGTCTGATCCTAGAATTTTATTTGTTGGGAGTTTTTTGTTTACAGCTGCAATTTCATTACTGGTAATAATTCTGTTTAGATTTTGTTTCTTCAGTCTTGGAAGGTTATAGAAATTGTTTATTTTTTCTAGAATATCAAATTTGTTGGTATGTAATTGTTTATAGTAATTTTTAATGATTCTTTGTATTTCTGCGGTGTCAATTGTAACTTTTCTTTCATTTATGATTTATTTGGGATCTCTTTTTTCTTGATGAATTTGTCTAAAGATTTGTCAATTTTACGCATCTTTTCAGAGCTCTTAGTTTTATTAATCTTTTGCATTTTTTAAAAAAATTCTATTTCATTAATTTCTGCTCTGATCTTAACTATCTCCTTCCTTTGTTTACTTTGGGTTTTGTTTGGTCTTTTTTCTAGTTCTAGGTGTAAAGTTAGATTGTTTATTTGGGATTTTTCTTGTTTCTTATGGTAGGCCTGTGTAGCTATGAACTTCCCTTTTAGAATTGCTATTGATGACAGCCAATATCAGAATGGCTTTCATCAATATATCAATAAATAACAAGTGCTGGCAATGACGTAGAGAAAAGGGAACCCTCGTGCACTATTGGTGGGATTATAAATTAGTGCAGCCACTATGGAAAACAGTATGGAGCTTCCACAAAAAATTAAAAGTAGAGCTGTCATATGACCCAGCAATTCCACTTCTAGGTATTTATATGAAGAAAATAAAAACACTAATTCAAAACGATATGCACCCCGATGTTAATTGCAGCATTACTATTAATAGTCAAGATATGGGAGCAACATAGATGTCCACCAATAGATAGATAGATAAATAAGTTGTGGTAAGTATATCTACAATGCAATGTTATTCATCCATAATAAAGAATAAAATCTTGTTATTTGTGACAACATGGATGAATCTAAATGGTACTATGCAAAGTGAAATAAGTCAGACAGAAAAAGACAAATACTGTATGATCTCACTCATAGGTGGAATCTAAATAAACAAAAGAAATGAAAACAAAAACCAAAACACCCATAGATACAGAGAACAAGCTGTGGTTGTCAAAGGGGAGGGAGTTGGGGAGATGGGAATAAAGAAATGCATAAAGGAATTTAATTATGAGGAAACACAATTTAAGAGATTAAATGAGATTAAGGGACATTTTACTAAATAACTTGCCTGTACTGTTTTGAAAAAGTTAAGATCATGAAAGACAAAGAATGGCAGCTTAAAAGAGACTAGAGAGACATGACAGCTAAGTGCATGGTCCTGGATTTGGTTCCAGATTTGATCATGACCTAGAGAGACAACTGGCAAAATTTAAACATGAACTGTGAATAATAGCGTAACTGTGAATAATAATGTAAACATTAAATAACAATGCTATACTGATGTTAGGTTTACCAATTTTGAAAATTATGCTGTGATTACATAAGAAAAACTCCTGGTTTTTAGTAAATATACTGAGATATATAGGAGTAAAGACACATGGTGTCTGCAACCTAATCTCCTGTGGTTCCAAAATAAAAAATAAAAAAGCTGTCTCTTACCTGTATTTCTGTCTCTTGATATCTACATCTTGTGTCTACTTATCTATGTCTATATATAGAGAAAATAAATTTGGCAAATGTTCCTGATCAGAGAATCTGCTCTTAGTAAAGGGGACATGAGAGTTCTTTTTCTCCACAATTCTTGCAACTTCTCTGAGAATGTGAGATCATAGCACAATAAAAAGGAAAAAGACAAAAAATTATAAAAGTATAGTTAAATATATAAACAACTCACTGGAGAAACAGAGACGTAATTAAAAGGCATGTGAAGAAGAACACTGGGGAGTCAGAAGAATGATTTCTCGTGCAGAAAAATCTCACTACACTGTACTCTGTTATGACTAAATTCCTAGAGCCTAAACCAGTGCTCAGCAGGTATTCATTAAGTATTTGTTGTGAATGAATGATGAATGAATGAATGAATGTACAGGAATGACAGGAGCTGTAGGTAAAGCCATTAAGTCACATATTGCTGAGTCATGGAACGTCTTCAAGCCTGTTTTCCCAGCAGTAAATTAAAGGGTAAATATCTCTTCAATGTCTGCGCTCTTTTCCATGTTCAATGTGATTTTGTGCCTCAAAGCATCATGATTATGTGATGTGTTTTCTAAAATTTCCTTCTGTTTGTCAGAGTGGCTGAGATTTCATAGCTGAAAAAGGATACTCCTTGGCATTTTAAAGCCTTTTTGTTCCTTGAAATTTTCCTATTGACATTTTAAGTCTTTATTAGCTCATACTTAACGGAGACTATTTTAGGCAATTGTATGGTCAGGCCTTAGGAGAACGTCACTGAGAGGGCAGAGCAGAGAGTCAAGCAAGTGTGGGAGATGTTACAAAGCTGCCATTGGCTAGCCAGGGGTAAGGGCTAATTTTGCAGTCAGGTCTGGGGAACTGCAGGCCTGGAGGGTCAGAGGTTGTCTGTGAGTAAATTTGAAAAGGGATCTCCAGGCTCCATGGCAAGATTCACTCTTGGAAGATGGTGAGACTCTCAGCTATATCTGTATTTAACTCTAACAGGAATAATTGAATTTTTGTTCAAACTAGAATTCATTGTTGAGGGTTTCTGTGAGTAAGAGATACTGTTCTACTTCATTCTTTATCTTTAGAGTGGAATTGCTTTTACTGAGGTTAGGTTGTAAGGTAAAAATGTATTTGACAATTACCTTTTAATGTTCTTTAGCAAGGTGCCCTGTTAGAGAACAATATAAGCCACGTGTAGTCCACACCAGCCAGCACTTCCATCAATATTGGAATGAATCATATTTTCTTTCACTGACTGCGAGCTAAGGGAGTTGGCATGTACTTGCGGGCTATTTTCTCCACCCCCTAAAAAATATGTGTTTTGTTAAATGCTACGATCACATCACACTCAATGTAACCAGGTGCTCATCCTATGAGAGTGACATAGGACCTGAGACTCACTGGAGAGCATTAGACTTGAGTACCCTCTGCGGTGTGTGCTCATTGAGTAGAATGGTGGTGTGCCAAGACCATGGTACTTATAAAAATTATTTATTCTCTCCGTCTCTATCTCTGTCTCATCTTTCTCTTTCTCAGTCTGTCTTTTTTCCTATCTTCTCTCTCTCTCCACCCTAACTTGTATAATGAAATAACTAAATTGGCAAAGAAAATGGGCAGGGGAGGCAATCCCATTGTACTTGCTTCCTTTTTCTTTTTCTTTCTTTCTTTCTTTTTTTTTTTAAATTAAAGTTTATTGGGAGACAATTGTTAGTAAAGTTACATAGATTTCAGGTGTACAATTCTGTAATACATTATCTATATCTCACATTGTGTGTTCACCACCCAGAGTCAGTTCTCTTTCCATCATCATATATTTGATCCCCTTTACCCTTATCTCCCCCCCTTACCCTCTGGTAACCACTAAACTATTGTCTGTGTCTATGAGTTTTTGTTCCTTCATTTGTTTGTCTTGTTCTTTTGTTGTTTTCAGTTTCATATCCCACATATCAGTGAAATCATATGGTTCTCTACTTTTTCTGACTTATTTCGCTTAGCATTATAAACTCAAGATCCATCCATGTTGTCACAAATGGTACTATTTCATCTATTCTTACCACCGAATAGTATTCAATTGTGTATATATACCACAACTTCTTTATCCATTCATCTATCGAAGGAGATTTTGGTTGTTTCCAATGTCTTGGCCACTGAAAATAAAGCTGCAATGAACATTGGAGCACAAATGTCTTTATGGATAAATGTTTTCAGATTTTTTGAGTAGATACCCAGGAAAGGGATTGCGGGGTCATATGATAATTCTAGTCTTAATTTTTTGAGGAACCTCCACGCTGCCTTCCATAACGGCTGCACCAGTTTGCATTCCCACCAACAGTGTATTAGGGTTCCTTTTTCTCCATAGCCTCTCCAACACTTGTTACTATTTGTCTTGTTGATGATAGCCATTCTAACTGGGGTGAGGTGATATCTCATTGTGGTTTGTATTTGCATTTCTCTGATGATTAGTGATGTTGAGCATTTTTTCATGTGTCTATTTGCCATTTGTGTGTTCTCTTTGGAGAAATGTTTCTTTAGGTCCTCTGCCCATTTTTTAATTAGGTTGTTTGTACTACAGGGCAACAATAATCAAAACAGCATGGTATTGGCAGAAAAACAGACACACAGACCAATGGAATAGAATTGAGAACCCAGAAATAAACCCACATAAATATGGACAGATAATTTTTGACAAAGAAGCAAAAAACATACAGTGGAGAAAAGACAGCCTCTTCAATAAATGGTGCTAAGAGAATTGGAAAGCTAGGTGTAAAAGAATGAAACTGGACTGCTATCTGTTACCATGTACCAAAATTAATTCAAAATGGATCAAAGACCTAATCATAAGACCTGAAACAATAAACTGCATAGAAGAAAACATACGTACTAAACTTACGGACTTTGGGTTCAAAGAGCATTTTATGAATTTGACTCCAAAGCAAGGGAAATAAAAGCTAAAATAAATGAATGGCACTATATCAAACTTAAAAGCTTCTGCACAGCAAAAGAAACCATCGACAAAATAAAGAGGCAATCAACTGAATGGGAGAAGATTTTTGTAAACAGTGCCTCCGATAAGGGGCTAATATCCAAAATATACAAGGAACTTGTGCAACTCAACAACAAAAAAACAAACAACCCAATTGCTTCCTTTTTCATTACCATACTTTTCTAAACTTCACAGAGTGACTTTCATCCAAGAATCGGCCAATTACAAACCATGGGTTAGTTTTCTATTGCTCTCGTAAATAATTGCTACAAATTTCGTGGCTTAAAACAACACAGATTTCTTATTTTACAGTTCTATATGTCAGAAGTCCAACAGGGGTCTCACTGGGCTAAAATCAAGGTGTCACCAGGGCTGTGTTTCCTTCTGGAGGCTCTAGGGTAGAATCTGTTTCCTGCTCATTCAGGTTGTTGGCAGCGTTTGCTTCCTTGTGGTTATGGACTGAGGTCTGTGTTTATTTGCTGTGGGTTGTGGGTTGATCCAGCTTCTAGAGGACACCTTGATGCATTGGTTGGTGGCCCCTTTCCTTCATCCTCAAAGCCAGCAGTGTGGGTCCTCTTATGCTTTCCATCTCTCTTAACTCTTGCTCTGTCATTATGTCTCTCTCATTGACTTTTCTGCCTTTATCTTCTACTTTAAAAGGTCTATGTGGTTACAATGGATTCATCTGGATAGTCCAGGATATCTCCCTAATTTAAAGTCTGTAACCTTAACTTCATCTAGAAAGTTCCTTTTGCCATGTAATGAGGTAATATATGCTCAGTTCTGGAGATTAGGATGCGGAAATGCCAGGGATTGGGTGGGGAGGGAGAGTAGGGGTATTATTCTGTCTACCATAGACCATTTGAAAGGAGAGGATCATTTCCTTTTCTCCCAAAATCCAGAGAAGCTTAATACTGTTAGTTTCTCTAAGGGATGATTTTTATGGGTAGCTACTTCCAGGAGAGGTAAGAACTGGAAATGGCTGTATCTCTCAGTGACCAAACTTATCAAAGATACTGGATGAATTCAATGTTTTCCTAGCAGGTAGGAAGTCATGATACAGTTCCACAGGAAGCGTTGTTTTCTGTTGGTTAGCTGAAGGGTAAGAGTAAATATAGAGGTAAGCCAAATGAAGAAGTGCTAAGGTTTCATTTTGTTTTCAGGTCCAGAAAGTGGAGCAAACTAGTCACATTTATTCTCTTTGGAGCTCAAAGAATTAAACATTGAATAAAAATGCAGTCCATCATACTGCCGGAGCAATGAGCTTCTCAAAATAGCTCATTAAGATGTCATAACTCCTTTGGTGGGCTGCTATTTTGACATTTCTAAGCTTGTAATTTGCCTTTTGTGTATTCTACAGTGTCTCATGAAGGGACCGACAAAACCCTGTTACAATAAAGCTGATGTATTAGTGCCATCCAAAGTACATTCCCTTGGTTGTTCAGTTACTTCATCTAAGTAATTAACTCCACTTTCCTCGATAGTGGGCTACTTTTCGAAACCAGGGATGCACAATGTTAGTTTTTGAATGCAGTTCCCTAGTAACAGAGCAGATAGAAATGAGATGCAGGGTTGTGTCACTGGGAAAGGCAGAGAATTCAATCTAGCTGACATTTGGATGCTAAGGATTTGAGGTAGTTGAATTAGTTTTCAGTTTCTTAGCCAGACTTATCTACGTACCAGCAAGCAAGGCTTTGCCATATGGTCCTGTGCCGCCTGAACACGCAGCAAGTGTCTCCACTTAATATGAGATTCCAGGAAGGGATGGTGATAGCATGAAGATTCTTTTTCTTTGCATTCAGGAAACCCACATCTTCGAAGTAAGAGTGAAATTTTTAAGAGGTAAAATTTTTAAGAGATCATATCACTCTTCTGTCCCAACCCCTGCAATTATTTTTGTAGAACCTGAGAACTTTACTTGGACCTCTAATGCCATAAGTCAGTGCGACTGGAAGTGTGGTCAGTGCCAGTCCACAAACGCTTGTTGGTTGTCTACCTACCCCAGAATAAAATAAACAATGTCACTAAGCACTGTTTCGTTTAACTGATTTTATATGTATCCGTTGTGGATATCCTATATGTGGATATAGTTTATGTATATCAGTGTGGATATATATATATATGTCCATGCATCCCCTGCTTCATTGAAAATGTGTGGCTATCATATATGTATACAATATAATTATGTACAATATAGTATGTATATGATAGCCACACATTTTCAGTGAAAGAGGGGATGTAATGACATATGTGTTGCTATCATATACATATACAATATAATTATGTACAATATAGTATGTATATGATAGCAACACGTTTTCGTTTCAAGGAGGGGATGCATTGACATATATATACATATATGTGTACATATATACACACACACACAAGCACACACACGTGTGTCTGCATCCATATGTGTAGGTAAATATATGTTCATGTGTATTTTTTATTTGTTCCCTTTAGTCTTTTATTTAAGTCACCTACAAAATCACACATTTGTGAGCTTTCTCCGACTCTCTATCTAAAGTTTTACCATCATCATCCTACCTAACATTTGCTGTTCTGCTTTCTTATTTGTTTCCTCCTTAGCACTAATCACTAATCTCTTGCTATATATTTTATGTATTTTTGTTGTTATTTTTGTTTATTGTCTTTTCCTAGAGGTAAGCTCCATGAAGGCAGAGATAACCATCTGTTTTGTTTAATTCAGTATTCCAGCTTCTAGAAATGTACCTGGCACATAGTAAGGATGTAGTACATAATTTTTTGACTGAAAAATTGAATGGGTGATTGAAAGAATTAATGGATTAATGAATAAATAGATAAACATGTGAATAGATAAATAAATGGATGAATGAATAAAAACACACATACCGTGAGTGCCAAAAAAATGTATACACATAACTTATATTCATCTTTTGTTACCGGTATATACAGAGGGTGCCAAAAAATGTATACACATTTTAAGAAAGAAAAACTGCATTAAAATTGTAATACTCAATGCATACCGATAACAAAAGATGAATATAAGTCACGTTTGACTTCTGCAATTACAAGAGGTGCTCAAAGTGGTAACCATTAGTGTCCAGACACTTCTGATTATGGCAAACTTACTGCTAGAACAACGTTGACCAAAGTGTCCACTTGTATACATTTTTTGGCACCCCCCAGTATTGAGTATTGCAATTTTAGTACAGTTTTTCCCTTCTTAAAACGTGTATACATCTTTTGGCACCCTCTTTATATGTAAAAGTAGATAAATAAATGAGTGGATGGGTGAATGGATATATGACATTATAAAACCTAATGTTGCTTGTCTATTTGTATAAAACTGAAGGTGAAACATCTAATCTCTGGTTTCAGCTGATTGACTCTTTCCTCCAGTACTACATTGATGAGGTGTTTTCTTGCAGATTGATTACCATACATGTTGGCTGGTTGTCTCCTGTTCTGCTATGGAGCACATTTCTATCACTTATAAAAGAGTAATCTATGACATGATTGATGACAATTCAAGAGTGTAGTTCAAGAGACTGGCTGCTATCCAGAAAATTGACTCATTGTGAGGGAACAAAATCAAAAGGACTTGAGGTTCTACACTATGGGAAGTTAGGTGAGTGACAGCTTGATCCCTGAAGTTATATGAGTAAACAGATCAAATCCTACTTCTGTGAACCATGTATGTGGCCTCAGGGACATCACTTATTTTTTTAAGCCTCAGTTTCCCCATCTGTGATGTGGAAATAATTACTTCCAAGCGATGCTGTGAGCATTAAATGAAATAATGTTTGTAAAGTTATAGTTAGATGTTTGTAAAATTAATGAAGATTCTGACATGATGTAGTCACTTAATAAATACTGGCCAGCTCTGCCTGCTGTTCCTCCCTCTACACCCTCTAACTCTGCTATCAGCAACTTTGGAGGATTGTGACACGTCACTTCCAAACTTGGTTTCATTAAGAGATTTGTTTTGGTTTTTTTACGTATTCTTCAGTTTCTTAACCGGACACAAATAATCAACTTTCTCAATGTATTGCACGTATATTGCTAGAGTTTGTGACATGTGTTTAGGTACATTGGATATTTTTAATCTTAAGAGTTAAATATTTTAATTTGTATGAGGATAAAACTATAGTGCATATCAGGAAGAGTAAAAAGTTTTAAGAATACAAATTAAAGAAAAATAATAGGTAATTAATATTGCATATGCTCTGTGGATAATGCAAAAATAATGCAGTGGCCCTAACTTTTGGAAAAGTCCTTTATGTTATTGGCAGCTCCAATGGCCACTGCTGTGTGCTGACAACAGAGATTGTTGCTATCTTGTGTTGCTAGATTGTCCCTTCGTGTCGTAGCTTGGACTGTAGTTCAATCCTCAGTTGTTGCATTTCTCTTAGTCCATTGTTCACTGCTGTTTCATATCGTCTTCTCAATAACCTACTCAAAGAAGTCAGGGCAATGTTAGAAAAAGCAATTTGTCTTGTGTTCTTGTGCTCTTCAGTACTTATCTAACTTAATAATAACTCTCTGTCATAATATTACTCATATTTTATGGGTCTGGAAACTAAGGCTTAGTGAGATAAATGACTTGAAAGAGGTTACAAAAGGTGAGTGGTAGAGAAAACTTAAACTTCTCTGACCCTAAGATACTTTTTCTTTCTCTTACACTGGTGGTTTTCAGCCCATGCTGCATATTAGAAGCTGTTAAAAATACCAATATCTTGGGTCTTAAAACAGGCCAGTTGATCTAGAATCCTGGGGTGGGGTGTGGACATGGAATTTTTATTTTATTTTATTTTCCCCTAATTTTTTATTTTTGAAAAATTCAAATCCACAGTAAATTTGAAATAATAGTATAGTAAATAGTCTTACCTTCACCTAAAGCTATCAATTATTATATTTTGCCTCATTTACTTAATCTCTATTCCTTGCTCCCTTCCACCACCTTCTCTCTCTCATGTGCACACACACACACACACACACACACACACACAAATACTCACAAATGAATAATGTCATATATGCAGAGAGTATCAAAAAAAATATCTTCACTGCCCTAAAAGATCCATTGTGCTTCATCTATTTAAACCTTCCTCCAACCCCTTGGCAACCATTAATCTTTATATTACCTGTATAGTTTTGCCTTTTCTATAATGTCATATAATTGGAGTCATACAGCCTTTTTGGCTGCCTTCTTTCATTAGCAATGTGCATTTAAGATTCACCTATGTCTTTTCATGGCATGATAGCGCATTCCTTTTATTGCTGGATAATACTACATTATATAGATGGACCTGAGATTGTTTATCCATTCACCTGTTAAAGGACATCTTGGCTTGCTTACAGTTTTTGGTGATTATGAGTAAGCCTTTTGTAAATATTTGTGTGTAGGTTTTTGTGTGGACATAAGTTTTTATATAATTTGGACAAACAGTGCCACTTATTTTTGTCTCATATATCCAGTATCCACCTTCTGCTAAAGCTTGCTAATTCTCCCTTTCCATTTATTACTCATTTACCTAGTATTAATTGAGATTTATATTATGAGAGGGTATTGTTTTAAGTTCTGGCATATAATAATAAGCCTGAATAGCTACTGTACTTGACTTATGGGGCTTACGGTCTAGTGGGGGATGCATATATTATAGAATACTCACATAAATACATATAAAATTGCAACTGTACCACCTTAACTAAATCAAAGTTAATATCATTATAATTGGACAAATATCATGTCTCCTGATACAATATACCGAGAAGGAAAAACATCAGTTCTTTAATATTTCTGCCAAAACTAAATAACCAGAATGTGATCATAGGAAACATTAGACAAACTTAAACTGAGCGTCCTCTTTCCAAAATAACTGGTTTGTATTTTTAAAAAATATCAAGTTCACAAAAGTCAAAGACAAACTCAGGAATTATTCCAGATTAAAGGAGAGAGACAGCTGACAACTAAGTGCAGTACATGATCCTGGGTTGGATTTTGAATCAGTTTGGTTTTTTTTTTGCTATAAAGAAAATTATTGGGAAATCTGTGAACTATGCATAAAGTCTATAATTAATGGTGTTATCTTAAGGTTAATGTCAGTTTCTTAATATTAATCTTTTTACTATGGTTATGTAAGAAAATTTCTCTGTTCTTAGGAAGTACACAAGGATTTAGAAGTAAAGTGACATCATGTTTTCAACTTATGCTCTTCTTTTTACCATCAAGTGTTTCTCTTGTCTTTAAATACCTGCATCAGAAACTCTGCCTTAACGCTCCTTGTCCCACAAATGAAAGACTATTAGGAACCATATCTATCTTTCTTCTCTCAGAATTAATGTAATCAAATTAAGATGACAAAAAATTAGAAGAACCTGAGCTATGAATGGTTATTCTAGTAGAAGCATGGGGTTGCAAGAGATCTTAAATCACAGAAAATCATAAGCTCTGTAATTCAGCCCTCCATATGCCCGTTACAAAGACTATTATTTATCTTTCCCAATTAAATATATCCAGTGATGAGAAACTTACTACTTGCTGTGCCATTTTTTTTTGATATCTCTGATTGTTATAGAGTCCTATTTATATCAGGCTGAAATATACCTTGTTATTAGTAAGGACATGCTAAGCTATATTTTAATAATCAGCAACCTTCAAATTCCATTGGCTTAACACATGAAAGTTTCTTTCTTGCTTATTCAAAAGTCACACATCTGGCTGATTCTTTAGGGCAGGCTTTCTCCATGCAATGACTCAAGAATTCATTCTATCTCCATTCCTCCACAAATGTCTTGACAGAGGAAGGAAGAGCTGAAGGATTACATACTAGTTCTTAAATGCTTCAACTCAGAAGTGACACAGGTCACATCTATTCCCAGAACTATTCACATAGTTCCACTTAATTGCAGGGCAGCTGGGAAACTGAGAGAGTACAGGGATGTTCAGAAAGCAGTAAATGTCTCCATCGCCATTTGATCTTCAGATTCTCTTTGTTCCCTTTAACCCCTCAGCACAGTCGTCCCTTCCTCACGGAGGCATTGAATTCCATGCCCAGGTTCTCTGGGTGATGTGGCATTGTATTTTTCTTACCATATCCAACCATGGATCCTTTTGTGTACTAAGACCTAAGAACACAAACACGCCCTTCTTACAGACTGCCAATCTTACTCATTTTATTCCCTGCCTCTGTGGAATGATGGGTGCCCAAGGTTGTTTTCATTCGGAAAAAGTCCTAAGTGTAGTTTAGACCAGTTACATTTTGTTTGGTTAATACAACTTTCTTAAAACCTATTAGGTTTCTCATCTATCTGCTTCCAGTCATTTAAATGTGGCGATAACCACATCTACTTTTCTTGTCAAGAATTCCTCAATTCCTTTGTATTCTTACTTCAAAGGTTTACTTTCTTAACTTAATGGGGTTCTGTTGAGGGTACCAGACTTCAGGTGAGGACTTACCATTCCTGTTGGCTTCCTTAGAGGCTGCCTTTGACTGGAGTCAGCAGAGTTCATTGGTTCTCTGGCAGGAGTAAATGCAAGATGTATTAGGTTGGTGCAAAAGTAATCGCGGTTTAAAAGGTTAAAAATAATTGCAAAAACTGCAATTACTTTTGCACCAACCTAATAGTTCACTATTGATGTGATTTACTCCATATGAATGACACCCAGGAGGCTAACACACCCTACCCACCCCAGACAGAGGGTGGTGCTTTGTTTCATTTATATTTGAGTGAAACTAAGTAGTATAAGGTCCAGATCTCTGAGTCTAGACGGTGGTAAACTTTCCCTGTGCTCCCAGAGCACTGAAGAGGTTTTTGTCACTTTCTAGGGGGGAAAAAAGAACTAAGAGGACAACAGAGGTGAGGGGAAGAGAGGATGGATTTGGGAGGCATTTAAAAGGTGAAGGGGAATATAGTAAAAAATATTGTGATAAGTTTGCATGGTGATAGATAATGACTAGAATTAGTGAGGTGATCATATTGTAAGGTATAAAAATGTCAAATCACTATATTGTAGACTTGAAATAATATAGCTAATACAACATTGTATATCAACTAGACAAGTTAAAAGATAAAAAATGAAAAAAGATATGATCAACAATATGTAATAACTGATCTGTATTATGGTTGTATGGGTTAAAAAGGACACAGAGAGTTTCTCTGTTAAGATGGCACTCATATATACATATCTAATTTCACTCTCTCAAAATACACTAAAAATTATCATAAAGACATTTTAAAAATAGATTTACATCCATAATATTCTGGAAGCTGGAAAGTAGATAGCCCTGAAAGAGGTAATTGGCTAAATGGATCTGAGAAAGTAAGATTTTAAGACCATAAAGAACCGAGAATTCTCTGATATGCACAGCAGAATCCTTATTTAATGAAAATTGCAATATCACTATAATTGGAGTTTGGGGAAGAAGAAACAGAAGGGGGATGGAAGAGAGGTACATTCTTATATACCAAAGAAGAAGTTAAGAGCTGATGCCTAAAATGCAAAAATTTAAATATAGCAATTTATATAGAAATATAAGGATATGTAAATTTCAGAACTAATTAAGAGAATCTAGTCATTGCATGTGGGAAGGGTCATTTTTTATAAATATTTTAATATTTTTTGACTTTTAAAACTCTGCATATAATACTTTGAGGAAATAATTAAAAAAGAAGTTCATGACAATTTTTCCTGATTTGAATCTTTTCCAGATAATACCGTGTTTCTCCCAAAATAAGACTTAGCCAGACCATCAGCTCTAATGCGTCTTTGGGAGCAAAAATTAATATAAGACCAGGTCTTATTTTACTATAAGACCAGGTATAATATAATATAATATAATATATATAATATATAATACAAGGATAATGTAATATAATATAATGTAATGTAATATAATATAATAATATAATATAATACTGGGTATAATGTAATATAATATCGGGTATGATATAATATAATACTGGGTCTTATATTAATTTTTGCTCCAAAAGACACATTAGAGCTGATGGTCCAGCTAGGTCTTATTTTTGGGGAAACATGGTAAGACTATTTAGAAGTGGAAGTCATTCAGGAGAATAACAGAGGCCAAATTTGTCCTTTGACAGATGACAAAATTGAGGCATGACATTATTGTGTCTAATCTTACAGTTCTGCACACGCAGTCACTGTCAGGAATGTATTCATTTGCATGTCTAAATTAGTTTCTATGCCAAATAAGTCTCAGCCTCCCTGGTAGGAAGGCAAGGATGTGGTCATGGCACTTCAACTCTACTGCGATGATGACTTCTTGGCATTGTGTCAGAATGGTATGTTAAACATTAAAAACAAGGCAGACAGCATTGTCTCAATGATTAGCCATGGTAACTGTCAGGAAGTAGACTGAAATCTGGATGCAGGAAAGGAGAAATATTTATGTATTTCAATGAGAGGGAAAGTGGAACTCACTGTGTATCGGCTGAGGTGAAAGCATACTAATGGGAGTGACAGTAATGAGATTATATGTATTATAAGCACTGACAATTATACTCTCATTACTAAAATACACAAAGGGAACGAACACAATTATGTAGCCGCCACTGTGGGACAATGAACTTATTATACCATTTGCACTGTAGTCTATAAAAGTTTGCTGCTAGATTTTATGCTTTCTGAGAGCAAAAGTAAGCACTTTCCCTCCTGTACCTCCATAAAAATTTGGAAAACTAAAATTTGAAGAAATTAGACTCGGAATGGGCCTTCAGGAGTCATCCAGTTCTGGGGCTTTTCTACCGTGCAACTTGGGGATTTCGAGTGAGGGGTGAAAGGGAAAGTGACTGGAATTTCAGACCCCTTCAGCCTTCTTCAACCAGTGCACTGCTACTTTATCTGCTTTATAAATCGGTTGTTCCTATAATATCTTATATAACAACACGAGTCTACTGAAACAAAAAAGGTTGGAATACAGAAGTCTTTTCAGCTTGCTTTTGGGAGGAGGAGTCTGAGGCCTTAAGGATTTAGGTGGACTGCCTAAGGTCGCACTGAACTGGAAGGAGAACCATGTCCCTGGCTCCTCGGTTCTGTCCATGGCACCCCATTGCTATGTGTTCCATTGCAGACGTTATGGGAAGTGCATGCTCTGTGTATGATGACCAGTACCTGGAAGGACTTCACCCAGCACGGTGTCCTTTCAAGGATGGCAGAAGCTGCCAGAGCGAAGTAATTCCCAGACACCAGACCAGTCCTGATAACCCTCCAGAAATGATACCTGGAGGGGCTGGGAAGGGCCGTACGTACCGGACTGTGCTAATTCATTTTGTTTGAAATGATTTACTTCAAGTACAGTGGCCTTCAGTAAAAACCAAAAGTATAAAAGTACTCATTAAGGACTTAATATATGCTAGTTACTATGTAAGTTCTTTATGTACAGTATTTATGATTAATGCATTTAGAACTAGAGAAATGAATCATTCATTTGAAATTGCGGCCACTGGTCAACAAAGTATTTCCGTTTCAGTTCCTGCAAGATATGGCTTAATGTATGTGAAGAATTAAAAAAACAACAGAAGTAAATTTAGGGGCATTTTCTCCCTGCAAATTGGAGTGGGTGTGGTTTTTGGAAGCAGCAGTAATTTAGAATTATAGAAAGGGTGGGTAACTTCGGTGGGTAAGTTATTAGAATTCTGTAATTTAGAATTATAGAAAAGGTGGGTAATTTCAATTCAGAAATGCTGTACATCCCAGTTACATGCTGCCTGCCCTACGAAAACCAGTATCTCTGCCTTGATGTGCGCCTCCATGGATGGGACTGTCTGGGCTTATTGCCAGCTAGCTTTTGGTGGGAGACACTGGCAGAAGTTTGGAGGGCTGGAGGAGGGAGCATTTCTGTCAGTAGATATGACCTTCTGAGACTATAATTTCCCTGAGGTGGCAAAGTCTCCATGGTTGTATCTCTCACTGGACTTTAATAACATTATTTCCTTCCTCTGTATGTCACCCAATGGCTTCATGATCTCGGCTCAGGGAACTTTTCCAGTTTCTGGGGACCTCATCGTCCTTAACCCTGTCCTCAGCTCTCTAAGTTATTTCGTCCTTAAAATCTTCTCATTTGAATCATCTGGGATGAATGCTTTTCCTGATGGGACTGAAAGATAAAACATATGAATTTAAAGTCATGAGAGTGGTTTTCTTGTGTGGCTCAATACTGGCTTTGATGACAGTGTTTAGAGTAAAATTCCCAGAATGTGGAGTCACCATAGTGATTCACTTTCTAGAATGACTATGTAAAGAGCAGGCCTCTTTGGCTGTATCATCAGACACATAAATTCTGGTACATCTGTTAAAGCTTTTAAAAAAAAATTGGCATAATTCTTTACATACAGTAAGCAAGCTTAAAGAACATCTAGAGGTTTCATATGATTTTTGATTTAGAAAATTTCTTTCTCTATATAAGCACAGAATAATTTGCCTTATTATGTAATGTAACCCTGTTAGACTAAGGACAGAGATCTGGGTTTCATTTCTTGCTGTCTGACTTTAGCCCAGCCACATGCACTCTCTGGTCCATTGTGTTCTCTCTCTCTTTTTAAAATCAGTGATAGGCATCACGGAGCTGACTCTCTCAGCTCTACAATTTCTGTGATATTGCACTTGTCTCTAAGTGCAAGAATGCTCATACTCCCATTTTGCATGCTTTTTACTTTGCTTTACGTTTATAAACTGATTTATAGGTCTAGATAGCACATCTCTCAAGTAAGGGAAAAAAAGGAGAAGCTGAGCAGCCTAGCACAGTATCACACACTATGAATTCTCTCGGAAAATAGTGGCAGAGGCTAATGGCACATACGCACACTCCCTTATTTTGCAGGTCTCTGGGGTGTTCAGTGCCGCTGGTAGCTGCAAATGAGATACCCAGACAGGTTCCACTGGCAGCACATGACTCACTTGCAGTTGTGCTCAGCACTGAAGACAGTCTGTTCCTCTTCGTTGTCCTCCCCTCTCTCCCTCCAGGCTTTGCGCTGCCCTCCCTTTCTCTGCAGTTATTTCCCAGGAATACTAGAGAGAGCGAGCTGCAGACTAAATTGCTTTCTCCTCTTGCATCTTTGTACATGTCAGATGAGGTCAGATTCAGATGAGGTACATGTCAGATGAGGCAGTGCTGATTCAAATCAAATCAAAATATCTGTTATGTGGGACATGATTAGAAGTATATTTACTTTGCTGTCCCCTAATGGTCTGTTATCAAGTGACCAAGGCAGGGAGACAGGGGAGCCAATGAATCAGAATTGCTTTCCTGGCTGGGTCTTTTCCCTTGGCTCTCCTTCCAGGTTGGTCTCCACAAATACTTTAATGTTGAGAAGGAACGTGGGACTCACCTGGAACTTTCTCCAAGCTTTGCGTTCAAATTGTATAAACCTGTAGGATTCCCTCACATTCTCCACTATTTTGCCACACAGTAAGGGAAAACAATTCAGCAATGAGGTATGTAGCACTTTTTCTAGGATGAGTTCACAAACTTAATTTTCTGACCGTGTGTGTATACATACATGTTTATACATGTATATCTAAACATACATGTATACACTCATATGTGTGTGCATGTATACACATATGTATACATACAGACACACATGTATGTACACATACACATATATATGTGTATACATATAGACACACATGTATGCACACATACACACATGTATATGTATATATTTATACACACATATATGTATACATACATATGTATACATATATACACACATATATATATATATACATTCTGCCTGCCAGTCTTTGGGCCTACTCTGCAATAAAGATGTTTATCTATGAAAATCTGGGTGTTAAATCAGTGTGGAAACAGACAGAGTACAAATACATTACATTACCCATGAGTGCCATTCATTCTGCCGTTTGGCATCTTCAAGCTTGCTGTCCCAGTCCTACTTTCATTATCTCTTAGGGATTCTGCTTGGATATTCCCAATCTCAAGTATTATGCCCCTTTCATTTTTCTTTATGTGTTGTATATTTCATGTTCCATTGATCCAAGACATATTCAGTGAGTTAGCTGGTACAGTGCAGGAAACCACAGAGATTCATTGCTTGTTTGTATGAAAGACTGGTTTAGATCTTTGTATCATGTGCTGTTGAACTGGTGACATCATTCTTCAAGATAAATAGATATAAACTGATATATTGATAAATTGATAAACTGATATATTGATGACTAACTTTAGCTTTCTTTTCTAATGGCTCAATGCCATATTTCATGCTAAAGTATTTGCTTTTTATTTCTTATTTAATTTGGTCATTTTCCCCCCATTCTTTGTCCATTGAACTATCATTGCTGGATTTGGATAATTATTTAAACAGTATCTTTGCATAAGGGAGTAAAAGTGCATCCATTGGACTTGAGCTATTTTCATGAGAAACCGGTCAGTCACAATGATAAACAGGACATATATTTCTCCCAAATAAGTTTCTGCTTCACTTTCATCTGTCCTGTTATTTTTTTTCATCCCCTTATGACTGGCAGGGGTTTCTATAAAGGGATGACTCTGTGTTGTTTGCAATGGTCCCTTGTTCCCATTCTCCATTCCATCTAAAAACATCTAAATTTTCTTTTCTTCAGGTTGTCAAGTTGCATGGTCTATTAACTAAAAATATGAATACTGATTTTTCTTCCCTGTGGTGTTTGTGAATGAAGCATGGTTTACAATTGAAGTTATATTAACAGATCTTGCTGCTGAATGACCCATGCTGTCCAATGCAATGTAACACATGTAAACTTACTTTCTTTTTAGTAGATGCTTGAGGTCACTGGAGTTTGTTCATTCAGACATTCATTAAACAAATATCTGTTGAGTGTCTACTCTATGCCAAACACTGTGATAGGCATTATGTATATAACTAATGAGCACAATTAGCCTTCTTTGAACTTCTTAGGAGAATATTAATCAAATAATTATGTATTAGTTGTTCTCATATAAAAAAATTGCCCCCAGACCCAGCAGTTTAAAACAACACACATCTATTATCTCATTCAGCTTCTAAGACTCAGGCAACTGGGAGTGGTTTAACTGCATGGTCCTGGCTCTGACTCTCTTATGAGGTTGTACGTAGTCAAGTTGAGGGCCAGGGCTGCAGTCTCCAAAGATTTAATTGGGACTGAAATATGCGTGTCCAAGCTCACTCATGTGGCTGTGAGCAGGAGACTGCTGTTCCTCACATGTGAACCTCTCCATCTCATAGGACTGCTCATGAGATAGCTTCCTGCAGAGTGAGTGATATAAGAGAAAGAGAGAGAGAGAGAAGAGCCGAGATGGAAGTGGCAGTCTTAAAACCAAGTCCTGGAAGTGACTTCTGCCATATTCCATTTGGCATACAAATCAGTCATAGAACAATGTGGTAGGGGATTACGCACAGGTGCTACTCCAAGGAAGCTGACTTCTTGGGTGCCATCTTGGAATCTGGCTACCAAAAACCATATAAATAAAAATAAGTATGAAATACAATAAGTGCTATAATGGAGACTTTTTTTTTTTTTTAATTGAAAGCAGAGTTGGTGGATTTGACCTGTTAGCTTAGAAAGGCTTCCGCAAAACAGTGAGGTTTAAGCAGAAAGTTGAAGGGTGAATAGGTGCTAACTAAGAGAAGATGACAGGAAGGGTGATACAAACAGAGGACCTAGCATGTGCAAGGGCCCTATGAAGAGAAAGATAATAATGCTTTCAAGGGACTGAGAGAAAGTCAGAGTATACAGAGTGGAGAGTGGCAAGAGGAGTGGTATTACAAGGAATCTTAGAGGAACTTCTTTAAGACAAAGAAAAAAGATAAAAAAATATTAATAATAAAATGGCAGTAACTACATATCTATCAACAATTACTTTAAATATAAATGGATTAAATGCTTAATCAAAAGACATAGCATAGCTGAATGGTTAAGAAAACTAGATCCTTACTATACTGCCTACAAGAGACTCATTTCAGATTGAAAGGCATACATAGATGGAAAGTAAAAGGATGGAAAAAGACACTTCATGAAAATGGAAACAAAGGAAAACAAAACCTGGAGTAGCAATACTTATACCAAACAAAATGGACTTTAAAACAAATGCTATAACACAAGACAAAGAAGAATCCAGTAATCCCTCTTCCTGGTATTTATTTAAAGAAACCCAAAACACTACTTTGAGGGGACATGTGCATCCATATGTTCATTGCAGCATTGTTTACAATAGCCAAGATGTGGAAGCAGTCTGGGTTTCCATCAATGAATGAAGAGTAGGTGGATAAAAAGTAGGTGGTACATATATACAATGGAATATTACTCTGCCATAAAAAAGAATGAAATCTTGCCATCTGGACCTTGAGGTTATTGTGCTGAGTGGAGTAAGTCAGACAGAGGAAGTCAAATGCCATATGATTTCACTTATATGTGTAATCTAGAGAATAGGATAAATGAACAATCAAAACAGAAACAAGTTCATAAATACAGAGAGAATTTTGATGGTTGCTAGTTGCAGGGTTGGGGCAGGGGTGGGTGAAGTGGGGGAGGGGATTAAGAAGTAAAAATTGGTAGTTACAAAATAGTCATGGGGATGTAGAATATATCATGGCGAATATAGTTAGTAGTATTGTAATAACTGTATGGTGTCAGATGGGTACTAGATTTGTCAGGGTGATCACCTCGTAAGTTATATAAATGTCTAATCACTATGTTGTACACCTGAAACTAATATATAATATTGTATGTCAACTGTGGTTGAAAAAATTTGAAAAATGATTTTGCCTATTCTAGATATTTCATATAAGTGGAATCATCCAATATTTGTGCTTTAGTGTCTAGTTTATTTTACTTAGCATAATGTTTTCAATTTTCATCCATGTTGTAGCATGTATCCGAATTTCATTCCTTTTTAAGGCTGAATAATTCATTGTATGGATCTAGCACATTTTGTTTATTCAGTCATCTGTTGATGGGCTCTTGGGTTGTTTTCACCTTTGGCTATTGTGAATAATGCTGCAGTAAACTCTGGTGTACAAATATCTATTTGAGACCCTTCTTTGAATTCTTTTGGGTAAACAACTTGGAGTGGGATTGCTGGATCACATGGCATTTATAGGTCAGCTTTTTGAAGGATCAAGTTGGTTTCTGCAGCAGCAAGACTGGTTGCTTTTGAAAAGCTCACTCTAGCTGCAGGGTGGATATCTGATCAAAGTAGTTAAGAGTAGGAGCCAGTGGATTCATGGAGAGGGTCAAATGATTTGCTGAGATGAAACTGACCTTCTTGATTTTGGAATATGTATCATGAAGGCTTAAATGGTACACAAGCAAGAACCATGTATCATGGTCAACAGATCACTGAATATGGAATCGATAGATATGCCATGTGGTCTTGGCTGAGTCACTCAGTAAGGTGATTTTCTGGTAGCCTAAGCTGCCATTCTAGGCCTCTGCCTTCTTGTAGGTAAGCATAATGGTTTATACCAGGGGTGTCCAAACTGTGGCCCATGGGCCAACTGTGGCCCGCAATCCATTTTTAATTGGCCCACAGCAAATTCCAAAAATATATTTAGTTTACTTAAATAAACCAGGTGAGGCAATACGTACTTCACCTCGAGTGAGTGGCCCGGCTGTGTGTGTATTTTACTGCATATGGCCCTTGGTGAAAACTGTTGAAAAAAGTTTGGACACCCCTGGCTTACACTAATTCACCTTAGCCATTAGAAGCCTGTGATTGGAAATTTAAATAGCTTGGTAGAAATTGAAGTCTACTAGAAAATGAATTTAATCACTCAGTACTCTGCTGAATCCTTAAGTTCAAAAATCTTATGCAGCTCATAAGATTTTTGCTTTTGTCACTGCATATTTCATTGTAATACAAGAATTTGAATTTAAAGGACATTCAAGAATGTGTTTTTGGGGAAACCACACATACTCTTTTACTGTGCCTGCACTGCTATCTTTTAGTCTGCCTTACTAATATGAGAGGGGGTCGAATCATTTTATAAAACCTACTTTAAAGGGTGAGATAATTGTTGTATATATCTTGATATCTTATTTGGTGTCTCATTCTTAGAAAGAATTTGGTAAATATTTGTTGACTATAATAGTGAATATAATAGTGTTGAAAAAGGCCAAAGTTCCTATTGCTAATTTGGGGAACTTCAGCCTTCCTCTGTAAACTTGGTAAGGGAATAAAGATGATGTTGCAATTAGAATTTTGGATTTTTGGTGAATATTGGTAGGGATATTTTAGGAATTGCCTAGAATGCAGATAGGTTTTCTATCTTCTCTCCTACCTAAGAGACGTTAATAATAATGTGCTGACCTAGCTATCGTGTGAACGATCTACCATAAAGGAGTTGTATTTTTATTTAATGAGGCTGAGGTCATGGTAGTCTTATACTTCTTGTTTTTCTTTCCCCTTTGGACAAACATGGAAATAAACCTAGCATTTTATGAATTGATTTATGTTCTTTTTGTACCAGAAGGGTTAGGCTATTCAAAATTATAAATATATCCATACTTGAGAGCTGTCTAAGTAGGAGTATAAATTTTCAAACTTTTTGCTCTGAATTTGGCATTGAGTCAACTGAGATACCAAAATCATGGTCATGCCTTCACTTGTTCTATTTTCTAATCAGTTCCTGAGCCTGGGGATAAAGTAGGGAATGGCAAGTATTGCAGAAATACTTCCAGGGAAGACAGCAACCCATTCATGTCTCTGAGACAGGGGATTAGCTAAAGGAGTTTTCACCTCCCCCAGGCCCAGGTACATTTATCACAGGAATTTTGGATGATAGACTTCAAATTCAGTGTTTGAACCCTACACCACCCTAGCTCTATCTTCTTTTACTTGCTTTTGTAAGTCAAGAGAAGAAAAGGACTGCCTTAGGGAAGAAATCACATTGTGACATGAAGCCACTTTCTCGGAAGATGTGGGCATTTCTGAGGAAGTGGAGTCTTTCACCTGGGGGGCATTTTGTGGGTCTGTTGTTGGTGAGGATGGCGACGGCCCTCACTAACTCTTTCTGCCATAAACCTTTGTAAGGCAGGCTGCCTTGCTTGGGCTGTACCTGTGTGGGTGCTTAAAGCTCATAAAAGTTCAGACGGCACTGCTAGCACTTTTTCAGAATCAATGAAAAATGTAATGAAGTTTTAGTAAAATGTGTAATCTATATATAGAAAATTCATATAGTAACTCTATACATATATAGTTGCAATATTTGCAGTAAAGATTTATTACCTAATGCTTATATGCTTTATGAATTACTAAAAGCCTATCATTTTTATAATTAAAATGTCACGTTACAGTAATATATGTGTATGGGGCTATATTTTCTGAATCAAAACTTGGCATGCTTGATGTGACTAGCAAGAATATTTTAGTAGATACGGGATCCATAAAAGCAAATATTTGAAATCATCTGAAAAATTCAGAGCTTTTGAGCCCTGCCAGTTATGTATGTGAATGTCTTGTTAGTCTCGTTTAAATTGCAGGGGTAAAGGCTGATTTATTTCTTTTTCTTTTCTTTTTTTTTTTTTTTGTCCAGTGGTTACATTGCATGTTGAGAAAAACACTGTTACCTGTGTCTTGTTGTTGGAATTGCAACCCTTCAAGTTCACAAGTTGGTCTTTAAGCCAACAAATTGCTGAGAGGCTTTGTAGACTCTGAGCCTGGTATAGAGCAGCTTTTGCACATTTACTTGTAATAATTCTGAATTCCAGAATTATTGGTTGTGTGAAGCCATCGACAACAGGGCCAGGGGACTAACTAGCTTCAAACAGGAGGCAAATCCTGGAGGGCAAATCCCATCAGACGTTATACAGTACAGGAGAATGGGAGCCAATGGGATGCACAAGGAATAAAGTTTTGTGACTGAACAACCAAGTTCTCTGTCAAGCACAAGACAAAGTGAAGCACCAAAGCAATATTGCCAAAGGCATTAGTGAGTTTGGAGTGAATTGCATGCAAACTAATAAATACTCAGGGGTCTGACAACACTCGAAGTGTCCTGTGAAACTAGTTCTGGAGTCATGGTTTATACAAGAGAAGGCTCCTTTTTCCCTCCAGTATAATGACTCTCAGAAATCCTGATTAGAATTTTATTTTAATTTGTTTCAGTTTGTAACTAATAGTCCAGGATGTTCGTGGCATTAATGTGATTTCTGCTCTGTTTTGCCAGTAAGTTCAAGTTTACAATATTAGAAATCTTATCCAAATGAAGGTCTTTTGTATATTGAACGACATCATTGTATAGGTAACTGATGGTACAGGCAAGCTGAGTTTTTAATATATTTGAATATTTTTAAATGTAAACACAAAACCATTAAAGGTTTTTATCCTTTTGGACTTGTAACAGAAACTTGCATCTTGTTGACTCAAACTGAAAATTATTTTTTTAAAGAACATTCTCACTAGCCAGTAGAAATCAGCCAACATATTATTGGGAACATACAACCTTTAAGAAGCAGGGAAGAAAAGACTTTTACATATGTACTAACATTTAATCTGAAATATTAGATATTTTTTCCTTTGTTACTTCCATTATGACTGGAGTTGGGCTTGGTGCTTAGTCAATTTTCATCTCTACTCAGCTCAGAGTGTATATTTTTGAGTGTGTGAGTTAGGGTGGGACAAACAAGCTGAAGGAAACCTTTTGAGTTTGACCAGTAGGAAGAAAGAGAAGCATCCCAGGAAGAGAGCCTGTATTTCCAGTGGCTATTCCAGTTATTTATTTCTGTGTAACATATTACTTCAAAACTTAGTGGCTTAATACAAACAACAATCCATTTGTTGACAAAGCTACAATTTGGACTGGGCTCAGAGAGAACAACTTATTTCGACTCAGATGGGATGACTTGAGTTGCTAGAAGCACCTCTCTCTTCCTGTTGTCTCTGGTCTTCTCTCCATCGTCTCTCCATGTGGTCCCTTAGCATGGTGTCTCAGATCTCCAAGAGTGAGTGTTCTTGAGATGAAGGCAGAAGCTGCAAGCCCTTTCGTTATCCTGCCTTGGAAGTCACTCTGCATCTCTTCTGCTGAATACAGTAAGTTACTGTCAAAACTGGACACTAAAGTGGTAAGGACAGATTTCAATCAGCAATAACTATTGCAATAGGGAAGAGAGTCCAGTGTGAACTGAACTCAACTTTAATCTGTACAGAGGTGACGGGGTGTCTTAAGGGAGAGTGAGGGAATAAAAAGGGGCTGAGCAGGGTCTCAGTAGAGTCAGGGAAGTGAAAAATTACAGAAAGCGGGAAGCGGGGCTTGCTCCATGTGACAACCATCTGGGTTTGCTAATTGGTTCTAAGGAAGTTAGACTCCTCGCCTCCCACAGAGGCTGGGAGACAGGGACCCTATCTTCAGGTGATGGCTGGAATAAACAGGGAAATTGGTTGGCAGCCTTTTCTTGGGTAAGCACTTTAAGGAGGGTGTAGCTCATCCTAGGGATGAGGCCTTGAGATGTTAGAAACTATGTTAGTGTTTTTGGTTCAAGTCTTTATAGGCCAAGTTGAGGCCCACTTGAGGGGTTCAGAGGAGCCTGGCTAGAGGCTGGTGAAGGAGAGAATCTTTGTCATCACACAGACCAGCCTTGATTTCTGCAGAGGTTGAGACTACTACTGATGCAGATTATTAGTGGACTACATTCAAGGTTACTACACAGTAGTTAAAGCAAGACTTCTGGAGCCAGACTGCCTAGGTTCAAAGCTGGCTCAGGTCTTTTAGGCCAAGTGACATTAGATGTATCTCTTGCTGAAGCTGGATTTCCCTGTCAGCGAAACGGGGGATAACAGTCACAACTATCTCATAGAATATTATAAAGGTTAAATGAGATAATACTCGGTAAGCAGTAAGTACAGTGCTCAATAAAATTTAGCTCCCATTATTGTCATTGTTAATGACAACATTGATGTGGTAATTTACACAATAATGTGAATTCTTAGGGACTAAAATTTTTTCTTTGTCACAGAACACCATTGAAAAATTGCAAGCATCCTTGCTTTCCCTGAGTAGAATGCAGGCTCCCATAGCTATATGTTTCCATTTCTGCCTTCTTATACTTACCGTATAGGCGAATATTAAGAGAGGTGTTTCTGTCATAAGGTAAACTAGGGTGAGGTCATCCATTGTGCACAGAGCTCAGGCTGGATCACAACGGATACCCTCCTGGTTGTATGCTTGAACGTGAAAAAGATCATTTAATGTGAATGTGAAATTCACACCTACGTACTTTGCAGAAACTGTTCAGCATAAACGTGCACGTATTTTTCTGCCCTTCTTAGAGATTGATATTGAGTTTTGGGCATTTCATCTGTAGAATCCACTATTTAGAATAAGACAAACCATTATTATTTATCACATAACGTATCAAACATGGTCATAGCAAGAGAGCTCAGTGCCGTCTGTACTCTTGTCCATACGTACTGGATGTTGAGAACAATCAGATCTTAAGTGGATTCAGTTCCTCAGAACTCCTCAGGGCTCTGACCATAAGTAAGGGTTCCTTGATTGTACCGGTTCTGAGGACCCAGACACTAAACCAAAACGACTGCTGATGGGAACTTTTGAAGTGACATATATCCATTTAAAATGTGAATTACCTATGGTCAATAACATGAGTAGAAATAGACTCACTGAAAAACCAAGCAGAGCAGAATGTGTCGAGAGCAGAAAATTTGAACACATTTATGTTCAAAGTAGATGGCTTTTGTAAAACTGACCTGTCATCTGAATGACTTTCACTTAGAACGTTGCTGATCCTACATCACTTGTGAAAATCAGGATGTAGGAAACCCCACTGTCAATATCAAATAACTTCATGGAGAAATATTTCTGTCTCTCTCTCTCATCTTCTAAAAGTCCAATATATGATACATTTAGAGATTTCACCTTTACCCAAAGACATATGATAAAACTGAAACAAACTGAGCTTCTAAAGTATTGTCTTATAAAAGAGTTTGTCATAGGACTTGACTTTTACCAAAATACCTGTGTTTCTTTTATAAGAACTATAAACTTGGTTTGGCACTAATACCGATTATCACTATTTATGTACACGTTTTCCCCACAGCTGAGGCGCAGAAGACCTATCAACGTTGTTAATGAAGTACCTAAGTCCCAGAGGCACCCTGAATTATAATAGACTTTGAAATAAGAAGCCTATGAATAATTCAATGTTTTGGGTCCTCTAGTGGTGGGATTATTTCCCTTAGCACCACACAATAAAAAAGTTTAGTGTGCTTTATCTTAGAAGTAGGCAGACTAATGGACTGGAACCAAATGTGGGCCTTTGGATTTGTTCTGTGGCTTCTATCAGTTCAAACAGAGAGAGATAAAAAGGTTATGCTTCTTGTTTTTGACTGTGCAAATAACTGGGTAGAATAAACAACCATGTTGCTACTATTCTTTGGTTTCAAAAATTAGGAAATACTCAATCTGGTGGTTGGTTGTAATGAAAGATGAACCAAGTTTTCCTGATACCTGAACAAAATGATTGATAGGGTCACTCATCAAGAGGGGGCTTTGAACAATTGCTCTATGTGGCCTTTGTCATCCAGGGTGATGCAATTTTCGTGGCCCATCATTCCTGCTTGGAGTATTCCTTTCCTTGCAGTTGTTTATTTGGACTTCTCTTAGGGGTCTGTCAGCTGTTAGCACACAAATAAGTATGAGCTTGACTTGCATAGCAAATGTCAGAGTCCTTTCCTGAGGCATCAGTTGGAAGTAGACTCCCAATGGCAGAGCAAAACTTGCTGCATGAGAAACTCTCTTTACCTTGCCAGAAACATAAGCTCTTTTATTTGTTTAGAGCTGGACAGTTTCACCTAGATCACAAGACCCCTGAGACACACTGAAGCAGAGCTTTGAAAGGGGATGAATATGGACCTAGGAGCTGAAATCAGCTTTTAATTTTTTTTTTTAAATGACGCAAGTATAATCCCAATATACTAGCCTGTGACATCAAAAAGGATTACATTTCCCATGTATGCAAAAATATTGTTATCTTGGGTCTCCATTCATGTAACTCTTCTTAGAGTGCCCCTGCCCCCAAATATTCCTGGGAGGCCACAAAGGGATATGCCATATATGATCACAAACCAATTTGTTGAGAGAGCACTTAGCTATGTCTTTGTCTTCCTCTCTTGGTTTAATTCCCACATAGCTGATCCCAAGAAGTGACTTGACGGGTTTCACTGTTTCATAACTAGACCTCTACTACCAAAGTCAAGGATCATGTCTGTACTATACATCTCAAAACATTCTTGGATGTGTATTAGTGTCCTGACAGCTACCCTCTGCTGCAGTAACAAATAAACCCGTAAGTCTCAGTAGCTTAACATATGTTTATCTTTCACACAACAGTTTGATTTATGCTAGGTGGCTTTCTTTGGCAGCTTTCCTCTAAATGGTGACTCAGGAATCCAAGGATTTTCTGCAATGTAATGCTGCCATGTTAAACAAGTGGCCTCAGAGGTTACCACAGAAGGACAGGACAGGGGAGCTTGATGGACAAGTGTTGAAATGGTGTACATCATGTCTGCACTTATGCCTTTCCCCAGAACCCACTTACATGACTCCAGCCTAACTGCAAGGGAAATGCAGTCTTTTTGTGTGTCCCAGAGGAGGAAAATGAAAGATGATTAGGTAAATCTGTAACACAGGGTCTAGCACAGGGAACAGTGCATTTCTGAGTTCTAGGCAGAAGTGGAAACAATGCAACCGACTCTGCCCCCCGCTCCCCGCCCCCCGCCGCCATGATGCTGGCCATACTGTTTTCTCTGTTTCTACCTGAATAATGAAAAAGTTCAGCTTGAGCTCAGAGTCTCACTATTGTTTCAATTGTTATTTCTGGTTTATACCTTGAACTATAGACGCTCAAACCAATTCCAGGGGACCTGCTCTTCTTTTCTTAATCCTCTTTAATTCTGTACCTAGAATTCTTAAGCTAAACTCTTTCTTCCTTCTCTAGTTGTAAAGCCCAAATTCCTCTTCATGTTAATATATGCAAACAAATATAGGGGAAAGAGAAGTGCTGAAGTTGCTTCTAGCTAACATCATTTGAGCTCCCGAGTCTCTGAAGCATGGGTTTTACCTTATTTTCAGCCTCTTCAGAAAGGTGTGGGAATGTTGACACAAAGATGGAACCACTTAATAATGCAGAGCTTGATCTGTTAAGATTGCTTTTACGTAGCACCAAGTGACCCGACATAAGCAACAGTGACTTAAAAGGGTAAGGATTCATCTACTTTCCCTCCCTCCCTTTTTTTTTTTTCCCTTCCTCCTCTTTTTTTTTTTTTTTCTGTGAAGGTAGGTATTTGTTGGCATTGGCTCTGGTCGGTCTTTCGTGATGCTGAGTCCAGCATTTCTGAACTTTCCTTGTTCTTTTCCTTTTCTTTGTCAATTGTGGTTGCAGAGGCCACTTTATGTGAGACATTACATCACATTGAATGCAGAAGCAGATATGAATTACAAAGATGAGCAAAATATAAAACAATGCCATTTTTCTCACTCTTTTGCTTTAGAAAAAATATTTTAATACAAGTGTTATTTCTATTAATAGCTAATAAGTGTGCTATTTTTAAATAAAAATAAATATTTAAAAATGTTTCAGATTTAACTTGCAAAATAGTAAATATTTAATCTACATAAACAAAAGCGTTTTTGGAGGGGTCCTCAATGAATACGTATTAAGAGTTCAGGGATTCTGAGAACAAAAAGTTTAAGAATAGCTTCTTTATAAAATAAGTCTATCAATTCATTGTGTATTATGAGTTTTGCATCTGATTTTATCAGTTTATCATTTGGCTATTGTTTATTGTGTTTTTAGTCATGGGAGTTTTATGATTTTTATGGACTTAAATCTGTCAATTTAGTCCCTATATATCTCCTCTATCTGCTATTCATATATATGCCTGTTTATCTTTTTAGTGCTTAAATATCTAGTTTTTTTATATACTATAATACAGATATAATTCTTTTCTCCAGATATAAAGCCAACTGTCTCAACATCATATATAGACTAAGTCATCTTTTCACACTCTTTTCATTTGATAAATTCCAAAGTATATTCAGTATTTTAAGAAACCTCTGATTTTCCCACTAGTTGTTGGTATTTCTCTGCTATAACCAGACAGACGGTTCTCATTACCATAGCTTTAAAATATGATTTTTGACACCCTCCTCTTATCAAAAGTTTTCCTCATTTTAATTTCCTAGAATTGTATTGATTATTCTCACCCACTTGTTTTTTTCAGATAAAATTTTGAGTACCTCCTAAGTTAGAAAAAATACACAATAATGTATTTGTGGAAATGGCATTAAATTATGCATGCCATTGGGGGAAATTGACTTCTTTATATTTCTGAGTTCTCTAGTATTCCTGTCTGTTAGTTTGTATGTTTATATATTCAGTAGAAGTCTATATATTCTTTCGTATAGGACTTGCACTTTTTTTGCTAGATTTATTTTTGGGATTATGTTGTATTTTTTATACCTTTCTAAATATATTTGGTTAGATACTTAAAACTGTCCCTTATCACAATGCCACTGGCCAACCTGCTTTTAAGTGTTACCACCTTCATTCCCAGTTTTAGGAACTTTTGGTCACTCATTCCTATGGACTTCCAATTCCTCTGTCCATAATTATTATTATTATATTCATCTTTTTACACTCTTCTATCATAAATTAGAAAATATAAAAGTGAATAATATTCATCTTCCTAACACAGATTTTCAGAAAATATTTCCAAAATGAACTCCAATGCCCTATGTCCCAAGGTATCTCTATTTCTGGGAGCAGTTACATTTCCTTGGTTACTTCTCTTGGTTTCTGATAATATGCACATAAAATAAAGGAACAATAGAGCTATTGTGAATGGGAATCTTGGAAGCCAAAGCTGCAAAATTGGTGGGCCTGGGTCGAGTGCTCACCACCTAACTCTAAGACTCCTGTGCTAGGATAATTTGGTTACAGAATGGGTTAGATTTGACACTAACCAATCTCAGGAAAATTTCCATGTGACGAGGTACACTGTAAAACACATAATTCCAACCCAGTGGAACATTCTTCTTGAGTATTATTTATCTCCAAGAGACCTGATGAATAGCTAAAAAAATGGGAGCCTTAGGTTTCAAAGAATTGATTGCTACACCTCCCAGAACAATTGCTTATTTTGTATCTGAGAACTGTGGTTCTAGAAGCTGTAAATATCTACAAAAATGGCAAAATCTTAATAAGATAACCCAGAATCACAGTGGCCATTATGGGGAATGTTCTAATCAGACAAGATCATTCATTTAAGAAGTGTACTTGAAACCAAGGACTCCCAAATCAAACAAACAGAATGAGATACCTATTTTAATTGTCATACAGAGGCCTCCAAAAGATTCCAAAGTACTTTCATTGAAAGATTTATTGCGAAAGGCTAATAAAAAGTTTAAAAGTTAAAGACCAAAAAGGTACCTAAAACAAAAGACTATAATACTGATGTGCCTACTACTACTTCCCTCTAATCTCCTTTACCTCAGTATTTACAGTCTACTAACTCTCTATCTGAATTGCTTTTTTATTCTATAGAGACTATAAGACCATGAACAAACATTGGCTAAGTTAGTGGCCTTACAGACACTCCCATATCTACCTTTGAAGAAGGGCCCCTATATCAGTTTCTTCCAGGGTTCATGGGATTCTGATTACTACTAGTTTTTCCCTTAAAGAGCCAAGGGAAAATTAAAATTAATGGGAAACTTTGCCAAATTCTGGTACATATTTGGGCTACACTCTACTTTAAAGAACACTCGCTCTGGAACCTATAGATAAGATCATGGGGAAAATAGGCAGAAACCAGCAAAGGGTGAGAATCCTTTTCAGAGTCAGTTCTTCTGAATTTCTATAGTATCCAGTGATGACAGGAAGGTAAAATTTCACATTGTTCCTTTCTTTTCAATTCCAGACCCATTGGTTATTGATCGTTTCTCTTCCAGGGACAGCTATTATCATCTTATTTGTCTTGTTTTGTGTACTGAGCACTTGGCTTCTCAACTGTCAGTTTGGAGTCCTTAAAACTGGCAGGACAGAAAGGTGTGTTGTGTCCCATTTGTGGTTAGACATGGCCAGACAGGAATGGGTTACACTGCATTTGCATCTGGGGACTTATCTTTGCTGTGTCTCACGAAAATTGTCTAAATCTTTCTTTGGGTTACTTTTGGGAGTGGCTCTATATTTTGGGAAAGTAGTATCTTTTGCACCCTCCTTGGGGGAACCTTTTTCATCCATGAGGTCATTCAACACTGCTAGGAATATGTACTGTTTGTCCAAGCTGAAAACATTTGAGTTAGTGTTTGTATCTCTGAGAGTATACTTAATTTACATAGTGTGCTTTTGTCTTTAAGTCAATTAGAGTTCTTTACAAATTAATTTTGTCAATACAATCTGAATATAGTAAGCAAAGAAGGGATGCAGAGGAGCCGATGAATCAGAATTGCTTTCCCAGCTCTCCTTCCAGGTTTGTCTCCACAAATATCTTACTGATGAGAAGGAACGTGGGACTCACCTGGAACTTTCTCCATGCTTTGCTTTCGTGTGATCTAGTTTAATCAGTATTTCAACTAGCTTGTTGGTTTAATGAAAACTGGTAAGTCTTTGGAGCTGTCAATATTAGATAGAATGGAGGCATACAACTTTTATTGTACCTAGGTTTAACAAAAGTCAAGTAAGCTCATGTTACGTTACAGAATGTCAGTAAAAAAGATAAGGCGATAGCTCTTTAATGTCTCCTGGAATTTTGTAATAATCTAAACATAAGAACAAGGAAACTAAATAGATATAAAGAAAAGTTTATAAATAATTTTTCAACAATAATTATTCTTTATGGTATGTCTACATAGAAATAGTTTTCAAAATCTTTTTGGTAACTTGAAACTTTAAAGGTATTCTGAAATAAGTTAAATTATGGATATTTATGAATAGATCATTTCCAAATAAGATAAAATACTGAAATAAGCTACCGAACATAGGTTTATTCACTTTTGACTTTATTTTACAGAAAGATTAAAGATATTTGGGTCTATTAGTAATCATGTTTTGTGCCACATTGGAAAATTTACTATGAGATTACACTTTTAGAGATTATGAAATATATGTATAAGTTTGCCAATCCACAGAATGCTAGTGAAACATGCAATCCACAGTTGTTTACTTCTTAATTTTCACCAGGAATGAAGGAATTCTAAAGGTTAAGAATTCTAATCAATACAGGTAATTAAACTACTTAGAGATGATAAGGGTGAAAAGAAACAATCGTGTATGTAAAGTAGGTAAGGAAAGTAAAATGACTGGTTGTTCAAGAAAAAAACAGGATAAAATATGAATAGATACAAAAAAATGTAGAAAGATTAGGGAAAAGGAATGTTGGGAGAATAATTTTAGGTGTGTTCCAGCTGGATAAGATTGGAATGGATTTTTAAAAAGTATTTTAAAATGATTTTTAATATCAAATGTATACTAATACAAAATTAAAATTTGGGAGAAAGCAGGTCCAAGATGGCAGGGTTAGTATAGTTAAAATGACTATAGTACCCCAAACAATCTACAGATTCAATGCAATTCCTATCAAAATACCAATGACATTTTTCTCAGCACCAGAAGAAATAATCCTAAAATTGATATGGAATCACAAAAGACTATGAATAGCGAAAGCAATCTTGAGAAAAAGGAACAAAGTTGGAGGTATCACGTTCCCTGATTTCAAATTATATTACAAGGCTATAATACTCAAAACAGTATGGTACTGGCACAAAAACAGACACATCAACAGAACAGAATACAGAAATAAACCCTTTATTTATTTATTTATTATTTATTTATTTATTTATTATTTATTTTTAGAAATAAACCCAGAAATAAACCCTTTCTTACATGGCCACCTAATGTAGGACAAAGAAAGTAATGATATACAATGATGGAGTAACGACAGTTCTTCAACAAGTGGTGTAGGGAAAACTGAAGAGACACATGCAAAAAACAAAAACAAACAAACAAAAAAATGAAACTGGATCACTCTTATACCATAAAATAAAATAAACTCAAATAGGTTAAAGACTTAACTGTAAGTCCTGAAATCATAAACTCAGAAGTAAAAATAGATAGTACTCAGACTGATATCAAATAGTTTACCATTTTTGGATATATCCCTTTGAGTAAGGGAAACAAAGCAAAAATAAACAAATGGGACTTCATAAAGCTTAAAAGCTTTTGCACAGTGAAGAAAACCATCAACAAAACAAAAAGACAACCTACTAAATGGGAGAATATATTCACAAATTGTAGTTGTGATAAGGGGTTGATATCCAAAATTTGTGAGAAACTCATACAGCTCAGTAACAAAAAATAAACAATCTGATAAAAAAAATTGGCAGAGGACATGAAAAGACATTTCTCTAAAGACACAGAGGTGGCCAACAGACATATGAAAATATGCACAATATCACTAATCACCAGGGAAATGAAAATCAAAACCACAATGAGATAATACTTACCCCAGTCAGAATGGCTGTTATCAAAAAGTCAACAAATAACATGTTTTGTAAGGATGTGGAGAAAAGGGAACCCTTGTGCACTGTTGGACTGCAAATTGGTACAGCTACTTTGGAAAACACTATACAGATTCCTCAAAAAAGTAAAAATACCATGTTTCCCTGAAAATAAGACCTAACCGGACCATCAGCTCTAATGCGTCTTTTGGAGCAAAAATTAATATAAGACCCGGTATTATATTATATTATATTATATTATATTATATTATATTATATTATATTATATTATACCCAGTCTTATATTAAAATATTATATTATATAAGACTGGGTCTTATATTATATTAAAATAAGACCCGGTCTTATATTAATTTTTGCTCCAAAAGACGCATTAGAGCTGATGGTCCAGCGAGGTCTTATTTTTCTGGGAAAGATGGTAGATATACCATATGGCGGAGCAATTCTACTTCTAAGTATTTATCCGATGAAAACGAAAACACTAATTTGAAAAGATGTATACACTCCTATGTTCATTGCTGCATTATTTTCAATAGCCAAGATATGGAAGCAAGCTAAGTATTCTCAATAGATAATGGCTAAAGAAGAGGTACACATACACATACACACACACACACACACACACACACACACACACACACACACACACACAGGAATATTATGCAGCAATATAAAAGAGTGAAATCTTGCCATTTACGACAACACGGATAAACCTAGAGGGTATTATACGAAGTGAAATAAGCCAGGCATAGAAAGACAAATATCATATGATTTTACTTATAAATGGAATAAAAATGCAAAACAAAGAAAACAAAACAAAAACAGATTCATAGAAACAGAGATCAAAGAGATCGTTACCAGAAGGGAGCGGGTGGGGGAATGGATAAAAAAGATGAAGCGGAATACAGTCAATAATATGGTGATAAGTTTGCACCATGACAGATGATTACTAGAATTGGTGAGGTGATCACATTGTTAAGATATAAAAATGTCAAATTACTATACTGTACACCTGAAACTAATATAACTAATATAATACTGTATACTAACTATAGTTAAAAACAAAATTAAAATTTGTTCTTTTTTCTCTGTTAAAAGGACAAAGTTTTCTACGACTTTGATCTGTTTTTGGTAAGAGATTGTAAAGTTTATTTACTTTTAAGTCTTTGGCCTGGACAGCAAAGATTATTTTGTCTTATCAAAATAATTTACTGTGCTTTACATTGTCTTTCTCAGGTCTTTGATTACTTAAGAATACCCCATCTTTTCAATATTAAAAGAGCTAAGTTTTGTTCACTGCTATGTAACCTTTTGTATTTGCTTTCAATTGTCATTTTAGTTAAAACAGATAATAAAGTAGTGTTTCATAATGATCTATGTGATCCTATATAATCAAATATTCAAACTTTTTGACTTTTTCCCCGAATCAAATTCTAAATGCTGTTCCCTTGACCTCAAACCAACTGTGGTTTCCTAGAGGGTCCCTGGAAAAATCTCAAAGGATTTGTCTCTTACTTGGTAAACATGAAAATAATTATGTTTGATATATTAAATTACATGGGAAGCTTAAGAACTGATGCTAAACCTCCTTAGATTACATTTGTGTAGATGCATGTTATTAATATAAATATTCTAGAAATTTTGTGACATTCCTAGAAATCTGATATATGATAATGTTATCATAATTCCAGTTATTATAAAAAATGTTATATATCACAGAAATAAGCAAGTTTCCTTATCAATGCCCTTCCAATGAATTCTCATCAGACCTTTAAACAGGGCATTTTCACGTCTTTTGTCTTTTATATACAGTTATTGTTTTACTCTGATGCTTTTGCAAAACTGAGATTCAGGGAAAGGACCCTACCAAGTATTCTTGACCATTGGCACTGCTCCCAAATTACAAGGTGTCAAACCTTGGGTGTGTATTTCACAACTGATGAAGGCTCTACCTAAATCTGATCCTGTACAAATGCTGGAGACCTCACAATCAAATAGGCTAGGAAGAGAAGTAGCCACCCTCAATGTAGACCAATTCCTCCTAAGACAATGGATCAAGAACATTTCTTTCCATTCCCCCTTCCTCCTCTGACCATTCTTTTCCTAATCCTTGAAGGTATTTTTAATTCTTTCGTCCACCTTTTGCCTTGACATGACCTGGTAAGCTAATGCCATTGTTCACACATCTCAGGCCATTGCAAAGGGGGATAGCCAATCTCCAAAGGACTCTTGGATTTGCCACAATACTGGCGATCCTGTAGCTTTGCTTGCCACAAACCTCCCTGATTTCCAGTGCCTCAGTTTCTCTGGAACAAACTCAGGCCCCTTTCTTTTATGTCAGACTCCCTAAACCTGCATGTCCATTTTCTTGTCTCTGGTTAATAACCCAGGGAACCTATATCCGAGCTCTGTCAAAAAAAAAGGAAAAAAAAGAAAAGAAAAAAAGGACATAAGGCGAGTGTAACCAGAGTAAAACCACCTGTGTGGTCTACAGACCCTTAAACTAACTGGCCTCCGTGGCTGTCATGATTCTAGTGTCCAGCCACAGACTCAGATGGGAAGTGCCAGGAGGCATTCATGATTCAAAATTAGCTTTCTCTGGCAGATCCCTACTCGCCTAGCTAAGGGTGAGTGAAAATGAAGCCATGATCCAGCAACATCTTCTTAACTCTTGAAGATATTGGCAATAAAGCAATAGCTGCCAACAAAAAGCTCCTTAGACTTTCTGGCTAAAGTTGTCCTTGATGATAAAATAGTCCTTGATTATTTTTGAGCTCAGGAGGGACGTGTCTGCTGTGGCTGGCACCACTTGCTGCACTTGATTGTCACTTCTGGGGAAGTTGAGACTGCGATTAAATAAGATCACTGAATAAGCCAGTGGCTTCAAAAAGTGACTCCTTCAATTGGGTCTTTCTTTGGCTTCGCTTATTTAATCTTCACACCCATATATCCTCATTTACAGAGGAACAAATGAAGTGTTAAAAAATTAAGCAACTTTTCCCACAGCAAGAAAACTTAGCAGGTAGGTATTAATATATTCTCATTTTACAGATAAGGAAGTTGAATATTAGAAAATTTAAGTAACTTGTCCAGAAATCAGGATTCAAGCCTGGTATATCTGACTACAAAGTTACACAGTATTTCTATTCCTAATATCTAGACAGTGACTATGGATTTTTGTTTGTTCCTAGTCTGTCTCTTTTCCTATGTCCCCAAGTAGATAAATGATTCTAAAATACACTTTTAACTGTGTATTCAGTCTGTTTATAAACCTACCATTACCCTTCAGCAGATGCGTTTTTGGTTCCTATATCACAACCATAGGCTCACCCTAGATTCCAGTCACTCATGTAGTAGAAATTTCCTGTGAATACTGGCAGTACCCCACCTTTGACACCTACCACATATCTCCACTTTTCATCCTCAGAACTTTCTCCAAAGTTGAAAGCTATTGCTTATCCCATGCACATGGTAAAATGGAGATTTACACCCCTTGGAACAATCCTTAAACAACGGAGAAAGTGAATTAGTGGATAAATGCTCCAGCCTCTCTCCCTTTGAAGGAACAATTCTAAGGCAAATTTTACAAGGTTCTTGTGGTGGCAGTGGAAATGTACTTGAAGAAATTCAAGTACAAGGAGCATCATTGACTGAAGGCCCCAGCTACTATGCTCTGAAACCCATCTCTGTGTTTACACTGAGGTCATGCTTTCCATTAGCTGCTCCCATCTAATGACAATGCAAGTCTGTTCCTGGAAGGCACGGGAATCATTTGGTAGAGGACTGACTCTAGGGATCCCAACTGCCTGGTTGAAATTTCTTTAGACTCTTTCCCTTTTCCTAGAATCACCTGTCAAATAAACTACTTGAAATCCCTAGGGTTCTACTTTTGGGGAGACCTAACCTAAAACAAATTTATTTGTACAGAATAACATTGCTATCTAAATCTTTTGGGTCTGCCACAATTTGTCCTGAAACTACTGCTATTCTTTCTTTCCGTTTATTTTCCATCCTAGCATCCAATCATCTTCTCTTATTCTCAATTTCCCTGCACTCACCCCTAGGTATTTATGCTTGTACCATTTTGAAATACAATAATGCCTGTCTCCATCACCATCTGGTACCATGGTACAAAATCATTGCTCACCAATATACACTACCCCTCCATAAAGGAAGATGATACTTCCCCACCTTTTCAACTATGGGATGACAATCTGATTTGCATGGCCAATAATATGTAACATAAATGATAGGTATCAATTTTAGGTAGAAAATTTAAGAACTTGCTTCACTATGCTCTCTTTTCCCTCTTTCACAAGATAAATAATATTGGATAGGAAATTTCCATCATTTGGGGAACTACTGTGAAAATAGTGTGGAGTAGAGTCACACCTGAATCATGATGTACATAAAGTACAAGTGAGAAAGAAATATTTATTGTCATAAACCACTGAGATTGGGGATCATTTGTTACTGAAGCAAACTTAAGACTGTCCTGACAGATACATAATGCTCTATTTGAGCTAGATAGAAATTTACAGACTGACTGATCCTTCTGTTTCCCACAAAACATATGAAACATACTGCCTCAGTTATTCCTAAATTATTTTTAATTTTCTATGTTTCTTAAACACTTTATCCCCATTTGTAGCCCATTTTATTTTCTTCTGATAATGTACCGCTACATTGATGACATTAAATTCTGTTTCAAATACGCATTCTAAAAAAATCAAGTGTCAAATGGCTTTTATAAATGTTTTTTTCTCTATCTTATTACATTTTGGTAGAATACATTATCCCAATTGTATTCAGGCCATAGATTTGTCAAAATGGAAGCAAATTGTTTTTGGAAGTTAAATCAATATCTAAAATTTTTTCTTTTATATTTCACAGTTTAGGAAGTATGTGAGCAGAAAGGGTAAGACATCCAATGGAATAATTAAGGATTTAGGCTTATCCCATAACTGCAGTGACACATGAAGTCACAAAAATGTAGGCTAATATATGAACATAAAATTGTTTTTAAAACACACATTCATAGCTCAGTGTTAAATGCCAACTAAGTTGTTACATTAGAAAAATAAACATAGAACTAGATCAGAAAGCAAAAATATAGTATTATTATTTTTGTTGCTTTCACCTGATGTATGTAATTTAATAAGCTAACCCTAACCATTCATTGTTTCTGGAGTCTCATTTTAGATTTCACTTTGTTCTTTTTGTTTTTATTTTAAGAGTAAAGTGCTAAGAAAATCAGAATGTGTTTTTTTTTCTTTTAAAGAATATGTTTAACTGCCAAAAAGACGCACAAGTACTTTAAAATATGAATGTATGGGATAACTTATGTGCCAAGCGTGTGAGTATTTTAACCTACCCTCTTCTTAAGAAAAGTAGTTCATATGGAACTGAACTCTATATATAGGGTAAGAGTCAATCAGTACTCATTGTAATAAATATTCCCATGTACTTTTATTCATTAAATTTCTTGTTAATCATAAGCTAGTCTTTTCCCTTGATGATGCCCAGGCTTCATCTATCAATTTTGTCATATTTTCTATAAAGGCATTACAATTCATGGTGTTTTGCTCATAGATTATGAGAAGAAAATAACTATCAGTGAGAAGTATTGTAATAAAAGAACTATGCTTATGGCAATTTTGAGTTTATTATTTAAAAGTGTTGACTTATAGATAATCAGTCAACACTCATCAATATATGTAAAATACCAGAGTAGACACTGTCAGGAGGTATAAAAGTACATTGAAAAGTTGACAATCTAACCATTGAGGCACCCATGTCAAATCAGGATGAAAAATACATGAGAACATATGGTAGTTTTATGTACAAATGTGTCTACATATATATACGCATGCATGCATGAATATGTAGGACTATATATATATTATATACACATATTTATAGTATGTATTTATGTATGTATCTATGTATGTATATATAATTTCTCCACATGTTGAAAATTTACTGTTTGAAGTAATCATTCATTCCATTACCTGCATTACATTGTTCTCCTTGGCACCTAACATAGTGGTTGGTATTTAGTAGGCATTCAATAAATTTTTATTTAAAAATAAGTTGATGAATTAGACCTTAAAAGTTAAAAACTAATTTTACAATTCTCTTAGCAGGTTGTACTTCCAAACTTCACAAAATTTGATCGCTTATATTATTAGCCAGAGTGGTTTGGATGACTATAGGTTATTTCTACAAATTAATTCCAACCTCCAAGAAAAAGTATTTGTACTACTAAGCATGTTTGCAAGAATATATTCTAAGGGCATTCCAGCTATTCCAAAAGGTTTCAGGCATCAGACAAAAGTGCTGGAATAAATGTTTAGAACTCCAAAGTGTTATATGAAAGGGAATACAGTTTCATTTGAATAAATAAATTTGGGATGGTTATCTTTTGGGTACATTATGAATTCTGATTGTTAGTTGTAGTTGTCTAATAATCTGGACTGCCCAGCAATAGAATGGGCTTCTTTGTGGTCTGATGTAAAGTACCATTAATGAAATCTATGTAACAAATTTTTTTGGGTCATGATCATTTAGAAAATATTCTAATTAGAAACAAACACATGCCCTAGGTTCTGGAAATCAAATTTTACAGTTTATTCAAAATAAGAATCATCACAGTTCCTTGGTCTAAACTCTCAAGAAAAGTTAGGTGAAGGTAAAGGATTCCCACTACTACTGATGGTAGAGTAGCTTATTGCAGATCAGCTCTCTGGTTGAATTAGAAAATTTACCCGAAACGGTTTTTGAATGTGTTAAAGGTAGTGGAAAGCCAGAAAGGCAGCCAGAAATTGAGGACTTAGAATCACGGAGAGAAGGAAAGCTCTGATAGCTCAGTAGATCTGTGGCTCCCCCCACACCCCTGAAGGCATTTACCAGTATGTAAATGGCACAGAGCTGAGACCCTACCTAGGAAGCAGACTAAAACTAATATAAAATAATATTGAATGTCAACTGCAATTGACAATTTAATAAATGAGGGGAAGGTAAAGGGGAATAAGAAGTTTAAATTTCCAGGTATAAAAAAAGTAAGTCACGGGGATAGAATGCACAGCATTGGGAGAATAGTTAATAATATTGTGATAGCGTGGTACAGGGTCAGATGATTGCTGGACTTATCATGGCGATCACTTCTTTAGGTATATACATGTTAAATAACTATGATGTACACCTATAACTATGACCGTATGTTAGCTATATTTTAATAAAAATCTTAAAAAAAAACAAAATAAAAAGCTGTGGATAATGGTCCAAAAAGCTTAGCAGAGCTTTCTGTAGTTACACAGGGCTGGGGAAACAAGAATTGGAATTTTGGGCTAACAATAAAGGGAAGAGTCTGTTGACGATCTAAACTTTTAATTAGGACCCTAAAAAGGCTATTCCATAAGGGTAAGAGCAAACAAGAATTAGATTAGTTATCACAGTGATTGAAATTCCATTTCAAACAAACAATCCCAAACTGAATTAAGTATTCTGTCCCTAGTTTAATTGCCTACCAGAAAGCAGAATAAGCACTCCCTGAAAGAAAATAGTATCAGCCAGAGCTTCAGATAATCACAATTTTTCACATGCAAAATTGGGCATTCAATCAAAAGTTATCAGCTTTTCCAAGAGACAGGGCTAAATAAATAAACAAAAAAAGATAATAGAAACAAATCCTTAGAAGATCACAATACTGACTTTAAAATAATTACAATTAATATGGTTAGTTAAAATAGATGGAGGATTTCATCAAAAATAGAATTCGTAAAGAAAAATTAAATGAATATTATAGAACATAAAGACATATTAAGAATGAAATACAAATATATAAACACCCTTCACATCAGAAGAATTTATTAATTAAAATGTATTAAAATATCCATTCTGAATGAATAGAACAAATAATAGAAAATAGAGAAATGAGTATAAGAGACATGGGAAATGCTTAAAATGTCTAACATAAGGCATTGAAGTCCTAAAAGGAGTGGAGACAGAGAATGGTAAAGAAACAATATTTGAAAATGTCTCACTAATCATCAGAGAAATGCAAATAAAAACCACAATGAGATATCAACTCACCCCATTTAGAATGGCTATCATCAACAAGACAATAGTAACAAGGGTTGGAGAGGCTGTGGAGAAAAAGGAACCCACATACACTGTTGGTGGGAATGCAGACTGATGCAGCCACTATAGAAGGCAGTGTGGAGGTTCCTCAAAAAATTACAAATAGAATTACCATAAGACCCACCAATCCCTCTCCTGGGTATCTACCCCAAAATTCTGAAAACATTTATCCATAAAGATAAGTGTGCTCCAGTGTTCATTGCAGCTTTATTTATGGTGGCCAAGACATGGAAACAACCAAAATGTCCTTCGATAGATGAATGGATAAAGAAGTTGTGGTATATACACAATGGAATACTATTCGGTGGTACGAAAAGATGAAATAGGACCATTTGTGACAACATGGATGGATCTTGAGATTATAATGCTAAGTGAAATAAGTCAGACAGAAAAAATAGAGAACCATATGTTTTCACTGATATGTGGTATATAAACCGAAAACAACAAAAAAAGACAAACAACTGAAAGAACAAAAACTCATAGACATAGACAATAGTTTAGGGGTTACCAGAGGGCAAAGGGGGAGGGGAGAGCAGGGTTCTAGAAGAGGGTAAACGGGTGTAATATATGGTGATGGAAAGAGAACTGACTCCGGTTGGTGAACACACAATGTGAGATATAGATAATGTATTACAGAATTGTACACCTGAAATCTATGTAACTTTACTAAAAATTGTGACCCCAATAAACTTTTAAAGGGGGAAAAAAAAAAGAAAAAAAGAAAATGTCCCCAAACCTATAAAAGATTCAAGGTAAAGATTTAAGCAGCTATACAAATCTCACACAGAATTTTTTAAAAAATTAAATAAGCATAGCTAGAATTATTATAACTCAAATTGATGAAAATTATGGATTAGGGGTAGACAAACTATTTCTGTAAGGGTCAGATAGAAAATGTTTAGGCTTTGAGTACCATACTATTTCTGTCCCAACTATTCATCTCTGCCATGAGCAGCCATATATACCATATAAACAAATGGGAATGGTTATGTTCCAAGAAAACTTTACAGAATAGGCAATGGCCCAGCTTTGGTCTGTAAGCCATAATTTGCTTACAGACAAAGAGAAAAATTTAAAAGCAGCAAGAGAAAAGAAAACATCACTTTCAACAAAGCAACAAGACTGACAGTTGAATTCTCAGAAGTGATAAAAGCTGGAAGACAATAAAATTGCATTTTTAATTTGCTGAAAGAAAATAAATGCCAAATTTCCAATCCAATCTTAAAGATTGTGAAATATCTCTCAAAAATAAAGGAACTAAAGATGTTTCCAGGAAAACAAAACCTGACTATTTGTAAACAGAAGAATGTCACTATAAGAAATACTAAAGAGAATATTTCAGACAGAATTAAAATCATCCCAGGCAGAAGCACAGAAATGAAAGAAGAAATGAAAATTATTGAACAAGATAAAAATGTGGCTAAACCTAAATGTATTTTTATTGTAATAAACAATATTAAATATGTTTTATGGTACCTATAGAGTTAAAATGCAAGACAAAAATAACACAAGGAACAAGGTGAATTAAATAAAATTAAGGAGACCCAACATGTACAAAATGTGATCAAACAATACAGTGAATGTTTAAATTTAAAAAATTTATTACAGTAAAAGACACATGGCCATTAATCGTCCTCAAAATACTCTGCCTCACTTTTAATACACTTATCCTATCATTCTTGCCACTTTCTGAAGCAGCTCTGGAAGTCCTATTTTGTGAGTATATTTAGTTGTGCTGTCATGGCTGCCTTGATGTCCTGAATCGATTCAAAATGTTTACATTTCATGATCATTTTGACTCTGGGGAAGAGCCAGAAGTTGCATGATGCCAGATCCGGTGAATAAGGTGGACTAGGACATATCATAATGTTTTTATTTGACAGAAATTTCCATACCAGAAGTGATGTGTGACATGGAGCCTTTCCGTTGTGATCAAACAATATGGTGTATGCTGCTGCCAAGTGCCATCCAATGGAAAGGCAGGAATGTTCAATATGGGAAGCGACTCGTCAAACCGTTCTAACAGTGTGTGGCAAGTTTCAACTTGTTCAGTGCATTCAGCTGGCTTTGAGCTACAGTTGAGAGAAGCTATGTTTTAAAGTATGCTGTAAATCATCTTCAATCATGACAATGCTCCATATCACACATCACTTCTGGTATATGGCAACTTCTACCAAATAAAAGCAAATTGGTGTGTCCTCATCCACCTTATGCACCAGATCTGGCACCATGAGACTTCTGGCTCTTCTCCAAAGTCAAAATGATTCAGGACATAGAGGCAGCCATGACAGTGCAACTAAAGACACTCACGAAAGTGGACTTCAAGAACTGCTTCAGAAAGTGGCAAGAACAATGGGTAAGTGTGTTTAAAGTGAGGGGGAGTATTTTGACGGGAATTGATGGCAATATGTCTTTTACTGTAAAATTTTTTTTAAATTTAAACATTCACCATATTGTTTGATCACACCTTGTAAGAATTGCCCGGGAAGTGGTAAAACTCTTACTATATTTTATATTCTGTTAAATGAAAGACGTACATTGTAATATTTGGGATATTCTCTAAAATAATAGTAAGAGACTTCACAAATAATAAACAGAGGAAAATAAAACATTTTTTAAAGTTTCAGTTAGATAACAGAAGACAAAATAGAAGGAGGGGAAGAACATAAAATAAGAAAAATATAAAAAGAGTAAAGTGATAGACTTAAATCCATTTAAATTACACTGCATCAAATGTAATAGACCAAATGTTCCAGAGAAGAAAAAGAGAAGAAAAAACAAAAACCCAAAAACAAGCAAACAGACAAAACCCCACAAAGAGGGCCATAATGGATAAAAAGCTAATACTCTATTTAACTTAAAGAGACACACCTTAAATACAGAAAAACAAAAGATTAAAAAGAAGGGGTAAAGACTTGTTATGCAATTACTAATCTAAAGATAGTTGAAGTAAATATATTAAAATCAAGCAAATTAGACTTTAAGATAAAAGGTATTACTTCAGATAACAAAGAGCATTTCATCATATGTGAACAAAACCAAACCATGAAAATTAAAATGTTATTTGTAGTCACTTAAAACATATCTTAAATATATGTATAGCAATAATGAAGAAAATAAAGGATAACTAGGCTAATGCATAATAAGAGTAGGAGATGTTTATTCATATTTTCAATAATTGTTAGAATAAATAAAAATAAAGACATACTACAGATGAATAAGTATCAATCAATTAGCATATATAGAAAACTGTACTCTGTAATGAAAGAATGCACATTTCTTCAGGTACATACACATCAGTTGTAAAAATTTACATTATGCTAAACAAAAAAGTGAGTGTCAACAAATTCGAAAAAAGTGAAACTACTCAGAATATGTTTTCTGACCACAGTGGAATTAAGCCAGAAATCAGTATACAAAGTACAACTAGAAAACTAACTGCCTGGAAAATAAATAATGAATTTCAAAATAAACCGAGAGTAAAAGAAGAAATCTTAGTCGCAATTACAAAGTGAAAATTATTAAGTTTAAACTTAATAATAATGAAAATAAAACATGTTAAGACTTGTGGGATACTGATATAGCTGTGTTTGCAAAGGTATTTATATTTAAATACACAATTAAGTTATTAGACAGCCTGAAATTCATTTATAGAATACCCACCTCAAGAAAACAACAGAAAATTAACCCCACTCCCCCCAAAAAAGAAGAAAATAATACAGGTAAAATAGAAAGCAATAAAATTGAACACAAAAATTTAAGCAGAAAACAAAAACATCCAAAAATTTGTTTTTGAAAAAAAATAACATAAATAATGATAATGGGCTAATCAAGAATAAGGAGAACTAAAATACAAATTACAAATAATAAAAAGAATAAAGAGACATCACTTACATCATGCAGGCATTATAAGGAAATAAAGGGTTATTATGAACAAGTTTATGCAGATAAGGTTGAAAATATAGAAGAAATTGAAAAGAACAGATAAAACATACCAAAACTAATACAGAAAAATATTAAAAATCTGAATAGTTCTATGTTAAATAAATTGAGCTCATGAAAAAAAATCCCTGGTGCATAAGGCATCACTAATAACTTCTTTCAAGATCTTAATAAAGAAAAATACCATTCCGACACAAAATCTTACAGAGAAAACTAGAGGTATTTCCTTCTCAACTTGTTTTATGAGTCCAGCATAAACTCAATCCTACAAACCAATAAGGTTATTCAGTAAAGGAAAATTATAGGCTAATCCTCTTCAGAACTTATATCAAAAAATTCCAAAAAAATTTACAAATCAAATCTAAGTATATATAGAATGAACAATGTCAACTACTACTCATCAACAAAGAATCAGAAATAATTCAGGATGATTTAAAAAAATAAATACCAGTGCTAAGGTGACAGAGATGTTAAAAATATCTGACAAAAAATATAAAGTGTTCATCATAAAAATGCTTCAATAGGCAGTTATAAACACACTTAAAACAGATGACAAAATAGAAAGTCTCAGCAATGAAATTAAAAAAAAAATGTCAGTAAAAAAATAAAAACTATAAAGAAGAACAAAGGAAATTTTAGAACTGAAAAACGCATACTAAAAAAATACTCAATGGATAGATTCAACAGCAGAAGGAAGAAGAAAGAAGAAAGAATCAGTGAACTTAAAGAAAGAACAATAGAAATCACCAAATCTGAACAACATGGAGAAAATAGACTGAAAAATAAAAATGAATAAATAAAGACCCTTATAGACCATTGGGGTTGAAACAAAAGACCCTTATAGACCATTGGGGTTGAAACAAAAGAGTTGACATTTCTGTCACTAAGTACCAAAAGGACAGAAGAAAGAAGGTGGGGTTGACAAATACTAAAAGAAATAATGGCTATAAACTCCCAAAATTTGTCACATTATATAGTGATAAAAGGTCAATTCACCTAAAAGATAATAACAATCCAAAATGAGCATGCTCCAAACAAGAGATGAAATATATGAATGTAAAAATGGACAGAACTGAAAGGAGAAATACAATATCCACAACTATATATAGAAACTTAAACATTACTCCCTCAAAAAAAGGGATAGAAAAACTAGGAAGAAAATCAATGAGGGAGAACACAAAGCATGATCAACAGGACCTAATCAATATTTCTAGAATATTCCTATTCCACCAAACAATAGCAGAATACATATATTTTTCAAGTACCCACAAATATATATCAAGATGAAAAATAAAATAAAGAATTAAAAAGTTAAGAAAACTAACGGTTTTTTAAAAATAAACATAATAGACAAACTCTTAGCCAGACTAAGAAAAAGGCAACTCAAAAAAAAAAAAAAAAAGCCATTAGAACAAATGCCTCAGAAATAAAAAGGATCATAAAGGACTAATATGAACAAATTGGATAACCTAGAAGAAATGGATGAATAAATTCTTAAGATACACAATCTACCAAGACTAAATCAAGATGAAATAGAAAGCCTGAACAGATCAACAACAAATAAGGAAATTGAAATAGTAATCAAGTACAGTGGTACCTCGATTTTTGAATGTTTCCGTTGACGAATATTTTGGTGTATGAACGCTGTAAACCTGGAAGTAAATGCTTCAGTTTTCGAACACAACTCAGAAGTTGAACATGTCACACAGCTTCTGATGAGTGCAAGATCCTGAGGCCTAGCTGTCGGCTGTTTTCGAACGTTTCAGAACTCGTGGATTATGTTCGAAAACTGAGGTTCCACTGTATCTCCCAACAAAGAAAAGCAGATGGCCAGATGATGTTAATGGCTAAATTTTATCAAACATTCAAATAAGAATTCATGCCAATCTTTCTTAAACTATTCCAAAAAACACAAGTAGAAAAATTACTTCCCAACTCACTTTAGGAGGCCAGCATCAGCCTGATACCAAAGCCAGGCAAAGGCAGCACGAGAAAGCTACAGACTGATGAACAGAGATGCAAAAATCCTCAATAAAATACTAGCAAACTAAATTCAACAACACATCAAAATATTATATACAAAGACTAAGTGGGATTTATCCCTGGATGCAGAGTTGGTTTAACATATGCAAATCAATCAATTTAATACACCATGTTAACTGACTAAAAGACAAAAAAGAGAAGCATCTCAATAGATGCAGAAAAAGCATTTGACAAAGTTCAACATACATTCGTGATAAAAATTCTCAACAGAATAGTTACAGAGTGAACTTACATCAACACAACGAGGCTATTTATGAAAAGCCCAGTTAACATCATAATCAATGGGGGGACAACTGAAAGCTTTTCCTCTAAAATCTAGTAAAAGATAAGAATGTCGTCTCATCACTTTTATTAAACATAATACTAGAAGTACTGGCAAGAGAAATTAGACACGAAAAAGAAATAAAAAACATCCAAATTGGAAAGAAAGCAGTAAAATTACCTCTATTTGCAGAATATATGAACCTATATGTAGAAAACCCTAAAGACTCATAAAAGAAAAACTGTTAGGTAGGACTAATAAATGAGTTCAGGATGCAAAGATGCAGGGTACAGAGGCAACATACAAAAATCAGTTATGCTTCTTTAGGCCAACAATGATCTATCTGCAAATGAAATAAAGAAAACAATGTCATTTACGATAGCATCAAAAAGAATAAAATACTCATAAATAAATTTAACCAAGGAAGTAAAAGATATGCATCTGAAAACTATAAAACATTGATTAAAAAAAAAATCAAAGAAGACAGAAATAAATGGAAAGGTATCTGGTATTCATGAATTGGAAAAAAATAATATTGCTGAATTGTCCATGCTACCAAAAGCAATATACAGATTCTACTCGATCTTCATCAAAATTCGAATGGCACATTCTATAGAATAGAAAATTCTACAATTTTTGTGGAACTACGAAAGACTGAAGAGCCGAAGTAATGTTGAGAAAAAAAAAAAAAAAACAAAGCTGGAGGTACCACACTTCCTGATTTGCAACTATGTTACAAATTTATAATAATGAAAACAATATGATACTGGCATAAGAACAGATACAAAGACTAACACAGGGATAAAGGGCTCAGACATAAACCCACACATATATGGTCAACTAATATTTAACAAGGAAGCCAAGAATACTCAGTGGAGATAGTCTTTTCAATAGCATGTGCAGGGAAAACTGGATATCCACATGCAAAAGCATGAAATTCTGTTTTCTTTTCCTTGTAGAACTGTTTGCCTTTTCATTTATTTTTATTAATTTTTTTAATTTTTAAATCTCATTTTTATCCCAGTTTTTTTTAATTTTTAAAATTAATTTCAGGTGTACAAAACAATGTAATAGTTAAACATTTATCATTTATATCTCTCAGACAGTGATAACTCCCCTCCCCCATCTACTACTCCTCTGACATCGCACACAGACATTACATTTCCACTGTCTCTATTCCTAATGCTGTCACTACTTCACTTCTTGTAAATATATATATATTATTGTAGCTGACATTCATTATTGTTCAGCTTCATGTGTACAGTGCAATGATCAGGCATCTACATCATCCCTAAGGTGATTTCCCTAATGAGACAAGTGTCCATCGGATACCCTACAAAATCCTTGCAACATTATTGATTACATTCCCCAAATTGACTTTCGGATCCCTGTGGCAATCTTGTGGTTACCGACTGTGCTTTCTCATCCCCTCACCTTCCCCCATATCCCAACCCATCCCCTCCCATCTAGCAACCCTCAGTTTTTTCTCTACGTCTCTGAGACTGTTTCTGAGTAGTTCATTTATTTATTCTTTTCTTTAGATTCCACATATAAGTGAGATCATATGGTATTTGTCTTTCTCTGTCTGACTTATTTCACTTAGCATAATGTTCTCTAGGTTCATTCATATTGTTGCAAATGGTAAGATTTCATTCTTCTTTATGGCTGCATAATACTCCATTGTATAAATGTACCACAGTTTCTTAATCCATTTGTCTACTGATGGGCATTTCTGTTGTTTCCATGTCTTGGCTATTGTGTATAGTGCGGCAATAAACATAGGGGTGCATAAATTTTTTCGAATTAGAGTTTTGGATTTCTCTGGATAGATCCCTAGGAGTGGAATTGCTGGGTTATAAGGTAGTTCCATTTTCAGATTTTTGAGATACCTCCGTACTGTTTCCCATAGTGGCTGCACCAATCTGCAATCCCACCAACAGTGCACAAGTGTTCCCTTTTCTCCACATCCGCGCCAGCACTTGCTGTTTGTTGATTTATTGATGATAGCCATTTTGACTGGGGTGAGATGGTATCTCATTGTGGTTTTTATTTGCATTTCCCTAATGATTAGTGAGGTTGAGCATTTTTTCATATGACTGTTTGCCATCTGTATGTCCTCTTTACAAAAATGTCTCTTCATGTCCTCTGACCATTTTTTAATTGGGTTGTTTGTTTTTTTGGAGTTGAGTTGAGTGAGTTTTTTATAAATTTGGGTATTAACCCCTTATCGGATATATCATTGACAAATATCTTCTCCCATTCAGTAGGATGCTTTTTTGTTTTATTGATGGTTTCCTTTGCTGTGAAAAACTTTTTAGTTTGATGTAATCCCACATGTTCATTTTTTCTCTTCCCTTGCCCGAGGGGATATATCAGTAAAAATTTTACTCCGGGTAATGTCTGTAAAGTTTATTCCTATATTTTCTTCTGGGAGTTTTATGGTTTCAGATCTTACATTTAAGTCTTTAATCCATTTTGAATTTATTCTTGTATATGGTGTAAGGAGGTGGTTCAGCTTCATTTTTTTGCATGTGTCTGCCCAGGTTTCCCAGCACCACTTATTGAATAGACTCTCTTTACCCCACCTAATTCTTGAAAAGCATGAAATTCTTTTCGAAATGGGTGAAAGTAGTCAAAAAAAAAAAAAAAAAAAAAGTGAATGACACCTGTATTACACCACTCAGAAAAATGAGCTTGAAATAAATTAAGGACTTAAGTATAAGACTGAAGCCATAAATTCCTAGAAGAAAACATAGGGGAAAATCTCATTGACAGCTGTCTTGGCAATGATTTTTGATTATCACAGGAACAAAAGCACAAGCAACAAAAGCAAACATCAACAATTGGGACTACATCAAACTAAAAAAAGCTTCTTCACAGGAAAAGAAACCACAAACAAAGTGAAAAGGTAACCTACAGAATGGAAACCATTTATTTGATAAAGGGTTAACATAAAAAAAAATAAGGAATTCATATAATTCAATAACCAGAAGCAAACAATCCAATTAAAAAATGGATTTGAATAAACATTTCTCCAAGAAGAACTGTAAATGGCCAACAAGTACATGAAAAGATGCTTAATATCACTAATCACCAAGGGAAATGCAAATCAAAACCACAGGAGATATCACCTCATACTTATTAGAATGACTATTATTTAAAAAAATGTAATAAATAGCAAGGGTTTGCAAGGATTCAGAGAAAAGGGAATACTGCTGTCCTGTTATTAGGAATATAACAAAGGGTGCCAAAAAAATGTATACACATTTTAAGAAAGGAAAAAACTGTATTAAAATTGTAATGCTCAATATATACCGATAACAAAAGATGAATACAAGTCCTGTGTATAAATTATTTTGGCACCCCAGGTATATTGCTACAACCACTATGTAAAAAAGTATGTAGTTTCCACCAACAATTAAAAATAAGACTAACATATGATCCAGTAATCCCATTTCTAGGTATGTATATACTCAAAAGAAATGATATACAGGCTTAATACAATTTCTGTCAAAACTCCTGGAGATTTTTTGTGGCTACAGATTATAAACTTTATAGTTTATAAGCTACAGTATACAATTTATAAGAAAAGGGAAAGGAATTTGAGCAGATAAAAATCTTTTGAAAAAGAAGTATAATGTGGGAGGTGGTGAGATGGACACATAAACTGATGAAACAGAAGAGAGAACCCATAAATAGATCCATATGATATGCACACCCCATTGCTTTTTGACAAAGATGCAAAAGAAATTAAGTAGAGGAAAGGCAGCCTTTTAAACAGTGGTGTGGGCAAAATTGGACAGCAATAATTTCGTTGTTTTTGTTGTTATTAATGAGCCTTTGGCCTTAGTCTCAGATATTGTACAATAATTAACTTAAAATCTATCATGAACTTTAAAGCACACAAGTCAAAAACTTCTGGAAAAAACTATAAGAGAAAAAATATAAGAGAAAATATTTGGTATCTAAGATTGAATAAAGAGTTCTTAGACTTGATGCCCAAAGCATGATCCATAAAATGAAAAATTGAAATTTATACTACATATCATAGACAAAATATTAGTACTCAGAATATGTACTATAGGTAAAAGTTGTTCAATCACTAGTAATTAGAAAAATTTTAAATAAAATTTAAATGGCATAATTTTTTATACTCATCAGAGTAATTTTTGCCCAAAATTAAAGAACCAGGTGTTTGCAAGGATATGAAGATATGGGAACATACCCTTTTGGTGAGACTATAAATTAGCTGTAACTGCAAAGCACAATGTTTATCTGCTATCTAGTAACATTGAGTATCTGCATATCTTACGGTTCAGCAGTTTCCTTTCTGGAAATACTTGCTTAGATAAACTTCCATCCATATAACCATGACAAAATGAACGGTAGTGTTCATTGCAACATTATTTATAGTAATTTTTGTTTAAAGGGAACAAACTAAATGAAAAAGGGATAATTTGTGATATATTCATATGATGGAATATGATTCATGCAGCATTTCAAATGTATGAACTAGAACTACAGGTGCCCACATGGATTGATATAATCACGAAAGAAAAGATAGGGCAGAATACCATTCAACTAAGTTTTTAAAGAAAACCAAATTTAAGTAAGTGTGTGTTTTTGTTTCTCAATTTGTTTGTCTTGTTCCTTTGTTGCTTTCAGTTTTATATTCCACTCATAGAGATAGACAATAGTTTAGTGGTTACTAGAGGGGCAGGGGGACAGACAGTGGTAGATGAGGGTAAATGGGTTCAAATATATGGTGATAGAAGAAGAATTGATTCTGGGTGATGAACTCACAATGTGATATACAGATGATGTATTACAGAATTGTACACTTGAAACCTATGTAACTTCACTAACGATTGTCATCCCAGTAAACTTAAAAAAAAATAAGGTGTGTGTGTGTGTGTTAGATAATTATATATGCAAAAGAATAAAAACATAGATGGGAAGGATTGTACATCAAGTTCAGAGCAGGGGTTACTTCTGGGTACAGAAGGTGGGGGGAATAAACAGGTCTTTAGCTTTACCTGTAATGTATTTTCTAAAGAAAGAAAGAACAATTGAGAAGCGGAATGGAATTTGAATCCAGTATGGCAAATTATTAACATTTGTTCATCCTGGCTGGTATCTACATAGATGTTTATTACAGTATTTTCTTCAACCTTCCATCTGCTGGCAATATTTTATAATAACAAGTAGAGAAGGCTGGCCTATGAAATGATTCATCACTGAAAATACTCAAGTATGTACTTTAAAGAGCACATACACACTTGAGAGTAATGGTGGAGAGGTCTTACTGATCAAGCATAGAGTCTCTAAATAGATGTCTATACTAATAGATGTCTAAGGCTTATTAGATACGTGTTAGAGACTACAAAAGTTTCAGCAGAATTTGAAGTCTTTTCCAACCAACAAATGCTATAAACAGAAATTAGAATTTTCACTAGTTCACCTTTTAAACTAATCGGCCTCCTTCATAAAATGAAATTGTAGTATAATGAATGAAATTAGCAGTCTTTTCCATTTACATTCCATAAAATGTCACTCACCCTAGACAAGCGGAATTTTCAACACACCAAACTGCATCATTTAATAGCCCTTATCACCAACTTACTTCAGAAACATTATGTTTTCATGTTAATGGACTTAAAGGAAAATCTAAATTTGGCAATACAAGTCACGTTTGACTTTTGCAATTATAAGAGATGCTCAAAATGGTTACCATCAGCATCCAGACACTTCTGTTTGAGCAATGTTGACCAAAGTGTCCACCTGTATACATTTTTTGGCACCCTCGGTATATTATTTGAGAATTTTTGCCATGTATTTATATACAGTACTATATACATATGTTGAAATATATAAGGATTTGTGTATATATTTTTAAATATAAATATATATTGTATATATTATTCTCTGTCATGGTTCTTTAAACCTAATAGTAGATATTACAAATATTTTAACATCAGTTCCTAATTTTTTTTATTTGCTGTGTATTATTTCTTAGGACTAATTATTATTTTTATTAACCATGAATATTTAAGTTGACTTAGGTACATTCAACCTGCTAGAAAAAAGTTCCATATATTTGCTCCCAGTTTTGTCTAAAATTAATACCTTTTCAGTTTGAGAGTCTCTTCTGCTTTCTGTTTCTACCAGAAAGAATAAAATATGCAATACCACTTTTCAAAGTACCCCCAGTAATCTCTTACATAGTCTCTAAATTATTATCCACCCATCCTTCCCTTTCTCATGAATGAGTCACACTGTCTAAATGTACAAATAGGCCTCAGGTTTCATTCATGCAGTACCTATCACAGTCTGTTTTCTCTCCTTGGGCGTTTTGAAGCTAAGGTTATTGCAGCTATAAATCACCCATTCACAGACTCATTTTCCCTGAAAGGGCCCAGAGCCTCTTGGGTGTTCTGTATTTGAGAAAACATTGATCTGAGCTAGAAGCTGTGTGGCAGAGAGGAAAAGATTCTAGATCAGGAGTGAAAGCAGCCAGATTCTGCCTTCACGCATACTAAGCAAGTTCCTTTCTAGCCTGAGCCTCACTGTCCTCACTGAGGAAAGGATTGAGAAGGATTTGTGTTAGATGGTTTCCCGGCTGAAGTTCTGAGGTTTCATAACTCCTTTTAGATTGGAAGACCGAAGTGTTGTGTGGATTTCATTACTCTGGCTGGTCATTACCATGTGGAGCATTGTCATGCTCTCTCTGTAGACACAGTAGAGTTGGGAGTTAGAGCTGTTTCCTGTGTAATTCATCAGATAGCCTAATACTGAAAAACAAAAGGCATTTAATGCTGGCTTATCTGAAATATTAAAAAATATTTTGTTTCAACTCTCAGCTGAACTTAGCCTTTACGAATTCATAGTATTTTATTAGTCAAAATGTCAAAATATTCATAGCCTTTTATTAGTCAAAATGTCCATGATGTATATGTATATCAAATCATCACATTGTACACTTTAAATGTATACAATTATATCTGTCAGTTATTCCTCAATATAATTAAATACGTTCATTAGTTTTACATCACAGTAGGAATTATGATTTCTCTACATTTAAACTAGTTGGATGTCTTAAAAGTTGAATTTAATTAATCATTTCTTTCTTTCTTTTGAATAAACAGACACCTGGTTATTGGTCTGAGTTCAATTAACCAGGTATTTTGTTAAGTCATTTTGTGAGTGGGGCAGCTTTCTCATGGCAGTTGCTAAACAAGGTCTTTTGCTCAAAAACAAAAACAAAAACAAAAACAAAGCTTATGATAACAAAGTTCAAAGGTTGTGAACTCTTTTCTGCGTCTTATGAAGGCCAAGGATATTAGACAATTTGCAGGCCATACCAATAACAGGGCTCATCTATGGTATGTTCAGAGGATGGAGTCCCTAAGGAATCCCTTAAGCAAAAGCAATCATAATTTTGATTCCGTAACCCCAAACTCTGAGCACAAATGATTGAACCACAAGAGGTACAAGTTGGGAAGTGACAAAGGAGAGAGTCTGGATGAAGGGTATCTTCTCCATGAGAAACAACAATGGTCAATTAAAGCAATCAAATCCTTATGCAAGGTCAAAACAAATAGCACAATGGGTACACTGAGAACATTCTACAATATTAAGAAATAGAAACAATAGCTGAAGAACCCAGTTAAAAACACAAACAAACAAAAAACTCCTGGATCAGAAGAACGTTCCCCACAAATGTTTTGTAATAGAGAGTATCTTATTAAGTAACTAAAATAAAACAAGAGCTCCAAGACAGGTAATTTAAAAAAATAAAATAAAAATGAATTTCAGAGCTGAAATAAATTTAGGAATAAGACTTTATTAATGCTAGTTTTCTAATATTTTTCATAAGGATGGTAAGAGATAAAATTGCAATATTATTTAAAAAGAATAATGATACCAATCTCTTAACGATTTTCATAATACCATTTTTAACTTTAGAGGGATAACTGAGAAAAAAACAATACTTTGTATAGTAAGTAATTATTTAATATTCAATTCTTTCTGTTTCTTTGAGTTTCTTTTATTTCTGTTAAAGTTGTATAAAATTAAAATAACCATTCTATTACCATTTATATAATAATGACTTTTTGCAGTTTTTCTGGTTTTATAATAATGTATCTCTCTGTCTTCATATATACACAGAGACATTTGGAATGACATCCACTAATGGTTATAACAGTTATTTCTGGAGAGTAGAATTGATTTTACGTGATTTTAAAATTTCTGCTTGTGTGCTTTTCTACATGTCATTAATTCCTTAATGAGAGCATGTATCAGTTTCACAAAAATAAATTCATTTTTAAAATGGTATCAGGTAGAGTGTGGCCCAAATCCTGAAATAAGGCGTACAAATACCTCATTTCCTCTTCCTACAGTTGTGATCAGAGCCTATTCCAAGGAGAACTACACAATAATGCAAATACCTTTAGTTCTTCTCAGAAATAAATGCCAAGATATTTTTACATTTTCTCACAGCATCATCAAAATTTATAGAAATGGAATTGCAATGACTATCTAGTTCAAATGTTCTGCCTCACTTATTTTTTATAAATTGGGAGGTTTGTGTACCCTCTTTAGAAGATGGAGGACACTACAGATACTACCCAAAGAAAAAAAGAGCCTATATTCACACAAAATATTTCATACTACTTGAGGGAGTCCTTGGGATCCATGAAGTTGACCCACTGTCCCCAGATGACAATCACCTGTGTGTGCTACATGTCTCTGCAAGTGGTGGCATTTTGGTTCCTAAATATACTTTGCCTCCCCCCACCACACTGTTTAGGTGGTGTCACTCTCATGTATATTGGCATATATCTGAGGATAGATATTATGATCAAAAACTTGAGGTTCATACGTCAAAAATAACGAACTAAGATTGCTGATAAGAAAAATAATTATCCTACACAAGAGCATAAATCAGCCAAATCATTCTCTAATGACATATGTGAAACTTTATAAATGACACACACACACAGATGTTGAGGTAATTGAGGACGGTCATTGAGCATACTTTGTCTTGAGAATCACAACATCTCAAGATAGAAAAAATTGAGAACAAATGAGTCTGACTCCATGTTTTGCCACTGCAGAGTTGCTTTCTGCCACCAAATCTGTATTTTTCCACTCCAGATTCAAATTCCCAAGGTGACAGCAGTTCCATCACTTGCCTCAGGAGATGAGTCTATCATCTAACACTGCCAGCAAGATGTCATTGAGAATGAGCCTAAATGTTTCCATTATTTTCATCCCATTACTCCTAGTTATCCCCTACTGAGCCATTCTAAATACTGTAATTTCACTCTCTTCTGTTTTTATTTCTTTCAAATATTCACAGGCTATCATTATTTCCCCCTGTATTTATCCCTAAGCTCTTCTAATCTTTCCTCATTAGTAAGCCCCTCCACCATGTTTTTCCTCTGAAGACATAGTAGTCTGTATTAGGGTGCCTTTCATTTTTCTTCATTGTATAAGAAAAATATGTTCATTTATAAAAGTTTCCCAGGAGATAAATCACCTACATCCCAGTGAGCTGGAAGGTTTTGACAATACATTACTTGCTTGGCTGATAATGCTTGAATTTGGGGGCCATTCTCATAAAATTCGTTCCAATGGATCATTTGACAACAGCCTATGATGTTGACAATATTACAGAGAATCCCTTATTGGTTGCCTTTGTCGATGCTCACCACAGTAGTTCTATGATCTGAGTAAGACGCAGTGAGGTCGTGAGCTTCAAATTGGATGCCAGCAAGAAATTCATGAGATGTATCCCTAATGAGAATGGAGAGTTTATTGGGTAGCAGTAAGTTAAGCTTCAATTATTCATCTTTTTACCAGGCTGCCCTGACCAACACTTATCCATAAAACATACTCTTTGCACCTGGAATGCATCCATTATTTCTCCTCTCTTTTGCAAAGCTCTGAGACATGGTATGGATTCAAATTAGCTCCCGTGGCTTAGCTGCACGTGTATTAAGATGGTACAGAACTCCCCTGTGACAATAAATTGAAGAGCTGCAATCTGTAGATGAACACTTCCTCCTCCCCCTCTATATTTTGCACAGTTGGATCATAGAATCATATAAGCTACTGGCGCCATGATTACCCCGAGTTTGCTCATAACCCACGATGTAACAGAGGTCTTGAGAATAAAGCATACTCCAAATCCCTAACCCAACAAAAATAGAGTATTCTGAAGAGCAAAGTACAGGTTTTCAAAAGAGAAGTGGACTTCTTCTAAGGAAATGATAAAAACAGCAATCATTGTCCTCAACTATTCCTCAACATTTCCTATCACCTTCCATGAGACTTTCCAGGATATTGCACTCCTGATTTCCTTCCTTGGCTAGGTTTTTTGTTTGTTTGTTGTGATTTTATTTCTAATGTACTCACTTCTTCTCATTTCTCTAAATATGGCTGTTCCCCAAGAACTTTTTCATGAACTGGATGTTTCATTTCTCATCATTTTCTCATTGGGAATTCCTACTCACTTTCATTTAATCAGTTAGCTTTATATGAGTGACTCCCAAATCTGTTCTATTCCTGAAGTACAGACATACATATCTAACTGCTTGCTGGAAATCACCTGAAATTCTCACAAGCAACTCAGTTGTGGAAGAGCTCAAACTAAATTAAACTTTCCTTGCTATCTTTGCTATTTTTCTTAATGGTTCCATTTTTTCCATTTATCACGTTCCCAAACCCGATATCATTATGCAGTGTTTATGAAATTTATTGATAAAGGAATCCCTTTTTGAGAAACAAATGCTTTTTGGAACACAGCGGATTTTGCTGGCTTTATCTACCTAAAATATTTACCTTCTAAAACGTAATGTTAGTGAAATTTCTTTCTAAAAATTCTCATTCTGAAGTGTATTGTTTTCCAAAATGTAATACTAACAAGTTTATCTGATATTATTTCCTTTGCATACTTTGATATGGTCAAATTAGTTAACATCCCTTTGTTTTCCCAGTTCTATACCTTTATTTATAGTAGACATTTCAACAAATACATCTTCCTTCTTTCTCCTCATCCTATCCCATAACTTTCTTTAAAAATTTATCCATCCTTCAAGGTTCATATTAAGTGTTACTTTTTATAAGATAATTTTTCAAAGGAAATTTCTTGAAAGAAAAACAACCTCTAAATTCATTTGTTTTTCAGGAATATTGTGTATGTGCATTTACATGTGCTTTTTTGTGTATTTTCTTCTCCCAGTTAACTTCCTTCTCTCCAACAGCCTGAAATGTATATTGCATGTTTTGGGGTCCATAATGTCATCTCATAGGAATATGCAGAGGAATCATTTGATAAAATTCAAAATAAATTCATGTTTTTAAAAAATCCTAGTAAATTCAAAACAGAATAAAATGATCTTAACCTGCTTGATAGAGGGTTTATGTTTAACAACAGCAATAACAATTAGCATCCTAAATAGGGGAATGTTTGAAGCACTTCCTTTAAAATTATAACTAAAAAAAGAATTTACACCATTTAATTCATCATTGTACTGGATAGCATAGCCAGCTAAATAAGACAGGAAAAAGACATTTATATCATAAGGATAAGAAAGAGGAAATGAAATGTTTACTATTTGCAGATGATATAATAATCTTCATAGAAGATTATTCATAGAAGATGATATAATAATCTTCATAGAAAACCGAAAGAATCTCTATTTAAATCATTGAGAAGCATTCCACAGAAAAACCAACATACAAATAGGTGTTCATCTAAATAGTAATTGGGGAAATGCAAACCAAAACTATGTTAAGGGATCATTTTATACAAATTCCATGTATAAAATGGTAAAAATTAAGAAATCTGACAATACCAAATCTTGGAGAGACCATAAATCATCAAGATTTTTTAAACTTTTCTGCTGGGAGTGTAAGTTGGAATTATCACTTTGGAAAGCAATTTAGAATAATTACATAGATTTGAACATTCTCATATCCTACAACCAATGATTTCTTTTTAGGTACATACCCAACAGAGACTCTTTTACATGCACACAGTTGATAGGTACAAGAATGTACAAAAATATAACATTTGTAACTGTAACCCAAATGTCCATTGAAATGAGTGTGAATAAAATGTGATATATTTGCAATACTACGCAATAGCATTTTTTTTTAAACTGTAGGTACGTATAATAATATGGAGAAATATTAACATTGCAATATTGAGTAAAAGTTAAGTCCCAGAGGATTGCAAACTTCCTGATTCCTTTTTTATAAACAATAAAAAAACTAAACAATGTGCTTTTTGGAATACATATATATGTGATAAATAGCATAAGGAAAAGCAACGAGAACATTAGAGAGAGAGTTACTTCTAACAGAGTGATATAGGATGATGGTATAGGGAAAGTCACAGAGAGTGTCATGAATCAAGGATTATAATTAATTTAGTACTATAATTATATTCTACTATATTCTACTATTCTACTATAATCTACTATAATTAATCTATAATTCTGCTTAGCTATAAATAAAATGAATGAGCAGAGGACAGGACTTGTATATGAACTGGATGTTAAAGTGATGGAAGGGACTCTTAGGTTTCTGACTTAAACAATTAAGTGGATGATCATGCCACTTTCTGAGATGGAAGGACAAGATTCCATTTTGAATTTGTCAGGGAGGAAAAATAATTTTTCTTCTACCCTTCTGAGTTCTTAGCTGGGACCTCCTGTAGTAAAAGACAGGTTAACAAGAGAAAAACAAACAAAAATTTATTATCCTGTGTAACTCGTGTATACATGGGAGATACCCAGTAAAAAAATATTTAATTTCGAGGCGGTTTAGAGTTCAGGAGTAAATACCGTCTTAATAGAAAAAAAGGAAGAGGGGATGTAGGCCTCTTAGCAGAGAGTAAATGATTTTTAGAAAAGATGAATGGGCCCTTAGAAGAATAGGAGGAAGGTCTGATAGTTTATGACAAAGTTTGGGTATAGTGTCAACTTCTAGTCTCCTATCCTGTGATTAAAGTCAATCTTTCCTGTTAATGAAACTCCCAGAGAGGGGATTTCCTTCTGGAGGATCTGTCTTTAGGTAGATAAGGGGAGGTCAGAGAAAGGCTTCATATGCTGTTTTCCAAATGCCTGCGAAACTCAAAATAGTCGATATGCCAAAGTGGCAAATTTTGGGGTGGCATGTACTAAACTCCTACAATCACAGTTTTGGGTGGCATATTCTACTACCCTTCAAGTTGAACATGAAACATCATGTGTAGAAGTCAGAAACTCAGAGTGGGATCAGGGCTCATTTGAAGACAGATGACATGGAGAAACAGCTGCCACTACCCAGATCCTTACCACTCTCTGTGCCTGGTCACAGAGCCAGATTACATGTCCCAGCCAGCCTTACAGGTAGATAATCACGTGACTAAGTTCTAGCCAATGTAGTTTGAGTGGAAATGATAATGTGACTCCTCAGCTTCCTTTTCCCTTCCTGAAGCCCTAGAGGTGGTGTAATCACACAATGCTAGGAACCCATGTTTGTAATCACTCTGAGGAAACAAAGCCACCCACAAATTATGCCTGCCTTGAATAGTTATGTGATTGAGAAATAAAATCCTTCTCTGTTTGAACCATTTTATATTACTATTAGGTTGGTGCAAAAGTAATTGCAGTTTTTGCAATTGTTTTTGACCTTTTAAACTGCAATTATTTTTGCATCAACGTAATATATATATATATAATGTATACATATATATGATATTATATATAATATATAATATTATATATAATATATAATATGTTATATATAATATTATATATTATATATATAATATATGCATATATTATATATAATTTAAAATATACTGTCTAAATTTATATATTTAGATATATTAATAAGTGATAACAATAAATATAAACATTTAAACATTTATGACATATGATCTATGTGTTAAAACAATTCAGTCTATCTCACTTAATACAGGAATTAGCATTTTCAAGTGAAGTACTGATTTGACAAAAACTGACAAAATATGTAGCAGTGATGAATTTGACCCACAACAGGTAGTACCAAAATAGACTTCTCTATCTAGAAAGATGGAAACATATCTGGTAAAACTCATGTACAATTACTTGGAAGGAAGATCAAGTGCATACTGAGCCTGTTGCTCTGGAAGCAGTAGATGGAATGTGTTAGAATATCAGTGCTTACCAGGAGTCTCTTGCTGCTGATAGCAACTAATTGCAAGCAATGGTTTGCAAGCAGAAATTAAAGACCTTTACAGGATTTTAGAAGCTGATTGTTTATAGATTGCAAAGAATAGGAGACAGTTTAAAAGGAGACCATTAAGACTTCTCAATTAAGAAAAAGAGGAACTCAGCCTTGTGGCAAAAATAGATTAAGGTGTTATACAGTGTGATCAAGAAATATGGTGAATATGTAAATTTAAAAAATATTACAGTAAAAGACACATTTCCATTAATCTCCCTCGAGATACTCCCCCCTCCCTTTGAACACACTTCTCCCAATGTTCTTGCCACTTTCTGAAGCAGTTCTGGAAGTCCTTTTTCGTGAGTGTCTTAGTTGCATTGTCATATCTGCCTTGATGTCCTGAATTGATTCAAAACGTTTACCTTTCATGGTCATTTTGACTCTGGGGAAGAGCCAGAAATCTCAAGGTGCCAGATCCATTGAATAAAGTGGATGAAGACACACCGTAATGTTTTCATTTGACAGAAATTGCCGTATAGCAGAAGCGATGTGTGACACAGAGTGTTGTCATGATGGAAGATGATTTACAGTACACTTTAAAACACACCTTCTCTCAACAGTAGCTCACACCCAACTGACTGCACTGAATAAGTTGAAATTTGTCACACACCGTCACACACTACTTCCCATATTGAGATCCCTGCCTTTCTGTTGAATGGCACTCGGCAGCAGCATTCACTATATGTTTTGATCACACCTCGTATTTCTACCCGTCTTTTGTTTCAGATAGCCTCAAGGTAAGTGCCATTAATCTGAGAGAAAGAGGCCTAGGGACAAGGAAGGAAAGAAACATGGAGGATGCATGTAGTGAAAGACTTAGGACAGGGTTACTGCTACCTGGAACTCCCTAGAAGCAAATAGATCAAAAGTCTACTAAGGTTTTGAGAGAATTATATTACCAATGAAACCACAAGTCTGGCTGAAAGATGCGTTTAAATACTTAAGTCATAAAACCTCCCAACAGCTCAAAATGTGCTCCAGCAGCAAGCAGGCTGCAAAAGCCCTGCATGGGCACGTATGTGCCCTTCAGACGTATGCAGGGGAGAAGCAGCTGAGGAAGAGCATGCCCCAGGGAGTTCCTCCCAGAAAGCAGAACGAGAGTCATCAGACTCTGGGCAAGGAACTATCTCCACTGCCAGAGGTCTTCACAGTGCCTCCTCCCGGGATCCCAGTATGGCATGGGATCAAACTGCTGACTGTTTTGCATCCTTCTCTTTTTAAATGGGAGTTTTTGTTGTGGCCTTCCTACCCCTGTTCCACTGCTGTGCATTGAGCATGTCTAGAGGTTCTCAACCAAGGGACATTTTATCCTCCAGAAGATATGTGGCAACATCTAGAGACTGTTTTTGGAGTCACAACTGTGTGTGTGTGGGGTGCTACCACTGGCATCAGTGGGTAGAGGCCAAGTATGAGGTTAAATAGCCTACATAGCATATTCCTACATAAAGAACGATTGAAACCCATTTGCCTCCTTGAATTTTGCCCTAGGAAGTCAGGTGGGATTATATGACTGCATAGAAAATGAGCAGAAGTGATGTGTGCTGCTTATTGGCTGGCAATTTTAAGAGGATAGGTGGTCTCCTGCAACACTGGCTATATAGTCAAAACCCTCAATGATGATGGAGCCACAAGATGGAAAGAGGCTAGGTATTTCATTTATCACTCACTGACCAGAAATACCACCTTACAATGAGCAATTATATATTCAGGGTCTACTTATTACAGTAGTCCTGCCTGCGTTACTTAAAATGGTACTTTAGAGTCTGTACTTTAGATAACATAACTGGCTCTCATTAGACACCTATCTATTCATCTGAGTGTCTCTTTTGTTCAAATACCTGTTTCATGTACTCAGAATAACGAAAAGGCATCTACATACACAAGAAATAAACAGTATTGCTCCTGACTTTAAGGAGGTCACGGGCTTTGGGGGAAATAAGATGCTTAAAATTGTAGCAACAGAATAAAAAGTGCAGCGAACACTGTCCTTTGAATGCCACACTTGGTTTATCCCTATGGCTTCTATATACAACAATAGTTATAAACTTATGCCACCCATAATATTTGCATATTAAACACAATCATTTTCTCCCTTGTCTCACGTCTGCAAGAGGAGGAGACATCTTATGAAATAATAAAGAAGACAAGATCAGAGAGGAGAGAATCTGCTGTTTCCCTAGGGAGAACCTGTCACATGGGGACAGGGAGCCACACTAGCGGTCACTAAGGAACCATCACGGCTGAAGTTCCAAAGAGGACATGCTATTTCCAAATTCTGAGAATGTGAGTGTCCCAGAGTAACTAGGATAAAGGTATGACAGTACATGAGGCACAGCTGCTCAGATCGGTCAATAAACTGCAGAACAAACCAACAAGAACAACAAACAACAGAGGCAGAAAACTATTATTTTCCTGTTGTTAACAACTTTCATGTACTAGACATGTAAAATGAGCTAAGCAGTGTATTCAATGCTTTATATACAATATCTGTTTAACCTCCAACACTATTATTTTCTACTATTTATTTCATTTTACAAAACAAGAAAATTGAGGCTCAGAAAAGGAAAATGATTTGTCTAAGGCCACACCCTTGGTGGGGCTGGGAGTCAAGAAAATCTCTGTGATTCCAGAAATATTTCGATCACGTAGTCAAGCATTGGTGATTTGAAACTTGTCTTCAGGCAGAAAGCGCGGCCTTGTGGAGAGAACACAGAGGCTGACAGGAATTGATCAGTCTGCCCTGTTAGCTATTCTGTTATGCATAACAAACTACTCTAAAACTTAGTGACTGAAAAAGTATTTACATTTTTGTTTTACTCAGAATCTTGTGGGCAAGAAATTTAGGAAGGACTCAGTTGGACAGTTTAAACCTGAACCATGTGACATCAGCTGGTCGCTGGGGCTGGGGGATCCACCACCAAGGTCTCTTCATTCACACATCTGACATCTTAGTACATCTTGGTCTCTCTCTCTCTCTCTCTCTCTCTCTCTCTCTCTCTCTCTCTCTCTCTGTCTCTGTCACACACACACACACACACACACACACACCACATTCCAACTCCACACTAACTCAGGGCTTTCACAACACGGGAGCCTCAGAGTAGACACAGTTCTAATGAAATTGTGTGCTTCCAATGGGGAGAAATATAAAGATTCCAGGATAGCTAAGGGCTATGCTCAAAACAAGCACAGCCTCACTTCCACCATATCTATTAGTCAAAGCAGTAGAGAAGGTGCCTAGATTCAAGGAGGTGATGAAATAGACCCTGCCTCTTGGTGGAGGAGTGGCCGGCCACCCTGCTGAAGAAGGTAAGTGGGAGAAACTGTGGCTGCCATCTTTGGAAAAGACAACCTGCTCCACAGTCAGACTCCCCAGGAGGCACTTGTGTAGGACACACAGGAAACCAGGACAGCACGGGAAGATTATCAGCTAAACATAAAGGTTTTCCTGACCAAAACCACCTCTGATTCAGTGGTGCCAAGACAATGCCCAAATAAGCAAACATAAAGGAGAAAAGAGGGTAGTTTAAAAAGCAGAGGTTGCTTTTAAACATAAGAAGACATGTACTTCAGAAAGTGGGCTTGAGTGAAGTCATTAGAATACGCTGACTATATCAGCACCCACACGCCAAACCCTGTCTTAGGTGCAGGGGGATAAAGATTATAAAATATAATGCCTAACTTCAGGAAGCTCAAAGTCCAAAGGGAGGGTTATGAGCCCTTTTAATCAATATTTTCTATTGTCACCTAAACAAGGCTGAAATTGTGGAAATGGAGAAAGAGGAAGCAAAAAAGGATCAGCACAAACGGAATTTTTGCCTCAACATGCCTGGATTAGAAGAATGCACTGAGTCCTTGGTGACTTGAGATCACCACCTGAATTAAACATAATTTAAACATATATTTGCAAAATATATTAATGATTCAGGGGTGGGCAATACATGATATTTATAGCACCATTCACTCTTCCTGTCCCTAGTAAATCATAGCACCATTTTCTCCTGAGGCTATAAATGGCTTTAATATCCTTTTAAATATTATAATCCAGGCAGCCACTAGCAGTCTATCAAGTTATCATGCAAGAGGAGACCTACTTACCATTATGTTGGTATGAAGTCTTTCTCAGTTAATGCTTTTGAGTCAAACCTTCTGAGCTGACAACACATCTAAAGACAAGTCCCCATTCAATTAGTGTATTGAACCTTATAGCAAATCACTTGGGGATTTTTTTAAAAAAAACTCAATTGCCTAGCTGCACCACAGACCAATTAAATACAAATTTCTAGGGAGCTACAATGTTTTTTTTTTAAAGTTCTAGAGACGGCAAAATGCAGCCAAGGTTGTGACCCATTTCATTGACTACACAAGAATGCACCCCTGAGTTGCTGGGAACAAAGACACTAATTATGCAGCAGGCCCCCAAAGGGGAACATTTTCTGATGAAGGCGTTGTCAGATGATTGGGTTTTATTCCCAGCTTGTTTAAACTTCCAACTGATCTCCAGATGTAGAATATTTCACACTTGCTTCCAGTTTTATACTGATAAAACCCCAAATTAATCAGTACATTACAATCAGAATTTTGTTGTGTTCCTGATCCTCTTAATTTTTCATCTTATATTAAGCAGACTAGGGCAGCAAGGAGGTTTTAAAATATAATAAGAATGGAGAAAGGAGTGCAAGTCTGTTTTGTTTCTACTCTGGCTTACTTGAAATATTGACGTTATTGGAAAATGTCACCAAACAAAAACACCAGAGATAATAAAAATGCCCCCATTAGAAAGGAATTCATCACATCAAAATTAATGATTTTCAGACAGTAACAATGCCACTCTTTGGTTGTCAACTTAACTCAATTTCAATTTAACTGAGCCACTCTATCATCTGCATCTGAGGAAAAGACAGAGATGAATTAAGGCCATTCAGAGGCTATGTGCCCTGGATAAGAATTAATCCTGGGGAATGTGTTTATCTCTTCATATTCTCTCATTATTATTCAATGGCTATGTTCATTTTCTTTGTTAAAAAATATGAAAGGGAGAATAATAACACACTTTCGAGGGAACTAGTATGGGGTCTCTAGCCCATAACATTATAATTTTTTCTTCTCCTTTCCCATGGAATCTATGGCTATTTTAACAGATATTAGAAGTGTCTCTCCATTTAATTCTTTATGACATTAGGAAGCTTTCCCTCAGTAGGCAGAATAGTTCCATATCTTCTGTGTGTGCATGTGTGTGCGTGCGTGCGTGAGTGTGTGTGTGTGTGTGTGTGTGTGTGTGTGGAGTAAAATGAGGACTAAAGAAGTCACAAGAAGCTCAATTTGACCTTAATTGTGATATTGATTCAGCAATCATTTCCTGAAAGCATAGACATCAAGTCACCCTCCTAGAACATACGAATAAAAATATGAGTAAGACATGATCTTTCTATTCAAGAGTAATTATAGTACATTTCATAGGACTGACAACATTCACCCAGACGAGCAATGGAAGTCAAAGAACAGTGAGACTGACCTTACTAGCTGTTGGAGACCTCTTTCCCCCCACACCAAAGCTGGGCTGTGAGGATAGTTCCTGCATCTTTCAGTACAGTTGCACTCAGGTCTTATCTCCACAACCAGACAGCGAACATCTTGAGAATAGTCTAGTTTCTTTCTCTAACTTTAATAAACTTCGGAGCCTTCATGTAGTTCACTTCTTGTTCAGAATTGCACTTGAGAAACTCTTAGTAGTCTAAGAGCAAAAAATAATTTAAAAGAAATCTCATTCTTATTGTGTCTTTCCAAGTCCATTAAGGGGGTGAAGGGTTTTCATAACCCACAGCAATACTTCTCCAAAACTCTCTTCTTTGGCTTTCCAATGATCTCACATCACACCACTGCCCTAGTGACTGACAAAACACTCTTCTTCCTAATTTATTCTCTTCTTTCTACTCTCCTTACAGTCTCTCTCTCTCTCCCATCTTCTCCTCCATGTTTCTTTATATGGATTGACTTAGTTTTCTTCTTCTTTTTCTGGGCTGTAAGCAAAAATATTTCTCTTTTTCTGCTGCCTCTCTAGCTACCTAGTCTCCAGATACAATTTCAGGGAAGTGGGTAGGCAAATATAGACAAGAACAAGGAGAGAAGGTCTAGAGATCAAATAAATGCATTTCCATTTTATTTCTGAATCCCAAATGCTCAAAGCAGTACTTTTCAAAATCTGGTTTTTAGGTTACCTAAATCAATGTTACCTGAAGGGCTAGTTATTATTACAGATTCCCTAGATCTCTTGGTTTGAAATTCCATCTCAGCCCTATGGATTCAAAATTCTGGGGCGAAGCCTAGCAATCTGCATTTTAATGAGCATCCAGCAAGGTTTTTAAACAATTAAACAATCTCTGCCATAGGAAAATGAAGGAGTAGGGAGATGATTAAGGGCTGGAAGTTTCCAGGGTAGTCTGGATGAAAGATAATGTTTTTCAGTCAAGTCTGGAAGAGTGGGTAGGATTTATATAAGTGGAAGATACAATGGAGGTGCAAAGGTGTTCCAGGGAATTACCGTGTTTCCCCGAAAATAAGACTGGGTCTTATATTAATTTTTGCTCCAAAAGATGCATTTGGGTGTCAGTCTTATTTTTTCATGTACAACAATCTACATTTATCTAAATACAGTCATGTCATCTTCTTCTGGAACACAGTCATAACATACTAAATGCATCCGTCTGGCTGACGATCTTAACTGGGGCTTATTTTCAGGGTAGATATTATTTTTGGGGAAACACGGTAGCAGACAGAAATATGATGTAGTTACAGGACAATGTAAATTCTGTGGCTTCTTAAGTACCTAGTTCTCTTTCACAGTCTAGATGTTTATCTTCAACTTTCCAATTTTTAAAAAATTGTTTATTATTTAAAAATAAGTCTTATTTCTGGTATCTTTGTCATTGCTTGCTAATGATCTCTAAATGTTTGCTTATAGTTTCTCATATACTATGTTGAATTACTAAAAGTCTAGTTTAATAATCACCATCAGTATTCCCATTTATCCAGATTCTGTGATAAGTTTCAGTAAGAATATGAACAAAGTTGATTCTAACTCATGCTCTGCTAATGTGAAGACTTAGCTGAATGATCCCTTTAATAATATGACATATTTTAAAAGATAGACTACCAGGGTCTGATCTTCCAAGAATCAAATAAAAAGGTTTAAGAAGATGGCCTTGGTGTCATATAGGCCAGAATATCTGTGAGTCCCAACTGTGTGACCTTACATAATACTCTGAATTTCTCTAAGTTTTAGTTTACCCTCTGTCAAATTGGGATGAGGATAATAACTACATCATAATGATGTGTGATGATTAAGTCATATTATATGTAAAGCGCTCGTCACAGTGTCTGATGTATGGTAAACAGTCAACAAATGGGAGTTATTAGTTAGCCTATTGTCAGTAGGTTAGTATATTAATTAACATCAACATAATTAGTGTATTGTGATGTTAGAGATCACGTGTTTGGAGGGGTTTGTATAGTGGATAATAGGGTAGTTTCCGGAATCAGGCTGTTTGACTCAAATCCCTCCAACTTCACTAATATCACCTAAGTAATCTTAAGCAGCTCATTTACCTTCCCTCTTCAACTTCCTCAACATCTAAAGGAGGATAATAATGGAACTTTCTTCACAAGGTACTTGTAAGGATTTAATTAGATAATCCATAGAATACATTTAGAATGATGCCGTAATAATTCTTAGCTATGATTATCATCATAGAAACTGATGTTTAGATTCTATATACGTACTCTATATTTTGCATAAAATCCTGATGAGGAAGGTATCAAAATATAAATTTAAAACTTGCAAAACATGACTCATACAAATATAGAAAAATTATATGACAGAGATTTATTCATTAATGATGGAACCAGCAAAATTGTAAAGCTGGTCCCAAGTTCATGTAAAGAACTGAATGTTTATTTATAAGCAGAAAAAAAAAATCAATGTTAGAATCAGTTTGCTAGGAAAATTGGTTAATGCCCTATAGGGCAATAAAACTGTAAACTTTGGAGTTATTTTGTTTACCACACAGAACTCTACAAGTAAATATGTAAGTTCATAATATCTGCATCTAATTAATTAGTAAAGGGAAAAGTCAAACATATTTTCCTAAAGGTACATTTTCCTAATGGTACAGGTACATTTTCCTAAAGAATGAAGTGATTCTTGATGAGTCTGTTAATTTTCGGGTAGTCTTGAAAATGTGACTTTCAATGGACATATTATGTACACGTTTGATTTACTTCCAAGTTTGGAAAATTTTTTCTTAGCAAATATAAAGTATATTTACAGGGTAATTAGGCTATGAACAGCTCGAAGTAGGAACCTTATCTTCTATATTTTAAGTATTTCTTGAAATAGTTATTCAATAACATTTATTAGAAACCTAGTATGAGTTTCCATGCTAGGTGTTAAGCATAGGAGATAATGTAGAAAAGGTCTCTGCCCTTGAAAACTTCATATATAAATAGATTTACTTAATATATTCTTGTTAATTGATGGACAAGATATACACTATATTTATCAAAATATTTAAGAGTCTAGATTCTGAAGTCAGGCTGCTTGGATAGCAATAGTTACTGGCTGTGTGATCTTTGCAAATTTCTTACTCCCTCTGAGCTTCAGTAGCCTTAATTGTAAAAGGAAGACAATAATAATAATAATAATAATAATACCTCATAATATATGGAAGATTATTAAATGAGTTAATACTTAGAAAAGTGCCTGGCACACAATAAATGTACAATAACTGTTAGCTAGCATTATTACTACAATAAAGTATTACAAACTGTTTAACTGGATTTCAAAGACAAAACTTGCTTAATCCTAAAAGCTTAACAAGAGACTAACATGATGGCTGGCCAGTGGAAGGTACTCAATAAATATTTAGTGAATGGATGAATGAATGAATGAATGAATGAATGAATGTTGACTTTTTTGTAATGCCTGCAAATAAAGCAACCTATTTCTCCTCTTCTCCATATGACAATTTTTAAATGTAGCTAGTAAGCAATAGTTAAAACCTCACCACAACTTTTCTGTATTTCTGCAACCTTAATTAATAGGTCCGCTTAATATAGCATAGACCAATGATGCTATGACTTGCAAAAAATTATTGAAAATTAAGTTCCAAACAAATTACTGAGCTGAGACTTAATTATAAGAAACAGAGATACCAAATAAAATTGTTCTGTAAATGTTGTTTACTTTTCAGCCCATTGTTTGTTTATAACCTTCTTATCCTTCTTCCAATTATCAGCAGAAACCACATTCTCTCAAACAATCCATTTGGCTTTCTAACTGCAGAAGTTTGAATCTGCAGAGCTTATGTTGCTGTAAATAGGGGTGTGTATTATGATAAATGCATAATAAAAAGTTGAAAACATTCTTTGATTCCAAGTCTTTTTTTTTTCTTTCCTAAGTTTGTCAAACCCCCAAATTGTCAGCAGCAATAGTGAGGCAGTTTCTGATCTTTCATAGCTAAGAATTATTACGGCATCATTCTAAATGTATTCTATGGATTATCTAATTAAATCCTTACAAGTACCTTGTGAAGAAAGTTCCATTATTATCCTCCTTTAGATGTCAAGGAAGTTGAAGAGGGAAGGTAAATGAGCTGCTTAAGATTACTTAGGTGATATTAGTGAAGTTGGAGGGATTTGAGTCAAACAGCCAGATTCCAGACACTACCCTATTATCCACTACACAAACCCCTCCAAACACGTGATCTCTAACATCGCAATACACTAATTATGTTGATGTTAATTAATATACTAACCTACTGACAATAGGCTAAACAATAACTACCATTTGTTGAATGTTTACCATATGTCAGGCACTGTGACAAATGCTTTACATATAATATTACTTAATAATCAGAATGATCCATACGAAAAAACCACTGCCTCTGAGTCAGAACACTTTAGAACTTGATTTGCAGGAAGAACAATTCACATCTTTGCCATTTAGGATTTTTCCTATAACATCCACACAAATGTGCCTTCATTCAGTTTTCTGATCTGAACACTACAATGAATAGGAGGCTATATTTATTATCGCAATCCCTACTTAGATAATACCCTTTCTTATTACAGAGATGATACCATTTCTTACTGCCTCGAAGAGATCTTAAAAACCCCATTATTATATGTATTACACCAATTTTGTGATTAGTGACTTTCTTATTTGGTTCTTTTATGAGACTGTGTGATTCTAGAGTATCAAATCCTACTTATTTTTGTAACCCCAATGCTTAAAGTGGTGCCCAGCACACATTAGGCATTTAATAAACGTTAACTATGCACAATTTTATTTTCACCTACCGTCTAGCTCACACTACGAAAGATACCCAGTAGCAATGTTGGCTGTGCCTGACCAACTCAGGTGGGGTTTACCCACCTCCAGATTGGTCTGAGGCTGTTTTACATGCCTACAGTTCTCTCTCTTTTTTTTTTTTTTACGCACTTGAGATTTCTTTGAAACCTTCCTGCCTTTTTAACATTTATTTAAGCTCCACTCCACCTGACACACTCCCTCCTACCTCTGCTGTCCCTAGGTGGTGCCACACTTGAGTGCCACCATGTGCTGCCTTGTGCCACATGTGCCAATCACGGGCTCCATCATGATGTCCTCTTTTCTTTTGCATACTCCTTGATGCCCAGTACTATGCATGGAATAAGAGCTCAAAGAACTTTCTTTTCAAATTGAATTTGCTCACATCCCATAAACCAATCCCTACCAGCAATTGCAATTGAAAGTGCCTGTGTAAAGTGGACATCTCAGCATACGGATGCCTGGAATATTTGATCATGGCAATAAAGTCAGTACTAGATTTCTTTCACTATCAAAATCTTAACTATTAACCAATTCAAAAACGTTCATTGATGGCTCCATTATAAAATAAAACTAAGAATATTACATTTTTAAAATCTGTTCCTCGGCCACTTTTCTCCTATTCAGGGTTACTCATTGCTAAGGTGTATTGGACACAAAAGCTAGTCTGTTTCTTTCTCTACTTCTTCTTCTTCTTTTTTTTTCTTTCTTCAAATTTTTGATTTAGAAGAATAGTGTTTAAAGTCTGTTTGGAAGACATAAAATCACATTGCTGTGCTTTTCAAAGAGGGAGAAAACTGATTGACAGATCCTTTGTCTTTTCTGAAATCTCTCTTATCTCCTGTCTAATTCATTTATGTAATCATCACACACTCCTTTTCTTCCTAACCTTCCTCTCTTTCTCTTCTGTCTCCCACCCCTCTGAAATTTGAGGGGTTTCGTTCTTTTCAAAAGTTTTACCTTCCTTAGAGCCAACCCAACCCCAATGAGAGATTTTGACCTACAGAGGCTCAAAATAAGTAAATAAATAAATGCGAAAGAAAATAAAAAGGCTAAGCTGCCTGGAACAGCTGTTGTCCTCTTGAAGGTTTTCTTGGACCCTACAACTGATATAAAAATCACTACACATCCAAAACTAGAGTACATTATTTCATCCCATTAGCCATGTGTGAGAGCTCTAAGCCAGCTATAAACATCTTTCAGTAATATGAATGTCTGGGCCACAGTAGATATCACCTTTGGTCCCCCCTGCATTAGAAATAAAAAGATAAAATCACTATCACTTAAATATCAAAGTAAAAAACAAGCCTCATAGCATTTAAATATTAACTCATAAACACATGGACAGGTCCAAATGACAATTACTTCAACATCAGACTAGTTCTGGTTGCTCCTGCAAGTTGTGATAATGGAAACACCTGATTTGAGTTATGTATTGCTTCTCTTTCAGCCAGCTCAAAGAACATGGATATTTTAATATATCACATTGAACCTCACCAAGTCTGCACTGGAAAATCACATAATTACCGGAAATAAATTTTCTTATGTAAGTCTAAAACACATAAGTCTAAAATATCTAATTAGAGGTGAATATTTTCTCTTAGACTAATGGGGGCAGAGGGTAGCAAATGAACGCCCAGGACTACAGACTGATACAGGAGGAAGAAATATCTGAGAAGGAGAAGAAGGACTAAAAGGAAGGAAAATGGACTTTTCGGAGATGGGGTTGCCTATAGAAATAGAGAGTAGGTGGTCAAGAGAGAAGACAGGGCTCGTATAGGCATGAATAGAAGGAAAAAGTCAGAGAATATAAGAACAAGAATAAAAGATGTATGTGTGGAGAATAAATCAGTTAAACTGGAGTGAATTTTGAAGGGCAGTTATTTCCCAAATCCTCCATGACTTTCTTTGTTAGCAGCGTTGACATTATCTCTCAATGAGGAATAGCTGTGAATGGCCACATTGTTCCATATATGATATCCTGTTACGTCCTGGTAACTGCTTCACTGTGTTTGGGGCCAGTTGCAGCCCTGTTGGGCCCTGTTCCCAGGAGTGTAGTTGGGAAGGATGGAGGATATATATTTCTTCTCCCCTGTATGCAAAGTATTTGATTTCTTGGACCTGGGAGCTCCAGAATCAGGCATGGTCTAAAGGTTTAAAATCATGGTAGATTGCAGGACAAATGGTTCCTTTGAGAAGTTAGCATCAGAAAGGTCTTCCTCTAAACTTTTTGTTAGATGGGCTTCCTTCCTGAAGGAAGAATAACTAGAATAAAACTAAAAGAGTTTCACAAGTCCATCTTTGACTCAGGCTATTAGTGGGATATCACCACACCCATGCTCTGATAATGTGCCATGTGGTTGATAAACAAAACTAAATTACTTCAAGCTGAATATTCTCTGTCTCTTCTATGTTAAACCTAGACACCAAAGAGTCATAGGTACTGGGGCACAGAAACAATAACAGAAAAGTAGATGAATAGATGTGCAAAAAAATGAGAAGGAGGGAAGAGTCAAAAGGCGGGGGGTGGAGGGAGGTAAGAACAGAAAATGCATAATAAAGAGAATAAATGGGAATAAGGAGAAAAATGCAGAGAACTGTAGGTGAGTCATCATGACTGGGAACCAGGGCTGGCTTTATGAGTGTGTGTCCTGTGCAAATGCACAGAGCCCAACATTTAGAAAGTTGTGCTTGCCTTGATGTACTTTTGCAACCATTTTGGAATTCTTAATAATTTTTAAGATCTTTCCTTTTGAATGTAGGTGTTTATTGTTGTAAATTTCTCTCTTAGTACTGATTTTTGCTACATCTCGTAAGTTTCGGTATATTGTGTTTTAATTTTCATTTGTTTTGAGATATTTTCTGATTTCCCTTTTGATTTTTTTCTTTGACCCATTGGTTGTTCAGGAGTGTTAATTTCCACATATTTGGACATTTTCCAATTTTCCTTCTGTTAAATGATTTTTGGTTTCATACTACTGTGGTAGGAAAGGATACTTTGTGTAATTTCAACCTTCTCAAATTTATTAAGATTTGTTTCATGTCCTAACATGTGATCTATCCTGGAGAATGTTCCATGTACACTTGGGAAAAATGTGTATTCTACTACTGTTGGATGGAATATGTTCTGCATATGTTTATTAGGTTCATTTGATGTATAGTGTTGTTCTAATCTGCTCTCTCCTTATTGACTTGCTGGCTGGATGTATCCATTATTGAAAGTGGGTTACTAAAGTCTCCTACTATTATTATATTGCTGTCTCTTTCTTCAGATCTGTCAAGTTTGCTTTATATATTTAGATGCTCTAATGTTGGGTGCATATGCATTTATAATTGTTACATCTTCCTGATGAATTGGCCTTTTTATCATTATATAATGTCCTTCTTTGTCTCTTGTGACCATTTTTCACTTAAAGTCTATTTTCACTTTATAAGTATAGCCATTCCTTCTCTATCTTGTTTACTATTTGCATGGAATATTTTTTCCCATTCTTTCACTTTCAATCTATATGTCTCCTTAAATCTAAAGTGAGTCTCTTGTAGAGAGCATACATTTGGGTCTTTTGTTTTGTTTTGTTTTTATCCTTTTAGCCACCCTATGTATTGTGACTGAGGAATTTAATCCATTTACATTTAAATAATTACTTCAAGTGAAGAATTTACTATTTTATTTTGTTAATTGTTTTCCTCCTGTATTGTAGTTCTTTTGTTCCTCTTTTCCTCTCTTGCTTTTTCCCTTGTGTTTTATTTATTTCTTATAGTGATATTTTTGTATCTTTTCTCTTTTTCTTTTTTCTGTCTTTTATAGGTATTTTCTTTGTGACTACATTGAAGCAAACATAAAACATCTTATAACAATCTATTTTAAGCTGATAATAATTTAACCTCAATAGTACACAAACACATTTATTACCTCTTTGCCACCCATTGTTATTAATATCACAATTTACATCTTTTCATGTTCTGTATCCATCATTAAATTTTTGTAGATATATTCTTAATACACTGTCTTTTAATTTTGATACTAAAATCAAGTGATTTACACATTAGTGTTACAGTTTTCTGTATTTGTCTATTATTTACTTTAACCAGTGAATTTTATAACTTTATATGCTTTCATGTTGCTGTTTGGTGTCCTTTTGTTTCAACTTGAAGAACCCACTTTATCTACATTTAAAAAGAAGAAAGCTCTTACATAAACAACCTAACTTTACACCCCAAGGAACTAGAAAATGAAGAACAAACTAAGTCCAAAGTTAACAAAAGAAGGAAACAAGATCAGAACAGAAATAGATGAAATAGAGGCTGTAAAAACAACAGAAAAATCAATGAAACTAAGAGTTGGTTGTTTAAAAAGATAAATTGAATTGACTAACCTTAAACTAAACTAAGAAAAGAGAGAAGACTAAAAAATATAAAATCATAAATTAAAGAGGAGATTACAACTGATGCCACACAATTTTTTTTAAAAAAAGAATCATGAGGCTATTATGAATAATTATTTCCTAAAAAATTGAGTAACTGAGAAGAAATTGACAAGTTCCTAGAAATTTACAACCTATCAAGACTAAATAACAAAGAAATAGAAAGTCTGAGCACACCAATAATGAATTACAAAATTGAATTCAGAAAAAAAAAAAAAAAAGAGCCCAGGACCAGATGGTTCCACTGGTATAATCTGCCAAACATTTAAAGAGAATTAAGGCCAATCCTTCTCAAACTGGGACAGCATTATCCCCATATCAAAGCCAGATAAGGCTAGTATAAAAAAGAAAATAACAAGCTAATATCCTTGATAAATACAGATGCAAAACTCCTCACGAAAATGCTATTAAACCAAATTTGACAGCACATTAAAGGGATAATACACCATGATAAAGGGGATTTATTGCTAGGATTCAAGGATGTCTCAACATATGTAAATCAATAAACACATTAACACAATAAAAGATAAAAATAATTTGATCACCTCAATAGATGCAGAAAATTGACAAAATTCAACACATTTTTATAATAAAAACATTGAATAAACTAGGTATGATGGAATTTACCTCAACATAAAAAAAAATACCATCTAAGAAAGCATACAACTATCACATTCACTGGTAAAACACTGACAGCTTTTCCTCTCATAGTTGGAATAAGATAATGATGCTGATCCTTGCCAATTTTATTCAACATAGTATTGGAATTCTTAGCCAGAAAAATTAAGCAAGCAAAAAAATAACAAAAGTCATCTAAATCAGAAAGAAAGAAATAAAATTATCTCTATCTGCAGTTGACATAATCTTATATGTAGAAAACACTAATGTGTCCACAAAAAAGAAAAACAAAACTGTTAGAAATAATAAACAAGTTCAGTAAAGTTGCAAGATACAAGACAACATACAAAAATCAGTTTCATGTGTATACACTTAAAACAAACTATCCAGAAAGATAATTAAGAAAACAATTCAATTTATAATTGCATAAAAAAACAAGAAAACAAAAACCAACTAGGAATAAATTTAACTATGGCGGTGAAAGATCTGTATGTTGAAAACTATAAAACTTTAATACAATAAATTAAATAAAACACAAATAAATGGGAAGAAATTCCATTTCCATGGGTTGAAATAAATATTATTAAAATGCCCATGCTACCCAAAGTAATAAGAAGATTGAATATTATCTTAATTAATATCCCAATGGCATTATTCACAGAAATAGAAAAAACAATTCTAAAATTCATATGGAACAACAAAAGATGCCAAGTAGACAAAGTAATCTTGAGAAACAAGAACAGAGCTGGAACATTCACACGTCCCCATTTCAAAATATATTACAAAGCTATGACAATCAAAACAGAATGGTACTGGCATTAGAAAAAACATTGAACAATGGAATGAAACAGAGAGCCCAGAAATAAATCCACATATATATGGTCAACATGATCTTTAATGGGGGTGTCAAGAATATACAATGTGGGATAGTCTCCTCAATAAATGAGAAATGAAAATAAATGAAAAAAATAAAATTGGACCCCTATTACACTATAGACAGAAATCAACTTAAAATAGGTTAAAAGCTTAAATGTAATACCTGAGTATTTGGACAGAGTCTGAGTTGTTCCCAGATTTGTGCCCGAGAAGCCACGAGCCCAAAGAACACACCAGGTAGCTGAATATGGACAGAGGTTTATTGAGACTAACCGACTGGGGAGAGTCTCGGGTGGTGGCTGGCCAGAGGGATAGCATTCGCACCCAAAGGGAGAAGAACCAAGGTTACACAGGTGCAGCCGAACAAGAGCATTTTGTGGGAGAAATCATCTCACACACCCTGCAGGCCTGCTCTTATGTATATAGCTCCCTGAGGAGCTGGGAGACCTTGACTGCCTGCCAGCTCATCCGACTGTGTAGGGCCTGGTCCGTACACGGAGACTGGAAAATATAGAAACCTTTTTGACATTGGTCTTAGCAATGATTTCTTTCATATGACACTAAAAGCACAGGCAACGAAAGCGAAAATGTGCAAGTGGGACTACATCAAACTGAAAAACTGCTGCACAGGAAAGGAAACAATCAACAAAATAAAAAGGCAACCTACAGAATGACAGAAAATATTTGCATACCACATATCTGATATGGGGCTAATATCCAAAATATGTACTTAAAAATTCCTATAACTCAAGAGCCAAAAAAACCAAATGACTCAATTAAAAATGGGCAAAGGACTTGAAGAGACATTTCTCCAAAGACATAAAAATGGCCAATCGGTATATGAAAAGGTGCTCAACATCACTAATCACCAGTGAAATCCAAATCCAAACCACAATGAGATAGTACCTCACCTGTTAGGTTAGCTATTATTAAAAAGACAAGAAGTAACAAATGTTGGTAAGGATGTGGCAAAACCGGAACCCTTGTCCACTGTTGATGGGAATGTAAAATGTTGCAGCTGCTATGAAAAACAGTAGGGAGTTTTCTTTAAAAAGTTAATATAGGACTACCGTACAATCCAGCAATTCCTCTATGGGTATATATCCAACATAATTGAAATCAGTACCTCGAAAAGATATCTGCACTCCCATGTTCAGTGCAGCAATATTCACAATAGCAAAGATATGGAGACAATCCAAATGTCCATCAACAGATGAACAGACAGAAAAAATTTGGTATATTCATACAACATAATATTATTCAGCCTTAAAAAGAAAGAAATCCTGTCATTTGTGACAACATGGATGAAACGGGAAGACATTACAGTAAGTAAAATAAGCCAGTCACAGAAGGACAAATTACTGCATCATTCCACTGATAGGAGGAATTTAAAATAGGCAAACTCATAGTAGCAGAAAATAGAACGGTGGTTGCCAGGGCTGGGAGGAGGGGGAAATGGGAAACTGTTGTTCAGTGGGCATAAAATTTCAGTTATACGAGATGAATCAGTTCTAGAGTTCTGCTGCACAACGTAGTGCCTCGAGTTAGCAATACCGTGTTGAGCACTTACAATTTTTTAAGAGGGTAAATCTCATGTTAAGTGTTCTTACACTGAAAAAAAAAAACACATTTGGAGGTGATGGATAGATAGGTCTATTACCTTGACTGTGTTGATTGTTTTGAGATAGGAAGGCAATTCTGCTGTTAAGTCAGTGGGGCTGAACAGACAGGAGCCAGCTGCTGTCCTTAGGTTAGTTCCCCAGGGACACCTGCCCTGAGGAGACCGATAAGCATTAAAGACTGCAAGGTTGCTAAACATAAGGATCCCCTATAAGGGCCTAGGAACTTTCCCTTTGGCTCCACGTGCAGTGAGGCTTAGAGGTGCCCCATGTGTGACCCTTTCTTCATTGTAATGCTAAAACTCACACCCAAGGGAGGAGATTTAACATGCTAATAAGACATGAGAAGCATGTAGCCACATTGAGCAGACACCAAGAAACCTCGGCCTCTAGATGCCAAAATATAGTTCTCTTCCCGCCTAGCTCCTTTAAAAGCCTGCCCCAGCCTCCCTCAGGAAACCACCCGTTTCCTCCTTTACACAGTGCTGCTTTCCTTGTGCACAAGCTTAATAAACCTTTCTCTTGGTCTACATTGGTGTCTGGTGAGCTCCCTTGATTTCTGTCCTGGGAGGTTACAAGGACCTGAGGGCACTGGTTGTATCTCCGCTAGTGTATGAATATGTCCAAACTCATCAAATTGCATACAATAAATATGTGCAGTTTTTAAATAACAATTATACCTCAATAAAGTTATTTAACTATTTTAAAATAGTAATGATAACAATAATAATTTTTTTAAAAAGGACCTCACAAATTATGTAGCTGGTTCTGCTAGGATCACATTCCTTTCCCCACAGTCTCCAGCTGAATGAACAATGCACCTCATATTGCTCAGCCTCACCTCCTCGTGCGTGAAGTGGTAATAGTGATAGCTTCCTATATCGCGGGCATGATGTATGCCACGCACTTACCAATGTGCCTGACAAATATTAAGTACTCAGTGAAGGTTGGCTTTTGTCATTATTATTTCTGGTTCTGTTGGATGGTGAGGCACAAGAGAATACCACTAGCTATTCTGAGTGTCAGGCAGGCAGATTCCATCTATACTTATAGCTGCGTCATTCCCAACCTAGGATTTTGGCAGCAGTACATAGAATACGTGATCTAGGTCATAAGGCAAAACACTCTTGCTCTACGGCATCTTCCCTCATGGCTCTCTGGATCCTCCAAGCATGAAACATGTCCGAAGTCTTCCTCCTCAATTCCCAGTAGCACTGGCACCCACATTCAGAGTCAGGGGAATCCTCAGCTATCACTGCTGCTCTGAATTACCACCTCTCTCTGCTGACTTTACAAAGCATCCCAATTGCATCTCTATCCCTGAAGTTAGAATCTGTTGTGCTCTGATTCGGGGTTCAGTGAGAAACTGCCTCTCCAAAGTCTTATTCTTTAAAACTTATGTTTCATTGGAAGACAAATTTGCACCATGGTCTCTGAATAACTGCAGATGCCTCTTTTGTGACCTCTCCTAAGTTTCACCTTGGGCTCACTCGTCTCTAAAGTGAAATCAGCAGATGGGAGATCCAAGCAATCAAATCTTGGCTTGCTTTCTTGAGTTCCCCAAGCTATATACTTTACTTCTCCCCATGTGGGCTGGAGCTCCTAGGACTGCTGCCTAGCTGCAAGGGGCCCTGGAAATACAGAAGCATCTTTAAGATACGTGAAACATAATAAGAAAATTCACCTGTTTGACTTGAGAAAAGATTGGCCCAGCAGGTAATATAAAAGGATGGTAGGAATATTAAAAAGAGACAGGCAGTAAGTTAGGTAAGAAAGACAAAAATAAAAAAATAAAATGATACAGGATATTATTATTTCAGCTTCAACCTAGCTTTATATGACAACTCTCAAAAAAGAATACTAATATAAGACAATGGAAGTAGCTGAACAACTTTAAATGTTCTATTTCTCTTTATGGAATGGTTGCAAAAGGAAAATTACTTTTGATTATATAGCTTTGTCAGAATCTGCTTTCGTATTTGGGGGTTGATACTTATACAACATTCAAAGTCTGACAGCAGAAGGATTTATGGAAGAGGCACAAAAGAATAGGTGTTTAGAAATAATCTCCTAGGCAAGCAGAGAATTTGGGCAGACCTAATTTGCTAACTGGGCAACCCAATTGCTAACTGGGCTTCATCCTGGAAGTCAGGGCTGGGAGGCCATTTGAAGAAACAATATATTACAGGTCTAAGTAAAACTGATTACTATTCTATAAGGGAAACAAGTCTCTCTCTGCCCTCTCCCCACCCCCCAATATTTCTTTGCTCTGGGACAATATATAGACAGCTGTGATTCCTTTTGATCCCATAAAATTACTTGGTAAGTTGTGTCAAACTATTTAATGCCCAACTTATGAATACTAAAGGTTGAAGTATACAGAAAATAGTTTAAATATTAATGTTTTTGTGACTTTCGTTTCCTAACATTGGGGGTTGAACAACACAGTATAATTTAGACACTTTCTACAATTTTACTTAACCTTTGAGTCTCCCCACATGTCGAGGTTTGATCATTTTCTACTTAGCTGGATGCTCGTAAAAGACCCACTTCCTCCTCCCTGGAAGGCCTGGTCCCCAGGCCCTCACATTTGGGACAGGGGGACAGGAGATCCACCATTGCCTCGCCGTAGTCTCCAGCTTGCTGACTCACCCTTGCAGATCTTGGGAATTGCTCACCTCCATAAGCATGTGAGTCAGTTCCTCATAATAAAACTCTCTCTGCGTGTACACATCCTACTGCTTCTGTTTCTCTGAAGAATCCTGACCTATTATCCCCTCCTTTGAATAGTACAGTGGAACATGTTATCTAAGCAAGAAGTACAGCTCCTAAACTCCTTCCTTGGTACTGTTAGGGGCAAGTACCTGAATGTTTCTTTGGTAAAAGGACTTCTTAACCCTTTAATTTAGGTTACCCCCCCTTTTTCTTTTTGATAAACAAAAACAAACTGGCAATAGTCTATATGAAAAGGCATATTTTATATTGCCCCATGGTGATCTGTTAAGTACAAAACCAGTCCTTTGTGGATTACTAGATAGACATACCTGTATATAGCCACCAACAGAAGGTATGCCGTCTAGTAAAAGGGACCATAACAATTTTTTTCCTGTTGTTTGCTTCATGTTTAGAAAGGAAACTTAAGAAACATCCTCTGTGAGACTGTGTGTGTGTGTATGTGTGTGTGTGTGTGTTACAAGAAGGAAGGTTCTATACAGATTATGTGCACATATTTGTACAATCTCTTCCTTGGTTTTCCACGAACCCCAGTTTATGAACCTATGCCTTAAATATCTTGACACCTGTATTTTTGTCAATAAAAACTTTTCTGTTGTTCTCCAAAATCAGTATTAAGATCTCATAATCATAAATTGTCCCTGCTGGAGTTTCATAAAATAGAATTTCTTTATTTCCAAAACAGGACTCTTAAAACCTGTGTCTTAATCTATCTCCTCAAAAAGACGCACAACCAGACCCAAGAAGAGATCCCAAAAGATGAAGATAAAAAGTGCAAGTTTTTCTGCTCTAAACCCTGAGCTTATCACAACTTCAGCCATTCTCCCTCTAGGTATCACTCGAAGGACGTCGAGAACACACATAGCTGTAGTGTAACCCCTCAGCAGATTTCTGTGAAGGAACAAGCCAGGTTCAGACAGGGTCAGACTTTAAATGGTGAGTGTCACAAGTTAGAAGCCACAGAGGAGTTGAGGAAATTATCATACCCCTACATTTGCCTTATGGCTGGAAAGCTAGAGAGTACAGAGAGAACTCTCCTACCCTCTATGGTCTTTGATCTTTGTTGGCCCTTTGGTTCAGGCAAGAGGAGCATCGTAATGGGAGTCAGAGGCCTGGACTCTAGTCCCAATCACCCTGAAAACCTAAACAAAGAAGAAGCCAAAATAGTGATTTTAAAAAACAGTAGCACAGCTCTATCTTTAAATGAAGCCTTATACCAAAATTTTCAGAATATAAAACAAATAAAAATGGCAGTCACTGGCAGATTGCCCACAACCCTTATAACAATTCCCCTGAACAATAATAAGTGCAGTGTGTAAACCAATGCTCTTGATTTAGAGAGGTCCTCATCTAGCTGAAAATCCTTTTCATATATTACAGATTCCTGTGCTCCATTCCCGGTCATCTGACTCAGTCGCAGAAAACAGTACTTTCCACAAGACCCTGGGTAATTCTTAAGATGCCCAGCTGGGTGGTATGGGTATGGTTGAAACTGTTACAGTAGAATCTCTCTAATATTCTTTCAAGTGTTCAAAACAACCACCACCAAATAAATAACATGATTCCCTCTCCACAGTACCAGGCTATTTTTATTAGCTTCAAGTTACTATATTGAAACCAGATGGCTTGTAAATTGCACCATCATTCCACCTGGGTTAGACATGCCTACGTGATAACAGGCAAATAAGGAATTATTCGCAGGGATTTTTCATCTCTAACCTCCTGGTAAAAACTTCTCCTTTTCATCGCCAAAAATTTCGCCTTGGTTCTTTAGAATATCATCTCTTCTGAGAAAATAAGAGGGGCCACAAAAATGCATCCCACAAATATAGAAGATGTACTTACTGAGTTACTAATCCATGGATCATTACCAGGGTATTGAGAACTCATTCCAGGGAGACACTGACACCAAAAAGTTCCACAGTGCCAACTTTCAAAAGGGAGGTAATATCTGTAAATAAAATGGTATGATCTCTAATAACATAGTAAGCATTCAGTGAAGTTTAGCTATTATTTTAACAATTTATTGCTGTTATCAACGTAAATAGGTTAAGACATTTTCAGGTTGTCTATTTTTGTCAAATAAGATTTGTGTGTGTGTGTGATAAACGTTTCATAATATTATCACTCAAAATGTGCTTTAACTACCTCCCATAAAAAAGGTAGGGACATGTTTTGACTCTGCAGCATAGTTCTCTGCCTTTAGCATGCGTCAGGGTTACTTAGAGGGCTTGCGAAAGCAGATTGCTGGGCCCCACCTACAGATTTTGATTCACTAAGTGCTGGGAAGGGCCTGAGAATTTGCATTTCTCTCAAGTTCTCCTGTGCTGCTCATGCTGCTGGTCCAGGACTGCACTTTGGGATCACTGCACTAACGTGTATTTCCTACTCCATGATGCTGGGAGGAATGGCCTTCATAGCCAAAGCCAAAGGCTGTGATTACAGGGGGATCGTCCTCCATAGTTTCAGTGATGTGTAACAGCCCCCTTCTGAGCTGAAACTGGTTGATCAAAAGTAAGCATATTCAAATGCCCGAAGTCTTTAGGACATGTGTTGTAATCATCAGATGGTTTTCTGTTACAAAACTGACAAATATAACTCATGCTCCTTGATGCAGTAAAAGGAATTTATTGGTTTAAGTAATTGGGGAATTCAAGGCACCTGTGGATCCAGGGCACAACACCACAGGGTCTGAGCTCCCACTCTCTCCATCTCTCGGTTGTGCTTGCCAGTCTTCCTCTTCAGGCTGACCACACGCCTCTCTATTCAAGAGACAAAAGAGAAGGCATCTCACAATTTATGATCCACCAGGAAGAGAGATGAACTGCTTCCCCGTCTCCTCAAGTGAAATCACATGGAAGATCTAAAATTAGTCATACTGGAAACACCCACATTTTAGACCAATCACTGTAAATAGTAGGACTGGGTACCAGGATTGGTCATCCCTTAGTCACATGCTTGATATAGGGGCTGGGAGCAGAGGAACACTTTGACTGATGGTTGTAGCAGGAGCACATGTGTAGGCATAAGGATAGTACTACAATGGGAAAAAAAAATATATCGAACAAAGAAGATTTTGTGTTGAAAATAGAATTAAATGCCTAGAATGAAGAGAGGAGAGGAGTATAAACGCTGAAGACAAGGAACTGAGATCAGTAAAGCCGGTAACCCCAGCACCAATGAATCCGTTTAAGATCTATGCCACGGCACCCTATGACAGAAACCCTCTTACGGGAAATCTCTTCTTTCGGTTGCTTGATGACGCCATGTTCCTGTTACCACGGGACTTTCTCCTACCTGGAATTCTACCCATATTCCTGAATTAGTTAACACCTAGCAGCCATAGCAGACACACTATATGATACTGGAGAAATAAATGGAGGAAAGAGGGAAGAAACCAACCAACTGGAATATGGGTAAGTCAAGGGAGCTTCCTGAGCTCCTTTTTTCACCTAATATATGTGTGTGTATGTGTGTGTGTGTGTGTGTGTATGTATATATATATATATATATATATTTCTGATTACTCTTGATGGTAGCTTTGCAAATTAAATATAACATATGTGGTTCTGAAAATTGGTAATAAAAACACAAATGTAATGTATTAGTCATAAAGCTGTATAAGATTTGTTGGTTCCCTGCATAGCAAAATATCTAATATTGCAAATTAAAAACCCAGCAATGTTGCCTGATTTAGCTCTCCAGAACAGCTCAACTGTTGTTGTAATAGTCATTTATTTTTTCACTTAAGCCAGGGGTTCTGAGCCCTGGCAGTATGCACAGATTGCATGTGGAGCATTGTAACATTCTGCTACCTAGACTCAATCCACAGATTTTGCTTTAAATAGTGAGGGTTAGGGGACTAGGTGTCTGTATGTTTTCAATCTTCCCAGGTGATTTTTATGGGCAGTCAGGGTTGAAAAGCACAGACCTCAGCCCATTACAGCCTCATTAGTACCTAAGTGTTTCTCTCTGCGTCTTGAAAATAGGCTTCTCACTTGACTTAGGGTGAATTTCTTAAACCTCAAATATGGCACATGAAATTGGCATTTCCCTTAAGTCAGCATCCTCTCCTTCAAGACTATGACAGGCCACTTTGGTAACATTCTCTCAAGCAGAAATTCTCTTCCAAATGTATCTTCTTGCAGGGATCTGAACAGGGCAAATAAAGTAAAACAATTTAACCGTGCAGCCAAATTGATGACATACACTGGAGATGAAATTTTTGTCTAAGAGGTTTTGCAGTTCCTAACATTTACATGTACTTCTAAATACTTAACAAATTAAGAGTGTGAGAGGCCAATTTAGTTCAATGCTGAAACTTAGCAATTGGAGTTATAATTGCAGATGTACTTTCAGTTTGCCAAATATTTCTTGCATAAGTTAACTAGGTTATGGTAGGGAAGAAAAAAAACATTGATTTTGCTGCATTCAATTAATCAAAATATTATTTATCGCCTACTACGTTCCAGGCACAGTGTGATTGCTTGAGTTAGTGGGAGTCAGGGAAGATAAGCAAATTTGAAAACAAAGACAAATACTCAAAATTTATGCTCCCATGGGAAAGTTACAGGGACTGAATTTGTAGGGTAGAGTTTTATAACTGCAGCACTGACAATGTGGGCCAGATACTTTGTTGTAGGGTGAAGAAGAGGCTGTCCTCTGCATTGTAGATTCTAGTAGCATCTCTGCTCTCTACCCACTAGATGCCACTAGAACTCCCCCACACCCAAGTTGTGACAACAAAAAATGTCCACAGATTGTCCCCCAGTCAAGGACCACTGTTTTAGAGTGACCACAGAATTCACTATTGTAGTAAGACCACAGAATTAAGTCTTGACCAGTTTTAGGAAACAATTTTACAGAAAGTTAATACTAAACCGCCACAAAAATAATAATAATACTAATTTCAGTTATGTTATCAGTGTGTACTATACACTCCTCTTGGATTAGGAATATATAATTCCATTTAATTCTCACAACTTAGAGAGGTGCAATAATTCATTCATGATAACATTGGTAATAACTGACAGAACTGGGATTCATTTCCAGGTCTTTCTCCCTCTGGAATAATGTATGGGCTCTATATTCTGCTTGCCCCACCCCACGCCCCCGAAAGCTGGAGCTCTGAGAGGTAGGGTATGTATGAGCTATAGAGGTAGACCAGACCAGTGGGTTTCAAGGTATTTTAACATTGAGGCATAAGAGTCCTGATCTTACATAACAACCCTGGACTGGAAGCCCACGTATTCCCATAACCCCGCCCAGAGCTCTCACCTCAGCTCCCCAGGATCATTTGAGTACCAAATTCCCAGGATGACAGCGCTGGGTTTCATACTGCACGTGAAGTAGGCACCTCCCCTCCAGAAGAGTACAGCGCGATAAACAAATCCCAGAAATTCAGTTTTCTCTACAAGGAATTTATTCTTTCTCAAATTGGCAATTTTTAATGGGTAAGCTATAGAGATTTCTGTAGGTTTCTCATAGAACAATAATCAGGAAATGAGGGTGGGCCTTGGGAATGTAGTAGAATTCTACATAAAGTTTTGCTTAGGAAAAAGTATTTCACTCAGAAACAATTTGAAAACAAGTCACCTCTCATACCATCAGCCCTCTTGCCCACTGAGCTCCTGGCACATGAGCACTTTGTTTGTTCCTCCAGTGAACCAAGGTAAAAGTGAACCACTGGGTCATTGCAATGTCATCACTCTTGCCAGAAATGTTCAACTCCCAACCTGCTGCTTGCCTACCGCTCACTCTCAGAAAGAAAGCCAGTGACAGGTTTTAAGGAAGGGGATGATTTGACCTCACGAGCATTTTATGAAGCTGTTGGCTGCTGAGAGCCTTGTAGTAGGGCAAGAGTCAGGAAGTGAAACTAATTAGGAGGTAGTTTCTTTCAAGTTATTAATCAAGTTAAGAGATGATGTCTCCAATTAGAATGGTAACAGTATATATGAAGGGAAGCACTGGGGTTGGGGATATATTTTGGAAATTCAAAAGGATTGCCTGATGGGTTAAAAAGACGAGAAAGGATGAAATAAAAGAAGCAGAACTCCTTGGGTTTTGCCTTGAGCATAGGTGGTGCCATTTTCTAAGATGGGGAAATCTAGGAAAGAAGTTAATAGAGGAGTAGGGGTCCTGGGAATCAATAGTTCCATTTTATATCTGTTTTAGTTACACATTAGAGAGGCAAGTGGCAATGTCAAGTGAGCAGTTGAAGCTGAAATGGAGAGCAGTGAAGACCAGGGAGATAAATTTGAGTCAGCCTATGATGACATTGTAGCCATGAGACCTGATGAGTTCACTTGGGAATAGAACAATCATAAATTCAAAGACTGAACCCTGGAGCACTCCAAAGTTAAAAGTTGAGAAGAGAACCAGCAAAAGGAAAATGACCAGTGAGCTACGAAAAAATCGAAAACAAAACAAGCAAACAAAAAACAAAGTGTACTGTCTTTGAAGCCATGTAAGTGAAACTACCCTAAAGACTGAGAAATACTTGTAGCCTTTATTGCAAACCCCTTAAATGAAGATTAGCTATTTTGCAGATGAGAAAAATGTCCTTTGACAATGAATCAAGGGAGTCTATGGAAGGGCCCTAAAAGGGATGGGGTAATAGGACACTGATTTATTGAAGTTTGAAGCATAAATAAGTGCATGACTGATAAATGATCACTTTCCTTGGAGACTGGTCAGTCCTGAGTCATGGACTCTGCATGCGAGAGAATGATCTCTGGGCAGAGACTCTGTGCACATCACAGAGAGATGAAGCTGACACAGGCTGGTTCATATAGACCCAAGCAGCAAACATTCCATGGTAGCTTTCCATTTCAGCTAAACCGTCTGCCCTCTACTGTCAGAAACTCCAGCTTTTACTGCCATGTGCATTAACCTGTGAATTATAACCATGTGAATCTTACCTGGGAATTATAGTGTGTGTGTAATACATATATGTACATGAAATATATATACTTGTATATGTTTATAATCTGTATATGGGTATTATGTGTATACAAGCAGTGCATATATATATATGATATGTATATATTATATATGAAATATTACCTAGAAATTATGTATATATAAAATACGTACTATTTATAATATATCCCAATGAGATATAACTTTTTTCCTCACCTCAACATAACAATAGTCATGATAATGATAATAGTCACCAATTATCAAGACTATACTGTATCAGGTTTTGTTGGTAAATTCACAAACCATGAGCACTTTGTGGTAAACTAGTAGAGAAATGACTAAGTTTTACAGATAATTTAATAAATTTGCATAGCTAGAATATTTCTTTCCAAAATTAATGTCCCTTTTCTATAATAACTTTTTTTTGGAATTAATCATCGAAATAACTCTCTCAGTACTCTATTTCATCTCAGCAGACTTAGCCCGTTTCATTACTTCTAGATATCTACATAAAAATAAATTATAAAGCTTCTCTTTTTTTTCTCAGAAATCTACTAAATTCAGGAGACTGTCAAAGATAATTTGCAAGCCATTCTTATCTTTGGTTGCCTTTTTCCTTTTTACACTGACTTTCACTATCAATTTTCACTATCCAGATAAGCATTATACATGTTGAGATTTAATCAACAATTACTTTTTTTTTTTAACTTATTGGGGTGACAATTGTTAGTAAAGTTACATAGATTCAGGTGTACAATTCTGTATTACATCATCTATAAATCCCATTGTGCGTTCACCACCCAGAGTCAGTTCTCCTTCCATCACCATATATTTGATCCCCTTTACCCTCATCTCCCACTCCCCACCCCCCTTACCCTCTGGTAACCACTAAACTATTGTCTGTGTCTATGAGTTTTTGGTTCTCATTTGTTTGTCTTATTGTTGTTTTTGGTTTATATACCACATATCAGTGAAATCATATGGTTCTCTGCTTTTTCTGTCTGACTTATTTCGCTTAGCACTATAATCTCAAGATCCATCCATGTTGTCACAAATGGTCCTATTTCATCTTTTCTTACCACCGAATAGTATTCCATTGTGTATATATACCACAACTTCTTTACCCATTCATCTATCAAAGGACATTTTGCTTTTTTCCATGTCTTGGCCACTGTAAATAAAGCTGCAATAAACATTGGAGCACAGGTGTCTTTATGAATAAATGTTTTCAGATTTTTGGGGTAGATACCCAGGAGAGGGATTGCTGGGTCATACGGTAATTCTATTTGTAATTTTTTGAGGAACCTCCACACTGCCTTCCATAGCGGCTGCACCAGTTTGCATTCCCACCAACAGTGTATTAGGGTTCCTTTTTCTCCACAGCCTCTCCAACACTTGTTACTGTTTGTCTTGTTGATGATAGCCATTTTGACTGGGGTGAGGTGGTATCTCCTTGTGGTTTTTATTTGCATTTCTCTGATGATTAGTGATGTTGAGCATTTTTTTCACATGTCTATTTGCCATTTGTATGTCCTCTTTGGAGAAATGTCTCTTCAGGTCCTCTGCCCATTTTTCAATTGGGTTGTTTGTTTTTATGTTGTTGAATTGCATGAGTTCCTTGTATATTTTGGATATTAGCCCCTTATCGGAGGCGTTGTTTGCAAAAATCTCCTCCCATTCATTTGGTTGCCTCTTTATTTTGTCGATGGTTTCTTTTGCTGTGCAGAAGCTTTTAAGTTTGATACAGTCCCATTCATTTATTTTAGCTTTTACTTCCCTTGCTTCTGGAGTCAAATTCATAAAATGCTCTTTGCACCCAAGGTCCATAAGTTTAGTACCTATGTTTTCTTCTATGCAGTTTATTGTTTCCGGTCTCATGCTTAAGTCTTTGATCCATTTTAAATTAATTTTGGTACATGGTGACAGATAGCACTCCAGTTTCATTCTTTTGCACATGGCTTTCCAATTCTCCCAGCACCATTTATTGAAGAGGCTGTCTTTTCTCCATTGTATGTTTTTTGCTGCTTTGTCAAAAATTATCTGTCCATATATATGTGGTTTTATTTCCGAGTTCTCAATTCTATTCCATTGGTCTGTGTGTCTGTTTTTCTGCCAATACCATGCTGTTTTGATTATTGTTGCCCTGTAGTACAAGCTAAAGTCAGGGAGAGTGATATCTCCAGCATTGTTCTTTTTTCTTAAGATTGCTTTGGCTATTTGGGGTCTTTTGTGGTCCCGAACAAATCTGATGATTTTTTTTTCTATTTCTTTGAAAAATGCCATTGGGATTTTGATGGGGCTTGCATTAAATCTGTATATTGCTTTGGGTAATATGGTCATTTTAACTATGTTGATTCTTCCAATCCATGAGCATGGAATGTCTTTCCATTTCTTTGTGTCTTCTTCAATTTCTTTCAAAAATGTCTTGTAGTTTTCAGCATATAGGTCTTTCACATCCTTGGTTAAGTTTATTCCTAGATATTTTATTCTTTTTGCTGCAATTGCAAAAGGAATTTTTTTTTAATTTCTTTTTCTGAGATTTCATTGTTTGTATATAGGAATGCAATGGACTTTTGTACATTGATTTTGTAGCCGGCAACTTTACTGTATTCATCTACTGTTTCTAATAACTTTTTGGTGGAGTCTTTAGGGTTTTCTAGATATAGCATCATGTCATCTGCAAAGAGTGACAATTTAACTTCTTCATTCCCTATTTGGATGCCTTTAATTTCTTTCTCTTGCCTGATTGCTCTGGCAAGGACATCCAACACTATGTTGAAAAGCAGAGGTGATAGGGGACAGCCCTGTCGTGTTCCTGAACGTAGAGCAAAAGGCTTCAGTTTTCACCGTTAATTATGAGATTAGCTGAGGGTTTGTCATATATGGCCTTTATTACGTTAAGGTATTTTCTTTCTATACCTATTTTATTAAGTGTTTTAATCATAAATGGATGTTGTACCTTGTCAAATGCTTTTTCTTTATCAATTGATATAATCATACGATTTTTGTCCTTTATTTTGTTTATGTGATGTATCACATTGATGGATTTGCGTATGTTGAACCATCCTTGTGCCCCGGGGATGAACCCCACTTGGTCGTGATGAATAATCTTTTTAATGCATTGTTGCATTCGATTTGCTAGAATTTTGTTTAGAATTTTTGCATCTGTATTCATGAGAGATATTGGTCTGTAGTTATCTTTTGTGTGTTGTCCTTACCAGGTTTTGGTATCAGGGTAATGTTGGCCTAATAAAATGAGTTAGGGAGTACTGTATCTTCTTCAGTTTTTTGGAAGAGTTTGAGCAGGATTGGTATTAGATCCTCTTTGAAGGTTTGGTAGAATTCACTAGTGAAGCCATCTGGTCCCGGACTTTTGCTTTTGGGAAGGTTTTGGATGACTGATTCAATTTCATTACTGATGATAGGTCTGTTTAGATTTTCCAGTTCTTCATGGTTCAGCCTAGGAAGGCTATATGTTTCTAAGAACTTGTCCATTTCTTCTAGGTTATTGAATTTCATGGCATATCGTCCTTCATAATATTCTTGGATGATCCTTTGTATTTCTGTGGTGTCCGTGATAACTTCCCCTTTTTCATTTCTGATTTTGTTAATTAGTGTCTTCTTTCTTTTTATCTTAGTGAGTCTAGCCAAGGGTTTGTCAATTTTGTTAATCTTTTCAAAGAACCAGCTCTTTGTCACATTAATTTTTTTCTATTGTCTTTTTGTTCTCTATTTCGTTTAGTTCTGCTCTGATTTTTATTATTTCCTTTCTTCTGCTGACCTTGGGTTTCATTTGTTCTTCTTTTTCTAGTTCTTTAAGGTGTAATGTGAGGTTATTTATTTGGGATTTTTCTTGTTTCTTGAGATAGGCCTGTAATAATATAAATTTCCCTCTTAAAACTGCTTTCACTGCATCCCAACAATTTTGGTAGGATGTATTTTCATTCCCATTTGTTTCTATGTATCTTTTGATCTCTCCTCTAATTTCTTCTTTGACCCGGTCGTTCTGTATAAGTATGTTGTTTAATCTCCATGTATTTCTGTTTTGTCCTACTTTCTTTTTGCAGTTGGTATCCAATTTCAAAGCCTTGTGATCAGAGACTATGCGTGGTATAATTTCACTCTTCTTTAATTTGCTGAGGCTGATTTCATGTCCCAATATATGATCTATCCTTGAGAATGTTCCATGTACACTAGAAAAGAATGTATAGACTGATGTTTTAGGATGAAGTGTTCTATAAATGTCAATTATGTCCATTTCATCTAATGTGTCATTTAGGGCTGCTATTTCGTTATTTATTTTCTGTTTGGATGATATATCCATAGCTGTCATGATGTATTTAGGCCCTCTAGTATAATTGTGTTTTGGTCAATTTCTCCCTTTAGTTCTGTTAGTAGTTGCTTGGTATATTTCGGTGCTCCCTGATTGGGGACATAAATATTGATGACTGTTATGTCTTCTTGTTGTATAGTCCCCTTTACCATTATGAAATGTCCATCTTTGTCTCTTGTTACCTTTTTCACCCTGAAGTCTCTTTCATGTGATATCAGTATGGCTACACCTGATTTTCTCTCTCACACATTTCCTTGGAGTGTCAATTTCCACCCTTTCACTTTGAGTCTATGCTTGTCCTTGTAGCTGAGATGTGTCTCTTGGAGACAGCATATGGTTGGGTTTAGTTTTTTGACCCAATGTGCTACTCTGTCCCTTTTTATTGGTGAGTTCAGTCCATTTACATTTAGCGTGATTATTGATATGTGAGGATTTCCTATCATTCTATCTTTAGTTTTTTGGTAAGACTGTGTCTCCATTGTTTTTTTGCCTTTTTATTGTTGTCTATTATTTCTGTATGGTGGTATTCTGTGATGTTTCCCTCTGTTTCTTCTTTTATTACAGTATATATTTCAGTTCTGGATTCTTTTGAGTGGTTATCCTTAAGTTTATGTAAAATAAATTTTGATATTTAGAGTATTTCATTGTCTTCAGCGTGCCTACTTTCTCCATTTCCATATTCCAGTTCAGGCCTTTACCTTTTATGTTTTGGTTGCCACAGATTGTCCCTGTTGATGGTGGTCTAATAGCGTCCTTTAGTATTTCTTGTAGTGCAGATTGTGTATTAGAAAATTCCCTCAGCTTCTGTATGTCTGGAAAGGTCTTTATTCCTCCTTCATATCTAAAGGATATTTTTGCTGGATATATTATTCCTGGCTCATAATTTCTCTCTTTCAATAGTTTGAATATTTGGTTCCACTCCCTCCTGGCTTGTAGAGTTTCTGCTGAGAAATCTGATCATAATCTAATGGGCTTTCCTTTGTAGATTACCGTCTTCTTTTCCCTGGCTGCCTTGAGGATTCTTTCTTTGTCGTTGATTTTAGACAGCTTCAATACAATATGCCTTGGAGAAGGCCTGTTGGGATTGAGGTGATTAGGTGTTCTATTTGCTTCTTGGATTCGAGGATCCAGTTCTTTCCACAAGTTTGGGAAGTTCTCATTGACTATTTGTTTGAATATACTGTCTGTTCCCTTCTCTCTTTCTTCTCGTTCTGGTATGCTCATTATTCTTATATTGCTCTTTCTGATGGCGTCAGAAAGGTCTTGTAGAGTTCTTTCATTTCTTTTAAGTCTCAAGTCTCTTTCTTCTTCCATCTGTGTCATTTCCAGGTTTCTATCTTCACTGTCACTGATTTTTTCCTCCATCTGGTCAACTTTACTACCTAAGCTGCCTATTTCATTCTTAATTTCTTCTATTGAGTTTTGATCTCCAGAAATTCTATTTGGTTCTTTTTTAAAATTTCAGTCTCTGGTAAAATGTTCATGTTGTTCTTTGATTGTGTTTCTGAGCTCATTAAATTGCCTTTCTCTGTTTTCTTGCATCTCGTTGAGTTTTTTCAGAACTGCAGTCTTGAATTCTCTGTCATTTAAGTCATATATTTCCATATCTTTAAGTTCATTTTCTGGAGACTTCACTTTCTTTCTGAGCTGTCTTGTTGTGTTGGTTATTCATGGCAACTAATGATTTATTATTTCTCTTCCTAGACATCTGCAGGAGTGGGTTCTGCAACAGGTTGATAGGAAGAGGTCTTTCTTTTGTTTTCCAGTACTTGTTGGTAGAATGTTTTATTTTCTCTCCAACTGTAGCCTTTTTCTCCTCTCTCACACTGTTGTGTTGTTTTCTCTGCACTATTCCAGTTTCTCACACAATTGGGGGATTCCCTGGAAGGTGGGTTTATCCTCTGTTAACAGTTCGCCTGGGTCATAGGGCACTGCATCCCTGTGGTTATGCGGAAAACTTTTGAAATTCCAAAGCTCTTCCTGCACCAGATTCAGAGCCCATATGTTTCAGCAGTTCTGTTTACTCCTGCAGGGATCTGCCCAGATAGGTGGGGCCAGGGGCGGGGTGAGTTGTGAGAGGTGGCCCAGAGCAATGGTGGCCATGACCACCACAGCCTGTCCTGCTTCCACAGTTCCCTCCCCTTTGCAGGAACTAGGTGGGCTGCAAATCTGTGTCTGCGGTCCCCAGTTCTCAGGACAGCAAATACTCTGTTCTTTTGATCTGACACTGCTACTGTTCCGCTTCTAGCACTGGGCAGGTGGGGGCGGGGCAAGCTCTGGGAGGGTAAGGAGGGGGTGTCTAGTCTCAGTGCCTAAGGCTTCCATTCTCTGCTCGGCAGTGAGGGCTTAAACCACCTTTTTCAGCCTTCTTCCCTCAGTCTTTTCTCCGAGGTCTCTGCTGTGAGTGTTGAGTTCAGCCGTGTTATATGCTGCCCCCTCAGCCCTGTGGGCCATAAGCAGAGCCCTAGCAGTCCGAGTTCTTCCCTCTTGCACAGCTGTGGTTGTTCCGGGATGCAGCGAGCTTGGAGCAGTGAGCTAGGTCTGTGTCCTGCGCCCGCGCGGCTCCGTCCCTGCACTTCTCCCTTCCCTCCTCCCCTGCTCGCACAATTTGCCCACCTTTAGGTGAATTCAGAAGTGAGACTCTTCATCTTGCCTGTCTGCTGTGCGGGGAGTCCTTTGTGGAGTTAAAGTTTTTCAATTTGTTGTAAATTCCAGGGGAGATTTACAGAGGCTCACCTCACGCTGCTATTTTGATGACCTTCTTTTCCTTTTATTGGAGTCTTACGGATGTAAAGAATTTTATCATTCACAATTTAAAAATGTCAATCCACACAATATCTTCAGGGATGCCAAAAGGTACTGGATGAGAGTTCCCACTCTGCTTGTTTAGAATTAGTGGGTAAGACTCAGAGAGCTTCAATTTCTTCCCATCACTGAACTTTCAATTCTCTCCAAAGGCATTTCTTACATTTAGATCTCCTGACATGTTTTTCTTGACAAAAGGCAATTGCATCTGTGTGTTCAAATGTGACAAAGTAAGGTTCAGGGAGAAGAATTTGTAGGCTTGATAATTATTGAGTCATTTTATTTACACACAGGACTTTATGTGTTGCAGGATGAGGTACAGAAGAAGAGCAGGCACTAGGAAAGAGGGCTCTAACTCTGAGTTAATGACAGTTGCCCAGGTCTGCATTTCTCTGAAAACACATAAATTGTACTTATACCAAACTTTCCAAGATGGAAATTCTCTGGGAAGCATATTTCCCCTTTGATGAAATATATTCATCCAAGATATTTTACTAAATAAACTAATCAATAAAATTAAGGGAAATTTGTGTTTAAAAGACAGTACTTCCTAAAGTTTAACATGGCCACTTTATATTTTCATATACCCCTAGAGGCTTAGTTGTTGTAATAGTGTGTGTCATTTGGCATTTGCCCTTTTTCACTTAGATGTTTTTCATGGATCAACAGTCTTCCTAATAAATATTTTCAAAACTTCCCGGCTGTTACAGAAAATATTTTAATGAATATCACACACACACACACACACACACACACACACACACACGGGTATATAACTATTATTATTTTTCAAAATCATGCTTTAAATTTCTAGGAGTAGGATATCTGCACCAAAGATATCAAACACCATTAGGGCTGTAACTCTACAGTAATGTGTTATCTTCCAAAAGTGCCAGGTAATTTACCCTCCTGATCACAGTGCAGGAGTGCAATGGTTTCAACAAAAGATTCAACCACAGGGAAAGCATGAAGCCTGTCACATGGGTTTAACCTTTGAGGATAGCTAGCAAGTATGAAGGTTTCTCAGCTCGATGCAAACACGGAGAAACAGCAACTCTTACTTCACCACAGAGTAGGGATCACAACCTCAAACGCCCTCACAGTTTTGCAAGGGAGTGTGAATTAAGCAAGCAAAGTGTCAGGGAGCTTGTAGGAAAAGATGGGAACTATGCAAAATGCAGTATGCTTGCTCCATCTGTCCCATCCACCCCCATCTAATGAGCCATCTCCACTCAGTTCCAGCTGAAATGTTCAATTTTACAATATTGGCTACTAATTCAAATTTAATATGTAGAAAACATAGTAACACTTAGCAGACAAAAGGAAGGAAGAAAGGAAGGGAGAGAGGATGGACAGAAGTTTTGAAACCTCTGCATATAGAATTTATAATGTACAATTTGCAGTGATCTTTTCTTTATGGCAGTAAGGCAAGTCACAATGAGAAGACGCCTTGTAAAACTCATTACTGGGATTGGCACTAATAGAAAAAAAATACAAAAAATGAAAATGCTAAGCAACCAGCAATATCTAAAAGAAATGTCACTCACGATGATGTACGGTATACATGCATGAAAAGCAGAATTAGATGCTGGGCTTTAGCAGATGTAATTATATAACACGATAGATAAAGACACAAAAAGAGTCGAACTACTCTTTCCAAATTACAAAGCTGTAAACCATTCAGCAATCAAATAGTAAAAAGGAAAAAAATGTGTTTTTCTTTAATTTGCTTAACCTATTTCCCTCACAACAAAATGCCTAGGATGCACAATGCTTTGGGGAGTTACAGAATGACTGCTATTCCTCTCCACTCATTTTCCAAGCGATTTAATTTCTTCAGTAAGATCAGCTACACAGGATAGTGAGAAGCCCTAGTTAGTGTATCTTTTTCCAGATTTGCCTTGGTGACATGAGAAAATGTGGCAGCAGAGAGGGACATAAAAACCTCTAAATCGGCGTAAGATACTGATAAGGATAAGAAAATCCACCCTCCAACAGCACATCTCTTCATCTCTCAGCATCCTATAGACTTATTCTGGCACGTTTGGGGGGAAGGTAGGAGTTACCTGATATGTATGACCTTTTGAAGTTGTCCACAAGGCCATCTGCTATCAAACAATGTTAAGTATAGTAGGAGGAAGATTAAAGATTTGGAGGAATAAGAGACAGGAGAGTTATAAAGGCCATAAATGAAGGCAAATTTGCCTTCAAGAGAGAAACCCTGAGGCATTTTTTGTTGGGAAATGTTTCTAAGCTAAGAATGTAAGCAAAAAGGACAACTAGTAAGTTATATGAATTGCCTTTTACTAGGATAATGAAAATCCAGGGACTGACAGGAAGACAAAAATCAATCCACAAATTTAAGTCATTGCTCCCTGCTGTTTTTCTGTTACCCTTTGGCAGAGTCCTCAGTGCTACCGTTTTGGTAGCTGTACGTACACTTATGCTCAACTAGTTCACAGGGCTGTCATTAAGACTGGGCATTTTAAATGAGATACTGGGAATTATATCCAGGTAATTAAATCAAAGTTAGTCTTGAGCCTAAAGGAGCCTTATAGATGTCTTGATCCTCAGGTGCAGTTTTCCAATGTGTTACTGTAATTAGGTTCCTCCATCACTGTTTTCTAAGCCTGGGTGATTTGGTAAAATGCCTCAGTGAAGGCTTCCTGAACTAGAAAAAGTCGTAGTAAAGAATTCTCTACAAGGTCCTCTTATTCAAATCAAACTCTCCCGCTGGTCTTCTCCCCTTGTTTCCGTGATATGAAAGTGTCTACTCCCATGACACATAAGGCTATCTCACATCGCAACTCCCCTCTGTATCTCTTTTTCAATTCTTGGCCCTGTGTATTCTGAGATGAACCACATAATATAGATGAATAATCTGCCCTCCAGACATTTATCATCTTGTAGAGCGAGGCATTATCACCACTTAATTAATTGGGCACTCACTGTGGGCCAGGCACTGCTCTATAGTCTTGACTGGCATCCATTATCTCAGTTAATTATTAGAGTAATTGAATGCAGTAAGGGCTATTTTACACCCCTAATCTGAAGATGGAAAAACTAAAGATGAGAGATATGAAGTCATTTTTCAAAGTAGTATAACTCTCAAGTGACAGATTCAGGACAAGATCTCAGATCTGACTCCAAAGTCTAGACTCTTAGCCACTGCTGAATAATATAAAAGTTGTTGAGAAAGAAGACAATAATGATGAAGGCTAATGTTTATTGAGCATTTTTATGTCCCAGGCAAAGTGCAGGGCACTTGACATAGATTATAATCTTGTTCATTTAAAACAACCACCCTGTGAGATTGTCGCCCCCCAATTATTAGATGATGAAAAGCAAGGTGTATAGAAATTATGCTTTATGAAAGGTTACTGTCGTCTCATTGAGCAGAGGGGGTCCTTGTACTACATAAAAATCAGTGCTTCTGCTTTAACTGGCAGTTTTAGGATCCCCTTAGAGCATCACATCAAAAGTGTGTTTGAGACCACTTAATATCAAAGGCTCTAGCTCCCAAGCAGATTGAGGTAATGTCTTATGAGTTTTAGGATCCCTGCATCCAGCTGAATGCCCTGCAAATACTGTACTTAATACATGTTTGTTGATTTCAGTCTTTGATGCTTAGGAACAAAGTAGTTAACAGTTGGTTCCCATTGATGTATTATTCCTCATTCACTGAGGCATTTTTTGCTTTAGAAAAAAATGGTAGCAGTACACTTATATTTGATCCATCAAAACAATGGTTATAATATCATTCTTTTCTCATCCCATTACTGTGAAACTTATTTGAGAGCTATTAAAGGATAGCATTGTTTATTTATTTGGCAAACATTACTGAGAGCCTATTATATTTTAGGTACTTTGCTAAACCTGCTGAGGGAGAAAAATACATATAAAGACATATGGGTCATTTCACAAGTAAAACATTAGTTGCAAGCTTCACTATTTTGAGGATAAGCATCTTGCATCATCTACAATTTGTTACCCATGTCATGTCCTTCATTTACAAAAACACTTAATGATCCTGTAAGCAAATGTGTAAACAATAGCTATTAAATGCATAAATACACCCATTTACTTTCTTTTTGCCAATAAAATGAATCTTCTCTATTAATAAACAAATGTAGTTTATACATGAACTGCATGTAGGAAAAAATGCCTGGAGTATGCGGTGGTAGAAATGATATAGGTATAGAAATGAGACACTAGGAAAATTAGTCACATTCCTTCAGATCTAACTTCCTATGGTCTTCATTGTACCATTTATTAAAGAATTAAAGGTACATTTATTTTCAAGACATTTGTTATAAAAAATGATAGCTTTAGTATACCTTTAGAAATTGTATTTGCAATTATATTGCTTAACACTTTGTTTTAATATATTTCTCTATGAGATGTTTCCACTCATTCCGATACTGACTATAAAAGCAAAATAAAATGTGGAGTATAAGTTACGATTAAAAAAATTAAAACCCTATTGACAAAACGTGAGAAGTGGCAGTTTTATATGCTCATTGCCTTCTCTAAATAATTATCCAATCTTTTAACTTCACACTGGCAATACAGGTAATGAATATAAATCCCTTATATTTGTAATGCAGTTGGATTTTTATTTGCAGTAGTAAGGCAGATGAGGTACCCTGGCTAAACCAACCACAGTTGAAGGTTCTGTTTGTTTGTCTTTTCTTTTTACTTTATTGAGGTATAATGTACATACATTAAAGTATGTACAATGCACTAATCACGAGTATACAGCTAGATGAGTTTTCATACCTGTGTAACCATCACCCTGATCAAGATCTGAAACATTTCCAGAGACTCAGAAATTTCCTTCTTGACATTGTCTAGTCAATAACCAGCCCCCACCCCACCCCACCCCACCCCCTAGTCAGGATAATCATGTGGTGTCTCTTACATTGATTGCTTTTACCTGCACTTGATATCATATAAGTGTAATTATACAATATGCATTCTTTATGTCCATTTTGTTTTGCTCAACAAAATGTGATTCATTTATGTTGCTCTGTGTAATTGTGTGCAGTTCTTTTTTTTTATCATTGTTGCATATTATATGAATATAATACAACATTTTGAATATTTCCATTCTTCTGTTGATAGACAGTTTGGTTGTTTCCAGTTTTTGTGTAGTATATAAATAAAATATTTTATATAAAACTTATTAAAGGTATCAATAAGCTCAAACAAAGTAAGATATATTCAGAAGACCAGAAACTAAATAAAAGCATAGCCTGAAGCTGGCTTTAAACTTCAGGGTAGCTGCTGAACTTGGTGAACCTGAGCTTCAGCTGTCACAGCCTGTGAGGTTCCTCTGGATAGAACAAGCTGAATCTAAGTAGCTAGAGAAAAGGAGATTCTAATAAGAACCTTCTTCAGGAAGCCGGAACCCTCATTTTAGGATAAACAAGAAGTAAACCTAGCTCTGCAGGGGACTGCAAAGAAACTGCCCATCTTAAAACAAAATACAAAGTGTAGGAGAAAAATTTTAATCTACTCTGAAAATTTATATGCCCAAGTTAGACCCATGTTTGTTTTAAGTCCAGTTTCTACAATCTACTTGATCCTAAAGAACCTCAATAAAGCAAAGCAAAACAACAACAACAAAACAAAGCAAAACAGTGAGGTATAACTGTAGTATTTTCGTTTCCTTTGGATATATTCCCTAAAGTGGAATTACTGGATCAAATGGTAGTTCTATTTTTAATTTTTTGAGGGAGCTCCATAGTGTCTGTCTGCACCAAGGAGTCCCGTTTTTTCACATCCTCACCAACACTTGTTATTTCTTGTCTTTTATGTAATAAGCATTCCAACAGATGTAATATCTCATTGTAGTTTTAACTTGCATTTATTTTGCTGATGATAGAGATGTTGAGCACCTCTTCATGCATCTGTTGGCTATCTGTATGTGTCTTCTTTGGAAAACTGTCTATTCAATCTCATTTTTTTAATCAATTTTTTTTGTTTGTTTCGTTTTGCTATTGAGTTATATGTGTTCTTTAAAATAGCCCAAACACATGGGAAATCTGCTTTTTTTTAACTAATAGATTACTAACTCTGAGGATGAATCAATTGGTATAAAAATATTGGTTTTTTCTCGATAGCTTGAGCACAAAAATGTCAGAGAGCACTACGATTGCTTTTGCCTTTGGATGTATGCCAATTCCCAAATGAGTCACCAGGGCGATGGGATAATACCGTCACCCAGATAAGCTTTATATCAGTCCCTAGAGCCAGGTTGCAGGAGCCAATTGAGGGAGCCACAGTGGCGATCAACACTATTAGTGAGAAAGGCTTTTTTCAAAAGTACAAAAAACATGTGTGGTGCTTTGACTTAGTCACCCACAGACTTATATTAGGTTGGTGCAAAAGTAATTGCAGTTTTTTACAAATTTTAACATTTTAAACCACAATTACTTTTGCAACAACCTAATAGACCACAACCATATAATATATACATTGGTATTTTAAGATTCAACTAGCATCTAACAGTATGGGAGAGTTCCCAAAAAGTGAAACGAAAATACTCATAACTTCCCTTATACATACATGAAGAAGTCATTTATCAGTTAGATGTTTGATTACAGTGCAATGGAAAATAATGTGCTTTAAAAACTGTAAGGCCATAAGTGTATTCTAATAAACTATTCTTATAAACTTCTGATAAACTATCGGCTGTATGGCTATAAAGAATTTTTAAGAAACCATCTATCATATGCTAAAATAAACTGGGCTTCATTAAAATTTCACTCCAAACTCTGATATTCCATGTCTTGCATGAAATCAATTCGTTTAAACACCAGTTTGCTCCTTTAAAAATATGGAATAACTGGGGAAAGAAAAGAAGAAAACATGCAGAAATGTGTAAGGAAGTCTGAGACACCGACATATTAGAAGACCTAGACTTTCGGGTTAATATTTACCACAATTGCATCATTTTTATTACCCAGTCATTTGTGTCCAGTCCTTGTCAAATCTTTCAACTTTCTCAACTCTCTCAAAGCTCTGACAGGGCTTGAACAGGGGCCACTGTACCTACCACCAACAGTCACGTCAAATAGGAAAACAAATATCATTAACAAAAGATCATCGGACTCACAGGAAAAATTCATCGAGCACAAAGAGATGCTCCTTTCTTGGCTATTTATTTTTCTGTACACCACACAGATATTCATGGTACTATGTGTTACTTATCATTTATTTATTGTTGCTCTTAGAACCTGAAGGAACTTTGAATTCCAGCAACTCAGCTTTATTTCAGATAAAGCAACGTTGTGGCAAGGTACCTCCTAAGTTAGTTTTGCCACCATTATGTTGCCCCAGAATCTGAGCTCCTTGAACCACGCCACAGCAATGTCTTTCCATCTCTTTTACGTCTGTGCATCCATCAATATTGAAGAAGTATTTTGTGAGTTGTCAAAAAACTAGACTTAGGAAATATTGTATGCGCTATTTTAACAAGTAAATGTTGAGTAATCTGTGAAGTGTACATTGCAAGATGTAGGGATGAAGGTGTTGGCTTTTTTCAGCAAATAGAATAATGTGTCAGTACCCAATGAATTTTAGAAGTGGAAGTTTTCCCCATTATTTCATTCTCTTGAGCAAGTTTACATTCATTTATTTATGTATTTATGTGAAACAAACATATACAGAGCATTCTTTTTTATGCTGGGTCTCATAGAAGGACCTAACATTTCTATATCTTAGTATTCTTAGCTGTCAAATGGAAATGATAATATCTCACTGGGTTTTTATCAGGATTAAATAAGTTAATGCATCTGAAGCCTTGAGAATGGGGCCTGACACATATAAGGTCTATGTATACATTGACTATTGTGTTAGCTCAGGACCTCTAAGAAGTGTTTCCTGAGGCCTCTGCCACCTCCCATTAAGCAACCGATTAAAGTGATGACATTACATTTGGGAGCTGTAAGCTCAGGACAGCGAGGGTGAGATTTTAAAAAGAAGCTAGATGAGGAAAGAGGAAAGTGACATGACATGATGTGTTTTCATGCCATGGACCTCTTCATAAAAAGCTGCCAAGAGACCAATAGGACAGTCAGCAGATATGTTTGCTTGCCACATACAAAGATCACATCACATCTTCTGGGGGAAAGAAAGAAGGGGAACTTAATCTACCAGATCCTTTTCATTCTACATTTTCTTTTAATTTCAATAAATGTTTATTAAGAAACAGTGCATAAATTGAAGTCAGTGTTACTCTTCTGTTGATTATTTCTTTATAAAATTTTGACATTTTTCAATTATAGTTGACATACAACATTATATTAGTTTCAGGTGTACAACATAGTAATTAGACATTTATATAATTTATGAAGCAATCTCCCTGGTAAGTCTAGTACCCATCTGACACCGTAAATAGTTATTACAATATTACTGGCTATAGTCCCTATGCTGTACTTTATATCCCCATGGCTATTTTTATAACTGTCAATTTGAACTTCTTAATCCCTTCACCTTTTTCACTGATGCCCCCAAACCATCCCATCTGACAACCATCAATTTGTGCTCTGTACCTATGAGCTTGTTTCTTATTTTGTTTTTTAGATTCCACATATAAGTTATATCATATTGTATTTTTTAATCAGATTGTTAGTTTTTTTGGTGTGCACGTCTATGAGTTCTTTACATATTATGGATATTAACCCTTTATTGGATCTGTCATTGGTGAATATCGTCTTCTGTTCAGTAGGTTGTCCTTTCTTTTTGTTTTTGGTTTCCTTTGCTGTGCAAAAACTTTTTAGTTTAATGTAATACAATTTGTTTACTTTTTCTTTTGTTTCCCTTGCCTGAGGAGACATATCCAAAAATAAAATATTATTAAGAGTGATTTTTAAAAGAGTTTACTGCCTATGTCTTCATCTAGGAGTTTTATGGTTTGTGGTCTTACATTTAACTCTTTAATTCAATTGGAGAATATGTTTGTATATGGTAAAAGAAAGTGTTCCAATTTCATTTTCTTTGCCTGTATCTGTCCAGTTTTCTCAACACCATTTTTTGGATAGGCTGTCTTTACATTGTATATTCCTGCCTCATTTGTCATAGGTTAAACGACTGTATAGGCATGTGTTTATTTCTGGGTTCTCTATTTTGTTCCATTGATCTATGTGTCTGTTTTTATGCCAGTACCATGCTGCTTTGATTACTGTAGCCTTGTAGTATTGTTTGATATCAGCTAGCGTGATACCTCCAACTTTGTTCTATTTCTCAGTATTGATTTACCTATTTAAAGTCTTTTAGGGTTCCATATAAATTTCAGGACTATTTTTTTCTAATTCTGTGAAAAATGCCATTGGTATTTTGATAGGAATTGCATTGAATCTGTAAATTGCTTTGGGTAGTATGGACATTTTAACAATGTTAATTCTTCCTGTCTGTGAGCATGCTCGTATATGCTTCCATCAATTTGTTTCTTCAAAGTCTTATAGTTTTCTGAGTACAAGTTTTTTACCTCAGTTAAATTTATTTCTAGGTACTTTATTCCTTTTCATGCAGTTGTAAATTGGATTGTTTTCTTAATTTCTCTTTCTGATAGTTCGTTTTTAGTGTATAAAAATGCAACCAATTTCTGGATATAATATTTGTATCCTACTTTATTTGAATTCTTTTATTCTAATAGTTTTTTGTTGGATTCTTTAGGGTATCATGTCCTCTGCACTAATGACAGTTTTAATTCTTCCTTTCCAATTCAGATGCCTTTTATTTATTTTGCTTGTCTAATTGTTGTGGCTAGGACTTCCAATACTACTGTGTTTCCCTGAAAATAAGCCCTAATAAGCTCCAGTTAAGATTGTCAGCCAGACTGACACATTTAGTACATTATGACGATGTTCCAGAAGAAGATGACATGACTGTATTTGGATAAATGTAGATTGTTGTACAAGAAAAAATAAGACATCCCCTGAAAATACGACCTAATGCATCTTTTGGAGCAAAAATTAATATAAGACTCGGTCTTATTTTTGGGGAAACATGAAAGTAGACATCCTTGTCTTTTCCCTGATCTTAAATGGAAAGGTTTCAGCTTTTCCCTGTTGAGTATGATAGTTGTGTGTTTTTCCTTTATTATATTTAGGTATAGTCCCTCTATTCCACTTTGCTGAGAGTTTTCTAATAATAAATGGAGGTTGGATTTTGTCAAATGCTTTTTCTGCATCTATTGACATAATCATATGATTTTTGTCTTCCATTTTGTGTATGTGGTGTATCACATTAATTGATTGGTGGATACTGAACAAGTCTTGTATCCCAGGAATCATCCCACTTGATCATGGTGTGCGATTGTTTTAATGTATTCCTGAATTCGGTTTGCTAATATTTTGTTGAGCATGTTTGTATCTATATTCATCAGGGATATTGGCCTCTAATTTTCTTCTTTTGTAATGTCTTTGTGCAGTTTAAATATCAGGGTAATGCTGGCCTCATAAAATGGGTTTGGAGCCTTACCTCCTCTTCAATACTTTGAAATAGTTTGAAAAGGATAGGTATTCATTCTTCATTATATGTTTCATAAACTTACCTATAAAGCCATCTGGTCCAGGACTTTTGCTTGTTGGGTGTTTTTTTGATAACTGATTCAATTTCATTAGTAGTTATCGGTCTATTCAGATTTTCTGTTACTTCCCCATTCAATCTTGGAAAATTGTATGTTTGTAGGAATTTATCCACTTCTTCCATGTTGTCCAATTTGTTGGCATATAATTGTTTATCGTATTTTCTTATGTCCTAGGTATTTCCCTGGTCTCTGTTGTCACTTCCCTTTCATTTCTGATTTTATTTGTGTCTTCTTTATTTTTGTTGATGATTCTGGCAAGAGGTTATCAGTATTATTTATCATTTCATAGAAACACCTCTTGGTTTCATTGATCTTTTTTATTGTTAATTTATTTCCATTCTGATCTTACATTGGAATTACTATTAATGAGTTGCTGTTATACAGGGGGAACCAAAACCAACACCAAAGTTGCTTTTGAATCAAACTTTCTTTTCTTAACTTTTAGCATAGTATGTATAGTCGATAAAAATCAAGGCTTTCGAATTAAACACATAATTTTGAGTCCTGGATCTGCTACTTGTGAGCTGTGCAAGTTATTTAAGCTGTCTGAGTCTTGGTTCCTTCATCTATAAAATGGAAATGTTAATATCTACTTCATAGAGCTGTTATAAAGAATGAATAAGCAGTAAAATACTTAAAGCTGTGATTGGCACATAAATGTTCAATAACTGTTTACTACTGCCATAATTATCATTGCATACAAATGAGAAGATTGGTAAACCTATTCAGACCACTAACCATGAATCTACTAGAATCACACTAGAGGAAACACACCACAGCCTGCAGCTACACAGGAAAAATAAGATTGAATAATGACCATGATGGATTGGAACAGAGAAAGCCTGAATAAGTAATTCAGAACTCAAACTATATTTTTCCCTCACTTGCCTGAATTATCAAGAAAATTGCCCCTTCTCCCCACTTTAATTTACGTTACAGCTACCACCATAAAGTCACTTTCTACACCCGATTTGATTCTTTGACAGTCATACTCAGAAGTGTGTCATCAGAATCTAAATGCATTTTTGTCAGATGTTGTAAAATTATAAAATCCTATTTTATTCTGCCAAGGCAGAGTCACATGAAAGCTTTAAGACCTGTACGAGTATTTACTACAACTTATTTATATGGACATTGCAATGAGCAATGATATCACTACAGTGTTATTGATGGAAGCCTTCATGTGAGACATTTAAATTTTTAAAATTGTCATCTTCCTGCAGATTGTACCCTGTTTGTTTGAGGATTCAGTTTGGCTGTTATTTGACATTAAAACAAATATTCTATACAAGAGACTTATTTTACATTTAGACAAAATGAAAACTTAGGTTTTGAACAATGCGTGATCTATTTTGGGCAGATAAAGAAAAAAAACTTTGATTTTCTTAATCTTCTTGATTTTGAATAATGTTTTCTCCTCTTCACTCTTATTGCTTTTGGAAACCTTCAGAAATTGAACCTAATGAAACTAGACCTAAAGGCGATATGATAGGAGAGAAAACAAACTTGTACTAATTTTCTTTGGATTCCAATTAGCTGCAACACCAAGCATTGTACCCCAACCTTCAAATTTTTATTCAAGGGGCCTCGGATAGTAAGTAGGTAGCATCATGTTTAACAGGTATGCCATGTAATGATCCTGGTGAAGGGAATTCATGGACCACAGTTTGAGCAACTAATTAAACTATGTATAAGCCATTTATGGACTAGAATCAGGAGAGAAATAACGTCAATTTTCAGTAACTCTGATATAATATCACAAAACATCTAGTATCTGAATACTAAGGCAGTTTGAAGTTCAAGAATATTTGGATTTAAGGTCATAACAAGCTGACGTTTCCCCCTAATTTCATGAAAATCACAGTTGTGTCATCCAAAGTCAGTGATTCGTTTCTCAGTACTCCTTACATCTTTGCTGATAGATTTGCTTTTCTAGTCACCAGGCATTAAAAAAAAAAAGAAAGAAAGAAAGAAAGAAAAGAAATCAAACCTCTGTGACTGATTTCTAAAAAACTCTGCTCTACACAACCTTATTTGCTGCTAGGAAAGAAGTGATCGCCAAGATATTCTCATACATACAGCTAATGTTTTTTCCAGGAACTTCTAGTAAATTCAGAGTGTTTCATTTTGGTTTCTGTTTCTATGATCCCTGACCGTTTTCTTAGTGTTTAAATTTTCCTACTGAGTCTTCCCACACAGTTGTTTAGTGATGCTCCATGGTGACCCCTACAGCTTCAATGTAGCCCTAATAGAAAATCCACATTTGGATGACATAAAGGCATATCCAATGAGCCCAAATAAAGGTAATGAGCATATGTGTTTTCAGGCAGAACAGTCACAAAGTGTAGAGAATAGATTTTACTCTAAGCAACACCAATTGATTGGTATTGGCTCCCTTCAGTATTGTATTATGACAGACTGTGGGGCCGGAGTTTCCAAGGAAGATTTCTACCTGAAGAATAGTGACTAAGTGAGACACAAGATTGTACTTCGTTATCAGTTATACCAATTATATAATTTAGTACCAAGTAAACAGAACCTGTTGCTTCCTTATCTGCCTATCTTGATATCTGGAAATATTGCTACTTTCTGAAGGACCGACCACATATAGAGAAATCAAAGTCAGTGTTTGATAAGCATGTATGTTTAAATGCATAGGTTGCTATTCTACCACCTGGATGGAAAAAAATCTGAGTACTTGATTCTGCCTTTCACAGTGACCCTGTCCACTAATACAGATGGATACGTCAAATCAGTATTCATTCCTTCTAAAGAGAAGTGAAGGAAAGGAAGAACAGAAATCAACAAGGAAATAGAAGCATTCTTGGATTAGGGAGACAGGATTAAGGAATCTTCTTCCCCATGTAAATATGTATCATTTTAATTGTTATAAAAGCCAATAAAGAGTGTTTTTTTGTTTTTTAAACCTATCCATCCTTCAAGATACAGCTTAAATATTCTCTCCCATACGTAATTCTTAATGATCCTTTCATTTATGATTTTAATCTAAAATCATGATCTTGTGATTTTTCATTCCTGTAAAATATTAATTCACTATGTAAAGAAAAATACTCATATATTCTGTATTATATCTTACGGATACTTATTTAAATACATTTCTTCCCCATCATGTGTTTATACTATATGTATGTGTAGGAAATGCTTTGTGGCAATCACCACACTAAGTATAGGGCCACACAGGCAAATAAGTAAATGGCATAATCTCTCAGCACCTCTACCATAAACTCACATTCCAGTGGATAATTATCCAGTGGATAATAAAGACTATAAATAGACAGCTACAGCACAGTGAGAAGCTGGATTCACAACTAGATTTGGAATTTGCTTTTGCAGAACTGATGACATAACTCCAGTACATAAGCCAGGGTTAGAGTTTAGAGTTGTTTGATGTTTGGATGTTGGTTATTGGATGTTGGCTATAAGGTGATGAAACAGATTTTATAACATTTGAGCTATTTTCTCTCTCTCCCTCTTTTTTTTTTTTTTTTAACAACGTCAGCGTCTTTCCTTGGTAATCATAGTCTCTCTTGCTTTATTATTTTGGATTTCTCTTTAACACTAAAGATTTTATTAAACTTTTTTTTTCTCTCTCTCTTTGCTCTCTTTCCTCTAGAGCAGATGTCAGCAAACATGAGCTTGTGCCCTATTCTGTTGGACAATTCTATTGGACTATAACCACACCCATTATCTAGGTATTTTCTGTGGCTGCTTTTACATTATAATGGCAGAATTGAGAAGTTGTGACAAAAGTCATATTGCTAACACAGAAGCCTAACATTTTTGCTATCTTGGCTTTTAAGAGAAAATTTGCTGACCTCTGCTCTAGAACAAGGGCTCTGTGAGGGCAGGGACGACATCTTGGTCAACTTTGTAATCTCAGCACCAAGCACAGGATCAAGGATTCTTGACCTAAGATCTACCCTATGGACAGATTTCGGAGATGCATCAACCCCGAAGCATTGTCTGCTAAACTGCATATACAGAGAATGTGTCTATTCCTTGGCAAATGCACATTTTTTTATTAGGGTAAGATTTCTGGCTTATTCCTGTTCTCAAAAGAGAATTCTTCTGGTAAGTACCTATCTGACCAACCCTCCCATAGACAAAAACTGTAAACTCTTAACACACACACACACACACACACACACACACACACACACACAGCTTTCTAAAGGTAGTAAGAGTGAATAAAAACAGGCAGATTCTGACAAGGAGTCAAGACTTGGAAGAAGGGAATAGCAGTCAATAAGTCTCTCTCTCTCTCTCTCTCTCTCACTCTCTCTCTCTCTCTCTCTCACTGAGGGCAGTTCATAGTCAAAGCCATGGAGAGTGCCTAAAACTCTGATTGAAAACCCAAATGTTTCCGGCCTAAAGAACCTGAGCACGGAGTTTGGGACATCCACAGTGTCTGGAAAGGCTGTGTGTGGGGGGATGGGAGTAGCATGATCATGGAAACAAGAGAGACAAGGGGAAGAATCCCCAAATTCTCTGCTCAAATCCCTGGCTGACCCCTGAACCACACATGTGTGGGGTAAACACCAAATAACCCAGATTAGGATAAAAAAACTGAAATAGGTTTTAGCGGTTGTCCAAGAGACAGTTTGTACTCTTAAGTCCAACCAAGTTAATTACTTGCTAAAGCAAAATGTTACCACCCTTGTGAGAAATATAATAGAATCCAGATACTCCAACAGATAACATTCACAATGTCCAGGATATAATTCAAAATTATTCAACATACAAAGAAACAGGAATATGTGACCAATACTAAAACTAAGACAATCAAGAGAAAACAGCCCCGTATTATCTAAATATTGGAATTAGCAGACAATGACTTTAAAGCAGGTATTTTAACTATGCTCAGTGAGGCAAAGGAAAATATGCTCATAATGAATGAAAAATTGGAAAACCTTAGCAGAAAAATAGAAATGATTTGATAAGAATCAAAAGGAAATTCTAGAACTGAAAAACACAGTATTTCAAAAGAATAGGTGGCTCTCTTCTCAAAATTAAACTACACCGCGTACTGGCTCACTGTTTATTTGACTTGAGAAACTTGAGTTTGTTCTTCTCTGAAAAAGGAACATATCATAATAGAAAGAAACAGTGCTAAAAAACAACTTCGGGGGTAAAATTGTGGTCTGTAATAAAGCAACCATTGTGGCCTAAACAAATTACTTTACCTCTCAGTACCTGTTTTCTTTAGCTAAAAATGGGGACAATAATGGTACTTCTGTATAATATATTCTAAACACACTTTCTATAACCTGATAATTGTTTAATGAACTTTATGATGATAATGATTCTTAACTGGGCTCTTAAAAGTGCCTTCTCTAAAACAGGAATATCAAGGTGGATGACATATGCTGGCTGGTTTTGAGGAGCTAGCTGAGAGAAGAGAGGCCAGGACCCAGTAAAGTAGCCTAAAGAGAGAGTTCCAAAACCAAAGTGTAACTTAAAGAGAGATTTCCAAAACCAAAGTTTTTATATCTGACTTCATTCATAATCCTCTGTAGAATTTGTCCAGTGCTAATTAGCTTTTGACATCTGTGCCTCTTCTTTCAATTGAATGTTAATATTCTTTGTCAAATGATTCTGTTAAGTGTCTTGTTAACATTAAAATAATGGTGAAATGATTAATTTCTAGGTGCTGACTTGAATAACATTCATCTTATTGAAATCATTTGGTATGAATGTGACTATCATATGTATTTAAAAAGACTGCAAGCAAACGGCAGTTTCCGATCTGTCACGTCACTACCGTTGATCTTTGAAGGAACTGTGGGGTCTGCTCTCTGGAGAGACATATCTCACATGTTTAACACTCACTGATAGCAATTGCAATTAACGTACATCGGGAGTGGAAATAGAATTTTCAACTGCTTATTAAGCACTTCTCCCCCAATCCTCCTCCCCCACAGGAATTGAGAGGCATATTCAGAACATAAATTCCAATCATCTGCCATTAACCTCAGGCAGTTGTTCCAAGACGCAACTTAAATAATGGGAACATTTAGCATATGGTACTAAACGTGAAACAAGATTGTCTTTCCGCTCTCATCCTCATAGCTCCAGTAGAAAAGGGACTTTTGAAAGATAAAGGATGAGGTCTTATACACAGATCTGGAATTACTTGTGGAACATACCAGGTTACTCTTATGTGTCAGTGCTTGTATTATTAATAGGTAGCAGGGGTATACAGAGGAGTGAGACATATTCCTAATATCAAGTTCTCTTTAACTAGTGGGGGAGCTGAATTAAGACTTTTAAAATTTATGAGCCAGATATCTGCTATACCATATACAAACATTTGAATTAATTCTCATAACCACTCAGGTAAATAAGGTTGACAGACTGTACTTGAGTCACTAATTTGTACACCTGCCCAAGGGGAATGGGTCTATCTAGAGGAAAGGGCTTGTTTTTATAATTCACACATAGGTGTAATATGGACAAAAATAGACCTGGATTTGACAGGATTTGCCTATGCTTTACTTACTTTTTTGCTACATTCAACAAATTAATTGCAGCTTTCAGTGTCTTGGTACATTTTGAGAGATACTGAGGTTCAGAGTAGATTATATCCATTAGATTATAAGATTTTTTGTTTATATATTTTTTAACTTTTCAATTACAATTGACATAGAATATTACATCAGTTTTAGGCGTACAACATAGCAATTAGACATTTACATAATTTCCGAAGTGTTTCCCTGTAAAGTCTAGTAGTACCCATCTGACATCAGTGGCTCAGAATACATAGTTATTACAATATTACTGGCTATATTTCCTATGCTGTACTTTACATCCCCATGGTTATTTTTTATGATTTGTAATTTGTGCTTCTTAATCCCTTCACCTTTTTCACCCATCCCCCAAAATCTCCTCCTATCTGGTGACCATCTGTGAGCTTGTTTCTGATGTTTGTTCAGTTTGTTTTGATTCCACATATAAGTGAAATCATATGGTGTTTGTCTTTCTCTGACTTATTTCACTTAGCATAATACCTTATAGGTCCATCCATATTGTCTCAAATGGCAAGATTTGTTTGTTTTTATGGCTGAGTAATATTCCATTGTATATACCATTTCTTTATCCATTCATCTATTAATGGGCACTTAGGTTGTTTCCATATCTTAGCTATTGTAAATAATGCTACAATGAACATAGAGGTGCATATATTTTTTTTAATTAGTGTTACGGATTTCATCAGAAAGATACCTAGAAGTGGAATTGCTGGGTCATATTTGTTCTATTTTTCATTTGTTTAGGAACATTCATATTGTTTTCCATAGTGGCTGTACCAATTTACAATCCCACCAACAGTGCACAAGGGTTCCCTTTTCTCTACATCCTAACCAACACTTGTTTGTTGCTTTATTAATGATAGCCATTCTGACAGGTGTGAGGTGATATCTTATTGTGGTTTTAATATGCATTTCCCTGATTATTAGTGATGTTGAGCATGTTTTCATGTCTGTCGGCTGTCTGTATGCTCTCTTTGGAGAAATGTCCATTCATGTTCCCTGGCCATTTTTCAATCAGATTGTTTGTATTTTTATGTGTGAAGTTGTACGATTTCCTTATATAGTATGGATATTAACCCCTTAATGGATGTATCATTGGTGAATATCATCTCCAATTCAGTAGGTCATCTTTTCGTTTTGTTGTTAGTTCCCTTCACTGTGTAAAAGGTCTATAGATCAATGTAGTCCCATTTGTTTAATTTTTCTTTTGTTTCTCTTGCCTGAGAAAACAGATCCAAAAAATATTGCTAATAGCAATGTCAAATGTCACAGAGTTTACTGCTTAAGATTTCTTCTACGAGTTGCATGGTTTTGGTTTTTACATTTTTAAATCTTTATATAGTTTGAGTTTATTTTTATATCTGGTGTAAGAAAGTGATCTAGTTATTCTTTGCCTGAGTCTGTCCAGTTTTCCCAACACCATTTGTTGAAGAGACTGTCTTTACCACGTTGTATATTCTTACCTCCTTTGTTAGAGATTAATTGACCAAGTGTGGTTTTATTTCTGGGCTCTCTATTCTGTCTTTATGCCAGTACCATGCTGTTTTGATTACTGTAGACTTGTAGTATAGTTTGATATCAGGTATTTTGATACCTCCTACTTTGTTCTTCATTTTCAAGATCGCTTTGGCTATTTGAGGTCTTTTATGGTTCCATATAAAGTTTAGGATTATTTGTTCTGGTTCTATGAAAATGCCATTGGTGTTTTGGTAGGGATTCCATTGAATCTGTAGATTATTTTGGGTAGTATGGACATATAAACGATGTTAATTCTCCCTGTCCATGAGCATGGCATATCCTTCCAATAATTTTTATCATTTTCAATTTCTTTCTTCAATGTCTTATCATTTTCTGAATACAGATCTTTTTACCTCTTTGGTTAAATTTATTATTCCTAGGTATTTTATTGTTTTATGGAATTATAAATGGGATTGTTTCCTTAATTCCTCTGTCTGATAGTTCATTATTGGTGTATAAAAATGCAACCTATTTCTAGATATTAATTTTGTATCCTGCTAGTTTATAGAATTAGTTTATCAGTTCTAATAGTTTTTTGGTGAAATTTTTAGGGTTCTCTATAGTATCATGTCATCTGCAGATAATGACAGTTTTACTTCTTCTTTTCCAATTTGGATGCCTTTTATTTCTTTTTCTTGTCTTACTGATGTGGCTAGGACTTCCAATACTATGTTGAACAAAGGTGATGAAAAACATCCTTGTCTTGTTTCTGATATTAAGAAAAAACACTTTCAACTTTTCACCATTGACTGTGATGTTAGCTCTGGGTTTGTCAGATATGGCCTTTATCATGTTGAGTTATGTTCCCTCGAGTCTACTTTGCTGAGAATTTTTATCATAGATGGAGGTTGGATTTTGTCAAATGCTTTTTCTGCATATATTGACATGATCATTTGATTTTATCCTTACATTTGTTTATGTGATATATCACATTAATTGATTTGTGTACATTGAACCAGACTTGCATCCTGGTAATAAGTCCCACTTGATCATGGTGAATGATTGTTTTAATGCATTGCTGAATTTGGTTTGCTAATATTTTGTTGAGGGTTTTCTGTCTATATTCATCAGGGATATTGGCGTATAATTTTCATTTTTTGCTAATAGCAGTATTCTCACTGAGTTTCTTTATTCTTCCCCTGAGTTTAATTGAGCATCCTTATAATCAGTGTTTTGAACTCAGAATCTGGTATGTTACTTGTTTCCACTTTAGTTCTTCTTCTGGAGTTTTGTTCTGTTCTTTCATTTGGGACACGTTTCTTTGTCTCCCCATTTTGGCTGCCTCCCTTTGTTTCTATATATTTGGTAGATTTGCTACATCTCCTAGTCTTGGCAGACTGGCCTTTTGTAGTAGATGTCCTGTGGGCCCAGTAATATAGTCTCCCTGGTCACCTGAGCCAGGTTGTCCCTTGTATGGGTTATGTGTGCACTACTGTTTCAGCCTTGATTGTTTTTGGCACATCAGTTTGTGAAGCTGACCTGCCAGTTGACTGGCTGTGAGGGCTGGCTGGGACTATATTGGACATCCTATTTTGCAGGGGCTAATCCTGTGGAACAGTAGTTGCTTTAATAGGACTCTAGTGCCAGCCAAATCTGCCATTGAGGTGTTTCATTTGTGGAGCTGGTTGGGTGGTGCTCTGGTGTGGTCTGAAGTCAGCTACCAGATGTCTTTGTTCTGGAGTCTCTTAGAAGGGGTTCCAGTGCAGGTCACAGTGAGCCACCATGTGCCTGGCTTGGTGATCATCTGTGCTGGGTCAGCTGGGTGGGAGGAGGGCTCAACAAAGAAACAGTAGTGCCTGCTAGCACTTCTGTCCCCAGAGAGAGCCCTCCCAAATCCTGCACCTCCAGCCCTGCCCTTAAGGTTGTTAATTTAGTTCCTCCCTGTATATCCCTGGCACTTTTTGAGCTGTTGCTTCTATACTGGAGCCCAGAGTGAGTGAGTTTGTTATCAAGTGAATCTGTGCTTGGGCCCTTTAAGACACACAGTGCCTAGGTCTCTAGCAGTCCTTAATTTCACTGGGACACAGTTCCCACTAGTTTTCACAGCCAGATGTTACGGGGAATCCTCTTTCCAGCACTGGAGCCCCGGGCTGGGGAGCCATGTGGGGCTAGGACCCCTCTTTCCTCAGGGGTTACCTCTCCAGCTAAGATATCCCTCCTGATTCTTTATCACCACACCGTGGATGTGGGATCTGCCCATTCTATGTCTCCACCTCTCTTGCCAGTCTTGATGTGGGTTCTTCTTTACATCCTTAGTTATGGGCCTTCTGATTAGCTAGTCTTCAGGTGGTATTCAATGATGATTGTTTTATAATTTAGTGGTAATTTTGATATGGTCATGGGAGGAGGGGAGCGTAGTGTTTACATACTCTGTTATCTTGATAGGAAGTAGTCTAGATTATACAATTCTTGAAGATGGAAGCATATCCACATACAGAGAGATTTTTATTTAATGAATACCCAGCCTTTTGCTCCTTCATTGAAACACTGCCTGTTAATACCCAGGGCACCAGAGGTCCAGGGCTGAGAGTGATATAACAATTCAGTCACAGTTCTGTTCCTAAGTTGATTATCTAGTGAATGTAATAAAGTAGACCAACAGCTATACTAGAAAGTAGAACCTAGCTAAAGTCATAAAAGTGGTACAAATGATCGTGAGTAGTCGGAGGTCATCTATGCATCATGGGCAAATGGCAGGCCTCAACCAAAATGTCCCATAATTGTGAATTAATAATCCAAAGATTTAACATGTCTTTTCTTTTTAGCGTCCTTTAGTTAGCAGATGCTCTTGATGCCTTTCTTCATATCCCCTCTATCCAAGTGTGTTGAATATAGCACAATTAGGAGGCAACAGTATAATACAAAACACTCTCTGGTTTATATCCCCCAATAAGAGGAACCTCCTTGTTACACTTGTTAAACAAAGATCCTGAATATTTGGAGAAGGAAAATCCTGAAAGCCTTTTGTTTTTAACATTACAGAAACCATAAATGACCATTATGCTAATTTCAAATGATAGAGCTTTCTCTTTATGTTGTATCTTTATTATTTGGTGAATGTAAAATATATGTATATCATAAATATATCAATCATAAATTATGCAATTATCAATTTGCTTACAAATATGGTTCCTCAACTTATACAGAAAAACTTATGTTTTTAATTCTTCAACCCCCACATTTAGAAATGTTTATCCTTGCAAATTAAGAAAAAATTCTATTTACGTGTATGTTTCTTTTTTTAATTTTTATTTTTCAATTACAGTTGACATACAACATCATATTACTTTCAGGTGTAGAACATTGTGATTAGACATTTATGTACTTATATTCCTTTAAGCAACATTAATCATGGTTTGATCAAGAAGGGAAGGGACTGTGGAAGCCAAGGTCCTGTTTTCAGTTAAATGCTATTTGTTTGCTGGTTGTTTTATTTTTTATTTTTTAGAATTTTTAAGATCTATTCTCTTAGCAACTTTCACATATGAAATACAAAATTATTAACTTTAGTTATTATGCTGAATGTTACATTCCCATGGTTTATTTATTTTATAATTGGAGGTTTGTAACTTTTGATTCCATTCACCCATCTTGCCCCTCCCCTTCCCTGATGACCACAAATCTGGTCTCTGTATATATGAGCCCGTTTTTTTGTGGGGGGAAGAGGGATTATATTCCACATGTGAGATCATACAATATTTATCTTTCTATCACTGACTTATTTCACTTAGTCTAATGCCCTCTAGTTGCAAATTGCAAGATTTTTTTCTTTTTATGGTTGAATAATATTCCATTGTATATATACTATATTTTCTTTATCCATTCATCCGTTGATGGACACTTAAGTTGTTTCCATGCCTTGCTTATTATAACACAGATAATGCTGCTATGAACATGGCTGTGCATATCATTTCAAGTTAGAGTTTTTGTTTTCTTTGAATAAATACCCAGAAGTGGAATTGCTGGATCATGTTGTAGTTCTATTTTTTGAGGACTCTTCATACTGGTTTTCATAGTGGCTTCACCAATGAAACAGTGTACAAGAGTTCCCTTTTCTCCACATCCTCACCAACACTTGTTGTTTCTTGTCTTTTTTATAATACCCATTATAAGGGTGTGAGGTGATATCTCATTGTGGTTTTGATTGATATTTCCATGATGATTAATGATGTTGAGCACCTTTGCATGTACCTATTGACCATCTGTGTGTCTTTGTTGGAAAAAATGTGTATTCAGATTTTTTGTATTCATTTTTTAATCAGACTATTTAGTTTTTTTAATATTTTGGATATTAATATCTTATCAGCTATATGGTTTGCAAATACTTTCTCCCACTCAGTAGGTTGAATTTTCATTTTGTGGATGGATTCCATTGTGCAGAAGATTTTTACTTTAATGTAACGTCACTTGTTTGCTTGTTTGTTTTTTATTTTCTTGCTTTTGGTGTCAGATCTAAAATATCATCACCAAGATCAATGTCAAGCGGCTTACTGCCTATGTTTTCTTCCAGGAGTTTTATGGTTTCAGGTCTTATATTCAAGTCTAATCCACTTTGAGTTAATTTTTGTGCATAATGTAAGAGAGTGGTCTAATTTTACTCTTGCATGTGGCTGTCCAGTTTTTCCATGATCATTTATTGAAGAGACTGTCCTTTCTCCATTGCATATTCTTGGTTCCTTTGTCATGAATTAATTGACTATATATGTGTGCGTTTATTTCTGGGTTCTCAGTTATGTTCCATTGATCTATGTCTTTTATGCCAATACCATACTGTTTTGAGTACTATAGGACTGTAGTGTAGTTTGCAATCAGGTAGTATGATGTCACTGGCTTTTTTCTTCTTAATATTTTTAAAAATCTATTTGGGGTCTTTTGTTGTATAGAAATTTTAAGATTATTCAGTAAAATAGTGTTCTAAGTCTCTAAAACAATGGTTCTATTTACTATTGTACTGAATTTTCCTTCTATGCTCCAGAGAAATATTCTAGAAGAAGTGATTGATCTTAGCAATAGAAAGATTTGTCTTATAGATTTACTCTGAAAAATGTATAGGTTCACAGCAAATTGATTTTACTGGGGCAAATGCAAGTATGGAAATTTCTAGCTCATCTATAGGAGATGGCAGCAAGATTAAGAAGACAGATCTAAGGGGAAAAGGGTAATAAAAGGAGGAATGAGGGTCAAGCAAGAAGGACATGCGAGTGCCCCAAGGGAGGTAAGCAAGTGATAGACAGAAGGGAAGACTTGAAAATAAGAGTAAAGGAATGCTTAAATTATCTTCTGGATTTTGGATATTCCAAAGAATACTCACATAGGTGAAATATACAGTTCTGTTTTACTAATGGATTAAGGCAGATTGGCTCAATTGATTGTCTTTCTAGCTGGAAGCATGATTACAGAGTGTCCCTTCATAAGGCATAGTGTAAATACAGAAGAAAAATTAGACCAAATTTATTGAGCTTTGATGACTGCCCCTTTGGGCTTTGCTCCAGCCTTACGTAATGCACCCTTTGTCCCACTGGGACCTTGGGCTGCAGCAGCGACATCAGATGGGCCTGGGGAAAAGCCTTTCACGATGGAGACTACAACTCAGTCCAAAATTTCCTCTTTTCTGTTACAAAGGTAGAAATAGCTATTAGAGTCTAAAATTGCAGGAATGATGATGTAGTGATTGCAGGAATGTAGTGATTGCAGGAATGATGATGAACCAGCAGAAACAGAAACAAGAAGCCTACTAGGAGAGTCAGGGTACAGGTGCTTTGATTAGCTCTACTACAATGTACTCTAGTGGAAGAAAAATTACGTACTAACAAAGTCTAAGATTGACATGTGTTAATGAAGACTAAGTTGGCGTGTTAAATATTTAATGTCTCTTGAATTTTGATTTCTCAGTCACAATGGCTAGTAAAATGTTTGCCACCTTCTTTTTAGCTTTTCCTCTTAGTATTTTATTGACATCTCTTTTTTGTTCTGATAATGCGTTATCACATACTCACAATGAAAAATAGAGAAAATATTGGCAAGCGTAATATAAAACACAAATCACCCACAATCCTGTATCTTTGAGGTAAACAGCATTAAAGTTTGTGCCTTTTTTTCATGCGTTTCTGTTATCTTGAATATGCAGTTTTATATCCTCCATTTATAAGAGGTCACTTAGATTATGAGGATTTTCTTATCTTTCAAAATTTTAATGTCTGTAAAATATCTCGTGATACCATTTACCATAAATCATCTAAAATTTTTACTATTTTTTTGGAACACTTAGGTTGTTTCCAAATTCTTGTAATTATGAGTTACATTGAAATAATTCTTATACATGAATTTAGATCTTATCTCTGAATAAATACTTAAAACATATTCCTAAACTAGGATTATTGTTTCAAAGAGCATGGCCATTTTTAAGCCTCTAAAGTTAAGATATTGGGCCATTAAAGCCAAAGCGTAACATATTAGTGTGAACTGGAGACAACTCAGTATTGTCCAGGCACCCCATTACCAGTGGGGGACATACCGAACTCAAAGTACCATAAGTTTTAGCTGCTGTTTCTGTGTGTGTTTAGAAAATAAGAGCTTTACGAATGTATCCAAAAGATACTAGGTATAAAATTTTTTGCTGGTTGGTTTACTTGAGTTGTCTGTCTGTTTCAAATAGTACAATTCTGACACCAATTCCAATGTGTTAGTTTTTTCCCCACAGCAGGAAATTCTCCACTACTAGCTAAGTGCCCTACAATCAATTCAATTCTGACACTGTCTGGAGATAGTGTCAGACTCTGCAGGTTAAGGGTCCCAGAAGACCGCAACATCCCATCCCCACTTTGAAAGTCAGTCACCAATGTTAAGTCCAGGTTGTCACCTGTACTTCTGACCAACCAGCTATAAATTGGTTTCCACATTTCCCTCCTTGGGTTCAATTAACTTGCTAGAGCAGCTCATAGAACTCAGGAAAACCCTTTACTTACTAGATTACCAGTTTGTCTTTCATAACTCAGGAACAGCCAGATGGAAGAGTTGCATAGAGCAAGGTATGGGACAAGGGGTGGGGAGCTTCTATGCTCTCTGCTAGCATGCCACTCTTTCCAAATCTCCATGTGTTCACCAACTCAGAAGCTCTCCAGGCTCCATCCTTGTAGGGTTTTATGAAAACTTCACTACATAGGCATGGTTGTTTAAATCACTGACCATTGGTAATTGAATTTAATATGTATTCCATCTCTTCTTCCAGGAGGTGGGGATTGAGGGGTAGAAATGAAAGTTCCAACCATCTAATTACAAGGTTGGTTCTCCTGACAACCAGTCTTCATCCTTAGGTGCTTTCCAAATGTCACCTCATTAACATAACACAGGATCTTTTTATAGCTCTCATTACAGAAATTTCCAAGGGTTTCAGGAGTTCTGTGCCAGGAACTGAGACAAAGACCAAATATATATTTTTTATTATAAACCACAATGTCACATATAGCCAACCAAATTTAAACTCTCCTCCAAGTGTACAATATTTCTATCAGAGCAGCTTGGTGTATATGCTGATATCTCTAATTTATGGCATGTGCAACTTCCCACATGACTCATGTTGACTGAATGCCCATTCTGTGCCAAGAAATTTTGCATATATTATTTCAGGACTCCACTTCAGCTCTACACTTCTGACAGCTGGGCCAGGACGTAGCACAGTGGCACAAGCCTCACAAGGTGGTCCTAATGAAGGTTACATGCCCATGGTCAGGCAAGGAAGCCAAAAGCAGCATATTAAACACCTCTTCTGCACACTCAGCTTCATGTCTTACTCTGGCCATTGGGTGGCTTTCAGCCTCCTCCTCTTTCCTCTTCCCTCCTGTCCTTGGATTTCTGTAGTGCTGTAGCATGGGACTCAGGTGAGAACTACTCTTAAGCCACCTATGCTCAACACAGAAGTGGCATTAGGATATAGTGGTAACTGCCGGTGTGTCCCTTCTTGAGAAACTGAGCACCGGAATCAGTGGATAAATGCTTCTCCTTTCTCATGAAGGGTCTGTGGGAAGTCCTGGTGAGATTGAGACTGAGTTTGTCAAAAATCAAAATCCATTTTTTTTTTGCTTTCCTTTCTTTCCTGAGGATCACATTCCTAGATGGGCGTATTCCCAAATAAATTACCTGCATGCAAACCTTTGTCTCAGGGTCTACTTTCATCAGGAGCCAGGCTAACGCAAATAATACATTAGAATGAGTCCCCAAACAAAGGAACTGACACCTCTTAATTGGTCACTTTTCCTTTAAGACAACCCTTTGTGCATTCTCTCTGTCTTGCTCTTACACTTGCTCTCTTTTATTTTTTCTCTTTCTACACACACACACACACACACACACACACACAAACAGCAGAAAAAACTTTGATAGGGTCAGACCTAGGGAGCCCCCTGCGATATTAATAAAACTAAAAATTAGCATATGATGCTGTAATAGAAATCATTTTCCAAATTTTGATGATCTAAACAGCAGTTCTCAAGGTGTGGTTTGTAGGAATTGGAGGTCCCTAAAACTCTTTCAGGGGTCCATGTGGTCAAAGCTATTTTTCTAATAATATTAAGTTGGGAGTTGCCTTTCCCCCTGGTTAACATTTGCACTAATTGGAGCAAAAGCAATGGTGGGTAAAACTCCTGGCACCTTAGCACAAATCAAAACAGCAGCACCAAACTGTACTGCTACTCATTGTATCTTCATTGAAATGCACTTGCAATAAAAATAAAATGCCAGTTTTACTAAGACGACACTTGATGAAGCAGTAACAATTGTTACTTTTGACCCTTGATCACACCTCTTTTTAACATTTATATGATCCCTGGAAGTACATACAGAGCACTCTGCACACTGAGGAGTGATGGTTGTCTCGAATGAGAGCTCTTGCACAATTATTTTGGTTGCCAGATGAACTAGTCACTTTTTTAATGGAATGCCATTTTTACTTGAAATAACAAATAGGCAAACCATGGTTATTTCACATTGGTCATTTGACAGACATTTTAAAAAAACTTAACAAAGTGAGCTTGTTACCTCAAGAAAAAACAACACTATTTATTGCCAGTTTTATAATTTGAATTTTAAAGTAAAAATTAGAACGTTGGAAAACTACACCACTGTCAGCTTGACAGCTTCTCAATACTTAAACAGTTTTCTAAACTGTTTAAGTAGTGATCTTATTAATTGTGATTTTCTGAAATTGTATGATGAAATGTGTTAATATTTGAAAGACGTTGACAAAGGCGCTCTTCTTAATGTTAATTACTGCACCTCTGAGCCCTCTTCACAACTAGGCCTGCGCTTTAGCCCCCATCTTTGCTGGGCTGTATAGGTTAGTTTTGGCAAGGATCCTACAGTCAGGCTAGCGAGAATCACCCCACTCTGGATAGCTCATCAAGTGTCTCATCCCCCACCTTTAATGCATAAGTCCTTGACCTACCTTTAGCAAAACTCCTGTTAAGTCAGGTAAGCAAGAATCCCCTCTACCTTTGAGGACTTCTTATAGTAATTTTTCATCCACTGATTCTCCTTTCTGTGCTCATTGGCTATGAATCTTCTTCAGCTGTCTTTATTAGGAATTGAGCTGGATCTCTCTCCCCTGCTGTGATAGTCATGACACCTGTGACAATAGTCTTAAAGTCCCCCTTACCATTTTAACAAGTGTCAGAATAATTTTTTCTTTAACAATATACAAAACATAGTGAAACAATATTTTCCAAAAGACCAGTGCATGATGTTACAAAATTGTGTATGGGTAAAATTCTCGTTCAAAATTCAAGAGAGCTCAAAGGATATTAATGAAACAGAGTCTGAAAGGATTTCAGATTCCACACTGATAGGATTTCAGATTACACATTGTAATTAATCTTTAAGAAACCACCATTTGTCAAGTTCTGTTACAGTGTTAAAGATGATTATCCACAATGATCTCCAAATAGGATATTAAAATCCTCTTTTCCCTTGTCCATCTACCTATGTGTGTGAGTATAGATTTTCTACATTTACTTCAGCCAAAACAGCACACTGAAACAAATTGAAGGCAGAAGCAAATATGAATCCAGCTGAGATTCACAAAGCTATGCAACATGCCACTCTTCTCACTAATTGTTTGCTTTGGAATATATTTTTTATTTTTCATATATCTGTTATTAATGTTAATATGTAATCGGTTTACATGAATTAAGAAATAAATAATTCAGTGTCTTATCAGGTTTAATTTCTAATTTGGTAAATATCAGTAGACATAATTCACATGAACTAAAGCTCTTCAGAGTCCTCAATAATTTTTAGGAGTCTAAAGTGTTTTGTGAACAAAACACTTGGGAACAGTTTATTTAAGTGTATCAGGGGTTCATCACTCTCTAATAGTGATTAAAGAGATGTTTGAAAGTAATAAACTGACAGCTCAGGTTATTGATATTATGTAGAAGTTGATGACGCTAGGAAAATACTTATGGGTGTTAGGTTCCTGGGAGCAAAAAAATAAATGAATAAAATCAACCTATCAAAAGGAGGAAGCAAAACGCCAAGAAAAATAAACCTGGCCTTGGGAAATCTAATCACCAAATCAGACTGGATCCACTTGATCTCATGGTACTATCCCAGGATATTAAATTACTGTTTTTCAAATGGCAGATAACGAAGTTAATTTGAATTGGAGTTAATACTGAAATGAATTTATGATGCCCAATAAATATACGAGTACTAATTACCAGAATTATGTTTCAAGAAGCTGCTGTCATTGTGTTGATAAAATGTACTATTAACATTCTTAGAACTTTTTAAGACACCTCAAACAATAGCAAACTCAAATCATTTTCTCTTACTGAACAAAAACTTGCATTGTGTCTTTTCCAAAAATGATGTATTACATTAACTCTAACAGGTTTCTGTGGTTTCATATGCATAATAAGCCACTTAGCACCCTGTGTGTCTACATCTATAAAGAAAAAATAATCATCTCTCTCGGCTCTGATTTCAGAAAAACCTGAGGATTCCAAAGTATAAAAATATAATTTTGAAGGATAAAATAAGACATGGCCATAAATCTATGTAGGAGTTTTACAAGATTGCTTTTGTTCGACATCATTGTTTCCTGAAATATATCTTAGTACAACTTTTTCATGAGACTGCCTTTCTCAGCTAGTGTAGTTCTCCAGTTGAATTCCAGTCTTAGAAGTAAAGCCAGTCTTAGCAGTAAAGGTGGAGTCGGTACAACTAAAAAGCACCAGCTGAACTACTTTCTGTGATGGTCTATATCAGTATAATTTTTTTTAATTAAGATCATTTCCAGTATTTATTAGGGTATTTTAGCATTCAACACTTACGTATTGGAATATTTTTATTAATTGTAAAAACATTTTCAAATATCTGTCTTTATTGTTGAAATAGCCAGACCCCAAATAAATGGATCATGTGCTTGGTAGCTTACTGGGACAAGTTGAATGAGATACAAGAAACTCTGTGATGTTCAGGTCCTGGGCCACTGTGTAATGTGAGGTTGAGGGGTTTCCAATTTTACTCACTCTGGCTTTTCTGTGTTTAAAACAGAAAATGTACAGTTGGATAGGTTGATGTAGTGCTGAAATTTGGCATCAAACCTCCTGTACTTTATTTAAATAGCAAAAACTGGCAACATCTGAAATGTCTGACGTAGGAAAATAATTAAGTAAACTGCAGTAGAACTCTTGTAGCCATTAAAAATGATGCTTGCAAATTATTTAGTATTATTAGAATAAATTTATATAACATTAAATGAAAGGGTAAGAAGAAAAACAGCACAAAAGAAAATCTAAAATGTATAAAAACTATGGAGAGTATAAAGAGTCAATTGAGATACATCAAGACATTAATATTGATATATATCACTGAGGGTCCTTTAGCTGTAAGCATCAGAAACCAATTCTTTTGATATGCGAATGAACGTGTAAAAGAAAATTGGGTAGCTCTTCAAATCTAAGAATGGATAAAAATACAGCCATTATCCAGGAACAGAATAGGAGGGAATGGGTGAGTGTTTGAAGGACTATTTTAAAATGTTTTTTTTCCAAACATTGTTTTTCAGATTGAATTCCTTATATGGAGATTGTGAGTGAATTTGTGTGGGTTAAGAACGCACGTCTTAGCCAGAGACCAAGACATAACTTGACTGACAGCCCTATCAAAAAAAATAGGAAACAGGGCGACGGACCACTGTCTGTCGTAAATTAAGAAAATAAGCATGTTGATAAATAAGTAGAAGAGAAAAAAATATGATGCAGGTTAAAACCACATGTCTTGAATGCCTTTACGTAAAACCTCTCAACATTTAAAAATAGGTTCTGTTCCTAATCCCAGTTAACATAGGTGGAAACTGATGCTCAGAAGCTTACTTTTTCTAATGTCATAGGTCAGACAATTAAGTTCGCAAACTCATCCTAGAAAATGTGCTACATACCTCACTGCTGAATATCACTGCAGTCACCTTTGAAGTACTCCCCTTGGGGAGCTAAGCACTGATGCCAGCGCCTAGTCCACCCTTCAAAGCAATTTTGGAACTCTTTTTCTGGAATGGCCATCAGAGCTGTCATACTATTACCCTTGATGTCCTGAATGTCATCAAAATGTCTTCCTTTAAATATTTCCTTTATCTTCGGGTAAAGAAAGAAGTCATTGGGGACCAGATCAGGTGAGCAGGGAGGGGGTTCCAATACAGTTATTTGTTGGCTGGCTAAAAACTCCCTCACAGACAGTGCTGTGTGAACTGGTGCATTGTCATGTTAATAGAGCCATGAATTGTTGGTGAAAAGTTCAGGTCATCTAACTTTTTCACACATACTTTTCAGCACTTCCAAATAGTAAACGTGGTTAACTGTTTGTCCAGTTGGTACAAATCCATAATGAATAATCCCTCTGACATCAAAAAAGGTTAGCAACAGCATTGCAACAGTTCACGAATTTTATTGTCATACCTCGTACAGAGGGTGCCAAAAAAAGTGTATAAATTTTAAGAAAGGAAAAAAATTGTATTAAATTATAATACTCAATTTATACCAATAACAAAAGATGAATACAAGTCACGTTTGACCTCTGCATATACAAGAGGTGTTCGAAGTGGTTACCATCAGCGTCCAGACACTTCTGATTACAATGAACACTGTTTGGTAGACTTCTGTGGTGAGCTGTAAACTGTTCCAACTCCACAACAGAAGCAGCAGGACTTGTTGCTGCGCGAGGCCTCCTGAGTCTTCCCTTGTGCATGTCACACACGGTACCATGCGTCTCAGACTTATCATGAACGCGTGCAATTGTTAGGAGTGTTGGAGGTTCTGTTGCATACTCACGCCTCCATTGTCGTACTTCCACAACATTCTCGAATTTCAAATACCGCTTTAAAATGGTCTTCTGCTCCTTGAATGACAACTGTGCTTCCGCCATTTTCTTTGTCCTGCCTGTCACATGGTGACGCTAGCCTTCATTGGATTAACACCATCTTTGGAGAGAACGTCATATGACATATTGCTACTGTAATTCAGTTCAACTTCAGAAAGTAATACATAGATAACATCTCTTAAAATGTATACTTGTTTGGGCACCCCCGGCATTTACATGTACCAGTGAGGTTTATATTTACGTGTGTTTTCTTGTTACTAGTTAGTGTCTTTTCTTTTTAGCTTAAAGAAGTCCCTTTAAACTTCCTTGTAAGGCTGCTTTAGTGATGAATGCTTTAGCTTTTTCTTGTGTGAAAAACTCTTTATTGCTTTTTAAATTTTGAATCATAATTTTGCATGCAGAGTTTCTGCTGAAAAATCTGCAGATAGTATTATGGGGGTTCGCTTATACATAAAAAGTTGTTTTTCTCTTGCTGCTTTTAAGATTTTCTTCTTGTCTTTAACTTTTGACATTTTAATTTGTCCTGATGGGGGTCTCTTTGAGTTTCTCTTATTTGGGACTCTGGGCTTTTTATATCTGATGTCTGTTTCCTTCCCCAGGTTAGGAAAGTTTCCAGGCATTATTTACTCAGATAAATGTTTTGCTCCTTTCCCTTTCTCATCTCCTTATGGGATTCCTATAATGTGCATGTTATTCTGCTTGATGTCTCATAAGTCCCTGAAATTATCTTCACTTTTTTCATTCTTTTTCTTTTTGCGGTTCTGATTGGGTGAGTTCCACGGCCTTGTCTTTGAGTTCACGGATCCTTTCATCTCTTCTGATGTTGAACCCCTCTATTGTATTTTTCAGTTTAGTTTATGTATTCTTTAGTTCTGTGACTTCTGTTTGGTACATTCTTACATTTTCTGTCTCTTCTTTCAATGTATGAATGTCCAAACCTGTAGAGAATTTTTGTTAAGAATTTATTTGAGCCAACTGACAACATGCTGGGAAGTAAGATCTCAAATTCTCCAGAGAATGACAGTTTTGCAGTTCTTTTTATACATTTGAATTAAGGAGGGACCTTAAGGAATATTACATGAAGGTGGGAGAAAGCAAGGCAGAGAAATCTCTGATTGGATTACAGGACGGGTTAACAAGATTATATGCTCCCTTGAGGGTGGTTATGCCTCTGAGAGGACTGCAAAAGAGGATTACTCTGGCATTTCAAAGGTCTGTTAACCTAGATGCACAAGAACAACAGATAGGATTGACTAATGCAAAGATAAACCTTTTACTAGGGAAGTTGTAGGCCTGAGGTATGACGATCCACCATGATGTGCCTAGTTAGGAATTTGTAATCAGATCATTCTGTGAGATTAGTTTCCATCACTGAGTTTGTCAGATTTGTCACAAAGCCCCTTTTTATTCGCACCTTTTTGAAGTTCTCACTGTGTTCATTTATTCTTCTCCTGAGTTCCTTGGGCATTTTTATGACCATTACTTTCAACTTTTTATCAGGTAAGTTATCTTCATTTCATTATGTTATTTTTTTTTCCCTGAGGTTTTATCCTGTTTTTTTTTTGTTTAAAACATATTCATTTTCATTTTGTTTCTGTGCTGGTTTCTATGCACTGGATGAATAGCCACCTCTTCCAGTCTTGAAGGAGTGGACTTACGCACGTGATAAACCTTTTCAAATTTTTGTGATTTCCAAGCAGACTATTCTTGAATGTCTCCCAGTAGTTGAGGGTGTGCCAAAGCCTGCTGATGTCAAAAAGGGAGGATCTCAGTCAGCACCTAGGTTCAGGCTGTGGGAGCCAGACCCTCAGGAAGCAGCTTTTAAAGTATACAAATATATACAGTTCTGTGCGACTACAAGCATAAACCCCATTGGCTACAAGAGCCAGGCAATGTGGAGGTGCCCCTGGGCGGCAGTCACTAAAATTAGGACTCCAGATGAGTGTCTAAATACCTGTCTGGGAAATCCTGGTGAGCTGTATTGAGGCAGAGGGAAAGTGCAAAGATGGCATCCAATGACCTGAGGTCCCTAGAGAATCTCTACAGAACTACAGATGTATACCAAACTTGAAACTTGCTCCTCAGGCTAAAGCTCCAGGACAAGCAAATAGACCTTTTTCACAGTAATTCCGGTAACTCGTTTTATCCTAGGGGTGGTAGCCTGTCAAAAAATGTCTCTACAATTGTTACAGTCCCATGGGACTCAGTAACACAAACCCCGCCCTCTGACCCCCAGCCACCAGAGCCAGGTAGTAAAAGGGTGTTCCCTGGGCCGTAACCACATAACCACAGAAACAGGTCACTAAATGCATGTAATAGCTCCTCTCTGAGAGATACTGGAGCTCTTGAGCACACAGAAGGAGAGTGCAAATATAGCCCTCACCTGCTGAGGTCTTTGGAAGGGAATACAGTCAGCTCCTATAAGTCCTTTTAATTAGAAGCCTACCACTCAGGCTCCATCTATGCTGACAAACAGGCCTCTTTTACAGAAAAATTGAGCTCCCAGATTTGTTGTCTCTTTCTGTGTCCTGGAGGTTGCATCTGTTTAAGAACTTTCTCCACTGGTTTCAGTCCTGTTAGACCAGCAGGCATAAGTCTGCTGGCCACAAGCGCCAGGTGATGTAGAGCTGTCCCTTGAAAGCAGCTATGAAAATCACAGCTCTAAACAAGGGTATAAACTTCTTTCTAGGAGATACCCACGAGCTGAAGCAAGGCACAGGGAGAACACAAAGATTGCTTCTACTGACCTCCATTCTCTGAGAAGCCTCTCTGTAGGCCCCTAGATGTGTTCCAAAGAAGACACCTGTCCCACAGGCCTCAGCTCTTACACAAGCAAACAGCCTCTTTCTCAGAAATACTGGGGATATGTTTCAGTTTGCTGTCTGTACAGCATCCTGGGAGTGGTAGTCTGCCAGGAACTGTCTCTCTAATTGTTCCAGTCCCATGAGAACCAGGAATACAGGCCTCTCTGGCCTCCAGAGCTAGGAAATTAAAGGTTGTTCCCTTGGTGGTAGCCACAAAAGCTGGGGCACCATGTGTAAAAACTAGGGCACCAGACACGTGTAAATATTTCCCTCAGAGAGACACTGTCGCTCTGGATCATGGTAGAATCAGAGTGAGCAGATGGTACCCTCCAGCTTGGTCAAGGTAAAGGGGGAATACAAAGAAGGTACGCACTGGGACAAAAGAAAAAAAAAGTCTGGGGTTTTGAAAACTAAAAAGACACATACGTAAAAATGGTGTCCACAAGCTTCTGTCTCTGGAGGGTATCCCAGCAGGCCCCTGGAAGTGTGCTAAGTTAGATGCCTGCCCCTTACTTAGGCTGACGCTCTGGGGTTAGCAAAGGAGGCTCTCTCACATAAAGTCTGGGCACAATTAGCTGCTTCTGCTACGCCCTGCGGCCAGTAAGTCTGAGCGAGCAATTCCTTGAAGAGCCACTTCTGTGTTCCACTGTAGATAGCCTGTGGGTCTCATGGACATGAGCCCCACTGGTTTTCAAAGCTAGGTATTTTGGGGTCTTGTCTCTCAGGTGCAGGTCTTAAAAGTTGGGGTACCCAATGTGGGGTTCAAACCCTTCGCTCCACAGTGGGAAGTTCCAGGTTTTGAGTTTCCTCCTGATTGTGGGTCGCTGCACCAGTGGTGGAGTTTATGGTAGGATTGTGTACGAACCTCTCCACTTCAGTACTGCTTTTTCTCATTTGCCCAATATGTAGTCATTGGTCAGCTCAGGTTTAGGTTTCTGTTGTTTTCCCCCCACCAGAGGAAATTATTCTATAAGCAGCTATACATTCGGTGTGTCCATGGAAGGAGGTGAGTCGGAATATTCCCACTTCCCCATCTTGAAGACTTTGTGAGTCTTTAAAATGCAAATCCTGGTCCCCCACTTTAGAGATCTGACTCCATAGGTCTTAGGCAAGGCCCAAGTATACCCATTTTACCAAGAAACCCAGGTGATTTAGATGGTTTCTGGACTGCATTATAAATGCATACTACTTTTATGGTAGTCTAAATGCATACTGAAAAACAAATGGTTTGTAGCAAACTCACAATGCATTCTCTCCCCTTCCTGGGTGAGGAAGTTGAACAGAGACTTACCTAGGAAGGAAAGAAAGTAATGAAGCCAAATCTCCTAGTAAACACGTCAATAACATAATAATAGCGCTCTTGTCAACTATAATAATGGTACTTGCTAGTGTGAGAAGCTTTATCTATGGAATGCTTTTAGCAAGATGTACCCAGCCTATTTAGAACTGCTTATGGTAAACAAAGCTGTAACACTGTGGCTTTATGAAACATGGCTCTCTAGAAAACATCATGTAAGCTATGTAACTATGTGAATAAAAAATTGAGACTACAATGCAACTCCCTTTTGTGTAGGAAACATAACCACATACATTATTTAAAGACCTTGTATGTTCACAGAGGCCACAGTGCATCCTGACTCAGCAAGAAGGGACTGGCAAGCTGTGTTCAAAATCTCAGATTTCTCTCTTTTTTCTCTTTTTTTTACATGTGCCTCATGATTAATTGTATTCTTTAAATTACTAGTAAATCCTGATGCCAACTAAGCTCTCTGATTTGTGTGAGTATGCTTGAAATTTGGTTCCTTTGTGCTTTCTCACGTACAAAATCCTCCATGATTGGGGTCCTGCCTCCATCATCTCTCCCCAAACTTGTCTTCTATCCACCAGCCACATCAAATAACAACCTGGAGTTTTACGCAAGTATACTATGATGCCTGATTCCTAAATGCCTTTGCTTGGACTAGAGGCATGTTTTTCCCTTTGCTAGAAATTACTCCCTTGTTTATTGCTGATCTCACAAGACTCAGCTCAAGTTGTCACCCCTCTAAGGAGTCTCCCAATAAGAAGAACTCATCACCCCTCCTCTTTGTTCCCCAGGACAGCAAACCTTGACAGACTCCCTTCAGGTGTCGTCTATCAATGTATTACGTTTATTTTTTCTAATATCTATTTCAGAATCTGGGTTTATACTTATAATAAGTATAAAACCTGTTTTTATTGTCAAATAATAGGCATAGACGTTTGTCCATCCTAGATCTTCTCCTATCACTGAACCTCATATTGTCCTGAAAACTTAATCCAAACTCTGGGCTTCGTTATTATTTGTATTTTTTTTTTATGCTATGTTAAAATGAGGTACATTGTTGTGTACCAAGTTAGGAAGAAGGATTGTATCTCATCAATCTTTGTATCTCTAATGCTTTGCACACAGAAAGAACTGTGCAAGTGTGAGAGGAAGACAGGGCTAAGAGAGAAAGCAAGACTCCTCCTCTTTACTTGGACTAGTTTCAGGGCTCTGGCAACCAGTGGCACTGATGGGCAGGAGGATTCCATCAGTCCCTGGTGAAGAGCCAGCCCTATAGGCGCATGGAAGTAAGTGGTCAAATGAGCACAGCCTCCTGAAAAATTCATCCAAGATTCCAGGACATTACAATCAAATGTCATGCCTGCTGTGTGTTAAGACCACAAAATCTTTCCTGTGGAGACAACAGTATTATCAAGTGTTAAACCAAAGTAGAATTTATGAACTGCGACCTTGATCCTATGAATTCTTTTGGAGAAAATAAGCCTTTGTGAACACATTCCCTTTCTGACTTGAAAAGGATTCAATTGCTGTGGACCAATTCTCCGGCTGCACAATCAGAGGAAATTCAATGAGATGGAATTTGACTGCATGAAGTTGCCAGTAGATAGCACTGCAAACACAAGCCACTGATTGGGGAAAACTCAGCCCCAGACTTTTAATGTACCAGTGCTGCCACTTCTGCTGGTGATTGCAAGGCTCCCAGAGGCTTGTTTGTAGAGCTTGGATAACTTTGGAAGTCCTGCCTGGGGGTGAGGTGCAGGGGATGGGGGTCGGGGAGTTGATAGTTAGAGCTATAGTTAGGAATCCTGGAGGACCTACAAATCTATAGCACTGAACTGTGGTGCAATTCCAGCAAGTGTCATTCAAACAAAAGCTGTTTTTGTTGACCACTGTATTCCCACCACCTAGAATAGCACTTGGCACGTGCGTGCGCGCACACACACACGCACACACACACAAAACCAAACAAAAGGAGAAAAACCTCAGTGCATATTAATTGAAAGCTAGAATGAACAGATAATCCTGAAGAAATAGCTCTTCATAAATCATTTTCTCTACGTACCTGGGTTAGCAGAAAATCCTTGGTGAATGAAGAACAGGATACAAAATAAATATCTAATAGATAACTAAATTGGACAAATGTTTGGTTTTTGACTGGGTGTGATTAGAGAAGAAATGAGTAGTGAAAAGTGGCAGGGGCAAGCATAAGAAGGGCTACCAGCATACGAGATGAATGAACTTCAAACTAGAGAAATCCAAGCACATAATCTTTTACTGCTAGACAGTTGTGAATATAATTAATGGACTCCCAGAAGAAATACACACAGGATTATGGCTGTCGCTGTCAGTTGCAGTTTACCCAAATTTGATATTTATCCTCATGCTTAAACAGGCATTTCGTTGCACAAACCAGGGCATTGGGCTTTTGCAGTAAACAGGAAAGGTCTCTATAAAGGCATCCAACATCCATGTCACACCATTGGAAAAACACTAGTCGATTTCTAGTAGAAACAACATAAAAACGAAGCCAGGAAGCAGCACTAATTTGGGCTGAAAGAGTGTGATGTTGTATGTATAGTAAAAAATGTGAACATAAGAACATCCAAACCTGTAGAAAAAGTTTGTGAGTTTATTAGAGTTTACTTGAGCCAAACAAGACAGGCCTGGAGGCAAGATCTCAACAGACTGAATGCTTTAGAGAATGACAGTCTTGCAGTGTCTTTTACACATTTGGAATCAAGGAAGATTATATGAAGATGGGAGAAAACAAGGTGAGGATTGGATTACAAGATAGTTAAAAAGATTCTGTGCTCTGTTGAGGGTGGTTACACTTCTGAGGGGTCTGAAAAAGAGGCATATAAAAGGTGTGTTAACCTATGTGCACAAAAACAATGGATACTCTTTGCTTAAGGCAAAGATAAACCATTTACTGAAGAAGTTATATGCCTGGGGCATGACTACCCACCATGACCTGCTCAGTTAGAAATTTATGATCAGACCATGCTGTGAGATTATTTTCAGTCACTGGACTTGTCAGATTTATTATAGATCCTTTTTAATCCACAGAAATATATGCTTGGTCTTCATCCCTGTTTCTGGTACAGAGCTCCTAAAATCCTTGTAATTTCCTAAGTGATGGGAATACCAAAGCTGTCGTTTGTTAATGAGATGCCTTTTTGACTGTACCAGTGGATAGGGGCTGGGTGACAGAGGAGCCAACCATGTGATTAGAGAGTTGGAATTTTCAGTACCACCCCCTAACCTCTGGGGAGGGAAGCGGGGCTCAAGGTTGGATCAGTTATCAATGGCCAATGATGTAATCAATCATGTCTATGTAATGAAATCTCCTTTAAAAAAACCCAAAAAGGAAGGGTTTCAGGAAGCTTTCAGGTTGGTGAAACAGAATGCTTTCAGGAGCTACCATACCAGGCCCCAAACTCCAAGAAGATAGAATCTTCTTTGTTGGAGATTTCTCCCTATGTACCTGTTCATTGGCTATTGATTTGAGTATTTTAATATCCTTTGTAGTAAAACAGTAATTAAATCATTAAACTGGGTCCCTGAGTTCTGTGAGCCACTTTACAAATTAACCGAACCCAGGGAAGATGTTCTGGGAACCTCTGATTAGCAGCCAGTTGGTTAGAAAAACAGGTGACAATCTAGACTTGCAACTGGCGTCTGAAGTGGAGAGGGGCAGTTTTGTGGGACTGAGCCCTTAACCGGTAGAAGCTGATATATTCAGGTAGATAGTGTCAGACTTGAGTTGAATTGTAGGACACACAACTGGTGTTGGAGAATTGCTTGGTGGTGTGGAAAGATCATGCCTAGGAATTGGGTGCAGAATCTTAAAGAGTGTTAGCTGAACTGAGGCAGACACTTTTTTTGGAGGAGGTGTTGGCATAAATTAATAAATGCATGCCCCCACCCTCTTCACAGCTGCACTCTATTTAAAATACCAGAATTTTCTAGGCTTCTTCCAGCTTTCCTACCCTTTAAATCTGAGATCACATATTTCTTAGGCGGTCCCTTACAGAATTCAAAAACTAAAATCCAAGTTATTTCACGGAGTGTAAGAAATAGATTACTATGAGCAAAAAGGAGAAGAAGAAAAAATACTTTGTTCTCCTGTCAGACTGAATCCTGACTATGTTTGCATAGCGCTTACGTGGGAGGTGTGCTAACACCAGGCTTTGACAGCTGTCTACCCCAAACAAGCTGTGCATTAGCCAGTAGCTGCCACCTAAATGATAAAAATCCACAGCTACTGTCAGCCCATTCTCCGCTCCTTAATGTCCCTTTCTGTCTTTGACAGGAGCCCACCTTGCCTTGCCACAAACTCTTCTCCATTCCCCTTCTTCCCAGACCCTGTTCTGTGGGCCTGGCCCTGGGGTCTGCCCTGGCCCTGGGGTCTGCCCTGGCCCTTGGGTCTGCCCTGGCCTGCCCAGTCCAGCTCCATTTACTGGACTCACTGCCCAGCCACCTCCCTGACACCTCACTCTTGGCTACCCTGGCCTCCACCAACCAGTGTCTGCTCCCCAAAACCCCACAGCTATTTTTTGTGCTGTCCTCAGATTTCAGTGTACTTATCTTTGCCACTCGTTATTACTCGCTTAGTAACATATGTATCCTATGTGGCTTTCTGACCATTTAAAAGGTCCTTTTTGGCTGTTCTCCAATGAGTTTTTCAATGAATTGAAATACTGAAAATTCTAGTGAAATTCCAATTGAATTCAATTCAGTGAAAATTACAATTTCTGGAATAAATGCCACCCCAAAGCCAATTCTAACCTGCTTTTCTGAGGACCACTGTAGTTAGAGTCCAGTTAGTTATAACTCTGCATCAGGCTGTAATCATTTTTAAAGACATGCCAGAATAGCAAAGCTGTCAACATATAATGGATGTCTAAAATGCACAGGACACCTATGTGACAAACCAAAACAAAAGAGGATGGAGATGACATTTTTTTTCCGTAAGTTCATTAACGTAGCAATAAAGGACATAATTAACATAAAGAGTTTAATTAAGTATAAAGCCTGAACATTTAATATTAGCTATTTTTATTATTCTTAATTACTTCAAGACCATTGGAATAGTTTAAGAACATGCCCTCTATAAAGACTATGGGCTGGAAGTAAGGAAACATAAATATACACTGACCTGGAAACGAAAGACAATAAAAGATTAAAAATTCCTACAAGCTAAACATAAATATACACTGACCTGGAAACGAAAGGCAATAGAAGATTAAAAATTCCTACAAACTATTTTAAGTGTTAGTGAGTAGGGAGAAACTTTCTGCAGTGTTGGTTGGGGTATTAGTTGTCTAGGGCTGCTGTAAAAAGTACCACAAACTGAATGGCTTAGCAGAGATATATTGTCTCACAGTTCTGGAGGCTGCTAGTTCAAAATCGAGGTGTTGGAAGGGCTGGTTCCTTTTGAGGCTAGGAAGGGAGGATGTGTTGTGGGCCTCTCCCGTGGAATTGTCAATGGCCGTGTTTTTCTGCCTCTTTATATTCTCTCCTCTATGTGTGTCTGTGTCCAGTTCTCCCCTTTTAATGAGGACACATCATACTTGCCTCGGGGCCCGCCCTACTCCAGTCTCACCTCCTCTTAACTTACTACATATGAAATGACTCTATTTCTAATTAAGGTCACATTTTGAGGTAATGGGGGTTAGGACGTCAATGTATAAATTTTGGGGGGGCACAGTTTAACCCATAATAGTTGATGAGATATAACAAGATGCTTAAAACTAGACATAGCCTCAGATATTAATTCCAAGTACAAGGTACACAAATACGTCAGTAATAGTTAGCTATTATAACATTTTTTTAACTGAAAAATAGTGAAATACCCTAAATAGCCAGTAATAGGTATCGATTATATCAATCTCAGTATACACATTGTAGTAAAATCAATTCTTGAAAACAGAGTGTTTGAATATTTAAGACATAGAAATCTTAATATACGAGTATTAGCTTAAAGAATCAGATATACTTTGTGGATAATGTGAACTGATTGTAACAATTTCTATGTAAAATAAGCCAATATCTAACTGTATCATACCTGAGAAATGAGAATTTGAGAATATCTTAACAATACTTATTCTATTTTCTAAGTATCTAAAAATATGTGTTATTTTTGAATTGTTTTTATGGAAAGATATTTTAAAGAACACAGTGCATCATTGAACCATTCTCTGGTTTTAGTCTCACCTGGGTTTCTACTTATAAACACTTTGTACTTTATGGAATTCTACAAAGCAGATGTTTATTTTGATAAATATCAATTTATTTTACTGAATTTTTAGATTAAAAAAGGACAAATGTACGTACTTTGTTTTTCTTTGTTTTACTACATATGAGTCATGTTGCTGTGTAATTATAATGTTAAAATCTTATACAATAAAAACAGAATTAGCTATTATTGATCCACTTATTCAGTTAATATTTTGCTGCCTATTCTTTCTAAGTACCAGGCCCAGGGCTAGGCTCTTCAGGCTGCAGGGAAAAAAAGATTATAATATTGTTGATTCTTAGCATGAAAGGTGATGGGCAAAAGTATATTTAATGAATTTTTTTGGTGAGGGCTTGTCCACATAGATTTTGGTTCACCCTAGCCTGGCTGGCTATTTTTATTTTATTGAAAAAAGCTGTCTACTATGTGTTTAGGTTTCCATCTATGATAAGCTAGCAGTGTGTTAAGACCTCGCTGTAAATTACTGGCATTTTCACTCTGTTTTAGTTTGACAACTTGAGTGGAATAAATAGTTAAAATGGTCCATTGGTTTTCTGTGGATGGAGGTAATAATTTCACACAGACTGAAGGTAATGGTGATATTGAGAAAAATTATTATTTTTTGTGTGACTGTTCTATTGGGATAGATGGATAGTGTTTAAGCCTTAATAGAACTCATGTAATATCTCTCTACTGTCTGCCCAGATGAAGGCAATATCATAAACAGATGAACTGTAAGTCAACACAAGACTCGTTTTCCTGCAGAACACTTGAGATTGTTGTATTTCAAAAGCCCAGGATAAGAATATCTCCTGTATGTAAGAACATTTTCCTGTATGTAAGAACAATACCACATCATTCAGAAAAATAGGTTCAATTTGCCTCCACAAAATGAACTAAAAATTTTTAGCAACTACAAACTTCTTTGTCAAATAAGTCATTTTCCTATCCCCAGAAAAGAGAGGAAACATGCCCACTGTAGGTGATTTTACCATGGCCCATTATCTTTCATTTTCAAACTGTATAAAGATTTCCCTTTCCTTTCCAAAAAGAACTTGAGTAGGATCAAAATCGGTTATGTAAGTATGTATGTCACTAAGGGAAAATCACCCTGAATAACCAGCTCTCAGGGCTTTGCCCATACAACCATGTAAGGTGTACATAAGCAGTACATACTTGTTTGATGATCTAAACTGTTTCTCAACTGGGGGTGATTTGGCAATGTCTACAGACATTTTGTTTGTCATTCTGGGGGCTGCTACAGGCATCTAGTGGGTAGAAACTAGGGATGTTGCTAAACATTCTACAATGCAAAATATTTGAATGAATGAATGAATGAATGAATGAATGAACGAACGAACAAACAAACAAACCTGCTCCAAGTATCAAAAATATCAATAGTGCTGAAATTGAGAAAGCCTAATCTAGATATTTTATTTATAGCAGTTATTTTTTCCTTCCAACTAGGTAAACATCACGTTAATTAATTGAACACATGGAGGTAATAATTTCACACAGACTGAAGGCTGAGTCTTCAGCATTTTACCTGAAGAGGTAGTAAACATCATGAATCCCACTCACAGGAGTTGGAAAGATATGTTCTACTTTAGCGATTCTTAGTCATGGTGTAACAACACAGCACAGTGACTCACTTTGGGTCACTTTAAATTTTGAATTAATAAGTGTTAAAAGGTCAAATTAAAAATATTTTAAATATGAAATAGAGAGGGGTCAAGGTTAATAATGTCTCTCGCAGTGGCTTGCAATACGCTTTCTTGGTGGTGGAAGTGGTGTTCAGATAGGACCTCTGTGACCACACATGACCCCAAGCCACTTGCGGGTATGTGAGCACGAGCACACCAGTAGTCACACTGACCAAGGAAGGACATGTGGAGAGCTGCCCGTCCATAACATAAAGAACATCTAGAAAACTCGTTTTCCTATTTTTTTTTTAAGTCAGATGCCTATGACGGCTGAGAACTGTCCTTAGAAAACTCCTTGCTTTAACAATTTATATTGCAAAAACAATTAGCGCTCCCCAAACCAGAAGGCTTGTTTTTGAATATTAATCTTCCTTGGGTGTTTTCTGCATATGCCAGATTAGATAATGTGGTAAATGGATTTGAAAAGAATAAATGCAGAACACATTTACATTAATGTATTCTGTTTCCTAGAAATGTCTCCCTGGTTGTTAGGTAGCCCACGGTTAGCAAGTTATCAATTAATTGCTGGAAAATTCACTGTGTATATTACTTTGGTCTTTAACTGGCTACAATTTTTCTTTCTCATTAAATGATTATTTAATTGGTTAAGTAAACAAAGCTATTAGAACACTAGTCAACTCTTTGGAAAAATTGTTTAATACAAATTTTACTTATAATTATGAATCAATTTTTCTGTAATGAATAGACCTCAGAGTTGGATTTCTTTTAATTATGGAAGTTGAATAGTCTGCCTCCAAGGAAGAAGTATACCTAAAACGCTTAATTTTCCTGAGAATGAAATTCCTCATTGTATTAGTGTGTATATTTTTATATAATGTATAATATCATTATTCAGAAAATAAATGAACTTTTAAAATAGTTGTCTTTAAGCTCTATTTTAAAAAGTGACTTTTTGACAGAAACTTAAAAAATATAACTGTCCTGAGTTTTGAAAGCAGAGAATCCCAAACAAAATTTGAAATTCTTTGTTACTTGTACCCATCATGATGAACAGTCATCACTTTTGGAGTATCCTTTGGATGTTACTCCAAGTCACAATAATTTAGAAGGGACTAGATTTATTTTGCCTCCATATGCTAATTTTAAAAATTATTTTTCTTAAAAAATTTCCATTAACTTACAATAGCCAACTTCTTTGTGCCTAACAGGGCTCCTTATCAATGAACAATACTTTCCCATCGTAGATTCTTAGTGTTAAAAAACAAAATTCAACTGAGTAAATTTTTAAAATCTTACTGGCTTTGTTCAATGATTCATGAATTGTGCTGCATCCAACCTAACAGATAGAAAGAAGCTCCAAGGAGCTATATGAAATGAAAGAATTTTACAGGCAAAAGGGAGCAGGAGCAAGGAAGTTATATTAGAAAAAAGTGGGTTGGTTATTGCAAGGTTACTTTCCTTAGGGAATGGCAGGGGTCTATTGGGCAGACCACCTAACTAGTGCTGGTCAGGTGATTCCTGAGTGACTGGTTTAAGATTCCATTTCCAGGAAAGCCAAAACTGCAATTAAGTCTCAGTTTGGTGACATGGGGCTTAGCATAAGTGACTTCATTTTTTGACCTATTGTCTTGTTTTTAACAGTTCCCCTCTTTTGATCAGACTCTCAGACTTCACTGAGAGAGGTGATGAAAATTTAAGGCATCCATCCGCACTACTTCCAGCTCCCCCTCTGGAGTTGTTGCATTTTTTTGCTGGATCTCTGTATGGCTTTCACAGTTCACGATTCTAGGCTCACAGTCTTTAAGTTAGTTGTTCTCTTCATTCCTTTTATGACATTCTAGTTTTAGGGAGAGCATTTGCTTGGGGGTTAGTGGTTGTGAACATGCATTTAAAGCTTTTGAGAGAATACACCGTCTCAGGGACACTACTGTAAGCAGGATAGTCTCCAACGTCTAGAGTGTACTTCAGAGCCATGGTCCCCCAAATCCAAACCAGTCAGACTCTGTTTGTTGTCCAGCCAATATCAATTCTTCAGTTTTGTTTTTCTAAGAGAACCATATTTGGGGGTTGGGGAAGGCAGCACTTTTCTGTTAGAATAGTTCGTCTTTCTGCTTCCTTCCATGTAGGGGTAAGCGTTTGATACTGTTGTGGAAAAACAACTGTAAGTGAATGTGGCTTTTGGAAAAGCTACAGGATTTCTGACGGACTCAGCTGGCCTCTACATTTCGCCTTTCCCCCCTATTTTCTTTATGCCCAAAGGCCAGTATAATGCCTGGGCCTTGACTAGTCTTCCCTTTCAGGTGAGAAGAAAAGCCACATTTTAAAGATGGTGATGCAGAAAGAACATGATCTTTGATGATTGTCTTGAATAGTGACATTGGCCTGGGTTGGTACCTCCAAACTTTTTGTCATGTGAAAAAAAGTAAGGCCATATGTGGTTCAAACTCCTTTAGTTGGGTTTGTTATATGCAACTGAGAACAATCCTGACGACAAACAAAAGACAAAGTGCTTGACGGACTATCTTTTACATATTTACATATATTTAAAAATATATAGATATAATTGTTAGCTCCTAGCTACTGTCATTAGTGTTATGATTGTTTTTAATAGTGAAAGATAATTATAGCTATAATCCTGGGGTGCAGGAATATTGGGGGTAGAAGACAATTAAGTGACATATAAAAGTAGAACTCAAAACACTTGGCAACTGATGGTTGTAAGGAAGAAGCAGGAGCCAAAAGACACAAAGACTTAAAGAAAGGAGGTCTGAGGACCAGAAAATATTAATAAATAGCTAACAAATTTTTAGCAGCTCACTACATGCCAGGCAAGTTCTAAGCACTGTGCTAGTGCTATTATTGAATAACGGTGCCACTAGCAGACATAGGACAGTTGTGGCAATGCAGTAATGAGAAAAATTTCACCCTGGGATGTGGTGGCTGTAATAGGACAGCCAAGTCTAAAAGGCGGAAGAAAATGCGTGCCTGTTTCGTGGCAGAGTAATTGGAATTTTGGATATTTGGATTGAGCATGATCCAAATATCCTATGATAAGAAGTGAAGAGAGTAGGATAGTGAGAGCTCCAGTGAAAATTCTGGAAAGACAGAAGAGAGTCCAGAAGTGAACCTATACAGCTGAAGTGTACAAATTCATGTCTTTCCACCAAAGAAGATGCTCTGGGTAGACTTGTTGCCATAGATGTAAGCTGTTGAGAGCAGGATACATGTCATCTTTCACAAAACACTGACTACCATGAATGGCGAGGAAATGTTATAGTCTACTGAAAATCAAAATATTAAAGAGGAATCTTCTCGTTTCAACTCTTACTGGTCAATATGGTATAGTGAGCCTAACTGTATCCTTATTTAAATATTATCAATCCCAAAGTATGTCTAAATAGTATTTCTGGGCATTTATAATGTATACCAAGTACCTGTAAATACTAAACTTTGAAAGATACTGAGGATTTCTAGTAATTTCTAGTAATTTCCATGAACTAATATTATATATATATATATTCATATATATATTATATTATATTTTTGTAATGATTTACTTAGTCTAACACGATAACTTGGGATGGAATTCCAGTTAATGGAGGACATTCAGTTAAATAGAATTTTGTTAATTTGTGATTTTTCCTTTCCTGTTTTCACACAATTTTGACCAGTGTAATTAATGGTTGTGCCCAGTTATGTTTACTACATAAATAACTATACCTATTAGTTTTATGAAAAATGAGTTAAATCCATTTCATCATATCTCATTCTATGTAATATATTGACGTAATTAAAAAAAAACATACAGTATTTGTGATAGTGTTTAACCCAATTTTTAAAATTTCAAATAATAGAACTAACCAAAATCCTGATGGAGACAAGATGATATGTCAGTGTTAAAAAAGTAATTTTTCTAGCTCCCCTAATAGGAATCATGCCCAGTGATGTGCTAGCTGCTAACTGCAGGTTGAGATACCTCATCAGCAAGTGTTATAACAGGTTGGAAGTGCAAGGGGAAGAAGAAATTCATTTTCACTTTTTTTGTCTCTGCATAAAAATGATTCACACCCCTCACAGCTCCTGTGGGTTTCACTAGTGACACCTTTCAAAAATAGAATCACTGAATCTCAGCACTGGAAATAATTTCAGGGGGGTCACAGCAAAAGCCATCATACAGAATCTCTTTTATATCTCTTTATGCCTGTATGGCTTTGAAACCTCAGGAGTGGGTTAACTCACAATCTCTATAGGTAGCCCATTTCATTTTAATTTAATTATTTGAAATTTCTTCCTTATTTACAGCTATATCTGTCTTTCTATAAATTAATAGTAATAATTGGAGCAATAGCTAATAACGCTTGCATTCTTTACGTGTTATATTTAGTTGCATCTAACAGAATCCACTCTTGATACTATCAAAAACATTTTTTTTTGGAAAGAGACTAGGATACTGACAAGATTAGAAAGGCAAGTGGAATTGGCTGTCGGCAAAGTTTTCAGAAATATCTCCTCAGGCAGAACTGCAGAACTGGCCTGCCATGGGTGTTATTATCTCCATTACGATCGGGAAGAGGGGAGCAAGCAAAAACCATGGTTATTTCAGGACACACTATCTCACATTTGACCCATGCCAAAACCAACAAAGAAAAACAGCAAAGCAAGCCCTGTATCTGACCTCTGGTTCCTTCCACTGTTCTCCATATGTCAGGGTTTCCACATTTTTCTTTTCTGTCTCTTTGTTTTTGTTTTTGTTTTTAACTTTCACTTGAGGGGGCTCAAGTGAGTCATGCTATTTTACAATGGTGGTGGGTTGAACTGAACACAGAAACATTTGATAAAGCAAGTTGGCCAACTAATACTTTTCATACATAGGTTCTTCAATTTTTTGCCAAATTTTGAATCTGTCAAAGAACTCATCAGGATAAGCTTTGTAGGAAAACACAGGAGATTGGGATAGATGAAAATAAAGGTAATGTCTTTCAGCAGTTGCTCTAAGGATTTCAGTCTACTCTGGTAGCATTAATTAATTACATTTTATAACACCCTGTTTAGAAGTAGCATTATATTAATTTTAGTTATGAATAAATAAGGATCAACAAGATTAATTGAATTCCTAGAGATTGCATACTCAATGACAAAACTGGGAGTTAAACTGAGAACTCATTTTGCCTATCATAACCAATCTACTTCTGCCAAGGAAGGAAGAGAATAGCCCATTTTTCACCTTAAATTGAAGGTCACCACACTTTTGTATGTATCAGTGGTGTACTTAAGGTATCACTTTGTAAGTTACATAAATGTCTACTATGCTGTACACCTGAAACTAATATAATATTGAATATCAACAGTAATTGAAAACATAAGAAAATAAAATGGATTTGACAACCAGAACAGATCATTTTTAATATCCCCTCCCCTTGCTATGAGAGGATAATCTTAAGTGAAATAAATAATAATAATGACCAAAAAAATACAGATTGTGAAACATTCTTTGATTAAACTTATACATCAGTGATGGCTGAACAAAATGTTATAGGTGCGCGCACACACACGCACATACACAAACACACACAAAAGAAAAGAGGTAAAGGATTAACAGTCTTTAATTACATGTTTTTTTATAAAAGGGAAGCCTTATACTTCATATTGATTTACACTTATAAATAATAACAATTTCAGTTTTTGAAATGTCTGCAAATTTGTCAATGACTTTATGAAAATTGATCATTGCATATTCATGTGAAATAGACAATATTGCCAGATTTCTTGCTCTGTGTTTACTCATGGTCGATCAGAGCACACTTTTAAATCAATTTTTATTTTTAAGTGTTTTTCACATAAAACATGTATACACCAATGGGAAAAGTTTTCAACATAAAGATATGTATGTCAGAAATTCATGACAATTTTATTTCGCAGTAAATTGTAAAATTTCAGTAAAAATAAAACTTCAACGGGTCCCACAGAATGAGAGAATAAAACCAATGCAGGTTCTCTTTCTTCTCTTTTTTTGTGTCCTAGTCCCTGTGCTTTATTTAACAACCTATTGTTTAAATGCAGTAATATATAATTCACAGAAATAGTTGACAAAAAAAGAAAGAAAGGAAGGGAGAGAGGGAGGGAGAGAGGAAGGAAGAAGAGAGAAAAAAAACTATGCCCAAAGCAAGCTCAAGCCATTACCGAGTATAGGGAACTTATTTTTGAAACAAGTATCTTAGTCCATGTTCATCAGGGATTAATTGTATAATTATGGTAATTATATAATTACTGGGGGTTGTCCAGTTCTCTAAATGTCCATTCTCCTCTTATCTGTTAATGAGAATTTGTCCACCTGAAACACTGCATCTCCTAGCCTCCCTTTCTGCTGATGTGATCACACAACTAAGTTTTATTCAATAACATGTAAGCAAAAGTATATACAGTACAGTGCTTTGGGCAAATCTTTAAAATGAAAATAGGGTACACTTTTTTTCCTTCTTCCATCCTGGAGGTGAAAGTCTAATTGGATATGTATTGGCATGTGATTTTAGGTTTAACTGGCGTTTTTCTGATAAACAATGATGCAGTATCTTATCATGGATTTATTAATCACTATTAATCTCTCTTTCTCTCAATCTGTCTCTCTGCCTCTCTGTCTCTGTCTCTTTTTGGTGAAGTGCCTTTTTGCATCTTTTGCTTTAAAAACATTTTTGTTTGGTTTGTTTTTCTTCTCATATTTTTAGTTTTAAGAGTGTTTTATATATTCTTGATATAAATCCTTTAGTGAATATATTGTGAATGTTTTCTTCCAATCTGTGCGTGGCTTGGTTTTTTGTTTCCTAAATTCTGTCTTTTGAAGGGCAACATTTTAAATCTTGATGAAGTTTCGCTGCTCATTTTTACAAATGTTTTCTATATTTTCAAAATGTTTTTAGATATAAGACATCTTTGCAAACTCCAAGGTTGCAAATATTTTAATCTGGTTTATTATAGAAATTTTATAGTTTTAGGTTTTACATTTGGTCTATGATCCATTTTGAGTTAATTTTTACATGGTATAAGGCAAAGGTATATGTTTATTTTTTAAGTATATATATGTATGGTTTTTAAGTTTATGTATATTCATTTGATTCAGCACAATTTGTTAAGAAGTTTTTTCTTTCTCTATTGAATTGCCTTGACACATTTGCCAAAAATCAAATGATATGTATGTATGAGTCTATTTCTGGGCTCTCTATTATTTTCTATTCATCTATATCTATATTCTTGCCATTACTAAATTGTCTTGGTTACTGTAGCTTTTTTTATTGGGGTATAATTGGCATACAATATCTTATTAGTGCCAGGTGTACATCATAGTGATTTGATATTTATATACATTATGAAATTATCACCACAATAAGTCTAGTTACCAACTGTCACCAAAAGTTATTACAATATTATTGACTGTATTCCCTATGCAGTACACTACATCCCCAAGACTTATTTACTTTATAACTGAAAGTTTGTACCTCTTAATCCCCTTCACATATTTTGCCCCCAACTCCTGTCCCCTGTGATAATCAAGAGTTTGTTTTCTGCATCTATGAGTCTGTTTCTGTTTCATTTTGTTTATTATTATTGTTTTTTAGATTCTACATGTAAGTGAAATTGTGGTATTTGTCTTCCTCTGTCTGGCTTATTTCACTTAGCATAATACCCTCTAGATCAATCCATGTTGTTGCAAATAACAAGATTTCATTTTTTAATGGCTGAGTAATATTTTATATATATATATATATATATATATATATATATATATATATATATATATATCTCAATTGATGAATGGATAAAGAAGATGCAGATAGATGTATCTATCTATCTATGTATAGATAGATAGATAGATGATGTATCTATCTATCTATCTATCTATCTATCTATCTATCCATATATCTATCTGCATCTTCTTTATCCATTCATCAATTGATGGACCCTTAGGTTTCTTCTACATCTTGGCTATTGTAAATAATGCTGCAATGAATATAGGGCTGCATATATCTCTTTGAATTAGTGTTTTCATTTTCTTCAGATAAATACTCAGAAGTGGAATTGCTGGCTCATATGGTAGTTCTGTTTCTTTTCTTTCTTTCTTTTTTTTACCCAATCACTGTGCTTTGCATTAAAAAGCCTATTGTTTAAATGCAGTAATATATAGTTTTTATTTTTTTGAGGAACCTCCATAGTGTTTTTTACATTGGCTGCAACATTTTACATTCCCACCAACAGTGTATGAGGGTTCCCTTTTTTCCACATCATTATCAACACTTATTTTTTGTCTGTTTTATAATAGTCATTCTAACAGGTGTGTGGTGATCTCACTGTGGTTTTGATTTTCATTTTCCAGATGATTAGTGATGTTGAGAATTTTTCATGTACTTGTTTGCCACATGTATGCTTTCTTTGGAAAAATGTAGCTTTAATATAAGTAAGTCTGAAATCACATAAAATCTTCAGCTTTGTTTTTTATTTTATGTTTTTAAATAACTTTGGCTATATTAGGTACTGGGCATATGTTAAAGTCATTTTATAAATTTCTTTTAAAAAAGACTGCTGTCATTTTGTTTGGGATTTCATTGAAACAACTCATGAATCAATTCTGGGAGAATATGTATATTAACAGTATTAAGTCTTCCAAATCCTTGAACTTGGCGTAGGTATTTTAAAACTTCTCTCAGCAGTGTTCTGTGGTTTGGTGTAGCTTTTTGTTAGATCTTTTGCTAGGTATTTTATGGTAATTACATCATCTGGAAATAGGGAGAATTTTCTGCAGTTGTAAAAATTGTCACTGTTTTCTTTCTACCCACTTTTATGATGGCTGCCTTCTGTTCCCATGTTCTGCCAAACGTAAAACAATTTGTCCTGTCTCTCTTCAGATGAACTTGTCAGTCTTTAAAATTTGGTTTCCCTGTTTTTCTGTGACTGGTTCTCTGATGGTCTCAGAAAAAGGTTATGATATTATAAATTAACTGGCTTTCTCATTATTAAAGTAGAATAACATTCTCTGTGGTTTCTGTATCCAAAGGAAACAGATATGTTCATAAATTTTGCTGCTATATTTTCATTGATTTTAGATCAAAATACATTCTAATTTTCATAGATTTCTTCATTAATTTATGAGAATTTTAGAAACGTCAATTATTTAATTATTTTATATTTAGTATTTTGTGATTGATTTTATTTTTTTAATTTTTATTAAATTTATTTAATAAAATAAATTTTTTAATTTATTAAAAAATGACATTTGTTAGTAAAATTATATAGCTCTCAAGTGTACATTTCTGTAATCTGTCATGTATATGTTGCATTGTGTGTTCACCACCCAGAGTCAGTTCTCCTTCCATCGCCATATATTTGGCCCCCTTTCCTCTCTTCTATTCCCCTCCCCCCTTACCCTCTGGTAACCACTGAACTGTTGTCTGTGTCTATGCGTTTTTGTTTGTTTGTCTCGTTCGTTTGTTGCTTTGAGTTTTCTGTCCCACATGAGTGAAGTCATATGGTTCTCGACTTTTTATGTCTGATTTATTTCCCTTAACATGATAATCTCAAGATCCATCTATGTTTCTGCAAATGGCAGTATTTCATCTTTTCTTAAGGCCAAGTAATATTCCATTGTACAAGCGTATATGTAACACATCTTCTTTATCCAATCATCTATCTGCAATGAACATAGGGTACATGTATTTTTATTGATAAATGTTTTCAGATTTTTTGGGGTATATACCCAGAAGAGGAATTGCTGGGTTGTATGCTAATTCTAGTCTTAATTTTTTGAGGAAACTCTATATTGTTTTGACTCTCAGATCATTTCTATAGCTTGCCATTTATTTTAATTGGAGTCTATTGTATTGTGTTTTGTATGTTTTTAGTTAATTAAAATTTATTTAGGCTTGCTTTATGGAGTATTGCTTGTCTGTACTGGTAAAAGTTGCATTTGCAGTTGACCAGAATTTGCATTCTAAAGCTGTTGGCCATAGTGTAATAAAATATAAATTAAGATAATTTAGTTAGTAATTTTGTGCACACCTTCTATATCCCTATTCATATTTCAAATTCTTCTGTTATCAATTTGTCTATTTCTCTACAAGTTCTATTAATATATACGTTGCTTGTATTTGAATCTATGCTATTAAATGCATACATAGTAAATGCTCTATTTTCCTGATGAATTCACCCTGTTATAATTTTGAGATACTTTTGTATCAACCTAATGCTTCTAATCTTTAAGTCTATTTTTTTCACATTAATATCTGTGTACAGTGGATTTTTTTCTAATTAGTCATTGCATGGCATGTCTTTCCCACCTGCTTATTTTTAAACCACCTAAATGCATTAGTCATTGTTCTTCTAGAGAACCTATTGGATAGATAAATAGCAGTCATTTGAAATATCCAAATTTTGTTGGTTGAATAGCAAGTTCCTGGTATTTTGTTGGCCTGGCATCCTATTTATGTCTTTATCCATCTACTCAAATATTTATTAAGGGGCCAATACTATAGCTGGCACTCAGCTGCAATTTTGGAAAATATCAATGACAATGGAAACTCTCTGTCACTAAGGTGTTTCTGAGCATTTGGCATTACACAAAGATCTGTTGACACATAGACTCAAGCATTTTGAGCTCTACCCAAGTTGAACCACGTTGCTGAGCTGTGGATGCCACCTCTGTTTCCTACGTTTTCTATAAACTCTTCCTTCTTTTAAAACATTTTTTAAAAAATTAACTATAGTTTGTATATAGTCGTATATTGGTTAGATTAGTTTCAGGTGTACAATATAGTGATTTGACATTTGTATACCTACAATGTGATCATCCAGCTAATTCTAGCAATCATGGATTACCATGTAAACTAATCACATATTATTGACTATATTCCACTTCTCCTTTATACCCACCCCCGCACACCCTCCCTTCTGGTAAACATCCCTCTAGTCTCTGTTTCTGAGAGTCTGTTTTTGTTTTGTTTTGTTTTTTTTAGATTCCACATAGAAGTGAAACTATATGGTATTTGTCTGTCTCTGCCTGACTTATTTCACTTAGCATAATACCCTCTAGATCTATCCATGTTGTAAATAGTAAGATTTCATTATTTTTATTGCCATATATATATATATATATGTGAGATGTATATGTATCCCCTTAATAAATATATATATGTTTATTATTAATACATATATATATTTAATACATATATATATTACATATATATATTTATTAAGGGGATACATATACATCTCACACATCTTCTTTATCTGTTTATCAATAGACACCTAGGTTGCTTCCATATCTTGGTTATTGTAAATAATGCTGCAGTGAACATGGAGGTATATATATATATATATATATATATGAATTATATATATATATTTGAATTATATATATATATATTTGAATTATATATATATATATATATATATATATATATATATATATATATATGAATTAGTGTTTTTGTTTTCTTTGGATAAACACCCAAAAGTGTAATTGCTGGGTTGAATGGTAGATCTGTTTTCAGTTTTTTTGAGCAATCTCCATACTGTTTTCCATAGGAGCTGCACCAGTTTGCAGTCCCACTAACAGTACACAACATTCCCCTGGAGCAAGGGAAACAAAAGCAAAAATAAGCAAATGGGACTTCATCAAACCAAAAAGCGTCTGCACAGTGAAGAAAATATTCAGTAAAACAAAAAGACAACCTACTGAATGGGAAAATATATTCGCAAATGATGTATCCGATTAGGAGTTGATATCCAAAATATATAAAAAACTCATACAACTGAATAACAAAGAGTAAACAATCTGATTGAAAAATGGGCAGAAGACCTGAATAGATATTTCTCCAAAAAAGACATACAGATGGCCAACAGACATATAGAAAAGTGTTCAATATCACTAATCATCAAGGAAATGCAAATTAAAACCACAATGAGATACCACCTCACACCAGTCAGAATAGCTATTATCAAAAAGTCAACAAATAACATGTGTTGGCAAGGATGTGGAGAAAAAGGAACTCTTTTCTCAATTGGGAGCTTTGTCTCACTGCTGGGAGCAGACAAGTAGACCCACAGTAGCTGGGTGTTATTATTCTTTCATTTTATTTCTTATAGGTTGTGTCACCTGAGTGAGTTGAGCAAAAAGAACTCTGAAGTTAATTAATGCAATACTTGCATACACATTTGCATGGCGCAGACACAGTAAAATCAGTCAGGGTATAATTTAGCTACAGGCACTTGTTCTTATCTGAAATTGAAGACATGCTCATAAGTCTGAAATGAAAGGGAAAAATGGGTAGTCCTTTAAAAAATAAATAGAACTTCATAATTTAGGAGTAAGGTATGTAGTCATTAATTTTGGCTCTAATAAGTATATTTAATAAGCAGATTATAAAATCACATAATTACTATGTAGATTAAGAATATTTAATAACCACACTATACATAGTTATTATGGTATACAGTATGGAATACAGTTCCATTTTTATTTTGAGAATTAGCTTTCCTCCCACACTAATTTAAAGAATTGGTTCTTTACTGATCTGACCTTATTTTCTCTCTTTTGGTTTTTGGAACTGTAGCGACTTACTTTTGATTATTCTCACTTAATGGTACTGACCCATCCTATTTTCACTCTGTAATATTTTTGTGTTTATAAGACTGTAGAAAGCTTCAGGCTAATATTCCTCAAATAATTCTTTACATTTTCAATGCCACATGTGTCCTGAGACTGCTGATCATGTATATTATTCTGTTGCCCCTTTTGATCTTGAGAAAGCTTAAGAAATTTTTAAATTCATTTCTATCCTGTATGAAATTTGTTGGCTACAAATCTGAAATCTGGTGTCACTTTACATTTAATCCAGAGAAAGTGCCATAAAGAATCCTTCAACAATTATCTAATACCAAGTGCTTTGTGCAGTCTTTGTCTTTCTGTTTCTAAGCCTCAGGTGGCAACTGTGAGATCACATTAAAACCAAAGCAAACTTCTTTTCATTATTAGAATTTCGTATAATGAATATTTTTTTTCTATACATGCTCTTTAGATAAACATGGTCCCTGCTGTTATAGAGTTTATATTTTAGTAGAGTGAGGCAAAAATAAACAATGTCATTTTAGATAATTATAAATGATCCAAAGACCAAATGAATAAATAAATATATAAAATAAAAGATTATATGGAACAGGCAGAGCCAGCTATATAATTTTGGGACCCGGGAAAAATGAAAATGTGGAGCCCCTTAATAAAAAAATTAAGAATTTTAAGAAGATGGCAATAGCAGAACAGGAAGCCATTTCTGAAAGTGATTAGGGAGGGGTGGCTGGTAGAAAATTCATAAAGGATATTCTATCTCTTTAGGTAGACTTTAGAAATTAAGATGATAGAAGGAGCCATACCTACATGCCAGATGGAGTGAACTGTGAAAGTATAGCCTCTGACCTGCTTGAGGAACAGAAAGGTCTGTACAGTTAAAGCAGATGGGCCAAGGGAGAGATACGAGGTGAAGCCCCAAAGAGGGTGTGAGTTGGGGTGGGGAGTTCACCTAGGGCCTGTTAGCTAATGGCAAAGAATTAAAATGTGACAAGTAAGCCTTATAAAAAGCTGTAAGAATTGATATTTGGTCCATGTTTGTTGATTCTGTCTTGATATTTGCAATACTGCTTCTCTACTTTTTTAACATTTTTCTTCTCACTTGCCTGGTGGTGAGGACAAAAATATGACTGATTGTCTCCATCTTTTATCCCTTCCTCCCTTTCTTGCTGCTCAAAGTCCTGTCTATATAACATGCAAAAGTCATAAATAGTTTAGGAAAATTCACTCAATTGTTTGGTTTTGTGCAAGATTTATTTAGACTTTTGGACTAAATAGACTTATTAATTTGAGTGAAACAGATAAACCACTCTCTCCAAAACCCACATGAAAGAAATATCAGTTACACTATATACATATTATATGTATATGATACATATAACATATATAATACTTATTCCGCATATAATACATATAATTTATGTAACATGTATACATGTGTACACTATATATATAAACATTATTTATGTATGTGCATATAATACATAAACATATTATGTATTACATTTGGTATAATCTTGAATATAGTTCAAATGGGGGAAAACGACTATCAATTTTTCATTTTGAAAACTTTTTTTCCACTAAAGAGCTAAATAAAAACATTGTTTTAAAGTAAAAATAAATGTTATTATTACTTTTTTTAAGGTTTTGTATAGCTTCACTGGTTATCAGTATAGATAAAATTAGATGGCTAAAGTAATTCTATCCATGTAGTTAAAATGACTTAGAATTCATTTATCCCTTCATATTCCTTTATTTGCTCATTCATTCAATATCTATTTATTAACCACCCTCAAGGGACCAGATATTTGCCAGACTCTGAGATTCCTAAAGATACATTATCTAATATAGTTGATAAGAAAACCCAAATAGCATTTTAAAATGAGAGATCATTACTGACAAGACAAAAAATGAGCTTACGCAATTTTAAAAATCCAGATTGATTGCAGAATGAATCATTCAGATATCCATGATAACATGGGTGATAAAGGACTTCTTTTTTCCCTACTGGATTTTGACTTTTCAAACAATTAGAATATGTCCATGGTTTTCTAGAGAGCATTTCAGAATAAATGAAATACTTATATAGTTCATTGAAAATTACAATTTTAAATGAATTATTACTTAAAAAAAATCTCTAGTCCAGGACTAGAATGAAGACAAGAATTGTCACTTGCCCTTAGCATTTTGTCACAGATAAATGTGAAGTCAGTACCTCACATGTTTCCTCCCCATGGACTGTGGGCTACTTCTTGCCAGTGGAGAAGGGAAATCTGAAAGTGTCATCACACATGGTTTTGGTTTTGCCTTTGGCTGATGTGATTGTTGGTCCCTCTAAATATCAGCCCTGTTTTCTCTCTTTTTGTGTGTTAGTCCCTAGAACTAGTGGGGAAGTGGAAGTGACCTTTCACATTACTTGATGCTGATTGATGAAGTAACGTTTCCAGACTTTGAAGATCCAGGCTGAATGATAACATTTGAAGACCAAATACATTTTGGGTGCTCTTTCCTCCCTTCAATACCCGTATGTGACTAGCAATATTGTTTATGTAACAACAGTCCCTTTTTATATTTATGCAATGGCAAATTCTGGAGTAAACTCCCCTTGTTTTGTTAAGTACTTAGTGCTACAAATTAAATTCAAATATGTGTATGTATTCAAATGTGGTCAATGCTATTCTTATATTTGGGTCTCCAGGAAAATTGTAAAGCCACAGCCCATTTCTCATCTGGTTCCGAAAATATTGAAAATTTTAATTTAAGAAGAAAAAACACAGTAATAAAAGATTCATGGTTTTTAATGTATTTTGACATGGTAGGTATTCAGAATGTTAGAAGAAATGGCCATTTCATATGAGTAATTCAGCATAAAGGAGAGTTTATTTTCTCTCAAGCTCGATCAACTTCTGGTAATAATTACCTGCCCTTATTAGCACATGTAATAGTGTAATGGGGCTTCCTTGTCCAGTTAATTTCCATCTCACATCTTTATTATATATAGGTAAAATACACAGTTTAGATAAAACACACAGACCTATGAAAATTTGGAGACGAGTAGTTATTTTCCTGCTAATATATCATTAATACAAATATTGCTTTTTATTTATGTAAACTTTATAGAAACTGGTGCATGGGGTAAAAAAAAAAATATGCTTCCTGCACTTGCTGGAAGCTAACAACACGTGCAGCATCTTATGTACATCTTTGTGGAGGCAGTAGGAAGTACCACCCCAATCAATGACCTCAGAAATGGCTTAGATTATAATCTAGGTTTCCGAACATCATGATCTTAGTAAATCACCCAACTTCTTTGAGATTCAGTTTCCTTGCCTATAGAATGAGGAATAATATAAAAATATATGTGTTGTGATACAATGACTCATCAAAATGGCACACGAAATCCTGTGGTTTCCTCCTGTGAATACATGTTTTATCAGTCAGGAGGCAATAACATGTATTTTCTGTGTTAGATGATTATATCTGAAAGAGCCCCACCATCGTTATTTAAGGGTTTCCTTCTTTATCCAATTAATTTCCCTCTCACGTCTTTGTTGTATATTATTCTTAACTTGAAAAATGTAAATGATTTGACTATATCTTGACACACAAATTCAAATAACTTAGAATATAGATCAGACATCAATGCTGGCAGGCTAACCAGGTGTTTTGTTGTTGTCTTTAATGGAGATTTTCCAGGTCTACCTCAAGGGCTAGATTATAAAATATGCATGGTAGCAACTGCGTCTTACTGATCTCTCGATGCCCAGAACTAAGCACGAGCTCAGTGTATGTTTGGCCTGAAGTTGGCACCGTGAGCAGCTCTAAGTGTAGAATAATATATCCACAATGAGTTTATATAAAGTCAAAGCCAATTGCAGGATGTCTGTAAGGACTGAGATGCATCTCCTTACTCTCCTTAATACCTTCTGCCAGGCATTCCAATGGGGGTAAGAGATTAGGAAGTGGGAGAGTTTATATAATAGTAAACGTTATTGTCTGAGTAAATCAGAGATTGGGAAACAGTTTCACAGTTTCATTGACTAACCAAAGCATTTCAGTTTCCCCTTTTCTATTTTAATACTCAGTTTTCACATGCAGTGAGAAAATCTATTTTAAAATCATTTCAGAATTTCCCAACACAACCTGGAAGCTGTTTTGGAGACGTGGCATTCCCAGGGGAATAAAGTAGACTGAGTAAATGCTAAATGAGTGCATTAAAAAATAGATTGCTTTAAAGGCACTCAGGTGTCACCACCATTTTGCAATCATCATCACTTAGAATCATAACTCACTTGTTTTACAAGTCAGGTTAATAAATGCGTAAACTATGAATCACTAATAAAACTCTTTTTTTTGGTGGTGCTTGAAAGAGAGTTGATGGCATGAGGAAATGAGGTGTCTGCTAACTAGTATGAATTTTCTTAGGAACTTTTAATGACAAATACATTGACAGGAGTTAGATGCCCTTTATAAGTTCAAAGAAACAGTTATTTTTCAGTGGTCTCCAAGGACTCTTAAGGAATAAGGCCAGCTGCCTGGTAACACCATATAAAAGGTCTACCCAGGAAATTGATCCCAGGAGAATTGAGATTTTCTGATCTTTAGCAGTCTCTCTTCACTCTTGTTATACCTCAGAGTTACCTGGGAAGCTTTACAAAAATACTGACATGTGGGTGCATCTAGAACAATCAAATCAGAATCTTTCAGAGTAGAGACTGACATCAGTATTTTTAAAAGCTCCCCAAGTTAATGTATAGGTAATATTGACAATGATTGATTTAGCTAAAACACGGATGGCAAGTACATGGCACCTGGATTATAATTTTCCCTATGCCCTAATAGAAGATGTTGTCAATATATCAAATATTTATTCCTACTGAAGTCAGATTCAGAGCAGAAAAATCTTAAGTTTTCCCCAGATAACCACTATAAACCCATCAGCACAGGTACTTTAGTTAAAAATCTGCCATTACTGAGACAAGTTTGTGCTAACTGCTGGGTGCACAGAAGATATTCAATAAATACTTAGGGACTGCCCCAAATATTCTACTAGTGCATGACCTTTTACCCCATTGGTTACTGACCTGCCTTGGGCTAGTGTTTGGCAACAGAAGACAGATAAGGCATTCCTCTTTTGCTTCAAAAATTTATAGGCTCCCTCCTAGGGCAATTTGGGACTATGGAGTTTATTTTAAAATAATCTCTTATCCACATAGGAATTCTGTCCTTTATTTGATAGAATTAAAACCTGTAAAATAATTAAAACCTGTATTCTTATTAAATAGGTAGCCATTATAGTTAATGTTAATATGCTAAAAGGTATGCTTGACCAAAAGAAAAATGCCTTGAATTAAACTGAGGCATTTCTTCCATATTAGATTAATTAATCTCTACACGAGGTTTACTGAGTTAATCAAAAGTTCGTGTCAGTGGATGTCCTGGGCCCTGTTTTCTCTGTCAAAGAATGAATATAGCATTTCGAAAGCACAAAAGTTAAAGAAGCAATGTCCTCCAGGCTTTGTCCACTGACGAGTAATCTGAATAATTTTGCCCCTCCTTATGTTTAGAAATCTGTATCCTCAACTTCTACAGAGTTATACTGTTTTTCATTCTCAAAATGCAATTTCTAATTACCTCTCCTGTGCAATTGCATTCTGTATTTCTTTAATCATTTCTATCTCAGTTGTTCTAGTCTCCTTAATTACCTACAAATGCAGAGGAAGCTTACAAATATTCTCATTAACTCTTGGAATAAGGAGTTCACAGTGTCCTCTTGATTGGCAGCCTTTATCAGATGATGCTCTCCAAGCTCCTACTTTTCCTCCTCTGTGAACCGAGTCTTTGGGGAAATCACGAGCCACTGATATAGGAGCGCTGTTTAGCTGTAACAAGAAATTTAATCTGTTTTACATGCCCAATGGTATTCTTAAGATACTCTTTGGCACAGATCCAGACTCTGGACCCACCTGTTTCTTTGAGACATGGCAAATCTATCTAACATTCTGTAATTCTCTTTAAAATGACAGATCCAAAGGAAGCAACTATGTCACATGTTCAATGCTCTATGAAGTTAGCAGATTTTGAGGAGAATTTCAAATTCATTGTAGCACTCCTGTTCTGAAATCATAGGACTCTATAGCTAAAGGGAATGATTTTAGTGCAGATGATCCTTAGGGGTATGTGGATTCTCTTACCTTGTAGGCCACATCAAGCACTTCAGGAGGGAAAGAAGTCTGGCCCTCACCACCGTGACAGGAGCTCTGTCAACCCAAGTCAGTTGCCTGCTGATTGCCACAGAACATCAGCTATTGAAATGAGACAATACTGTTTCCCCTGTTCATACTCACCGGTAGAAAGAAGTAGAGTCATTGGACATAGGGAAAAAGTGCTTGACATTGTTTGCAGGTGACAAGAATGTCATGGTGAAATCATCTTCATGGAAAGAAGTTCTCTGCAGGTTGCTAGGGGAGGTATCCATTGAGCAGGTTTTAAAGCTCTAAACGGCCCTGCTTCTAACTGTGCTTCGATTGCTCAAAATCTGAAAATTTGTGGCCAAATCCCATCAAAAAATTATTATTGTAGAGGTCCTTCTTATTGGCTTCTTTCCACTAAACCAGTGTTTCCAACTTTGGTCATGTGCACAGAGCCACACACAGCCAGAATTATTACCATTTTTGCATACCGTCTCTACTATTCTAAAGGCAATATTTTTCTTTAAGACGATTAATTTTTTTCCTTATATGGACTTACTTTTTTTTAAAGTTGCAGCAATATGTATGGAATAACAGTTAAATATTTTTTCCTAATCTATAATTAATTTATTAAAATAAAAAATGTTTCCCAATATTTCACATAAATTAATAGCCTGAATCACTGGGGATACAAATAGCACCTATTGAAAATTACTGAAATAAAGCAAATCACTCTTTTTATTTTCCCTCTATTTTTTTTTCTGATTGATTTTATATATTAAAAAAACTACTTTTGTCATTTTTTTGTTTATACAGGTAAAATGGAGCAGAATGGGGCACATACCATGCAATTTGATCAAGCCAATGGGGGGGAAATTATTGAACTCCTGATATGTATTTGGCACTACTGATCTCTCCTTTAATAGAACTCCCTATCTAGTTCATCAATAAAAACAATTTCCATATTTGGGTGAGAAACCAAAATAGCATTTCCATCAGTGCTATTGTGATCCACATTTTTTTCTGTCCTTTCAAAGTTTAGTATGCCCAGGTAGGAGGCAACTCGCACTTAACTTTGTAAGAATAAGCAAGTGTCTGCATTTCTTCCTGTTAGGTCTAAGTTTCACTTCTGTCCACTACCACATTGTCTTGCTGTTTTTACAGGTCAGCAATCAGGGAGCACCTGGAGAAAATATAATGTGTGGGTCTTTATTCCCAGATTGGTGACTGATGGAAGATTAGTCTGTTATAACTTGGTTATGTCTCTCCTTGAAAACAAGACAGCTATCATTTCTATAATGGTCCAGAAAATCATGTATTGGAATGCATAGAGTTGGGCCATATACCACAACTAAATGTGATTTGATATTAGTTCATCTAACCATGTGGCAGAGGCATACATATGCAAGACTTTGGGGCATTTTTAATTTAGGATCAGTGAGAACATAACTGACTGTACTGTTAACAGGTTTCTAAATAGTAGCCCTCAGATATTGGGTGAGGTATTGGTCTCAAACTCCTTTTGTGTCCATACCACTATTTTGAACTCTCAGAACTATGTTGTCATGAACAAACCCTTCTCTTTGACACAATATGACTTGCAACCACTAGAGAAATAGAAAGCATCTTAATACCATGGCCATTTCCCACCATCTCATTGGAAACAAGTGGTTTTCTTCAGTTATTATACCTGCTCTCACTGCAGGCCAGTGAGGAAAAACTGTCTTCACCAAGTTTATCACATCAATGTTTTGTTTTATCTATAGCTCTTTCCTCATTGATTGGTAAATTTAATATTGATACCTACTGTCTCTGAGATTTTATATATATATATATATATATATATATATATGTATATATGTAATATACATATATATATATCTCATATATAGTATATATATAAATATATATAAATATATATATGTATACACATTATCACACACACACACACACAAACACACACATATATATATATATATATATATATATATATGGAGAAGAGAGAGAGAGAGCACAAAATAGTGAATGGCTATTCCCAGGGATTTTATTATAATGAAGGGATTGGCTCTTGGCTCATGTAATTGTGGGGCCTAGTAAGTTTCAAATTCATACGGCAGGCCAGCAGTCTGGAAATTCAGACAAGAGTTGATGTTGCAGTCTTGAGTCTCAATTCCACCTGACAGCAGGATGAAAAACCAGGCAGGATTTCTATTAGGTTGGTGCAAAAGTAATTGTGGTTTTTGCAATTACTTTTCAACTTTTAAACCGCAATTACTTTTGCACCAACCTAATATGTTGCAGTCTTGATAAGCATTCCTTCTTTGGGAAACCTCAGTCTTTGCTCTTAAAGCCTCCATCTGATTGGATGAGGCTCACCCACATTATGAAGATAATATACTTTACTCACAGTCTACTGATTTAATAGTTCATTATGTATAAAAAATCCTTCACTAACAGAATGAGAAGGCAAACCATAGACTGGTAGAAAATATTTGCAAAAGACCTATCTGATAAAGGATTATTGTACAAAATATACAAAGAACTCTTAAAACTCAACATTGAGAAAATGAACAACTCAATTAAAAAAGAAAGGCAAAAGACCTGAACAAACACCTCACCAAAGAAGATATACAAAGGGCAAATAAGCGTATGAAAAGATGTTCTCTACATAATATATCATTAGGTAATAACAAAACAACGAGATACCACTACATACCTATAAGAATGGCCAAACCCGGCACACTGACAACACCAAGTGCTGGTGAGGTTGTGGAGCTACAGGAACTCTCATTCATTGCTGGTGGGAATGCAAAATCATACGGCCGTTTTGGAAAACAGTTTGAGAGTTTCTTACAGCACTAAACATAATGTACAATGTAGCAATCACGATCCTTGGTATTTATATAAATGTATGTCTATACAAACACTTGCACGTGGAAGTTTATAGCAGCTTTATTTATTAATAAATTCCAAAACTTGGAAGCAACCAAGATGTCCTTCAGTAGATGAATGGATAAACAAACTGTGGTACATCTAGACAATGAAATATTATTCAGTACTGAAAAAAAAAGAGCTATCTAGCCATGAAAAGCCATGGGGGAACTTTAAATGCATATTGCTAAGTGAAAGAAGCCAATTGGAAAAGGCTACGTACTGTGTAATTTCAAATTTATGACATTCTGAACAAGACAAAACTATGGAGACAGTAAAAAGACCAGTTGTTACCAGAGGTTGGGGGAAAAAGGGATGGATAGATGAAACACAGAGAATTTTTAGGGCAGTGCAACTATTCTGTATGATTTCACTGTAATGGCACATATGTGCCATTATACATTTGTCAAAACCCATAGAATGTACAATACCTAGAGTGAACCTAATATAAACTGTGGTCTTTGGGTGACAATAATGTGTTAATGTAGGTTAATAATTGTAAGAAATGTGCCACTCCAGAGTAGGATGTTGATTGTGGAGGAGACTGTGTGTAAGTGGGGGCAGGGAGCATTGGAAAATCTCTGTACTTTCCATTCAATTTTGCTGTGACTCTAAAACTGCTCTAAATAATGAAGTCTAAGAAAATGTCAGGCAAGAAAATGTTGAGTATCATTAAAAACATAAGGACAGCAGCAACAAAAATATGTTCACAATAACATTTAGAGTGGTGTTTGACCAATCAGTTGGGTATCATGGACTAACTAAGTTCACACACAAAATTAACCATCACAGTACAAATATGTGATTGACTATGTATCAGAAGTTGCAAGAAGAGGGGTGATAGGACTTACCTCAGCTGCATTGATAGAAAGGGGGATACTGAGAAAAGGACTAGGGTGGCAGAAGAATTGGTGAGGGCGGGGTACAAGTTGGTTGTAACATACTGGGACATGAGACAGTCATCTATTTCAGAATTTGGTTCTCCTTCAAGGACTGAGAACTTGACTTTGCTTGAACATATGATTCTAATAGTTTAACAAGTATGTGTTGAATATGGTGTTTTGAATGTAGATAAATTCTTGCTCATATGGAACAGATAATCTAGTGAGAGAAAAGATCGTTAACATAGAAACAAATACACAAACAAAAAGATCACATAAGTACTAGTAAGGAATAAATAGGAGTGGGGGCTTGCTGTAGAGATGGGATTCGAGAAGGCCTCTCTGAAGAGGAAGAATTTATGTGAGTCCTGAAGGTTAAGAGACAGAGAAAGGATTTCAAGCTATTTAGGAGGCAGAAATAAAATGAGGAAAGAAGGAAAGCAAAATTCAAACCATACGAGGGCCTCATAGGTCAAATCGAAGAGTTTAGATTTTAACAAAACATGTTAAAATGAATTTTGGCAAGAGTCAAGACCATGAGAAAGAACAGGCAGGAACTGCAGAGTAGAGATGGATATTAATCGGACTGGAGGGGTGTACGCTGTATTTTGAAGGAATTATTTGATACACTGGGTATGTTGAATGACAGAAAGGGATGAGCAAAGGCTCATTGTTTGATTATTCCTCATAATCTCTGTCCCTACAGAAATTTAGAGGACGTGTGATAAATCAGAAGTCTTGATCCAAGAATTAGTTTTGCACTGCCTACAAATACAACAGTATGGGAGAATGCTTATTAATTCGTAGAGTTGACAACCATCGCATGAGTACAGTCCAGTGAACTTAATACAGTTGCATCACTTATTTAAAAGTCACTTCCTTGAAAGATTGAGCTTATTTGGTGGTAAAAGTAAACCAGAATCAAAAGGGTATTGATCATGAGGTCCACTAGCTCATTGGTACGCGTGAGGTTTTGGAGCATTATTTGGTGACATTTGCACAGGCTGATGTGTCTCAGATCTGGAGAGTAAAGTGACTCATGTCACTTCTCATTTATATCATGTCCATAACACACCAAGAGAGGTTACTATGCAGACTCCCAAAGTCACCGAGGGGGGATTAATATAGCTATTTACCCCTTTTCGTCCAGATCTTGGCTTTATATGGTTATTTTTTTTCTTGTTTTACTTTAGTCACATACAGTCTACCCACTCAGCAATTAATTATGTTTGGCTCCTTTGAAATTACTCTCCAATCAAGTAAATATAAAAAGACAGAGTGTTACGAAAAATGATTCCTATCTGGTTCTCTCATTAGGTACCAATTAAATAAACAGAATATTATTTGCTTTTTGGACATGAGTTGAGCAGACATGAAGTCAGGCTGTCTTCAGGCTATTCTGATAAATGTCCTGTTCTCTTTCTGGGATTTTAGTATGTCACATGATGATCTTTCAACTTATTGTTCCCTCGGCATATGGTACCACAGCCATTGTGTAGACCAGATGTAAGATTCTACTTAAAAAAAAAAAAAAAGAAAGTGTCTGACCCCAAGGTTATGTGACCTTGTAGATTCATTTGGTTCTTAGGAACCTTGCAAAACCCCATAAATAGTAGCTTAATGAGCCTTTAAAGCAGTGTATTATTTTCAGAACTTTAGAGACAGTAATAGGTAATAGAGACAAAAATATAGCTTTATTTGTGATAGAACAAATACTTGGAAATTTAGGTGTTATACTTCATGCATTGTAATGTTGAATTTTATTATATTGGTAATATTTTTATCATAGGACTGATGAAAATGAACTATTTTCTATACCTGATAAATGACAACAAAAGGGAGAAAGTCGCAATGAACTGGATTCTAATGCTAGTATTAGTAATATTACCATTGATATTTACACTTAATAGTTTATAATGCCTTTTATCCTCATATTTTTGGAATTACAGAGACTTAGATGACATAGCTTGCAAATCTGGATTCATGAATAGAACAGAGCATTGAACTTAGGGTTTTTCTTAATATGCCACCAGTTACACCCACGTTAGCTATTACAATAAATCCAAACAACTTCAAAGTTGGGTCCACTGTCTTTTACCATTATTGTTTTGCGTTCCTGTGCACATAATTATTTACATATTGTCTAAGATTGAAAAAGCAGTTAGAAATCAAACTTGTTTTCAAGTTTGACTCTGAATTATCTGGATTCCAAAGCTGAGGCCTCAGTCCAGGGTGGAAAAACCCTGTTACTCTGTAGTCGTATTATTAAGTAGAGATATGAGCAGACCCAATGTATCCATGATAGGATCGTACCCAGCAATTACAGCTGGGGTTGTACATAGAGGTCAACTAATTTGACCTTGTCAGAGTAGACATGGCTATAAACTGCTTTGCAAATAACACAATCAACAGAATAAAACAGTTAAGACTGCTGTGAAAAGGGGGCTTCATTAGCTCACATAATGGACAAGCCCAGGGAGCAGATTCATATATGTGTACGTGTAGTTGGGTCCAAGGCCTAAACCTGTGTCATCAGGATCCAGTCTCTATCTCTGTCTTTCATCTCTAGTTTCCTTAGTTCTCTGGCACCTCTAGATTTACACCTTCAAAACATCAGATCAAACATTCACTGCAAATAGTCAAAGTATTAGCTCTGATTTGATCGGCTGCCATTATATGCTGAGCCCTAAAATAATCCCTGAGTCACATGTCCACCAAGGATCTCGGGCGCATCCCCCACCCAAACCACATGGAACATGAGTGGATGGGGGTGGACCCCTAAGGAACACAGGACATTGTTTGGGGAAAAAAAACAAAAAAACAAAGTGGATGCTCTGTTCAGAAGATGCCCTGAAGTCTACAGCCAAGAAGTTAAGAAGAGCAGGAACCAATGGCCAAGTGAGAACTAGAACATTCACACCAGTTTTATCTCCCCAACACCTCACAGCCTCTGTGGAGGCTATTATATTACAAGGATGAAGGTCCCCAAGCCCCCACTTATGTGGCCTTTTCCAATTTTCCTTGGGATGCAAAACATGAAGGAAAATTGATGGCCTACAGTAGGTCTGGCTATGTGGTATAAGAATATGGATATATGAATTGTGTGAAGTTGGAAATAAGCTTGAACTACATTTAAGTCACAGAGAGAACCTTCTTCAGTCTTATAACACTGACCTTCCTATAATATAAAGGTTATGGCTTTCACTTAGATGACAGAGTCCTTCCAGTGGGTTCTGGATGAACACAATTTTTCTTCAAGCTTGTCTCAGCTTTCTGCTATCTGTCTTGAACCAATAAAAGAAGCATGATTGTGGAAAGGACAATTCGATCCCTCTTTCCTTGTTACGTTAAGGTTTGAGTCTCTGATGTCGATCTCCTCCCTCCCTCGCCTCCCCCGCCCCCCGCCCCACCCCGTTTCTGAGTCTCTGTGTTTCTGTTTTACGTGTCTGTCTTTTGTGGAAGTCACCTGCCAAACTGTGTCGTAGCAGACTAAATGATAGACTTCATTACTCTTTCCTGGCAGCTGCCTGTATTTTATTTCCTTTGGGGGCCAGGGAGGAGATTCATTCATTTTCAACCTATGTTATTTGCCTCTCAAGTTTAAGTATGAGAGGAGGGCAGGAGAGAAGCAGGCAGAGTATGTCATTTCTACTATCAGGGGAGGCAGAAGTAAGAACAGAAGTAAATCTGCCCTAGATCTGATCACTCCCAAATCCATGGCGGCCTTGTTTTAGTGTTGTGGAGTTCCCCATCAGTCATCTCCATTCCAAATTTTGTCTGTGAAAGGTCACTTATGAGGCAGCTTTATTTAGATTTAGTAGCCAGCTTTATTCCAATGGCTTTGCTTACAAGGTGGATCCAGGGTTTTAGTACATAAGTTATCTCTGATTAGAAGTGAACTGTCTGCAAGAAAATACAGGTATTTCATATTTGGTTTGGAACAACAACAACAACAACCACTACCACCACCAGAAAAACAGGTGGGTTTGACCCACGTGATCAGAGGATTCAAAACATCAATCCTGGGGACATTAGAAAAGCTTGAAAGTTTTACAGGGAGTCAGAATATTGGCATTGTTCCTTAGAAGCTTTGATTTTACAGTGACCTAAAAGACTATAATGGTTTTGTGGTAGATTTTATTTTACAAAAATGGTCACAGCAATATTTTCCATATGTTTTTCCTGAAATTTGGCACTTTTCCACAAGAGATGGACTCTCTTTCCCCTCCTCTTGAAACTACGTGGACTTTTGTGACATCTCCATGAACAGAATGAAGGAGAAGGGGCACTGAGGGACTTGAGGTTAGCTCATAAAAGGCAACACAGGTTTCCCCCTTTATTTGAAAGTAGCAAATTAGTGAAAAAAATAGTGTAGAGCGAAGAAGTATAATCATTACCATTAATTTATATGGAAAAATTCTTGAGCGTTCACTAACCCAAAAAATAACCTACTAAATCATACCAAATATGCTTAATTAAATCCAGTTTTACTCTGAGCTTAACATCCTTATGAACTCTCTTAGGTTTTTCTGATACTTTTGGACACGCCTTGCAAACGGATGCACAAAATAGAGTTAGGCCCAGATGCTTACAGAGACAGCTCAAAGCTGTACTCGTACTGCTTGGTGCTGATGTGCTGAGTGTTGTTCCTGGGGAAGGAGCTTAGTGGGCTCACTCTTGCTGCCGAGGTGGGGGTGCGTGCTGCCTCTATAACAGCTGCTGCAAAACAAAAGCTGAATGCTATTTTTGCTTTCCTCCTTTTTTGTAAAAGCAAAAATCCTCTTCAGATTTCTTTCAGTTAGTGAAAACAGGTACTAATGTAGGTCTTTTGGAAAAGCAAAGTGACATAAAGTGAACTTTCAAAAAATGCGGGATACCTGTATGGCTTTCTCTGAGATTTCTTTCTTGGGACACTTGCTCTTAGAGCCCAGCCATCATTTTGTGAATATGTTCAAGCAACATGGGGAGGCCATGTACAGTAGTCCTGCCCACAGTCCCAGCTGAGGTCCCAAAGAACAACCAGCATTAACACCAGCCATGTAGGCACATCTTTAGCTGATTCCAGCCCCAGCCTTTGAGTCGCCCCAGCTGACACCAAGTGGAGAAAAGACTAGTCCCACCCAAGTGCTCCAAGACTGCTGATTATGAGATGTTATTGTACTAACCACTACATTTTGGGCAACACATAACTGGACTGGGTTTAGTTTATTTTTTTAAAACAGTGGAAAGATTTCAGTGTCACAAATTTGGAATTGATATTTAGGGGAAAATATTAAACTCGTTTATTAATGGTAAGTTTGACATATTGTCCTCCCTTCCTCCTTCCCTTCCCTTCTCTCTCTCTTTTTTCCTCTCTCTGTCTCTCCCCTTTTTTCCTTCCTTCTTTCCTTCCTTCTTTCCTTCCTTCCTTCCTTCCTTCCTTCCTTCCTTCCTTCCTTCCTTCCTTCCTTCCTTCCTTCCTTCCTTCCTTCCTTTTTTCCTATCCATCAGATTGGCCCTTTGTTACTAGAGATAACACGAAGCAAGCATCATCCAAGTTCCATATTCTTCTAGGTGAGAGTGAGACAGCGTGGTGTGGGACAGAAGTGTCCAGAAAGAGTTAAAGAATCATCCCCAAATATATTCCACTGTAGATATATTTTTTCTCCTCAGGGTATTTTTTGGTATAGCTTGTTGATATCACTTCTTTGACACTTTTCTTCTTCTTCTTCTTCTTCTTCTTCTTCTTCTTCTTCTTCTTCTTCTTCTTCTTCCTTCTTCCTTCTTCCTTCTTCTTTTTAACTTCAGTAACCTCCTATGTGTATTACTGTGAAATCTCCAAAAGGACAATTTGGAACATTTTCAATAAACAACTTTTTCTGTTAGAACCAACCATTTATCCATTCATCCATGAATCCATCCACTTAATATATTTATATTGAGTGTCCATTATGTCCAAGGTACTGGGGATCCAAAGGTGAGAGTTAGACAACCTACCCTTACAAATCTCACAGTCTCATGAGAGACACAGAAAAGTAAACATAACAATTATTTGATTAATTCAACAAACCTTTATTAAGCTGCCGCTGTATTCCAGGCATTATGCCAGATTCTGGTATTAACGGCAGTAAAAGGAAAGATACAGCCTCTGTCCTAGAGACTAGGGATTAGGATAGAAAACCAAATAATAACAACAGTGCAGAACTCATTCAAAAGTTCAGGGAAGGCTTTTCAAAGGAAGTTAAGTATAAACTGAAATGTGTAGATTTGAGTCAGCCAGGTGAAGGCAGATTTGGGAATACTGCATGTTACAGAGGAGAACAAGTAAAAGGACCCAGAGGTGAGGGAGAAAATGGCACGTATGTTTAAAAAACAAAAGTTCAGTATGGGAAAACCGGTATGTGTGGAGGGCTAGATGATGAGAAATAAAGCTGGGCAGGTAGACAGGGCCCAAAGGATCTTGGCCAGAAATGACAGTGGCTTGGATGAGGATGGTAGCAATAAGAGTGAATAAAAATGGACATTTTTGAAGCTTTGGTGGTATAATATGCAGGACATGTTTGTTGACAGATTAGATGTCAGGCATAAGGATAGAGAAGAGTCAGAATAAGTTCTAGATTGAGTTGGTTGTGGTGCCACTATGCAAGGAGACCCTTCTTAGGACGGACTTTGGGTCTAGAAATAAGATAATGGAGGCAGTTTGGCTCATGCTGAAATTGAGGTTCCTGTAAGATATCCAAGCAGAAATGTAAATATATATTCAATATAGCCAAGTAGGAATCTGATATATAGGTCTGGAACTTAGCAGGAAGAAATGTACTGAAAATAAGAATCAAAATGCTATCAACAGATAGATGATAACAAAGCCCTGAGAGTGGAGATGTCCCAAAGTGAATGAATAGGGTCAGAAAAAAAGGCCTAGGACAGAATGCAAAACAATATTAACATATGGTGGGGTTAATGTTGGATCTCAATGGGACCACTGGAGAAAAGAAATCAGGAAAATATAGTACTGAAGAAACCAAATGCATTGCAAATACATTAATAAATATATATTTAAAAAATTTATAAGTAACTTCTAGGAACATCATTGGCCAGAGGTTTAGAACTCTGGTCTAAACTAAAGTAATGACGTTGGTGACAGAAAAAAGATATCTCTTTGGAGATTAAATAGGCAGGGCTTAAAAATGGTTGGCATGTAAGGAATAAAGAAGAAGAAGAAGTAGAAAAGGAAAATTATGGAGGCTTCCCCACCAGTCAAGTCTTATTAGTGTTTTTCAAACTGAGAATTTTAAAGAACTCATAAGCAGAGTGTTCATATAGCTCTATGGATCCTTAAAAAAGAGAGTCTGCTTTTAACATGGCCAGTTCTCACCGCGTGACCTTTGCACAAATATTAAAAGATTTGCACAGTGAGATACTTAAAGATGCTCTGTAGAAAGGGACTGGCAAAATGGCAGGTCTTTAAATGACACGTTTCCTGACAGTTTGTTAAGTTGGCTTTGGGTGTTTAACTTTGCATCCCAAACAACACCATCTGTTGTGCTGTCTTCTGACAACCAAATGTAATTGTTTAAAGACAAAGGAATTGTTTGTGATTCCTCCACACAGCTCCTCCTCTAAATGCTAATTTTGACTTATTTGACCCTAAGAGCTGGAGAGTATTCTGGGTTTCTTACAAATTTGGGTCTATTATAGTTGTTACAAATTTGAGATGTAGAATTCCTCCCTCCTTTCCTCCCTTCCTTCTTTCCTTTCTTCTCCTTTGCTCCTTCCCTGCTTCCTCTCCACTTCTCAATAATCGTAACTCAATGTTGTAATATCAAGGGGCATAAGGAAGCAAACAGAGCAGAGAACATAGGCTGTACATACAGAAAGAGATCATAGAGGACATCTGGCCTGACAGGTCAGAGAACATAACCCTAAATTTGGCCATTTCTCTTTGTTTCAGGTGGGAGACTTATTAATCAGTTGTTACCCAAGCACCCACAGAGCTGAGCACATCTGCAGAAACTCATGTAGCTTTAAGGAAGCCTCACTTTGGCATTCTGTTTAGTTAATTAAGCCAGAAAATGGTTTAGCAACTAAGCACATAAAATATTCTAACCTGTTTGATATAGAGTTCAACTTTATTATCACCTGAACCTTAAAGGTCGGGAGAAGTTGCCTTGCCAATAACCAACATTCAGAAAACTTTGCAAACCACATTCTCTTCCACAAATAACAGGTAGTCCAAGATCATGTACTTTAGGATTATTTTGCTCCTGGACTGGAAATGTTGTATCCTTGATCAGTGTCTATTTTTAATTCAGAAATTACATTAAATTTCATGAAAAATGAGGAAAAAGTGGATTTTGTACAATCTCGTTTCATAGCCATAATCCACTTTATATTCTTACCTATAAATATCCTTAGACTACATACTTCATGCTTTTAACGACTCACATGTACTGCCAATTAAAAGGCTTTATTATGCTGGATTTTTTTTTTTATCACTGCCTAGTGTTCCTATAATTTATCAGACTTTCTTTTTGCTGCTGCCGAAGTCATCCCTTGGCCTCTTTAATTCATTCTCCCTTCCAGCCTCAGTGGTTTTCTAAGTGCATTATGGGCAAAATGTCATGCAATTTTAGTGTTGCTCATATTGCCCAACAACTGAACCAAGAGAACATTACCTTGAAAACTAGCAATGCATTATGTTTAGTTGGTATGTACAATGGAACTCTCTTCCATAAAGTCAAAAAATACTGAAGACCGTGACTGTTGGAGATTAAAATATAACAACAAAAATGCAAAGGAAAAAAGAAACTTGAGTCACTTAATTGAAACCCAGGTGATAAAGGAGAAAATTGAAATGTGAAATACCTCGAGTACACTTGAGAGTCTAAAATGTAAATCAAGTAAACATTTGGTAAAATCAGTTACTTTTCTATGATGAGGCCAATATATTGTAATAAAATACTTTGTTAGGTTTGGATTTGATGCCATCAGGTGTATTGAGGAGACGTCTACTTTCCATTCCTGCTATATTGGACTAACTTGTGAAAAGAATATGAGTGCCTGACATGCAAAAGTCACTTGTTTATTCGTTCGTTCATTCATTCGTGTATTCAACAAGTATCTATTGAATGCTTCTCTGTGTCAGACTCGGTGCTAGGCACTGAGAATGCAGCCATAAAGAAGAGTGTCCCTGCCTTCATGGGCTCTCCTTTTTAGGAGGAGCCAACGGACAATAATGAAGTAAGTACATCAAGTATTTTAGAGAGCAATAAATACATACAGGAGATATTTTAAGAGAGTGATATGGGATGAAGAAAAATCCTTGACTCTTCACTTCCCTCACAGCCCACATTTAATCAATTAGCAAAGCTTATTACCACTCTCTTCAAAATATATCCTTCTGAGTCCTTCTCAACCCTGTTCATCTCCACCCTGGTCCAAGCCAGCATCCTCTTTCTCGGTATTATCACAGCAGCCTCCTAATGGTCTCTCTGGACAGTCCTTGCCTTCCCTGTAGTCTATTTCCATGCAGCCAGAGTAATACTTCCAACACCTGAGTCAGATCATGCCATTCAGTCATTGACTTCTGATCTCAGAATAAAAGCCAAAGTCTTCTCAATGGCCGGTCTTCAAAGCCTTTCATCCGCTCCTGTCCCTTCCTCTACCTACCACCTTTGTGACTTGATCATCCAATGCTCTTTTTGCCCACATTGATCTAGAACACTGGCTGCCTTGTTGCTCTTCAAGCACAGCAGGCATGCTCCTGCCTTACACTCTGTGGTAGACAAAATTCCAAGATGCTACCCCCCTACCCCACACCAAGATATCTGGGTCCTGATGCACACATACCTGCTGCTAGTTATCTAACCAAACAGGAATTTAGGTACTTCTGTAAAGGAATTTTGCTGATGTAATTGAAATCCCAAATCAGTTGACTTTAAGATAAGGAGATTATCTGGGTGGGCCTGACCTGAGTATCTGAGCCTTAAATTTGGGTTTAGAGGTCAAAGACAGAGAAAGTCAGACATTCAAAGCACGAGAGTATTTCAACATTTGAGGACTTATTTCTTGCTAGCTTGAAAGATGCAGGGGCTGCATGGTGTTGAATGTGAGTGGTCTCTTGTTGTTGAGAACAGCCCCCAGGACAACCAACATGGAAACAGGACCTCAGTCTGGTCGTCACAAGGAACTGAACTCTGCAAACCAACTGAATGACCTGGGAGAGGGACTTGAGACTTAGCTGACAGTAGCCTAGCCAACACTTTGATTTCAGCAGTATGAGACCCTGAGTAGAGAACCAGTCATAGTATGTCCAGACTTCTGATCTATAAGATGTATAAAATAATACATGTATGTTGCTTTAAGCCACTGTTTGTTTTAATTTGTTATGTAGCAATACAAAACTAATACAGCTTCTTTGCATTGGCTGTTTTGTCCTAGAATGTTTTGACTAGCTGTTCGTCTGCTTGCTCCCTCACTTCGTACAGGTTTCTGACTAATTACCATCTTTCCAGTGAGGTCTTCCATAAACACTCAGGCTCTTGTACTCATATATTGGGTAATTTGAGTTTTTGAATAAAGTGATTATAAAGGTGCAGGCAGGTTTTAGAGAAACTACAAGGGAAAATGCAGTACCCTGAGGTTAATGAGGAAGGGAGGAAACAATTATGAGAACTTGGGATATGACTATGTAGTAAGGACCATCCAATAGGAGCTGTGACCTTCCACCCAGGCATGCAACCAGCTCTTGGCAAGGGCAGAGGGAACAATTCAGGAAAGTAATACTCCCCAGTAGCTCTCCTCCCTCCCTATTTACTGTCCAACACACTCACAAGAATAGAAGTATCATGAGGACAAATACTTGGCCAAGTTCATTCCCTGCTTTAGCCCCTAGGCCTATACCCATGCTGGAACACGATGCTCAACATTCATCAATTGTATAAATGAAGGAAGGAAGGAAGGAAGGAAGGAAGGAAGGAAGGAAGGAAGGAAGGAAGGAAGGAAGGAAGGAAGGTATAACAGTGTTACTGTAGAATGGGTAACAGAGATTTCTCTAAGGTTTGAGCTGAGACTTTACTCATGAAAAGGAGTTGGCCAAGTAAAAAAAAAAGGGGATTCTATTCCAGATGGAAGAAACAGCAAATGCCCAGACCTTTAGGAGGAAATGAATTTGCTGCGTTTGAAGAACAGTACGGCAATGGCAGATGCATTCGGGCTTGGAGTATTGGAAATGACCCCTGATATCGAAGAGGTAGGTAGGGTCCGGGTCATGGTGGACTTAGCAGGACGTGGCAAAGTGTTTGCATTTTATTTTAAATGCACAGGACACATACTGCAGAGTTCAAAGCTGAGGGGCAACATTGTACATTTTATACTTTTAATATCCAGAGAAACAAATTCAAAAATAAGGAAATGACTGAATTGCTGTGTTTGTGAATCTATTTTTTGTTTCCCTACTCTATCCCTTTTTGACATAGTATCTTTGTGAACTCTTCCAATTTTTATTGACTCTTGTTTTCAGTATTTTCCTATATGCTCCACCTAAAGGAGAGTTCATGTGGGCTGGACCCTGTGAACTCTTTGATTAGAATCTTTGATTAGAATCTAATCTCTTTGATTAGAATCTTCTGGGTTTACCCCTCAAGATCCCTACAAGTGTTGTCTTTGCTGCTACACAGGGAAGGTAGAAATGCCTTCTCCTTTTTTTATCTCAGAGTCTAGAAGAATGCTAAGTTCATTGCCTGGGACCCAGAAAATGCTCCAGCATCCATTAACTATTAAGATATTTTATTATTAGCCATTATTGGTCCAACTGAGGGGTGCATTAGTAAGAGTAAAGTAACTAAAGTCAGGTAGTCTATATCAAATCCCAGCTCAGGACCTTCCTAGTGATGCAACATTGGCAATATCTATAAAATGCCTGGCACACAGTTATAATAAAAAACAAAACAATACAAAACTGAGGCATTATTCATTATAAGTAGAACACAGTGAGTTTGGAGGGAAAAAGTCATTTTTTATTTCTTCTCCCACCAACTCACTCCCACCCACAGGAAAGGGGCTGGCATTGGTGTTCCTAAAGCCTCACCAAGAGGAGAAAGTTCTCTTAGAAGGAGATTTGATGGAAGAAAAGGCAAAGTGGGAGGAGATAGATGTCAAGCAGGAATCCTGGAGCATGCTACAGACTGGGAAGGGCTGTTTAGGTTAGGTCTAAGAGTGGTGAGCACCAGTGCACACCCCCACACAGCACTACTTCAGAGAATATGCAGGCCCTTGGGGCTGACGGGGCCTAAATCATGAGATGTGGCTTTGACAGTTTTCTTGAAATAGCTCTGGGACCAAAAGTGGGCATAGAGGGCCAGCCTGTCTCCAACGGACCCCACTGGACAATTCACATATTGTTCATTACCACGACTAGGTAAAGACAACAGGCCCTTCACCTGTTTTCCAAACACTGCATAGTGTCCCAGGATTCTTATACAACCTAACAAGTGTAACTGACACCTTAAAACAGGAGTTATTATTTTCCTGTCATTCTGATTAGTGAGATCTGCAAGTCAGATTTAATTTAATGTAGAACAATAATGTGGTTGAGTGAAATTGAAAGCAAAAACATTTCAATAACGATGGTAATTAGTAAATACTCAAAAGAATGAATCTATATTACCAGTTTTTTTCTGTACACTATTTCCAACTTTAAGCCAAAATCATTATTGTGGATTGATAATATTTGTAAGTTTCAGAATGAAAGACTTTTGGAGAAAAGGGATTCAAATAGAGCTAATGGATAGATATGGAAGCTTTCTTCCTACCTACTCTTTTTATCACAGGAACACTGAAATGGAAGGGATCTCGGAAGGCATTTAAATCTCTCTACTTGTCTCTGAGAATGGCTGGGAGCATTATTTCTTCCTGGTACTTTCCTCTGGGATTATTTGACTTACTGAAATCGCTATTTTCTTTATAAGTTTGTACAATAAAGCTATTTAGATGAACTGAAATGCATCTTCTTTAAAATATGTGTAATTCAAGTTGCATTTTTAAATGGCTGTCTCTGAAATGCAGAGATGCATAACAAAATCAACAGTGTTTCAAAGGGCAGAAATATTGAATGTTCCTTTGTTACACTGGGCATCTTTGAAAAACTGAAATGCATTTACAGTGCTTGGCAATCTCCCGAGAGACATGCATCAAACAGTGCTCTCGATGGTGAGCTGGTTTCATGACATAGAAGCATTCTTATATTTGAAGCACCTCAGTACTTTTATAAATAAGAAATGTGATGTTTCTTTTAGTGAAGAAGGAGTCGTTGCTTTCTCCCAATGACTTCTGATCTAGTTCATGAAGTTCTGGGACTAGATTATACTTGAGACTGAACTTTTCAGCTCCTAGGTTATCTAGGACAAGGATCAGTGCTTTGGAAGACTCGAGAAGATGCTGCACTGAGAGAAGATGACAGAATAGAAAAGAACCGGTTGTGGGGCAGGATTGCCTGGATTTGGAATAGAGCTGTACCATGTTCAAGCTGTGTCAACTTGCATTCTCCTGAAAGTTGACCGTGCGACAGGGACTTACGTCAGGTAGTTAATCTGGAAAGGGACCCCAGAAAGCACAGGGGAGGGAGCGGGGAAAATGAGACAAGGAAGGGAGAATGGCCAGTGGAGGTCTGTTAAAGGCTGGTTAGTGCTGTGGGCAACTGGGACTCAGTTCAGTCAGGGCTTCTCTGAAGTTCCCTGTAGAATGCACATTGGAATCGTCCCATGGAGGATGGGAAGCTGGCCCCGTTTCTCATGAACTGAGAATGCCCTCCCTCATTGTGTTAAATCACAGGTTCTGCCTGACTGCCTGGCCCAGGAGCTGCATAAGCTCCCAAAAAGCACACAAGTAGGTAGGGAGTCAGAGAGGCTGGCGCTTGATGGATGGGGGAGCTGTCAGTGTGAACAAGTGAACTCAGAGGTGGGGCAGGGGATATAGGATGTGCATCAGCTTTGTTTCTTACAGGACTTTAAAACCACGAGGAAAGGACTGTACTGAGATCAAATTAATCTATAAGAGAAATTATAGATAGCATGTGTTACCCACTTCTAGGCAATACCTATGGGTAATACAACAATGTGCTTGCCATCTGAGGAATTCAGATGCAGTCTCCAGTATTTTTCCCTAAACTTGTGTAGCAAGGGACTAAAACTCATCTAGTTAGAAGTGTATACCACTGTTTTCTCTCACAATGTGCCCTGGGATGTTGGATTTATATGTCACGGTGCTCACAACGGTCCTAGAAGGTTCTGAGTCTGTCTTTTTAGCAGGGAACTGGCATTGTAAAGCAGTAGCTTGGCATCTTCCTGTTTTCTCTCTGCATGGATCAGAGTTGTTCTGTGCTGTGACTACGATCTCCACTGGCTCTGTTGATGGGATGCTGCTTTTAAACTCCTGAGGTAGGGAGAGGCCTTTAAGATCAAAGGGAAAGTGAAAACGTCCCCCATTCTATGCAGCTTTGGACACTTGCCTGTAACACCATTAACCATCCTCCCTGCAGCCTTGGTTACAGAGGCAGCTTGGGGCTGTTACTAAGAACTTCATGCCTGATAGAATGTGGGCTGTATCTATAGGCATGTCAAGTGTTATTAACCCCATTTTCCAAATGAGGCAACTGAGGATCAGAATTTTGATTCATGCCTCTGAATTACCTGCTGGCTCATGAAAACAGATGGCTGGGCCTTCCCTACCCCCAGGGTTTCTGACTCAGGGGATCTGGGGTGGCACCTGCGAATTTGCATTTCTATCAAGTTCCCAGGTAATGCTGCTGCTGCTCAGGGGAATACACTTTGAGAAAATAGTCTCTATATACTGTATTTCACTTAAGGTTCATCTTCGCAGCTAGATGATCTAAGCAGTAGAGACCATGTCTATCTTATTCATTGATCTTTCAGGAGCTCAGGCTCTGGAACACGGTGCCAGAATATTTGTTGAATAAGATGTCTAAATCAAAGATCCAGGTTACAGCCCCACTGTTGCCCGTGGATAGAGAATGTGTCCCTGCACAAAATGTCCATTTCTAAGACCAATTCTTTAAGCTCTGATTTCCAAGACTTTAGGCTTCCCATTACCTGCTCTTTAAGCCTATTGTCATCCCAGGTGGCTAGTGACGTCCTTGTCCCTTACATGACTGACTTGCTTTGCCTTCGGCTCCACTGTCTCTAGTCTTCTGGCCAAGTGTCACCTGTCATCTCCATTGAATCTATGGCTCCTAAGAAGCATACACATTGGTTCTGAGAACTGCAGCCTGTCTGGGTCTCATTCCTCAAAGCTCCTCTGAATGAAACAGGAAAGGAGCCAATGACTTTCTACTCCCCTTGGCCAGCTGCCATTATTGAAATGAAAATAACCTTTGGCATTTACTTTTGTCTTCATAATTGCCAGTGCCCTTAAGTTGCCTTCCAACACGAAGGCTGTGTGGAAAGAAAATCCAAATGTATGTTATCAAGACTCTCCTTAGAGTATTTTATTTGGAGGTCAAGATTTTCCTGAAGTGTGGTTTTCAGAAGATGTGCATAGAAGCATGCAGAGAGGTTTTCAAATACGGATCCCTGGGCTTTCACCTAGGACCCAAGCTTATTGAATTGGAATCTCCTCTGTGGAGGGCCCCAGGGATCTCTGTTTATTACGGCACCTCTGGTAATCAAAGTGCTGTAACCAAAGTGTGAGAACAAGTACCCTTCATCCCCTTATAAGGATACTGATCCCATCATGGGGGTCCACTCCCATAACCTCATCCAAACCTAATCACTTCCCAAAGGCCCTGCCTCCAAATACCATCACGTGAGGGATTAGGCTTCAACATATGAATTTTGGGTGGACATAGACATTCAGTCCACAGCAAAGTCTTTCAGACGAGGTTTGGCAATCAAACCATAATACAGATGTTGAATCTTTATGATGCTTTTGTTACTTTTCATCAAAATCCTAGATGGTGCTATTTTGAGAAGATTCAGAATCGTGGGTTTGGAACTCTCTGTTCCTATAGCTCTGATGGTACTGACCCCAACCTTGGCCCTAGAGGCTGATCTGTGCCTGAGGTCTATTCCCTGGGCTATATGATTGACATCGTATTGGAAATAACAATCCAATCAGAACAAATGGCATTGTCTTATTCAGGAGATGCTGGGACAAAAGACAGGTCCTCTATACCGATAGATTTGAACTTGAGAAAATTCAAGGCCAGAATTTTAGCAGCTATCCAGGTGCGTAAAGGCAAGTGTCTTTGAGAATGATGTCAACCCAACTCATGAATGGGGGAACAGACTATGAACAGAAAGGACTCATTAGACTTGACTGAAATCTTCCTTGATGTGATCCCAATCTCTAGATTTCCCATTACATAAGTCAATACATTCAGCTCAACCAAACAAAGAATGTATTGATTTATGTAACAAGTCAGATTTTCTGTCACTTACAATCTATAAAGTCCTAATTTATATAACCCCTTCTGGTTCAAACATTCTACCATTCCCTGCCTTTTGTAACGAACTATGCAAGCTGGCCCACAAAATCAGCTATTCCCTGTTACAGTGACCTGAGCAAACGTGGACAGAATTTAAGAAATGTAACAGTAACAACTGCATTGAGAGAAAGGCTCAATTTTCCTATTATAATGGCAGTTCATTATTCCTGTCCAAATAGCGTAAGGCGGATAAAAGATACACAATCTTATTTCCTATAAATGCAGAAATTGGCTACCATAAAAGTAAAATAACAGAGATAGATCCCCAAGGTCTCAATTATCTCAGGGTGAGATTTGGGGATAGGGAGGAGAATGGCATTCATTCATATATTTAAGTAATTTTGTCCTACATTATAGGCAAGATCCTCTTTTCTAAAAACAAAACAAAACAAAAAACAAAAATAAAACCAAAAAAACCTGATGTTTGCTCTGCACACATGTGAGCTTTAAAAAAATAAAAGCCCTATTTGTATATTTGTAATTACCATTTGTAACTTTAGGGATGCTTATGAGAGCTGATGTCTTTGAAAACTGGAGAGCGCTGTGAAAAACAAAAGGCAGAGTTAATCCAAAACACCCAGCTTCTCCAGTGCAATTAAATTGGCACTGACAGTGAAGTAACATCACTTAGCATGCAAACCACTTAGTCTAGAGCCCAGGAGTATCCAGTGTGATACGATGGGTGAGCACCTCTGCTGGCTGGACGGACACTGGCCATACACTGTAGAAGGGCTGATACCCAAGCAAGGCACCATGTCCTCTGATTCTGCTCTAGATGGTCAGATTCCACCAAAATGGATTTCAAAATTGAGTAACAGAGCAGGTTTTCTTCCTTAAGGTTATACTCATAGTAAATCAACACAAATAAGGATAATCTGGCGTTAGCTTTTTAACACAAGTTTTTAATTTTTATTCCGTGATGATGAAGACAAATGCAGAAGAAAGTGTATGTTGAGAGAATAGCACAACTTGAAAGAATCGCCAATTTTCATATTCTCCAGTATTGTTTTCCCGACCAGACCCTCTTTTCCGTTCGTGGAAAACTCCGTGTGGTCTTTCAAAATAGACCTTAGAGTGAGTTTCTCTGCAAAGTCTTCAGCAATTTTCCACCAATACAATTGTCCTCCTTTTCCCTGTGATCCAATGACATTCTATACCCACTCTTATAACTTTCATTATTATTTAAAATAGAAGAGAGTAAATATTAGTTTTTACCTCCTGTATCAAAGTATGGTTTTCAAAGTGTGAGAACACAGTGTGTTATTTATTTTTAAACCTTCACATGTAACAGCGTTTGCCTCAGAGTAGTTAGTCAATATCTGCAGTATTTGTTGCTTAAATGAATAGATCACTGGGATACTGTCTGGAGCGTATAACTGCTTCTGTGTGGGAACTATAGAGTGTCGCGTCCCTTGCGACAAGATTTGTGGGGAGCGAGGAGGGCGGCACAGGGTTAAGAAAAGACAGTAGTCATGAATAGAATTTAAGCAGACCAAGGGACCCCCATTCTGAAGGACTGGAAGGGCCAAATCAGGCCTTGCATCAGCTTTTATTAGTTCGGTGGGGAAGTAAAGGAGATAAAGCTTGTCAATCTCAAGACCTGTGAATCCTATACATCATAATAGGAAACCGATTTAAGTCAATCACCCTTGCCTGCAGGCAGCTGGACCTTAAGTCTCAACTTCCCCAACGGACAAAACCTATATGCATATGAATAGATGGAGAGCACCTCATTGAATCACTTCCCTTGCAGGTTTTGGGAAGGAATGCAGCAACAGAGGCTGAGGCTTTCCTTAGCCTGAGGAAGGTGGGGGGCTGTGCTGACCTATGTGAACCCCATGGGTTCTCCTGTTGGTCCCCATGTGGCTGCGTCTGGCTTGAGTTGTTCCTTCCGTGAGGAACCTTACTCGTCATTGACTGTCCAGTCATCTTTCTGGGACCAAACAGGGAGGCATAAGGTACAAACACAAAGGTTTAGCAAAGTCCCTGAAAGGATCTCTGTTACAGACTCTCCTTTCTTTGGGGGCGGGTATAAGGAAATAAACGGTTAAGCTGTTGCATGGTGACAGTAGAGCACAGGGTATAAAAATGGAAAGTGAAACTTACTTTAAAAATCTTTTCTACCTTTACACTAAACAATTTAACACTGTGATGTATCCTTCTACGTTTTCCACATTGTATTAGTTAACTGTTGCTGTGTATCAAATTACCCAGAACCTTCGTTTTTACAAAAACAACAGATATTTATGACATCACTTTTTCAGAGAGTCAGGAATCCAGGAGCAGCTCAGCTTGGTGGTTCTGGCTCAGAGTCCGGCTCTCCTGAGGTTGCAGTTAGAGATGTTGACTGGGACAGTTGTCATTTGAGGGTTTAAGTAGAAAAGGAGAATCCTCTCGTAAGAGGACTCCCTCATGTGGTTGTTGGCTGTGGCCTCAGCTCCTGGCTGGCTCCGGTGGAAGGCCTCATTTCCTCACCATGAAAACTCTCCATAGAGCTGCCTGAGAGTCCTCACAACATGGCCACTGGCTTCCTTCCCCCGAAAAATGAATTCAGTATAAAGAGAAAGGCATTATGACCTAGCCTTGCAAAGCACACACCATCATGTCTGCTCTATTTTGTGGGTCCCACAGACCAACACTGATACCGTGCAGGAAGGAACTACACCAGGGCATGAAAACCAGGAGTCGTTGGGAGCCATCTTGCAGGCCGGCTGCCACCCATGTAGACAGCCTTTGGTATTGTTTTTACAAAAATACAATCATGCTATATACATTTATTTGCAAGCTTTTCCCCCCCACATAAAAATGCTTCACTATCCTTCCTCCAGGTTGCTAGATAAGGATCTAAGTCATTTCTATATTGTAGCTACTATTAGATTCAATTTATTCTACCGATGATTCAGGTTGCTTCCAGTTTTCTATCAGTATGAATAAAGTAATAAATATTTTTGCACATATATTATTGCTTTCATTTCTGTGGGGGCTACCAAACTGGGATTGCTTGATCAAAAATAGGTATTTTCCTTTTTTATTTCCACAGACACTGCTAGATTTCAAAAGAGGAACATTTACTTTGCACCAAACAATACAGAAAAGTACTCATTTCCCCATATACTCCCCAGCACTGGGTTATTGTTTGTATAAGATTTGTCATTCTGATGGACAAGAGAAATGCTATTTCACTTTTTATTTAATTTACTTTTTTTTCCTGTTAGTGAGCTTGAGCGTCATTTACTATAGGTATTAGTCTTATACCTTTCTCTTTTCTGTAAATTGCCTACTCATACCTTTTCTGGGAGACATGTCTCTTTTTCTCATCAACTTATAGGGAACCTTTGGTATTTTCACATAACTAGAAATATAATATAGTAATTTCTGGTTTGGATAGTTCATAGGATAGTATTGTCAAGAGTACTAGGGATCTATTTTGTCACGTTTTTAACTTGATATGCCTAAAGGTCCACCAGGGTTCATAGTGATCAAACATAAACAAAATATTGAACATCTTACTTCTGAAGACCTTTAAGATTGTGTGAGAAACTGGCTGGAGAGATTACTGAACTGCACTATCTGCCCTAGAAAGTGGTGAATTAAGCAGTCTGTTGACGTAAAGATTACCTTGGAGATAGATCACAGAATTTAAAATGCAGTCACTCAGAAAGCAAAATTGCTTGGGAATGAAAGGCGATAATTACTATCACTCTTTCTGCAACTAGTGAAATAAGGAAAAAAATAAAAACCTCCCTCTCTAAACCTTGAAACCTCAGCAAATATCCAGAGACTCTTCAGAGCCCATATTGTGATTAAAGCTGCAATCCTTAGGGTAAGCAAAAACTTCAAACTTCCCTCTCGGTGTGTGTTTTTAAACTTAAGCTACTTTGATTGCTTTTCTGTTTAAACACAATAAACACCCTTGACCTTGAAATATACTGTTAGGAGATAAAAATCTGGTATCTGGAAGAGCACTAAAAATGAATTCCTTACTCTCTGGCATTTTAATGAACAGTGTGGCCAGTAACAAATCAATAAAGATAGTATGACAAGCTGTGATTGAATGATTTTTAGATAACCACCCCCAATATAATCAATGTTTATTATCTTGGATATCTAGAAGCACATCTCTTGGATTACTGCTGCACTATTTAGGAATTGCTCTTGGACTAGTTAGCAGTGGGGATTATTTGGGAAAAGAGAAGACAACAACATTTTTTTATATTCCCAGCATTGCTTTAAAGGATATCCTTAGATTTCAAGTTCTTCCTGTGCTATTTTGGGAAATCTGCAGTTAAGAAATACCATGGTTTTAATTATTTGGCAAATATATTCTCTATTCCTATAGAATAGTTTCCAATATATTATGATTGAAGATAGGTGAGGTCTCACCGACAATACTTCTTTTCTACTCTAACCACTGTGTCATCAAGGGGCAGCGTAGAAGACTGGATTGTTGTTCACTAATATTTATTGCCTTTTCGGTGTTCTCATAGAAAACAGATGGTGTGCCCAATTTAGGATAAATCCAGGTGTTATCATTTACAAAGGGACTATTTACAAAGACACAGTGGAATATAGTTTTAATAGTCTAAAAACTTAGGGTCAGAAACATGGAGGAGCTGTTACTAACCTAATGTAAATGGAGGAGGGCAGGGAAGAGGAATGAGAACCTGGAGAGAGGAAATCCTATAAAAAAACAAGCTCTTGAGAGAGGAAGTAGCCTTAGGTTGGAAAATAAAGAAAACTGGAGGTGGCAACACAGAGAGGTTGCCAGGGGACTAAACACCCTGACCTGAAATTTTTTCCTCCCTCCAGTATCCCAGAGGACATGGGAGCCCATTGAAAGAGTTGATATAAGTCCATGGGACAGAAAACTGGGTGGCAAAGGAGTGGAGAAGGCTCTGCAGTGGCAATTTGAAGATGACACACTGGGGAGACTGGTACTTCTCTTCACACCCTGCCATTAGATTTGGCCTTTGCTTGTTCTAGTCAGTGACATGTACGTCTTCTAAGAAGAAGCTTTAAGAACCCCACATGTTTCCCCAGGCTCCTTGCCTCTGTCCTCACTGAAATACATGTGTAGAGAAAACCTCTATCGGCCTGAGTCCCAGAGCGACTTTGTTCAGCTAAACCCTGTTCCCAGTCCTGAGTGGGATGAAGTGAAGAAGAAATACAGCTTGTTGTTTGAGACTTCGTGTTTTGTGCATCGATAGTTCCTGCAGCATAACTTAGTCCATTCTGACAGATACAGCCTGTCATTCAACCCCTGGTTCTCACTTTTGTAGTTTTGAAGGCGATCCCCTATAATAAATATCAAACTGCTTCCCAAATATTAGAAACGCTCTGTGAATTCAAGTGAGTTTAGAATACAGGCTGGCGTTTCTATTTTTTTAATTTTAAGATAGACTATCAAGGATTATCATAATATTTAAAATCCAGAGTCGATTAAAGGAGATGATTGTTTGGAAGTAACAAATGTCTTGAACATACTGTTGAAGTTTTTTAGGGCTCCTTTGAATAGGTTATTTTGAAAATGTATGTTTGCAAGCTCTGTTTAAAGCTGATTTCAAACTCTGAAAAGGATAGTATCTAACCATAAGTTGAATTACTTCTGTCTCAGCCACTGAGGCCCTTCTGTGCCTACTGTACAAAAGTTAATTTTAAGAAGCACGATTCTCATCCAGGAGGCATGGGTAGAGGACTCAATTTTTGTGTGGAGAGGATTCTAGTTAAATAGAGAAAGATATTCCCTGCTTTCCTTGCAGCTCTCAGGTCGGTTTTTATATTGCTGGTTGTGGCAGTTCGTATGTGAGCTTTGGGGAACATTTTTGACAAAAGGCTTCATCCTGGCTGTTTTGATGCTGGTTTGGTTCCTCACATATAAATGGGAATAAATGTGCATCCTAAGGTTAATATGATGGATGGATATATATATATATATATATATATATATATATCCATAGAAAAATGCCTGGTAACTAGTAAGCTCTTACTATGATGCTCCTACTGCTGCCTCTCCCTCAAAGGTGAGGACTTTCTCTGTGTGCATAGCATTGCCCTTGAAACATGCATGGCAACCTGAAAAGAATGGCCGGCCAACTTTCTCGTACTTGAAACACACACACACAATACAGAAGAAGATACTTGAAATACGGTTTATGAATCTGGTCTGACCAGCTGAGTTGTTGATGTCTGCCACACTGATTCATGCTTCACCTCCTAAACATTGATTGACCATCTGTCAATATCTCCAAACCTCTCAAGGGTCATCGGGAAGAAAGACAAATAAGTGGCTACTTGCTAGGGTAAAAAAGACACTGCATTTAGTCCCCGTAATAAATAGGAGTGGAGTCTTACTTTGTGGAAAGTGTGTGTGTTGGTGTTTCCTGTTGGCGAGATCAGAAACAGAGTTCTAAAATAGACTGTCAGGGGCCCGTTGCATGTTAGTGGACTTAGTCTCCAGTGGGCTCTCGGCTTGACACCTTCAAAGCATTGCCACTTACAGCATTGCAGCTGCTAAGCTTTTAACCACGACTACAAGGCAAGCTGCATTTCAGTAGCTCCAGCATTGGTCTCGCATTGGTCTCAGGATGTCTTCACATAGTACTTGCAGTAGGAGTAGGAGGACTTAGATTATTAAGGTAACTTATTGATTCTGAAAAGATTTATTAAATTATCCTTAGGACACACACACACACACACACACACACACACACACACACACACATTCACACAAACAAACACACTCACATACCCTGAACTCAAAAAGAATGAAATACAGTTCTCTTACAATTATTTTTAAACAAACCTGAAATATGGCCACATGTTTCCTACTTTGAATCTCTGATGGTTTGAAAGCTACATTAAAAATTTTTTTTAAAGCCTTCAGTTTTCCTACAGGAAGAATGGTTTTTTTTGTGTTTATGGTAATAAAGAGTAGTTTTTTGAAATCAGGAAAATGACCCAGTTTCTTCCAGAGTTTTGTTTCCTAAAAACTCATTAGGTGTTTTAGAAACTTTTATTAGCCCTCAACTCTTAGAGATGGCCAGTGCCCTAGTTAGCTTTATGTTAACAGAGATACCTTCCTTAGTGTTTTGTCTGGGAATCTGCTGGTCTTGGAGAAACAGGTGTCAATTTTGTGTTGCACAAAATTAGGGACAAAATGTGTGATTGGTAAGAAGCAACTCACTATGTAGTGTAGAAATGAAAGATTGATCTATAACATTTGAATTAAGCTAGTCTATGCTGGATAACACAGTAACCTCAAAATTCAGTGGCTTAACACATAAAAGTGCTTGTGGTTTACACAGTGTCTGCTTTGGGTCAAAGAAGTTCACATCGGCTTCCATCTCATGATGCCATCCATCTTCTCAACACTTGGCTTTCTAAGTTGCCATTGTTTTCCATGGCTCCTGGCTCCATCCTCTTAGATGCTCTCTCCTTCCATTATCCTTCTTGGCCATATTTGAGGTTGACATCGGTCATATGCTCTTCTTGGAGTCTCCACAAATTTCTCATCCCATGAGAACTGGTGGAACAAGAACCATCTAAAGTTTCATGTTAAGTCATAAACTTTTTTTTTTCCCCCTTACTACTGGCTCAGGTTTCTTTGACAATAAAATGATCTAAAAAAATCTTGTAAGCTTTTCAGAAATCTACTTCCAGTATGTGTCAGTAACCACACATAAGGTAGCATTTGTTCTCAGATACTCTTAAATCTTCATTATTTTTATTTATTTGTTTTTTGCTTTCTCACTTCCATGCTTCTCAATTTAATGAGATTATTGGGCTTTGCAGGGCCGATCCTGAACCTGACCATTTTTTTCTAATGGAAATCCTCTCCAGGGCAGCTCCCTTCCAAGCAGTGTCTCAAGAAATCTGCTTCTGTTTTATTGCTCTGCCATAAAAACACACTGCTTCTGATTGTCGAGGCAGAGGAAGAGAGAACAGGAAGGTTCCTTATATGTCTCTTTCACCCCTCACTCCTTACAACTAGTCACATGGCTACCACCTATCTGCATGGTAGGGTGGGAGGTATGGTGTCCTACGTGCATAGGGAAGAAATAAGAACTGCTTTAATTCTAGAATCATAAAATGTCAAAACAAGGAGGGGTTTTTTGAGGTAATGTAGTCCTATGGGTTTAGTTTAGAGATGAGAAAACTGAGATGCTAAACAATTTATATGGAATCGTAAATATTTAAGGAGAAGATCCACAATTAGACTCCAGTTCTCCTCAAGTTCAGTCCAAGACTATAGCTACGTGCCTTTCAATCCTACCATTCTTATAACAATTTCTAAGTCATTAGAACTGAACAACAAGATATGTATTTCAAGGTAGCATTCAAATATGTATATGAACGGGTATAAGGATATTAGGTATTCTTTATCACTCACTCATTCAGCATCACTCATGTATTCAATGTGTTTGACCCTCAGTTCAATAGAAAGAGGTATACATACAAATGCGGTCTTCCTTATCTTTAAGGAAGAATCAAAATGTTGGAAAAAATAGAAGAGTAAACAGAAAATACTACTACTATATGACTGTTCTAGAATAAACTGTACACTGACACAGGAGAAGAAGTAGATCTCAGAATTAGACACAGAGAGGGCTTCCTGAAGTAGTTCAAGGAATCACACAACAAATCACTATTCCAGTTTTTCATAATGGAGCCAGACACAGGTTCCATAGTTTATAAGCAATGTGCCTTTGGCAGATTGCTATCTAAGCCTTACTTCTCTTACCTATATAATGGGGTTAATAATAACTGCGCTGCAAGGTTGGTGTATAGAACAGATTAATATATACAAGGTACTAACCAAAATTCAGAATTTAGTAGCACTCTGTAAATGGTAGCAATTATTGTTATTAATGAATTTACTTAAGTAATCATGGGATTCAAAATACCTGAAATGTCACACTCATTACTAATGATGGATTAACTATGTTAATACCAAAAGTAAAGTATGTAGAAAAGATATCAATTCTCTAACTGGCAAAGACATTTCCATACTCCCTCTACCACCTCTACCACCAATATCATCATCGTCATTATAACATTCACAGAGATAACTGTTGATGGCATGGATTCATGACTTGTCTATTACAGATATTATACCTTATATGAGGTTGATCTCATTGAACCTTCACAGGAAATCTATGAGGTAGACACTATTATCACCATTATCAGAAAATTGAGATCCAGGACGTTCGAATAATATGCTCATAATGATGGAAGAATTATTAATGTATTCCCACAAATGGTGCCTTAAATATTTTCTAGTATCAAGTGTGGTATATAGGAAAACACACATGAATATAAATGAATGGGTGAACGAATATAAGCTCTGGGATATTGAATACATAAAATAACGTCATAAAATTCAAAAGAAAACATAAAAACAAGAATAAAAACTATGAAAAATGCTGACACATGAAGAAGCAAGGAAAGACTGGAAATATATTTCACACATTTTAACAGCACTTTTTAAATGACACCAGGGCCCAATGGACCTGGTGATCTGCTGCCAAGCCATGGATAAAGCCGGTACTTGCAGTGCTTTCTCTTTGAGCTCAGCAAATATTTACTGTAAGAGAGCTAGACCTGGAGCTTACAATCTAATGAAGGGGATTACACATGGATACCAGAAACTATAATACCGACAGATTCAGGTAAATTAAGTAGGTTAAAAGAAATACGATGTGTTATCAAAGGCTCTAAGAAAGGAAAATGAGTACTTGACAATTTGGATCAAATGAATAGTGCTTCTTCCAACTTGCCCTATCTCACCACCCACTGAAGGGAACGCACAGCCAACTATGCACCCTCCCGAGGCAATGGTATTCTTATTCGAGGCTTGTAGAAAAAGGTAGGCAGTGGCCCGTGCCTACTCCCTAGCCTCATGTCCTGCTACTTTCCCCCCTTACGTTCTAATATCCAGCTGCACTGGTCATCTTTAGTTCCTTGACTACACCAATGTCACTTCTCACAAATCTTTTGCACATGCTGATCCCACCATATAGCCATTCTCTTTTATCCAGCTTCCCTATTCTCCCCTTTCACTGATAAATTCTTTACATTCTTTGCATATTAGGTATAGTCACTTCTTCAGTGAATCCTTCTCGTCTCCAGTCTAACTTTGTCATTGTTTTGTGGGACTGTGTTCATTTCCTTCATAGCTCTCATCTCCATTTATAATTGCATACTTGTAATCAATATAAGAGTGGGGCTGGACCCAGTAGGATGCAAACAGGTAGCACCTTCACTGTAGACCATCCTACAAAGTAAGGAGAGATGGACATTTATTTCAGCCATCTGGTGCCTGATGGTGGAAGGGCTCATGTTTTCATCAATCTTCTTCACCATTCCCCTCATCGCTCTTCAGCTATACATGCTTCTCCTCCTTGCCTATGTCCCATCCACTTCCCTTTGAATCCAGCTGTGGAACAACCAGTAGGTCTTCCTCTGACTGTGGTCCCATCTGCCTAGATCTCTGGGATATCTTTGGCTTCTCTGTCTTGTCTCACACTGTTAGTGCACCTAAAAGACTTTACCCCATCTTCACATTTCAAAGCCCTCCCAAATTCAGCTTTCATTTGATGGCAATGCCTAACACCCTTATAAAATACCTAGGGAGGATCAGAAAAAAGACAAGCATTCAGAATGGCATGAAAAACTAAGTGGTCAGTCAACTTATGACACCAGTTGGGAGCAATATCCACCAAATAAAATAAAAACACAGTAATCTGCTATTACATAGCTAAAAAAATCACGATGGAATTTTTGTTTTTGGCGAATTAGGTGTAATTCATACCATGCCATTAGTCTGATATATGTGGCTTTTTGACTAGCCACACCAATAATTGTTAGGTGTCTGTAGAGCCATTAACTTACTAGCGGAAGCTCAGAAAATGGCAGAAAAGAATACCTTGAAAGTAAATAAACCTGAATTCAAGCTATTGATTACTCACATTTTTGAAAAATGTGCCAAGTTCACCTGTCATTAAGTTACTGAAGAAGTATGCAATCTACCTATTTCGTTTGATGCTTCCAATTATAGGGGAAAGAAGCATAAATAAAAGCTGTCAAATACACAGTTTTTACTTTAACTCCTGTATCTCCTAACTGTACTGACTTCAGCTCTGTGGCCAGCAACCCTGGATACAGAAAGTTTTGAAGAGTTGTCGAGTGATTCCAGCTCCAGAGAAGAGATGTCCCAAAGAATACTGCTTTAATTAGAACTGTGGCTTTACGATTTATAGGAGTGTTAATTTAATTTTGTTGGTGGGAAATAGTGAATTTTATTTATGGCAACACTTAGTTACATTTTTGGATGATTTGAGTTCTAGATACAGTAGATAGACCTAAGCTATTAAGAAAGGAAACTTGCTGTTTAGGTTAAAAAGACATTATATTTCTTGAGTTCCTTAAATGCAGTACGTTAATTTACAAACTTTGCTGCACAATACACTCTTAAATTGCTTTATCCCGCAGGATAAGTACTGTGAGTGCATAACAAAAGGTTGATTGAGGAGTGGGTTGAACGGTGTGGCTCATTAAAATTATGCCCATGTCCTAACCCCGACAACCTATGAATGTGACCTGATTCAGAAAAAGAGTCTTTGCGGGTGTAATGAAGTTAAAGGTGTCGAGCTCAAAAATTACGATGGATATTTTGAGGCTTATTATCTGGGTGGGCCCTAAATTCAAAGACAACTCGCCTTTTAAGAGGAAGGCAGAAAGAAATTTGAGACAGCGAATAGGAGACACAGACACAGAGGAGACATCCAGGTGGAGGCTGGAGAATTCTCCCCTTAGAGCCTCTGGAGGGAGTATAGTCTTGCCAACAACTAGATACCGAATTTCTGGCCTCCAGAACTATGAGAGAATACATTTCTGCTTTTTTAAGCCATCAAATTTATGGTAATTTATTACGGTAACCCTAGGAAATTAACACACTACTTATTCCGTATATTCTTGTAGGTTTTCATTTTATGTTTTGTTATCGCCTATTGTTGTATTTAAAGTATAATAATATTAAAGTATGCGGTTATATTTATGTATTTCAAAATGATTTTATAGCAAGAGTAAATAATAGTTGAAGATATATACATTCAAAATTATTTGCAGAATGTTTACTATGTACTGGGTCCTTTGCTTCCTGCCAAGTAGCCTGTCACAGGCAAAATCAGTCTCAGCCCCTGTTCTCACGTAGTTCATTGCACGTAGAATCGCACGTAGAATTACACGTAGTTCATCGCACACATGTTGGAGAAACTAAGGCTAACTGCAGACACAACATATTGCTCAGTAGTTGGGAAAATTGGTTACCCTGGCATTTTATGGATGGATCTCTTCCCAGATTACTAGATTTTACTCTATAAGAACTAAAAGCAAAATTACAAAATATAATGGTGGCAGACAAGGCATAGATGCACACATTGTCACTTGAAAAATAGTCAACTTGCCAGCCAAAATACTGATTATCCAACTTCTATTGCATGGATATGGATTTTTGAAGCAACTAGCTAGACTCCTGTCCTAATACTTATTCTCTTTACTTAAAAACTGCAACTCATAAAAATAATAGGCAGGAAGGAAAAGTTATCAAATTACATACATTATACTCTGCCAGATGTGCACCCAATAATTAAGACACCAGCATGAGAAGCAGAGAATGGAAACACAAAACTAATGTGGGGAAAGAGTAGATTATTTTTTAATTTTTCTATAATTTTTGAGCATCAGAGAAAGAAGCAGTGGGCAAGGGTTTAGGGAAATAAAAGGTGTTGACACTAATTCAGGTTAGTCATGTTACATGGGTATTGAATGACTGAAGAATGTATACAAAATGTTGAACTGAATTTGAAAATTCATTAATTAAGCATTTCTTTTGGGCAGAGCACTCTTCTAGGTTTGTCAGTGTTGAAATTGACTGACTCATGGCTCATGAACCAGCCCAATTACATTTCTTGTATGACAGTTTTCTTTGTGTTTAAGAAACTTCTATGTGTTTTAATACACAGTAGTAATTGTGATCTATGTTCCTAGTTGAGCACTCCCAATATAGATGGCAAAGCTTGGTGTTATTCAGCAAATAAAACAGGGAATCATAAAATCGTGGCTCACGTTCTGGTAATGAATACATGTCTTTGTACAACAACACACCCTTTGGAGAACTATTACTCTCTCACTATACATAATCTATGAGGTGGTCAATACAGTATCCTAAATTTTCTAGTAAATGATATACATGCTGAAATGTTTGGGAAAAGTCTAATGATGTTTGCAATTGACTTTGAAATGCTTAAACATGAGAAGGATTGATGCATGGGTAAAGGTACAGATAGATGAATAGATATGTAGAAAACTAGTTTAGTAAAATGTCAATGGTAGAATGTAGATGGTAGGTGTTTTTATGTTCACTAAAATTCTTTCAACTTTGCTGTATGTTTGAAAACATTCATAATTTAATCTTGGAAAAATTCTCATTGTGCCCCTTTGGCCTGATTTGAATTGTAAGTGATATTGCTTTTTAAATATCTCATTTCAAGAGGGAGAAAAACTGAAATTTGTCTCAGAGAAGTTGGCCCCTGGCTTCAACTAACTGGCCACAAACAGAAAAATTATTTATGTAAGTTTAAGTCAGAAGGAGAAGAAACTACTTGGTACTTTGTTTTTTTGATCTTCTGACAGTGGTAGTTTTGATGTTCATGCAAGTGGTACAAACACTTAAATTTGTCACTACTTCCTGATACTTTTCAATACCCAAATAACCTAATTTAGGTGACTTCTTCTGAAAGTATTTTTCAGTAGGTTTAAATAACGACCCTTTGGTACCTAGTAAGGATCCTAGCAACTAAAGCAAAAATTGCCATTTGCAGTGCTGGATTACCTCCAGGTAACAACTAAGAATGTGCCTACAAATGATTGGCTCTTTCAAGTTAAATGTTAGAACTGTTCTTTTTGAAACACTGGCTATATGGGGCACTTACATGCAAAGCTCCATGCTAGACATTGGGAGTTCAAAGACGAATCAGACATTGACTTTGTCCTTTAGTAGGACTTATGTAATGACCTAACTATGCTGCTTATGGCAGGTAGAATGTTAATTGGGCCATGAGTGGGAAATCTGATGGAAATGTTGAATAAATGAATAGCAGGAACCTACATGTAAGACACACCTTTATCTCTCCATTTTCATCTATATCTCTAGGAATTTCCATCCCCTTTACCCATATCTCTTATCCAAAGAAAGTGAGGATATTCTCCAAATTTGCAACTCTAAACCCGTCTACCTTCTACTATGCTACTTCTGGGTTTCAATGCCAAGGTTGTACCTGGAGATGCATAATCTAACCCTTTATTATCTGGAGGAGCTTCAGTGACCTAAATCAAACTCTTAATTCATATAAAATAAAATAACCCACTGAGGTAAAATGACTTGCTCAGGTCATATTGGGACTTCTTTGCCTTTCAAGTTGTTGCCTCCTGTGAATGACTAACTGAGCCCATGATGTTGCAGAGTATAATAAAAATCCATGGCTGGACATTTAAAATTGCTCTAATACTTAAATTTCAGATGTAAATTGTAGAGCATTATATTGTTACTTTGATTCCCATCGTTCAAAGGGGATAAGATCCAAAGTGGTTATTAGTTGATTTGTTCATAGATAACCCAACCAAAACCTACGTATTATAACAAAACTGGCTAGAATTTCTGAGAAAGTCTGCATTTCTCATGGACTATAGGACTAAGAAAGTATAAAATCTGAAGCTGATGTAGCCACTTAACTATGTTGACGGAGAAACCTGGAATGCAACCAAAATTGAAAAAGGCAGATGAAAGATGGAAGAGTAGCCAAACATCAATGACAACATTTGAAGCCTAAATCCCGCTGCACCTGAAGACGCAGTCACTCCCTTGCAATCCAAAGACCCATGAAAAGACAGCATCCTAAGAGAAGATGTCTTTTGTCTCACTATAGTAGGAGCAGGGACTAAAACAAAAGAAGTGTTGGAAGCAGCCTGGGGATTGGACAAGAAGAATCAATATGATTATTTAGATCTGTGCCTGGGTAATGGAAAGAAAACTCTACACATTTTTATAATTATGCTTGTTCTCTAGTCTCCTCCTGAACTGGTAGAGCAGAGAGGCAAGAAGCTACATTTTCCACTAAGCTCCTTTTCTTTTAAGTTGTTAAGTAAGAATCTGAATGCTTTTAGTGCACATAGTAAAGGTATGTAACTGGGGTCTTAGGAAGGTGTATTGCTTGCTCTTCCTGATGTTCCATTGGCATAAACTGAATGCCTCCTGTGGGTCAAGAACGGCTGAAGTGCAGATAAAGCAGAGAGAAATATATTCTCTCTCTGTCCTCAAAGAACAGATAGGCCACTATTAGTGACTAAAAGCATACATATTTGGCTTCAAATCCTGGCTTCATCATTTCCTACTTAATATCTCTATAGTTCAGTTTCCCTACTTTTAAAGCAGGGTTTATAACTGACCCTACCTTATAGATTTGTTGTAAGGATTAAATGAGTTATATATAAAACACTGAGAAAATTGCCTGGCACATACACTATATATGGATGTCAAATAAATATAAATATAAATGAATAAATGAAGAACTCTTACTCCAGAGGGCAGGCTGAGAGAGAGAGAGAGAGAGAGAGAGAGAGAGAGAGAGAGAGAGGTGACCAGTATTTCTGAAAGGTTACTATATGTCAGGCAGTGGCTTGATATTTTATTTACATGATCATGTTGACCTCTTCTATGTTGGGTTGACTTTCAAAAGAAAGTTATACATTGGAACACAAGTCATGGAAAGTCCTTTCCAAACCACACTATCAGTATTAAGGGTTATTACCAATGCCCTGGGGGAGGCAGGACCTTAGATTCAGTGAAAGTGGAGCCGAGCTTTTCCTACCTTTTACTCATGTGAAGAATAACACCTGTGAACTTATTAAACTCTTCTTGACTTTCTTTGTAATTTCATCTCATAACTACGGTGCCGTCAGAATACAGAACCTCTCGTGAGTTAGTGGAGTTTATTCTGATAAAACCCAGCTACTTATCCTGGCTGTGAAACCGTGTTTGAGTTTTACTTTGGCCCTTTGCATCATCTCTGTCTCAATGTCTTGGTAACATTTAATGAGCGACCAGAGACCATTTTCCTTGACACCTGCCTACCAGGATAACGTGCCTATTAAATACTCCATCTCCCTGCTGCTTTCAGGGCATTTTTGCTGTTCTGAAAGGTATTGCCTTTCATGTCCATGCACTGTGAAGTAGGAGCTGAGCCTGGCTGGCTTCCCAAGTGCTGGTTCCGAAGTTATTATCTGGTGCCCTGAGGCAAGAGTGGCTGGCAGCCCCTGATGACAGCACCTGCACGAGGGCTCCAAGATGCCATAATTGGCTTTCTTGCCTCTGCTTCTGCCTTAATGAGGATATGCCATGTTGGGCTTCACCCACCCGCCACTTCTCAGTGGGGAAGGCTCTCACTCCATAGAAAGTTGATCAAGTAAAAGCTTTAGCAGCTTAGCAGAGGAGTTTTGAGTAGAACTAGTTCGTTGGAGGCTGGAGGAGGTATCCCCCTTGCAAAAAGTAGCAGCTGCTAGGTCAACAGGGGCATAAACACAGGGACCAGGGAGCTTTGCCCTCAGTGTCAACTTTAGTCTCCAGTCCCGGTTCTTCTGATTATTAAGAGCTGAGTTCCTGGATGATCTATTTGCATGGCTTCCTCTACATACATTTCATTCAGAGTGACAATTGAGTCCTTGTCTGAAACTGCCACAAAGCTTATGGATCTACTATTTCAATAACAGCTAATATTTATTTAGTACTAACTGTGTGTCAAACACGAATCTGAGAGTTTTAGTTCTATCAGCATCTTTGCTGTTCATAGCAACTCCATATGGTAGCAATTATCATTATCCCCATTTGCAGATGAGATCATCTCTGAGTCACATAATTAACAGGTAATGGACCTAGGCCACAAATTTAGCTTGTCTGCATTGACTACTAGCAAGCTTAACCACAATGGCTCGAGATGAAATCTGAGGACTATTGTTTTTCCAGCCTCTCCTGCTAGTACACATAAGATGCCCAGTATTTCTTCCCTAGTCATTTCCTCTTCTCTGACATCCTAGGATGACACGCAAACTGCCCCCTTAAGTTGCAGCTGATTGTGTCAGGAATGCATACTTGACCCGAGATATCCCAATCCAATTCTCTCTGTCAAGAATTTGGAATTAATGAACAGACATTGAGTTAATCAGATGTGCCCACCTTGGAGTTCTAAGATTGTGTGGAGATAAGGTTTTGGTCCAAAATGGTAGCAGAGATTCCTGAAGGCATCTCCTCCCTTGAATACACCTCCGTTGAATACAAATCTACAGCTACATATAGAACAATTTTCTCTGACAAATAACTACAAACTGGCTGAGTGACTCTGACACATCCAGCAAATGAGTGAAGGCCCACATCCAGGTGGGTGGGAGAGGCTGAGACACAAGCTCACCATAAACCTCACCCCCGCACAGTGACTAACATTTGGGAGGGAACTCAAAACCCAGAGCTTCCCCTGAGGAGTGAAGGGTTTGAACCCAATATTAAGCACTCCCACATTTTAAGACTTGAATCTGTGAGATGAGCCCCCAAAGCATCTAGCTTTGAAAACCAACAGGACTCGCATCCACGAGAACCACAAGGGTATACCAATTTAAGAAATGTGTTTAAAGGACTCGCATGTTAGGACTCACCCACCCGAGGTTCCCGTGCAAACTCAGAGTCCAGCTGAAGCTGCTGATGGAGCGCTGCCCACGTTGTGTGGGAGAGGCTCCTTCTCTTGTCTTGGAGTGTCAGCATGAGGGGCAGGCATCTGATTTGACACACATTCAGGGGCCTGCTGGCTGCTGTCTGGGATGGACACTGGCAGGCACCATCTTCCTGCGCTCTGGCTGCTGTGGGGACAGTACCAGGAGTGCAGTTTCCAGGCTCTTGGCCTCATGTGGAAAGGTGCTGGCTCGGATAGTAGATGGTCATCAGCTGTGACTAGTTGGCCATCAGATGTTACCAGTTAGCCATTAGCCACTAATATAACTGCCGTGGCTAGGCTAGCAAGCGCGGATTGCAGTTAGCACGGCGGATTGCAGTTGGCAAGTGAGGTTGATTGGCAGAGAAGTGGACAGCAGGTTGTGGATCCTGCGACTCCTGCCACCTGTATTTCCAACCCAGCCGCCAGCGAGAATATAGTGGTATGATTCCCCTATCTATGGCTCCGTGGGTGTTCCTTTTTGGCCTCACCATATCCTGCGTTCTTATGCGGGGAGCGGGAGCTGAGGCCCTGCATGACACCCCGCATGGCTCTCCTGTTCCAGAATGTCCAGTATCTCCAGGAGGGGAGTTTTTACACACGACTGGTGCCCTGGGTTTTGCAGCTTCCCCCAGGAGACACCTCTACATTGCCTGACTCTGGTGGTCTGTGGGGCTTACGCTTGTGGGTCCCACAGAACTGGAACCAACAGACAGAGTTCTTCACCATCCCCTGGGCACAGCAAGAGGGAAGAAACCCAGGAGCTCCATCTTTCTGTGAAAAAGGTCTGTAAACATCATCATAGCTGCAGCCTGACGGGCAGGCTTCTAACTAAACACATCTAAGGGCTGACTGGAAACGTTTCTGAGACTTCAGAGGACATGCATCATCTTGGCGCTCTCCCTTTGCTACCCCAGAGCAGCAGCAACCTTCGGAGGGACTGCATTCTGGGGTCCCACGGGGCAGTAACAATTGGCTGCCACCTCCAGGGCAATGCACCAACAGCTGGCTGAGACATAACTAATCTTTCTGTGAAAAAGACCTATTTGCTTGTCCTGGAGCTTCCACCTGAGGGGCAGGCATCGGGTTTGGTGCCCATCTAGGTACCTACTACATGCTCTCAGGGAACATAAGACACGGGACGCCATCTTTGCACTCTCCTTCTGCCTTGCTCCAGCTCATCTCTGTCTCCCAGAATGGAGTCATCTGGAGCCCTGGTTTTTACAATCATAGCCCAAGAGACACCTCTAGATCGCCTGGCACTTGTGGCCAGCGGGGCTTACACTTGTAGTCCTACAGGACTGTATATATTGGCATACTTGAAAACCAGCTGCCTACAGGTCTGACTTCCAACCAGCCTGAATTTAGGTTCTGACTGAGGTCCTCCCCTTTGGACACTGACAGGTTTGGCACACCCTCAACTACTGGGAATTACTAAAAATAAAATAAACTGCTTGGACAATCACAAAGACTCAAGAAACAATCAAGAGCTAGGGCAGGGTTGAGTGATAAGGTTCATCTTCTACACAAGGCCATTATTTCAAGACTGGCAATTTCATCTAATGTAAAGAAACCAATATAGAATCAAGCAAAACGAAGAAACAAAGGAATACATTCCAAATGACGGATCACATGGAGATGGGGCTGGAGTCAGCATCTTTGTATTTCAAAACCACTGGCAAAACACATTTTTGGGGTGAGGTATCAGAAGCTACCTTAACATTTTAGTGGCAAGTTACAGAAAGATGGAAAAAAAAAGGAGATAGAAACTCCATTGTTATCAGCAAAAGAGTGAGCATTACTATTCCTAGAATGGAGAAGAAATTGACCTGCCAGTAAGAGAATGATGCAGATATGCAATGATATGTAAAGACAGGAGACTACAAAATCCTAGATAACCTCCTTGAGAAACTCCAATTCTCCTATGAGACCCAGCTATACTTGCTATACTTCTTGCCATGAGGTTCTCTAAGACTCCTCCGTAGACTTTGAAAAAATCACCTCAAACTTAAACCACTGAAATGACTTCTGTTCCTTGCAGCCACATGGTGACTGACTAAGACCTAGGATAAAATTTGGTGAGTAGTTTCATTCAGTCCCAATAATATTCCATGTTTAACTCCCCAAGAATGAGAAATATAATTGTGCTATATTTTCTTGGTGTTTAGTGAAATATTATGTTTTCAGATTGACTTCCACCTTTTAGCATGTTTATAGGACGTTGGATATTTTTGGCAACCAATTGTTTATTTATCTGATTACTGGTGGGAATGCCTCTCAGGTTTTAGCTGGGGATTCACCATCTTTATTTCTGTCCATCACGTTTGGAAAGGCTGAAAGTCCAGTTCAAAGGGCAAAGCTCACTGGGGAATTGCACAGCCTTATCCACAGGGATTTATTGAGGGATTAGCAGGTGACTTAACTCAGTTCAATCTATGTGAAAAAGTGAAAGTGTACAGAATATTGGTATAAAAATATTCATGTTTCTGGCTGATAAAAATGAACCATCAGGGAAGTAGCCCTGGGTTTCCAAATACTACTTTTTGCCCTCTCATGTGAAAAGTATATCTAAGAAAAGAAACATTCTAGAAGAAGGGAGGGATAGAGAGAGGTTAATTGAGCTTTTATAATCAGCTGTATATACCTAAAGCTGTATTTTTTCCCCTGGATTATTCAATCATTTGAGCCAAAATTTCTTTCTTTTTATGTTTTATACCATTTAACTCAGAGGAATGTTCAGAGAGAAATAATGTATATATTATGACACCATTATCATAACATAAGCAATACCAAGAAACTCTCTCTCTCCCTCTCCTTCTCCCTTCCTCTCTCCTATCTAATCATGAAAAGCTACACACCAAATTTTTTTGAACATTGGTTATCTAGGAGTATGTGTTGCTGAAGGTAGAGTTAGAGCAAAAGGAGGAAAAGTGGGGACAGTAATGATGAATTATCCTGTGATGATATCTGACTTATGCAAAACCATTTGTATTTGCATATAGATATGATACTATGATCAATGAAATGTTGATTGTGGTTGCCCCAGGGCTATGGGATTTTAGCTGATTGTTATTTCTGTATACTTTAATGCATTTTGGTGTTTTTTTTTAACAATAAGAAGATATTATTTTTAAAAGTAATATAAGCTATGCATGGGAAAATAGCAATGTATTGTTAAGCATTTTCTAATTTGTAATCAACTAACTATTAACTCTTCAATTTATTAATAACTCCTTTAGCAACGCAAAGTTAATAATGCTTTATAATGATTCCTTGGAAAATACGTTGGTCAAACACTGGGTTAAATGAAGTTGAATGCATTTCTTTACAGACTATATATAATGTGGATGGATATGCATTGCTAATCTCCAAGAGAAGGACTGAGTATTTAGCAGTTCCCAAATTTATTGGACTTTGGAATATCCCATGGGAGTAGTGTAGTATATATAATACGTTTGGGGAAACAGAGAAAAGATAAAACAACAAAGAAAGGGAGAGATACTAAGATTTTTAAAGTCATATATCCTGGAGTCACATCTAAGACACATGAATTACTTGATGTGTACTTGTCACTTGGCTTCTCATGCCTCATGGGTCTCATAGACCTGCTTCTCAGTCGTTGTGAGAGTCAACTGCAATATATGTGATGGCATATTGAAAACAGACTGTGGATTTGCCATTTATATTCTCTTGTGGTATATTTTCTGAAAACTTGCAAAATAAGAGAAATCAGTTAAATGCACTTTGTATTATTTTGTGGCTACATACCACCCCCACCCCCCTACACACCCATGCACAAATACATTCAAACCTTTTTTGTTCTACTTTGAAAGAATAATTATTATTTTTTTTTTTATGTGGGGCATAAAATGTTATTCTTATTGGGGCTGAAAAAATGAAATCCCTTCAAGAAGCAGTCAACTTTATGAATTAGTAGGGAAAAGGAAAGTGGCAAGAATAATTGTTTTGTTTATTCAATTTGGCTGTACCAAACTGAAATTACTTGAATGGGTATAGGCAGAAAAGGGGGGAAATTATTATAAGGACTTGTGACTGTTATCCTAAACCAAGGCAAGAAGTGCAGTTGGTCCCCTTGAAAGAAGGAAATGGAACTGGGCATCTGGGAAACAAAGGCACACAAGCCTGCATTCTCTCAGATTTCCTGCACGTTATCTCCTTTTTAATCCTCTTCATCTTCCCTCTCTGGAGAACTTCCTTTGCTTTCCCATGCACAAGGCAGCTGAGGGCTGCTCCAGTAATGGAGTCTGCATTTCTTTAAGTGATCAAGAAAAACACTTAACTCTGTGTCAGCTCCAATTAGAAATTCCCGAAAGAGTGATTTTTATTGCTACAGTTCAGGTCCGTGGCTACCCCTGATCCAGTTAGCCACAGGCATATGGCAGCAAACAACAGGATATTGAGTTACTATATGTGTATGCCCACCCATGTGGCTGGGATTGGTAAAGAGCTCAGAAAAGTGTTTGTGTCCTAGGCACCCACCCCAACAGGCATCTTACAACTAGCCAGTACTCTCCTTAATCTTGACCTCTGTCTTCTCTCTCCCTCATGGAGAGGTACAGGTACACATTTGTTGGTTTGTCTGCATCTGTCCAAACCTGTGAAGTCTTGCCAGGATAGAGACAGGGCTGTGGCAGTAATCTGGATCCTCTCTCCCTAGTTCAGATTTGTCTAAATATCTGTAGAACATATGGTGAACTACCAATTCACCATACCATGTTCCCCGAAAATAAGACCTACCCCGAAAATTAGCCCCAGTTAAGATCGTCAGCCAGACAGATGCTTTTAGTACATTATGATGATGTTTCAGAAGAAGATGACATGACTGTATTTGAATAAATGTAGATTGTTGTACGTGAAAAAATAGGACAGTCCCTGAAAAGAAACCCTAATGCGTCTTTTGGAGCAAAAATTAATATAAGACCTGGTCTTATTTTCTGGGAAATACGGTAGTAATGGAGGAGAAGCAGTGACCAACTAATTAAAAGGGAAGAATAATCCAACATCGAGTTTCTTTTGGTTTTGAATGCATTTTTTGACTTATTTTGGCAAAAGTATTGACAGCCTGTACCATTCAAATTAGTTTATATTTGCTAACTTTCGAACCAAGCACATAATACCATGGATAATTGTAGTAAAAGAAATACAGAGTTGTGATTTGTGGTAAGGGGTATGTAATGAAAAATTGGAAAGAAAACTGATAATGTTTACTTATTGAAATAAATACATATTTACCAAGTGCTTAATATATGTCATGCATGGTGCTAAATGCCTTACATGCATTATCACATTAATCTTCACAGTAATCTTATGAGGAAAGTGTCATTTTTATTCCCATTTCACAGATGATGAAACTGAGGCCAAGGTATTCAGTAGCTTACCCAAGAGCACACATACAGTTCTTAGTGGATTGGAACTCAGCTTGGTTTTAGTCTAGGTCTGAGCCCAGATACTTGAGAGATAATTGGGAGTTAACTGCTGTGAAGGATAGTGACCTAAGACTCTGCAAAATGAGAGAATATATTGGAACTCATGTGAAGCCATACACAGTACTTGTCACAAATTTATATGATACCCCTGCACACTTGGACACTCTTGCTAACCAAGCTTCTGCAGAGGCTAAGCTTTGGTAGCCATGCACTTACAGGCTAAGTTCTGCTATTTAGAAAGCTGAGAGTTCATTTCCCTCATCTTTGCCAAGTGGGCTGGGGCGAAAATGAAACAAACTAAAAGAACACATTACAACTTGACCAAAGAAACTTCAGTCTTAGATGATCCTAATTCAGAATCAAATAACAGTGTAAAATAAAAACGGAGAAAGAAACAGTGCCCAACTTAACAGTTCTACACCACACAGGAAAGATGACTTGGAAATAAAACCAGATTCATTGCATGATGTTTAAGTCTAATGAGGTTAAGCTCTGAGATGTTATAGGCAACATTTCTAAAGAAGTAGTAAAGTCAGAGCATTAGAATGTTATGTTTTTTAGTGCGATCTTAAAGCAATCACTCTGAGTGTGAATCACTTTAAGGACTTTGTTCCATATAAATAATTGTTCAGTTACTTTAGTTCACAGTGAATAACATAAAATGTTAATAAACCTTTTAAAACTGCAGAAGTAGCAATATATTCAAATTACACATTTTATAGCCTATGGTATTTAGGAGACTAAGTCATCTGCATTACTATTTGTATTTAACTCTAATTGACTTGCTATAAATACAGAATCCAAATTCCATTTAGATCGATGTTCAATTATATATTTAAACAACTTTTAATGGTCACTATTTGCTGTTTTTCTTTGATGAAATTATCAGTGTTCTAAACTAAAAGGACTCTGCAACATCTGACAATCATAAAAAAAAAATAAATTAATGGCATACTTCTATTTTCTCCCTAAAAACTATACAAATTTAGGCCCAATGTGGTTTACTTAAGCTTTGCCTTTTTTCGTGGGCACATATTAGATTTTTTTTAAAGAACCTGTATTCAAATCTCCTGATTTGCTAATAATGTATAAAATTGCCTCCTGATTATCTAAGAGTAGATTATCTATTACGTATGTAGAAAACCTACTACTAATTTAATATAGAAGGTAAAGATCTTCTTTCATTCCTTCCTTCCATCTTCATCTTCTTCAGTTTTTTGAGCTCAAGAAGGCAAAGAATTCTAGAGTAACTAGGTCCTTTATTTACATTAAGTAAATGCCAATCCAAATATAAATCGTCTTTATGTTATCTTCTATTGGAACCACGGTGCCTGTTATTATCAATATTTGACCATATGTTCAAATGGCAGCCAACATTTTTGTTTTCTGTTTTAGAAGCTTCTCCCACATCACAGACTATTTAGATATTTTTACCCAGATATAGTTTCTCCCAAATTTACTGTATTAACAACTTGCCTTTTATATTTGTTTCTAAAATAAATGACTAGGATATCATATTCTTTGGACACTCAGTAAAAGGGTTCTGGTACTAATTCCAACATGGGGGGTTTCCCTTACCACACCCCCAAGTAATTGTCAGACACCAGCACCGTGTCCAAAAATTTAACTCAATTCTGACACTATCTACCGGGAGATGATATCAGGTAAAGGGCTCAATACTACAATACTGTCCCCTCCTCCCAAATTCAGATACCATCCCAAATCCGGGGCTTATTACCTGGGCTTCTGACCAACTGGCTATAAATTAGAGGTTCCCAGAACCGCCTCATTGGGTTCAACTAATTTGCTAGAGCAGCTCACAGAACTCAGAGAAACTTGACTTACTAGATTGGTGTTTTTTTGTAAAAGAATGTAACTCAGAAACAGCCAGATAGAAGACACGCATAGGGCAGGATACTGGGAAAGAGTGTGAAACTTCCTCTTCAGGCGTGCCATTCTCTTAACCACGCTCACCAACCCGGAAGCTCTCCAAACCTTGTCCTTTTGGGGTTGTATGGAATTTTGTCACATAGGCATGAGTGAGTAAATCTTTAGCCATTGGTGACAGAACTTAATCTTCCTCTTTCCTTCCCAGATGTCAGAGGGCAGTGGGTGCTACTGAAAATTCCAACCCTCTAATCACTAAATTAGCATCCTTAGATGATTTCCAAAAGTCACGTTATTAACATAACAAAAGACAGCTCTGTTTTCTTCACTTGGGAAATTCTAAGCATTTTAGGAGTGCTGCACCAGAAATTGTAATGAAGACCAAAATGTATATATTTCTTATTATAAATCACACCACACACACACACACACACACACACACACACACACCCACCCCACAAATTCCTGGACAAAGGTGTTAACTTTTAAAACCCAGAATCCATCGAATAATTCAAAGCGATGATCTGAGACTCAAGATTTATAGACTTCCCAGGAAATATCCTCCTTCCCTTTCATAATACGCTTTTGACTTAGCCATTTTTAAATGAGTAATTCCAAGTTAATTAGAAACTAGACTCTTCTAGAAACTTGTGGATAGCACTGAAGGGAGTACCTGAGGACTCTGTTCCATGACAGGGCAAAACACATTTCCCCATAAAAGATGGCTTTATTTTGACAGTGCATCCCGTGGAGAATCCAGAATCATTCATTCCTCAGTTGTAAATACAGAATTGTGTCACCGAGGCCATAGTGGCTGGTGGAGCATTGCTATCTCCTTTCACAGGTGGCAGTACGCTGAAAGCTCGATGTAATACAGGACGGCTTCCTATTTTCTTTCAGGAAACCGAAAGTCAAAGAATATCACCCTCTCTCCTTGTGGACCAAGATTTCTTCAGCCATGTCTGAACTTGGAAATTGCTAGTGTATATTTTACTGTGAGTGGAAACTTTTAAGACACTGGCTACTGTTTTTGGTAAAAAGCATTACCTAAGAGACCCTGTGCTTTCTAATAGGAGTAAGACAGCCTATGTTTACTGTCTGGAAAGCTTCTGATTGCCTCACGTTAGTATATTACCGTGTTTCTGTGAAAATAAGACCTAACCGGGCAATCAGATCTAATGCATCTTTTGGACCGAAATTAATATAAGACCCGGTCTTATTTTACTATAATATAACACCAGGTTTTATATAATATATAATATAATATAATATAATATAATACAATACAATATAACATAATATAATACTGGGTCTTGTATTAATTTTTGCTCCAAAAGATACATTAGAGCTGATGAGTCGGCTAGGTCTTAGTTTTCGGGGAAACAGGGTAACACATTAGTTGGTACTGAACACTGAGATCCATTACGAACTGACTACTTCTTTGCTGAAATCAGTTTAACAAATGACTCCAGCTCAATATTTTTCCATACCTACCTGCACTCCATGCCCAACCTTTACATACACACATACCTAACACACTTGCTTCTCTGAATTTCTTTAGCATCTATGATTCTTACTGAGAAACTACTACCAAATGCAGTAGAAGCTAGGTGAGAGAACCAGGAAAAAGGATGATCCAGAGGATTAGTCAGTGAATCCAGGGGTAAAGTAAAATCTGTCCTCAAGTTTCTTCTTGAATGCTGAGAGTTTCCAATATGAAATCTAACATCAATAGGTAAGTGTACTTATTGTGTGAGATCCTAACTATGCATCGTTCTCTCACTTCTGTAAGACGCTGAAAGGGCACAAATTAACAATGCAATTAATAAGCGTTGCTTTCATTTAAAAGATTGTAAAAGCATGAATCTTACACTTTTGGAATTTCTAGAAAGTAGAGTACCCGATTAAATCTTTGGTAATGTTGCATCTGACAAGACAAATTCTCCTTCCAAAACATGTTTTAGCAGAAAAAGTATAAGTAATTTTTACTTCCTTCCTTCTCCCTTTTCCAAGCCAGCAAGTAGATGTCTATAGCTAAGAAACCATCAATGACATGAATTTGTCCCACTGTGACACACAAGATAATACATTTTCTTCCGGATATTTGCACAGAGGTTGTTCCAGTTGAAGGTAGAGGCCCTAAAAGACCAAAAGGAATCCTATAGGTAATAATAGTAATAAACACATTTATTAAATGCTATTTTCCAGGTACTTTGTAATGAGGTATGATTTTTGCAGTTGCAAGTAAGAGGAAGGACACAGAAATGTGCAGGATCATATAACTGAAAATCCATGGATAGATTAGGATGAGAGATCACTGGACCAAGGGCTCAAATGATATGACAAGGACTAGGGTCAATGTCAGGCTCTATTAAGGACAGGAGGGTGGAGGGCTGGAATGCTGTGGCAGCTCAAGCTTCACTCTTTGATTTGAATCTAGTGACAAATGGCACTTTCTTACAATTGGAGAAAAAGCTCAGGGTTAGCTATGATGCCTCTTGACCTAATATTGATCATTTGTGTTGGTTCCTTGAGCAAGTAGAGAATATGGTAATGTTAACCTAAAAATAATGAGCCAAAGTGAGAGCAACAAGAATTTATTTGAGATCACAAAGAACAGCTATTCTGGAAGCACTGACTCAGGCAGAAACCTAAATAGCGTTCTGAATTAGGGGTTGAAGGCAAAGGTGTTTTTCTGAGAAAGGGGAAGGAAAACAATCACAAAAATAAAAGGAAGGAATTTCTATAGTTATAAATAAGCTTTAGCTATATGTGATGGTGTCAATTCTAAAGAATCTTTAATATTCTGTCTGGTAGTCAGGATGTCTGCTCTCCTGTTAGCTTTGCAAACAGTTATTTGGAATGAAATGTAGGTTGGTCCAGTCGAAAGGTTGTTTGCCCAGTTCAAATACTCCAAAGTTTGAGGAGTGAGATGTGCAAGGCAGTTCCTCTGGAATGGCTGCCTTAGCTCTATTTTAAAATGGCTCCACTTAATTCACTTTTCACAATAGAATGAGATAATTAGGTTATTACCTAGTTGTCATGCTTCACCCTGGAAAAGTGGTTGGGACCTACCTGAAACCGATGGACTAGCATTGAGGGATGAGTGGTTCTCCAAAGTAGAATCTGAGATTTAATAGCAGAAACAGGTTAATATATGCCTGGATAACTCCAATCACAAATACCCTATTTTCGTGCTTCACAATGTTTTACAAACACTAATTTATTTAATTCTTACAAGAACCCTACGAAAGATAATATAAGAGGTAAAGAAGTTAAGGTCACATATCAAGTTGTAGTAGAGCTGGGCTTTAAGCTCAGGGCTATCTGTCTGTAGAGCCCAAATCTTACCTCTTCTCTGCATGTGGCACTGAAGGAATAGCACACCCCTTTGTGGGTTGGGAGCAGGGGAGCTGTAGCATCTTCCGAGCATTTTTTGGCAAGTGTTGGAGGGCAGCTGCTGGAGTGCAGGGTCTATAGACCCAGGAGGAGCAGAGCTAGATTTAGGGCATTGAGTTTGAGTGCAGTTAAAATGAGAATCAAACATTGATTTGATTAAGGAATGAATGACTCCATGCAGAGTCTGCACCTGATGACAACAAGGCCATGGAGTCCAGAAACATGGATGACTGAGAGATGTGCCTTGTACTGCCAGACTAAAAATGGGCAAGTATGAAATTCAGTGTTTGCCCAGTCTACCCAGCATTCAGACCTCACTAACACCATGGCCTCAAACCGTCATGGAGGAATGTCTGCCACACAAGCTCTGAAGGATGTATTAGGACCAACTAGAAATATTGTTAAAAATCTAAATGAGGACCAGGGGAGAGCACTAAAATCAGAAACTTTTAAAGGGTGGCAGCTGAGACCCTAAACCAGCCACACACTCAGCCTGGACAACGCGGAAACCAAACCACAACCCAACTACCTACACTGACATCACTTGTTCTTCCTGTCTTCATTAGCATACTTTGTCTTTCCTTTCCATGCACGTGGTTTGATTGTTCATTATAGGAACTTCCTAAAGACCTAGCAACTCTTCAACAGTCTGTACCCTAAGATTCTTTGAAGCCTGCACCTCAAAATACTCAAAATATTCAAAATACTTGATTGTGTGCAGATTAGTGGATGGAAACCTCATTTAAGTTGGAGTTGGAGGGCCTGTAGGAGAAGCTCTTATTCCTCAGAGCCCAGCTTTCCTTCTGTTTATAATAGCTCTCTCAACTTCCTCTTCAGCTGTCTCATAACAGTTTCCTCTCCTTTATTTCTCTCAACTTGCACCCAGATCTGCCATTAGACCACCTGCTGTTAATTGGCATCTTTGTTGTTCCGATAAACCCATTTGTTGGAGAAATATCTCGCTGTTATTCCATTTTTGAATGTTGAATTATGATGGTTACCGTAATCCTCATCAACGTCTCTGCTTTGAAAGCCCCACCAGAACCAACTTCCAATTCCCGGCGAATTCTGACATTATGCTCTCCCTCTCAGAGACAGTTAAAGATGTACAAGGTGGGTTTCTCCCTTCCCGTGGTAAACACTAAATTCAGCCTTGCCTTACCAACAGGTTTGTATTGGTGATACTTAGGGACATATCTTTTGACGTAGTCTGTAACGGAGGTTATTAACCTAGGATGACTAAGTTGTCTCCCAGAGACATTGGCAATGTCGAGAGACTGGCAGGAAGGTAGGGGGGTGGGTGCAGCTGGCATCTAGTGTAGAGGCCAGGGATGCTGCCAAAACATCCCACAATGCAAGGGAAGGCCTACGCAATGAAGAATTTTCCTGCCCACATGTCAGTAGTGCCAAGGGGTGAGAAATCCTGGGCCGGTATAATTCATGACACTTCTGCCCACTCTAGATAAGTCAGCTATATTTAAAGGCCACCCTCGGTGATTATATATGCTATCCCAAGTGCTAATGCATGGTGAGCTTGTAGGTGACTCATTCACAGTATGTAGAACACCTCAGAGGGGCTTGGATGAGTTGTCAGAAGTTTTGAAGTTGAGGAGGCTTCCAAGGTGGCATCCTTCAAGGCCAACAATACTGGAAAGGCCGCGTTGTGAAAAACCCAGATATTAGCAGATACCTAGATTCTAGCCTCTGATCTGTTACAAACCAGGGGAAATGGCTTGGTGCCCTAGTCTGTATCTGTAAAAATGAGGGCTTTGGTTATTAGTGGTGTTCACAGTCCCTCATCGCGCTAGGACACCAGGGGCCCATTGTCTGACAGCATCCAGGGCTCATGGACAAAGCCGTGGGACGTGTGCAGACTGTGTGCAGACTGAAGCACACAGAAGACTCTCCTGGGGGTCAGCATAACTGGTAAAAGAGGTGACCTGGAAAACCTGAACATTTCCAGTGTGTGGTCCTGTTCTGTAAGTGTCCCTGAGGTTTCATAGCCTGGGTATGTATTTTAGGTCAAGCTTCCAGCCCTGAAATTATTAAGGTCCCTTTCCTGTCATGTGACTTTTCATTTAAAAATCATTTTAAAAAAGAAAGGCTCATTCCCAAAACTCCAAATCCACTCCCATCCCACACACATAAAGATGTTTTCTCTCTCTCTTGATTGGGACCAACCCAGGGTAGCAAATACAAGAATGCATATTTTGCTATTTTTTCTTTACTCCTCCCCAGGTAGAATTAGTCCTTTTCCAAGCTCTTCTTTTCTAGCTCTCAAGTAGTTTCTGAACACATTTTTATTACAATTCCTCTTTGATTGAGTGGTAGGCAACAACAAAATAAATAAATAAAATCACTTTTTTTTTTTGCGAGCTGCCTGAAGCTGTTTCAATTCTCCAGGAGGTGATGAAGATTTCATAGGAAGAGAAGAAAAGCTATGTTTTGGGGGATGGGGAAAATGCTTTAACGGGCATTTGATTATGCCAAAGCTAAGCCCACAGGCTGTTCTGGAAACAAGTAGCAAAAATAAGAAGCTGAACTGTTCTGCAGTATCACCTAAAGTGTTGTCCCCCCAGGTAAGGAAATTATTATACTGTTAGTTGACTTGGGGTTCCTACTGAGCAGTGTGAAAATAAGATTTGGAAAAGATGGGAAAGAAAACTCATTGATTTGAACAAAAGTAGGCTACAGAAAAATGGGTGCTTCTTGAGCTAGTGAGAACAGAGGTAATGTCTGAAAGATGCTGTATGGGAGAGAACAGATGGAGGACTTCTGAAAAAAAAGGTATGGCTGATGGGCTTAATGTAAGAAGGAACACATCTGATATTGGGTGTTCCGTGTTTCTTTCTTGCATTGTATTTTTATACTCCAGTTAAATTTGGCTTCCTCTGCAACCTAGTGGCAATCAAGTGTTTGTCCAAAGCTTTGTCCAAAATATGTCCAGTGAAAAATAGAATTACGTGGTGGCAATTATGAGATGGCCAGAATGATAAAAGAGTTGGAGTAGAAGTTTGTCACAAGAGATTAAAAAACAACTAGAGCAATGCAAATTGTTTTATAGAGGTGGTCCAAAGCACTTGGGAGGGCACAGTCACATGGCAGATGGAAGAAAATTGTAGTTATTTGGAAATTAAAGAGAGGGTAGGCCCTATAATGCTGAGATACTCCATGTGGTGGGTTTTACCTTCTTTCTTCTTTGCTTATGGGATTTGAGATACTATATATGCTCAATAATCATCTTTTAAGTAAAAGAGAAATATATGAATCCAAAAACATCAATACTGAATTTCTAGGACCATCTTTTAGTGATTAAAACATTATCTATAGTGTGCAGTTATTTCTCCTCATTAATTGGCCATCTATATAATTGATTGTTTTCAGGACATCAATCACAATAAGGAAATAGAGAAGTCCTGAATAGGTATTGACATTTATTTAACAGGTTTTCAGAACTAAGAATGAAAAGAGAAAGGGCAGGCTTGTTATAATGCAAAAAGCAAGGCAAGAATAAAGAAAAACAAGCATTACATTCTGGGCTAATTTCTTGGAACATTTCTTTGGTCCATTAGGAAAAGGCAAAATCTTCTCAACCATGTGAAAGTGTTCCCTAGGCTAGGTGAGTCCAGTAAATGTCACCTTAAAAAAAAAAAAAAAAAGAAAAGAAAGGAAAAAGAACACATGCTTGCTTGGTTGATGTGCTGCATCACGGACTAGGTATAGTGGAAGATTACCAATTTCTATTTTGCTCGTCTAGCAAGCCAGTTTCCATCAGGTGACTTAATAATGAAACAGTAAATTACCTGACAAAATTAAGATGTCTGACACCTAGAAAAATCTATATTTTATTGTAGTAAAACTTTAGAATTTCAAGTCAATACTGCCTACTTGAACTTCTTGAGTGAAGGGGCCATGTCTCACGTGGCCTCGTTATCTAGGCCAGGGGTAGGCAAACTATAGCGTACGAGTACAGTCTGGCTAGACAACCATTTCTGTAAATAAAGTTTCACTGGACCACAGCTATGCCCATTCATTTACTTGTTATCTACGGCTGCTTTTATACCACAAAGGTAGAGTTGACTAATTGCGTCAGAGATAATGTAACCAACAAGCCTTAAATGTTATGATGTGGCCTTTTACAGGAAGTGTTTTTCCAACCCCTGGTCTTGGTCCCTGCTTTTCAAAGTGTGGTTCATAGACCAGCAGCATCAGCATCCCCTGAACCTTGTTGGGAATATAGCATCTCAGGGTCTAACCCAGATCTATTATATCAATATATTTAAAAAAAAAAATCCTCAGGTGATTCACATGAGTTTGAGAAACTGTGATCTGGAATAAAGTCTAGGTCTTAGTAGATTCCAATAAATAATGTTCCATGAGTGAATAACTAGATCAATATGCAACCTTTGAACTCAATCAGTAGAATGTTTATTTGTATGAATGATGTACCTCACCCTTGCCTAAGTCTGGAAAAGGAGCCCACAGAAGTGGTTCTTGTCCTTCAGGAGTTTAAAATTTGTTTAGGACAAAAAAGTAGCAGACATGAAACGATAACAGAATATTAGAACAGAGCTCACACGATAATTTGCTGGCGGTATGATGCATGTTGCAAATGGTAGGTGAAGAAGCAGAAATTCATCTTGGAATCCGAAAGGAATAATAAAAACATCAAATATGAATGGCTTTGGATCAATTAGGGCAGTGTCTCTGATGTGGTTCATAAATATAAACCGAGGCGTGAAGTGCCTGCCCTTAGTTTATTCAGGGACTTTTTGAATTACAAAGAAGAGATAGAATATGTTCAGACAAATGGTTCCACCGCTCTTAGTGAAGTGGATAAATGCATGAGCACATGCGTTTTTATGGCAAGTAAATGAGGCTATAAATCAAGGAACAAAAGGTGGCGCTGAACATTCCAGCAGTTAAAATGTCACAAGAAATACCTGAACAACCTCTGATAAGATAATTGATATGACATGGTGAATTAATATCTACAGTACAGTTAGCTATGGCAAACCTCATGTTTTGCCATGTTAAATGCTAATTTCATAAGAATTAGACAATGAAAAAGTCACAATCCTGCCACCTTTTGTTTTTGCTGTTGAGCTGTTTGTAAGCACTTAATTTAGTAGTTGTGTCAAATTCTTTTCTCTCAGAATAAATAGTTTTCTCAGAAAACCCAATGCATTTTTAATTTTCAGAAGACTATTCTCTACTTGACATCATAATATTCAGGGAAAATAGAACACACCACTCTTTTGATAAGAGAGCCCTCACCAATCTATTTGTTTATACTTACGTAAGGGATGGACATACATTTTCCATTTAGAATCGCAAAAAGGCCACTAATCAGTGTGGCCTCTAATTGGCTTTCTGAATTGAGAAGGAATTATTTTTATGTTGCTTTTATAATCATGGAGTCAGAAGGAATCATGGGGCTATAGGTGGTAAGACAGACTTGATTCTCAACCTCCTGCAGATTGGACAGCTGCAAGGTCCTCAGGGCACTTACTGTGTCCATATTCTAGTTTCACGTGCTATGTAACACGATGGCTGAGGCGACAAGGAAAGGGAGTTAGGACATCAGTTTGTAAATTCGAGTGGGTTTTCACATTGCCAGTACTGAAGTCAGAAACGTGGCATCGTGATGTTGTCATGTTTCAGCTTCACCTACATCCCCAGGCCTGGCTCACAGAGTGCGTGTATATGTCTGGTGCTTCCATATGGTGGCCTGAGACGCCTACTTTACTCTTATGGCCCCAGCTTTCCACTAGAAGGAGATGGCCCTGATTGAATACCATTAGGTTGATGCAAAAGTAATTGCGGTTTTTGCAATTTTTAACCTTTTAAGCTACAATTACTTTGGCACCCACCTAATAACATTAGACATTTCGAATCTTGAATTCAGGAGGGGATCCAAGAGATTTCTTGTGCCACTCACATTTGTATTTCTGCCCCTCTCAGCATGAAATGAGGGAGAATGAGGGAATCGTATCTTTCAACTCCTGGTGAGTAGCAGGGTCTGTGTGTTTGCGGTACTGACGCAGAATTTGTCAGTGTAGTATCATGGGGAGAACACTAGATGGATCTGAAAGCTTGAGTTCTGATCCTGGTAAAAAGCCATCCTCTCTTACAGAAGCAAGCGTTGCTGTTTGGCGCTGGTTTGCTTATCTGTGAAATTAGAGAATAGGTAAATGCAGAGCTCCTCAAAGGAACTCATCATCAAAATCACCTGCGGAGTGAAAGATCCAGATCCTTTGCCCTTGGTACCTCTCTCCAGATCCTCACCGCAAAATACTGATTTGTTCTGGGTAGGACCTAGGAATCTCTATTTTCAAATGTTCCCAGAGTGTTTCTGGTTTTCAGAAGGATAGGGGAATCTCGGATTAGATGATTTCAATGGTTGCTTTTACTGATTAAAAAATCTGTCATGATTTGATTTCAGTGAGCTAAGCAGGTCTAATTATATGGTTTATTTATTTCCATTCTCATTTTATGTTGAGCGATGTTCCTTACATTTATTTCCTATGTAAATGTAATTTCACATGTAACTTAATTACTTACTATACAGTATCATATCTGTAATTTAGACATTGTCTGGCTTTTTCTATTTATCACTGAAAAAATTAAAGAATGAATGCAAAATGGTAGTTATAATTTCCTGTTTTCAAAGTAGCTTGTGACTTAGGTTTTCTGTCTAATTCTGCATCCTTTATGATTAATGGGTGCTTACTGTGTGCTAGGCACTGTTTTAGGCATTTGGGCTCTTAATAAATAAAACCAAAAAATCCTATCCTTGTTGAGCTTATATTCTCCTATTCTCTTCTCTTCTCTTCTCTTCTCTTCTCTTCTCTTCTCTTCTCTTCTCTTCTCTTCTCTTCTCTTCTCTTCTCTTCTCTTCTCTCTCTTCTATATTGTATTTAATTTAAGCTTCCCCCCTCAGAGAGGGAATGAACAACTTATAGACAGTGGCATTCTGCTATCAAATACCCTTGGACCACTACTGCTTACTTATTTTTGCCATGATTTGATTTTGGGTTCTCTTCATTTCTACACTCCCTATTTTCTAGTGACTTTCATTTTTCAATAACTGCTATTGACATCTCTCCATCTTCCCAGGCTGAACTTACTTTCGGAGGCTTTCCTAGGCTTCTGCTCCAGGGAGCTCTAGTTTCTTTAAGTCTGTATCTATGAAGTAAAGCAACTCATCACATTTTTAAATGTTAAGAGATATATTAGACAGTAAGCAGTATAAGTTGATTCTACTTATGGTTATATGTGAAAGGAAACACAATTCAATCTGAGTTAAACACAAAAGAAAATTTATTGGCTCAATAACTGGAAAACTGAGATTAAGTTGGGCTTCAGTTAGAGGTCTGGGTGACCAGAGAATGTGTTCAGGAATCTGCCTGCCTGCATCTCTGTTTTGCTCTGCGTTAGCTTTGATCTCCAAAAGGCTCTCCCCATGTGGTGGTATATTGGGGGTCCTCAAGACCACTCAGTAAGATGCTCTGAGGACTCACAAGTAGCAACATATAGCCATCCTCATGGCTATGATTTATTACAGTGAAAAGATACAAAGCAAAATCAGCGAATGGAAAAGCTGCATGGGGCAAAGTCCCGCAGAAAGCAGACCCAGAGGCGTGTCCCAGTGGAGTCACACAGGGCACACTTAATTCCCCTCAGCAGTGAGTTGTGACAGCACATGTGAAATGTGGTCTACCAGGGAGACTCATTAGGGACGCAGGGCCTAAGGTTCTAGGAGGGACTGTAGGGCACGTAGGTACCCTCTGCCTAACACAGACTCAATTTCCAGAATCCCAGAGAAAAGCAGGTGTTGAGCAAAAACTACATTGTTTCTTACAAACATTTGAGGCACCAGGAGTCATTCTTATCCATTAATGTAGTGGGAACCTTCTGAAATCTAAGTTCCCAGATGCACTCCGAATGCCGGGGGCCAGCCTTTGCAAGCAGGCCTTTCTAAGGATAAGCAGTGTCAGGCCTGTCTTGTTAATTCTTTTCTGCACAGGTGACAACAGTGGTACCAGTGGCTCTAGATGTACAGTCTCCAAGGTTGGCATCTCCTCCAAATAGATGCATCCTTTCCTCAATAAATCTAGAAAAATCTCTGTTACAGATTAGCTAGATGTCCCCCAAATCCCATTTGGGCCCACAGAGAAAATTAACAGTCCCTCCCTTAGTAGGCCTGTCTAGTCAACGGAATGTGAGCAGAGGTGATGTGTGTCACTTCCAGGCCAGGCCATAAAATCTCTCTATACGTGATTCACCATGTTCCTCACCTTGAGGCCCATGTGTGCCTTTGGATTCCAGTGTTAAAGATGGTGGAGCCAAGACATGGAGCCTGTGTCCGTAAATCACTACTTTGTGACAAACTACCTAACAATCAGGAATACTCATTTTGAACTTTATTCGTACAATAGATAAACATTAATTTGTTTGAAGCATTGTGTAGTTTTGGATCAATTTGAAATAGCAGTTAGCATTATCTTACCTAGTACATTTGGAAATCACTCTTAATTAGCTGGTTCGTGTCACATGCCCCTCCTAAAACAATGTCATTTCTCCTATTTGTGTACGTTGGGGGTGTTCTTTCATCAGCTAGGTTTGGGTCATGTGCTCATACTCGAAAAAGGCTTAGTCCTTCTCACAGCATCTACAATGAGTGAAAGTGAGGAGAGGGGAAGTATTTTTCCAAAAGCCCATTGGGTTGTGTTAGGAAAAAAAAATAGGGTAGGCTAAACAGCATGTGTATAATGTACATATCATACATTTTTCTAAGTCCATGTAAGTCTACCCTCTGTTTTACCCTGCAGACTTTAGCAATGCTGGCATTTGGTAAATTTGTTGAATGCATGAGTGCATATAAGGAAAGAAACCAGAAATTCGCTCAAAAAACCGTGTCTTTTCCTCAAGTGCAGCATTATTTAAATGAATTTGAATTTATACAAATCTCTCTTTTTCTCCCATTGCACACGTTCAAGCATAACCTAAACGGCACTTTAAACCAAGCATGAGTTTAATGAGTCAACACAAGTTCCTTTGCAATCTGTTTATGGTCAGGCTCTGTCCAGAGAGTTTTCAGATCCCCAGGCATCCTTGAAACTAAGGAATGAAGACACCAACATGGCAAACAATCTCAGCAGCAAATTATTTATATCGATAAACCCAATGGTAATATGGGTAATCCCCGTATAACACAGTTGTTAGGTTCCTAAAAATGCCGTGTTATGCGAATCTGTGTTATATGAAACAAAGAATTATTCCAAAAAAAGGGGTTAGGTTCCAAAAATCAAAAAAAAAACCCAACATACTATTACATTTTTATAATTAAGAGAAATATCTTTATTAAAGCAATTTTCACCGAAAGTATAACATGTTAATATGTATTAAATAATGTTTTCCTCGTCGTCACTACTAACCTCTTATTACGCTCCGTGTTGTTTGGGGCTTTCTCTACTTCTCAAACCGTGTTAGAGTGAAACCGTGTTCTAGGATGCCACATTGTACGAGGGGTTTTCCAAATTCTTGAAACGTGTTATAGAAGTGCCGTGTTATGCGGGGGTTACCTGTATATAGATTAATTAACCAAAATGTATGTTGTGACAATTTCTGGTGTAACTTACAAAAAATATTATTGATAATAATACAAAAAGGAAATTAATAGTAATTCATAAACTCACTACCAGAGGTAAGCAATATGAACATGTTAGCTTATTTCCTTCTAGTCCTTAATCGTGTGTGTGTGTGTGTGTGTGTGTGTGTGTGTGTGTATCTCGTAGTTGTTATATTCTACCACATCTGGGAGTTAATGCTACACAGTCTATTACCAAAAAGATCCTAATTTCCCTAGGAGCAGAAAATTAACTCTTAGAACCCAAAGTAAGGGACAAAAATATTTCTTTACTCTTCCCTTATGGAAGTTTTTCAATTGATATCGAATCTCTTTAGGTACTCAGGAATCCTTTCCCAATTGGACTTCCCTTTTTATCCCTTCATCTTTCTTTTTTTCCCTACAAAATACACTCAGGGATCCAGATCCTTCCTATCCTTTCTATGTATCCTGTGTCTATGTAACTTCTTCTAAAATGTTTCCTCTAAACTGGGAGGACCACAGTAAGTAGATACCTACAATTTTCAGAGTGGAGCATCTATAAGGTAAACAAGTCAGATAAAACTAGGAGTTATTTCATAAGTTTGTTACGAGTAATTATAATACAGGTAAAGCACATAGAATAGTGCCTGGCACACTGTAAGGATGTTGCTGTTATTACTGTGGTTGCTGTTACTGTTGATTTCTTTTTATAACAATCTTCATTTCCTTTACTCTGTGTTGATTTCCTTTAATAACAGTTTGAATGTATTATTATTCTAAAGTCTCCCTTCCCATCTGTGATTGACAGTCATGAAAAAAGGTGGTAAAGGGGGCAGAAACTATGCTTTCATGCATTTATATTTCTACACATTTGAGTTCACGCTGAGTGTAAAAATATATTTCATGCATTTTCATTTAGATTTTTTCATGAGCATTTTTTCACATAGTTAAAAAATCTGCACGTGAAGCTTCAAAATCCAACAACGGTGTTTTACATATTTAGAAGGAACTCTGAGGGCCTATCAGCTTGAGGGTTAAAGATTGTCTATTTTTAGCAGTAAGGACCCATTCGGGAATGGCTGCTTACCTCAGTCTTAATCGAAAACCAAATGCATTTGTTGTATTAATTCATTTGTGCATTTATTCGTTCAACTAATATTAACTGAGTCCTTATTATGTGTTGGGTACCATGGTAGCCACTGAGGACAAGTTAGATATGGCTTCTGCCTCCATGAAGCTTACCTTCTGGAGAGAGAGTGAGTCATCAGATAGTTACATAAATATATTGGTATAATCCACAGTGGAGGAGAAGCGCAGAGTAATAATAAATAATGCTTTCAAGATCTTCTCTAGCCTTGGAGCTAGCCTGGTAGGACTGGGTGATAAGCAAGGGGGCTTTAAGGAATTATCTCTAGGAAGAGATACTTGAGCTAAGAGCTGACCAGTGAATAGGTGTAATCAAGTTAAGAGGTCCAGGAGGAGAGTTTAGGTACAGGGAAGATCATGTGCAAAGACCTTAGGATGGAAAGAGAAAACCTGTTAGAAAAACTGAAAGAAGGCCAGGGTAGTTGGAATTTATAGAAAAAGAACAGGGGCAGGGGGGGGTGAGGGGGATGCGTGGGGAGGAAGAATCCTAGTTAGCCTTATGAGGGATTTTGCGCTCTCTTCTCAAAGCAGTAGAACTCTTGGAATAGTTGCACACAGAAAGTATATCTGGGTAAGACACCATCAGCAGAATTCATAGAAGAGAAATCTATTTCCTTTGAGATTGTGTAGATTTATATTGGACAACAGAGTTGTTTCCATTAGGTAAAACGTTTCTGCAAGAAACCACAAGCATACATACAAAATGGCCACAAAAAATTTTAATTATAAAACAAAATGCTGGGGGAATAATTGGCAATCAGAAGTTTGATGGACCTCTTTATTTATATCTTTAATGGATCTAAGACAACAAAATTAGTATTGCTTAGCAAATCTTGCTAGACGAAATCCTACAATATATGGAGTCATTTTTGGGAGTGGGAGAACATAATTAAGTGGGATACTCAATGATGAGCAAAGTTTAGGAATGACCAGTGTATACTTGGAATCCAATTGGAGAAGGAAGTTGAGAGATTTTAGAGATTGGATTTTTTTAAATGTTTAAAAAGGGAGGCCAGCTAGTGGAAAGCAAAAGGATGAGAGCTACCCATAGCCTCCAGCAATTCCCCAGTGCCTGAGGATTTCAGGATTTTACCTATGGCTGATCACACAGGGCTTTAGAAAAGAATGCCCTCCGGCCAAATTAATGCAGAGAATGCTCATGGAGTGTACTTGGTGATGGGTGTCTGTTATAATGAATTGGCTAAAAGGAAGCAGCTCCTCATTTATATGATTTGTCATAAATAAAAGTCTATGCTATCATCCAGATGTTTGCCGTATCCAATTATGACCAAATAGATATTTGGAAACATTTGATGACAGACAGCATGTTTTACTATTTTCCTAGGTAAGTGATTTATAGACTCGTACATATTCGTATTACCTTATATCTTTTTTTCCTGTGTAATAGGACATTCTGGGAAGAACCCAAACTCCTAGTTCATTTCATAGATCCTATCAGATACCTTAACACCACGAGCAAGATTTCTAGTCCTTTCATGTGCATCAGTATCACCTAAGAGGAAATTTACACCAACACACTGCTGAGCAGAACTTCTGATTTAGTTGGTCTGGTGTGAGGGCCATGGATTTGCATTTTTAACAAGTTATCAAGTGATGCTACTGGTCTGAGCACCACACTTGGAGTACCACTGCCTTAGGAACTCTTTACATTTGCAATAAGCCAGGGAAAAATTTGAGGCCCCAGCAGAAGCAAGGAGACAAGAAATGTTCTTATTAGCCTTCATTCTAAGACTCGGGGAGGTTATTCAGCACAGAAATGATTCACATTCTAGTTCAAGCTCTCCACTGAAACATAATAAGATTGATTTTACCAATCATATTTGCTCTAAAAGTGCTATTTTTTTAAAAAATGGAGATGAACTGAAGTGAATTTTATTTTGAAAATTTCATGGAACATTACAAAGGGGTTACCCAAAGAATGACTCAGCTTCCTGTTAAAGGAAATAAAATGCAAAACATTTTCCCCACACCTCCAAATTGGGATAATTTCTTTTGAATCCCAGAGCAAGTGTTTTGATTTATAAGCATTTGGATTGCTTTATAGTGAGGCATTAAACAGTCAGCCCAAACAATACAGTGTTGGTTTTTTCTTAACTTGACATAAGATGTCTAAGTTAAGATGTATGAAGCTAGAACTGAAATAAATTATGTATGCAAAACAATATTGACTTTTTTCCTCTGAAAAGCTCTATTCCAACATCAGTTTAGACTAAAGACTAAAGACTACTATGTTTCCCCAAAAGTAACTGAACAGTCAGCTCTAATGCATCTTTTGGAGCAAAAATTAATAGAAGACCTGGTATTATATTATGCCTGATATTATATTATATTATGTTATATTATATTATACCCAGTATTATATTTTATATAATATTATATTAGACCTGTTCTTATATTATAGTAAAATAAGACAGGGTCTTATATTAATTTTTGCTCCAAACAACGCATTAGAGCTGATTGTCTGGCTAGGTCTTATTTTTGGGGAAACACGGTAGGAAAATACAGTGCCTTTGGAACTGTAAATATATATCACTCTGTCTTTTGTTGTAGATTACAGAGTATTGTTTGTTTTTCTTAAATAAGTTTTATTTTCACTATTATTTAATTGTGTGAGCATGAGGAAATCTGGGGTTCAGTTTTCATTTATACAATGTTAAAATTAGACTGATTGTTAAGTTTCACTCTATTCTTAGCATTCCGTATTTCTTTTTTCCTTCTTTTTAAAAATGTTTCATTAAGATTAATTCCCAAGTATCCTATTGCTTTAACCACATGTATAAAGAAAACTTAAACACTCTTCTTACCTCAGAAATTTACAACCTCGCCTGATATTACAGCTATGTTATTTCTGAATATATTTTCTATGAATACTCAAGTCAAAATTGTGTCAGTATGAATGCAGATACATTGTTTCCCCGAATATAAGACCGAGTCTTATATTAAGTTTTGCTCCAAAAGATGCATCAGGGCTTATGTTCAGGGGATGTCCTCCTGAAAAATCATGCTAGGACTTATTTTCCAGTTACGTTTTATTTTCGGGGAAAGACAGTAGGTGGTGTGCTAGCAAATGTTTAACAGCCAGCTCTCTGAAATAAAGAGGTGATAAAAACACATAAATAAACACCATTTGTAGCATTTGTTGATTTTTACGGAATAAATATTCATACTGTGGCCAATTTCAAATCACCACTGACATTTTTGCCTGTAGAGAGGTGAGCAGTAGAACATCGTTGTATGGGATCTACATCATTAGAAATAAGTAACTTCAAGAGCATAAGTAATGGAAAAATGTAGTAAAAGAATTAGAAAATGATAAGCTTTGAATATTTATTACTTTTATTTTTAATACAGTCTATTTAATTGTAAATTTATATAATTTAAGTTTTGATAGTGGAGTGTCTAAAAACTAGCTTGCAAAATTCCTGAAAATTTAAATTGTTTGTTCTCACGAGCTTGTATTAATTGGCTCCAGCACACCAGTGGTCTATCCTCCAAACAGATTCCAAGACAAGATGAAAGGTGCAAGACATTTATTGGGAGACATGCCCACAAAGGAAAAAAAAAAAAGGGAAAGGAGCCACGTATGGCTGGGAGAATCATCAGACCATGATGCAGATTTGACCCCGAGTGCAAGAGAGAGTGACTGGAGGTTGTCTGGGAGTATCCCAGTATGCCCTGCATCTAAGGATAGTTCAGCGAGGCCAGTAGGGAGTCTCTGAGCCAAAAGCAACTATCAGAGTTTTTCATGTTTCCAGGAACATGACTAGCTTGGTAGTCCTGCCTTGCTCACTTATTCCCTGCGAGCAGCCTATGGGAAGCATGGACTCAGAGCAATACTGGAGAAGATTTCTTCAGAGGAAGCTGGGGAACTTGTGCCTCCCAGGCACAATCCTACGGCCATCATACACACTCAGTACTGCTGTGTCTTATGTCTTCCTCACCTGATCTATCATCACAGGTTTCTTTTCAATACCCACGTATAATCAAGTCATTCCTCTCCTCAAATTATTGAGGGACTCCCAATTACTTTCAGAATAATCCTCAAATTTTCCAACACAACACTGACCCCATAATCTGGCCTAAGTTTTTCTTACCATCCATAACTATCTGTACCTTCCAGGCTCTAACTTCACAGCACTTCTTGTTCTCCATTCTTCCACTCCCACCTGGTCCATCCATCCACCCATCCATCCAAAGAATATTTTGTCAATATAGTATATATGTAAAAACCTTGGTAGTCATAGTATTAAATGAGCAGTTTAGTATTAGTATCTCATGGAAGATAGACACGAGTAAGCACATACATTTGAGAAAGGTAGAAATAATGTTAGCCAATATGATTAAGATGGATACTTAATCACTGAGAAATTTTTATTAAAGAGTGGATTAATCAAAATTATATGTATGTATACATACACACACCATATATACATACACACACGGTCTGACAATTAAGTTCGCGAACGCATCCTAGAAAAAGCGCTATATACCTCATTGCTGAATATCACTACGGTCACCTTCGAAGTACTCCCCTTGGGAAGCTATGCACTGATGCCAGTGCCTAGTCCACCCTTCAAAGCAATTTTGGAATTGTTTTTCTGGAATGGCCGTCAGAGCTGTTGTACTATTATTACCCATGAGGCCCTGAGTGTCATCAAACTGTTTTCCTTTCAATATTTTCTTTATCTGCGGGTAAAGAAAGAAGTCGTTGGGGGCCAGATCAGGTGAGTAGGGAAGGTGTTCCAATACAGTTATTTGTTTACTGGCTAAAATCTCCCTCACATACAGTGCCCTGTGAATTAGTGCATTGTTGTGATGCAAGAGCCATAAATTGTTGGCAAAAAGTTCAGGTTGTCTAACTTTTTCACGCAGCCTTTTCTTTTCTTTTTTGAATTTTTTTTCTTTTTAATTAAAGTTTATTAGGGTGCTAATTGTTAGTAAAGTTATGTAGATTTCAGGTGTACAATTCTGTAATACATCATCTATGTCTCACATCTCTATATCTTATGTTTGCTGCCCAGAATCAGTTCTTCCATCACCATGTGTTTGACCCCATTTACCCTCTTCTAGAAACCCTCCCCCCCTTACCCTCTGGCAACCATTAAACTCTTGTCTATGTCTATGAGGTTTTGTTTCTTCATTTGTTTGTCTTGTTCTTTTGTTGTTTTAAGTTTTATATACCACATATCAGTGAAATCATATGGTTCTCTACTTTTTCTGTCTGACTTATTTTGATTAGCATTATACTCTCAAGATCCACCCATGTTGTCACAAATGGTACTATTTCATTTTTCTTATGGCCAAATAGTGTTCCACTATGTATATATATCACAACTTCTTTATCCATTCATCTATCGAAGGAGATTTTGGTTGTTTCCATGTCTTGGCCACCGTAAATAAAGCTGCAATGAACACTGGAGCACATATGTCTTTATGAATAAGTGTTTTCAGATTTTTGGGGTAGATACCCAGAACAGGGATTGCTGGATCATAAGGTAATTCTATTCTTAATTTTTTCAGGAACCTCCATACTGCTTTCCATAGCGGCTGCACCAATCTGCATTCCCACCAACAGTGTATGAGGGTTCCTTTTTCTCCACAGCCTCTTCAACCCTTGTTACTATTTGTCTTGTTGATGATAGCCATTCTAACTGGGGTGAGGTGATATCTCATTGTGGTTTCGATTTGCATTTCTCTGATGATTAGTGATGTTGAGCATTTTTTCATATGTCTATTGGCCATTTGTATGTCCTCTTTGAAGAAATGTCTCTTCAGGTCGTCTGCCCATTTTTTAATTGGCTTGTTTGTTTTTTGTGGTTGAGTTGTATGAGTTCCTTATATATTTTGGATATTAGCACCTTATCGGAGGCATTGTTTGCAAAAATCTTCTCCCATTCAGTTGGTTGCCTCTTTGTTTTGTCGATGGTTTCTTTTGCTGTGCAGAAGATTTTAAGTTTGATATAGTCCCATTCATTTATTTTAGCTTTTACTTCCCTTGCCTTTGGAGTCAAATTCATAAAATGCTCTTTGCACCCAAGGTCCATAAGTTTAGTACCTACAGTTTCTTCTATGCAGTTTATTCTTTCAGGTCTTATGCTTAGGTCTTTGATCCATTTTGAATTAATTTTGTTACATGGTGACAAATAGCAGTCTAGTTTCATTCTTTTGCACGTGGCTTTCCAATTCTCCCAGCACCGTTTATTGAAGAGGCCATGCAGCCTGTTCAGCACTTCCAAATAGTAAACTTGGTTAACTGTTTGTCCAGTTGGTACAAATTCATAATGAATAATCTGTCTGACATAAAAAACGGTTAGCAACATTGTTGCAACAAGTTTGCAAACTTAATTGTCAGACCATGTATATACATATATAAATAAATGCATATATATATATACACACGCAATGTGTATATATATATATATATTACTTAAAATAAACACATGTGCAAGCTTTTTTTGTTTTTTTTTTCTGTGTGAGTCTACTGATTGGAATTTCACATCATTTCTACTTGTCTCATTCTTATTTAATGAAGCATGTTTTGAACATTCATGTTAATTATATTCTCATAGATTTCGCACTTTTCTTTTTCATATATATATATATATATATATATATATATATATATATATATATATATAAATCAGTTTATCCACTGAGTCAGTTAGGTGGAGTTTGGCTAAGAGGAAGTGTTACAGAAGACAGTGTAGAACGGTGGCCAAGAGCACAGATACTGTCGATAGTCTGTGAAATATGACTCCCACTTAGCTGTGCAACCTTGGGAAAGTTATTTAACTGCTCTATGCCACGTTTTTCTCTTTTACAAAATATAGATATATTAATAATAATAGTAGTTACCTCACAGGTTTGTAAGGATAAAATGTGTTAATGTGTATAAAGTTGTTAAAAATAGATACTTGGCACATATTAAACCCATTTAAATATTAGTCATCGTCATCAGCATCATAATTGCAAAACAGAAATAACTACAAGTTGCTATGGAAATACTGAGGCTGAACCAATTTTAGAATGTCAGGGAAAGCTTACGGAAAAAGAGATACGCGAGCTGAGATCTTGAAACATCACAGTGAGAATATATGTTGATTGCATCTGTGGCTGCCCCAGAACCTAACACAGGACATGGCACACAGCAGAACATGAGTGAGTGCATATCAATTCTTAACTGAACAAAATTGGAACCCAGCAAAGGCTACTGGCTAAGACAAGCCAGAAAGAAATGCAAATGAGTCCTGAACAACAAGACAAAAAAATAAAAAAAAAAACATAAAATAATAAAGGAGTGGGAGACAAACACTGACATTTTTCTGTACTACTAGAGCATGACATTTTACTCAGTTATTTTCAATAAATTTTCTTTCATTTGCTAGATGCATTGTTAGACATTAATTGGTGCCATACACCAATTAGAAGCCAAATTGCACAATGCCAGCTCCTAAGAAAACTAATTTTTCACATGGATAATTGCCATCAGGCTGGATTTGTTCTTTTTAGCACAATTAGTTGGCCTGTATTAATGATTCAAATAATATTTCATAGTTTCTTTGCCTGTGCAAGCATATGAAATTAACAAAAGAGTGATGAGGTTTAATGCTTAATTGAAAAATATACTTTTAATGGATTTGGACTGTGCTTTTATTATTTAATAGTACCTTTTTGATCCAAAACTTTATTTTTCATCTCAAAGCAAACCTAGTAACTGACACTAAAACTTATTTATGTTTTCCACTACGTTTTTCTGGGGACACACCAAATGGAAAAAGTTGTCCTCTCTAAATTTAGGTAATAATGTAAGCATAAAAAATGATTTCCCTGTACTTCAAAATGTAGCCTTTCCACAATGTTAGATATTAATTAATTTCCATTTTAGAGTCAATCTTCCATAGCATGATCTCTTGTGTTGAGTTAAAGGAGCTTAGGGGGTAATTAAATTGGAAGAAAAAGTAGATAGAATCTAAAATAACTGGGTAATGATTCTGACTGATCTTATTAATTGAACAACATCAAGAACAGGTTGCAAAAATTATAGCAGAGCGTTTTAACTTATTCAGGATATAATAATTGTATTAATCTTTAAACCATTGAAATCATAGAGCTTCATTCCTTCTGGTATGGTCAGTATGTATATTAACGGGAAAAAAAATTATGCCTTTGCCTTTTTAAAATCTTACAACTGAGGATGGTTTGGATAGTGTTTTTAAGGGTGAGTTCTCTCATCAAATGTTCTGAGTTTTTATCCTAACTGCATCATTTCTTAGCTCAGTGGCTCTATAAAACACTATGCAAATAAAAGTTGGTACTATAAATTATCATTATTATTGTTTTAGATCAGATACATAAATGTCTGAAAGAAAGCAAAATGACTGTATATTCACAATGTATTGAAGTAATTGTGATTAAAAAAATCTAATCACAGGAAAGAGTTTTAATTTGTACAGTGATTAATAATTCAGAGCATGATTTCTATATTAAACCTTGCCACAACTCTGGTGTATGTTTGGGGCACTTGTGAAAGCTACCATGTCACAATTGAGAAAAATACTACCCGTGAGAATATGCATTATTGGAACTTTTTTGGTTAAGTGAAAAAATTAAACTTGAGGGTTCATAAAGAATTTATTAGTTTATTTAGCTAAGAATTATATTGAGACAGGTCCAAGGTCAGGGAAGAGATGTACGCATGGGTGCCTTGAGGACTGGAACTGGAAACTCAGTTCATTTCAAACTCTTCTGCCCCAAAAAATCTGAAAACATTTATCTGTAAAGATATATGTGCTCTGATGTATGTGTTTCTTTATATACGGTGGCCAAGACATGGCAACAACAAAAGTGTCCTTCAATAGATGATTGGATAAAGAAGATGTGGTATATATTCTGCCATAAGAAAAATGAAATACTGCCATTTGCGACAACATGGATGGATCTTGAGATCATTTTGCTAAGTGAAATAAGTTAGACAGAAAAAGTCAAGAACCATATGATTTCACTGATATGTGGGATGTAAAATTGAAAGCAACAAAGAAACAAGACAAACAAACAGAGAAACAAAAACTGATACACACAGACAATGGTTTAGTGGTTACCAGAGGGTAAGGGGGTAGGAGGTGGTAGATGAGGGTAAACGGGATCAAATATACGGTGATGGAAGGAGAACTGATTCTGGGTGGTGAATATACAATGTAACATATAGGTGCTATATTACAGAATTGTGCACTTGAAACCTATATAACTTTACTAATGATTGTCACCCCAATAAATTTTAATAAAAAATCCCCACAAACTATTCTGCCTCTGTGATTCTTTTCTACTGCTGTTGGGGACTTTTCCACATGGAGAGAATTTCTTCCAGCACAATATATAAATCCCAGGGAAGAGTGCTGACTGGTCCTCCTTGGGTCACAAGACCACTGATGCCAAGGAGATATGGTCCGGTGGTTGGCTAGGCCTGGGTCATTTGCTTCCTACATGGTCAGGATTGGAGATCTAGAACCATTAGAAGTAAGACTGCAGGTCCAGTCCAGGGTATCCAGTGTATGAGCTGTGGTGAAGCCAAGATTGAGATCTTTGTCTGACCTCACCATTTCCTCTTCATCCTTGCCCATTTTCACATGGTTTCTTAAAACTATCATTTCTTGTCTTTTCCCTGCTTCCATATCCCTTGCTTAGACTTTAATTATTTTTCCTATGGTCATCTCTAGTTTAATAGATGCTGCTTTCTTCACAGTAATCCTTTGTAAGCACTGCTGCCACATTGTTCTTTCTAAATAGCAATTTCTTACTTGAAAATCCTTCAGTGACTGTGAAACTAAGACCAGTCTTGTCGCCCTTGCATTCAAGGACCTCCAGAGTATGATTCTACTTTAACTTGTTACTTATTTTACCCAGCAACTCCATTCTCCTCTGAAACTGAGCTAGCTATTGGGACCTACATGTAATTTCAAGTTGTCTGTCTTCATTTTTCCCCTGGTTGCTCTTCTTTTCCTCTGAAATATAATTTCTCTCATTAATGCTCACTTTAAATTGTTCCTTAATGCAGAAAAAGAACACAGTCTAATCCAAAATTTCTTCTTGCTAGTGTCAAATTCTGTTAAAAGAAAAATTCTTGCATTGAAGGTATTTCACAATCTGTAAGCAATTATTGCTAAATTTAGAAAATGGGTTATTTAGCCATTATTAATTAATTAACTAATTAATTATTAATTTTTAATGATTTTCCCAGTTAGCTTTACCAAGCCCTTTGCACATTTTTAATAAAAGGTTAAAATTCAATATTTCTATAAAACCCATATTCTTTTCCACTGCCATATGTTTCATCTAAAAAAGTTATAGTTTATTTTTAGAATACTTTGTACTTCAGAACATATTTATGATCTCTACAGGTGTCTGTACAGATGATCATTGCTGTCTTATGTAGAATATATTTATGCTATTCATTTCTTCAGTGAATATGTAACTAGTGTCATAAAAGTGTCAGACTCTGTCCAAAGTGCTAGGCACAAGACATGAGCTAGACAGACACGATCTTTACCCTCCTTGGGAGAAGATAAGACACAAACAGATATACTACTTCCTCTAATCCTTTAAGCTTACCTAACAGCCTTCCGAATTATAATAATGCTGCCAATAAATTCTCTCAAGCTAGTTTAAGTTGGATGCTGTCACTTGGAACCAAAGGAATGCTGATATGCGTATCTTTCCTTAATTATGACATGTCAAAGTTGGTAATGACTGCCCTGTGTATCTCCTGAGGTTTTGGTAAAGATTGAATAAGAAATTACACCACAATGAATGACTTTTCTTTTAAAAAGATGGTGTCATTACCAATAATAACGATAATATTTGTTTACTGTATTCTTTACTTATTATTTAGCTGCCATATGAATAAATACACTCAGAGCATGTATTTTAAAAATATGCGTATACAGAGGATCATAGGAGTGGCTACCTGGTAAGTGACGACGATCATCTTTGTATCTTCCAATCCTTAGTGTCTCATTTCCTTTCAGCTTCAGGATGTCACAGCAAGGAATGGCCTGGGAGGCTATGAGCTTCATTGTTTCATAGTCATTTTATTTTTGTTTTCGTACCAAATCAGCACCCACCCCAAACTCAAGCAGGATTTTTGGATCTGCTTCCCCATTGGCTCTAGCATTAGCTCTCACCAGGCAGTATATGAAGCAGGCCAGCGTCATCCGGGCCTCCTCACTCCCACCTCTGTGGCATTAGACAAACCTTAGGCCATCCAGTTTCTTCAAAGGCAAGATTGGATACCTATTCATTTGTGGAGCCACCTTGGACTTTTTTGCTCTGATTAACTCTTAACAGTCAACATGTTACCATTCTCTATTGGTATTTTTCAAGTTTTTATCTTAGATTTTAATGAAGGTTAATAGGCCAAATATCTGTAGGGAATGCTCCGTCTTCCACTTGGAAATTCACAATGCACATTTGCATTAAAGATTCTGAGGTACCTTGTAATAAACAAATACGCACCTCTTTAAAGTTGTTTAATTCAGTTACCCACAGTCTATTGATTAGGAAACTTCCCTCCTTTTTTTCCCTAAGTACGTAGGTTAAAAACCCTTGTAATTCAAGTTAGGTCCTGTAGATCATAGAATGACCCTTTGATTATTTTATGGGTATTTTATTTGTTTGTTTGTTTCTCAATTCAATTCCCACTCTTAGTAAGGGTGACGGACACATCACATTTCTCTTCTGGTTAGTTTACTGGTTCAATGTAGCATGTAATCAGCTGAATATAATCAATTATTGAAAGCATGAAGAAGTATCTTTTTGACTGAACAGAGGTATGTTAAAGAATGACCCTGCCTTTGGAATTTAAGTCAAACTTTACCACTAATTAGTTATGTTTTTTAGGAAAATGACCTAATATATCTGATAATTACTTAGTAACCTGTATAATGGGGAACCTACTTACATCACTCTAGTGTTCCATAAAAAGCTACTCAGCAGAAGGCCTAAGTGCTTGATAAATGTTGATTATTTTTTTTATCTAATGCTGAGTGAAAAAAACATTTTTTAAAAAATTTCCGTGAGATGCATTCTTTGTAAATTGAATGACTAAATTCAGTGGAGAATTTTCTTTTGTTTTAACTGACAGGATAACCTATCTAAATCACTGGCTGACCATAAAAATAACTCAGGCATTTGTTAAATATACCAATCCTTGGACATCACCCAGATATCCTGAATCCAAAACTCCAGGAATTGGGCTTCTGTTTTAACAAACTTTGTAAGTAATATTATATAACATTCCAAGTCATGCTTTTGGGGCTCCCTGATCTGTGTGTTGGAATGGATAAATCTCCATTTATTTCATTGATTCCCCATGTGTTAGCATAGTCATAGTTCATTTCTTTAACAATCTAGTCATTAAAATGTACCAGGCTGTCTTTGGATTAAGTACAACATAAGAAAGTATGCATTTATCTCCTCTGGTTATTACTGACACCCCAGTAAAAAGAGACTAAAGACAATAAATAAATATAGGCCTACTAAGATGATAAAGAGAGAAGAGACAGTAGCAGATGAGAACTGTCAACATATATTGGAAGATGGAGGAGGGATAAAGGAATGGACTACAATGGGAATGAAACATGGAGGAGAAAGCAGGAGACTAACTGGTTGCAGAAGAGGATCCCGATGAAAAGTGGCCAGTTCATTTTCCAGTAACTCAGAAATGCTCAGCACGTGGAAGCACCAATGTGTCTAAAGAAAATCAGTATAAGGAAAAAATGAGTACCAAAACTCTAGCTTCACGTCTTAATGCTAACTGACTGCCCTTCTCTTCTCTCTCAGAGAAGCTCTGGTGGACCATATACAGTAGACGGCATGACTGAGGCACCAGTCTGATAAAAGAATAGTTAAATACATAGCCAGAGCTCAAAGATTCTCTAGTCCTCTTTTCCCTAAAGGCCATGACTAGAGATACCTTTGTCCCCTCCAATAGAAGCACTCACACTACCAGATCAATATACTGATATGCACTAGTACGTAGGTTGGCTCATGTGCAGTGGGGCGGGGGTGGGGGTGGGTCTAAGTAGCCTTCGCGCCTTCCTATTAAAATCAGGTAGATAGCAAAACACCAGCAAATATTTGTAGTAAGTCTTCAATATGAAAGAGTGAGACCAAAGCATACTAAGAAATAAAAAGAAAAAGAAGAATAAAGATGACAAAATAAGTTGCATTTTAAACTGATGTTCTTGGAGAAATAAGGAAAGATCATCCATTCATAAAATAAGAAAACAAAAAACAAAACACACAAAAAACCCAACTCTTGGTAGTGACAATTTTAGCAACTGAAATTTAAGATAGTAAAAGGGCTGGAAGATAATGTCAAAAAGCGTACAATAGGACTGCTGCAGAGAAAAAGTGAGACAATTAGAGAGTTAATCTAGGAGCTCCAACATCTACCTAATAGTGTTATAGAAAAAGAGAATGGAGAAAACATAATGGGGGAAATGCCAAAGAAGTAATACAAGAAAATCTCTCAGACCTGAGAATAACAAAGATAAAGAGAAGATGCTACTTTAACAAAGAGGAAAGGAGGATAGTGCAGCAGGTTATATACAAAAGATTTGGAATGAGAATTACATCCAGCAAACACTGAAACGTAAAAAATAAAGGGAAATGATCTTGATATACTGAGGGAGAATATTAAACTCTGACCTAAGAGATTGTGTAAAAACAAGGACATTTTAAGACAAGAAAAATCTCAGACATTTTTACTTCTTGCACCTTTCTCAGGAAGCTGTGGATATGTTCTCTACTAAAATAGGAAAACACACCAAGAAAGAAGAAAACATGGAATTGAGGAAACAGCATTTTCAAGGGGGAAGTTCCAGTGATGGAAAGTCCCAGAATAGAAGCTTTGTGGCAGGCCTAGAGAAACACCAGAACCATTTGGAAAGGAGGGCAGAACGTTCCAGGGGGAATTCCCCAAGGGGAAAAATGGAAATGGTATATTTGAAATCATGGGAAACCATATGGAGAGACTTTTGTATGTTGTGGGAAGAACTAACATAATTGTAGCTACATTGAAAAATATGAAGATATTAATATGGATAATAATCAAATTCTGATAATTAATTGGTAATTACGATGTAAATAAATTAGAAGAATGGGTCTATGGTAAGTAGATGTCCATGAGGTGGTGGTGAGTGACCTAAGGAAGATAAATCCTTGTGTAATATAATATAAAAATCAATATATAATATTTACAATTAATAAATTCAGAAATAAAAATACAAACATGGTGACCTGTGAACATAAACAGAAGAGTTGTTATTGAACACCTCACACTGTACCAGTGTGACCCCCAGAAGTATAGAAGAGACCTACGTTATTTCATGTATTCCCCTAAAGGGACTGGTATTATTATTTCCATTTTACAGAAAAAGAAATTGAGATTCAGGGAGGCTTGTAACTTGCACAGGGGTACAGTTCATAAGTGTCAGGGCCAGGGTTTGAATCCAGGTCTGTATAATAAAAAACAAACAAACAAACAAACAAAAAGCAATAGAAGAGCTAAGCATGGTTGACTAGATGGGTTAGGAGGGTGATAAAGGATGGATGAATGGAAATACTTATTTTCAAAATATCTTTTATTATTTCTTACTAACTATTGAAAACTGCATATTACTATGATTAGAAATAAAATTTTATTTTAAAATGTACAAATCCATTAATTAGTAGTATCACATACTCTTTGTTCCCCCCTCTGTAAAATAGAAAAATAAGAAAACAAAAAGAGAATCATGAAATTTCACTTCTGCTGGGAGGCTTTCCAAAACCAGCTGGTGTGTTGATTTGCATGACAGTTCACAGCATTAGAAAATCAGAGAATTAGGTTTCTGTGCTGTATTTATTTTTAACTATCATAAGATCTTGTTATAAATGAAAAAATACTTCAGTAGGGACTCTTAAGGCAATTGTTCTTGGGAGATGGTACCTACAAAATGTGATTATCTCTAATGGCATTATCCTAGGAGGTAATAAACCAGAGCAGGGCTCCTACTGAGACAGTCTTTTAAGGTGATTTAGAGAGGAAGATGCATATTTTTATCTCCAAATTAATGGAGGAAAGGATTTAAAAATTGGTCATTCAAGGCATCTGATGATTCTCTTCTGAGTTCTGAAAAGCAAGATTGAAAACTAGGTGAGAAAATGGGACTCAATGGATACAGAATGGCAAGTTGATTTAAAAATGTACGTTTAATTTTTATTCATAGCCTCAGGTATGGTGAGGCTAACAGATCAGGAGACAATTGCCATTGCAAAGGTAGTTTGTTCCAAAGATAGTTTGTTCCTTCCCAAGAGGAGGGTCATGCCATACCATGTAGGGCCATGTGGGGAAATACCAGGGTTAGGGGACAGAGGCAGAGAGGAAAAGCATGAGCTGGAACCTTTATTGTGGTTCTCGTGGGAAAGGCAAGACAAAGCAGGGTAAGCAGGCTTAGGATTGGCTAGTTTGAATAATTGCAGCAGGCTCTGGCATACAGGGTATGTCTCTAGTTGTCTGGTATCTGGCCCTGGATGAGTAGGCAGAGGAATATTGCCTCCTGGAGGGGAAGAGCCAGATAGAGGAGGTGGTTTGGAGTATGAACTCTAGATTGGTTAGTTTGCATGTGAAAGGCACATTTGCAGAGTATGTTGTTTACTATTTCTTTCTTTTAAAAAAAATTTTACCAAGGTAATATTAGTTGATAACATATAAATCAACATCTGTATGTACTGCATCATGCTCACCAGCAAAAGTCTAGTTTTCACCTATCACCATACATTTGAGACTTTTTACCTATTTTGCCCTCTCTCCACCTGCTCTGTTGCCTGTCTCTGTAAGTTTGTTTTTGTTTTGTTTGTTCATTTATTTCAGTTTAGTTTTTGTTTTTATATTCCATATATGAGAAAAATCATACAGTATTTGTCTTTTTCCATCTGATTTATTTACTTAGCATAATACACTCCACAAGATCCATCCATGTTGTCACAAATGGCAGTATTTCACCTTTTCATGGCTGAATGGTATTCCACGTGTATATACACCCCATCTTCTTCATCCATTCATCCATATACTTTTGTTGTTTCCATTTATGGGCTATAGAAAACTCTAAAGATGCCACCAAAAATCTATTAGAAATAATATAAGAATACAGTAAAGTTTCAGGGTACAAAATTATATACAAAAATCATTTTTGTTCCTGTATACTAACGATGAAAAATCAAAAAGAGAAATTAAGAAACCCAGTGATTAAGAAGTACAAATTGGTAGTTACAAAATAGTCATGGGGATGTAAAATAAGTACAGAGAATACAGTCAATGATAGGGCAATAATAATGCATAGTGCCAGGTGGGTACTAGACTTGTCAGGGAGATTACTTCTTTAATTATATAAGTTTCTAACTACTATGCTGTATGCCTGAAATTAATATAAAATAATATTGAATGTCAAAATAAATAAAGTGTAAAAAGAGGAAACAATTCTATTTACAATTGCAACAACATAAAAAATACTTAGAAATAAATTTAACCAAGGAGATGAAAGACCTATATACTGAGAACTATAAGATATTGTTGAAAGAAATTGAAGAAGACACAAAGAAATGGAAAGATTGGAAGAAGTAACATTGTTAAATTGTCCATATTTCCTAAAACAATATACACATTCAGTGTGATCCCTATCAAAATCCCAATGGTGTCTTTCACAAAAATAGAACAAAAATCCTAAATTTGGGACTACAAAAGACCCTGAATAGCCAAAGAAATCCTGATAAAAAGAACAAAGCAGGAGGGGTCACACTCTCTGATTTCAAACTATACTACAAAGCTATAGTAACCAAAATAATATGATGTGGGCAGAAAATCAAACACACAGATCAGTGGAACAGTTGTTCGCTATTTCTAAGAATTGGTTAGTCCTGGGAGACGCAGTCTCTTCATAGTTGTTGAAGCCCCAGATTCCAGAAAATCAGAATACAGAAAATAAGAAGCTATAGTAAATACAGAAGGGGACCAGAATGGTGACAAAGATGCAGATGTAGGACAAAAAGGCAAGAGCAGTGAATGTAAGTTTTAGGAGTCTATCAGAGTTATTATAATTAGGCCTTCAGCCTTTGAAGACACAGGTCCAAGCAGCCAGGATTGCAGATGGGGTAACATGGACCCAGCCAAAGTCTCCTGAGTAAAACCTTACTGGCTCAGATATAAATCAGTCCCAGAGTGAAATAAAAAATGAATTAATTGGGGCGGCCGGGTGGCTCAGTTAGAGTGCGTGCTCTGAATAACAGGGATGCTGTTACCTTTCTCACATGGGCCAGTGAGCTGTGGCCCCACAACTCGATTGAAGACAATGAGCTGCTGCTGCACTTCCGGAGGGGCAACCGGATGGCTTAGTTGGTTAGAGTACGAGCTCTCAACAATGTCAATTCCCACACGGGAGGGTGGGCTGCATCCCCTGCAACTAAAGATTGACAATGGCGACTGGACATGGAGCTGAGCTGCGCCCTCCACAACTATATTGAAGGACAATGACTTGGAGCTGATGGACCCTAGGGACATACACTATTCCCCAATATTCCCCAATAAAATTTATTTTTAAAAAAAATCTTAAAAAAAAAAAAAAGAATTAATTGGGGTGGCCAGTTAGCTCATTGGTTAGAGTGCAGTGCTTTTAACAACAAGGTTGTCGGTTCAATCCCCACACGGGCCAGTGTGAACTGCACCTTCCACAACTAGATTGAAACAACTACTTGACTTGGAACTGATGAGTCCTGGACAAACACTCTTAAAATAAATAAAAGTTAAAAAAAAATACAAGATGCCAGTTAAAATTTTTTAATAAATGAATTAATTTATTTAAATAAAGAGAATGTGAGGTTACGCAACTTTAACTAATTCAACAAAATTTGGGTATGCCAGACTCTTTGCTAGACACTGCAGGGATACAGCATTAAAAAAATGGAGCTATTACTTCATGAAATATGAAGTATATTCAAAGAGATATGAAACAGGTCAAAGTTGAACATAAAATAGCAGTTAAATAATTCAAATGTCTTGGTGATTATATAAACAGAGAAAAATGGGTACGAATGGTAAATAGACATTATCCTTCTCTCTATCACCCAGGGCAGACATGGCTAATTGATCATGATGTTCTTTATCTCTAAGATTTGATCTCTGATTTCTTCTCAGCAAAGTCTCTAAGAAGCCATCGCCAATGAATCAAAATTAACAGACTTGCCATTCTTCAGTAGATGCTCTAAAATCGGAAATTGAAGTCCAGAAAAAAATTCCTGGAAACCTTTAGACACAAACTTGTGAAAAGTGAATGCCAGCTGACATCACCAAGCTTTCAAACTCTAGACATCTTTCAATGCCCTAATACAGGGGTCCTACTTTGGGAAAGATGACATACTCTGTTTTTTTCCTTTAGAGAGAACTGATTACTCTTTCCTTTTCACTATCATTTTATACTGAAAGAATTTCCAGCATATTCGAGGTCTGACAAGTTCGCGAACTTGCCACCATGTGCTTACATTGGCAGCACTGTACAAACAACAGTTCCGTAAGGTTTCATAACCATGGTATATCAGGGTCTCACAGCTGTGTTCGCGTCAGTGTTTGATGGTGTCTTGCTGAGTGGCGTTCATTATTGTTACATGTTTTTGTGTGCCATTGTGAGAATGTCTGAGCTTGAATTAGAGCAATAAACAAACATTAAATTTCTTGTTAAACTTGGCAAGAGTGGGAGTGAAATCAGGGACATGTTAGTCCAAGTTTATGGGGATAATGCCATGAAGAAAACAACAGTGTGCAAACGGATTAAACGTTTTTCTGAGGGGAGAGAATGCATTACTGATGAAGAGAGGTGAGGGCAGCTAGTAATGAGCAGAGCTGACAAAAACGTTGCAAAAATTCCTCAAATTGTGCGTCAAAATTGTCAGCTGACTGTAAGAAGCATAACAGACCCAATAAAAATTGATAGAGAAATAGGAAAATCTTCACTGAAAATCTTGGCATGAAAAAGGTGTGTGCAAAAATGGTCCCAAGGTAGCTCACCGATGAACAAAAGCAAAGGAGAGTTGAAGTTTGCCAAGACCATTTGGAGAGGCAAGACGATGTTTTGGGCCATATTATCACTGGTGATGAAACATGGGTATACCAATATTACTCTGAAACAAAGCATCAAAGTGCACAATGGAAGTCAGCCAATTCTCCATGACCAAAAAAGTTCTGTCAGTCCAAATCAAGAGTCAAAACGATGTTGCTAACATTTTTTGATATCAGAGGGGTTATTCTTTATGAATTTGTACCAAATGGATAGTTAACCAAGTTTACTATTTGGAAGTGCTGAAAAGGCTGTGTGAAAAAGTTAGACGACCTGAACTTTTCACCAATAATTCATGTCTCTTGCATCACGACAATGCCAGCTCACATGGCACTATCTGTAAGGGAATTTTTAGCCAGTAAACAAATAACTGTATTGGAACACCCTTCCTACTCACCTGATCTGGCCCCCAAGACTTCTTTCTTTACCTGAAGATAAAGGAAATATTGAAAGGAAGATATTTTGATGACATTCAGGTCATCCAGGGTAGTACGACAACAGCTCTCATGGCCATTCCAGGAAAAAAGAGTTCCAAAATTTCTTTGAAGGGTGGACCAGTTGCCAGCATTGGTGCATAGCTTCCCAAGGGGAGTACTTCAAAGGTGACTGGAGTGATATTCAGCAGTGAGGTATGTAGCACTTTTTCTAGGATGAGTTCGCAAACTTAATTGTCGTATTTTGTAAGGATGTAATGAATTTGCAGGTATCTTTCTGAACAGACTATGAGTCCCATAAGGGTAGGGACTGTGGCTTGTTGACTATTGTACTCACATGGCTTAGCCACAAAACTGCTGTCTGTGCACTCAGTGAAAATGAAAATGGACGTTAATTCAACATATGTTTTTTGGGAACTTGTCTCCGTTTTCTGCTCTTATGGCCTCACCCTCTGCTTTTCACTAAGTTAATCTTAAACAGAAAATGCCACTTCAAAGTGCTTTAGTTTGCTTTGAATTGCATCTCAGAAAACTTGAAATGCAGGTAACTATGTGCTGATTACACAAAACCTAAATCATAAAATATATACTGTTAAACCATGAAGGCCTCTGTGCCCTTACTCAGCAACCCATCCTCTCACTGCTTCACTCCTGGCCTCTGTGACTAGTTTTGAGGAAGGTAACTTTCCATTAGGGGCTTATTTTTTTATTTTTTAATTAAAATTTATTTGGCATACAATAGTATATTATTTTCCGATGTACAACAAAGTGATTAGACATTTATATACCTTATGATGTGATTAGACGCTAAGTCTACTAGCCATCTGTCATTGTGCCAAGTAATTACAGTATTGCCTGGGCTGTACACTACACCTCCATGGCTTATTCATTTTATAACTGGAAGTCTGTGCGTGTTATTCCACTTTACCTTTTTCATCATTCCCCCTCGCTGCCGGCAACCATCAGTTTGTTCTGTTTAGGTTTTTTTGTTTTTGTTTTTGTTTTTTTGTGCGTGTGTGTGTGTGTGTGTGTGTGTGTGTGTTTTATTTTTTTATTTTTTAGATTCCACACATAAATCATACGGTATTTGTCTTTATTGGTCTGACTTTTTTCACATAGCATAATACCCTCTAGGCCCATCCATGTTGTTGCACATGGCAAGATTTCATTCTTTTTTACTCCCTTTGTGTGTGTGTGTGTGTGTGTGTGTGTGTGTGTATCATATTTTCTTTATCCATTCATGTAGCAATGGACTCCTATGTTGTTTCCATATCTTGGCTATGTAAATAATGCTGCAATGCACATAGGGACGCATACACCTTTTTAAATTAATGTTTTTGTTTCTTTAGATTAAAATACCCAGAAGTGGAATTGCTGGGTAGGGTCATATGGTAGTTCTATTTTTAATTTTTTAAGGAATCCTGTACTGTTTTCATATCAGTCTGAACATCTCAAGTTACTATCACTGTTCAGGAAGTCCCAGATCTGCCTATTTTCTATGCAAATGCATGGAGCAGCAAGGGGCTGGAACTGTTGGCTGCTGGTCTGCAGTAAGATATGTACAGAGCTAAAGAATTCAGAAAATTTTAGAGCAATTTGATAGTCATTTTTATGTTTCTTGAATTTAATTAATAAAAAAACCTGAACTTGAATTTATTTATTTTGTACATCTTTTAAATTTCATTTTTACTAGTAATTTATGTTTATTGTATCTTTAAAGGCTCAGTCTATAATAACTTAGGGAAAAAAAGCAATGCATAGTGGACACTGTTCTTGGCATTTTCACTCTTTTTAGAGGGGAATGATAGTTTGATGTCTTTTATACATTCAAAGTCAGAGATTGGGAAGTTATGGTTTACTTGGAAACAGTGTCCATACTCATGTACGAGTGCCATAAAATAAGATAGGAGTCCGATGCTTGGGACCAAGTTATGACTGCTCTGGCCATGATAACTTTGAGCACCTGAGCCATCAGATTTTGTATCATTACCTGTAACTTTGCATTAATGTGATTTGGGGATTATTGATTTTAGTGAATATCTACATTTTATGTGTTTTTTTGCTTGTTTGTTTGGTTTGTTTTCTGGGTAGCTTTGCTGTGGATCCTCAAGAAGTATTCGGCTATTTCTGGATCACAAACTTATCTTGTTCTAAAATTTAGGTGTCACTGCAGCAGGAAAATGCATGGAGTGTTTCACTTCTAAAGATGAGCATGGCTATGACTGTGATGTGGTACAGCAAGAAGGCAGCTGTGCAGATCAGACACAGGCAGTACTTATCCAGAGGTAAGCGAATAACTGATGCTCTTCTGCATGCTTGGCTCTCTCTTCCCCTTCCCATGGAAAAGCATCTTCATAGAGGAAGACATCAATGAGCACGTCATCTCACTGAGCTGGACATCATGTTAATGTTATGTGGTGTTAATGAAGACTTTCTCAGTAGTAACTGTTGCAGTAGAAGCTACTATTTAATGAACACTACTCTGTGTCAGACACCATGGTAAATTCTTTATGTATATTCTTTCACTTGAGCTCTATAACATCCCATCGCAAAGGTGTTCTCCCATTTTACAGAAGAGCAGAATAGGCTATAGAGGTCAAAGGCGGGACTGATATTTAATAGGTCTGTTGAACTCCAAAGACTTTTGTTAAATATTGTTATAATCCTAGTGCTCTTCTGATTTTTGTACTACCCTATGTTTAAGTAGGAGGGCTATCAGAATAACTTTAGAGTGACACGTCATAGAATGGAACATTTGATAACCTTACAGACCTCATAGTCTAACTCCGAGGTTGGCAATCTTTTTCTGCAAAGGGCAATATAGTAAATATTTTAGGCTTTGTGGCTCATATGGTCTCTGTTGCAATTATTCAACTCTGCTCTTACATCTTGAAAGCGATAGACAATATGCAAATGAATGGATGTAGTCATGTTCTAGTAAAACTTTATTTGCAGAAACAGTGGCAATCCAGATTTGGCCTGCTGGCCATAGTTTGCCAACCCTGGTCTAAATGTCTAGCGTTATGAAGGCTATTGCTAAGACCAAGAATGGGCATGGACTTGTCCCGGGCCATCGAGGCAGTAATGACAAAGATTTATGCCTTTTATACTTCAAACTGCATGTGTCTTGTCTTTGATCACTTAGCTCCTCCCTCTGATGATTATTAACTTTTTTGCCTAATGTGATACATATTATTTTTAACATCTTTGTATGTAAATGGATATACCCCTATTGTACACTTAAGATTGAAATGTACCTTTTTATCTTCCTCTCAAAAGAGCTCATTTGAGTATGAGTAAGTAAGGACAATATTACTACAGAAATAACTCTGAATTTATTCTGATTTATTAAGTGGTAGTAAAGCACTCATAAATTTCAGAAATTTGTTATATAAAATTACTGGGAGCACATTTCCCAACCGATTGTAACTTATGGACACACTAATGAATCACGGTGTGAAAACCTGCTTTGGTCTTCCTCAGGGTCAGATATAAACACATACTGATTCTGTCCATTCGTGTCCTCTTATATTCACTTTTCCACCTTCATGTCACTTAGTGGTTTCGTATTTGTCATAGAAACTGGTTTTTCCCAACTTCAAACTTTCATTTATCAAGCCTACAAAAAATTATAGCAATGCCTTCTAACTGAAGAGAAAAATATGCATTTTCAATATTCAGTATATAGCTTCATGGAGTGTCCTTTGCAAGTTTTCAAAGAACCTAGTTTTCCCCTGCGCAGCCATTAATAAAGGCACCAGTACTCATTTTTCTTTAATTTTAAAATAGATAATTTATAGAAGAGAGACTTTCTCAAGGCTGAATCTGTCAGGATTATTTTTGTTTGTTTGTTTGTTTTCTTAGAGACTGAACAAAATTAGAAGGAAGATTATTACAGCATAAATGCTCATCAGATCCTGTGGGAGTCAGTGAAAAAAATTCCTTGAGTGTTTACATGTTTTTACTCAGAAAAAAAAGTGACCTCAAATTCATAAAAAGTCAGCCACAATTTATGCTCCACATTTTATGTTTCACGCTGTAGTAAAATTGTAATGGGGCTGCTTACTGACTATACTTTTAAAAAAGTTTTGCATAAAGTTTAACATAGAACTTCGACACTCGCGGAGGCAAAGCAGGCCCAGTTCAGGTCATCCTAATGGTGGTGATGGTGAGGCACCTCGTTCCAAATAACCTTTCACCCCTTGGACTGGATTCAGCTCTTTGTTAAAGAGACACATCTTCATCAGCTGGCTGTGTCTTAGGCATCTCTGAGACATCTATGGGGACTGATAATTCCACATGTGATTCTCTTTCTCCCATCTTTCCAGGAAATGAGTACTGGGGCTCTGTCCACCATGAATTGGGGAGTCACCTTGCTGGTAAAAATGGGCTCAGGAAAGAGTTGCATAAAACACTTAGCATTTGCAAGGTTTTATTTAAATTGTGGTTACAGCTTCTTGAAGATGCCTGCTATACAACTGATCTCCCGTCACCGTGTGTACCTCTTTGGTCCTTAATAAGGACATTGGGAATCATAGGTCCACAAGAACTACAAAGTTCCCCTTTTTGTTCATGTGTTTTTTTATGTTTTCCTCCCTTGCAGACTCATTTAACACTTTAGTTGTTTTTAATTGTGTGCTTCTCTGGTTTCTAGACATCAAAATATTTTGCCAGTATTTTTTTAGTGCCTCTGAGTGACTCCGTGCTACACTTTTTGACCAAAGTAATGAGTTACAAAGTTCTAAATGTTCAAAGAATGTACCTGGAGTGTTAGAGGCCATAACTGTTGGCTGAATCATTTTCAGGGCATTTTTTTAGCTTATGCTGTTAAAACTAATCTGAGGGATAGTGGCTCAACTGTTTAAATGAAATGGATTGTGAAGCTTATTGAACCACTGTGGGAGAAATACAGGATAGTGGTATAGACCATGGAGTGTAGTGTCTAGAGTGAGATGACCTCGGTTGGAATCCTGTCTCTACTTCTTTCCAGTGTGTGGGCCTTGGAAAGTTACTTTCACTCTTCAAGACTTCATTTTCCTTTTGGTAAATAGGGAATGCCAGGAATATATAACTGCCCATAACCTAGGGCAGTTCTGAAGATAGAGAGGTTAACCATACAATGCCCTTAGAATTCAATGAGTACTTATTATAATTCTGGGATTCAGGAATCCCTAAACTTTTTTTCATTAAGAGACTACACAGTAATTTAGAAACATATCTGCTTAAAATTAAGGTCCTTCTCTTCTATGTCATGAATATAAAGTTACATAAATTTTAAATTGGACCATAATCTTAGATATTTAGAATTAAAAGAACTTTATTATTTTCATTGGTGTCTGAGTGTTGCTCCTCTGAAGGTATTTTCTTTTTGTTTGCCTTGGATGTCTTTCTTTATCTGGTTCTTGTAAAAGTGCTAAGTGTTCCCGACAACCTTGTATTCTTTGCTAATCTAGTTCTTCTCTGATGTTTGTGAAAGTGAATGCTCTTAGGTAGTGGGTCTAGGGAACTGCCGATCAAGAGAATATATTCCTCTGTGGATTTGAAATTAAACAAAAACAAACAAGTAAACTAAAACAGACACACTGGCATGCTGCCAGGAAACATACTTTAATCACATGACCTTGACCTCACTGCAGGGAAGCTGAGAAGTGTTCCACTTTGTTCAGAAAAAGGAAAATGAAACGGAATTTAATGAATACTTCTCATTGTCTTGTCCACCCATCATTTTAAAAAAAAAATACTGTGCTGAATCTTTAGTTGTTATTCTCTTTCCCATCTTACGTTTTACGCTCACAACAGCTGATGAATTAAAATATTAAGTTTTTTAAACTCTATAGTTCTCTAAGCCTTTTGAAAATATTAGTTAGTATCTTTTAAAATTTCTATATGATTTTTTTTTTGCTGTCACTGAACATATATTGTGTATTCATGGTAGGCAAATTCCTCTGACACTCATTTCACAAAGCAAATTGTTAATAGTTATGACATATGAGGTTGAAAATTTTTGGCTCCAATATATAATTTTGACAAGATGACATGACTTTAAATTAATGATACCAAAAATACTGGTAAAATCATATTAGGACAAAAAATGTGGACTTGGTTTCAGTTCCCAGTCCAGTTATTTCTCCTTTTTTCTCCCTTCTCAAGCATCTTATTTTCTCCTTTCACAAGCACGTAAAAATTCTTACTTAATTTTCCTTAAAAATTTGTTAATTTCCTGTTGCCTCTTTCTGCCTCAGTTTGTTAATAAACGTTTTCTTTCCCTTGTCCCAACCACGATTGTTTCACTACTCCTCTCACAGTATTCCCCTACACAAAGTATCTCCTTTAGTTATGCTTCTGAGTATTCTACCTACTCTACTAGGAATGACCTCTCTAAAAACACCTATCTATCTGATCATGTCCTGCTCACGATGTAATGCTCTGTTGAATTCCAAACCCATGTCGCTCCCTTATTTCTGGAACTCTAGTCTGTTTGTCCTTGAAGATAAAGTCTTGTCCATAATTGTATCCCCAGAATTGAGTACAAGACTGCTCATGGAATGTGTTCAATGGATATTAGTTGGATAAATTAATGCATTTATGTATTTGGCCTTTATTTTTGTTTCACTTCTTTGGGTACACTATTAAGGTATTCTGCAACATCAAACAATGACAGTGGCTTATAAAACCAAAGGACATGCATGTTCTTTGTGGGTCATCTGTGGCTCTGCTTCACGTTGTGTTCACACCAGGACCTAGGATAACGGAGCAGCCTCTATCGGGAACATTTTGTTTGTTGTGTCTGTGGGAAAAGAAACATGGCTCTAGAGTTCCTCTTTGGAAAAGATATTAAGTCATTTCTGCCTTTTTTTTTGAGTAAACAAAAATCAAATTTCTTGAGTTCTGCAGAGTAGAAATGTACATATAATCCATCCTCAGGGAGGAACATGCTAGAGAGGTAATTTTGGCAGCTAGTAATACAATCCACCACTGGGAGATAAGCATATTTTATCCAGTACATTTATTTAATCACATTGCTGGCACTTATCCTATATGCCCAGTTATAGTCTAAAATCGTGTACATGAGTGAGGAAGTTCCTTTCAAAAGTTAGCAGCAGGCTGGGCTGTCTACACTGAATATATAACACAAACTTACAAAATGATGAGTTAGGATAGATGACATCATTTCTGATAGCGTGGACCATAGGTTTTATATGTCATCACTCTGATGAAATATAGACACAGGGACGTTCTTGCTTGTCTTTTGGTATGAATATCCTTGTGTCTGATTTTTTTTTATTTTCCAAAATCTGAAGAATAGCGTATTGAATGAACCACCTTCCTTGGAGATGACTTTCTAGTCTGGTGCATTTCTCCACAGTCTACTCCCTCCTTCGATTCTTGCTGAATGCAGTGTAGGCCATTTCAGATAGCTCAACGTTTAAGCAAAATTTTCCATAGTGCGGGACAATAAACAATTAAGTCCCATCATCATTTGTCTTTCCCTCTTCGATCTGTGTTAGCATCATTAGCTTTAATTTAATAACACCGTCTCTTATTATTGAATACATTTAGAATTCACTTTATTGGTTTAATTTTTTTTCCCATTTGCAAAACCTCCAAAATGGTTTGATAGTATCTACTGACCTTCTGATGCTCACCTTGCTTCCTCCTTTTATTGTCTCTCACTCCCTCTTCTTTTTTCCCTCTCTCCCCTCCCTCCATCTCCGTCTCTACCTTAATACCTTTCTTCCTCTCTTTCTGTCCTCTGTTCTCTCTATTGCTTGTATGCCTTCCATTTTTCCCTCCCTTCTACATTCACTATCTTAAAAAATATATTAATTTCCCTTTCTCTCTCTTCCTTTATCTCTCTGCCTTTGTCCCCTTCCTTCCTTCCTTTTTTCTGTTTTAATGGCTGATAGATAAGGGTTGGGCTTGACAGAGTCTTTCATTTATTGAATATCTAGTCGGCACCAGGTACTTTGCTAATGATATTGGGGTTCTTGTAACATTTAGATGGGACTAAATATGGCATGTTTATGTACACAAAATATTGGTTCTGCCTTTAGTACAAAAGATTGTAAACTAGTGGTTGAAAGGGGTTTGAGGCCTTATCTGAAGAATTCAGACATCCTTATTTCTCTTACTCATCTCCAGCAAGAATAAAAAAGGAATGGCTCTACCTCACCATGTATACTTATTCTGACTGCTCCTGAAATAACTTATCTTTAATAGGTCCAAGCAGCTCACAAATTTGCTTTCATTACTGACATTATAGCTCTAGCACCACCTTGGGCCCTTTAAATAGTAAAAAGTACCAGACTCTGTACAGTTCCACTCAAGGCTCTTGTAAAGCAAAGTAATAGCAGCTGTTCTTCAATGGGTTTCAAGCTGATTATCAGTACCCCAATCCTCCTTTCTTCTCAAACTTGTAAATATGAGAGTGTCAGGGCTTATGCACAATTCCTCCCCTTAGCCAGATGCATGCCCTGATTCTCTCTTTTCTGCATTTCCTATCCTAGGAAGAATTCATACTCTCATCTATTTATTCCACAGATATTTATGGAGCACCCCCTTATTTGTCAGGTACCCTGTTAGGTGCTAAGGTTCTGTAGTTAAAGACTCAGTTCTTGCCCTCAAGAAAATAATCGTATTGCATACACAGAGATAGATGCTATGATCCAAGTAAGCCCTGTGGTCCTCTGCAAGTGTAGAAGAGAGTCTCCATCTCAGCCTTGGGGAAATGGTCATCAGAGAGGGACCCTCCCTTGGTCTATGATGTATACTACTGTCACCATTTCTCTAGCTTGAGGCAGGTTTTCTTGAAGTATGGTAATGAGTCTTTTGGATTCCATCTAGAAGAAAGACTCATTTTGTTGCTAGTATGTATGCTTGCAGAGAGGATGTTTTTTAAGCAATCATTTCTTTGAATTCTGACATATATACAAGAAATGTATGATCATAAGTTTCCAACTTGATGCATTATATTCAATAAGCATGCCAGTGTCCATGATCTGGATAAAGAAACAGCACCTTGTCAGCTGCCGGAAGTTCCCTTTGTGCCCCTGTCTGGTATTACCGCTTATAGAATGGCCACGGTCCTAACTTCTACCACCACAGATAAGCTTTGTCTGTTTTTGAGCTCTATGTAAGTGCAGTGCCATCATACAACCATTATTCTTTTATGTCTGACTTTTCTGAGTCAACTTCACGTTTGTGAGATTGATCCATGTTGTAGGGTGCAGTAGTAGGTTATACATTCTTTTTGATTTGTAGGGTTTGCTCTCATATTCCATTGTATACTATACCATGATTTATTTATGTCTTCTGTGCTGAGAAATATTTGGGTTTGTTGCCTTTCAACACCATTCTAATCTCCCTTTCAGCTCAGAGCCTTCATAGGCAAGAATAACCACCTGGATTTGAACGACATTATCATTTTCTTTCTTATGTTAACTTTTTTGGCTGTTTTCTATTTATGGTAAGTTATGCTAGTTTTTCTATTGTGTTTATATAAAGTTTTCTTTTAAATAATTTTGACTGAAATAAATGAATTGATTTAAAAAATGTTTTAGTAATAATAGAAGTGTACTAGTATGACACATATAATGTAGGTGGAATTCAAATAGTTTAGGATAAATGGGTTTAGAGCCTTGGTGTATTTTGTTAAAAAGTAATAATTTAAATGGCTATGGGATTTAACAATCAACATCCTCAACCAGTTAGTTTAATGATCTGTCAGAATGTGTGGGATTAATACAGGCTTGCTCTGTTAAGGTCCAGGAAGTATCTGGAATCAGCATGCCAAGAGTTTGAATAGGCCCAGTAAGACCCACAGCAAGAGCTCTGGGCACTGAAGAGAGGGAAATGCAAGGGTAGTGACCACTTGGGAATGAAGCTGACTGAAAAATGGGCTGGAAAAGCAATGCTGATGCTGCATATTTCTCTGGATCTTGAGATCCTGATCCATTGTTTATATTAAGAAGGTCAAATAAGTGACTTACTGCTCACTTCCTCCTTCTTCCCTTATAAGTTAATAATAGTTGCAAATTACAGTGTACTCATTATGGACAAAGCACTTTGTACAGTTTATACCATTTAATTCTTACAACAAGCCTACAAGGGAAATGTATGTTACTACAAAAGGTAGAATATGGCCCCCAGAGATGTCTGTATCCAAATCCCTGTATCTTTAAATCTGTTACTTTACATGCAAAAGGGAATTAAGATGGCAGGTGGAATTAAGTTTGCTGAAAAGTTGACCTTAAAATAGACAGATTTTCCTGAGTTATCTGGATAGGTCCAATGTAATCACAAATGTCCCTAAAAGTAGAAGAATAAGGCGAGAGAGGGTCAGAGTGAAGTGATGTGAGAAGGCTGCATTTGTAACTAAAAAAAGGCTGCATTGGTAGTCAGATATATCTGACTCTCAAACCAATACTCTTGATTGTTGACTCCAATGATCTAAGACTAGAACACAAGTCAAGTCATTATATCACTTAGATATTTTAATTTACCCACTAGATAGGAGAAGAACAGTCAAATTGGCTACAAAAGTCTGAGAATTGGAAAAGGAAAATCATCACATGTACAAGGGACTCATGGTCTTATATGGGCCTACACTTTTGTGAAAGTTAGTATCTGTAAGAATGTTCATGATGCATGTAACAGATGCCAACTCAAACTGGCTTAACAAAAAGGAAATTTTTTAGCAAACATGAAAAAACAACAACAAACAAACAGAAAGCCCATCACTTTTCTAGCTTCAATTTAGACTTGGTCCAGCATTACAGTGAGGCCATAGTTCCTTCCTTCTTTCCTTCCTTCCTTCCTTCCTTCCTTCCTTCCTTCCTTCCTTCCTTCCTTCCTTCCTTCCTTCCTTCTTTCTGTCTTTCCTTCATTCTATCTTTCTGCTCTGCCTTTCCTTATCTTGATTACATTTAAAAGCTAGCTTTCCCGGGTTCCCTAGATGGCTGACCAAATCTCCTAGGGCCATGTCTTTCCTTTCCACAGAAAGCAGGAAAGAGAAAATGCCTTTGTACCAGCACTCTCAGTCAAAAAAAAAAACAAAAACAAAAACAGTGATTGAAACAGTTTTGATCACGTGCACACTGCTGCCTAGTGAAATTAGAAGCACATCTTTCCAAGACCATCCCTGACTAGGAAAACATAAACTTTCTTAAAACCACATTGATTCCTTCCACAGATATTAGGAAACTTCAGAAAGCGGACTGTTTCTTGTGTGACAAAGAGGTAGCCAAATAAACACCCAAAGAGAGGAAAGAGGTTCTGCCAAGGAAGCAGAAGTGATAGCTAGTACAAGGTCAGTTCCTTCTCATTCAGGAAACTACCGCGTTTCCCTGAAAATAAGACCTAGCCAGACAATCAGCTCTAATGCGTCTTTTGGAGCAAAAATTAATATAAGATCCGGTATTATATTGTATTATATTGTATTATATTGTATTATATTATATTATATTATATTATATTATATTATATTATATTATATTATATTATATTATATTATATTATATTATATTATATTATACTGGGTCTTATATCAGACCCTGTCTTATTTTACTATAATTTTTGCTCCAAAAGACAAATTAGAGTTGATTGTCTGGCTAGGTCTTATTTTTGGGGAAACACGGTAAAAACTGAAATCCATTCCATTTACAAAATAGTCTGTGTCAGAGCAGTTCAGTGATGTGGTAGCCGCAATTATGTGGTAGCTGTAGAAGGGTCCATAGGAAGACTGAATATAAACATTTTATGGACACTTAGGTTGCTACCATATCTTGGTTATTCTCTATAAGGCTGCAATGAATGTGGGGGTGAATATATCTCTTCAAATTGTAGTTTGAGTTTCTTCAGATAAATGCACAGAGGTGGAAATGCTGGGTCATATGGTAGTTTTATTTTTAATTTTTGAGAAACTTTCATGCTGTTTTCCACAGTGACTGTACCATCAATAGTGCCCATAGATAGATGAATGGATAAAGAAAAAGTGGTACATCTTTTTTTTTTTTTAAATTTAAATTTATTGGGGTGACAATTGTTATTAAAATTACATAGATTTCAGGTGTGCAATTCTATATCACATCATCTATAAATTACATTGTGTGTTCACCACCCAGAGTCAGTTCTCCTTCCATCACCGTATATTTGATGCCCCTTAAAAGTGGTACATCTTGTATACAATGGAATATTACTCAGTATAGAAACAAATGAAATCTTGCCATTTGCTCCAACAATGACGGGCCTAGAACGTATTATGCTAAGTGAACCAATCAAACAGAGAAAGTCAGATACCATATGATTTCACTTATATTTGAAATCTAAAAAAAAAAAAAAACAAACAAAAAAGCAAACGAACAACCAAAACAGAAACGAACTCATAGATCCAGAGAACAAATCATTGGTTGCTAGGTGGGAGGGGGTGTGAGGTGATGTGTGAAAAAGGTGAAGGAATTAAGATGTACAAATTGGTAGTTACAAAATAGTCATGGCGATGTAAAGCATAGGCAATATCATCAACAATATGGTAATAACTCTGTATAATGTCAGGTGGGTTCTAGACTAGTCAAGGTGATTGCTTTGTAAATACCATAAATGTCTAACCACTATGCTGTACACCTTCAACTAATATAAAGTAATATTGAATGTCAACTGTAATTGAAAAATTTAAAAAGGAGGGAAAGGTGAAGGGGAATAAGAGGTTCAAATTTCCAGGCATAAAACAAATAAGTCATGAGGATGTAATGTACAGCATAGGGAATATAGTCAATAATATTTTGATAGCATGGTACGGTATCAGGTGGTTTCTGGACTAATCAAGGTGATCACTTTTTAAGGTATATAAATGTTGAATAACTATGGTGTACACCTGAAACTAATATAAAATTGTATGTAAACTGTAATTTAAAATTCTTTTAAATTATTAAAAAAAAGCATTTTATGGGATCTTCATCTTAGCAATATAACACAATGAGTGAAATACTCAATGAAGGGACCCTAGGATTTATTTATAGTATTTTCTTTCTGTATCTTTTTGTTTCTTTTTTTTTTTTTTTGGTCTATTTAATAGGGTATTACAGCATGTCTTGAAAACCATTATTTGGTAGGATTCCATATAGACAGCCAATCCTTTTATTTACTAAGTAACTATTATTCCTCACCCAAAGTTAGAATTTTTTTTTCTATTGCCTTAAGAAAATTTAGTAATTGAATAATGAGAGAATGACAATCTTCTAGATTCTATTTCTACTTATCAGAGCTCTCAAGTCCCCATTAAATTCATAGCCAAGAAAGTATTAAGCAGTTGCCAATCAACAGCTCTGTGGTAGAGTTCACATATGTTTGTCATCAGAAATAACATATGTTTGAATGAAAACTCCAGAACTATACCCCTTAGAGACAATGTTTTGTTATTAAGAGTCTCATTATGCTTTTTTTTTGTTTTGTTTTGTCCTGGCTCAACTACCAGTGAAAACATAAAATGTCTGTTGATAGTTGAGAAAGAAAAGGACTGGTTACTCTTTTCAGTAAATGTCCTAGTTTCTGATTCCATACAGGGAGAAATATATTAATGGCTGTCTCTGAGTTCCATTCTTATTTGGCAGAATAAGTTAATAGTTAACAAGAGTATCTCTAAAGTTCTCATAACCAAATTCAAAGCCTGCCATTATCCCACATGAGCTGTGTGATCACTTTCCTCTCTAACCCTGTAAAATGACAATATTGATGTTCTACTTTATAGAATTGCTATAATGTAAAAAAGAAAAAAGAGAGAGAAAATACATTTAAAGTATTTAGCACAATGCTTGTTATATAGAGAGTATGGACTGAGTATAGGGCATATTATCATCATTGTTTTTTCATCTGACCCTCACCCCAGTTTTTACAGGTGAGTAAACTGAAGTTTCGAGAGGTTAAGAAACTTGTTCAAAGTTTCTCAATCTAATGAGTGACAGATTCATATTAGTTTTCAAAACACTTTTTGTTTCTTGAAGATAGCATTATATACTTTTGGCATGGACCATTTTGTTTCTAGCTATAGCTGTATCTTTCTCCCACTGAAAGCAAGATTTATGAGGAAAGGAGCTGTAACTATTTTCACACTGTTGTTTTCTCAGGGCATAGCATAGTTCTGGGCACATAAGATGTCTCTGATAAGAATTTATTGAAAAAAATCTATAAATTTTATAAATATAATTTTCCAATCAGGGAAGCCATGATTGATCCCCATAGTAAGGATAAAATGTGGTAGAATGATAAATGTATTAATTATTGAAGTATTGCAGATGTGACTTGTAAGTGCATTTTACATAACATGGAATTACTTTTCAGTCATTCATGGGGTGTGGGTTAACTCTGTATACATGTTTGCAATCATTGGATCCACTGTGAACGACAGCACTAACAATGAACCCAGCTGCCCCTTTGTTAACCGTGTGTGCTCTTGAACTGGATCCGTGGAAATGTCTGCTGACAGACTACCACGTTTCCCCCAAAATAAGACCGGGTCTTATATTAAGGTTTGTTCCAAAAGACGCATTAGGGCTTCTGTTCAGAGGATATCCTCCTGAAAAATCACGCTAGGGCTTATTTTCCGGTTAGGTCTTATTTTCGGGGAAACACGGGATCTAAACTAATACTTCTTAATTCTAGAGCTCCAAAGCAGGGAGACTCATCACTGGTATGTGAAAATTTGCAGTGTAACATTATATATGCAAATGAAATAAATGTTGGCAAAAATAATTATTGTTGCTTCTGGGAGGATTAATAGTTACGTTTTACCCTGTTCTCTGTTGAAGTTTAATTTAATTCTGTGGCATGTATTAACTGAGGAAATTAATTTGGGTTTAATTATTGTGTGTGGTTGTTAATGCACACACTTTTGATGAATATTTAGTTACACTGAACCAGCAACCCAGCAGCTGTGCTTAGGCTAATCTGGAAGGGTGAGTCTGATAGAGGGGATGGTTTGTACTGGATTTGTTCCAAGTGCAATGTCATCAATAGTAGGTAACTGTGATTCGAGAGAAAAAGCACCAGGCTTGGAGTCAGAAGACCACAGGATTTGGGTACTGACTCTGCTATTAATAATAAGCTATGTGTTCCCTAAGCCTCAACTGCAGAATGGTGGAAAACCAATTCACCTAAGGATTTATTTTATGAATTAATGCATGTGAAAACATTTGTGAACTGTAAACTGTTGCTTTAAATGAGTGCAATGTCTATAGTAAACTTTTCATTTAGCCATTTAAGGACAATTCATTTAAAAAGTTACATAGTATTAAACAGGTGCCTAAGGGACACTCAAGAAAGTATTTGTTGATGAATAAAATGTAGGTTGATTCAGATTAAGTATAGAAGAATATCCCTTCACCACAAATATTGCCATGAATAAAAATTTCATGCAACAGAAGAGATGGTCAGATCACCTGGAGGTTTGCTCATTTCAAGATGTAGTTAATACCACAAATTCCAGTATTGTTGGCTGTAAGTTAAAGGTTAAGATACATGCATTCTGGGACCAGACTGACTTGACGTAACAGCGTAGTTTTCCAGCTGGGTGATTGGGCTGTTTGTTTCATGTATCTGAGCCTCAGTCTTCTCATCTGAAAACTGGGGCCTTAACACTTCCAAGGGCTATTGTGAAAAGTAAATGTGACAATGTATGTAAAAATGTGCACAAACACTTGCTTATGGAAGATTCTCAATAAATGTTAGCTTTGCTTCCAGTAGAAGAGTTTGACATTTTAACAGGATTCTTTACAATGACATGTAACTTGAAATAGAACAAATGAAAGCTGCTAATATCTCTGTATAAACAATGAGGATTATCTATTCTGGGTTTGGGCGTATTTCATGTTCATACACTTAAATCCTTTTCTTGTTCTCTTCTTTTACTTAGGCCTATGGTTTCCTTTAAGGGAATAAAATAATAATGTCTCTTCTCACACTGGGGTCCTGTTGGCTCAGTGGGGGCAGTTTCACCTCTGTTTCTCCTTTGTTTGCTCCATTCACCCCTGTGATGTCAGGGAAATAATTGCTTGGGGAGAGGAGACGTACAAGAGGTACAATAGGACAAGCTGACCTTAAGTTACTAGAACCTGGATTCTTTGAAGAGAACACATTGCTAGAGAAGCATGCTGTAGTCATTCAACAGAGAGTCTTTCTGCCTTTCTTTACATGTGTCTCATTCTCATTTTCTGACCCAGAGTGAAGGCCAGGTGACGCCTTACACAAAGCAGGTCGCTTTGGACAGAGGTTCACTCTTCCATGCTTTTTACACTTTTCTGACATGGAGGAGATTTGGCAGGTGAAGCTTTACTTTTATGAGAAAACAATTTTTGGCAAGAGAATAATAAGTTCATGCAGTCAATCATCAAATATTTATTGATTGTGTACTCTGTGCTGGTTACTGTTCAAAGTGTGGGACAGTAGAGAAAACAGACAAAATTAACACCCAACTTGCCCTGAGTGCTCTTATATGCACTAGGCTTGCAGCGTTAACCTAGGCTCACTGTGTTCAGGCTTAAAGAGTTAATCACAAACCTTATGGGGTAGCTCCTTATGGTATTAGCTCTCATGTATAGTTGAGGAAGCTGAGGCTGAAGGAGCTTAAATAACTTGCTCAAGGACATACAGCTAGGGTGTAATAGAGCTGGAATTTGAAACTACCACATAACTTGCATCATAAGTATTATGCTGCAACCTCCACAATGGAAGCTAGAAAATAGCAAGAACATGCTATAAACCCCACATGAGACTTATGTGACTAAACAGACAGACCGAAGCACATCTCACAGAATTCATATTATACACACAATACACATATACATATATACACACACACATATATACATTCTCATACATCTGTGAAACCATCACCACCATCAACACCATAAACATATCCATAATCTCTCAAAGTTTCCTCTTGTCCCTTTATGTTATTTGTCTGTGTGTGTGATAGGAACACTTCACACCTGCCCTTTTAGGAAATTTTAAGGATACAATACAGTATTGTTAGCTGTAGACACTATGTTGTGTAGTAGATCTCTAGAACATATTTACCGTCTATTTCTAAAACTCTGTACCTTCTCCCCACAACCCCCCACCCCCCGCCCAGCTGGCAACCACCATTCTATGCTTCTATGAGTTTGACAATTTTCAATTTCTTCCCAGAGTGTATTCCCGACCCTTTGCGGATCTTCTTTTAGAGGTTGCTTGACTAAATGCTAAATTTTACTACCTTCGGCTAGGACGATGGATTCATAAGGATATAGCAAATGTCTCTTTACTTTCCTAAGCATTTAGAGAATAATTCTCTGTCTCCGTTCTTTCCACTTAAAATGAAAACTGAGCTTGTTAAGAGGAGTAGCAGCAGCTTCAAAAGCTGAGGCCCCCTGGGCCATCAGAACCTTGAGCTTTGCCAGAAAGGAACTCACATTGTCTCATGAATTCTGATGAGGGTGTTGAATTTGAGGTACCTAAATTCCATGTTCCTCTAAGTTTTTCTTCCTTTTTTTTTTAAACTTAATTTTTTTTCTTCCTTTTAGTTTTTAACACTCTGCACTACGCAGAGTTCTGTGGTTTTTCTCTGCATCCCGCTCACCTAGATAGCATAATGACAGACACATTTGGAGAACTGAGATTTACTTTCTCTCCCATTCAGAAAGGACCATCAGAGATTTACTTTCTCCCATTCAGAAAGGACAAACAACGCTTGACTTCAAGTCTATGTAAATCTACAAACAGATTACAGTTGTCTCCAACATTTTCTCGGTTCCCACCCCTTCATATGTTCTTAGACTTTTCTGACAATACAAATGAAACAAACAAACACAGAAACAAACAAAAAACTAAGATATGGCATTTGGGTGCTTGGGACACACTTAATTCAAAGACTTGGAAATAAACATGTGATATATTCAGGAACATCTTACAGTAATATTCATTTATATTCTTCATTAAATCTAATACTATTGCTCATTAGGTTATTATGACAAGTGGACTATTACAGACCTCCTTTCCAATTTAATCAAAAAACCATTCCAGAGGGCTACTCATGCAGTTTCAGCTTTAAATCAACTCGTAAGAAAACATACAACGGATCAGTTGTACCAAGGAAACTGTTATCCCGTAAATTGTATAAAGGATTCCTTCTTTTTTTTTTCTTTTTTAATTAATTAATTTATTTTTTAAATTTATTGGGGTGACAATTGTTAGTAAAATTACATAGATTTCAGGTGTGCAATTCTGTATCACATCATCTATAAATTACATTATGTGTTCACCACCCAGAGTCAGGATTCCTTCTTTTCTTCCTTCCTCCCACAAGCAGTTCTTAAGTACTTCATACGAGGATACCTGTGCACCTGAGGTTTTGGACAAGGCATGGAGGACCTTAGTATAGGTTCAAATGAGCGATTCCGCGGCTCTATGCCTTAGTCATGACCTCTCTGTAGAATAGGGGAAGGGAATTAGTACTGGATTCCCATTTGCCACAGTTCCGCCCCGAGGAAGCTACCAAGTGGGTGGGAACACACTCGTCTTTTGACTAGTAGCCCAGTTGCTATGGCTGTCACTCTGCTGCAGGTAGCAATCACTGTTCTGTCCTCTGCCACAAAAGTTCCAAGAGAACTCATTGATTATAGGTGATCGAATCCTTCAAACTTCAACTGAGAATATCATGGAGAATAAGGGGGAAATTTAAAAATCAGGTGAGAGAGAGAGAATGAAGAGAGAATGGGGAAGAGGTATTTTTAAACTTGGGAAGATGAAAGCATTTGAATATGAGTACATTTTATCAGAAGCAGGCACTGAAAATTAAAAACTGGTTTGCTATGTGAACTTTAATGGCCATAGAACACACTTGTGACTTACGTAGTTGTGCTTGGTGGCTTAAAAGAAGTGTGGCTTGTTGTTTCCCATAGAACAAAGAAAACACAATTATGATACACTGGGCTTGAAAGTTCAGTAACAGATCAGAAAATATAGGAGCCAAACTTGGTTATTTAGTTCAGTTCTCCGCCTATATGTCCTGAAATTTAATTTCATGAAATTAAGTAAATTGAGAGAAAAATCCCAGTGAAATAGGGCTGTCATGACAAATTTTGGCAGATCCTAAAACATAGAATTTGGAAAGAAGAGTAAGAACAATTGGATTATTTAGCTCGGGGGAGAAAATAACTAAGAAATAGTCAATAATCAAATAACTGCAACAATCCCATTTTATAAGGGAAACAAATAGATAAATAAATGTGTGTGTTTATATGTACACATTTGTTTATTTATTTATTTACAAAAGACACAAAATGAAAACATATACTAGGTACAAATAAAAACTAGTTAACACCAATGACATTAGAGCTTGATTTAAAGGGGGAACCATGAAGGCTAGTCCAACTTTTGTTTTTTCACAATTTCTAGACCCTTCTAGCAACAGGAAATATTGATATTAAACAACATGTGAGTAGGGCCTTAGTTTTTCACCTGAGAAGAAGAAAGTTCTGAAATATGGGAAGGCTGTATTTGAACCCTGAGGAGACTGAGTGTTGACTGCAAAATGAAATGGCTGGGTTTAAGCTTTTAATGAAGCCTGGAGGCAAACAGTTTATAACCCTGGAAATATTTAATTTGGGGAGGTTTATGTTAAGATAATAAAATAATTAGTTTTTCCTCATTAGAGGCATGCAGAGCAGTCGGGTTGTGTGTTCTGGAAAATTACATTTCTGCTCTTTGACTGACTTAACATGTGTGGATTGATGCAGATCAGATAGCTAACTGACAGGCGCTTTAACACGTTTACCTTGTTTTAACTAATTGCCTGTTCACAGCACTGGAGGTTCCATTTTAAATTAATGACTGTGAGGTATTAAATGTAAACATGTATCTACTGAGAAATTAGCTAAGAATAACAAACTCTCCATTGTTTCTCTTCTGTGCTCTCAGTTCTTTGTTGCCTGAGCCATTAAAGAAGCAGTGGACAGCAAGCAACCTGTGAACCTCCCGGTAGCTCCAGCCCACTGCCTGTTTTTATAGTAAAGGAAGTTTTATTGGAAAATAGCCATGCCCATTCCTTAGCTGCTTTCTCATTCCCAGGCTGGAATTGAGTAGTTGCAACAGACACCATATACTCACAAAGCCTACACTATTGATTATCTGACCCTTCCGGCAAAAGGTTTGCTAACTCCCGCCTTAAAGGATACCTACCTAACTACTGTATTCTGTAGTAGTTCTTGGCCATACATTATTTTAGCTAGAAGTCTGTTTTCACATGCTCATTGGTTACCAATGGAAAGTACATATGCTTAGAAAATAAAATGCAAATGTCCTTTATTTTAGTCTATATGATTTCTAGCACATGTCTTTGGACACCGTCTGCATGAGTTGTTGAAATTCAGGATTAATTTTGGTGACTGATGAAACTTAGCTTAATTTGGCATTGCTGTGCTTCACGATTCATGCTTTCTTTGCCACTGGACTTTATTTAGATTATTTTCTTGGCCCATGACGGCTATAGGGAATTGACAGGAAATCCACATCGCCCATTCTTTCTTATACCAAAATATTGTTAACGTGGCATGAAAAGAGGAAAATAATTTTAATTCATTCCTAAAACTAGAATCTTTGAATGGTCAGGTTTCTCTCTGAGTAAAGAAGTATACTGCCGTATCTAGCTCCTGAGGTCATTGTCTAGTTTTGAAATTTTGAAATAGAAGACTGTCGCTGAGAGGGGAGCCCTCCTTGGCAAAAAGCAAAACAAAACATAGAATTCTATCCTAATGAATTAGTAAAGTGTCCTATTTAATTTTTCAAAATTTTTTTCCTGTTGTTGCCAAAAGAACTTTATTTTTACTTGATTGACCTACTCTCTTTAAACATTTCCTTGTTTTGCTTTATATCACTCTACTTTCTTTGCCTCATCTCATGCAAACTACCTAATTCCAGAAAAGTTTTAAAGCACCTGAGTTCTTAGGCACAGCTTCTCCTTTCACTTTTTTTTTTTTTTTAAGCTCTGACACAATTGCCACTTCTAGTAAAAACCTAAAATTTATCAGGGTAGTAAATACACAAGAAGCCCATTTTCGTTTTCTAATCTATAATTAGAATTCTAGATTTTCAGGGGAAAAATAAAGAACCCTTACTCTTTAAATCAACTCCATATCTAACTTTGACTATCAGCAGGAACTGACTGATAAAGTAGAGGTGATTTGTATCCTGGGAGAACGTAGAGATGCCATCTAAGAGTTCTTCAGGGTTACCATTAATTAATTTTATTCTTTAAAAAAAAACACTGAATATTACTATGCCTGAGACAATACTTAATGCTGAAAATAAAAGGAGAAACACACTGGATTTGTTCCCAATGAGCTCAGTCTCATGGGGAGACGTGCATTCCAGGCTGAGAAACTGACTAAATTGATGATAGATATGCATTTAGAGAACACGTGTGGGGTACAAAGAGCAGAGGAAGCTTGAAGGAGTGGGCGTGGGCTAGGTATTGAAGGAATATAAAGACCAATGAAAGCAATCCGTTGCATGCAGAAAACTTGTTGTGTTTTGTTTTGGTTTTTGAGAGGTATAGATCATATTGACAGTAAATAGTCAGGAAGGCAACATGCAAATAAAGTGTTTAGTTAGAGATAGAAAAATACCATTATAGTAAACACATTTTGTTTGCCTTAAATGTTTATGCTGCCTGAGTAAACAGTACAATTTATATGAAGTTGTCTTTATCACTCTGAGGATGGCACAACACAGCAGAAATGTGCACACCTTTTGTATATTTATTTGTGGGCTTTATTTTACCACAGTCCAAATCCCTCCCTGAGAGTCCAAGTCCCTCCTTTCATGGCTTGACTGATTTGTCTTCCCTTCTCCCTGTGGACATTGAGAAGTGTCTGGAGACAATTTTGGTTATCACAACTGGGTGGGAGTAGGCAGTTTCTACTGTCATCTATTGAGCAGAAGCTAGGCTTGCTGCATAGCATCCCACAGTGTGCAGGACAGTCACCCACAGCTAAGAGTTACTCTACTCAAATGTCAATCGTGTCAAGGTTGAGAAGCCCTGACTGAGAATTATAGTTTCTGATTCTACCCCACTTGCTGTCCAGTGTATGTGACCCAGGAAACATGAACAGGAGTGAAGGTTTACATGAGATACCCGGGGCAACCTACAAGATTAGATGGAATTGGAGTCTTTTAAATGTACACGCCTAATGGAGAGTTTGTGGTTTAACTTTTCAGTCCCCAGTGGCAAGGGAAGTGAACCTGTCCACCTCCTGAATCTAACTTTTTATTCCACTATGATTAGGCATAGCAGTCGTAAAGCCTTTTGTTGCAAAGAATCACCTTCATTGATTCGACTGAGCTCCCTTTCAATAAAAAAGACAGTCCCTGGAGGAAGACTCCCCTTAACCCAGTAAACATCTGTGTTTGCTTGTGGTGTACTAACCAGTCTCTCCTATGCTACATGATGTGTTTCACAAATTTGCCTTATAGCCTCGTGTTTTGATAGGAAAAGATTTCCCTGGATTTCCTTGCCACAATGGGAAGTTGCTTTGTGGTTTTTATCCTGCTCTGGAATGAAACGGTATTCACAGTATATAGAAATTGAAGCATTATATGTTAATGCCCAGCAAAGGAAGGATTGCTGGTATTCTGTTTATATGTATATTCCATGTAATTCATTGCATTTCTGATTTACCTCAAGGCAGAATGGAGAAATGCTGAGCAATTAGGAACAATGGAGCAGTCAAGGAACTGGGGTAATCTTTCATACAGAACTCTTAGGGAAAGTGGTGTGAGGCGTGTGAATGAGTCCTGCCATGTTAGGTAAATCACAGTGGTAGAGCTGTATCTTACCCTACAAAAAGATAACTTTTTTTTAAACCCAAAAATAAGCCCGCAAAACTTCTTATGCTAAAACACATTCTGCATTGCATGCCCTAAATAAATGCAAACATATCTTTAAAAGCCTTTTTCTTACATTTCTGGGTATGTCAGCTTCTTATAAATGCATTGAAATCATTTTGCCCCACAAAAGAAGCTGGTTCTTAATTTTGGAACCCTGTGGGTGGAACAAGTGGTAACGTCCAAGGAGAATGACGGGAGACTTTCTGAGAGCAGTACACCCCAGGGCACACTCTCTTGTCTGGCTGAAACTTTCCGGGCGCCAGTCGTGTCCTGCCCTCATCATCTTTCTAAATTGCTGTTGTTCCTCTACTCTTCTACTTAGAGAGAATGATAATAACTTTATAATTTATTCCTCTGTCTGACAGGGCATTCACAAACAATGATATTATACTTCCCTCCCTCCTCATGTGGTCCAGATTGTTTAGAGACTACTGGAATCTAGAAACTTACAGAAGAAGGGGTCCTGAGAATCCAGCTGGTCCAACTTTTCTCTCTTTGCAAATGGGGAAACTGATGTTCAGCGTGGCAGGGCGACTTACTGAGGGTAGCAGAACCAGTTACAGGCAGACACAAGTGTTTGGTACTGGAACGTTCTCCCAGGGCAGCCCCTGCTTCGTAGGCTTTGGTGATAGACTATCCAGACAGGGCAACAGAAATATATAGTGCTGGGGATATACTTGTACTTATCCTAAAATAATTACTCATATGTTTTGCAAAATTCATATTTAGCAGAGCATCCTGTATTTTATCTAGCAAAACAGCCTGAGACTGTGGGAGCCTGTGCTCTTAGTCAATTGGAACATTTAAAAAATTACACACCATCGACTATACCCAAATCCCAGAATTTTATCTTGATCACTGTGTGGGTTTTTTTTGTTTTTGTTTGTTTTGTTTTATTTTGTTTTAGTTCCATTGCTTGAGCACCAGAATAGAGCAAAAGTTGTAAAAATAACTGCTGGTACACAGGGATATGTTTTCAGTTAGAAGCATTGGATTCATCTGATGAATCTTACCAATGAATCACTATTGCACAAATGCACTATTGCCAAGTCCTACTCTGGGTAAGGGGAAGCAAGCAAGGTGGTATGCCCTGGTGTGCATTCTTAAGAGATCCTGAATTCTTTTAGGAATTGTATAACTGTTATTTGTTTTGCTTCGTTAAGAAATTCCTAATTTCTATAAAGAACATCGATAATCATTTAAGAAAATAGTTTGAAAGTAAAAATTTGTTAAACTGTAGTCGTTTATAGTTTATTCACTTATGTATATTTATTCTATAATCATTATTCATTTTCAACTCCATGCTTTATCAAAATAAACTTGATACTTGGCCTCTGCTGTAGGAAAGCTTGCCTCCTCAATGTTGCTGGAACTAGTCTAATGTGGATGTGGTTTTTGTTCATCTCCAGTGCTTCTAGGCTAATAAAATGTCTTTCCAGAAATAAATAATTTCCCAAGTAGACGAACTGGTACAAATGCTCCATAAATGAAAACCTGGTTTATGTTCTAATGTGTGAGGGAATCTTACGAAGTTTAATATTGTCCAGCCCTTAGAAATGAGAAATTAACCTGTTTTACTCTATTTCACTTTTGTTAGAGGCATCATGTATTAAAGAGCACAAACTCTGGAGCTAGGCTGATGGATGTGATCTTGGTCAGTCCCTTCGTTTCTGTATCTCTGTGACAGTTTTCTCATTTGTAAAGTAGGGAAAATAAAAGTGCCTCCCTCATAGTCTTCTTGTGAGATTTAAATGAATTGCTTATGTTAAAGTTAGAATGGAGCAAGGCTCCCAATCAGCCTGATGAAATCATTAGCTATTGTTATTTCTTTGCCTCCTTGCTTCTATCTGCACATCTTGCCACCTAGGACCTTTGGACTTTTTTTTCTTTTGTTCAGTTTCAAGGTTTCCTGTGGCTACAACATTCCCTTTGAATTTGAATTTTGACTTTGGGATTACCATGAGTCTCAACCTCACAGCCATGAACTTAACCTTAGCCCACTTTTACACCAGGCTGTAGCTCATGGGACATAAGCCCAGGTCTAACTCCTAGGACACTTGTTAAACCTGAGAAGGAGTTTAGAAAGGTAAACTCCTGTCTGTACTATTCACCACTCTGTCCCCAGCCTCTAGAATGTGCATGATTGGGATGTAACACATACGCTTATTTGCTGGATGAAGTAAGAAAAAAACACTTTTAAGCACTTAAGATTGACACAGTATTTTCTGTAGACCAGGAGAAGCTATTATAGTTAATTGGATACATATCATTAAAGAAAAATATTAAAGTAGATGATCGACCTACTCTAAGATCCAGAATTTGGCATGTACACATGGGAAGACCCTTTGTTTCATTTCTTGCTTCATAAAATTGTATGGTATCACTCAAATGATGGGTTTTCCTAAAGTCATTAAGATTCTCATTTCCCTTTACTAAAAGAAACACTAACATTGAAAATAACGTTCTCTTGCATAGGCATTATTGTTTATTTTCTAAAGGCAGAATGGATTGCATCTTGATTATTTTCCTCTCTCACTGATCTCATCAGAGGCTACCCTTCAGACTTCTTTCTTGGACAAAGAACTCCCCTTAGAACTCCTCTTTTCTATTAGGTCATTCAATTTTTTATTTATTTTTGTGTAGTCTCTCAATGTCTTCTTAAGATTGATTTTTAAATCAGAATTACAGAGCTTAAAGAATTTTGGCCTGGGTTTCACAAAAGGTTTTTTTCTATTTATGAGAAAAGAAGAAAAGACCTATGACAAGGCACTCTGATATCCAAATGAGCTCCTTAAATCTTGGTATCACTGGTGATTTCAAGTTAAATTTAAAATCGGTCCCTGCTTTCTTCTGATTTTATCTCTTGCATTAGCTGGTGAGTAAGTGGAAGGATTGTGAGTTCTAAAGAATGTCAGTTGGGTACTTGAATTTATTGCCTAGCTATACAACTGAAGGTAGAGCATTTTTAATGATCTAATCCTAGCTCCATATATTTTCTTCATTCTAGTTGATCCTCCCGCATAAATTTTGTGATGCAATTATTATTATGTAGTGGAAATATTAATGAAGGAGCTAAGACTTTAGTGAGCACCTGAGAACAAGTCATCTCTTCTCCATCCAGAGAGGTCTGTAATTCCTCAGGTTTATAACATTATCCTCCTTACGTCCTTCGCTGGTGTTGGAACTCAGAACTTTTGTTTTTCTCTAATTCAGGGTAGATATGATGCTGTTGGTTATTTTTTGAAATACTTATGAAGGCTCCTCACAAAAAATCTAGCTCTCTTCTTCCATGAATACAGTAACGTTAAAGTTCCCCTCCTTTTCTGAAGTGACATGTGGCCATGTGATGTGCTTTTGATCTATCAAAAAGGATATGAAGACTCTTTAGGAGTGAGTGCAAGCTTCCTCACTTTCTCTTGTCCCTCTCCTAGTCTAGTTGGCAATGAGTGTCTGTCTGTCTACCTTGGTTCTGGACTGAGAACAATGGTGACATAGAGTAGAACTCCCAGCTGGCAATGATGAAAGGTTAGCAAGAAATGAACATTTGTGGTTTTTTTTGTTTTTTATTTTTAGGCTACTAAGAATTGGGGGTTATTTGTTACCACAACATAATCTACCCTATTCAGACTGACACTCTTCCACAACATCTATTTCCTTTTTTTCTTCTTAGTAGCCCCTGAGTTTTTTGTGGTTCCATGTTGTTTCCAGGAAGTTGACGTGTCCCATACTTTAAAGTGGGAGTATGTGAACAATTGGCACGTTCCATCCCCTGGAGACAATTGATTCAGGATGGGGCATGTGATGTAAAATTGTTTAATCAAAATGCATCTCAGGAGATTTTTTAAAGATTGTTGGAGTGCAGCAGCTTTCTTTACCATTCCATGTGAAAGAGGAATCATGTTTTTCTAGATGCTCCTGTTTTCCTTCTAAGGTTATTGAAGGGACGAGCTTTGGGATGAAGTGGACATTGTAGGTGGTAAAGAAAAAAAAAGGAAACTAGATTCTTGGAGCCATCATTGAGCTGAGGAGTCAAGGCTTACTACAAGTCAATCCTTACAATAATTTTAGGTGCCAATAAATTATCTTCATTATTTGACCTACTTTGAGCCCATTTTTCTGATGAAAAGACTTCAACTGACATGATGTTTGAATTTGAGCTCTCTGATGTGATAGGTTTGAAAAGTGTATAACCAGCACCAATGACTTGCAAAAACTAGGCTAAACTCCAGTATGGCTTCTAGGAAGAACTAATAAGTAGGGTAGGGTGAAACATGGATGGAGAATGAGTGGGCCTCATACCAGATGTGACATGATGCACCGGAAAGATGTATGTTCAAGTCCTGTGTCTGCTACAAATCAAATTTGTGTTCTTGAAAAATCACTTTGGCCTCTCAGAGCCCCAGCTATCCCATCTGTAAAATAGTGATAATTTACTACAAGGCAACACAGAAAGTTTTAAGTGTGCGGGGTAATTTATTTTCACTCATGAACTTCAGGAATCTTTCAGTCCCATCGGACACACTATAGTACTTCCTGCTAACCTCAAAAGAGCCTTGGCTCTTCTCTGAAGCTGGCCCACTCTACCTTTCCTATGCCAATAGAATAAAGAGACTTTATCACTTCTTCATCAGAGTATATGTCAAGAGAAAATTGCAGAACCGTTATCACTTTGTATGTTAGAATAAATTGCCCCACCGAAATGAAAGCCTTTTTTCATTTATTAGGGATATGGTGTGTATGTGTGTAGAGACAATTACAGATGCTGGAAAGACAGCTAGAGTATAGTTTAAATACAGCATTTTAAAGAATAAAAAAATCCTATTTATGTGCCCAGTCTTGTACATCAAAATCTGGATGTTGTCTTTGCTACTTTATCGCATTGAGTGATTTATCTAAGCTTATTCTACAGGTGTAAACATAAGGCAGAGAATTCCTATAGCAATTGTGATTACAAGTATTTCATGACCATTTCTTTCTAATTTTTTTTATCTCCTTATACATTAAGTGGTGATCTCCAAGGAATTCCAAGCTAGCAAAACTTAGGTTCTATTAAATATGTACCTAAAAAAGACCAAAACTTACTCCATTCAAAAGCAAAGCTGGAAAATATCTATCTTTCTAACTTTTTACCTTTTGTAAAGTCTTTATGGAGGAAACAAAAAAGAAGAAAGGGAGAGCATAATTGTGCCATAATAGAGTATAGCAATCCTATGCTCGTTTTAATTAACTTTGCAGTCCCATGGGAGCCATTCAACTCCTCAGAGTCATCAGAAAATCCTATAATATTTTATTCCTGTTTCCTAGTAACATGGAGATTGGTTTGCTTATCCCATGGGATCTGACATATTATACACAAGGGATATAAAGTACTGTTAAAAATTAATCATTTTGAAATATAAAACATTGTTGGAAGCAGTGCTATTGTTCCGAAGATTTATTAACTGCTTGGCACATAGTCATTACACGCAGAACCACGCTGGGTTTTTATATTTCATACTAAGCACTTCTCATTATTTTCTCCAAGTTATTATTAGAGCATGGCTAGAGCTCAACCAACGCCTGTTAAATTAAAATAATGTGATGAGGCGTATTTGCCTGACATCATTGGTTTCCCCAAAATGCATACATGATATGAATTTATGAATGAATGCACCAGTGGGGAGATTCAAGAGCCTAATAGTAAAGCAAAAAGGTTAAGACTTTAGGCTTTGATGTCAGAGAGCTATGATTGGATCCTGGGTACACAACGTGGAATCATATGCTCTTGAGCAAGCAGCTAACTTCTCTACGCTTTGGAGTAGAATGTGTTCCCCACTCTCCTTATGTGGCTGGAACTCATAGTCTCAGAGGAAGCTCTACAGACAGGGTCGGCAAGGTTTTTCTGTTAAGGGCCAGTGTTTTAGTCAGCTTGGGTTGCCATAAAAAATTACCATAGGCTGGGTGGCTTAACAGACATTTATTCCTCACAAGCTAGAAGTCTGATATCAGGGTGTCAGCATGCAGGGTTCTTGGTGAGGGCCCTCTTTCTGGCTTAGAAATGGTTGCCCTTCTGGCTGTGTTGTCACACAGCAGAGAGAGAGTGTGAGAGCTCTGGTTCTCTTCCCCTCCTTATAGAGACACCAATCCCGTCATGGAGGTCGTACCCTCAGGACCGCAGCTAAACGTAGTTAGTCCCAAAGGCCCCATCTACAAATACCATCACATTGGGGGTTAGGGCTTCAACACACCAGCATCACATGTGGGGTGCACATTCAGTCCACAGCAGCCAGAGAGTAAATTATTTTTGGCTTTTTGAGCCATGCAATCTCTGTGGTATATCCTTGATTCTGCCTTTGTAGTGCAAAAGCAGCCCCAGACAATATAGTGAGCAGGTGAGCATAGCTGCGGTCCCATAAGGCTTTATGTAGGGACACTAAAATAGGAATTTCATTTCACTTTTATGTCACAAAATATTAGATTTCTTTTTTGTTTTTACTGCTGGAAAATGTAAAACATATATTCTTAGCTCATGGATCATTAAAAAGCAGTTGGCAGGCAGGTGTAGCCCGCAGGTCCAAAGATTGCTGATCCTGGCTGCAGGCAATTTTGGACTCTCCTGATGAAGGAGGCTCGGTCTCTGAGTCACCAAATGGAGGAAAAATGCCAACAAACTAGGATCATCTACCTGAATTTTCTGTGAGAAATAAATCTCTACTGTATGAAGCTCTGAAATTATGAATTTTATTTGTGAGAGCTGCTATTATAGCATTACCTTAACTAATATAACACCTCGAAGGAATACGGGAGAATAAAATGGAAACAGGGATAAAAACGGCACTGTGCTAGCACATAGGGAGGCTTGTTTAATAAAGTGTTCTTGCACAAATGCAGGCTAAGTCTGTGTGAAGGCGCTAAGCCCATCAGCCCTGAGACACCATGCCACATGTGAAAAGCGCATACCAGGGTAGTAGCAGATATCCTTTAGAGGGTCCCCCATTCTTGATTTAGGAATGTCCTAGAGTCTAGACATTCTGGTTTAAAAGAAACTTTCATCAAGGGTAACCTCATGATCCAGTAATTCTAGGATATAATGTAGCTAACAGGTGAAGCTCTCCCCATAATGCATAGCACACTGATCCATTTTTGTAGCCAAGTTTTCATTCAAGATGTGATTAAGGGGAGTTCTACAATTTGAAAAATATCTCTTCTATGTGTAGAGTGGAAAACCAAATGAAGTAAGTTACATTTTTCAGTACAAGTCATGACATTATAAAATTATATTTAAAATGAATTTATATGTGAAAAACATGTCCAACATTTTATAATTACTTGTTTCATGCATATTCTCACAATTACTATATTGTCACCATTATCATCAAATGTTATTCAAAATCACAGGACATTTGATGCCTTACTGTTTCCTTACGGGCAGAGTTTAAAGTCCAATCTTTTCCCAAACTAATCCAACTAGGTGCTTCAGCAAATTCCAGTCTTATTCTTAGAGCTTTATTTTTTATTTTCTGAGATACAGAAATTAGTTATCTTCACAATTTATTTATAAAACAATAATCTGAAAATTGGTTAGGTACCTTTACATATTACATCTATTTGAGCCTTTCTGCTCATCTTGCCAGTATTATGACTAAAAAACCTCAATTTGTATGAATAAGTAACACTGGAAAGAGGCCTAAGCTTAGTGTTAGGAGAAATGGTCTTTAGGTCTGCTTGGTACTTGATGTTGATTTAAGGAAATTTATGAAGATCTTTGAGCCTCAAGTTTTAAATCTCTAATTTGGAGACAATTATACCTACACCACAGGTGTGTGGTGAAGATGAAATAAAATTATGTTTGTGAAAGTGCTTTGTAAACTGCAAGTCACCATACTGATGTGAATAGCTGTTTTGTAGTAAAGACCTTACCAATTTATAAGTTTATAAGTTTTACCTTAATCAGGTCCTATAACAATGGATGTTTTGTTTTCCAGGAATGAGTGAACTAACACAGTCTGTCTCTCTCTGTCTCTCTCTCTCATTCTAGTTCTATACCTCTACCCCTATCTCTCTCTCTCTCTCTCTCTCTCTCTCTCTCTCTCTCTCTCTCTCTCTCTCTCTCTCTCTCACACACACACACACACACACACACACACACACTCTGTGATGCTGCTTTGAGAAACATATTTTGTCTAAAGCAACTTCTGATGGTATTTCCTTTTTCACTGTGGGTGGAGTGAGGAGAAATATCTGGATAGGGTTGTTGAAAAATGAGAACAGCTGATTCAGTATTGGATTGCATTCATTGAAGTTTTATTCCTTCTGTGCAAGTCTGGAGAATTTGGTTTGCTAACAGGCAAATTTTAGTTTCTCCAAGGTTTGTGGGAGTTGGTTTGAAACAATGTATTTGTGTTGAGAGCTCCAATAAGAAGTAGATAGGCCAACGACTTTGGAGTTCTTTTCTCAATTAGATGTTGACAAAATGACTCTTTTTCTCATATTTTTCCTACATCCTTATTTTCTCAATTTTTCCAGGCACTAACTTTATTCAGACTTTCACTAAGGATAATGCCATTTGATAATTTTGAAATTAGTAAATCATGTAAACTTTACTTTCTTGTCACAAATAAATGATTTACCACAGTTTAATGTAATGTGAAGAAAGCTTACCAAATTAAACCCAGTGGAAACTGGCTCGTGGCCTGTTTTTAGCTCTAAAACTACCACTCAAGTATCTGATCCAGGCAAAGAAGTGACCTACAAGATGGCCCTGATACTGGGTTGAATGGAGGGACTGCCCTCATTTGCTGATTTCAAACAGGAGTCCTGTATCTGAGAGGCCCATCTACAGGTGTGTAAGATCAGAGCTATCACATTGAGGGCAGTTCACTGAAGGTAGAGCCTGCTCGGATTACTTTGGGAACTACATGCTCCCTTGGTGCCTCGGCTGCAGTGGACTTTTACTGACTCAGAAACCCAATCCATTTACAATATCACTAATAGCCTTCTGTAGCTAAAGAAAGGACAGTGAAGATACTGTGCCTGTTTTAATCTGACGTCAGTAGTCTCAAAGAACTTAGTATTTCCCTCTAGGTGCCGTTTGGAAATTTGTGGGTACTCTTCTGGTATTCACAATAATCAGGGTGGAGAAGCATTTAATGGATGGAGGCCAGGGATGCCGGATGTTGTAGAATGGATGGAGCAACCAGTAACAACAACAACAAAAAATGTGTCTTCTATCTTGATGACTTTTTAATATCACCTGAACTACTCTGTTTATAATCATCTGAACTCAGAACCTAAGTTAATCATGCATATAAACAGAAATATTTTTTTGGGGGGGCCTGGTTTAGAAATGTACTGATTTTTCTAAGAATGAACTACTCTGTCAAGTAAGGTAAGATTGTATTCTGTATGCTTAGGAACTTTACCAAGGGCTGTTCTTTGTTACAGAAAATCATGTTCCTGATATAATGTTGTTCATGGATCTTGAATCACTAACACTCTGGAATCAGTCTGAATGTGTTACTGTCACATGCATGGTGATTCTACATGTAGGACATACATCTGACTACTTCTGTGTCTCTTTAGTGTAGTTGTGCCCATTGATTTACATGTTGAAATACATATTGTTATAAATTAGTGTTATTTTTCTCCTATGAGTACAGTTATGACATTCCTTGTTTTGAGATTATGTATACAAGTAGGTTGTATAATATTATCCATGAATCTAATTTTTGGATAGTGAAAGAGCATGACAAGACATTTATTATCAAAAGGAGGTACTGAATCCAAAAGATTGAGAACAACTGGGATTCATCATCACGGCTATAATGCTCACATTTAGGGGGAAAATCAAGAGGACCCAAAAGATGTAACCATGACTAGTATGACTTGAATCCAGGGATTCAGCATCTTAGAAGCCTCCAAACCAAACAGGGGAATTTCCTTTGTGATTGGTAAATACGGGTTTATGGTGTAGGGGCTGCCTAGGCATCTCAGAGAAACTGTATTTTCTCTCTCAGGCTTTTGCAATAAATTACTTAATAATAGACTCTCAGTTTTGTAGAGGTAGAAAGGGCCACAGAAGACATATAAAACAACCTTTCTCACAGAAGAAACTCTTAGGAAACTTCACCTACAAGTCCAAAAGCTGTTGCTTTAGTGCCTCCTGGGATGGAAAACTTACTATCATACCAGATGACTTGTTTTCAGTGTTGAGTGCTTCTTTTTAGAAAGGTGAAGCTAAAGTCTCTCTACTTAAAATTCTACTCTCTAGTCCAAGTTTGGTTTTCACTAGCAATACAGAACCAGTTGTTTTTACTCTCCTACATAGCAGCCCTTCTTGTGTTTGAAAAGAATGCTCATGTAGTGATGGAATGAAGCCAGCACTGCAGCCAAGGCACTATATGAAGGTATGAGCACTCTGGTGTGACAAGTGGGGAGTAGGGGCTCCCCAATATGAATCTCAGTTGAGACCACCAGCCAAAGGCAATGAGACAATTTTCTTTAACTCCAGTATCAATTGCTTCACCAACTCCTCCCTTTGAATTGCCATGGTTAACTCCACCTACTTAATAGGAAGTTTTCAGAGGAGACAGTTTAGTAAGAAGAAGGAGCACACATCAGTAGATATCAGTAGAGACTTTGAACTTCATGCAGCTCTAGCCTCTTGTATATCAGTTTACTGTGCTTTCCATGAAAGCCAGAAGGCACAGGCTCAATACTCTATCAAGGTTGGACATTTTGGGGAGCTCATAAACTCCACTATAGAAGGAAAAGAAAAAAAAATCCTCTCTCTTTGTTCATCTTTCCTAATATCCAAAAACACAAACCTTACCTAAGCAAATACAATTTTTTTTCTAAATTATCCAACTCATCCCCTTCTCAGCACTGTTGTACTCGCTGGGTTCCCCTACTTGAAATGCTTTACACTTTCATCCATATTGTTGCATGTCAGGCTGTGTCTTCTCATTCAGGTGTCAGCTCAGATGTTGCCTCCTCAGCAAGACCTTCCTTGACAACATTTATACAAAGCAGGTTCCTGCAAACACAGTCCTTCCGTATTACATTCGCTGTTTACATCCTTTATAGAACTTAACTATGTATGAAGTTAATTTAATGATTTATCTCATCGATTAATTTTTTCTTACTAACATTCAAGTTATGTGAAAGTTTGCAGCCTGTTTGTTTTGTTCACTGCTGTTTTTTCATGGCCTGGCACATGGTACATGTTCAAAAATGTTTACTGGGTAAATAAGTAAATAGAAAGAATAGAACTCTTTGTTTTGCCCTTTGGAGTATCTTGTTGAATTTTAAATTGGGGTTGTTTTGTTTTGTTTTGTTTTCCTAATTATGCTAATCCTGTAGTTTTTTCTCCAGATTGTATACTCTTAATTCCTTGCACAGACACTTTTTAGTCTCTCATTTCTTGAAATGCTCTACTTTTTCTTCAATTTTGTTTTTAAAATGTGACTCATAGTATGGGGCACAATATTCCCTTGGTTTAGAATATTGTTATGCAGATGCTATGCTTCTGTCTTAAACCTTTTGGTTCAAAAAGTTTAGTGAGGATGTGAAACTTTGTAGTTTTATCCCTAGGAATACTTAAATTCTGGAAACAACTGATTAGGTCTAGCCTTGTGCTTTATTATGCTTTTTATATGGATTGATTTTTAATTATTTTAGTATTTTTGGATTTCTGGACTCTGTCCCCATCTGTGTTCAACTTATTATTTATGAGTTCATTTAAATAAAATATCATTTAAAGGAGCAGTACTATGTGTCTTGGCATAGAGTTCCTTATTATATCCATGGTTTAAGGTCTTTCATCATCATCAACATTTCACCAACAAAGGCACTATATTTTGATTTATTAGTAGAGAACAACAACAGACAGGGGACTTAAAAGTCTACACTGATATTAACATTTCTGTTCCTGAGATCTGTGTGACAATGACAATTTTCCGACCACTCTTTATATGCTCTGCGGCAGGGCTTCTGATTTGCTATTGCCTATACATATATTATGTATTTGTAGTTTCCCATGCTTCTCACTGTCCCTGCCAACTGGTGACTCGTGGTTTTGTGTATCTCCCAGGCCATGTCATGGACCACAGCATATCTGACTGGTGATGAAGTGGTCAGCAGAGCAGCAGTGTGAAATCTTATTCCAGAGCCACCCAAACCAGAAAACATTAGTCACTTTGCCTGATATCTCATTATCAAGTGTCCTGCATGCTGCACTTGAAAGCATTAATTATGTTGCATCAGAAGAGGTTCAGGAAAGATAAGTTCAGTTATGCTGTTGATCTTTTCTATTTAGCCACAAGTTAAGGTGAGAATTCTGCTTACTAGTCTATTCATGCACTACTAGACAAGTCTTGGCAGAAGTTGGAAGTACAGAGTGGAGGTCTACCAAAACATCTAGGCTTATTTTATTGCAACTCAAAATAATCCTACTTAATTATAAAATTCATAATTCTGAACAAATTCTAAGGCAATGAATTTTAGGACAAACTGGGCTGCAACAGAAAAATGAAACCTTTTTCTGCCCTTGACTGCCAACCACATCAAAGATGGAAACTGAAGCGTTATCCTTAGTACTCAGTCACACAATGATGTTCTCCTTTATTATTTGTTTGGATGCTTTTCTAAAAATACTTTATTGGACCTAGAGATCGAAAGTCAGTCATAAGAGGTATAGATTTACCATACAGCAATTTTTCATGGATCTTTAAGAGATCATCAAATAAAGAGCATGCGTATCACTATTTCTTGCTCCTACAGGTATGACAAATACCCCCTCATTGTTCCCTAATAGATCTTAGGGTATCCAAGGCGTTGTCTGATGTTTTTCCCCCTTTTATACATATTAAGGATTTTGGTAATGTATCTGAAAAAGTTGTGTGTAAATCAATTTTGTTAAATCAAATCATGCTTTAGTTGCACAACCACTTCACTATTTAAAGGAATCCCATTGTGAATGCTTATAAATAGTCACTAATTTATTTTATTCTTTTGCAACTTTTTAGTAAAATGAATCTACTCTCCTAAGACATAATTATAAGTAGTGTGCCTCATTACTAGTCAGCCAGATAAAGGGGTACCAAGAACCTCCTAAAATGATCACAAATTCAAACTGCTTCTACTAACTCTTCTCTCCAAATCTTTATTGTTACAAAAGTCAAGCAATGGCTAATAAGTCCCTCACCTGTGAGCAAGGCAATATACTCTTTGAAAAAAAATATATATATATATATATTTATTATTATTTTTTAGATGGGATTTTTATTTTATTTTTCTAAATTTAATTGTATCGGGGTGGCAATTGTTCATAAAGTTACATAGATTTCCGGTGTACAATTCTGTGATCCATTATCTATATGTCACGTTGTGTGTTCACCATCCAGAGTCAGTTCTCCTTCCATCACCATATATTTGATTACCCTACAATAATTCTTTCTTCATTTGAACTTCCAATTCATTAAAATGATATTTGTTCAGGTTAACAGATGTTAGTATTTGTATTTATTCCTTTAATGATTTTTTAATTTTACGGACCCAAGTATTTAAGGAGTTATTAGAACTTAGAGGGCCTTTATGAACAACATTTCAGATGAAAAACACATGTCCATTCTAACACATTCTCCCAATTTGTTGAATGTGGTTTTAGAAACTGACTGATATGTTCCTATTTAAGCTTGAATATAATCCTGAGTTGACACTAGGAATTGACATCTGTGTGCTATTTGACAACCTTCATTTTTTTTAATAGAACAAGTTGCCTACAATTTGAAAATATTTATGGCCATTCATAGTCATGAAAATATTCATTGACATTGCTTCTAACTTCAGTGACCTGGAAAAATGCCTTCCTTTTTAGTTTGTCAAATCTTTCATACCAACCTCCCCCCGTCTCCCAGTTTAGGCATATTTACAGAGATTTTATTTGAGGAATTAGCTAGGTCTTTTCTAAAATCATGTTTCTCTTCTGGAAGAAATAGTTTTTATTGATCATCTACTGTGTGTTCATCAGTATGTTAAATATTTTCAATTGATTTTTCTCAATTAATATCCCTAACTCTATAGAGAAGCAGGAATTGAATATGTAAGAAATATGCTCAATGTTATACAACTAATTTATAGCAAATCTGGGATTGAAACCCAGGCGGTATGAATCATTAGTTCTGATCATGTTGATCAAATCAAAGAGTATCACAGTCCCTACACACACGGAGTAATAAATGGATGTGCAAATAAAGATATGGATGGTCTTTGTCCTTTAGCTAGGACAGTGTCAGTTATGATGTGATGACAGTGACTTTGATTGAACTACGTTGGACCCCCATTTCAGGAGGAAGAACAACCTATTAAAGCTGAAAGCCTCTTCAAAATATGCCTGAAAATTCTACCCTTTTAAAATTTCAGTTAACAAACATTTATTGAGAACTTACTAGCTATTCAACATTGTAATTAGTAGCAAAGATGGAGAATAAGATCAGTGTCTGGAGGGTACCACAGTCTAACTAAGGAAAGTAGAAATTATGTAGACAATTACAGGAATATAATTGTCAAAATTATTTTGGAAAGCAATTTGATAATATTTCATAAACACCTATTAGATTCTTGAGATACTTTAACACATTCCATGTGGGTTGGACTTGAGATACTTTAACATGTTTAATTTTCACAAAGAGCTGAAATGCAGGTAATAACCCCGTTTTAAGGAGTAAGAACATTAAGATTAGTAGCATTTAAGCATCTTTCCCAAAGCCATTCAGTTGAGGGGTGGAGTATGGTAGTGGCGGGGAGCCAAGATTTGAATGAAAATCCATTTCATGATAAACACCATGTTTTTTCTCAACCTAACCAGCTAAAGTCTAGCTAATAACATAAAGATGCAAGATTTATCAACAATAACCATCTTGTCCTAGAAGAGTTTATCAGATCCTTCCAAAAGCACTGACCATCAGGAATTAGACAAACAATGGGAAATAAAATTGAGAGGGCTGGAGTTGAGGTGTTTCTTGAGGATGCCAGTTGGGGTGGGTGGGCAGAGGCACTGGGCATCTTGATATTGGTGTAAGGTGATCTGGAAGGAAGGAAGAGTCAAATAGGTGCCAAAATTGAAGAGAAAATCTATTAACAGAGGTGTTTTTGTTTGTTTGTTTGTTTGGCCAGTAACTCTTAGAAAGGAAAGGAAATGTAATTCAGCTACATAATCTGTTAGCTATCTATTTTTCCTAGTTTCTTTATGCCTTTGTATGAATTAGCTTTTGCAACATAACAAATTCACCCCAAACTTGGTACTTAAAACAACATTCATTGTTTCTCACAATTCTTTGGGTTATCTGAGTAGTTCTTTTGATCTGGAATAACTCCTCTGGGAAGAGGTGGTTTTGGATGTGCACATTCACATTTGGGGCACCAGTGGGGACAGCTGTGCCTCTCTCGATGGTCTTTTATCTTCTGAGAAGCTAACCCAGGCTTATTCACATGTCAACTGTGTTCCACGAGAGCAAAAGCAGCAACTTCAAGGTATATTGAGGCTTAGGTTCAGAACTTAACACAAACTCACTTCTGCTTCATTCTTTTAGTCAAAGGAAGTGACAAGTCCAACCCACATGGAATGTGCAGCTGGGAAATAATATCTACTTCTTGATGGGAGGAGCTACAAAGGATCTGTGAACACTGGCAATATACACCACTTTGGATGGAGAAGTGAAGATTCCTGGTCTATTATCAGTAATTGCCAAAGGCAAATGTCTCCTTGAATGTCTTGCTAATCTGTATCAGTTACCACTCCCAATCACTCTGTCACTAAAGAACCTCAAAAAGCAATGTTTTCTGTGGAGAGCCATGATAAAGTTTTCTATAAAAGGAAAAACATTTGTTACAATAAATTTTTAGAATTAGCCACATTATAGTTGTAAGTTCAAAGATGGTTTCACATTTTAACCAAGCTTTTTAAAGTGTTTGTCATTGAGGAAATGTCAGTTTCTGTAACAGTGCTCTTTGAATTGTAGAGCTGAGGCATGAATTCTGCAATAAATTGACACGAGATTTTCAAAGGGGATAGATGAACACTTCCCCTTTAAGGGAACATTATGTCTTGGAAAACCTGAGAAATTCACAGAGCTTCAAAGTGAAAATTTGAAATAATCCCAAATTTACTTTCCCAGATTATTGTAAATCCAAGAATGAACATTATGCCACAGCAAAATCCCAGAAGCTGCTAGATGTGATCACAAACTTGGCCATCATTCCTTTGTGGCTTGAGCCATCAGTCACCCTGACTACCACAAGCCATTGCCAAAATAGCTCCCTAAGAAGGTCTTATGATTTGGGGCATAACTGCCTCAATGAATGCTTATATTTGTGCCCAAACACCAGTCTTTCCTGTGTTTTGACTCATGTCCCACTTCATGCTCCATGTCACCAGGTCTTTTAGAGACAACTCATCAATTGTGCTGACCTCTATGAGAATGCCAACATCTCTAAATGCCAACATCTCTAAGAATATCACATCCAGAGTGTTCCCAAACTTCCAGGTTTATGGATTTCAAGAAAGTAATTGGTTGTCTTTAGAGGTAGAGAGATTGGCTGCTTTGACAACTGTACGATACACTTTGCTTTCTGTGCCTGTGGAACTCAAAGTTCCTTTTAAGCACTCTCCCACCTCTCTAACTTCCCTATCTTATGGCTTAATAGTTCAAGGACCTTTCACTCAACAAGTAATTTGATTGAGCACCTGCTGTGTGGCAAGGAGGCACTGTCCAAGGTGCTGGGGATAGAAGAGAACAAAAGAGGAAACACCTTGCCCTCATGAATGCTAAACTTATTCATTTGCCCTCTTCTCTCTACCCTAAACCTCATTAAAACTTCCCTCTCCTTTCCTACTTACCAAAGAAAATCTAGTATGAATACACTTATGAATAGGTATTAAAAACCTGAGGAATGCAAGGGGAGATGATGGACATGATTTGCAGTAGCAGTCTCGGTAGTGTCTTCCAAAAATGTCCTGTTACATTTATAGGACCACAATTTAACATATTTAGACAGGATATATTTTAGTAATGTCAAAGACATTGGTTGAAACTTAAAAAAATCAGACTTGTTTTATTTAAAAAACTGTTAAGTACTCAGTTTAAATGTTTCCTTTTCCTCTCCTTTAATTTGGATGAATGCATGGAGCATCAAGTAGCCACAGGTTTGGTCATTTCATTGAGTTAAAACAGAAAATATGATGAAATACAAAATAGGTGGCTGGATTGCATTTTTCACTTTCTGTATGGACCACTCAGCATTTTATTTTAAGAATCAAGGAATGAGCTTAACATAACTTCAATACAACCAACCTGCTTTATGTCTCAGAACAAGTTATGTTCATTGAGTTAGGTAGTATTTCAAGGAAAACTTTACAGTTTGGATGAATTTATATGAAGTCTCTCATCATAGTGGGACCCATAAATATTTTAATGTAACAAACAGCAGAAGGTAGAGAATCTGACTTGGGATCAGTGAGGAAACAGGATTTTATCCAAGAAAATTGTTTCTGATGTAAAAAGCATAAGGCAAATTCTTCTACTATGTATTTATATATACAACCGGCTCCTCAATAGAAAGGGGAAAGCTTTCAATTTTTATTTTTATTCTGTTTAGTTACCATATTGTGTACTGACCACATACCGAACTTTAGTGTCTGAAAGTGCATTATATGCATCTCATTATAGCCTCACAGTAAATGAAGACACAGATATTAGTGTTCCTGTTTAACATATGAGAGAACTGAGGCACAGAGGGTAAGTGACTTGACAGAGATTGAAGTCTCCAAGTGAAAGGTCTTTAATTCAAAAACAGAACACTTAGATTTTAAGCCATTCTTTTTAACCACCAGCCAGCACCACACCCTGAAATGTGTATTTCCAGAGGCTGAGGGTAGAACCTTCTGCAGCATAAAGGTGGATTGGATTTTGAACTCTGTATCCCCGAGTTCTAGTTCCCTCATCTGTTAAATGGGGGCAATGATGCCTATTTTGAGAATAAAAATGAAATAGTATATATGGAAGAACAAATGTATTTTCTGGTGCTGTTCACAAAATTTGAAAAGACAGCATATGATTCACAAATATTTATTGACTTGGATATGACATAGAGGAAACATTTCACACCATTTTTCACCAACTTTCAAGCAGATGTTGGAATAAAGTCACAGATATTGTGACCTCAATCTGAACATTTACATCTATGCCAAATGTGAAGTGAATGTATGAAACCAGGGATCAGGAATGCTAAGAGCAGCCAAAGGTAATCCACCCCACAAATTCAATGGACTTCAGAAGGGCTGCTTCAGAAAAAAAATGAAGTGGTTTAATGACTCTGACTCAGCCTATAAATAAGGTTAGCTCTCTCTTATAACAGGTATTGTATTGTTTTACAAATTGGAGCACAGTATACTTGAGTTGATTCATAACCGTGTCCTATGAGGAATGGTACAAGTGACATTTTTGCCTGGAGAAGAGAAGTCTTGTGGGACACAAGAGTTTTTTACAGACACTTGAATCATTGCCATATTACAAAGAGACTCCAGTTTCATGTGACCCCCAGGGGTAAAACTGGGGTAGTGGATGGAAGCCACAGGATGACCGATTTTAGTTGAGTATAAGGAAGGATTCTCTAACAGTTTTAGCTGTCCAAAGATGCCTCAGGAAGTAGTAAATTACCAGACCCCAATCTCTGGATCTGTTCAAGCAGAAGGGATTCTGGCAGCTAAAGGGAAGTCATCTCCTAATGCTTCAGTACTTCAGAGGAACTTATACCAAAGCCAGAAGGTGATGAAAGGCTTCTTCACTTTGCCTATCATAAAAGCTCTTTGTTATGCATCTTGCACATGTACTTGCACATGCAGGCCTTTTAGGTGTTTCAGTTCTTACGGAAAACATGGTAACTAATCCTAAGAGATAGCTAGTGTTTTGTCTTGACTAATGAATTATTTGTCCTAGAATATAAACGATTTTTTAAGATTTGTACTAAAAAATAGCTCTTTTCTAAGATTAATTTTTGTTATCAGCTGAGTCAGTAAGAACCTAAAGCATGATTGCTTTTTATTTTATTTTTTTTAAAAAGATTTGTATTAAAATATAGTTAACATATGATATACTAGTCTCAGGGGTACACCATAGTTATTCAACATTTATATACCTAAAGAAGTAATCACCGTGATAAGTGTACCATGCTATCATAATATTATTAACTATATTCCCTATGCTATACATCACATCCCTGTGACTTATTCATTTTATACCTGGAAATATTCGCCTTCACCTTTTCCTTCTCTTTAAAAGTTTTCAATTATAGTTGACATTCAATATTATATTAATTTAAGTGTAAAACATAGCAAATATTTATATAATTTAAGAATTGATCCCCCTCACTAGTACCCATCTGGCACTATACATAGTTATTACCATATTATTGACTATATTCCTTATGCTTTATTTTATACCCCATGACTGTTTTGTTGCTATCGATTTGTACTTCTTAATCCCTTCACCTTTTTCACCCACGCCAACCCCCTCCCATCTATCACCCTGCTAAATCTACTACACATCTGACACTATAAATAGGTATGACTATATTCCTTATGCTATCCCCATGACTACTGTGTAACAACCAATTTGTACTTCTTAATCCCTTCCCCATTTTCACCCACCACCTCAACCCCCCTTCCATCTGGCAACCATCAAAATGTCCTTTGTATCTGTGAGCTTATTTCTGTTTTCTTTGTTTATTGTGTTCTTTAGATTCCATGTAAAAGCGAAATCACATTGCATCTGTCTTTCTCTGTCTAGCATACTCCACTCAGCACAATACCTTCCAGGTTCATCCATGGCAAGAACGCACTCCCTTCCATGGCTAAGCAATATTCCATTGTATATATGTACCGCCTCCTCTTTATCCATTCACCCATTGACAGACACCTAGACTGCTTCCACATCTCAGCCATTGTAAACAATGCTACAGTAAACATATGGATACACATGACCCCTCAAAGTAGCATTTGGGTTTCTTCGGATAAATGCCCAGAAGTGGGATTACTGGGTCCTTTATTGTTTCTGGTTATAGCCTTTGTTTTAAAGTCTATTTTATTTGGTATAAGTATTGCTACTCCACATTTTTGTTTCCATTTTTATGAAATATCTTTTTCTATCCTGTTACTTTCAGTCTGTGTGTGTCTTTCAATCTGAAGTGAGTCTCTTGTAGGCAGCATATGTAAGGGCCTTATTTTCTTATTCATTCAGCCACTCTATGTCTTTTGATTAGAACATTTAACTCATTTACATTGAAAGTAATTGTTGATAGATATGTAGTTACTGCCATTTTATTTTTCATATTTTCTTCTTCCTCTCCTCCTCCTCCTTCACCTTCCCCTTTTTCTTGTCCCTGTAACATTTATTGTAATAGTGGTCTGGTGGTTATGAGCTCCTTTACCTTTTTCTTGTCAGGGAAACTTTTTATCTGTCCTTTAAGTCTAAATGATAGCTTTGCTGGGTAGAGTAATCTTGGTTGTAGGTCCTTGCTTTTTCTCACTTTGAATATTTCATGCCAATCCCTTCTGGCTTGTAAATTTTCTATTGAAAAATTAGCTGACAATCTTATGGGAGCTTCCTTCTAGGTAACTAACTGCTTTTCTCTTGCTCTTTTTCGGATTCTCTTTGTCTTTAACCTTTGGCATTTTAATTATAATGTGTCTTGTTGTGGGCCTCTTTGGGTTCATCTTGTTTAGGACTTTCTGCACTTCCTGGGCTTGTATGTCTATTTCCTTCACCAGGTTAAGGAACTTTTCCATCATTATTTTTTCAAATAGGTTTTCAATTCCTCATGCTCTCTCTCTTCTTCTTCTGGTACCCCTATGATGCAAATGTTAGTACTCTTGTTGTCTTCAAGGTCCCTTAAATGATCCTCATTTTTTTTTTTTTTTGATTCTTGTTTCTTGTTGCTGTTCTGATTGGGTGTTTTAATCTACCTTATTTTCTAAATCTCTGATTCAGGCCTCTGCTTCATCTAATTTATTGTTGATTCCCTGAAATATAGTCTTCATTTCCATTATTGTATTCTTTATTTCTGCTGGCTCATTTTTATGTTTTCTATCTCTTTATTGAAGTTTTCCGTAAGATCATTGAGCAACCTTATACCAGTGTTAAGAACTCTGCCTCTGGTAGATTGCTTGTCTCCATTTTGTTTAGTTCTTTTTCTGGAGCTTTGTTCTGTTCTTTCATTTTGGATGTGTGTCTTAGTCTCTTCATTTTGGCTGCTGCTCTGTTTTTGTTTCTGTGTATTAGGTAGGGCTGCTATGTCTCCTGGACTTAGTAAAATGGCCTTATATAGTAGGTGCCCTGTGGGGCTCAATGGCACAGTCTTCCTGGTAACCTGAGCTGGGTACTCCAGGTGTGTCCCTTTTGTGGGTTGTGTGTGCCCTCTTCTTGTAGTTGAGCCTTGGTTGCTGTTTGCATGTTGGTGGGAAGGAATGACCCACGGTCTAATTGGTTGTGAGGACTGGTCGTATCTATAGTGAAGGAGCTGTTGTGGAGGCAAGATTTGGTTTAGCAGGGCTCTGGTGCCTGTCCAGTCTTCCCTTTGTGTGTATGGTACTCCAGATGATGTGTGTAGGTGACCAGATGATGCTCCTGCTTGGTCAAAAGCTGGCCATAAGGCATGCCAGCTCCAGGACCTCCTGGGAGGGGGCCTGCCACAGGCCAAGTTTAGCCATAAAACAATCCACAGATGGCCACCACCTGCACTAGACTTGGAGGTGTGTTGAGATTAACAGCGAACTGCCTATAAACAGTGAAATGAGGCCAGCTGCCACTAGTGCCAGGCCTGGCACTGCTCAGCAAGAGGTATGGTATATGCTGAAGACAAATGCTGCTTGTTTGGGGTTTGTGAACTATTGAGAGACTTTAGGAAGGTCCACAGCATGAGCCATGATGTGCTGTTTGTATGGGAAAGCCACTGGGAGTAGATTGGATTGGCCCAAAAGTTGGGTGAGGCAGGGTCACTAGAGCAGGGTGGATGAAAGGTGTTAGCTACATTGATGGAGACTCAAATATGGCAGCTCCCTGCATTTGCATGCAAGGAGTGGAGAGGGCTTAACAAAAAAACAATGGATTCAGCCAACACTTCTGTCTGGGAGAAAGCTTTTCCTCCATCCTGCACCCTGAAACCAGATAAATCAGTTTCTCACCGTATGTCTCTGGTGCCTTTTGAGCTGCTTCCCCAGCAGTGGTTCTCAGAGTACATGAGTCCATCAGCATTTAAGACCACATGTGGGCTCTTTCGGAGGAATGACTGCTCCTCTAGTCACAGTCTGTATCACTCAGGCATAATCTGCTGGTTTTCACAGCTAGTGGTTATGGGGACTTTTCTCCCTTGCATTGGAATCCTGGGCTGGGGACCCTGGTGTAGGCCTAGTACACCTCACTCCTTGGGGGAGGCGGGAACCTCTGAAGCTGAGATATCCCACCCAATGTTTAATAGTAACCTGGGTGTGGGACTAGCCCATTTTAGATCTTTACCAGTCTCGAGGTTGCTTTTCTGTATGTCCTCAGTTGCATGACTTTGGTTCAGGTGGACTTCAGTTGGTTCTCAATGATGGTTGCTGTGTACTTTAGTTGTAATTTTGATGTGGTCATGAGAGGAGACAAGCATAACATTTACCTATTCTGCCATTTTGACCAGAAATCATCTAGGCAAACTTGTTCAGCTTCTTTTGATCGCTTTTCTGACCTATCTGATCTTCACATATTATTGTTCCTTACAACTTGTCTTTGTGACTTCTCCCTCCATACTGTGCCCTCTTCATCCTTCAAATCTCAGTATAAGTGTCACATAATCAATTTATTGTTTATTAACCCTGCAGTATAAATTAGATCCCTTTATTATGGCTTCTCATTAATATCTCATTTTTCCTACATAGTACTTATTAATATCATTTGCATAATTACTTGTTTAACATCTGTCTCTATAACTGTATTGTGAACAATCTAGTTCATTGTTCTAAGATTGCTACCTTGCAAATAATAGATTCTTTATAATTTTCAAATCAATGAAGCCTAGTGTATCAAAAAGGCAGAGTTGTGATTTGTATTTAGAATGACTTCTTGAGCACTGACAGCTCTGTGAGGAACACTGAGTTAGACTTGAATTCAAATATTAGTTCCATTGATTATTTGATGTATATCTTTGATCAAATTACTTAAATATATGGAGCCTCAATTTACTCACCCATAATAACATTACCTTTTATTGGTTCTTGCAAAGAATATACAAGTAAAACAGGAAAATGTTTATCATGGTACCATGGATCCAGTTAAATCTTAAACACTGATTCTTAAACTCTGTGTGTTATGAAAACAGGCACATGCATGGCCACACACATACAGAAACTCAACCACACAATGTCTAAATATTCCCCAGAATATAGTGTATGCTTTCTTTTACTCTCCAATGCTGTCATCAAGATTTGTGATGCTAGACTGGTTGTCACATTCTTTGTTTTGTTCTCTTACACTTTTTGAAGTTGGTTTTAATATGTAAAATATAGCCTTGGGCTTCTTTTCTCTTGTCTTCATCTGACTATGAAATACATGATGAACAAACATAAATTTTTCTGGGTAAGATTTTTTTTCTGTATCCCCAACCTAAACAAGCCTGTTTCCTTTGAAGAAGAACCTTGGAAATCAGGACTTGTGTAGACCTAATGTCAACCCTTAGAGTACAGGGAAGACAGTGAAACATCCTAAGAGATGGCTGATATGGCCATCATACAGAAGACAGTTTTTATAATTGTCACTGCATTGATGGATCTGAGACATTTAAAAAAAAATGTTTGGGATGATGGCAACAAAAATGGCAAAGTGACTTCTGAAAATTATCTCCATAAGAGCAATGAGAACACTGCAAAAAATGTCAGAATCAAAACTTTCAGAACTCTGAAAATTAACCAAAGGCTTTCAGCACTCCAAGGAATATTAATTCAAGAAAAATAGCTTTTTTCTTTTTAATAATCTCAGTAAGAACAGAAACCTTTTTTTTTTTTTTTTTGCATTTTAACTTTCTCATATCCTTGTTCCCTCTCCTCAATTCTGCAGTAGCCTTGAAAACTAATAACTCACAATCATGGCGAAAAATAGCATTCTGGAAGCCACGGGAGTGGCAGAACAAAGTATATTCTCAGATTGCAGTGGAATGAAATTTGAAATCAACAGGAGGAAATTTGGGAAATTCACAAATATGCAGAAATTAAACACCCACTTCCTAAATACCATCACATACAAAGTCATAAGTAACTAAAAGCTAGTAGAACTAATAAATAAGTTCAGCAAAGTTGCAAGACAAAAGATGAATATAGTAAAATCAACTACATTTTTACACACTAACAATGAACAATCCAAAAATTAAATTAAGAAAAGAATTACATTTACATCAAACAAAAAGAATAAAACACTCAAGAATAAATTTAACAAAGGTGAAAAACTAGTGAAAAACTAGTACACTAGAAAATACACGTATATTTACAGTATCTCTCGCTCTCTCTCTAGATATATATATATATATATATAGATTATATATATATATATGTAGATAGAGATAGATAGATATAGATAGATAGATGTATATAGAATGGAATATTACTCAGCCATAAAAAAGAATGGAATCTTGCCATTTGTGACAATATGGATGGACTTTGAGAGCATTATGCTTTAAGTGAGACAGAGAATTAAAAATACTGTATGATCTCTCTTATATGTGGAATCTAAATAAAACAAAAACAAAAAATAACTTCATAGCTACAGAGAACAGATTGGAGATTGCTAGAAGTGGGGGGGTAGGTTGGGAGAAATGAGTGAATTAAATTTTTTTAGTTTAAATAAAAGGATTTTTTTTAATGGTATGTGAATAATATCTCAAGTTTTTTTTTTAAAAAAAGAATAAGCAAAAAGGATGCTTCTAAATATTCATCTATCATCTTTTTTTTGTGCTAGATAGTTAGAGCTTTATTTCGTTACCTCCGACTGCACATATTATTTATACAAATATAAGGCTCAGGAAGGTGAAGTGTCATGACTGAAGTCACACTCCTTGTTCTAGTAAACCACAGAAACATTTCCAAAATACTGCCTCATTTGATTCCTTAGCATGTTTAAAACACCAAGTTGCTCGTTAAGGCTGATAAATATGCCGTTAATAACTAACACATTTGGTCAAGAAAACCAAGCACATTTTTAAGTGTGGACAACTTTGTTATGAATAGTATATGCTTTAATTAATAAACATTTATTGAGAATCTGCTTAACTGTAAGTGGTCCTATGCATTTACCGTGCATTTTTTTAGGACTAACAAGTGTCCACTGCCTTGGTTTCAGGATCCTCCAGTGGGTAACACACATCTGTTCCCCGCCATCATAGAACCTATAGTCTGATATTACTGGTCTTTTATTACATGTCAGGTAATGTGCTGGGCTCTGAGGCTACAGATGTGAGTATACTTTCAGCAATTCTTTTGAGAGATTGGATTTTCCACTTAATAGAGAGATTCCAAGAACGGAGGGGAAAAGGATTGGTATCTGGGGTGAGAAGAGGAGATGTTTGTCTATCCTCAATGATGGTTAATGTGTTAGTTTGTGGAAAGAATTTGGAAAGGTGATAGCATGCTGTATTTCCCCCAAATCTCCTTTATTCCTGTTGAATTTATCATTCATGGGTAGAAACATATTGGCTTATCGCTTTGCACTATCCAACAGAAATTGATTTAAACAGAAAAATGACCATGTGTAGAAAATAATTTTCTATCAACAACATGTTGTCACTCTCAAAAGAAAATATGTGAGAATATTATTGATGGACTGCCTGTGAATACCAAGCCAACATTTGGCAAAACCCCTTAGCTAATATCTAACTCTGAAAGTATTATGGAAACTTAAATAATTTCAGTTTTATATGCTGCTTGGAAGATGTTACCTCAGGTGGGTGAGTCCCTTGAGGGCTACCTTGGACCATTATTTATGTACTGTCTCTGAGTCACCAGTTCCGTTTCATTTTGAGCTCTGTTTCTTTATTTCCCTCCCTGGAATCAGAAACTTGGAATTTGCTCGTTTGATAGTTTGGCTGTTTCCTTCCTCAGCTAAATTTTGTGCAATGTGTCCCAAATACTCTTTTGAAGAATCAGACAGTGGAAGAATTCCTTTATAAGTTTCAGCATTCCCCAAAAGGAAACAAATGGTTTAGCCAATATAATCAATGACTACATTTGCTGAAACAAACACTGATATATGATGGATTAGTCAGAAAGTTTTAGGTTGCAAGTCACAAAACATAACTGACTCAACTGACTTAATGATAAAGCAAGTTATTATATCCAAAAAACCCCAGGAGTTTCAGAGATAAGGCAGTTACTAGGCATGGCACCAACAGTGGCTTAATGATGTCATCTTGTTTTGTCTTCAGCTCTGGCCTCATTCTAAGGCTGGGTCCTCTCATGGTTGCAAGATGGCTGCCAACAGCGTTTCCTTCCCTGTATTCTCAGTGAGCCTATTTGGGCACACATTGGACTCCCAACCCCCAAATCCCACCAATCAATAAAAATCATCAGGGAAATTCATGTACTAATTGATTTAGATCAATCTAACTTTATTCTTGGGCCCGAGGCAAACTTACCCTGAGTTATAGATTTTTTGTTTTTTTAAATTAAAGTTTATTGGGGTGACAATTGTTAATAAAGTTACATAGATGTCAGGTGTACAATTCTGTAATAAATTTTCTGTATTTCACATTGTGTGCTCACCACTCAGAGTCAATTCTCTTTCCATCACCATATATTAGACCCCATTTACCCTCTTCTAGAGCCCCCCCCCTTACCCTTTGGTAACTCCTAAACTATTGTCTATGTCTATAAGTTTTTGTACCTACATTTTTTTGTCTTGTTCTTTTGTTTTCAGTTTTATATATTGCATATCAGTGAAATCATATGATTCTCTACTTTTTCTGTCTGACTTATTTCGCTTAGCATTATAATCTCAAGATCCATCCATGTTGTCACAAATTGTACTATTTTATCTTTTCTTACCACCGAATAGTATTCCATTGTGTATATATACCACAACTTCTTTATCCATTCATCTATCGAAGGACATTTTGGTTGTTTTGAAGAACACACAAAGACATGGAAAGACATTCCATGCTCATGGATTCGAAGACTCAACATAGTTAAAATGGCAATATCACCCAAAGCAATATACAGTTTTAATGCAATCCCCATCAACATCCCAATGGCATTTTTTAAAGAAATAGAACAAAAAATCATCAGATTTGTATGGAACAAAAGACCCTGAATAGCCAAAGCAATACAAAGAAAAAAGAACAATGCTGGAGGTATCACACTCCCTGACTTTAGCTTGTACTACAGGGCAACAATAATCAAAACAGCATGGTACTGGCAGAAAAACAGGCACAGAGACCAATGGAATAGAATTGAGAACCCAGAAATAAACCCCCATAAATATGGACAGATAATTTTTGACAAAGAAACAAAAAACTTACAATGGAGAAAAGACAGCCTCTTCAATAAATGGTGCTGGGAGAATTGGAAAGCCACGTGCAAAAGAATGAAACTGGACTGCTATCTGTCACCATGTAACAAAATAAATTCAAAATGGATCAAAGACTTAAGCATAAGACCTGAAACAATACACTGCATAGTTTCTAAGAAAACATAGGTACTAAACTTATGGACCTTGGGTTCAAAGAGAATTTTATGAATTTGACTCCAAAGGCAAGGGAAGTAAAAGCTAAAATAAACGAATGGGACTATATCAAACTTAAAAGCTTCTACACAGCAAAAGAAACCATCGACAAAATAAAGAGGCAACCAACTGAATGGGAGAAGATTTTTGCAAACAACGCCTCCGATACGGGGCTAATATCCAAAATATATAAGGAACTCATACAACTCAACCACAAAAAACAAACAAGCCAATTAAAAAATGGGCAGACGACCTGAAGAGACATTTCTCCAAAGAGGACATACAGATGGCAAATAGACATATGAAAAGATGTTCAACATCACTAATGTTCAGAGAAATGCAGATGAAAACCACAATGAGATATCACCTCACCCCAGTTAGAATGGCTATCATCAACAAGACAAATAGTAACAAGTGTTGGAGAGGCTGTGGAGAAAAAGGAACCCTCATACACTGTTGGTGGGAATGCAGACTGGTGCAGCCGCTATGGAAGGCAGTGTGGAGGTTCTTCAAAAAATTACAAATAGAATTATCATATGACCCAGCAATCCCTCTCCCGGGTATTTCCCCCCCTCTCACCCCCCCAAAAAAAAGAGTTGCAGATTTTAATGCTTCAATGAGAAGAGATTTGAATTAGTGATCAAAAGGATCAAAAGCCTTTTCCACATATTCTTTGATTCTTCATCTGAAACCAGGGATTTAAAACTTGGACTAATTGGGTTACAAGGTCTGCCTATGTAGGTGTAAGGAAGAAACTATTTAGTTTATGCTTAACTAAATTTAAGTTTAGGCTTAATATTGAATTTGGAGTCCAGGAGAAATCAGATTGAACCCACAGAGACATTTCTTTTGATTGTTTGAGAGGCAGTAACGCATGATAATTTGGCTTGTTTTGAAATCTAAGTTTTCAGAAATGTTTGTACCCCTTACCTTTTGCATACCTGTGGGCCAAGGTACTTCAGACTTCAGTGTGCACATCTGTAAAATGGAGAAATTTTGCCTAACTCATTAAGTTGACATTTGACAATTGTCAAGTGCTTGGCACATAAAAAGTTTTCCCATTTTCCATATCTAAGGACCGAACCAAAATCAGTCTATACTCAGGAATCCCCTATTATGTGCATTTAACATGTAGCTGAGCCTTCCTGTAAAGAACTTCACAGGAAACTCACATGGTTCTCTTACCACAGCAGTGCTTTCCTCAGGATTCATGAAAGATCTTCCCTGTCTCCACCTTCACCACCCCCTGCCCTCCAATCTCCAACACAAGTCCTTCAGGGAACAAATTTTCTTGTTATTCCAAGGATACTGAAATATGAACTACATCCAAACTCTCCAGCATTTGCTACAGTGATATCAGGGCAGAGAGCAGTGAAAGCAAAGCTCCAACTGAAAGGTGGATGTTGTAGTGACATACCTGGAAGGCTTTGTGCCTCAGATATCAGTGGGAAGAAAAATGTGGCTGGGCTTCAAATTATGGACATATTTAAAAGAAGATGCTTTGCAATATGGATTCAGGGATATGAACTACTATTTTTCTTTCCATTTCCATTTAAAGTAACAAAAAATATATTTTGCTTTATGTATCATAGAGGAAAAATTTTATGTCTTGCCAATTGTGTTATAATTTTGCCCATTCTTTTATAATTTATTTTTAGAAATCAATTAGTTTGAAATATCTGTGGTGATATAAAGTTTTTCTCTTCTTTCTTTTTTTTAATTTCATCTGTACCCTCAAACCAGTTTCTGGGGGAAAAAGATTGGCTTTACATGGTGGCTTATAAGTTCTTTATTTTAGAAACAGCCATTTGAATGAAGTCAAAGAAAACTAGGTATTAGTTAGTAATTACTTAAAGGTGGCTTAAGCCTCAGCCAGTATACCAATTTTAAAATCTCTCTAATCCACACCACATTGAAGCTGTTTTGCGTAAATGGTTTGCTTTTACTATGACACACTGAAAATCTTCAGCTAGAGATGAGACCCTATAATATACTGAAAGGAAATGCTGATTCAGGTGTTGAAGAGCACAGTCTTCTCCTTTTCCGCAGATTGAACCCTCTGGAAAACTCATGAGAATTGCAAGGATCCATGCAGACTAAAGTCATTGTCACCTGCTGCTTTCATTTTATTTTGCAGGTGTATATATATATATGTATGTATATATATATGTATATATATATGTATATATATATTACATAGAATTGTCCCTTTTTTTTCACCAGCACCCCCTATTATTGGTAGTAAAATATTTATATTCCCATGATCTCTGCTTGTGTGTATACATACACACACACACACACACATACTCAGAAGAAAAATTGAGAAGTGGAATATACAAGAGAAAACTGTACATTTACGTAAAAACATGTGTCTACTGACACATGCTAAAACATGAGAGAATCCTGAAAACATTATATTAATGAAAGAAATCAGTCACAAAGGACTGCATATCATATGATTCCATTTATAATAAAATGCCCACAATAAGCAAATCTATAGAAACAAAGGTGTACGAGAGTAGCCTAGGCTAGGGGAATGGATAGTAGATGGGGGATGGTGGCTAAAGGGTATGAGGTTTCTTTTTGAGCTATTGAAAATGTTCTAAATTTGATTGTGGTAAAGTTTGCACAAACCTATGAATATACTAAAAGCCATTGAGTTATACAGTATTAGAATGTATAAAACTTAAAAATTTTAATAAGTATTAAGAATAATATAGAAAGTTTAAAAAAATGAAATTGTTTGAAAAGCTTTTAAGTTTTGAGAAGGAAAAACGAATCATGTCTGTGGGTGAGATTCAATCTTCATCGGTCAAAATTGCAACCTCCAATCCCCTCACCCTCTTTGTCTCCAAAACTGTTTCTGATTAGTTCATTCACTTATTCTTTTCTTTAGCATCCGCAAATAAGTGAGATCATATGGTACTTATCTTTCTCTGTCTGACTTATTTCGCTTAACATAATGTTCTCTAGGTCCATCCATGTTGTTGCAAATGGTAAGATTTCTTTCTTCTTTATGGCTGCGTAATAGTTGGTGATCACAGGATGGCCACGGGTTTGAAAATTAATCTGGGGAACGTAATTTGGTGGTTACCAGAGGGTAAGGGGGTTGGGGGGTGGGGGATGAGGGTGAGGGGGATCAAATGTATGGTGATGGAAGGGGAGCTGACTCTGGGTGGTGAACACACAGTGTGATTTATGGATGATGTGATACAGAATTGCACACCTGAAATCTATGTAATTTTACTAACAATTGTAACCCCAATAAATTAAAAAATAAAATAAAGAAAAGAAAAAAAAATTGCAACCTCTTCTCCGAAGACAGTCCCACTCGGTAACCAGCAGAAATGATATCTATGGCTTTATTGACTCCTTCAGAAAATGGATACAGGTTTTGGTTATTTGGGGGCATTAATGAGGTATCCTCAAACAACTTGGGAAATGTAAAAATCCAACTCTATTGTACACAATGTAGGAGAAAAGCCGTATTCAAAGGAGTAAAAATCTGGGAAGAAGAAGAAGAAGGAGAGGAAGAGGGAGAGGGAGAAGAAGAAGAGGAAGGAGAAGAAAAAGAAGAGGAAAAGGAAGAGGAACAGGAAGGGGAAGGGGAAATGGAAGGGGAAGGAGGTGGAGGAGGAGGAGAAAGAGAAGAGGAGGAAAAGGAGGAGAAGAAGGAGAAGGAGGAGGAAAGAAGAGGGAGGAGGAGGAGGAGGAGAAGAAGAAGGAGACAATTGAGTCTTTGGTGTGGACTCTCAAAAAAAATACCAAAAGCAAAATATGATCTTTGGACCAATAACTCTGCATGAGCTTGTTCAGGCAAAGTTAGGACCATGTAATCTAAAATTCCTAATCTATGTGTATTGGTAATGTAACACTTACAATGGATGAGAAAGTACAGACTTAGCTCAAATGATAAGGCTAGTGAGTAGAAAAATTAGGATTCAAATCAGGGTGTTCTTTGCCCAGATCTCCTTTCTTCTAAAATCTCAGCTGATGATCCCTGAATATCGGCAGAACTGGAGAATCGCACATACAGATTTGGGTTCTGAATCTGTGTTCTTGTGTGATCTTAATCTCTGAGAGGCTCACTCTCCTCTTTTATAAAAGCTACACTTTTGCATTAGATAATTTTAAAGGTCTCTCCCAAGCCTGAGAAGTGAATTAGTATTCAGAATACCGATACAAAAAGAGTTAAATTTCAGAATGACTAGTGCTTTTCATCACCCCTGGCTTAAATTACCTTAAGGCTTTAAGAAACACTTTCAAGTAATGCAGTCATTTAACAGTTTAAATCTACATTAAACAGCTATGAGTCTACCGAGGATGCCCTTTTTGTGGGAAACTGAAAACTACAGAAATTCCTGAAGGGAGATTTTACCCAAGCTTACCTGACCCAGACATAAAAGTGACATGACAAGGGAAAGCTGAATAATAACAATTTGTTCTTGAGGAATGAAGTAATGATTAGAGACAGATTTGTAATGTAAGCCAGAGAGGTTGTACAAAAGGAAAATTTGCAAGATCAGTGCCTGGAGGTTGGATAAGAAATTCATTCCTAGTACACAATTGTGCCTGATATGTGGACCAATCCCACCCAACAGTAGGTGAGCTGTCACAGAAACTTGCTTTAACCTCAGGTGAAAAACATTCTGATTTCTGGTTGATGCATGTGCCGTGTTTCAGAATTAAAAAAGAAAATAAAGGAACATTTTTTTTTTCCTACAGAATTTCATTACTTGATAGAAAGTGATTTTTTTTTTTTTAAGTTGACAAAGTCAGTGGTTTGTAAGAGAATTTAAACAATTCTGATAGGAAACATGGTGCTGTCAAACTGGTTAAAACTGAAGGAAGCTTTACTGTGATCCCTTGCATTTACTATTGGAATAGCATGACGATGTTTTCTCCATAGTTTTGATCAATAATAACTTGTTTAAATACTTGCAATAATTTACTGAATGCTAGTTTAGTATTTTAAAAAATTCATATGAATTTTTTTCTCTCACAGACCTTTTTTATTAGATAGGAAAGAATTCATCTAATGATTGGCGCTGCATATTAAACAATTGCTTTTTTTCTCAAATGGTTTGCTTATTGTGAGGCAATGCAACCTACTCTCCTTAAATCCAGGAATCACCTTCTCCTACTGCTAAAAAAAACCTCTAATTGTTCTATTTGGGCAATTTAATTTTACTGGTGGCAGTGTGTGGGGCCAAATCTATCTACTAGGCTTTTTTTTTTTCCCCATAAGTTTATGAACCTGAGCTTAAAAGAAGAGGCTCTTTGAGCCATTTTGAGCTGCCATGCAAAGCCAAAGCAGAAAGGGTTTCCTTTGAATAGTTGACTCCAAGCAAGCTCTCACAGAGGGAAAAACACTGTCTAACTCGTCCCTTAAAAGTATGCACAAATCTTGAGGGCTTATACCTTCACTGCTCTAATCCTCACCCTTTAATGGCTTTTTCTTCTGCTTTCAGTCCTGAAACTGTGTGATAACTTGCCAAGAAATTCTTCTTATGGATTCTGTCTTTACATTGGAACAACTTGGCAATATTTGTACAGCAACAGGAAGAAAGGTCTTTTCTGAGATGTACAAAGAGGCAGAAGGTGTGTGGATCACTGATTAGACAAGGCGAGTGGGAGCAGAATATAAGAGGGGTAGAATATAACTCAATATAAGTCAAAGAAAGTCGTTTGACATGTCCTTACACTCCAGAAGAAAACAGAAAATAGTGGGCAGACAGAGATTTAATGGTAAATCATGGTAAAAGAATTCTACATAAATTGCAGTTACAGCTGTGGCTGTTGACTTCTTCTGATGACGCTGGCAAAATGCCCTCATACTCCCATGTTGTGGTAACTTTAAAATTTCTAATGTTTCCTGAATTCCTTATGGAAGTTTTCGTAGATACGCTAAGACATATTTTTAGAAACAGGTGAATTGAAAATGTCCCATTTTGAATTAGCAAGCACCATAGGGGGAAAAATAATGACAACATATTTACAAAAATCAGTCTTTCAAAGAGTTTAGCATAAACGTGAAATCCATTATTAAGAGGAATAGTATTTCTCACAAAAAATACTGACATTTGTATAAAGTATTTAATATCTTACAAAAGTCTCACATCTATTATTTTATTATTTCTGATCAGAAGTCTCATGCCCATTATTTTACCTGTTTTTAATCATCTCTGTTTCACAGAAATGTAAACTGAGGCTAGGGAAGTGAGTCAGCTTGCTTTGTTCACTAACATTTTGCTTTCTGTCAAATACTGTAGATTTGCACAAATACTGTAGAATGTGGAACTGGACCAAATTTCACTTAATAAAGCCACTATATACTAAGCCTAGTACACAAACAACAAACACATATTCAAATAAAAAAAAAACACTGAAGGAATCTAAGAAGCATAAGAGGATCATCAATGTCGAAAAGCTCTTTTATTCAGAGCAATATCTTATGATTTGGGTAATGTTAAAAGATTATTCTAAAACTTTTTTGTAATTTCTTTGCACAGTGAAGAAAATGTGGTGAATCTTGTGATGGATATGTCACTACATCAAGTAATTCTTCTGATATCACTGATTGGATTATCTTGGAGGAGATCATCTTATCATTATGTAATCAGTAGAAATTCAAATAATTATTGTCTTTCTAGAAGTTGTTTAAAATTCCAAGTATTTTCACAAAACTGTGGCCAAGGAAATCTATAATACATGCTTCCGAAGAAATTTAGTTTTCCCTAAGAAATTAGTTTTGCATATGCACACTTTAAAGTCCTTTCCTAACAAGTTCAATTATTTCAGAAATCAAGGAGCAGGATTCTGGAGAGATGGTGACAAAGGTGGCATCATTTTTGAAATTGTCTAAATCCCCACATGAAAAACAGATTGTGCCAATACATAGCAAACCCCCAAATCCATGACAACATTTGCAGAACAACCAGGTGAAAGGTCTCCCACACATTCCAGAATACACATGTGTGAGGACAGCCTTTAATAGCCACAGGACCTACATGTGGCAGAAGGAAGCAGTGGGGTGTTGATGATCTTGAGAACCCTGAGAACAAAGGAACCCCAGAGAGCCAGTTGGCATGCAGAAGGCTCAGCTGTGAACAGGTGCTGATCCTGACAGGGTTATGTCCTCTCCCATAAAGGGTAAGTGTAAGGGACAGATAGGACTGTGGCAGTCTGAGCACCATGGACTTCCCAAACTTTCATTTGAGGGCTTCAGTCCAGGATAGGACCTCAAACTGAGGAGAAACTACCCTGCATGGAATATAAATTGAGCAGGACAGGCACAATATATGAATGGCTAGAGAAGGCCTAAATAAAGGTAAGGAGGGGCCAGAGCCAGAATCCCAGACAGTGGGCGGCATATTTTTAAACACAGTATGCATATAATAGATAATCAAGCTCTGTGATGTTGGAAATGATATCCTGATCTGTACCTCCTTTGAAAGATTTAGGTCAACAAATTCACATGAAAATATTTTACAGAAAATTATTTTAAAGTCAGATCCATACAAAGTTATCATAAGAAAAAGAAAATAAGGAGCAAAATAATTTCCTTGCACACAATCAAACATGCCAGAAACTCTTGTCCACAGACAGATTGTAAGGACAACATACTACTTAATAATGAGAGAGAAAGCATTAAGAAAGTGATATAAAACATGAAAGAATAACAAAAAAATCAGAACTCTTATGAATTTTTCTGTTTTCCAAAAGTCATCAATGAAGTGGCTATAGGGCTCAGACAATGTACCATATGATAAACCACAAATAAATGAGAAGGAGATTGGGGAGTGCATATGTGCAATGTTTTAATTTTGCGTAAGAATTTTATTGGTGGCAGTGATATTAGCTTCATACTCTAAAATGATTCTGTGTGTAATATGGAAAAAAGTGAGTAATTATGAGGTGCTCTACCATTTTCTGTATCCATGTAAACCTTTGTGTGCACTGTTTGCATTGCCATTGTAGAAGAAAGGAATTATAGACATTAGATATAAGAGGTAGAGTAAAATCCTATAGCTTGTATTTTAAGTAGGGGTAATACCTAACACCTATGCAGTCAAAAATCCCTGTGTAACTTACGTTGGCCCTCCCAGTAGGCAGATTCCCACCTGCCAGTCAATTGAACTGAGCAGGTCAATTGAAAAAAAGTTAAAAGCTGCATTGTTCAAGAGTCAACTGTACCTGACATCATTTACCCTCATGTACCACCCCACCCCCCTTACCCTTTGGTAACTACTAAACTATTGTCTGTATCTATGAGTTTTTGTTTTTTTATTTGTTCGTCTTGTTCCTTTGTTGCTTTCAGTTTAAATTTTAATTAACAAAAAAGTCAACTGTGTTATATAAGCTCAAGATATATTTTAAATTTAATAACAGAATATATATCTTATATATTAATTATATGTAGTTATGTATATATTATAATTGCACATACCTTTTCTCTTTTTTATAAAATACATATGTGTGTATGTGTATATCTTTACCCAGTCCTGAAATAGATCTGAAACCTTGACCAAACCAATAATGCTGAGCATATTAAGAGTCTACGTTGTGTTTTTTGGTCCAGATTCGTTTCTTCCCAGTAGAAGAAACCAAACATTTAGGAGGAAATTGTTGATTCCAGGTCTCAGGCAGAAAATATACAAGATGAATAAGGAAGCTATTAAATCTACTAGGGCCATGTTAAATGTACTCAGGAGCCTGCTTATCGAGGCTCCCACTGGTCAAAGATGAGATCATTTGAACTTTAAAAAGGATACTATTGCAATTGACTGAACGCTAAATATATTTCAAATCATGTATTCGTCATTGTGTGTGTGTGTGTGTGTGTCTCTGTGTGTGTGTGTATCTGTGTGGCTGCTTTTGGAGGATGATAAAGAATCAATTATTTATCTTGAAAATTGGAAAATAAAAATAATTAAGCATTATTCTGCCTTTTGTGTAGGAAATGTACCACTAGTTAACCAGATAGAGGGTAAGGAAAAGCACCTCTGCGTAAAATATCCCTATTAATGAAAAAGAACAATTAGAATTAGAATATCACCATGTTGCAATCTCCTATGAATTTTTTGATCTAGACTTTGAACATCAAAAGGCACTCCCATAACAAAAGAGACAACCAGGCATTATGTATCTCCTGATAAACCATCTATTATATAATCTTTTAAAATAGAGATATAACCCACATACCATAAAATTGACCCTTTTAAAGTGTACATTTTAGTCATGTGTAGTATATTCACAAAGTTGTGAACCATCATAATTTTCTTACGATAGAACATTTCATCACCCTTAGAAAAAAGCTACTATCCATTAGTAGTCTCTCCCCAAATCTTGGCAACCACTAATCTATATTCTGTCTCTAGAGATTTGCCTATTCTGGATATTTCATTTACATGAAATCATATAATATGTGGCTTTTTATGAGTGGTTTGTTCATCTTGCATAAATGTTTTTAAAGTTTATTCAAGTTGTGTCATCTATCAGTACTTCATTTCCTTTTGTGGTTGAATGATATTCCGTTGTATAGATATGTCATATTTTGTTTTTCCTTTCATTAGTTTATAGATATCTGGGTTGTTTCTACTTTTTATTGGCTATTATAAAAGCTATGAACATTACATTTTTGTATGTGTATTTGTGTGGACATACATTTTTAATTCTCTTGAGTATATAAATAGGAGTAGAAAAACTGGGTTATACGGAAACTCTATATTGAACTTTACTGAGGAACTGCCACACTATTTCTCAAAATGACCACCTGTAATCTTTCCAAAAGAATTGAACTTGATTCTGACCAAGTCCCTTGGTCCACCACTTAATGCGCAGGAAGTGCAAAGGAGAGAGGAACATGCTGATCTGCAGGGTGATGGTGTTAGCAAAGTCCAGACTGTAAGAAAGTACACCAGCTACATGACTTGGGTTCATCAACAGATAAATTATAAAGAAAGGATGGAGGATGTATCTGTACATCAGGACGTATCAAGACATATGAAGCTTTAAAATAAAGAGAGTGCAGAGTAAACTACCATGCCTAGAGATAGATGAAAAAGAAATGAAAAGAACATGTTGAATGAATTGAGACATTTAGTGCAGTAGTTCTTAGTCAAGAAAACTGGTTCAAATAAGTTTCTAAGAGAATGTGTAAAGCTGTGGACTTCAGTTTTATTCAAGTTATTCTTTACTTATACATCTTTGTGTTTGATTTATTTACTTGAAAATGCCTGATAGCTACTGTTATATTTTCTCTTATTCATGTGTATTTATCTATATTTTCTTGTAACTTCAAAGTCACCAGTTTTAAAACTCAATCCTTTAGGTCTGTGCTTATTTTGCTCTCATAAATGACAATGTAAAATCATTTCAGGTATGATTAGTTAAGGAAAATTCCATGCGTCAGAGACATTCTCTCCATGCCCAAACCGCAAATAATGATGAGATGTCACAGAATTAACCTGAGGGTAATGATCCCTCTAGAAGGAACAGGGCAAGATTTTAGGTGAGTATTGTGATTTTTGCAGGAAGAATTCTATTCATATCTGGATACTTAAAAACCATAAGGGGAAGTAAAATTTAAAAGCCTAACCATGTGTTGAAAAGACAACTTTAAAATTTCCAGATTTTAAAGCCTGGCTCTGACTTAGGGGGAAAAAAAATCTATTTTCTCTCAGAAAATGACACTTGACCAGATCTTTCTTTTTCATTCTGAGTTTTAAGCTGCTGCTGTTCTCTCTAAACTGGTTTCATCTGTGACAGCTAGAGAGAGCGCAAATTCACCACATTTTGGGTGCTGCCTCTCACAAGCACTGTAATTGAGATACAGCAAGCAGAATCTCCCCAAAGCAAAGTCATTAAAAAGAGGGAGTGTGTTGCCATTTTCAAAGCAAGGTGTGATGTTAGAGGAGCTGGCTGTATGGGAAGAGTCTGACAGTTTCTGCTTTAGGGAATACTGTGTACACCATTGGAATAGGTAATGCTGTTTTCTCTTTCAGGTTAATGTAAATGTACACACTGACTTAGTAAAAGTAGGAGAACCAACAACACACTGATGAGCAGTGCACAATCAAGTGTGTTGGTGGTTCAGTGCCCACAGGGACACTTTGGTTTCTGGAGAACTTTAAAATTTGAGAAATTGCCCTTCAAAACAACAATTATAGGATGAGAGAGAAAAGAAGGATATAGTTCATACAGGTAGGATGGGTTCAATGTTCGAGTTATCCCCCGTTCCTATCACACATTTATTTTTACCAGTTTTTAAAAATATTTTTACCAGTTATTTTTTACCAGTGAATTGCTTGACTAACATTCTTCTGTAGAAGGGATAAAATAAGTGTTTTTTCCTCCCCTCTTTTGTTATTTTGACCCAAGGATTGTGAAATTCTTGATGTGTTTCAATGATTGCAGTTATTTATGTTTGAATTCCTCCTCTTTGGCCATTCAAAATCTCTTTGTTAGGTCCTGAGATCTTTGGCATGACCCCAGTAGTTTCGATTACATATTTCATTGGGGTCTGGTTTAATTGTTTGATCTTGGCCTATCTTACACATTGTCTACCCCAGCTATTTTTCCAAAGTTCTCCAATTCCTTTTACAGGAGGAAATGGTAGAGACCATACTCTAGGTGTTGAGTTTTTCTAAGTTGGCCATTGATTCTAGTCCTCTTCAGTGCAGAGTTAGAAACTTTTTTTTATTAGTTTGGCACAAAAGTAATTGAGGTTTAAAAGTTTAATAATTGCAAAAACCGCGATTACTTTTGCACCAACCTAATAAAAGAAGGTACATATCAAACAAATTTGAATTCATCATAAGTGAACATTTGTATTACAAATTCATCAGAGTATTACTTATTTTTTCCATCTAGTCTAATTGAGACTAAACTAATTCCAGACTTTGCAAGTAAAGTCTTTTTAAATTTAAATTATCTTGATCAGTTACTTAGAATAGATGGGATGCCTAAACACAGGTTTATATTACTTCTGGAGTAAAGTAGAAATCTCTGCCATTTAAAGGCCTTTAGACATGAAACTTTATTGTCATACATTACTTTCATCCCAACTTTAAGTCTGAATAACTATTATATATTCATCTTAAATTCCACTTTTTCTAAGGGTAATCACCCCCGATCTAAATTGTATTTTTGTCAGACTATCTTATAATACTTTCAGGTTTTCTTTAGCACCACTATTGCAATTGGTAATGATATATTGTGATATTATTTAAGAATTGTCTCCTACATTAAATTCTAAGTGCATGTAATCATGTAATTTATTTGTTTATTTTTCCCCAGTCCCTAAGATAGAGCCTCAAATATACATTGAATAAATAAATATAGAAAGATGGAATGCATTATTCATCCCAATGACTAAGGCTAAGTTTCTTCAATAAAATCTTACAGAGTTCAAAATGAATTGCATAGTAAAGAAAATTATTCTAAGATTCTTTGTAGCTCCCAGTAAATTCTACTAGCCATGTTGCCACACTTTTCCCCCCAAGATTTGCTTTTTGTTGTTTTTATCTTCTCCACAATTTTCAATGAACTGAAGAGCAAGATGTCCTAACCCCTACTTGTTGGTATTTAACCATCAGTGTTGATTTCACTCTGACTAGAATTGGTTGATCTTTGGGTAGCTGTTCTGAGAGGATAGTTGGGCTAAACTATTCTGCAAATGTTTCCCTTAGATGATTGCTTTCAGAATTGAATAAAACCTGGCTCTGCCATATCCTCCTAATTTTATCAGCTTAACTATATGACAACCTGACATAGGGACAATATTGTCAAAATTTAAGAAGTAAGTAATCATCTTCAATCTGTCCTTGAATTCTTGTATCATAAAGTGAAATATGTAGACAAAAGCTAATCATGATACAACCACACTGGTGTGTTGTAGTTCACTGATGTGAATTGTAAGTGAAATCTTCTTTACTTGTCTTGTGTAAGCTGTTACTTAGTAACATGATGTTATATTGTAAATGAATTTAAGAAGCTATCTCCCATTGATTTGAGTGATTATCCCTACAAATGTACGATGTCCAAGGCAATTTATTTTGCTTATTTGTTTGTTTGTTTTTTAGAGATGAGGTTATTCATTATTCAATTATAAAATCAATTGGTGGACACTTGGAAACATAAGACATTTCAGGTATCTGCATGTGTCTAAATCTCTAAGTCCTCGAATATATATATCTATGTATGTATATATGTACATATGTATGTATGTATATATGGTATTAATGAATTTAATATTTTGGAGAGAAAAAACATTCTGATTTATAGATCACATAGTAGAAACTATCGTTTAGATGTTAATTACATTTGTGCAGCTTATATCTCCCACCTTACTGCTCCCTTATTTATGTTTCTATCAAATATATTTATGCTAAGTGAAATAAATTAGACAGAAAAAGTCGAGAACCATATGATTTCACTGATATGTGGGATATAAAAATGAAAACAACAAAGGAGCAAGACAAATGAAGAAACAAAATCTCATCGACACAGGCAATAGTTTAGTGGTTACCAGAAGGTAAGGGAGGAGGAGGGTGGTAGATGAGGGTAAACGGGGTCAAATATGTGGTGATGGAAGGAGAACTGACTCTGGGTGATGAACACAAAAGGTGATGTACACCTGAAACCTATGTAACTTTACTAACCATTGTCACCCCAATAAACTTAAAAACACCCATACACATTTTATATATATATATATATATATATATATATATATATATATTCTTCTTTTTTTTTTACCTGAGTCTTAGAGAATAAAAGGAAATGATGTCTTTGATATTAAGCAATATGTATTTTGAAATCAACAACCCATAGACATGTGCTTTGATGGGGTTGGACCCACTGCCTGTCCCAGAGGTGAAGCTTGATTGGTTAAAACTATTCAGGATAATAATACTACCTTGTCATAGTAAAATCAGATAACTATAGACAGAGTTTTATTTCGTGTGTTGTATTCTCCTGGTCCCAAGGAGTGGGTCATAGCTGAGACAGTTAGCAGGAATTTCAGGACTTCTGTTTAAAGGTTATGGGAAGTGACCTATATTCTGTCCTACTGCATGTGAAACAGCAAGTGGACAAACCTAAATGCCAGAAATCATCTTGCTTTCATGAATGGAGCCATCTTCAGAGTGAAGCTGACACTGTGAATCGCTGTGCAGAAAGCCAGACACTTGATGACATTATCTAACTGTCTCTGTTGCCCACTAAGCCATTCTAGTTCTGGGATGCTAGTTTGAGCCTACCCCATAATATTGATTTGCTTCCCTGGGAGTGTCAGCCTCTATCTGAACAAGGCTATGCTCTCCCTTAAAGTTGGGAGGTTTCAATGCCTCTGACTGGCTGCGTATCCTTGGTTTCTTCATTCAGCTTATCATCCAAATTCATGTTGCATCTTCATGTTATTTATATACTTTGGGTTACTATCAGTGTCTGATTTCTGACTTCGTAACTTACTCATTCATAATTATCATTTCATAGCCACAGGTATTATAGTAAATCAACACCAGTTCATTATTGTTATAGTCCAACTATTGAGCAAGTCCACGTGGTGATTAGCATAAATTACAAGAAATATGAAAGCCAGAAATATTGAACCTCTGCTTATAGGTATATATTAATGGTGCCTGGACTTCTTTTTAATCATCAGCTGCATATAATCTCGAAATCTTTCCAGCCCATCCTTGGCACATTTGATATTGAAATCTGTATATGAATGTTATTTGGAAACAGAAGGAATGCAAGGTATTTTCCATTATTTTTGCTGTTCATCTTAGTATAACACTGAATTAGCCTTAAAGCTGACTGCTGTCAACTTTATTTCTTGAAGTCATAGTCTCTGATAATGGCAGAATCAGCAGGTTATTTTTCTCCACTGAGCAGCTGTCTCTCAGCTATCTTTGGGAACAGATGCATTTCTTAAAATATTGGTGGTAAAGCAGAATTGCATACAGCTAATCCAATTTTGCCATTAACTTATATAAGTTGAGTTCCTGCAGCTGCAGAAATATTAGGCCTCAGACACCTAGCTTGAGGAAGAAACTTTCTAAAGAGAATTGGGTTATTGGAGAACTAAAACCTACAGTTTAAAGCCTCAGGCCAATGCTCAGCTTGAAAACTCTACTGTCTTTTTTTTTTTTTTTTTTTTTTTTGCCCCCACTCCAGATTCCTAAGAAATTAACCTTCTTTAAGTTAACGTTTCAAAGCTGCTACAAGTCTTATCTGGGTTTCTAATCACTCCCACTCAGGACTAGCTTAAGAAGAAGGTACCTGTTAAAGTTTATTGGGGTAACAATTGCTAGTAAAATTACATAGATTTCAGGTGTACAATTCTTTAATACATCACCTATATATCACATTGTGCGTTCACCACCCAGTGTCAGTTCTCCTTCCATCACCATATATTTGATCCCCTTTACCCTCATCTACAACCTCCCTCCTCCCTTACTCTGGTAACCACTATAATAATTAAAAATAATAAATAAATAAATAAATAAATAAATAAATAAATAAATAAATAAATAAATAAAAAGAAGGTACCTATCCATAGGAATTTGCTCTCAAAATCTTCCCCCAAAGGCCTATACTTTCTTTTGGGGATTTATGATTTAATGTCATAGGAAAAAAGAATGGTATAGGAAAAAAGATAAAGTGTCAAGGAGCAAATTATACCCATTGTATCGATAGCCAGAATAATGTAGAAAAATAAGCATTAGCTTTGAAATCTTGCAGACCTGGGTCCACATATCGGCTTAGTTATTACCAAATTCCTGGTTGTGTAACTCAGTTATTTATATAGCTGTAGCTACTTTATGTTTAAAATGAGGATTTTAATGCCTGCCTGAAGATTTTCGTGAGGACAATAAATGATATGAGATTGCTAGAACTATTAAGTGTTCAATGGAAGGTAATTGTTATTGTTGAATTTGTTCTTAGAGGCCAACTACCTGTCATAGATGATAGCTGGAAGTCTGTGGGTTCCCTTGTTTTATTGCTGAAGGCAAGGTCATCAGCTTTTCCCTTTCTGTAATGTGTGGATAAGCTATTGATTACGGTACAGTAAAAGTGTAAACTAATGTGTCATTCAAGTGTTCCATGACAGATAACTTCAGAATTGGGTTGTAATTGTTTTCTGAAGAGTGCTTCAAAGTCTGTCTTTTGGGTTGACCTGTCTCAGTTCATGCAGCTTACCCTTAAATTCATACCTTTTGCCACACAATTTTCTTCCAATGTGATCAAGTCATTACTGCAAGTGAGAGTAGCTTTCTTTCTGAAAAGATGGTAGGTCCTGTTTCTGATTGTATTGGTCTGACACCATCAACTCAACTTGGTTTTAGCATCAGTTTAAAAAAAAAAAAAATTTTTTTTTCTAGAATATTCTTTTGAAAACTAGTTCACTGAATCATTAAAGGATGCACTACTTAGGTTTTGCCAAATAACTAGGTTAAACAGATTTCTTTAATTAAGTACTTTTCAGAGCCTTTAGTATGCTCCCATCCACAGTAATTTTCACAAGGGTGTTATGGTATGAAGGATTTCTCAAGTTTATTTTTATGGCTACTCGTAGCTAACATTTGCTGAGTGTTTAATTCGTGCCCAGCACTGTTCTAAGACCTATACATGTATTCTCTTATTTAATCCTTGCAATAATGCTATGAAGTGGATATTATTGTTAGCCACATTTCCCAGTGGGAAATTTAGGGACAGAAAGGTTAAGACATGTGCTTGAGGACACATGGTTAAAAGTATGAAAGGTGGGTCTCAAACTCAGGGGGCTTGACTCCAAAAATAATGCTCTTACCTACCATATTGCTTTATGATGAGTTTATATTAATCACAGAACCATTTGGGAGAACTTTCCTTGGAAGGAGTGCTCTGAAGAGAACATGTTGGGGAGCATCTATCAGATAGACTTTCACAAGTTTGGGTCATTATTGTCAGGAGTTTTGTTTATAAAAGGAAGATTGTGTCAGTGGAAGTCTATGGGGCAAATCACTTGTAAATCAGGTGTCTCTTGTCTCAAGAGGGTGGTTTCCAATTTTTGGGTCCTCCAGTCCAACTAAATCCCATCTCACTTAGTCCTTGCTATGTATGGGGAAGGATGATTTCTCACATTTCCTAACAGAATCCCAGACCAAAGTATGCAGGCAGAGAGACCTCCATGTCTATGGGTGTCTGATTAGGGACAATCATTAGCCACATTCTGACAATGATAAAATGTGATCTCAACATCTTTAGAAGTGGCGATCTATCCATTTTTATTTCCATATGTTCTCTCCTAGGTAAATTTTCCAAAGCTTAAATTATCCAAAGACAATTTAGTCTTAGTTCTTCCTTTAACAAATACATGCTCTACTTTATCAATTCTGAAAAACATGGCACTCTATACCTCAGTCATAAAGCAGCTTCAAAATTTGGGATATAGCAAGACACAAAGATTCCATAGACTTTCATATCTCTATGACTGGTGATAAAAGAGATTAGAAATGTTCAAATGAGAAGGAAAATTTTTGTATCTCTAAGACGCATCCTTAATGTTTTGTAAACTATAATAACATCACTTTTGGGATACATTTTTTAACATCCTTATGAAAAAGTATCAAGTGAATTTATTTACTTATTTTAGAAATTGAACCCAATGTAAGTTTTATTTAGAAACTTACCTGGGTGAGGAGTAATTTGCACAGTGCCTTGAGTTAGTTTAAGACAGACTGATAAAGTTCTTGGCCCTAAGATATATTTTAAAAATTACTTCTCTGAACATAAAACCCCACAGGACAATTTTTGTTGTTGTTGTACTAATGAAGAATACATTATGAACTTATAAATAGATAACAATATATGCTAGCCAACCTCTTCAGTATTGAGTGGAAGTATGAAAAGCATAATTATTCCTCTTAGACTGATTACATTATATGTTTATGAGGTCATATCAGCCTCGGGAACATAGACCAATTTTATTCTGGAAACATCTGTAAAAAAGTATAAACAAGATTTTGTCACTCAACAAGATGGTGAAATAAATATTAAATTCAAATTGATATACTTATTAACTTAGTATGGACAGGCATGTTGGATAGATATATCTCATTATTTTAGAAATTCTAATTTGTTAAACACAAAACATTGTTAATAAATAGCAAAACATAATATCCTTAAAAGAAATTTGATTTTCTACATTAAAAAATAAGCAGACTTATGATCTGTCATTGGAATTTTTCCATGATATAGTTCCAGTATACATAAATCTATATGTATGTATGTATGTATGTATGTATTTTACTGATATTTAATTGACATATAACATTGTGTAAGCTTAAGGTGTAGAACATGTTGAATTTCATACATTTATATGTTGCAAGCAAAATGATTACCACCATAGCTTTAGCTAACATCTTTACCATGTCACATAATTATCATTTCTTTTAGTGGTGACACTATTTAAGATCTTGTCTCTTAGCAATTTTGAAGTATATAACACATATAATACAGTATTGTTGACTATAATTACTGGGCTGTGCATTAGGTTTTCAGGATTTATTCATCTTTTAGTTGCAAGCTTGTACCCTTTAACAGTATCTCCCCATTTCCCCACCCCCAACCCTTGGTAACAACCATTGTATTCTGTTGCTACCTGTTTGGTTTTTTTAGATTCCTCGTGTAAATTATATGATACAGTATTTGTCTTTCTCTATCTGGTTTATCTCACTAAGCATAATGCCCTGAAGGTCCATTCATGTTGTTACAAATGTCAGGGTTTCCTCTTTTTTCTCGTGGGTGAATAATGTTCATATATATATATATATATACCATGTCTTTTATTTATGTTGACAGACACTTCGGTTGTTTCATCTCTTGGCTATTGTAAATAATACTGCAACAAACATGTGAGTGCATATATATCTTTGATATCCTGTTCTCATAAAGAGGAGGTGGTACATATATACAATGAAGTATTACTTAGCCATACAAATGAATGAGATCTTGCCATCTGCAATCTGCAACAACATGAGTGGACCTATAGGGTATTGTGCTGAGTGGAGTAGGTCAGACAGAGATAGGTAAATATTATATGTAACCTTCTGTGGAAGTATTATATGTAAATATTATACGTCATATATATATATGTGGAATCTAGGGGACAGGATAAATGAACAAACAATAGAAACAAGCTCATAGATACAGAGAGCATTTTGATAATTGGTGGTTGGGAGGGTTGGGGTCTGGGTGAAGAGGGGATGGATTAAGAAGTACAAATTGGTAGTTACAAAGTAGTCATGGGGATGTAGAGTACAGCACGGGGAATACAGTCAGTAGTATTGGAATAACTACGTATGGTGTCAGATGGGTACTCAATTTATCAAAATGATCACTTTATTCATTCATGTCTAATGTCTGTGTTGCACACCTGAAACTAATATGATATTGTATGTCAACTGTAGTTTAAAAATTGAAAAAAATATTTAAAAATATTAGAAAAGTTTGAATTATGGTGTGAGGACTTTCTTATATGTGAAAATGCTCTAACAAAATGAGTGTGGAAAAAAGCATCATGTGTTCAGAGGCAGTGAGGAACAAAATGAGAATAATCACTTCAAAAATCAGAGAAACTGTCATAAGTAACAACCACTTCTCACCCATTACTTACTAGGTGCTAGATACCCTACTAATTTTTTTATGCATGTCTGCTCATTTAAATATGTTTACTGTTACTGATTGAAATGCCATGCAGAATGATCTTCCTCCTCCTCCAAGCTATGCAGGCTTTGTTCATACATCCATGACCTCAGATTCACTGAATCCCTAATATGTGTGAGACATTATGTGAACATGTGACATGCTGAAATGACCACATTTCTGTATTCCAAATTAGAAGAGCTGAGGTATTTAATATTTAAAATCAGGAATGATAGGATAATATTGATTTATATTCAGAGTGTACATGGTACATACATCAATTTAATTCCCATTTCTGAAGTACTTGTAGAGAGATTTATGTTGATATATATATATACATATATAGATAGATAGATTATATATATATATATATATATATATGTATATAGATATATAAAATTCATTACTACTTTGGACTTTGGAGTAATAAGGGATTATTATTCCTATATTTCAAAGAAACTGAGGGTACTGGAGAAGATATGTTGTGACCAGGCTTCTTTGGGTGTTAAATGGCCGTGCCAGGACAAATGGTTGATCCTGACTTCTCGTCTGTTACTTCTGAATAGTGCTGCAGCCCTCCATAGAAAAACTTTAAAAAAATATTATAAACTATAATTTATTTTTCTTTTTACTACCTCTCAACTTTCACTTAAGTCTTTGGACCGTGCAAACCATCATCTCTGTCAAATTTTCTCCTGTTTATTTCCTTGCGCCTTTCAGGCACACTGTGTTCTCCCAAAGAGGTGAGAAGAAAGTGGTCAGCAGAAAGGTGTCATTAACCATATTGGAAAAATGATGTACCCCCAGAATGTCTAAATCAGGCTTGCCTGTAACTTTTTCCCCACCGCTCTCCGTTGAAGTACAGAATTGTAAGGCACGACTGACAAGTTTTGAGTTTCAGATTAGGCCTGACAGGCAGTTCTTAAATGAAGCTTATGATCAACTCCAGCCGAGGAGTGGCCCTGGCCTCAGGGCACTAGACTGTAGATCAGCTCCCCTAAGGATCCCATGGATCAGAGGTGCCTCAGGGGAGTTAGCTCTATGGAGAGTCTGAAGGCAGTTTCCACAGGAGAGTGGAACAGAGGGTACAGAATAAGAGTCTATTAAGGATCCAGGAGGGTTTCAAGTTGTGTATTCAAGTTTGGTTTTAGAGGATTCATTATTTTCTACATCGCTTGTCTGAAGGCCCTGGCATCCATTCTCTGATGAGGTAACCTTCTGTGGAGGTGTGGTTCATACTTTCATAAAACAAAACAAAAAACCAGGTAGTCCCTATTTTGCATTGTGCATCTACCAAAGGACATCTGCAATGTGTCCATTTGGGGCTATTATGAATGAAGCTAGTATGTACTAGTATGTACATATATTCGTATGCAGGTTTTCTGTGAACCTAACTCTTAACTTCTCAGGAATAAATGCCCAAGAGTTCAACTGGTGTGTCATGTCGTAGTTATACATTTAACTTGCTTTAAAAAAATTTTTCAAACCATTTTCCAAATTGGCTATCCCATTTTACACCAGGAATGTATGATAATCCTGTTTCTGCACATCTTCTTTTCTATGTTAACTTTTCCGATCCATGGACACAGAAGCTATTTAGGTCTTACATGAATTCTGTCATCAGCGTTTTGTAGTTTCAGCATACAAACCCATGCCTATGTTATTAGATTTTACACCTATGTATTTCATTGTTTGAGTGATTTTCAATGGTATTGTGTTTTTAATTGGGGGGGGCATGTGTTCATTCTTGTGTGTAGAAATACATTTAAATTTTATATGTTTATCTTGTATGCTGTAAACTTGCTGAACTCTCTTATTAGTTTGAGGTGTTTGTTTTGATTAGTTGTGATTTTCTATGTAGACAATCATGTCATCTGCAAATAGGGACAGTCTTATTTCTTCATTTTTGATTTATATGCCTTTTATTTCTGTATCTGACTTATTACACTAGCTAGAGATTTCAGCACTATTTTAAATAAGAAATGTGAGAACATACATTCTGGTCTTGCATCCAATCTTAGGGGAAGAAAGCATTCAGCTTTTCACCGTTGAGTATAACGTTAGCTGCAGGTTTTGTGTATGTTCTTTATCAAGTTGAAGATAATTTTCCCTACTGCTATTTCCCTGAGAGGTTCGATCATGAATGGGTGTTGAATTTTGTCAAATGCTTTTTTGAAACAATTTATATGATCATATTGTCTTCTCAATATGATAGGTGACACTTACTTTTTAAAAGTATTAAACCCGTCTTGTATTCCTGGAATAAACTCCACTTTATCACAATGTATAATTGATATTACATACTGCATATAGCAAATTGCATTTGCTAATATTTTGTTAATGATTTTGTTTCTAAATTCATGAGGGATACTGTTCTGTTGTTTTGTTTTGTTTTGCTGTACTAGCTTTTCCTAGCTTTGATATCAGGGTAATGCTAGCTAAATAAAACTCATTTAGTTGTATTTCTCCTCTCCTATTTCCTGGAAGAGTTTGTATAGAATTGATGTTAATTCTTTAAATATTTAGTAGAATTTCCTAATGAAACTGTCTTAGTACAGATGTTTCTTTGTGGTGGAGTTTTAAATTAAATATACATTTTAATACTTTGAGATGTATTTTTAGTTGTATTCATCGTAACTATTATCCCTTTTTCTACAAACATGTATTATGCACTAAGAACTTTGCAATGCTCCAGGAAGGTACAGATAGGACTGAAATACATCTTTACCTTCCTAGAGCTGATAGTCAAGTGGCAAACATAGGCCTTTTTTTAGTGGCAAAAATATTAAAGATTCTGGGTTAATTAATTATTCTCCACTATTACTTAAATATGTACAAACATAAACCATAATACAGACTGCAACTATTCGATGACTTATGTATCAATAGCAATAAAACAAACAAAAGAAATGATAACAAATTTATTCAGCATAGCTTCAGAAACACATAAAAGTACAACAGAGGCCTAAGGAAACAAATGAATAATAATAGTGATATTAATGACAGGACATTGATTGAGCCCTTACCACACTGCCTACGCAACATCTTCTTCAGTCCTCCTAACAGCCTATGAGGCCGGTGTCATTAACCCTTTTAGAAATTAGGACATTCTGACTCTGGGTGGTGAACACATAATGTGATATATAGATGATGTATTACAGAATTGTACACTGAAATCTGTGTCACTTTACTAACCATTGTCACCCCAATAAACATTAATTAAAAAAAGAAAAAGGAAATTAGGATACTCTCAAACTTGAATGATTAATCACACTCCAGAAATGTAGAGCATCTTGTACCATAAAAGTGTTCCCATGTGTGCTTTTGGGGGTCTAGAGGAAAGTCAGCATGTTTTTTGGTAAGTTGATAGTTTGGATTTATTTACTAAATACTATGCTTATATGTATAACTGTGACTGATAACTGAAGCTGGCCCAATTTGCATTTATCTCCACAGCTGCTAAATGTACACCCCCATCACCATCCTCACCACCTGGTCATAAAACCTTCAAATTCTCTTCCACCTCTAAACCTCTCAAAGAATAAGAACTCTCTTTAACTATATTCGATATGTTTCTTCTCTAAGATGGCTATGATTTGTAACCCTTGCCTTTGGTTATGGAATGAATGGTATTATTCCTTTTGTAAAATAATTTGAAATATTCTGAAGAAACTGCATACATTCTGTATCTAATATTTAAGGTCACATGCAATTTAGCCGCAACCTGCATCTCCTGACTCCTCTTCTGCCATCTGAGCCTTCATCTTCTCCTCATTTCTAACTGCATCAGACGACAGACTGGTTCGTAAATGTACCATGTGTTCCCCTGTCTCTGAACCTTTGTTTCCATTGTTTACTCTAGTAAGAATTTTGTCTCCCATTTTCTTTCACATCCTGATTCAAATGTCACTTTTTATGAAGTCTCAAACTAGTCAAATTGAATTTCTTCTGAGTGATGATAATAGTTTGTTTTGTTATCACAGTAGGATTTGTTTTATGTGCTCGGGAAATAATTGGAGGCCAGAAACCTTGTATTCCCAACTTCCAGCTCTGTGCTCAACAAATGCTTGTGGAATTGAATTGAGGAATATTTTTCAATGGTAGCTGGGATGCCACTCCCAGATGTATTTTTATCACTCTATTGGTAAATTATCCTTTCCTTTGGTCCTATATGAATTTCAGTCATTTAAGCAGAATCCAAAGGTGACTATTTTATGTAACATGTTCACTCTTTTTTTTTAGCAAAGACACATTGTTTTCCTCCAATAAAGAAAAACTCTTTTGTTGATGTTGACTTATCCTAGGATATTTCTCATGATGTATACATCTTTCATTAACTTAACTTCTGAAAGAAGGGGGCAAAGTGATACTATTAAATTGTAAATTAAGCAGCTAAGTATCAAATGATTTTGTAATGTTTAAGTTGTACTTAAACCCATCAATTGAAAGTAAATATTTATATGACAGACAAACTGCAGAGTCAAAGATTTTTCAGCACCTGTTGAGCTATTATCATCAACAGATGCTGAATATTTTTGTGGAATTAAGCCCAAGGGAAAAGTGGTGCAGTGATCACATATTTATTTGCATATTTTGATTTTCTGAGGAAAAAACTGACATTTGAGACATATAATTGCACAAGATAAATGTCATTAAAAAGCACTGGTGTCCCAGTGGGAAGACTGAAGTTGAAAACATTTGAGATAACATGATGCCATCCTAATTATGATCAGACATGCTGAATTGCAAAGAAACACTTATTTATTAAACTGTCAATTCATAATACAGTGTGGGTAATTTTTAGTGTTGTTTTCATGAGTAAGAGCAAGCACTTTCAAAGGGGAATTTCTATGAAAATTCAAACAGCACTCAACAAAGTTTTATTTTTTTGTATTCCCAATTCATCCTTTGGTAGAGTGGCTTATTATTATTAGTGAATTGGTTCCTAAGACAAGAATTAACCTCATATGTCTTAAACAGATGTTAATAGATATTAAATACACACACACACACATAATAATGACTTAAAAGTCCTGGCTTAGTTCCTAGGACCCATCTCTTACTAAGTCTAGACAATGTTACTTAACTTCTTTGAGAATTCTATTTCCCCCATCTATTGAATGTTGCCAATAATACTCTCACTTGCTACATTACACAGTTGCTATAAAAATCAAGTGAGGTGATGGTTTTAATGGCTTATTTAATGAGATTCGTAAAAATATTTCGTGCTCACTAAGTAGGGTCTACTTACATATTATTATTGTTATGTGGAGATTTTTTGCAAACTCTGAAGTTGTCTATAAAAGTGCGGTAGCATTATTCTTTTAGTCTTTTCAGGCTATTTCTCCAATACCCTGCTCTATTCCACAACATTGCCTGACCAGGCATTCTGCATACAGCAGAAACTCAATAAATGCTATCAGACTGAGTTGTGTAATAGGCTGTCCCATCGACCCTAAGGATCTCCCATTCTTCATACAACTTGCACTTAAGAGCCTTCCCTTTCTTGTTCTGTTTGCTCTGTAATAATGGTGCGCCGATCCTTTCCTAGGACTCTCTAGTCATTTGATCAATTTATATAATAAAAATGCAAGTTCTGCGTACTAGGGAGGGGCCTTGTTTGTCTTGTTTACTACCAACTCCTTAGTGCCTTCTCAGTGCTGGTCACATAGTCAGCACTAAATCAATATTATATGAAGTAATGGGTGGAGGATGGATGGATGGATGGAAAACTTTCCCGCTGAGGCTGTGAACTCATCTAGAGCAGAGCTGGCCTTTATTAATGTCTATATCCAAGTCACACACTAATGAGTACTGTTTGTTGATGTAAGGAAATGTTAGTATAGTAATCCTCCCTGATGATATATTACGAATTCATTTCTAATTGAGCAAATTAATACCTTAACCCAAAAGTAATTTTTAAGAGGGAGACAATTTAAAGCAGGTCGGTGGTACCTGGTAGATTTTTTTTATTAAATATTTTCTTTTTCCACATAGGAGCAGGGGCCACTTGGAATTTTTAGCCTGGAGATGAGATTACTCAGATCAGTCCCAATAACTATAGCTCTCTTTAAATATGAAATGAGATGTCATGAGGAAAAGGTCAGATTTCTTCTGTAGGTGTATGGCCTTCTCTGCAGAAACTATAAGGTGAAAAATCATTTACTGTGACCATAAACCTTGTACGATGATAACTCAAACAATTTTCCTGAAGTTAGTGAGTTAACTATCAGGTACTCAAGTAGAAACTGCATGACCATCTGGTGGTCTTTACTGTATGTTGTAGGGGGTTGGCAGAGGATTAGACCAGTTGGTCTCCAAATGTATTCCTCGTTAGAAATAACTCACCATATTTAAAGCATCAGAAAAATAAAATCAGAAACTGAAAAACTCCATTTCTGCCTATATATAAGTCCAGGCAAAACTAATAATATTGAAAAAACTTTGTTTTCATGACTTTGACAGCACTGAAACATTCATTGGGACTTCTTAAATCATTTTCCTATTACACATAATCCATTAGGTTGGTCCCCAAATTTGGCAACTGCAGAAACACAACCACTGATAGTTATGCATCATATTAACAGCTGAAGAGCTGCCTTCCAAATACAGGCAGACCTTGAAGACATTGTGGGTTCAGTTCTACACCACTGCAATAAAGCAAGTATCACAATAAAGTGAGTCATAATCTTCATGCTGGTGGAAGGTCTTGCCCTTAATTTGTAAAACAACAATAACAACACCAGCACCAACAACAAAACATCTGTGCAGCACCATAAAGCAAGACACAATAAAATGAAGAATGACTGTATCATTTCTTGATTAAATTCAGGTGAAAATACCGTCCATCTTGCCTTTATTCTCCTCTCACAGTGTGGAAATGTATCTCTGCTATATAAACTCTTGATTAAGAGGAAATAATAGTCTGATTATTTCTCACAGCATGTTCGGATAACATTGGTATAGTAGAAAGCTCTCTAGATCCACTGCAATGGGATCTAGATATAAAAGATATATTCTCTCTCTCAATATTATGTAAGGCAGCCAAAGCTGTATCTGGAACATAGTATTAGGTTGGTGCAAAAGGAATTGCAGTTTAAATGTTTAAAAATAATTGCAAAAACCACAATTAGTTTTTTTTTTTCATTTTAGTCAAAATATTCAACCTAAAATTTATTTTCTAATTACAAATGTTGTATTCAGAAATCACAGAAAAGTACAACAAAAATGAAAATTATTTGTCACTACATTTCCTTAAAATAACATTGTTATTTTTCTGTTTCACATGTTCCCAGTCTTTAAAAAAAAATACATCACCCACTCCCTACATCTCTCTATAGTTATAAAATTATAACAAGAAAATACTGTTGTTTTTTTAATTACATAATGATTTATTGTAGAAGTTTTCTTAAATATTCTACCACACAATTTTAATGCTGAATGGTGTTCTAGGTTATGGATGGATCATAATTTTTATAACTATTTCCTTTTGTTGAATATTCAGATAAAGAATACTATTGTTATTGTTTATTCCTGTATATTTTTGAGCATGTATCTGATAATTATATTTCTTCAGTCTTCCACTAATATTAAATGACATATTTAGCACATCAAAAAATGCCTAGATGCAACTGGGTTTATTATGCATTTTAGGTCTGGTTTATCCATCTCTTTTGGCATCAGCACTATTTTGCCTTAATTAATAAAATTATAAGGTCAAGTTAAAAATCTTGTATTTTGAATAGAAAGTATTTTATTATCTGTTTTCACAATTAGTTTTGTACAGACCAATAGATGCCCAATAAAAGTTCACTATTTGAGAACTATGAATGCTAATATATTAATATAGGCCACAGCTTTAAGAAAGTACCAGAAGATCCTATTGGTTTTTTTCTTTAGCCACTTTCCCCCCCATCAGATGATGCCCTTTGAAATAGTGTTGAGTGCAGCAGGCAAATGCTGGGGACCATCCACCATCCTGGATACCCAAACTAGCCCCAGGTGAGTGGGAAGGCAGACCAGGAAGCCAGAGCAAAATGACTGCTTGTTGGATGTCCTGTCCCTTGAATAAAGGTACCTGATGGCTTCAAGAGGATACCAAGTTTGTTACCAGCTGACTTAGGAGGAGATAGAGGAAGGAATTGCTCATCAGATGAAGTCACACTTGAACCAGACTAATAGATATGGTCAAGATAGCTGTCACACTTTGATTGGGGCTGGATTTCCTTTTCATTGGCTACTTCTGGGTGCCAATTTAGCTAGATGGGCAGATGATCTTGCCCTTAGCTTCAGGCCTCCCCAGGTAGTAGCCTAGTAAACCCATGCATATTATGTACTCATACATTTATCACCAATACACTCAGCTATTTAGTCGTATAAATCATTGTCAGAAAGGTCAACTTTTACATTGGAAACTCAACATCTTTTAGGATTTCATGTATACACTTACTCTATACAATTAAACTCATTATATTTGAGTAATATTCAAAAACTCCTGCTAATACCCAGTTCAATTCTGCTTATCCAAACAATGTGTTTACAATTTCAAAGCTTACTGATGATCCTTGAAAAACATCTCTGGGGAAGCGTTACACAGTTTTCTTCTCAGGAGTAAAAACAGTGAGGCTGTGCATTGTCTGGAATTGGCCCAATGTGAGCAAAACCCTGGCTTCTCCTCTAAGCTTTGCCTCTCACTGTTTGACCTTATATAAACCATTGAAACTCCGAGGGATTCTTTCCTCTTTTTTTAAAAGTAAGAGATTGGAGAATATAAACCCCTAGATCTCTTTAGCTCTAAAGCCATGATTCTGACATATCACTCAAAATGCTGATCAAATGGCACTCTGACAGGGGTTCAAAATGGAATGGGCAATGTGAGCATTCACTAGCAGAAGTGCCCAGGAGAATATTAGTAACCTGATGGTAATATTCCTTTGGCAGTGGAGGTTCAAATGGCTCTTGAAACCACACTCCAGTCTAATAGGGTCTCAATCAATTATTATGTTTTAACAGTGAAATAAGTGGAAGACATCAGCATAGGTTTTTCAGTGCTGTCAGGGTTACGGAGGGATTTGTTGAGCCAAGCAAAGGAAAAATGACTGACTGGTACATTTAATTTATTACTTTTATTGACTTTTGCAGCTCGAGTGCAGTTGTACTCAGAAGGCCCATACTAGCTAATAAAATAGGACTTTAGAATTGATGTAGCAAATAAAATGCCAAATAAGAATGCCATTGTTATTAAAATGTAGTGACACTATTGATTTAAAATAAATATATTAGCCAGTTTGCTGTGCATTTAGGACTGGACCCAGCTGTTGAAGCCACCATTCAGGTTTACATGACAAATGAAAGGCCTCTTACCAGGAGGAGTAATGCTGTTTTATGTAACAGAATTGCCATGGAAACAGAAATAAATCCCGAAGCTAAATAAGTCCGTGAATATCCTGTCTTCGGAGTTCAGCTCTCCGTGTTCCATAGAAGAAATTCACAGGATGCTTACCATGGTTTCCCTTTTAAATGAAAAATTATAGACTTGGTATTTCTCAACTCATATCATTATTAAACATTTTCTTTTCACCGTAATTGATGTGAACATGACAGGCTTAGACAAAACAGATCCCACTCTGCTTCTCACACCTCCGCTCAATTTTCTTTTTACACACACACACACACAAACACACACACACACACCTCTCACACCTCTGCTTTGTTAACTCTAGGTAGTTTATAATCAATCATTTTTTTCTGTATAAGGTATAACACTTTCATGATCTTGAATGGTTCTAAGAAATACATATGGCTTCTTAAATGCCCTAGTAATCTGCTGGCATGTTAATCAGTGTCTATATGTAGCTACCAGGGACCATCTTCACATGAGAGCAGTCAATTTCCCTGAAATTCATATATACGTGTGTGTGTGCGTGTGTGTGCGTGTGTGTGTACCATCTTCTTAAAATGGCCAAAAATAAACAAATCAGTAAGTTACGCTCTTTTTAATTCAACCAATTAAGAAAGCCTGAGGGATGGTTTGTCTTTTTCTCCTTCCTTTGTTTCCAAATGCTCCTGGACTGTCATGTGTTCAGTATATAAATGCCCACCAATCTTGATTAGCAACCTAAGATGTCCTTTTAATGGCAACCACTAGAATCTCTTAGGACAGCTTTTTACCTTTCTGAGCTAGTTCAAAGCATGAAAAAGTAGACTGGAAATAGTTCATTGTCCTTTTGGGCCTGTTTACCCCACCCAGTGCTAGACACAATATATAAAGCTCTTGTTTACCTCCATGAAGGCAAGAACCAAGTGTCTTATTTGTGAGAATAGGGCCTAAAACTGTGATTGATACCTAGATACACAATGAACATTTCTGGCATGAGTGCATTAAGCCAAATAAGTCGTTTCAGCAGTCGAATTCCTCTTCTAGTAACTTCAATATTCGTTGGAAATAAAAGGGAATACTGACATGGTCTGCAAGCAAAGACTGGCTGGGGTAGTTGCTACGGACTACACATATTTGTGTTCCCCCCAAATCACTATGTGGAAACCCTAATCTTCTTGTGATGGTATTTAGAGGTGGGGACTTTGGGAGGTGCTCAGGTCATGAGGGCAGAGCCTTCAGGAATGGGATTAGTGCCCCCTATAAGAGGAAGCAGCTCTCCTTCTGCCATGTGGGCACAGGAAGTTGGCAGTCTGCAACCTGGAAGAGGATGGGCCCTCACCGGAGCCCAACTGGGCTGGCACTCTCATTTTGGACTTCTAGCCTCCAGAACTGAGAAATAAATGTCTGTTGTTTAAGCCACCCAGTCTAAAGTACTTTGTTACATCAGCCTGAACTGAGTCCAACAAGTCGTCTTTATTTCTCATTGCCTATCAGAACGTGGGCACAACTGCAGAGCTGAAGTATTTGTGGGCGTTAACTCAGTTCCCAGCAAGACTTTTGGAATAGAAAAATAATCCTTTCACCAATTAACAAGTGCTCAATGGAGACAGGGTCAGACTGCATCCTCCCAGTGAAGTACATAAAGAAACTGATTTTCCAGCAGCTTCCAGCCCTGTATCTTTTATCTCAATTACTTATATATTTTAGGTGTGAGGGTTAGGAAGAACCAGAAATATCCATCAGCTGGCCCTTATTTTCTTATTGCTTTGAATGACTACACATGGCGGCGAATATAGAAAATATTTTGCTATTGTGTGGATCTAAAGCTTACAGTGGTTTTATAAATAGAGGAAAATCAGATTTGCTGTTCTTCCTGTACATTCTAACCTATAGCTGTTACGTAAAATTGCACTAACAGTTTACTGATATCTATATTCAGCAGGTATCTCAAAAGAAGTTTTGACCTTGAGTTGATGAGTTGGCTTATTTCTTTTAAATAGCAATATTTTCAAAAATCCAGTTCAAAGTATAATTTCTGAATGAATCTTTTAAAATTTAATTAATTGACATATTTTTGTCTATTGTGTGCCAGATACCAAAGTCACTGAAATGGAGAAATGCCTATGATCTTAAGCTCACCTACAAAATGTGAGCTCTTGTTGTATACTAAGTAAGCACTATGCATTTAAGAGGAAAGTTTAAGATTCAGGTAAGAGTTGATAATGAGAGGGAGGGAAAGCAAGAGATGGTAGAATCTATGATATTCACTGAGTAAGCTCTTAAACATCTTTCATAAGCCGGGCATTTGATATTGATGTGGTTAGAAATTCTAACAAGAATGGCCCCCATATCAATTCTGAAAGAGATCTAATTTTCAAATATGTTGCAATGCAACTGAAGATAAATTATTTCCAGTCTCACAAGAAATAAAATATATCTTACAGTTGGGTGTCTTCTTCAGAAACCAATATTAGATGTTTTGTAAGCTGTAGAAGGGGAGGGGATTAGAAAGCACAATCAGTAACCACAGGATTGCCACGGGGATATGAGAGACAGTTTGGGGAATAGAATCAATAACGTTGTAAAGATTTTGTAGGATATCAGATGGGCACATGTCTTATTAGGGAGACCACTTCATGGATAGTATAGATGCCTAATCACTGCACTGTACACCTGAAGCTGAATAATATTGTATGTGAACTATAATTTACCATATATATATATATATATATATATATATATATATATATATATATATATATATATACTCATGGGATGTGGAGCACAGCATAGGGAATAGAGTCAATGGAATTGTAATAGATTTATACGATGTCAGAGGGGCAATAAATTGGGGGAGGGAGGTTATCACTTTATTAGGGGTGAAATGTCTAACTAGTACATTGCTTTGTACACCTGAAACTAATAAGAAAAAAAGGCTTGAATGAAAGTCACAGAGCCTTGTCTAAACTCACTAGGAAAAGCCCAGCCACATCCTGAGTTTCAGTTTTGTAGGCTGAATGTTACACACATCTTTGGGGACTGGGGTCTGAGCTCAAGTATTTGTGAGTCTTAACTCAGCACCCAGGAAGAAGAGCTCTTCTGTTTACAGCCATAAACAGGTGGCAAAACTCAAGTCTGCCCAGGGCATGTTAAGGAAGAAGATCAGCTCACCAGTTAGGGTTGTTTCTGCTTTGTAGGAAAGGTAGGGAAAGCAGTCTCAGACAAAAGCTGTGGAAGATGACAGGTGAGGGGAAGGAACATAGTATAATGAAGTGAACTCTAGGAGTCAGGTGAGCTGAGTTCAGGTGCCGGTTCCACCCATTGTTGGAAAGATATCCAATCAAAGCATCGGATTCTTTGTTTTTGAAAAGGTAATAACAGTACCTGCTTTATAAAATTGTGAGCACTAAAAAGAAAAAAAATGTGTGTGTGTTCATGTGCATAAATATACATGCATATACGTATAAGCACAAATGCAAGTGAGTGTACATACATGCACACACAAACATGCTGCCAGTGGTCACTAATTTTCTTCCCCTTTCTTCTTTGAACCATAGTTTGTTCATTAATCAAGGAAAAATGCTTGACTTGCCTCTTTCACTAGTAGAGCTGCAATGAATCTCTTACACAAATATAAGATGCTAATAAAGGTTTTTGTTGCATGTATATAGGTATTTATTTATTTATCTATTTATTTATTCAATCTATGCTTTCAAACCCCAAGAGGGTACAGTTCACAGCAAAATCTCTTCCTGTGAGAACTAGGTCATAACCCACTTTTGCAGTGGTCCCTGTAGAGTTAAATAAAAACATGAGAATAAAGTACGAGTATAGCACTGTTACAGTCTTTACATTACATCTGCAAAGTACTCCAGACGCTTCCTGCGGTGACTTCAGCTCCTTGTCCAGCCTTTTCTTGAATTATACTTAAACCTTAACCCGTAAGGCTGTTCCGCTAACCACACACTACATAGTTTTATTTCCTGAGGTTATCCGGACCTTTTTGGCTTTGAAGACTTTCCTTACATTGTGTCCTCCACCTCTGATCAGATTGTGGAAATTCTGCCCTTCAAAAGAGCCTAAGTTTGAATGCCTTTGTTGTCAGGAATTTTCAGCTACATTCTGCATTAATTAGATATACTCTTCTTCCTTTGAACACATTCCATAACTTTACAGGTCCTAAGGGTTTCCTTTTCTATGAATTGCCTGCTCATGCCCATTGTACCTTTTTTCTTATTTTATTTTTCTTATTTTTCACTTTCACAGAATCAGATAGCAGATTCTGGCTATCAATTCTAATTCCCCAATGACCACCCAAAAAACTTGTTGATGAAGCCAAGCTAAGTGTATTAGACCTACTTTAGAAGACAGAATACAAATTGACAGAGTATTAGTGGGGTTTCTGAAGAAAGACTTTGGGGGTTATGGGGTTTTAGATCTGCCCCGGACAACTTTTAGGCAAATCTTGCAAGATGGGGAACTACTGATAACTAGGCTGAGTTTATGACATAATGGTTATTGAGCCTCTTGAAGTGAGTTTGATAAAAATCTGTCAGTTTTAAACAGGAAACTATTTTATTTAGTTGAAAGTCTTATTTTCCAGAAGTCTATTTTCTGGAGCAAAGAGCTAAGTTCTTTTTGCTTGTCCTCAGTCTTGTTTTACACAGGAGAGCAAAAGTAGTTTTGTATCTCAAACCTAATAGCAGTGTTTTTTGTACATTTTATAGATGTGCAACTTCTGTTTTTTTCTTGTTGCTTTAAAAGCCCTCCCTCTGAGATGAGTTTGGGGAAAAACAGCCAGCAGGCTGTTTGTATGATAGGTGATCCATTTGAAGGAATCTGAGTCTTAAGCAAAACCAGAAATAATAACCTTATGTAAACCTGAGGGTGGTGTGATCCAGGGAAACTGAACTTTCTATCTCAGAAAAAGAAGACAGCAAAGGAATGGATGAAACCGGACTAGACCCCAGAGAAAAATGGGTTGGTGGGAGATGAAGCACATGGGAGTCCAAACAGAGGGGACTTCAGTGAGGCCTAGTTGGCTCTGATTGAAAGGTAGCCCAGGAATGGGGCAGAATGTGAACATGCCACTTAGCACGTCTCTTAGCCTCCTTCGACTCTAAATACGTCCTTTCTGATGATGGCCAGCTTCCAGGGTGTCCGTCTTATACAGATTAACCCTAATTTGTGAGGAATAAAATCAGTACCTTCCTGAAAGTGTGGTTATGATGAATGCATAAGAATGTAAATAAAAACCATGGTGGAGCTCAGTAGCTTGCAAATGTTTGGAATAAACTAGTGGCTATTAATAGTGATTGTCACAATGTATGTCTCGTCTCTGAAGTTCTGCTTACATATGTCTGAGATTATTGAAACATTTCATTAAATTGGATTTTGTTTAGTAATTAGGCATATGCAATAATCATATGGCAACTTTTAAAATACTGGAGACCACCAATGCTTTAACTTGTGCAAGGCTGTGGCAAGCGTCAGAATAAAACTGCTTCTGCCATCTTGAAGCATATTTTTGAGTTTGTATTTATTTTTTAAATGTATACATTAATTGGAAAAGTTGTAGAAACTTTTAATTTTTTTATCTTTGTAATCTCAGGCTTTTGCTTTTGCATATCCACTCACTTCAAATTGCATATCCACTCAGACAAAATTATACAGTTCATGGGCATTACATTACCTTAAAATGTTATGCAAAACTCAGGCACATTATCTATGTTTCACAAGTGCCTTGTCAGTGCATGTCAGATTGTATTCTGTAGAGTTTAAGCACTTATTTTAAGTTTTAGTACTTCTTATAGAGCTCGTATTTGTGAAATGAAATGTGTTAGATGTTTTTTAGTAGACATGTCTGAACAATAACCCAAAATATTGCTACCCTTTCAGGCATCTAATTCAGTTAATTGAAGAATATCCTATGATTGCAAATGAGTTGTTAAAAAAAAATAAGAAAAAAGACCCCATTACCATTGCCAAAGAGTATACACAATATAGTATATATGGAAAGTATTATACTATACACATAAAACACAATAATTGGGATTCTGAGCCCCAAAGAGACTAGTTTTCACCTAAACACTCAAATTCTAATTTTGTGTTTATCAAAAGATGTATAATTTTGTTAATGAATTAATGGTAAAATTCATAAAATGCTTTTTATCTTAATGGAATATTGTTTTTAAAATATATATATTTTTACTAAAAATATAATGACCATACAAGATTGTATTAGTTTCAGGTGTACACAATAGTTATTCCACATCCATATGCCTAAAGTGATCACCATGGTAAATCTGGCACCCGTCTGACACCACGCCGCGCTGTCACAATATTATTGACTACATTCCCTATGCTGTACATGACATCCTCATGACTTATTGGTTCTACATCTGGGAATTTGGAAATTTGGACTTACTGCCCTTCACCTTCCTCCCCCCCTTTTTAATTTTTCAGTTACAATTGACATTAAATGTTATTTTACATTAATTTCGGGTGTACAGCGTATGGTTAGCCATTTATATAATTTAAGAAGTGATCCCCCTGATTAGTCTAGTGTCCACCTATGAATATTTTTACATCCCCATGATTATAATGTAACACCAATTTGTACCCCTTAATCCCTTACCCTTTTACATCCACTCCTAACCCCTCCCATCTGGCAACCATCAAAATGTTCTCTGTGTCTATGAGTCTGTTTCTGTTTTATTTATTTTGTTCTGTAGATCACATGTAAAAGCCAAATCACATTGCATCTGTCTTTCTCTGTATGACATATTCCACCAAGCACAACATGCTCCAGGTCCATCCAGGCCACCTCAGATGGCAAGAGCCCATTTCCTTCACTGGCCGAGCAATATTCCACTGTGTACATGTACCACCTCCTCTTTATCTATTCTTCCATTGACGGACACTCAGGCTACCTCCATATCTTAGTCATTGTAAACAATGCTGCAATGACCATATGGATGCACATGTCCCCTCGAAGTAGTGTTTTGGGTTTCTTTGGATAAATACCCAGAAGTGGGATTACTAGGTTCTTCTTTGTCTCTCTTTGTTTTAAAGTCTATTTTGTCTGGTATTAAGCATTGCTACCCCAGCTTTCCTTTCTTTCTTTTTTTTTAATTTATTGGGATGACAATTGTTAGTATAATTACATAGATTTCAGGTGTACAATTCTGTATTACATCATCTATAAATCCCATTGTGTGTTCTCCACCCAGAGTCAGTGCTCCTTCCATCACCATATATTTGATCCCCCTTACCCTCATCTCCCACCCCCACCCCCCTTACCCTCTGGTAACCACTAAACTATTGTCTGTGTCTATGAGTTTTTGTTTCTCATTTGTTTGTCTTGTTCTTTTGTTGTTTTTGGTTTATATACCACACATCAGTGAAATCATATGGTTCTCTGCGTTTTCTGTCTGACTTATTTCACTGAGCATCATACTCTCAAGATCCATCCATGTTGTCACAAATGTTCCTACATCATCTTTTCTTACCACCGAATAGTATTCCATTGTGTATATATACCACAACTTCTTTATCCATTTATCTGTCGAAGGACATTTTGGTTCTTTCCATGTCTTGGCCACCATAAACAAAGCTGCAATGAACATTGGAGCACACGTGTCTTGATGTATAAATGTTTTCAGATATTTTGGGTAGATACCTAGGAGAGGGATTGCTGGGTCATATGGTAATTCTATTCGTAATTTTTTGAGGAACCTCCACACTGCCTTCCATAGTGGCTGCACCAGTCTGCATTCCCACCAACAGTGTATGAGGGTTCCTTTTTCTCCACAGCCTCTCCAACACTTGTTACTATTTGTCTTGTTGATGATAGCCGTTCTAACTGGGGTGAGGTGATATCTCATTGTGGTTTTTATTTGCATTTCTCTGATGATTAGTGATGTTGAACATTTTTTCATATGTCTATTTGGGTTCAAAGAGCATTTTATGAATTTGACGCCAAAGGCAATGGAAGTAAAAGCTAAAATAAATGAATGAGACTATATGAAACTTAAAAGCTTCTGCACAGCAAAAGAAACCATCGACAAAATAAAGAGGCAACCAACTGAATGGGAGAAGATTTTTGCAAACAGTGCCTCCGATAAGGGGCTAATATCCAAAATACACAAGGAACTCATGCAACTCAACAACAAAAAAACAAACAACCCAATTGAAAAATGGGCAGAGGACCTGAAGAGACATTTCTCCAAAGAGGACATACAGCTTTACTTTCAATCTGTGTGTCTCTTTCAATCTGAAGTGAGTCTCTTGTAGGCAGCATGTGTAAGGGTCTTGTTTTCTTATCCATTCAGCCACCCTGTGTTTTTGATTGGAGCATTTAATCCACTCACATTGAAAACACTTGTTGATAGATATGTAGTCATTGCCATTTTATTATTCATATTTTTGATCTTTTATGCTTTCCATCTTAAAGAAGTCACTCTAACATTCCTTGTAATACTGGTTTAGTGGTGATAAACACCTTTAGCTTTTTCTTGTCTGGGAAGATCTGTCTGTCCTTCAATTTCAAATGATAGCCTTGCTGGGTAGAGTACCTTGGTTGTAGATCCTTGTTTTTCGTCACTTTGCACATTTCGTGCCAATTTCTTCTGGCCTGCAAAGTTTCTGTTGAAAAATCAGCTGACAGTATTATGAGAGCTCCCTTGTAGGTAACTAACTGCTCTTCTCTTGCTGCTTTTAGGATTCTCTCTATGTCTTTAACCTTTGCCATTTAAATTACAATGTGTCTTGGTGTGGGCCTGTTTGGGTTCATCTTTTTTGGGACTCTGCACTTTCTGGGCTTGTATGTCTAGTTTCACCAGGTTAGGAAAGTTTTCAGTTATTATTTATTAAAATAAATCCTCAATCCCTTGCTTACTTTCTTGTCTGTCTGGTACCTCTGTGGTGTGAATGTTGTTATGCTTGATGTTGTCCCAGAAGTCTCTTAAAGTATTCTCATTTTTTTGGATTCTTTTTTCTTTTTGCTCTTTTGATTGGGTGTTTTCTGCTACTTTGTTTTCCAAATCACTGATTTGATCCTCTGCTTCATCTAGTCTGCTGTTGATTCCTTCTAGTGCATTCTTCATTTCAATTACTGTATTCTTTACTTCTGACTGATTCTTTTTTATGGTTTCTATGTCCTTTTTTTATGCTTCCTATCTCTTTGTTGAAGTTCTCACTAAGTTTCTTGAGCATCTTTATAACCATTGTTTTAAACTCTGTGTCTGGTAGGTTGCTTACCTCCATTTTGTTTAGTTTGTTTTCTGGAGTTTTCTTCTGTTCTTTCATTTGGGACATTATTTTTTTTGTTTGTTTGTTTCCTCATTTTGGCTGTTTCTCTGCATTTGTTTCTATGTATTAGGTAGAGCTGCTATGCCTCCTAGTCTTGGCAGGTGGCCTTATGTAGTAGGTGTCCTGTGGGGCCCAGTGGCACAATCTCCCTGGTCACTTGAGTTAGGTGCTCCAGGAGTGTTGCTTTTGTGGGTTGTGTGTGCCTTCCTGTTATAGTTGAGCCATGATTGCTGTTGGCAGGCCAGTGGGTGGTATTGACCCTTAGGCTGACTGACTCTGGAGTTTAGCCCTGTCCACAGATTTTAGACCACTGTGTGTGTGGGGTTTACCCCATGGAGTGGGATTTGCCCCAGTGGGCTCTTGTGCCTGTTGAGAACACCCTTTGTGTGTGCTGCTTGTGGGGCTAATTGGGTGGTGCTCTGCTGTGGTCTGAAGCCAATCTCCAAGTACGGTGATCAAGGACCTCTTGGGAGGGGCTCTGGTGCAGGCCCAGGTCAGCCACTGCCTGTTACTAGCCAGGTAGTACCTGATAGGAGCTACAAAAGGATCTGTGCTTGTTTGCTCCCTGTGCTAAACCAGGTCTGATGTAGCTCCACAAAAATCCAGGACACTCTGAGGCCTGCTGCCACCTGCTGGCTCCAGTAAAGTTCAGCTGCTGATAAAGCTTCCTGCAGTAAGCAAATTGGGTGATGCAGGATCCCTTTGAGTCAGCAGGATGGAGCAGCAGAGCTCATCAGGTAAATCAGATTCAGATTTGGCCTGTGGGGTCGTGGCGGGTTGTGGCGGGCTCGACACAGGAAAGATGGTACCCACTAGCTGGCTGTTTGTGAGGAGGGCCCAACACAAGGAAAATGCCAACTGTCCCTTCAGTCCTCGTCCCGAAATTACACAACTCAGTATCTCCCCACATGTCTCCGATGCCCCCAAAGTCACCGTCTCTCCGCCGGAGCACAGGGTGAGTCCCTGCACGGGCCCTTTAAGAGTATGTCTGGGTTTCCTGCAGCCTTCCATCCCACCCGAATGGCTGGAATCCCCACTGTTTTTCACAGCCAGAAGTTGTTTGTGCTCATCTTTCCAGAACCAGTACTCTGTGCTGGGGAGCCTGGTATGGGGGCAGGGGTCACTTGCTCCTTCATGGGGAATCCTGTGGCCGAGGTATCTGTCCCAATTTTCAACCACAACACATATGTGTGTGGGACCAGCTCATTTCACATCTCTGCCCCTCCTACCAGTCTCAGTGTGGCTTTTTCTTTATATCCTTAGTTATAAAACTTCTGTTCAGCCAGACTTCAGATGGTTCTCCAGGTTGATTGTTTTATAATTTAGTTGTAATTTTGATGTGTTCGCAGGATGAGGCAAGCCCAGCGTGTATCTACTCTGTTATTTTGGATCCACCTAGAATACTGTTTTCTTACGTTAAGATTTCAATTATAAAAAAAGTATTCTGTCACAGAATATTTAAAGATCATTGGGCTCTGTGGATGAAGTAAAGAGATTCCCACTGACCCTAACTAACCTGTAGGGAAGCCAGTTCATAGAAAGGGATATAGTAGAGTTGTGGAGAAATAACATTCCATAAGGCCTACCTCTGGCGTAGGCTATATGATCTATAATATTTTAAAATGGTTATTCTCAACGTTGACTACCCGTTGAAATTGTTCCCTAGGAAGCTTTAAAAAATATTGCTGTCTAGGTGTCAGCCCCAGAGAAACTTCTTTATGTGTCTTGGTGGGCATACTGTACACCAGCACTTTTTACAATTTTAATTAAAAAAATTTTTTTTCTCAGCAAAATTCTTTTTTTTTTTTAAGTTTTCAGTTATAGTTGACATTTAATATTATTTTACATTAGTTTCAGGTGCTCAGCATGACGGTTAGACATTTATGTATAATTTATGAAGTAATTCCCCCTATACTCATAAGTCTAGTACTCACCTGACATTATACATAGTTATTACAATATTATTCATTATATTCCATATGCTGTACTCTACATCTCTGTGACTATATTGTACTAATTTGTACTTCTTACACCTTTTTCACCCAACCCACCAACTTCCTCCCATCTAGCAACCATCAGTTTGTTCTCTGTATCTATGAGTCTGTTTCTGTTTTCTTGTTTGTTTTGTTCTTTATATTCCTCATATAAGTAAGATCATAAGGTATTTTTCTTTCTCTGTCTGGCATGTTTCACTTAGCATAATACCCCCTAGGTCCCATCTATGTTGTTGCAAATGGTAAGATTTCATTTTTTATGGCCGAGTAATATTCCATTGTATACACTATGTAGCACATCTTTATCTAGTTATCTATTGATGGGCACTTAGGTTGCTTCCATATTCTGGCTATTCTAAATTGGACTGCAGTGAACATAGGGGTGCATATATCTTTTCAAATTAGTGTGTAGGATTTCTTCAGATAAATGCCTAGAGTGGAATTGCTGGGTCTTGCAGTAGTTCTATTAGTTTTTGAGGAAACTTCAAACTGTTTACAATAGTGGCTGCTCCAATTTGCAATTCCACCAACAGTGCATGAGCGTTCCCTTTTCTTCACATCTTGCCAACACTTGTTTTTTAATTTATTGATGATAGCTATTCTGACAGGTATGAGATGATATCTCATTATGGTTTTAACTTGTATTTCTCTGAGGATTAGTAATGTTGAGCATCTTTTTATATGTCTATTGGCCATCTGTATGTCCTCTTTGGAGAAATGTCTATTAAGGTCCTCTGCCCATTTTTTAAATGGATTGTTTGTGGGGTTTTTTTCTGGTCTTGAGTTGTGTGAGTTCTTTATAAGTTTTGGATATTAACTCCTTATCAGATGTATCACTGGTGAATATCATCTCTCATTCAGTAGATTGTCTTTTCATTTTGTTGATGGTTTCCTTTGCTGTACAAAAACTTTTTAGTTTGATCTAGTACTGTTTGTTTATTTTTTCTTTTGTTTCCCTTGCATGAGGAGATATATCGGAAAAAAATATTACTGAGAACAATGTGAGAGAGTTTATTGCCTATGTTTTCTTCTAAGAGTTTTATTGTTTCGGATCTTACATTTAAGTCTTTAGTCCATTTTGAGTTTATTCTTGTGTATGGAGGAAGAAAGTAGTCTAGTTTCATTTTTTTGCATGTATCTACCCAGTTTTCCCAATATCATTTATTGAATAGATTGTCTTTGCTCCAGTGTATGTTCTTGCCTCCTTTGTCATAGATTAAATGACCATATAGGCATATTTCTGGGCTCTCTATTCTGTTCCATTGATCTATGTGTCTGTTTTTATGCCACTACCATGTTGTTTAGATTTATACTGGGGCTTTTTAAAGCTCCCCAGTTGATTCCAATGTGCAGACAAAGTGAAGAACCATTGTTTAAAGAACTCTTAATTATCAGGCCATCCCACATACCTCAGTTTCTATTTGTAGTCAAACTTCTGTTGAGCAGAGTGATGGCCTTATAATAATGATCAAAAAGCATAATATCATGGTTATATTTTATGGAGGCTTTCTACAGTATCAGGCACAGTACTGTGGGCTGTACCTTCTTTATCTCAGTTCATCCTCTCAGGAACCCAATGAGATCATGATTATCTGCATGAAACTGAATGTTTAAAAATTGAGGCTCAGAGATATTAAATGATTTATACAAGGTCACCCAGCTAATAAAAGGTGGTGCTTGGCTTTCAACCTAGTTGCATTTATTCCATCTGAAATTCAAGACAGAAAACACTATCTGGTCTGAAATCATGTGCAAGAGAAACACATGATTAGTGCTTAACAAATAGCAGGAATTGCTGGCAGGTAGGTAAAAACAGAAGCCTCATCTTTTTGAAAAGAAAGTAACTTGTTTTTCATGAGAAACCGTGTGCTAGAGTAAGTCCTATTACCCATCAACTAATACCCAGAAGGCTCACTGGGGCATGTGTATCTACTTGAGTGCCGATTTAGGAGGTAACCATGATAAATAATCAGCATTGACTATACGGCAGCAAATATTAATCAATGTTTTCCATAATGCCTCCTAAGAGACTTTGTTACTAGTTTTCTAAATACTTAGATTTCAGAAAGGGAGGGCTAATCAATATTACAAAAAGACCATGCAATCAATATGTCTTTGTCTTCATGTAAGTGCTGAACAGATATATATTAAATCCTGCCTAGTGATCTGGAAAATAATATCATTCTCGTTTGGTAGGGTAGGTTCCGGAGAAGTGAGAACAGATACAGTTTGTCTATATCAATGTCCATTTTTACTGCCCTATTCTTTTGCTGTCTTTACTCTCTACTTCCCCTACTCCTATTGATTTTCTTTGAAAGTTCTACTTTTACTTTAGTTGCATTTTAAACCATTTTACCTCTCTATATCTCAGACTTCATTCAAAGAGAAATGGTATATGTGTTAGAGGTATTCTCCTTATTATAAACCTGGATTCAAGGTTATTCTTCATTCTGAAAATGGTATCATAACCTTTGACCACTATTATGAGTTAGGGACCAAATTGAGTTTATCCTTTTAATGGCCAGTGATTCCAAAGAGAAGAAAATAGGGGATATTTTATTTTCTATCTGTGATCTTTGTGTAATCCTAGAACATCAGGTCAGTTGTTCTGGCAGGACCTGAAGAGTAGGTGTGATACATCTTCAAAGAAATTTCCCTGTTATGAGGCTAAAGCCTGGATTTCAGAGTCTGTGGTGGGATAAGTCACAGGTTATGACCATAAGACTGCTGGTCAAACAGGCCAGGGATGATGAATTCAGAGATGGGCACTTGACTGATATGAAAGCAATCTGGTTGGCCTGGTTCTTAGTCGTAGATGAGAATGGAGGAACTTATAACAAGCCAATTGCATGTTATTATTCCTGATCAGCTGGCCTCCGACTGTCAAAACTCTGCCAGAAAAGCATGCATTGTCGCAGTTTACATATTAGGGGTTCTTTCAAACAGATCTACATATGTGTGACTTTGCAAAAATCCTTGACTAATGTAGAGAAAAAAAACGAATTCAAGATGCATTGCAATCTGAACCTTCATACAAAGGACTAATATATTACTGGAGATGATGGTTAGGTATTTGAATCAGGCTGCTAATGAAAAATTCAGTTATTTTCAGAAGAAGCTGTGTGAGGGTATAAAGAGCTCCATACCAAGGATCATAGGTCTACAGATGTCACTAGCTGGGTAGCCCAGCCAGGTCACTTAACTGCCTGAGCAATAGTCATCTGATTTGAAGGTGCTCCTCACAATCTGCTGTCAGTAGATTATTTTACAAAGGAGCAAAGGAGGAAAATGCTTTACAATCTTATACAAATGTAAAGCAGTGCTTTTTTTCATTGCTAACTAATGAAACTCACAATGTGATAATGTTTCCATGAAAAGTAGTATCAGCATTATTATAAGATAGAACAATGTTAACCTAGTGAGCTAATCCAAGAAAGCCACTCACGAATGCAAAAGACTAAGTATTAAATTCTGAACCTCTGAAAATGGGTGTCACCTTTTTTCTCTCTCCTCTTTGAGAAGTACTGTCCATATTGGGAAACACTGACTGAGAAGGAAGGAAGGAAGGAAGTTCTGGATTTACTCTACCTCTACCTTTAATTGATTTGATGTCTGTGAGTCCATCCCAGAATTTACAGGACCCTCTGAAAGGGTCCTGTAAAGCCAAGACTTCAGGTAGATTTGCCCTGTGGCTCGTTTTCACTTCCCAGGTTGGATTGAACCCACAGTACTGTCAGGTGGTAAACTTGCACAGCAACACCAGATGTCCCACTCATCTTATCACTCTAGTCTTCCAAAATATTTGTATAAAAATGCTAGGAAAATCTTGTTAGGATATTTTGTGGAAGGTCCTCTTCAATTCTGCGCAAACACAATGATAGTTTCCTATTATTCCAATGATATTCACAGGTTAAAAAGTTCCTTTGTTTCCTAGACATTTGATAAAGAAGCAACATTCACTAAATATATGGAGAAAAATATAAATATTTAAGGATAATGTTTGAGGCTATTTCCTTAAACAACATGGGCAGTCTTTCATTCAGGAACCTTGTTGTTTTGTAACATATTAATTTATCTTTCACATGCCAGCTCCATGTGGATACAAAATGCTCTGCAGGAATTGGGAGTTTTAAATGACAGCCTTAGTCAGGCAAATGATATGTATTTTTCACTTCACCTTCTCTTGACTCTAACATTAGCCACACAAAGGGAACGATAATGCTCACCTCATATGTTTCCTCTAGTTCAGGCAATTTTTATTTATTGAATTTCCAGTAAAAATATGTTCGAGATGGGCAGAAGACATAAACGTCTTCCCAGGGGCTTCTGCAGCACATGTGGCCAGAACATTTCAGTTTTAAATCTAAACACTTTATAAAGTGAGATAATTATAACCCAAGAGAAAAGCGATTATGTTTCCTTGACTGTTTTCATATATACAAGCTAGACTCAATGTTTCTCCAAGCATGTTCTGTGGACCCCCAGTATCAGAAATTGGAGAAATGGTAGTTAAAAATTCAGGTGTCTGGGCTTTATCTCAGATTCAAAATCAAAATGCTTGAGAATCAGACTAGAAAACAGAATTTTAAACAACTCCCAGGTAGCTTATAGACCAATAATATTGCTGAAAGAACAAGGATAAGAAGTAAAGATTATGGGTGGATTGAATATGTAACTGCAAAAAAACAAACAAACAAACAAAAAAAACACACCAAAATACTGAAAGAGAAAAACCTAGGGGACTTCTGGCCAGCTCCATGGCTACTTCCGAGTGCCTTGCTAACTGACCTCACTCTCCTCTGTGAAATGGGCAGCTACATCTAGAGATAGGCAATGCTTTTTGCCTCTTAAACACGGCCTCTGTGGCTGTCAGGCATTTTCTAGCATATTCCAGCCGCTGGTCACCAAGATTCTTACGACTCGCATGTGAAGTGACTATTAACTCTTACTCCTATTTTATAAGCGAGAGAACAGAAGATGAGAGAAGTAAAGTGACTTGCTAAAATTTGCAGCTATTAGTACCAGAGCAGAAACCAAACCATTGTACTATGACCAGATCTCGTTTTTATAGAATTCGACCATATTTTGGGATTAAATGTAAGACTTAATTGTTTGTGGGGTATCACCAAATTGTATTTTGTTGCAGAATTTTAAATTACTTTTGTTTATCGATCCCACTCTCCTCCCCAAACATGAGATTTAGGTTTTCAGATTGTTGGTGGTAGATATATTTTTTGGGGAAAGGATGATGCTGAGAACCTGGTCCAGCAGCCCAAGTATCCATAGTCTGGTATCAGAAGGAGGTCTGAATTATATGCTTAGACACAAATGCAATATGGCTCTCCAGAAATTATCTTTATGAGAACTTGGTAGAAATGTAAAATCCAGGAGTGATAAAGTTCTACGACTTCTGTGCTCATTCTTTTTTTTTTTTAATTCAAGTTTATTGGGGAGATAATGGTCAGTAAAATTACATAGGTTTCAAGTGTACAATTCTGTAATACATCATCTATATATCACATTGTGTGTTCACCACCCAGAGTCAGTTCTCCTTCCATCACCATATATTTGACCCCGTTTACCCTCATCTACCACTCCTTCCCCCCTTACTCTCTGGTAACCACTAAACTATTGTCTGTGTCTACGAGTTTTTGTTTCTTTATTTGTTTGTCTTGTTCCTTTGTTGTTTTCAGTTTTATATCCCATATATCAGTGAAATCATACGGTTCTTGACTTTTTCTGTCTGACTTATTTCACTTAGCATAGATGATTGGATAAAGAAGATGCGGTATACAAACACAATGGAATACTATGCTGCCATAAGAAAAGATGAATAGTGCTATTTGCAACAACATGGATGGATCTTGAGATTATTATGCTAAGCGAAGTAAGTCAGACAGAAAAAGTTGTGCTCGTTCTTAATTGGAAAAAATGGAGGTAGGCATTTTTATATTTAGGTTGTAAGTGATGGAAACTGAGTTCAAAGAGATGTAAGTAGAAAGGCAGTTTCATTAGCTTAAATTACTGAACTGTGTCTGATTAATTGACTTCAGATACGGCTGGTTCCAGGAACTCACAGGCTGGAATCAGAAATCTGTTATATTTCGTTGTTCTAGTTTCCTTTGCTTCATCTCCAGACGGATTCTCCCTGTAATGTGAGGAAAGGCATGCCAGTAAGTTAGACTGATAACCTCCCATTTGTCAGATTGAAGCAAGAGAAAAATTTCTCATGCTCATTATTCCTAGGAAAATCCCCAGGCCTAACTTGCCAGGAGGAAGGTAATATGCAGATTAACCAGGCTTAGATCAGGTGTCCACCCTCACTGTGGTGGGGACATCCTAGATCACCCTCACTGAGAAAGGGACAGAGGAGTGTTTGAGGCTGGAGGGGCAGACATCCCCGATGACCGCCGCCAGCTGCTACAGCCTCTGGCCTGGAGCCAGTACTTGTTCAATATTAACTCACTATCAGTGCCATCTTTAATGTTATCATCATTATACTAAAAACACAACTCCATTAGGATTCTGCTTATGATTTTCTTGTAGAAATATTTTAATAAAAGGGTGAAAAGGAAAGGTATGATTGTTGGTTTATAAATGAGGACTACACTTTGGACATAATAAGATCTGTTATCATTAGACATGTATTATTAGATTTTAAGTCAATTTTGCCTTTTTAAACCTGATTTGTCTGTCTAGACAGGGATGAAGGTGACGTCTGGGTTCTCTACATCCTCCCAACCCGTGGAGAGATTCTAAAAAAAATATTTTCCATAAAATAAATGCTTGTAAATGAAGTGTTATGTGTATGCCACGTTGATGGAGAAATAAGAGAAAATGTGAATGCTTGAAACCTCAATATTAAAGGATTTGCCTTAGATCATTTATTTAGCTATTGTGTATTGTGCTTATTCTAGAAGGCAACAGTAAGCTAGGACTGCCACTGAGACTTTCCACATACACTCATTCCTGCTAAATCATGGAAAACCTAAAGTGAACATGTGGGCATCCTGACACCCAGATCGCTGTTCCTTTTCCCAGATCACACCACCACTGAGAACAAAACTTGGAGACTATTCCATGTTAATGAAAATCTCTACATTCCCTAGAGAGGCTAGCTCTGTTTATAGCCCTCTCCGACAGTCTCCCTTAGGTACAGTTCCTCTCATAATCTCCTGGAGAAATTAGTTTCAGTTGACTTTTGTGTTTGTTTCTTTCATCAGGGAACTAATACAGAAAATTAGTCAACAAATGTGTTGTTGCTGAGCTATTGATTCTCTGACTGCCAGATGGAGAACATATCAGGCAGTGCACCCAGTAGAAACTGAGTATGAAGGAGGGCAGCTAAAAGGCCTTGATTCTGACAGCAGCGTCTTAAAGAGCATTATCAGTTATTGAAAATTTGTCTGCAAAATAGTACATGCTGTAAAATAATTCATAAGCTGTAAATGTTGCCCTCACATTATTCTATACTTGGAATATTAATAATATCTCAAGGCATGTACCTGGCTCTGTGCTAAGTGTCTCCCACTTAGCACAGAGTTTCATTTATTTATCCCCACAGCAATCCTATGCAATATTCATCCTAGGAACTGAACACCACTTTGCAGATGAGGAAATTCATACACAGAGGGGCTGTGTAATTTATTCAAGATCTCCTTTATAGGTATATAGTGGAATTGGGGATCGAGCCCTGGAAGTTTATGTCTATAGCCCGACCTCATAAACCATTCTACAGCCTGCCCCCTTCCAGAAGAAATGGAACGTTTCTGTGTGGCATCAGTTTCTGCAGACTTGGTTGCATGCAATATTTTAAGTTTTCTTATAATGTGTCAAAATGTCTTACACTTGCAAAGGCAGAAAAAGGCAAAATGTTGGATACTTTAAATAGACTCATATTTAAAGAAACATATATGCCCATGACAATATTTATCTTCAACAATTGTGTCTTTTCTAGGCTGTTGTAGAAAATTCTGAGCAACTTTGGTTCAGGTTTAATTTAGGAAGAAGGTGGGTGACTTCATAAAACTACTCAATTGTCTCGTTATTTATTCAGCAACTATTTCGAAGGCATCTACTATATTATATGTAAACCATGGTCGTGACAGAAGCACAAGAATCCGTAAGTTCAGTGGCTGCCCTTTAGAAACTCAAAGTCAATAAGAGAGTGATGTGGGCTGTGTCTGTACCTCTTAAAGATACACACAGGGCACAGTAGACCATGTGTACTCTTCCTGGGCATATCAAAGGGGTCATGTTTGCCATACCTTGACATCTGAATAAGTTACTCTAAAAAGAAAAAGGAAATTGCTGAGTGAGGGAGGTTAATACAGAAGAAGGTGTCAGTGATTTTTATTTATTCATTTATTTTCGTGTGATGGTAATATCAGCAGATGGATGATGGGTGACCATGGGTTTGTCTTCCATCAGAGAAAATGAGAAGTGTCTCAGAGGTGTGAAGCAGGAGACACAGATAATGGATTATCTCCCCGCCACCTCCTTTGTTTTTTGCTTGCTTTAGTCTCCTAAAAGCAGACAATACAGAGTTAGAGACAGGGATAAAATTGAGGCTAGGAGTTTGTGTTGTCTATTAATACCCCATTCTAGAAAGCTTCTATTGAGAGAAAAATTCCGTTCCACCTTGTGGCAGACAAAAACCAGTGAAAATAAGGGTATGTGTAACTAATGCGACAGTTCTAAGCAGGAATTCATTTACCTTATTCTTTCCCTGACTAAATACATAACTGTGTTCGTATCAGTTGAAGGGTTTTTGGACCTGTCTGTTATATGATGGTATTTGCAACTGGCTACCAGCTCCTTATCTGGTCTCCCATCTTAACGAAAGGCCCCTGGATATGATAAGAACGCCAAGAAACAGACTGGTCATTATGTCTTCTTTTTCATTATTTTACTCCTGCCCTCAATACCTTGGCATTCTCCAGAATTCTGCAAAGCTCTTCTGTTTAGATCCTTGTAAATTCATTGCTACTCCTAAAAACCGCTCAATTGATAACTGATGAGTGTAGCTGGAGCCTTTCAAGTCAGCAGCTGACCAGTTGTCTATCCTCTCATCCCACATTTAACATCACCTCTTGGTTCAGGTGATTGTCATTGGAAAGAAATTCGTTTTTAGACAGGATGCATGCGAGTATATGGTTTGAGGCTTGTTATGTATGACAGGTCTTTGCTGCTGATTCCTTGTATAGATTGTTCAGACCTCTAACTTAGATCACATCCTCTTACTATCAAGACCCATGGCACCTGATTAGCCATTTTCTCAAATAAGATTTCTGATTCCTGCAGCCTGAATTTCTAGACTTTGCTTACAATTACAGTAATCATGCTACTACCATTGATGTTGTTACCAGACTTGACCTCTTCTCCTTTGACACAATTGCACTGTATAGCTCTATATTCCTGCAACTCAATCTACATCCTTCTAGGAAGTGTTTTATCCAATATGGAATTTTGAATACCTTGGAATGATTCCAAGTGAAAACAATATGACAATTTGTTGTAAATTTGTCACACATAGTAGATGATTAAAAAATGTTTGTTTAATGAGTGAGGGATTAATAAGTGCATAAGTAAATAGGAGGAACTAGTAGCAAAACACGACTAAATTCAACAACAAAGAACAAATCAAATAAAAAATGTTGAAAAAAGCAAACAAATGCCATAAAAATTCTGGAGTAAAAACTAACAGTTATATTGATAAACCTATAACGGTAAATTCATATAAGTGTGAAATGTTGATGTTACATTTTCTAATGTTAGGCTAATGTTAGATTTGGAGTAATTTTTAAAAACTATTCTCCAGGAGATTCTTATGGTGCAAAAGTTTAAGACTTTTTATTGAGGTATAATTGACATATAACATTATATTAGTTTCAGGCGTACAAAATGATTTGATATTTGTGTATATGATCACCATCGTAAGTCTAGTTAACATCTGTCAACATATGTAGTTACAAATTATTTTTTCTTTTAGTGAAAATTTTTAAGATCTACTTTCTTAGCAACTTTCAAATATTCAATATACTATTATTAACTGTAGTCACCATACTGTACATTATATCCCCATGACTTATTTATTTTATAACTAGATCTTTGTACCTTTTGACCACCTTCACCCATTTTGCCCATGCCCCAAACCCTGCCTCTGGAAACCACCAATCTGTTCTTTGTATCTGGGAGCTTCTTTTATCTTTTATTTATTTATTTATTTAATTTTAGATTCTACATGTAAGTGAGACAAGATATAATTGACAAATTATATCTTCCTGACTTATTTCACTTAGCATAACGGCCTCATTGTCTATCCATGTTGTTGCAAATGGCAAGATCTCATTTTTTATGGCTGAATAGTATTGCATTGTATTTATATACCACATAGTTTTAGTCTAGTCATCCACTGATGGACACTTAATATTGCTTCCATATTGTAAATAATGCTGCAATGAACGTGGGGGTGCATATAGCTTTTCTAGTTAGTGTTTTCGTTTTCTTCAGATAAATACCCAGAAGTGGAATTGCTGGATTATATGGTAGTTGTATTTTTAATTTTCTGAGGCCCCTCCATACGGTTTTTCATAGTGGCTGCACCAATTTATAGTACAAAAGGGTTCCCTTTTCTCCACATGTTTGCCAACATTTGTTATCTCTTCTTTCTTTTTTTAATAAAAAACATTCTAATAAGTATGAGGAGCTATTAATTTGTGGTTTTGATTGGCGTTTCCCTGATGATTAGTGATATTGAGCATCTTTTCATATAGCTGTTGGCCATCTGTATTCTTTCTTTGCAAAAATATCTATCCAGATTTCTGCCAATTTTTTAATCAAATTGTTTTTTTTGTGAGTTGTATGAGTTCTTTGTTATATTTTGGATATTAATTCTTTATAGATATAGGATTTACAAATATTTCTTTCCCGTTCAGTAGATTGCCTTTTATTTTGTTAATGGTTTCATTTGCTGTGCAGCTTTTTAATTTGATGTAGTTCCTTTTGTGACAGTGTTGATAAATCTATAATAGTAAATTCATCTGGTTGTGAAAACTTGGTGTTACATTTTCTAATATTATTGTTTGGCTAATGTTAGGTTCTTCATAATTTTTGTTTTGCTTTGCTAGTGGCTTTCAAAACAGCATACATATATTTATGATGTTTGAAGAGTTGTATATTACAGTGACTTAATGGGAATTTTATAGAGATCTTTAGAGCTGTATCAATTCTTGGTGATATCATTGAAGTTGTGAAGACTCAGCAAGGAAGCAAATGAAAGGGATAGTAGCTGCCTAAATGCCTCTAGAACAGCAGGAGAGAAGACATAGGATTTGCAATGAGAAAGAAAAAAGAGAAAAATCATTAGGGAATTTACATTTATTTTTCAGCTTCAAAGGAAATTAACATGTCATAATGACAGAAAGTTAAGGATATATGTGAGTGATGTTTACTCCTTGGAAAATGTATTCTATAATTCATTAGTGGATTACATACTAAGGTTGAGATATTGGTGTTTCATATAGCTATTTCCCCATTTGTGATGGTTAATATATATATTCTCCATATGTAAAAAATAATCCTACACAAACATGTATCCTCTAAACTGGCAATCAGGAGTTCTGAGTAATCCTGTCCATCTTCTGCTCTCAACTCAATGAATAATCTTGAGAAAATCAACTCAGTATTGCTTTTCTAGTTAAAATCCAAATTCTTTAACATGATATATTAGTTGTGCATTGTCTGATCCATCCAGTCATATGGAATTACAAATTGGTTTCCAGAACGTACAATTTTCTCTTAAGCGGCGATGTTTTATAACATGATGTGTGTGTGTGTGTGTGTGTGTGTGTGTGTGTGTGTGTGTATTTTTTGGTTTTGTTTGTTTACCTGAAACAGCCTTCCTCATATCCTCGTCTACCTCTTTAACTCCTTCTTGTCTTCAAAGGCAACATGGTATCATAAATTTTTGGGGGGCTGTATTCCTCATCCTGTAGTTGTAGCCTTTTAAGATTCTAGTTCCATTTAGAAATGATAGAGCTGGTCTTTTGGGATACTTTATTGATGTTGAGAAGCATCCTTGCTTCATGAAGGACAGGTAATATGTTGTCCCAGGCCACACTCAAATAAGGTATTGATAAAGAGATTATAAATAATATCTTGTCCATTACTCGTATGTCATGCCCATTCACCTTCCATTACCATGACGACCTGCTTCCCAGGATGAGTAGCTAATATTTGACAAAAGAGACAGAAGGGGTGGACTCTGATAATTGCCTTTTTCTGTTATTTCTGACTGCTAATGAAGTCATACCCAACTATCTCAGTATTAACTCATTGCCACCACCACTCACACCAAAAACACTGCAAAGTTTCTACAGGTAAGAGAAGGTTTGATTTTTTTGTTTTGTTTTGTTTTTGTTTTAATCCACTGAGACTGTGAGATTTTATATTACCGCAACCTAATCTAGCCTGGGCTAGAATGATACAGCAGAATCTTAAGGGGTGAGGTCCATACCTTTGCACTTATAAAAGCTCACAGCAAATTTACAAACAAGACCACTAAGGTTTTCAGAGGCTCAGTGGCTTTCCCCCAGATGAATACCTACCTCATCATGGCATAGAGTGAAGGAAAAAAATGTTCTCTTCATTGTTTACACCCATATTTGACATTGGAACATAAAAGTCTTAATGAACAGAGCAGCTTTTCTTTATCCAACCAGAGAGACCTGCAAGTTCATGTTTATAGAACAAGAACTCACCTACCATTTAGGATAAGAGAAAAAGGGATTTAAGAAAACCAGTAGATGTTAACTTTGGTTGCACATTAGAATTATCTGGAAAGTTTTAAAAAATGCTAACGCCCAGGTACACATTACCAACCATTCTAATTGACTTGACCAATGGTATGACATATTCCACAATTATTGAATGTACTCTGTAGGTCCTACAGCAGATTATACAACCTCTCTGAGCCTGGGTTTCGTAATTGGTAAAATATTGATTCGGTTCAGTACATACTTCAGCTTGGATTTAGTTTCATCAATCAGAGTGAACATTAAGGTTTTGGAGAGCAGGGACAATGGCTTACACAGCACTGTATCTCCAGTACCTAGCCCAGTGGGGACATTCAGTAAACATGCATCAAACGGATGAACCAATGAACCAAGGCATATCTAACATCACTGGACAGTTATTTAATATAATACCAGGATAGAACTGTCATATTCACTAGAAAGAAGTGAATCTAATCATTAGAGATAATTGAAACCAATGCATAGTTAAAGCTGCCTTCTAGCATCTTGTTGGAGACTTGCTCAAAGATGACACCTGTTTTGCATTTCATGACTTTAGAAAGAAATAGACATTGTAGCAGTATCTCAAGAATGGTACAAGTATTTGTTAGCATACATAAACCCTGATAAAATGGATGGTAGACTCCAGAATTAACTGAAAACTGAACTCAAAAGGTGACCAATATGTATTTTACTTAAAAAAAGATGGGAATAAGAGAGCTTAATATTTGAAATGTAGATATGCCCATAGCGCCAAAGAACTTAAAATTTTTGTAGGCTTTATGCTTTCATAATTTGGGGAAAGTAAACAGGTCAGATAGACAAAGGCCCACCTAGACAAGAATAAGAAACTTACTTGTTCTACTTTAAGAAAGTAGGAAAAACATTTTTTGACCCACCAGTGTAGAGAACTGATAGATACGGAATATGACATAGAAAAAAATCCAGAATGTAGAAAATAATTAGGAGCAATAAGTCTCAGATTTGAATTTCTAGAAAAGTTAGGTTTGAATTCTAACCTTATCATTTACTACCAGAATGATAATGCATTTCATTCCTAATTTTTAAAATCAAAAACACAGCAAACATTGATATATATTACCATATTTGATCATCATAGTATGTTAACATGTCTATTTAAGTGCCTTAAATATTCTCAGTTATGAAAACCTTTTACTTACTTGAAATACATAATATTTTTTCAACCATTGGAAGATTTGCAAGTATATGCTTTTCTCATAAGAAGATAATTTTTGACAATATAAAGAACATTTCAAAGATTAGAGCTGCTCAATAAGTAAAGAGATATTCTAGGTTATATTAACCTCATACTTCTAATACTGGAAGTGTTCAAAAAAAGTTGCAATAAAAAGTATTCTTACATCACTAATGGTAAGCCTTATGATACTAGTAATGAAATTTGCAGTACTGACTTACAGACCATGAAACATTTTCCATACTTTTTTTATTACATGCCAAATGGAGTGGAGGGGTCAGCTTAAGTGAATTATGAAATTGTTTCCCATAATAACAAGTTTGAATATAGGCTCCAACCACACTTAAATTTTTAATAACTAGGTCACATTATACAAGGTACATAAATTAGACTGTCTATAAAACAGAGGCAAGCAAACGTTTTATGTACAGTCATAGTAAATATGACTTTGTGGGCCAATAGTTCGCAAGTACTCAATTCTGCCATGGTAAGGTGCAGGTAGTTATAGCAAATGGTTGTGTCTGTGTTTTAATAAAACTTTATTTACAGAAACAGGCAGTCAGCATGATTTGATTGTTGACCATTACTACAAACCTGTGTGTTCCTGACATCCAACTTAGGGTTTTTGTCAGATATTGAAGCTTAGGGAAAGGAGAGTTGAATTTGGAATTGGAGACCTCATGTCCTGGGCCACCTAACTAATAGAGCAGGAGACACAACACTTCTGAGCCTCAGTTTTCTTCCTGTTAAAAAAAAAAAAAATTCTGCCTCAAAGTTGTTGCAGAGATCAAATGGACAGTGCAAATGATAGAGAAAAAAATTACAAAGGGCAAGGTGCTATATAAATCTACATTTCTTTGGTGGCCAAGGCAGCTATGGTGGTTGTTTTAGGGGAGAAGAAAACATGGCAAAGAACCGCTCTGATCTTTCTTTATGTATATGGAGAAAAGAGGAGGGAAGAACCTCATTCTGATCTCACTTACCCCGGTAATGTCTGTCCTTGAGAGAAGGAGGCCTTTGAGGAAAGTGTTTAGCAAAAGAAATCCTTCCAGTAAATAATCTACTTCACATAATTCCTAGATGTGTCAACCCGTAAGAGAACTGGAATTTAAAAAAAAAAAAACAGGAAAAAGGATGTAGAAATTAGAGAAATCAATAAGAAAAATAAAGTTGGCATATCAGAGTAGATATTATCTATAATGAAAGCAATCAGTCATTATACTTCAAAACTCAGTTCTGCATCCAAAAAACAGACTGGTTGATTAAATTTAAGGGGGAATGTCTACGTGTCATTAATCCTCTTCAATGTATATTAGTTCATCTGTTACAACTCTCTTAAAATTTCAATGAGATATTTAGATATACATAGATATAGATATATATCCTGTACTTTTTATTTTCTCTTATAAAAGGTACTTTGAAAAATAAAAAGCAACTTTCCAATGACCCAAGGGCTGGTGAATGAGCATATAAGCTTTAAATTAAATCTTACTGAACAAACAACTGAACTTCCGTCTGTTGCTAAAGCCAACTGGGTTAGTTCTATCTGCGGATAGACTGCTTTCATCAGGTATTTTGATTGCTCTTTGGCTGAAGAGAAAAAGGGCTAAATATATAACTTATGAGGATATTCTAGGCACAAATGTTGAGATTCAAGCTTGAGAAATGAATAAAGGGCAGACAGCCAACAGAATAGGCCATGGAGTCAAGTGGAATCAAGTATAACAGATAATTCACTATGGAACACTTGAAGAGGAAAACACTCAAAATATTTGTTGTTTCTTAATCAAATCTAATTTAGGTTTGAGTCCCTAATTCCCATAGATGGCACAGGTTTAGTAGCAGTTTTTTTTCAATGTCATTCAGCTGAAATTTATTTAGACCATTATGATATTGTTCCATGATATTCAAGTATTCATTTTATCAAAGAAAATCATTAGTAATGAAAAAGAAATATAGCCTCGGCTATAATAAGAAAGCATTATATTCATACATAATTATAATAAGACACCACATAGTGATTAAGAGCTCAGAATTTGATATTTGAATTCCAATCTTCCCCTTGGCACATTTACTAACTTTGTAATGTTGGAAAGGTTTGTAATGTCCCTAGGACTCTGCTTTCTCTATATATAAATAATATAAATCACAGAAATTTGATGGTACATAGTAATTTCTTACAACATATCAGACCGCCTTTCAATTTTTACTTGATTTCCAGGTGACATTTCATCAAAAATTAAAATAGATGTATTTGCATCTATTATTATCTTTAAGAAATCTAAGGAAAGCAAATACATTTATGGTACCTCTGTTCAGACAAATATAAGCAAAAGTAGAACAAGTTTCCTGGTGCTATTGCTTTATTTGGAAAGTGCTAACCCAGCGCAGATGAGAGTGATATAAAAAGGAAAAGAAACCAGAAAAGATGGGAGGCAACACTAAGTAAGGTGTTATTTTCTGGACACTGCATTATAAAAACAACATAAAGATAATAATGGAGTTCACTGTTCCATTACACAGGCACAGCTTTACACGGTATGTCTTTGGGTAAGTGGTAAAAAGAGGCCATACCTAAGAGCAGTCCACTGGAGGAGGGAGAAGAGAAGAAAGTTATCTGGTCATTCCCCTCATATTTCCTGTCTCACGTCACGTCTCAAACATTGCACCATGGGGCGGAAACTCCATATCTCATGGCCAGTCTTTCCTAAACACTCCCCCTCCAAATTATTTTGGTGAAAATTCCGAATATCATTTTCTAGCATCCATAAACGTTTCAGTTGTATATCTAAAAGACAAGGGTTATTTTTATTTTTTTTCCCTACTTTTCTAAATGCACTTTTTTTTAAAAGTTACTTTGGATATTTCCAGTTTTGCCATAAAAAAAATATTTCATAAACAACAATTACAAACTATGGACAAAATATATGAAATAACTATTTAAAAGCATTGGAAAACAACCAGTGAGAAGGAAAGCACATTTACTCCAGTGGGTGTTTTGCATAGTAGAGTAGAACAGCAGAAGCTTCAGTCGTATTGAGTTTGGAGTTCAGGGCTAAGTTGCTGGAAGCAGGGGAAATACTGGAGAGGGAAAAAACAAACAAACAAATGAAAAACATAGAGACCAAAACCTGTATACAGATTACCATTAAGTCAATATTTTGTTACGAAATTATATATGAGAGCAAGACTCTGAGAAATCCAACAACAGTATCATCAACAAAGACCCAACGTCTCAGAAGCTGAAGTGCTGAGCAGAGCTTGCAGCAGGTGTGCCGTGCTGGGGAAAGAGGTTGGAATTCAAGCCCCACCACAGCACAGAGGCAATGGTAAAAATCCAGGCATTCAGGTCAGATCCTGGACGGGTCACACGCCAAGAGTAGAGACCACAACCTCAGAGGAAGACATCCTATAAGTAAGAGCAAAAGTAACAGAATAGAGCTAACAAGCCCAGCACCAAGCTTTAGTATGACCAAGATAGTCCAATGGCAACCTTTTTCCTGTCAGAAAAAAAGCATAATGACTATAGTTGACGATAGCATAATCCAGAGTTTCTATAATTTTATTTTCTGATGCCCTGCATCCAATATAAATATATGAAGCATGGAAAAGAATAAACAAATGACTGAAAACTGAGAGAAGAACTACATAACAGAACCGTATCTACAGATAAATAAGATGTTGATATTAATGATAGACATAAAAAATGTCTATCATTGATATAACTAAGAAAATATAGCAACAAATGAAACGGGATTTTTATATTAACAAAAGCACATTTTAGAATTAAAAAATACAATATTTGAAACTGAGATCTCAATAGATGGGTTTAGCAGCAGACTGATCCCAGCAGAGTGTAGGTTTAAGCTGAAAATGAGGGAGGCAGAAGATATTCAAACTGAAATAAATAGAAAAATGACGGGGAAAAGAGTGTAAGAGTATATCTATATATCTATATCTATCTCTCTATATAAACATATATATGTATATGTACACACATATATACATATATATGTACACATACATATAAATGAATTTGAATTTACAAAGGAGAGAAGAAAGTAGGTTAGAAGCAATATTGAAGAGAGATTAGTAAAAATTTTCCAAAACAGAAACAGATTAAAGACATCAAATCCATTTCAAGATAATCTATGAACTCCAAGCAAATATAAATGTAAAGAAAAGTATACTAAAATCTATACCGGTGCTCAGGAGTAATCTTTATATATATATATATATATATATATATACACACATATATGTGTGTGTGTGTATACATGTATGTATGTATGTATGTATGTATGTATATATCAATAAAAATGGCACACATGAGGCTTTCAGTAAATATTCATTGAACTAATTGCTAAATTAAATTCTTTTTAATTTGTTAAATTGGTAAAAATAGGAGAGAAGAGGAGGGGGATGAGGAGGGAGGGGAAAGAGGAAAAATAGAAGGGGGAGAGTCAGGTCTTTGTGTTCTTCAGTTCTGGAAGTAGAGTAAATCTACTTTGTGATAAAAGTGGAGGTCCATGGATGCAATTTGGATGGTTTGTCTGAGAAGGGAAGGTAACAGGAGCTATGACTGTAGAGTCAGATGGGCCTGAAGGTGGATCCTTTAAGGCTGGGAGTCCAGATAGAGCTGCTGTTTTGAGAGTAGGAGGGGCCTGTGACCTTCTTATTCATGATGTCCCCTCTTCCCAAGAGCTCCTGCATTTGTCACTGAAGGAGTGAACGCCACTTGCAGAGCTGTCTTGTTTTAAGTGTACCGCGATGGTTTGGTCAATGAGTATCTATCTCAATGACTGGTCGCAACAGGCCACTAACAAAAGGGATTTTTTTTTTTCTTTGTTCCTCTGGGCTGCATAAGTAAGGGGAACTATTACAACACAAGGGAGGAGAAAGATGCCATCAAAAGTAATGAAAAGCAATAAGGAATCTCCCTTTATGCTACAATGGCACGAACTCCAGAATATGTTGTTAAATTAAAAAAAAGTGAAGTTATATGTGTACAGTACAGTGCTTTTTATAAAAGTAAGAGGTGATATAAGGCTTACATTTTATTGGGGGGTAAACAGATAGACATATAAACATATAATTTATTAATTGTGTTATGGGAGGGGCTATTCTGAAAAAATAAAGCAGGGAGGAAGATAGAGGGGGTGCTGTGATTTTGCATGTAGGGACCCAAGAAACCTCTGAGGAAGAGGCATTTGAGCAGACCCCACAGACTGAGTGAGCCAGGTGGATAACCGGGAGAAAAGTATTTCTGGATTGGGACCCGCTGTGTATGCTTCGGGGCTTTTAAGGCTGGATAGGAATGAGCAAACAGTGGAGTGAAAGATGAGGTTGGAAGTAGGCACGGATTAGATCCCATAGGGCCCTGTGGGCCAGGGTGGGCATTTGCATTTTATTCTAAATGTATTGGAATCATCCATTTGGGAGGGTTTTGAGCAGAGGAAGGACACGTACTGATTTAAGTTATGAAGAGATCCCTTTGGCCTCTGAGTGGAGAAGAGTCCACAAGGCCTGAGGTGCAAGCATTGTCCAGGCAGGATGCTGCTGCCATTTCCACAGGGGACGTGATGCTGGCTCCCGAGTGGGAGGCTGTGGTAGGAGTCAAGGTGGAATATGACTGGGTTTTGAAGATGGAGCTGACACATCCGAAATGCAATGAGAGAAAAGATGAGGGATCAAACAGAGCTCCATTTTTTTCAGGGGGTCTGATATCTGGGTAAATGCAAATCTCTTTTATTGAGATGGGGGCATGAGCAAAAGCAGCAAGAATGAGGGAATCAGGGATACCAGAACCCATATTGAGTTTTCAGTACCATGAATATCATTCCCCAGAAAAAAGTCTAAACTGGAGAGAGTATTGTTTTTGTTGTTTGTTTTCTTTTGAGGTTTTTCTTTTATTGTCTAAAATTACTGCTACAGTAGAACACTTTTTATTGTACTCATGTAACATTTTGAAAATACAGGGCTTCCTCAATTCTACACGATTTTTGAAAATTTGTTAGTTTGCTCATTTTGTTAAAAGGCCTGACAGCCTTTTAAACTTCTCACAATTTCAGGGGTGAGTTTTAAAATAACAAGAAAGTCTCTTCAAAAACATTTCAATAAACGTTCAGGGCAGGCTTGTATTTATGGAAAATTCCTGTTCTGGTTTTTTAAAAAAGAATCAAAGCATGGATTTAGGGTTTTTTTGTTTGTTTCTTTTTTTATTTTTCATTTGTTCTGGTTTGTTTTTGGATAACATCAGAAATATTCCATGTATATACTCAGATAAACTATTTTTGAGTTCAATTTGATATCCCCAAAACAATTAGGAACATTTACAAAGACATAAACTCAGCTCTTTCCCTGCCTTCTAACATGTACATTGACTGTAAAATCCTCACTGTTCTCCAAAATAATTTTATTTTAACTTGGCTTAAAAACCTATTTTTAAGTCACAACATTCTTATTCTCAGTTCTCTGTAAAGAATGAAATTAATATTGTATCAGTCAAGGGAGAGGTATGGTTATAGTCTGGTAACAAATAACACTAAATTGTGTGGCTTAACACAATAGCCTTAATACCCTCCACTAAAAAGCCTGCTGCAGCCCCTAGTACTGCGCTTTTCCAGGATAGTTTTTTTTTTTTTTTTTTCCTGTTGTTACTTGGGGATCAAGCATTTTCCGTGTTTTGTTTCCTACATCTTAGCAAGTCTCCAATCCTTCTTGTCAGGAGAATAGAGACACTGGAAGGGCCTATTGCACAAGCTATTATTTGCTGTGGCCTGGAAGTGACAAGTGTTTCTTCTGCGTAGAACCCATAGTCCACACAAATCTTAGTGATTTACACAACAGCAACCACTGTTTTGCTCATAATCTTTGATTTGAACAGGACTTGAAGGAATGACTCCTCTTGTCTCTGTGTCATATCAGTCCAAGCTGTCTCGATTGTAGCTACTTACATGGCTTACAAGCTTGTGTTGGTTCACAGCTAGTGATCACAGTTTCGCTTCACATGAGTCTTCCCCCATGACTTCCTGGACTTCCTCATAGCATGGCAACTGGGTTCCAAGAGTGAATGTTCCAAAGACAGAAAGTGAATGTCACCATTATTTTAAGACCTGGGTCCAGAAGCTGTCCCTGCATCACTTCTGTATTCCATTAGTCAAAGCAGTCACGCAGACCACCCAGATTCAAGTAAAGAGCATAGAGACCTCAATTCATGATGAGCAGAACGTCAAATGTATGGCCACTATAAATATACATTTCAAGAACAGTTTTCATGTCTCTAAATACAAGGATAATAAAAGAGTGTTACATGAGATTGCTCTTGTTTGATGTGTATTTTTTCAACAGTATTAATTATAAAACAGTTTAACAAATTGTTGAATAAACAAAAAGATCTATTCAGTCATGAAAATCACACTTTAATAAATATGTTCTGGAAATACTAAATGGGGACAAACTTTTAGTGGAGTTGGGGCAATGAATTAGGTGGTGTCAGACAAGGCTGGAAAAAGTGGCATTTGACATAGCTAAAAAGTGGCTAACCCAATGTTAGAGATACAAGAAACTACAATCAAGGGGAAAGAATTTCATTTGGAGTGACTAGGTCAATAAAGAAGTTTGGAGAATGCAACATGAGCTTAAGCCACCCAATGGCAAGGAGTCAGATCTGACAATAGTTTAAAGCACAAAGATAATGTTGGAGAGAAAAAATGGCGATGCATTTTGGAGAGCCCTACATACTAGGCTAAAAAGATTATACTCGATGTATTTGGTTGATTTCATCTATGTAAATTTTAAAATAATTTTGAAGATAATCATGGATACAAATGGTAATACCCTTTCTGTGACTAGGACTAATTTCCTCTCATCTCTTTAGCTGTACATGATGTCACATAGCCAAACTCTGTTTCTGGGTGTTCTATGTCATTTTATCGTATTCTTATAATTAATTCTTCCTGTTATGATACAAAATTTCAACCCTAATCCCAAAGAAAAAAGTGAAATTACTACTAAAATATTTAAATAAATCTGTCTTATTGATTTGATGGAATTGCAAACATGCGTTATAAATGATAATGACTAATCTTACATATAATTTTGTCTGAAGAAATGGCTCAACAGAGTTATTGATAAGATTCACAAATTATACAGGAAAAAAACCCACAAAAAAACAAATGCACTGTTTTCTTGGTCATTCTTTAGTAAGAAGCTGACAAACTATGTGCAAGACACACTTATATCATTAACTTCTGTACCTTGAACTCTAAAGTCACATAATCAGCTGACTACTTGTCATTTTTTCTTGGTCTTCACAAAGGCAGATTAACATGTCCAAAATCAGACCGAAGATTTTTGACCAAATTTTGTTATCTTTCCAATGTAGTGGGTTTTAAATGGCAGCTGTTTTTGGCAGCCTAGAAAGACATACCCGTGTGCCAGTCTCCAGAACCTGTGAATGTGAGCTTATTTAGCAAAGGAGTTTTTGCAGATGTAAATAATTTAAGGATCAAGAGATGAGATCATCCAGGATTATCTAGATGGGACCTAAAACCAATGACAAGTAACTTCATGAAAGACAGGAGAGAAGACACAGAGAGGTTGACCATGGGAAGATGGACGCAGATATTAGAGTTATGTAATCACAAGCCAAGGATCACCTAGAGCCCCAGAAACAAAGAGGCAAGGAAGGATTCTTCCCTAGAGACTTTGGAAGGAGGTTGGCCCTACTGACACCTTGATTTTGGAATTCTGGCCTTCAGACTATGAAAAAATAAATTTCTGTCGTTTTGAGGCGCGAGTGTTTGGTCATTTGTTATAGTATCCCTAGGAAATTCATACCTCTGGTCATTCCTATCTCAGTAAACGTCCCAGGTAGTCAAAATCTACACACTGCTTACCTTCATTCCACATTCCCTTCTATAATACATCACTAAGCCCTCTTGATTTTAACTTTTCTCTGTCTCTTCCGTTCGTGAGCTCTCACCTTACACCTGGAATACTACAGTAGTCTCTTAAGTGATTTCTCAATTCCACTCTCCACCCCTGCCAGGCTTTTCTGTACAGAGCACACAATATTACTTCTTTGAAAGACAGATTTGATCGTGCCGTTCTTACTGCCCCTGTGAAAACCTTCAATAGTCCATTACATTTTGGAATAAAACAAAATTCTTTAATGTAGTCTACATGATCTGGCATGATCTTGCCTTTAACTGTTTTGCTAGCCTTGTAGCTTTTCATTAATTACCTCTATTTTTAGAGTGGTTTTAAATATAAAGAAAAATTGAGGGCAAAGTACAGAGAGTTCCAATGGATCCCCCCCTCCTGGATATAGTTTCCTGTTATTAATGTCCTGCATTAGTGTGGTACACTTTTCACAACTGAACGAATAATGATATATTATTATTAACTGAAGTCCATAGTTTGCATTAGGGTTTACTTTTTGTCTTATACAGTTCTATGGATTTTGACAAATGCATAATGTCATGTATCCATTACTAGTATGATACAGAATGGTTTCATTGCCCTGAACATGTTCTGTGCCTACCTATTCATCCCTCCTTCCTCCCTCTGAATAACCTGGCAATCACTGGTCTCTCTACTGTCTCCAAAGCTTTGCCTTTTCCAGAATATCATGCACTTGGAATCATACAATATACTGCAGCTCTTTTCTATTGGCTTCTTTTGCTTAGCAATATGCATGTAAATTTCCTCTACATCTTTTTATAGCTTGATAGCTCATTTCCTTTTATTGCTGAATAATATTCCATTATTTGGATGTGCCCAATGGGGAAATAATGAATAAAGCTCTATAAATATTCCTGTGCAGATTTTTTGCATTGACCTAGATTTTCAACTTACTTGAGTAAATAAATACCAAGGACCGTAACTGCTCCATGTGGCAAAACTATGTTTAACTTTGTAAGAGTCTGCCAAACCATCTTCTAAGTGACTGTGCCATTTTGCATTCCCACTAGCAATGAATGAGCATTCCTGTTGCTCCACATCATCACCAGCATTTGGTGTTGTCAGTGTTTTGGTTTTCAGCCGTTCAATAGGTATGTGTGGTATCTGTTGTTTTTTTTTTTTTAATTTGCAATTTCCTAGTGACATATGATGCTGACCATCTTTTCATATACTTACTTGTCATCTGTTTGTCTTCTTGGGTGAGGTTATCTATTCAGAGCTTTTGCACATTTTTGAGCTGGCTTATTTGTTTTTCTGTTGTTGAGTTTTAAGAATCCTTTGTAGATTCTGGATAAAATCCTTTACCAGATATGTGCTTTGCACATATTTTCTTTCAGCTTGTGGTTTGTCTTTTTATTCTCTTAGCAGTATTATCCAGAGCAAATTTTTTAAAATTTAATAAACCCAAAGTATACATTTTTTCTTCCATGGGTCATGCTTTTGGTGTTTTATCTAAAAATTCATCACCAAACCCGAGGTCACCTGACTTTATCATTTGTTACCTTCTAGAAGTTTTATAGTTTTGCATTTTACATTTAGGTCCATGATCTATTTGAGTTAATTTTTGTGAAAGGTGTAAGGTCTGTGTCTGTATTAATTTTTTTTTTTTTTTTTGGTATGTGAATGTGCAATTATTCCAGCACCATTAGCCAGGTTAGAGAAGTTTTCAGTCATTATTTCTTCAAATAGGTTTTCAATTCCTTGTTCTCTCTCTTCTCCTTCTGGTGTCCCTATGATGCAATTGTTGATATACTTGATATTGTTCCAGACACCCCTTAAGCTCTCCTAATTTTTTTAGGTTCTTTTTTTTTTTTTCCTCTTTGCTGTTCTGATTGGGTGTTTTCTGCTACCTTATCTTCTAAATCACTGATTTGATCTTCAGCTTCATCTAATCTACTGATGATTCCCTCTAATGTAGTTTTCATTTTAGTTATTTTAGTCTTTATTTGTAACTGATTCCTTATGTTTTCTATTTCCATGCTTATGTTTTCCTGTCTCTTTGTCAAAATCCTCCCTGAGATCATTGAGCATCCTTATAACCAGTATTTGGAACTCTGCATCTGGTAGATTTGCTTGTCTCCAGTTCTTTTTCTAGAGCTTTGTTCTATTATTTGGCAACTATTTCTTTGTCTCCCCATTTTGGCTGCCTCTGTGTTTGTATCTATGTAGGGCTACTATGCCTCCCGGTCTTAGTAGAGTGGCCTTATATAGTAGGTGTCCTGTGGGACCCAGTGGTGCAGTCTCCCTGGTCACCAGAGCCGGGTGCTCTAGCTGTGTCCCTTGTGTGAGTTGTGTGTGCCCATCTGTTGTAGTTGAGACTTGGTTGCTGTTTGCACATCCATGAGAGGGATTGACCCTCAGGCTGATTGATTATGAGGACTGGCTATGACTATAGTGGAGGAGCTTTTGTGCAGGGGCTGACCCAACAGAGCAGGGTTTGCTTGATCGGGCTCTGGTGCCTGCCCAGTCTGCCCTTTGGGTGAGTTGTCCTTGGAGGTGGCCAGGTGATGCTGCAGCCCAGTCCAAAGCTGGCCACTGGAAATGCCAGCCCTGGGGCCTTCTGGGAGGGGACCTGCTGCAGGCCAAGTTCAGCCACAGTGTGCATCCTGCCCAGTGCCACCTGGCATGAGCCAAAAAGCAATCCAGAGATGGACGCTGCCCATGCTGTGCTTGGAGGTGCCTTGAGAGGCCAAGCAGTGGACCAAGGCCAGCTGTCACTAGTGTCGGGCTTACGGCTGATCATCCAGAGGTGCAGGATATGCCGAAGCCAGATGCTGCTTGTTTGGGTTTTGTGAATCTTTGGGAGATTTTAAAAAAGTCCGCAGCATGAGCTAAGACAGGTTGTTTGTATGGAAAAGTCACTGGAAATGGCTTGAATGTGACTGAAAGTTGAGTGGGGCGTGGCCTCAGGGTTTCATTAGTTTGGGGCAGATGAAAGGTGTTAGCCAGTGTGATGGAGACTCGGATATGACGTCTGCCTGCGTCGGTACGCACGGAAGGGGAGGGCTTAACAGAGAAACAACAGCTTCCTCCCGCTTCTCGGACCAGGACAAAGCTGCGCCTCCAGCCCTCACTATGAAGCGAGATAATTCAGTTCCTCCCTGTATGTCTCTGGCACCTTTCAAGCTGCTGCCCCAGCACTGGAGCGCAGAGCGAGTGAGTCCGTGAGTGAGTAAATCTGTGCACAGGCCCTTTAGGAGGAGCATCTGGGAATCCAGCTGCCCTCTGTCTCACTCAACCACAATCTCTGCTAATTTTCACAGACATTATAGGGACTTCTCTCCCCAGCACTGAAACCCTGGGTTGGGGAGGGCCTGGGACCCCTCCTTCCTCTGGGGGTGGGGTGGGGGAAACCTCTGCAGCTAAGATATCCTTCCTGATTTTTAATGGTCACACAGAGTGTGGGACAAGCCTGTTCCTTGTCTCGGCCCCTCCTACCAGTCTGGAGGTGGATTCTTCTGTAAGTCCATAGATGTAGAGCTTTGGGTTCAATTAGACGGCGGATTCTCAGTAATGGTTGTTCTATGGTTCAGTTGTAATTGATGTGGTCCTGAGAGGAGGTGAGCCCAGAGTTTACCTACTCCAACATCTTTCAATATGGTGTTGCCTGATTTGAATCGATTTACACTCAAACTTATATATTATTAGTAGTAATGTGCCTATTATTAATATTATTAATAATGTGATAATATTAATGTGTCTCAGTTTACCTTTTAACATATGCTTGCCTTGTCTCTGTGTTATTTGCCTTTTAGCATTCTTTAAAATTTGTCTTGGAAGTCAGACATGGTGTATTGGGTAGAAGGAATTGAGGTTAATAGACGTTCAGTGTGAGCTTTAAGTTTATCTGGCCTGTAGTTAGGCTGTTTACTTTTTGCTATACCAGTAGGTGTTGGAGTATATAATTTCCTCTACATCTTTATTTTGGTCTCCCTCACTGTTTTTGTGTTTCCCTAGGTACTTCTCCTAAACTAGAGATGGGTATGCCCAACAGAGTATCTGTCACAGGGTAGGAACAGGATAAATATTTGGCGAATGGGCTCTGTTGGTTTCTTTCTTTCTTTCTTTCTTTCTTTCTTTCTTTCTTTCTTTCTTTCTTTTCTTTCTTTTTTGTTTTTTCAACTTAAAACTATAAATGTCTGGATTTACATTTACGTAATAGTTAGTATACTTATTAACGGTTACTCTAGTTCAGAGCAAGAGAGCTTAATATGTGCACCCAGGGAAGCTCCCCATATTGCCAATCACGCCTAACAACTTTGAAACTACAGAGCTCACAAGTGAATCCATCACCTTAGTTTGTGGTGGTCAGTAATTGGAATAATTTATTTTCCAAGTTGAATATATGTGCAGTGTGACCTCCCTTTTAAAGATTAATGGAGTTTGCCTTTCTTAATGAACCATCAAAAATGTGGGGTATATTTTATTTGTAGATTTAATGCATTAAAATTATCTTCCTATTTCAATATGAGTAAGCGTGTATCGCTAACTGTTTGCGGATTTATTTTTCCTTTGGGCATTTTTTGACAGCTGTAAACATTTCCTACTCCTGACATAATGAAACCTTAAATAACAATGATTTGGAGATTTATTAAGCAGAAAAAGGATTAACATCAATCAGGCTTACAGTAGAGTTACTCATTCTCTTTCCTTTAATTAGTATAATATAAATGAAAGATTTCCAAAGTGGAGTGGTTAGTATGTACGTAACTTTAGGCGATGTTCTTTTTCATTAGTGTAGAAAAGAGATTTTTCAGCAAGTTAGTCATGGGTTTGCTTCCAAGATGCTGACTTTGTCTACCTGCTCTTAAATGGTTGGTTTTGGAGTAACAAATGATGTTTCATATTCCATATGAGTCAAATAATTTGTGATATTATCTTTCTTTGTGGGAGGTAGGCAGAGATTTATTTGGTGAGATCAAAATTAAAGACTCGTAATGAACTGTGAGCTCAAGTTCCCTTCCTTTATTTTCTCTCTGTCTTACCCTATAAAACATTAGTAATTCATTAATAGGAATTTATAATTAAACTACTTGCTGTTTAGATCTTATGTCTTAACTCACTTTAGGTATTATGTAATCAAGTGATCACACTTGTTATAAAATTTTATGGTGTGAAATATAGAATGATGTTCTGATGACTAGTGATCAAATGTCATCTTAAATTATATCGGCAAGATGGAGTTAGAAAACAGATAAGTGTAGATAATTTTTTTTCTTAAAACTATTCTATAACTTTTGGAGTTGACTGTCCTTTGACAATATTGCTTATTTCTTATTTATAGTTTCGAAATAAAGTAGAGAAAGTTGAAAATCCATTGCTTTTTAAGGGCTTTTAATAGATGATGGCAGTAGGTTGGGTTCTTTCCTAAATTTGTTTGTAATCGTATGGGCAAATTACAACTTTGACAAAGGTCTGAAGGTACTTTTAATCTTTTCAACAATATAGAGGTTGTAGAAAAGGTATGATGTCTGATGCTCTTTGCTTTGATCTGAAAAGTAAAGTTGGCTTCTTTTTGTGAGTCACTGCAGCTATTCATGCAATTTTATTAACAATAATGACACTTTGTTCTGATACTTTTTCTTTCATCTGAACATCTCAGAAGATTTTTACAAACAGAAGATTTTGAATTTTATACAAAATAACTTTATTATAAAAGTTGTAACTCCCTATTCATTCTATAGTCAGCACTACTATTGGAGGGGCTTGGGAGGGGAGTTCAGGGGAAGGATCTCTGTGATGCACCCCATCAGGAAATCTCAGACTCTGAGGGTCCTTGCGGTCCCTGTCAATGTCCTTTGCTACTTTCTACTCTTTTACATATTTTGTCTGTCTTCTTTTATCTTTTTCTTTACTTACAAATTTGAAACATATATACAAAATAAATACCAACAAAGATGTAACACATTAAATTCAAATTAGCACCACTAATTGAAGGTGATAGATGATTTTGTTTGGCTGGAACAGGATCACTCATGTTAGGGTTAATAACAGAAATATAGAAACTTGGGTCTGTTTTGGTACTTAATTTATTTCTGTATTTTTTCTTGAAAGGTACTAATGCTTGCCTGCATAGTGTGTTGTATCAACATGAATAACTTTAGGGTTTTTTGTTAGCATGTTAGAATATTCACACTCATTTTTAACCCAAACTCTGCTGCTGACCAGTCCTCAAGTGCCACTTTTAAGGTGACAGTTCCATACAGTGGTCTTGTTTTTAATTGAAGTTATGGTTAATGTTACAGTACTATTAAAATCCAAATTAAATTATTATCCAGTTTAACTAATGAGTGAATTAAAGGCAGGACAATTCTTCTTTGTGTATTTATTACCACACTTTCTATTAATAATCTATAGTAAGATGATGCAAAGTTGAGAAATGTGAATATGGTATTGACTGATATGGTGCAGGTTATTAGATACTTGAATGTCTATACTACTGTGCTTTGATTCAATTTTCCCATCACTTTTTCCTTTTTCAAATTATGGCATAAAGAACATCATAAACATAAATGCAAGGATAGGCCTCAAGTGGCCATGCAGACCAGTGATCAGCAAATTTTTTCTGTTAAGGGCCAGATAATAGATATTTTAGGCTTTGAGGCTTGTACAGCTCTGTCACAACTATTCAACTTTGTCATGATGGCACAAAAGCAGCCACAGATAATATATTTAAAAAAAACAAAACTGGCTGTGGATGTGTTCTACCTAAATTTATTGACCCAACTAGACATGTGTTTACTGACATCAAATTGAATCAAATTAATTAAATTAATTAAATCATCAAATTAATTAAAATTAAACTAAGCATACTTATTTTTGTTCCTCTGTGCATTAACCATGTTTGAAATGCTTAAGAATCATGTATGGCTACTGGCTACCATATTGGAGCAATGCAGGTATAGAATATTTCCATTTTTTCTATTTCTATCTTTACAGAAATTTCTTTTAGACCACACTGATAAAGGATTTCAAACATGCTTATATGGCTGTCTCCAGTTATCATTGAATTGATGACACAAAATATAAGAACATGTCTAAAACTCATAAACTCCTAAAACACATTTCCAGACCTCCCAGAGGTAAACTGACTGATTTTTAAAAATCTTAAATAGTAAAATGGATTAAGAGTTTTGGCTCTAGTAACACATCTTTGATCTTAGGAAAGTCTGTGTCTCTGTCATCTTATCTCTTATTTAGGAAATACAATGCCTACCAAGGTTGCAATAATGTGGTTTTGAAGAGGGATTCATCTCTTAAAGGCAACTGGCAAATATTTTAGAAGGAAGTAGGAGCACATGACAGCAAGTGTATCTTTGGGAAAGCAAATCAGTGTGATTACTAAGATTATGGGAAGAGACAGTTGGGAATCCAAATCCTGGTTTTGCCATTTTCCATGTGAACTTCAGCCAGATCCTGGATTTCTCAAAGCTGCTCTTTGCCCGTCATTAATTCCCTAGGGTTGTAGGGGCGATTAAATAAGGTCATATGCTTAAAGCTGCTTAATGCAGTTCCTAGTTCACAGTAGGTCTTCAGTAAATGATGGATATTACTGTTGCATTCTGAAGAGGGAAGGAGAAAACATCACAGCACTGGGTATAAAGGCACCCTGCTACGGCAGAAATATCCATGTGTAGAGGCACATTACAAAAAGTAAAGGTAACAAAGAATGATAGGCTAGACATGAGAGAAAAACAAGTAGGAAAGAAAATAGAATTTCAAGTGTACTTTGATTGGAGGAATGGAAATTGTGCCAACTTAATGAGGAAGGGATAAAGTAGATAAAATTTTAATCTTTTGTAATGCAGAATATGAGAGGAACAGTTACACGTGACAAAGTTTTTAGAAATGCCTTTATATGTCAGGTGCTATCCAAACATAATTATTACAGCTTTCTTGTCTAGACATAGGCTAATATTGACACCAGCAGACCAGACCCTTTAGAGACCTTCAGATGAAATGCACTAGCTGACTTCTGGGTTATACTGACTCATCCATCCAAGCCCTCTGTTCTATGAATTGGGCATAATCAGACACTGGAGGGTGAAGTTATAAAATGTAGTAGATCTGTCTGCTAGTCATAGGGGAACCAATTGTTCCAGTTAAATTAGGACTAAGGGGTTTCCTGGGACACAAAATTTTCAGTGCTAAAATAGGGACAATCCTGGGCAAACAGTGATGGATGTTCTCCCTAGTAGCTATCAGGCATCTAGAAGGAAGAATCTTAGACACAGGATAAGCTCAGGTGATTCGCATTAATGCTTCCTCCTCCCAATCTATGGTGAGAACACTGGTGAAAATTAGGGGACTGCAAATGCCAGTTAAATAATTCTAACCTTGGCATGAATAAGGTGATTGGTTCTTTAAAAGTCTGCAATCCCTGAAAGTTGAATTTTGAAACACATCTTAATAGTTTTCTAGTCCTACAATTTTAAAATCTTAAAAAGCAGTGGCATTCTGTCTTAAAACAAAAGCTCAAGTGAGAATATTTTATGGAAAAAGATAAAAATGGGAAAAAGTCCCTGACCCTTCTCTATTCTTGCTTCTCTTGCCTTTTTCATACCCTTCAGAATGTGTTTTCAGAAATCATAGAGATTCCTAAGAGCACAACTGGAAAACTACTGATCTACTCCAATTTCATCAGGTTAAAGAGGGGAAATCAAACTTTAAGATATGACTGTACTTAAGGGGGTTTTTGTTTGTTTATTTTATTAGTTTCAAGTGTACAAAACAACATAGTGATTAGACATTTGTACTCCTCACCAAGTGATAACCCCAACAAGTCTGCTACCCATTCGACAATGTACACAGTTATTACAATACCATTGGCTGTATTAACTATGCTGTACTTTACATCGTATGTGTGTGTGTGTGTGTGTGTGTGTGTGTGTGTGTGTATGTGTATAGTTGACATTCAATATTATTTTATATTAGTCTCAGGTGTACAATTCAGTAGTTAGGCATTTATATAATTTATGAAGTGATCTCCTGATAAGTCTAGTACCTATCTGACACCATACATAGTTTTTACATTATTGACTATATTCCCCATACTGTATTTCATATCCTCATGCCTATTTTGCGACTACTAATTTGTACTTCCTAATCCCTTTACCTTTCTCACCACCCTCTAACCCCTCTCCCATCTGGCAACCATCAGTTTCTTCTTGGTATCTGTGAGTCTGTTTCTGTTTTGTTTGTTCATTTATTCTGTTCTTGAGATTCCACATGTAAATGAGATCATATGGTATTCGTCTTTCTCAGTCTGACTTATTTCACTTAGCATAATACTCTCTAGGTCCATCCCTGTTGTTGCAAATGGTAAGATTTCATTCTTTTTATGGCAGAGTAATACTCCATTATATAAAGGTACCACAATTTCTTTATCCAGTCATTTATTGATGGGCACTTCGTTTGTTTCCATGTCTTGGCTGTTGTGAATAGCGCTGCAGTAGACATAGGGGTGCATATATATTTTTTCAAGTTAGTGTTTTGGATTTCTTTGGATAAATACCCAAGAATGGAATTGCTGGGTTATAAGGTAGTTCTATTTCTAATTTTTTTGGAAACTCCATACTGTTTTCCATAGTGGCTGCACCGATTTGCAATCCCACCAACAGTGCATGAGGGTTCCTTTTCCTCCACATCCTCACCAACACTATTGTTTATTGATTTATTGGTGGTAGTCATTTTGACAGGAGGGAGGTGGTATCTCATTGTGGTTTTTATTTGCATTTCTCAGATGATTAGTGACTTTGAGCATCTTTTCATATGACTGTTGGCCATCAATATGGAATCCTCTTTGGAGAAGGTCTTCAGGTTTTCTGTCCATTTTTAAATTGATTTTTTTTGTTTTTTTTTGTTTTTTTGGCTGTTGAGTTGTAAGAGTTTTTATAAATTTTGAATATTAACCTCTTATCAGATGTATCATTGGCAAATATCTGCTCCCATTCAGTAGGATGTCTTTCAGCCTTTTTTTTTTGGTTGCCTTTGCTGTGAAAAAAAACATTTTAGTTTTATGTAGTACCATCTGTTAATTCTTTCTTTTGTGTACCTTGCCTGAGGAGATACATCAGTAATAATTTGCTAAGGGTAATGTCTGAGAGTTTGCTTCCTATATTTTTTTCTAGGAGGTTTATTGTTTTGGGTCTTACATTTAAATCTATTTTGAGTTTATTCTTGTATATGGCATAAGAAAGTGGTCCATTTTCATATTTTTGCATGTATCTGTCCAGTTTTCTCAGCACCATTTATTAAATAGACTCTTTTTGCCCTACTGTAAATTCTTCTTTGTTTGTTTGTTTGTTGTAGATTAAATGATTATATAGGCATGGAATTATTTATGGTCTCTCTATTCTGTTCCATTGATCTATGTGTCTGTTTTTGTGCCAATACCATGCTGTTTTGCTTACTATGGCCTTGTAGTATAATTTGATATCAGATACCTCCAACTTTGTTTTTCTTTCTCAGGATTGCTATGGCTATTTGGAGTCTTCTATGGTTCTGTATTTATTTTAGATTTTTCTTGCTTCATTGGGTCGGCCTGCATTGCTATGAATTTTTCTCTTAGGACTGTTTTTGCTGTGTCCCATAGATTTGGGGTCATTGTGATTTCATTTTCATTTGTATCAAGGTATCTTTTAATTTCTTCCTTGATCTCACTGTTGACCCATTTATTATGTAGTAGCATGTTATTTACCCTCCATGTGTTTGTGTTTTTCAGTTTTTGCTTGCATTGATTTCTAGCTTCATACCTTTTTATCAGAGATGACAGTTGATATGATTTCAATCTCCTTACATTTATTGAGACTTGTTTTTGTTGCCTAACATGTGGTCTATCTTGGAAAAATGTTCCATGTGTACTTGAAAAGATCGTATATATATTCTGCTGCTTTGGGGTGAAATGCTCTAAAAGTATTAATTAAATCCATCTGGTCTAGAGTGTGATTTAAGACCACTGCTTCCGTGTTGATTTTCTGGAATATGCGTCCATTGGTGTCAGTGGAGTGTTAACATCCCCTACTACAATTATGCTACTGTTGATCTCTGCCTTTATGTTGATCAATATTTGTTTCATATATTTAGGTGCTCCTATGTTGGGTGCATAAATATTTACTAGGGCAATGCCCTCTTGTTGGATTGATCCCTTTATTATTATATAATGTGTTTCTTTGTCTCTTATTATAGTCTTCATTTTAAAGTCTATTTTGTGTGATATAAGTATTGCTACTTCAGCCTTTTTAATCATTTCCATTTGTGTGGAATATCTTTTTCCATTACTTTACTTTCAGTCTATGTGTATCTTTCAGTCTGAGGTGGGTATCTTCTAGGCATCATATTCATAGGTCTTGTTTTCTTCTCCATTCAGCTACTTTATGTCTTCTGATGGTCATTTAATTGATGTACATTTAAAGTGATTATCGATAGGTGCACAGTCATTGCCATTTTATTATTCATATTTTTGATTGTCATTGTTTGTTTTCTCCTTTATTCTGCTTATAGGAATCCTTTCACATTTCTTGTAATACTGGATTGCTGGTAATTAATTCTTTTAACTTTTTCTTGTCTGGGAAGCTCTTTAACTCTCCTTCAATTTTGAATGTTAGCCTTTCTGTGTAGTCTTAGTTGTAGGCCCTTGTTTTTCATCACTCTGAGTATTTCCTGCCACTCCCTTCTGGTCCTCAATGTTTCTGTTGAGAAATCCACTGAAAGTCTTATCCACTGAAAGCTCCCTTATAAGCAACTGGTTGCCTTTCTCTTGCTGCTTTTAGGATTTCCTCATTGTCTTTAACCTTTGCTATTTTAATTATGATGTGTCTTAGTGTGAGCCTGTTTGGGTTCATCTTGTTTGGGAATCTCTGTGAAGTCTGGGCTTGTATGTCTATTTCCTTTGCCAGGTTAGGGACGTTTTCAGTCATTATTTTTTCAAACAGGTTCTTGATCCCTCGCTCCCTTTTTTCTCCTTCTGGTACTCTAATGATGCTAATTTTGTTATGTTTGATGTTGCCCCAAAGGTCCCTTAAATTGTCTTTTTTAAATTCTTTTTGCTGTTCTGATTGGGTGTTTTCTGCTACCTTTTCTTCTAAATTGCTGATTTGATCCTCTGCTTCGTCTAGTCTGCTGTTGATTCCTTCTAGTGTATTCTTCATTTCTATTATTGTATTTTTTATTTGTCTGGTTCTTTTTTTAATGGCTTCTGTGTCCTTCTTTATGCTTACTATCTCTCTTTTTGAAATCTTCACTAAGTTCCTTAAGCATTCTTATAACCAGTGTTTTAAACTCTGTCTCTGGTAGGTTGGTTGCCTCCATTTTGTTTAGTTCCATTTCTGGAAGTTTCACCTGTTCCTTTATTTGGCACATGTTCTTTGTTTCCTCATTCTGGCTGCTGCTCTGTTTGCTTCTATGTATTAGGTAGATCTCCTGTGTCTCCCAGTCTTTCTTGGGTGGCTCTATGTAGTATTTGTCCCATCTGGTCCAATAGTGCAGTCTCCCTGATCTCCTGTGCATATATTCCAGGAGTGTCCCTTGAGTGTCTTGTGTGTGTTCTCCTGTTGTAGTTGAGCCTTCATTGCCTTTGGCATGTCAATGGGTAAGAATGACTCCCAGGCTGACTGACTGTGAGGATTGGCTGTGCCCACAGTGTATGAGCTGCTGTGTGGGGGCTGACCTTGTGGGATTTGCCCCCATAGGGTCCTGTATGTGTTGTCTCTGGTGTCTCTTGGGAGGGGCTCCCATGCAGGCCTATTTCAACCTTGTCTGTGACCAGCCCAGGGATACCAGGTAGGAGTTACAAAGCTATATGTGGTTGGTTGCTGCCTGTACTGGACCTGGAGACATGTGGGGTGGCTTCACTGTGAACAGAGGCTGGCTGCGACCAGTGTCGGGCTTGTGGCAGCTTAGCAAAAGTTCCAGGGCCCCTTTTGCCTGTTGCCAACTGCTGGCTCCCTGTAGCGCTCAGTCATCTCCTTAGGTTTGTGGGCCAGGTTGGTTGACCAGGTTTTAAGAGTGCCCCTGGCATTGCAGCCCTAGGTGGGTATAGTGGGGTTCCACTGAGTTACAGGGTATGGGCAGTGGTTTTTACAAAGTTAATGCAGTTTCAGTTTTTGCATTGTTGCACTTTCCAAAAATGCCCTGAGAACACTGCAGTTAGTTACTGCTCATGTCAAGCCTGCAGGTCTTTGAGAGCAGCCCAAGAGAGGCTGCAGTGTAGGTTGTGGCTTGCTGCTCAACATGAAAAATCCCCATGTTGCTGCAGGCTGTCTGCTGCTGCACAAGGCTTCCACAGCTCACAGGGTAGGGCCAGCACTCAGCAGCTGAGACTGCCCTTGGCGACATAGCACTAGCTATGTGGGGCAGGGACCCAGGGCATCACAAAGGTGGGTGCATATGTGGATTGTGCCAGACCAATGTGGTCTCAGGTTTGGTCCTTTGGGGGAGGGCACAACAGAGAAAAGATGACTCCCTCCTACAGGCTACACATGAGGCAGGCTCCACATGGATAATGGCTGGTCCCTCCAGCCTTTGCCTAAAGCCACACAATTGAATGTTTCCCTGTATGTCTTTCAAGATGCTGTGCCTCTACTGGAGACCGGGCTAGTGTTTGTGTGCAAGGGAGTCTGTGGGTTGTCCCTTTAAGAGGACTCTGAGTTTTCAGTTGCCTTCCATCTCACCAGGATGGACAGACAAAGTCCTCGCTGCTCTTCACTACCAGATCTTGTGGAAATTCCTCTTCTCAGCACAGGACCAGGCTGGGGAGCTAGGCATAGGGCTGAGACTCCTCCCTCCTTTGGGGGTATCTCTGCCAAGAAGGTGTTCCTCCCAGTGCTCAACCTCTGTCTGTGGGTTTGAGGTCAGTCAGTTTTGCATTTCTACTCTTCCTACCAGTCTTGATGTGGCTTATTCCCCAGATCCTGAGTATAAGGGTTCTGTTTAGCTAGTCTTCAGATCATTCCTGAGGTTGATTGTTCTATGATTTATTTGTAATTTTGGTGTGATGCTGGGAGGCAGTAGGCACAGCATTTACCTAAACTGCCATCTTGGACTTTCTCACGATGTGCTCATTTTGTGCTTAAGTTTTGAAAGCTGATACATAGCAGAGCAAGAAATCAAGCTCAAGAGCTGTTTATTGAGAAAAATAGAATTCAAAAATTGTTCGAAGGCCATTAGTTCTCCAGCTTAGTTACATGGTGGGATCACCTGGAATGCTTTAAAAATTCATAGATGCCTGGATCTTATTGCCAGAGATTTTGAATGAGAGCACTTGGTTGTATCCTGGGCGTAGATATTTTGAAAGTCTCCCCAAGTGATTCTAACTCAAACCAAGTTTGAAAATAATTGGCCTAGGCTGAAGAATTAATACCAAACAAACCAACACACACTCATGCACACAAACACACACAAAACGCACACTGGTTTACCTTCAGGAGACATGGGCTCTATCAATGATTGGGACTTCTGACAAATCCTTCACTCGGTGCTTCATGAAATAGTGGTCAGTTGGTTTCAAACTTTTTAGACCCATGAAATCCTTCTTAAAGTGAAAATTTTGTGGGAGCTTCATACAACACACAGGTAAAAGCAGAATTGCTTTGGTTAAACAGGAAAGGAAGCCAGGAAGCTCAACATTCTGTCTGGATGCTACCAAATGCTACAAAGGCACATTTTCAGAACGTTCCATGTTCTGAGGAACCCACAAGCATTAAGATTCCTAGAGGTCTCTTTTGTTTGTAAATTATTATTTGATTGGCTAAAGCTGCATTCTTATTAGGAGGTGTGCTTGTAACTGATTCCATGTGACCCGGTCCACAAGTAAGATCTATTTTTAGTGTCCAGTAAAAAGGGAGTATTGATCAGAAATCAGTTTTATTGGTGAATAAAGTTGTTTTCTCTCCAGGCAAATGCAGTGCTACGATAGAATTTGCTCCAGTGTTCTATGCTTCAAATTATGTTTAATTAAAGGATTCTCGGTCCCCTCCCACTAGCCAATCCCATGAATATTTTATATCATGCTAGGGCTGAAGGGTAGCCTTTGAAACTGAAAAATCGGGTCACAATCGGTTTGACCTGAGTAAATTCATGAGAGGTTACATCATCAAGAGATTGTTCTCCTTCATTATTTATAAGAACACAGAAGCAGATGTGCAATTGTTTCCTGTATAATTTTCATACAAAAAATATAATGTACATGGAGAACACTGTCAGGTAGCATAATGCACTGCATTTATTTCAAAGATGGAGTCTTTTCTTTGTCATTGTGTTTAGTAAACACACTTCCATTACGGTGAGTGGATGGCTGTCAGTTCTATTTTGTTCGCAAATATCCAACGGCTTTCAGAGTTTTGCCAAATGTCTTGCTCTATTTTCAGTAAGTTCCTTTCATATTTATTTATTTATTTTGATGAACTTATCCTTGACATTAGAAAAAAAAAAAAGCTTTCATCAGAAACTATTTCTCCTCCTCATTTTTTCTGAAATCCATCAATCTTATAGGTTCACATTGCGTGTTTATGCTGAAGGTGTCAAATGGTTCTTCATCTCATCTTCTCACTCTCATTTGAAAAATGTATCTAAATACTGAGTGTTCATATAAACAGGTTAGTTTTTTTTTTTCTCACACAGGGTTTATCAGTTAAAATATGGAATGTATATCAATTGAGCTTTTTGTCCTTTATGACAGGAGGTAAAGAAATCTGACTCACAAAATCCAATAGAAATCATGCTCATTACTGAATTTAACCTGGAAACAGTAAGCCTTTTAATTGGAAAAAAACAGTCTCCTATGGTTGAAGACATTGAGAAAAATTTAGAAATGCAGAGATCGAGCTTCCTTTGCTGTTCATTTTCATAATTGAAGAGGCACTTTTTCTTTATCTTTTATTTCCTCAAGATTAGAGATTCTGGATAACATTGTCTTTGTTTTTAAGAGACATCAGGTATGATATATATTATACATATTATATAATATTATATAATATGTATAATATATATATAATATAATATGTATAATATGTGTGTTTATATTATATATTATATAACATATATATTATATTATACATATATGTAACATATATATGTATAATATATATTATATATACATCATATATATGATATATATGATTTATAAATAATTTCTATATGTGGATTTTATTATTTTTGTAAGCAAAGAATATCAATATAAAGCTTTCTGGGGATTCCTAATATGCTTCCTGTTTTTCCCCAAAATTGCCCATGCAGGACAACTATCTCTCCATTGTGCAGCTTTCTGGATTACACTAGAAGAATAATTTGCTTGCTATGCTATACTCCCACAGTATTTTTAAATAAATTTCTTTTCCTATTCTCACAGTATTATTTTTGATTTGCTGTGTTAAAATGTGGAAAAGTACTAATCTCAATGTATTGATATGGAAACATTTTATAAATCCTGTGTTCATTTAGCATGGTAGTGTTTTTTATTATCCTCCAACTTTTATGGAACTGGTGGTCCTTACACTATAGAATATATAGTATTCATAATGTTTGTCTTCCCTTAGAGAATATGAGCTTTAAAAAAGATAACAAAATCTTTTTCTGGCTTCATTGAGATATAATTGACTTTTAACGTTGTATTAGTCCAAGGTGTACAACATAATGATTTGATATGTGTATAGAGAATATGAGCCACTGGAGGGCAAACACTATTATTCCAAATGTGTATATTCTTAGCATCTGTTGTCATTCCTGGTTATCAAGTAATTAGCAATAAACAGTTTATGAAATTATCAACTCAATGCAAACATTGATGCAATACCTTTAGGTGAGTCTAATGACTCTGAGGAGAAATAAATGAATTAGATAGGACTGCCTCATGTAGTTATAGTAGCTGAATACATGGCGAAGACTGTTTTCTTCTGTCCTGGGATCTGCTTTTCCCAGATGATTCTGGAGGTGCTTCTCTCAAGGTTTTACAGTTCCAAACTGGTCACATGACCAAACACAGATGTTCTGAAACTCTGTTTCCACTGGAAACAATGTCGGATCCTTCTCAAGCAGGCGTATTCAGCATCCGTTCTTTTCAGAATTGATAAATTCTCTCTCTTTCTGAGGCCCAAGCTGTAAGAACCATATAATCTTAGAGCTTGTAGGGAACATGTATTCTACTATGTGTGAGAGACATGGCAGTAAATCAAGTCAAAGAAAAGGTATGGGGGTAGAGAAATGGTGCCAGGAACTGCCAAAGCAGATGGCAGGAGAAAGAGAGAAGGGAGAATTGAGAGCTCCTTGGGACTTGGTTTGAGCATCTGGATACAGCTTTGCCTCTATTCAGACACAAAAACAATCAACAATGTTGTTTAATTATATTCATGAATAATTTCTATTCTCTCGTTTGCCCTCTCTCCTCCCGCCGTCTCTTCCTCCTCCTCTTTCTTTTTCTCTCTCACTATTTTCTTTTTCTTTTAAAGAGAGTAACTTGCATTTCTGGTCCTGCAAGCAAGTGAGACTTGATAATGGTAAAATATTTAATTATGGAAAAACTCTGAAGAAAGTTCAGATGTCCTGTTTTTAAAAATAGATAATAGTATATAGTTGGGAAAACTTTACCTGCAATGATGATAATGATGAAAAAAGTGGTATTTTTTTCAAATACCACTTTCTTTCAGTCCTTGAAAACTGTTTAAATTTTGTTTATCCAGAAATGTGAAGTCATTGGCACAAAATATTTGGGCATTATCTGAAGAGCCAAACAACCAAACAAATGACCTTGGCATAGATAGCCATTTCCTCTATGCTTAGAAAGTGCATACATTTTTCCAGTTTATTATCTCTCCTTACAATGGTCAATAACTATTTCTCAAACTTCCAGAGTAATTTATCTGTTGAGGTAATTACTCTGAAATTATAGGATCTGTAGTCTTAATGACTAATTAAAAAATTAATATATGTGAAGAATATTTCCTTAATTCCACTGTCTTCCCCATACTACATGATCCATTCAAAGTTTTGTTTCATGGTATCAAGTATTAAATCACAGAAAAAATTACATCTTGGGAAAGAAACTGGTCAAATAGGTTAAGATAAAGGTGTCTTTTTGGTGTATTCTCATATTTTCTTCACTCCCTTTTGTTTATACTAGTACTCTAACATTTCATTGTTTTTCAAGATAAATTAAAACAAACAAACAAACAAACAACAAACAACAACAAAAAACAGTGCCTAACATGCAGTAGGAAAGAATAGGTGCTGATCTTTAGCCAGATTGGGAAGTGGACAATGTTGCTTTTGGAATTCTAGTTCCTCCTGCACTCAGCCAGTTGTGAGGATCATTGCATTTCCCATCTTGTCCACACTGAGTGATGTATTCTCATAACTAATAATTCTCAGTCATCTCATTTTGATGTATCAATCACCTGAGAACTTTTATCATGGGATGCTTCTTTTTCCAGAGGGAAACAGAATAACATAGTGGATAAAATTGTGGACTGTGAAATCAGACAGTTAGAGGTGTGCACTCAGATTTTGTCACTCCCTAATGTGTGATTTTTTAAGAAAACATCTTAATCCTTTCATCTTCAATGTTCATTAAAGTGGTAATAATGATATTCCCTAACATATAAAGTTATTTAGAGGCTCTGTTGGCAATATTTAAAATTAATTAAGAATAAGATCTGACACAGGATAAGCAATAAATATATTGGGTATAATTATTTAAAATTCTGCCCCTCTTTCTCTTTACCCCCTGTTTTTCATTATAATCATGATGTAGTTACTGAGGTACCAATATTAACAAGAGGTATCATCATTCCTCAGGTGAACTGAAAAAGAAAGGACCATTATAATAATCTGAGCCCCCTGAAGGAGAGATTTCACTGGTTAAGTGTTATCATTTCATAAATTTCTATTTAACAGAGGATTTTGAAGATAGTAAAATCTTAATGCAAAGGAATATGGAATAGATGGACATGTCTTATTTTCTAAGTCATGGTCCCATTTATTCTCTAGGAAACAATTTCTTGCTCTTCAGCAGGCAAATTTTAGTGGTTCTTCAATTCCCCCTGAAGTACCCCTTAGACAGTGATGCAAGGCACAGGAATTGACACACAGAAAAGGAAAACTTAAATTCAACTCCATACATCCCAGGATGCATAAACCTGTCTACCAAAGCATGCAAAAAGATTGGTCCAACTCTTTTGAGAAAAGAGCTAACCAAATGGTTCTTTCAGCAGGAGCCCTCTGTAATTCACTCAGATTCTATTATATGCTTGAGCGAGCTCTGGAACAATGTTGCTCTACTTTATTCAGAGAGTTATGCACGATCACACGGAGTATAAGCAATCGCCTCCACATAAAGTATTATTGCCTTACTAACATATCTGCTGGACATATGCAAGGCATGAGAGGTTTAGCCCAGAGAGTCTGCTGGGGAGGGAGGTGAACAATCTGAAAATGTACTTGATATGCAGTCAGAATCTAGCCAGATAAAGACTTCCATTGTATAGCTCACATATTTGGCTATAAATAGAATAATCATAGGTTTTGAATAGATGGGAAACACCCCCTTTCCCTCTACCTGTCGTAGTATCTGGATTTGCATACTATAAAAGGGTTCCCTGGGACAGTTTGGCATAGAGTGATAGACAATAAGAATGCAAACTGTATAGTCTACTGTTTGAAGCTCTTTGCAATATTATCCCAAGCCCCTTTTCCAGGCTTATTTCCACTGCACTTTTTCCTAGACCCTACACTCCAGATATGCTGGACTCTTCGAAGTCCTCTCCACTCAGGTTTTATTCATTCCATTATCTTCCCCTAGTGTCGTCAGCATGCTTTTCCATTTGATGAGATCTTGCATTCTTGAGGACCACTCCAATGTTATCTCTTTCTTAAATCATTTTAGTGAAGAGCTTACAGCTACTTACAAAGCTTAAAGCTATTAAAATAAATTCTCCAGTCCTCATTGGTGATATTTTTATCTTGGTTATATCTTATTTCATCTGTTAATACATGCATCTTTGTCAGGGGAGTTCATGTTTTCTTTATCTGTTTATTTCCCACAACGCCTACCTCAGTAGAGTTGGTAGTAGTGCTTCTCCAACCATTATAACAAGAAAACGACGGACTGCAAGTTCTGACTTTTTTTGAAAGTATCATTGAATTGAAGTCTCAGGGCATTTAACAGGAAATCTAGAGAGAGACAGGCACCTGCAGGGAAACATGGGCTGGAATTATTTGTTTACTTATGGCAGATGATCTATACATTTTTGCAGAGTCCATTACGGCTCTTTACAGTGGTCAATCAATATTTCTAAAACTTGAGGGGTAATTTATCTTTTGAGATAATCACCCTAGGGTTATAGGGTTTGTAGTCTTGCTGACCAAATTTTATTTTTTATTAATAGACATGAAGAGAATTTCCATAATTTCACTGTCTTCCCCAAAGCACATGATACATGAAGCACTGGATCTCAGCAAAAATTACACTCAGGGACAGAAACTGTTACCTAGTCAGACAAGTTAAGGTGAAGATGTCTTTTTGATGTGGCTGCATCTTTTCTTTGCTCCTTTTATATACACTAGTGTTCCTCAAATACATCACTCTTCTTCAAAATAAAGTAAAAAGTGTATGCCTAACACAGAGAAGAAAAGACCTCCAGCCAAGTTGGGAAGTGGACATTTTCAGAGTCTTAATCTCAGCTCCTATACTCTCAGTCAGTACTGAGGACCATTGCATTCCCCTTCTTTCAATACTGGATAAATTGACAATAGTTGAGGAATGGGTGGATGTAATATATGTAGATCTGTGAATATGTCCAACCCCCAGAGGTGTGTGTGTGTGGGGGGAGAAGGTCTCATCATGTTGCAGGTACTTGTACCCATTGCTTCATCAGTTGCTCACAGGGAAGATTGTGGTAGATTCTGAGGAAGCTTGCTTCATGGAGCTCCAATGGGGGAAGGCATGACAGCAGTTGTTAGGGCACAGAACTATCCTGGGACCCCTCTCCTCATCTCCTACATGAAACCAAAACAAAACAAAACAACCTTAATTTGACAGGGGAGGATAACAGAAACTGTCACCCTTAGGGTCCTGGGGAAAGGAAATTTTTAAAAAAATATAAAAAATGGGCAGAGGACCTGAACAGGCACTTCTCCCAAGAAGACATACGAATGGCCAACAGACACATGAAAAGAAATGCTCCACTTCACTAGCTATTAGGGAAATGCAAATCAAAACCACAATGAGAAACCACCTCATATCAGCTAGAATGATTATTATCAACAAGACAAGTAATAACAACAGTTGGAGAGGCTGTGGAGAAAATGGAACCCTCATACACTGCTGGTGGAAATATAAATTGGTACAGCCACTATGGAAAACAGTATGGAGGTTCCTCAAAAAATTAAGAATAGAATTACCATATGACCCAGCAATCCCTCTTCTGGGTATCTACCCAAAAAATCTGAAAACATTTATCCATAAGGGAGTATGTACCCTATGTTCATTGCAGTATTATTCACAGTGGCCAAGACATGGAAACAACCGAAGTGTCCTTCAATATATAATTGGATAAAGAAGATGTGGTACATATATACCTTGGAATACTACTCAGCCATAAGAAAATGTGAAATACTTCCATTTGCGACAACATGGATGGATCTTGAGATTATCATGCTAAGCAAAATAAGTTAGAAAAAGTTGAGAACCATATGACTTCATTCATATGTGTCATAAAATGGAAAGCAATAAAGGAACAAGATAAATAAACAAACAAACACAAACTCATAGACACAGACAACAGTTTAGTGATTACCAGAGGGGAAGGGGGAAGTGGATAGGTAGAAGAGTTGGAAAAAGGGGTCAAATATATGGTGATGGAAAGAGAACTGACTCTGGGTGGTGAACACATAATGCAATACATAGATGATGTATTATAGAATTGTACACTTGAAACCTATATAATTTTACTAACCAAAGTCACCCCAATAAATTTAATAAAAATTATATATATATAATTATATATATTATGTATAATATATATAATAAATTATATATATAATAAAATTATATATATATATATATATAAACCACCACTTCTATTCCCAGGGGAGAGGCAGGAAGAGATACAATGGAAGGCAGGGAGCCCTGAACAGGCCATACCATGATAACAAGAACAATGTGCCTTCCTAAGTCTGCAGATTAACCAGGTCCTCAGGATTCTCTCCTGCTCCCCATCACTAGACTAAGGAGCCCAATAACAAGCAGCCGTGGGAAACTGCCGGGAGAGTTGGAAGAGATAGATTCTCACTGAGGCGCAACATGAAGGGAAGACCTAAAAGTGAAATTCAAGGAGACAGTAATTAAAACTCTCTGGAAAACCAGAGTTTTCCAGACCCTAAACACCGTAAACACAAGACGTCTCTAGATGTCTTGAAGGCTGCAGTATGCTGAGGGTAACCATAACAACAATGAACCTTAAACCCAGACTAAATTTTGACCAGGCATTAACAACAACAACAACAAAAACCAACACTGAAGGCCTAGCAGAAGAAATGGCATGACCCTCCTTTTCCAAGTATAAAAACTACTTCCCTCAGTGTGTACTTACTGCCACAATCTGTCTGACCTGGAACAACAATTGCAAAAAGTATAAGGCAGAACCCCAGGCTTGCAGCCTCTGCCTCACAGCTGTCCAACTGCCGTTCACCCCAAAGAGCTCAACCCACCCCTCTTTCCTGAGTTTTCGTCCAGGATTTCATTCAGAATTCCATCCAGGATACCTCATTATGTTTAGGCGTCGCATCTGCTTACAGAGCTTGAACTGTGGTGACTTTTCAATCTCCCGTTCAATCCCAGCATGCCTTCTGAGATACCCCAGGTAGAAGAGGAGTCCGTGGTGGGCTCACCTCTCAGGGGCTCTCTAGGTTTTTCATATAGTCATTATGTATCTTTAAGGCATGTGACATTTATATTTTAATTTGAAAACAGGTTAAACATATTTAAAAATAAGTGCTAAAACAACAGTTTTGGAACCTATGAAAAAACAGAGTTCTAAATAATACAGTCTGAAAACCAATGAGTTGGAGAATCTCTGTTATTTCCAGTTCTCACATTCTAGGATTCTAAGACATCTGATAGGTAAGGGAAGTAGGTTTTCTAAACACGTGTTTATAGTTATAGCCAATATTTTAAAATAAAGTTTATCGGGGTGACAATGGTTAGTAAAGTTACATAGGTTTCAAGTGTACAATTCTGTAATACATCATCTATATATTACATTGTGTGTTCAGCACCCAGAGTCAGGTCTCCTTCCATCACCATATATTTGATCCTGTTTACCCTCATGTACTATTTACACCCAATTTGAGAAAGTAAATCCCTTCCAAAAAGCAAAGAAACTCCAAGGAATCCAACTGCAAAGTGTGTGAACAATTAGCCCTCCAAATACTCTGATTTTGAATTTATGGAATGATCCTACCTGTAAGAAAAGCCTTCACAGCTACCCTCTCGATTAGTGTTTGCTTCAGTTTCTCCTCAGGTTTTTGTTCTTACCGTTTCCTGTGAAGCCCAAAAGCATTATCCCTACAAATAAGGTAGAAAGTTCTGCTTGTTAGAAGTAGATAAAGAGATTGCGTGCTTATCTCTGTGGTATCTAAGCACCTGACAAACTGGGGAATTGAATACATCCTTGTACAAATACGCAGTTTGCTCTACTTACCCAATCCCTCTATTCTGTTCTAAAAAATGAAATTTTGATAGACTTTGTAAAAAACATAATAGTTGCTGAGATCAGTATTTTACTGATTTTTACAGAGTAGATTGTAATCAAGCATGCCCTTCTTTGATTTTTACAAGGAGAGCACAAAAGCCCATTGAAAGGAAAAATAATCCAAAATTCCCATGTGACTACAAGTAGGGAGTTGGATAGTAATTAATTAACAGCCCTGGAAAATTTTTCTGTGTTGCATTTATATTATTTTTCTCAAACTAACCATACAGTAGCTCACAAAGAAAGAGTGACGTATATCTCTGGTGAATTATGAAACCTCAAACATGCCGATTGAGAAAAATTCCCTTAATGATTCCAACATGTATTTAATTATGTGTAGTTTTTCTTTTTAAAATTTGATTATTAAGATTCTTGTCTTTTGGCATTACATAATACCTTTTCAGGCAAAACCCTCCCGGTTACCTTACCATATTCTTTTGCCTGTTTGTATTGGAAGTAGAAACTGTAAGGATGATACTTTAGCCAGAACTTGGTACCTGCCCTTTTGAAGTTTACAAAGTGTGGTGTCCTAGGTTATTTATGTCTACTTAACATATTGCCCCAAAAGTTAGTGGATTAAAATACCTTACTTCTCTGATACTTTAGAGGGTCAAGAATCTGGAAAGTTCTGGAAGGCAGTAGTGTTTACTTGGTGTTTCTCATGTCGTTCCAGTCAGATGTTGCCTAAACTTACTGTCAACTGACGGCTTGACTAGGCTGGAACGATCAAGGTGACTTAGCTCCACAGCTGGCAGCAAATGGCTGGCTCTTGGTTGGAGCACCTGTATGTGACCTCTTCATGGGTCACGGGCATAGCACAGCTTGATAGTTTCATTCTAAGAGATGTGGTCCCCAGGGGCAGCATCTGGGAAGCAAATGTTTAAGGAAACCAAAGGAGAGTCTGCCAGGCTTCCATTCTGAAATCAGAGAGGCCTTGCATCATGGTTCACATCCAAGGAAAGTGGAAATTGTCTCCATCTCTCAATGGGAGGAATATAAAAGGATTTTAAGCCATCTTCAGTGCACTACATATGGTGTTCCTTAAGTGACGACTTGGACATGTAGTATTTATCAATTTAGCTAAAAAATTACCAATGTACTTTCCACATCTTATAGCACTGTCAAAAATCTTTTCAATGCCCACCTCCTTTCTAGTTTCTCAGCTCATTTTATATATTCTAACACACATGTACTTTTAAAATATATATACAAACAATAATGCTTATTGTAGAAAAGTGATTGTATCATTTCTCTTCTTTTATCTAATAAAAGTAGGTCAATGTTTTATGCTGCTTGTATTGGTATCATCCATTTTAGCTGTACTAATAAAAGTTAATGGCTGGTTAAGCATTAATGTGGACTGAACCTTAGATAAAGAGTAAAAAGTGAGATAAAATGGTAAATATACACTTAAAAATCAGACACTAAACCAGTGAAATGCTCCAGAAAAATGTCAATAGAAAATACATATTGTCTCTAATCCAATTATCTAATGATATCCATATTTTGCACTTTTGGTGTATGCACTCACTTTATATAATTTTGTAAAATTGCTTTTTTTATTTAACAGAGTTAAACATTTTATGACATTAAAATTGTTTCACTTTATTTACATATTTTGAATATGTACATTTTTATTTTTTAACATTCTATTGTTTTACTAATTTCTTAAACAGAATACAAAGCAAAATTTAGCCTGACTCTCTTTAAGGTTTACATCTATTATTGATAGGACATTGAGGTTCATATGGTAGAAATGCAGATGAAGAAGGTGGGAAACCTATTATTAAATGAATCAGATGGTCACAGAAATGGTACTGACAATGGTGCAGGGTCAACACCCTTGATCCGGAATTCTAAAATTGGAAAAGAATCTTAAAGCCAATTTTTTTTCGTTTTGTTTTTATAACTTGTCAATAAGAACTGATCTAATCTGATGAGAGACTATAATCTTTACATATACCAATATTGTGTATAGTCATACATTTTGCTGCAGAAATACTAATATTTAATTACGAGCTGCTGCCTGAGACTTCCACTGATGACTTACATACTATCTTAATTTTTTTAAATCTGAAAATCTGAATTCTGAAAAATATTTGTACTCAATGTTTTCTGAAGAAAATAGCAGCAATTAACATTTATTGAGCTACTGTTGAACGCTGTTCTAAGCCATTCTTGTTCATTTTATCCCCTAAACAAATAAGTATGGATGATTATTCATCTCTCAGATGACATTAAATAACTACTAGCAAGTGGAAAAACTATGATTCAACTTAACCCCTTAGTCTCTGTGCTTATCTTTTACATTACTTTGCTTGATTTATTCACTGTCAAATGTCTTCCAAACTATACTGAAATGTATTCAGCAGGGCAGAATGATGCCTTTAGCATTTTTCTCCTCGCCCTCTTGAGTATTTTCTAAATTTCTATAAATTCTAAACATTTCATCAGAGTCCTGCCCTTCTTTTACCCTCCTAAAATGATTTATCCTCAGTTTCTTTACTGTTTTTTTTCCCTCTATTGACAATTTCTTAAATTCTGACCTCTCCTACAAAAGACATTGCTTAAATGTATCTTCTTTACTATATTTTTGTTTAACGTAAATATGGCAGGCCTCCTTAAAGTGTCACATCTGAAACTAAATTCAAATGGGAATTTATAAAGCCTTGAAAAATAATGTGAGTATTCACAAAGCCATCTGGAAAAGATAACAAATGAGAAATTGCATCATATAGCACACAGAAGCTCTTTCTATAAATACCTTTCTAGAAAACATATCCTTCTCCAATTGTACTTCTCACAGTAATTGCTTACTTCTCACTATTCATTATTTTACCTTCCTTTGTTTATAGTCATCTGGCTCCATCTTTTTTTGTCAGCTTCCCAAATCTTCTAACACCTCATTTCCGCGTTTGCATTCTGGACTCATTATTTCCTTCTCCAGAGAGCTCCACATTATTTCTTATGTCAGGTGACTCACCCTTCTTTCAAACAAAAATTTTCTTAAAGGGTTGGAGTCTATGTTGGGGAAAGTTCACTTAGGTGTCTTTATTTCAGACATTCATGTCTCTCCTATGATATTGTCTATACATTTCAGTTCATGAAGTAGCCAAACTTGATACACATTGATAGCCAGTTAAAGCAGTGAAGCTCTAACCCCTGACGACCTCTTTTTTCCTCAAAGACTTACTGTCTTAGTATCTGGTCTGGTCTGTGATGATCAGCAAAAGTGTCCTTTTCTTGTTTTATATATAATTACTCTAGTTCAACAGTGGTTATAATCTCATTGAGGATGAAGAGGGGAATTTAGTTATCAGCTTGCAGAAGAATAAAGCTGATATATAGAGGGATGTGACCATTCCCAAATATTTTCTTACTTATTGAACCACTCCCATCATTGCCCTTATTGGTGTTTCCACCATACTTTACCCAGACCAGGTGTTCAGAAAGCATTTGAACAAATACCACACAGTATTAATTCTCCAATAAAAGGTCATAGGCCAGTGAGATTTGCTTGCTTACCAATTTCTAATCCTTTCCAACTGATCATTCACATTTTACTATTGCTCCTGTTTTCTAAGTCTTTGTAAACCTCGGAGGTAAGTATGCCACAGGGTCTATACTGGGCATCCCCAAAACTACCCTCCATAAAAGAAATGCTGAATGCATGTAATACTTGTGTCTGCATATCATACTTATATTGATGGACGTCTGCTAAAACCCACTTTACAAACTGTTTGAAATATTACTGGCTATGATTTAACCTACCAAGGTGGTCCACTCAACATTTTCTGGAACACTGTTCCTTGGCAAACGGAAGGAACAATAAAATGTGCATCAGGATCTGAGTTCTGACATCACTTGAAACTCTTTGATCCTAACCACCTGAATAAAAATGTGCCAGTGCTTCATTGTTCTTGATTTTGATGAACTAATATTCAAAACAAGGTATAATTCGTAAGGTATAGCAATCTTGGGATAGGATAGGATCAGAATAATGCCAACTGACACACATGTACAGAATCCAGTTTTGAAGGAGGGGGTATATTATCTGAGATTTTTTCTACCAAAATCATCTACTTTATAGTTAATGTATTCCTCTTCAATCCATGAGACACTTCCAGTTATTTCTGGGAAAAATAATAAAGGGGATTTCTCTCTATTCAGGGTCAACTACATAATGTATGAGGTCCACTGCAAATAAAAATGTAGACCTTGTTTTAAAGAGCATGTAAAAATTGCCACTAAAAGCACTAAAATATAAAGATTTACCCCCCTTTTTTGTGGTATGTCTTGTCATACCGTGTTTCCCCAAAAATAAGACTTGACTGGAAAATAAGCCCTAGCATGATTTTTTTCAGGATGGCATCCCCTGAACGTAAGCCCTAATGCATCTTTTGGAGCAAAAAATTAGTATAACACCTGGTCTTATTTCCAGGGAAACATGGTAGTTATTTGATATTTTAGAGTCTTTCTACATAGAGAATTAAAATTGTGTATTATTGCCATGAATTTTACCATTCATCTTTATATTGGGCAATGTTAGGTTTAAATGAAAATATAGGAGCATTTAATTTATAGGTAAAATTATCAAAATTACACAATTCCTATTTTCTAGCTCGCATATGCATATGTATTCTATTCTTAACAAAACAATAGAAACACTACACAAACCGACTCAACTGTTTTTACTTCTCTTCTTGATAGGTGCACATTCTACCAACACTGTCTTTGGCATAGGGTAAGTAAGGAGGGAGTGAAAAGAAAAGAAACTATAGGTTGCCTTGTGTTTCCTTTTACTTCTGTGTCACCATTTTTGTATAAGTGGTTGGCTGATACAGGGAAGTAAAGAAAGAAAACATATGCTAGAATTCCTTAATTGTTCCTGTTTTTTAGAATGATGTTGTCTTCTTCCTCCAAAGAATGTGCTAGTTTGAACAGAAAGTGTAGTCTCTCAAAGTTGTCAGTACCTTGCTTGTTCTGTCATTAAAGGAACAGGCTTACCTTGTACTACCTTTGAGTCTTGCTGAACTCCCCTATGTCGTGGATCCACCAGTATTTTGTGTTTATGGTGTATCAACACCACTTACACAGACAGGATGGCAAGGAAGAGTCACAGACATGCATGTTATGTGTATCTCCTTTGCTCACATGCATGTTCCATTAGCCCATCGAGCCTCACTCACAAAACACAAAAGCAAAAATGAAATTATTACTAATTTCAAGATGGAAACAACAGAGCATTAAATCAAGAATGAGGTCCTTCTGAGTGTGACTGCCCAGGTTTCACATCCGTGAAGTCACCACTGTCTACATTTCTGGAACAACTTTAACTCAAGAGTGGACAGTGGGGGAAAGAAAGGAAACAACCTGACCCTGGGGCTTAGGTTTCATGCCAGGATTTTTGAATAATGTGGACACATGAGTCCATTGCTGGACTTATATTTCATATTCTACTAGATCCTACTTTGAGGAAAACCTGTGTTTTCCTGGAAAAGAATTAATTAAATAAACAAACAAATAAATAAATAAATCTACTTGGAAAATACATGGTGCATAAGCAGATGTTGCCTAAGTGGGAAGCTTAAAAATCATCACAAGGCAACAGATGGTTTCTAAATCATAAATTCAAATTCAGATGATGTTTAAATATTTTTATTTTTTCTCTTCTCCCTAGCAATTTCCTAGTTCCTGCAAAAATAATAATCGTGTACCATAAAGCCTGACTCGCAAAGCTCCTCCTACTCTAGATATGAATTACATTTTACTTAAGAAGGTACACCCATTGAATGACGGACGGTGGCAGGGAAGACGTTTAGGGCGGTGAATGTCCAGCCAGGTTATGCCTGCTTGTTTGGGGATCGCTGATCCATGATTCTGAAGATGGATAGTAATCCAGAAATGGATTTGTACCTTTTACACCTCATTAGCTTACATTCTCCCTGCCTGTCAGGCAGGGCAAAGATTTATGATTCTGGAATTCTCTGCTTCACTGCTTCCTTTCCCACCTGGGGATTGCGTATTTATCTTCACCTTCCACCTTTGACCATTGAATTTGACTCAGTGAAGCATATAAGAGAGAATCTTAGTACTAGTGTAGCGCTCCATCTATGATCTTTAAAGGAACAAAGTGGTGATATAAAAATTAAATGGTGTAACACAACCGGTTCAATAAATTTGGGAATTTTCTCATCTTTGGAGATATATCAGTGCATTTTGGAGAATTTATTTTGCCCATGAAATCAAAGGTAGTGAAATGCAGGTGCCTAGATGGATAATCACTTAGGTCTTAAATTTCAAACATTCAGGCAATTTTCACATATTTCACTTCAGGGAAGTCAGTTTTCTTAGCTTGCTGAAAATGATAAGCTGTTCTGAATAACTTTACTTCATCAATTTTCAAGTGAAGCTTGAGGTAGGGGAATTTCTATCAAATTTTTGATATGAAATATTTATTAGATGCAGTAAAATTCTTTGTTGCATTTGCAGTAGTTGAATAGGCAAGGGAACTTGAGACCCTGTTTATTGCTGAACACATTTTTTTTTTTAAGCTACAGTGTCATGACAAAGGAATAGGGTGTGAAGATAGAGACAATGTTTGAGAATGTTTGAGACCCAGAGAGTCATTATACTGCATCAGTCTTTCCGAGCCTCAGTGGCCTTGTCTATACAATGTTCATAATAATTCAGACCTTGATTGTGAACATTAAAGAAAGATTGATGGACATTGAACGTTGAAAGAGATAGAGGCGCTGGCATTCGTGCTCAGCTGTCCTCGTGGACTAGGGTGGTATGTGCAGCAACACATTTGATCCTCACAACCATCCCATGAGTGTAGTTCAGTGTCTATTGCCTCCATTTAAAAAGGAGACTAAAGTACAGAGCCATTTAGTAAATTTCCCAAGTTCACAGAAATAGGAAATGGTGAGATTGGGACAGAAGGACATTTTGTTTGATCCCAGAGTCTGCAATCATGCCTTTCATAGTACAAAAAAAATTAAATGCTAAATTTTGTCTTCAAATCTTCACAAGTGATTTTGAGCTCATTCCAAAGATATAGCGGTTCTGTGTTGCATGGACATTTGCTAGTCATTTTCTTCAATAAATCATGAGCATAAAAATAATTTATTTGTTGAAAAACCACAAGGGGGAGGCCAGAATAATGCAATAAATTAGGATTCCAAATATAGCAGAATACTAATTACAAAGAAATTGCTAGCTGTTTATCTGTATACAGTTAAGATTCAATATAATTTCAAGAACACAATTTTTGGTTTGTTCATAGATGTAGTGACATTTTAAATTGACTTTCTCACTTATAAAAACAGCCCTGAAAATAGGCATACAGAATATTACAAAATAAATTTCCCAAATATAGACCATTTATTCACACAGGTGCAAACTCTTTGATGTCCATATGAAATGAATGTTGGCTGTTTTTTTAGGGCTGGAGTGAAAAGGTTAGAAAGAACTCATTTGGCGTGAATACATTTTAAATTCCAATGAACAGGGGTAAAATGTCATTTACCCAAAACTGATGCCAAATATCCTACATAAGACAGGGTTTGCCTACAGACGTAAATCAAAACCTCCAGGAGAATTTTTGAGAAGTATTTCCATGACATTAAAAGTGTTTATTCATATTTTGGCATATTTATTTTATCATGGAAGAGTGAGCTATAAGAAGCTGTAGAAACAAGAAAGGCCTCTTGAGTTCTGCTGTTCTGTCGTTGTCAATGGCAGGTCATTCACTTAGCAAATTGCTAAATATTTATTGAGCTGTGGGTGTGCCAGGCACTACACCAGGCAATGGGTGAATAGGCATGGTCTTAGTCAATGGGGTTCTAAGGCGGGACATGATGGACCCTGAGAGCAGCTCACCCAGGTACAGATAGGCAGTAAGTGAGTACATTGCATGTAGTGAATTTAAAAACAAGAATAAAACTTAGAATAATCAGTCTGCTTTTCATCATTGCATTGTAGCAGTTCTATACAATGTCAGTGTTAAAATAACCCTCCTTGTTGGGGCAGACTTTTCTATGCACTCTTGCCCCCCTGTTTGTAAAAGAATATTGATAGCTTTATTTAAAAAAAAAAAAAAAAAAATGGACCAGCCCAGGTATCAAACGACAGGTGGACAGATAAACTGTGGTATGGACATATAACAAAATACTACTCAGCAATAAAAAGCACAAATTACTATCACATACAATAATATGGATAAAGCTGAAAAATAATTGAACTAGAAGAAAACTTACACAGGAATACCTTCTGTATAATTCCATTTAAATACACAGCAATAATAAGAAAGCTAGTTTATGGTGGAAAATGATTAGAACAGTGGTTTCTTCTGGCATTGGTGGAATTTGACTGGATAGAGATATGAGAAATAGTTGAGAAATTCTTGGATGCTGGTCATGTCAACATCTTAATAGGGCTTTGTTTTACAGAGATATATACATTAATCAAATATATGCTTAAGATTTATGTACTTTATTATCTGTAAATTTTACATCAAAAGAAGAAAATTATAACCAAACATTTAATTTACTTATATTAAGTATATTATTAATGGTAAAATCCATTGACATCTGAAATTTATTTTGAAATGCATTGCAAATAAGATGGATTGATGGATAGATAGAAAAATGGATAGATGGTAAAATAATAAGATATTAGTGGTAGAATGTAGATGGTAGGTATACCAAGTTTAGTGTAAAATTGTTTCAATGGTTTTTGATGTTTGGTAATTTATTAAGACTATGTTTAGAAAAAAATAGATGATAGATAGATAGATAGACAAAAATTATCTGGGCTTCTAGTTACTATTAAAATTACTGAAAATTACCTGGCCAGTTGAATTTCATATACTAATTGTTTAAGGATCTGAACAAGTTACTGTTTCCAAAGGGGATGAGTTACGTTGATTGGCCTAGGCCAACTGCAATCCACTCTAGAAACTGAGGTGCTTTTCCGCCAAAGCCCACTGCAATCCATTTCATTTCTGAAAATATTTTTCGTTATTTGTTTTAGTGTGTTTTGCTTGCCTTACTCCCCATTCACCTCCAAACGTAGGAGACAGAGGATGGTGAGCTTGGTTATCTCCATCTGAAAGCTGAGGAGCCCGTAGGTCATTAGGCCAGAATCACGCAATGAACTGAGTGGGTCCTTTAAAGATTATGGTTCTCCCACTTGCCTTTCAACTCATGAGTCAGGTAGCCTCTGGGGATGGCGAAGGAAGATTTTTGTGTTTTTTTTCCCCTAAGTTGAGAGTACCTTCACGAAGGTACCAGTCACTGATTTTTGATCTTTGCTTCTTTCCCTTTCAGCATTTGTTGTATATAATTCAAGGTCTGGAATGCAAACTCACCAATCTCCAACTCCCTAATGACCCCATCCTGGCTTTTGTTAGTTCATAGAAATAAGCCCTTTCATTCAGTATATCCCATCTGGCTGGCTGGACAAGGCAGGCTTCAAGATAAATAGATCTATTAGTTTCCTTGAGACATCCTTTTGGTAGCACAGACTCTAAAATATATGCCTCGGTACATTTCCAATACCTGTAACACCAAACTGCCTTTGGCTGGTTCACAACGATATTTTAGAGTCTGCATGACATTTGTTCCACATTTGAAAGCTTTAACTTTACTAAATATAAACTCTTACTGACAATATACTTTTACTTGGAGAAAAGCTTTGGGAAAATAAAAATAAATAAGTAATAGCTAACGAACTAAATAAATAATAAAATTTAGCTCTGCCATCCTTTTCTAGCAAGAAAATTTTCTCTTGCCTTTGAAGAACAGTTTCCTAATGTAATGTATAGGAGAACATAATGATGTCACAATCTTTTCAATGGACTATGTAGTTTTGTATGTACGCTAGGATGCTACATTTAGTCACGTCCTCCAGTGTATAGGGATATGGAAATAAGGACAACTGGAAAGTTCTGTTGTCCTGTTTATTGCACCTACAGAGTTTTTCGGCTTCGGAATTTCATTTGTATTTATTTATTTATTTTTTTAAATGAGTAAATCCTATGGACATTTGTCAGTTAACTAGAAATCAACTGACCAATCCTATACTAGACTCCATGGGACAGGGGTTAAGAATAGTCATGTGCAAAAGCCTATAACAACAAAGGCTTTGACAAAGCAGAAGGATTTTCTGGATATTTTATTAAAAATACAAAAGTTTGGGTCTCACACCCTATAGATTTTGTTTCAGTAGGCCTGGAGGTGGGCCATGAATCTGAATTTTTAACAAGTAGCACAGTTGATTCTGATGCAGGAGAATTTAAGGGATCCCCTTAGAGGAATACTGTTTGGAGTCCAGTTCAAAGTTATAACATAAAATCCTAGGGCAGGACTTTGAGACAGAGAGAACTAAGTCTGTATTCTAACTTTTTTCACTTATGTTTTGAGAGACAGTGGCCAACTTATTAACCCTTGTGGGCCTTACCTTCTATAGCTTTATCAGAGGAAGAGTGCTGATATCTGCCTCACAGTCTTCTGAGCTGATTAAATGGAATTAAACACATAAAACACAATGGCAGTAAATGTGTGCTATTATTTTTGTACACAGAAATGTGTTTAAACCAGAAACATTGATCTTTGATGTGTGAAGATCTTCCTCTCCAGAATCTAATCTTGCTAAATTTCTAGAGTTACTAGGTTGTGAACTAACATGGGGCAGGGGGGAGAAAACTACTAGTAGGTACATCTTTACATTCTAGACATTGTGGTGGACACTCTACAATAGATACCTCATTTTATCATCACGATATTATTACTATGTGAGGGACACAAGACACAGAGAAGTTAAGAAACGTGCTCAAGTTCTCATATATAGTAAGTGGCACAGTCTGTTTCACCGCACCTCTCTATTTGACTCCTAAATTCTTCAAATAATGAGAAGCATTTCCTTTTCCAGGCATTTTAGTGATTTTGGAGAGATCATCCTAAGAAAGGAAGCCCTATGATTTTGCGGCAGTGATGCAGTGTAGTAGAATAAAGAAGACCCAGGATAGAGAAAGAAGGGTGAAAGAACTATAATGAAGCTCTATATTGTGTGATAACGTTTCTACAGCAATAATTTGCCCCATCATTTCTTCCTTGGGTGATGCCCATTTTGTCACACTCCAGCCAGGGAGAGCTGATACACCAACAGACTCTACCACTCATCATGGAACAATTACAGTGCTTCAAAGGGACCCTTACCATCTCCCACACCAAATATGAGTCTCAAGTGGAAGTCATGAGGCTAAATCTGTCAGGACTTCCACGGAATGGGGTGCCCTTTTAAGTATGTGTCCTCTAAGGTCATTCATTCCCAATTCACATTCCTGTGATTTGCCATGGGAGTAGGAGGCCGGGCAGAAATAAGGTGAGGGGTGATTGGGATTCATTTGGGAGATAAAAAGTTTAAAATTGTCACGTTTCTGTGTCTTCCTCTTGGGCCAATGCCTTTTATTTCCTGGTTATTCCAAGAGGAAGCCCAGGTTCTCTGTGCTAATTTGCTCTTGGCTAAAGCAGATTACATTAGGAAAAAGACCTGGCTGACGATAGCCTGATCATTTATTTATGTGACTCACCTCACTAAATGAGTTCATTTGTGAGTTGACATCATCTTCTTATCAGGAGAAAACTGATTTTTGTTAAAATGTCTATTTATATCCCAATTTCATGTCTTAACCTTTAGGATTGAGAAAACAAATTGGTCCATGGGACAATCATAGTCCTTTTAGGAATGTCAGTTTTGCATCAATATTTTGGAAGAAATATATTTGTAGAATCAAATAAGTAGAGATTATTATGGGTTGAATACAAAATTTACCTGAACTGTAGTAATACAGCAGGCTGACATAGGGTTTTGTACTCAGATGCTTAGTGCTTGGTTTGTTTATTTTTATAGCAAAGGCTTACTGAGATCACCTCTGTGCCAAGCAACGTGGCAAGTGCTCTTCCTGCCCCATCTCATTTTCCCTTCATATGACAGGGAAGTAAATATTATTAGTATTATTTCACAGATGATGAAACAGGTTTACAGGCTAAAAATATTTTTCTCACAGTTGTGTAGTAAATGTCAAAGCTTGACCTTAATCTCAGACCTGAGGTTGGGGAAGTCTGTTCTCTTGTGAATGCTGATATTATCAGTTACCCTGCACCTGTAAATAAGCTGCAGTGGACATATTTAAGAATTAGTGACTTAATTAAAGATGAAGGAATAACTAGCTATCCAAGAAGTTTCACTTTTGGAAAGCCTGTCTGTGTGCAACTGATCTTTTAATTTCCAAAGGCTCAATTGATATATTTCTTTGTTTAGGCTTTAGTAGGTTTATTAGGAGAAAACAAAGCCTATTTCCTACTCCCCCTTACAAATCAACCACCTATTCTTTTAGGAAGACAAACAGTGGTAACTCTTTAGGGTATTGTCTTCTTTTTCAGAAACAGATATGCAGCGGTTTCTGGTTCATAATCAATGTTATTACCTGTGCAAAGAGAATTTTATGGTCTTTCTCACAGTAGGGGATTTCAGAGTTAAAATGTGTTTGCTCTTATGAGCAGACAGCTATTATTTCTGCGTTTTTACCAAAGCAATTCTTTGTGCCCCTCTGGTTTCAAATTTTATCCAAAATCAGAAAGTCAAAGACAAGCAGCTAGCTTCTCTGATTTAGTACTAAACATACTCTATAATTTTCCAAGTTATGCATATGAAATCAAGGTGTGAAAATACAATTGTAATTTAAAAGTGGCTTTAGTCTCAATTATGTCTGGGCAACAGAAACATCTCTTTGAGTCTACCTAGAGTTTTATTATTCATTAAGAGGTTTCAGGTAAATTATCTATCTCATTCAGTACTCACAACAGCCCTGAGAGGTTTGATATGATTATGCACATTTTATGCATTCAGACAAGTTAACACACGCAGCTAGAAAGTGGAGTGGACAGTCCCAAAAGCATGTCTTCTGGTTCCAAAGCTGATCTTTCTCCTAAATCATTCCTGTCTTCCTTTGCTACTTTCTGCCTCACAGAAGTAGACAGGGCGCATTGTGTGATGAATGCTGTGAGTGATGAAAAGTCTATTTAGCCTAAAGTTCATAAATTGGCTGATATGAGAAAGAGTATGATGGTTGATTTTATGTGTCAACTTGACTGGGTTAAGGGATGCTCAGATAGCTGGTAAAACATTATTTCTGGGTGTGTCTGTGAGGGTGTTTGAGGAAGAGACTGACATTTGCTTCAGTACACTGAGTAAACAGATCTGCTGTCATCACGTAGACAGGCTTTATCCAATCTCTTGGGGGCCTGAATAGAACGAAAAAACAAAGAAAGGGTGAATTCCTTCTCTCTCTTCTTGATCTGGAATGTCCATATTTTTCTGCTTTTGGATATTTGCGTTTGTGGTACCTAGTCCTTCAAACTCTGGGACTTAAACCAGAAGCCTTCTGGTTCTCAGGCATTTGGCCTCACAGTGAATTACACCACTGGCTTTCTTGGTTCTCCAGCTTGCAGGCAGCAAATTGTGGGACTTATTGGGTACATAACCATGTGAGTCAATTCCTATACAAAAACAATGTGTGTGTGTGTGTGTGTGTGTGTACAGGCTTCCTTCGCTATCCCAAAGCATTCCTATTCCTATAAAACTTTCCTTAAGCCAAAATGGCATAAAGTAAAGTGTATCCCCCCCACTTTCTGAAAGTTCACATTAAAATGCCACTTCGCTTTTACGAAAGACCTGCGTTGGTAAAGTAATAGGTTTTGTGGTAAAAGCAAAAATCGTCTTTGGATTTCTTTAGGTTAGTGAAAACAGATACTGATATAGGTCTTTTGCAAAAGTGAAATGGCCTTGGATCACAAATTTTCAGTAAATAACGTGTGTGTGTGTGTGTGTGTGTCTGTGTGTATGTGTGTGTGTGTACCTCCTATTGGTTCTGTTTTTCAAGAGAACCCTGACTAATACAAAGAATTATCAGTGATTTGTCTTTTTTGGTGTTTTAACTCTCCTCCTCCCTCTTTCACATTTATCCCTGCTCCCTGAGTCTCATACTAGCCTTAGTAGTTCTGGGATTGTAGCATCCCTTCTGTCCACCATGCTAGAGTGGAAACTATAGAGTGCTGTATTTATATTGTCTTACTAAGGTTCTTGTCAACACCAAGAAATCAGATAAATAATTTTCCAGCAAAGTCTTTGCAACCAATTATATAATCACTATTACCTCTCAGGATTCATTTTCGTTTTGATCAGAAGATACCTAGAGTCTATAATGATTTGACCCAAAGGCATATATCATTATGGCATCTTTTCTTCCTCCTTCCCTTCAGCCTTTCAACCCTCCTTTTCCACCCTTCCTTCCACCCTCCCTTCAGTTCTCCCTCATTCCTTCTCTCCCTTCTTCCCTCCCATTTATCCAGAAATGAATGAGTTTCTAACAATAGCTAAACATTGTAAGTGTGCCAGGCAATGTGCCAGGTACTGTGAATAAAAGAGTTAAATGATGCAGTGGAAATCTGCCTGGAACTCTGATGGAGAAGGCAGACATTTTTGATAACCATAATACACATAGGTGTTCCGCAGGAGGAACCCCCTATTGACTTTCACTGAAAGGCAGTGACACAAGCATCAAAAATGATGAATGAATTCAGATTTTAAAATTTGTAAAATTAAGTGGAATATAAATAATACATGAAGAGCATGAATTAATAGAGCACCAAATAAGGCACAAGAGACTTGTGGGGCATATTTTTAATGTTAGGGAACTTTATTTCCTTGAAATAATGCCGTGGGCATTGTAGCAAATTGCCCTCAGAGAGATTCGGTTTTGGATGGTTACTTATTTATTTTTTTCCTCTCTTTTTTTTAAGGAACAACAGTAGCAGAAAAATTACCTTGGATTCACTTAGGAGAAGGTTTTCTTAGAAGCATAGATTGTGTATGAATTAAGACGGCGTTCCTTGGAAAAGTGGGACTGTTGTCCGATGAAATGGGTATGACCAGCCCTATTGAGTTTTAAATGTAGAGAAGAAAAATCTGCTTGGTCTCAGAGAGTGAATCTGTAGGGAGGAAATAGAGTTAGGAATTCTGGCCCATGAGGTACAGAATACAAACATCAGTCTTCTTCCTGTCCTGTTTGCTTCCCTGACCTACTGATGTAAATGTTGGAAGAACTAAACAAATTGAGTTGGAACTCCAAGAGTTCTAGTACAGGGCACCTGGGTCTGAGTTTGGCGTAAGGGAGTGAGATTGTCGTTATGTGGAGAATTAGTGAATGTATATTTGTGTGGGTTTCAGACCACTGAAGTGTTACCTCAGTAGTGGACCCTGCTGGATAGGGCTGGATAGAGCCTAGAGGCAACAGAGGGACTTGGTGGCAGCAAAAAGCAAAGCAACAGAGGAATAAAGATACAGGTTTTTTTTTTTTTTTCCTTCATGGGATATAGCAGACCTTTTGGACACCTGCCCCCATACGAAGCCTATTGGAGATTATGTAATTTAAAAAGAGAAAAACCCCAAGAGGGATATAATCCACTGATAAACCACTGATATGGCATGGAGAATTGTAGTTACTTAGATTAATAAAATAATATGACTGGCTTTAAAAAGAAAATAAAAACACAATTTGTGGAATGGTTCAAACAAGTCGGATAGATTATTTATATCTCCATGACATAATTTATATCTCCATGTCAATTACCTTCATCATGGTAGTTGGCGACTTCTACCACAGAAGACAATAACTGATCTGGGAGGTTGTGAAATAGATGATAACATCTTCTAACAATATTTTTAAGGGACAGATTACATTTCCTTTTACACAAATTGGCCCTCTGCAAGCCTGGCATGTATCATGTAGTTAAAATATGAAAAGGGCCTAAGGAGTTAAGAACACCTAATCAACCAATTATGAACTACAGCAATTACTTTTAAATGTTAATTCCTTTATAAGTGGCTCTGACTAGAGATATTCATCTCTGCCATTAGTCTTCATAATATGCAGTAATGAGAAGAAATATGCTGTGGCATATTTCGTTTTCTGACAGGCATTATTTGATTGCTTCATTTCTCTTTCATCAGTTTAGAGCATTCCGTTTCAAGATGGATGGAAATGTGCAGGGCCAAAGGGTCCAGGGTGAGACTTGGACTTGTAATATGTAGGAAGGAATTTAGGGGGTCATCATTCATAATAAACACCAAATGTCCTTCGTGGCTGGATATTTTGGGTTCACAGAAAGAAAACTGTATGCAAAAACAAAATAAAGCAAAACAAAAAACACAAAAACTCCTTACCCTATTTTGAGCAAACTGAATGTATAATTAATTATCTTCTCAACCCAAATGTCTCAGAAGAATTTTTCCTGGTGTATGTATTGTGTGGCATTGTATAGTAAAGAACTGTAAACATAGCAATCGCTGAACTGCTTACCTCTACTCAAGACACCTTTAAATAGGTATATCCCACCTAATTCAGGCATGTTCATAAAGAGCATGACAGAAGTGATTAGTGTATGAATTTTTGCTATTGTTTTCCTCTGTCTCAATCATTAACAAGACTTTTTGCTTTGCTAGTGCATTTTCTTCCCCTCACCCATTCTTCACAGATGGCTCTTTCTGGATAGATTTGTTCTTTGGGGTTAATAGAAAATTGAGGATTGTGGGTGGAAAACAGGACCAGATAGGTAATAGAGAAAAGGTTTGGACTTAACAAAATACTGTATTTTGCCGTATATAATGCACACTTTTTTGCCCAAATTTGTGTGAGGGAAAAATAAGGATGCACACTATACATGGGTAGTACTAATTCTGTATCCATACAAATGTTTTTAATTCTTTTATTTGTGCTTATGAGTTAAAAGTATAACTCTAGAAATCAATAGTGATATCCATGTGCAAAATAATATCTGGAATACGATAACTGGTTTTGTTGAACTTACCTCGAACTTGCAACGATGAAAAGTTCTTGGCCTTCTATGATGTAAATATTGTAAATTTGTTACTGGTACATAAAATTTCTTGTACCTTGTATCTGTTCTTGTGTTTTGTAATTATTTGTTACATAAAATTTCTTGTACCATAAGATGTTAAAAAATAAATGCTAAAATTCCTTTATAAAACAAAAATCAAGTATCTAAATGTAAACAAATAGAAATTTGAGTTAAAAAATTAAAAGGAAAGATTTTTCCCCTGGAAGTTTGAGCCAGAAACGTGGGTGCACATTATACATGGCAAACTATGGTAAGTTTTCAATCTACTTAGAGTGGGAGAAAGTGATAAAGAGCATGAGGGCAGAAACTAGAGAAGGGATTTTTCAAGAATTTGAAAACAGAGCAGTGTTAAAGCACCTGCAAAATGAAGACAACGTAAAAGGGAGAGATATCAAAAAATTGCTCTGATATAAATCTTCCTATTATAGTATTAAAAATTCAAGTTAAGGATTTATTATTTTAAATTTACTTTTTGGTTTCTGAACTGTCTCATCAATTGCAACATAGCTGCTTCTGAAGGGTTACATATACTTATTTTTCTAGGGGCTGTTTAATTAAGGACAAGTGTCTGCAAACTGCTGGGCCTGGGCCAAAGCCACTCTCCTCTCTGTTTAGATGAATAAAGTTTTATTGAAACACTGCCAAGTTCATTCATTTACTTGTCTGTGGTTGCTTTCACACTGCAGGACTTTGGTGAATAGTTGCAACAGAGACTTCCTGGCCTACAAAGCCAAAAATATTTATGGCTTTTTTTCTTTAAATTAAACTCTTTAATTTGAGATAACTTTCAATTCAAATGCCATTAGAAGGAATAACATAGAAATAACTCAGGTAAACTGCACCCCATTTTCCCCACTCATAGCATCTTTCAAAAGTATAGTACAATGTCACAACCAGGACAGTGACAATATTATGTTACATTAAAGTCCCGTCACCAAAAGGACCCTTTATGTTACCCTTTAATAATCAAATCTACTTCTCTCTCAGTCCCCAACCCCGCCTTTACCTCTGAAAACTACCTTCATTTCTCCTCCATTTCTATAACTCTGTCATTTTAAGAATGTTATATATGTGGAAACATGAAGGATGTTACCTTTTGGGATTGGCTTGTTTCACCTAGTATAATCTCTGGAGATTCATCTAATGTGTTACGTGTATCAAAATTTCATTCTTTTTTATTGCTGAATAGTGTACCATTGTAGTATATATACTACAATTTGTTTAACTATTACCTACTGAAGTATATTTGGGTTGTTCCCAACTTTTGGGTATTAAAAATAAAGCTGCTTTGAACATTTATGTAAAGGTTTTTGTGTAACGTATATCTTCATTTATCTGGTATAAATGTCCAGATGTACAATTGCTGGGTCATAAGGTAGTTGCATGTTTAGTTTTTTAAGAAACTACCAAACTCCCTTCCAGACTTGCTGTACCATTTTGCTTTACAATAAGCAATGTATGAATGATTTCATTTTCCTGCATCCTTGACAGCATTTGTTGTCACTATTTTTTATTTTAGCCATTCTGATAGGTGATTTAGCCATTATGGTGATATATCATTGTAGCTTTAATTTGCATTTCTGTAATGGTTCAATATGTTTGATTTCTTTTCATATGATTTTTTGATATCAGTATATTCTCTTTTGTGAAATGATTGTTTATATCTTTTTCATATTTTCTAATTAGATTGTCTTGTTTTTTACTATTGAGTTTTGACAGTTCTTTATTCTAGATATTAATGCATTGCCAGACACATTGTTTGAAAATATTTTCTCCCACTCCATCCTTACTTGTCTTTTCATACTCTTAATGGGGTGTGTCCCAGAGCTAAAGTTTTTAATTTTGATGACTTCCATTTCATCAATATTTCTTCTATGGATCATGTTTTTAATGTCAAGTTTATGACCTCTTCATCTAGCCCTAAATCCCAAATATTTTTCTTATGGTATTTGGCTAAAAGTTTTATATTTTTACATTTAAGTCTCTTATCCATTTTGAATTAAATTTCATATAAGGTGAGAGTTTTGTCAAGGTTCCCATTTTGTTTTATTTCTTTTTTATTTTTATTTTTATTTTTTTGTTGATGGATGTCTAATTGCTCTATAACCATTTGTTGAAAAGGACTATCTGACATTTTACAGAAGAAGTTTGCTGACCCTCGATCTAGGATATTATGAAATGTGTTTTAGAAAGAACACTATGGAAAAAGAACCCAATTTAATTTATTATACCCTGTTTCCCCAAAAATAAGACCTACCTGGGCAATCAGCTCTCATGCATCTTTTGGAGCAAAATTATTTTAATACCCGGTATTATTATATTATATTATATTATATTATATTATATTATATTATATTATATTATATTATATTATGTTATATTATATTATATGATAGATCTTTGTATTATAGTAAAATAAGACTGGGTCTTATATTAATTTTTGCTCCAAAAGACACATGAGAGCAGATTGTCCAGCTAGGTCTTATTTTCGGAGAAACAGGGTATATCAATTTAAGCATAAATATATTCAACGAATCTTAAAAAGACGTATTATGAAGTTTTCATAAAAACAACTATCCCTTTTTCACTAATAAATGAGCTGAAAGAGACATTCAAATCAATAGAATGGTGCCTGATTGTAATCATTCCGTATTTCTCTACCCACATTGTTCTGGTTCAGGTGATCCACTTCTGAGGAATCCATAGGCCTTTTCTTTTGTATTGTGTAGGACTGTTTTGTTTTATTATATCAGGATCATTTTCCAGACTTGAAAACACTTTTTGAAAAAGTTTCTGTACTTGTTTGTGTTCAAAGTTTACTTTGACCTCTGAGTTTTTAACTGGGTGCGTGAAGCTCTGAAAAATGCTATCTGCCTGCTTCACTTATTTATCCAGGATGGGATCACCCTTTTCTAATCCGAATATTCTGATGTCTTGCATTCTGATCTCCCTACTGCACTGAAGTAAAGGAGAGACATTTAAAACTGCTTGATAAAACGGTAGTCCTTAGATAAAAACATGGACATCATGGCGCTTTCTGAGTAAACATTGCTAATTATTAAGTTCTTCTCATCTCAGGTATAACCCTCCAAAAGATATTCCACATCAACAATTTAATAACCAATTTAATAACTAATATTATGAAGGTCGTAATCTTATTATCAAGTATTTTATTTATCCCAGGAAAAGTGGGCTTTTATGAGTGAGTTTTCCAGATCCCCAAAGCTTTGAACATCACGACTTTCTTTCATTTTAAACATTGATATGAAAATATTTCCTAAAGTCATGTGACTCTTCCCTGTCTTCTTCAAGTTTAACCTTCCCTTGAGAACCAGAAATCATTCCTGTACATGTCAGTTATTCTACCAGATGTGAACACAGTGATTTTCTCAGTAGTCACAGAAGTTTAAACAGTATGTTTACCTCTCCACTAATTATCCCCAAGAGTGCTGGAACTTTGAGATCTTAGGACTGATTTTAGTAGTTTTACTGTTTCTACTTTCATTGACACCTTGTTGCTGTCTTTGCCCTGGCAATCCAATATGTCGCTTCTACCGTGGGGCTTAGAATAATTACAACTAAAATAAAATAAAATTTATCCTGTAAATTTCGTGAGATTTAAAAGAAAATCTTGCTGTCATCTTTTGGGGCCACCAAATGAGAAAGAAAAAACAGAAACTCACATTCTGTTAAATATTATGGTCATATAAAAATTAGAGTGCCTACTTTTAAGGAACGTCTAATTTAGTAAAAGAGAAGTATGAACTGCCACCAGTTTTCCTCTTTTCCTTCTTTCTCCACATCAACATATTTTACTCTCATTTTGGGGCTTGCCCCAGCATTATGTGCTAGTGTAAGTAGGACTCAAGGATAGTTGCACAAGTCCCTTATTAATTCAAAAGAAACTCATATCACTTTCTTTTATTGAAGCAGTTAATATTAAATAAATATTAGTTGTCAATATATTGATTTCAAAGCTGATATAATTTAAATGTTTACATTTAACATATGAACAATTGTAACATAAAAATCCAATACTTGATGATGACTATGCAAGTCACAGCTTAATTCCATAATTCTTAAAAATAATTGCTAGTCTAGTGGTGGGGGTCAGCTAATGTTACACATGTTTAAATATGTATGATGAACATGTTATCCTTTATTTCTGCAAGTGTATCGGTCCTGTAAGTATATCTCCAGTTTTGGAGATTATGTCAGCCTTGTAAATTTGAAACCCTCCATGAGAGCGAGGTGGCGGATGGCTCTCCCTTGACCTGTTAGGTGGGATTCAGTTCAGCCTCTACAGATGAGGGTCCAAGGTAGAGCGTAAAATCTATAAGCAATTATATCCCAAAAGGCACAAGCATAATCCAGGCCAGTCACAGGTAAATACAAAAACAGAGTTCAAAGTTTCCAGGAAAATAGCCATGGGCCTTTTGAATATATGACTAAAACAGAACAGGAAGAAGACACCTAAGCAGGTGAAGAGATGGGGTGTCTTAGCTGGAAACCTCCTTGCTGCTGCGCATGGTTCTAGGGACAAGTAGACAAACATCTAGGCTTTCTGGAGTTGGTACTTAACTAAAGTGATTCCTAGAGGATAAATCCTGACAGGTACCTCTATGCCAGTTTACTCAGCAAGTGTACATTCAAATGGAAATAGTGCAACTTACTCGTTTAGACTATTACATAGTGGTTTGGAGGGTGAGATTTAGATTCAGGTAGATCTGGGTTCGTTTTCCAGTTTTGAACTAACTCAAAATGGATTTAACATTTTTGAGCAAACATGTTTCATCATCTGTAAGTTGGGCATGTTAATATTGCAGCCTACCTTATGATATTTTTATGTAAATTAAATGAATTAAAAGTGATTCTTCATATAGAGCATTTAGTACCGTGCCTGGCACAAAATAAACTTGTAAGGTATAAATTATTTATGATTATTAGTAGCAAGTTATTTTAATTTGTTATGTGTATCATTTTAATAAGATGTGTGTAACATTTTAATAAGATGGATCTTTACTAAGACATGGATAGGCATTATAATTTGGTAGAGTTTTGTAGTTGATTGATGGGTAGATTTATTTAACAAATACACATTTAACATTTATTATATTCAGAAACTGTACACATGTGAAAGAATAAGTTCTTTACAAGTAGTTCTCACTTTGTTTTTTTTAAGTTTCTTTGCTTTATTCTATGATGTTTATTTTTATATAAATGTGCACCTTTGCATTTCTATTGGGTTAGGAAATTCTCAAGATTTTAAAATAGTTCAATTTTCCCCCCAAATAAGGAAGATCTTATTTTTAGTGTCGAGATAGAAGTATCAGTTGAAGGTGATACAGCTATTTCCCCACAATGCAATGCTTCAATTATGATAATACAATCATAATACAGGTGCCCAAATCAGATTGTGCCTAGCATATCCTGGGCATCTAGTCAAGCCACAGCTTTGTCTTAAAAGCATGTTTTTGCCTAGTAGGAAGCTCTGGTGATACCTTCCAAATCATTCTGATTTTGCTCTAAAAGCCCCGTGCAGCTTGGAGCTTGAGTCTCAGTGGAGGAGGTGGAAATCAATGGGGAACTGTCTTTGCCTGATAAAACCTAAAGGAATGGAAATGCAGGGATGCCTCTGCACCTGCTTCCAGAATGAGAGAACCACAGTGGTGGCAATTTCCAAGATGGGTACTGGAGAAGAGAAGGAAGCTGGAAGTTTTCCAGTAACTTGTGTGACACACATTTACATGGCAAATTACTTTTCTCAGAGCTATTATACAAATAGGAGCAAATAATCCCCCAAAGGAACTGGAATTTAAATTTATTTCCTAAGTAGAAAATATCAGAATATAAAATAAATCTCTCAAAATTTGTAACTGTAGAATTTTAATGACAAAAAAGATGGTCAGTGTTTTGCCAGGTTGAACACCAGTTTTAACAAGTTGTTGTAGGAAGACAATGTTTACAAGAGATCTTGAAAAAGAGAAACTGAATGGAAAATTGGAGCAAAAAGGAAGCTAGAGACATAGAAATATAAACACAATGGACATATTCTTAAATTTGACAATGACAAACAACTAAACCTGGTAGAGGTAGCCAGTCTTAAATATTTGAAGAACTTTAGTGAATTGGCAGGATTTTTCAACTTCAGTACTACTGAGAGCTTCCGTATGTAATGAAGGACGTTCTGCAGCTTTCCCAGTCCCTAATTACTAGATGCCAGTGGCAACACTTAACCTCAAAGTATGACAACCAAAACTGTCTCCAGACATTGCTATATTCCCCTGTGGAAGAGCAAAATCATCCTCATAATGATAAAGATATTTATAAAATATTGAAAGAAGGCCCATTTTCAAAGCAAACAGCATAATAATAAATAATTTGTGGTTTACTTAGGTTCAAGGCTGGCTTGGCATCTATTCAAGATCAGAATCTTTAGTTACCTAGAATTTCTAAGATGAAGTATCCTTATAAGTATAAGAAGATAATGATACAGCCGTAGTACATGATTTTGATAAATTGATAAATCAAATGACACAATATACCATATAAGAACAATTCAATCTCCATATTCCATATAACCTAGCATATTAATGTTCTCTCTTGTTTGCTATGTATGCATATATGTATGTATGTATGTATGTTATACACACACACACAGACACACATACACACAGTGCCAAAAACATGTATACACATTTTAAGAAAGGAAAAATCTGTATTAAAATTGTAATACTCAATAAATATGGGTAACAAAAGATGAATACGAGTCACATTTGACTTCTGCAATGGCCAAGAGTGCTCAAAGTGGTTACCATCAACATGATTTTAATCCAGTTTTTTTTTTCCATTCTTAAAATGTATACATTTTTTGGCACCTTCTGTATATATATATATAATATACATCTGCCACCCTATAAATTTCACGCATTAATTGTTCTGATTTTGGAGCTGCTTAGAATGTCTATTCAGCTCTTCAATAACAGTTATCAGGTTGGTGCAAAAGTAATTGCAGTTTAAAAGGTTAAAAATAACTTCAAAAACCGCCATTACTTTTGCACCAACCTAATATAATTCTAGAAGACAGCTTTCTGTGTTAATTGTTACTTTTATTGCACATGTCACAAAACCTTCAATTGCCAAAATTTTATTTTATTTAGTTTCATGCAAATATATAGTTAGATTCCTCTCTTTCTGAAAATGACCCTGAGCTATAGATACGGATGTGGCTACTATTGCTATTAGTAATAATAGTCATAGTAGTAGAAATAATAATCATTTACTACTTTATTTCAGTGACTAAGAACAGCACTTTCCATATACGAATTTCATCTTTCCACATTGCAGTGTTATGATGTAGGTATTCATTATCTTCATTCTGTATTTAATTGGTTATGAAACTGAAGCACAGGTGGTTATAAAACACTTCCAAAATCATGCTTCAAGTAGCCAGAGCCTGTAAAGTACCAGTTCTGTCTGGTGCTGATGTTTGCCCTGTTAATTACTCTTGCTATCTTGTCCTGTCTGGTCAGCCTCCTTAAAGGAGTGAGTGCTAAAGCCAGAACAAGGACGACATCATTTCAAGATCTGAAGCAAGAGCTTTCCTGTGCCAGTCACAGGAACAGGATGAATTGTGGGAGAGGAATCCCACCCCCAGACAGTACTAGTCTTCCAAATGGGCTAGATTTTGTACCGGAAGCAGACATCACAGTGGTTTTCCATGTTCCTTAGTTGTCTCTTTGAGGATAATTTTGTTTTCTCCTATAGCTTCGTAAAGGTAGTTTTTAAATTAAATGTCAAGGTAGTTGGGATGATGGATAAAGTAAAGGGTGTTGTTGGCATTCATTGGGTTGCTTGGTTTTGGCCTTGGCTAGCTCTAAGAATAAAGAGAAGTACTATAGAGAGCCCTGAGAAGGAACAACCCCACCTCTAAAGTGAAGGGTGCTTTTGCATGCCTTCCTCAGAGGGAACAATTCTTTCTGGTTTTTGATCCCCAGAGCAGAGCTTCTCAATTTCTGTTGAAAATTCTATTTTTATTATTTTTAAAATTTCCAGTCTGTTGCAGACTGATACTTTTATAAGATATGGTAAACATAAATAATAAAATGATGACATTAAAATATACATAAAATACAAGCCAATGTGTTTGTTACATTACTGAGACATAATTTTACTCTGTCAAATTACTATACATATTTTTAGACATACTCGGTTTCTCTCCTTATCTTGTAGTAAATACTTTATGCAGCACTTCCTCAGAGGGTTTTATTTCAGAGAAAGGAACATAAGCATGTTTGTATCTAAAAACATCTGGAGAAATACAGAAAAACACCCGTAAATCTACCGTAGTTTTAAAAATATTAATAGTTTGAAACAAATTTTTATGATGTTTTGAAGAAATAAAATAGTTTGTGTATAGGGCAAAACAGTTTAATAGTTCCTTTTCACATTTTTCCTCGTAACTAGTGTGCTTAAGTTGAAAGGTTCCTTCTTGTCTAGGTATTAGATTTTACTCCATAAGAGCCTCTCAAAGACCAACAGATGCTACTGTTGCATTGTTTTTAATTATTCTTCAAAAACTGGTGGCATGGTGTATATATCATTATGAAAACTTCCTCTTTAAAATTCAACAGTGTGCTTGTGAATCATTCAAGCAGACAAATGTAGATTGAGTTCCTTCGTGGTTGTTCCTACATGGTATTCTATTATATGGATATGACACACTTTGGGTGTTTGGTTAGCTTTTTCTCTTAGATGGATATCAATATTTAAAAATTTCCCTATGATAAATATTGTTGCAAACAATATTTTTGTATATGTTTCCATATGGACTTTTGGAAGAGTTTTTCTGGCACAGATAACAAAGGTCAAACTAGATATTGGCCACATATTTTCCAAAGAATTTGTGAAAATGTGTATGACCTTCATGATCACTATTCCCTCATTTTACCCAACATTTGGTGGTGTCACTTTCCTTACATTCTTCCCAATCTAATGGGGAGAAATGTTATCTTTTGAAAATTTGCCTTTTCCTCATTACCATTGAGATTAATTTCTTTGTAAATTTATTGTCCAAACTGGATTCTTCATCTAAGAATTCCTCATACATTGTTTGTTCATTTTTCTTCTAGAGCATTAGTCTTTTTCAATTAATTTGTATGAGTTCGTCAAACATGAGTCATTAATTGTTTGTCTGTGATATGGATTACAAATATCTTCTCCCAGACTGCTGCTTTTTGGGCACTTGGTAAATGTTGTTCTTTGTTTTAAAGATAAGTATTTAATTTATGTAGTCAAATTTATCAATATTTTTCTTTATATTTGTGCCTTTTATGGATGCTTTAGAAAATCTTTCCCTATATTAGTGTTTTAAGCATACTTTCCTATATTTGTCCTGAGTTTTAAAGGAGGTTTTTAAGCATTTCAGTATATAATCCATCTGGAATTTTTGTTCTCTTCTCTTTTGAATCTTCTATTTTATTTATTGTCTTTTACATTTCCTCAATGCTCTTTCATTTCTTCTCTCCTTACTTCTTTATATCCTTCAAAACTTTCTGTCCACCTATTAGGATATTTGTTAAATAATCTAATTTTGTCATGTTTAACTACTTTAAAAATTTTTCTTGAATGTTGTTGTTTATGGTTCCTACTTCAAATAGTTTAACTTTCTTCATTGTATCTATAGTGCTGGTTTCTTCTTGGCCTTACCAGGCATGGCCATCACTGTGCAGAGTAGAAATAGGAAAGGTGGATAATTGAATGGAAAGTTAGTGTTGAAGAAATTTCTCCTTGCTATTTTAATATTAGCTAAGATTACCTTACACAGTATTTTCTTCCATTGGCTGATGAATAAATGAAGTCCTAAATAGACATTTACTGCTCTCTTACTAAGTACTAGGAACTTGAATATAACTTACCTAATTCAATTCTTGAGAAAACTGTTGCAATTCCTATTGTTTAACACAAAAACTTCCAGCCCCAATTCCCTATGCACTTGCTATGAACTGTTCTCTTTCTGTCCCACTCAAGAAAGCAAATCGATGAATATGAAAAGTATGAAATACAGTGGATTAGATTAAAAGTGGGTTAAAAAAGAATCCTACACTTACCATTTATAAAGTCTGTGACTTGACAATGCATGGCATTTAAAATCAAATTTCAAAAGAAAATAATTCCTACAATATTATGCAAAAATATTTCAAAGACTGATTTCGAAACACAACAAGCAGTGCAAATTGCTCTAATCCTTAGAGGTTGATTAATAGAAACGAGTATCTGATGAATCAGTAATTTGGTAAGTGCTTCCTCAGTAAATTGATTATATAAGACTAATCTTTGGAGAAGTGGTCATTTTATCCATTGCTATTTGCACAAATTGACTCGGGCAATTGCTTCTAATATACTGATTATTTGTTGAACTGGTTGGGTTTCCTCTACGTGAATATAGCATATTCCAATTTATCCCAGTCTCCACTGAGCTAGCTGTGTTCTTTTGTCTTAAGCTGCCTTTTCCCTGTCAGCACTGAGCTTGCAATCTTTGTCTTACACTTTTATTTTACTTATTTGTTTTTCAATCACAGCTGACATACGATATTATATTGGTTTCAGATTTAAAACACAGTGAATTGACGTTTATATAACTTACAAACTGTACCCATCTGACACCATACATAGTTATTACATACTACTGACTGTACCCATGCTATACTCTACATGTCCATGACTATTTTGTAAGTACCACTTTGTACCTCTTAATCTCCGCCCCCTTCACCCATCCCTCTAATCAACGCCCCTGTTCCAGTACCAATCAAAATGCTCTCTGTATCTATGAGCTTGTTTCTGTTTTGTTTGTTCATTTATCCTGTTCTCTAGATTCCACATATAAGTGAAATCATATGACATTTGTTTATCTCTGTCTGATGTACTCCACTCAGTACAATACCCTGTAGGTCCACTCATTTATTATTATTATTTTTTAATTAAAGTTTATTGTGGTGATAATGGTTAGTAAAGTTACATAGGTTTCAAATGTACAATTCTGTAATACATCACTTATATATCATATTCTGTGTTCACCACCCAGAGTCAGTTCTCCTTTCATCACCATATATTTGATCCTGTTTACCCTCATTTACCATCACCCTCCCCCTTTGCTCTCTAGTAACCACTAAACTATTGTCTATATCTGAGTTTTTGTTTCTTTGTTTGTTTGTCTTGTTCCTTTATTGCTTTCAGTTTTATATCCCACAAATCAATGAAATCATATGGTTCTAGACTTTTTCTGTCTGACTTATTTCGGATTTCTTACAGATGGCAAGATTTCATTCTCCTTTATGGCTGAATAATATTTAATTTTGTGTTTGTACCATGTCTTCTTTATCCATTCATCCACGGATGGACACCCAGGTTGCCTCCATATATTGGTAATTATAAATAATGCTGCAATGAGCATGTGATATATATGTCCCTTCAAAGGAATATTTTGGGTTTCTTTGGATAAATACCCAGAAATGAGATTATTGGGTCCTTCTTTGTCTCCTGTTATAGCCTTTGCTTTAAAGTCTATTTTGTCTGGTATGAGTAATGCTACCCCAGCTTTTTGTTTATTTGTTTCCATTTCATGAAATACCATTTTCTATCCCTTTACTTTCAGTCTGTGTGTCTTTCAATCTGCAGTGAGTCTCTTGTAGGCATCATATGTAGGGGTTTTGTTTTCTTCTCTATTCAGCTACCCTGTGTCTTTTGATTGGAGCATATTTAAAGTAATTTTTGATAGATGTGTAGTTATTGATTTTTTTTTATTTTTCATATTTTTTATCTTTTTCTTCTTAAAGAAGTCCCTTTAATATTTTTTATGATGCTGGTTTGGTGGTGATTAACTCTTTTAGCTTTTTGCTTATCTGGGAAGCTCTTTATCTGTCTTCCCAGTCTAAATGATAGCTTTGCTGGGCAGTGTAAACTTGGTTGTTCATCACTGAACATTTCATGTCATTCCCTCTCGCCTGAAAAGTTTCTGTTGAGAAATCAGCTGACAATCTTACAGGAGCTTCCTTGTAGATCACTAACTGCTTTTCTCTTGCTGCTTTTAAGATTCTCTGTCTTTAACCTTTTGCATAAGATGTGTCTTGGTGTGGGCTTCCTTGGGTTGACCTTGTTTGGAACTCTCTGCACTTCCGGGGCTTTTATGTCTATTTCCCTCACCAGGTTAGGGAAGTTTTCCATTGTTAATTTTTTTTTTAAAGGTTTTGAATTCCTTGCTTTTTCTCTATTCTCTTTCTGGTATCCCTATGATGGGAATGTGGTACTCTTGTTTTTGTCCAGAGGCCCCTTAAATTATCCTCATTTTTTTGGATTCTTTGTTCTTTTTGCTCTTTTGATTGGATGTTTTCTTCTATGTTGTCTTCCAAATCACTAATTCAATCCTTTGCTTCATTGAAACTACTGTTGATTCCCTATAATGTATTCTTCATTTCAGTTATTGTATTCTTCATTTCTGACTGGTTCTCTTTTTTATGTTTTCTATCTCCATTTTTATGTTTCCATCTCTTTGTTGAAGTTCTTCCTGAGATCACTGAGTTTCTTTATAACCAGTGTTTTCAACTCTGTATCTGGTAGATTGCTTGTCTCCATTTTGTTTAGTTTTTTCTGGAGCTTTGCTCTGTTCTTTTATTTGGGACATGTTTCTTTGTCTCCCCATTTTGACTGCCTCCCTGTGTTTGTTTCTATGTATTAGGTAGGGCTGCTATATTTTTTGGTCTTAGTAGAGTGGCCTTATGTAGTAGTTATCCTGTGGGGCCCACTGGTGCAGTCTCCCTGGTCACCAGAGCTAGGATCTCCAGGGGTATCCCTTATGTAGGTTGTGCTCCACTATTGTAGTTGAACCTTGGTTGCTGTTTGCACATCAATGGGGGCGATTGACCCTCAGGCTGATTGGTTATAAGATCTGGCCATGACTATAGTGGAGGAACTATTGTGCAGGGGCTGACCCTACAGAGCATGATACACTTGAGCAGAACTCTGGTGCCTGCCCAGTCTTCCTTTTGGGTGTGTCTTTTGTGGTGCTGCTCTGGTGTGGTCTGAAGTTGGCCACCAGGCATGTTGGTTCTGGTGCATCTTGGGAGAGGTTCTGTTGCAGGCCAAGGTTACCACTGCCTGTACCCTGCTCGAGTCCCCTTGATAAGAGCTATGCAGTGATCATGCAGATGGTTTCAATCTGAGCTTGACTTAGAGGTGTCTGGGAGAGGCTAAGCTGTGATCTGAGGCCAGCTAACACTAGTGCTGGGCTTGAGGCTGCTTAGCAAGTGAAATGGGACCCTCCGAGAAGGAATGCTGCTTCTTTTGGTTTGGTGAACCTTTGAGAGATTTTAGGAAATTCTATAACATGAGACAACTCAGGCTCTTTGTATGGAAAAGCCAATTGAAGCAACTTGGGTGGGCCTGCAAGTTCAGTGGGGAAGGATCTCAGGGAATCACCAGGGCAGGATGAACCAGTGTTAGCCAGGTTGATGGATACGCAAATATGGCAGCTAGCTGTGTGTGCATGACCAGTGGGGGGAGGGCTTAACAAAGGCACAATGGCTTCTTCCAGCACTTCTGTCTGGGAGAAATCTCCTCCTTCAGCCTTCACCCTGAAGCCAAATAATTCTGTTCTTCCTGGTATGTCGCTGGCACCTTTTGAGCTGCTGCCCCAGCACCATAGCTCAGAGTGAGTGAATCCATCAGTGAGTATGTGCCTGTGCAGGCTCTTTAAAAGGAACACCTGGGACTCTAGCCAGGACATTCTCCATCTCATTCAGCTACCATCTCTGGTGGTTTTCATGCCAGACATTATAGGGACTTCTCTTTCCAGCACTGTAGCACTGGGCTGCAGAGCCTAGTATGGGGCTGGAACCCCTCACTCCATTTGGGATGGTGTAAGGGAACCTCCACAGATAAGATATCCCTCACAATTTTTAACCACCACATGTGGGTGTGAGACCAGCCCGTTCTGTGTCTCCACCCCTCCTAGTAGTCTCGATGTGGCTTATTCTGTATATCCTTAATTATCTGACTTCTGTTCAGCTAGACATCAGTTGATTCTCAATGATGGTTGTTCTGTAGTTAATTGTAATTCTGATGTGGTCATGAGAGGATGTGAGCACAGTGTTTACCTACTCTACCATGTTGTCCAGATCCTGTCTTACGCAATTTTAAACACAATCAACTGATTTAGACTTTTAAAATGTACTTTATTATTGTTGAAGAACTGAATACATCATTTATAATTTCCAATATTTCTATGGTTGCAAGGCATTTAGAGAGCTTACTCTAATTAAACTCATTTTATAGTAATAACAATCTCAAATTCAGCAACAAACACTGTCCTCTTTGAGATGGAAGATACACTGTTCTTTCATTAAGTGAATTTAAGATGCTCTTGGCTTTTAAAAGAAAACTGATTTTATTATTGAATAATTTTGAATTTGTGGTCAATTAAACCCAGGTTTTTTTGTTTGTCTTCTTCAAACAGATTACTGCCATACCATAAGGTATCCTTTGTCCTGCACTTATTAATTTTTTTTTATGTATTATAAGATGAAATCTGTTTTGTTCTACTTCCTCCTAAACTAAATCACTGATCTGGTTAAGATTTTCTTCATTTATCAAAGTTATATATGATTCAGTGGAATATAGTACTGGGAATTTATAATGTATAAAATATTTTTTTTCTTGTATTCACAATGTAATAGAACATTATAGTTTGAAAGAATCTCTTGAGACCATTTGCTCAAATTCTTTCTACCTAAATATTTCCTGTAAATCCCTTTCAAGTGGTCAATATCTTTTTACCTCACTTAATTCTAGCATGTAAGAAGGCAAAGTTTTTGAGAGGAATAATGTGGGTTTGGAAATGAGGTAACTAGACCTGCGTTGAATTATTTTTCCATTACTAGTTTCATTACTGTTTCCATTTAGTCTCTTGGCCTAGTTTCTTTATATTTTCAAGTTGACATAGTTAAACCCGTGGCATATTACTGTGAAGGTTACACCAGATAAGGATGCAAATGCTGTACATATAATTAGCAAACAATAAATTCTAGACCATATTTTTATTTCTGGACTTCTGAAGTTAGTGTAATACAAAAGATCGGCACATGTAAGATTTGGTGAGCCTGTTCAGATGAAAGGACTTCCCTTAAAAACAGTGCAAGTGTGGGAATAAGCAATTTCAAACATCAAATGGTACAACAACAGAGCTGCATATGAGTCAGATTAAGAATAAACGTGAAAACTGCATACACTTCTTGCCATCCCCAGCCATATTGGCATAGCAGGCTGTCTTAAGAGTGAATTTACTTTGTCAAGGGGTAATAAGTGATGAGAAGCTGAGCATCAGTGTTGAGAAGCTGTATTTTCTTTGATCAGTGTCTGTAAAGACATACTGACAGCTTGTTCCACTTTACTGTGATAGGAAGAAAGGTGACACAGGCAAGGCCCAATGAAGATTGCTCAGGAAATAAATTGAGCATCAAATAGCCTATGGAGAGATAATGCTCTGTTGAACCTCTCTATGCTTGATATACTAAGAAGGTACATTGAATAGGCATTTTCAAATTGTAAAAATGATCATATTGTTCTCTGAAGCCTATCTAATGGGCCCTATTAGCGGAAGCATTCTCTAGCGTGTATTGTTTCTCAAGCCTTCAACAACCAGCCAATTACCTTTGAAATTAAACTGGCAGGAGGAATCTGCCAATGGCAGCACATCAATACTAGATCATACAGTAGTGTGTGAACTTTTGTACCTTGTTCCTCCAAGTGTGGTCTGTGGACCAGCAGCATGACCATCACCTGGAAGCTTTGAGAAAATATGATCTCGTAGCCCACCCCAGTCCTCCTGGATTAGAATTCTGCATTTTTAGCAAGACCCCCAAATGAATCCTATGCATGTAAAAACATTACGAAGCCCTACTAAAATAATTTTTTTTAAATGTTAAAAAGGAAAAAAAAAGCCTTACGGAATACACACACGTGCGCGCACACACACAACTTTGATTCAGTGATTCTGGCATTGGACTCAGGAATCTGCACTTTTTACAACTTGTCATCAGATCACACTTTGAGAGAGTCTGTTCAAAATTCACTCACTCTACGTTGATAGTGTGGGCATTTCCTCTGGGGAAATTTGGAAGACCTGAAATTTAGGGCGTCCATATTTATGGGTCAGTACAACAGCACCATTATGTGCACAGTGAGTAAATGAGCTTTAATATCTAGCTTGAGAGTAACAGTGGCATATGTATTTGTTTGTGTATGTGTGTACACACGTGCACATATGTTCACTTTGGTTTTATTTTGTAATTTCTCTAACTCCCTGAAAAGAATACACTAAATTAACAGAAACGTGATCTTTTGGAGAAAATAAAGCCCTGTTAAATAAATGGACACATTTCTTTAAATGTCGGAAGCTCCCTCGGGGTCTGTGACTGCCAGTAGAAGTACTGCTTATCTCTGCAAAGTAAATTGAATGTGTTTAATCAAGTTACTCCAGGGACATTCACCAGCTAGAATGCAGTGGGAGGTGACCTCATGACAGGGTTTCCATTTGCTTGCTAATGTTTGCTTTTTGTGTGTGCTTTTTTAAAGAGGAGTGGTAGAAAAACAATTGATTTTCGAAGATCTATGCCAATCAACATTCCCAACTATGGAGAGAATTGCCAAATCTGAATGGGAGAAGGAGGAGAATTGCAATAAAAGGGGAAGAAGAAGAAATGTATTACCACAGGGAGAGACCTAGAAGAGTTACACTGAGAAAATGTGCAGAAAGGTAAGTTTACTTGTTGAGAGAAATATTTAATTTTTGCAAAGGACAAATGTAGGTGAAGGATATTTCCTATTGAATCTTCATCTCCTGGATTTCTTTAGAAACTTGAGAGTCATCCTTGTTTCCTTTTTCTCCCTCACAACTCTTTAATCCATTGGTAAATCCTGCCACTTGAACTTCCAAATTTACCTGTGGCTGCCTGCTTTCTATGCTGGGACCACCCAAGTTCAATCCACCTTCTTTGTCTCCACTGTAAGCTCCAGCCATACAGACTACCCTTCATTTCCTCAAACCTGCAAGACATTTCTAACCACAGGCCTTTGCATAAACTATTTCCTCTACCTCCCTGTCTGCTGGCCACAATTTCCCTGCTGGTTCTTGCTTACACTTTAGCTTAAATGACACTTCTTATGGAGGTTAACACTAAAACATCTTATTAAGTGTGTCTTCCCTGTTATTTATGTCAGTGAATTCTTACCACATATCACTGCATTTATTACAACTTATACACAATTTTTAGTTTGTTTAGCTACAACAGATTGGTAAATAGCAAAATAAGTAAAGTGACCATATCATTTATTGTTTAAACGTGGGTACTTTTGAGAGTAAAACGTGTGCTATTAATACTTGTGCTAAGGCAGCAGACTTAAGCCAGAACAAACTGGGACATATAGACAGGACGATAGTCTTAATGATATTCTCATGAGGAGATAGTATTTGCTCAAATGTGATTTTTTTCTAGGCACGGAGAGCCAGAATAACTGAAGCAGAGTTTGATACTTCACTAGGAAGGGAAATAAAGCTCTAAGCTTGAGTGCTGCCCAGAAATGTTTCAGCTCTATGTTAAGGCCAAAGGCTCTCTGGCTGAAGGGATTTAAGGAAGATGGGAATGTTTAAAAATAGATGCCTGCACCCAGCCCTCCTCTCCACACATGTGGAAATGCCTGGCCTTGCATGGCTTTCTGCAAAAGGCACCTTCTACTTCCTCTAATGTTCACCTTAACGGCAGCCCTGCTGATGCAAACCTCCACTTCTCTCTGCTTTTGATCAGCATTCCAAGACTATTTTCCAAGCCAGCATTGCAAAACTATTTGTGTGTGTGTGTGTGTGTGTGTGTACTTTTCATTTTTTCCAGAGTAGCTTGTCTTGTTGAGACAATCTAAGTTATCCACCAGGGTATAAATTATTGTTTTATTCATTGCTCTGATTACAAAATTATTTTATAAGCCACCATTTTTGTGTAGCTATATTCCATTGGTTTTCAAGTGTTTTTGACCACAATTCATAGAAAATTATTTTGTATCATGACCCCATTGCACATGTATCTATGTTCGTATGTCGTATATAAACATATATATTTATACATATGTACGTATACATAAATATGTGCATACGTTTATATAAATTACACACACATATAAATAGAAATAATTTTACCCCAAAATATACCCTTGCTATCTATGTATGAGGGGTCTCAAGGGAAGAGGGGATGAGCTTTTACTACGTATTTTGAGTTTGAAGTTACGGAGGGAATTCCAAATGGAATTTTCTAGCAGGAAATTGATGAAGGATTTGAATTGGGACAATTTGAGGTACAGTTCAACTTGTAAGAATTGATGAGATCTCCATGGGTGACAGCAGAGCAAGGAAAGAGTGGAGAAATGGCAACTGAAACTTGGGGAATATTTATGTCTAGGGATGGAGGCAGAAACAGGAGTCAGCAAAGGAGCCGAGAGACGTTACTGAGAGGTAGAGCAAGGGAAAGTGTAGCCTATAAAGAAATCATTTTAGAGGAAAGGAGGAATTGACAGGATTGAGTGTTTATTCATTCAATAGGTGCCAAGCATATGCGTGCCCTGAAAGCAGAGCATTTGTTTTGTTCCCTGTTTAATCACTGGTAGAAAGTATCCAGCACATATTAAAACTCCCTCTCTGTCTCTGTCTGTCAGTTTCTGTCTTTCTACACACATACACATAGACACACACATACCTTTTTCTTTTTCTTTTTTGAGTGGAAGAAAAAATTGTGTGCACTTGGATTTGGCACCAGGCTACAGATACTTAGAAGGAGGGATAAATAAGAAATGTTGCTGGTGTGACGTCTTCTTGATCAAGTGGAAAATGAAAGTGTCAGGGAGGGTATCTATGTTATTAAGCTGTCGTTTCTTTACTCCAAATTCGTGCTTCTGCACTCTGCTAGTGATGCTGGGCTGGAGGTTTACAAACCACATTTCTGCCTTCCCATGTGGCTCCCTGTTAGGCTCTGACTATTGGGGGTGCTAGCAGGAAAGAAGGGACATTTCTTCTTTTATGCTTACTGTTGGCTTCCAGCAGACTTCATGTCTGCTCCCTGCTCCTGAAACATGCTCCTGTCAGCATCGTTCCAGTCTTGCTTCTTCACCCCAGCAGTGTATGTCCATTCCTAGAGAGAGCAGCACTTGAGCACACTCGTTTTTAACACGTGCAGCTTCAGTCTCATTGTGTGTCTCTCAGAGGCACCAGCGTTAGCCCGTGTTCCATCCTCAGGGAGGTCGGTCCCAGCACCATGGGGGGCGCATCCTCCGAGCTCAGAGGCAACAGCACAAATGGAGTGGTCCGTTCTCTTCACAGGTCTGGATTTCAGCTCCAGTGGCCTCTGCAACAAGCTTCTAAATTTTGCAGTTTCCAACCGTCTTCTTTGTTTCCCCAGTTCTAAGGATGACAGCTGTTTCCTACAGGTGTTACCTCCAAGATATTTTGGTGTTCTCTTTTTGCCTTCTCAATTACCTGGTAAACAAGTACATACTTAATTATAATAATTTATCTTAAATTATCTCTATCAAAATAACTAGTGTGCTTTGTGCCATGATTGGACCTTGACTAACATAGAAATTGGTAACAGGAGTGGTCCTAGGAAATAGGCACTCACTAAAAAAAGAGATATTCCTGGCGAGACAGGAAGTGAGAGATTTCCAAAATCAAATGCAATATTTGTATGAAGGAAAGGGGCAGTGAGTTTTGAGTTTCTGGTGGTATCTTTTTAATGTATGTCTGCAAAGGCGGTGTTAACGTTCAGTGCTACCGAGGATATACTGAAGAGCAAATTAATCCTGAGACAATCAAAGTGACATGATTGTATTATTAGCAATAAGTAATACCTATCAGATGAGTTTTTGACTAATGAATACTTGGTACAATTTCCACTGCCTAAGTAGAATCTAATTGTTGGGTTTAATTAAAATGTAACTATTGTTCCATTTATGTAATATTATTTATAACACTGTCTAATTCTTTTCAGCACTATTATATTCAGAATCATTATTTTAGAATAAGAATTGCATAATTATTTACACAATTGAGCTGTGTGTGTGACATGAAATGATCTGACATACAAAGTGATTAACGATCACCCCAGGAAGAGGAAATTTGAATTTATCCCTCTGCCTAAACATCCAATCCTCTCAAATCTCTCTTCACTTATCATCTCTCTTAATGAGAGTTTCCTTATTGTCTCAATTAAATATTAAGGGAATGAATGTTTTTATTGTGTGGATTTTACCTATATATTTTCAGCTACTCATCAGTTTTTTATAGTATCTGTATATCGAGCATTCTATTCTGGCCTTTGCTACAGAGGCCCAGCACACATGATTGGTATCTGTTTTGTTGCTTTAGCTCTTTATCTAATGATAAAGAAAATAGTATTATTCCACTGTTAGATTATAGAGGCAAGAACTTTGTAATCAGAACATTTTCTGTTCTCTCTTGCTTCTACCCCTGAATGGCTTGGACATATAATTTAACCTGCCATTCTCAATATTGTTATTATTTTTAATGCAAATATTAACATTGCCTCATAGTTTTTTAATAATTTATTTCCAATTACAGTTGACAAACAGTATGTATGTTTTAGGTATACAACATAGTGATCAGACATTCATATACCTTACAAAGTGATCACCCAGATAAGTCTAGTATCCATCTGACACCATACATAGTTATTACAATATTATTGACTATATTCCCTGTGCTGTACTTTGCATCCCTGTGGCTATTTATGTAACTGGCAATTTGGACTTCTTAATCCCTTCCCCCTTTTCTTGAAGGATTCATTCAGAAGATGCATGTGAATACTATGCACAAAGCCTGACATGGAATAGGTGCCCGATTATTATGGGATAATATATTATTTTGGCACTAAAATCGTCAGGAGTTTATTTTCTTATAACAACCAAGATTAGCCAGAAACTAAAGGCTTAGCATATGTGACAGAAAACCACTGCATTTCATGTATTCACACATTTATGTTTGTATTCAACATGATCCTTAATACTTAAGAAACTTAAAATGTACTGAGTTGAATGTACCCAAAGACATGATAAAAAGAAATTAATAGTCTATATGCTCTAAGATGTTAGAGGAAGGATAGTTCTACAGAGCTGATCAAGAAATTTTTGATTAAAGAAGTACATGTGAGTTGAATCCTGAAGGATGGATACAATTTTATTAGATAATTACGATAAATCACAAAGAATTATTTGATCAAAGAAAATTTACAGGAAGTGGCACATAAATTGCTCTTTTGTAACTTGAGGGGTACTATGAGAGGTTGTATAAGATCTTGAACACTTTTTTTAATGGAGTATTTTATATTCTGGTTTATTGCATATCTATTAAAAGTCCAACGAGATAGGATAGTGAACTCACTTCTGAAACAAGCATAGGAGTATCAAAAGTGTTTTAAACATCAGTTTCTATCTCAATCTTATTAACATTCCTTTCAACAACAATACTTATTTAATAACTATTTCACCTTATGAGCAATTCCAATGGATTGGCAGGGACTAGATATGGAACTGTTTTGATATGGATTCTGGGGATTGATAGGGAAGAGTATTAAAAAAACAGTAACACCAGCCATGTGCACAAAAGTGGAGTACTTGTCTGTAAGCCCAGAAATCTGAGTCCAGTTGTATAGCTCTACTAGACTCAATGAAATGATAGCTGCATTGGTCAAGCCACTAATCAACTGAGTGATATTGGTGGAATTATTTCTCCCGAATATCCACGTCACATGGATCTGAGAGAAGCTATACCCATTGAACCCTGTCTGACTTCCTGACCCACAAAATCATGAGTAAATAAAATTAAGCCAAAAAGTTTTGGGGGTAGTTAGTTATACAACATATAACTGAAATCAAAATCGGAAACTACTAGTAGCATACTGTGGTAGCAACCTAAAACGTGTGGTGTTGACTTCTGACTAAGTAGCAAATAGAGGCCTAGAGGACCCCAAGGAGACTATTATTGGAAATAGCAAGGTAATATGATTATTGCTATAGGAGTTATAGAAAAAGAGGAACTAGGTGATGTACTAGAAGAACAATTAGTAAATCAGAATCAGTTGAAAGTATCAACAACCTTATCTTAGCAGTCTATGATAATGCATGACTAACATATGACAGAAGAGAGATGAGCTAAATTTCAAGTACAATTTAGAAGAAAACAACAGGACTTGATGGATTTTAAACTAAAACTGTCTCATCCTCAATTTTGTCAAAAAATGATTCTAAAATCAAAAAATATTCAATGCAAATATCAAATACAGAATGTTGCCAATAAAAAATGTGTGTTTAAGGTAGATTGCAACAATGTTACTTATAAGTCTCTTTGTTGAAAGCACAGAAAACCTTCCTAGCTAGACAAAAGAGCTTTTAAGAATCTGAAAGGTATACTTTGAAGACACACTGGGAAAATAGCACTTCTGATAGTCTTAAGAACATTTTCCCACAGTACCCTGACTCAGAGCCAAAAGTAGAAGGAGGGCTATTATCACGAGATCATGTGACTTTGTGCTAATGGAGTATATTATAATTTAATACAGAAAACATTTAAAAAATAAGTTATATCAACTTGGATTTAAAACAAAAACAAACAGAAACAATACGAATTAGAAGAGGCTGTTAGCTTACAATATACGGGGAGGAAACAAACTGAGAAAGTATCTCAATATAAATAAGGGCCGTTGTTTGTAGTAAGGTTGGTAATTCAATTTCTTTAATGAACATAGGACTATTCAGATTTTTATTTCATTTTGTATCAGTTTTAATGAATTTTTTTTCAAGAAATTTGACCAGTTTCATCAAGTTGTGAAATCATCACCAAAAAGTTGTTCAAAATATTACTTATTGTCCTTTTTCTATATGTAATATCAGAATTTATATATTAAGCTTTTTCATTTCTGATGTTGGGCATTTTGTTTTCTTTCTTTTTTGTTCTTCCTTAGTATTTATAGAAATTTATCTATTTTCAAAAAGCTAATCTTTGACTTGGTAAATTTTTCTGTTGGTCTAGTTCATATATTTTTGACAGATACCACTTCACTTAATGAACTAATTATACTGTAGTTAAATCTAACTAATACAAATATTTGAATTTATTTGCATTCACATTTGTCATCATTTAATCATGTAGGAAACATGGACTATTGAGGGAAAATTCAAGATGGTGGATTAGGTAAACGCTATACCCGCTACCTTACAGGATCACATCATAATTACAACTAACTTACAGAACAATCAACCTCAAGAATCATCTGAAAACTAGCTGAACAGAACTCCTATAAATAAGTATATAAAGAGGAGGCCACATCGAGACTGGGAGGAAGAGGGGGACATGAAACAGGCTGACCCCAAACCCACAGATAGTTATTGAACACTGGGAGGGAAACATTGGTGGCAGAGGTCTCCCCCGAAGAGGGAGGGGTCCTTTCCCCACACTGGGCTCCCCAGCCCAGGAGTCCTGTATCAGAAGAAGAGTCCCCACAACATCTGGCAGTGAAAATCAAAGAGGACACTGTCTGTCAGTCCTGGTGAGACGGAAGGCAGCTAGAAACCCAGATGTCCCCTTAAAGAGCTCACAAACAGACTCACTCGCTTGCAAACATTCACCTGGGTTCTGGTGGAGAGGTGACAACTTGAGAGGTGCCAGAGACATACAGGGAAAGACTAAGTTGAGTGGAATCAGGTAAGGGATGGAGGGACAACCGCCCCTGTCCCTGTGTGAAGCCTGCCTCACCTGTAACCTACAAGATGGTGCTATCTTTTCTATGTTAAACCCTCTCATACAGGGCCAAATATGAGACCACATTGGTCTGGTAAAATCCATGTTTATGCACTACGTTGGTGACACCCTGGGTGCCCACCCTGCCCAGCTAGTGCTGCATCTCCGGGACACGGCAACTGGGTGACTGGCCCTGCACAACAAGATGCAGAAGACTTTCACAGCAGCCAAAGACCAACAGCAGTCTGGGGGAGTTTCGGTGGTGGAGAGTCAGCCATAACTTGCGCTGCAGCCTCTCTTGGCAGCTTTTGGGATCTGAGGGCATGAGATGAGCAGTGACTGGCTACTGTGTTCTCAAGGTGTTTTCCAGAGTAGTCACAGACCTGGCACTGGTGCAAAAACTGAATTTCCATTAACTTTTTAAAAACTACCAGCCATGCCTCGTGACTCCCTAGGACCCTACCTTGTCCAGCTAGTACTGCATCGCCTGGCAGACTCTCAACACCAGGTCTACCAGCTTGGTGCATGTACCTAAGGAGGCTCTTTCAGTGGCTGAGCCTTGTGAGTATCTGGCAGATGGCAACAGGTCTGGAGGCGCCTTAGGCCTTTTGCTAAGCTGCCCCAGGCAAAATACTGATGGCAGTTATTCTTAGTTCACAGCAAAGCCACTGCCACATACATCCAGGTCCAGCACAGGCAGCAACCAACCACATATAGCTTTGTGGCTTCTACCAGGTAGCCCAAGACCAGTCATAGCCAAGGCTGAAATTGGCCTGTACAGAAGCCCCTCCCAAGAGACACCAGGAACAACACACCAAGAAGCCAGCTTCAGACCATTCTAGAATACAACTTGGTTAGCCCCACAAGTGGCACACCCAAAGGATTGTCTTGGGCTCATCCTTTGCACAAGAGCTCACTGGAGTGAATCGCCCTCTGAGGGGTCAGTCCCCACACAGCACCAATACACTGTGGGCGTAGCCAATCCACACAGCCAGTCAGCCTGGGAGTCAATCCCACCCAGTGATGCACCAAAAGCAATTAAGGTTTAATCACAATAGGAGAATACACACAACACACAAAAGTGACACTCCCAGAATACACACAAAGGAGATCAGGGAGCTGGCACCATTGAACCACATAGGGCACTACTCCATAAGGCCACCTGGGAAAGACTTAGAGACATAGGAGATCTACCTAATACATAGAAGCAAACACAGTGAGGCAGCCAGAATGAAGAAGCAAAGAAACATGTCCCAAATAAAAGAACAGGAGAAACCTCCAGAAAAAGAACTAAAAGAAATGGAGGCAACAAACTTACCAGAGACACAGTGTAAAACATTTGTTATAAGATGCTTAAGGAACTTAGTAAGAACTTCAACAAAGACATAAGCATAAAGAAGGGCATAGAAACAATTAAAAAAGCCAAGATAGTGGAAAACACCCAATCAGAAAAACAAAAAGAAAAGAAATAATGAAAAAAAACACAGATAGTTTAAGGGACATTTGGGACAACATAAAGCATAATAACAGTCTCATCATAGGTGTACTGGAAGGAGAATAGAGGGAACAAGGGATCAAAAACCTATTTGAAAAAATAATAACTGAAACATCTCTAACCTGGTGAAGGAAATGGACATATAAGCCCAGGAAGTACTGAGTCCCAGACAAGATGAACCCAAACATGCCCACACCAAAGCACATTATAATCAAAATGGCAGATACTAAAGACAAAGAGAGAATCCTAAAAGCAATAAGAGAAAGACAACCAGTTACTTACAAGGGTGTTCCCTTAAGACTATCAGCTAATTTCTCAACAGAAAATTTGCAGGCCAGAAGGAATTGGCAGGAAATATTCAAAGCAATGAAAAATAAGGACCGATAACCAAGACTACTCTACACAGCAGGGCTTTCATTTGAAATTGCAGGAGAGACAAAGAGCTTCCTGGAAAAGAAAAACCTAAAGGAATTCGTTAGCACCAAGCCAGTATTACAAGAAATGTTAAAATGGCTTCTTTAAGAAGAAGTGGGAAAACAAACAAAGAACATCAAAAATATAAATAATAAAATGGCAATAACTGTAGACCTCTAATAGGTATTATTTCTAAGTACCAGTTAACCTTTAGGAAGAAATTACTGTTTGTATATGAGTTATGTTAAATGTTAGGTACGAATATAACTCAATGTTTCCAGTTATTTGTAGTCAGATTTCAAGATCAAATCTTTCAAGTGAACTAAAAATTCTTCATGCCAATATCACTTTAACGCATTTTAGACAAAGAAATGCAATGTGATCAACAAGTTAAATACCCTCTCAAAGTCACATAATATAATACGGCTTCCTTATTGTAGCCCTTTGTTGTGATATCAATCTTGTTATGGCAAAATTATTTGTTTATATTACCATTGTCATCATAAATATAAACTTATAATTTTCCTTTATATTAGCTCTTAAAATGATGTATTTCATTAATATTGAACATTATGAGTTTAAGAAATATCTCTTTTGGAGAATTATATTTCAAAACCTGAAAGTAACAAAATATTTTCCAGCCTCATAAGTAGGCCCAGATGGCTTTACTGGTAAATTTTACCAAACATTTAAATAATAATTAATGCTCATCACTGTCAAACTATTTCAAAAAATTGAAAAGGAGGAAACACTCCAAAACTCATGTTATGATGCCAGCATCACCCTGATATCAAATCCACCAAAGGAGTCTACCAGAAAATAAAACTATAGACCAATATCCTTGATGAATATAGATGCAAAAATTCTCAGTAAAATACTAACAAGTTTCAGTAAAACATCAAAAGCATCATTCACCATGATCAAGTGGGATTTAAACCTGGGATGCAAAGATGGCTCAACATATGCAAATCAATTAATGTGATACATTATACAATAGAATGATAGAAAAAATTATATGATCATCTCAATAGACACATAAAAATACATTTAACAAAATTCAACATCCATTCATGATAAAACTGTTAACAAATTATGTATAAAAGAAACATATCTCAACATAATAAGGGTCATATATAATAAGCTCAGCTAATAGCGTACTCAATGGTGAAAAGTTGAAAGCTTTTCCTCTAAGACCAAGAACAAGAAAAGGATGCCTACTCTCACTACTGCTAGTGAACATAGTAATGGAAGTCCTTGTCAGGGTGTGGGGGTGGGGAAATAAGGAAGGAAGGAAGGAAGGAAGGGAGGGAGGGACGGCATCAGAATTTGAAAATTGTAAAATTTTCCAGAAGAGACATTGTCTTTATTTGCAGATTACATGATTTTATATATAGAAAAATACTAAATACTCCACTGAAATATAATTAGATCTAATTAACATTTTCACTAAAGTTACAGAATACAAAATTAAAATGTAAAAATCAGTAGAATTTCTATACACTAAAAATGAGTTATCTGAAATAGAATTAAAGAAAATAATCACACTTATAATAGCATCAAAAACAAACCAATACTTAGCAATAAACTTAACCATGGGGGTGAAAGATCTCAACTTTGAAAACGACAACACATTAATAAGAGAAATGGGGGGGAGGGCGGGGAAGAAATAAAGAAATGGAAAAGTTCCCTGTGTTCATGAATTGAAAGAACTAATATTGTTAAAATGACCATACTACGAAATCTGTAGATTCAGTGCAATCTCTATCAAGATTCCAGTGACATTTTTTACAGAAGTTGAAAAAACAATTGTAATTTTTATGTGGAACCCCAAATAGCCAAAGCAATCCTGAGAAAGAAGAAAGAACAAAGTGAGAGGAGTCACACTTTCTTGATTTCAAGCTATGTTATAAAGCTAAAGTAATGGAAACTATATAGTATTGGCATAAAACAAGACATATAGATCCATGTAACAGAATTGAGAGTCCAGAAAAAATCCCAAGAATAAATGGTCAACTAATATTTGATAAGGGAGCCAAAGATATTCAATGGAGAAAAGACAGTCTTTCAATAAGTGGTACTACGATAACTGGATATTCACATGTAAAAGAATGAAACTAGATCACTATCTTACTTCGGTCACAAAAATTAACTCAAAATGGATTAAAGACTTAAATGTAAGACCTAAAACTATAGAAGTCCTAGAAGATAACATAGGAAAAAACCTTCTTGATCTAGGTCCTGGCAATGATTATTTTGGATATTATACCTAAAGCGTAAGCAACAAAATCAAACATAAGCAAGTGGAACTACATCAAACTGAAAATCTTCTGCTTAGAGAGACAGAGAGAGAGGGAAAGAGAGAAAGAGAGAGAGAATGAAAAGAAGACAACCTATAGAAAAATATCTGCAAACCATATCTATATATATGAATATATCTGATAAGGGGTTAACATTCAAAATATATAAGGAACACCTACAACTCAATAGCAAACAAAACAAAACAAAAAAAACCCCAAATAATCCAATTAACAAATGGGCAAAAGTCCTGAGTAGATATTTCTCCAAACAAGATATATAAAAGGCCAACAAGCACATGAAAAGATGCTCAACATCACTAATCATTAGGGAAATGCAAATCAAAACCGCAGTGAGATATCACCGTTATGCCTGTTAGGGTCATCATCAAAAAGACAAGAGACAACAAATACTGGTGAGGATGTGAAATAAAGGGAACCCTTGTACACTATTGGTGGGAAAGTAAATTGGTACAGGCACTATGGAAAACAATATAGAGAATCTTCAAAATATTAAAAATAGGACTGCCATATGAACTAGCAATTCCACTTCTGGAAGTATATACAAAGGAAACAAAAACACTGACTTGAAAAGGTATCTGAAAGGAAGCCAACATTACCCTGACACCAAAACTAGGTAAACACATTACAAAAAGAGTAAATTACAAGCCAATATCCTTGATGAACATAGATGTAAACATTCTCAACAAAATATTAGCAAACCAGATTCAACAATACATTAAATGCCCAAGTGCAATTCATCCCAGGGATGAATTGTAAGGATGGTTCAATACCTGTATATCAATCAATTTGATACATCAAAATAAATGATACTAACAAAATAAAAGATAAAAACCATCTGATCATGTCAATAGATGCAGAAAAAGCATTTGACAAAATTCAACATTCTTTATTGATAAAAACTGTTAACAAAGTGGGCATAGAAGGAACATATATCAACATAATAAAAGCAATATATGACAAACCTACAGCAAATTTGATACGCAATGAGGAAAAGCTGAAAGCCTTTCCTTTAAGGTCTGGAGCAAGACAAAGATGCCTACTATCACCACTTCTAGTCAAGATAGTATTAGAAGTCCTAGCCACAGCAATCAGACAAGACAAAGAAATAAAAGTCATCCAAATTGGAAAGGAAGAAGTAAAAATCTCATTATTTGCAGATGACATGATACTGGATAGAGAAAACCCTAAAGACTCCAACAAAAAACTTAGCACTAATAAATGACTTCAGTAAAGCTGCAGGATACAGGATTAATGTCTAGAAATCTGTTGTGTTTCTGTACATCAATAATAAACAATGAGAAAAGAAATTAAGAAAGCAACCTCATTTATAATTGGATCAAACATTAAAACATACCTTGGAATAAATATAACCAAAGAGAGAAGAGGCATACTCTAAAAACTATAAGACATTGAAGGAAGAAATTGAACAAGATATAAATAAATAGAAGGATATACTTTGCTCGTGGAACAGAAAGGTTAATATTGTTAAAATGTCTTTACTACCTAAAGGAATATACTGATGCAGTGCAATCCCTATTAAAATAGCAATGTCATTCTTCTCAGAATTAGAAAAATAGTCCTCAAATTTATAAGAAACCACAAAAGACTCTGAAGAGCCAAATAAAATTTGAGAAAGAATAAAGTGGGAGGTATCACGTTCCTAGATAACAAACTATACTACAAAGCCAAAATAATCAAAACTGTATGGTAACTGACACAAAAACAGACATGTGGATCAATGCAATAGAAATGATAGCCCCAAAATAAACTCTTGCCTATACAGTCAATTAATCTATGACAAAGAAGGCAAGGATATACAATGGGGTAAAGACAGTCTCTTCAATAAGTGGTGTTGGCAAGACTGGACAGATACATGCACACACACACAAAAGGATGATATTGCACCACTTTTTCTTTTTCACACCATATGCAAAATAAATTTAAAATGGATTAAAGATTTAAATGTTAGACCTGAAACTATAAAAATCCTAGAAGAAAATATAGGCAGTAAACTCTTTGAGATCATTCTTATGAGTATCTTTATGGCTATATCTCCTCATTCAGGGAAATAAAAGAAAAAATAAACAAATAGGACTACATCAAATTAAAAAAATTTCGCCTTTCCTTTGAAACCATCAACAAAAGAAAAAGACAACCAATGGAATGGGATAAGATATTTGCAAATGATACATCTGATAAGGGATTAATACCAAAATATAAAAAGAACTCAAGACAACTTAACACCAAAGAAACAATCCAATTAAAAAATTGGGCAGAGGACATGAATAGACATTTCTCTCAAGAGGACAAACAGATGGCCAATAAAAATATGAAAAGATATTCAACATCACTAATCATCAGAGAAATGCAAATTAAAACCACAATGAGATATCACCTCACTCCTGTCAGAATGGCTATCTATTATCAATAAATCAACAAACAAGTGTTGGCTATCTATTATCAATAATTCAACAAACAAGTGTTGGTGAGGGTGTGGAGAAAAGGGAACCCTCATGCACAGTTGGTGGGATTGTAAATTATGCCACCACTATGGAAAACTGTATCGAAAGTAGTCAAAAATTTAAAAATGGAACTGCCACACGATCCAGCATTCTACTTCTGAATATTTATCCAAAGAAAATAAAAACACTAATTTGAAAAGATATATGCACTCCTATGTTCACAGCAACATTATTAATAATAGCCAAGATATGGAAGGAACCTAGATGTCCATCAAAAGATGAATGGATAAAGATGTGATCCACACACACACACACACACACACACACACACACACACACAGAGACACATGAGGTTGTACAATTAAATTCACAAACTCATCCTAGAAAGTGTTACATACCTCATTTCTGAATATCACTGTGGTCACCTTTGAAGTACTCCCATTGGGAAGCTATGCCCTGATGCCAGCACCTAGTCCACCCTTCTAAACAATTTTGGAACTCTTTGTCTGGAATGGCCATCAGAGCTGTCATCATATTATCCTTGATGTCCTGAATGTCATCAAAATATCTTCCTTTCAATATTTCATTTTTCTTCGGATCAAGAAAGAAGTCATTGGGGGCCAGACCAGGTGAGTAGGAAGGATGTTCCAATACAGTTTTTTGTGTGCTGACTAAAAACTCCCTCATAGATGGTGCCATGTGAGCTGGTACATTGTCATGATGCAAAAGCCATGAATCGTTGGAGAAAATTTCAGGTCGTCTTTTTCACGCAGCCTTTTCAGCACTTACAGATAGTAAACTTGGTTAGCTGTTTGTCCAGTTGGTACAAATTCGTAATGAATAATCCCTCTGATGTCAAAAAAGGTTAGCAATATCATTGCAACATGTTTGCAAACTTAATTGTCAGACCTTGTGTATATACACACACACATATGCAATGGGATATTATTCAGCAGTAAAAAAGAATGAATCTTGACATTTGCGACAACATGGATGGGCCTGGAGAGTATTATGCTAAGTGAAATAAGTCAGACAGAAAGACAAATACCATATAATCACACTTATATGTGGAATCTAAAAACAAAGAAAACAGCAACAGACTCATTGATACAGAGAACAAACTGATGGTTGCCAAAGGGGAGGGTGCAGGGGGGTAGGAATACAAAATACATTTTTGAAAAACGGGCAAAGGATATGAATGCAAAAAAATCTACACCCCATGTATATAGCAACATTATTCACAATAGCCAAGAAACGGAAACATCATAAATGTCCACTGATGGATGAATGCATAAAGAGCTTGTGGTATGTATGCAATGGAAGGCTACTCAGCCATAAAAAGAAGGAAATCTTGCCGTTTGCAACAATATGGATGGACTTAGATGATAGTACGTGAAGTAAGTCAGACAGAGAAAGATAAATACAGTATATCATTTGTATGTAAAACCTAAAAACCAAAATCAAACATAGAAAAAGGGATTAGATTTGTGGTTACCTGGACACAGAGGAAAAGGAGAATAGGAGAAAGGTAGTGAAAAGGTACAAACTTCCATTTAGAAGATAAATGAGTACTAGGCATGTGACATGCTGTGTGATGATTGTAGTTAACACTATGTGAAAGTATGTATGATATATAGAAAGTTGTTACGAGAGTAAATCCTAAGCCTTCTCATCACAAGGAAACAGTTTTTTTCTTTTTATTGTATCTCTATGACACAATAGATGCTAAATTATAGCAAAAATAATTTCACAATATATGTAAGTCAAATCATTATGCTGTACACCTGAAACTTATACAGCTATGGATGTCAATTATACCTGAATAGACCTGAAAAAATAAAAATTAAAAAGATACAAGTTTTAAAAATCAGTACCTTTGAAGAAGCAATAACATTGCATTTTTAAAAACTATTAATGGGTCTATTAGAACCCTTTCAAATGTGCATTGTATTATCATTTTGGCAAGATCCTAAACTTTTTTTTGTCTTCTGAATATTATCATCCTTATGCAATATTTCTTAATGTCTACTACATATCTGTTGCATTATTGGGCCATAAACTTTACATTCATTGAAATCAGTGAGCTAAATGAAGACAGAGCTTATATGGCTACCATTTGTACTGCATTTTCCAGAACACACGCACTTTTCTGAATATAGAACTAACTTAGATTTAATTTTTATAACATCTGAAGCTCTTTCAAGTAAATACCTAACAAATTAGAGAAAAACTGTGTGTGTATGTGTATATTCTAAACTACACATCCTAATTTTTGGTTTAAAATATATAATCACTGCAAGAACCTCCCATGTTATTGAGACTTCAATTTCAGTTAAAATTCTCACATTCCACGGCATTTTTTTGGGCCCTTTGTATATAGTAAATTTTCTTGTACTTTTCATATTATGGAAATATTCATTTGCATTGTAGAAAGCTTAGAAAATACAGGTAAGCTCCGTATTCAAGGAAAATGATAATCATGTGTACTTTCACCAGCCACAGCATATTTTAGGCCTGGTTTAGTTTTTTTTAACATCTTAAGCACTTAATTTTGACATGCTTCTCATTTCCTCTGTACCTATGTTTTACATTGCCTCCATCCTACTACTCGTATCATACAATGTGATTTTGTCTCTCAGCTCTATTTCTTCTATTCTGTTTGTTTTTACCTCCTTGAGCTGGTCTTTAAAAGGCAACGTAGGCTTCATTATTTTCCTGAAAGATGGGAGTTTTCCACTTTTCTGAGCCTGTTTCCTACAATACGCAGGGCAACTTTGTCTGAAAGCCAATTTCAGTAAATTTTCCATGAAGCCATTCTGGTTACAACTCCACTTGGGGAGAAATGATCCTCATGGAACTAGAGGTAGAGACTCTCATTTCACTCTCAGTGTTCAACTTGGCTTTGATTGTAGAGACTTGGTCTCCACTCGAGGCCAAATACTTCTCACTGCCACACACATTAAGTGATTTTTCGCTCCTCCCTGAGATGAAGCTCAGCATTATCTTGGCAAGTTGTAGTGCTGTTCTTTGCTCTCTGAAGCACTTCTCCTTAAAGGGCCCATGCTGGTTCCCTGCATGAACTTTCTGGCTCAAAGCATGGTGTTATTGATTAGTTTGTACAACCCAAAAGTTTTACATGGTGTGTGTTTTATAACTCACATTGGAAAGAAAGAACACAAAATCAGACAGAAAACTTACAAGCTGTCCAAAGCATAAAGAAACACAGCCTCACTTATTTATTCCAGAAGCTCATAAAGGCTATTAATATGTTTTTTTGTTTGCATGTGTGTATTTACTTTAAAACATGTAAAATACCTGTTAAGCCATTTTTCTTTCATTGGAAAGTTCACGGTAGAAGGTAGAAGTCTAAAGTTAAGAACAGATAGTATACTTTATCTCAATTTTTTAAAGTGTTAAAAATCATTGTACTATTTAGGTCTGCAAAACGTTGTGTAAGGCATTGTCTTTCTTTTTTAATGCTTCAGGTATCTATCGGTCTCTTTGATGAAGCCAATTTGGGAAGCCATGGGTACAAAACAGAACAACAGTTCAAGCCAGGCTCTTGGAAGTCACTATGGTATTGTCATTCAGTGTTTTGACTTCAGAAAGAATTAAATAAGCAAAGGATTAGGGGATCTTTTGTGATAGATTTCTGCCCTGCTTCTAGTACTAAATAGGCTCAAAAACTTTGGTCAGATGTTAACATGTCTGTGCCTTTGTTACTCCAATCATGCAATGAGGGAAGTTAACCAAGTGATCTTTAAATTCCCTTCCACCCTTAGGATCCTATGAGTCTGTATTCTGTTGCTATTATCCAGGAAACAAAACAAACAAGCAATCAATTATGGCAAACTTTGATTTCAAGTTTGGGAAACAGAGGTTTTATGGGACAGGATAGTCTTGTGTCTTACAGCAACTGTGTGGCTCTGGACAAAGCAATTAAGGTCATTTCTTCAAATGCCAGTGTCTTCACAGATGAAATGGGAATAATTCCATGGGTTCTTCCAACCTCAAGAGTGGGCTTATGATGTTCCAGTGAGCAAAAATAGGTGTAAACACTTAAGTTTCAGTGCAAACATGATATTATAGATATGTCTATCTATATACATATCTGTATACCATGTTGGAAAGAAAGAACTTGATACATGTCAAGATACTTGATACATGTCAGGTATGTATCAAGTATGTACACAGTAATACTTAATATTTGTGCCTTAGCTGGCAATATGCTTGCTGGTCAGGTGAATGATTGCTACATTCTACCTCAGTTACCTAATTGTTGAAATGAATGGACTACATCAAATAGAGGCTTACTGTGCCATGTAGAGGTCTGGATAGCAAGGAAAATAAAAAGTTAGTACCTATATAAATAAAATAATTTTTTTCCTTTGAAGGCATGACTCAAACACTGGATTGTTTCCTCATCTAAAAAATGGAGTAGACGTCACTATATCAAGAATTGGTAAACTATGGCCCAGGGCCAAATGCAGGTGCTGTTTGTTTCTGTAAATGAAGTTTTAATTGGAACATAGCAATGTCCATTTGTTTATGTATTATTTATGGCTGCTTTTGAAGTACAACACAGAATAGAGTGGGCGTGACAGAGACCATATCACCTATAAAAACTAAAATATTTGTTATCTGGCCTTTTAATGAAAAAGTTTGCCCACCTTGGATGATATGGTCATTCTCCTTCTAGCTCTGTATTTTAGGAAAAAAGTTACCTCACACATGTGTAAATGGACCATTTAGAAATGGTTGACAACCATATGTCAAACAATATATTCTCTTATGGTGAGAGTCCACCAGTTAGAGACCAGCCTTCCATGCAGCTAGGTGTTCTACATGGCCACCGCCTGTCCAATGGCATGTGTCACTCAACATGAGTGAAATGGTGTGCAACTTTCCTTCTTCTGTTTTCTGCAAAATTATTATAAATGGATGAGCCCTTAGACTTACAGAGATAAAATAGTACAGGACTGTTCTGCATCCTTCAAACTCTCACCTCTAGAACATTATGTGAGAGAAATAAACTTCTGTGTTACTTAAGCCTCTGTATTTTGGAAAATGTTTGTTAGAGCAGCTTAGCATCATACTAATACAGTGCCTGCTGTCTCAGATTAATTATTCATAGCACCCCCTTTCAAAAAGTGGATTGGATGACAAATGTCATAGTCACCCTAGCTTGAATCACATAGACGTTGTAATTATAGTTTGAGCTCATTCTCCCATCTCAGGAAATATTTTGCCTCAATAATCTTTATCATCCAAGTACACTGTTTGTTATAAAAAAAAAAAAAGTATTATCATCTTTGAACAACCTGAAGGGCAGAGATTGATTTTTTTTTTTTTTTTTTTTTAATGTTTTAAAATGAAACAGGACAAATTCTATTAAGCCTTTGAAGCGAAAGGTACAGGACTAAAAAACAGCTCAGCACAATCCTTATTCTTGAAAACCATGGCTTTCAGAACTGTATTGTCATTGCAGAGTTGCAGTGGCTTTCAACTTGAAGATCATCTGCCTACCAAAAACACAAGAAAAGCTAACAACTCCTTGGGGACAGCAAAGTTATGGCCAAGAGTTAACCAAAAAGAGTGAGGGAGGAGACCAGCCCTGGTTTGGGAGGAGGGGAGGACTTTTAACTATTAGCTCCCTTTTGAGAATTGAACCTAAATAATTCTTCACATTTTAAAATTTCTCAAAGATTTTGAGCAGAAGGCAAAACTGTAAACCAGAACTGGGAACTAAATGTTGCGCGAGACTGAGGAGCAGAGTCCCACCGTTGTTTAAGGATTTCAGGGCAATACCAACATTTCTCCTTCCTCTCCAGCAAGTTCCACCTCACCACCATCTGCCTTGTGAATCAGGACTAATCTCATTGTGCCTTTTATTCTTGTTTTTGCCTGTCACTAGGAATCCCTCATAATCCTGAAGTTTCATTTTCAATTTCTCTCTGTGTATCTCCTTTTCTGTGTCTTCCTGCCAGACTCCAACTCCCTAAATCGTTCTCCAGTGTGTGCTGGACCTGAGGGTCAGATAGGAGCAAAGCTTCCTATATTATCAACCTATTAACTTCACCTTCTTGTTCTGCGACGTGGTTCTCCTATGAGGATACTGTTTTCCTAGAACTTTCTCAGTGATGGCTGTTTTCTTCCCTCCATATGCCTTTTTCTACCTGGAGGTGTGTGAGGCCCTCCTTCTCTTCATTATTGTTTTCAGACATCTCCCTCCTTTTCCCCTAAAAACATTCACAGATTTGAAGCTTCTTCCATCAGACTACACCACCCATTAGCCATCCTTTTCTTGGTCATTCCATAATATCAATCCTTGGAGATTTCATCACCGGATTTATTGTTGCTATCTAAAATTACCCTCTCATTTTTTGGTGAATTAAGTATGGCTGTGAATGATTCTTCTAATTTCCTGGTCTCTGAGTTCCTTGATCTTCTTTACTGCAGAGATTTTGTTGGTTCCAAACATAGTCCTTTACTCTCACTGATGTTTCTTGAGCCTTGTTAAGATTAGCAATTGTGTTCCCTCAATGTCAATTTAATCACCTCATTCGCTAACTAACACATATTCCCACCCCCAGATTTATTGACATAGAATTGATATATAACAATGTGTAAGTTTAACGTGTACAATGTGTTGATGTGATGCACTTATATATTGCAAAATGACTGTCACCATCGTATTACCTAACACCTCCAACACATCACATAATTACTATTTCTCTTTGGTGGTGAGAACATTTCCTATCTTTTCAAATTTACTCCTTCTAATATCCTTACTCCAACATTTCTACAACTACAATCACAATCCTTTAAGTCTCCCAATTTTTAATATTTCTCCCCCTCCCGTCTTTTACTCTTCTTTAATTAGCCTCGTTAAATGTCACTGTTGATTATCATAAAAGTTCCTTTGCATGTGTGCTCTAGTCCCTTTTACCTCACTCCATCTTTTTACTCTTACCTTGCAAAACCTCAACATTGGTTAAGCAGATTTTCCAGTTACTCAGCACAGAAACATTGGTTGAAGAAAACTACACAATGTATTAAATGGCCTTCCTTTATCATGACCACTAATCTCAGATGGTCCCGTAGTGATTTCCCAAAGTAAGCACATTGTCCCAACAGCCAAATCCAGCCTAATGTTTGTTTCACAAATAAAGTTATATTGGAACATAGCCACACCCATTTGTTTATGTATTGTGTATGCCTGCTTTTACTATAAGGCAGAGTTGAGAAATTGTGACAGAGTCTTGATGGAGCAGACTTAAAATATTTACAATCTGATCCTGCATAGGAAACGTTTCTAACCTCTTCTCTCATTCATTCACTCTCCTGTTCTTCGAGAAGACAATTTTTAATCTTCTTTTCAACTTTTCAACAATACTTCCTTGATCCTCATTTACAGTTGAAGCCCTTGTTACTTACCTGTTTTATTTAGAAAAAGAATCAATAAGCATGGAAGATCCACATGTTACCACCACTGCACTTTCTATCTACTATGTCGGTATAATCAACGATTTCAATTCTCATTGCTAATTTTCCTTTTGTTACCACAGATAAATATGTCCTCTTATTTGTTCTAGGTCTTCTTTCCTACCATTCACAAAAGAGTGTCACTCTAGCAGCTATCACTTTCTTTACTAAGTTATCCATTCTCTCCTCTTTACAGAGTTATTCTCATTAGCATACAAACATGCTGTAAAATTCTTCCACCTTCAGAATTTCTTCCTTTGGCTCCCACATCTTCTTTCAGCTATTGTTTCACTTTTAAGTTCTTTACAGAAAACCTCAAAAGAGATGTCACGATCCTTACATTCTCTCCTGAATTCACTCCAAATGGACTTTTATTCCTAGGACTTAATTGAAATTTCTCTTGTCATCGTAACAAAGAAGCTCCTTCCTACTAAATTCAATAGTCAATTTTCAGCTTTTGTTTTACTTTGCAGACCGGATCTGTTAGCAGCGCTTAGAGTGAATTCCTTCCATTCTCCAAACTCTTTCTTTGACAAGCTTCTAGGACACCATACTCTTTGCTGATTGTCTTCCTACTTTATAGGCTACTCCTCTTCCTCTCCCTGACCTATAAACTTTAGTATACCTCAGGCTTACTTCATGGACCTCTCTCTCTCTCTCTCTCTCTCTCTCTCTCTCTCTCTCTCTCTCTCTCTCTCTCTTTCTCTCTCTCTCTCTCTGTCTTTCTCTCTCTCATCTCATTCACTCTCCTTACTTTCAGTACTATCTCTATCCTATGATTCCCAAACCTCTCTTCTAAGTTCCAGACTCATACAACTAAATGTTCACAGGCTTCTCAAAATATCATACGTCCAAAATTAAACTCCTGGCTCATCTTCCTCCAAAACATGATCCTTCTAATAATATACCCCATCCCAGAAGTGGCAACTCTCCATCTGGTTGCTTTGGCCAAAAATGTTTAATTCAGCTTGACCCTCTTTCTCTCATAATTTCTTATCTCAGAAGCTGAGTCATTACAGTGACCTGTAATGCTCTCCACGATATGGTTTACAATGCCTCTGTGGTTCACCTCTAACTGTTCTCATTTTTCGATCTGTTCCAGCTATTCTTGGTTTGAACTTCTAAATATGTTTGAAACTGAAACAAATAGGGCCATTCCAGGTATACCCTCTCTCTAGTGTTTAGCACTGTATGATGTACTTTTTAAATTTATTTATTAAATTTATTGGGGTGATACTGGTTAGTAAAATGATTTAGGTTTCAGATGTACATTACTATAATGCATTATCTATATTGCATTTTGTGTTCATTATCCAGAGTCAGTTCTCCTTCCATCACCATATATTTGACTCCCTTTTCTCTCTTCTACCACCCCCCCTTCTTACCCTCTGGTAACCACTAAAATGTCTGTCTATGAGTTTTTGTTTCTTCGTTTATTTGTCTTGTTCCTTTGTTGCTTTCGGTTTTATATCGCACATATGAGTGAAGTCATATGGTTCTTGTCTTTTTCTGTCTGACATATTTTGTTTAGAGTAATAATCTCAAGATCCATCAGTGTTGCTGCAAATGACAGTATTTTATCTTTTCTTATGGCCAAGTTTGTCACCCTCCAACCACTATAATATAAATTCCATTAAACAAAATTTTTAAGGTTTTTATTAAAATATAGCTAACATACGATATTATATTAGTTTCAGATTTGCACTATAGTTATTCAATATTTATATACCTAAAGAAGTGATCACCATGATAAATTCAGCACCCATCTGACACTGTACCACGCTTTCACAGCATTATTGAGTATTTTCCCTGTGCTGTAAGTCACATCCCCATGACTTATTTGTTTTCTGCCTGGAAATTTAAATCTATTATCCCCCTTCACCCTCCTCCCCTCTAAAATTCTTTAATTACAGTTGACATTCAATGTTATTTTAATTAATTTCAGGTATACCGCATAGTGGTTGATATTTATATAATTTAAGAAATGATCCCCTGACTAGTCTAATACCCACCTGGCACCATCCATAGTTATTATCATATTATTGACTATATTTCCTGTGCTTTACATCCTCATGACTATTTCTAACTACCAGTTTGTACGTATTAATGCCTTCACCTTTTTCACCCTGCCCCCTAACCCACTCCCATCTATCACCCTGGTAAATCTAGTACCCATCTGACACTACATAGTTATTACAATATTATTGACTATATTATTTATACTATACCCTACATCCCCCTAACTACTTTGTAAAAAACAATTTCTGCTTCTTTATCCCTTCCCCTTTTCAACCCATTCCTGATCCCTTTCTCATCTGGCAACCATCAAAATGTTCTCTGTATCTATGAGTTTGTTTATACTTCATTTGTTTGTTTACTTTGTTCTTTAGATTCCACATATAAGTGAAATCACATTATGTCTGTTTTTTTCTGACATAGTTCACTCAACACAATACCCTCCAGGTCTATCCATTCCGCCTTATATGGCAAAAACCCATTTCCTTTCATGGCCGAGCAATATTCCGTTAGATATATGTACCAACTCTTCTTTATCCATCCATCCATCCATGGGCACCCAGGCTGCCTCCACATCTCTGCAGTTGTGATAATGCTCCAATGAATACGTGGATGCACACGTTCCCCTCGAGGTAGCATTTTGAATTTCTTTTGGTAGATACCCAGAAGTGGGATTACTAGGTCCTGTTTTGTCTCTTTTTATAACCTTTGTTTTAAAGTCTATTTTGTCTGGTATAAGTATTGCTATCTTAACTTTTTTGTTTTGTTTTGTTTCCATTTTCCTTAAATACTTTTTCCCATCCTTTCTCTTTCAGACTGTGTGTGTCTTTTGATCTGAAATTAATCTCTTGTAGGCAACATGTGTAAGGCTTTTGTTTTCTTCTCCATTCAGCCACCCTATCTTTTGATTAGAGCATTTAATTCATTTACATTTAAAGTAATTGTTGATGGATATGTAGTTATTGCCATTTTATCATTCATGATTTTTTAAAATTACTTTTTCTTCTTTTTCTTATGATAGTCCCTCTAAGATGCTTTGGAATACTGGTTTGATGGTGATGAACTCCTTTAGCTTTTTCTCCTGGAAGTTCTTTATCTGTCCTTCAATTCTAAATGATAGCTTTGCTGGGTAGAGTAATCTTCATTGTAGGTCCTTGCTTTTTATCACTTTGAATATTTTCTGCCAATCCTTTTGGCCTTCAAATTTTCCGATGCGAACTCAGCTGATAATCTTATGGGAGCTCCCTTGTAGGTAAATAACTGCTTTTCTTTTGCTGCTTTTAAGCTTCTTTTTTTGTCTTTAACCTTTGGCATTTTAATTATGATATCTCCTGATGTGGGCCCCTTTGGGTTCATCTTGATTGGGACTGTCTGTTCTTCCTGGGCTTGTATATCTATTTCCTTCTCCAGGTTAGGGAAGTTTTCCATCATTATTTCTTCAAAAACATTTTAAATTCCTTGCTCTCTCTCTTCTCTTTCTGCTACCCCTATTGTGTACATGTTGGTAAGCTTCATGTTGTCACAGAGGCCCCTTAAACTGTCCTCCTTTTTTGGATTCTTTGTTCTTTCTGCTGTTCTGATTGGGTGTTTTCTGCTACCTTATCTTCTAAATCATTGATTCGATCCTCTGCTTCATTTAATGTACTGTTGATTCCCTCTGTTGAATTCTTCATCCAGTTATTGTATTTTTCATTTATGACTGGTTCTTTTTTATGTTTTCTATCTCCATTTTTATGTCTCCTATCTTTTTATTGAAGTTCTCCTTGAGATCATTGAGCATCCTTATAACCAGTGTTTCGAGATCTTCCTCTGGTAGCTTGCTTGTCTCCATTTTGTTTAGTTCTTTTTCTGGAGCTTTGTTCTGTTCTTTTATTTAGGACATGTTCTTTGTCTTCCCCCTTTGACTGCCTCCCTGTGTTTGTTTCTATGTATTAGGTGAGCTGCTATGTTTCTTGGTCTTAGTAGAGTGGCCTTGTGTAATAGGTTTGCTATGGAGCTCAGTGACACAGTCTTCCTGGTAACCTGAGCTGGGTACTCCAGGTGTATCCCTTTTGGGGATTGTGTGTGCCCTCTTATTGTAGTTGAGCCTTCGTTGCTATTTGCCTGTGAATGGGAGTGATTGATCCATGGGCTGATTGGTTGTGAGTACTGGCCATGAGTATAGTAGAGGAGTTGTTGTGCAAGGGCTGACCCTATGGAACAGGTTTTGCTTTAGCAGGGCTCTGGTGTCTGCCCAGTTTGCCCTTGGGGTATGTCATCCCTGGAGGTGGCCAGGTGATGTTCTGGCTGGATTCAAAGCTGGCTACTGGATGTACCAGCCCCAGGGTCCCTTGGGATGGGCCCCACTACAGGTGAAATTCAGCTGCAGCCTGTGCCATGCCCAGGGTAACCTGGTATGACCCATGAAGTAATCCACAGATGATGCCACCAACACTGGTCTTGGAGATGCCTCTAGAGGTCAAACCACAAACCATGGTCAGCTTTTGCTAGTGCTGGGCTTGACACTAGCAAGGTACATGACACACAAAAACACAATGCTGCTTCTTTGGGTTTTGTGGACATTTGAGAGATTTTAGGAAAGTGCTTAGCATGAGCCAAGACAAGCTGTTTATAGAGAAAAGCCATTGGAAGCAGCTTGGGTGGGCAAATGAATGAATTGTGTTAGCCAGGTGGATGGAGATTCAGATATGGGGGCTGCCTGGATCTGCACGCCAGGAGCAGGGAGGGCTCAACAAAGAAATAGTGGCTTCCACAAGCTTCTCCATCTGGGAGAAAGCCCCTCTACCCTCATCCTGAAGCTAAACAATTCATTTCCTCCCTATATGTCCCTAGTGCTTTTCGAGCTGCTGCCCCAGTGCTGGAGCTCAGACGGAGTGTGTCCGTCAGCAAGTAAATCTGTGCATGGACCCTTTAAGAGTAACTCCTGGGACTGCAGCCACCCTTGTCTCACTCAGCCACAATCTCCACTGATTTTCACAACCAAAATTTATGGGGCCTTCTCTCCCCAGCACTTAAACCCTGCCCTGGGGAGCCTGGTGTGGGGCTGGGACCTCGCGCTCCTCTTTTAGGGTCCTCTGAAGCCCTTCTGAGTTTTAATGGTCATACACATGTGTGGAACCGGCCCATTCCATGTCTCTGCCCCTTTTACCAGTCTCAACATGGCTTTTTCTATATGTCCTATGTTGTAGGGCTTCAGTTCAGCTAGACTTCAGGCAATTCTCAATGATGATAGTTCTGTTTAGTTGTAACTTTGATATGGTTGTGAGAAAATGTAAGCACATTGTTTACTTACACTGCCATCTTGACCAGATCTCAGCAGGAATTTTTATGTAATTTTTTCTTCAGTGCAGTATCCCCACCATCTGGAAAAGCTCTTGGCTCATAATAGCTTTTTAAACATATTTCTTGAATTTAAAAATGCGTTAACATTCTTTAAAGAATGCAAAAGTAAGCAGACATATAAAAATTTCTGGATCAAAAAGAATAAGTAGGTTTTTCTCATAGAGACAGTCTCTCTTGTCTGACCCTGAAATGCTAGTAAATACAATTAGTCATAAGATTGTGTGTTTATTAATTTATATTCTGTTTAATAAAGTATAAGCTGTCAATTCTGAAAGCTTTCGTTATGGGGCTTGAAGTAGAAAATTTGTTGCATTGAATATTTTCCTTCTTGTGAATTGAGTTTGGGAAGAATCTGTTATGATTGCACTAAATATGTTCTATCCGATCAACAGCTTACAGACTAGTGTGCATCCTTCTATCCCCTATTCACTAGTTCCAATCCAACAGCTTTATAAGCTATGAAGTGTTCCATTTTCCCCAGGTAACATAGATTATCAATCATACGTCTACTGGGGATGGTCATTGTCTCCTTCAAAAATATCAAGCCAGTAAAGCCTATCACAGGAGTCAAATGATACAAGGGTTGTCAAATGATACAAGACAACATTTTCTGTTACTCTGTGGTATGAAGTTGTCCATTGAAATAACCTAATCATCTCTGAGTACAGACTTGCAGTTTGAAAAGGAGATATATCTCAAGAGGTTAGTAGGTTACCACTTAGTTCAATTCATTCGTTCATTAAATTAATTTCAATTTAATTTTTCAACAAATATTTATTATGCATCTACTATGTACCATGCACTGTAATTTGCATTGAGGATGTGGTAATAAATAGAACTGTAAATGGTCAATATTATTGTGAAGTTTAAATTCTGTTAGACAAAAAAACTAACAGAAACAGAAAGATAAACATCAGGTGGGTATTATAATTATGATGTACATAATATATGGTGATGTGATAGAAATTGGAGAACTACTATACAGTGGCCGAGGAGGGCTCATGAGGAGGATTTCTAATGACGAGATGAGACATAGATTATGAGAGGTTACCCATGAGAGGATATTGGGAAAGATCATTTCTAGCAAAGGGATCAGTTAGTTCTGCTACAAAGACCACTAGGCAAGAATAAATAAATATAGTTTGTGCCTTAAATATAGTAAATACACTTTATGGCTAAGTCACAAAGTGACCAGTTCAGACCTGCTTATTCAGCAAAAATAAAGTTCATTGAATGTTTAATAATAAAGTTAGTAGGCAGCTATTATAGAAATGTGAACAAAATTCTTATATATTCCCACCAACAAAAGATAAGTTATAATTTTTTTTATGCATGGGTAATGTGTTTTTATTTTTCTTTCCTTAACATAACAGTGAAAATGCTTCATTATATATATTCACAAGAGGAAAACTTCCATAAAGCAACTCTAAGTTTGGTATTCATGATTATGACAGATTCAGCTAGTAATTTTGGAATTCTGGCAGGAAGTCTATTAATTCTCATGATACAATCATGGCAATTTTTTCCATTCTAATTGTATTTTTGTATATATTAACACTTAGAAAGAATTAGCTTTTTTTTTGTTTAAATAATTCGGCAGAAATGCACATCCCAAACAGACATACATCTGCCTGCCTAAGTAGGAAACACAAATTCCTCTTGGTGTGCCTGAGGCTGCAATTTTACAGATACTGGACAAAGAAAGCATTAAAGAACCCCTGCATGATTCAAATATTACACAAAGGTTGACGTTAGCTATTGAGCTACATAAGGAACATACTACTTATGAGTGAACTTTGTGAAATTAAAGATTATTCTGGATAAAAGAGTCTGATCTCTAAGTATAATCCAAGTGAATCAACACATTCTCTTGATTCTATTGTTATCTAGCTAACAAGTGGGAAGAATTCCTGGCTAAGATCTGAGAGAGCTGGGGTTAATACCAGCTTTACCACGCTGGATGACATTGAGGAAGTCATTCAATTTCTATGACAGAAATCTGTCATTTGTAAGAAAGGATTAATGATTCCTGTCTTTCAGCTCCCAGGGGTGTTATGAAGATTAAATGCAAAGTTTATCTGCACGCATCAAATATAGTAGGTTATTATACTATGTGATTGAACTGGTTTATTACGTATGATAATATATGTAAAAAAGTAAGATATTCTGTACAAGTTTAAGATATAGTATCCCTATGTTTATATTGGTAGTGCACAAAGCAATAAAGTGCACACAAAGTGATTACCAAAGTCTTCTGAATAGTATCGTCCATCCATTTGAAACTTTCATTTTCCATCAAAATTTTAAAGCTATTCTAAGATAAAGTTTTAGGTCATCTGGAGACTATACAGGAATAGGGGTGCATATTCATCTGTGGTTTCCCTTCACAACTTTATGATTTCAGGGAGAAAGCAAAAGAAACTTGCTGAACTCTTTTGTTGTTTGTTTAATGAAAATTCTTTGGCAAAAATTTAATCAGTTGTTTGCACTGATTGGCCAATTAGAATGCATTTAACTAAGTGCAAAACATCTGGTCAATTTGATTGAGCTCATTATTTAAGGTGCCAATTTTATTTTAAAGCGCACTGATAACCACACTTGAATCATTATAGTGAGCCCCAAATTTCTAAATAGCTTGAATTACTTACTCCCTTATCTTTTTTGGTGAGAGTATTTGGCAAACCGAGAACCAGCATAAAATATTCAAGTCCACATTATCTAGGTAGTACCTAAATCTTTGTATATCAAACTAAAACAAAGCCACTGGAACAAGCAAATATATTGCTAAAAACCACTGACTCTCTTCTGGTCACTTTTGTGGATAGGATGGACTATGGCAAGAGCAAACCAAGCATCAGGCTTTCGTGATTGCTTTAACCCCAGGCTAACTCACCCACCACCCCAGAAGAATGAGCCTCTTCCTTACTGAGCCCATCTCACACAGATTCTGGCTAATGGACAGTGAACAATGTAGACAGGCAACTGTGAATTATTAACAACATGGATATAATTAGTATCAGTGGGAGAAGTTCCTGAGATATTCTCAAATGCATGCTTGAATTTATATATCAAAAATCTCTCTTTCCTTTGTTATTGTCGATTAAGATAAAGTTTAAACTTGAATGTACAAATATGTTCTTGTTAATTTTAGTATATGTGCTGCCGAAGCGAGCACATGTTCTTGTTAATTTTATATATCACCATTTTACTCTCAACAATAACAGTAATAACTACAAGTAACATGTATTGAATGTTCACGTGGTTTATCTGATCTTTTATGCCCATTTTATAGACGATGGTACCAAGGCTGAGAGGAGGCTGAAGTAACTTGCCCAAGTCCAGAGAGCTATTAATTGGTGGAAGTGGATTCAAACCCATGCCATCCAACCCCTGAGCAGGTAGGATTAACTTGTACATTATTATGAGAATAGAGATTTGAAAACACCAATGAAAAAATCAAGAACAAGTTATGACTGTGCTCAAGAATGAACTGTTTATAATAAGATCCATCATGATATGCCATTATCAGTTATCAAATAAAATTCTGAAGTCCACTCTATAATATTTTGAACTGTTTTTGATATTCCTGTCTTCCTCTATGTTGATAGGCTTCTCGCACATGCTTCCGATAGCAAGGCAAGGTCATGATTTGCTGTTCCTCCTTCTAGATCTTAGGCTGTCCAAGGACAGAGAGAATTCTTTATTCTTCTTATGTATCCACTAACTAGCAGCCTTGAAAGCATAGCCTTAGAGGCATAGTCTTAGAAGCACTGAGTAACTGTTGAATAAATTTTGCTGCTAATCCTCAGGAGAATAAGCAAGATGATCTTTTGAGCATCTTCCAACTTCATTGTCCCTCAACACGGGTCTTCATAGAGAATGTACTCCTCCTGACAGCTATTTGAAACACTGAAAAATTTCACTGGAGTAATACAATTCAAATCTTTAGGAAAGCTTATAATTTAGCTTTAATTTAACTGAAAACATGACCATTTCTTAGCATGATGCATAGTAATTTCTGTATTTTGGTACGGCGATGAGCATGAAAAATTAAATACATACACTAACTTCCTAACAATAAGATTATTATTTTTTATGCAAATAACAGGGCCTATCAATGTTCTAATGCCATGAAGATCTTGAAAACAATTGGTTAATAAAATGTGGCAAATGAGGCCTTCACATGATATATATCTGAGAAAACAACACACCGGTAGCTGCTGAAAAAATACTTTTTGAGTTTGAAAGCTAGGACTAGGCCCACCAATTTCTAGATCTGGAATCTTGGGCAAGTGATATCAACCATTTGCCTTAGTTTCTCTTCATCTTTAAAATTGGGGATAACAAAGGGGTCTTTTAAGACTTTTGTGAAGATCAAATGCTTTAAGCCACATGAAGCACTTACAATAAAATCTGGCAAACAGTTCTTCTTATCATTTAATTAACTTTACCTGGTTTATTTATTTAGAACACCAATAATTATGGTGTAATCTCTCCCTACATTTGCTTTGGAACTATTAAAAGTAAAGACAACTAGCACAATGACACTTTTGCCTCAAAATATGTTTTCTGACTACAGTTTTATGTCTGCTTTCAACGGAAAAAAAGGCTAAGAGATCTGCAATCTATCAGGCAGTGTGTCTGTTTATGTTAACTTATCCAACCCTCAAATCATCCTAATACATGAAACTTCTAGAAATTACTTAACTTCTTCAGAGTCATACTACCTATTAGTGGCTGATTTCAGTTCCAAACTCAGTTGTCTCTGATTCAGAAAACTACTCTAGAGCGATATTTCCTGTCCTATGTGTTAGAAAGATTTGGATATTTTGGAGTTATTTTCAAAGATACTTTAATCTACATGTGCAGTAGGTACTATCTGTAAACCGAAATGTTACTGTGTCTCATAAAGATATGAAGCAGAATTTTAGTATGCTGTTAAGAATAAACACAAAGTTAACATTTTAATAAACCCACAATATCTTGTTATTATATAGTTTCTCAACCAACAGGTCATAAAAGTACAACTGAAATTTTGTCATTGAAGGGGGTCATATACCTTAGCTCTACTATAGATCTTTGTCTATGGCATGGAGGAGAGCACAACCAGAGGGGAAACAGTCTTGTTATAAACCCTGTGGAGTCTTGTTATAACAATGGGCCTAGGGGAACAGTGAAGCCCCATATAATGAATGTCTGCTCCCCTGAATGATTACTGAATGAAGCATTAATGAATGAATGAATATAGATAGATGATAGATAGATAGATAGATAGATAGATAGATAGATAGACAGATAGATAGATAGATAAGAGATAAAAACAGAAAGGAACTGTTTATAGACCATAAAGCCAACCTAAGAATGCTTAAGAGCACTTCATTAGCAACGGAACTGTAATTCTCCTTCTCTTCTGCACATGAGAACATCTAGAATGTCTTTTCCTATAAATGTTAATTCCAGGAAGGTGTGAATTTGTATTTTTTTTAATGAAAAGTTTTGTGTGGTCAAGTAAATTTGGTAAATACTATACGACTGCCTCTTAGAGATTAATCAGGTGCATAGGCAAATTATAGGCTCTAAGAACTATTATGGCAAGAAAACCCAGAAATTCCCTAAGCTACTTGATCACAGAAGCCCGTTGTCTCATAACAGCCATTAGCCTCAGACAGCACTCGCTATCTAAGGCACATAATTTGGGAAACAATCTTCTGCATTACTCTGATCCATCAAAGTGTCAGCCAGTTCCCTTTTGATATTTCATGTGATTAAGTTGTTAAATGTTCTTTTTATTATTTGAAATGTAAGGGGGTAGTTAAGGTCTTTTGTAAAAGGAAAAACACAATTCCTGAAACGGGTCTTTAAACCCCAGAAGCCACAGAGGTAAGACCCTTGCCCTCTGTAGTGCCCGCTTATGGGTATCCAGGCACTTCATCTCCCTAACAGCCCTTTCCGTGCATGTTAAGTTGTGTGCTGGAAAGTGGTCCCAGAGGGAGAAATGTCTCTGGGGATTGTTAACAGTTCCCACAGATGAGTCAACTGCAAAGCTGCTAGGAGGCAAGTAATGCCTTTGCAGGTTGGGGGTAAAAAACAACAACAAAATAGGCACTCCTGTGAAAGCCTATGGTTCAGTACAGTCACTAGCAGGCAGACTGCAAGCTTCCCACCGTGGGGCCTTTCTCCATAGCTGTCAGTCTCCGAAAACTCTACATCTGATGCCATTGAAGCGGGACAGGGAGGCTTTGAGGGCTTGCCAGGATATACTGGAATGGTGAGAGCAAGGATGTCTGTCTCTGGAGGGTGATCAGTGTGATACCTTCCAAATCCCTTTTAAGAAGACATGATATCCAGGCGCATGGCCTGATCCTGGGATTCCTTAGGAACATAAAAAGCTGAGTGATGGTTTCTGATCTTATCCACAAACCATCACATTTTTGCTCATTGGACACTATATTCTGGGGACTGTTCTGGGCCCTTTGGGAGATGGAAAATGAGGAACATCATGCTCTCCCCTTTGCTCTACAAAGAGTTTACAAACTAATTTGATAAGATAACATGTGTGCATTTAAAAAATATAAATATGATTAGCAATTTACAATTAACATCACATGAATGGAATAGGTTGCATTTGCTGGAGGATGACAATCTAGGTAAAGAGAAAGACTTTGAGCAAAAGCTGGGAGACAAAATTCACCAGCTCAGTGAAGAAAGGAGGAGAGTTTGGCTAAAGAAAAGTTTGAGGTTTAATAAGAAAATGAATCTTAGATGCCAGGCTAAAGAGTACAATTAACACATTAGTATATTTTGGGAAAAGGAAAGTGAGCTAACTAGACTCACATATCTCTAAGGCTGCATCCATTCCCTTCCCTCTAAACACAATCCCATTTCTTCAGTTATATCCAACTATTTGCCATTATCCACATGCAACATGTTCTCTCATGCTTTTCAATGTCAGTGGCATTCTCACTTTTTGGAATGATTACTTCAGTTTTGTAGCCTGCTGACTTGATCCTATGGTTTATATAATTCAAGTATTCCAGCCAACCTGTCATTGAGCACAAATGTGGCATCAATATAATATGTAGCATCAAAGCTCAAACTACCAGAGCACTTAACCCCATCTATGGGACTATTAGATATCAGCTCCCTCTCAATGTCTTTTCAGCTATTTTTGAAGGGAGGGTTATCATGAGAAATGTTTACATTCGATTTCTTTGATTTTGATCTGTTACCCTCAGAACAATTGCTTTTGGGAGGATCATGCCTTCTAGTGCTGCTCTAAGCTGTCGTTTTCAGTAATTGTGGTGGCCATGCTGAGTTCTCAAAGGGCCACAGATCTGTAGTGTATCACACACTAGGAATGGTGGGGTTGGGGAAGTGGTGATATGAAATGACAGGTCTTTTCACTGATTCTGCATTGAACTTTCTCACCTAAGTTTTCTTTGAGAAACCTAACTCAAAATTATGAAGCCATACAAATAATTCCCTGGCTTTCATATCTGAAAAGTTCGTTCAGACGTGGCTAGGTCCCAGAGCTTGCGTGATGTCACCAGGACTTGATCTTGCTCACTCATTCCATATCTTGGCTTTGCTTTTCTTTTGTCTGCTTTAGGCTCAGGGATATGTACAGTTTGCATCCCTGGCCACAGGAGAGTGATTTTGTAACAGGCACTCCAAAACTGTATCTGGCTGGTCTCTGTTTTACCTGCTTTGTGTCACACGATCATCCATGAACCAAGGATAGTAAAGATAGAATATATCATCTAAAGAGGCCTGTATCATATTCTACCGATGGATCTAGGGGTAGATAAGTCCCCTTCATGAAGACTTTAGCCAAAGACTAGAAGAGAGTGGCTCCCTAATAGTAAAAGGAAAACTGGGAATATATTACCAGAAAATTAGTAAATGGATGTTCGAGAGGCAGAAATAATAGCTGTTCACTACTGCTTCAAAGCAACACTGTTTGTGCTCAGGTTCTCTCAAAACCTTTTATCTTACAAGCTCCCCTTCTATAGACCTAAACTTCTGTAGACCTTAAACTCCTTTTCCAAAAAATTAATCTAAAGCAACCCAACAGTGTATAAGACAAAATGAAGGACAAATGTTATGCCGTGCTATTGATCATCTCTGTCTCTCTGTTACCACCAAAAACAGTAATGCCCTCCAAACACCATCCTCACTTCCTCTCCCCATTTAAAATCATTCATTCCTACTTCAGACAGTAAACAAAAATGCCAAGGAGAGCCACTATGAAAATACATGCTCACAAGATTCATTGACCTAAAATCAACCTGCCTTGGCCTCAACTAAAATACTCAGCTATGTTTGAGTTGCAACTCAATCCTTGACTCCCTGTTTTGGGAGTCTTCTCAGGTCCAGCTCATCAGAGTTAAGGCCCCTGCCTGTCAGTTTTTCAAAATCCTTGTTTATTTCTTTAATTCTTTGCTATTCCATATGTCTTACCTCCCTTTAAGTGAGGGTCTGAATATCAGGGGCTATGTCATTTTTCACTGAATCGCAATACTTATTTCAGTATCTTTCATCACGGAAGCTCTTATACTTAGAATGATGACTAATAGAAACTAAGTCCTCATAAATATTTGTTGAATGAAAAATTCAATACATAATGAAATAATAAATAATGAAAATGTTGGTTTAGAAACTTTAATCCATTGGCAGGGTACAGGTGGTTCAAAGGGGAGAGAAGTGATAAGAAAAGGTGAATTTTAATTCAACTATTTTTTTTACATCCCAGAAGCCATTATTAAAATTTTCATGAAGTTCAGTGTATAACACAATTGCAAGGAAATCTACAAAACAAGTTGATTCACATGTTCTCTGATCTCTGGGAATTCTAAATCCATTGTAGACAAAGCTGGCAAGAAACAGAGGTAAACAAATAAATATAGAAACCAATGATATAAATTTGGATTGTTCACAAGCCCTGGGTAAATAGGTAATATAGGCTTACAGGTAGTTAAAGAGTTCAAGGGGTGACAGTGGAAGGACAAGAGGAAATAAAAATTGTATTTCTAAACAAGGGAGGTTTTAACAAAACTCAAAAGCCTCATTTACACCAAACTGCTGATTCATTTAAGGAAAGTGGAATGATACAAAGCTTTTTCATTAAACAAAACCTAAGACAAAATAATGGGCAAATTCTTACCCCTGAGACTGAGAAAAGGAATCAAAAGGAAGCAGAGGTTCTAAATCCACTCCTCTCTCCCTTGAGAAACTCAGTGTTATTCAATAGTGTTATTAAAATAAGAAGCGTAGTTTCTATGTCTGTCTCTAAGGTTCATTTGAAAATTGGAATGTCTCTTCAATTCACAGATAGCAAAGTGGAAGAGAGGGACGATCTGCAAGTTTATAAAACTAACTGAAAAGCTGAATGGGAGAAATTGTCTAAGGTGGAACTATTGGGAGATCTGAAGGCATAAAGAGTATCAGTGGTCTGTAATGATATCATTAGGCCTATGCTGAGTTTGCAAGGGGGGTTGTCAGTGAAAGAGAATTTCATTATATCTTCCACACCATTCTTTCCTCCCGGGGGAGGCCATTTTTTATACAAATATATCTATCCATTTGCTCAATATGCATTCATTGATGTCTTATTAGTCATGAAGTACCTTTTTAGCACTGGAGAATTGGAGATGAAGAAAATTTAGCCTCTGCTTCTGCTAATGGCAATGTATTTTATGTTAGAACCATTATACTGCAGTTATAAGCTTTGGACAAAATATAAAATAGAACTTTTTGAAGTGAGCAAAAAGGAGGCAGAGATTGGAGGTTATTCAAAAAGTGAAGACAACTGCGAGAGATCCACCTGTATAGGGGTTTCCCCTGAAAGAAACTCCAGTGTTCATAGCAAAGACCAGCTTAATCTTAAACAAAATTATGGTCTTAATTTCCTTGGGATATCAGAGCATGGAGTTTGTGCTGCCAAAGTGGCTGAATATTGGTAGGGAGAAAGACTGAAAAGAATAGAATAAAATATAGTTGAGGGGAGCCCAAAATATAAGTATAATCTCCCCTCAACTTCATGATTGACTTTGAACTGTTCACATATAGGCAATACTGCGAAATGCTCAATGGGAAATAACAGATGAAAGGCTGAATAAACAGAAGAAAGATTTCAGCAGCTACCAACCACTGAAGAAAGTATAGAGTTTGAATTCTGCCACATTATATTGTTTTGGTGAACACATCTTGAATTTTATTCCCTAACAAAATGTTAATTTTGGGATGTAAATTTTGTTCTAACTGTTCAACTTTCTTTTTTTTCCCTATCTTCTTTTGAATTATTATTTTTATGATTCTATTTTATCTCCATGATTGGCTTACTAATTATATTACTTTGGGTTTTTTTAGGGTTTGTAGTATTCATCAACTTATCAGACTTCATATTCATATATTATTATATAGCTTCGTGTTTATTGTAAAAGTCTTTCAACTGTATACTTCCATTTCCTCCCTCCCATCTCTTGTGCTATTGTCATGTATTTTAATTCATATAACTTATTTTGTTATGTTATAAATATCATAAGAAATTATTTGAAACTTTTAATGAAATGTATGATTATTGTTTAAACCAGTTAAAAATGAGGGTAAATGTATTCTGTATTTACCCACGTAATTTCCGTTTTGGGGATTTTTCACTCCTTTGTGTAGATCCAAATTTTCATCTTGTTTATTTTCCTCCTGCTTAAATAATTTTCTTTAATATTTCTTATAGTGCAAGTCTTATAACAATTAATTAACCTAGCTTTTATGTGCCTTAAAAAGTCTTCATTTTGAGTTAGAGAATTCTAAATTGACTTTTTTTTTTTCATTTAGTGCTTTAAATATTTAACTGCATTTTTCTATAGGCTGCATAGATTCACGTTAGAAGTCCATAATCAGTCTTATATTTATTCATCTGTACGTAATGTGTCCTTTTACTTGGTCATCTTCTTAAGATATTCTATTTATCACTGATTTGTAGCATTTTCGATGTTTTGCGATTTTGTCTTCTACTTGAGGTTCATTGAGCTTCTTAACCATGTGAGTTTATAGTTTTCATCAATTTTGCAAAGAATGTTAGCTATTATTTCTTCAAATATATTTTTTCTGTTACTCCTCAATTGTTTCACTTTTATGTGGAATCTGAAGAACAAAATAAACCAAACAACAAAAGGAATAGATTGACAAATTAAAAATGACATAAAATCCAAAATTTGATTCACATGAATATGGAAATTTAGTGTATAATAAAGGGAGCATCTCAAATCACTAGAAAAAAATGGATTTTTCAAATAATAACTCAGCAGTTATATAGGCATAAGAAAAACTAGTTCCATTACCTACACCGAAATGAATTCCAAATAGATCAGAGACATTAATGTAAAATATTAAGCTCTGAGAGTATGACTCAAAATCCAGGTGCACTACAAAAATTGAAGACAAATGGAAAACTGGGAAATGTACTGATATCTAATATCACAAATGCTAATATCCTTTATGAAGAATTTAGTCCTAAAATGAGAGGAATAGGACCAATAACAAAAGAGAACATGGGCAAATGATATGAACAGTTAATAGGAAAATATCCACAAATGTCCTGTACTGAGTTGAATAGTATTCCTCAAAATTCATATCCACCTGGAACCTCATGGACATAGCACATGGACATATATTACTCACTATATGCGGTTTTATCTGGAAATATAATTTTTGCAGAAGTAATTAGTTAAGATGAGGTAATGATTAGGGTATGCTTAAACTCAATGACTGGTGTCCTTAGAAGCTCATGTGAAGACAGAGAGACTTACAGGAAAGAAGGCTATGTGGCGAAGGAGATAGAGATTGCAGTATTGTAGCTACAAACCAAGGATCACCAAGAATTGCTGGAAACCATCAGAAGCTGCGAAAGAGGCATGGGAGGATCTTCCCCTCATAGCCGCCAGAGGAAACCAATCCTGCTGATGCCATGATTTCAAACCTCTTGCCTCCAGAACTGTAAGAGAACACATTTATTTTGTTTTAAGCCACCAAGTCTGAGGTAGTTAGTTTGGCAACTCTAAGAAACTAATCCCTGGATGAAAAATTGTCATTCAGAGAATGGTGAAAATTGAAAACCCCTAGAAAAAGATCATTTTGCATTTGCACCTAACAAAATTTTAAAATTCATGCAGTACAATATGGCAAGTGGTGAGACCTTTATCCACGGCTGTCCAATAGCGTAAGTTGAAGAAGTATTTGAAAGACATTCTGAACATATTCACACCCTACACTTCCACTCCTAAGTAGTTTTCCTAGCGCAGAGCTTCCTATATATAGTGTGCCTTAGGTGACAGGTCTGTCATAAATTGTTGCCCTTAGCCCTTGGAATGTCTGAGAGGCTGGGCAATTGCCTTTGACGAAAGCAACACTTCTGCTTGTCCCAGTGATTCATAGACTGAATATTAGTTCTTATGAGTGATGACCTGGGAAGAATTTTAGAAAAATTCTTTTATTTGTGCTCTAGGAGATAGGCAAAAGAATGTTTAGAAGAGAATAGGTATTAGCAATAAACAAAGAAACAAACAAAAACACTAAAAACAACTCAAATGTCCATCAATGGGCAACTGAATGAATATGCTGTGATACATTATTGTAATAGAGCACTATATAGTGGTGACATGGATTAATCTCAAAATGGAATGTTGAATGAAAAAAGAAAAGTTGCCACAGAATATGTACTATATAATCCTATTTTTTAAGTTCACAAATATACAATATTTAATAAACATTTTCAGGAATATATACATATTACAGAGTGAGTAATATATGTCCATGTGCCATAAGTATAATAAAAAGCAAGAAAATAATACACACAAATCTCAGAGTAGTTGATACCCTTCTGTGGCATATGAGTCAAGGGAAAAGCATCAGTAAGATTTGTTTCTTAAGCTGCACGGTGGACACTTGCAAGTTTGCCTTATCATTGTTTTTGGGGGGAGAAATATGTGTAAATAGTTTAATATTTTAAGAACAGAAGGAAAAGGCATTAATATACATTATCCCTAGAAGCTAATATTATTTTAATTCTATTCTAATCGTGTCATCTTACCAAGTAAATATAATTATTTGTACAAACAACAGCACCCACATTTCATTTTTCAAAGAAGCACTGTGGAGACGAAAACCATGCTGGCATTCTCTTCAGACATCCACATTCTCCTATAGGTTGTTTGGGCTGCGGTGCCACAACTAAGCTACCATTACCCACCTGCTACAATCACACTCTAACTTATAGGCAACATTTCTAGAATAAAATAGCTTCATTAGGGTTGTCTGTTGTGGATTTGAGACCATTAAATTTTTAAAAAAGCATGTGAGAACATCTAAAATGTTCATGTGGGGATAGGAAAATTGGTTTTTTGTTTCCTGGGAAATGACTGAAGTAAGGTTTCTAATTCTTTACTACTAGAGAAACAGCACATCCTTGAATTCTGTGATTGGAAAACAAAAATCCACCGCTTTTCCCAATGTGTTATTGTTTCTCATTAATACAAATGTCAGTGGTCCTCTTTTTTAAATTACTTTCAGATGTACAAAACAAGATAGTGATTAGACATTTTTACACACCTCATAAAGTGATAACCCCACCAAGTCTCCTATCCCTCTGACACGGTAATAGCTATTTCTGTACCATTCACTATATTCTCTATGCTGTACTTTACATCCCATGACTATATATTTTATATTAGTTTCAGGTGTACAGTGTAGCGGTTAGGCATTTGTATAATTTATAAAGTGATTACCCCAATCAGTCTAGTACCCATCTGAAACTATACATAGTTTTTACAATATTACTGAACTATATACTGTATTTAATATTCCCATGACTATTTTCTGACTACCAATTTGTACTTTCTAATCCCTTCACCTTCTCCCTTATCCCCGAACCCCGTCCCATCCAGCAACCATCAGTTTCTTCTCTGTATCTGTAAGTCTATTTCTGTTTTGTTTGCTCGTTTACTGTGTTCTTTAGATTCCACATATAAGTGAGATCATATGGTATTTGTCTTCCCCAGTCTGACCTATTTCACTTAGCATAATACTCTCTAGGTCCATCTATATTGTCGCAAATAGTAAGATTTCATTCTTTTTTTTTTATGGCAGAATAATACTGCATTGTATATATACATCTTCTTTATCCAGTCATCTATTGATGGGCATTTTGGTTGTTTCCATATCTTGGCTGTTGTGAATAGCACTGCAGTGAACATAGGGGTGCATATATCTTTTCAAATTAGTGTTTTGGATAAATACCCAGGAGTGGAATTGCTGGGTCATAAGGTAGTTCTATTTTCAATTTTTTGAGGAACCTCCATGCTGTTTTCCATATTGGCTGCACCAATTTTCAGTCCCACCAACAGTGCACGAGGATTCCCTTTTTTCCTTATTCTTGCCACACTTGTTGATTGTTGATTTATTGATGATAGCCATCTGACAGGAGTGAAGTGGTATCTCATTGTGGTTTTAATTTGCATTTCTCTGATGATTAGTGATGTAGAAACATCTTTTCATATGTCTATTGGCCATATGTATGTCTTCTTTGGATAAATATTTATTCAGGTCCTCTGCTAATTTTTTAATTGTAATGTTTGGTTTCGTTGGTGTTGAGCTGTATGAGTTTTTCATATATTTTGGATATTAACCCTATTATCAGATGTATCATTAGCAAATATCTTCTCCCAATCAGTAGGCTGTCTTTTCATTTTGTAGGGGGTTTCCTTTGATAGCAAAGACTTTTTAGTTTGATGTAGTCCCACTTGTTTATTTTTTCTTTCATTTCCCTTTTCCAAGGAGATATATTAGTGAAAATATTACTAATATCTGAGAGTTTACTTCCTGTATTTTCCTCTAGCAGCATTATGTTTTCAGGTCTTACATTTAAGTCTTTAGTCCACTTTGAAGTTTTTCTTTCTTTCGTTCTTTTTTCTTTTCTTCCTCTTCTTCTTCTTCTTCTTCTTCTTCTTCTTCTTCTTCTTCTTCTTCTTCTTCTTCTTCTTCTTCTTCTTCTTCTTCTTCTTCTTCTTTTTTTGTATATGGCATAAATAGGTGGTTCAGTTTTGGGATTTTTGTTGGTTTGTTTGTGTTTTACATGTATCCAGTTTTCTCAGCACCATTTATTGAATAGGCTGTCTTTATCCCAATGTATATTCTTGCTTCCTTTGTCATAGATTAAATGACCATATAGTCATGGATTTATTTCTGGTCTCTATTCTGTTCCATTGTTCTGCGCTACGTCTGTTTTTATGCTATTACCATGCTGGGTTTTTTTTGTTTTCTTTTTAAAATTTTTATTATTTTTTTATTAGTTTCAGGTGTGCAAAACAATGTAATAGTTAAACATTTACATGCCTCACAAAATGATAACCCCCCACCCCCAATCTACTACCCCTCTGACCATACTGTTTTAATTGCTATGGTCTTGTAATATAGTTTGATATCAGGTAGCGTGATACATCCAGCTTTGTTCTTCTTTCTCAGGATTGCTGTGGCTATTCCAGGTCTTTTGTGATTTCCTATAAATTTTAGGATTGTTTGTTCTAGTTCTGTAAAAAATGCCATTGGTATTTTCATATATACCATTGAATTTATAGATTGCATTGAATCTATAAATTGCTTTGGGTAGTATGGATATTTTACCTATATTGATTCTTCCCATCCATGAACATGATATATGTTTCAATTTATTTGTATCTTTAATTTCTTTCTTCAATGTCTTATAATTTTCTGAGTACAGGTCTTTCACTTCTTTGGTTATATTTATTCCTAAGTTTTTTTTTTGTTTGTTTGTTTTTTTGATTCAATTGTAAATGGGATTGTTTTCTTAATTTCTCTTTCTGATAGTTCAGTATACTGCTGTATAAATGCAACTGATTCTTGAATATTAATTTTGTATCCCACTACTTTACTAAATTCATTTACAGTTTTTTTGTGGAATCTTTGGGGTTCTCTGTATTTAGTATCAATGTTACCGTTTTACTTCTACCTTTCTAATGTGCATGTCTTTTCTTTCTTTTCTTCTTTGGTCTGGTTGCTGTGGTAGAACTTCCAATGCTATGTTGAGTAAAAGTGATGAAAGTGGACATCTTTGTCTTATTACTCATCTTAAGGAGAATACTTTTAGCTTTTCCCCATTGAGTATGATATTAGCTGTGGGTTTGTCATGTATGGCCTTTCTTATGTTGAGATATGTTCCTTCTATTCTCACTTTCCTGAAAGTTTTTATCATAAATGGATGCAAGATTTTATTAAATGCTTTTCTGCATCTATTGACATGATCATATGTTTTTCATCTTTCATTTTGTTTATGTGGTGTATCACATTAATTGATTTTTGAATATTGAACCAAACTTGCATAGGATGAATGAATCCCACTTGATTGTGGTGTATAATTTTTAATGTATTGCTGAACATGGTTTGCTAATATTTTGTTGAGGATTTTTGCATCTGTGTTCATTAGGGATATTGGCCAATACTTTCCTTTTATTGTAAAGTCTTTGTCGGGTTTTGGAATCAAGGTATTGGTGGCGTTGTAAAATGAGTTTGGGAGCCTTCCCTCCTCTTGAAGTTTTTAGAATAGTTTGAGGAGAATAGTTTGGTTAAATTCACCTGTGAAGACATCTTGTTTTTTGGGAATTTGTTGATTACTGATTCAATTTTGTAATCAATTTGTTCATATTTTCTGTTTCTTCTTTATTCAGCCTTAGAAGATTTTATGCATCTAAGAATTTATCCATTTCTTCCAGATTGTCAAATTTGTTGGTGTATTGTTGTTTGTAGTTTTTGTTTGTTTGTTTTAATTTTTGTATTTCTGTGGGGTCCATGTCACTTTCATTTCTGATTTTATTTATTTGGATTGTCTCTCATTTTTTCTTGAATCTCATTAAAAGTTTGTCAGTTTTGTTTATCTTTTCATAAAAACACCTCTTGGTTTTATTGAATCTTTTGTATTTTTTTTTGCCTCTATTTCATTTATTTCCACTCTGATCTTTATTAATTCCTTCCTTGTAATCATTTTGGGCTAGGTTTGCTCTTCTTTTTCCAGTTTCCATAGGTGTAACATTAGAATGTTTATTTGAGATTTCTCTTGGTACTTGAGATAGGCCTGCATTGCTATGAATTTCCTCTTATGACTGCTTTCACTGTGTCTCATAGATTTTGGGCTATTGTGTTTTCACTTTCATTTGTCTCAAGATATCTTTGGATTTTTTCCTTGATCTCATTTCGATCCATTCATTATTTAGTAGCATGTTATTTAGCCCACATGTGTTTGTGTGTTTTTCAATTTTTTTCTTGTAATTGATTTCTAGTTTCATACCATTATGGTCAGAGAAGATGTTTGGTATGATTTCAATCTGTTAAATTTATTGAGACTTATTTTGTGGCCTAACATGTGGTCTGTCTTTGAAAATGTTCCATGTGCACTTGAAAAGAATGTATATTCTGCTGCTTTGGGGTGAAATTCTCTGAAAATATCAATTAAATCCATCTGGTCTTGTAGGTCATTTAAGGCCTCGGTTTCCTTATTGATCTTCTGTCTACAAGATCTGTACATTGGTGTCAATGTGGTGTTAAAGTCCTCTACTATGATTGTGTTAATGTTGATCCCTGCCTTTATGTCAGTCAATATTTGCTTTATATAGTTAGGTGCTCCTATGTTGGATGCACAGATGTTTACTAGGGTTATGTCCTCTTGTTGGATTGATCTCTTTATCATTATGTGATGTCCTTCTTTGTCTCTTAGTATAGTCTTCATTGTAAAGTCTATTTTGTATGATATAAGTATTGCTACCCCAACTTTTTTCTCGTTCCCATTTGCATGAAATATCATTTTTCATCCTTTTTCTTTCAATCTATGTTTGTTTTTCAATCTAAGGTGGGTTTCTTATACACAGCATATGCATGGGTCTTGTTTCTTTATCCACTCAACTACCCTATGTTTTTTTGATTAAAGCATTTAATCTATTTACATAGAAAGTAATTACTGATAGGTACATACTTATTGCCATTTTAGTATTCATATTTTTTATCTTCATTGGTTTGCTTCTTTCCTCCATTCTTCTGCTTAAATGAGTCATTTTTAATATTTCTTGTATTACTGGCTTGGGGGTAATATGAATTCCTTTAGTGTTTTATGTTTGTTTGTTTGTCTGAGAAGCTCTTTATTTGTCCTTCAATGTTAAATGATAGCCTTGCTAGATAGAGTAGTCTTGCTCGTAGGGCCTTGTTTTTCATCACTCTGAATATTTCCTGCCACTCCTCTTTGGCCTGCAAATTTCTGTTGAGAAATCATCTGATAGTCTTATTGGAGCTCCCTTATAAGTTATTAGTTGTCTTTTTTGTTGTTGTTGTTGCTTTTATGATTCTCTTTGTCTTTAACATTAGCCATGTTAATTATGATGTGTCTTGGTTCAGCTTATTTGGAACTCTGTGTACTTCTGGGACTTGTAGGTCTATTTCCTTTGCCAGGTTAGGGAAACTTTCAGTCATTATTTCTTTAAACAGGTTCTTGATCCTTTGCTTCCTCTCTTCTTTGTCTGATACTCCTATGATGTTAAAGTTGTTACTCTGTTGTTGTCTAATGGTCCCTTGAACTATCTTCTTTTTTTGTTGTTGTTCCAATTGGGTGTTTTATACTACCTTGTCTTTTAAATCATTGATTCAATCCTCTGCTTTATGTAATCTGCTGTTGATTCCTTCTAGTGTAGTCTTCATTTCAGTTATTGTATTCTTTATTTCTGACAGGTTGTTTTTTATAGTTTCTATGTCCTCTTTTATAATTACTATCTCTTTGTTGAAGTTCTCAGTAAGTTCCTTAAGCATTCTTATAACCAGTATTTTGAACTTTGGCAGGTTGGTTGCCTCAATTTCATTTAGTTCTATTTCTGGATGTTTCTTTTACTCTTTTATTTGGGACGTGTTCCTTTGTTTCCTTATTGTGCCTGCCTCTCTGTGTTTACTTCTATGTATTTGGTAGATCTCTTATGTCTCTCAGTGTTTGCCGAGTGTCCTGTGTTGTCCAGTGGCACAGTTTTCCTGAGCACCTGTGTTTGTATTCCAGGAGTGTCCCTGTGTGTATTCTGCTGTTGTAGCTGACCCTTGATTGCTGTTGGTGCATCAGTGGGGATCGACTCCTGGCCTGACTGACTGTAGGGACTGGCTATGCTTACAGTGTATGAGCTGCTGTGTAGGAGCTGACCCCTCAAAAGGGAATTCACCTCAGTGGGCTCATGTGCCTATTGAGACCACTGTTTCTTTGTGCCAGTTGTGGTGCCAACCACGTAGTGCTCTTGTGTGGTCTGATGTCGGCCTCTGGGTGTGTTGTTTTTGGTATCTCTTGGGAGGGGCTTCCATGCAGGCCAATTTCTGCCTTGTCTGTGACAAGCTAGGGGCTACCTGGTAGGAGCTACAAAATTATATATGGTTGGCTGCTGCCTCTGCTGGACCTGGAGGCATGTCGGGGAGGCCGCGCTGTGAATGAAAGCTGGTGCCGCAGTATTGGGCCTGGGGCAGCTTAGCAAAAGGCCCAAGACCCCCTTAGGCCTGTTGCCACCTGACATCTGCCCGTAAGTCTCAGCTGTTGAAATACCTCCTTAGGTGCATGGAGTGGACTATCTGAATAATGTTCAGATGTCTCCTGTAATGTGGCAACTAGCTGGGGCAGGGAGGAGGTCCCAGGGAGTTATGGGTGTGGGCTGTGGTTTATACAGTGTTAATGCAGATTTGATTCTTGCACCAGTGTCAGGCCAGTGACCACTTCACAGAATGCCCTGAGGACACCAGGGCTAGCCACTGCTTGCCTCAGGCTTGCAGGTCCCTGAAGGCGCCCAAGAGAGGGTGCAGAGAAAATTGTGGCTGACTGCTCATCACCAAAAGTTCTCCAGGACACCATGAGCCTTCTGCTGCTGTAAAAGGCTTCCACAGTTTGTGGGGTGGGTCTGCACCCAGGAGCCCAGAGTGTGTTGGGCGATGCAGCACTAGCTGGGTATGATGGGGACCCAGGGCGTCACCAACATGATGCACATGCACAGATTTTATCAGACCAACGTGGTCTCAGATTTGGCCCTTTGTGGGAGTCTTGAACATAGAAAATATGGAGCCATCCTCTAGGCTATACGTGAGGCAGTTTTCATACAGGGATAATGGTGACTGTCCCACCAGCTCTCACCTCAAAGACACACAACTCAATATTTCCCCATATGTCTGTGGTACTTCTCGAGCTACCACCTTTCCACCGGAGCCCAGGTAAGTATTTGCAAGTGAATGAGCCTTTGTGCAGGCCCTTTAAAAAAATGTTTTTCCATCTGCCTTCTGTCTCACTGATATGGATGGACAGAGTCATCACTGTTTTTCACTGTCAGATGTCATGGGTACTCCTCTCTCTGGTACAGGACCCTGCACTGGAGAGCCCAATAAGGGGCTGGAACCCCTCCTTCTTCAGGAGGGACCTCTGCCACCGACGTTTCCCTCCAGGTGTTGAATTACTACCTATGAGTTTGGGGTCAGCCTGTTTTGCATCTTTGCCCCTCCTACTAGTCTCGAAGTGGCTTTTTCTTTGTACCCTTAGTTATAGGAGTTCTGTTCAGCTAGTCTTCAGATGATTCTTGAAGTTAATTGTTCTATAATTTAGTTGTAATTTTGATGTGATCCTGGGAGGCAGGAGGCAGAGATTTACCTAGTCCACCATCTTGAACCTTCCTCAAGATAGTAATGTTTTTAATATTGCCCTCTATTTGAAGACTTATTGAAATTTTTGCATGTAGACTAACATAGCAAATGTTTTTTTCTTTTATTGCCTTTTTTTTTTCATTGCCTTTTAAAACCACAGCTCAGTCCCTAGAAAGAGTAATAAGGGAATTAGGCAACTTATTTAACACACTTGGTAATGTTAGACAAGTAACAGACTGTCAAGTAAAAGTGGGCGCTTTATTTTTTAAGAGTAATTTTTTGCTAAAAGAAAGACTATTAAGCAAGTTTCTTCCCCTCCCCAATCAATTTTTTCCAATTGTTGTCTGTTTTTCTAAGGGCGATGTTTATTTTTACCTGATTAATTTCAAGCAATTTTCTTGACCTTGCTTTTCTATAGGTGTTCTTATCTGGCAATGCTGGCCATCCACATAAAAGATACTCCCGGGCTACACATACATTTCGTCTTCATCTTGGCTGTGTTTTAGTACAATGATTTGTTCAAGAAATTCTGTTTTTAATGCTGGTTTCTTATATAATAAAATTACTAAAACTACTCTCTCCAAGAAATAGCATTTTCTTAAACTGAGCACAAAAAACATCTTTGCACATATTTTTGATGTTTTCATGCAGTTTTTTCAAGGGGAACTAATATCGAAGACTTCCAGTGTTCCAGCGTTTGACTGCTTCTGTTGCTTTAGACGTTGTAGTTTAAAAAATATATGTGTGTGTGTGTGTGTGTGTGTGTGTGTGTGTGTGTATATATGTTATTTTTTACCCATGTTGTGGCATATAGTTGAACAGATTTTCCATTTAATTTGTAAGGCTGCAGACATAGCATTTATTCTTGCATGGTGTTCATAAAAACTCTTTGCAGCCCTTGAGATGTTCATTTGAACGAGTTTCAATTCTAGCAACATGTTTTCTTTCTTCCTTTCCTAATCTGCTAATTAATATTTGTTCATTAGTACATGCTAGCTGCTTTAGATCATGAAAGGGATGTAGAATATAGTCCATTTCCTTAGAAATGCACAATTCATTTGAGAAGATAAGGTGCCATCTTGTCTAAAGGAATTTTTGGCAAAAATTTCAGAGAACACTTCCTTTTCCTTGCCAGACTCCACATCCAATATGTCCCTTAGATAAATCAGTGGGTGGTAGTTAATAATGTAAGGTTTTCAGAAAATCTTTGCCAAATCACTCAATAATAAGACATTGTTCTTTATTTATAAGATCTCTGTGGGGACAGAGCCCCAAAAAGCAGTTTCCAGGCTCTCGGCCTCACATAGAAGGGTGCTGGCTCAGGTAGTAAATGGCCATCGACTGTGATCAAATGGCCAGCAGCTGTGGCTAGTTGGCCGTCAGCTGTAACCAGTGAGCCATTAGCCATGAATATAACTGCCGTGGCTAGGCTAGGAGAAGAGGCTAGCAGAGAAGAAAAGGAGAAAAAAGGGGGAGCTAGTAAGAAGATGGTGGCTGAGTCTGCAAGCGGCACAGTGAGAGTTGAGAATTGTGTTGCTCCTGGTTCCTGTTTCTCCAACCCAGCCGCCAGCGAGAATATAGAGATATGACTCCCCTACCTATGGCTCCGTGGGTGTTCCTTTTTGGCCTAGCCATGTCCTGCATTCTTGTGTGGGGAGTGGGACCACAGACCCCGCCTGACACCCCGCACGACACATGGCGCAGCGAGCAGGGTACGGTGTCGGCCAAAGCTCTCCGAAGGACGGTGGAGCAGTTTGTGCCTATGAACACTCAGTTGCAGGAAGACTAGGAGGAGCAGCTGCCTGAGAGCTGGACCCCGTGGAGGGGTGGGAAGACATGGATGGTTCCCCAACCAGCAAAGCCGGAGAAAGCTAAGGTACTTGCAGCCCAGTGGGCTGGGAAGTGCTTGCTGAGGCAGCCCGGATGCAGGACTTGTAGTCCCAGTAGGAAACACTTGCTGAGTCCTCCATGGGAGATGAGGGTGAGGTCAAGGTCGTCCCTCACCCCCAGGACAGCCCTGGCGAATGACTATGGACTATGGGGAATTGCCTTCCATCCCTAATTTAATGGACCGCTTGACTATTTGTTTGGGAACATACCACAATGTAGTGGAACTGGTGGATGTTTGCTTTTGTGTCTTGACTGGCCGCCATCGAGAATATGTAAGCACCTTGACTGTGAGCCGCTGTTGTTCCAGAACGGTGCCCTGAGAGCCCTGGCTGAGTCCAGGAAGTCTGGCTGTGTCCAGAAAGAGTGGCAGTGCCCTGAGAGCCCTGGCTGTGTCCAGGAAGTCTGGCTGTGCCCAGAGAGAGTGGCAGTGCCCTGAGAGGCCCTGGCTGTGTCCAGGAAGCCGGGCTGTGCCCAGAGAGAGTGGCGGTGCCCTGAGAGGCCCTGGCTGTGTCCAGGAAGCCGGGCTGTGCCCAGAGAGAGTGGCGGTGCCCTGAGAGGCCCTGGCTGTGTCCAGGAGGTCTGGCTGTGTCCAGAGAGTGGCAGTGCCCTGAGAGGCCCTCGTGTGCCCGGGGAGACTAGTGGTACCCTAAGAAGTCCAGGAAGTCTGGCTGTGCCCAGGAGTACTGGTGGTGCCCTGAGAAACCCTGGCTGTGCCCGGGGAGACTAGTGGTGCCCTAAGAAGTCCAGGAAGTCTGGCTGTGCCCAGAAGTACTGGTGGTGCCCTGAGAGACCCTGGTTGTGACCAGAGAGCTTGGCTGTGTCCAGGAAATAGCATTCACCTCCAGGTTCCTCGCACAGGGCCCCTCGCGGAAGACGCTTGTCGCGTAGATTGTGAGGCGAGAGCCTGTAGGGGTGGAGTGTGGGGACAGAGCCCCAAAAAGCAGTTTCCAGGCTCTCGGCCTCACATAGAAGGGTGCTGGCTCAGGTAGTAAATGGCCATCGACTGTGATCAAATGGCCAGCAGCTGTGGCTAGTTGGCTGTCAGCTGTAACCAGTGAGCCATTAGCCATGAATATAACTGCCGTGGCTAGGCTAGGAGAAGAGGCTAGCAGAGAAGAAAAGGAGAAAAAAGGGGGAGCTAGTAAGAAGATGGTGGCTGAGTCTGCAAGCAGCACAGTGAGAGTTGAGAATTGTGTTGCTCCTGGTTCCTGTTTCTCCAACCCAGCCGCCAGCGAGAATATAGAGATATGACTCCCCTACCTATGGCTCCGTGGGTGTTCCTTTTTGGCCTAGCCATGTCCTGCATTCTTGTGTGGGGAGTGGGACCACAGACCCCGCCTGACACCCCGCACGACAATCTCTCTCTCCTTCAAGTGTTGAAGTATATAATCCAAAGAAGGGATCCTTTCCATTCCCACTCTAGATAAAAACGAACAAATAGTATATGAGCCTAACTTTGTTTTATCTATTTGTAGATGTGATGCTTAATTTTATGTGTCAGTTTGACTGGGCCCATAGGTGCCCAGATATATGGCTAAACACTATTTCCGTGGGAGTGTTTACAGATAAGATTAGTATTTGAATTGGTGAACTGAGTAGAACAGATTGCCCTTCCCATTGTGAGTGAGCCTCAGCCTATCTGTTGTGAGCTTGAATAGAACAAAATAGCAGAAAAAGGGAGAATTTACTCTCTCTACTTGACTGCTTGAGTTAAGATATTCATCTTCTGCCCTCAGACTAGAACTTACACCATCAGATATCCTGGTTCTCAGGCGTTTGGACTCGGAGTGGAACTATACCACTGGCTTTCATGGGTCGCCAACTCATAAGGCAGATTGTGGTACTTCTCAACCTCCATAATCATGTGAACCAAATATTTTATAATAAATCTCTTTAAAGATATTTATATATTTGTGTATATATATATACACACACACACATATATACATATACACACATATATACGTGTGTATTTATGTTGTGTGTATATGTATACAGAGGGTACCAAAAAACATATACACATTTTAAGAAAGAAAAACTGTGTTAAAATTGTAATACTCAATATATACCAATAAAAAAAGATGAATACAAGTCATGTTTGACTTCTGCAATTATAAGAGGTGCTCAAAGTGGTTACCATCAGTGTCCAGACACTTTGATTATGACAAACTACTGCTTGAGCAATGTTGACCAAAGTGTCCACTTGTATACATTTTTTGGCACCCCCAGTATATGTGTATGTGTGTGTATATGTGTGTGTGTGTGTGTGTGTGTATATATATATATATATATATACACACACACACATATATATATATATATATATATATATATATATATATATATATATTCTGTTGGTTCTGTTTATCTGGAGAACTCTGAATAATACAGTAGAAATACAAAATATATCATTTTTACATTTATGTGGAGAATATACATGCATATAATTCCTCAAAGTTTATGTACATATCAAATATATATAAATATTTTATTTTTATTTATAGACTATAATATAGTCATTCTATGGTAATATACAGAGTATATGAGTATGATTTCCATATTTATATATCTAATTATTAATATTCTTTCTTTATAGTTATTGGATGTAGAAATATTCTAATTTTGTTCATAGACTATGTTAATATCATATATCTATGTAATATTATATATTATATATATAATACATAGAAAAATACTCTAAAACTAGTAGTTTTCAATATTTTCTGAAGATAAAAATTACTTAAAACAATTGTTAAAAGCACGAAACACATTCTCAGGATCCAGTCCAGACCCACTGAAGTACAATTTCAAAAAAAAAAAATTTGGTTATCCACCTATTTAATAATTACCCCAGATGATTTTTCTCAGGAAGACTGACAGCCAATGTATCCTAGTCAACACAACTTGCATACTATTCATGAGCTTTGCAAGATGGCTACCACCCAGCATTCCAAGTTTTATTTCTTGTGACTCCCCTCATTTTTGTTGTAACCAAATTCCAAAAGACCCCCGTGGTGTCCATGCTTTCAAATCTTTCCGCTTGATATTTCCTCCTCTCAAAATGGCCTCCCTTTTCTCTTTCTTTACTAATCAACTTCCTCACAATCTCTAAACCCCACCAAAATATCAGCCCCCTCTGAGAGACTTCCCTGAGTCTATAATACAGATTATAGACTAATTACTAATTAGTCTAATAATATTACTAATAATAGCCAATAACATTTTAAGTTGTCATGGACTACATACCTTGCTAAGTACTTTACTAATTTCCTCATTAAACTGTCTGTCATGACCCTCTCTGCTTAGATATTTGTGTCTCCATTTTGCAAAGGAGGATACTGAGGATTGAAGTAAGTAGTTAGTTTACCAAGTTCACAGAGCTGTAATAATAGACAAAGGATTTAAACTCAGGTCTACCAGACTCAGAAGTATGTGCTCTTAACTTTGCACTTTGGAATATTGTAAAACAACAACTCAAATTTGGAAGAATGAGAGACACTCATGTTGATGTCATTATTGACCAAGCCTCACTCGCTCAGTATCTGATAAAACTTAGGTAATTGAAAAATACTGTTGTGTCTGATATCAATATACTGTTCCCAAATTATCTAGAAAGAAACTGAATGTCTTTGTTCTGTTCTTGCTCTGATACTATACTGTGATGTATAGTAGCACAGTCTCTCTGGAAACTGTCTCATAGTTTACATGTTGAGCACACGATGTTGCTCTTGCTGCTATAGTGTTAAGATTATTCATTGTGAAATCAGTGCGACCTAGGTCTAAATTCTACGTGTGTCACTCAGGGCTTATTTTTGACTTTCACTAAGACATTTAAAGTTAGTTTTCTTATCAGTTAATAATGGGGTTAGTAATTTGTAAGTAAGTTTACCAATTTTTTAATAGTGTAACTTTGGAAAATTTTAAACATATACAAAATAAAACAGAAATGTCTAACACGTTTACCCGCCCATCAGCCAGTTTAAACAATTATCAACTTATTCTCAATTTTGTTTCTCTATATCCTGAAAATTATGGTTGTTTGAAGATTAAATAAATCTCTGAAAGTCATTTAAAACAGGACGTGCCACATGGTAGGTACTCAATTCAGGTTGAATTAACTTTATTTTACAGGAATGAGCATTGCATAGTATTTCATGGCCCATTTTTCAAACCCGTTTTCTGTTTCTAATCAAAAAAATTTATTGTGGAAACTGAAGGGAGAGAACATGCAAAGTAAATGTCTGGGTGTCTTTTGCTTTTTAAAATCCCTTTTAGTCAGAGACTAGAGTGAAACGCAAGCTCAGGAATCCCACATAAAACTGTCTTAAGCTAAACAAAGACCATTGCTCGGAACTACAAGATTTTTCATGTGGGTTTCCGAGGTTTCTTCCTCACAAGTGCTCCTGAACTTCATCTTTAGTTTCTCTGCAAGGAATCTTAGCTTCCCATATTTGGCTACATTGCCTTCTCTTCACATTCCTGGCATGACCCCTAGCTCTTCCTACTGTTCTTCAGGACCTCTCAGTGCTGTTAGTTTCCTTTTTATTGTTTCTATACTTACATTGTACCCTAGACTATAATGTCCTGGCAACCTACAGTGTTCTTTCTTACTTTCTCATTGTAAATTAGGCCCAACTCTCCAACAAAAACACTAACCATTTTTAATTTTCTCATCTACTTCCTTGGCAACCAGTACTAAGAGCTCTACATGAGAAACACTGTCTCTCTTCTTTTCTTAAACAAAATTCTCTTTTGTCTTCTAAATATACTGTTCATGTTCATAATACACCAAATGTTATAAAGAACCAAACAGACGGGAGAAGACTGTTTTGTGACGGGATGCCAGAAACATTTTGCTTGTACATGCATAATGGATGTCCAAAAATCGTGCCAGGAGTTACTGAATCAAGACATACAATTACTGAAAGGGAAAAAAGTAATGCGACTGCACTTAACATTCTTTCCTGCATTATTATTTTTCTCTAGTTCATAAAGGTTTGATATACATTGGATATATCCACTCTGAGTATTGAAAAAGTCTCAAGGCTGTATTTCGTACAATAGCCTGATGATATTTTGTCCTTTTTATATTCACATTTCTTATGTAATTGGTGTCCATTTCAACTGTTCATATAATGAGATCAGAAATCTGAATGAAACCCAAGCAAACTTTTGCAAAAAGATTTTATTCTATTCTCAGCCTCTAACCACTGCTAACTCCTCTACACCCCTGGTTTTACTCCATTTGAGACACTTACTGAGTATTCATAGGGCCCTCCATATATTTGAGTCCTTTACCTCCTTACCCACAACCCATTATAACCTGAAATCAGAACGGAGCTGGTATAAGAGTGTTAGCCTTGGAATCAGATACTTCTGGTTTCAGCACCAACCTAACAATTGCTATGACCTACAGTAACCATCCCCCACCATTTAACTTATTTAATACCCTTATCATTTTATTTTTCTTTATAAATGGGAACAATAATTGACCTCGTTCTCAAAAACCATTATAAGGACTGCATGAGATATGAAATGCAGAGTGCCAGATACTGCTGTGATTTCGTGGTGTTGGGGGAGGTTTCATTCTAAGGCAGAATCTTTCTTCTCTCAAACATACCGTGGGTGCCAAATAAATTATACACATTTTAAGAAAGGAAAACTGTTATTAAAATTGTAATACTCAATGTATACCAATAACAAAACATGAATACAAGTCACGTTTGACTTCTGCAATTACAAGAGGTGCTCAAAGTGCTTACCATCAGCGTCCAGATACTTCTGATTACGGCAAACTACTGCTTGAGCACCGTTGACCAAAGTGTCCACTTGTGTACATTTTTTTGGCATCCTCAGTATGTACATTTACCTATAAATATATATAGTATTATAGTATGCAGTCAGGAAATCAAGAGAAGGCTGAGACTCAGAAGGGCAGTAATGGAGAATTAGGAAAGATAACCAAGAGCAAAGATGTGTCCTTAGAGAGCAAAGCTAAGATCATTCACACCCTGGTATTCCCAGTTACTATTGTATGGATGTGAGAGTTGGGCACTGAAGAAGGTAGATAGGAAAAAATGTGATTCATTTGAAATGTGGTGTTGGAGGAGAGCACTACCAATCCCTGGACTACCAGAAAGACAAACAAATGGATCCTAGAGCAAATTAAGCATGGAACATCGCTGGAGGCAAAAAAGACAAAACTGAACCTGTCCTTCTTTGGGCACATCACGAGAAGGCAGGGTTCTTTGGAAAAGACAATAATTCTGGGAAAAATAGAAGGCAGCAGGAAAATAGGAAGACCAAATATGAGATGGACTGACTCCGTAAAAGAAGCCACAGTCATGAGCCTATGGGAGCTGAGCAGGGCTGTTGAGGACAGGACACTCATTCACAGAGTCACTAGGAGTCTGAACTGAGTCAGCAGCATGTAAAACACACATAATATGTATATAGTATACAGTATGTGTGTGTATGTAGATATATATGCACACATTTGCATATACGTGTATACGCACATACATATACCCACATGTGTGTATACATATGTATGCAGTATGTATATTGTATGTGTATAGTATATAGTATGTGTTATATATGTGTGTGTGTATATATATACATATGCATGCATATATACATTTATAAATGTGTATATGTGAGTGTACGTGTGTATACGTGAATAGGCCCCCCTCCCCACACACTCACAGACACATATGCTTGCTGTTGTTAAAAGGGTTTGGCATTTCCCCTCTCAAAGATATTGATGGGTCATTATGTGGATGGGACTTTTTTGATACTGTTTTTGGAAAAGATTAGTTCTGTTTCTTATATCCCCAAAAGCACATCGCATAAAGCTTTACTCATTTCTCCCATAAAAGAAGTTGTCTCTATTGTGTTGTTGTCACACTTAATTTGTATCTTCAAAGTAAAAATGTACTTCAGTAGTGAGTGAGAAAAATTACTACCTTTAGAAAGAAAATCATAGAATGGGAAAAAAAAGCATTTAAAAACAGATGTGTGGAAATATTTCCATCACTATGTGAGATTGTTTTTTTAAATATTAAGTGTATCACTTATAACACATCTCATATCTGGATGCCTTGTCTCCAAAATGGATTTTTGAGATTTTTTTAAAGCTTTTCCAATATTTTTTACATCAGACATTTTAATGGATTTTGACCACTTTTATCAAACTGGAAAAAATACATATTCAAACTGATTTGAAAACACAGCTGATACTCAGCAAGGGAGGGATGTCATTCTCCAGCCTATTTTTAATCAAAATCTTATAGTATTAATTGGTGATTGAGGTTGGAAAATAAGTTCCATGGTTCCATGATATAGTAAAAATAGTCAACAAAGACCCTTTAAACAATGAACCTATGTATCTCCATGAGGTAACTTTTATGGTTCTAACAGTCATTAAGACCGACTATTTGAGCACTGTAAATTTGAACCAGGCCTTCTCAAAGCTTTATGATAAAGTTTTAAAGCAAGATTTTAAAAAAAAAATTATAAAATACATATAATCCGACTGCTCTCACTAAAAATGTTACTAATAGTATTTCATATAATATGTTCAGGGAGAAAAATGGCTTCATTTATCATTAATAAATATTGTTTTGTTCATCTTTATTTTGAACACTGATTACTATTTTTATTTTATTATAATATCTAGCAAATGTTAGTATATTATACATTTATTTATTACATACATAGCTGAATACACGTAGATGGCAGGTATCTACTCAAACATTTTTATGCTACTCAGCTTAGAACACCAAACATGTTTCAAAATAACCTGTTGACATCGACACTACTAATATTGTCAAGGTGACACCGAGACGACTTATGAATTCCTTTGCAGGAGAAATAGATTAATAGTCAAGTAAAGGAGAAAGCATTTGCATTCTTATGGCTACAGCTTGAGTCTGTCCTCCATCCCTTCCATCGCTTCATTTCCCTCTGTTATTAGTTTCCTAGGGCTTCTATATCAAAGTACCACAGAGAAGGCAGCTTCAAAGAACAGAAATGTATTCTTTGACAGTTATGGAGGCCAGAGGTCTAAAACCCAGGTGCCAGTAGGGCCATGTTCCCTGTGAAGGCTCTAGGGAAATATCCTTCCTGCCTCTTCCTGGATTCTGGCAGCCTGAGGCATTCCTTGGCTTGCCACTGCAACACTCCAATCTCTGCCTCCTTGGTCACACAGTCTTCCCTGTATGTCCCTATATCCAAGCCCTTATCCAGTATGTCCTCATCTTATTTTAATTACATCTGCAAAGACCATATTTCCAAATAAGGTCACGTTCACAGCCACTGGGGTTAAGATTTGAACATATATTTACACACTCTCTCTTTCAATCCTTCCCTTTCTCCCTGTTCTGCCCCATCATTGTTTTACTTTTATATTAGAAACAACAGGGACCACTGAGTTTTCTGGGAGTTTTCTATAGGCAGAGAGCCCTTGTGAAGCACCAAAAGGTCATGGACCAAGTAGGACACAAGGCTCTCATTGGCGGATGGATTGGGCTAGAGCAGGTCATAGAAGCGTTATGTGGCATAATTCAGGGATCACGATTTGCTCATTCATCCTCTGCAGTTCTCTGCTCTAGGACCTAATGGCAGCAATTGAATGTGTCCTCTTTTACTCCATTTTGGCTGCCCCTAAAAGCACCAGAAGTTGTGCCGTAGCACACGACACTGACCAGATGTGAGATGCTTGAGATTCAACCCCAAAGGGGAACCATTCATTCCTTCTGGATCTGTGCACAGGGGAATTGAATTAACTGCATCAGCCACAATCACAAGCATCCTTTAATCTAGCATCTTCAAAATCCTATCATCCATCCTAGCCTATGAAATAGAAGTATTCCCATTTCCCTGGTCGGCTGAAGACATTTTTTTTTTCAGTTTAGTAACATTTCCATGTGCTATAATCACCCAATACTTATTGTGCAATCACAAATACAGGCTAAATATAGATACTGCTTAGAAATATGTGCCTTAATTATTATATTCAAGATGATGAGTTTTATTTTTCAACTTCTATAGCTCCGTGCTATATTCTTTCACTTTCCAAGCTCTTTCCTCTCTATTATGACTAGATTCTTGATACTCATTCAGGCAATATATCAGATTTCCCTGTCTCATGATTGCTATGCCTTCCCCTCTATCAAACAGAAGTCCTACTGCCCGCACACCCCTGCTTTGTGTCTCATCTCTCTGATTCATGTTTCTCCATTTTACGGGGTCTATCTAGCCTAGTACCATTGTCAGTTTATCTCATTTACTTTTTTTCTTTTTCCCTCCATTGATGCCCTGTCATTCCATGTTGTATGCTTTGTTTCAACTGATACATTGGACTTGAGCATTTCAGCAATGCCAAATTCACTTGTAGATTATCTTAGCAGAGTAGGCCCAGGAGAAATTGTTTCTTTGTCCTCCTTATCTTTGAGACTATGTCACTATTAACGATATGCTTAATAACTGAGCCTACTGGCCCAAAGAGATAATTTGAGAGAACCAATAGGAGGCAGACATTTGGTTTTCTGAAAGGTAGAAATTGTTTCCCAGGGAGAACACAGAGTTCTTTTCGATAGAAAATAGGATGCGATTTTACTTTTCAAACACTGAAGGACATGTCTGTTATTCAGACTGATTGTCATTCATGCTGTGACAGATTCTGCCTCATATACTGTAATAATAGTTAAGTTTCTCACAATACTCTTGATCCCTCACACACTGTTTTTTCTGTGAGCTCTTTCATGAGACATGTATATGTTTTTAAGATTAGTATTCATAAGATAAATTTCTTGGAGGCATTTTAAATATATTTCTTTATATGTTTAACCTCTGAACTAGAAGAATCAATAATGAGCTGTTATTTTGCTGGCCTCTACCTTCTTTACATTTTGCCCACTTGAAGGGGTTACTACCTTTGTTCTTAAAAAGTCTCAATTCCCTATTTTACCTTGACTTCTTCTAACGAATGATCCGGTAGCTGAAATACTTACTTTTGCAACTATTACCCGTGTCTTATTCCACGGCTTACATGTTGCTTATAGCCCTCTACTGCTTTCTTCACTTTCTTTTATAATCCTCATAGTTTTTTTTGTCTCCCTCCTTTACACTTGGCATATTTCTTTGGAGTGTAAGAAAGAGTGTGCTTTGTTTTTGTTTAAACCATCACTCTATTTGCCACATGTAGTCATTTTTTTAGTGACTGTAATATAGCAAATCTCTGAAAAGGCTTTATAGTTTGAATTCAGCAGCAGGAATATTGTCTAGTACCTGGTGTTTCCCAAATCCTGATATAGTTGATGGGCTTTGTCTCAGTGACCTTGCTGTTTCCCTTGTCTTCAAAATTGCCTGCTATGAGCTTGCTTAAACACTACAAACTCTGTATGACATATGGTGGTCAGCACATTATTTTTCACTGGTCCTGCCTTGCCTGAAAAGCCTGATTTTTTTTTTCCTTCTCTTCAAAGGTGTGCTTTCATTTGCTTGGTGTTTCCACTAGTCAGTAGCATTATAACAATAAGGAAATGGGGTACTGAGGTCTTTGGTGTTTGACCTCCACTGTGAGCCCTTGCTTTGCCACTGATTGGTTGGGTTGACTTCAAGAGTTACTTAAATGCTCTTATCTTTCAATACTTCACCTGTGAAATGGAAATGATAATAGTCTCAATCACAGGGTTAGCGGGAGGACTTGATGTGACTGTGTTTGTGACTATGCAAGACACATGGAGAATGTGCCACAAATGTTGCCTATTATTTTTATAAGTGAATCTGGAGCTTTCTCCAGTATCTCACAGTTTCTATTTCTCTATGCAAATGAAACATGAGCTCATATTGTATCAATGTTTTATATTGTCCTATCGTAACTTATCTATTTAGGCTAGGTAATTTGTTCTTACCTAAGTATATGTCTATTTCTCCTCTTTATAAGTAGATCTTTATATAATGATTTAATCATTATTTTTTAAATAAAATCTTTGAAAAATACAGAAAAACAAGACAATTCAAATCACCCATAGGGGGCCGGCCTGGTGGCTCAGGTGGTTGGAGTGCCGTGCTCCTAATTCCGAGGTGGCCAGTTCGATTCCCACATGCGGCAGTGAGCATCCTCTACAGCTAAAATTGTGAACAGCTCTCCCTCGAGCTGGGCTGCTATGAGCAGCTGGAGGTTGGTGTCAGCTGCCTTGAGCGGACGACTGGCGACCAACTGCCTCAGCTGATGGGAGCACAAGGCTCATAATACCAGCCTGGGCCAGGGAGCTGTGTCCTCCACAACTAGACTGAAAAACAACAGCTTGAACTGAAGGTGTGGGGGTGGGGGAGGCAGAAGAAGGGCAAAAAAAATCACCCATAATTTTATCATGTATCTGTATCAATATAAGGCTTATGTGCATGCATGTGTGTATGTGTGTGTGGCATATGTATGAACATATTTCTTTATAGATAATTATACTTATATTTACATTAATGTAAAAGTATTATCCTACAACTATCATCCCTCCAATGTCATCATCAAGAGAAAACTTTTTTTTTTCTTCATAATTTGATGTGAATCTGGCCATTTTGCTATGCTTATAGGTATATATTATTTTTACTGTACTTTTGTTTTAAAAACATATTTGTAATATTCATCATTTACATAAATAATTAATGCCTGTGTCTTAGACCGTTTTCCCTTTCTTTTTTGCTTTACATTGAGACTACTTTCCTGTAGCCCTTAAATAATTAATTACTAATACTAAAATTAAACATAAAAGGCATATATGTTTCACTTTAGAATTTCTAAAATGTTTTTTCCATATGTCAACTCATGTAGTGTCCATGGCCGTGCAGTGAAATGGGTGAAAATATCCCTGTTTAACAGATGAAGGTATTGCAAGTCAGGAGTTAAGTAGTGAGGAAACTTGCCCCATGCAAGGCTGTGGCCTCGAGACCTCAAATCCCAGGCATCCTCCTGAGGCATGTGCAGAGCTGTACCAAAGCATCTCCTACAGCCTGCATGAGATTGACACACCATCCTTTATCCACCTTGATCACTTTATATTGAAAGATGTGCTTGTTTAATTTGCAAGTCTTTCCAAAACTTCTGTTTTCTGGAATTTGATTTTCTACCATACCAAGAAGGAGTCTAAAATGAGGGCATTCCCTCATTTCTTACATCCAAAAGTAGCTGTATTTTTCTCTACACAGAGCTCATTAACATTATTTGCATTTTTTTCATATGTAGTATAGAAATCTAGGAGTAGGCAGTAAAATAGTGTAGCAGTTAAAATGACAAGCTCTGGAACTCCACTGTCGAGTTCACATCCCAATTCTGAGACATCTTAGCTGTGTGATTTTGCTCTGATCCTCAGTTTCCCTGTATGTAAAATGAAAATGATAATACTACATCCTATGACTATAGAAATAATTAAAGATTCAAGATTTAAAAAAACATTTAACAGTTTTAAATATTATTATTAAAATACTACTTGGCCCACAATGAGTGCTAAGAAAATGTTGACCAAGATTACAATTATAATAAAAATAGGGTACACGATAATTAGATAGCTTTCTCAGATAGTATTAAAGGTAGCCATAAAGATCATTTCCTGCGCAAATAGATGTGCTTTTCACGAACAGTTTTGTATGAACTGTCTTATAGTGACCAATTATAGTTCTGCATAGAGTGAAAGTCAACACTTTTACTGTATTTTTCAAGTATTCCTATAACTGTAAATGAATTGGTAAGTCTGCATGCAGATATTTGAACATAGTGAATCATAGTTACATTGATATTGTCAATGCACAGCCTAATATGTAGCCAATATAATATTTATGCATTAACACATTTGTTTTTATGATTGTTACATTCTTTAGAATGTCTGATAAAGCAAATTTTGATAGACAAGTGATACGACCATGTTTCCCTGAAAATAAGACCTAGCCAGAGAAGCAGCTCTAATGCATCTTTTGGAGCAAAAATTAATATAAGACCCGGTATTTGTTATGTTATGTTATGTTATATTATATTATATTATATTATATTATATTATATTATATTATATCCAGTTTTATAGTAAAATAAGACTGGGTCTTACATTAATTTTTGCTCCAAAAGACTCATTAGAGCTGATTGGCTAGGTCTTATTTTCAAGGAAACATGGTATGATGCTATAATGTAGATTTTTAAAGACAAGTGAAAACATAGAGAGTGGCATGGGTTTATGATAAGAGCAGGAGGCTGCTAGATGCTGGGGTGCTAGTTCTATCTGCCCTTAAAAGTGTGGTGTATTTGATGCATAAGTTAATATATCTGTTTTTTGCCTCTTAACATGGAAGGGTTGGGGTAGGTCATCTCCAAAGTTACTGTCAGCTGTGACATTTTAAATTCTGTCTGACTAATTTAGAATCACATAATTATGATTATTGATAAGTGTGATATGGATAGTGGAGTTTTGTCTTAAAATTCTGACCCTGAATGGCAGAGGGTCTAGAAGAGTTCCCCTTCTTGGGAAGATATCTGTCTACTTGATTTGACACACTAGCATCTAGCAATCACCACCACTCACACTACACTTAAAACGTTGTGGTAACTCCCCACTGTCCTTAGGACTAAAACCCAAGTCTTAAAATAATTGCTAGGCAACATGAGCTGGCTCAGCTTGATCTCCAGTCTTATCTCTTTCAATGTGATATATTATACCCTTGAATACAGAGAGCCCCTTTTCTATTCTGGGCTCTCGTGAATACTGCTCGAATTCTCCTCTCCTCATCTGACCCACCCCTGCCCTTAACTAAACTTACCCTTTTAGCATCAGCTTCAGTATAGGTTACAAATTTCTGTGTTCAACCGCAGTGTTTTATGCATTAGAGATGAGATTACACTTAAGAATCCAGTTTTAGGTATCTCTTTTAAAATGAAGAACTGGCCACCGTTGGGTCCATGTTCGTACATGGCAGCTGGAGCCATTAGCTAATGAATAATATTTCATATAGGTCCTAAAGCTTTAGAATGCACATAAATCTATTAACATGCATTTGAAACCCAGATTCACTCAGGTATATTATTTGTTTCTTCAGTTAGGGTTATCTGGTGACAACCTCTAGCTAAAATTTTCCTTCTTCAAATGGGTCTTTCCTCGAACCCTTGTAATAGGTACGTCCCTAATATAACTTGCACAACACCCTATAAACATCCTTCAACATATTTAGCATAATTGCAAATGAGTTCTTTCTTTCAGGAATAAAATTGTAATATATACTGCCACTGGGTTGTATGTTTTCTCAGGGCCAAGAATTTGTCTGTCTTCTCTACTTCTCTATAATTGTATCAAACACTCTGCCTGGTCTGTCCTACATTCTTGCCAACAATGTTTGAGTCTCCAATATATGCCAGACACCAATATAGTGTCTCAGTAGCTAGTTAATGAATGATTGAATAAATTGAAAATCCAACACAGAACCCTTAGATGGCAGCCCTAAGAGTAAAGAGGCAAATCAGTAGTGTAAAACTATGCCATACCAAAGAAGGAATGATTAATTTCATTTACAAGTGCAGTTTATTCATTCTATGACACATTTCCTTGCTGTCTGGTCTTGTTAGAGATCTATTGTATTGTTGAATAATGTTTTGTTTATGTCAGGAGGATATAGGAATTATAATAACTGGTCACCTATGCAATCTGACATTAACCACAAATTTTCTTCTAGTTTAAAATTAGAGCATTTGCATTGAGGGACTACAATATAGGTATGTTAACAGAGATTTCCAGAGAAGCATACCCACCTCTCTTGCATCATATTTTTGTTTTTTAGCAGCCTGCTCTCCTAGCTCATTCTAAACAACCTAATAACATAACCTAATAAAAACAACCTAATAAAATAACTAGAGAAAAACTAGAGGATAATTAGGTACAATACACAGGGTTCCTTAATCCCTTCTTTTGGAATAAAATAAAAGAAAGAAAAAAGAAAAGGAAGTGATGATCAGATGTATATGGCAAATACTCATGATTTGCCTTTTGGATTATGGACAAGTAAAGCGTGATCATTGGAATTCAAAGGTTTAAGGTTAAAATACACTTTAGCTATTCACATACTTGTCACTCCATACTTGTTACTAAAATAACTTTAGTAACACTAAAGTTATTTAGTGGAGGCACTAAAATAACATTTTTGAGTGTCATTGGCTTTCCTTAATAATAGTTAGTTTCACTTATTGGATGTTTCCAATGTGCCAGACGTAACATTCAGTGTAGTAAATGCATTATCAGTATTTAACTGTAGACTATGTTGCAATGGACATTACCATGCACATTTTACAGATGAAGCAACAAAGGCCAAGATAAGGTCCACCAGTAGAGAAAATGACATTTGATCCCAAGTCATTCTCAAAACTAATGCAGGTCCTTCTATCACTATTCTGTACAGTCTCCAAAATTCATTTTGATGGAGGTAGTTGAAGTAAAATGAAAAAGAGTAAGAAGATAAATCCATGATTTACATTTCACCCAATGTAAAATTAAGTCTGTCCCTATACCCTTCTTATTTACTTTTAGAATATAAATTGTTTAGCTCCTTTAATCTGCATTAACACAGATTTAAACAATATTGAAGCTTCTAGATTTATCAACTACACCAAGTACACTTTTTTGATAAACATGATAACATTTCATGTAGAAACAATTTTTATTTTATTTTTTAAATATTTATTTTTTTAGTTACAGGTGACATAATGAGAAATAAATTATAACTCCTAAGAACATTTATAAAATATTTTTAAAATTTGTACACCTGAAATTAATAAAAAAATTAAAAATTGTAAAATTTGCTTATATTAGCTCAAAAAGAAACATAATTTAAAGTTTGTTAACTTAGAAAATTAGTAATTCTTATCCAAGTTAAATAAATTGGCAGAAAGTCTTTTTTTTTTCAAGTTGAACACAGCATATATTTTTTTAAAAAGTCTATTCTTAGAGATATGGGACTCAGAGTTAGAATGTTAAAAATCATCTTGCACAAATTTTTTCCTTATGTTGGAATCACATTTCTTATTTCCCTACAAATTCTCATCATTGACAACAAGCAACCTTAATAAAAAGAATAGGTTCGGGAGCCAATTTTTTTTTTTAGTTAAAATCCTGGCTTCACCACCTACTAGCTCTGTGACCTTGGATAAATTACATGATATCTTTGTGCCTTGGATGTTTCATCTATCTAATGGGGTAATAACATCATGTATCTCAGAGAATTTGGATTAAATAAGATAATACACGTAAAGTGCTTACAATAGTACTTACCGTAAAGTTAATGCTCATTGAAGGTTAGTTATAATCTGTTGTTATACATAACAAGTCATCCCATGGAAGTAGATAGATGTAATCACTTCTAATATTCTGTGTTCAATAGAAAAGGCTAACACTCAATAGTGGGACTGAGATACAGCCTCCTAAATTATTTATGTACTTCCTCTTTTGTCCCCTTTCCTACACACAGCCAACGGTCATCATTACAAAATTCAGCCAGGTGAGGTTATTTCTCTGCCTAAAAAACTCAAATATAGTTTTCAACAAATTATTATTTGAGTGAAATCCAAATGCCTTACCATTCTGTATCCATATGAGCCTGAACACATCCATTTTCGTCTGATCTCAAATGCCTTACCATGTCCTACCACAGCCTGCACGATATGACCTCTATCTAATTCTCCAAACTTGCCCCCTACATAGTGAGTGGCAATCCACTCACACTGGCATTTCCTTTTCTCTGATAAGTGTCAAGCAAGGGACATCTGCTTCATATTAGTAGGAGTAGAAGTCTGAGCACTTCCACCCACTACATTTTGGTATCGTAATGATCAGGCAAAACACAACACAGTCAAGCACTGGATGAAACAACTCTTTACTCACACAGAGAAAAAACAGAACAAGATCAGCTTTGGTAGCAATGGTCGCTCATGGCCAGTAGGTCCTCCCTAGCAGGGTCATTGGCCTGTACAATCCCCCTTGTGTCACAGAATAAAGGACCACGTGCCCTTCCCACAGGAGACAGATCTAGTAGTGGGATTGTCCAGATATCGTATCACACATATGCCTTAAGTAGAACAAAGATACACTTTGAGTCTGAAACAGCAAAAGGTATTTCCACACAAGGCGACAAACCTAGCACAGGCTGTGAGGTCTCTTTCTCTTCTTAAGGAAATATTTCCAGCCCAAGGCCCATTCTTAGGAGATCAAAGACTGCATACACAAGACTTTTCCCAACAATAGCCCTTTTTCACTTGCTGTTTCTTAAGCCTGAGAGTATTATCTATATCCACAATTTATAAGAATTGCTGGCATGCACTAGATAATCAGTGGATATAGATGTGATGGAAGGATTCCATTTCTAACCTCTATTCTTGGTGGTAAGGTCTACAGCACATAAACCTGTTGGCCTTTCTCTGGAAACGGTTCTTCTAACCCCTTCATGTATTGGTTTTCCTAAGTGAGCTATATCTTTTATTCAATGGATCCAAGAAAGTAAAATGCTTTCTTATTTAGCAAGTGAAAAGAGTAAGGCTCTGTAGAAAAGCAATCTTATATTTATTCTTTATTCTCATCACATAAGATCCCCACCCGTTCACATAAGATCTATGTGATGTTAGATAAAATCACTTAATGCCTCAATTTTTGACCTATTAATCTGCTAAATGAGTATAATAATATCTGCCACCTGAGTTGTTTATATATACACAGCAGATATCAATATGTTACTGCTATTGTTATAACTTATTATTCACAAATTTGTAAGGTAGTTCTTATTCCAATTCTACACAGGAGGAAACTGAGGCTCAAAGATATAAAGTAACTTCACCCAGGTCTCCTAGATGATAGATGATACATATAAATGTCCCTGTTATGTTTCCAAATTGAGTACTATGAAAGCAGGATATTTGTTTCCACTTATTTGGTTCATTTACTGTAGCAACACCTACAAAATATTTGACTACCATGTTGTACCAGCTCTCATTAGCAAACAGCGTATTATTAAACTGCAATCTAATGGATGGATGCCCAAAAGGACTTCTGATCAGCACTTCTGGTAGGTGCCCACAAGATCAATTTAAAATGTGACAAACCTTATGCTTTTTATAAAGATTATTTAAATCCTAGTTCCCTTAAAGAAATTATTCTGGGGCACCTGAGTCAATGTTGAAGACTTTTTAAAAAGAAATGTTGAAAGACTTCTGTTTTCAGGAAGACGGAGTAGATGTATTTTCCACATTTCTACCACTAAATCTATGGTTATTAAAAGGCAACGTGAGGGATCCTTGTGATGACAGAAATATTCCGTATCTTGACTGTACCAATGTTAATATGCTGGTTGTCATATTTTACTATAGTTTTGCAAGATGTTACCACTGGGGAAACTAGGTGAAAGATACATGAGAACTCTCTAAATTGTTTTTTACATGGTCATGTAATTCTACAATTATCTCAAAATAAAAAGTTTAATTAAAAAATTGGTTTGTGTATACAATAGTATAGTATTAGTATAGACAATGAATTAAATTGCTTAATATGCAGATAGCTAAAATAAATTAATGAGAAAACTATTAGCACCCCATTATGAAATTGGAGCATAGATGTGTGGGCAATGGAGCTGACTACACTATTAACTTTGTGTCACAGGGAAGACTACTCAATCCCTGCAAGCCTTGGACCCCTGTATCAAATGTAAACCATAATGTTTGCTTTATGGAGTCAATGGGAGGAAAAAAGGGACAACACATCCTCTAAAACACACTGCCTGGTTTCCTCAGTTAATAATGGCTGTACTTACTCTTCTCAAAAGAAGGTTATGGTTATATGCACACACATGCGCACACACACACCCACACACACGGTATCATACTTTACTGATACAACTGGCAAATTTTAAAGGATTCTGATCACAACATTAAGCAAAATAACAAAAAAACTACATAAATGCGTAGCAAATAAGAGAATTATGGGATTCTATACATTGCCCATTTTATGACAGTATTTTAAATGATTTTAGAATACAGAAAAACATTTGATGATATGAAAAATATTCACCATATATTGACTAAAAAGTTTATGAAATAATATGTGCAGTATTATTGTAGACATGGATGTGGATACCAAGACTGAAAAAAGTGCAAACAAACAAATAAGAAATACGTCCTAATTTTGATAGCACAATAGTACATTACGCTCTTCAAAACTGTGGAAAGAATAATTATCACTTTGTGTTTGAAGGAATAAAAATATAAATTCTAGTGAATAGCAGCTATATGGAAATAATAAATGGCACCACTGCTGTGCTATATTAGACAAAGAAGAAAACAGGAATGTTAAGAGGATTACATAGAAAATCATGTTTGAATTGTGAAGTGGGACTATGTGGGAAGTAATGCCAACGGGAACATATTCTGTGCATTAACTGGCATTTTTATGGTATATTAAGCAAGGTTATATTATATTACCCCATTGCCTGGAAATCTCTGGGTACTCTATTCACTCACTGTGAATTATAAATACTGTTTTTACTTCCAAGTATTTATTTTCCTCCCTGGAAGATTTTTTTTCTTGTTTGTTTGTTTAGTTGGTTGGTTGCTTGCTCGCTTTTTAGTACAATTGTGTAAAGGGTCAGTTTTCCAGAATGTTACTGAACTTGGCCAAGAACAGTAGCAAAACAGAGCTCTGTTAGAGAAAAGAACATAATAATTTCACTCCAGTTCACTGATGCTTGTTGAGATCATTTGGATAATTATGGGTATTGGTTGAAGAAGTATTCTTACTTCTATCCTTTTTGTATGTAGAAAAAGAGCTTTGTTCCATATTGGTTGTGAAAATAATGTAGAGAATTGTGTATTTCATCCTCAAGTCAGTTTAAGCTGTAAAAAATAAAAATCAAGTAATCAAGTAAATCAAGTGGGAAAAAAGTAAGTCCCCATAAAATAACTTTGAAGACCAAGAAATATTAGCCATTAACTAACGGAAAACTATATTAATTAGCAGAAACATTAATCAGCATAACTAACATTACTAGCAGAAAAATACGTGTCTCTGAATGTAACATAGCCACTATAATATCATTTTATTGAAATGCTTCACAATAGAATATTCAATGGATATAAAGTTGTCAAATGTTTTTAGAGGAAAAGAACATTCATTTACTAAAATATCTATTATATACAAATCCTCCCTTCACAATTCAATGGATTATAAAACATTTTCTTTTCTTCAGTTGCATATATGTATGCGAAGAACTATTTTGCAAACCAGTGATAAGATGAGAACTAGCCATACCCTTTATAATGAAGACTCATAATTTTGTCCACCATTTGAAGAAATTGGTAAGACATTTAATAGAGCCATATATTTTCAATCCACATTGTAGAAATCTCTAAACATTACTTAAATCAGTTTGTACCAATCAAAATTATTTTCCTAGTCTGAGAAATAGAGAAAAAAAGAGAAGACAGAGTGAGAAATAGTCTTAATCAGTGCTTACCAAGAGGGAAGAAGTAAAAGTTTGTGAACCAGCAACTTCCTCCTACCCTCTCCCATCTGCTCAGCAACTTCCAGAAGTGTCTCAGTAATCTCTGAATTCATACCTCTGGGAATGGGTAAAAATGTTATTTCCATGAGTTTTGATATGTGATATAATCATTAGGATTAAACAGGAAGTAACTTAAACAATTGAAATAGTTTTCTCCCCCCAAAAAAGTGTGCATACTTTTACATACAGAAAATTCCCTTTCCCTAAGGAAAGGGTAAAAGTGAATTCATTTTCAATTCATTACATATTAAGTATCAGTAATTTTAAGTCAGTATTTTATTTGCTTAGTATTCTTGAGCCTCCATTGACAATTTCAAATATATATCAGTATTTATCACTGTTGAGCACACAGTGGCATATAACTTTTTTCTGTGCTTGCTTGACTTTTTCTTTTTTTGCATCAATTGCACAAGACATACTTCTTTTGATCCTCTGAAAGTTGCTTGTTTCCAAGAAACAAAGAACATAGCTTACACTACAACCTATCAATAGAAATGAAACGAAATGATTTCTTTTGTGTTCATCTGTATGTGAAAGTAAAGAACAAATGAAACTAAAATGCTTTGGGCAGACCAATTATCTCTTTTGTCTCAAGCATGCCCAAAGTGCCTTCAAAAACACAGAGTTTACATTGTTTGAGTCAATAAATTATTCAGTACAAGTGCCTTGCTCTGCTCTTCACACAATATAATTAACAAACTAAACAGAGTATGTAGTGGATCCAGGTGTAGAAATGATGTTTAATTAAAAATGGGACTAGTTCCAATAATTTGGTTTGTTTTGAGTTGTAATTTTGAGCCCTTGCACTGTTGAACACTAATCTAGATTTCCACAGTGGAATTATTTTAGGAGGGGTTAATTTTGCTTCTCTGAAGGTGAATCACTTTAATGTTGTTCCCAATGAATGGTCTGTATTTTCTTTTAAAAAAATATATGTGCACGTGCACACACACATACACACATGAGCACATGCATGTGAGCTCATGTGTGTATTCCCATACATGGGTGTGTGTGAGTAGCATGATTTCCTGTCACACTTCCATTTTATTTGGATATATATAATATTTCTATAGGTCATGGCTTCATTAAATAATTTATTACTATATGCTAACCACTGGGCTAGATGTCGGAGACAGAGTGGTAAGAAGGATATAAGTGGTATCTTTCCTCATGAAGCTTATATTGAAGTAAGGGTGGTGAAATGACATAAATAAAAGTATAATTAAATACAAAACCAATCTGTGATAACTAATAATTGGAGGCAGTCACTTTAAATAGAGTAGTTAGAGAAAACACCTTTGGGGGGCATTAAGCTGACCCTGGGTGTTGACTATAAATTACTTAGTCATGCAAAAATGGGGGTGGGAGGTTTTACTGGGACAAGGGTGAGTGTTTTGAATCAGGAGAAGGTTTGACATGTTCTATTAGTTTCCAAAGAACATTGTGGTAGAGGATAGTGAATATAAAGAGAATTGTCCTGTTTTAAGTTGATGATGTATATATTAGTCAAATCACCAGAAACATTATAGATCATGGTTAAAAATTTGAATTTTATTGTAAGGGAAATGAGAGGCATGACATTTCGTTTTTAACTGTGGAGGGGCATGCATTTGGTTAAGGCTATGCATGGAAAATTTATTAGTGATCGTTTAGGAGAAGTTTGGCAGTGGCTTGAACAGAGATAGTGATTATAAAAATGAAGAGAACTGAATACATTTGAGCTGTGTTATCACGGAAATAATTTCAACTAAACTTGACCCTATTTGAAAATAGAATACCCAGCATATGGCTATTATTCTATGGTAGAGTTTCTCAACAACAGCTGTATTGACATTTTGTGTCTGACACTTCATTGGTATTGGGGGTTTGTCCTGTGCTTTGTAGTATTCTTGGTCTTTATGCACTAGATGCTAGCAACACACACACACACACACACACACACACACACACACACACACACACATCTGTCTTGCCAAATATCCTTTTTGGGGCAATATCTCTCCTAGTTGAGACTCACTTCCCTATAGTAATAGGTTTAGTGTCTGGCTTATTTAGTGTCTGGGAACAGAAGAAAAATAAATGTTAAGTTTCACTCCATGGAAGAAACAGAGAAAGTTTTAGAACCACAGAGAGCACCAATGATACCACAGGCTGAGGAACAAAGTAAGGATATTCTTCTGCTTCCATGACTTCTGTTATGAAATGAGTACCATACATTTCTGGTGTTGAAAGCCCTATCTATCTCCATCTCCATCTCCATCTATCTCTATCTCCATCTCCATCTCCATCTATCTCTATCTCTATCTCTATCTCTATCTCTATCATCTCTATCTCTATCATCTCCATCTCTATATGGCAGTGTCTTCCATTAAGGTTGAAGTGTCAGTTGGACTGAGGTATAGTTTCCAAACTATGTGGCACATCACAATTTCATGATCTTGGCAGTTTCTTTCATTCTTTCATTTATTCAACAAATATTTATCAAGTGTTCACTCTATGTGAAGCATGCTTTAGACATTGAGGAAAGAGTAGAAATCAGAAAAAAAAAAAAATCTGCTCCTCTAGAAACTATCCCTAGTGGGGAAAGCTTAATAGAATTGTAAATTTTCAGGCCCCAGCCAGAAATTCTCGTTTTATCAGACTAGAGTGGAGCACAGAAATTTGAATTTTTATAAAGCATCTAAGCCTTAAATGTTGGTTTTTCTGATTATACTTTGAGAAAAATTGAATTTGGGTCTAAATAGAAATCTTTCTGAGGTGTCAGAAGAGATTCAGAAATCATTTATTCACAAATAAATATTTATACATGCATATGCATATTCATTTATATGTATATATGCATATACTTGTACATTTATATATACACATATACAAATATCTATACATCTGTATGTGTGTATATATATATATACATATATATGTATATATATATATATACACGTACATATACATAGATATTTATATATGTCTATCTAAAATGCCTATGGTAAGCCAAACAATTTGCTAGGTACTTTGGTTGATGTAAGCATTTATAAGATACTATACTGTTCCTCAATATCTAATCATTTAGTTCCTAGAAACATGTAAACATTTGTATGTGTACACACATCTACACATACCACTATATAAAATAATTTTGTTTCTGTCGATAATCATTAGTTAAAATTGGGAAAGATTTTCACCAAATATAGATAGAGTACATGATTAAGACAGTCCGAGTTATTATATAATATACATGATATATGAAATTCAATTTGGAGAGTCTCAGGCAGCTATCTTTTAGATTAGTTTCAGAAATTACAACAAAGAATAGCTCCTAAGATTGGTACACATAGTCCTTTGGAGAGAGAAAAACAAAAAGAAAAACACGGAGTATGTTGAAATAAGAATCCCATATCAATAATCTCAAAAATAGGTATTTCTAATTTTAGGTGTTTCAGTTTTAAGTTGTTTCTTTCAGACGAAATTCTAAGGGCTATAGCGGTGGTTCCCAAACATATGAGCAAAGAAAGAATTCAGAGGCTCAGATGTGTGGAAGTGGTTTGACCTCAATAATTTTAACAGTTCTCCAGTGATGCTCGTACTCACCAATGTGTGAGCACATCTGAACTACAGGCAGAGAAGTGGCTGAAATTATTCGTTTAACTATGGTTAGTGATACTCCCAAGTCACATAAGATGCTATTGAAAAATAGAGTACTAGTGTACTGTAAATATTTATAAAAAGTCCTATGTAATTAGAGGATCTCGTCAATTTTTATCTATTTGATAGATATGAAATAGTATCTCAATGTATTTTTAATTTTCATTTCTTCCATTGTAAATGGATTTGAGCATCTTTTCATATGTTTAAAGGTCCGTTGTATGTCTTTCTGTGTGATTGTATGTTTATGTATTTTTTGCACTTTTCCAATTTTTACGAGTTTTGTAGATAGTAGACATATCAGCCTCTTATTCCACTTTAAGTAGAAAAGACTGCAAAGACTATTCTCAGTTGCAGAACCTCCATAAGAAAAGATAAAAGGGATGTAGAGTACCAAATAGTCTGATTTTGGACTAGAGCAGTGAGACCCAAATGTGGGATTTGCCTTGGGAAGCATGAGTGATGGTTTAGATAATATGTGGATATAATACTAAATAATTTTCTCAAAAAGTCTTTATGGTGGTATTTAATAATCTCATCTTTTTTGAAAGAAGTAAAGGCCTTGTGCTCACAGACATATATGCAGGAAATAATATCTATAGTAATATTATTTTATTGTGTTTATTTTATTGTTACCTTCTGCTTATGGTAAGATTTTCTACGTATAGAAAAGAAATATAATATCATCAAAAACCCACTTATTCCAAGAAAAATGGTATCAAGTCAAAGAGAGAAAAACTAATAATATAGATGATACCTGGATATGTCAAATTATGTACATGTAGGTGGTTCAGAAATAAATTTTAGAGTTCAGAAATAAAATTTAGGCTTAGATTTACTTTTTATAAGTGTGCAGTGAGAAATGATGAGCATTTGTAAATTTTCATTTTGTTTTTCTGGTTAAATAGTGTTACCTGAGATACTCTGGCTCAGATGAATGGGGGTTCATCAAAATAAGGTGTTCTTTTAGCTCTTGGTTCAGTTTTATCTCAACATGCTTAGCATTTCAAGAAGAGGGATGAGAAAGAGGTTGAAGTAGAGGAGGAGAGGGAGAAGAGAAAGAAATCTTTTCTTTTTTTATAGGTAGAATTTGCATATGTCTGACAGATGAATAAGATAGCAAACATTTATGATAAAAGTGGATGATAATTCAAGTCTCTCATTCTTAGTAACTGGTTGCAAGTTTTCACCTCAGTAGGCCTTTACATAATCCCTGTAAGGGGTCCATGACTTCCTTCAGTTTTGAACAACAGCACTTCTTGAAAAGTATTACTTACTAAACATTCTATATTAATTCTCCCAATTTATTCTCATTAAAAGTAACTTTTTAAACAATTTTTATAACTGAGATCACATAAAGAATACTAATGAAAACATGTATAATCCCACACCCAGAAATGTTATCTTATAGAATTTTGCATGAGTTGCTTGAATTTTTTAAATAACATTTTTGACATAAAGGTAAATTTCTTTTAACAACTCCCTTGTTCCTTTTCTAACACTCTCCTCAAAGGCAAAAATTTTCATAAATTTTAAAACTTTAAAATGTGTTCTGATACTTTTAAAATATCCACTTTGTAATACATATAAAACATTTATGCAGCTGTAAATAGTGTATTTTTCATAGATTTCATATATAAATTACATCAAACCATATGCTCTAGTTTATGTCTTGAATTTTTCATTCAATATTGTTTTGAGATATAACCATACTGAGGATATATAAGAATACCTGTACATGATATACATAAGATTACGATATACTCTATACTATATAGAAATATATAAGAGCATATATGTATGTATGTGTGTGTGTGTGTGTTTGTGCGTGTGTTTAGTCATTTAGTTAATGCCTTGCTTTTACCTGCTGAGTAATAGTCCATCTCACAAATTAACTACATTTAATTTTTCATTCCTCCTTTGGTAGACAGTCAACTCCTTGATTTATTACTGTTTTGTCGTTAAGGAAGCTAAGGCTCTGTAAGGTGGTGAAGCTAGGACTTAATTCCAAATCTGTCTGATTCCTAAGTATCAGCAGGTATGCCTTATAACTACACCAGGCTCCCTTTATTCCCTGTGCCATCTTAAGTCGTGCATTCAAAGAGACAATAATGTAGATACATGCTAGGAATTTTAAAATGAACTATGTCTATCCAGAGTATATTATATCTCTCATACTTTGTAAGTTGGAGAGTAAATGAGGATGAGAGGACATAAAACCTATTTTATAAGATGAAGTCATATGTGGAAGGTTTTATAAGTGGCCAAAAATGTTTGACATTTTCTCAAAAATATATTTTGTTACATATTTTAAAAAAGTAACATTGTTTCCAAACTACTAAGTACTAGATACCATGCTAAGTACATTGTAAATATTGCTAAATATCACAAGCCCAAATGAGAAATATAGATGCTTGCCATTTTATACATGAGAAACTAAAGGTGAGGTCTAAATAATTTTCTCAGAACCACACACTGAGTAAGTGGAACTAGGGTACTTATACTGTACTGTCCTAAACTCTTGTTGTTAACCTCATACCATGCTCAGAAATAAGGGATCAGAATTTGAGTTGCTAAATCAGACTTCTGGCACCCTTCTTTCACAGCCTCATGACAAATAGTATTAGACTGGTAGTATCAATGCAAAAAAGGCTGTTTTGTTTAGATGAAATCATTTATCTCTCCTAAAATTACTTTAATTGCATCTTTTTTGTCTCATGCTTTTGCTAACAAAAGAATTAAAGTTCTTACTTTAAAAATCAAAACATCATCATCATAGTCCACTAGATTTTTGTGTTGGTCAAATCTCATGGACTCATATTTCATCCTTAACCTGCAAATCATGATGTAGAACTAAGATTTATTAGGTTTAACATCAAAATAAGGAGAGAAAAAAGCAGTTCCAAGCACAGCGTAACTATTTAATAAATGGTTGTGAAATGGATTTACCTGGAATAAAGTTAAATCCTGGGTAGTTATTACATTTTCATTTATGGCGTTAAGGAATAGTTCTACATAAACACCTGAAAAATCCCAAACTACAGGATTCAATAAAATATCCAACCAATAAAAGTCAATTATTGGACTCAAATAGTCAGTATTTTGTGTTTAGCTCTTCATTTCATTATGACTTTAGCACCTAAGTTAAGAGGTGACTGATGATCTTCCATTAGCAATGGGTGAAGTGTAGATCTGTCCAAGTCCCTTGGGGGATACCTGGAAAGTCTCTGAGGGCTGCTGTCTAATGATCTGGAAAATTAGAAAGGGATGGATATGCCGGCATCTTGGGACTAAAAGAGCTGCAGGCCAGAAAAGCAGAGAAGCTGAAGCTCTGATGGATCAATTAAGAAGACCTGAGCTGGCATCCTGAAGTCATTTCCTGGACCTTCAAATAAGACACACAATTAAAATAAATAAGTAAATAAATAAATAAATAAATAAATAAATAAATAAATAAATAAAAGAAAAGAAAAACTAAAAGATCTTTTCTGGCTTTTTATTCCATAATATTACATTCAATTTTATCTCTGCAACTTCAAAACAGCAATAAAGACTTAAAATAGAGGTGTTAGAATGGAGGGAATCAGAGATTAGAAACTGTCACCAGGAAATCTCACTCTGTCTAGCAAATCCCACTAGTCCATGAGTCACAAATCAAGCTATGTGCTGATCACACAATTTAGCTTGTCCCTAATTGGAAAAATGTATCTGGTTCTTCTCTAGAAATTCATGTACTTATTTATTAGTCATTAATTGGGACTTGCCTATCCTTAGCACTGTGCTAGCTTCTGTGGTGGCCAGGGGTGATGGCTTGATACAATAAAACATAATGCATAGCTGGGACAATAAAGAAATGAGAGTTAGGAAATACTTTGCTTTGCATGTGCTCAAAATGCAGAGTCAAATTCTCAAATTCAACTAAGAGGAAACTCATGGACCTACTTTGGTTTCACTCCATCCAGAGACTGGCAACGCTGAGCAGTATAGAGATAACTAGAAACAAGGATGAAGAGTAGTGGCTACCAGTGTCAGCTATGCTGCAGGAGTGACCACAGTTCCTAGTGGCCTGCTCTGAAGATAACCCTACACAGCTTTTGACACTGAAGAAACTAATGGCCAGCACAGCCACCAAGGACACACTGCAGATTTTACTGGGTTTTGCCCCACGGTTATTTGCATTTGAAGATGCCAGATACCTGAGTCTCCTCTCACTCCCTCCTCATCCTTGCCCCTGCCAGAGCCCAAGATCTTCACAAGAAGCCAGCTCAGAACTCTTGAAAGTGCAAGACATCAACTTAGACTTCCCCAGCTGGCCCCCATTGCTATGCACACACTCAGGGCAAGTTCTCCAGCTCTGCACTTACCTACCAGATTCTCATCACCATCCTCTAAAACCACATGACAGCTAAGGCCCCACCGCTGTTTGAAGGCCCAGATTCAGCTGTATCTCCAGCCACTGGCCTGCCTCACAGGGCTCACTGGCAGATAAATTCCCCTAGTTATACACATGCACACCCCCAGGCCGAATCTTATCATTGGCCTTCAGTGCTGTACACACACTGGAGAGGTGATCCTGTAGCCACGGGAGTGCATACTGACAGTCAGGGTCCCAACAGTTGCTAATGGGACTGGATATGGACCTGTCTCCTGACAGTGGTCTGCACCACAGGACTTACCTGCAGCTAGCCTCTCCAGCTGTGCACCAGAACACCCTTGGCCTGACCCCTCTCACCAGAAAAAACTGCCATGCACCTGTGGAGACCCTGTAGTCACAGGAGTGCAACCAATAGTCAGAGACCCTGTGAGAGATGACTGCTGCAAATGCGCAGACACCTACACAAGGCTACAGGAATCACAAAGAATCAAGAAAACATGATACATAAAAGGAACACAGTAAACTTCCCATAAAAAAATATAAGAACAAAATGAAGAGTTGAACAATGAGATAGAAAATATAAAAAGAACCAAGCAGAAATTTTGGAGCTGAAGAATACAATTACTAACTGAAAAATTTCAAAAAAGAGTTACAATAACTGACTGGACCAAGCAGAAGAAAGAATCAATAACTTCTATGGCAGATCATTTGAAGAAATTATTCAGAAGAGCAAAAAGAAAAGAGAGAGAGAGAGAGAGAGAGAGAGAGAGAGAGAGAGAGAGAGAGAGAGAGAGAGAGAAAGAGAAGAAAGAAAGAAAGAAAGAAAGAAAGAAAGAAAGAAAGAAAGAAAGAAAGAAAGAAAGAAAGAAAGAAAGAAAGAAAGAAAGAAGAAGAAAGAAAGCCTATGAGACTCATGGACCATTATGAAGAGAAATGAGCTATACATTATTGGAGTCCTAGAAAGAGAAGAGAAGAGAAGGAGAAAGAGGAAGCAAGCTTATTTAAAGAAATAATGGCTGAGAACTTCCCAAACCTGGGCAGAGATTTGGACATTCACATTCATGAAGGTGATGGGTCATGTCAAAATTTTTACCCAAAATGGTCTTCTCCAAGATAAATTGTTATAAGACTGTCTAAAATTTTAAAAGAGAGAATTTTAAAAGCAGCAATAGAAAAAAAAAAAAGACTCATACAAGAGAAATTGACATGACTATTAGCAAATTTCTCAGCAAAAACCTTGCAAGTTAGGAGACAGTGAGATGATATATTCAAAGTAATGAAATAAAATTAAAAAAGAAAAAACCAACAACTACCAACTGAAAATATTTTATCAAGTAAAGTTGTCCTTCAGAAATGAAGGTGAGATAAAATTCCAATTAGACAAAAGCTGAGGAAGTTTATCAGCACTAGACATGCCTTACAAGAATGAAAGGTTTTCTTCAAACTTAAACAAAAGGACACTTATTAGAAACACGAAAACGTGAAAATATACAACACTCTGGTAAAGGTTAAGTAGACAGTCAGAATTAGAATACCCTAATAATGTAATATGATTGTGTGTTAACTTCTTAAGTCTAGTACAAATGTTGAAGGACAAAAGTATTTAAATATATATAGCTAAAATTATTAATGGATACAAAATACAAAAAGATAAAATTATGACATCAAAAACATAAAATGTTGGGGGGGGAGTAAAAGGGTACAGTTTTGTATGCAACCAAAATAAGTTGTTATCAGCTTAAAATAGACTTATATCCATAAGCTATTTCAAGTAAGCCTTAGGGTAACCACAAAACAAAAACATATAGTAGATACACACAAGATAATAGAAGAGAATCAAAATATACTACTACGGAAAATCACCCATTCATAAAGGAAGACAGCAAGAGAGGAAAAAAGAAACAAATGACATACAAAACAGCCAGACACAATTAACTACATGGCAATAGTCAGTTTTTACCTATTGATGATTACTTACAAGGTAGGTATATTAAATTCTACAATCAAAAGATGTAGAGTAATTTAATGGACAAAAAAAACCAAAAAAAACAAACAAACAAACAAAAAACAAACAGCTATATGTTGCCTACAAGAGATTCATTTCAGCCTCAAGGACATGCATAGGCTCAAAGTAAAGGGATGAAAAGATATTCATTCCATGAAAATCAAAACCAGGAGAGAGCAAGGATAGTTATATCATACAAAATAGACTTTAAGTCAAAAACTGTAATAAGAGATGAAGAAGGTCATTTTATAATATAATTAAAGAGTCAATTCGTCAATAGTACATAACAATAATAAATATATATGTGCCTAATATCAAGGAGCCTAAATATATAAATCAAATACTAACATCTGAAGGGTGTAAGAGAAAATAATACAATAATTATAGCAGACTTCAAAACTCAATTTTCATCGGTGGTTATATTATTTAGAAACGGAACCAATAAGGAAACATTGGAGTTTAAACCAGATGGACGTAACGGACATTTATAAAACGTTACATCCAACAGCAGCAGAGTACACATTTTTCTCAAGCACACATGGAGCATTCTCCAGGACAGATCATATGTTAGTGCACAAAACAAGTTGCAGCAAATTTAAAAAGATTGAAATTATACCAAGTATCTTTTCCAACCACAATGGCATGAAACTAGATATTGATAATAGGAGGAAAGCTGGAACATTTTAAAAAATATGTGGATATTAAACAAAACACTTCTGAAAATGTGTCAAGTATGAAATAAAAATTGACATCAAAAAAGTTTTGAAACAAATAAAAATGGAAACACAATATACCAAAACTTATGGGATGTAGCAAAAGCAGTGCTGAGGGTAGTTTTTAATGATAAATTTTACAAAAAAAAAAGAACTATCTCAGGTAAACAACCTAACTTTACACCTAAGGAACTAGAACAGACTGAGGTGAAAGCAGAAAAAGGATAACAGAGATTAGACCAGAAATAATTCAAATAGAGAAGAGCAAAACAATTTTTTTTAAAAAAATTAACAAACCCAATGAGGACCCTAGAAAACACCCTCACATATGTGGTCAACAAATACTTGAAAAGAGCCATGGACACTAATTGGAGGACAGGATAGTCTTTCCAATAAATGGTGCTGGGAAATCTGTGTAGTACATGCAGAAGAATGAAGTTGGACCCCTACCCCTATTTTACACCACTTTCAAAAATTAACTCAAAATACATTGAAGATTTATATGTAAAACTTGATACTGTAAAATTCCTAGAAGAAAACAGGCAAAAATCTCCTTGACATTGATCTTGGCAATGATTTTTTAGATATGACATCAAATAACACAAGCAACAAAAACAAAAATTAACATATAACATCAAACTAAAATGCTTCTGCATAGCAAAAGAAAAACAAAATGAAAAGACAAGTTACAAAATAGGAGAAAATATTTGCAAGCTATAGATTTGATAAGAGGTTAATACCCCAAAAATATGAGGAACACATACAATTCAATAGCAAAATATAAGCAATTTTAAAAATGGGTAGAACTGAATAGACATTTTCCAAAGAAGACATCCAAATAGACAATAGGTACATGGAAAGATGCTCAACATCACTAATCATCAGGGAAGTAAAAATGAAAACCACAATGAGACGTCATCTCACACCTGTTAGCAAGGATATTATAAAAAAGACAAGAGGTAACAAATACAAGTGAGGAAATGGAGAAAAAGGAACACTCCAACCACTGTTGGAGGAAGGTGAATTGGTAAAGTCACTATGAAAAGCAATACAAAGTTTCCTCAAAAAATTAGAAATAAGACAACTATATAATCCAGCAATCCCACTTCTGGTTATCTGGTAATAGGAAATGAAATCAGGATCTCAAAGAGATAGTTATACCCCCATGTTCACTGCAGCATTATTCACAATAGCCAAACCATGGGAACAACCTAAGTGTCCATCTACAGATGAATGGATAAAGAAGATGTGACATATATGTGTGTGTATGTGTGTGTGTGTGTGTGTGTGTGCATGTGCATATATATATGCACACATATATAGGCAAATCAATAAATGCAACATAGTAAATATTATTCAGTGATATAGTAAATATAGTAATATTATTCGGCCATAAGAAAGAAGAAAACCCTGCCATTTGGAAAATTATGCTAAGTGAATTAATTCGGAGGAAGACAAATACTGTATGATATCACCTATATGGAATCCAAAAACATCAAACTCATAAAAATGGAGAGTAGAATGGTGGTTGCCAGGGGCTGAGGACTAGGGAAAACGGGGAGATGTTCATGAAAAGGTACAAACTTTCAGCTGTAAGTGAAATAAGTTCTGGGAATCTAAGGTACCCCACGGTGACTACAAGTAGCAACACTGTATCGTAAACTTGAAAGTTGCTATGAGAGTAGAGCTTCATTGTTCTCACCGTGACAACAAAATGGTAACTATGTGAGGTGAAGGATGTGTTAACTAACATTATTGTCGTAATCATTTTGCAATTTACATGTATCAAATCATCATATAGTACACCTTAAACTTACACAGTGATAAAGATCACTTGTATCTCAATAAATTAGGGAAAAAATAGTTTGTTACAGGTACTCAAAATGTTTAGTCACAGTGTGAAGTTCAGCCAAAAATGTTATTTATCATTAATAAAATGACAGCCTATGCAGTCAAACTGCCAAATGTTTGCTACAAAGTCTAAGTGGTCATTTGTTTTGGGAGAGAGCTCACATGAAGATTTTGTAGAGTAACTGAGTTGTCACAAAGGGTAGGGAAAGGGTGGTCACCACCAAGGGCAAGATGAGACCCACCCTCTGGCTTTAGAGTTTACTAAGTGTCTGAAAAAGTCTTAATTCCTGTAAATATGCCATGCTTCTCTTTGTAGCTGAGAGTTATATGGTAACAGCTGCCTTCCTCTCAAGATCACAGTTGCTCTGTCCAATTTCTGGAAACTTCTGCTTGCAAATTTCCACATCTGAAGCCACTTAACCTCTGCATCCCTGCCCACGTTGGACCAATCCCTATTCTACTGTCCACCTCTGCCAGTACTCTGATGTCTCAGTGTAAGGTCATGTTTATTCTATATTCCTTTCCTGGGGTTTCCTTTTCCTTGAACCTGTATGTTAGTAACTGGACTTATAAAAATTTCATCTAGAGTATTCCTGATATTATATTACAGTACTAGGTCTCTCCTTTGTTTCTTTGAGCTAGAAATGTTCCAAGAAGAATCAAGCTCCATTCTGACTCTAAAATGCAGGATTCGATGTTGAACCTCAACCAGATTCATCAAACATTCTTAACACCCATCTGCAGCCTTCTTAGACCTCAGGTAGTCTCCCTTGAAGTATACTCTATTCCTACATGCCAGGTACAGTTCTAAGGTTAGCGCAAACTATGTTGTTTCATCCATACAATAGCCCTATGAAATATGTACTCTTACTATCAACATCTCAATGTTTTTGTTTGTTTGTTTGTTTGTTTTTTAACCTGGAGGTATTGAGGCATGTAGAGGATAGGTAACTTGCAAAATAACTTAGCTAGCAATGCTGATAAGTGGCAGAGCCGGTAGGCCAAGCAGTTTGGTATAACTCTACTGCCTCACTCCTCTTTTTGCTGAGAGGAAGCTACTGAAACTTCCTCTGGTGTCTTTGTTGCAGAGGACCCCACAGTGACGGCCTGGTTTCCAGTCCTCAGGAGGCACTGCATGTGTATTTTGCATCCTTCTGCCCTCTCTTTCAGGTCCTTTTCTGATTTCCTACCTGTCTTAATACAAGGTTGGGTTTTTTAAATTTGTTTTTGCTGTAGTCCCTTATGATCTCCCCCAGGTCTCCTCCCATATGTCCTGTGGCTTGGTTTAAGAGCCATACTCTTTTTCCCACCTATCACAGCACCAAATGGACCAAATAATACTTTATGTAAAACATGAATTGTTTAAACTCTCTTCTCTGAATCTTTTCACTTGATCATGTATCTTGAAATCACATGTATCTACCAACCATATTATTTGTAGCAGCCACTGATTACCTAATATATATTATGCAAAGTCATATATGTTGTGAGGAGCTTCAACGCTTGTGGAGAACATCTATAGGCAGAGCAAACAAAAATAATAAAATACTACATGTGCAATGCCAATTAATTTATTTTTAACTTTTAAAAATTATGCCATTGAGAGTGTAAAGGCATTTAAGAAGTCAGAAATTGGTCAGAAATTGGTCAAATTAAAATTGATTAATGTCATCAGGGAAAATTTCGGTAAGGATGTGGTATATTTGGTATTATTGGTTTTTAAACATCCAATGGTCTAATTTCTGGATTTAGACCTCCATGCCTGTAGCAGCCACAATTCCCATTCTCTCCTGCCAAACACTTGGCATTTGTCAGTTGTAGCATGCTTTATATCGATCGAATCATTCCAGAATGCGTTCAGACCTTGGGATGCCTCCTAGACAATAGTTTATTATCTCAAGTTGCCCCAATGAAAATATATCACTATTTATTTTGACTTTATGTGGAAGCTAAGTGACCTTTTACAATTTACAATTTATATTTAGAAGGCATGTTTCTTGGGAAGAAAAAAGTAAAGTTGGGTGACTTTTTTCTTTTCATTGAAATGATTTTTAATAGCACTTTCATTGTCTAAAATTGTTGATTAGTTTATATTGGTACTGATGAGTTTATACTCATTTTTTAGCTATTTCTGTTTGCTAGGATGTAAGCTTAAAGAACATCTAGGTTATTTCTAACTGTCCTCAGAACCTGAAAGATGGATAAGAGACACAATAAGTATTTATTGAATTAAAAAAACACACCATACACAGAGAAACCTAAATTAGTGAGCCTGTTTGATTCTTTTTTTAAGTGGGGATTTCTTTCTGTGTGTTTAATATACTTTAGAATAACTGACATTGGAAATGTTTATTCTGAGAACTGCAAAAATATTTCCCATCTTTTCTAAGATATAGGGAGTGTTGCCTAGAACTGTCTTTCTCAGTTTAATACTAACCAGGCCCCCCATAAAAAAAATAAAAATCTGAATATAAAAGACACATTACAGCAACAAATTATTATATCTGGCTGTGAGGTTTATTAATGATAAATTCAAATCAACCCTCAGGAATAATGTGAGAATGAAATTCACATTAAGAAATGGGTGACTGATAGTTGAAAGGAAACAAACTGTAATGAAGCCTTTGTTCTCTCCTAATCTACACCACAGTCTATGCAGCACAGGCTTGGGCTTCATTACAAAGTGCCTTCATTCACCAAGTCAGACATAATTCATCCTATTTCTTTCAAGAAAATATCTTTTCATTCTGTGCTTTGCCAAAGCTCCATAGGGGCTGAGATGAGAAGAGTGCAGCTAGAGGATTCCGATTGCTTGGAAAACTATGTTGTCACCCACACCTGTCTCCTTTGCACACATCTTCTGCCACTGCTTCTGGGCGCTGGTTTTCCATAGGGAAGATAATGTCACTTTGTTCGCCTTGGTTGGCAGCTTAAACAAATGCCTCCCATCACTCTTTACCAACAAAACCCAATTTCCTTTACATTCAGATTTTTAGACACCTGGAGGGGGCAAAATTCTTATAATAGAAGACGTTGCTCATTTGTTATATGTGGCTTTCTTCCCATGAATTTGTGCCTTGTTGTTAACCATCGTTTCTGCCATTCTTGTGGCTTAAAATATTGAGGACATCCACAGCTTGATTCTATACTTTCCAGCTTTAGGAGGCTTGGAATGGGAAAGGAGTGGTGTTTTACTGCCATGACCATTTCTAGGGGATGTGTGCAGGAGAGGAATTTTCCTACCACTGAACAAATCTGCTGACACCTTCCGCAGGCTGGCTTCTTCAATTCTTTCCTCTAAGTTTTGGACTGGAAAAGTAATGGTGTTGAAAGTGATCTGAATCAGATGTAGTAGAACATGACAGGTAAAGAACATGGAGTTCATGTGACTGGGTTCAAATTCTGACTCCACCATGTACTGACATACCCTTGAGCAAACGGCCTAAGCTCTCTGTGTCTCATTTTGTTAATCTGCAAAATGGGGAATAATAACGTCTGCCTCACAGGATTTCTATAAGAAATAAATGAGATAATACCACCAAGGATTTTAGAGTAATAATGGACATATTGTCTTTAGTCTTTAGTGTTAGGGATTTTTCTTTCTATTAATAGCAGATAAAATTTATGCAGAAAATTACAAACATAATAAAAAAATATTTTGATGCTCTTAAGCACTAAATCCCAATTCTACCTTTAATCCTAATGATGACTTTTCTTTAATCCAACCTTTAATATGGGATGCAGGCAGTTTTTCTCTTGGGTAGAAGAGAAAGGGAGAGGAGCAGAAGGTTTAGATATTGTAAGTAAGCAAACCATGCAATGACTTTTATATGTGAGTAGTGTTTCAAGGGGAATTTTTACCATAATTACTTCAAAATAATGTTTGATGTGCAACCAGTATTTAAGAATTGATTTGTGTTTTGTTTTCATCCAGAAAAGATTCATGATGGCTAAAGTGAAACAATTGTTTCCTTTCCTATAAAATGTCTGCGTTTTATATTTTTAAAATTTAAAATGTAGAGTTTTAAAATTATTATTATTTTTTTTAAATTTATTTTTAATTTATTGGGGTGACAATTGTTAGTAAAATTACATAGATTTCAGGTGTGCAATTCTGTATCACATCATCCATAAATCACATTGTGTGTTCACCACCCAGAGTCAGCTCCCCTTCCATCACCATACATTTGATCCCCCTCACCCTCATCCCCCACCCCCCAACCCCTTTACCTTCTGGTAACCACCAAATTACGTTCCCCAGATTAATTTTCAAGCCCGTGGTGTGCACACAAATGAAAGACTATGTGAGGATGTAGCAGGAAAGCAATTATGCAAGCCAAGGAATGAGGCCTCAGAAGAAATTGAACTTGCTGACACCTGGATCCTGGATTTCCACCCTCCAGAACTATAAGAAAATAAATTTCTGTGGTTAAGCAAAAAAAGAAAAAAAAATATTTGAAGCATTCTTCCCATTCACTAATCGTAAATACATCCACCATTGAATGAAGTAGATGTATTTTTCTTTGATCCAAGTCTCTTTTTATTTATTGTCTTCTTCATTTGTAATCTCTTCAGATCTTATTTATCCCCAGTAAATACATTTTTTTAGTAATGCAAACAAATATAATTAGATGATAAGACCTAATGAGACTATCAAATGTGGCTAAAATATCTATTCTTTCTGATTTAATAAGGAATTAAAGCTTGGATGTTTTCAGACTGCATTTTATTAAAGAATGTTTCCAGACACCTCTGGAAAAACAAACTGTTTTGTGAATCAGCAGCCCTTGACCTTATTTCCATGTCTTAATTTTGTTACCATCATTAGTACAGTGGGCATCTCGAAAAATGAGGGGAAAAAAAGAAAAAGAATAGATCGAAGTGAGCCTTATGTAGAAAGGCCACTAAACTGAGGCAAAAACTCTAGGTTTTTGTCTTAACAGTCCAATAATACCAGTTAACATTTGAGTGTACAATATGGGCCAGATGAGCCCTATTTATCATTATCTCATTTAACTGAAGCCATTGACTCAAAAGTAAGCCCTCCAGCAACCTGACTAGTTTTCCTTTGACAATGGATAACTAGTCCCAACTGTCCCAACTTTGTTTATGTAGTGAAATTAAGATCCAACAATGTCTATCCAATGATTATTTTAATGATTAAAGGAGATAATGTACAAGTATGTAAAACTTCTTTAAAAGCCACCATGATCATTATTAATACTTAGTATACTTCTTCTGTGCCAGGCAAAATGCTGTTCCCCTTTATCTCATGTAACCCTCCCCCAAACCCAGTGAGGTAGTTATTTTAATACCACCATTTCACAGATCAGAAATCAGATTCAAAGAAGGAGTAAGTGATTTGCCCGTGGCACGGGGCTGCAGGGACAGTGGAGCAATCAAGGAGACCCGGATGTGTCTGACTTGATCCAAACACTTAATCCCTCCCCTTATGTCTTTAAAAGCTGATCACTTTCTAAAAAAAGTTAGTTATATATACAGCCAATTCTTTGAGGATTTATCTTGTTATATGTTTAATGAGGCTCCAAGGTTCAGAAGAAAAGAGAACCTATGTCCTTAAATATTTAAGTGCCTATCATGTGCTGGGCACTCTGTGTTATGGCTCCCAGAATACTTCATACCTTCAATCTAAATAGAAAAGATGGGCCTATAAGTAAAAATAATAATAATAATCGATCAGCTAAGTGTACACACACATATATTTATACTTTATATAAATAATGATTTATGTAATTATATACACACATTATATATGTACTGTTTTGATAATTAATTTAGTTATTAGTTTATGTGTATCAGCTATATGTCAATGCATTGCAATTACCCCAAAATTTTGCAGCTTAAAACAACGCACATTTACTATCTCACAGTCTCTATGGGTCAGGAATCCAGTTGCTGATTAATTGGGTCTTCTGGCTCAGGGTCCCTAACAAGGCTGCAATCAAGGTGTGACCTAGGCCACTGTCCTCATTAAGCTCTGCTGGTGTGGACCCATTTCTAGGTTCACTCACATGGTTGTTGGCAGAAACAATTCCTAGCAGGCTTAGCCCTAAGTTCCTTACCATATGGGCCTTTCCAAGGAGGCAGTTCACAGCATGGCAGCTGGATTCCATAAAAGTGTGTAAATGAGAGAGCTAGAGTGGGTGAGCAAATCAGAAGTCACTGTCTTTTGTAAGCTGATCTCAGAAGTAACATCTTGTCACTTAAAAAAAAAAAAGATTTAATTGACATGTAACATTGTGAAAGTTTAAGGGGTATAGCCCATTGATTTGATAGATTTATATTGCAATATGATTGCCACTGTAGTGTTACCTCACTGTATATACTTGCATATAGTACGTATATGTCTTGGAGATATAATACAAAGTACAGTGATTATAAACATCTTGTCACTTTTGCTGCTTTCTATTCATTAGGAGTGAATCACTAGGTCCATCCCACACTGAAGCAGAGTCAGGAATACCTGGAACTGGGGATCACTAGGGGTCATCTTAGCAAGCAGCCCACAATCAAGAGTCAGTCAGGGCTTTTTTTCCTGAGATTGTTAGGAGAGAAGTGGGAGAAGGCTTCAGCTGGAGGTGCGTGCTGAGTATTACTAGCACAACTCAGCCTCTTACAGCTACTGTGTTTCCCCAAAAATAAGACCTAGCCGGACCATCAGCTCTAATGCATCTTTTGGAGCAAAAATTAATACAAGACCTGGTATTATATTATATTACATTACATTACATTATATTATATTAGACCCGGTCTTATATTATATTAAAATATTACATTAAAATAAGACCAGGTCTTATATTAATTTTTGCTCCAAAAGATGCATTAGAGCTGATGGTCCGGCTAGGCCTTAGTTTTGGGGAAACACAGTAGTAAGGATTCTATGAAGGATCTATCCCCCAAATAAATTAAATCCTGAGTGTCTATTCAGGTTGGCAGCAGCCTAGACCATTAGCTTATCCAATGACTTCTGTGCATAGTATCTGGAATTCTGAGAGATCTGACAAGAGTTCTGAGCATTAGCTTAGAATGAGGACATCCATACTATGTCATTGAATATATTCACTCTCGTTTTGCATAGAAACTTCCAAACTTGCAAAAGTAGACAAAATTATTAATTCTATTTAAATAAATACATGTGCAATGAAGGGATGAATGGGTGAAAGGGCAAAGAACAGAAATCCCACATTCACAAAATGTCACTGAAGCTTCACTGTCTCAGAGATTGAAACCTCAATGTAAATTGGTTGAATGATAAGTCATAAATAATAACAATATATATGTTTAATATTACAACGTATGTCTCTAAAATGACTACTGAACTAGAATTAAGTTTTGTGGTGACAACTTTGGGGGTACAATAAGGAAATATGAACTAATGGAAGTTCCATTCTGAGAACAGTTGCTCCTCAACTGCAGTAAGGGGGAGTGAAGGAATACATGAACAGATAAACTCATATACTATTTTTTTTTTTTAATGACACTGAATGGATTTAAGATTGACTTATTTGCCTCCAAAATTTAGGGAAAAAAAGAGAAACAAATGGAGTTCAGAATTTTAAGAACACTCAATACAGTAACATATTAGTTGAAAATGGATGTTCTCTGTCTCGCTGTCTCCCCCTCCCCGTTTCCTTCTGTTTTTCCTCTCCCTCCCTCCCTCCCTACCTCCCTCTCTCCTTCCTTCTTTTCCTCCCTCCCTTGCTCTCTATCTATATCTATCTTGTCGTGAGTGGTAGAAGAAACTTCAGAAGTTAGAAGAAAGTGTTGCAGATTTGTTAGGGGGTGGGAGCAGTGTCTACTGCCTCCTTGTTCCCTTTCCCGGCTGTCTCCTCCTTGGCTAATTTCTCCACCCTCACAGCACTGACTACTGTCTGGGATTTCACAGTTATGCAGAACTCCCTCACCCTTACTCAACTGAGGGCTATGATACCCACAGGAGAAACTGCTCGTAGAGGGAAGGACATTTTTATGGTAGGCTGTGTATAGGAAGGATAAGCCAAAGGGGTGCTCTCATATTACAATAGACAAGGTATCTGTTGATCACCACGTTGTTGCAAACTATTGATGCCTTTGATTCTTAATCTTTTAAATAGCTTTTTTTTTTTTTTTACAAATATACTTTTTTTTTTTTTTTTTTGCACACCCCAATGGTTCTTAAACCATTATTGGGCTTCCAGAAATGAAGAGTTGTCTGTATAACATTAGAACTAAGGAAAGGTACCACATTCTGAGACAGAATTTGCAGGGTGCAAGTAAAGTGCGAGATAATGTGTATGAATTCTTGCCCTTCATGCACTGAAGTTTGTAACTTCAATCTGGCTTCTCAAAAGGTATGATCAAACAGCATAATCAGGCATTGGTTTAAAATTTAAACAATAGCTTCTCTTCCATGCCAAGTTTAAGGTTAACTCTGTGTTTCTTGAGTGAAAGAACTGTGTGCAATCTTTGATGTTTAATCCACATTTGTACAAGAAGGGAAACAATCATAGTAGATTTCAAAAATGTTTTCATTTGCCTGATTAATCAGCTACAACTATTTTATTTAAATAAATAAATAATATACATTCAAATAAAATGCAGTCTATCAAGTATAATGCCGGAAGGAGAATATTATTTTTTTATAACAATAGGAAAAAATACTAGGAAGGTTGTATTCAAAACAAGCCTTATAACTCAAAAGTTTATATATTGATAGTTTCCAAAGTATATCTCATGGAACATGATTAAGATGTTCAACATATTTTTCTTGAGATGTTTTTGAAAATCTTAAGAAAAAGAAAATGTATCATTTCACATAATGAGAAATGACAGTACATACTGTATGATACATTTGCTGGCATTACTTTTTGCCTTCCTTTTCCTGTAGATTTTCTCCTCAGGCTGGCCCCTTTTGTGTTTGCAAGATGGCTACAATAATGAAAGGCATTCCATCCAAACATGACAAAGTCCGTGAGAATAGAGTGCAGTGCATATTTGTAATTATCTGTAAGATTGAAGAAAATTTCCCAGAAATCCTAGCCAACATGCACTCTGTATAGAGCATATAAAGTGTATTACATATGTTGGATTGAGGTTTGCAGAATAAATTGTTTACTAGTAGGGACAGGACTATGGCCACACATGTGTGAGATTGAGAAGAATAAAGTGAAAAACATGTTTTTGTGTGAAACTGAGCATAACAAAATTGAGTGATAAACACCTTTACCAAAACAACTTCTGGTGATCACTTAAGAGGTAAAAAACTCCTGGCAAAAAACTTCTGGTTATCACCTAAAAAATAAACAAGTCCAAGAAAAAAGAATAAAAGCAGAACTCCAGAGCAATGCTATGAGAATTCTGACTGGGTGCTCAAGCTATGATCCTCTGCAAAGTGCAAGCCACTGTACTCCCGAACTCTCCGAAGCTCTTCCTTGCAAGACCCATCGTGGGCCCAGTGGCCTCTCCCAGACCAGGAACCTTCTCCATCCGGATTGACTCTGGGACTTGGTTTGTTATTAAATTCTATTCTATTCTGTATAGCCTTCTGTGCTTATCAGAGTATTGGTCTCTGGAGGGACGTTTGTTCCCAAATAAAGCTGTGTTACTCATTCTACCTGAACCTGCACATCAGGACTTTGTTCTCCACTCATGTCATGAGTACCACGCAGGGACATAGGGCCCTGCCGAGGGGTTAATGTCCCCTTCACTTTCAGGAAGACACTGAAATGTGGTGACTGCCCTTCCAGGTGCTTGTAACACACTCACATCTCATTGGATGGAAATACATCACATGTCCATGATTAGCTTCCTAGTCAAGTAGTACATTTGCTTGCGCCTGGGATGAAGTCGGCCTTACTTGAACAAGGTCGTGAGAAAGATGGTGGATACATGGACGGAATTAAGGTTAGGAAGAAGGATGAAGAGGGTGGAAATAGATGTTAGATATACACATAACAGTGTCTACCATAATATATATATATGTGTGTGTGTGTGTGTGTGTGTGTGTTATATGTTATATATATATGTTATATATACGTTATGTACATGTTATGTATATGTTATGTATATGTTATATATGTTATATGTGTGTTATATGTGTTATATACATATATTTTATATATATGTTATATATATGTTATGGTAGACACTGTTATGTGTATATCTAACATCTATTTCCATCCTCATCATCCTTTTTTCTAACCTTACTTCCATCCATGTATCCACCATCTTTCTCATGATGGTGAGATATGATATATAGATAGATATAGATATAGATATAGATATAGATATAGATATAGATATAGATATAGATATAGATATAGATATATCCGACCCCCAAAAAGTCAAGTAAGTTTTGAAAATTCTGGGCTTAATTGTATTTCAAATTTTCTTCACTGTGGACATTTTAGAGTACTTTTTATGCTTGTGTGCATTACGAATCTTCAAGCTGGATATAAAATGTAGCATTTCCCTGTCTGTCCTATTTATTTATTTATTTTTTCTACTTGCCTTGTTGTTTTGTTATAACCACATGTGTGAGTTTACCCTATTGTTATGAACTCAGCATTCCATGATTTCTGAAATAATACTGTAGAGCTGTAGGGTACAGGTGGTGTTCATTTTGGCCTCCCAGGATTTGAATTCTCTTCTATATATGAGAAACTCTTCAACTTATGGGCTCAGTGAGGAGAAAAGTTTGGTTGTGACAACAGGAGTAGAGAATGCTTTGTACCTCCTTTCCCGGCCTTAAAACTAGGTCATAGACATTAGTTTTGACATGGAAGATGGTGACCTAAGAAGAAGGGGATGTGGGAAATCTCTCTCCTCCTCTTTCCCTTTCCATTCCTTTTTCTCTTGGATAACAGCGGTTTTCTTTTCTCACCAGATTCGATCTGGAGTACTTTTATGGCTACTTAACCTTAAACATAGTTCTCTTGCCTTCCTAATATTTCTGTGAGCTGCCCAATGACTTTTTAATAAATTGCTCTTCAGCTCATTTTAGGCAAAGCCACCTTCTGTTAATTGCGACTGATAACCAGGGCTAATACAAGTATTGAAGCAGAGAATTGTGGCCAATAAGCAGTAAAAATAACTTTTAAAAATAGGAATAAATATATTCATAAATGTGACACATGAGGATTAGTGACCACAGAAGGTGATGATTTATTCCAAAGAATTTGGCTAGCAGAGAAGATGGATTAGTTCTGAATTATCAAGAAAGTATTCATAGAAGTGTTCAAGATTTCCAGTTTACATATATGCATAAAACAGCTGAACCAAACATCGCCGGTGCATAACAGAATACAGGGGGAAAATATTTTCAGCCAAAATGTTGAGAACACCCACTAAAGATAGATAATTTCAAATGAAACTAAAATAGCTCTAATGTGATTATGTAAGTCACTGGGAAAATAAGATTTGATAAATAAAAGTCTATTTAGGAATGCGTAAATTTTGCAAATCATGGAAATTGAAATGGTTACATTTGAAGGAACATACTCAGGAGTATCAGAATTGTAATAAGTCTCCAGTACAAATTATTTTTGTATTTCTTTTTTTTCTTCCAAGAGCTTCATATAATTTAACCTTGCTATTGTGTTTGGAAAGTTAAAAAACATCCTTCTCTTTATAGAAAATATCATTAACTATCATCACACCTGTTTAAATTAAACTCAGGAAGTTTTATTCATTTTTCTAAGACAAAAATTATTTTGAAAGAAGTAAAAAAATGTGCTCGGTATTTTACCTCCTAGCTAAATATTTACCACATTAGTCTGTACATCAGAATTAACAAGTTTGTAGAAAGTGGCAAATAATTCTTAGCATGGAGCCTAATCTGTTATGGTTGGGTTAATTTCTAATAGTGAAATAACACTAAATCAAAGACACAATTTTCTATCTATTTTACTAAGATTAACCTTATAAAAACAAAGTTATAATGTTTTTCTAAGTGTTTTTCATTGGATAAAAATGTATTTCCTCTCCAGTTCCTCATTAGGCAAAATGAAAAATATTCATCTAAACAGGGGCTTGTGTGTGATTATCCAACCAAATAAAATTATTACTGGCAGGCAGGAAATAATGACTTAGAGATAATAGCTGTACAGAATCAGATGACTTATGCAAATCTTTTCTCATTGGTAACCATTTGAGTCCTCTTCTGATTCTTTTTCCTTTCCAGCACTGCATTAATAAAAGGAACTCATTTCTTGGAAGCCAGATTAGGTTTTTATTTACAAAGCTTGAAGCCCCAATCTTAACTGATTAGTTAGAAACATATACCAAGAAATTGTGTAGCTACATCAGATTTTGACACAAAATCACATCAATTTCAATTGGAGTCTTTTTATGTTTTATTGATTTTCTATCAACATTCATAGATTTTTAAAAACTAAGTTCTTTAATATGTATGTATTCATATTCTCAGTTAGATGTAATTGCTCTCTCCCTCAGCACCTTTTTTATGTCGTTTTTCACTTTTCACTTTTTAATGTTCTTATCTCTATATATCTTAATTTCCCTACTCCAGTGAAATCTCCATTTTTCATTTATCACTGCACCCTTCTCCTAACACATAATTGGCTATTGGTATAACATGCTGCCTGGCACATAGTAGGTGCTCAATAAATCTTTATTGGAAAAATAGCTCAATAAATAATAAAATAAAATACCTTACTGGTTTATGTTCTCTTTTATATCACAAGGAAATAATCCTAAGAATAGAAGTATTCTCATTGCATTAAATCTTACTTTTTCTCATTGCATTAAATCTTACTTTTTCATGGTAAACTGTTTCAATAGTGCTAATTAAAAATATCAATGCATATTGCTCATTTGATCTTAGCATCAATACTGGATTCCATTTTGTTTCTCAGGTGTGGGTCTAAGGGAGCAGGGAGTCACCTGTCATTGCCATCTGTCTTCTTTCGAGTCTGGGATATTGTTGAAGGTTGAATTGGCCCCAGTTCCTCCACCTCCCCACTCTGACTGATGTGCTTTGCAATATAACTTTTCAGTTCTTCCCACAAAAGGCAGAGCTATACTTCCCTGTCCCATGTTTTTAGATGGGCTATATAGCTTGCTTTAGCCAATGGTATATTAGCAGGTCATGCTGCAAACGGATGTTTGAAATATGTTTGCTTAGTTGAGCATACTCTTTTTTCTGTGTTCTCTGCTGCCGTGAGAAGAACATGTTCAGCTGACCAGGAGGAAGGACGAGAGATCTCTGGAGCAGAGCCATCATAGCCAACTGGACTGTAAATCACAGCCATCCCAGCTCCCAAGGTATGTAACAGAAACACCCCATCCAGCCTGCATTTGTGAACAAGAAATACAAGCAGAGAGTTGTATGCCAAGGAGATTTTGTAGTTGCTTGTTTTGCAATAACAATGACTAATAGAGAAATAATTGAAGAGTACTGAGTCACAATATTACTAGCTCCAACTGTTCCTGAGAAGATTGGTAATAAAGACAATAATAATAAGAATTAGCACTTATTAGTGCCTGTCAAATGCCAGCAATAACTAGATGCTTTGCACATTGTAATCCCATTTCATGCTAGGAAAACGGCAACTCTGTGAAGTGGGTAATATTATTTCTATTTCATTTCCAGAAAATTAGGACTCAGAAATGGTCTATAACTTGCCAGAAGTCACAAGGGTAAGAAGTGACAATTTCAAACTTAAAGTCAATGACTTGAGACTAAAAAATTTCCTTTATTTGTTGCCAAGGTGAAAAAGTTTGCCTCCAGTATTTTCAGCATTACCTTTTGTTACTCCATTCTCCCTTTTCCATTTCTATCTCCCATTTCTCACCTCCTAACATTTCCTGTTGAGATCAGGACTTTCATGCTATTTAACTCTAGACTTTATGAGCTCCAAATTTAGGGTGGAGCTCTTAGTCTTTTAATTTTGGTGGTGGGGAATGGGTATGGAAAGATGAGGTAAGAAAATGCTTTCATATATATGTGGAGTGCTTATGGCCAAACAAAACAAACAAACCCAAAAATTAAAAATAACAAAGCTATTATCTGAATAGATTATTCTGTCACATAAAAATTTAGGAGAATCACCCAGCTTTATTGGATTGGATTTGTATACAAGACAATTGGAAGTAAAATCGAGGGTTGCATAATAAACACACACTTAGCAACAATGGAGATGTCTATTTCCAACCTCAGCATTGTAGGATTCTGATGTTGCCTGATTAAGAGAACACAGCAGGAAGAGCATTCCAGGTGATTAATTTTAAAAGGCAAATCTGATGAATGTAACTTTCATTTTAGTAAAGTAGAGACAGACAGTAATCCAAAAATGAAAAAAAATAAAAGTCTTAGGAAGGGATACATGCTTTGGGATGGAATATAAAGTATAGCAAAGTCAAGGAGATCAAATGTTCTGCTTATAATCTTTGGAGAGGTTCTGATTAGGACATGTGACGTGCCAGCCGCCACAAATCGAACAGTTCCTGAATGGGGGAGTGGGAATGAAAAAAGACACTCACACAAAATGATGATGCGGCCGGTCTTCAGTGATCCTGAAGCGCGGAGTTTACTTTCCTATACCAATTTAAACCACCTGTGTACGTGCAGCTTAACAATCACGAGTGAGCATTTCCTCATTGAAAGTAAAATTTGCAACTTTTACATATGAACTACAGACTCACTGAAACTTTCCCAAAGTCATTATCTCAATGACAAAGCCCACCAATTACCCTGATAATCATCAGTGATCTGTGTCTGGGAACTGGCCGTTCCCACCTCATTCCTTAGCAGCTTGCAAACACCCTCCAGGTGTAAGCAGAGACAATGCCTCAGGAGCTAAAACAAGTTAACCATAAACTGAGCCAGTCTGCAAGGCTACAGAATAAACAAGAAATCATGGCTCCCCACAAGGACACATAGAGAAAGTGCCATTGAAAGGAATTAGCCAGGTAGACAGATGGGAGTAGAGCATTCTAGAAATAGGGGCATCCAGTGGAAAGGTCTGTAAGGTGAGAGTGCCTATAATATGTTCCAGAATCTAAGAAGGTCAGTATATCTGAAAAGAGGGAGTGGAAAGAGATGACACCAGAACGGTAAGCAACAGTCTGATCACTAAGGCCTTATAGGGTATTGTGAGGACTTAGGCTTTACTCTGGATGAAATGGGGATCTGTTGAAGGTTTATAGGTGAGAATAAACTGGGCGAAGGGAACACAAATAGAATCAGGGAGACAAGTTACAAGAGTCTTATATGATACCAGGTAAGAGATGATGATGGCTCGGACCAGGGATTTGGCAGAAGAAGTGGTTAGGAGATAGCTGGAGTTTTGATATATTCTGAAGAGACCACTTTACATGATTTCCAGATAAATTAACAACGGGGATAAGGAAAAGAGAGTTGAGAATAACAGCAAAGTTTTTAGACTGGACAATTTGAAGGATGGAGTTACCCGTAACTATGATGAGGAAGGCTGCAGGTGGACCAGGTCCTGAAGGGGGAATATTAAAAGATCAGTTTTGGGAATATTTATTTTACATTATAAGTAGAGATTCAAGGAGGGAGATGAATTTACTAATCTGGAGTTGGAGAGAGATACAATTAGGACAAAGATATAGATGGGAGAGTCATTTGCATACTGGTATTTTAAGCCTGGAGGACACCTAAAGGACAAAACATAGAGAGCAAACAAAACAGTCAAGGCATAAGGCCCAGGCTTTCCAACAGTAACACATATGGGAAACAAGAGGGAAGCCAGATTAGACTGAGGATAAATGACCAGTGAGTTAATAGAAAAACCTGACTTTGATGTCCTTAAATGAAGTGAACAAAGTGTATGAAAGAGTAGGAATTGATGAACTCTCTGTTGATAGGTTGAGTGAGTGTAGGATTGAGAACTACCCATTTCATTTAGGAACATGGAGGTCATTAGTACCTTGTTAAGAGAAGTTGTAGTAGAATGAAAGCTGGAGGAGAGGAGAGGAATTAGAGACCTTGGATTTAAATAGCTCTCCCAGGAGATCTGTTGTGCAAGGTAGCAAAGGAATGGAACAGTCGGGGAAGTAGGATCAAGAAAAAAATATATATAGATGAAGGGACAGTAAATTATATGCAGATGGGAATGATCTCTAAGGAGGAAAACAAATGATGATAAAAGAGAGAAAGGTGAAACATTTCTGCAGTGACATTCTCACTGCAGGAGTTGCTAGTGATGTCCTGAACTAAGCAAGAGGAGGTGGAAGCTCGTGCATAAGTGGAGAATTTGGCTCTAGAGAGAAGCATAGAACATTTTGGTAACTGGCTTGTCAATTGTTTAATGCCTGTCTCACCCACAAGCTATAATGTCCTTGACCATGTTTTTCTTATCAACCATTGTATGCCCACTGCATGCCCATTGGTTGGCCAGAGTAGGAACCCAACATGTAGCTGTTGAAAAGAAATGGACAAGTCAATGAATATATGAATGATCTTCTCTCAGTAATTCTTCTTCCCTTTTCTGTGTGAAAGATCCAGGTTCAGGGTTTACTTGCATTCTATACGTGGCTTAATAACATGTTCTGAGCCTTTAGAAATATTACATAAGACAAAATTTAACCAACTAATTATCTGACTATAACCAATGATAAAGAAAAGCAACATGGTCCCATACTCTTGGTTCGATAAAGGACAATACTGAAGTAGCTCATATCCTCTTAGGTGACAATTATCATTTCTGATTTTTGAGTAAAGAATGGTCCTGACTGTTGTGTGTATTCATTCAAAAGTCTCACGGAGTCCCTTGAAGAAATATAAGCTAACTAGGAAACAGACCCTTCACGTACCCTAAAGTTGTTCATTTGTTATTTTAAAACTGCTATACACGTAACTGCTTTTGTATCTTTCAGTGCAACCAGCATTCTTTAAGCATGGTTGTTTTAAAAACAAGTAAAATGCTCATCAATTATTAGGTATAACAAAGGAAACTTAGATTCTTGTTGGTCATGAATAAGATTAGAAAAACATGAATCCCTATTGAAATACCAATAATTTTGTCTTAGCAAGAAAACAAATGAAGTTCAAGAAAAGTGCACAATGAAGTGCAAATTTGACCCAGGTTACCTTTTAATCCAAAACTGTTTTTGTGGCTTTTTTTTCAGACGTTGACTGAAATTGTAATTAAAACATATATATCTATATATATCTCTAGCTATAGAAATATAGCTAGATATATATAGATATATATATAAACACACACAAACATAAATACATATACACACACACGAAGAAAGCATATGCCCGTATTCATGTATGACTAATTTTGTCCTTCATATCTAGAGCTTTAATAAATCTCTATGAACATTGTGTAGCAAAGTTAGGGGGAAATGGAAGATGAAAAAATTAGCATATCAAGTTAATTAACAGAGAGAGTCCCCAAAACTTCTTCCTATTTTATTAAGGAAAGAAAACTGAAGTTCTTCCCTGGTAAAAGAATTATCTGGTTAACTGCTCAACCAAGTCTCCACTTTTATTTGCTTTTGTAGATACAGTTTGATTTAAATACTTCTGGGCATAAAAATGAAAAACCAACACAAAGGTTGCAATATATATTCTTTCCCTCTTAAACACCCTTCATAATTTTTCATATGATACTGAAAATCATATATTATTGTAAATATATGGGTTTGCATATTGGCTCATAGGAATTCAAACTAGAGAGGATAGCATTTGTTAAAGATGGAGATTTATTATGCTGTAAAACTTATATCAGACTAAGCTCAATTAGCCTCTTTAACAGGATGGTTTTCTGTGTTACTCATCAGGCTTACTATAAATTGGTCAATAGCTCTCGTTTTGTTTTTCAGATAAACATTTGCAAATACCTATAAGGAAAAAAGATATTTTTTCCAGCTGTTTTTCCTAGTTGTATTTTCTTAAATAAACATGGTACTATTAGAATGCTTGCAGGTCCGTTATAAGGGAAATAGAATTCGTTTATTGTAAAAAATATTTTTTTAGGGCTTGCCGAACATTTGCTTGAAAGTGAAAATTTTCACTAAATTTATTAGGTAGTGCATTGGTCTGACAATTCATATTCTCCCGATTCCACATCACCTTGGATAATCAATATTGGCTTAAATTCCCTTAATAAATGTTTTTTGAATGACTCAGCTTTAATCTGGGCAAGCATGTCGTCAATACTAACATTTTAACGATGTCCAAGAGGCTGAGGTACAGATTTATGCCTCTTTCTGATAGGGACCAGGCACAGAAATCAAGGAAATGTGTCTAAAGTGTATGATATATATATGGCAGAAAAAACCTTATTGACTCACTTATTTTAGACAGGAGCAAAGTACTGGAAAGCTCTCTGAAGCCTCTGTAACCACAGTTCAAGTCTATAAAGGACTGTTTAAATCAATTTAAAATATTTACATAAAATTATAAAAAAGAATATTATGGAATAATATATTGTGCTGTATTGAAATTCAAGACAGGTCCTATATATAAAGAGTTGTTCTGCATTTTTTCCTCTAATATGCTCTTTATACTTCTGATAATTTTGAAACAAGATTTTGAGTCAAGAGCAAAATTTACGTTTATCCCAAATGCAATTTGATTTGAGTAGACAGTAGTTTTTTGTTTTGTTTTGTTTTTTTTCTTACTTTTAATGTCTAAGTTTTAAAAATAGGATTCCAATGAAAGGAATCGCTGGACATTCTACTTAAAGGATTCAATAAAACTTGGGTATCATATAAGATATTGATTAGTCTAGTAAAGTCAGTATAACAATGTAACATTTAGAAATATCAGAATACTTTTAATTCTGAAGATATAAAGATATCAAAGAAGAGTTTTGATATCTCTTATAGTTTTCGTCTAGTTCCTTTCTTTCATTACCAGCTGATAATGTTGAGAAATACCAATGATTCAGTGTTAGGGCATGAGCCTTTTAGAGCTTTGAAAGATATTAAGTTCAGAAGGATATTGATTGGATTTTGCTGAATCTGTATGACTGTCTAGGTTGCATTCCTAGCCAGAAAAATTTGGTTTGTCCCAGAGTCATATGTGACTTTGCTGACGCCTATCCAAGGAAATTGCTCATTTCCTTAGCTTTATTTTCATTGCTTCATTGGCTTTGTTGAGTGTCCAGTTGAGAAAGAATAACCTAAAATAATGCCTAAGAAGTGGCACCTCTATCATGATGTACAGCAAAGTCACTCACTTTTCTGTGCCCTTGGCAAATCGTGATTGCTGTTCTGCTCAAAGAATGCAGGTCACTGGCCTTTCTGCAAACTCTCTTCATCAGCAGTCTCAATGCTTCCTTTTGAACAGAAAAAAAAAAAAAAAACAGCAAGAGACTATGTGTAAGTTTGGTTCATAAACTGGCAGGTTATTTATTCTGACAATTGTGGAAAAGGAAATTTTGATAAGAGAAAACAGCTTGAAGGAAAAGGGAGTTGCTGCGAGGTGAAAACCTCTGTGTAATGAGTTAATGATGAGGTCAGAAACTGTAACGAAAGGGCAATGAGTGTCAGGTAATTTTGTGGTCTTCATACAATTGGGACTTGAAATGGACACTGAAGTAAAGGTATGTAGGCTCTAGCTTGAGCTTATAGATCTCAGCCCATATCTTCCTGTATCCCCAAAACCTCCTCTTTCAAACCAACAGAGGGCATCTTCCATCTCTGTTCTCCTTCAGCCCCTAGCATAGAAACACACACACACACACACACACACACACACACACACGCACATTATTAAATCCTTGAGTACATGGACCCTTGAATTATATTTACCTAGTACAGCATAAGGCAGGATGTTGGACTGTCACATAAGGAACATGTGATTGAAGTTAGATTGTTGCATTTGCTACCTTAGTGTTCATGGATCAATTATTAAAGACATGCTGAGACTTTATTTCTTCTCAGATGTAAAAAAGAATTCCCACTTCATGTCATTGTGAGGTCTAATTTGTATGTGAAATGATGAGCACACGCCAGACTATCTGCTGGTTTCCTAGCATAACATCATGCTTTGTGCACTGAAAGTGCTCAAAAAATTTATTTTGTTGTTGATGTTGGAGAGATGGCATATTCTCTCCTTCCGTACTGATACTAATTCATGAAATAAATATTTCACTTCTTCTTCTGTTGTTTTATTGCTGGGAAAGACACTCCTGGCAAAGGAGTTACAACTTTCTCTCCCCTCTCTCTGATGTTTCCCCATGCAAGATAATTGTTCTGCTTAGGAATTCAGTGCGAGTCTGCCATCAGTTAAAGTTAACATTTCTCTATTGGGTGCGGTTAGTGTATTAATGGCTAATACGTACCTACGTATGTCCTGACTGACCATGGCTGTCTCTCAGATGGCCTACCTCTGGGCTATAAGAATTTTATTCCTAATTCTGTCTTCCTTCCTTGCGATAAACTCTGGATACTCTCTGTCCTTTTAAGAGTCGTAGAAGGGAAGGGGAATTCTACTACAGACTTTTCCAGCTTCTCTGACTAGGATTGAGGGGTAAATTTAATTCAGAGGAAGCACATGTATCAGCTCTCACTACATGTCCAAGCCTAGAGTCACTGTGGGTGGTTACTGCCAAAGGACTGAGATTCAGGGAGGCATGGTAACCCGGGGGGCAGTAAGTTAATGGTCATTAGGTTCATTGATTAACAATAATTACACTTTGGTCACAGGTTTAAGCCATGTTTTCCCAACTAACTTCACATGCATCAAAGCCCACATTTGCCTCTGTCTCTAGTATCTTTTTCCCAACTGATTCAAAACCCTCACTCTAACAGATGATAAGCACAAGGGAGATTTCCATAACAAGACAAAGAAATGCTTTGTGTTTTTGTTGTTGTTGGTTGGTTACACTTGTTGGTTTGTGAACCAGGTTTAGTTATCTGGTCAAACTAGTTGCGCTGGCACAAGTTACAGGGACAGATGTCAATCTATCCAGACCATTTTTATTATATTGATTAAAATCCAGGAAACCTAAAGATTTCAAAAAGTTTTAAAAGAGGAGAATTTTCCAGGCACATCTTTTCACTAGTATGAAATTCTGAGGAGAAAAAAATGTTTAAATTATTAAATTAATGATTTAAGACCAACTGAAAGCCCAGGAAGAAAGAAAATCTTTGTTGGAACCTAATTAGGCTACTTTGTTGCATTTTGTAAGTAAGTCCCATCTCTCTCACCTCCACTTTCTAATTAGGAAAATTACAACAGAAACCTATTTTAGAAGTATTGCTTGAGGACCTCTGTTCCTGAAGATGCTTTGTAAACTTAAAAATGTATAAAACAAAACAGTATGCCCTCCAAACACACTGCAATTGTATTAGTGTCGTAGAATTTTATTATATAAGGAACTTTAGAGACAGTGTTTTAGTAATTAGCTCTGTGCATGGAACACAGAAGGTTCCAGGACAAGTAATCCTTAATTTGGCTAATTAATGTATACACCATATTTCCCCGAAAATAAGACTTAGCCGGACAATAATGCGTCTTTTGGAGCAAAAATTAATGTAAGACCCGATCTTATTTTACTATATAATATAAGACCAGGTTAGTATGATATAATATAATATAATGTAATGTAATATAATATAACATAACATAACATAACATAATATAATACCGGATCTTATATTAATTTTTGCTCCAAAAGACGCGTTAGAGCTGATTGTCCGGCTAGGTCTTATTTTCGGGGAAACATGGTATATGATCTTTCAGTCACTTTTTCAATACCAAGATAACTATTATTTTTATTTCCTTGAAAACAATTTAGAGTATAAGATGTTTTGCTGAAGATCCAGAGACTTTTCTGTACATATAAGTCATATTCTAAAGAAGAAAATAAAAGAACAAATTATTAATAAACAATAAAGTATTTTCCACTGGTCAGTGGTGCTAAATAAAGTTCCATTTGGGCCTCTGAGCTAAGGTAGACAAACCCAGATTTTAATTAAAATTGTTAGGTGCAAAGTGGGACTAGGGTGAGAGAAGTGAGAGGCCCGGGTGTAATGTTTAAGGAAGTGCTCATTCTCAGGGTTAGACCCTGTACTTGCACTGAGTGAGTGCCTCCTTAAATTTTGCACCCTAAGGGTTTTACTTTTCTTGCCCTAGTCCAGGCCAGGTTAGGATACACTATTTCACAGAACTTTAAATCAAGGAGCAGGTAAGCACACCAGATGTTGCCAAAAAGGAGTGATTCCTTTTATACATTTACATTCAGAGATTTCTAATCTAGGCTTCATTAGAGTTCTTGGTCATGCCTTTTTTATTTTTAGAGTCATCTAAGACATTTGAAAAATAAAAGGGAATCTTAGCACAGCAATCTTCCTGAGGGTACTAGATAAGAGACCATAACCAGTTTGACCTTGGTTAAGAGCAGTTTCAGAGTTTATTTACATGGCTTTGAATCTCATCTCCACCACTCTGTTGTCTACAAGACCTTGGACCAGGTATTTAGCTTCCTCATCTGACAAATGAGGATAATTTTAATAACACTTATCGCCTAAGAATATGTGTCTAAGAGAGAATTAAGTGCAATAACTTACACAAAACTTTTAACACAGTACTGGTTCTTATAGAAAGAACTCGATAGATATTATTAATATCATTTTTGTTATTATTGTCATTAATTATGGGGCAAAGACTTGCCAAATAATCTTTGGCACTATAAATACACTCAAAATATGTGTCCTGAAATGGATTTGAAAGTTGTCTTCCTTCTTCTATATCACTTATGATGATTCTTGTGAGAAGTTAAATGGAAGTTTTGGGGACATGGAAGAGAAGAAGGAAGGATTGAGGAAGCAGAGAATATAGGAATCAGAAGAATTACGAGGTCTAGGATGAAATTTAACACAATTTGGATTTGTAACTTCTTGAAGAAAAGTTTTATAGAGGGATTAATAATTATTTATTTCTGAATGTAGACTTTAGCAAGCTATTTTCTACCTCTGAAAATCCCATTCTTTCAAGACTGGTAAATGGAATGCAACCCTCTGGCACTAGGGAATGTTTCCTCTAAACTTTAAAATGTATTTTAGGATGTACTTTGTGTTCTTGCCTCAAAAAGTTTACTTTACAAATTATCTTCCCTAAGTCAATATTTTCAGAATAAGGGTTTTCCCTCTAATGGTAGATATAAAAAATTAAATATAGATTCATAGAATAGAAAGGACCTCTAAGCCTTAAGTTAATATTTTGAAATACATGGTTAGAAGGTCTAACATTAATATAGGAAATTATAAAAATGGTCCAGACCCACAGTGGTAATCACTATGAAAATAGATGATAATAGAAAATAGTAGGTCTGGAAAAAACAAATGAATTAATATGCATAATATATATAAAAGATGAGATGAAAATGTTTTTATTTGAGGAGTTTGATCATCTTATTAAGTAAAACTTAATCTATCTATTTGTTTATACATTTATAGTATAAACTGGTTGTGAGGGAGCCACATTATCAATTCACTAATTTTGGTCCCAGTCCCTTAACACACAAGACATACAAAAATAAACAGTACGTCTTCCGATTGTATTTTTTGAAAATGTGTGGAAATATGGAGCTAAAATATTTCAACATGAATAATTTAGAAAATTGCTAATAGGATGGATCACGTATTATTTTAACACTGCTAAGAATTAGGTGATAATGTTGATAGGGTGTAGGGCTTTTTGTGGAATGTCTGTGGCACCTCACAGTCAGAATTGCACGTCTAGGTTGCCATTTTGGTGTAATTTTTCAGATCTTCAATCTCACCCATTTCCTAATTCTCATTTGTATCAAGGGACCTCAAGGTGAGTTTCTTTAAATTTTATGCATACCAATATGTTGAAAGGAACTATAACAAAGTCTAAAAGAGCAAAATTCTATTCCAACAGGTAGGAGTCGAGTCCAGTTTCACTGATTATTAGTTATTTTGTGCTGGGAAGTTTCAAATTCTCTGAACTTAAGTTTTCCCTTCTAAAGAACAAAGGATAATATTTAATTCATAAAACTCTCTTGAAGATGGAATTAGAAAAAAAGAATACAAAATATTAGGCAAAGTAATACTAGCACAAACTAAGAGCTCAATTTGTAGTAGTTGTTACATTCATTCTTATGTTACTACTTAATTAATAATAAGAAACCTGTGCTCCGTTGGGCATTAGGTAAAGCCCCGAACCACAAAAATAAATAAGGCAGGATTCCTACCCTCAGGGAGCTGTCAGTGGAATAATGAGAAGGTGGAAGAGATAGATGAATATACATGAATGTCTGGGGAGAACAGAGAAGAAATACCGTCTAGATCCTGAGTTCTCAGGGAATGCCCCCATCTAAGCTGAATCCTGAAGAATGAGCAAATATTACTCTGCAGAAGGAAATGGGAAACAGGTTGAGGTTTCCAGGGGAAATAACACGTGTAATATACCTACTGGTTGTAGAGCAGTTTGGCTGGAGCAGGTGAAAAATGAGAGATGTAGGAGAGGAGAATAGAAGATAAAGAAACTAGTTTTCACAAAAGATTTTAAAGTCAGGCCTGGGAGTTTGACCTGTATCCCAAGGAGAACAAAAAGAGCCGTTGGAAGATTTTAAGGTGGAAAGTGGGACAATCAGATTTTCACTTTAGTATGGGTCTAAATTTTTAAAATTAGAGAGTTTAGAGCACTCAGGAGATGATAATATTTGCCCCAGTTATGGCATGAAAGTACCCTGGAATGGGGTATTAACTGTGGCCAAAGAAGTGGATGGATTTCAAGAATGCTGAAAAAAGATGCCTTGTTAACACTTAGTTCATGAATGTGAAATGCAATGCACCAAGATGATAATCTGATAACTGTGATAAAACCACCCTACCAACTGGGTGGCTGAAACTAGTTATTTTGGCCTTTGATCCTGAATATATCTTTTTGTCAATCAGAAGTTAAAAGGAAATAAATTAATCCTCTCAGTCTTTCTGTTCTTTGAATTTCCACATGAAATAAATTTTGAATTTGCTCTCGATGTAATTTTCACCATTTTATTGTAGTTAATTTACATGGAAAAGCAAAGTAATTCTATCTCATTTCTTCGTGTCAACCATATTGGCCTGGTTCACAGTAATTGTACGGTGTCATCCTTGCCTTACAACAGCATTGTGAATATTAGATGTGTAAATGTTGGCATGCTGACTATTCAGCAGAAGGATACAATTTTTTAAAACTATGTTTTCAATCTTGAAGAACTCTCACTGACCTAATTTGATCGTTATGTTTCCCCCTTTCATATGGAATTTTATTATGTGTCCCATGACATCCAACAAGCATCATTATGAGTGGATAACTGGTTAATTGGTACCATTTGAACTGAATTTTAGCATAATTTCACTTTTCTTTGATCCTGAGTCATTCAAGATCTCTCCTCTGTTTCCCGCTCAGCTTTTCTCTTAACACTCTACTCAATTCCCTTTCCTTTGGTCCAATCCATGTTTTCCATTCTCCAAATCCCCATTCACTTCCAGTCTTTGTGTATTATCTAATGTTTTTCCTGCCAATGACATCTCCTTCCACCCTATCCTCATTTAGTTAATTAATAGATATTCTTATCTCTCCTTAAGCATCTATTCAGAAAGGCTTCATGAACATACATGGCTATTATTTATGGAAGACATACTTTATACAGGTATATAAAGGATACAAAGTTGAGCAAAACAAATTTGGCTGTGACCATAAACTAAAAGTATAGTTGGGAAGACGAATATTAATATACACACATACACACACAAATACATACATATAGATATGTTTGCACATATGCAGAGGATATACAGGAAGAAGTAGAAAAGTATTGTCCCTAGAGTAAGGAAATTGTATTAGGGTGATAGAGCTAAAAAGATGACTTTTGGAGAAGAATTTTTTTTTTTAATTATTTAAATATGTACCAGATTCCAATAGTTCCAGAATCAATTAATTAAAAATTTGAAAAATGTAGTAAGTACTATAAAGGAATAGTACATAGTGCCATTAGAGAAGAAACCAGGAGAATCCAATTTAATTGGGGGAATTAATTTGAGTCTTCTCTGAAAGAGTGACCTTTTATGGAATGGGACAGAATGTTCCAAATAGAGCAATCAGCCTAAGGAAAGCCCTATGTCACAGAAAAGGCTGCCCATGGGAGAGAAGAAAGAGGAATGAAGAAATGGCATGTTGAAGAGGAAGGAAAAGTTGGTAAGAGGTAAGACTGGAGGAGATGGAGATGCTACAACATGCAGGAGCTTTTAGATCATGTGGATTTCACATTTTAAATGCACATGGGGGTGGCAATATAAATATTTTGAGCAGAGAAAGGACAAGATCTGTTTTTCATTTTTAAGTAATTGTCTTATATGCTCAGTAGAGAATGTATTACCCAGAGCCACGTGTAAGTTAGGGAGACTTTCAAGCCCATTGGAACAACATCGTATTAGTACCAATGAGATGTACAGTGGTTTGGACTATGGTAGAAAATGGCATAAGCAAAGAGGTTCAATAAATATTGTGCAGGTGTCCTAGACAGGACTAGTACTACATGGTTATGTGGCTATTGAGGGAGAGGGACAGCTAAGTATGATTTGCAACTTTCTCTCCCCAGCACTTGGGAGGAAAGAGAATTTACCTACTCAAGTGGGGATTAGTCTAAAAAGGCTATATATTGTATGATTCCAACAATATGACATTCTGGAAAAGGCAAAACTATGGAGGCAGTAAAAATATCAGCGGTTTCCAGAAATTCAGGAAGAGGGAGGAATAAATAGGTAAATCACAGGAGAATAACAGCAGGTGTCTTTCTTGTCAGACACAGTGAAAACCAGAAGACAATGGAGTGACATCTTTAATTTACTCAAAGAAAGCACTAACAACAACAACAAAATAATCTAGAATTCTACATCCAGCCAAATATGTTTCAGAAATAAAGGTGAAATAAACTTTTTCAGAAACTCAGAAATTGAAATAATTCTTCACTAGAATTCCTGAACTCATAGACACAGACAATAGTTTAGTGGTTACCAGAGGGCAAGGGGGGTGGAGGGTGGGAGATGAGGGTAAAGGGGATCAAATATATGGTGATGGAAGGAGAACTGACTCTGGGTGGTGAACACACAATGGGATTTATAGATGATGTATTACAGAATTGTACACCTGAAATCTATGTAATTTTACTAACAATTGTCACCCCAGTAAATTAAAAAAAAAAAAAGAATTCCTGAACTATAAAAAGTACATATTAAAAGGAATCCTTTAGGCGGAAGGAAAACAATAGCCAATGGGAATGTGGATCCACACAAAGAAATGAATAGCACTAGAAATGGTGACTGCCCGGATACATACAAAAGGCTTTTCCTTATTATTTCAATTTCCTTAAAATTTATTTTTGAAAGCAAAAATAACATTGTATTGTGAAGTTGTACTACATATAGAAGTAAAATAGAAAAACAACAACAAAAAGGCTAGGAAGGAAGAAAGGGAATTACGCTGTTGTAAGGTATTTATAATATTCATGAAGTGACACGACATCAATTAAAAATATATAATGAGGACATTTTTAGTGCAGCGAAACTACTCTGTATGGTATTAGAATGGTAGATACATGACATTTATGTATTTTGAAGTGTGTGTATATGTGTGTATTTGTGGATTGTGTGTATATGTGTGAGGTTGTGTGTGTGTGTGTGTGTGTGTACAGAGAAAGAAAAAAGGGAGAGAGAGAGAGAGAGAGAGAGAGAGAGAGAGAGAGAGAGAGAGAGAGAGAGAGAGAGAAAGAGAGAGAGAGAAAGAGAGAGAAAGATCTGGGTTAAAATATAGGACATGTAATACAGTGACAATCAAAGTCTGATTTGTGGACAATGACTAGCAAGCAAACTGTTACTGGCCCATGATCAGGTAAATGAAAAAATTTAATTTCAAATCAGTGTGTCCGTATTGCAATACTCAAGTACATGATTAATTGACTACAATCACTGAAAATAGTATATAGACCAGTGTGCATGAGTCATGTGTGGTATGAGCTGGGTTATTGTCACATACAGTAGACCACATATTGGTCTGTGATGGACTGAAAGTAAGAAAAAGTAATTCTTTTTTTTTTTTTTTTAATTTATTGGGGTGACAATTGTTAGTAAAATTACATAGATTTCAGGTGTACAATTCTGTATCACATCATCTATAAATTACATTGTGTGTTCACCACCCAGAGTCAGTTCTACTTCCATCACCAAATGTTTGATCCCCCTTAAGGAAAAAGTAATTCTTGATCATAGATGGTGTGAGAGATACTGATATAACTTATAAAAGTCACTTTGTGGAGTCCTGGGGATAAGAGTATTGAAAAAGATACATAGTCATCTCCATGGAAACTGAAGCTGAAACACAGCTAAGGGTCTATGTGACTGTTAAAAAGGAACAGTAGCATCACAAGAACATGTTACAAATAGAATAAAGCAATTGTGGTTTCAAATATAGGCCTCAAATTCAAATTACAGAGGTAAACACTTGAATTCAGGTGCTGATTTCTTATTAAGCTGCTTCATACATGGGCGACTCTAGGCATGAAGTTCCAGGGTGAGAGGAGCATCAGGCAATATTAATGCTGCAGATGCCAGTCTGTATGTGTGTCTCTATTCCTTATTTCTGTTCTTATATATTCACCTTCCATGATCATCCTAGGACTCCATTGTGGAATTATACTCTTGTTTTACAAATGTCGCTAGTTTGGCAACATGAATGTGTTTAGGATTCTGTCCTTATGTCGCTACTCTGAAAACTAAATTACCTTTTTATATTTTGCTTCTTTACACTTTTTCCCAAAAATAAGACACAGAAGCTCTGAAAAGGGAGAGAGAGAGAGAGAGAGAGAGAGAAGGAGGGAGAGAGGGAGGGAGAGAGGGAGGGAAGGAGGAAAGAAGGAAGGAAGGAAGGGAAGAAGGAAGGAAGGAAGGAAGGAAGGAAGGAAGGAAGGAAGGAAGGAAGGAAGGAAGGAAGGAAGGAAGGAAAGAAGGAAGGAAAGAAGGGAGGGAGGGAGGAAGGAAGGAAGGAAGGAAACAGATTGCGTGCTTCCGATGCCGCTCACACCACAGTAATGAGTTTCTAAACTTGAACAGGCAGAATGGTGGCAGCCTGGAACTATCATCTCTATTTTTAATTCTCTTCCACAGTTACATTTTTTTTCACAATAGGAGAAGAGAAAACTCTCCCTGCTGAGACCTCCATTTCAGATACCACAATACTCACTGCTGTGCGATTGTACCAGGTCGACTGACTGCAGTGGAAGGACGAGGGACACAATGATGGAATTGATAATGCCGGGTTATCCCTTGTTGGCCAGTGAAATAACTTTATCATTTTGTTATTGGATAGTTATTTTATTTTACCCCAAATCAATTTAAATGCAATTGGAGTGTGGATTGTATGTTTTCTTTAGAAACCAAATTAATCCAGCTGTAATTGTGGCACTCTCTTGAGAATGGGCACGGACGAGCACTTTTATTCTCTTTATCCATTTATTTTTCGAATCAGTGTGAGAGAGCTAATGGCTTCTGAATTTAAGGTGGCATTCTCTTAACTTTTAGTTCTCTTATTTCTTCCCCTTTTATTGTATTATCAGAAGCGCTCCAATGGACAGAAACTCTCTTTAAATATTTACAGTGTGAAACACACCAGAAAATCTGGCGATACCCCAGTTGTGTCTGTCCTTTTGAAGGACTAGGAATTTTGGTACAGAATACCTCATATTGTCCACCCTTCATTATTTATGATGGTTTAATATGAGATTTGTTTTCTTTAACAGTTAGGCAGGGTGAATGAATAAAATTTAAAATTTTTGGTTTCATTCCATGTGACCTCAAAAGCACAGTTGGAGAGTGAGGGAGGTTGAGCTGCAGTGAGTCTTTCTTTGAGCACCTTGTGAAACAGAAAATTTTAAAAATACTTTTTAAAAGTAATACGCTAATATAATAATTTAAGAACTATAATGAAAATATATTTGATGAGCTAGCAAATATTTGTTCTATATTGTATATTTGGCTGCATGGTCAGCCTCTGAAGATATCTCTAAGAAACACATTTCTAAGAAATTCATAGCTAATATTGAATGGTCAAGTAATTGTCTGTACAGCAAGGCAGTCTTTTCCTTCAGTGATGAAATTCTTGAGGAGGATAACCTTCAGTTTTGTAGGTGATCTGGTTAAATGAGGTTAGACAAAGCAAATTATGCAGTAATTATTTTCTGTATCTGGAAATAAAATGACATTTTGTCACCTTAAATTTTGTACTCACAGCTTTCTAAAGATAATTGGTTCTCCACTGTAGGGTGTAACTGGATATTAGATTTATGTTAAGAGTAAACATTAATTACCCATACAGTATCTGGGAAAGACGATGCATTTAAAAGGTTTGAAAGAGAACAAAATGTACTAATGAGAAACAAAGAGAATTCTTAGACATGTCAAGCTTAGGCAGGTTCTTGATAATAATTTAGGTACATTTACTCCTTCAACCATTAGGAGTCCGTTCAGTGCTTCACAGCTGCACATAAGTGGTGAAGGTGTTTCATTAAGTGCTAGTCCCATTATTTGAGAAAATAGGAACATGAATGAAAATTGTAGGTTTTCTAATGCAATGTTACTTACCTCTTACAAAAATGTTCTCAGTGAACAGAGGTTTGTTTGAAGGAGCTGGGTTCATGAGTCACAACTGAGACTGTGGTGAGTTGTGTGGATATTAAGACCTACAAGGTCAGTTACAGTTTCCATAGAATTCTCTCTTTTTAATTTTAGGTATTTAAGGGATAGTTGTTTGAAGCATTGTTTTCTTATTAATGATCAGCTTTTCTTTACCTTTTTTCAAAAGGAGGAAGTCAATTCTAGAGTAATTCAAACTGGCAGAGTTTGTAGCTTGTAAAAATTTTACTCTCAGAGGAATAATTTGTATATCCTGACCATGATCTGTCTGAAATACTGGGAGTTCAAAAATAATGTAAATTTAAAATAGAAGGTGTTTAAATGGCCCGTCCTGGCCCTCTGTATAGGCAGCTCCATCTCTATAAACCACCTCCATCCCATGTAGAGAATGAGTGTCAACTCTGTAGAGCTGACAGTTTACCAATTAAGATAGTATCTCTTTAATTTCATGGTAACCTTGACCATCAAAGCATTCCTGGTATTCCAGGAACCTGAAATATTTCTTCCCTTTTATCAGTGTTTCAATATGGAAAAGACCATTTAGTTACTTTGTTAAAGGAACACACAAATTCCCTTCTGAGTCTGTGAATAGTACCAGGAAGGAATTAATAATTGATGGACTTAATGATCAGTACTGGGTAAAAGAAAAAAATGAATCAGAACAGTGACAAGTATCTCAAAGATAAAAATAAATACATAAAAATTAAAAAAAAAAAAAAATGGTAAGCAGAGCTTCTCGACCTTGGCACTACTGACATTTGGAGATCATTATTTGTTTGGGGATCTATCCTGTGCATTGCAGCATCGCTGGCCTCTACCCAGTAGCATGGTCCCCTCTAGTTGTGACAACCAACAATTTATCCAGACATTCCCTAATGTCCTCTTTAGCCCCTCCGCCCTCATTGTGAACCACTGAAGTAAATAAGAACCAACAGGAATCATAAAAATTTCCTCCTAAAGTAGGTCAGTTTCAAATGAGAGTAGACCACCTGTTTATGGGTAAGTTTAATGGATTTAAGTCCACTATATTTTCCCAAGCGCTGCTCTCTTAAGTACTACCCTACTTTTTCCAGGTATATTAAAGATTACTCAGCATGTGTAGAAGAAATATATTATGTAAACCTATGCTGTGGAATGGAACTGATGTTAATTTTATGGATTGGGATTGTAAAATTCTTAGTACTTCACTAACGGAGGGGTTTAATAGTTCCATAAGGATTTGGACAGCCCATGGACTGCTGCACGGCTTACCTCTTGACCGAAAATACGACCTACTAAGTATGTAGTATCATCCAGCTGTCTGTGATGATCCTAGGATGGTCAATGTCACATAGAACAGATTCTAATAGTATCACCCCCTACCCTTTCTTTTCCTTACTCAACTACTGGGAAAGGAGGCAGAAGCCTCAGAATAAAGAAGGTAGAAGACTCTAGTATAAAATCTGGGGAAGTTCTTAGAGATAGCAGTGGATAGTAGCTGCTTTTGCCTCCTGTGCTTCCTGTATACACAAAGAGCACCTCTCTTTTTCTAATATATTACCCCATTAATCTCATTCAGCATGTTAAGAGCGAATCCTTGCCCCATCCATTTCCAAAGTATACAGAGCAAAGGCTATTAGAATATATGAAATCTCCGTGGCTACCGAGATTGGTACAGATATAGGCTCATGACTCGAGGAATGTAAAATGAGAATCAACCTCATGTATTTTGTGGGACCATTTGAAAGCAGAAACTAACTTTTCAGCGGGATTGGGAGAAGCCAAGGACAATACTTGGAGGTAGTAAGAAACCAAGGGAGAGAGATAAAGTAGATTGTTCATGAAATTATTCAAAGCTCTAGAGTTAACTGAGTCTGAAAATAGTTGGACCCTTGGAATTCTCTGTTTATGAAGTGATTGATTCCCTTCTGTAACTCAGGCTATGTAGGTTTGATTTATTATGTCATTTGAAACCCAGTGTCCTCACTAATAAAAACATATCTATTCACATCCCCATGAACCCATTTTACAGATGGTGTGACTGAGTTCTAATGAGTGTAAAAGATTTCCCCAAGACTACATAACTTCTCTAATCACAATGTTCCCTAACTTAAGTTGAATCTATGCTTTAATTTGGTTTGCTTCTTCAGTGTCCATCTGTAAAGTAAACCAGCTTATCCTTTGGTTTACATAATACCCGATAAGTAGTGTTAATTATTTATCGTTTACTGATTACCTCTGATTATCTAAATTGATCAGATGTATAAACCCTCTTGAAACTTTGGTCTGCATTATTTGTCCATCACTTTATCCAGAATTAAACTTTTATGTTTCCACATAAATATGCAGAATAGAGGCACATTTACAGTATAAATTATTTGTCCCAGGTCTTCTCGTTGACACATGATCTTAAATTGAATTCTGATTATCCTATTTATTGAGCTATTATAGTTCTAAAAATTTTGTCAAGAGGAGAAAGTTATAGTCACATGTTTTTCTTGAATAATTCACATGCAAATCTGTGATTGAAAGTTTTAAGTGAATTGCCTTTTTTAATTTTTCCGTGAGCATTATAAATCATAGAGTTTACAAGACACTTGCACCATTTTCCTTATGCTAAATGCAAAGCACAATTATAATCAGAATATAATAGCATCAATATGTTTATACAGATGTTAAAGTAAATTCATCAACATTCATTCCATATGTCTGTAATCTAGCTTTCTCTTCTATTGTCAGACCAAAGAATTTTAAATTAGGATTTTTTTTACCCGTATCTTTTATACTTTTATACAGGAGTTAAGTTCGCGAACTTGTTGCAACTATCTTGCTAAACCTTTTTGAAATCAGAGGGATTGGATTATTCATTATGAATTTGTACCAACTGGACAAACAGTTAACCAAATTTGCTGTTTGGAAGTGCTGAAAAGGCTGCACAAAAAAGTTAGATGACCTGAACTTTTTGCCAACAATTCATGGCTCTGGCATCAAGACAATGCACCAGCTTACATGGCACTGTCTGTGAGGGAGTTTTTTGCCAGTAAACAAATAACTATATTGGAATACCCCCCTACTCACCTGATCTGGCCCCCAGTGACTTCTTTCTTTACCTGAATATAAAAGAAATATTGAAAGAAAGACATTTTGATGACATTCAGGACATCCAGGGTAATATGATGACAACTCTGATGCCCAGTCCAGAAAAGGAGTTCCAAAATTGCTTTGAAGGGTGGACTAAGCACTGGCATCAGTGCATAGCTTACCAAAGGAAGTACCTCGAAGGTGACCATAGTGATATTCAGCAATAAGGCATGTAGCACTTTTTCTAGGATAAGTTCATGAACTTAATTGTCGGACCTCGTATGCTGATACGTAAGACGGTGATGTATCTTGTCATTGGGATTGATGGTTATACAGTTAGGCTTTTGGTTACTGTGGTTTGCTAGAGATGACAGAAATTTAGAACACAATACAAATTGTCTTGCTTTAGAACTTGTCAAAGCAAAAATTGTAGTGAACAATAATGTGAATGATTTTATGTGATTCTACTGTGTTTGTGTGAACTTCTAATCCAAAACATTCATCACTAGAGCTAGAGGAATCCTTTTGGAAAACACTGACACCTAAAACCAACAGAGAACATTCAGATTCACGCCTTACACTGTTCTGAATGCCTGAAAAATAAAGTAAATTAGAAAGAAAATAGCTTTACTAAGTGAGGAGAGTGGGGCAGAAGAGCTTTGGGGAACTTTAAGGTTTGACTTACAGTAATACCTCTTTGGGTGACGCCCAAAGTCAACGGTTCTACGAATTATTGGGTCCCTGATGGCAAGATGAGTTTCATACCATGACACAAAAGCATCTTTTGGCCTTTGGAAATAACAAACATATCAGGAATCCTGAATAGCACCCCAGGTTGTCTTTGTTAGCTCTGTTTTTTCAAAATTTCCTTGGCTATTCTGGTATACTTTTAATTTCTGTATAAATGTAAAAATCATCTCTGAATTTCTTTTTAAAAATCCCATAATCCAAAAATTAATCAATAGAAGCTATTCTTCTAGTTAGGGTAGAGAAGGTTGATAGAGACCTTTAACCTTCTTGAAACCTGAAATTTTTGGATGAAGCAAAAACCATACATTTGTTTAAAGACGATAAAGAGCTATGTGCTCAAATAAACCCTAAAATAATTAATACCCAGGAAGACAAAGCATTTCTAAGTGAGCAAGGGGGAAAGGGAGCTTTGGTACATTCAGACTGTGGGGCAGAGCAAACAGGAGAGGAATCCTGTCAGAGAAGGACAGCCAAACATACAAGTGAAACCAGTAAAGCTTTTGATGAACTTGTGGGCTGGTATGTAGATTTGAGCATGAAAGAGCCTTAAATATAAAGATAATCATCACTGCCAAGCCATTGTCCCCTGAGAATTTTTCTGAGTAAGAGGAGGCTGAGTGTGGGCCCATCTGTGTCAATGTTAGGGCCACCATCAGTCACTTCCCCAGTACTGGCGATCTCTGTGGGTCAGATCCCTCCGATTCAGGCTTGAGCTCTGTTGTTCAATATGGTTCATGACCTCCTTGTCTTGGGAAGCTAAATGTCACCATTTGGACCATGCCACCCTCTTTTCCTCTTGAAATTATGGCAGCGGCTACTGCTGTATCTGGCCTATAGGAAATAGCCACCACAGGATGCTCGTCAATGTAAATCTCATCTCCTAGGTAAAGGGAGCATCCTGCATCCTTTTGAGGGACATAATTAGAGGCTGGCTGAGCAAGTCTTACTCAATAAATTCTTAGTATTTCAATCTCTGTACGTCTTTGGATACTAAAGGTGTTCTAGTATTTCCATTTCATTCCATGTAGGCCACCTGCAGACACTTCAGACAGAGCCATTCCCAGCCACCCAACGTGATAGATCACATTGAATACAAAATCTCCTCCTACTGCACTGTTACTAATACATATATTCTAGTCAAGCATTCTATCCGTTCCTCCCTAACGTCACTTCCTTAGATGTCATTCCCATACATATTCTCCAGATTTATGTTGTGATAAATTGGCAAAGTATTGCAATTCTTTTGGGACATGTGGCACCTACATAAGGGTCACAATTTGTTGTTGATCCCCTAGGGTCTTCTGGGAGTTGAGTGTGATTATATCAATAGATTCTGACTCAATGAGAGGTGGTATGTATTTGGGGCGAAGGGAGTAAAACGTGAAAAGGATCAGCCATCCCCTGCAGGGCAGCACCTATCTTGGGAGTCCACTACACTTCCTTCAGGCAAAGAGAAACTAACTTCAGACAGCAGTGGGAGGGCTTCTTCCGCTGGCAATAAAAGAGATCAAATTTAGGGGTTCAAGTACGTCAGCTTCATCAGAATCAGCCTGAAGTCCTCATCCCAATATTTATTTTTCACTCTATTTGTTTATTTAGACATTCGATATTATTTCATATTAATTTCAGGTGTACACTCATCCCGATTTTCAAGTCTGTCCTCTTGCTCATTTCCCTAACTTTCACATAAGAGAGACTCTGTGAGGTTGTGAATTCAAGGTGCACTATAATTTAACTATCTGTAAGGTTAGAATTTGGTTTGGCTTTCAGAAATTGTGTCCCCAAAGCTATAGTAAATAAGTATTATTTTAAGGTAATCATAGATGCATTTTTCTCCCTCTCAGACCCCTAAGCTGTGGATATAAAGTTCTAAGCTTATCATTCCCTTCCCCCTGTGAAATACTTAGAAACATATAATCAAGCCCCTTATAATTCCTGTTGTCAGTAAAATTTTTTATGGCAACAAGTAATTTGCCTTTTTAAAGCAGTTGATTTTAGGTGATAATATAAATAATTATTTTGTCACTTCATGCCATGATCTAACAGTATCCCCTTTTCCATGCCTTGAAATCTTTAATCAAATAAGTAATTCCAGGTTCCCATCCTTTAAACTTGTTGGCAAAAGAACATCTTTTGGTACCAACACATGAACTGGTTACTTTTCAGTCAGAAAAGCAAAACTATAATGAGTGTTATGGAATAAAAAACTTATTAGAAAACTGACGTTATGTAATTGTAGGAGGTTCAGAGGCCCAAAAGCAGGAGTTGAAGGATCTGAAATAAATCACTGTGCAGCCTTGGCGCACCTGAACAAATCAGAGTTTGCAGGAAAACTTGGAAGCTATGCACATAAACCTGTTGGAGAAGGACCATGAAAAAGGACTTTTTAAGAAGTCTATGAAATGCTGCTGATGTTTCGTGGGTACAGTCTCTCCAGTAGGGCGCAGGATCAGCAGTAGCAAGGGGAGGTATATGGAGAATGGGGAAGGACTAGTTAGAACCTGCCGGCAATTGTGCATGTCTCTTACATCCTCTAATCAAGGAAAATCTTCAGTGTAATTTAATCCTGTGCAACTTCACTTTTGGTGCTAACTTGAAACCATACTGGAGAAGGTGACCACAGGAAATGTAGTTCCCAATGTAACCAAGTTGACCATACCGTAATCTGGAGTGCAATCTAATGCTTTCCTTTTTAAGGAAAGCAGCCGAGTATGATGATTAAGGTAATGGTCTTTTGACGAAGACTACATAGGATTGAATACTAAGTCCTTCACTTACTAAGTATGCATCTTGGGCAAACTTGAACACCTCTGCTGCTGTTTCCTTACCCGAAAGTCAGGGATAAAAACAGAATCTACCAAAACTTGCATTTTCAGCTCCAAGATATAAAGCACTCAGAAATCATCACTTCCACCCTTGCAGCAAGTAAAAAGCTAAATAAACTGAAAAATCAATGACTTTTCTTAGATCTCTCTGAGAATTGAGGTCACAGGGCAAACCACCATCCCGATATCTGGACAGACAGCTGCATACAGAAAATCACAGCCAAAATAAGCTTATGTTAGGAAAAAACATTGGAGTGAGGAGTTAGTAAGAACACAAAAATGGCAATTGACAATTGCTAGTGTCTGAGTATAGACTACGTTGAGAGATTAAAACTCCTGGGGGCCCAGTTTTGGAGTGTGGGCACGCTTTCATGGAGCTACACTGGCTTATCACAGTGAAGATTGGAGCGGGAAACAAAACAAAACAAAACAAAACCCTGTTGTTTTGAACAGAGGTAGAGGACAAATAATCATTTTGAAATACTACATGGTGGACTCTATGACAAAAGGTTGTTCTCCAAGGAAAACCATTGTACCCCAGTCCCCTCTGTCCCTCCTGTTTCATTTAATAGGAGAAATATAAAGGCAAATGCTGCTGAAGATCACAGGTCAAGGGCATAGATGTACTAAAACCCTGAAATTAACCAGAAGATTATAGAATGCTTCACCTCCCAATTCCCTTCCCATCAACATAGTAATAGGGCAGCAGCACAATTGACAGTGAATTATAACCGAAGGAGCTGCAAGATATAGACTTGATTTAAAAAGAAGTTCTTTGGACACTCAAAAAAAAACAGAGAAGAAAAAATTAAGAAAATTAGAAAAAGCTAAAACCTATGTTGCCTACAGCTATAGCAAACTTTAAACACAGACCAATTCATGTTAGCCAGCTTTGAATAATAATAGTAGTGATTGATATTTTAACAGGGCTGTGTTCTCTGCAAAATATATTTTTTTCTTTAATGTATTTTTAAATTCAGATATTGACAAATGGATATAAAATAAGAAAATGTCATTGCTTACCCTGAAGAAAAATGTTTTCCTGTACAATTAAATAAAATGGGAAGATTGCTTTCATGTTCTGATAACTAAACTGACAATTTCTATGAAATTTTATTGTAGCAATCACTTTGTAGTTCAACCACAAAGAATTATTTATTCAAAAATCATAGTTTTATGTACTACATTATTACATTTGCTCATAAACTAAAAAATCAACACAACTAAAACATATATCTATGAGGGGCTTTTGTAAAAGATATTTCCTATTAAAACATTTTTCCCCATATGGATTGAAAAAAATGTCTCAAAGATGAAGGATTCTTTTTCCCCTTCACTTCTAATAAAAACACTGAAGAAGCAACTCTCTGTTGTTCATAAATCATCTTAGCTTGTTTAGTTTTCTGAGCCTAAAATATGTGTGGAATATCTTCATACCCAGTGGTGCTTTGAGAGATATGAAAGATATGTCACTGATTAAGTGACAATAGAACTTACAAAACAATCAGGTTTAGAGAATATTAAATGATTCTGAACTTTGCTCTCTCCTTTTTCTGTTTTACATTTCTGGAAAGCATTTATTTTAAAGTGAAGAATCCATCATTTAGATAGTAGTCACTTCTATGCCAAGAAGGTTTGTTTGCAATATAAATATAAGAGTTTAATTTGAGCAAGTATTAACTAATTATTTCAATAAAAAACACATCCATTTGATGGGTGGTAGGACAAATGTTTCATTGGGTCATTGGTCCTTTCATTATTGTTCATCCTACATAAACTCTTTGTCTTTGACCAAAAAAAAATATTAATTTTGAAAATTTACTGCAGTGGAAAAGAATAACTTTTTAACATTTTATAACTTTTTATAGTAAAGACACTCAAAATAATACATCATTTGTCAACATACTCAGGAATTCCTCCTTGAATAATATCTGTCGTATGTAAAGGTTGTTGCAAAGATGGCTGTCATTTTATAATATAAGCTAAAATAATTTGGTTATGTCCATAGAGAGGAAGAAGCATGCATGGCCTGCAAGTTTTGGAAATCATTAGTTTAGTTCATAGTTTTGTTTTTTTTCCTCTAATTTTCACAATTCTTTGTCCCAAACCATTTAGTTAATCAAAAATTCATAAAATGGTTAGCAAAAATCAACAGAAGACATCCAGATAGAGAAGCAAAAATCATCCCAGTCTTACATAACTCAATGATGTCAAACTATAGGGCATTGAAAATATTTTCTAGGTTTAATTTTGGTGAATAGACTTGCTCCTCTTATAACTTTCAGAAAAATAAAGTATGTTCTGACGGGTTCAGATTTATTCTTCTGGTGACATGATCTATATGAGCTTCCATCTGAATAGCTAGCTTGTCTTTTATAGATTCGTGGAGAGTTTAGTGTAGAAAAGAATGGCTACAAATTGGTGAATTGCAGCCTGAATCATATAGATTTCATTTTGCTAAAATGAAGGTTTTTCTTTTTATATATATATAAAAACTGGATTTATGAACTATTGTGAATCTCTGAAAACACTGAGCTGAAACAAAATAGGACTCTGATCTTATATAGGGACATGGGATTTCCAGGCTGTCCCAGTCCCAGTCAGATGTCCTTCATGTTTATGACCTTTCTGGATTGACACGCATTGTCTAAATCAATCCTCCTCATCTTATTATATGTATTTATTCTATTTATTGAGATATAATTGCTATATAACATTGTGTAAGTTTAAGGTATACAACATATGGTTTGATACATGTATATATTGTGAAAAGATTACCACAACAAGGAAAGTTAACACATCCATCACCTCACATAATTACTGTGTGTGTGTGTTGAGATCTACTCTCTTAGGAACTTTCAGGTATAAAATACACTATTGTAAACAATAGTCACCACACTGTACCTTAGATCCCCAAAACTTACTCATCTTATAACTAAAAGTTTGTACCTTAACCACCTTCACACATCCTCCCATCCCCCATCCCCATCCCGGACAACCACTACTCTACTCTGTTTCTACGAGTTCGATGTTTTTCGATTCCACATATAGGTGATATCATCCAGTGTTTGTCTTCTACTGTTGGACTTCTTTCACTTAGTATAATGCCCTTAAGGTCCATCCATGGTGTTACAAACGGCAGAATTTCCTTCTTTCTCATGGATTATGTTCCTGTGTGTGTGTGTGTGTGTGTGTGTGTGTGTGTGTGATAACATCTTTATCCATTCATTCATTCACAGGTTGTTTCTGTCTTGCTACTGTGAATAATGCTCCAATAAACATGGAGGTGAAAATAGTTCTTTGAGATAGTGATTTCATCTTCTTTGGATGCACTCAGAAGTGGGATTGCTGTATCATGTAGTAGTTCGACTTTTAATTTTTTGACGAGTCTCCGTGCTATTTTCCATAGTGGCTACACCAATTTACATTCCCACCAACCATGCACAAGGGTTCCCTTTTCTCTCGTTCTCCTCAGCACATATCTCTCATCTTTTTGATAATAGCCCTTCTAATAGGTGTGAGGTAATATCATGGTTTTGATGATTAATGATGTTGAATATCTTTTCTTGTACCTATTGGCCATTTGTATGTCTTCTTTGGAAAAGTGTCTTTTCAGGTCTTTTTCTCATTTTTCAATTCAATTATTTTTTACTATCGAGACGTATGATATATAAAATATATATACATATATACATATATATGTATGTATGTATGTGTGTGTGTATATATATATATATATATCTATTCATACCCCTTACAGATATATGCATTACAAATATTTTCTCCTATTCTGTATGTTGTCTTTTCATTTTGTTGATTGTTTCTTTTGCTGTTCAGAAGCTTTTAAGTTTGATGTAATCCTACTTATTTATTCTTTCTTTTGTTCCTAGTGCTTTTTGGTGTTATATCCAAAAAAATCATTGCAAAACCAATGTCAAGAAGGTTTTCTCTTGTGTTTTGTTCTGTTAATCTTTATGAATGGTATAAGATGGCAGTCCAATTTTTTTGTTTTGCATATGAATATCCAGTTTACCCAACACCATTTTTTGAAAAGACTATCATTTACCCAGGGAATATTTTTGGCTTCCTAGTAATATATTTGTTTACCATTTGAGCATGGGCTTCTCTTTGGGCTCTCAATTGTGTTCCAGTGGTCTTTGTGCCTGTTTTTATGCTGCTTTGATTACTAAAGTTTTGTTACAGCTTGAAATCAGGAAATGTGACGTCTCCACGTTTGTTCTTTTTCAAGATTACTTTGGCTACTCAAGGTTTCTTTTGTAGTTTTATATGAATTTGGGGATTGTTCTTTTTATTTCTGTGAAAAATACCATTGGAATTTTTATAGGGAGCACTTGAGTCTATAGATTGGGTACTATGGACGTTCTAACAATATTAATTCTTCCAATCCATGAGCATTTATTTGTGTCTTTGTCAATTTCTTTCCTCAATATCTTACAGTTTTTTGGTGTATAAATCTTTCACCTCTTTGACTAAATTTGTTCCTAAGTAGATGCTTTTGTGAATGGGGTTTATTTATCTATTTCTTTTTCAGATAGTCTGTTGTTCATGGATAGAAATGCATCTGATGTCTGTATACTGATTTTGTATCCTGCAACTTGACTGAATACATTGATTAGTTCTAACAGTTTGTTCCCCCTTTTGGTGAAGACTTTAAGATTTTTGGTGGAGTCATTAAGAGTTTTTTATATGTAAGATGATGTCATCTACAAACAGAGACAATTTTACTTCTCTTTTCAATTTGAGTGCCTTTTATTTCTTTTTCTTGTCTGAATGCTCTGACTGGTACATCCAGTATTATGTTCAATAGGGGTGGTGAGAGTGGGTACCTTTGTCTTGCTCGTGATCTTAGAGAAAAAGTTTTCAAACTTTCACCGTTGAGTTTTATTATCTATGGATTTGTCATATATGGCCTTTATTATGCTGAATTATGTTCCTTCTATACTTTACTTGCTGAGTTTTTATCATAAAAGAATGTTGACTTTTATCAAACGCTTTCTCTGCATCTATTGAGAAAATCATATGATTTTGTCTTTTATTCTATTAATATGATATTGATACAGGATAGTTAGTATGTCCCTAGGTAGACAGGAAGGTCCCTGGTGGAATAAACAAGACAGCCATATCCTAAAACTCCAGGTTTTGAAATCACTCCTTCGCTCCAGGATATAAAGTAACAAGGCCTTGAGGATAATCATAAAATTCCTTTTGGCCTGACAAATGGAGCAGATCTGCTAGATAAGAGTGGGTTACTTTGCTAATTCCTTTAGGATGGGCAAGCAGAACAAACCTGGTAGACAGATTTCATTAGAAGGTGCCAGTTCCCTTCTTCAAACAAGTTCCCTTCTTCAAACAGCCACCCTTCCCCAAACAGGCAAGGGAAGCTATAAAAGTAGGAGCTTTTGTCTCAGTCACAGGACACCCACATTTGGGACCCCCTAGCACTCGGGAGCTGTAACCCTTTGCTTTCAATAAACTATCCTCTTTTTAAAACTCTTTGCCTCTCCTGAGTTCATGTTTCCATCCTTCGGTCTCACAAGACACGATCCCGGCCTATACCCAGAAACTGCCAGCAGATCCCTAGCCTGGTAGGAGGTAGGATTTGATTCATGACTGTGTGACGTCTTGCAGTTATACTTTCAGGAGAGGTGGGACTGGAGGCTATGCTCAGCGATTCGGTAGGACTATGAATTTGTTCAACTACTTGGGAGGGTGGGGAGGGATTCCATGGCTGGTAGGGCCCTACCAGCCTGTTGACTGGAGATCCAAATCAGAAAGAACTGTCAACAGAGCTCCCTGGCCAGATGGGGCCATCAGCTGAGCCCTACAGATGTACAGAGCTGCTAATTGGGATCTCTCCTCAAGCTCCACTGCCAGCAGGATCAAGTCCACCAAGATCTGAGTATTGGTTGTTGTAAGCCCCATTGCTCTTCTCCTTCTCTGTCTGAATCTCAGTGGTGGACCTCTGCAGATTACTCCAGTGATTCCTGTGATAGGAAACCTAAATGGGCCTTTTGAGGAGTATCCTTCAATTCTTGGGAAGTTGGGTGTCCACCTTGGCTTCTCTTTTTCCCACAGAAGAAACTAGAGGCTTTGGGAAGACCTCTAGGTGTAGCAACGTCCCAGCGGGGAGGAGGGGCAATGGGGTCAAAGTGTAGCCCCTCCTCCTACCCTTCCAATGCAGGCCTCCTCAGTCTCTTTTGTCCAGGGTGGTTCTTCAATCTCATCCTCAGGTTTCTGGGATTTTACAGTGTTGTCTTGTCTATAGTAGTTGTGAATTAGCCTTTTTGTGAAAGGGATGACCTGTGTTGCCATCATGATGACATCCAATCCTCTTCATTTGAGAGATGAATAAACTGAGACCAAGAGACCTGTTTCATTGAGAGCCAAGCTGAAATTAAGCGATAAATTAAGACTAAACTCCAAAGATAACTTACGATTAATAAACACTCACGATTATATAAATCTAAAATCATTACTATCCTTGTGGGAACCCCAGTTCTCCCTAGTCTCTTCAGCTTTAGTGGAATAATGAGAGCTACAGGGACTTTACAGTCATTTGGGATTAGGTCTGTGCTGGAAGGCAGCACAAGGTAAGGAAGACACTGTGGAGTCTGAGAGATTTGTGTTTTCAAATCTTGGCTCTGCTACTCCCTGGTTGTGTGTATTTGATAAGTTTCTTAGCAATAAAGCTTTAATTTACACATACACAGAATGCGATTGTATTAATCTGTTTTTTCCAGAGAAGCAGAACAGGGTGTGTGTGTGTGTGTGTGTGTGTGTGTGTGTGAGAGAGAGAGAGAGAGAGAGAGAGAGAGAGAGAGAGAGATTGACTTTACGAAATTGACTTACATAATTGTGGGGACTGGCAAGTTTAAAATTTGCAGGGCAGTCTAATAGGCTGGAGACCCAGGAAAGAGTCCGTGCTGCAGCTCCAGTCTGAAGGCAGTCTAGGAACAAAATTCCCTCTTTTTCAGGGTTCTCAGTTATTTTTCTCTTAACGACTTCTGCTTGTTGGATATGCCCACTCACATTATTGAAAGTTACCTGCTTTACTCAGAGTCTACTGATTTAAATGTTAATCACATCTAAACAATACTTTGGCAGCAAGATCCAGTTTGGTGTTTGATCAACATCTGGGCAACACAACCTAGCCGGGTTGACATATAAAGTTAACCATCACAGAGGTAATGGTATTAACCTCACCACACTCAGAGCCTTAATGAGATAATGACTTAAGTAATTAGCATAGTGTTTGGGAAAGAGTAGCTACTCAGTAACTGGCAGTTACTGTTGTTGTTACTACTATTAGGTATGCCCATGCAATCTATGAGTTTATGTTTTTCCTTATGTGTGAGTGTCAAGAGAAATTCTTAGTTTATGGTGGTATTTTGAACAAATGTTAATTTTTGCTTCAATAAAAATCCTGTCTGTTATATAGCTTTACAAAATCTTTTGACAAACATGTCAAGGAAAAAAATGACTTTATATGTACTTAGAGCATAATAAATTTCAGAAGTCTGAAAAAAATATGAGCGATACTGTAAAACAATGAATGCCCAATAAAATTTTAAAGGGAGAAAGACATATTTCTGTTCTGTAACTAATGCAAATATCATGAGAAATTGTCAAGTTCTGATTATTAAAAACTATATAAGTGAAAAATGCTTTTGAAGATGAATGTAGGATATTATGAAATTTCATTATCCCCGAGGCCATACATTAAAATTTCAAGATACCACTGGGATAATGTGGTAAATAGCGAGTTCATGCTGCTCCTTTCGTGGGAGAAAAAAGAAAATCAAATCTTTGTTGAGAAAGACAGAGGAAAATATAAGCGAAGACTAAAATTATTTGGTTGTGAAATATAGAACACAAATGATTTAACAGTGTAGGGCCATTATTCTAACCCCTTTCTTAATAGATCAGAAGTTGGTTAGACCAGAAGATGGTGGGGCCTGTGGTAGTTAACCATCCAAACTTTTGGAGTATAATGTCCCAGACCACCTTCTAATATATAGTAATTTTATATATATACCTTTCGATTATAATTATTCATTTTAAAAGAAAATCTTCATTAATTATTATAAAAATTGGTATTATATAAGCAGAATATACAATTTAGTTTCTGATAGATCTAACATGGTAGGCAAGTAGATTCACACACTACTTGCCGTAATTCCATCAGCCACCAAGAGTTTGTGGCTCAGACGTTGGGAGTCACTGGTGCAGGGGAAAGACCAGGTAATTTAGTGGGAAGAACACTGGGTGGTTCTAAGCCAAGATCATCTACCACACTGAACAAGTGATGTAGGTTGGGATTGTAGAGTTTAGCTTTTACCATTCATAAGTTTTTTCAGTAATTTTCTGGAATGTTCCTCCAAGCCAGCAGAGTAGAACTCTTTAAAAAAGGAAACTATGACTTTGGTGTAAGAGTGAATCATAATCTAAAAGGAGGTATTATATAAATTAGAATATTAACTATACAGGATGAAGATCTCTGTCTCTCTCCCTCTCTCTTTTTTCTCTCTCTCGTTCTGGAATTCTGGGGTTAAATGTATGGTTTATCAACTTGTGGAGTATGTGTGACAAGAAATAAATACTTAAATTGCTAATTTATTTAACCTATAAAGACAGTGCTGCAGTGAAGAGGTCCTTCAATATAAAAATACATCTATACAGAATACTTTCATTAATTCTTAGAATGATCCTTGGTTATACTAAAATTTATAAAAGCTCAAAAGCTTTTTAGTGATTTTTAAATCTTGAAGTTTAGGCTTCTTTATGCTACAACACAAGGTCTCGGATATACATGGAAGTATTAAGGAAATGGATATGTATTTCAGACTTTCTTTAAATCTATGAACAAGCAATTGGACACATGTACTTGGCTACAATTTAATAGTGAACACATTTGTGGTAAACATGAAGCAAATTCTAGATGGAGGTAGGAAGAGGGAAACCCCAGAATGAGCGTCATTCACTTTTTTGGAAAGTGAAACCTTTTAAATGATGAGATTAAGGACAAGAAGTAACTACTCCAGATGAGATGCTGATCTTTCAGATGAGGAGTTTAAGCTTTTCCTTCCCTCTCCCCTCTGCCTCCCTTCAGTTAACTGATTGTGCACTTTAAAAATACGACACCTGTAATTGAAAGAACATTTAAAAAATATGTCTGGCTTTTCCATCCAGAGTTCAATGAAAAATATGGCATTTAGAAACATAATCATCATTTTGTCTTTTATACAAGTTCATTTAAATTATGTAATTTTGCAGAAAGCAGAAAAAAGAAAAAGCAGGACAAAACTGAAATAAAATTTAACATTGTTGCTTTCCTCATTTTTCTTAACATATTGCTAGAAATAATTAAGAATCAGAATAACTTACACCTTGCATTTCATTTGCTTTTTAGTATTGGCTATTGATTTTTTTATTTTTCAGAGTTGTTGAACTTAACCTCATTTTCTCTATCCATCCTACATATGTACATACGGTGAGAGTTAACTGGGTAAAAGTCAAAGATATAAAATTGAATGAGGTTTATGTCACATAGCATGAGATATTGGGCAAGTCTCAAAGTCTCTAAGCCTCAGTTCTCTCATCTGTAAAGTGGGGATAAAGTCTGTTCCTGTTATCTCACATTGAGAGAATTAAGTTAGAAACTTTATTGGCTCAAAAGCACTGTAAAAGCATAAAGTATTCTTGGCATTCTGACTACGGTAAAGATGTACAAAGTGCTATGGGTTGCAAAGATACATCAAGCATGGTCCTGCCCATCTGGAAGCTTACAGTCCAGTAAGAGAGGCACATAACCACATCACCAGGTTGTATGTGATGCACATTAAATGACCAGTAGAGGTGGTTATGGGAGAAAAGGACATAAGAGGAAGGATCACTTCTGTTTAGGAAGCTTATGACAGCTTTTATGGAAGCTGGTGATGTTAAAGCACACTAAGACTGTGGACAGATATTTATCGAGTGCTTACAAGGTACTCATAGTACTTACTAAGAGTTTTACATTGACTGCCTCCTTTAATTGTTAAAAATTGAATTAGGCTAGCACTACCTTTAGCTCCACCTTACAAGTAGGAAACAGACTCAGAGACACAACCTGACTTTCCAAAGTCACACGGTAAGTTGCTGAGATGGGATGTGAAGCCTCGCACATCTGTCTCCAGACAGCATGATTCCAGTCAACCATGACAGGGCAGTAGGAAGCTGGAACGAGTGCCTGGACAGGGCCCAGAAAAACAGTGATCCCCATCACAGCTTTTCTCTCCTCTAAGTATATAATCCATCACTTTCACTATGTGTCTTCACACTTTCTCCCACGTAAAAGGCAGAACACACATCCCTAAGCCTTGACGCTGATTTCAGTCATGTGGCTTGCGTGGGTCAGTAGCATGAGGTAAACATCGTGCTGCTTCTGAGGCTTAGGCTTCAAAAACCTTGCATGTTCCTGTTTGCTCTCTTGTGCTTTTGCCGCTGCCAGAAGGAGGACTTCTGGGACCAGCTCACTGTTCCTAGAGGCGAGTGAGAGAAATGAGGAGCAGAGATACCCACAACCAAGCCAAGCCTGGGAGAGACCCCGCGGCCAACCCAGATGCATGAGTGAGCCTAGTAAGATCAGTCAATTAGCATTTCCACGAGCCATGACAATGTATGGTTTTTGCTTTAAGTCACTCAGTTATGGGGAGTGTTAGGCAGCAATAGCTAACTGAAACAGAAAAAAAACATTTTAATATGTGATTCTTTTATATAATAGCAGTAATGTATTTTTTTAATAATGGAAAGAAGAGAAAATATGTTTAAAGGAAAGACATAAACTGCTAAATCCCACCACCCTGAAGTAAGTATTATGACGTAAAAGTATAATGCTATATACTACTTTCTATGTATCAGGCATTCTTCAAAAAACTTTACATGTGTTAAAGCATTTAACACTCATATAGTTCTGTACAGATGACTAGCTGGGTTTTAAATATGGGGGAAATTGAGAGAGAAAACGTTTAAGTAACATAGCGAATAGGGCTCAAAACTTGGATTTAAACCCAGAAAGTATGGCTCTCGCAGCAATATCTTTAAAGCACGCCGCTACATGGCCTCTCTCACGAACTCGGATATTGTACTTCTGTCTAGTCTGTCCTATTGCCCCTTGACCTCCATTTATCACTATGTCATGTAGGATGTCGGTGGATAAAGTGCATCCCAGGGAGAGACAACAGAATGAGCAAAGGACTGAAACAGGGCCAGAGATAATCACTCCAGTTGCATAAAGCATGGATTTACCAGTTTGTCAGAAGCCAAGCCGGTGAACTCATTCAGTTACCTCTGGGAAAGGTTTAGCTCACCATTAAAACTAAGTATACTTTTGTGGTTTAATTGTCATTTCACTTCTGCTCAATATCCCAGCTTCTTTAAGCCCAGAGATTTGAAAATGAAGCTTCTTTAAAAAAACAACAACAAAAAACAGATGTCTCTAGTGACCAAGACAAATACTACTTAGAATGACAACCGTGGAACTGGAGGCACTTGTACATTCAAGTGTTTAGACATTTCTGTACACAGCCTGCTTCAAGATTTGTTTGTGTTGGCTGAGCACTGTTCACAAACAGCCTATTGTGCAGGTGGCGAAATTACATAAGACAGTATCACATTCCCTGACACTCCTGAGGATAAGTTATATGAATGGACTGCCCTGTACTACCCTGCTCTGAGCCAGAAAATCTTGGGCAGCCAGGATCCAGCTTTTTTCAATGATTATCGTTTCTAGCATAGGAGAATAATTCACAGACACTCACAGGGATATTTTCCTTGGCTTCTCTGCGCTGTGGACTACAATTCTATGCTTTTGTGCAAAAAGGAGCTGACTCCTTCGGCTTAAAAGCCAAGCCTTGCCCTTGTGAACTACACATGAACGATCATGGCTTCCTAATGTAAAGTAGCTTTTCATTGTCCTTCCTGAGTCTCATACAGGTTAGTGCCATACCTTCAAACATAAAAGTTAACACTTAAAACAAAACAAAACAAAAAAAAGTTATATACTGCAAAAGTGCCCGAGGGAGGAGACGCAGCTGTGTGTGTCTAGATTTGGCTTTAATGCTACCTCTCACCTAATCACTTTTGGCAGCTTGTCTTTTAAGCTAAGATCTACATGCGACGACTTAGTTTGGCCTTGCAAATAACATCACAGTCTCTAAACTTAACCAATAGCCCTCCTTAACTTAACCAAAGGCTCATCACAATCAAATGGAATCAGCCGTTACGATGAGCCATTATTTCTCATCTGTGAGCCTTAAGGTTACATTTTTTAATATGCTTCACTTGTCATACACTACCGCTCAGGAACAGGCTCTCTGTTATATTCAACAATATGAATTCTATGAATAGCTTTGAAATCCCTATTATGGGCAGTTTTCTAGTTCTTTGTAAGAAGTTCAGGGCCAATTGAGAAGTCAACCACATACACGCTAAATTACATACACTATGGGGATTGCTGTGATGGAAGCATGGGCTACAGAAGCTCGTGGTGTTACAGCCTTGCAATTCAAAGTGTCCCTAGACCTGCAGTATCAGCATCATCACGAGATGCCTAAAAAATGCCACTAACTGAATCGATCTGCAGGCGAGTAACCAGATCTTCAGGTAATGTGTGTGCACATTAAAGTTTGAGAAGCATTGCTTTAGAGCAATATTTCTCCAACTTTGCTCATATTGGAATAACCTGGAAACTTTTAAAACTCCTGATGTCCAGGCTGTGCTCATGTGCTATTGAATCTGAATCTCTGCTGGAGGGTCCCTGCCTCAATATTTGTTTTTAACCCTCCAGCTTCCCCCATCAATAAGGTGCTTCCCCCTTATTGGTGCTGCCAACTCTGAGAAGCCAGTCATATTGTAAGGAATTGTCTACTTAGCATCTATACCTGTTTTCTAGGAACACATATTATTTAATTGAAGACACTATTGTCTACCCAGCAACCAATCTTCCCATTTCCTTGCTAATACCTGGAAGGCTTTCTAACATGTGTTTTCCAGGAGTTAGAGAACTAAGGGCTAAATTTTTATCCACACTCTAAGCCAATACTGGTAATTCCATTCCTCTGCCAGTTATTCACTTAAAAATGGACATACAATAGACTTCAGGCCAAAATGGAAGAGGAGATATGGGTTCAGGACCTCCATAATAGCATTCTTCACGCTTAAAGAGGAGCCTCAGGAAGGGATGCGTTCTGTGTGCCTTTCGCAGCCTTTGTATATTTTCGTGTGATACCTATTGCCACCGCAGAGAGCTCAGGACCATGAGACGAGGCCATGCTTGTGGGGAGAGGAATTCAGGGCAGAGAGTAGGAAAGACAATGTGTTATAGTTGACCTGCTGAATTAATCGATAACTACTTCTGATCCCTTATCTGAGATGCTATATTTTCTTATGTGTTAAGACATTTTAACTGTCTTTTCTTATTTTTGGCTGAAAGCATCGTAATAGATAATCTTTATCTCATAGATGGGGAATAATAGTATATGGTATAAAATATCCTAGAATCATAACATGAATCATATTTTCAGTATAGAAAGGGACCCCGGACACCATCCATTCCAACTGCGTACGTAGTCTCTGGACAGCACTGAAATAGGTCTTGCCTCCAGCAGAAGAGTAACAGAAAATATAGAAAACTTGCTGATTTGGTATTTTTGCAGGACTTCTTCTTATTTTCTGTCTCCAACTTGACAGATGAGGAACATGCAGAGAAACAGATTGTTTCTGCCTAAAGGGGCACACAGCGCACTGCTCATAGGCATACATTCGTATGCACATGGCGTGTATGTGCCGGTGAAGAACATTGCTTATTTGAAAATGGAAGAACAATGAGTGGTCTGTGAAAAGTTATCCTTGAGTTTTTCTTTGCTGGCTGTACTTTATGTGGAATCCAAATCTAGAATTACAGTTAGGAGAGGCTAGTAAATTTAAATTTAAAATATTGTTATACTTTCCAAATGGTTGTAATTAAGTTAGGAAAAAAAAAAAAGCTTGTATAGTCTGGGTTCCAAATGCTGTAGGTTCCAAAGTTGCTTGTGATCATGTGTCATGAGGGCAGATACTTTAGTCTGTTTCATTCATTGCAGTATCCCCCAGTGCCTAGAACAGTGCCTGACACAAAGTAAGCACTTACAAATATTGGTTGAGAAAAATGAATGAATAACTTTTCTAGTTACCATTGTACTTCAATTTCTAGCTCAGTATCTGAAAGAGAGCACATGCTTAATAATTCTTAAATGACTTAATGAATAAATGAACATAGATTATTCATTAAAGCCGATATTAGGAGGGATTAGGAGCAGATGTTTGTTAATGTATTTTACTGGATTATTTTTATCAACTTTATATGGAACCCTATAGTCTGCATTTAGTCTGGGTTCACCCAAGGAAATAAGAACTTCCTGTGAAAAATAATATAAAGGGAACCACTTCAAAATGGAATCGAAGCCACCATCCCAGAGGAATTGCCTTGCAGGTCTCACTCCTCAAACCGTTAGAATGTTTGAATTGGGAAAAATAACCTTCGGACTGGGCAGCATTGTCTTCCAAACAACTGTTTGTAAAGATAAAAGGAGAACAGACCTTCTGTCTATATGATATCCATTAGAATGAGCCCTACTATGTATAGCTAAAGAATAAATTAGCTTATGTGCATCTATAGAAATTCCTTCCTGGGCTTATATTCACACCCATAGAAATTCCTTCCTTCTATTGATGTAATTCTTCCTCTTCCCTTACTCAGAAAAACCCCTTACCTTCACGTCATACTCAGAATACTGTTTAAGTTTCTGCCCTAATCAGTGCATCCCAGAAATAAAATTCTTTTAGATCTCAAATAAGCACTTGTCTCTCATTTTTTTTTTTTTTTTTTTAGGTTATCATCCCTAATAACTTCTCCCATTAGGTTATTTGCAGATTGGCTTCTCCAAAGCTTACCCACTTCCTAGATAAATAATTACCGTCCGTGTTCACCACCCAGAGTCAGTTTTCCTACCATCGCCATATATTTGACTCCCTTTTCCTTCTTCTACCACCTCCCTTCCCCCTTACCCTCTGCTAGCCACTAAACTGTTCTCTGTGTCTGTCTTGTTTGTGTTTTTGTCTGTCTTGTTCCTTTGTTGCTTTCAGTTTTATATCCCACATGTGAGTCAAGTCATATGGCTCTTGACTTTTTCCGTCTGATTTATTTTGCTTAGCATGATAATCTCAAAATCCATCTATGTTGTTGCAAATGGCAGTATTTCATCTTTTCTTATGGCCAAGTAATCTTCCATTGTGTATATATGTGCCACATCTTCTTTATGCAATCATCTATCGAAGGGCACTTTGAGTGTTTCCATGTCTTGGCCACCGTAAATAATGCTGCAGTGAACATTGGGGTACATATATCTTTACTGATAGATGTTTTCAAATCTTGGGGGTAGATATCCAGGAGAAGGATTGCTGGGTCATTCGGTAATTCTATTCTTAATTTTTTGCAGAATCTCCATAGTGTTTTCCATAGTGGCTGCACCAATTTACATTCCCACCAACAGTGTATGAGGATTCCTTTTTCTCCACAGCCTCTCCAACACTTGTTATTATTTGTCTTGTTGATGATAACCGTTCTAAGTGGTTCGAGGTGGTATCTCATTGTGGTTTTGATTTGCATTTCCCTAATAGCCGGTGAAGCTGAGCATCTTTTCATATATCTGTTGGCTGTTTGTATGTCTTATTGGAAATAGTGTCTGTTCATGTCCTCTGCCCATTTTCTAATTGGATTGTTTGTTTTTTTGTTGTTGAGTTGTATGAGTTCTTTATATATTTTGGATATTAGCCCCTTATCAGAGGTGTTGTTTGCAAATATCTTCTCCCGTTTCGTTTCGTTGGTTGCCTCTTTGTTTTGTTGATGTTTTCTCTTGCTGTGCAGAAGCTTTTTAGTTTGATATAGTCCCATTCATTTATTTTTGCTTTTACTTCCCTTGCCTTTGAGGTCAAATTCATAAAATCGTCTTTGAACCCCAGGTCCATAAGTTTAGTACCTATGCTTTCTTCTATGCAGTTTATTGTTTCAGGTCTTATGTTTAGGTCTTTGATCCATTTTGAGTTGATTTTAGTGTATTTCAACAAAGTAGTCTGCCCGGTTTCTGCCTATGAAAGCCTTTTATATTGTATAACCTCTCAGGGCCGCTCTCTACCTGCTGGATGAGTGACCTGCCAGATTCATGAATCACGCATTAAAGTCAATTATATCTTCAAATTTACTCAATTTAATTTTTGTTTCTTAACGCTATTTTATAGAAACCCTGAAAGTTGGAGTAACTAAATGACCTGTAAGATTCTTCCAGCTCGAAAATCCAACACTTTAAATATTGTTAAGAAATAAACAAACAAAAAACGTTCTTGTATATGAGCTAAAATCTATTCTGATATAGATGTTTAAGTATTTGAAGCTACCTGTTATCTACTCTGTCATTTATTGTCTGTAATAAATGACCATTGATAAGGAAAATGTAAGATGTGTTTCTTGTTTTAAACTTGAACAGACTTGGTTGGCAGTGCCTAAACCTAAGCTTTTACATTTTTCCTACTTAAATCTCATCTCCTTCATTTCTAGCATTATGTAGGCAGACTTGTCAAGGATGTTTTGAATCACAATTCTGTTATTAATAGAGAGATTCAGAGAAGGGAACAATTATATAAGGTAAGAAAAGGACTTACTGATAGACGACCGTGTACGTAGTACTGGAACTTACTTCCAAAGAATTAGATTATTTATGGCTGAATATGGAGCTCAGATATACAATTATTTGGCATAAATTGAGGTATTTGAAAATCAATTTTAACTCAATACAAGGAAATTGTTCTTTTTTTTTTTTATCAATGAGTTCTTCCCAACAAAAGATAAAATATCGTATATTGTTCTTTTCTAAGGTAATAAAAATAGACTTGGTTATGACTTTGTACACTTAGCTTCCAATATTAGCTCTAAGTGACCTGGGGTCCTTTGTTTGATATCTAGAATAAAAAAAGTGAATAGGGAGTCGAGAGTCTTCTAAATCACAGAATTCTATGATCAATCTTGCTTTTTTAAGTGGAGAGTTCAGATAGACAATAGAGGCCCATCGAAGGGCTGGCTCATTGCCTAGGCCAAAGAGCTTTCTGTTAGGATTCTAAGTTATATTTTTGGCCAAGAAGCAAAACCCTTCGCTCTCTTCACAAACCCATTATACAACTGCAGGTTGTTTAAAGGCTGGTGAGTATTACATTAACTAAAAACCTGTGGAAAGGAGAAAAATTTCTTTAAGAAGAAAAAGAAGAAAAGTGAATGACAAGCTGGTAGCATTGGAAGGGATGTAAATTTTGCTCTTCTACCCCTAATTAAGAAAAGATAAAGCAGGCTGGCATTACATTTGCATGACAAAGAAAGCAATGCAAACAAAAATTCGCTTCACATTAATCTCCTGTTGAGATTCAAAGTTTAAAAGGAGAATATAAAACAGGAAACGTTTTAAATTTGGTCTGGCAGGAATCTGTGGTCTTCAAGGTTTAATTCTCCAGGGGAAAGAGGTGTGCTTGTGATTCCAACCTCCTGGACCTTAGAGGACAATACCACCCATTTATCTTTGCTCTCACATATGTAAACCATTTCCCTTTTTACTCTGACTTTGTAGTTTCAAACTAAAGACTATCTTGCTGCTGATATATGAGTTAATTTTTACTCGTGATAGGCTTCCAAAGTGGCTGTCTCGGCCAGTATTGAAGTTCAGAGACAACATATTGATGGTACCATATTGAGTAAGTGTCTGCTGCAGATAGAGGTTAATGTCATATAGCTGATCATTTTTCCTTAAGGAACACCACTTTATTATCATCTGGTAAATTTTACACCATTTCTACTCAAGTATAGTCTGTGAACAAGTGCTAGTCCCCAAGCTACTGGTCTGCAGCAAGAGAAGTTAAGAAACTGAGAGCCAATATTTATAAGTGTATGGCAAACTTTCAGCAGTTTTGTTTCTAATAAAATAATATATATATATTTTAAATGGAGCCTGTGCTTGTATATCTTTGTTTTTTATTTCATTTTCCTAGTTATGTATGTATTTATGTATGTATGTATGTATTTCCTAGTAATTTATTTTTGTTGTATTTTACAAAATTGCCAAACAGGGAGTAGAATTCTTTAAAAATAATCTTTACCATAGAGCTCTTGGGATATTCTGCCTTAACTATCATAGAATTTAAGTTCAATCTCTTCGTGTTTACCCAACCAATTCTTAGCAAAGATTTATTCATTCAAGCTATAAGTATATATATTTAATTTTATTAGTTTCAGGTATACAATGTAATAGTTAGACATTTGCAACCCTCACACAAGTGATAACCTCCCCCAGTCTACTATCCCTCTAACGTCTGTTATAATTTCATTGACTATATACCCTATGCTGTACTCCACATTCCGTGACAATACACACACACACACACAAACACACACACACACAAGGTCAAACAATTAAGTTCACGAACTTTCCACCCTGCACTTACAGTATGTATATGTGTACACATATATATACACATATACATATATATGTGTATATATATGTGCATATATAGTACCGGGGGTGCCAAAAAATGTATACAAGTGGACACTTTGGTCAGCATTGCTCAAGCAGAGGTTCGCTGTAATCAGAAGTGTCTGGATGCTGATGGTAACCATTTTGAGCCCTTCTATAATTGCAGAAGTCAAACGTGACTTGTATTCATCTTTTGTTATCAGTTAATTTTAATACAGTTTTCCTTTCTTAAAATATGCATACAATTTTATCTCTCTTTCTATATATGTATATATATAGATACATAGGTAGATATATATATATATATATATATATATATATATATATATATATATATAATTATAGTTGACATTCAATATTATTCAGCTTCAGCTTCAGGTGTACAGGACAGTGATCAGGCATCTACACCGTCCTTATGAGGTGGTCTCCTAATAAGACAAGTGCCCATCTGACACCCTGCAAAATCTTTACAACAGAACAGGATAAACAAACAAACAAAACGGAAATAGACTCAGAGAAATAAGGAAAAAAACACACAAAAACTGATGGTTGCTAGATGGGAGGGGTATGGGGGTGGGGGAGACGGTAAAGGGATTAGAAAGTACAAATCAGTAGTCACAAGTGTACACATTTTTGATAGATTGGTTCCTGATTTGCATCGGAAAAACAACAAACGCAATAGTAACAACTACAACCCCAATTATAATTATTGCTGTTGATATTGTAATTTGTATTGCATTAAAACTAATGGACACCTACAGGAAGATAAGGGGCGTCTCTCATTTAATAATCCCAGACAGTCTAAAGACATTATTATTATTCCGACTTTACAAATAAGGAAACTGAAAACAAAGCGGGGGCGGAGCTGAGACTGAGAGAGTCAAATAATATCAATGTATAATTTTCAAAAGTTAACGTCCATGTCTCTCATACAGATGTGAGTACTTGTTAAATATTTTTTAAAACTCATTAATAAGAGAACCGGTAGGATGATAAAGCTGTTCAAAGGAGGAATCAAGAGACCAAAGGGAATAAGATCAATGCGAGATAGAGTGTTGAAATAAGGTTGAAAAATAGATGCAAACTGTTTAATGTTCTAAAAGATTGTAGGGTAAGGCTGCAATATTTAGGGATTCTTTTCCACTAAACAAAAATTATTTCCTTTTCTTTTGGATACAAGTTTTTTCGATATGTTGGCTTTCTACAAGTGTAAACGTACTTCTCAGAGTCTGAGCTGCAATTGATAGTAATTGGAAAACAAAAGAAGAGCTAACCCTCAATGCAGGTCTGCTGGTGTAGAGGCAGAAAACATTCCCCTTCTTTCGTTCTAGGCTCTTTGGCTGGTCTAATAATTAAATTGACACATGATAGATTAACAGGAGAAAAACAAATGTAATGTCATATGTACAGGAGTCCCTTAAAATATGAGACTCATAAAAGTGACCAAAGCAGGCAGCTTTCATACCTTTTAGACAAGAAAACAATACATTTGTGTAGAATTGACAAGATAAAGGGGTTTGGGCTTGGGATAATACATTAGTGGAAAAGTATTCTCAGCCCCAAATTCGCTATTTCGGGTGATAAGGATGACTTCTAACCTCGTGGTACAGGGAGGGTACTTTTCATTGGAGGATTTATTTTTTGTTTTCATGGGGACAAAGGAGTATCAGAGAGTCCTTCTTTCACTGGCTGTTTCTTAAGTAAGTTTTATTCAAAATGATCAACATGCCGAAGAGGCATATTTTGGGGTGGCATATTCTCTTCTTCATGGGCAATGCTCCAGTATGACATTGAAAGGGCAGGCAGTCATTTTTTTTCCAGTTGTGTCCAATTTTTGTATACTTTGCTGATGCAAATCTTTTATTTAAAAATCTTTTAGTTAGTGGCAGATTTGAAACCGTGTTCCTTCTCCTCCATGTGACCTGTTTAAATTGTCTGTCAGCTCACTGATAGAGGGTTAATGTGATACCGGCCCCGAAGGCTCCGCTGTCATTTTTTTTTTGCGAGTACATGTAATACAATACCGTGCTGCTGGGTGATCCCCACAACAAATGCTAGTACCCGTGCGATGAGTATTCAAATATGGGAACATTTATTTCCATTTCCATTTCTGTAGAATCTATAGTAACTGTTACAGGTAACCCCCGTGTAACACAGCTGTCGGGTTCCTAAAAATACCGTGTTATGCGAATCCGTGTTATACAAAACAAAGAACTGGTACAAAAAAGGGAGTTAGCTTCCAAAAATTAAAAAAAAAACAAAACACACACACACAACATACTATTATGTTTTTATAATTAAGAGAAATATCTTTATTAAAGCAATTTTCACCAAAAGTATAACATATTAAGATGTATTAAATAATGTTTTCTTCGTCATCATTACTAAGTACCATTAACTGAGGGCATTTTCTTTTTGAAAAGATATCTTCCTCTTCCGAACTTAATACTCCATGAACAAAATGGATTTAAACTTGTAATTAATGGATTTAAACTGCGGTCAAATCTGATATGACATTCACACTCGAATGAAAAATTTCAAATATCTTTTGCTCTTAAAAGCTCTTCTTACGCTGCGTGTTGTTCAGGGATTTCTCTAATTCTCAAACCGTGTTGCAGTGAAACCGTGTTCTAGGATGCTGTGTTGTAGGAGGGTTTTCCCCAATTCTCGAGCCGTGTTATAGAAGTGCCGTGCTGTCTGGGGGTTACCTGTATAAAATAGTTATGTGAATGGATGAATGCCTACTTGCATGCTGCATACTGTCATTCCTTAAATTCTCAGACTTTAGATACTATGTTGGATACCAAATTGAAAGTCCAGCTCCATTATTTACTGGCAGTATGACTGGGAGCAAATTATTTAATCTCTCTAGATCTCATTTTTCTAATTTATAAATGAGATATGAGTAGTACCTCATGAAGCTTTGGTGAGGATTATGTAGGAGAACGAGGGAGAAAGCTTTGCCCAGTGCCTAGGATGTTTCTTCCTTGTTCCTCATTTCCTTCCTGTGACATAGCCCTCCCACTAGCATAAACCTGGCATTACTTTGCCTTCTCACATGGTATATACCCTGGAGGCAGTGGAAAGACGTACATCTGAATCGGTGACTTTAAAAGAACAAAGAAGGCATGCATGTGGTAACCTCTTTTTTATTTTTTGTATGGGCAAGCTACCTGCGGGTCATTCCTATTCTTTTAGGAAGAAGTCATTTGCCTGTGAATATAGACCAGCTTCCCTAGCAATGGTTTCATTAATATTGATATTGATAAAAGCTATTTTGACTCTTTGTTCTTACTTCTCAAAGGACTTAGAATCTGGTCAAGGAAGAGTGTTTTTCTCCCTTGAACCTTACAGTGGCCATTAGAAAATGCTATAAAAATTAGCTCATATTGCTGTTTAGTTTTTTATTTCTAAATAGGATAACATTATCATCCTCCTATGTGTTATTGTAAGCCTGTAAAAATATTTTACGTGTAAATGATCTGACCCCTAGCCAACATTTTATCTTGTGGCCAGAATTCATGTTCCAAGTTTTGGTCTTGAGAATATAGTCGTTGTATATATAGAACCATTTAAACATAATAATTAATGAGCATTTTGTGTGAAAAATACTAACTACCATAGGAGATATAAAAATGGAACCAAAATAAAACCTTTATTGCTTTTGAATAATTAGGATAATAATTGTCAGTCACTGCTTTGACTTTGTAAGAAATTTGAGAAATGCGTTTGGACTCAGAGTTCTTTCCTGATGTCTAATATTAGTCAAGTTGCATTTTACTAAATCAAATATTCAAATTTAAAATCCTGTGCTAACATTAGAGATGTGAAAAACAAATTGTTCCTTAAAGCATCAAAAAAAGTATTGGAAAAGTACTGGAAAAAGCTATCATAAATCTGAAAAAACTTTCAAAAACGGTCTTTGATCAAAATGCTGAAATTTATTCTTATGGTGAACATCCATTAGAAACAAAATCGATGTCTTAAAAATATATAAGTATCTCTCATTATGAAAAAAATAAGTAAATCATAGACAATTTCACTTCAGTGTGTTGCTGATTTCTAATTAAATCCAATTAGAATAAATTTTTTTTTATCACAGTTTGTTTCAGTGCCATCTTTATTTCAAAACATTATTAGGTTCATAATTTAAAACCTGTGGGTTACAAAAATGTATATAGTAAAACTTGTAAGGCTGGTATTTAGATTGTTTTTGTGTTTGAAAGAACAAAACAAAAGGATTTTTTTTAACTGAGTTGATGAGTATTATATATAAAGAATTGGCATGTATTAATGGTCCTGTCAGTAATTCTGTAGTTATGCCTTTGAAGCAGGAACCATTTTCTTGCATTCCTGGGAAGCTATATTTTATGTTTGCTTTCTTTTGACAATGGTTTTGTTATAACTGGGTTGCTAATAACTCCCTACAGCAAGCTAGTTGGCTGAGCAATACAGTTTGACAAATGCTTATTAGTATAAGCTATACTCTTAAGATTTACTTGACTGAAGTGTCCCATTGATTGTCATTAATTATCATGTTTATTCACAAACAAGTTTCTATGTTCTCTTGTCACTTCAGCAATTTAGATATTGATTGGATCCATTCGGACGTGTAATACCCAATTTGAGTCTCTCTTGAAAACTTGTCAAAAGGTACAGCGGATTATAGTGACAGTCAACAGAACAAAACAACATTATATTTAAGTAGCTAATCATTTCTGGAAAAGAAAATACACTGGTTTCCAAAAGGAATGAATCAGAAGAACACAAGGCAGTAGCCAGTGTAGGCATTGGGATGCATTCTTGAGTTTTAAAGTTGGTACACTGGTAGTCGGTTAATAGCTCGTCTTTGTAAATTTGTAAATTCACCTCACCTAACTCCTCTGAGGACAAAAGAAATCTTCAAAGGACAAAATTCCATGGCTGTTAAGCCTCAGGCATGGAATTACAGGCCTTGTAGGGTAATACCCTGTCAGCATTCGCTTTCAGCAAGAACCTGGCTTCTGGCAATAAGCATTTATCAAATGGCATTGCTCACCACAGTGGCAAGATGGAAAAAATGCTGGATGAAAGTCACAAATCCCATGTCATGCCCCAGGCTCTGTCACCTAGCTCTACTCTTTTTAAGACCTTGGGCAAGATATTTTGTGAATTTTATCTCACTATAAAGCGCTGACTGACCATGGCACACCATTGTAAGATGAAATTTCTTAGATGTTGAAGGTGTTTTTAAAATGTGCCTTAATAATCTAAGAAACATGACTATTCCTTAGCGCCTTAGTTGACTTATTTAACTGTAAGTGGAGAAGACTGGGTTATATCAGTAACCATTTAACATAAAGTCCTTGGGATATTAAAACGTATGGTGTTAACAAAGTCTTGCAACTAATAAGATATCTAAGAATTCATAGTGTACATTTTTACATACAATTTATGGAAATAGTAGGAGCAATAATAAATCTATGATATCTCATTTACTCTATGGGTGCCTTCGAGGACTTATTTACAAATTCATGGGCCTGGTGTGGCCAGTAATTAGTTTCTACTCTCTCCAATCCCCACTGTCCGTACTTCACATTCTGCTGTCAGAGGGGTGAAAATATAACTTAGGTTGCCAGTCAGCATCCCCTTATCCTTATCCTCAGTGATGATCCAGAGATGGACTCATAAACCAAAAAAGTCTAATTAGATCTTTCCCTGAGATTAAATATGAATTCTAAGAGAGAGAAAACATCTTCATGGTTGGGTTTCTGAACTGGGAGGATATTCAACCAGGAGTGCTCGCAGCCATTTTACACAGCAGTGGCAAAAACCCTGATGGGGAAAGGAAGCCAGTTAGGAATAAGAAGAGTGAAGAAACAATTGCTTTGAAGACATTGTTTGTACGTACCCTTAGATCCTGCCTTAACTAAGGCTAAACCAACACTGGCCAATGAATTGTGTGAACCAATACATTTCCTTTGTAAACATCTTTGACTCTATCTTTTATGTACAGTTAAAGTGTTATGACTAATACAGCCCTCAGATATAAAAGTGCGTTCAGCAACCTCCACATGGTGAAGGTTAATTGCACATTCAAAGGGACTGGTTTTCAAACTACCTCGCCTTTTATACATGAATAGTGTATAAGTTTATTGAGAGTAGTGATAACTAGTTATCCATTTTTTAATATGCACTACTCAGCATACAGTGATCCTGGAGGCCAGTCATTAATTACTCCATAAAAATTTTGGTGAACAAATTAATTGCATGGGCATGAATATTTAAGTAGAAAAGAGATGGAGCAGCAAAGAGGATATAGGGTGGTGTTATTCCATTTATTTGAAAAAAATCAGGGTGTATCCAAAATACAATATGTCAGCCAGCATTTTTCAAAGTGCAATTTTAGGATCTCTAATTCATTTGGAGCGTAATAGGTAATTTTCCAAGACAAATGATGCCAGCATATTGTCTAGCATAGTATCTGGCCTGTAGTAAATGATCAGAATATCATTTTTTTGTGTTTGAGCTCCAAATAGTAGACTCTTCTTGAATTGCTTTCTTGAGAATAAAGAGATCAATGGTTAAACTTGTTTTGTCCCATACTGTTTGGTTTGCACCATTTCTGAAATCTTCATTAATTACTATGTGGAATATGTGTCCTCAATCTACTTTACTTTCTTCTCTGACTTCTGACTAAATAATCTAGTGCTCTGCTATTCAAAGTGCTGCTCCCCAAACTGTTACTGGTCCACCATCAGATAAGGAACTTATGTCAAAGTATAAATTAGTGCACTTCTTCCTTCATCAGGAAAAATGCCAGTTGAACTAAGCAATGCACTCGGTGATGTAGTTGAGTAATCTTTTCAACTGAAGCTTGTTCTTGTCAAAAACCAGTAACGAGTGATTGGTGGGCCTGTACTTAAAGTAGCATTGATCTATAGAACAATATCAAATTATTATCAAAAACAGCTTGGAATAACCTGAACGCCCGAGGCTAAGACAATTCCAGATCTCTATCTTGCAAAGCTCCTTCTCAGTGCTCAGGACCTCCAGAGACAACCAGCATAGTAGGATGTGTATGGATGTGGGTGTTAAATTGCCCTCTCAAAGCAATAGGTCATGATGCGCCAGAATCTAGTATCCATAAGGAACGTATGTTTGTCATCCTTTTATTGCCTGAAGTGAATTTGTTCATGTTAGTTTTGTGTGTATATGAGAGTTTCACCATGAGTCATCTCTCAGTCACATACAACCAAAGTTACATCGTCTAAACTGTTTACAAAAGGGCATGTTCATTCCTGCGGGTTTCTTTTACTATATATTGAAATTGAATTCATTTATACTATTCTTCAACTAACTTTGTTCTCCGTGGATTAATTTTTCCAGACATAACATTGTTAGGTAGGTTTTTTTTAACCTCAAACAAGGTAGGATCTTTAGATATTGTTGTCTGTGCCCTTCATAGCCCCCAAGGTAGATAAATGGTCATTTCTTCTTTAAGAGAGAAAGGGTCTTTCAGCTGGAATCAGAGGAAATGCTCATGTGGACTTAGCCCTCTGTGCTTCGGAGGAAGTTCTGAATGAAAAGCAATAAGCCATTTATCTAGTAGATTTGTCCTGCACACACTGCCCTTATACTGTCTCTAAATGTGATTGCTCAGTCCCATTTATATAAAAGTGACAGTCTGTCCTCCTATTGGGACTCCCCTCCCACATGTAATCTTTCAGATCTCTTACTATCCATTGGTGTGCTTTATTTCCAGTGTTTTCCCATTTATTTTATGCTGACCTAAAGGCAGATATTCACCTTCAAATTCTTTCAGATAGTCGAAATGTAGATAATGTATTATGAAATAGTAAAAGAGAAAAACATTCTTACAGTTCTAATTTTTTAAATATATATTCCGAATTTTAAAAGTGCCACGCCTGAGGGGGGAAATGTTTTTCTTTGGCAAGAGGTAATAAGAATTATTATAATCATTTATTAAGTGGTTTCACTCTGCCAGCACTGTGCTGAGTGCATGGCTTATATCAAGTAACTCGATAGTCACAACAACCCTGTGATGTGGGTTTTATTAGCCTCTTTTACAGGTCAGAAAACTGAATTTCAGAGGTTAAATAACTTGCCTAGCTTTACTCAGCTAGTACAAGGCAAACCTAGGATTTCACCTCATGTCTTTTAAAGTCCCAGGCCACTATTTTTAAATGTTGATTATAATATCTACCAGTGACATGAAATGAGTTAATGGGAAACCCAGTTCCTTAGCCATTTTCATAAATGTAACATTCTCTAATTTGTTCTGAATTTACAGCCAGGTTTTTCCTGAAGAAGCCTTTAGTTAGGAAGTATTATGTTTATGTGTCTATCTGTGTCTCCATCTGAATGATCTAATGTTATACACCACTCCTGTGGACGCAAGGTAGAAAACCTAATGTACAGGTCAATCATTGTGCTACAGAAAATAAGAACAAATCAGTATTCAATCAAAAGAATATTCATTAAATAGTAGATTTCATTATTTATTTGTTAACATAATAGGAAAATCATCAGTATGTCTCCTTAGTGGAATTTTTCGCAGGTAAATGATCTCGGAAATACAAAATTTTATAGGGATCACACATTTCCTGTTTACTACTAGTGAGGTATTTACAATAAATTCCAGCTTGAGGATGGTGGAGGGCTTTCAGGGTGGAAGTCTGCTATCAAGCATATGCAGGGCTTCCTTTTCCTCATCTTCCTTCCAGGCCTTCGTGCCATATTGAGAACTTAAAATTAGGTCCTAACACCAAGGCTGCCAAGGATGTATTCTCAATTTCTGTGCTTTGCTATCTCAGCTGTTTCAAATTACATACATCTAAGCTGTAGGAAATGTGTTTTCCTAAGTGTTCTGGGGATTCATTTTTCCAATATTTCCAACCTTTTGTTTAGGCATGTTAAAAGTTAACTGAAGTCAACAAAGAGAGCTTAACTTGGAGAAGGCCATCAGTGATTGTGGACAATTATCGAGTGTTTTTTGTTGGCACAATACTGGGCATGTTTAGTATTCGCTTCATCAACTCTTCATAATAATTCTACACCTTAGGCACTAATGCCCTCCATTTAGGAATGAAGATACTAACCGTGGGCCGTTAAATTACTACTGATTCCACCTCATGACTTGGTTTGTCTGACTGAAGAGTCAAGTTTTGAAGTACTATGGTATGCTTCTACAAAATATATTTCAGACTTTTATTATTGGCTTGTCATTCTTTCTTTTATTTCTAGAGGAAGTTAGTATTATCTGTGTTTGTGAATGTAGTGTCTCAAATTTTGTAGGATTATGTGACCTGGTCAAGATCATGTACCTGAGATGTGAGAGGGTTGGAATTTAATTATCTTCTACTCTTAAAATAGTTGTATATGGTATAATAGCTTGTTGGTGATTATATTTCTTACAGAATACATTAATCTGTATTTAAAAAAACATCACATGGACCAGGGAAAACATACATTCATGAATTATAATCTTATAAAACATGGCCATCTATGTATATATATTCGTCTCAGTGTATGAAACCAGCACACATACATAACAACAGAGGGATCCAGTAGCACAGGCAACCTTAAAGCCATTGGAAATTAAACATGTTTTGTTTTCTTTATGTTAGAAATGTAGAGTATGAAATTGCATGATTAGTTTATTTTGAAAACGAAGTGGGTTTGCTTATCTCCCTATAAGGAGACATAGATACTGTAGCTCTCAGCTCCCAGCGGGGTCCAGTTGGTGTGCAAACCCAGTGCTCTGTGCAACAACAACCCTCCTTCCTCAGCATCTAATCCAAAGCCTCTCCCCAAGGTATTTGAGAAATCCTGGGATGTGGACATTTGCGGGGACACATAACTGCCAAGTGACTATGGGAAGATGGGTTGGGTGGAAAGTCTCGAAGGCAGGCACCGCAGAAGTTCCTGTCTATGTCCACGAATGGTCATTGGTTCCCTCTGTCTTTCTTCCTCCTTCTCCTTTTTTTTTTTTTCTATTTCATCTTCTCTCTTTTTGTCTTCTTACAAAGGACATCAAAAAAAGAGAGAACATGTTTAAAAAAAAGAAAAAGAAAAAAAACACTTTTTTAGTAACTTAGGGGAAAATTTTGTTTTTTCACGCTTGTTGAAATTCTTCCCAATCATCACTTTGTACTGGAACTCTTTGCAATTTTCCACTTACTTGCCTATAATTTCTTTTTCTTAATTCCCTCCCTCCTGCCTGCAATCAAGGGTGTGCTGAAACATATCAAAATGTGAGGATGTTATTTAGTGTTCCTTTTCAGTCTTCAGTTGTTTCTTCTCCTCTTCATGCTAAAAAAATGAAAGCCAGCCACCAAAATTGCTTTGTACTTTATCAGTTATGTCAGTTAGGATTCTGTCAGCTATAACCAAAAACATTACTTACTATGGTTTAAACATAATACAATGTACTGTTCTACACGTGCAGAAGGAGAGTAGACTCGATGTGCAGTACCATCAGGGAACATGCTCCATTTATCTTTGCTTTTCTTAGTTCTGTTCTTTTTCGTCAGTTAGCTTTGACTTTTGCATGACATCTCTCAGGTATTGAGATGATTACAGTACCACTGAGGCAGCTTTCTGTATTTGTATGTTCTAGCTCTGATTCTATAGTTCTAGATATATGTACATAGATGTACATATGAATAGATACTGTGGATATGGATATAAGTAGACCATAGACAGACCATAGAAAATTGGATATATAAAGACAGACATAGAGAGAGGATAGATGATCAATCAATCGATAGATAATGATATATAGAGTTCTGTTGTTTACATCAGTATATCCAGTATCTACCCTAGTGTATCACACAAAGTGAGCCTCCATGCATCCTTACCACATGAATGAACCAGGAGGGTTACATTAGAATCTTAGTCAGAGGGCTACTTGTTATTTCCTGCTATCTGAATGAAATTTGAGCCCGCATGTGGAGTTAACACCTTTCCAAATTATTGAAACATACCTGGCCTTGATGATTCAGACTTTGTTTTCACCACATTCCAATATTAAAGAACTCATCAATCTACAGTGTGTGTGTGTGTGTGTGTGTGTGTGTCAGAGGCAAAGAGAGGGACACATATTTTAATACTGAATTCAAACTATTTTGTGTTGGAAAGGCTACAAAAGACATGGATCCTTTCTAACTTTCCTACTGAGGGAATACTGGCTCTATTAGATGACCTCAACAAAGAATTTACCAGTTCTTGTATCTTTTGAGAAAATATGAATACTGGAAAGTTCTTCCATATATTGAGTTCAAAACTATCTTCCTATAACTTCTACCCATTTATTCTGCTTTTATACTGATTCAGCACTTCTGCATAATAGAAAGAGATAAATGCTAATTGAAGGATTATTATCCACTCTGAAGAGCAGAAGTTTCTACCTTTGGATCCCCATGAAAGCATCTTTGTGATTCTTTATTAACCTCCAAGGTAGATCCCTGGGAGACAGAACATTTAAAAGCAGCAACTCTAAAACAGAAACTGCTCAAAATATTCTGCCACAGAGACTTTCATTATTTTATTTTGGAGAAATGCTTTTTACTCCACTTTCATTCCCCCTCTTTCTGGGTAATAGTTAATGAGACCTCGGTGGCAATTCCCAATTTTCCTCAGAAAAAGGAAATCTGTAACCTCTGCCCTAATGTAATGGGGAAATTGCTGTTTTTCTGTCTTTTTCTCTGTGTCTGCTTTCTGCCAGGGTGGGGGACGTGACTGGGAGGCTGCAATCCAAACCTTGTAACCGAGGCGCAAGACGAACACTTTTAATGACATTTGCTGCACACTCGTGGACTGTAAGAGGAGCTTCATAAACATTTATTTCCCCAAACATAAGAGAATCATAAAGTCCCTGCTCACTAAGCCGAGCAGCACTAATCTAATTTCATTACTTGCCACGGAACAATGGGGCTAAGAGGCTATTAAGGGTGTCCAAGCATGATAATTTCTCAAGATAAACAACCAGAAAAAGAAGGGAGTGCTGCTCAGGGACCGGCGAATGGGAGACAAGGGCTACCGCAACTGTGGGGCTATCACAACCTGTAAGCAGTCGTCTTAGATCAACCTGTCCACTTCCTCATGCACTATTGAAGGGTTCCACGCAAGAACTCCGAAGGCTTGTGCTTGCTTCAGAGCCTCATTTATTTTTATTAAGAGCAGATGGAGGCAGATATCCTCTGAGCACTTTATTAGTGTACTTCCATTCGCTGAACAGCAGCCGGCAGAGCACAGAACAGAGATTCTAGCCATCTGTTCACTTGTCTCTCCCTCCAGTCTCCCATGGCAGAGCAAGCAATTGTAGCTGTAGTGTCAATGAACACAATTAAAGGTCTGGAATGTTTCATACTATTGTACTTTCATATAGACTGCATGATGCCGTTGAGAGTCATTTCTGTCACTTCTAAATATATGTAGCATATAAATATATTTTCTTGTTGTACAGGATACTGATAATTTGTTTATCACCTGTAGCTAAGTGTATACCTCGAAAAACATTTCTTTTGCTTTTTCCTATTTTAGGTTCTATATATATTTCAAGTAGGTACTTTCACTTTTTGGCCATTTTGTAGGGTTGGTATGCACTGTTTATTCAACTGAATACAAAGTCAGGTGGGCGGAATATATTTTTCATCTTCAGCAGATTTTCTTTGCATTTTTCAGATGTGTCTCTGTGATCAGAAAATTTAAAAAATTTTTTCCAGGGTAGACATTCTCTTATTTTTAAATAATTAATTCCTGGGCTACACATCTTAAAATATTAATAGTTTCATTGCCCAAATAAACGTTATTAACATTGGGAGTTGTGTATCTGACCAAAGACTCAACACCTAACACCTTACAGACTGGTCAAAAACTACATCTGAAAAAGGCATAAAATATAAGGTTGTTTGATTACCTAGGATAATTAAACAGTATTTGGATGCTTAAAATATAAGCACAAACATGTTACAAAGGTCTGTGTTGTATAATGGTGTGTCCAGCTTATAAAAACCTGACTTCTCTAGTTCATAATGAATATGTCAACATATTGCTTCTCACTTTGATTAGCCAAGTAGCAATGAAATCTCATTCTCTGAAATGATTTTCCTTGCTAGCGCTAACCCTTCTGTGGTTAAATGGATAAAATCATGTAGGATAGTTTTCTTGTTTTGGCCTTAGGCATGATCCCAATTCATTTAAAATCCTGGATGGATTAATGCTCTCTCTGACCTAAGGTGCCTTCACACAGACAGCCATGACTTCAAGGGTGAATTCCATATTCTCCTTCAGGTGGCCATAAATGCTAACTGGTTATCAAATAATCTTAAATCTTCTTATCGAGGATGTTGGGGGCAGAGAAGAGGATAAATTTTATCTGAGTTATGAAAAATGTACTGGGGTAGGCTGTGGGCTATGAAACATTTTTTTTGGAAGGTAATTTCCTTTACCTGCGTTGACTTTTTGAAGTTTAAGAAGTAAAGGGCTTCACTTTATAAAATAACTGGTAACGTACTGCAAGCCAGTCAGTTTTCCAGGAGTCTGACACTCTGCCTTGAATTTTGAGAGTTCAGCCACTGAGAGAGAGATATCGTACTACATAAAATAAAGGACTGAAGGACCATCATATTGTGTAACTGGATGCTTAGGTTCTGGTCTTCATGCTCATTTGGATGAAAAGATGACTGAGTGTGTGTGGTGAGAAAGGCAAATTGTGTCCCGCACTGTAATCCTAGCAACATATCTTTTTCAACATTAATATCATTCTGTGATAATCGATCAGAACTGATCCTATGAACCACTGAGTTTCATCAGTAGTATTTATGGAGCTCTTAGGATGTTTTAGGGATATGCATATATACACGTACACACATATATGTATATTTATAGTGTATTTGTGTGTGTTCTGGATACTTATCCCTATCCTTTAGCTATTGGGTGCCCGCTCCACCAATAAACAGATATATATGAGTATGAACACAAAATAGAAAAAACTAAATAAAATGGTCTCTGAAAATATAAACATTGGCTCATTTGACTTATAGCCTGAAATGGTTAAAACTAGACTTATGCTTCTGACTTATTAATCTACTTAATGCCTCATAAAGCTTTATAAGGCTTTTTAAAAAATGGAGCTTGGAATTCTCAGTGGTGAAAACGTCTGTGGACTATCACCTTGAGTGGTGACATTCCTTTCTGTAACACCCTCATGAGCTATACCAAGGGCTGCTTTCTGGGAGCGCACTGCATCTGTGCAGAAGAAACGATTCATGAACTTCCTGAGGGAGAAGCTGAGATACTCAGGGAACCAGAGGGTGTTCTAACGTTCCTGTATGAGACAAAAGGGATTGTTCTTGGCTTCATTTCCAGGATGGAGGAAGATCATGAAAGGCAGGGCAAGAGGATGGTGCCTGAAGCTGGCGGAACTTGGTGGACTCTGAAATCGACTCTAAAGCAACTTAAGCAATTACAAGTTTGAGATGAATGCGGGTGTTATCTGAAATAAAGTCTAAGAACTAAAGTGGTGTATGCAGATGCTATTGCCAAACAGATAAGAGACTAAGGAAACTAGTACTGGGATTTTCGGGTCAAATGAAACTGGATGTGCATATGGAGCCTCTTGAGTGCCCATCAAGTTAGTGGAGTGCTGGCAATCTACTGTTTCTCTTCTCCTATCCCACAGGTGCTTTCCTAATGGAGCTCATAAGTGCACAATCATCCATCCACTTGCCAACGTTAGAAACACTGGGGCTCTCTCCATCCCTGCCAGATTCATTCCGTCCCATGCCCCAGCAGCCCACCATCACATCCTCTGATTGGGTCCTTTCCTCTCATCTTCATCAACCCAGTCCAAGCTCCCATCAGGTTTTTCCTGGAGCAGCTAGCAAGCTTATCTTCCCATCCCAGTTCCCTCCCCTTCTTCACTCCTTCGAAATGTTGTTCTTCTATATAAGCACAGATCTGAGCACATCTCTGTACTTCTTAAAAACTTTTCATAGGTCCCCATGGCCCTTGAGAACTCCATCAAAAGACATTGAATGTCCTTCACATACTAGTCCCAGTGCATTTTTTGTCCTCAAATTCTGCTACTGCACTTCTCAAACTCTACGTCCTAGCCAAATCGAAGGTTTTGCTATGCCTGGTAAAGATCCTGTCTTCCTGATTCTCTTTTGATCTCCTTGCCTGAAATTCACCTTATCTTGTCTCTGCAGTCCTATATTCCACTCCTCCTTTAAAGGCTGACTCAAATGCCATCTCATCCATCTGGCGGGCTGTGACCTCTCCTTTCTCTGAACTTCTATCTATTATGATTCATTCACAGTGAGCATTTGTCAAAACTTCAAGGGCTGACTAAGATGTTAATTCTGGCTAAAGTCTTTCTCAGCACTTGTTCCTCAGCCCTAACTTTCTACCTTCCCTGGAGCTGGTCACACCTTCTTTGGTGTTAGCATGATAATTTGTGTATTCCTCTATGGTAGACTGTAACACTTTGTAGTATAATCCGTGCCTCTGTGGTGGTTGTACCAGAGAACAAATTATTGTTCCTTGAATGCAAGTTCTTGGGCGTATTCTTGCTCATAACTCCAGAGCCTATCTCAGCACTTGGCATATTGCAAATAGTTGTATCATAAATGCATTGAATGCATAAAGAAATTAATGGATGGATGTCAGAAAATGAGGCAGAGAGGGAGGGAGTAAAAACAGAGTACCAATGTACATTCGTGAATTTGCCAAACTATGTTGTTATATTTTAAATGCCAAAATGTGGAAATTTTCCATTATTCCTTCCCAGGCTTGAGAAAGGTAGTTTTTCTGTTGTTTAATATGCTTGCCAGTTACTAACTTTGAGACACTGAATTAACAAACTGCAATTAATCAGGTAATTGTAATGGTAGATCATCTTTAATCTTTGAAGACTGAAATAATGTTATTCATTTTTTATTAACTACCAACTAGCCATGTTCCACAGCACAGAACTTGGAAAACAGCAAGAATTCCATAAATGATTGATCCGTTGTCATTAGGACGGAATCTATTCGACTGATGTAGGGTAGGGTGAAATCTGACATTCTTTTCTGGTTATTTTTCTGGCATTTTTCTTTAATGCCACCATGTAGAAATAGAAATGTTTCCAATACATTGAATATAGTCTGTGTTTGCAGACTTGTAGCAAAGTTGTAAGTAGCCAATCACCAAAAAAAGTTATTTGACTTAATTTGGATTCAAATTCAAGGAAAAATCAAAAGACCTTTTTCAGCAAGTATAACCTATTGACATGTAAGATAAGATAATAAATCAGTTCCTAAAAGGCCTGGGATTGTTTTTTCTGTGGAGAATATTAAATGATAAAAAGCTGAGGAAGCACTAAGGTGGCCATTTTAGTTCAAGTGTCATAGTCATCATGCAGAGTATAGAAAAATCATGTAAATTTATTAACTGTGCAGTAAAAAGAAGCAAACCAGAGGGAACAGAAGTCCTTAATCCATAATTCGTACATTGTATGTGGTATTTGGGTGGGGGGCAGTAGTTTCAACGATTTCTGTTAGTTGTGATTTATAATGTTTGAGAAGCCTGCTTACTTTATTTATTTAATTTTCACTCTGTCATCTGCAATTGACATTTGTTCTTTGATTCCACAAAGTTTTATTGTGTCATAGATATTAGTCACTGTAATTTTTTTTAATTTAGAGTTTCATCAAAATCATGACATTGTATTATACTGAAAAGTGACCCATTTGAGTAAATGTTTAGTGTAATTATAATATTTATTAATTGGAAGTCTTTCAATTACAAAATCTAAAAATCCAACTCCAGCAAAAATGAGAAATTATTGCTTTATATAACTAGACAGTTCAAGAAATAATTCCCATTCAGTCAATGCCAAATCCAGGATCTGTATCATCTGTGTATCATCAAGAAGCTGTTTTTCTTTAGCTCTTGCCTCTGTTTTCCATTCTGTTGGCTTTATTCCCAGAAAAGCTCTCTAGACATATATTGTAACTCTAGGAAAAAGAGAGCAATGTTCCCCCATCTTCTAACAAATCTCATGAGATCGACTCTGATTAGATCATTCTTGGGACTTATATGTTTTTCTAAGCTCACTACCAAATTCAGGAAAGTAGAACAATCTGAGAGGCCAGGCTAGAATTATATATCTAACCCTTGAATTGAGGAGTAAGATCAGCTCTATCTAAACCATGTGAGTTGAGAGTGGGTGACAGATGTTTACCTAAAAGGATGCTAGTTAAAAGGAAATAAATACATATGCACACATACATATAAAGAAAGAGATCTGTTATCTGTATCTATATCTAGCTATATATAGATATCTACTATGAATATGATCCACTGCTACTTCACTTTTTAAATAGTCCTCCAGTACCAAAAAAACAGAATACATTTAAATCACATGAACTATTTCTCTATTTCTAGTTATCATAGCCTATTTTGTGTTTTGAAATAAGCTTTTATTTATTATTTTAGATTAGAAAATGGTAAACGATATCAAAGGCTCTTTCCCTGCAATTTGTGTAATATGAAAAGCTTTAAACCAAATAAGAATAAGGGAGCATGATCATTTTGCAACCCAGTGAAATAGAATTCCGTAAAGGTACTCTGAAGTTGTACTTACCATTCTGTTTTGCCCTAACTAAATGGGAGTTTTTTTTCTTTTGAACTCTTTTGGCACTTTGATTGAAGGTCTCACGTGGCACTTAACCACATTCTACCTTGAATTATAAATTCTAGTGCCCTAGGAGATGATACACTACTTGAAGATTAGAAGAGAATTTTCTTCATCGATTGTATGTATCTCCAATTAATATTTAATACTGGGCTTTATGTAACATTTGGTATCAAAATATTATGTTAAACATAATATTTCCAATAAATCCAGTCCTTTCCAATAAATCACTAACACTATAAATGCTAGGTGTATTTCTTTATTATCAGAAGACATAGAAGCAAATTCTTATTGAGTATGGACTGTATGCCAGGCATGAGCTGACATGTTTTTATCAACTTTAATTCCCTGGGCTGTAATTCCATCATAGTGGAGGCCTCCTCTACGTATGCTCACCAGTGCTTTCTCAGGGCCTAACACATGGTAGACTCTCATTGGTAAGTAGCAAAGCCTTCATAACAACCTTTTAGAACAATGGTTCTCAACTATGGGCAATTTTGTCCACCAGGAGACATTTGGCAATGTCTGGAGACATTTTTCGTTGTCATAAATATAGGGGATGTTACTGGCATCTGGTGGTTAGAGGCCAAGAATGTTTCTAATCATTCTATAACGCCCAGGTCAGCTCCCTACAGGGAAGATTTATTTGGCCTAAAGTGCCAATATTGCCAAGGTGAGAACTCCTGTTTTAGAATTATCATATTTTCACAGTATACATATAGTAGAAATAATGCTCAGAAGGGATATAAATTCTCAACTCATATTGGTAATAAATTACAGAACATAAATTTTAACAAAATTTTTCTCATTTCCTGCTGCAGAATTAGATATCGGTTTGCATAATTACATGTAAATTTGAGCCAGTATTGCCTGACATGATTCAGAAAACTAAATAGAATGTCATCTAGTTAATTACCATAAGTTTAATCAGGTTGTGCTGTTTTGGGTTATTCTGTGACAAACCATTTAATATGTTTTAAAGTCAAACCAGTGGACAAAATTAAGGAAAGGGTTTTACACTAAAATTCTGTTTGAGTTTTATCTTTGACCTAAGAGCCAAATAGGGCTACAAAATGCAGTATCTCTTTTTAGAGTTTTCTCATACTCCTTCCTTTGAAGACTGGATTTATTGGAGTCTAGCTCTACCATTATATCAAAGTTCCAGTCAGATTTCCTGAAAGGTTTATGAAGCCAAGGGTAAAATCCTACAATTCTTTCCCAATCAAGTTAAAGGAACCATTTCTCACTTCTCCAAAAGAGGTTACAGCATAGGGCATATTGGACATAGTCATAGTCCTATGTGGCAAGAAATACCGTGGATATTAAGAGGTATTCATTACTGACATTGAGTGTTTAGGACAGCCCACCATAGTCATTATTACATAGAAAGAAAAAGGTCTACATCTCTTTTGGATAAGTATCTTTTCCTCATTCTTCATAAGTCCCAATATCTAAAAGTTAAATCAGATACAGGGGAATAAAAAAAAAAGGTACACTAAGCAGTAATCCATTAAATTGAAGTCAGGGGACAATAGGAGAAGTAACTATAAAAAAAATCTAGAGATTATTGTTATTATTAGATTGGGAATAATGCTTTTGTGGTCTTCACTTCATAATTTTTAGGCACACTGCATATAGTAGCAGAACTTTATGACAAAGGATACACCGGGAGGAACATTCGATGTCTTTTGAGGGAATCCCCAAGGGCCGTGGGAAGCTGTGGAAAGTCTTTAAGTAGAGCGATGTGCCCAGATCTGTGTTTTACATAGGTCACTTCAGCAAGCTTTGGAAGACCCAAAGAAGGGGTGCACTATTTATGTGAGTGGCAAGTGTACCTCCCGAAGGTACTATTTGAATGTGTGCATATAAGGTTTATTTCTTGCATTTGCTTTGGTTATTGTCCATATACGCACTTATGCTCGACTTCTCCAGTCTCTTCTCAAAAAAAAAGTTTTCCGAAGTTCATGAAATAATTAAGTCTTTATTATGTAATTCATGTGGGCTAATATGTATTAATAGTAATTAAGTACTAGCACATGTATTATTTATAATGTTTCTGTTGGTCTACTGTACCTGTGTATAGGAATATAATATGAGCTTAAGAACTTTTTGACAGAAAGATATATTTGCTAAACATCATGAAGCATAAACTCAGAGCACTGGAAGAATGAATGAATGACAAGGTAATTCAACCTAGATTGGGAAAGGAGGCTCAATAAAGTCCTCCCCAGGGGGGTGAGAGTAAGGGTGAGTGGGGGTAGGTCAAGTCAGAGCTGATTAGACACAGAACTAGGGGAGGAGAGAGGAAGGCTGATCATTCCAGTCTAAGTAGGAGCATGTGCAATGGCCCTAAGACCTCAAGCACCTTGGAGCATAGGAATCCAGAGCAGTGAAGTCTGTATCCTGTGGTGAAATATCCTCTAAGGAAAGAAACCCTTCTCCATAACGTGACCATATTGCCAAATGAGCTGGACTTCATTTAAAAGGATAAAACAACTGATTTGTTTTTCCTTTGACTGCCCCCGAAGGAAACCTCAGAGAGATCCCTGTTTGTCATCCCCTGAGTCATATGGAGAGTCTTGTCTCAGTTACTAAAAGATCCAGTCCAGAGCACTAATCAGAACTTCAAGGTTAAATCAAGTTCGAGTTTTTGCCCCCCTTTCCTCTTATGGTCTGACTCATGCTTGGATGCCTCAGCGTGGCATGGTTACTTTCTTGACCATGTCCTAATCCTATACCCACATCTTATCAGGAGATTTGTTCTCTGTTATATAGTCCCTGGTGCAGTTTTAATCAGTCTTTGGTTTTGCACGAAGCACTTAACTCTTTTCCCTCCTTGTGGGAGAGTGTGGAACTCTCAGCAATCCAGTAATACTTTCCAAGGAAAACTTCAATTTTCCTCCGTCATCACTGACGCTTAGAGTTAGAGTGACAAAACCAGACGCTGGGCAGGTCCCACTTAGATGATCTGGCATCTCACTTCAGGATGTGGATGTACTTGGCCTTTGGTGTTTTGGCTAAAACTGAGGCAGCAGGAGTCCCATGTTTAAATTCTGGGCTCCTTTACTAAGGGGAAGAGTGGCACAAATTGTGGGCGGGGGCCAGATCCTGTTTTTGTAACCATGAAGTAGAGATTATAAACAAAGTAATTTATGAAGTTAGGATTTATGAAGTTAGTCTTTAAAACACTAATACATACTAGCTTCTACACTGAAATTCAGCATCTCCCAAATGTTTTTGACGGCACTAATTTTAAAGAGACAACCAATACCACTTAATTAACTGCACTATACTTTCATGGCTAGTATTATTATGGTAAAAAAAAAAATGTTGACTCTAGAAAACATCTAGGAACATCTATGTATATATGTGGAATTCACCCAGACATATTTTATTGACAAAGATAATCAAAATAAAATGGCTCTACTTAAAAGTTTAAGAGATTAGTAATTAATAAGAGAATAAATATAAACCAGTAAGTTTGCTAAATGCAGCTTATAAATTTAATCCAAGTCCTTCATTCAGTGAGCCATCATTATCTTATATCTAGTAATTTAGCATTTAAGTTTCTTGATGGGAGAGTCTCTACTAGCTATAAGTTCAGACATATACTGTGTATTAGAATTTAATTTTTAGCAGCAAAAATGGCTATGTGTATATGATAGAGAAAGCATAAAATTTGGTTTCAAGAAGCATAGGGCTAGTTAAAATTTGGCTACTGTCTATGCCTGTAGGCTACTTCTTACTCTCTGTGTTCTCTGTTATAGAGTTTATATAATGGAACATTTTTATGCCTACTTTAATATGTTGCTGTTCTGAATAAATGATATGATATGTTTTCACGAATACATTTCAAATCATGAACATTTGTAAATAAGCATCAAGTAAATTGAAAATATTTCGATCATAACCCTTCCTGAATTAGTCTTATATTTATTCCGTGTTCCACTTCCATTTAACTATCCAGAGTTTAATTTTACATGCATAAAAGTCAAGTTCCTTCATTGGATTTTAAAAGGCCTACTCTGACGTAAACAGCTAAGAAAACACTGAAAGAGTCATTATTTTCTGAATGAATATGAATTTTTCCTTCTTCGGTGACAGAAATTAGATTTTAGTTTTGATTACCATGACCTTTTTACTTAATTACATTCTAAAATAATTTGTTGGATATAGAGCTAGAAATTTTATCTTTGTTATCTGAAAAAATTTGGGATAAATGAAGAATAATTAAAGAGTAAATGATAGAACACAGAAGTTAATATTAGATCTTTGTGTGACATGGAAGTTGAGGATAAACCTAGAGATATTAAATTTCAAAGTCCATGTCAATTAAAAAACAATAATTTCTTTAGCACTTGACAACTAGAAGAATTATTAGAGGTTTTTGAATTCAGCTTCTTATTATTTAAGAGGAAACAGATTCAGAGAAGAAAAGTCTTTGCCTCAAACCAGAAAGCATGTTAAAGGCAGAACCTATAATCCCCAATTCTATTGAATGATGATTAGTGTTTACTGAAAAATTCAGAAATGAAAGATTGAAACTCTACTTTTTAAAATAATGTCTATTAGTTGTCATTGCTGTATATTTCTAACAAAGGCCAGCTAAATATTTGAGGTTATGAAATTTTGCACAGAACTCAGACCAAGGTTCATAAAAGTTTAGGTCAGCAGTTCTCAAACTTTTTGTTCACTGGACCTCTTTGCATACTTAACAATTATTGAGGATCCCAAAGATCTGTTTTTGTTTTCTTTTTTTCAAGTTTTTTATGTAGATTATATCTGTAAATATTTGCTGGTTAGAAATTAGAAATTTTTAACAGCTTTGAGATATAATTCACATAGCATATTATATACCAATTTAAAATGTAAAATTCAATTTCTTTAAATATATTCACATATATGGAAAACCATCACATTCACTTTCAGAAAACTTTTATCACCTAAAGAAAGAAATCCATACCCTTTATCTCTGTCCCTTTGCTGTCACTAACACCACTCCGAGCCGTAAGCAAACACTGATCTACTTTATGTCTCTGTAGATAGATTTCTCTATTATGGACTTTTACATGAATTGAATCATATAGCATAAGGTCTTTTATTACTGACTTCTTTCATTTAGGATAGTGTTTCCAAGGTTTATTCGTATTGTAACAAGTATTAGTTATTCGATCCTTTTCAAAGCCAATTAATATTCCATTGTATGGATAGGACACATTTTGTTTATCCATGTGTTGCTCGTCTGTTGATAGGCATTTAGGGTGTTTCCATCTTTTGGCTTTATGAATAATGCTTCTATAAACATTCATGTATGAACTTTCGTGTGGAGACTGTGTTTTCATTTCTCTTGGATATGTAAGAGTGGAATTGTTGGATCATGTGAAAACTCTATGTTTACTCATTTGAGGAACTTCCAGATTGTTTTTGAACAGCTGCTGTACCCTGTGCATTCCCCCCCAACAGTGTATGAGGTTTTTGGTTGCTCCACATTGTTAGCAACGTTTGTTATCTGACTTTCTGATAGTAGACCTTCTAGTGGGTGAAGCCATAATGCATTGTGGTTTTGCTTTGTATTTCAATAATAACTAACAATATAGACAATTTTTCATGTGCTTATTGGAAATTTTGGGAAATGTATATTAGCTTTTTTGCACATTTTTAAATTTGATTGTCATCTTATTATTGAATTATAAGATATTTTTGTATATTCTGGTTTCAAGTCCCTTACCCTTATCAGATATATGATTTGCAAATATTTTCTCTAATTTTTGTAGCTTGTCTTTTCACTTTATTAACGATGTCTTTTGAGGAACAAAAGTTTTTAATTTTGATGAAGTCCTTTTTGCTTTAGGTTTTATAGTTAGTTTTTTGATCCATTTTGAGTTAATTTTTGTATATTGTTTGAGGTAAGGGTCCAATGTCATTTTTTGCATGTGGCTATCCACTTGTCTGAGAACCATTTGTTGAAAAGACATTCTTTCCCCCAGTGGATATTCTGCATCCTTTGTCAAAAATCACTTCACCATAGATGTATAAGCTTATTTCTGGACGCTCTATTCTATTCCATTGATGTCTAGGTCTGCTCTCATGCCAGTGCCATCTTGTCTTGATTACCACTGCTTATAGTAAGTTATGAAATTGCGAGGTGTTCTACTTTGCTGTTTTTCAGGATTGTTTTGGTTATTTTGAGCCCCTTAAAATTCCACATGGATTTAAGAATCAACTTATTACTCTCTATAAAGAAGTAAACTGGAATTCTAATAGGGGTTGTGTTGAATCTGTAGATCAATTTGCTATAGTAACTATGTTAAGTCTTCTAAGTCATGAACATGATATGTGACTGCACTTATTTAGATTATTTTTAATTTCTTTCAATAATTTTTGTAGTTTTTAGAGTATGGATTTTGAACTACTTTTGTTAAATTAATTTCTAAGTATTTCATTTTTCATGCTATTGTGAATGGAATTTGTCTTATAACTTGCAATCTTTATAAAACTAATTTAATGGTTATAATGGGTTTTTAGTTGAATTCCTTAGTATTTTCTAAATGCAAGATTATATCATCTGTGGATGAAGATAGTTTTACAACTATTTTTCTACTCTAGATGCCATGTATTAATATATATATATATAAATATATATATATTGTAAAATATATAAAAATATGGTAAAAAATACATATATATATACATATATATACATATATAAATACATATACATATATATGTATTTATATATGTATATGTATATATGTATATATATGTACATATATATACATATGTATATATGTATATATATGTATATATACATATGTATATGTACATATATATATGTATATGTACATATATATGTATATATATATACATATATATACATATACATATATATGTATTTTTTTACCATATTTTTGTTTATCATGTTCTTTCTTTTTTTAATTTAATTTATTTATTTACTTAATAATAGTTTCAGGTGTATAAAACAATGTAATAGACATTTATCATTTATATCCCTCACACAGTGATAAACCCCCTCTCCCCATCTATTACTCCTCTGACATCGCATATAGCCATTACATTTCCATTGTCTCTATTCCTAATGCTGTACTCTGCTTCTTGTAACTACATATACACATAAAATTGTACTTGACATTCATTATTGTTCAGCTTCAGCTTCAGGAGTACAATGCAGTGATCAGGCATCTACATCATCCCTGAAGTGGTCTCCCTAATGAGACAAGTGTCCATCGGATATCCTACAAAATCTTTACAACATTATTGATTACATTCCCCAAATTGACTTTCGTATTCCCGTGGCAATCTTGTGGTTACCCACTGTGCTTTCTAATCCCCTCACCGTCCCTCTTATCTCCACCCCCCCATCTAGCAACCCTCAGTATATATTTTTGTATGATGTGTGTGTATGTTTGTATGTATGTATGTATTGTCGAATTGTCCTGGCTAGAACCTCTAGTATAATGCTGAATAGAAGTTATGTTAACAGATATGCTTGTCTTGTTCTTAATTGTAGGGTGAAAGCACCTGGTCTTTCATCATTAAATATATTAGCTGCAGATTTTTATAGTTGCCGTTTATCAGGTTAAAGAAGTTTGTTGAGTATTTTTATCATGAAAGGGTGCTATATTTCATCAATTTTTTTCTGCATCATTATGATGTATTATGTTAATTGATTTTGTTTTAAATATTTTTATTGATATCTAATTGACATAAACATTATATTAGTTTCAGGTAACAACATAATGATTTCATATTTTTACGTATTGTGAAATGATCACCACAATAAGTCTAGTTAACCTCCATCACCACACATAGTTACAGATTTTTTTTTTCTTTTGATGAGGACTTTTAAGATTTACTCTCAGCAACTTTCAAATAGGTAATACAGTATTATTAACTACAGTCATCATGCTGTACATTACATCCCTGAAATAACAGTAATATTGGTAAAACTGTCTTCTTACCTTCTCATTGTTAAACTCCACTATTTGCCTGAGATTGCTATTATTTCCATCAATAATAAGTTGTTGGAGCATAAATTCCTCTCTAAATGAATCCAGTCAAATTGTGACTCCTTCAAAGGAATAGTTTTAACTTCAGTGTTATCTGTTCTGATGCCAGGAAAACTCCAAGCTGTCTTTTTCTTTGTTTCTGCTACAAACTAGACATTCCGTAGTCTAGACTATTAATTCATTAGGCCCAAATATGTATTTCAACTTGCCTTTCACTACAACCTCCAGTGTTCTTTAGTGAGTTTAAAATTAAAATTCTCCACAAGTTCTTCTTCTTTTTTTTTTTTTTTTAATGAAGTTAATTCCTTTGGGAAGAGATTGGGAGCTATTTATTTTGAGACTCAGTTTTGCCCTATGTGAAATGTCTGAGCCAGGGCTCTGAACCTTGACATGGAAACAACAGTATGCTCTCTCTGAGTGACACTCCAGAGCTGAGTGATGATGAGGGAGAGGAAGGCAGAAGCCTGAGGTTCTCTCAACTTGCCTGTCTTGGTATGGAGCCACTTCATCAGGAGCCAGGGGCAAAGCTGTGAGGGCCCCAGCATCCTCCCTGGTAGTTGCTTTCAGTAGAGCCTCCATTCCATGAGTGGGGGTTGGGCAGAAGAAGAGAGTCCTTACATCCTGTTTGCAATCACGTGGGACTTAGTCTCAGTATCAGGCACCTGGGAGTAGGATGCGAAATGCTGAAGTTCTGCTCCCCCCAGGAAGAAAACCCTCTAGCTGGGAACTGGGGGGGAGAAGCAGCCCTGTGCTTTTGACCGCTGCAGTCTGGAGTAGAGTTTCCACCTCCCTGAGCTCCAGAGTACATTAGAGGGAAGGAGCAATCTTGGCTCAAATACCACAGACTCGAACCTTTCTTACCAAATTTTCATAGATTTTTCTTTAATAGCTATTTCTTCATTTGCTGTTTACTGTTAAGACCATTTCCAAAGGCTTTGGATGATTGTTTTTGTCACTGTTATTTTTTTAATTTTCACCAGTTCACTGGGGAGTGAGAGGAGCTCCTCACCATGTCGCATCTATAGTGGATCTCTTCCTTCAGCATTAGAAATTCAAATGGGACTTTTAAAAATTTAAATACATATTCCCTCAGTTGTCAGAGTCATGATATTATCATATGTTATGAATCCTCTGTATGTTCTCTTCCTGTACTCACAGCCTCCATTGTATACTCATAATACAATGAGAGTGAAGAAAGTAAATAACATCTTTGTACCATCATAAAAACAACTGTGACCTTGCAGCATCCCCTGCATGTGACTTAGCGGCTCCTAGTAGAAGCTGAATAACACTTTGAGAAAGAATGGTCTAGATTTTTTTTCTCTTTGAAATGCATTATCTTTTTTCAAAAAAATTAAAGTTTAGTGGGGTGACAATTGTTAGTAGTTACACAGATTTCAGGTGTACAGTTCTGTAATACATCATCGATGTATCACATTGTGTGTTCACCACCCAGAGTCAGTTCTCCTTCCATCATGATATATTTGATAACTACTAAACTATTGTTTATGTCTATGAGTTTTTATATATTCATTTGTTAGTTTTGTTCTTTTGTTGTTTTCAGTTTTATATACCATGTATCAGTGAAATCATATGTTTCTCTACTTTTTCTGTCGGACATATTTTGCTTAGCATAATAATCTCAAGATCCATCCATGTTGTCACAAATGGCATTATTTCATCTTTTCTTATGGCAGAATAGCATTCTATTGTGTGAAATGCATACCTTTTAATGAGAAACAAACCCAGGGTATTATTGATTAAGGCTGACATCCAGGTTTCCTGATACAATTTCTGGGACCATTCCACCAACATGTTATGTAGCATACTTTGTATGCTGATTCATTTCATATATAAAAAACATAAGAAAATAAAATTCCCAGCACTTTCCAGGTCTGGCTTAAAATCCCTAAAATACTATTTAAATATCAACAGTAGTTTGTTAAGTGAATCACTAAATCAGTCTTTTATTGCACATTCATGAAGAAAATAATGGATTTGAACTTAATAGCATGTTTAATAACCTTGCCATTCAAAAATGAGACCCAATCATGAAAACCTACTTTAATTTTCAATGAAGACATAAGCAGAATTATTTATGTAGAGAAAGTAGGGCAAAAGGACATTTGGATATGGAATTTATATTTGACGACATGAATCAAGCAGCTACCCTTAGCCTCAATTTGTATGCAGAACACGAATTGAACCAAGGAGAAAATCTCACAAAGCTAGTATATATTACTTAATGGCCAAACACTTCGGATCTACAAAAACTTCAGAGATGAGAAATTAGCAACTCAGGGGACCATGTTGCTCCGAGAATGCTAATTCATGGCTCTGGAAGGAGAACCAGCAAGGAGAAGAAAGCATGAAGTGACACCGTTAGTTTAAATCCCAACGCATCAGAAAACTGGAAGAAAGAAGAGGTGCCAATTATTTCCTTAACTTCCTAGAATGCAGTCAGAATGAACTTTATTACTAGAATTAGGAAGCATTAAGCCACAGTTAATAGGCTGAAGAAAAGGTAATGTTTGCGGAAGAGACAGCTAAATTGTTAACTGAAATAGAAATAGCTACTCAGCTAGACACAGAACCCAGTGTTCCTCTAAAAGCAAACTTGGGATGATATGTTTTGAGTACAAGAGAGAGTTCACATGTAAAAAGCTATAAATATAGAGAAATATTAGAGACTGTAAGTTTTAAGAAACTCTATATTTAAAAATCATAAATCTTTATTTTTGTTGTTGTTGTTTTTGCTCAACAAACAAAAGGAATTTAGATTCAAGCGCCTCTGAATTCAATGATCTAGAGAAAACAACTGAGAAGTAAAAGTGAAGAATTAAATTCTTATTATCACTAAATATCAAGTAATTTTGTTTATTACTTTGATGTTAGGTATGATGTTTTAATTCATTTAGTTTTCTACATGTGAATTTCTTGAGAAATACAATGGTTGTGTAAAGCAATTATTTGGGCTGATAAATACTTTATGCTTATTAACAAGGTTCTATTACAGAACACATTATGAAACTATGGCAAGATAATTTGTACAATTTAAATCAAATTATTGTAGAGTTTTTCATTAAGGACCAAAAGTGGGCATTTATAAGTACTACATTCTTGCTTTTCCTTAAAAATCCTCATGAATCTTTAAAAAATCAGGTCTTTAGCAGGGGCCAAGTTTCATTTCGTTGGAAAAATTTGTAGACAACGTAAGTCTGGTGCATTAGTTGTTTCTTAAGGAGAATATAAGGGAAATGTTAATGAAATGCCTTGAAATTTATTAGCAGTCTTACTATTTTCTTTATCCCCATCTACAGATAAGGAAACTGTAGAAATAGGTATTCTGGGATGCACCGTGGAAGAGAGAATCTAGGACTTGATTGTAAGCACAGTTAGTGGTCTATGTCCTCTGATTTCTTATTTGTTTTTCTGTTCATTCATTCTATAGTTCTTTTATTCGGCAGACAGTCAAGCACTGGGGAACTAGGAAATGGGGGGGAAATAGCTGCTATCCTTTTCTCATTCATGGAGATGATCAACAAGATTTGGCGTAGGATTCTCTGGGGCACAGATGAAATAGTGACTAATTTCCTGCGGTGGGAGTGTATGATCTTGGAATGTAGTATACAAAAGGAGACACCTTCACTATCGTTTGAGAAATGAAGAAGAATTTACATGTTGTGGAAGGAGAACATTCCTCAATGCAAAGAAAACACAATGAGCAAAGGGTATTAATATAAACTGGTTTTTCTCAGGGAATGCAAACTTGGATGTAGGTTGTCTTGAAGAGATGCATACAGTTAGGTAATCAATCAGCATTCAAAGCCCTCTTCAGCTCCGTGGAAACTTCTATATTCCTATTTTAACATTTCAGCCAAATTGCACACGGTTCACACAACGTCTCTTTCCTCTACCTTTAAATTTGTCCCTTGATCTCTCTTGATTGTTGTTTTTATGTCATACCTTCTTCACAACTTTTCCAGTACAGAGAATTCTGGGCTCAGATGATGAAATCAAAAACATCATGAAGAGGGATTATATTTTGGGGTACTACAAATTTCTTGAATATTGGCCAAATTTTGACTTAGTTTTCTATATAAGTTGTAAAGTTTCTATTTCATTCTTTGCTCTTGTCAGTTTTTATCTAACATGAAACAAAATTCCAGGTGTAGACTATTTAAAAAATGTTCCTTTCTTTTCATATCTGTGTCTTTTCACTCAAGAATGTGTAGTTTGAGACATTCTGATCATGTCTATTCTGATCACAAAGGTATCAAAAGTTAACACGGTATTGTCCTATGGTGTCTTTGAGTAAGTTACTTAACCCAGAGATCAGTATAAGCTGAAATGGTCTTAGGAATTCTCATGTGCCAGGAAGTGTGCTAAATAGGTTATGTGAGGTGTGATCACAAAATATAGTGAATGTTTAAATAAAAAAAAAAATTATTACAGTAACAGATACATTGCCATTAATCCCCCTCAAAATACTCTCCCTTGCCTTGAAAACACACTTATCCCATCATTCTTTCCACTTTCTGAAGCAGTTCTGGAAGTCCTCTTTTGTGAGTATCCTTAGTTGTGCTGTTGTGGCTGCTTCGATGTCCTGAATTGATTCAAGACATTTACCTTTCATTTTAACTTTGGACAAGAGTCAGAAGTCTCATGGTGCCAGATCCAGTGAACAAGGTGGATGAGGACACAATGTAATGTTTTTATTTGACAGAAATTGCTGTACCAAAAACAATGTATGACATGGAGCATTGTCATGATGGAGGATGAAGTAAAGATACTCACGAAAGAGGACTTCCAGAAGTGCTTCAGAAAGTGGCAAGAACGATGGGATAAGTGTATTAGAAGAGAAGGGGATTAATAACAATGTGTCTTTTACTGTAATAATTTTTTTTTTACATTTAAGCATACACCATATCTTTTGATCACACCTCATATACATGTATTCATCCAATTTTCACAACAACCCAATAGAGTGGTCCATTTAGTAAATAGGGAAGCAAGGCTTAGAGAGTTTAGGGAGCTCTAAGGCAACACAACTAAGTAGTGTTGGAGCTGATTTAATCTAAGACCATCTGACTGCAGAGATTATATTCCTGTTATATTTTCTTTTGCTACTCTGTCTCTTCAAATTTGTTGGCAAGAAAGAGATGGGGAAAAAGAAAGAAACACAGAAGAAGTGGAAGGTGAGACGGGAAAAAAAGGAAGAAGGGAGGGAAGGAGGAAGGAAGGAACGAAGGAGAAAGGGAGAAAGGGAAAGATGGAGGGAAAAAAGAATAAAGCAATGGAGGTAAGGAGGAAAGGAAGAGAGGAAGCAAGGGAAGGGATAAGAGAGGGAAAAAGGCATGGAGGAGGGAAGGCAGAGGGAGAGAAAGGAAGGAAGGGAAGGTGGGAGGGATGAAGAAAGGAAGGAAGGAAAAGGGGGAGAGAAAGAGAACCTAGCTGGGTTAGCTCAAGGTCTAATATGTCTTATATTTTAGGAATGTTTTCTTTTAATTCTCCTTTCAAAATACCTACAGAATATAAAAAATACTTGTTTTTTAATATAAGGACATGAATGCTTTGGTAAGAAAGCTATATTCCTACTTGTATTTCCCTGTTTATGATATAAGAAAGCTTGCTGATGGACTAATAAATCAGTCATTCACAGCTCACTGATTATACTGCATGAGAAAATGGAAACTTAAAAAAATTATTTGTCACTTTGATTTTTTTAAAAAAATGCATTGAATTCCTTTATTATTCTCTAAACCGCAGTGGCTTGACTGAGATTCCCACTGATTCTTATTATTACAAGCCATTCCCTTGAGAAGATGTTTTATCTTTCTCCTCCCTGGTATTCTGCAACTCTAGTGTATTGCATTGATGAATAGAAGACTTGTTGAGGGGAAATGAAAATCAAGGAGTTTCAAACTTAAATGTAATGATAATTTGTATAAAACTGCCAACATACTACTGGCTTCTTAGAATAAAGAAGTCATCTGGTTTGCAGCTCAGTTAATGTCAAGGTGCCAGAACAGAACATGAAAAAACTGACTTTATTTGTCTCATGTTACCGAAACAAGTCTTTTAGAATGGAAATAGATTGCTGCTGAAGCAGCTCCAAGCCTACGTGACTAGATGTGTTCACACGTGAGAGTATATGAGTGCATGTACCTGTGCACAGGTGTACATGAGTGTGTGTTTGTGTGTGTGTGCCTGTCACCACGGAGGGCAGTGCTGACTCTGACGTAAGGGACTCCAGGGTCAATGGATCACAAAGTAGAAGCCAAAAGTCAGACCCACAGCCAGAATGTAGCTCTCATGACCCAAGGCCCAGCAATCTCACCCCCTCCCCATTTTTTTTTTCTGTTCCCGTTCCCAAAAGCACCAGTAGCAACACCACAATCTCTTCCAGACACTTGGCACACAAAGTAAGATCTGACAGCACAAACATTTTTCTGAAATAGGGATTATACAGATAAATGACACAGTTGTAGGCGCTCCCCTGAAACTCTCCATCATATGCACGTCTCTTCTCGACTCCTTTTCCTTGGTCTTTCTACCAAGGCCAGACACGAGACCAAGAGCCAACATACCTTATGTCTGCAATGCCTCTATTATTAAAAACAATCTCTGTGGTAACTGAAGCCTGAGCTAATTACTGCTCCATTATGATGTTTCCCAATTATGATGTTCCTCCAACCAGAACAGAAAAATGACAAGTGCATTGGAAGGTTAGTTAAAGCAGAATCAAGCAAAAGAAATATCACACAAAACAAAAGGACCAATGAATCAGATCAGCCATACTAAAATCCTTGTGCCATTCTTCCTCCATGCCCTAGATTCTCATCTTAGCTAAATTATTATGTTGGCTTTTCTATTGAGCACGCATTTGAAAGTTAATCATAAAACTTCTTCACTGCTTATCAGAGAGATGATTGGATTTGAGCAGACATATAAGAAATATAATCACCTTCTTTTTTGTTATTAGGAGCCTGTTAGAGATTGAACAATAACTAACATTTATTGAATACTTATTCTACCAGGTATTATTCTATGGGTTTTACATGACATTTTATTTAATCATTATTTGCACTGATTACAATTTGTGTAAAAATGACAGATGAGAAAATTAAGGAACTGAGAAATTAAACAACGAGCTTCATTGCTTTCATACAATGAAAGCAGGGGATGAATGAGGCAGAATGGCCCCAGAGGTCACGTTCTTGACTGTTGCACCATAATCCTATACCTGACATTTGCCATATGCCCTGAAGTTTATAAGTATCTTACTTACATATTATTTTACTCAAAACAAAACTGTATCACATGAGATGGACAATAGAAGCAAGTATGAATGGCCTCTTAGTTTGTAGGTGCTGAATTTAGCATTTAAACCCAGGTTTGCTTGCCCAAGATCCAGGACTTTTCTATTGCACTATTATTCCGTGAAGCTGTCTAGATGGACCCAACAAGAGAGCCTTATGAATTCTTTTCTAAAACTCTTTCTTCTTTATTTCCTATAGGTCATCATTCTTATCACTTTTCCTTCTATTTATTTCCTTATGTCTTGTTCATAGTTTCTGCTTAGTCTCAAAATATCTTTTAAAATTATTATGGCAAATATTCTGATCTATTACATGCTTTCTGTTCTACAGATATACATTTATATATGTGGCATTCATAAATTAACATGTATCTGTGGTAAATGAAAATATCACTTTGTTACATACACAAATAATTTTCTCTATCTCTGCTTTATACATTTTCAGTCAATATCACAGTTTAAAATGAAAAAGAAAACTCTGGACCACCTTCTTACACCATATACAAGAATAAACTCAAAATGGGTTAAAGACTTAAAGTAAGACCTGGAATCATAAAACTTCTAGAAGAAAACCTAGGCAGTAAACTCTCTAAAATTGCTCTTACTAATATTTTTTCTGATATATCTCCTAGGGCAAGGGAAACAAAATAAATAATAAACAAATGGGACTACATCAAGCTAAAAAGATTTTGCCCAGCAAAGGAAATCATCAACAAAACTAAAAGACAACCTGTTGAATGAGAGAAGATATTCACCGATGATACAGTCAATAAAGGATTAATATCCAAAACTTATAAAGAACTCATCAACTCAACACCAAAAAGTCCCCAAATCAATCCAACTAAAAAATGGGCAAAGGACCTGAACAGACATTTCTCCAAAGAGGACAGACACATGACCAAGGGACATGAAAAAGATGCTCAATATTACTAATCACCAGAGATACGCAAATTAAAACCACAATGAGATATCACCTCACACCTATCAGAATGGCTCTCATCAATAAATCAACAAACAACAGTGCTGGTGAAGATGTGCAGAAAAGGGAACCCTCGTGCACTGTTGGTGGGATTGCAAATTGATGCAGCCTCTATGGGAAACAGTATGGAGGTTACTCAAAAATTTCAAAGTAGAACTACCACATGACCCAGCAATCCTACTTCTGGGTGTTAATCTGAAGAAATCCAAACCACTAATTTAAAACGATATATGTTCATTGCAGCATTATTCACAATAGCCAAGGTATGGAAGCAACCTAGGTGTTCACTGATAGACGATTGGATAAAGAGAGAGGTGGTACATATATACAATGGAGTAATACTCAGCCACAAAAATAATGAAATATTACCATTTGTGACAAAAATGGATGGACCTGGAAGGTATTATGCTAAGGGAAATAAGTCAGACTAAGAAAGACAAATACCATATGATCTCATTTATGTGTGGAATCTCAAAATAAATGAGCAAACAAAACAGAAAAACTCATAGATGCAGAGAACAAACTGATGGTTGCCAGAGGGAAGAGGTGATGGGGAGCTGGGTGAAAAAGGTGAAGGGATTAAGAAATACAAATTGGTAGTTACAAAATTGTCATGGGGATGTAAAGTAAAGCATTGGGAATATAGTCAACAATATTGTAGTAACTATGTATAGTGCTAGGTGGGTACTAGACTAATTGGGAGTTCACTTTGTACATTATACAAATGTCTAACTACTATGCTGTACACCTGAAACTAATATAAAATAATATTGAATGTCAACTTTAATTGAAAAATAATAAAATATTTAGGGGGATCAAATATATGGTGATGGAAGGAGAACTGACTCTGGGTGGTGAACACACAATGTAATTTATAGATGATGTGATACAGAATTGTACACCTGAAATCTATGTAATTTTACTAACAATTGTCACCCCAATAAATTAAAAAAAATACTAAAAAAAAATAAAATATTTGAAGAAAAAAATAAAATGAAAAAGAAAAAACATTAGGTAACATAACTGTGTACAATTTTTATAGGCTGCTGATAACAAGAATGGAGGTGATTATATTTCGCACGTGTCTGCACAAATCCAATCATATCTCTGATAAACAATAAAGTTCAACAATTACTTTCAAATGGGTGTTCTATAGAAAATCCAAGTTGAGAATTTAGTTAAGATCAGAATTGATATTTAGAAAGAGTGACACTGTATTTTTAATATGAATCATCTGAATCATTGTGCTTGTTTTTATTTTCTTTGATTTTTTTCCTTAACTAAACTTCCGAATCACTTGCAGTTTTTCTGTGGTCATTTAGTTGGCCCTCTTTTCCTATTTTTGCTCTCTTTCTCTCTTTGTTTATCACCCCCTTTCTTGCTCACATTGTCCCGCTCAGCGTGTGCATGTATAGTGTGCATTTTAGATTATAGATTAGCATTTTATGAATAAAAAACAACCCTAAAACACTGACATATCAAGCAGCAATTCATCACATCCCACATTGAAGGCAATGAGGCCACTTCAGAAATCAGCGCCTGGGCTGCTTTAATGCTGTGGGTCATTTCAAAGCCCGACAAGTAAATCCTACAATAATCCATCTTGCTATGACAGGGAGTTGAAGACTCTTATATTTTAATAATATTCCAAGAAAATACAACTCAGTGGAAGAGAAAGTACAAAAATCACTTCCCATTAACTCTGAACATTAATTTGCAATGCATGCTGTAGCTCCCAAAAACTAACAGATTCTTTCATATTTATTTTTTGAGCATGATTTTAATCAATATTTAAAAATATATTGGGATCCTTCTCTGCATTAAACACTGCTTTCACTGTTGGAGGAGAAAACAAATACAACAGCAGTGTCTCCCTACTTGGAACTTGTCATTAAATCTATTCTTTTATCTTTCATATAATTAACGTGTGTGTGTGTGTGTGTGTGTGTGTGTGTGTGTGTGTGTATACATATATTATGATTTAACTGTGTGTTGGAACTATTCAAAGTGCTGGAATTTTAAAAAGGGACATTATCTTTTTCTTTTTGGTGGTTACATCTTGCACACAAGATACGTTAATTCATAAATTAAGGAGGTTTTCCATAATATGGGTAGAGTATTGTGAGAACAGAGTGCAGAAGAAATAACTCAATCCAAGGACATTTAATTCACAAATGTATTTCATTAAATAAAACAAATTCATGTACCATATTATTTATCTTTATTAAAGGTTCTCACACATGCCTAAAAGCACTTGTTAGCATTAACTTTTTCTTTGACTTTTTTTCAAGGGTACAATAAAAATATAGCTTTTTGTCTCGATCACTCCTAACATTGTCACTGATTCTATTGAGGGAAAAAAATGTGTATGGTCTGCTTCTCCTGGTGATATTTCTTTTTGTTGTTTGGTTTTGTTATCTTTTGTTTGTTTTGTGACAGTAGGTGTCAGCATTAAATTTGCAGTTGGAAGGTTGATCTCTTAGATGAAAATGTTAGAGGGTGACTAAATTTATCTGTCCACCTTCAGCTGTTCTATCTTGATTTTTATTACAGCAAAAATTGAACAACTTTATAATATGTGTTTGTGATAGTCTTCCAATTTGGTCTGTCGAAGAAAAAAACTGTATCTCATTGACCTAAACTTAGTTGCTTAGTATGTTATGGAAACTGCACAGTGTGGTGCAAAAGTATTGCACAGTGTGGTTAAAAATAATTGCAAAAACCACAATTACTTTTGCACCAATGTACTAATTACAAATGCTACATGCAAATAAGGTGGCAAGACATGCAGGCAGGCTCATGGGCATATCTCCTCTGCTCACGCTCATGTTCCATTGTCCATCTGGACTTCAAATAGAAAATGTGTTCAAAAATATTTTCCCTATTATTCCTCTTTTTAGTCAACGAGTGAAGTTATTGTCCATTATAACATCAATATTCACAAAACCCATATTTATATAAACTTCTATAAGATAAATTTTCCTTCTCTCCAGAGTAGGGGTGGATTATACAAAACAGAGGCAATTAATCACACTATGTAAAGTTGCACACTTACAGTTAGTTAAGGAATGACCAAGTGACTTCATCTCATTTGAAAACTCTCATCCATCAATGATGGTTGCCTATGTTGCAAAGAACCATGAAGCTAAATCTAAGCTATGTAAGAAAAGGTGTCTGAATTAATTAGGAATGGCTGACATGAATGAAAGAGACATAGTATCTGCATGCATGCCAAACACTTGACATGCCTGTTCTAATTCTTTCAGGACTATTTCATTATGAAGAGTAACTGATTTACTAAGAAGTAGGGTTTAAGTTTTCGTTCCCTTGGAATAAGACTAACAAATTGTTCTCCATTCTTCTTGAGATAGATATGTTTGCTATGACCTCTTATATAGACCTATTTTAAATTTTCGAGAACATCTGTTGTTCCTAAAAATAAATCTATCCCCCACCAAAATCCAGGTAGTTCTTTTAATTTTTCCTTTTTTACCATAATAGTTTTAGGGAAAAGAAGAACAAGGTTATAATTTTATGATAACTGTATTTAATGTGACTGAAAGTCACAAGGAAATTAATCTTTAGGACATTTTTGCACACGGTAGAGTATTACCTCCTAATCTATTTTTACAAATATTTATAATCCTATACTGCAGACCCTATAGGATTGGTATGAAGGTCAAATGGGACCATGAAATGAAAGCACTTTGGAAAATATGTAAATGCAAGGTCATTTATTATTTATTTGGCCATATTAACTGAGTTGAGATGAAGAATTGCTCAGCACACAGTTTCTGAAGGCACTGTATGTTTTATCGGCAGTTAACCAGTATCACACTCATCTTGCCAGGCTTTTATAGGGTACACATGCTCTGATTTTCATGTAAATTTACACATTGCCATGATGTAAGATTGTATTCCATATGGTTGTATTACGACCTATTTCTATTGTAAGAGCAATGGAAGGTTTGATAAGGTCCAAAGGACATCTTGACATACTCTTAACACAAAGAGGAAAGAAAGCCATGTCTTAGCTACCACTCATCAAGGAAGATTCAGCCCCTTCTCTCCTTCCTATCAGTCAGGTTCACAGCATACAAGTCAAAAAGTAAAGCAGCCTGCCTACACATTACACTTTCTCCCAATGTTGTGAACATATTTATGTTTTCTCTGACTCTTCTAAAACCAACCAAACAAAAACAATAAAAATAACAAAAGAGAAAATTAGCAAGGCGGCTTTAATTTTCTAAACTTTCTAAGAGAATAAGGTTCAGGGTGAGTTCTGAATCTGATTGGCATTTTTCTAAAATTTTATGTAAATTATTTGATGACAATTAACAGAACACCATTTGAGGACATAAGGATGTTTTTAACTCTCCTGAGATAAATGAAGCAAGAAGCACAAAATGTGGGAGAGCATGATGGTGTTATTATCAAAATATTGGACATGCACCGGTTTCTCTTTTTTTTAATTGAGCTTTACAAGGCCATTCATATCACCCAATGAATTTCTAATGTGCTTTTTCCCTTGGATCAAGTATGAATGAGGATTCTGTCCATTAACCAGATATTATAGAGCAAATGTACAATTCAAGGGAAATGGAGTATTTTAATATGTAATAATAGACTGAACTTGATGTTTGTATCTTAAAGATGCTGAAGGGGATAGAGACAAACATTTGCTCTCAGAATAGTTGCAAGACATGTGATTTTAACCTGAAGTCCATAGGTGAGCTAAAGGGATTCCATAAACACCCTGAAATTATAAGCAGAGTTATATGTAAATGTATTTGAGTTTTCTCTGTGGGAAGGGAACATTCATCAATTTCTCAAAAGAGTGAGTTAAAAAAATTGAAACCACAAATTTATATTCAAATTGTAAACTTATATTTCTTCTATTTCTGCTACAAAACAAACAAAACTCTGCATTTTGCTTTACTTTTAAGAGTTTGATTTAATCTTTCAGGCCATGGGCTGCACTGAAAGCTGAAAAGTAGGGCAGAAAATGGAAAGTAAGGATACCAATTATAGGTGATGTCATGGGAATGATGCATGCTGAGGAATGCCTCGCCTTTTGATCCAAAAACTGGAACATTCAATAGAGAACACTATGAGGTCCCTTCCAATGCAGAATTGATGGTTCTTTGAGGAAGAAGAGTCCAAATGAAGCCAGCCTGGGAACAGAGAGCAATTCCTTCCTCCTTATCACTAAACATGGAGAACAGAACAAGGGACACAGAAAAAGAAGGAAAATTATAACAGCCAGATGTTTCTGGTTTCACTCTTTTGGGACATATTCAGTGAACGTCTTTTATGGTTAGTCAATATTTTATGTAGTTTTTGGTATCAGATGCTGCCCCAATTTCCTAGGTTTGAATGATAATGAAAAATGCCTATTGGATATATCACTAACATCAATAAATATTTATGGAATGCCACAAAAATGAAGAAATGCAATGATTAGTTAGCAGTGCAAATTTGGATTCATAGCTTATCCGTTAAGTATTACCTTAGAACATTGCAACAGAGCTGTAAGTCCCATGCAAAATTCAGGCCAGCGATTAGCTGACAAAGAAATTGAGGCTCAGAAAGGTACACAGACTTGGAATTTGAACGAAGTCAGTCTAACTTGAGAGTCAAACTTCTTTTTTAAAAATTTTATTTATTTATTTATTTATTTATTTATTTATTTATTTATTTATTTATTATTTATTTATTTATTTTTAAAAAACTTCTTAACCAATAAATGGAAGTTTTTCTGTCTTGCTTAGCCATTATCGATTTGATTTTCTCAGCTAAAAGTGGAAAAAACATGCTAAGGAAAGATGACCACATTGGATACAAAATATGAACATGACAAAAAGGATAGGATAAGGGAGGTGAGACTTAACAGAAACCATGTAAAAGAAACTATCAATATGTAGTCCATCGTAAGGGAAACATGTTGGGTTTGATACAGCTGCTTCTCCCTCAGAGATGAGAAGTGTTCAAAATAAGAAAGATGGTGTTTAATTCTAATCTTTCTGAATTAGACCATCCCTGGAACAGCATCTGTTGTACTTTTAGCATCTCTTTTACTAATGCTGGCAAACTAATGGGAGTTGGAACAGTACATAGGCAATAATAATATTTAGATTTAACCTTTAGATTTTGTTCTATAATCAGAAAAGCAGTTTAGTTGTTAAGAGCATGGCCTCTAGAACCAGTCTGCTTGTGTTCAAATGCCTGTCTTCCCATTTGGAGACGTTATTAAATAAGTCATTTAAGCTCTCTGTGCCTCACTGCCTCATCTATAAAATGGGGATAATAGAGTACCTTCCTCAAAGATTCCTGAGAAAATATGTTAATATGTCTAAAGGGTTTAGAACATTGTAAGTGTCCTACAGATATGCTAATAAAAGAGATACTTTATGTGAAGAAATAATACTTAGCACAAAGAAGAAAAGTCTTAGTGGGAATTTACCTCCAGATGGCTAGAGAACGAAAGTAGTATGAAGAACGTAATTTGGAGAGAGATACACGAGACAAATATAGTTTTGTTTCTGCCTCAGGATGTGTTTACCTGTCACGTGCTAGAGATATTAAATCACTTAGCATATCTTAGAGAGTATTTAAACATCAGTTGGAGGATATGAAATACATAAACTTAGGTTGTAATTATTGTTTGTTTTTATTAATTTTATTTGGAGAGTAAAATAAAAAAACAAAAGCAATACTAAAGGTTACAAACGTAAAGGTAATATATTCCCTCTAAGGTCATTCCACTGCTCCTCAGAAATAATCAGTTTTATATCCTTGGGGGCTCACCATGACAACAAGAAATATACAGACACTTCTGGTCACATGATTTATTTATGTTTTTCAATACATACCATTTCTCCACTGGGAAATATAAAGAGTTATAAATTGACTTCATTTTAGACCACTTTACCTTTATCCACACTGTTATTAGTTTGTTTTATTGATTGTTATTTTTATTAGTAGTACGTTATTCTAGTTTTAACTTTAAACATTATACTTCAGTAGATTTAGAATCAGAGTTTTTTCTTGAATGGTCAATTTTAAATACTTTCTGTCAACTTCCCAACATGTGAAACAAACAAATGAGAAAGTTCTCCCCATCTTTCTTCTGTAGTTAAAATTATCTGATGCTTTTTGCTTTTTCCAAGCTGATTCTAAAAATTGAAGTAAATTAACCGCCCTTAGAATATTATTATTTTATGACTTTATTCAAAATAACACCTGCAAAAATTAAAAAAGCAATCCTAACTCACAAAACCTGTATGAAATGTTTCTTTCATGATACTCTCTCAGCTTAGCTTGTTTCATCTTGGAATCATGACTTTACGGGAGTTTCCTTTTGCCTTTTTGTTTGCTTTTGCGTTTTATTTTTAAAAAGGGGTTATTTCTAGTTAACTTTATTTTATCTTATTATTGAAGAATAACTATCTAATTACATCTATGACCTACTAGTACATTTATCTTTTCATTATGTATTGAATCTCTCTTCCCGGCTTCCTTTTTTCACTTGGACAGTTGGTTCCTAGGTAGACTCTAAAGTTAACATCCTGGAAATATAAATACGTACTTTGAAATGCATGTCTTTTTATTTCCTTCATCTTTCTAGGGTCCCTCTCACTGGAAGCTATTATTTTTAAAAAGTTAAATTTTCTGAATCACTGAACTCCTGAAAATGTATTTATCTTGTCCTCGTATTTGATTGACAATGTTCCTGAGAACTGAATTCTAGGTTAATAATAATACTTCTTAAAACACTTTCAGGCATTCAATCCTGAAGATATATATTTTTCTTTGTAAGAAACTTCCCATTATTCTAGTTCTTTCGTGTGGGCATTTGTCATGAATTCATCTTGCCTTATATTTAGTTGACCTTTTTTTCAGTGTGCAAATTTTGGAATTTCTTTAGCACTGATAAATTTAAAAATTTTACATGAATGTTTGTAAGTGAGTTTGGTCTGTATTTTCTCTTCTTGACTTTCTATGTCAAATTCTGCTTTCAAAGTATTGCTAGACTTACAAAATAAATGTGGGAGGAGTTGGCTTTCCTTCCCTTTCCTATTCTTTCAGTGATCAAATTTGAAGGATTTGATAAAATTTAGCTATAAAACAGTCTGATGATGATGATGATGATGATGATGTGTGTGTGTGTGTGTGTGTGTGTGTGTGTGTGTGTGTGTGTAGGTGAGGGGAACACACAGGGAATAGATTTTGATTACCAGTTCAATTTCTTGAAAGGTTTTCTCACTCTTGTAGGGGGCAATTTGGTATTTTTCTAGGAATTTCCTTTTCATTTAATTATTCAAGATTAAAAGTAATAATATATATATAAGTTTACAGAATCAATCAACACATTTGAAAGTAATTAAATAACTGTAGATGTTACTTTTTTCAATTGTTATTATATTATTTATTTATCCTTTTTATTATTTTATTATATTGTTTTATATAATAAATTTATTGAAGCACAGCATACATACAGAAAACTTTAAAAAATATTGTCTGGCCCAATGAATTTTTATCAAGTCAACACACCTGTGAAACTACGTCTCAGATCAGGAAAGAGAAATTAGACCTGTGAGCTATCCTTAGGGCATCACTCAGTTGCTACCCATTTAAACCTCCCATACTCTTTATTTATAACACCACTACATTTTTGTAATTTTTTTTGCATGCATATATTTTGAAAATCTTTTTTCTTGGTCATTTTTGCTACCAATTTATGGAGTTCACTATTAATTTCCATAAAAAAGCTTTTGTCTGTATTAATATTCTTTATTGTATGACTGTTTCTGTAATATAAGTTGGAGCTCTTATTATGTATATGGATTGATTTGCTCTTCTTTTTATAATTTCTTGAGATGAAAGTTGCTATAATTGATTTTCAGTCTTTTCTCCATTATGTGTACATTTAAGATGATAAATATTCCTCTAAGAAGAACTGTCTCTACCCCACAAGCTTTGATATAGTGTATTTTCAGTAGGATTCAAGTCCAAAATATTTTCTCTCTCCAATTTTTGTTTCTTCTGTGGTCCATTTGTTATTTAGAAATGTGTTATTTCTAAGCATTTTGGGATTTTTTTTTATACTTCTCTTTCCCTCTGCCTCCTTGTCAAATTTCCTTCTCCTTCTTCTCCTTCTTCTCCTTCTTCTCTTTCTTCTCCTTCTTCTTCTTCTCTCCTTCTTCTTCTTCTTTTTTCCTCCTCTCTCCTCCTCCTCCTCCTCCTCCCTCCTCCTCTTCTGACTCCTCCTCCTCCTTCTTCTTTTCTTTTTTGTTTAGTGAGTTATAACTTAATTCATTGCCACACGGACACAATACTTTAAATATTTGCAATATATTTCTAATTCTTGAGAATTGTTTTACAAGCCAAAAGAATCTGATTTTAAAATTCATATCCATTTTTAAAAATATGTATTTTGTTGTTAGTATTGTATAGTCTCTGAGAGAGTGTTTACTAATTTTGTTATTCATATAGTCTTTATTATACTGAATTTTTTGTCTCTCCCAGCAGGAGAAAAGTTCTTTCTTATCCTAGAAGCAGCAAATAAATAGCCATGTTGTGAACTATGTAGAGAGAGCGCCTCAGGGAAGGAACTGCCAGCAGCTTTTAGCCAGCAGCCAGTAAGAAGCTAGAATCCTTAGTCATATGGCCATAAGGAAATGAATTCTGCTAACAACCTAAAGGAGCAGATTCTTCCCTAACCAGAAGATAAAGAAATGGTACTGTGATGGCAATTTTATGTGTCAACTTAACTGTGCCAAGGGATGCCAAGATGGCTGGTAAAATATTATTTCTGGGTTGTCTATGAGGAAAGAGACTGAGTAAACTCAGTGGTCTGAGTAAAGGAGATTGTCGTCACCAGTGTGAGTGGGCATCTTCTAATCCGCTGAGGGCCCTAACAGAACAAAAAGGTGGAAGAAAGGTGAATTCACTGTCTTTCTGCTTGAGCTGGAGCATCCATCTTGTCCTGCCCTTGGACTTCAGCACGCACTCCTGGTTCTTGGGCATTCAGACTCCGATTGGGACTTCCACCAATGATCCTCCATTTCTCAGGCTTTCTGACTCAGGATGAATTACAGCACTGGCTTTCCTTATTCTCTGCCTTACAAATGGCATATCATGGGACTCATCAGCCTCCATCACCACGTGAAGCCAATTCTATAATAAATCTATCTATCTATCTATCTATCTATCTATCTATCTATCTATCTATCTATCTATCATCTCCTATTGTGTTTCTCTTGAGAACCCTGACTAATATAGGCACTTTTATTTGAAGAAATGCCTATCAATCCAGAAAACCATATTCAGTGAAATAACATTTCCAGACAAAGAAAAACTAAAGCTTCCCCTCCCCCCCATCAATTTCATTGATGAAGTGAGAATGAACTCCAGCCAAGATCTTGATACTCACTGCTAAGTGGGACCCTAAAGCAGAGAACCCAGCTAAGCCATCCTAACTTTTGAGCTATGGAAACTGGGAGATAAATAAGTGTGTGTTGTTTTAAGCTGCTGTATCTGTGGTACTTGGTTACACAATAATAAAAAAGTAATACATACTCTATTAGATGAATGTGCTTCTTTATCTCTTGTAATGCTTTGACCTTAATGTCAACTGGATTTATGTTAGTATAGACAAATAAACACTAACAAGAAGAAGATGATTTATCTATACTAACATAAATCCAGTCGACATTAAGGTCAAAAGCATTACATGTTACATTCTTTTTATTTTCAACCTCCCATACCTCATATTTAAAGTGTATCTTTTCTAAGGAATATGTAGTTTTTTTTTCTGATGCTTTGTTATTACTGTTTTATTCAGTAATAAATTCCATCTTTCATTTAGAGTATTTAGTCTATTTACAGATATTTAGTATTCAATTTTTAAATCTTCCTAAATTTTTTATGTTCATTTTCTCTTTTTTTGCCTTCTTTTATATAGTTTTATTTTTTTTTTCCATTTTCCTCTATTCACTTGTTACTTACACATTTCTACTCTTCTTTCATTGGTTTCCTAGATATTAAAACATTCTTCTTGAATTGATATAGTTTAATATAAATTAGTACTAATTTCCAAGACAATTCTATTTATCATTCTCCTGCGGTTTCTGTCATTGTTGTCACACATTTTAATTTACATAGATTTTAAAACCCACTAGATATTATACATTTTATAAATTCAGTTTTCATTTAGATTTACTCACATAATATAATCTTTCAACACTATTTAGTTCCTCCTCTAGTTTTCTGTGTGGAATAATTCCTTTTCCTGAAATGGTTTCTTTACTTGTTTCCTTCAGAATAAGATTGATGACGAAAGTTTGCCATTCATTTGTTTGCCTAGAAATGTTATTTTACTGAATATGGGTTTTTGTTGACAGACATTTTCTTTCAATTTAAGATGAAATTTCATTGTGTTTCTGGCTTGAGAGTCAGCTTAGTTTTAGTGTTGCTTCTTAAAAGGCAATAGGTATTGTTTTCTTTTCTCTATAAAAACATTTTTTTTCTTTTTAATTTTAAGCAGTGTTAAACTATTAGTATTACCTGCCCAGTTGTTATTTTACTTCCATTTATTTTGCTTGGACTCTTAGCATTGTTTGAATATCTGAGCTGATTCATTTTATCAGTTTTAGAAATTACTGCATCGTCTTATTAAATGTACTTTTGCCCATTTTTTTCTCCTCTGCTTCCTGCGAGACTAAAGTTACATATATGTTAAATGTGTGCACTATGTCTCATAAGTCTATTACATTCTTTTATGTGGCTTTCATCTCTTTTGTTTTCCATGTCAAGTCTGGATATTCTTTGATGACTTATTTTTCAGTTCATTTATTCCTTCTGCTATCTATCTATAGGTAAACTCATTTATTAAGTTCTTAATTTATTTCAGTTTTTATTTCTGCTGTTTTCATTTGGATCTTTTTTATATTTTGAATTCCTTTATTTTATCATCTATTTTCTTGAAGTAATCACAGTTATTTTAATTACAGTCTGATAACCACCATGTCTATATCACTTGTATTTCTATTTGTACTCACTCTCTACTGCATTTATTTATTCATTTATCTATTCATGTATATGTACATGTATATATGTATTTGTATGTATTCACTCATGTAGTTCATTAGCATGCCTGGTAATTTTTTATTAAATGCCAGATATTTATTATAACAATTATAGAGGCCAAGGATGATTTTTTTTCTTCCTCTAGAGAGGAGTCACTCTATTATCTGGCAGGTAGCAGAAGGATAGATTATCTGAGTCCAGTGAAGGACTGGGAAGTTTCTCAGCCAAATGGCAGACTTTACTGAATGGAAAGATTGCTGTGTCTCTGTAAGTGGAAAGTCTGATTCATTGGCAGGATTTTTAGGGTGGCTGAACATGGAATAGGAATATTTGCTTAGGACTCTTGTAATTGCCAAAGTAAGAAGTATTTTCTCTGTGAGCAAAGTGCTGTAATATGTTTTGCTCCTATTTAGATATCCCTTTATTTTTTCTCTGAATCTCTTTTGGAGGTTTAGGTCACTTTCCTCTCAACAGCTCCACTATCCACACGGATCCTTCCCAGGAAAATAATTTACTCTTCATGGAGAGCGCTCTGTTTAAATCACCAAAATAGGAACAGATTCTATAGGCAGAGGAAAGAATTGTCTCCTCAGTTGTGCAGGATAGTGTATAGGACCACCTGTAGTAATTTTCCAGGGAACCATCCTGAGAAGTTCCCATCAATCCTGTTTATAGATGTTCAGTTTTATTTGGATGCTTCTTAGGGTTCTCCCTGGCAGAATCATCCCTGAGGTGTTTATTCTCCCTTGTGCTTTTTTTCATTCATTTAAACCCATCTGCTTTTGTACTTCCAAGTTATATCAGTAGGTTAAATTCAATTTGGTCTGACAAGTTATTAATACTTTATAATCACTCCTAATATTCAGAATCTCTCATTTGTGGCATCTAGATTTAAGTTGAGGAAAAAAAGAAAAGACTGTGTTTTCAATTTTGGCATTTAAATAACATATATTTAACTATAAATTTGTGTCAATATATATTTTATAAATTTATGTAGAAATACATCTGAATAACATTAGCACCTCACCTAGACTATTTGTTTATGCTTGACCTCCTAAAAATCATATATGAGATGGTCATGAGTTCATATCTCTAAGCTAGAATTGTAATTTCACTTTGGATTCTTATAATTATCTATCTATGTATGTATAATCAATTTGCTGTAATGACTGATTTCCTGACTTTACTTAGGCATTAATGAAATTTGCAGATGTCTTGCTTTTCATGCATCCCATCTTATCTATATAAAGTTTATTATATTTACTTTGTACAAAATATATACTTAAATTCTTCTTTTATAGCATATTTATTTTTTGCTGACTGTTTATTCACTTCATTTTTATTGCCAAGTTAATTAAATGAGTTACACATAATTGACTTTGGTTTTCAATGAGAATTAGAAAACATTTAAGAAGAAAGTTTGTGAAACAAAGTACTTTTAAAAAAGTGTACTATTATCAAAGTATCATGTGGAAAGTAATAACACATAAAGCAAAGATAGCCATAAAATATAAACTACAACCCCACTGTTATTTTAATTTTTGGATGTATCTAATTTATTACAAAAATGTATTGAGTGCATAGTATTCTGCAAGGTGATACAAAAGACTGGGAAATTGACAAAACAAAAGTCCTTCCCTCCCTCCCTTTATTATTATGATTTTTCAGTTTTATTGAGAGATAAATGACATACAGTCCTCCTTCCCGTTAGAAATACTGGGCTGGGGGCTAGAGAGGAATGGTGTATAAGATACAGGGATAGACAAGTACATAAATGTGCAACTTGAGTTTAACATAGTAGGATTTCAATAGCAGTGAACAGAGGGGTCCTAAGGTGGCATATATAGTAGTGACACACCACAGTTCGGAAAGTCAGAGTGGGCTTCTCAGAGGTGATATGTCATGAGGGAGCACACACCATAAAGAGCTATGAAGACATGCACACAGAATTCCTTAACTCACTTGTCCTTCAACTATCTTACGTTTCTGATCCCCTCATAGGACTTATCTGCCATTTGTTTTTTGTGCGCTTGTTTGTTTGTATTTTTTAATCATTGTTGGATGGTAGCACAAGTGCCAGCTGGCTCCACTTCAGTTACGCTGTCTTATATCAACCAGGCGCTTTTTGTACCCGAGGGTTTAATCTGAGAAGCAAGAACACTAAAGGTCATACAGAATACGGGGTTTCTTATGGGGCTCTGACATGTGCATTGGAAGAGGCTGACTAAATAGTGTGTGCATGCTTGTTGCTTCTGTGTCTGGTGCGAGGGTTGAAATCAACAGGGCAAGAAAGAAACAGTGGAAGAAACGTAGAGAGGAGCAAGGACAAACAGGCACCAACCTTGGGGAAAGCCAAAATCCAGTTTCCCCTCTCACCACCTTCAAAGCCTCTAGCTTCAATGCTGCAGGTGACCTGCAGGAGAGGCTGTTTTTCTGAGTCATGGAGCTAAACCCCCACAGGCCTAGAAGTTGGGGATGCTGGGGGAGGAGAGGTGATGGTGGGAGGAGTTGTAGACTCGGCTGATGCCCCAGGGCCTATATTTGATGACTCAGAATTTACAGAAGAAGGTCCAGTAGGCACTGGCGCACTAAGGGCAAGACCACTGCCACAGGCCAACCATGAAAGCTTCAGGTCAAGGACAGCATTCGTGAGCTGGGCATGCACTGGTGCCTGCTCTGACTGCCAGACAGAAGAAGAATGTAGCTGGTGCTTCTCTCCTGACTTCCAAATCTCACACAGATTGCCTGTTAGTTGCCACAACTACACAGGGAAGGGAGCATTGGGAAATATAGCCCCAGACTAACTTGGTGGTCCTTCAGAGCCACTTAAAATAATACACTAATCTTAACTTCGATCCAGATACACACACCTGTGCAGCTATGCCAACAGTTTCTGCTGTGTGGTCTTAACATCCAACCTGATTCTCCTCACACCTGGCAGTATGTCATCATGGATAAGAGGGAGATATTTAGGGTAAATCTGCATTTCAGTCCTGACTGAGTCTTCCTTACTATACACCGTGGCTGCATCTCTTTTCCTCTTTTGAGTTTGAGTTGCTTATCTGTGAAATGTGGACAATCCCTGCCCCCCAACTCCACGGAGCTGTTTTGAGGATTAAGTGGGATATTGCTGAAAAGTACCGAACATAGTATCTGGCAAATCATAAATGTTCCATGAATGTTGTTAGTTCGGCAGTGGTATTGGGATATTATTTCAGCATATAACTTTGTCTCTGACCTTATTAAATTGAGTTACTTCAAAATTGTTCCTCTCTATCAAAAACATGTCTCCTAATTTGTATAAATACCAACCATCTCGTGAAAAGAAAATGTTCCACTTTCTTTCTAAAGCAAACTTCCTTTTGATATCTAAGTCCCATTTCTCTACCTATTTTTTTTTTCATTTATTATTCTACCAGTCTTGATTTATTGCTTATGTAGAGGTTCAGAACAAGTCACTCTGATATGTACCTCTGTGAAATTTGGATTATTTTGAGCTAAAGACAACCGGACCCTTCAGGCTCAAGAGAAACTTCTGATGCCCCACTCCCCAACTCTTAACTACCTAGAAGAATTTAAATTAGGGGCCCTTGCCCATAACAAAAGTTATCTGCAGAAATAACTTTCTATGACCTATCTGTGAGCTGGCAAACTTCTAATTATTGAACATTTGCTCTTTTTATTGTCCTATCAATGACCTTCCTCCCCTCTGAAGCCTTAAGGTAACTTACCTCATATTATGACATCAGAATGTCATATATACCTTGTTTTCCCATTCTGTCTCTGAACCACTGAACCACTCTTGTATCTATGTAGGGTTCCCGTATGTACACAGATAATTAAATTTGATTATTTTCTCTTGTTAATGAGTCTCATGTCTATTTGTTTATTGGACCAGCTGAATGAACTATGGAGGGTAGAGGCACGTTTTTTCCTTTTCCACACTTATTGTAATGCGAAGAAGAAAAATTACATTGCTATATGGAACAGATTTACCCATATTGAGCTTAAAGATAACCAATCAGAAAGCACAATGGTTTCTATTTTGATAAATTATATCAAGAAAATAAACACTATGCTGTGGTATGGTATGAATCCTGGGCAGACTGCTTCAGTGTGTGTTATCAGAAAAGATCTTTTAGAGAAATAACATATTTGAAATAAGACCTGAGGTATAAAGATCATCCAGGATGAGAGCAACATATAAGTATATCCTGAGTATTATACTAATTTGGGTGGTGGGTGGGGGTCCAGGGGCATCAGTGAGGCATCTGATGTGAGGGAAGGGGCAGGAGAAGTTGCAGGTGAGATGGGACCAAACCCTGTTTTGTAGGGATGGAGCAAAGACTCCTTCTATCAATTATACCTGTTCTTCCTAGTGTTTTCATTTTCTCTCTTTCAAGTGGATGTTTCACTTCATCCTATAATTATGCTAATGTCTTTCATTCCAATTAAGTAATGAATTCCTTCATTCTACCACTTTAAATTACTCTCCTCATTCACCTATTCCTGTCAAGCCAAACTTTTCCAAAGAAGTTAGCAGCTGTTACTTCCTTCCACTTTGGCTTAATCTGAGGAGTATGTGCACCTTGTCCTTATTGGTCTACTGAAAGAGCTTTCTCAAAATGACACCCCACTTGCTAGATCCAGTGGGACCTCGATGGGCTTTCCATCTTCTACATTTTAGCCTTTGGGTTTCACTGTGTGTTTCTCTGCCCATCACAATTCTAGTCCTCTTCGCTTTCTAGGCACCGCTCTTGTATCTCTTTCCAATGGGCTTCTTCCTCATATTCCATGAGTATAGAAATTTCCCCAAGCCTTGGTTCTTGCTCATCTTTTTGACTCTTTTTCTATATTATCCATACCATCTAATCTTTTGGCTTCAACTATTATCTTTGCCTGGATAGTTACAAATCTGAATCTTTAGTCCTGATAATTATCTTGCATTGTTATATTTTATTTCTGAGAACTTGCTGGCTAGTCCTACCCGGATGTCACTTAGGCATTGCCAACTAAACACACCAACTACTGTTTACTGTAACAGTAACAGTAAACACCAAAAGGTAGATCATTATCTCAAGAATTTAAGTTCTCTATTTTCATTTATGGTAAGTTTACCATTTGAGATATATAGTTATTTTTAACTCCTTTCTTTTCCCCATTCCTCAGCTTTCCTTATATGTTTTAAGGAAAAAAAAAGATCTTACATTGTCCTCCATATCTTCCCACTACCAAATCCCCAAGATTTTGCTTATTGTACTCACCTTTTCTTCTTCTACCTGCTACAACCTTCTTGAAGGCTTTTCTACTCAGCTCACACCTTCTCTTTCTGAATTTTCCCTCTTTCTACCAGATCATTCCCATCAAAAGACAAAAAAGGCTCTTAACTCCCCCATCTAAACAAAAGCAATGATAAATGACAAAACTTCAACAGAAACAAACCAAATACTTCCTCTGAACCTATTTTGCTCTTCTACACCTTCCTGGTTTCCCAAACTTCATTTAAAACTGAACTTCTAGAAATAGTTATCTCTACAAAAATGTCTTCCATTCTTCACTTCTGTTCATTCCTAATCTTATTAAAGTTGGGCTTTGCCTAAAGCACCACTGAAACTACTTTTGTCAAACCAAATGACCTTTATGTGGTTAGTGCAAGGATCACTTTACTTTTGTCTTGTTGACTCTCCCAGAGACACTTAACATGTTTGACTGTGTTTTGTTCCTTATAACATTCTCTTCTTTTTGCTTCTGGTCACTCCTTTGACTTCTTGTTTTATAGCTATCATTTTAGCTGACACTCTTTAGGCTTCAACCATAATTACTACTACTGTGTTTCCCCCAAAATAAGACCTAGCCAGACAATCAGCTCTAATGCATCTTTTGGAGTAAAACATTAATATAAGACCTGGTCTTATAATATATAATGTTTACTATAAGACCAGGTCTTATAGTAAAATATGACCAGGTATTATATTATATTGTATTATATTATATATTATATATATATTATATTATATTATATTATATGAGACCAGGTCTTATATTATAGTAAATAAGACGGGTCTGATATTAATTTTTGCTCCAAAAGACATTAGAGCTGATTGTCCGGCTAGGTCTTATTTTTGGGGAAACATGGTATTATTTTTTAATCATCTAGAAGTTTAGCACTTAACCATACACAGACAAAACCCCAATATTTTCAACAATGATTAACACAATTTCTGAGTCTGTGATTAATTTCACCCCATATAGCGGAGGTATGAATAAGTCTTTTTTTAAAATTTATTTTAATTTTTATTTTTATTGGGAATGTTGGGGAACAGTGTGTTTTTCCAGAGCCCATCAGCTCTAAGTCAAGTCACTGTGCCTCAATCCAGTCATGGAGGGCACAGCTCAGCAAGTCCAGTTGCCATTTTCAGTCTTTAGTTGCAGGGGTGCAGCCCACCATCGCATGTGGGAATTGAACCGGAAACCTTGTTGTTAAGAGCTCGTCCTCTAACGAACTGAGCCATCCGGCTGCCCCAATAATAAGTCTTTTCTGCATTGGTAGTCAATCAGGTCAGTAGACTGAGACCTAAACCTGGGGTATTAGGGATTCATAGCTTTGTGAAAGAATAGAATTGTTTAAGGCAGGTGGAAAAGTCTGTGATGCCTTCAAAATACAAGTGAAGGTATGAATAAGAAATTCTTAATACTCTCTAGAGAGTATGCTGGAATTCAACAGTCAGCAGTATTGTTGTGTCTATTTTTTCCTTAGTGTAGCTTTTCATCCTCTTTTATTAACTCATGCATTGAAAATATTTCTGAGCTCCTTATATAATAAGAGCCTCAAAGAAAAATAACCAAACTCTGTTAGACATAAACTTGGCAGAAATTTATTTTCCATTTCCCTCTAAGCCTTTCTAGTTTAGAAGTTTTGTCAGTACAGAACTAGGTTTCTTTTTGACTCGCGATAATTATTTTATCTCCCATTAATTTCTGGTACATAATACCCAGTTTTAACAAAACAAATTAGCTTTGGTGTGTTGATTTGTTTTTCAACCTGATAGTATATAATGAAATCAGCCAATGGGATAGAATTCACAGAATTATTGTTTAAGTTCTCATTTTGACAAATAGTTGTTTAACTCCTGTGACTCTGCCTCTATTCCTGCTTTTATCCTATTAAAATTATTTGATTTATTACTTCTGGACATAAGATAATTATTTTTCCTGGTGTACCTTTAAATCAAAGTCAAATAAGAAAAACTGATTAAATATTATATTCCAGACTTTCTTATCTCTGTAACCTTTGACTTAGCCCTGTCAGGAATGATGTGTCAATGATACTCTTTTGTACAGTGTTTATTCTCCATGATATCCCATCTTTTTTTTTTTTTTTTTTTTAATTTGTGGAGTGTAATAAAATGTACTGGAGAGAACATCCAATGAATCCGATTGTGATTCAATCTTCCAGTTGCTATTTCATTCATTCTCTTTAATTTACCTATTGTATAGTACCTATCTTCTCCCTGATACTAGTAAATGTGTGGCAAAAATTATAGCTACTTTTCTTGACATTCAAGGCTTTCTAAAATGTAACACCAATAGTCAATATTTATTTGCTTTCCTGTACAGTCTTCTTTCTCTTCTTCTTCTTCTTCTACTTCTTCTCCTTCTTCTTCTTCTTTTTCTCCTCCTCTTCCTCCTGCTTCTCTACCACCTTTTCCTCCTCTGCCTCCTCCTCCTCTTCCTCCTTCTTTTTTCTCCTAGTAATAGTAAAAAGAATGGCCTTTGGGAAACTAATTTACTAATTTCCTTCAACTTTCAGCTGATGTAGTTTTTATTCTCATGGTTGAATCTGCCACCAGTTTCTGGGTGGATATATGACTCAGGTATGGTTCATGAAAGCATCACATCCCCAGGTCTCAATGTTTTTTATGAAGGATGAGTAAAAGATCCAATCAGAGCCTATCAAAGCCAATTATGGGACTTTGAAAGGAGAGATTGGTCTCGTTATCCTTGAACTTGGGTTTGTGCAAATGTAAACCTGGAACTCTTTAATTCACCTTGTCCTCTTACCTTTATGAGAGAAAAAAGTGTATCTGAGAATAAAACCAAAGAGAACCAGGCAGATCAGAGAGATGGTTAGACAAAAGGTTTGGTTTAGATGGCATTGACTAATTTCTTGATGAAAACATGCCGGAAGGTGGAAGCCTTTGAATTTTTTATTTATGTGAGCTAATAAAGTTTCTCTATGCACACACACACACACACACACACACACAACACACACACGAGGTCGGACAATTAAGTTCGTGAACTCATCCTAGAAAAAATATTACATTCCTCATTCCTGAATATCACTACGGTCACCTTCGAAGTACTCCCCTTGGGATGCTACGCATCACCACCAGCGCCTAGTCCACCCTTCAAAGTAATTTTGGAACTCTTCTGGAATAGCCATCAGAGCTGTGTCATATTAAACTTGATGTCCTGTATGTCATCAAAACTTCTTCCTTTCAATATTTCCTTTATCTTTGGGTAAAGAAAGAAGTCATTGGGGGCCAGATCAGGTGAGTAGGGAGGGTGTTCCATACAGTTATTTGTTTATTGGCTAAAACTCCCTCACAGACAGCTGTGTGAGCTGGTGTATTATCGTGATGCAAGAGCCATAAATTGTTGGCGAAAAGTTCAGGTTGTCTAACTTTTTCACGTAGCCTTTTCAGCACTTCCAAATAGTAAACTTGGTTAACTGTCCAGTGGTACAAATTCATAATGAATAATCCCCCAATATCAAAAAAGTTTAGCAACATCGTTGCAGCAAGTTTACGAACTTAATTGTCTGATCTCATGTGTGTGTGTGTATACACACACATATGCACATATATATGCGTGTATATATGTATATATGTATATATGTGTATGTATATATGTATATATATATGTGTATATATACATATGTACACATATGTATATATATAAAACTTTATCTCTCTCTCTTGCTCTCTCTTTTTCTTATGCCAGTTTGTGTTGAATTTCCCACTGCTTGCTACTAAAAGTGTTTATCACAGGTTCAAACATTCATATATGAATACTCCATAAAAAGATATGCATAAAATGAGTTCATTTGTGGGTTATTATAAACCAGAAATTCTAGACTTAAACACAGTGGAGGTAACAAAAAAGAGTAAATCTGACGTACGACCATAGGTGCTAAGCTATTGTATCATGACCAACTTTAACAGTGGCTTAGTCACATTGTCCTTTCAAATCCATTGCCCTTTAAAATATTAAAGCTGTGTGCCAGTCAACTACAATGGCCAAACCAAGACAGTGCCTACCTAATCTAGCCCTGCTAAGGTCCACTATCTTTGGACAAGTTACCATTCACTCTTCTAGATTTCAACCGCTAATGCTGTACTTCTAATATTAAGTTTGGTAGACCCCCACCTTCTCATCCCTAGGTGCTCACTGATATCAGATCATGAGTATCCTTCTCACTGTAGAAATATATTACATAATCTAGAAGCCTTGATGAGTCAATCATAATTAAAAATGTATGTGTGAAAGAGGTTGTTATATAATTTAAAATGGAATTGTTATATAAAACAAGCACAGATACATTGTGAAGTGTCCATACAAATTTCACATGAATTTACATTAATAATTTTAAGGAGACTTTTTTACCTAGTTTGTAGACCACCCTGCACTTCAGAAACCAGTCATAAGCCTAGGTTGTTACTTGTGCTTTTGATCCACCTATGACAAATCAGAGGTTCCTATGACTACCTCCTCGGTTCAATTAATTTCCTAGAATGGCTCACAGAACTCAAGACAAATTGTTTACTCACTAGAGTACTAATTTAATACAAAGGATATTAAAGAATATGAATCAGCATGCAGATGAAGAGATACATAAGTGCAGTCCGAAATGAAGGAGCTTCTGTCTTTGTAGAGCTTGGGGCTCAGAAGTTTGGCACCTGGAAGTTCTGGTTCCTCAATGTGGAAATTCTCTGGGAAAAAAAAGGACCAGGGAGCTGTCCTCCTGCGTTTTTATGGAGCTTCATTACATAGTCATGATTGACCACTGGCAATTGAACTTAATCTCCAGCCCCTCTACCCTCCCTGGAAGTCTCTGTGGTTGGGACTGGAAGTTTCAAACCTCTAATCACCTCATTGGTTCTCCTTCCTGGCAACCCTAGTTAAAACTACCTCATTAACATAACAAAAGAAACCTTGATCACTCTTCACACTTAGGAAATTACAAGGGTTTTGGGAGCTGTGAGCAAGGAACTGTGGATGAAAACCAAATGTCTTCTTATAAATCACAATATCGCAGGGGAGAATTTACCTTGGCAGAAAATCACTAAATGAGGAAAGAAATATGTTACAATAACTGCTTTTGACTATTAAAGTGAAGAGTTTAAATAATTATTTATAAACTTTCAAGGAGAATGAAACATTTATGCATGTAGTCAGGGATTTGAGGCCTAAATTATTCAGAGTATTATCTACACAGTGCTTATTCAGTGGATATTGGCTTACCTCTACTTTGCCTGATAAAGATTTCATTCTCCACTTGATTAGTTTGGATTGGGTACCCAGCATTCAAAAGCTTGTTAAATCTGTATTTTTGCTGAAAGAGAATGAAATAATGGAAACCATATTCAAATACATAAGAGGTTCATATCAGACAATGTGTAAGCATTATTATGTAAGGATTTAGTGTCCTGAGGGAAACGAGAACTGTGTACAGATCCTTAGGACAATGAACTGGTAAATATACCCAGCTCTGTGATTTATGTTGCATATGAACATATTTTTTTTTAAATTTGTATTACCAGTTTTAGTTAAAGGTGGTAATGAAATGAGTTAGTCAGTTATTCAACTTTCTCAGTTACTCAGAATTTTTAAACATATATTCATTTCTAGTCTTTATTGTTTTGTATTTTTCTGTAGACTGGTGAATGGTAATACTTACATTTACATGAGTGATCTGATTAAAATGGAATAGTGCATATATCTGTACTAAAATGTAAAGTATTGTAAATATTCAGGCATTGTTACTTTTATCATTGTGTGCACATTACAAGCAAGGATATAATTCAGATATTGTAGACAATCCTTAGTCAATACCTGTAGTCATTTTAAATGTTGTATAAAAACTATTAACACTTCCAAATATAATATCCTGTCTATGAGCTACAAATCAATGGGGAAAAAGTGTCTAGTCAATGCCTCTGGCAAAAAAGACAATGAGAAATCTGTCTCCTATGCATTTGTTTACCTTTCTGTTTTCAAGGCTGATAGAAAAATCCTCAAATACAATGCTGGCATGTTGATTTGATGCTATAAATTCAACCCAACATACATGTTTCTGCATGAAATGTTTTATCTAACCCAAATATGTAAAATTATTTAAATTGTAGTTGATTCAGAAAATATGTGGATAAGCAGAACAATTATTCAAGAATTTAAATGATTTCCATTTCTGTGAACATCAGTCACTTTCAGATTGAGCCACCAAGCTTACCTCAGGTTTTGCCGGCTCACATTAAGTCTCCCGTTAAGTTTCTTGGCATTAAGGATCATATAAGTTTCCTACACTTATGACTAACAGGGGTCAGCTGCAATTTTTACCTTTTACTACATTCTAAAATCTAAACCTGATGTGAAGGACAGAAATAAGGCTTTCTATATTACATTCCTGTAACATAGAAACTTTTCAGTTTGGAAAAATATGAAGAACCGTTTAGAAACAAATGATCAGCTATTTGTGTTGAACACCAAACTGCTTATGAAAGAAACCTACTTACGAACGAAAATAACCCGTTTAAGAAATTAAATCTGATAAATATTTAGAATTTATTTGCATGTATTTCACTACATACTGATTAGATATCATATTTTTTTAGTTGATTTTCTGGAAAACTGACTTAAAGTATACAAAATTGAGATGAATTGTTGGCACTGTCTTCAGGTGAACGCTATGGTATTTTTGTCTCAGACTTGCAGGACTGATAAAGAAAGCAGATAATCCTGTGTTGATTTACAGAGCAACAACTATCTTTCCAAGCAGAAGGCTAGAAGTAAAAACTTTATCTTATCTTAAATAATAAAAATTCCCACATATTTGCAGAATAAATCAAAACAAAATATCTGCAGAGAGGACCTAAATTCTCAGCCCACAATATCCATATTTTTGGCCAGCATGCCTGCTGTTGATTCTATCACACTTGCCCGGCAGGTCATCAATTTTCTTCACTGGTTTGAAATTTGCTTCAGGTGCAGGCGGATACCAATGGAGGCAAGATGACTGCATGTGAAGGGCAGGGTTATGAATCCTGGAAGGAGACATCAAACAGCATCAGGTGCAGAACAAACAAACATGACCTTTATAGTCCATAAATCTGGTGGACAGGGCCCAATAGCAATGGTATAACATTGGTTTTGTTAGTATAGTACTAGATTTCTGGCTTTCTTTTTGGTGCTGGCAAGGAAAGAAGTAATTTCCTTCTTTTTTTTTAGAGGCTAATCCTCAATCCAGTTTGACTGCTTTTCTGCCATCCCTCCACTTGGGAAAAGGAAGACTCAAGAAGGCTCAAAGGAGAAAAGAAGGGAAAAGTATTCAAATTGAATGCTGTGAAAGGATTTCCCTTGTTTAGCATTGCCAAAGGTTTTGAGAGATTTTTGTGTCCTACTTACTTTTAGGTGGCTGGCAAAGCCAACGAGTGGTTTTGAATTTAAAATGCTCACAAGCATGGAAGTCAAGCTGTTGTGCAATGGGGGGTGCATATGGTACACATAGGATAGAGCCATGGGATATAAGTATAAAACAGAATTTATTTTGACGGAAAACTTAGAAGCAGGAAACACTACACAAGATCCCCTGAGGCCTCATTATTTCACACAAAGATGTGCTTAGACTGGGCGTGGTTGAGCTGGATAAACATAGAAAGGGCTCCAACAGATGAATTCCACTCCATCATGCTCCTCAAATTTATAAGGAAATAGGTCAGTAGGCCACATCTGTTCAACTCCATAACAATGGAAATTTTCTGGCGAAGGAAGTGCCCTCATTAGTATGGAGAACCCTCTGGAACTCTGGCTGGTACCATCTGATCTTCTACTGACCTAGCTCATCCATTCTGAACCCACTCTTTGCTTGCCCAGCAAAATGGGGAGGAAATGAGCTTTCAATGCCATCTGGAATTGTCTCTCCTCCTTGGCCCAGCTCCTTGGCACATTCTAGTGCAGAGAAAAAAGTTTTAATTTAGAGCACATCTCAGTCAACGAGGCAGCTGTGAACACAGCTCCCTTCTGAGATGAATGCTGTCCACATTCTACCCATAAGCCCTCAGCAGTCCCAGGCAGCAACAGCAAGTTCCCCTGTGCAGTTTGGAAGACAGGTCTTGAAATCCCATTCTGTATGTCACAGTGATGCATCACCTTATCTCAAGGATGGAGCTCTGCCAGGACAACCAGTTGCTGAGACGCAAAGCTCATCATATGAAGGGTTAGATGAAGGCAAATTAAATTTTCTCCAGGAGAAAATGTCACCACCACCAATGGTAAGCACGGAAGATTCAGAGTAAAATTTGGCTACGTCTTGACATAAAATTGCTTCTGAAAGAGAAAGACTGATTTATGACCGAAGAGCCAACATTTTCCCGTAGGGGGTTTATTTCATTTATGAAGAAAAGGGAAAATATTTAAAAGATATGCTGGTTTTGTTGATGATCAGAAATACCTACCTCCCCTGCCATTTTGGCTGAGAAAAAAAAATTAAAAAAGCAACTTCAGATTTTTATGCCAGTGACTGAGAGGCAGGTGATTAATATCCCTCCAAACAAGATCCATAAATGTTGCTTCCCTTGAGAAATGAGAGAACAGTACTTGGCTTCTAAATATACACACAGACACACACACACACACACACACACACAATTTTGAATAAGATTAGATGATTTAAAAAGTGCCCTTAAGTCAAGGAGCACTGCTTTTTAAAATTTTCTTTGGGAACATCAAAATTGTTATTTATGAAGGGCATGTCCTTATTATACCAGGTGTTTTTGAACCAAGCAAGTTCAAGAGAGCCAACGGAAAATAAATAGAAATGTTTTTTTTTCTTTTTTGTAATAATATGATTAGGCAGTCACAATGTTTATACAGATGCTTTAGCTAAGTATGTTCTTAATTTGATAAATCGTCATGTAAGCTCTGCTTCAATCAAGAAAACACTTTTCTTTATGTCAGTTCCTACAGATATGCGTCAGCACACATGCAGAAATGTGGAAATATAACCCTATAGCTACCTCACCGTGTCATTGCAATAATTTATGCATTTGTATTTACCTGATTGATTGTAGTTGCTAGTATTGCTACTACTCTTTTCTAGAAGTTAAATGTGTTGTCTCTTTTATTGTTCCTCAAGTAAATGCCATCTTACTGTATTTGCCTCATTTATCCCAGTTTGCACAATCAGTTTTTAATTCTTGCATCCAACCTGTTTGTATCTCTTCCAGATTTATACTCTTTTCCTATTCGATGAGCACTGTGAAAAGGTCATGTTAGATGAGACAGGCTTGATGATAGTGGTCTGTTAAGTTATGGATAGAAAACTCTTTTATCCTCACCTGAGTAATTAGCATTACTTTGATATATTCAGTCACATGTCATTAATCTTCCTACCTATCTGCATTCTTCTCCATGCCATAGTACCTCATCATCTCAATAAGAAAATTATGAAAATGCCATCAAATTTACATACACTGGGGCTATGGAATCCTTCTAATCAACCCCTTCAATAGTGCTACACAGAAGAAAAAAACAAAACTAAAAACAAGAAAACGAAGGTAGGGAAGAATTTGCTTGAAGCAAAATTTATAAAACGTAGTTAAACATAATCCAGTGCAGGAATTTTAATTCAGTTCAATAATATCCATTGCATTCTAAAAGGTGGGGAGCCTCAAAAAAAAGGGAAGCCTGCCCAAGAGTCTTAATACTTCTGATGTTCTCTTTCTGGGCCAGTTCTGTTTTACTTTCTGTGCAGTCTCTGGCACCACTTTGGTTTCAGCCAAGTTACTTTCTATTCGTATATTGTCTACATCATTTCCTGTCGTTATTCAGGAGCACTTGAGGGCAAAAGTCTTGGCAGCCCCACTGTATTTTCTCAGAACCCTCTTCCCTGTTCCATATACTCGTGGCCTTAACAGACATGGGAAGTAACCCATTTCAGAAGGGACTGTACTAAGCAGTGGGGGGTGGGGTGTGGGGGGTGGGTTATCTATATATTTCTGCTTTGAAATCTTGCTGAGTCAGTTTTCAACAGGAAGATAATATTTCGTATGGTTCAGACAGGTACAATCAAGCCACGACGAAAATGGAAACACTTAGAAATTGGGGATAGGTAAATTTAGCAATAGGCTCAGTTATATTTTGTACAGGTAGTAAGTGGCCCTTTTGTACAGGTAGTAAGTGGCCCTTGAAACAGAGTAAAGTTGATCACTTCATTATTTGATTCGATTGTTCTAATTGTACCAAGTTGATCAGTTAATTCGCTGCTAATTTTCAAAACATATTTGGAAAATCAAACTAGGATGCAAAGAATAGAAACCAAACAACACTTGTCTGTCTTGTACATGGAGTGCTACTTGACCTTTCTCCTGTTACATTCAAGGTAATTTAAAAAGATAATTGTGTCTTAAGAAACTTTAGACAAGCTAGAGAGAAAGTAACAGAACAGATGGAGAGAGATATATATTTTGCCTTAAGAAAGTCAAGTTATATCATTTGTAAAGAGGCCTCTCTGATCCTTAGAGTGGGAGGTAATTTTTACAAATACAATGGCATATGCAGCATATTATATAGGTTGTAGGAAGTTCAGACTTCTTTCTGGTAGATCTTTTATGATAAAAGTTAGGTGAGCATCCACGATCGCCATTTATTTATTTCAAAATGAAACCATGGTGAATTCTGTTGTGAAATATTTCTGAGGGTCAAACTAATATTCTTCTGAATTGAGGCCAGTGCAGGCAAATCCTACTATTTGTAAGGGAAAATGATAGATGTTTCCTTTAGGAGCTATTGAATTTACCTTACACATCTCACCAGGCTCAATTCTTGAACATTAAGAACCTGTACAACACTTGATTTCAGAATGCAATGAACTGAATCCCACTGACAAGAAAACTATTCTCATATCCTTTGTGTCTAGTCTTGAAAGAGGCAAAATGACTCAACTTGTTTTGGTGCTGTCATATAGAGGGCTTTTTTCTTCCTTCAGGCCCTTGGAATATGCAGTAAATTTCTTTCCTCTAGGTAGAGAAGTGCAATGTTCTGTCCTGCTTCTGTGCTTTCTAAAGAGTACCAATTTGGGAAGTTCGAAAAAGTTTTGGTGTATATGTGTTGAGTGAATGGACATGATGTGCTCAAGAGTTTTATGAGTGTGAGGGTGGGGGATTAGCAGGTATGTTCAAAATAAGGGAGATCAGGATGAATATTATGTTGTGGTGAGGAATCTGTAGAGAAACAATCAAGAAGAAGTTTGTGATTAGAAATTTCAGTAACAACATACCAGCAATGACAGCTTTCTTGGATCCCTTTTCCTTTATACCTCACTGGAGGAATCTTCAGACTGAGAAATATGGCCCCAGGATGTGAGGGATAAGAGAGAAATGGCCTTTAAAAAAAACTTCAAAATTACTTGGAAATCAAATTTGCAAAGTAAGAGCACAGTTTGGTAAAGAGGTAACCCTTGTTTTGCCAGGTACTAGATGTGGGACTTATTTACGTTCCCAACTCTCTCTGTTACTCCATGTCTTCATCTGAAAAACGGGTGAATAATGGCCTTTTCATAGTGTTATCCCACCTAACACTGAAACCACACTACACATGTACTTTAAATATTTGTAATTATAGTTAGTTTTCCTGATTTATGTAATAACGTTAAAATGTTAAAAATAAATTTTGAGAAAATACATAAAGCACACTATTTAAAAAAAATATCTCAATCAATATTTATTGAGCATCTAATATTTACTAAGCATAGCTACCTGGTTAAGATGCAAATAAAAATAAGTAATGGGCCCTGTCCTTAGGAAAGGCACAAGCTGATAGCATATACTGTTAGCATTTGTTTTATTCTTCTTTATCCCCTTCTCATAGTTGTTTTAATATGGTTGTGAATATTCTACACATACATTTTTTTTCTTTGCCTTTGTAACAACTCATTTCTCCTGTATTCCTACCTTTTCTTCTTTGAACAAAGTCAGCACCTACCTCTCTGGTAACCATTCATTACTCAAATTCTATGTTCTGTTACTAACAATAACAAAATCCTCAATCCACTTAATGTATCAGTGGATGCTAAGTATTAATAAGGGTGAAATAAATGATTCTGTTTTGAGAGATAAAGGAATCCCATTTTCCCAGGAATAAATTATTTCAAGATTACTTGCAAAACAGCAAGAATGATAAAGAAAAAAAATTACTTTGTGTGTTCTTTCACATACTGACATGGTACGAATGGACCCAAACATAAAAATTATTATTGTTATTATTATTATTTAAAATTTTTGAGTGGTTCCAGATTTACAAGAAAGTATACCTGGGGATTTTTGAAGTAAAAAATAAATGTTTGTTTTGCCATGCCAGACTTCACGGGTTGAATAATTTCATTAGTGGTTTAAAACCTTTAGTTATTTCACAAATTAATATATAACAAACTTCCTGAAATAGCCTGATTTCTTTACATGGTAAAATTGTAGATGAACCTTAGTCTACCATTATGAACAAATCATTTCTACTGTTAATTTTCATTAAAAATTAATTGCCTTTCTAATTTACATATGATTACCTCCTAATCCCCACCAGATTTTTTTCTTCAAGAATGAGGAATCTGCTGAGAGACAAACAAGAAACACAGGTAGAATCAGGAATTTTATTAAAACATTTCAATTGACATCATTAGTTCTGTTACAATAGTAATATTTATTTGTATCATTCCTGACAATATTATTTGAGAAATATTGCAATTACATCACTACTTATATTACAATAAAATAAGAAATATTCATCTGGAACAATTTCTGGAGCTCATTTCTGGTCCCCAGCCACTATATACACAAGGTCTCTAATAAACTCTGAGTTTAATGCTGGTTCTAATTCCCTGATGTGGCATTTCCTTCCCCCCTCCAAATGTGGACTGACTTTGTTTTAAGAAACAGTTGGATCTTTTTCACACTTGCCTTCAGAGTTTGGTAGGGCACTCTTGACTCCTGTTCATTATTGTGCCTGATGGCTAGGAGGGTCCTTATTTTCTATTGAGTATAGCGTTATTGAGAAAGCTAGCTGAGACAAGAAAGAGTACAATGTGGGCAGGGCTGGCTGCTCTCAGAGAAATGCCTCTGGCATTGGGGGAGTTGGATGGGGCAACATCCCAGTGAGTCAGCAGGGTAGAGAGGCGGAGCTCACCAGACCAATCAGATTCAGATTTGGCTTGTGGGGGAGGGCTCAACACAGGAAAGATGGCTCCTGCCTGCCCACTGCACAGGAGAAGGCCCCCATACAGGGAAAATGGCAACTGTCCTCTAGTCCTTGCTATGCAGCCACATACCTCAGTCCTCGCTATGCAGCCACATACCTCAGCCACCTGTATGCATCCAATACCTTCCCCATCCCCCCACCCCTGGCCAAAATTACTGTTTCTCCACTGGAGCTCAAGGTGAGTACCTGTGAGTGAGAGAGTCTGTTTGCAGGACGTTTAAGAGGATGTCTGGTTTTCCAGAAGGCTTCTGTCCTACCCAATGGTTGGAATCCCTACTGTTTTTCACAGCCAGATATTAGGGCTCCCCTGTACTCTGGGTGGGGGAGGCCAGTGTGGGGCTGTGGTCTCTTGCTCCTTCTGGGGGGAACTTTCGTGGCTTTCGTATCCCTCCCAGTTCTCAACTGCTACATAGAGGTTTGGGGCCTGTTTCCTGTCTCTATCCATCGTACCAGGCTTGACGTGGCTTCTTCTTTATATCTTTAGTTATAGAACTTCTGTTCAGCCAGACTTCAGATGGTTCTCCAGGTTGCTTGTTCTATAATTTAGTTGTAATTTTAATGTGTTTACAGAAGGAAGCAGGGACAGTGTTTATCTATTCTGCCATCTTGGATCTCTCCTCCTCTTCTTATTTTTATTATTATTTTGAATTGTGTTAAAGCTAGATATAGGAACAGCTTGGTAAACAGTAAACTGGGTTACTGAAGTGAAGTTACATAAAGCTGATTCTTGAGCTGTATAAAAATAGACAGTACTTTTGTGAATTTCTTGGGTTAAGTGTTAATCTGCCTGGAGGCAGGGAGATAGGCAGGTTGACCTCAGAAGGCCTCCTTCAGCCGAGGATTCCTGTTTCTGCACTTAGTATTTAGACCAGTTGCAAACTTAGATGAGCTAGAAGCACGAGGTAGCCAAAGAGATAAAGGACACATAACCAGGTAGAAGGAGTGAAATTCTGTGACATTTGTGTGTGTGTGTAAAAGAGACGCCATGTCTCTCTCCACATCCTGCAACATCAATTTATGTGAGACCATTTCCCTTATTCCCCCAATACACATTTCAATTAGAAGAAGATTCTGCAGCATGGAACAGTAATCTTGTGAGATTAGTAGGAGAAGGTCCTTGAGGAGCCAGGCTGCAAACTATTTTATTGATAAACCGTCACCTCCAATAAAGTCCAAAGACTATGGATATGTGAAGGGGTGTTTTGTGGGCAAGGCCTACTGACCTTGTCTAAAACAAAGGCTATAGGCCTCCTTATTCTTTCCAGACTTTTAACTATTCATCATGATCATCTATAAACCAAAAGATGTGGCCAGTACAATTATAGTGCATAAACTCAAATGTTCAGAAAAGTCCATTCATTCATTGTTTTTTGTTTGTTTGTTTTTATTGAAAATCATTCTGACTCCAAGTTTCCCTACCATCAGCTGGTAAGAAAAGTGACATTAAACATTATTGAGTTTGGCTTGCCCAGAGTTGTGTAACAACCCTAAAACCTTCTTAGCGTCATGGCATTGGGCACATCCGTTGACAATTGGTTATTGGTCATTAATTAATAGTAACAATGAGATGCACATTGTACCCATCTTCTTGGTATCTTTGGACATAACTGTGCTTCTTTGGTGCTCTGCTTGAGAAAAAGGCAATTATGGAAAAACTAATAGTCCCTGTGACTGAGGTCCAACATTCTTACAAACACCATAAAACCATCTCCTTTCAGTTCTTGCCAACTCTCTGAGATATTGATACCAAGGCCTAAAGGACCCATTTTCTTTGGCTTATTTTTTTATTTCCCCCATCTCCAGTATCTTGTTAGCTTTAGGAAAATCTCTTTATCATTCTCCTTCCTGCCCACGAAGGCACTTACTAGCCTTCATAGGCAGGAAGGAGAAAGATAAGAACTTTGTTTTGAAGTTTTTATAAAAGATAGGAAAATAAATTTTAATTTTAAGTAGTTTCTGTTTTCCACTCTGTAAACATTTGTGACCAAGTGCCTGCCTACTAGCTTGCAATGAAGGAATGGAAAGAGAGAAGAAGAACATCTTTCAGTAAATTATTCTCACACAAAAACATCATAAGTGCAAGGAAAGGAGAAGAAAGAGAAAGAACATTTGGTTCAATCAAGTTTAAAAGGACTAGAAGATTGTAGGAAGAGTTCATCTTAATAGTTCATATTTCCCTTCCAGCCTATTTTCAACTATATTATCTATCCATATCTGATCTACTTTACATTCTTGCCTTTAAAAGTTGTAGGACAGGGAAAACATAATGTAGGTTTTTTTGAAGTAAATCATCCCAAAATATCTATTTGTAGTAGAATGAAAATCTCTTCTATGCTGAAAAGAAGCATGTTTCCAGGCAGCCTTCTACAGCTGGGCCCTTCCTCTAACATTCTGTACAAACTTGTTGGGGTAGACCAAGATGGTTTTGCTCTTAAGACAGAACAACCCGTGGCTGGGTACCCATCTGTTAGCAACAGAAGCATCTGGGGAAGGCTTGGTGGTAGCCGGGATTCTCAGCTTGAGGACCTCTGTACTTGGAAAAAGAACCTGCCACTAAACAGGTAAATACAAAAAAAGGAAGTGCAGCTGTGAACACTGAGGTCCGCAGCTCTATCACCTGGGATGACTTAGAAACTGGGGGGGTGGGCCATGGAATTCTCCTGATTGCATTTCTCAAAGGGATGAGAGTAAGAGATTACAAGCAGCCTACTGCTTACTGAGAGGTCGCCAAGGTTGAATCAAGCTGAGAAAGGAATACAGGTCTGGATGGAGCTTTGCTCTGAGGTGAGGTTAGTACAGTCCAAGACCATCTAAGATCAAGACTATCAACCTGAGTGACAGTCAACCAAACTGTTAAAAATGTAAGAATGCTAGCTTTAAGATCTTGGGTTTCAGGAAAAGACTCTGAAGAGTGTCACATACTTCTCTAAAAGAAATTGAAACTATCTAGACCTAGGAGTGGCAACTTTTTCTATAAAGGACTAGATAGTAAATACTTTAGGATTTGTAGTCCACATATATAAGCCACAGTCCCTCTCTTGCATATTATCTGTAGTTTGTTCTGTCGTTTACAACACTTTAAAAATGTGAAAACCATTCTTACTTTCAGAGGTTTATAAAAACAGACCCTGGACTGGAATTGACCCTAAAGCCATGATCTGCCAGCCCCTAATCTAGAGCATTTCAAACCCAGACTGTATGTGGCCTTAAGAAACATATTGTTAGTAGGATGCAATGATGAGTGAGAGTGGGAGGAGATCTTGAAATAGTCTGAAAGGCCACACTTCAGGGGCATGTGGAGCAAAACCACTGTGTGCAAGGTTGTTTTATATGCATAGATCATCACGATTTTCGCAGTATCAAAAGCAGCACAGAGACAATTGCCTCAAACTGAAGAGATAGCACCAGGTCCATTGTTCAAAGGAAGATTGGTTTTTGCAAAAGGCATATGACATCAGGGTGGTTAGAGGACTTATCCATAGTGTAATCTAGTTAATTCCAATTCGTGCCTTTTCTTTTAAAATTCTCATGAGAGGTTTTTGTCAGCATTTTGTCAGGCAGATAAACCTGAGTCTGGGGGGACCCTAGTTTCTTACTACAAAATGAGCACCCTCACAGAGGCAATGCATAGTTTTATTTATCTGGAATTGGTCCATTTCCCTCCCCTTTGTCACCCAAATAACATCTATTCTCATGTCGTGTTAAAGACCCAACGGAATACCATCTTTTCTTTTTCTCCTCTGGACAATTTAATTGATTGTTTACATGAATTGGAAGACGACGCCTTTCCTTCTGGTATCTTTTCTTGTCTGTAAAATTCAAACCAAACCAGCTACAGAATTTGTGGGGCCCAGTGCAAAATGAGGATGTGGGTCTCTTTATTCAGATACTATTAAGAATTTCAAGATACCATCATCATTACCATGCCTGGCACCAATCTGAGCCCTGGGTCATGTGCCGTGTCCATGCAGCCAGCCCTGAACTGAAGTAATGCTCCATGCCTGCTCTCTTAAGATTCAAATGGGGAGATGTATGTGAAAATCCTTAGTAAAGCACAACGTGAAAAACTAATTTACCAGGTTTTGTTAAATCTCTTAATAAATGATTTGTTGTTATAAACTCTGTTTTTGTTGTTGTTTGTGTGGGTTTTTTTGTTGTTGTTTTGTTTTGTTTTACTGTTTTCCATTGTTTTGTAGATAAACTAAATATCAGGGAAGTGGCCTTTCATTTCTTCTATAATCCTCTCTGCTCAGGGCTCATGTCTAGTATGGTGTTGGTCATCTAACAGGGCTCAACAGATGGGCTAACCCAATCTAAATGACAAGAGAAAAAAATTTTTCTGTGATGTCTTTGGATTCGAGGGACATAGAAATGCACTCAACCTTTTATATTTGCTTTGAGTATAAAACATTTATAAGCTTATCTAGAATTCAATGAATATGCACACCTCTATCTTTTATTTGTTTAAATTTTTAAAGCGTGTGCTAATACTAAACCAAAAGTTCTTTTTTGTAGTTAGAGGGAATTCTTGTAGTTCAATTACTGTGCTACTGAAATGAAATAAAACTAAACAACTAATTGAATTACTGGTGACCTCAAAGAAGATATTCAGTGTGACTTTTTGTGGAAGTGATTCAGATCGAAACACCACCGGACTGTTTGAGAGGTTAAGGGACTAAATAGATCATGAGGAATTTCAGTTGATTTTCTTAAATTAAATTTATTGGGGTGACAATGGTTCGTAAAACTATTAGGTTTCAAGTGTACATGTCTGTAATACATCATCTCTATATCACATTGTGTGCTCACCACCCAGAGGCAGTTCTCCTTCCGTCACCACATATATGTGTGCAAGTAAGAATGTAGTTAGTATCAAAGGTCTATGTTTGTAGGAGAAAACTGCTTTTTCCTTCTTATGTTTTTAGGCAGAACTACTGAAACACACCATAACCACTCACTGTCTAATGTGCCGCTAAATGAAAATGAGCTATAAATATAGACTTGGAATTCCTTTTCAATAATCCTATTGGCTTTCCTGATTCTGTTATACTATTAGTATTATTAGTATTGTTATTGAGTATCAGGTAAGCAGGCTACATAGGATTTTTAGTACACTGCAGAATGCTTGGAGTTAATATTAAAAGCAAGTGTTGATAATAATATCTACATTGTTAATGCTTTGAGGAAATAGGGAGCCGTAACCCTATGTGCTTATGAGAGCCTCTAGATTTATATGCATTTAGAATATTCAGATTGTTAAAACTTTGTAAGACTGATTTTTTTTACATATGCATATTCTTCCTATGCAAAGATTGATATAGGTACCTTTATTTCTGCCTTACACTGTAGAAAATTTCTTAATTCAAAAATAAATATAAAAACCAGACTTCACCCAAAAGTTCTTATCATCTTGCTCCCTAGAACTCAAAGGGGATATAAAAGTAGTGAAAGTGGTTTCCTCCCAATCCATCTATTGAGCATTTTCAGCTGGTGGAACTGCATGGTGCCTTTCTTCACAGTTTAAAAAGTCATTGGAGAGACAAACAAGCCTAATAAAAGTTAAGTAACTTTGTTTTAAAGAGTGGAGAAACTGAAATGGTAAATAAGTGAGCAGTCATATGTGTCAAAATTCTGAAGAAGCAGACACTTTGTAATTTATCTTAAGGGATAGAAAAGTGGCGGTTTGCATTATTGGATACAAATTAATTTCTTTTCAACTAAGGTTTCTTTGTATTCCACTCTTAGATATTCATATATTGCTTCCTAGACATATGGGTAATTTCTTTTTTTATTTTTATGTGTCCCTTATTCTAGACTTCCTTTGTATATTGTCAATATTATTATTATTATTATCCATGATAGATATTAAGTTTGTAGGAAATAAGAACAGTATTTGTTGAATTTACTTTCTATAAAATCTAGCCTTGGGACTTCTGAGCTCCTGATACATTATTTCTTCTTTTTTTAAATAAACATTTCATTTATGATTTTATTCATTGATATTCACCATGTAGAACTGTTAAAAGTAATTCAAACTAACTTTCAAAATCACCTGTGGTTCATAACTCAGCTTTTGAAATTGTGCTTATTTTGTATTATGTAAGTACAAATGACATATACACAGAACAGAATCAGAGAATATCTGGAAAGAACTTTTCAGTTTAGTATTGTCAAATGACAAAACTAAAACAATTTAGTACTTTATTCTGGGAAAATCACCCATGGATTGGGGATTACAGCACCTCACAAGAGGTGGAGAACTCTTCTTGTGGGATTTTGGACACAAAAGAGATTTATGGAGAGCAATAGAAGCGGCAACTCAGAAATAGGTGCTGATGGGCTGGGAATCCATACCTGACCTAATTTAGAAAACTCAAGGAACGGGAGGTAAGAATTGAGCTGGAGCTGGCTTGACGTTTGGGGATGGGCTGACTGGATGCACTGCGTGCAAGTGAACATTTAAAGGAACACCCGAGTTTGATATGCTGACATGACACGAGAGAGCAGCTCTATCTTGGGCCTAGGGATTTATTTCCACAGGACCCTCAAATTGATATTAATGTAGTCAAAGTACATTTTGGAAGACGCACTGGTCGGGTTAGAGTAGATGATCTGGAGCTGTACAAGCTCCTGAAGCGGGTCTGTGTCTTCAGGGAACTCACAATCCCGTCAATGAGCCCGACACTTAACCAATTCACTGTAACACTCAGGTAAGCCCACGTGGGGATGAAGAATGCACTTGGGAGGCTCAGGAGCAGGGCTGATTAATTCTTCATGGAGAGGTCAGGAAAATCATTACAGAGAAGGTAATATTCGAAATAGGTCTGGAGGAAGGAGTGGAATTTCACCTCGCAAAGGTTAATGGCATTCCAGTCAGAGTGAACCCTGTGAGCACAGGCAAAGAGACCTAAAACTGCGTGATTTTTTTTTTTTTTTTATGTTAAGTCTGGAAGTTTCTTTTATTGGTTCTCTGAGCTTTTTGGACCTGTGAGGAAAGGTTTTAAGAAGATGATGGCTGGCTTGGGTCAGAGAGGAAGTACACACCTGTCTTCTCCCTTCCCTCCATACCCACTGGGAAGCTCCCATCCTGCTTACTGGGGTGGACGAGGGGACAGGGTATACTTTTAACTGTTAGTCCTTGAACTCTGAGGGGTTAGGATATGTGACAGCAAACTAGAATAACCAGGTACTCTCTCCCAGAAATCCAGCCCTTAAGCATAAGTGACACAAAAAATGAAGCAGGGATGAAATTATTCATTGAGCTGGTTGTATCCTCAGAGGAGAACATCTGTTTGGTTCTGACCCCTAGAAGGCCAGAGCAGTCAGGTTTATACCCTTTTGGAAACTTGTTTCACATTTTCCTAACAATAAATTATTTGTTTGCTGGAGTTAGCTAGAGTTACTGTTTGTTGTTTGCAATTCTGATGTAGTAAGAAATGAGATAACTTCTTCCAGCAAGAATAAGGTGACGGTTTGAAGTAAAATCACAGCCAACCAATGTGGTAGCAGCTGCTTGCTGGAGTCTTGTCTTTTTAATTTCTCATTTGTCCATCCTAAAGCCCATTTAGTGCCTCAGAATCAGACCTATAGGTGAGGTCTGATAGGTGAGGTCCAGATGGGCATCAGATATCTCTATCAAATAGCTCAACTGGAGACTCACTGAATGTTGACTCAGGCTTTATATTAAAAAAACAAAAACCTGTAAGTTTTTTTTGCATTTTAATATAACTCACTGAAATGATTTCAAAATAAAGCTAGAGATTATGAATTAAATGCGTAATTTTTCTAAAATTTCAACACTTACTGGCTTTCATTCTCCTTGGACTCTTTTAGACAGACTAAATAAGTCTTTCATATTTTTTAGTTTGTCTTAAATCAATTTTTGATTGAGTCATTAGTTATTAAGGTCACTGCAATTTGCCCTTCTGTTGGGATTCCAATTTGGAACACAAATCTCTATTCTACGTTTGCTTTAAATTGTTTGAGCATTTGGTTTTTGAATAAATGCCTGTAAACAAGGAGCATGAACTATTAAACAAGTACAAATAAGAATCCAAGAAACTCTAGCTATTTGAAAATAACCTGCTAATTTGTATGTATTGCAAGTTTAGAGAATAATTTACTTTAGTTTAACATGGTGGTTTTTGTTTCTGAACAAAATTCACTGGAAGGGTATTTCTTTGCTGATCCGTTGTGTTCCTTCTGTAGTTGCTTTTTTTCACTTAAAAGAGACTGAATTGTTTTATCACATAGATTGAAGTAGATTTAGGGGGAGACTTTTTATTTATTGCATAACGTGATAAATTAAATTAATATTTTGTTGAATGCCCACTTGGTATGAAATGCTTTTGCAGATGTAAAAATTAACAAGACACGATATTGTCCTCAGGCAGTATATACTACAGTAGGGAAAAAATATAACTATTTATAACACATGAAAATGTGATATCTCTTAAAACAGTAGAGAGTCAGAAAATGCTATACAGTAGTGAGTCAGAAAAGGCTAACGAGTTTTATAGTTTTGGATTGAGGTCATCAGAAATGGCTTCTTGAAAAGAATTGCTTTTAAAATGGTCCTTAAAGGATGGGTTTGTTTTCCACCATCAGAGAAAGGAGAATAAGTGATCTAGAAGGAGCACACAAAACATGCCATCTTTTCATAGTTATAACCTCCCAGATCGCACTAGTGTAAAGTAGAAATTGAGACATTTAAAGGGTACTTCAGGTTAGCTTCATTTGCCATTTGCCCTAGGATGGGTAGGGAATAGATTATAGGGTCACATCACTGTAATCACCTCCTTTCTTCTTCGCCAATTCTATGCCCCAAAGTCCACGCACATTAGATTTGGCTTATACCGTGTTTCCCCGAAAATAAGACCTACCCGGACAATCAGCCCTAATGCATCTTTTGGAGCAAAAATTAATATAAGACCCAGTTTTATATTATATTATATTATATTATATTATATTATATTATATTATATTATATTACATTACATTACATTACATTATATTATACCTGGTATTGTTATGTTATATTATATTATATTATATTATATTATATTATATTATATTATATTATATTATATCATATCATATTATATTATAAGACCCGGTCTTATATTGCGGTAAAATAAGATCGAGTCTTATATTAATTTTTGCTCCAAAATATGCATTAGAGCTGATTGTCCGGCTAGGTCTTATTTTCAGGGAAACAGCGTAAGCATGAGCAGATATTTCCTATCCTTGCCACATACTAAACTCTGACAACTTGAAGTCAGAAAACTGAGGATACTGTTTAGGGAAAAAGAAAATAAACCACTTGGACTGGAGCATACAGAGTATTTAAAAAAATAGAGGAAAGTGGATTTTTTTCTTTCTTTCTTTTATTGGACGAGGGCACTATTGAGCATGGAATGCCAAATGAGTTTGACACGTCCCTGGAATTTTGGGGGCAGATTCATATTAAGATTTGTGATTCATGAAGACTCATTTATTACCAAAATGCAGGTTGTATTAGAGGGGAGCAATAATGGAGGTGGTTAATATTTGATGTTTCCATTTAGAGAATAGCAAAACATTAAGCATCCAGATTCAATAATATAGACTTAATTTTGTGTAGTATATCACAGTTTGTGATGTATTTTCCCACACATTTTCTATTTTGTCCTCACAATATTGTAAGTTGGTATGTGGGAGAGATAGCTTGCTTTTCTCTAAAATGAAAGTAATACTGAGACTTGAAAATATAAAGGATTGAATTAATCCCTCAGCTAGTTAATAATGGAGACAGTTGTTAAATTGCCAATCTAGCTTCATTTCTACTACCTTCTGCTTTTATGTCATGAAATTATTTGTAATATGTTCATGATAATTACTGTTTCCTCCACTTCCTTTGTCCTGAATAAAAGCGATTTCTATAGGTGTTTATTTAAAATTATAGAATAGGTAATATATGCACATTGTACGCTATGCAAAATATATAAAAACATGTACAGTGAAATCTAAGTCTCTCTTCTTCTTTTGTCTCAATTCACTCAGTTCCCCTCTTACAAAAATAAGTTGCTAGTATCTTTTATATTTTTCCAGAAATAGTCTGTATACTTATAAGCATATTTACACGTCTTTATATGTATTTTTCTACACACCCAAGCATCTTGCTTGTTTTCAATTAACATATTTGGAGGGTAGTCTATAAAATACATCCCTTTAGATGGCTGAATAATTCACTATTGTATACGTATACTATGATTTATGTAACCGATCCCCTGTGACCACATTTAGGGTTTTTTCTGGCCTTTTGCTAACATAATTTATGATGTAATGAATATTCACATGTCATTTTTGCAATTGAACTAGTCTATGTGCAAGTTAAAATTATTTTTAAAATGCAAGTTCTGCAAACCCCTTTAGTTAATCATTTTCAGCTAAGTGACTAAGGGGATCATTTTTATGTTGTGTTTTAGTAAACAATAAGGGTATAGCCCGTGGAATATTTTTTAGCTTAAAATTGCAATTTTTAAATATCTTCTATATGCAACCAATAAGTTCTGTGTTCAGTTTGTACAGTAAGACTGGTGTGGTTATCACATAGTTATCTCGGTCATCTTAGCTTCTTTTTACAAGGGATTGGAAGTATTATTTCACATTTTTCAAACTTCAAAGCATAAAGAAATCATCTAGAGGTGTTGTTAAAATGTAGGTTCTGCATCAATAGATGTGATATGGGGCCTGAGAATCCATATTTCCCATAAGTAGTAAGTGTGGCCAACATTGCTGACACACAAGGCACTGACCAGAAAGGATCTAAGGAAAAACTGACTTAGGGGATGATAGGAAGGCTAAGGGGGACCACTGATATACCAGAAACAAAAAGAATTTTAGATTCAGCATTCCCACTCATTTGAACTATTGCTTCTCCAATTAGCCACTAAAGCCTCAGTTTACCCATTTGTTCAATTGGTATAAAAAATCCAGTTTGCTCAACATACATAAGTTGAATGGAGACAATGGAGAATACATGCACATTCAATTTTTTTTTTGTCACACTTTGGAGAGTTAAACAAATGGGTAGAGACAATAATATTGATTTTGTACAGCACCTTGCTTCTGGGAAGAGATTATGTGAACAGTAAGAAACTCCTAAATCTTAACCTGCTTTAATTAATTTGAAAAAAATGTAACAGCATACAAAAATTTGCACATGAGAGCTCGACTGTGCAGATATGCTTGCATAGAAAAAACTAGAAGAAAATAATAATTATTAGCAGTTGTCTCTGGAAGAAAGGATTAAGGTTTTCTCTTTATTTTTTTATGACATTCTTTACAGTTTTATGAATTTTATAAATGAGTGCATATCACTTTTATGATAAGAAAAAGTAATTAAAAGTTAAATGTCCTCTAAAATGTGGTCATTCTTCTCTGTATAGATTTGGGATACATTGTAGACTTGCATTGTCATAATAGAAAGCAATAATAATGAGCTGATATTTATTAAATTTCTACCATATACCCAACATTGAGCCCAGGATTTTACAAATGTGAGCTTTTCAGCAGAGCCCTGTAAGTTACCCCATAATTGCATCCCTACATACCAGGGAAAAGTCTTTTTAATTTACAAGTTAAGTTCTCACTTCTTCCCTGTGTGATGCTTCAATAATCTCCCACATATTCATAGTCTACAAGGTATGGTAGAAGCCAACCCCTGCCTGTCTCCTACCATATCCTTTCCTGCTAGCCCTGGTCCAGCCAGCTACAATGGCCTCCTTCTAATCCTAAAATCCCTTCAGCTTCATTCTTACTTAGGAGCCTTTGAACCAGTTACTAAATCTGCCAAATCAGTCTATCTCCCTGCCATGTATAGTTTAGTTCCCTATTCAATTGTGGTCCTTTCAAGAACAGACTTTGATGGGATTCAAAACACGATACCCCAAAATATGGCACTTTGGTCATATTGAATATTTGAAACTGGAGGATTTGAGAAACAGCAGTTGCATAAGGACTCTCTGACCTCCACCTTCTCTGGTGAAGCAGCAGGTCAATAGAACCTCATGTGAGAGGAGACCTTCCTATACCTAGAAGTAAGGACTCTCCTTATCTCCAAAGATGAAATGATGCTGGCAGGGAAGAAAAATAATTTTTCTAAGTCCTTCTAACTAGACTAATAATCAAAATGACATAAGGCATATATTTGATCCTTTTCACCCAATAAACTTTAACAAAAAATGACGTAAAACAGATTAACAGGAAAAAAATCAAGTTTTAGTACCTGTGCACAGGGAATTCACATAAGCATGAAAATTCCAAAGACGGTAAGGCCACATGAGGTATATATGTCATTCTGGATTAAGGAGCGGGAAGTAGGCGATTTACTTGGAAGTAAGGCGATTTACAGGGAGATGAAAAGAGTTAAGGTTTAGTAAACAGATGTTTGTTGGGTTGTCTTGAAACAATGGAATACCGGGAGTGCGCTGATCAAATGGGCCTTTCTAGGTTCTTCCCTGTCTACCCCACACTAGTTCAGATTAAACTGCAGTTACCTGTATCTATGACTATATCTCCTTTCCTGGAGCAGGTCCTCAATCTTAAATTCCTTTATGCAGTTAGGGGGAAGGTCAAAGGCTTAAAGTAATCACTATCGTAAAGAGGCATATTTTGGAGTAGCAAATTCTGCTTCCCCTCAATGCCAAGAGGAATCTGAGCCTTGTTACGTCTCCCTAGTTCACTATCCTTAGCTCATACCCTTTGTCCTATCACATGTTTTCATGACTTTCTACTCTTCACCAAACCTAGTATAAAAAGGCTCAGGTTTAATGATTTCTTCAGGTACTCATTTCCTTTTGAAGGCTCCTGTGTCACCCAAAACTTATATTAAATACATTTGCATGTTTTTCTCTTATTAATTTGTCTCTTTTCAGTCCAAGTCACAGGACCTCAGCCAGAGAACCTAGGGGGATAGTATGAAAAATAATCTTTTTCTCCCACAAGCCTAACTTTTTAAGATAGCATCCTACCCTCCTTACTGTTCTTAATTTTTCTTATAGGACTTAGAACTGTTTAAAATTAAGTCATTTATTTATTTACCTTTTTGACATCTTTATTGTTTACTCGGATGCGAGCTTCTAGAAGGCAGGGGCTTCATCTGCCTAGCTACTGGCCTGATACATAGGACGCGGTACATTTGCTGGACTCAGAGCCCATACTGGTCCTTCCTTATCATGGATTCCGATCAGTTCAGGAGCCAGGCTTGTATGTATGAGTGTGCATTTCCAACAGTCCTGGGGGGAGTTCAAAGGTTTACAATGGGAGCATATTCTGCAGGACAAAGAAAGTGGATGATAGAGAAGGGGAGTTTATTTGATCATACCGGATGTAGTATCACAGTGTCAGTGGGGTATAGAGAAAGAAAGACGTTGCAAAAAGAGTACACAGTGTGAACACTTGTTACACCTCCTTGCATTCACTTTGTCATGCTGGTGTCAGGAATAGATGTGTTCTGCATACTTCTATGGATTAAAAACAAACTTTAAAAATTGTTTATTGTTAACATTTGAAATACTTTCAGGTGGAATAAGTAAATCCAGTTGTCTTTATATTTGGAATGTTCTCCTCTTGCCCTTTTATGTGTTCTGAATAACTTGAAACAAAAGTGTATAGCTGAATATAAAAATTCTACTTTGATTATTTTTAGAAAGAGTTGAAAATACACTTTGTTATGAAAAAGCTATCATAATTCTGACTCTTGTGTTCAAGGAAACACATCGCTTATTGGCTTTTCTGGGACTTCTGGGATACTCTAGAATGGGAATAATTCCTTCTAAACCTTATGGAGTTTAGACTCAGGATATTGTTAACATTTTAATGTCAAAAGAGATTTTCAGATGTATTCAGATGGTGATTCTATTCTTTATAGGTCTTGAAGTGATTTGACCAAGGAAAGATTTCTGTACCTATGTTTAAGTCCCTGCTTTGGAGTAGAACATTGAGGAAGAAAACTTTAAGGAAAAGAAAGAGAGAAAGAAATTATTGCTATAGAGCTATAGCCTCGAACTCAGGGAGCTCCCAACAAAAGGCTTCAAGCAGCAGGAGGTGCTTTTGCATTCCTTTTAGCATCTTCTGCAGTGAGAATCACTTTGAATTTTATTCAAGAATAAATTTCAGCTGGGGTTTTATTATATTTACTTAGCAGCATAAGGGAGATGAAAAGTCCTAACTTATTAATTTAACACTAGGAGCTAGACCAGCTATGCAAAGCAGACCAGACATTGAACTCCACATTTCAGGACCGAATGATAAATATTTTTAGTATCTATCACACTGTCAAAGATTCCTTTGGTTTATTAAATTGCCTGAACCATTATGGATTACTTTTATAATGATGGGATGAATCTTCTAGACATTTCTTAAAGTATTCACAATCCATAAGGCACAATAAACCTCTTATTTATCTTCCTGCAAATCCTTCATTAATTTAATAGAACTTTCTTATAGCCGTTTAAACATTTTATAAGACATTGGTGGTTGTAATAGCCTTGAGGATAAGTCATTTGTGTGAGCCCACTTCAATTTGCTGCTGGTACAGTTTCTATTGAAGGGTATACAAATTGGAATGCAAGATAATCAACTCCTAACCTAGTCAGCAAAATAAAGTTTTAAACCTTAATGAAAGTTGAAGATAGACTCAATCTTTACAGCTCCTTTCAAAACAAAGCTTTTAAAGGATATGTTTACTATAAGTGTCAAGCAGAGATAATAATCTTGCCTCCTTTTTAGTGTTTTACAACATTAAGTGAAATAGAGTAAATATATCAGTTGGGATTGTTTTCAGTAGCAAGCAATAGAAAACCAGATTACTGGGTCGTATGATAATTCTATTCTTAATTTTTTGAGGAACCTCCATTCTGTTTTCCATAGCGGCTGTACCAATTTACATTCTCACTAGCAGTGTATGAGGGTTCATTTTCCTCCACAGTGTCTCCAAGACTTGTTATTGCTTGTTTTGTTAATAACAGCCATTCTAATAGAGGATAAGTGGGGAGGGGCCTGGTAGAAGAGAGTAAAGGGGGTCAAATATATGTTGATGGAAGGAGAGCTGACTCTGGGCAGTGAGCACACAACGCAATATATAGATGATGTGTTATAGAAATGTACACTTGGAACTTACATAATTTTATCAACCAATGTCCCCCCCAATAAATTTAATAAAGAAAAAGAAGAAAACCAGATTAATGGTGGATAACATACATAAGGACTTACTTTTCTCATATAACAAGAAATCCAGCAGGCTAGCTGCTGTCGATTCAGTGGTGCCATTAGGAACCCAGCTCTTATATCTGTCTCCTTTGCCATCTGAAACACTGTGGCTTTTGACTCACATTCTCAAGATGGCTGCTTCACCTCCAAAAGTGTCTGTGTTTCAGACAGAAAGAATGACAAAAAGTAAAGGTCGAAAGCAGTGATGCCAGCTCTGTCTGTCCTGTTCTAAAGCTTTGCTAAATGTTCCACTAGTTGATATCCACTAGCTTTGTATAGCAAAAAGTATGTCACTTAGCCATCTCTTGCTATACATTAGCTTTCCAGTCTCTGTGTTAGAGGAATCAAAGGGAGAAGGAGGTTGCAAACAGCTTTCAGATGTCACACTAGCCTAGAGTCTGACACACTTTACACTAAAGTGTCAGATGCCTATTATGACACACACATTGACAACAATGTTTGTAATTCTACTGTGTGATTGCCGCTAGAATGATCCTGATTACGATCCCATATCACATAAAATATAATAATTATTTTAAGTAAAAAAAATAGATAAGCAATAACAATATAATAATATATATTGAGGAATATATACTTGAAACAAAAGTGTATAGCTGAATATAATAGTCATTCAGGCAATAGTCATTTTTCTCTGCATTTTATTTGCATTAACCAAATAAATCCTCACAACAACCCTATGAGGTAGGCAATGTAACTGCAGTACCTCCGTTTTATGAATAAATGGTCTGAGGCTTAGAGAGGATATGGCAGTGGCAGAGCTGGGGTTTTGCATCAGGGCAGTCTGGATCTCGAGTTCCTGCTCTTCACCATTACATGAAATCATATATACAAGACTATTTCCTGTGACTTAAAAATTCATAGAACTTTGGGTCTAAGGTGAGAAATATGTCACGCAAAACTTTTTTTGTCAATGGAAAAACTGAGGCCTTGAGAAGGAACTGTGGTAGCCAAGGTCAGCCAGATTTTTTTTTAAAAATAGTTTGAGTATGGAAGTGAGACCCTTTACATATAGTTCACTGTCCTTTTTTCTACAGTATGCAAAACTTCTCAGTGAATTCCCAGGTCTCTGTGAAAAGAATAGTCACACCCATTAGCAGAATGAGTAATTATTATTTAATGTACACTTACAACCTAAAAAACTATTTCTATCAAGTTGTTATTATGAGATTATTTCATCAAGTACCTAATTAGAAGACTTGGTAGTTAAATCAGGTTGCCTCATTCTTAGTGGTGCCTAGTGTGATCATATAAGTTACTGTGGTGCCAACAGATTTTTCTGTTCCAAAGCTGTATTTTTCTCTTTGTAATGAATAAGTACAAAGGAAAGAGGTGGGTGATTTCTTTGGTACTGGGCTAATTGTTGGTTCTGCAACAACCTTTCATCTAATATTTTCAGCATCTGTCAGTTGTCCTTTCCTCAATCAATGATTCCTTGGGCATTGTAGAATGGTTATTTTCTAATTCTATATTTTCTTCTACAGTTTATTGACTGTAATTTCTGATTATAAAGAATCACTTTTATTTATCAATTTGGGATTAAATACAGTTTCTCCTAAAAGGAAAACAAAACAAAACAAAACACAGGCTGAATGCTTATTTCTCTTTGATTAGAAATTTTCAAAGTAAAAAACTGATGCAATAAACACCTCCAATGAGATTTAAGGTTTTGTTTGTTTGGTTTTTGGTATTTGCTTTTTCTGTCTCCCTCTGTCTTTTCTTTTTTTCCTAAGAGTATTATTGTGGACTCATGAGATTGTATTTATTCAGTGTGTTATAATTAATTAAGCTTCCAGGGACTACAAGAAACAATGAACATATACAATGAAATAATTCCAGATACAGAATGGTCTTCAAAATAAGTGTCTTGATTATTAGTTCTTTGAAATAAATATGCAGAAAGTCAATATAATGAAAAAAAAAATGGAAAGCTGTCATAAGATAATAAAGACCAAAGGAACATAAGGAAATTCAGTGAGTGAGTTTAAGAGTTGTAGTAATTCAAATGGGTCAAATTTGAATATGGGCTGTATATTAGATATTAGGAAAAATTATTGCTAATCATTTTTTTGATGTGATAATGGTATTTTTGTTATGTAGGAGAATGTCTTTACTTTAAAAGAAGCATCCTGAAGGATTTAGGAATAAAGGATCACAATGTCTGCAGTTTATAAAGAATTAATTATATAAGAGAAAAGTTTGGAAACACACACATAGTCATACTATTTAGACAAAGCAAATATGGCAAAATGTTACGTGTTGAATTTATCTGTGGAGTACACAGGTGATCATTATTTTACTAATTCAACTTTTTTGCAAGAGAAAATTTATTTTAAAAATTTTTAGGAAAAAATGGCTATGGCTGCTTTGGAAATGTAGGATACTTACTTAATCTGCAGTCTTGAGCAGTGTTTTCTGCAATATTTGTTTTGCCTAGAAAATGGGATTGGCTCAACATTTAGGCAGAAAGATCTGGGTCCCCTTTGTTTACTTTAAATAGGACCATTACATTCAATCTGAATTTTGGGAGTCTGTTTATAATTTTATTTTAGCACAAGATTCTGGAAACGTAGAAAAACTTATAATACCCTAGCAAGGAAGCCTTAAAATTAATAACAAGTTCCTTGATGAAGTTTGTCCTAGAGCAACCAAGGTTTTGCAAAATTTGGCAATCTCATTAAAACCAATGTTTTGTATACTCGATTAAGAGTCTATAACAGGGTTTGGCAAAGGGCCCAATGGTAAATATTTTAACTCTTACGGGCTATCCAGTCTGTCACAACCACCCACCGCTGCCTTTTCAGTAGATGAGCAGCCACAGAAAATAAGTAAAAGACTGGGTGTGGCTGTGTTCCAATAAAACTGTTAACAGAAAGGGTTGAAGGACCTGATTTAACCTGAAGGAATGAGTACTGTGCAGGCTCTTGTCAATCCCATCAAAAATTTATGAATTACAAAAATAAAGGGACAGTTTTAGTTTTTTATGTGACACAGTGACCTCTCCCATCTCCGGACCTATGCACATTGTTAAAAAAAATGCAGAGCCTGCCTGTAATTAAAGAAGGAAAAACAGATTTTAGTCAGGAACTATAAAACATGGACAAGTGTGGATCTATAAGCGAGAAGTAGGGTGAGGATCAGTGGATGAAAAATTACTAAGAAGAAAACACCAGGGGTAAGAAACAAGGGGGAGTTCTGGCTGAAGCAACCTAACAGGGTCCTTGCTGAAGGCAAGCCAGGGTGACCTGACAGGTCTGGAGCCTGGTGGAGGATGAGGAATTTCATCAGGTAGCAAGGTAGGGGATTCTGGCTAAACTAACTTAGTAGGATTCTTGCTGATGCTGGACTCTTGGGGGCTTGCACTAGGATGGGTCCCAGTTGCTGAGAGGAACCAATCTCGGGTTTGATCTAGGAGAGAATCTGCCAACATACTGCTTTCTTTCCGTGAAAATTTCATTTTTCTTCTCTCTCTTAGTTAATTTTTCCCTTTTTAAAGATTTTTCCCCTTAAGCATCACATTCCCAGGAAAGATTTTTTGATTAGGTCAATTCCTGAACTACATGAATTCTTTCTTATTCACACTATTTATTAATCATGTATTTATATGATTAGTTGATTAATTCTTGTGATTATCGATTAATGATCATCTCTAAGATGTAAGTCATTGAGGACAGGACAATTTCTGTTGCATTTTGTTCTTGTTCTTCATTAGTTAGTTGTTTTTGTTTCTACCTTTTTTCTGGATGTTTTACCACCAATCTGGCAAGGTACTTCACACTTAGTAGGCACTTAAGTATTTGTTGAATGGATTAACCAGTTACCTTTCAGACTTTGTTATTGTAATGTAAATGTAAGAATAAGATGGATGTCGAAATGATTTGCTTAATGAATGTATTAATGTATAAGCTTTATGATGTTATTTTTCTTTTCAAATGTGTTGTCTTTTAAATGCCAGTAAAACCTGAGTGTAAGAAATAAGGCATAAAGCATATCAATTAGCATCTTAAAGGATTAGCTAGATGTCTTTAGGGATGTTTTAACTTCTCACCATATTTGAAAATAGTTTTAAAGCTTAAATAATACAGTAGCGAGATAAGTATCAGGGACTGACATGTGACTTAAAGTCATTCAAGTCCCTTTTTCTGAGAACTTTGGCTGATTTCTTGTGTTATTTAGGACAAAGTTTAAGTTCTATAAAGTGGTGTATCAGGCCTCCTAATATCTGGACCCAATATTCGATCCCAATTATTAATCATTTGCTTTTTACTCTACTATGCAAATCTTCTGCCTTTGTGAAACTGATTTATTTGGTTTTTGGATCTCTTCTTTCGGTTTTTCTAACTTTGATTTTCTATATTCTGAAGTTTTAAGTGAGTGTATCGTCTCAATTACCTTGTACTTTCTAAGTGAATCAAACTACTCCTTTTTCATGCAACTATTTTCCAACCAAACCATAAATTAACTTCACAAAATTATGTTATTTTTGTACAATCTCTCATGTAATATATGCTATGTAGTGAGCACTTAATGAAAATATTTTAAATATTTAGATGTTTTGGGAGGGAGATCTAGATGAAAAAGAGAATTTTTAATAGCTCCTATCTCTATATATGTGATAAATATATCTTACCAGCCTGGGCTACCCTGCAATTAAACCATTATTCAGTCAAGATGAGTTTTTATCATTCAGTTTAATTTATATAAATATCTATCTGCCAGTTTTTTATATTTTTAATTAAAATTAATTAAGATTTCATGTTGGTACTTTGGAGGGCAGATAACATCTGTGAAAGTAGCATGTCTATAGTTCATCTGCTTAAAATTTGGTGTTTACCATATGAGGGATGAGTGAAATATTCAGAATAAAATTTGTTTAGAAACAAGAAACATGAAAACGAAAGCAAAGGTCAGCCTCATTAAACTGAGCTCAGTCGAAATGAGCTAAATATTATTTTCTACCACACTCATTCTTCTTTAATGACCATAAAAAATGAAAATGTATTTCTTGTTGCCTCCTAATGGAGCATAAAGAAAGAAAGGCAGATAAAACTCAGAGCAGTGTATTTTCATGCCCATCCATTGAGATGAGGTGGTCTGTCTCTGGCTTATGCTCCTTTACTGATTGGGGAGTTGGGGAAAGGTAGATGCCATTGTTGAAGTACTCTAAAAATGATTTCAACTTTATTTAATTCTGATTTTACACGGACACTTTATTTTTGTTGAGTTGGATTCTATATCCAAGGAGAAGTTAGACAGTGATTTGAGGTGATTTTATGAAGAATTCAAGCCAAAGCACTAGCTAGTGAGGCAGTGTTGTCTTGAGGTAACATAACATTTTGATCCCTGTTTATGAAAACAAATTTTAATAGGGTGTGTGTATGTGTCTGCGTGTGTGTGTGTGTGTGTGTTCACAACCATAAATCTGTATGCTATTCTGTGTCTTTAATTGTTATATATCTCTTAAAATGGATGTCATTACAAATTGCTTTAGATAATGGTAAGCAAAGTCTTGAAGTTAGAATTTAAAATGTCTAATTTCAGGGCACAGCAACAAAAATGGCCCAGTAAGAGTTTGGTATATGAGGTGGGGGATAAAGGGAGATAAACTTGGACAGTTTGCCTTGGGCTTCATCATGAGAAGTAGGAAATACAAAATGAAGAATTTTAGTTTATAGGGAATTGTGAATTATTAGAGATGGTTGGGCAGAACAGTGACATCATGGACTCTTTCTTGCAGCCGTGATCAATCTGAGCATAGCACAGAAAATACGTGATGGTGGGAAAGCACTGGAGATGAGTGGAATAGCAGCTCAGCAGTTAGTGTTAGTGTGATGCAGCAATGGTAAGGAGCAGGGAAGATGGAACTAAGGATTCATCTTTGGAAGTCTTGGCCAATAAATGATGAGAATAAAGAAGTCCATGTGCAGATAGAGGAAAACTGATTTTTCCATAGCCATGGTAACAAGTAAACTGCCAACCAAACAAATGAAACTAGTTCAATCCATCAAAGCCATCTGACACCAATACAAAATACACTTCTAAGCTCATCCTACTTTTGCCTCCACACTTCCATATCTGTAAGCAACCTGACCCAAAACAAACTCTTCCCCTAACCTCCACCACAAAGCTCACTACATACTTTCCTCAAGCTAAACTAGGCTCATCTTTCCTATTTTGATACCACATGGATGAGCTCTGGTATATTTTCTACCGGTATTCTTTCCTTCTAGAATGCCCTCCACCTAGTTTCCACAAGTTAAATCCAGTCTATCTTACTTCTTACTTTTTCTTGAGGCTGCTGCCTCTGATTCCTTAGATCAAAACAACCTTACCTCCTAAGACATCTGGCACTTGAATTAAATCACTGGTTCCCTGAGCTTGTGATTTAGTGGGCAAGTGAAATTTGCTCAAAACAGGCCATTCTAACACACACATAAAAATGCGAGGACCACATAGTATTGATAATCTCTTAAAGAACACTTCTGATGAAACAATCATTTAATATCCCCATGAGTTTATGAAATACATTTCATCACCAAATTATCATGGAAAACATGAAATTCGCACTATGAAAATTTTACTACATTGTTCTTATTTTTGGCATTCTGCTACAGACCAATAAGAACATTGTAGACTAGCTCTGGTATCTGGTCTCACTCTCTCTCTGTCTGTCTGTCTATCTCTTTTTAAACAGAAAAGCCTGTTTTTGTTTTTACTGGTGGCTCAGGTGGCACATAACAGTTCATAAAATGGCTTCAGAGATAGCAGGTAAGGGGAAACAAAAAATAAGTTGGGGTGGGAAGGAGAAACAACCAGTGGTGGTAAGAGCGGGCTGGTTCTTTTTCAGCCTGATTTAGGGAAAGGAGCTGGTGTCTCTGAACAATAAGGTTAGATCATCTCCTTCAACACTTGGTAGGGAAGAAAGAATAAAAGTAAAAGGCAGTTACTTTGACCCTCCTGAGTGGTCTGAGAACAACTGATCTATAGTACTCATTTATATATCTATCTACCGTGTTTCCCCGAAAATAAGACCTAGCCGGACAATCAGTTCTAATACGTCTTTTGGAGCAAAAATTGATATAAGACCCGGTATTATATTATATTACATTATATTATATTATATTATATTATATTATATTATATTATATTATATTATATTAGACCCGGTCTTATAGTAAAATAACGCTGGGTATTATATTATATTATATTATATTATATAAGACCCAGTCTTATTTTACTATAATATAATAATAAATATTAATATAAATATAATAAATTAATATAAGACCTGGTCTTATTTTACTATCATATCATATCATATAATACTAGGTATTATATTAATTTTTGCTCCAAAAGATTGTCTTATTTTCGTGGAAACACGCTATCTATCTATCTATCTATCTATCTATCATCCATCATCTATCTTTCTTATATCTTCTGGAAGCTTCAAGTTGTTACCTGCTTCTGAGATCCATAATCCATCTCATAGCTTTAGATCTCAAACTGAGTTGAAGCTACTTCCTTAGGACCTCCTGTTCTGGCACCTTCTCAATCCTGTCTGGGGATGTTGAGATGCTCATTCGTAATGTTTGAAACTGAAAGACAAAGCTGGAATGCTTGTTTTTGAACTCTATCTGCTTCCTTCCTCTCTATAGCTCTTTCTTATCCCATGGAATAAAAATGGTATAAAAACATTAAGGAATAAAATCATCACATTACTGAAGAAGGAAAATACACTGGGAGATCTTTTAAAACAGTATCCCTATTAGTCCATTTCAGTTTTTTTGTATTGTGAATGATTATATTTTCCCAGAAAGTTTTACTTTCCTCGACTTTATTATACTTTACTGGAAGCCATGAATAATTTGTCCTTTATACTCTCCAATGTCATCATGGAACCTTATAGGAAGCAGGAACTCAGCTAATGTGTGTTGAGGTTATGATGCTAATAATGACTGTAAGGGGATGATATTTGACTTTTTGTGTCAAAAATCTGAAATGCAGTGTCAGCGGAACTATATACTGACTGAGAAAAGAAATTCCTATTTTTCTTATTTTTGCAACGGGAATAACAACTGCTCACAAGGTTTTGTATTAAAGAAATGAAATAAACATATGAAAGTTCTTCTAAGCTATAATTTGACATTCAAAGTTACTTTACAATAAAGTAAATGAAATAAAGCAAATATTAAAGAACCACACTAATGAATCACACTCATGATTTTCAGTTAGTTGTAACAATGCTTTTTAGTTTATAAAATAATCTTTTCAAAGAAAAATGATGGCTTTTATTTGTAGCCATTCCATGACGTGGTTTCCATTTACCCTTGGCATTTTTTGGCAGTTTTTAAGAAGTTAAAATGGTTACTTATTAAAATGTTTTTTAAGAAGTTAATATTTTATGTTGCCATAGCCTGGGAAGAAAACCTAATTCCAGTGGCCAAGAGAAAATAGGTTTTGAGATAAGAGTAAAATACCAAGCTTCCTTTTATATTTGTCCATTGAAGCTTTTTAAAAACATTCCATAAGCCATTTTTCAAATGTCACTAAAATTTAAACTGCTACTGGTATAGAACTTAAATGGCCTTTGGAAAACTCAAAATTGTGCAGGCCTGGCTTAGTTGGACCCAAAATATGTTTCAAAAACATTGGATGAAAAAACAAATTTCCGTGTCAGTGCAGTGTTTGCATGTGTTTTAATAGCTTATTTTTTATTTACTCTGAAATAATATTTGCTAATCTTCCACATTGAAAATGTTATAATTATTAGTAGTTTGAATTTTTATTATTATTTTGGTATATGCCTGTGTCCCGGATTTGTTGAGATGAGTGGATATATTTGTCAGTGTTCTGAGAAACAGAACCAGTGGCTTCTATGGATATGGTATGTGTGTGTTCACAGTGCATATTGATTGAGCAATTAACTCATTTCTCATACAACCTTGTAATAGTGTCAGGTCCCACAGGTTAAGGCCTTAGTCCCACAAAACTGTCCCCCCACTACCCCACCCCGCCACAGACACACTTCAAATACCAACTGCAAATCCAGGTTGTTACCTGCTCTTCTGATTGACCAGCTGTAGTTAGAGGTTTCAGTGACCCACTTCTTGGGTTTGATTAATTTGAGTGGCTCAAAGAACTCAGAGAAACATTTTACTTACCAGGTAACTGGTTTATTGTAAAAATGATGTGACTCAGAAACACTGACACAGAAGAGATGCATAGGGCACAGAAGGTGGGAAGGGTGCACAGAGCTTCCATGCTTTCTGAGAGTGCCACTCTCCCCAAATTTCCATGAGCTCACCCACCCGGAAGCTCTCAGAACTTCGTTCCTTTGGGGTTTTATGAGTGCTTCATCACATAGACATGACTGATTCAATCATTGAGTTGGCAGTTGATTTTACCTTCATTCCCTCTCCCCTCCCGAGAGGTCAGAAGGTGCGGAACTGAAAATTGCAAACCTCCAATCACATGGTGGTTTCCCTTGGCAACCAACCCTCATTTCCTTGGTGCTCTCCAAAAGTCATCTCCTTAACATAAACTCAGGTGTGGTTGAAAGGTGTTTGTTATGAATATGAAGACACTTTTATTGCTCTTTTCACTTAGGAAATCCCAAGGGTTTAAGGACCTCTGTTCCAAAATCTAGGACAAAGACCAAATGTATAGCAGATCTTTGAATAACATCATTTTGTTCAACATTGTTTTGTTATAATATTGATGAGAAAAATAATTTGATTCCAGCCAGGACCACTGTCTGTGTGGAGTCAAGTGTTCTTCCTATGTCTGTGTGGGTTTTTTCCATGTACTTTGATTTCCTCCTACATCTCAAAGATGTACACATTAGGTAAATTGGCGTGTCTACATTGTCCCAGTATGAGTGAGTGTGGGTGTGTGTGAGTGTGCTTGTGGTGGTACAATTGTTATCTTATTTGCTTGTATTGCTTTTTCTTAAATGTATGTACTATGGCTCACATTTATTTCAGTGTTTAATATTAGAAGTATTTTGGGTCTTTATATAAAAGTTTGGTGATTTTTTTCTGTGGCCAGAGAGATGCCTAGTAACTTAACTCTTGTTTATATCAATTAGCCTAGGGTAAAATTGATTTCATTATACGTTGTTTTGCTTAACGTCAAAATTTCCAAGAACCTATTGACACCGTTAAGTAACGGCTTACTTTATATTTGTTATTATAAATCACAGTATCACAATAAATTGTCCTATATGTAAAGGGATTTATGGTAAGGAATTGGATCATGTGATTATGGAGTCTGGCGATCCCCAAATCTGCAGGGTGGTTCAATAGACTGGAGACCTAAGAGAGCTAATGTTTTTGGTCCAGTCTAAGACTGGCAGGCTAGAGACTCAGGAGGACCAATGCTCTTTTGAATTGGAAGGCACTCTTCTGTAGAACCAGGAAAAGCCACGTTGCAGACCGATCAAATCCACAGGCAGTTTTCTGGAGAATGTTCTCCAGCTCCAGGCAAGCTGGTCCGTTTGTTCTATTCAGGACTTTAGCTGAGTGGATGAGGCCCACCCCCCGATGGACGGCAATATGCTTTACTCCGAATCCACTGACTTAAATGTTGATCTCGTCTAAAAATACCTTCACAGAAACACCCAGAATTATATTTGACCAAATATCTGGAACCCCAGGGCCCAGCCAAGTTGACACATAAAATTAACCCTCACAGAAGGTAATATATGATTTTGCAGGTGCATGTTACATGTCTGCCAGAAAGCAATAAAACATTTTATTTTCCAACTTCACAACTCATAAAGCCAGTTACAAATGATACAAAATCATGTTTTGAATGGCAGTCTGGTGTTTGGCAGAGTAAATTCTTGTTGAAGAGAAAGTAATGACAATTTTGTCTGCATAGTATTTTACAGTTTGCAAGGCACTTTCACATAGCATTTTTGATCAATCAGTGCCATTCTTCTTTAAAGCATTGGTTACATGTCCTACCACCAAGTTATTGACTATGTCTAACAAAAGAAGTGAAATTAAGGGTCACATAATTATGCAGTGAACCTGTTAGATAAAGCAAGCCAGTGTGAGCAATTTAGCCCAACAATCTTGTTTTTAACTGAAACTTTTTTTGCCTGGATTATGTGGACAAATGCTATTTTTCAGAAGATTCTGATATCCACATTGGAACAGCTTCTTATTCTTATTTGAATTTCCAGACTCTAGAAGCATTACTGGAACACAGTAGTTAAATAAAAGTATTTTTGGTGAGACTGTATTTCCCCGAAAATAAGACCTACCCCGAAAACAAGCCCCAGTTAAGATTGTCAGCCGTCTGGATGCATTTAGTACGTTACAACGATAATCCAGAGGAAGATGACATGACTGTATTGGAATAAATGTAGATTGTTGTACACGAGAAAATAAGACATCCTCTGAATATACGCCCGGGTGCGTCTTTTGGAGCAAAAATTAATATAAGACTCGTTCTTATTTTTGGGGAAATACAGTATAAGCCCTGGTCTTATTTTCGGGGAAACACGGTAGTGAATCAATTCATGATCAAATTAAACTCTCTTTAAATAAGCTCTAAACCTAAAATAACACCAGCTCAATGTGTATCTGAGTACTTTTTCACTTGCCATTAAATAGCTAAGTACTGGCTCTTTTTCCGGTCTCCCAATTCATTCCTTTTGAAACCTTTTCCAATTGTTGGAAATAACTACTATTAGGAGGATGACCCACAACCTCCTAATGTCCAACTAAGTAGCTTCATTGTATTCGCCCTTGTTCAGTGTCTCTCTGACTGAGTCACTTACCCTCTCTCTCTACCTTGCTATATTAGTCCTGATTTATACCTTACGTTTTTGTGTAAGTCCTTCCCAGTAGTCTCTCTGCCTCTGAGCTTTCCCACTTTCAATCCATTTAACACATTGTTTTTATGGATATCTTTCTATAAAGCATGGAAATTATCATTACCCTCCTAGTCAAAATATTTTACAGATTAAAAAAATAATACTACAGTATGCAGTAGGGACAAATATATAGAAATTGGGCAACAATTCTGTTACCAATACTGGGCACACGATTAGAACAAATTTGGCTTGATGGTAAGTCCCTAAGCTGTCGACTTCAGAATCCTTCAGTTATATCTGGCTAAGACAGAATGCATCCCACAACCTGAGCTAAGACTAATATAGAATGAGGGATCAACTCTTCCCACACAGTGAGGGGCATAAGAATTATGGGGCAGGAGTGAAGAATGGCATTATGTATTTCTTGTATAAGATGATACACCAATGATCTGTGGTAGTGCTGATCTGCCTATTAAAGTATAATTTGAATTATACTTCAAATTTAAATATGAAAATGTGTAATGATACCATCACCCACTTTGCCATATTGCTCTTGTAGTTTCTTGAGTTAACACATGTCTCAAGTGATTTTAATTAAGTTTTTGCTTGTACCACAGGTATTGTAATCAGATATTGTCCAAGGCCAAAACGAATTCAATGAAGAATTTATAATCACCAAAGTTATGATTACTTCTCAATGGAATTCTTAATTTTGCTCCAGTCCGCATCTGTCACTGGAAACATAAAATCATAACTTCACTTGTTTCATCAGCTACTCTTTATCTTTTTGTTTGTCCTTGTGAGTTCTTTCTACTTACAGTCTTTGGTATCTTGTCTGATCACTAAGGAATTGTCAATTTTGCATAAGAATCTCTATTCCACTCCTACCCCACTGTGTTCAGCCTCAGTAAAAATTCTTCATGTCAGCAGAGTGAAAAGAGATGATCACTTTGTGCCTTTGTTGCTAGATAAGAAAAATGCAAGTTCAAGAACAACATTGCCTGGCCCTGAACCCCTGTGGCTTAAAGAACAGCATAGCATACCTCTTCAGTTCCATTGGAGCCATTCTTACATTAAACGTAGAATTCAGGCGTTCTGACTTAGCTTCACCTTGTATCATTTAGAAAGTTATCCTATTTATCTTATTTGTTACAGAATATAGCATGGAATGTCAACAAGCCAAACACCAGATCAAGGCAGAAATAAGAATATGACATAGCAACCAAAATGGGAAAAAAAATGTTTTTCAAGAGACACTATAGTTGTTCCCTAAGTTTATTTTTGCAATTGATCATATTTATGAAAATAACAGTTTTAATGCAAGTAAGATGGTTACAATATAATGTAAAGAATTTGCTCCATATACCATTTGACAACTTTATTTCCACTACAAACTGCTGTTACGGTGCACATAAGTTATCCTGCAGCAAGATACTACTGGTGTATTATGGTACTATATGTTATTTGTTACAAGAATAGCAATAATATCACAGAGTGTTTATTGAAATATCTAAACACAACTGGAAAAAATGACTTTCTCTGGTAGGCCAGCTATATTTTTCCATACTCATCTTGACCGTTACTTCTTATTATTAGGTTTCTGGGAAGTTTACTCCCCAGCAGACAGGCTTTCAGAATTGTAATTTGGAGGAATAAAACTAGATAAAATGACTATATTTAAATGTTGTACTGTAGAGTTCTCTTCATTTCACATGGCAAATGTTCTCTTCTGGTAAAAAAGGATTATTCTGAGCTTGAATCGTTTCCTTGTCTTGATAATATTGGACACCTTAAGAATAGTTGATACTTAAATTTCATGATGTAAATAACTGCTACTTAATAATGCTGAAAATTTTTGAGTTTTTGAATTTTTATTGCATGCACTTTTGTGTGGTTTCTTATTTACTTTTTATAACAACCAGATGAGCAAACAGAGGCTTAAAAGAGTTACCCACAATTCCAGTGAATGATGTCTGAGCCCAATATATTTAAATTCAAAGATCGTTCATTGAATCACTTCCATTCTTATTGGTTAGTCCAAATGGCTAGTACTATCCACTGCATAGGTTTATCTATCAGAAGTTACTAAGACTGCCATCTTGTTATGCTGAGTTCTTTGCCTGCCCCTTGAAAAAGAGAACTTAAAGTTGGGACAGCCACAAGTGACATGACATGGGAACTATTAATCAGCAAATATAAGTATCCAGTGGCATATCTGGGTGCACAGAATAAGCCACCAAGACTTCTTCCAGTAATGGCATTCCATGTTGTTGGTCCATGCCATGACCCATCCACATCCATAGGTTGACATGGTAAGGGACCAGCCAAACCCACAAGACCTGCAAGAGCAGCTACCCATTGACATTTGTTGCCAGTCTTATGTTATGCCAATTTTACATTTAGTTCTGATGTTCAATGGCCTCATCTTTATGGGAAAGTTTAATCCTGATGGCCACTAACCATTTACAATCTAGTCTAAGCCTCCCATTTCTTGTTTTTCATATTCAACCTACTTATTTTCTGGAAAAGTCTATGCAACTTACAGACATATTAGATATTATCAAAGATTACTGATGATGTAAAACAACACTGTACGTGGTAGGAAACTATGCATGTGTGACAGAAATCTAGAGGCTTAAGGTCTACAAAAGTGCTTTGAGAAAAATGTACCATTACCATTTCTATTTATAAACTGTAGGTGTCATGCAGATTCTTACTGATATTTTCAGCAGTATGGAAAAAGCATGTAGAAATGAAGACATAGGAAAATAAAATTGAAGCCAAAGAAGAAAAGAAACACATACTGGGTAAGAAAAATTTTATTTCATTTTGATGAACTGTTTTCTAAGTCCTAGGGAGACTTTTTCTTCTAACCTATGTTATATTTATCTTCTATGCTTCTGAGGTAACCAAAGAGAAAAAAAAGATAAAAGGAGAGAACAGAGAAATAGATATTTTCCTTTCTCCTTGAAGTCTATTTCTTAGATCCACATAAATGCAGCACAGTGGCCAAAAGAATCATCACATTTAAGGGCAAGTGAATTTTCAAATAAAAAAATAAATAGTTTCTTTCCCAAGCTCTATTTCCAGCTCATCAATATTATAGTAATTTTCTAAAATAAGTTACTAAAAAATTGAAATTATTAAAACATTGCAATAGATCATTTTTTGAATACATACTATTATTATGTTTTGAGACCTCATAATATTTAAAATGTGCCTTTTTCATGGTTTCTTTGCCTTGAGAGTGTATAGCTTTAATAATATGGTATTACACATTAAAAGGATTTTATTTTTCATGGTAAAATGACATTCTTTTTGGTGGGTTGAGTTCCATGGCAAGTTAAGTAACATTTTAACTAATGTCTATTTAATGTACTAGAGCCATATTTATCAACCCCCTCCAATATCTGTTTATCTATCCATTAAGCAATTATTTGCTAAGTCTCTCTCAGGAACCTGACATTTTGCTCAATGCTAGGAATATAACAATGAATTAATTTTAATTTTAATTAATTTTTAATTAATTTTAATTAATATTTTTCCATCCTCTAAAAGTGTGTGACTTAATAAGAGGTCACTGTTGGGCTTAAGAAAGTGAAGATTTTTGTCTCTTGTATTATGGGGATTATACATGTGAAGAATGACCATTTTCTTTGACAATTAAATCTAGACCCAACCTAGCCTTTCTAAAATCCTTTCTGCCTGGATTATTTGGCATTAAAATGCTTGCCCTGAGTTTTGTGGTTCACAATAAAGAATATTCAAGTATCATACTCTCTTGTACCCTCACTTTTTTTAAATCATAAATTCATCTCAAAGCTTGATCTCAAAACCCAATTTGTCATCAAATTGTTGAAATGAGGTTAGCAATGAAGAAACGATACACCTAAACTGTCAATCCTCCAGTTTTAATTCCTATAGTTAAAATTTGGCATATTTTTTCTTAAGATTTTAACTGAGAGTTTTTTCTTTCTGGTCCTCTGTTATTCCATGTATCTCAAAATAAATGTATATCAAAAATTGGAAACTTGGCAGTTCTTCAGCAGGAAAGCTGTTACCAAGTTTGAAAATTATTTTTTAGGAAAAAAAATTACAAGCAGGCAAAAAATAGTTCAACTATCTAAGCTTGATATGTAAAACACCTTTAGAAATATTTATGTATGTGTATATAAATAAAGCTCTAAAATTCATTGATAGATTAGTAAATATAAACTTAACAGTTTAAGAGAAAGTTCTAGCTCATGAGTTTAACGTATTTGGTTTTGCTATGTGGTGTTAACTCTTTTGGCACATTATGGTAGTTTGAAAAATGTAAAGGTCTTAATATTGTTTAAACATCTACTTTTGAGGAAATGTACCCTTTCTTTTTCCAAATATAATACATATAAAATATTGCATCTGGGCTGAATGCCAGGGATGCACCGTGCTTAAGTAATAAGCCAAATTATCTTGCTAATAAACAGCAGCTAGAAATTGAACTCCTGTTGGCAGATATATAGGATACTTAAACACTAAGTGGGATTAATTAAACTCTAAAAGGAGTTACATTACAAGCATATAATAATAAATCATTATACAAATATTAAGTATAGCAATTATCTCATTTTCTTCTCTTTTTAGTTAATGAAGTTTATGTTTTTGAATTATCATGAGAAGAGGGTTTCAAAATTAGTGGAGAGCTTACCTCTAAGGATCTTCTGAGACAGAAATGTCAGATTCCAAAATGATAAAAGGTGAATGCAGTGATAAATATTTTACTCCCAATGACAAGGGATATGAATATGATATTCCCAAAGTTTCTGTAGACTTTAGGTAAATATTTGTACTATAATGTATCAAGCAAAGTGTTTTGGGGGAACATAGTGGAGGGCAGTTGTGATTTTTCAGGTCAAGTACATATAAGAATGAATTTATAATTAAGGCAATTTATTTACTCAGAAATGAATTGTTGATTTTTCTACAATCTCTTTTCTAATTATTTCAAAGCAAACAATTACAGAAGTGCAAACTTGTCTGTATGAAAAATGTAAATTTTTTTTTCTATAAATAAAACCCATTTTGTTTGAGGACATTATAGAATTTTGTCTGAGGCCGTTGTATTCAAAAGGGAGTCTTACTTTCTAAGAACAAATGAATTACAAAACTTGGGTCTCTGCTCTTTTTTCCTCAATAATATGTAATGAAATGGGAGGGATGAGGTAACCCATCCCCCACCATTACAGACAAACCTACATAGAAACCTACACACAAACTGACAAATATAACGAATGACAACAATCAAGCAAGAAGTAGGGCATGACATTATATCATAACTTTTTTTAAAGGTGACTATTTCAGTCTGTGTGGGCTTCTGTAACAAACTACCATAGACTGGGTGGCTTATACACAACAGAAATTTATTTCTCCCAGGCCTGGATTCTGGAAGTCGGAGATCAGGTGCCAGCATGGTCTGGTGAGGACCCTCCACTGAGATACAGACTTCTTGTTGTAGCCTCATATGACAGGAGGGACTAGGAAGCTCTGTGGGTTCTCTTTTATAGAAACACTGATGCAGTTCACAAGAGCTGCACCCTGGTGACTTAAGTACTTCCCAAAGTTCCTACCACCACATCCCATCCCACTGGACATTAGGATTTCAATATATGGATATTTTTTTGCGGGGGATGCAAACAGTTAGACCATAGCAGTGACCAAGGAAGTAAAGGACATTTCAGTACAGCATCATGCTGTATTTAGTCACGACTTTAGGTAAATATTTTGCATCTGCATTGGTGAGTTGATAAAATCCTGAAAATTCTAATAACCTTAACTCTCAAGAGAAGGAAATATTATTTCCCTTCTTTGTACTATCTTGTGTGCTGTGGTTAGTATTAACTGATGCTGGTGAGAGAAATATGAAATGGATATCAACAGGGGGTCTGAGTGTTTGTGATAAAGGCCTAAGTTCTTAAGTTAGTCACAGCCTTGCTAGTGATGATGGTCAGTAAGGGTGGGGGCAATGGGTTTTCTCTCTCTAAGGCACAGCTACATTTAGTTAAATCAAATGTTGTCAGAAAGTATGCAAATAATCACAAAAGAGAATAGAGATCTAGTCTTCTCACAAAGAACACCCAACGTGCCAACTGAGCTCTTAACTCTCCTCTCTCCTCTATATACCCCCCACACTATAGCAGAGTAAATTGTCTGCCATACCCATTTATCAAATTAGAACTCATATTCATATGGTATATGAATATATCATATTCATATCCCTTGTTCTAATTTGAAAAGACAACTAAATGCCAAATTAGAAAAGACAACTAAATGCCAGGTCAATTATAGATGTAGTAAACAAACAGCCTAAGGGGAATTAGTGCTTAGTGGGTGTAGAGTTAAAGGGTTTCAAGATGAAAAAGTTCTAGAGATCTGTTGCAAAATTTTGTAAATATACTTAACACTATTGAACTGTACTTAACTTCTTAAGGTAGTTAAGATGATAAGTTGAATGTTATGGATATTTTTTTTACCACGCACACACCCCCAAAATAGTCAGCCCAGGTGTTTTCTAATATGTGGTGAGAAACAGAAGTAATCAAGCATCAAGGAACACTGAGAATGCTACAGCCATGATTTTTTTTTCTAGAAAAAAAGGAAACTTGGTAAGGAAAACCAGCCTAAAGATAACAAATCAAAATGGACCTCAGGGAATTGAGAAACTGAAATTTTTTTGTGTTCAGATGAGACACCGAAGGTGAACTTACACGCTGTACAAATATAACAGAATAAATCTTTTTGCAGAAATTTATGATGGCAAATATTAAGTAAAAAGCATTAACTATGTTAACTAATCTTATTGTGGCAATCATTTCACAACATGTACATATATCAAAATAAAGTAGAATACAATAAAAAGCATTAACTTTGGATGTGAAAAATAAGAAATGAGGATGATAACATGAGGGGCAGTCTTTGTTGTTTTGGGGACATGGGATCTCTCCAAACCAGTATGCCAACATAGATTTTGTTTATTTATTTGTTTGTTTTCAATTGTTATAGCAAAGGTTACCTTATTTTGGGAAAATTGCCTCCGGGCCATATCATAAAAATGCAAAAGTGACTTGTGAAAGAGAAATAAGTACCTTTTATCATTTGCCAGATTCTATATTAAGTTTTATTATTTATATTAGTTAACCTAATTTTCACAATAGCCCTATGATAATAATAGCAATATTCCCAGTAAGTATGTAATTTTTAAATGGAATGTTATATTTTTTTTCTCAATTCAATTTGTTTTTTAATTTTTGATGTGGCTTTATATTTTACCTTTCAAACTTTATTTCACCTGAATTTCATGTAAATTTTATGGCATAAGGAAAGAATTGAGGTGTGTGAGTGTGTGTGTGTGTGTGTGTGTATGTGTGTATAAGCAAACTTTTTTTTTCCAAAATAGATAACCAATTATTTATTTACTATATATTGAATTCTTTACTCACTAATTGAAAAGTTAACCTATTTTAGAAGATTAAATTATTCTGATAGATATACTCATTCAGGGTTTCTTTTTTCTTTCTTTTTTTTTTTTTTCCTGAGTGCCATGTCTATGGATCTACACAATCTCATGCTTAATTACTTTAGTTTTATGGGGTTTTTCTTACTTTATTGAGCATAACTGCTTTCCAATAGCCTTTGCAGTTCTTGCATATTCATTTTTTAGATGTCAACTTTAAATTAGATTTTCCACATTTCCCCCATATAATCTCGTTGAGCATTTGATGAAAATATCATTAAGTTCATAAATAATTTTGAGGAAAAATTACATTTCTACAATATTAAGACTCTTGTTTAGAATTATGGCATGTCTATCAAAAATCACTTATCCTTTGCTTCATTTTGGTGTGAATATTTTCTGGTTAATTTAAATTCTGTATATTTTGAAGTTGTATGTGATATTTGAATAGTAATTTTTTTCTAGTACATCAATTTTTACTTTATATTGCTGCTCCATAGAAAAATATTGGTTTTGTGAATGTTTTTTTGAAACAACTAGGTTACTATATTCTAATTAATGCATTTTTAAATTATTCTCGTGGACTTAATGGACCTAATCGAAAAATACTTATATGTTCTTATATTATTTACCCTATTTCTTACTCTTTGGTATTATATTTGTTAGACATAACAGAATAATGCTGAATAAAAATATATGATCTTTGTCTTTGCCATCACTTTTTATTTTATAAAATTCTGCATTAAGATTTGTATATTCTTTTGGTTTTGCATAAATTGTTTTATAGTTTTATTCTGTGTTTATTCAAATCAGTAATAAATGCTGAATTTTATAAATTATTTCACTCTTAAAAATTTACTAGATATTTTTCCTCCTTTAGTTTATTAACATGATGGTTATATTATTGATTTCTTAATGTGGACTCATTCTTGCATTCCTGGAATGAACCTTTCTTTCGCATGGTATATTATTGTTTAGTTTAGTGTTAAATTACATATATATATGTAATTTATACATATATATATATACACACACATATATATATATATATATATATATATATATATATATATATATATATATATATGGTTTTCATCCCTACTTCTAGGTTAAATCAGTATGTTGATTCCTTTTATTGTTTCCTTTTAGTTTAATTTTTGTCATATTGTGATATTATAGTTTTCTAGGCCTTAGAATATAATTTGAAATACTATCTTTTAATATAATCTTAACCACAGTTCTTACCACTTATATGACTCTAATAATTTGAATAAGCATTTCTACAATATGTAAAATGAATCCAAGAAAGAAGTTAGCACCTGGATACAAAACAGTCACAGGCTATTTAAAGAAAGCATTTCCAATTTCTGGTTTCAGCTCTGACATTCAAAGAACTTAGAAGTTTCCTTCCTATCCTCACAACAAGAAAAAAGATGAACAAGCTGGAAATCAATGATTTTCCTTATATCTAGCAGAGGATTGATATCGCAGGGCAAACTACCACCCCGAAATCTGGAGAGACAGGCAAACACAAATACCAAATATCAGTGCCAACATCAGGTTACACAGAGCAGAAGTCACTGGACCCTTAAACCATATTGACAAATTGGTGGAGGCTGAGTGTGGACTAGCTTAAGAGTTAAAACCTCTTTGGAACCCAGAAATAAGGGGGAAGGCTCACAATTCCTGGATTTTACCTTCAGTCACCCCACCCAGTTCTTATGTTGAAGAAATGAGAAAAATATCCTTCTGTTTCAGGCCGAAGAAGAAGCAAGTAACCATTTTGATATATCCCCAGGGGAATATTGATCATTTTGAAATATTGACATAACATTTTCCTTATAAAGTCCTGCCCTCCAAGGTAAACTAAATTACTTGAGCTTTATCTGACTTGGGAAAAGGGCATTGTGATCTCTAATAAAAGAGGTGGGGAAAGGCTATAAAACGTTTCTGAATTTTCCGGAGTGAGGTCTGGGAGATGGCAGAATAGTAAGCTCCAGGCCCTCATTCCTCCAAGGGAAAAACTAAAAACAAACAAACAAACAAACAAACAAACAAACAGAAATAAGCAAAACAAACAAACATATAAAACTCTAAACAAAGGCTAAATTAACTTTATAGGAGCCCTGGAAAATAGTCAGAAATCTACAGCAACTCAGTGAACGCACAACCTGGAAAAATCCACTTTCAGTACAATAAAAAATATCATGGATGTTTTACTAGCCATTATCCCTTCCTCTTCCCTGCTGTAGCATGGCCCAGTCTGGAGAAAGAAGCAGCCCAGCTTCTTAGATTCCTTTTCAAACTGGAGGGATTGTTATGGACCTTAATTGCACTGTTCTAACGTGTTTGGAAGTTCCCTGATTAGTTACTGTTTTGTCTAAGTTGGAACTCAGAAGGGAAAGAACTGGTTAGCTGAAGTCTCAGGCTAGGGAAAGCCATGGGAAGGAGCTCTTGAAAGCTGCAAGGGGAATACAGACGTGCTAATACTTAGGACAAGAATTTACATGTAGAAGAATAAACTACAAGGCTGCAAAAAGGAACAGAGATGAGACTTTGAGATATTTAAAAGCAATCATGTATGGGGCAGATTTTTAAAAAGCCACATACCAGGCACAGAGAATAACTGAGAAGGCCTTAAGCCTGCATGTTGGGCAAATGCCAAGATCCAGAACATGCCCTGCTAATTACTGGTCTTCCCCAGTGAAAAAAATCTAAGAGAGATGACTTTTTTTCTTTTTTCCCCCCAAATGTTAAATTTTCAACAAAAGATCACAAGTCATACAAAGAAACAGGAAAACATGGCCCATTGAAAGGAAAAAATAAATTTCCAGAAATCGTCTCTGTAGAAACCCAGGCATCAAACTTTCTAGACAAAGCCATTGACGTGCTTGAAGAACAAAAGGAAAACATGAATAAAGAATTAAAAGATACCAGAAAACAATATATGAACAAAATGTGAATATCAATACAGAGATAGAAATTATAAAAAAATAACTAAACAGAAACTATGGAGTTGTTGAAAAATAATAAACAATTTGAAAGTTTATATTAGAGGGATTCAACAGTAGATTTTAATAGGCAGAATAACAAAGCAAACAATTTGAAAACTGATCATTTGAAATTATTGAGTCTGAGGTGCAAAATGGAAAAAAAAGAATGAGGAAAAATGAACACACTCTAGGAAATTATAGGATATCATCAAAACATTATAGGAGTCCCAGAAGGAGAAGAGAGGCAAGAGTAGAGAGATTATTTGAATAATAAAGACAGAAACCTTCCCAAAGTGGAGGAAAGACATGGGTATACAAATCCAAGCATCTCAATGGATTCTAAGTCGGAGAAACCTAAAGAGACCCACAGTGAAATGCTTTATAATGAAGTTGTCAAAATCCAAAAACAAAGAAACAATATTGAAAGCATCAAGGGAAAGATGACTCATCATGTATGAGGGATCCTCAATAAAGTCATCAGCAAATTTCTCAGAAATCTTGGAAGCCAGAAGACAGTGGATAGTATATGTAAAGTGCTGAAAGAAAAGAAAACAAAACAAAACAAAGCTGTCAATTGAGATTTCCATACTTGGCAAAACGTTTCTTAAAAAATTAGGGGAAAATTAAGACACTATTATTAGGTTGGTGCAAAAGTAATTGTGGTTTAAAAGGTTAAAAATAATTACAAAAAACTGCAATTACTTTTGCACCAACCTAATAGATAAACAAAAGTTGAAAAAGTTCATTCCCACCTGTTTTACATGAAAAAGCTAAATGGACTGCAGTTGATATGAGTGGATAGTTGACAGTAACTCATAGCCATATAAAAATAGGAAGTTCTCTGGTAAGTACATGTACATATATACAAACCAATATTATTGTAATTTTGGTTTATATCTCTGCCTTTTGTTCTACAAGATTTAAAAGAAATGCATAAAATAATTACAAATCTGTGTTAATGAGTACACAATAGAAAAATACATAATTTTTGACATCGATAATATAAAGGACAATGTTTCTTACAAGACCCAAAGAAGGATATTATATATTGATAAAATGGCTCAATTTACCAAGAAAATATAATAATTGTAAACATGTATGCTGCAAACATCAGAGCTCCTAAGTACATGAAGCAAACATTGGCAGAATTGAAGGCAGAAGTAGACACTTCTACAATAATAGTACAGAACATCAATACCTCACTTTCCCTAGTGGATAGAAAAATGAAACAGAAGATCAATACGGAAATAGAGGATTTGAACAACATTATAGACCAATTGGAGTCTATAAGTAACACTCCAACGAAATCAGACTATAAATATCTCTCAAATGCACACACAGCATTCTTCAGGCTAGATCATTTGTTAGGCCACAAACCATACATTTTAAATGATTGACATCATATGAAGTATCTTTTTTATCGTAATGGAATGAGGCTAGAAATCATTAGCAGAATAAAAACTAGAAAACACACATGTATATGAAATTCAACAACACACTCTTAAACAGCTGATGTGTCAAACAAGAAATCACAAGGGAAATTTAAAAAAAAATCTTTCGTCAAATGAAAATAAAAACACAAACACAGGATATCAAAATTTATCAGATTCAACAAGAACGATGTTTAGAGGTAGCTATTGTTTAATGGGTACAAAGTTTTGGTTGGGGAAGATGAAAATTTTCTGGTGATGGATGATAGTGATGATCGCATAACAAAGTGAATATAATTAATGACACTGAGCTATACAATAGTTAAAATGGTAAATGTTACGTATGTTTTACTACAGTTAATTTTTTTTTCCTCAATTACAAAGACAAGTACTTCGGAAGATCACAGCCCAGGATTAAGCCCACTAGGAAAATGAGATTTTCTCATAGATTAGAGTAATTTTCTTCCCCAATGTTTTATCACCTACATAGCTCTAGTGAAAGTACAACTAAGAGAGCAGCAAGAAACAGACTCCATTTAAAAAAAGATTTCTTAAGGAAGCCCAAAAATAGCAAGGGAAGGGGAAAAAAAAAGAAACTTGAAGAAACAATTCTTTTGTACTTACAGCTACAGCTAACACAAGACATAGGCAACTCCTATTCAGATTAACATAAAACATCACACTAAAAGACTAGTTACCTTAAATACTATTTTCAATACATCATATTGGGCTTTCAGCAGAAAGTTACAAGGCATGGTAAAAAGGAAGGAAAAGGGCCGGCCCGGTGGCTCAGGCAGTTGGAGCTCCATGCTCCTAACTCCGAAGGCTGCTGGTTCGATTCCCACATGGGCCAGTGGGCTCTCAACCACAAGGTTGTCAGTTCAATTCCTAGAGTTCTGCAAGGGATGGTGGGCTCCGCCTCCTGCAACTAAGATTGAACATGGCACCTTGAGCTGAGCTGCCGGTGAGCTCCCGAATGGCTCAGTTGGTTGGAGCGCGTCCTCTCAACAACACGGTTGCCAGTTTGACTCCCGCAAGGGATGGTGGGCTGTGCCCACTGCAACTAGAAACGGCAACTGGACCTGGAGCTGAGCTGCGTCCTCCACAACTAAAACTGCAAGGACAACAACTTGACTTGGAAAAAAGGCCTGGAAGTACACACTGTTCCCCAATAAAGACCTGTTCTCCTTCTCCAATAATAAATAAATAAATAAATAAATAAATAAATAAATAAAATAAAAAAAAGGGAGGAAAAAACCCACAATCTGAAGAAACAAAACATCAGTATCAGATTAAAATTCCAGTATGGGGAATTATCAGATAGTGAATTTAAAATAACTATGATTAATATGTCTATAATGAAAGACACACACAGAATGGAAATCATATGGACAATATAAGCAGAGAGATGGAAATTCCAAGAAAGAAAAATTAAAGTTACTTATCAAAAACACTGTAACATATTGGAGGAGTATTCTAAGGGCTAAATAGTACACTGGACATAACTTAGGAAAGAATCAGTGAACTTGAAGATGCATCAGTAGGAACTTCCTGAATTGCAATAAGAGGAGACAGAATGAAAAAAATGAAACAGAATATTCACAAGAACTGTGAGATAATTGGAAAGGGTGTAACATATGCATAATTGAAAGGAGAAGAAAAAGAGAAAGAATCAGAACAAATATCCGAACTAATAATGACCAAGAAATTTCCAAAATTAATGACAGATAACAAGTCAACATCCAAGAAGCTGGAGAGCACCAAGACATATAAATAAAAAAAAAAAAAATTAGGTATCATATTCATGTTGCAAAAGCCAAAGAGAAAAATTTTGAAAGAAGTCAAAAAGAAGAAAACAAAAACATTTTACCTTTAAATAAGAGAATTTGCATCAAAATTTTTGTTAGAAACTATGCAAGCAAGAGGAAAATGGAATGGAAAATTTAAGTGTTAAAAGGGATAGAAAGAAGAAAAAAAAGAATAGGGAAAAAATAAACACAACTAGAATTCACTTTCCGATTAAATTATCCTTCAACACTGAAAGAGAGATAATATTATTAAATATTCCAATCCATGAACACAATATATATCTCTATTTATTTAGATCTTCTTTAATTTTTCTTAACAATATTTTCAGTTTTCTGTGTACATAACTGTCAAATATTTTATTAAAATTATCTCTAAGTATGCAAATCAAAATCACAATGAAATATCACCTCACATCTGTTAGAGTGGCTGTCATCAAAAAGACAAGAAATAACACATGTTGACAAAAATGTGGAAAAAGGGGAACCCTGTGTACTGTTTTTGGGAATGTAAATTTGTTCAGCCACTATGGAAAACAGTGTGCAGTTTCCTTAAAAAAATGAAAAATAGAACTACCATATGGTCCAGCAATTCCGCTTCTGTGTATTTATTTGAAGAAAATGAAAAGAAATCATTAACTTGAAAAGATACATGCACTCCTATGTTTATTCCAACATTATTTACAATAATCAAGATATGGAAACAACCTATGTCTCCAGTGATGACGAATGGATGAAAAAAATACATATGTATGGTTGAATAATATCCCATTTAATATGTAAAATGGAATGTTATTCAACCACAAGAAATGAAATCTTGCCATTTGCAGCTACATGCATAAATCCTTGAGAGTATTATGCTAAGTGAAATAAGTCAGACAGAGAAGGACGAATACCATATGATCTCACTGTATGTGAAATCTAAAACAAACAAGCTCATAGATACAGAGAACAGATTGGTGGTTTCCAGGGGTGGGAGGTGTTAGAAGATGGGCAAAATAGGTGAAGGGAGTCAAAAAGTACAAACTTCCAGTTATAAAATAAATAAGTCATAGGGATGTAATTTAAAGGACGACAACTATAGTTATTGCATATTTGAAAGTTGCTAAGAGAGTGAATCTTAAAAGTTCTCATCACAAGACAAAAGATTTATAACTATGTGTGGTGATGGATGGTAATTAGACTTATTGTGGTGATCTTTTTACAATACATTTGGAAGTTTGCAAATATCAAATCATTATGTTGTACACCCCAAACTAAAATAATGTACATCCATTATACCTCAACAAGTGAAATCAAAAAATAAAAATTCCTAAGTATTTCTTGGTTTTGGTGCTACTATAAATATCATCTTTTGATTTCATTTGTATTGATTATTGTATATAGAAATACAGTTTTTTTGGGTTTTTTTATGTGTGTTCCATGTATACTGTGACAGTGCTAAACTCACTATTGGTTCTGGTAGATTTTTGTAGATTCCACAGGATTTTTTATGTGCATGATCATGTCACCTTTATTTATGTGCATAAATAAAGACAATATTTTTTCTTCCTTTCTAATCTATATGGTTTTTTTTTTCTTACCTATTGCACTTGTCTTGGCCTCCATTATAAGGCTGAACAGAAGTAGTAAATATTGACACTCTTGTTTCATCTTTCAAGAGTAAGCATTCATTTCTGATATTAAAAGTGTTTCTAACTATAGGTTCCATTGTAGATATCCTTTATCAGTTTGAGAAAGGTGTTAATATATTTTATTTATATTTTGTTAAAAGTTTTTAGTATAGATGAATATTGAATTTTATTATACCTTTTCTTTGCTTTGACTCAGCAATAATGTGGCTTTTTTCCTTTACTTTTTTACTGTGGTAAATTCCATTTATTGGTTTCAAATGTGAAGTAAATTCCTGGGATAAACCTTACTTCAGTATGATGTAATATTTTCATATATTATTGGATTCAATTTGCTAATATTTTAAAAATATTTTTGTGCCAATTTTAATGAGAGTTTTGGTCTGTAATATTCTTTCTTGCGATATGTTTATCTAGTTTTAGTGTGAGGATTATGGCGGTCTAATAACATAAATAGCAAATTGATTCTTCTTTCTCTAGTCTCTAAAAATTTTTGTGTAAAATTAGTATACTTTCTTCACAAATCATTCACAAAAGTCACAGTGAAGTTTTTGATTCAGTATTTTTTGCAGTGAAGTTTTTGATAGATTAAAATTCTTTAATATTAATAAATATAAGAGCTGTTCATATTTTCTTGTCTTCTTGCAGCAGGATTAGTAAGTTGTTTTTTTAACAATTTGTTGACTTCATGTATATTGTCAAATTCACTGGCATACAGTTGTGCGTAGTATTGGAATATCATTGTAATGTCTGTGGGATTTGTTGTAATATTTGTCTTTCATTTCTGATATTGGTAATTTACAATTTGCTATTTTCTGTAGTTTTTTTCCTTGATCATTCTTGTTAAAACTATACCATTATTATTAATCATAGAAACTATGTAACTTTTGTCTTCATTGATTTTCTCCATTTATCCTTTTGTTTTTATTCCACTAATTTTATTTGTGTTATCATTATGAACTTCCTTGTACCTCTTTCTATACCTATGTTGGAAACGCAAATAATTAATTTTGACCTTTTGTATTTCTAATATAACATAAAAGTTATAAATTTCCTTGTAAGCACAACTTTAGCTGCATCCCACAAATGTTGATAACTTGTGTTATTATTTACATTAAGTTCAGATATTTTTCTGATTTCCCTGATAATATCTTTTTGACCTATTGTTAGTTTTTGATCTATTGGTTATTTAAAATGTTTCATTTTTTAAGTTCCTATGTATTTGGTGCTTTTCAAAATATCTTGCTTTTATTGATTCTTAATTTAATCTATTGTGGCAAAAAAAATACTCTGTAAGATTTCAATATTTTCAGAATTTATTAAGATATATATTGTCACAGTATATGAAATTCCGTGTGCACATGAAGAGATTCCATAAATTTTGCCATTGTTCAGCATAGTATCTTAAATATATAAATTAGGTCAATTTTGTCGGTATTTTTCAATTCTTTTACATACTTATTTTCTGTCTGCCTATCCATTTGATGATATTGTTCAAGTTTTTAAAACAGTTTCTTATTTTCTGTCTGCTTTTTACATTAATTACTGAAAGAGGAGTGTTGAAAGATCTAATTATACTTGCATATTTATCTATTGCTTCTTTTAATTCTGTTAGGTTTTGCTTAATATATTTTAAAACCCTGTTAGTAGGTATACACATATTTAGAATATATCTTGCTGACAATTTGACAATTCCATGAGTAAGAAATATTGTTCTTTATCTCTGGTAATATTCTTTGCCCTAAAATCTTTTTGTTTCATATTCACATTGCCCCTTAATTATATGTATCTTCTTTCCTTCTGTTTACTCTGTCTTTATGTTTACAGTTCCTTTTTTGTAGACAATATATAGTTCATTCTTATTCTTTTATCCAGTCTGACACTCTCTGGCTTTTATTTGGAACATAGACCACTTAAGAAAATGTAATGATTATTGTGGGTGATTTTAAAAATCTCACATCATATACATAATGAACTTAAATTTTATATGTAAGTTTAAGAGTTAAAAGTACAATATCTCCGAAAGAAAGCTTAGGAGCAGATCTTTGTGACTTCGAGTTTGGCAAAGATTTCTCAAAATCATATATAAATAGTGAGTGACAATAGAAAAAAATAAACAATTTGAGCTCCAAAAGAATAAAAAACTTTAGTGCTCCAAAAGTCATTGTTATAAAAATGAAGAGGCAAGCCATAGACTAAGAGAAACAAATAATGTCAGATATTTTTAAAACACATACCTGACAAAGTACTTGTATTTAGATCATATAGAGTCTTAAACTTCAATATAGGACAAACAAGCCAATAAAATGGGTAAGACGTATACATAGACACTGCACCTTAAATAATATATGAATGGCACATAAGCAAATAAAAAGGTGCTCAACACCATCAGAAAAATACTAATTATAACCCAATGAGGAACCACTATAGACCTATTTTTTCTAAAATTTTTAAAAGACCAACAAACCAAATGTTGGGGAAGAGATGGAACAACTGGAATTCTTTCACTGCTGGTGGGAATATAAAATCATACAACCATATAGGAAACCATTTAAAATGTTCTTAAAAAGTTAACCTTACATCTACTATACTATTCAGGTATTACACTCCTAGACATTTATCTACAAGTAAAGAAAGCATACATTCATACAAAGACATGCACACAAATGTTAATCATAGTTTTAACAGCACAAATTGGGAACAACCCAAATGTCAATCAACAGACAAATGGATGAACTTATTTTGATATATCCATATATAATGGAATAGTCATCAGCAGTTATAAAACAGTGACTAAGGATGTGTGCAACAATGTGAAGAGTATATACATACTAGTATATGATTGCGGTTTTTTTTGCAGTTCCTCCTAGTCTGCCTCTAGGTGACTGCAGGGTTATGAGTAATCCCAGCCAAGCCCAGAAGAGCCACCCAGCTCTGCCCAGACTAAGTTGCTGACCTAAGAATCATGAGCAAAATATGTATTTCTAAGCTACTAAGGTTTAGGGTGTGTTGTTACACAATGATAGCTAACTCATGGTTGCATGCTAAAATATTAGAGTAAACATCTATTCTCTCTGAGCAAAATTTTCCTACTGTATTTTGCCACGTATAATGTGCACCCATGTTGTTTGGCCCAAACTTTCAGGGGAAAAAAATCTTTCATTTTAATTTTTAATTCAAATTTTTATTTGTTTACATTTAGATATTTGTTTTTCATACTACAAAGGGATTATAGTATTTATTTTTTAACATATTATGGTATAAGGAATTTTATGTACCGATAACAAATTTAGAATATTTACATATCATGGAAGGCCAAGAACTCTTAGTTGTTGCAAGTGCATGGTAAGTTCAACAAAACCAATTATTGTATTCCAGGGTATTATTTTGCATACGGATATTGTTATTGATTTCTAGAGTTAGACTTTTAACTCTTTGTGGGGACAGAGCCCCAGAGAGCAGTTTCCAGGTTCTCGGCCTCACATAGAAAGGTGCTGGCTCAGGTAGTAAATGGTCATCAACTGTGATTGGATGGCCATCAGCTGTGGCTAGTTGGCCGTCAGCTGTAACCAGTGAGCCATTGGCCACTAATATAACTGCTGTGGCTACACTAGCAGCAAGTGGGGGCTAGCAGGAAGATGGGGGCTGAGCTAGCAAGAGCGGCACATTGCAGTTAACATGGCGAAATGCGGGTTGTGGACTGCAGAGAAGTGGACGGCAGGTTGCGGATCGTGTGGCTCCTGCTTCCTGTGTCTCCAACCCAGCCGCCAGCGAGACTATAGTGGTATGACTGCCCTATCTATGGCTCCATGGGTGTTCCTTTTTGGCCTCACCATGTCCTGTGTTTTTATGACGGGGAGCAGGAGCAGAGACCCCGCAGGCTGCATGACACTCTTAAACATAAATAAAAGAATTAAAAACATTTATATAGATATGAGATTAGTACTACTCATGTATAATGCACATCCTTATTTTTCACTCACAAATTTGGGCAAAAAACTATATTACACATGGCAAAATATGGTATTTTGTAAAATGGATACGGGAAAATTGTACCACATAACTCAGGCTTTTGGTATCAAATGAAATGCCATGTTAATGTCCTCTAAATTATAAGATTAAAAAATATCTAAATCTATAGTATTTTGTAGTATAAAACCTTTCAGTAATACTTATCAAGCATGGTTGAAACATAGTGGAGTTCAGGATCTGAAATTTGGGAATCACATTTTACTGGCTTTACCTATAGCCTTTCAAGTAAATATGCCAGTAACCAGATAAATAAAACAAGCTAATGTAATAGGAAAATTTGCCTGAAAAAAAATTTTTATACATGACCACATATAAAATAATAGAGTTGCAACATCAAAACACAAATTTATTTTTATTTGAGTTACTTATTTCATTTCTGTGCAAACTTCAATCACTATTTTTCGGTGTAAATAATGGATAAAATATGAAAATAGTCTTTCAGCTTTTGTTCAAAGATAAAGGGTTTGTGCATACTGGTTCTAAATTAAGCTTAGAAGGATACCTGGCAGTTGTGTAGTCTAGAATACTTAAAAGCATGCGTTAAGCCATTAAAGTCCATTTGTTGAGATATAGAGCTAAGAACCTTCCGATAGGAAAAAAATGAGGTTCAGCCTCAGGCAAATTGGCTTCCTCAATGTTACATAGCAAGTAGAATTTACTCAAGGAAGTAATTTAGGCCCAGGTACATTGATTATTCCAGAATTTTTTCTTTGTCAGCAATATGAGTGTGTGTTCTCTCTTGCTATACTCATTTTGATCAACTAATCAAAAGAACTTATTAAGTTGATAAGAGAAACATTACACATTTTTGGCCTAAACGGTAAATAGCGGACAGAATCAGGGCCCCTGACATCAAGACGATCCACATCTTGATGGAGATTGAAGATGCAAACACGAGCAGTCACAAAACCAAGTTACCGAGCAGAAGACTGATGCTCAGCAAACCTATTGTCTTTCCTTGGATACAGGGCTAAGTGATGTTTCCATACCCCCTGTGTCTGTCTGGGGCTGCATGCTCGATTCTGGATATTACAATCTGATCATAAGTGACATACACCACTTCTGCCTAGAGAATTTAAGAGACACTGTGCCTTTTCTTTTCTCTCTCTCTCTCTCTCTCTCTCTCTCTCTCTCTCTCTCTCTCTCTCTCTCTCTCTCTCTCTCTCTCCCTTCCCCTCCCTCCCTCCCTCCTTCTTTCCCTCCCTCCCTCCTTCTTTCCCATCTGCCTGCAGAGTGTCATTTTCTAAACAAAAATTGGCAGCTATATGTTGACGATGGTGAAGTCTCTACAATCCCCAGTGACCTTCTTTGGACTCTTAGGTCCTTCTTTGGACCTTCTTTTGTGTTAAGCCACTGAGATTTGGGGGGTGATTTATTATAGCTCTTAGTCTACCCTGACTAATTCTTAGACACATTTACTTCATTGACTCAATAAATATTCACTAAGCACCTACTAGGTGACAGACACTGTGCTCCAAGAACCCAAGAGGGACAAGAGAGAAAAACACAGACAATTCTGTATTCACAGTGCATACATTCTAGTGTGGCAGACACAAATTAAACATATATTTAAACAATGGAATAGTTATTAATTATGACTTGAACCATGAAATAAGTAAATGAGGTTATGTGACTGAGAGTGAGGGCTATTTCAGATGGAGTGGTCAGGGGATGCTTATAGAGGAAGGTAATAATGAAGCGACATTAAAGGATAAAAGAAAATAGTAAGGCAAAGTGTCTGGAGAGTAAGGCTCCCAGCAAAGCAAGTATTGGGCACAAAGAAGCTACGTCTGGAAACTGAGAGAGTTGCATGAATTGAGAGTCGAAAGACATTGATGAGTTTAGATCAGAGGAGCAGGCAGTGGCTTATTCACACAGCATTTGGAGGGGGCCTGTGTTTGCTTTTATGTTAATCCTAAATGCCATAGATATACATGGAAGTGTTGTAAACAAGGGAATGATATTGCTTAGTGTAATTTAAATGAACTAACATGTGGAAAGTGTGTAGATATATTAAGTCCTACATACATTTTAGTGATGCTAGTAGTCACTATTGTTATCTCCTAAATTATAGCACTGGATACTGCAGGGCATATGGATGAAGCATGGAGGCAAGAAGGAAACAAGAGAGACCAGTTAAAAAGCTGTTACGGTGTTTCAGAAGAAGACAGTACCTTTTCCTTATGTGGTGGAAGAGGAGATGGAGAAAAGTAGACTGAACCTGGACAGTGAATGTGGGAATGAGGCAACATAGAAGTGAATGTCTCCTAGATTAATGGTGTTATTGTCAAGACATTGGTGGTGATATTATTATTATTATTATTATTATTATTATTATTATTATTATGAATGGGGTACAAATAAAATGGGAGTCAAAGATTCTATGTTAGACATATTCAACTTGAGGTGCCATGATACCCTCAAATGGAAAGATCAAATGGGCAGGGCAATATTTGAATCTGGAGCTCAGAAGAGAGGTTTGGGATGGAAACATATATTTGAAAAGTCTTAGTGAAAGGATAAGCTTAAAGCCTTGAGACAAAATACAATCCTAAAATAGAAAAGATTAAATCCTAACCAGAAAAGAAAATTAAGCCAAGAATTAGTCTTTAAGAAAACCAAGATTTACACATCTTAAATAGAAGGAGAAACAAGTATTAAAACTAAACTCTGTCCTTTAGTTCATGGCTGCATGTGAAGTCTAACCATTTTCTAACTACTGTTCTAAAGTCCTAACTACTGTCAGTTTCTGAAACAAGCTAAGCAGCTCGATAACCTGAGCATACCATTCCATCGGTCCACAGCTCTTCAGCAAGCCTGTTCATTCTCAGTCATGCCTGTGGGTTTGCAAATCTCCTTCTAGCCTTTCTTTTGTGTCTTGATACTTCTCACCTGTTGTTGCCACGCTTGACTCTTCAGTATTCTCTACTCTCCAATCAAGATCCCAGAGGGAACCAGTCTATTACTTTGGCCATGCTAATTATCATTGTTCTGATTACTGGGGAGAGCTCGTCCTGACAGTCCACTCATGAGTCACCACCCCGTGTCTGGATGGTAACCATCCTCGTATCATCAGGGCTCCTTTCTGCATAGACTAGCCCAATATCTTTTGCCTGAGCAAACGGGATGCTTTAGCTACAAGGGGACTTTGAACATAGCATGTAAGTGACAAGGCTAGGAAAAGAAATATGTACTAAATTGAAATTATTTAATTCCACTATTCCATTTGTACCAAATTACAGCTCTCAGACTTTTTCTATCCTTCGCTTTTCACCCAGATCACCATCCTGAGAAGTGATTAGTGAGCATCTTTCAGAAGCCCTGCAGAGATGTAGAAAGAAGTGGCAGGTGAAATGTAAGTGTCCAGATATGGGGTATGGGAATATATATAATATATATATATTATATATATATAATTTTGTGGTTACAGGTGGAGAGTAAGTGTGGCCCCATTTGTGACTTGAGAGAATTTATCTTCACTTTTTAACAATGCAATTTTTGCTTTGCTTATTTTTACTTATTTTATGTTAGTTTGTTTGTTTTTACAGCTTTTACCCTGCTGCTTAGGGCACCTTGACATGAAATATTTGGACAAAAGGAGATTTTTGTTGGAAATGGGAATAATTTTGTTCCCCTGATTCTGGATGGATAGTGACTGAAAACATTATCTTGTATTTGGACAATCACGGTTGTAATACAGTGACTGCCATTATATGACTCTGGCATTTGGATATAGGCTTCATTTTAGTGCTATTTTGTGGAAAGAAGAAGAAACACATTATTGCATTGCTGGTTAGAGTCTGTGGTTCTTCTTTCAAAAAACTGTTTTATTAGTTAGCACACAACCAAGTTTTTGGCCTTACTGCCAGCAAATAATGCACTCTTTAAAGTTTAATTTTTATCATTTTTTAATCTGTCACAAGTTTTATATTAGCATTAAGTTCAAGAAGCTTTCTTAATCAGTTTATGTCCTTGTAATATTTAGAGGAGCATTGCGGTCCCTACCACAAAGAATGTTATCTCTCTCAGCAAATGCACTCTAGTTTTCTGGGAGTCCATAAACATTTATTCATAAATATTTGTTATTTGAATGTGTTTTGAATTCTCATTAAATATTCATATTATGAATTGTGTGATATATGTAATACAGGTACATGTTAAAATCAACATATTTCAATTGAAATAAGCCACGTACAGGTCTCATCCAGGAGCTTGGGTTTTATAGATTGTAAACTTAAGGGGGAAAATCTCAGACTGTTCATGGGTTCATGAATGCCATAAATTTCACTGGGAAGAACTATTCCAGTGCCTCTGCCTGTGGAGTTCATGGCTGGCCTATTCCTCAGCAACTACAGGGCTTCCTCTTGCAGCCCCCAGGCTTCTGTGCTCACACAGCAGGTGTTTATGGAACACGGAAGTGGACCCTGAGCTCTTGGTGTGGGTGGCCGTGTCACACAAAGGCTGTTCCTCATACTGGACAAAAGACACTTATGAGAAAAGGTATTATAGGGGTAGGGGGTCTTGGAGTTCGAAAGGAAGTGAGCCTCTCCGGATGATGTTTATGGAGTTTTCTTGTTTTTATTGTGTGGGTACAGAGACAGAAGTGCAGTTTCCAGGTTCTCGCCCTCATGTGGAAAGGTGCTCACTCGGGTAATAAATGGCCATCAACTGTGATTGGACGGCCACCAGCTGTGGCTAGTTGGCCGTCAGCTGTAACCAGTGAGCCATTGGCCACTAATATAACTGCTATGGCTACGCTGGCAGAAAATGAGGGCTAGCAAGAAGGTGGTGGCTGAGCTAGCAAGAGCGGATTTCAGTTAGCACCGCGGGTTGCAGCTAGCAAGTGAGGTTGGTTGGCAGAGAGAAGTGGACAGCAAGTTGCGGATAGTGTGGATCCTGTTTCCTGTGTCTCCAGCCAGCCACCAGTGAAAGTATAGTGGTATGACTCCCCTATCTATGGCTCCGTGGGTGTTCCTCTTTGGCCTCACCATACCCTGTGTTCTTATGTGGGGAGCAGGACCAGATACCCCGCATGACACGCTGCATGACATATTGTTTTTCTTTTCTTGTATACATGCGTACCTCAGAAATATGGCAGGTTTGGTTCCAGACCACCACAGTAAAACAAATATAATAAAGCAAGTCACATAACATTTTTGGTTTTGCAGTGCATAAATATAAATGTTATGTTTATACTGTACTATAGTCTATGAAATGTTCAATAGCCTTATGTCTAAAAAACATAATACACATACCTTAATTCAAAGTACTTTATTGCCAAAGAATGCTGACCATCGTGTGAGCTTTCAGAGAGTTGCAATCTTTCTGCTGGTGGAGGGTCTTGCCTCAATGTTGATGGAAACACAGTATCTTCCAAGCACAATAAAATGAAGTATGCGTGTAATAACAGAACTCCTTATGTTCTTTTGTAAAATTACTTTTTTAAAATAGTGATTCGACGTTTATATACCTCACAAAGTGGTAACACCAATAAGTTATAAACCATCTCATACTGTACATATTTATTACAATATTATTGGCTATATTCCTTATGCTGTACTATACATTCTTGTGACTATTTTTTTAAAACTATAATTGGCATTTAATACTATTTTATAATCGTTTCAGGTGTACAGTGTAGTGTTTAGACGTTTATATAATTTATGAAGCGAATCCCCAACAAGTATAATACCCATCTGACACTATACATAGTATTTAAATATTATTGACTATATTCCCAATTCTGTACTTTACATCCCTGTGAATCTTTTGTAACTACCAATTGGTACTTCTTAATCTCTTCACCCTTCTCATCTAGCCCCACCCCCCAACCCCTCTTCCATCTAGCAACCATCAGTTTTTTCTCTGTATCTATGGGTCTGTTTTGTTTTGTTTGTTTATTTTGTTCTTTAGATTCCACATATAAGTGAGATGATAAGTTATTTTTCTTTCTCAGTCTGACTTAGTTCACTTAGCATAATATCCCCTAGATCTACCCATGTTGTCACAACTGGTAAGATTTCATTATTTTTTATGACAGAGTAATATTCTGTTGGATATATATGTACCAAAATTTATGTATCCAATCACCATTGATGGGCACTTAAGTTGCCTCCCTGTCTTGGCTGTTGTAAATTGTGCTGCAGTGAACATAGGAGTGCCTATATCTTTTCAAGTAAGTGTTTTGGATTTCTTTGGATAAATACCCAGAAGTGGAATTGCAGGGTCATAAGGTAGTTTTATTTTTAAGTTTTTGAGGAACCTCCAACTGTTTTCCATAGTGGTTGTTTCAATTTGCAGTCCCATGAAGGTTCCCTGTCCTCTACATCCTCGCCAACATTTGTTTGATGATTTATTGATGATGGCCATTCTGACAGGAGTGAGGTGTTATCTCATTATGATTTCAGTTTTCATTTCTCTGATGATTAGTGACGTTGAGCATCTTTTCATATATTCTTGACCATCTGCATGTGCTTTTTGGAGAAATGTCTATTCAGGTCCTCTGCCCATTTTTTAATTAGATTGTTTAATTTTTGGTGTTGAGTTATATGAGTTTTTTATAGATTTTGGATATTAACTCCTTATCAGATGTATCATTATTGAACATCTTTCCCATTCAGTAGGGTGTCTTTTTGTTTTGTTGATGGTTTCCTTTGCTGTGCAAAAACTTTTTTAGTTTGATATAGTCCCATTTATTTTTTTCTTTTGTTTCCCTTGGCTGAGGTGATATGTCAGTAAAAATATCATTAAAGGTAATGGGTAATGTCTGAGTGTTTACTGCCTATGTGTTTTGTTTTTTTTCCCAGTAATTTTATCATTCCGTGCCTTACACTTAAGTCTTTAATCCATTTTGAGTTTATTCTTGTATATAGCATAAGAAGGTGGTCTAGTTTCTTTCTTTTTTTTTTTTTTTTGCATGTATCGGTATGGTTTTCCCAGCACCATTTATTAAATAGACTGTCTTTACCCCATTATATATTTTTGCTTCCTTCGTTGCAGATTAAATGACCATATAGGGATGGATTTATTTCTGGGCTCTCTATTCTGCTGCATTGATCTATGTGTCTGTTTTTATGGCAGTACCATGTTGTTTTGATTACTGTGGCTTTGTAGTATAGTTTGATATCAGGTAGTGTGATACCTCCAATTTTGTACTTCTTTCTGAAGATGGCTGTGGCTATCTGGGCTCTATATAGTTCTATATAAATTTTAGGATTATTTGTTCTACTTCTATAAAAAACACCATTGGTATTTTGATAAGGATTGCTTTGAATCTATGGATTGTTTTGGGTAGTATGGACATTTTAACTATGTTAATTCTTCCTACCCAAGAGCATGGTGTATGCTTCCATTTATTTGTATCTTCTTTAATTTCTATCTTCAATGTCTTATAATTTTCTGAGTAGGTCTTTTACTTCCTTGGTTAAAGGGGAATGCTTTTAGCTTTTTTCAGTTACTCAATAATATCCTTTATAGAACCCCCACCCCACCCCACCCCATCCCTACAGGAGCCAGTCCAGTGTCAGGTATTACATTTATTTGCCATGTGTCTTTAGCCTCCCTTAGCCTGAAACTTTTCCACAGCCTTTGTTTTTTATAACATTGACATTTTGAACAATACGGTCCCTCCTTCCTTTTTTGTTTGTCTATATCCTCATGATTAGATTGAGTTTTCACTTTCTTAGCTGAAACACCACATGGGGAATGCTTTGTCCTTCTCAGGCACATAGTATCCATCAGAGACTCATCGTTGATGATAATTTTGATCACACAATGAAGATGTTTCCTGGTTTCTCCAGTATATAATTACAATTTTTTTCTGTCTTGAAATTAATAGTGTGTCTATGAGGAGACATTTGAGACCCTGAAGATATACTGTTCCTCATTAACATTTCTCAGTAAACTGAGATCGTGCCTGATCGTATCTTTACCATGAAGGTTGCAAACTGACAATTTTTACACTCCAGCCCTACTTTCATGTTTACCAATACGACTTCTGCAAATAAGCAGTTTATTTTTTTCGCTTAAAATTTTTATTTTATTTTAGATAATTGTAGATTAACTTGCAGTTGTAAGAAATAATAGAAAGAGAGCCCTTGTATCCTTTATCCATTTTCCTCAATGGTAACATCTTTCAAACTTATAATAGTTGTAACACATAGGATGTTGACATAATATAATATATAAGAACATTTGCGTCACCTCAGGGTTTCCTTTTTATAGCTAGACGCACTTGGCTATCATCTCTTCACTCTCCTTAACTACGCAAATCACTAATCTGTTCTCCATTTCTAGAATTTGGTCATTTCAATAATTTGTAAATGAAATAATATAGTATGTAAGCTTTTGGGATTGGCATTTTTCTCATATCATAATTCATATGACAAAGTTGTATTCCATGATGTGGATGCACCACCATTTGTTTTACCATTCCCCCACTGAAGGATATTTGGGTTCTCAGTATTTGTATTATCGTAAAGAAAGCGACTAGAGACATTCATGTACAGGTATTTGTGTGAACATAAGTCTTTATTTCTCTGAGATAAACTCTCAGGAATACAATTGCTGGGTCATATGGTTGTTGCATGTTTAGTTTCTAATAAATCATCAAACTGTTTAAAGAGTGGCCTTAACATCTTACATTCCCACTAGTAGTGTATCAGAGATCCAATTTCTCCACACCCTCTCCAGCATTTGGTGTGGTCAATATTTTTTTTTGTAGCCATGTTCAGAGGTGTGTAGTGCTATATCATTGTAGTTTTAATTTGCATTTCCGTGATGGCTAAATGATGTTGAACATCTTTCCTTGTGCTTATTATCTGTATATTTTTAGTCAAATTCCTTTTCCTGTCTTTTGCCCATTTTCTATTTGAATTATTTGTCTTTTCCTACTAAGTTTTACAAGTTCTTTATATATTCTAAATGCTAATCTTTGTTAGATCTATGGCTTGTGAATATTTTTTCCCATCTGCAGCTTGTCTTTTCATATTCTACAGAGATTTTCACGGAGCAAAATATTTTAAATTTGATGAAGTCTAATTTATAAACATTTTCTTTTATGGATCATGCTTTTGATGTCTAAGAACTCTTTGCTTAGCTCTACATCATCAAAAAATTTCCCTCTATTTTTTACTAAGTATTTCATAGCATTATATATTATTTTTAAGTCTGTGTTCCATTTTGGTTTACTTTAAATTTTGTTTTATTGTGAAAAAGATAGCATCAAATGTATCATTTTACCCATTTTCAGTATAATTTAGTAGTGTTAAGTATCGTCACATTGTTTTCAAACAGATTTCCAGAACTTTTCATCTTGCATGTCTGAAACTCTACCCGTTAAACAGCAACTCCTCTGTTTTCCGTCCACACAACCCATAGTAATCACCACTCTGCTTTCAGTTTCCATGAATTAAAATAGTTTAGGCATTGCCTATAAATGAAATTACACAGTATTTGTCTTTCTGTGACTGGCTTATTTCACTTGCTATAATATAATTTTTGTTGAATTTTTGTATAAAATGTGAGACTTAGACCAAAATCATTCTTATTTTTTGCCTATGGATGTCCAAGTGAACCTGCACCATTTATTGAAAAGGCTGTATTTCATTCATTTAATTGTTTTTGTACCTTTATCAAATACTAGTTGGACATATTTGTATGATTATATTTCTGTTTTGTGGGTTTTACATTGCACTTCATAAAAGTTATTGGTGTGTTTTTTGTTCGTTTGTTTATTTGTTTGCTTTGTGGTACTATCTTTGTCTGGTTCTGGTTTCAGGGTAATTTGACCTTCATGAAATGAATTGGGAAATGTCCCTCCTGTTCTATTTTTTGGAAGAGAATGTAGAATTGATACAAATTATGCTTTAAGTATTTGTTAAAATTTTGGGGGAAGAATTTTTATATTATAAATCTAAGTTCCTTAATATTTATAATAGTTTGTGGGGTTTTTTTGTTTGTTTTTTGAGGAAATGGTCCTTTTCATCTAAGTTGTCAAATTTATGTCTGTAGAGTTGTTTGTAGTATTTCCCATTATCTTTTTGATGTCTGTAGGTTCTATAGTGATATTTTCCATTTTATTTCTGATATTAGTAATTTGTCTTTTTTTTATCAGTCTTACTAAAGGTTGCCAATTTTATTAATCTTTTCCAAAGAAAAACTTTGTTCTAGTGAATCCTATGTTGTTTTTATGTTTACAATTTCATTGACTTCTGCTCTGAGCTTTCTCATGTGATTCCTTCTGTTTACTTTAGGTTTGTGCTAGGTTCTTGAGATGATTGCTTAGATTATTAATTTGAAATTTTCTCTCTTTTCTAATGTATACATTTAGTATTATATATTTTCTTCTCATCATTGCTTTAGCTGTGTTTCACAATCTCTAGCTTTCAATTATTGTATTTGGACTTTTTTATTTAATGTGATTATTGCTATGCTAAGGCTGAATTTTGTCATTTTTATTTATTTATTTTATGTTTTCTGTTTGTCATTTGTGTTTTTTATTTTTCTGATTTCTTTTATCTGCCTAATTACCTCAGTGGTTTCTTAATTATTTATTAATTAACTTTACTCAAGGAAAGATCTGTTTGTTTGTTTTTTCCCCCCTCAGCTACTGGGAGTGGGCTTTAGGCCCTTGGAATTTCATGCCTGCTAAGAGTATTGTAATTTAGGAGGGGGACTTTGGGCCGTACCAGATAGTCTGAGAATATAATTTATGGTGGGAACTTTGGGTCACAAGGTTATCAGCTTGACTTCTGGAAGGCTGAAGTCTGAGATTAGCTATGTGGTCAGTCAACCGTATCTGTGACTTAGCCCCAGTAAATACTCTAGAAACTGACTCAGGCGAACTTTCCTAAAGGCAACACTCTTATGTGTGTTGCCACACATCATTGATGGGATGGGTTAACACTGTCCTCTTCACTAGGAGAGGACAATTGGGACCTCCATGTTTGGAACCTTTCTAAATTATATCCCTTGCGTCTCTTTTCTTGGCTGATTTTAATCTTCATCCTTTCACTGTAATAAACTATATCCACAAGTATCACAGCTGTCAGTGATTTCCATGAGTTTTTCCAGCAAATTATCAAACTTAAGGGTAATCTTAGGGACCTCTGAACTTATAAGTGGCAGAAGTGAGGGTGATTTGTGAGATTCCCAGACTCTGTAAATGGTATCAGAAGAAAGGGTCATATTGTGGACTGTTCCCTGACTTCACAGTATTGCATTTTATATACATACATTATCACAGTCTTCTGAAGTCTTCATATTACCAGAGTGAGTAAAGTACAGTAACTTTACTTCCCTTTATGACCCTTTACGCTCTTGTGTTTACAATTAACTTTTTTTTTTTAATTTAAGTATATAACTAAAGTTGGTATACAATCTTATATTGGTTATATTAGTTTCAGTTGTATAATATAGTGACTTAACATTTTTATACCTTACAATGTGATCACCCTACTGATTCTAGTCGTCATCTGTCATTGTGCAAATTCATCACAATATTATTGACTATATTCCCCTTCCCCTTTTCACCTATTCCACGCCCCCTCCCTTCTGGTAACTAGCCCTTTGGTCTCTGTTTCTATGAGTCTGTTTCGTTTTGTTTTATTTGTTTTGTTTTTGTATTCCACATATAAGTCAAACCACATGGATGAATCTAGAGGGTATTATCTTAACTAAAATAACTCAGGTAGAGGAAGACAAATACCATACTTATAATTATCTTAAATATTTCCTCTACATACACTTAAAGCCACTTCAGACAGAGTTTTAATTTTGCTTCAGCCATGAAAGGAAAGCCTGTTTTATTTACCCATAGTTTTGCTTATAATGTTCTTTCATTCTTCCTTATGTTCCAAGCTTTCTCCTATGTTTCTTTTCTGTTTGGGGAACTTCCTACAGTTATTTTTGTAGGGTAGGTTAGCTAGTAATAAATCGTCTTACTTTTCCTTCATCTGAGGATGTCTTGGTTTCCCTTTCTATCCTTAAGTATATTTTCACTGAATATAAGATTCTGGGTTGAAAATTCTTTTTTTTCAACATTTGAAAAATGTATGCCTCCCAGTTTTCTGATGAGAAATTCAAAGTCATTTAAGTTGTTTTGTCCCCTGGAAATATGGTCATGTTTTTTTCTGCATGATTTCAAGGTTTTTTTCTTTGTCATCAGTTTTCAGACGTTTCATTATGAAGTGTCTTATGTGTATTTATTGCATTTATCCTGTTTGGGATTTGATCAGCCTCTTGAATCTATATTTTTATGTCTATTGCCAAATTTAGGAAGTTTTTAGCCATTATTTTTTACATTACTTTTTCAATCTCAATCTCTTTTTCTTATTCTCCTGGGACTCTGATGCCATGAATATTATTAGATCTTTTGTAGTAATTTCAGAATTTCCTGAGACTCTGTTCATTTGTTTTTCCAATTATTTTTTTTCTCTGTTGCTCCTATTGGGTTGTTTTATTTTATCTCCCACTTTTTTGATTCTTTCCTCTGTCTCTTCCATTATACTATTGAACCTATACTCAGAAGTTTTTATTTCAGTTGTTATATTTCTAAGTTCTAATATTTCTATTTGGCTTTTCTTAATATCATCTTCTCTGTTTGGTGTGATTTTCTGTTTCGTTGCTGAGACTTTGTATTTTTCCATTTGTTCCAGGTATGTCTGTATTTGCTCATTAACTCAGTTTTATCATGGCTGCTTTAAAATCTACATCAGATAATTCTAACATCTCTGTCATCTTGGTGTTTGCATTTATTGGTTTTCTTTTTTTCATTCAATTTTCGATTTTTCTGTTTTTGGTATGATGAATGATTTTTGTAAAAACTTGGACATTTTTGCGTCATATTATGAATCTGGTTCTTATTTACAGATTCTGCTTCCATTGGATTTTCTGACATAGCTCCATTGGGGGAAAAGGGAGGAGACACTGTTTCATTACTGTCATGTGGAGGTAGAAGTCCAGGTTTCTCACTCAATCTTTGTTAATACATAGAAGGGTGCTCCTCAGTATTGCTTGGTGGAGGTTGGAGTGAGGCTCCCCATATGGTTTCCACTGGTATTTTGCTAGAGGTCATTTTGTTACTGGGTGATAGTGAAAGTCCTAAAATACTACTTCCATCCTCCTTTGATACTGACAGTGGGGGGAGGAAGGAAAGAAGTTCAGACTCTCCATATGTTCTCCACTCATATTACAACGGGGTGATTTTTACTCTTTAGCCACATTACTTGACCTTTTCTGATACTTGCTCTGCAGGGGAGTCTGGGTATCTCTTAACAACCTCATGAGAAAGTCTAGACTCTCCATGCTTCCTTTGCTCACGTGGGTGTGGATGGGGCCACAATTTTTTTCTGTGGTGCTTGACTGAATTGAAGTAGGTTTTGTCTAAAAATTTTATGTCTTGCTAGGGTTTTACTGTTTTGGTCCTTTGGTTACATGGATAGGCTCTGGTGGGGATTTTTTGTCTGTGTCTGTTGGTATTTCTGGATCGCTGCCTTTTTGGTTCCAAGTCAAGGATATATAGCACAAAACAGAAATCCCAGGGAAGTTACTCCCATGGCTTTCCTCAGGTCCCTAGTTGGTCTATATTCTTTTCCCTAACGTTCAGAATTAAAAAAAAAAAAAAGTTTGTATGCAATGTCTAGAATTTTTAGTTATATTTATCAGGAGGAGTAAGGAAATCATGTCTATTCCATTTGCCAAGAAGTGGAAGTCTCCAAGTAGATCATGTTTTAAACTCCTTCCCAAGGATCCCTTCTCTGTTGGATTTAATTGTGACCATATAGTAGAGAATTTTCAGCTTCTAGTTGGGTTCATAGCCTGTGGTAGAAACTGAATAAATGTTTTTGGAGGAATTATTTATCTTGGGAATAGTTAAGGACAGAGAAATGAATTCCTAATTGTTTTTTAACTTAATCCCCAGAGAATCAATATTGGTTTGTGGATCTCAAATATCCTTGAAAGGTCATAAACTTAAATTTGTTTGTACTGAAATCGCTTTTATTGAGTGTGCTTTATTATAATTAAATTAATTATTTTAATCTCAAAGGAAAGATTGCTCTCAGAAGACAAACCTATTTCTTTTATTCTGAGGAGATCTTATCAGTTGTCTCCAAAAGATGTGAAGATATGAATATATGATCTGCTTTACTAGGTAACTTAACAGCAGATTTTGGGGGAAATATTTTAGGTACAGCTCTTATTACCTTATTGCTGGTGCCTTCCTGAATATATGATGTAGTGGGCAGTAAGGAAGAACAATTAGATACAGTAAGACCTGCTGTGTTTAAATCAATTTCTACCCCTGAAACCTCCTTTGAAGATGTTTCATACAATAAAATAGGAAGTACTTGAGAAATAGTTAATATTCCATAGTGAATTTTGCTAGTGAGGCAGGGAAATACTACTAAAATGAACAGCAATCTGAAAAAATGATTCAAACAAATGTGCTATTAAAAGCAATTAAAATAAATTAAAGTGGTGAGTAAAGATGTAATGCTTTATGTCTTACAATTCCACCCATGAACATACATACTTAAAGACTCATGAAAAGGATAAATGGGTTTTCTTTCTACTTTATTAAATCTTTAAGTCATTGGAAATATACAAACCCACACTTCTTTGCTCACATCCCATTCATCTGTGACAGAGGGTGAAAGTAATGGCTCCAAATGTTTCTCATCTTCGTCAGAGTCCTATATCCTATTGATTGCTTGTTTCCAGCGAACGGATGATGAGCCATAAACTCTGAGGCAATCTATGCCCCATCTCCTTATCACTTGCCTTATAACTACCAGAATCAGGTTCATTTTATCTGCTTTTTGTATTTTTAAACATTAGTTTTAACCTTAATACATCCAAGTAGCTCTCAACAAGGTTATTATTTTTTATTGGAAGAAAAATGAACATTTTGCATTTTTAAAATTGTATTTAATAATTCAGAACCACACATGGCTTTCTGTTCTTAGAAACTGCAACCAAACCCCATATCAGTAGATTTGATTATTGAAAACACAGGATAAAATTTGCTTTGTAATGTATAAATATGTTGATGAAGAGTAATGGGATGCTGTGTGGTACAGCTTTGATTTACAGGTCAGCTAGGGTGGTCTGTTTTGATCGTTATCTGTGCATTATTGATACCCTTAGATCAATGAAATGGTTTCCTTTTAGCTAGCCTCCATTTGTACTTTCTTCAAAGAATGCAAGTTTTATTGGTAGGAACTCTGTTATATGACCTCCCTGAAACCAAATTATTTAAAAGACACATTAGAAGAGGATTCTATTGCATTTGGATATTTTAGGAAATTTTAAAAAAGTCTCCTCGGAAAGATAGCCTTTTCCTCCAGTGCAGCAGAATTGATCCTCTGCATCAGATTATTGTAGAGTTCTGGTTCTTTTCAATAAGATTAGCCTTAATCAAAGCCTTTCCCACTTTCCCTAGCCATTTGACATTAGAGCTACTCAGGTAATGGCATGTCTTTTTCTCTCTTTCTTCTCTTTTTTTTTTGTTCCCTGATATGACAAAGTTGTTAGGTGACAGTTAAAACAATCCACATTTCACTCAAAATTAAAACAGAACAAAACACACAAAAAAACCCTTGAAATCCCTTTTGAGTATAACCTCCCCCTTACTTTTCATGTGTAATCGATTATCAAATTGTGTTGATAGCTTTCCTATAATGTCTGATCAATCTGTTTCCCCTTATTTTAATTGTGGCTACCACAATTAAACAATTGGAATAATCACTGTTTCCAATGTTGGCTCTCTATAATCTAAACATTCTTGACTTATATATTTAAAGAGTCCAGCCTCTGAAGTTAATGAAAAATGGCACAGTGATATAATTCTGGAAAAATTAAAATTAAAAAAATATATATATGTCGCCAAGGTTTTCAGTGGTTTTGCTTGAATTGAATACCCAGGATTAATCACCATGGATGTGGTGATGTGATTGGCCAGGTCTGAGTCACATGAGTACCTATGAGCCCTGGGGTCAGGTTATAGGTGTCAATCACACACCAAACACATGACTGAGAGGTGGAAGAAGAGTGGTTCCCAAAAGGAAATAAGGTGTTCTGTTATTATATTAAAAATAGGCAAATGATAAAAACAAGAAAACTCCATAAACATCATCCGGAGAGGCTCACTTCCTTTCGAACTCCAAGATCCCCTACCCCTATAATACCTTTTCTCATAACAGTGTGTTTTGTCCAGTGTGAGGAACAGCCTGTGTGTGACAAGGCCGCCCACACCAAGAGCTCAGGGTCCACTTCTGTGTTCCATAAACACCTGCTGTGTGAGCACAGCAGCCTGGGGGCTGCAGGAGGAAGCCCTGTAGGAGCTGAGGAGTAGGCCAGCCATGAACTCCACAGAGGCACTGGAATAGTTCTTCCCAGTGAAATTTATGGCATTCGTGAATCCATGAACAGTCTGAGATTTTCCCCCTTAAGTTTACAATCTATAAAACCAAAGCTCCTGGATGAGACCTGTAGGTGGCTTATTTCAATTGAAATGTGTTTATTATAACATGTACCTGTATTAGGTATATCACACAATTCATACTATGAGTATTAATGAGAATTCAAAATACATTCAAATAACAAATATTTATGAATAAATGTTTATGGACTCCCAGAAAAATAGAGTGCATCTGCCGAGAGAGGTAATATTCTTTGTTAGGGGACTACAATGCTCATCTCAATACTGAAAAAAGAAAGCAACTTTTAAAGTTAATGTTAATCTGACACTTCTGTCAGTTAAAATGATGAAAAATTAATTCTTATTGAGCGTATTAATTGCTGGCAGTAAGGCCAAAGACTTGGTTGTGTGCTAACTAGTAAAATAGTTTTCTGAAAGAAGAACCACAGACTCTAACCAGCAATGCAATAATGTGTTTCTTCTTCTTTCCACAAAATAGCACTAAAATGAAGCCTGTATCCAAATGCCAGAGTTATATAATGGCAGTCACTGTATTACAACCATGATTGTCCAACTACAAAATAATGTTTTCAGTCACTATCCATCCAGAATCAGGGGAACAAAATTATTCCCATTTCCAACAAAAATCTCCTTTTCCCCAAATATTTCATACCAAAGTCCCCTGAGCAGCAGGTAAGCTGTAAAATCAAACTAACATAAAATAAATAAAAATAAACAAAGCAAAAATTGCATTGTTAAAAAGTGAAGACAAATTCTCTCAAGTCACAAATGATTCTCTGCCTGTAACCACAATATAATAGAAATAGATAGATAGATAGATAGATAGATAGATAGATAGATAGATAGATAGAGATATACATAGATATCTATATCTATATCTATATATATCTTCCTTTCTCCATGTTAGCCAAGCCCAGGAATATCTGTAGAACTGGGGAAGCTTGATAAATGATCAAGCTTTGCCATTTCTCTAGCCGGTTCTCATATCCCATATCTGGACACTTACATTTCACCTGCCACTTCTTTCTACATCTCTGCAGGGCTTCTGAAAGATGCTCACTAATCACTTCTCAGAATGGCGATCTGGGTGAAAAGCGAAGGATAGAAAAAGTCTGAGAGCTGTAATTTGGTACAAATGGAATAGTGGAATTAAATAATTTCAATTTAGTACATATTTCTTTTCCTAGCCTTGTCACTTACATGCTATGTTCAAAGTCCCCTTGTAGCTAAAGCATCCCGTTTGCTCAGGCAAAAGATGTTGGGCTAGTCTATGCAGAAAGGAGCCCTGATGATACCAGGATGGTTACCATCCAGACACGGGGTGGTGACTCATGAGTGGACTGTCAGGACGAGCTCTCCCCAGTAATCAGAACAATGATAATTAGCTTGGCCAAAGAAATAGACTGGTTCCCTCTGGGATCTTGATTGGAGAGTAGAGAATACTGAAGAGTCAAGTGTGGCAACAACAGGTGAGAAGTATCAAAACATAAAAGACAGGCTAGAAGGAGATTTGCAAACCCACACGCATGACTGAGAATGAACAGGCTTGCTGAAGAGCTGTGGACCGATGGAATGGTATGTTCAGGTTATCGAGCTGCTTAGCTTGTTTCAGAAACTGACAGTAGTTAGGACTTTAGAACAGTAGTTAGAAAATGGTTAGACTTCATGTGTAGCCATGAACTGCAGGACAGAGTTTAGTTTCAATACTTGCATCATCTTTTATTCCAGCTGGTACAATTTTCTGGGAATAAAGTACACCAATTTTGATCTGATTTTTTAGAGGGAATCTATGATTTGAAAACAAAACAAAACAAAGCATTCCTCTTGTAAACTGTCTTCTGGCAAATAGCTTTAAAAATGTGTAAGTGATTCTATACAAGTCTGTATGAATACCCTGAGTAGACAGCGCATCTGTGCAAAAGAGTATTTTATGCTACATCAGAGAACATTTACCAGTCATAGCATATGAGAGATTTAAATGTTACATTTTAACAGATATTTTCTTTAAATTTTTTTTTTTTTTTTTTTTTTTTTTTTTTGTCTATCAAAAATCTTCAGTGAACCCAAATGCCATTTAGTCGGGCACTGGTTGAATCAATAGTGCTGTATCTGCAAAGTGAAAGACTGTAGAACCATTAAAGTAAGTAAATCCTCCTGGCTTTACATAGAAAAATGTACAACATTGATTGTTAAAAAAGAAAAAGGAAATTGTGGAAAGGGTTTAGAATAGATACACAATTTTGTTGAGAAAATAAGTAAATGTATCCATATGTACATGTGTTTGTACAAAAATGTCTAGAAGGCTGTGCTCTAAATTATTAAAGTAGCTACCTCTTAGAAGCAAATGTAAAAGTATTTTTAAACCTTTATACATTCGATTACTGAGTGACATTTTCATTAAGAGAGCACGCCTCACTTTTATATGCAAAATTGAAATTTAAAGTAAAATGACGTCTAAGAAGTCTTTGCAAACTATACCAGCAAGTCTAAAACTAATATTCAAGGTCCTCACAATTTGCCCCCTGCTGATATTTCTACCATTATTTGTCACTTTATTAGAATGAGGGTGAGATAAGATGACCTCCAAGTTTATTTGCAACTTGCTTTTATGTTTTACTAACTCTGTTTTGACCGAAGTGATTTCCCCTTTTTCTGAAGGTGCCTCCTGTGACTATGGATGTCTTTGAGTACCTCCATTCACAGGGGTGAATCTGGCCTCCTTTAAATACCAGTGTGTGTCTTCCACCTTCCATCATGTTTTTACATCTCCAACACTTCTGCCTGTCAATATTGATGGCAAAGTTTTCTGAACTTCAAGGATTGGGTGCCATTGTCATAGTTTTTGCTAAACCCATGGACAACCTGTAATGTTACACAATTTACTTGGGTTGTCTCATGTTTTCTTTAGTGTTTTTGTAAGTATATGTTTATATAATTAAGTATGAGCAGTGAAACAAATTATATGATGAGTCAGTTCTACATTTTCTTTAATGGCTAATAGGAAAAAAAACTGTTTAAATATAGCACATACTCAAAATGGAAATTGTTGTCTGATCTATAATAATCTATTAATTATTCTGATACTAATGCCAGTGTGTGGGTTTTTCCCCACACCAAGAAGTTCTCTGAAACCAGCTGGGATGCTGTAATTCCTCTCAATTTTCACACTTTATAGATTGCATCATCTCTCACAGGTTTAGCGCTCAGTCCTACAAGACTGGCCCCTTTACCCCAATTCAGATGCCAAATGCAAGTCCAGGTTTTCACCTATGCTTCTGACCAACTGGCTGTAGATCAGTAGTTCCAACGACCCCCTTCTTGGATTTGATTAATTTTCTAGCGCAGCTCACAGATCTCAGAGAAACATTTCACTTGCTAGATCACCAGTTTATAATACAAGGCTAGAACTCAGGAACAGACAAATGGAAGAAATGAATAGAGCAAGGCATGTGGCAAGGGCAGAGAGCTTCCATGCTCTCTGGGTGCAGGACTCTTTGAATCTCCATGTGTTACCCAACCCGGAAGGTTTTCGAACCCTGTATTTCTGAGTTTTGATGGAGGCCTTATTTCAAAGGTAGGATTGAGTAAACCATCAGTCGTTGACATTAATTCAACCTCTTGCCCCTCTCTCCTCCGCAGAGGTGGGAGGGGAGGTGGGTGCAGGTGGGACGGAAATTTCAAATCCATCCTTAGGTGCTTTCCAAAAGTCATCTTATTAACATAAACTCAGGTGTGATTGAAAGAGTCTTGTGAGGAATATCAAGAAACTTTTATGGCTCTTATCACTTAGGAAACATCAAGGGTTTTAAAAGTACTGTATCAAAAACAGGGATGAAGATGTATATATATATTTTTATTATGAATACATATTTTTATTATAAATCACAGTATCACCTGTAATTCTTTTGCACAGATGAGCTGTCCATTGTGAACATATAGCTTGTATAAAATAACTTTAAAATTATTATCTTAACTATCTTAAAAACATTTTCCTTTACCCTATGTTAGTTTCTAAGTGCTTAAGGCCAAGGGCACATTTAAAAAAAAAAAAAAAATTCTTCCAGATAGGTCGACTGACAACTTTTCAACACCTTACTTATTCTTTGTATGCCTCCATTCTTCATCAGGTCATACCAGTAGTTTCTACCTGATGGAATTATTAGATTATATGAAATAATTACATTTAACTGTGCTTAGAATAGTGCTTGGCACAGACTAGTGATGTTTGATGTAATCATCATTCATCTTGAGAGTTTAGTAAAAATCAGAGATGATACTTCAAACAGTACCTGGCACACAGTAAGTATTTAGATATGACTGGTGACGATGGTGATGATGATGGTGGTGGTGGTCATACGATGATGATCACTACTCACTCTAGAAAGGGAATGTTGAAGATTTGGACAAATGAGCACCGGTGAGAGCTGCATCCCGTACTGCTCATCATACTGTAAGCCCTTGGGTGGGCTGTGCCACTCCTAAGAAATGGACACATTTTATTATTTTTCAATCCAGAGAATGCTCCTTCTTGTACTTTGTCTACCCAAAGGAAAACCTTTTCATTAAGTTTACAAGGAGTTGTATAAGTTAATGTTGTCCTTAGCAACGCAATATTTGTAGCCTTCAAATACATGTTTGAAGAATAATTTAGGGAATTCTTTCTTTTTTTTCATACTTCTGTAATCCCCCTGCCACATTTTATAAAAGTGGCTAGGCACCCTTTATGCTCTTTTGTCTCAGGGCAGGTTTGTATTTCAGGGCTAACTGCCAAAGTTTCCTGTAAGACATTTTGTCCTTCTGGATTTTGGTTTCTAAAGGCTGAGCATCTTGAACAGATGACAGTGTCTGTGTTGAGGATGAGGGTTTTAGAGGGTATACATTGAGAAAACGACTGCATTTTGGAGGGAACAGGAAGCAGTTTGGAGGCAGATTTCTGGAGGGTCCTGGTCTCAGCATATATTCCCATGTACATCCATAGCATACGTCAAATAGCTGTTGGATTATAGGCTTGTATAATGAGGTTGTCAACTATGGCCATGACAGACTGCAATACGAAGCCATTTCTCTGTAAATGTCCTAAATTATGGAGAAACATGGAAAGTGATCTACCCAATAATTGCAAAGATGGGAATTTTCCACCAGCCCAATAGGCTTTTGAGGCTGAGGCTTGAATATAATTTGATTAAATGAAATTAAATATTAAATGAAAATTGATAATTCTTGCATACACTGTAAAACTAGATTCATAGGGCTTAACCAGAGAAATAAGTGGTTTTATAGGCTAGATTTGTCCATGTCACACTGGGATATGAACCTCCTAATGATTCAGAAGGATAATTTAATATTTAATAACCTGAGTCCCAGGATCCATCACTTGTCTTATAGCTGCTCTTTGGAGGACGTGTGAATAGCTTTTTACTAATCTTCACTCAAGGATGAGTCTTAAAAAGTTCTGGAAATATAAATAGTATGAACTTCACTGAGAATAGTGCAGAACAAACACACTAAATAGTAAACTAGAAGTAATGTGAAAGAGTGAATGTGCTCATTTTGAACTAAAAATTGTAAACCCAATGACGGATGGAAGAACAGCAAATGAAACATCATCTAGTCACTATAGACTCCCTAATGAAGCATAAACCTTAGCTTTGTTGCAAGGAGGAAAGTAAAACTATTCTCCCTTAATGTGCGCAGCAGACCAGAGGTGTTCAGTCATCTCTTCCAAGTGTAAAATCACTGATGGTAAAATCACCTCATCATCCTTATGGAGGTGAGGGTCATTTACATAAACTTAACGTCACCCTTGACAAGCAGCCTCTTTGTTGATTTCATTAAATGCTAGACTTACCCAGCTCACCTCAGAGTACACACATTTCATTTCCATGAGTATACGGGGATGAGAGTCTCTGTCATTTGCCAACATCCCGGCCAACATCCACATAATCAAATGCAATCACCATGGAACATGGACAGAAAAACAATCCATCCAGTGTTTAATGAGTGAACATTAGCATGCTCTTAAAAATACTAATAACAAGTTTAATTACTGTTCATTTTAGTGTGGATGACAGCTATCTAAAACCTAACTTGTTACTAAAGTAATTTTAGTAGAAGTAGAAAATAATAAATAAAATAATGATTGTAATTTTGAGTTAGGTACTTCTAGAAGTTAGACATAACATTGTAACATTAACTCAGAAAAGAAAAACCTTTTTTTCCAGATTACAAGATTTTAGAGAGCCCCTCTTTTCCTACTCTGACTTTCAATCTGATATTGTCTTCTAGTCAATTTTGATTGTTTTAAAAGTGATTATATGTTCTGGACCCAATTCCACTGTGTGTGTGTGTGTGTGTGTGTGTGTGTGTGTGTGTGTGTGTGTAGTTGGGGAAAGCGTGTCCCACACCACCAAGCAATTCTCAAATATCAGTTGGGTGTCCTACAATTCAATTGAGCTCTGACACTATCTACCTGGACATAGTGTCAGATCCCCCAAGTTAAGGGTTGTCGATGTAAGAATGTCCAAATCTATAGAAAATTTTATAAGAGTTTATGTGAGTCAAACTGAGGACATGCCCAGAAGCAAGACCTCCAAAATCTTCCATAGATTGGCAGTTTTACAGTTCTTTTTATATATTTGGAATAAAAGGAGGGAACATAAGGAAGATTACATGAAATCCATTGATGGTAGATTAACAAGGTCAAGAAATCAAGGCAAGGAAATCCCTATGATTGGATAAAAAGTAAAATACAGAGATGTACTTCTTTTACATTGGTGGATACAAGATAGTTAACATTTAATATTTACAGTGCTAGGAATGGTGTGTAGGCAACAAGATCACGTGCTCCCTTGAGTGTGGTTATGCATGCCTCCTAGGGGTCTGAAAAAGGATTATTCTGGCATTTCAAAGGCATGTAAACCTATATGCATAAGAACAATGGCCAGGGCTGGCTTAAAAACCTTTACTAAAGCAGTTATATGCCTGTGGCACCACTACCCACCATGACCTGCACAGCTAGAAATTTATGATCAGAATACCGTTTGAGGTTACTTTTGTTCACTGAGCTTGTTAAATTTATTACATAGCTCCCTTTTCATTCACAGGTTTCAGTCCTATAAGACTCTCCCCCACCCCTTCAGATGCCAGTCTCAAGTCCGGGTTGTCATCTATGACTCTAACTCACTGGCTATAAATCGGAAGTTCAAACATCCTTCTTGAGTCCCATTAATTTGCTAGAGGGGCTCACAGAACTCAGGGAAACTGGATCACCAGTTTATTATAAAAGAACATAGTACAGGAACAGCCAGGGGGAAGACATGCATAAGGCAAGACCTAAGGAAAGGGTGCAGAGCTTCCATGCACTTTCAGAGCCCACCACTCTCTCCAAATCATGGTCACCAAACCCTGTCCTTTTGGGTTTTCATGAAAGCTTCATCACATAGTTATCATTAGTTAAATAATTGGTCATTGTGGATTGAGTCACCCACTAAATCCTCTTCCTTCCTGAAAGTGGGTGGTGTGGGTGGGACTAAAAGTCCCAATTCTCTAATAACATGGTTGGCTCTATTGGCAACCAGTGTCCATCATTAGGTGCTTTCCTAAAGTCACATCGTTACATAACAAAATACACCTTTATCATTCTCAAAACTTAGAAAATTTCAAGGTTTTTGGAGCTGTGAGCCACGAATCATGGAGGAAGAACAAATATATATGAGAAATATATTTTGGTCATGTGAATGACCAAATATATAGTTTTCTTATAAATCACTATATTGCAGTGATATTATTCCACCTTTTGGGGTTTTTATCCCAAAGGATAAAAAATAGTTAAAAACAAATAAACAAACAAAAAATATTTGGAGCTTTCTAAAAATTATTAAAATACAGAAAAAATGCCTAACAACATGATATAGAATTGTGCTAGTCTTAAGTTTGATTTGTCGAGAGCTGTTGGTCTCAGAACTGTCTGTTTGCCTGTCTATGACTAGGTGAATACATTAGCTTTAGGAATTTTTATAGCAATTTGACATTGCCATATGTTTTCATTATATTTTACAAATGTAATCAGTCTGGTATGGATTGTGAAAAAAATCCTTTGCTATAGAAACTTAAAGAAGCACTGAATTTTAATGAACATGGGACTAAACTTCTCATATGGAACTTCTGAAAACTGGGAGAGAGAACGGTGCTGCTGTAAAGATTATGTTTACATTACATGTGATCAATTTTTTTTTCTTTGAGAGAGATTGGTATGTAGCTATTCAGTAGTTCCCATATTTCAAGCATCTTAAATTAGCCATTTATTCTTTAACTGTGTGCTGGACATAACATTTCTTACAAGTTCTTATATGTGTGCTTCTTTGAGACTATTATCCTGGTATTTTATCTCATACTTCATAATCCCAATGTGGGCACAATTTACTGGTGAACTGTTGATGCATGGAATAAAGCATGAGTTAAAATTTGCTAAATTTATTCAAAAAGTGAAGGCAGAATAAGCAGAAATTTCAGCTTAGATGATAGATGGTAGAAAAGTCAGAAAAATTTCTGTTATTTGGATGGGCCATTCAAGGAACTCAAGAGAGACATCTTGGTGTTGAGAAAAGGCAGGATACTTGTGTCATATAGACACGCATTTGAATATCAAGTCCATCTGATATAGGCTATTTGACTTAGTCCTGTCACTTAAACATTTATCGTCCAATTTCTCATTTTAAATGGGGATGATAATTGTGGAGGTTTGTTTATATTGGCTTTTGCAGTGCCCATTCTGACTGTTTTCTTGTGTGCCTTCCTGTACTTTTCACCTTTCCAGCCTCTGCAGTATATTCCCCGGCTCCCTTGCAGCTATGGTTCTGGATGTGATTTTAATTCTGCAAATCACACATACTACTGGGACTTGGATTTAAAATTTGAACTTGTCTGGTGCAGATCCTGCCAGAAGTGGCTCAGATGGTTCTGTGACCACCAGCTGCAGTGGGGTTTTCCTCATTCGAGGAGTTACTTTCTCACCATTTCAGAGGAAGTAGCTGTTGTGATAGCCTGGCATGGTGAGAACCTCAGTCTAGAGTCCTTTGCCTTACCTCTATAAACTTTTTCTTCTTCAAATATTTACAAAATATTCTATTCTTTACAGCTGAACCCTGAATGAGATAGTGTTAGTACCTACTTCATAGATTACAATCATTTAGTGATTAAATGGGATACTTGCATATAGATTGCTTAGCCAAATGCCTGGCACAGTGTAGGTAATAAATATTCACTTCTTGATTTCCCTTCATGATGCCTAGGGAAGTTCAATGTGAACCTTCCTGATAGAAAAATTAAATCATGTCAGTAGACTTTTTAGTTATAAAGTGGCTATGTATGACTCAATACAGAATGATGTAGAGACAGTGTCATAATGGTAAGGTCAGAGAACAGTAAATGCTATGTAGAGTAAAAGGATCTAGGTTCAACTCTCAGAACTTCTTATTGTTGGCCTTGAGCAGAGTTTCCTGGGATTTATTTGTTTTATCTATAATGGGAGACAAACTGGGTTATTTCAAATGTTCCTCAAGTTTTTAAAATTCTGAGGCTCATATTCTAGCTTCATTTGCTTTTAATTTTCAGTGATTATTTGAAACACCAGCAATGCTCACTTCTTTAGACGATTTATTGTTTAGAGGATGTGATGGCAAAAGATAAAGAGATTTTCCTTTTAAAGACTTGCTTAATGCTTTCAGTCATAAAAGGTGAATTAAGCAATGCAATGAAGAAAAAATAGAGGTGATAATGGTACATTGAGTACATTTTGGGGTGTAAAGGAAAAAGTTCTTTTAGTTTAGTTGGTCATATCAGTGGGATTTTTCATGGCGACAACTAGTTATTGTTCTAAAAATATGAATCTTGAAAGCCTGCTTGTTGTTGTTATGCTTGTTGTTGTTTTTTTTTTTACAGTTAGAAAGTTTGATTATAGTGCTACAATTTAGAAAAGGTACTCTGAGGGACTGAAAAATATAGATGATAATATAATCTTTTAAAGGTGTAGGAAGTAGATACAATATCTGGCAGAGAAAAGCAGATTTCACAAAAACATAATAGAAAAAGATAGTTAACTTTTTATAAATGCATCTAACTATAAGGGGAAAATCGGTAGGGGAAAGGAACTTAGCTCCTAGTTTTATAGCTGTTTAAATTCTTGGTGGATGTCAGAAAAGATACCAAATGTCATGTATTCTTTCTCTGTCAAAAATGTTTAAAAAATCCATAAGAAAATCAAGGCTGCCTTTTAGCTATTAAAATTGAATTTTTAAAAATGGCATGGGTTTAGATTTGGATTGACATTATTGACTAGCTACTTTTTAAAAATACAAATTATAGCAGTATTGATGTTTGAATCAGGCCCATTTGGTTGTAATGAGGAAAAATTCAGTCAGACTATTTCGCAGAATAAATGGCTTTGTGTTTGGTATAATGGACATATGGACTTTGATCGGTACTGGAAGCTTAGGCATAGAGATAAATATTTCTCAGCCTCTCTGAGTCTTTGTTTCTCTGGGTCCTTCCACTCTATTCCCTATTCCAACCTATGGAACTTGTCTTCTTACTGTGGTTTCCTACATTTTCATCTTCCAACTTGCTCATTTGCATATTTTACTTCCTCTAGATAGATTATTATTGTACCCTTTAACAGCACACATATTTTCTCTAAGTTGTATTTTAATCTCATCTATAAAATAGGAACCCTTGCCCTGTTGGGGAAGGAAATCATTTTCCCCCTGTCTCCTCAGAGCAGCTCCTTCATTTGGGAATATGTGATTAATAGGAGGTCAGACAATTACTTTCATGAACTCATCCTAGAAAAAGTGCTACACACCTCATTGCTGAATATCACTATGGTCACCTTCAGAGTACTCCCCTTGGGAAGCTGTGCACTGACACCAGCACCTAGTCCACCCTTCAAAGAAATTTTGGAACTCTTTCTGGAATGGCCATCAGAGCTGTCGTTGTATTACCCCGATGTCCTTAATGTCATCAAAATGTCTTCTTTTCAATATTTCCTTTATCTTCGGGTAAAGAAAGAAGTCATTGGGGGCCAGAGCTCGTGAGTAGAGAGGGTGTTCCAATACAGTTATCTGTTTACTGACTAAAATCTCCCTCACAGACAGTGCTGGGTGAGCTGGTGCATTGTCGTGATGCAAGAGCCATGAATTATTGGTGAAATTTCAGGTTGTCTAACTTTTTCACGTAGCCTTTTCAGCATTTCCAAATAGTAAACTTGATGAACTGTTTGTCCAGTTGATACAAATTCATAATGAATAATCCCTCTGATATCAAAAAAAGGTTAGCAATATCATTGCAACAAGTTGGCGAACTTCATTGTCAGACCTCGTATGATTGAGGTAATTGGGACCTGGGCTGCTGAGCATGTGCTATTCATTCATATTCTCATTCTCTTGTTCTCTCTGTTTCTTCGTAGTTTTAAGTCATTGAGGAAAAAAGAAATCTTGATTTTCAATTCCAAGCTATATTCTGGTTTTACTATTTTTTTTTTTCTTTTCATTTCTGTGTATGCTGATCTACTGGTTCAAGATCCTAGGGCCATGACTCTCAACAGGGAATTTTGATAGGTAGGAGACATTTGGCAATGTCTGAAAACATTTTTGATTGTCAGTACTGGAAAGGAGATTCTATTGGCTTCTAGTCGGTAGAGTCCAAGGATGTTGCGAAATATCATACAATGCACAGGGAAGCAATCCACATTTTTTTAAAAAAAAAAGTTTCTGTGGGCCAAACTATCAATAGTGCCAAAGTTGAAAAATCCTGCCATAGGGAAGGGTTTGATGTTAATTATTACCTTAATATTCAAACGCTCTTTTATTACCTTTTCTAAGTATCTAATCTCAGTTACACACTTCCAGATGCCCAGGACAAAATAAGATTGGTGAAGCCTATTTTTGAACTAACTTCCACAGAACACAGACTTTTGCCAATCTATGGCTTCAAATTCCTTAGTGCAGTCCAAACAAGTAAGACCCAGTAAGGTATCGGCTGTAATGTATAAAACACGGACATATTAGCACTCATCTCTAAAAAAGGCAGAGCCATGTTTAGAAGGGGGTATGGTTGGGTAGGAATCGTAAAACATCTTTAGAATACAAATAAAATATAACTACCTAAATATTTGATGACAAAAACACAAGTGGGTCTTCTATCATCTATATTTTATAAGGTAATATGATTCAAGAATATTGTTTTGGATATTCAGTTCCCATCTTTGTGAGAACTCTTAAATTTTATTAGCTCTGAGAAAAATAAAAAAAAAAACAAATGACATATTAGATTAATTTATCTTTCCTGTTCCTTCAGTACCCAAGGGTCCATGATCCTTACTTCTAGGAACTTCTTGTAAGGTGCTTTTTTTGTGTTTTTTTTTCCCCCCAGAAACAAATCTCAGAACAGGAACACAGAGGCAAGACAGAACAGACATCTCAGATGCTAATGTTTTCTAGAAGAGGAGAGGGGGAACTATTTTCCAGGGAGTGAGGAAGAATTTCCTCCACAGATACTATTATATTTTTAATTAACTCGCGTGTGTCCTTCGCTCCTGAGAAATATACTAATTAAAATGAATGATGAGCTGGAATTAAAACACTCTACTGTTTGGTACTGTTTGTTGAGAAACACTTGCTAATTCTAGCCATTTTCCCTTGTGATGATTAGGCAGAGGGGAGCCACTTTACTAAGGAGACTGATGTAATGGTGTCCTCCCACACTCTAAAGCTCATCGGGTATGTGGAAGAGCCCAAGACATGAATTTGGAAAGGATCACCTCAGAGTTATTAAAAGAAAATATTTTTATTCAGCGATTCATAAATTGGGCAGTGTACAGTCTAGTAAATGGAAAGGAACTTGGAAGAGCTGTAGAAGACACGATTTTTATAGACCAAAGTAAGCAGGACCAAGGGATTTGTACGGGCATTTGCTAATTGGTTAAGGAAGGGTTCCTTTCCTTCTGTGGAGCAAAGTGAAGTCTTGGAGTCAGATTAGAGTTAGGTAACTTGTGCTCAGTAGGCAAGAGCTGATTGGTTGACCGGGGCCTTCCTTTTCTGGGACAGGTGAGCATAGAAATTTACTTCAGTTTTGGTTTTGCTGATGTGAGGCTTAGCATGAGTAACTCCATCTTTGGCCTAATCTGGTTACTTTAACAGAGTCCTTAGTTGCTCTTGTTGTCTTGGACTATTTAAGTAGGGCAAGTCACTTCAGCATTTTGAGCCTTAATCTCCATATCTTTATATTACTTTTCAGCATTGTGGCAAGACCTAAGAGCTTTTGTAACAACTTTACCTCTTACTGGTTCTGTGAATGCTGTTATGTTCTGGAATATTACTGTGCTTCAATTTTCTTATTTGTAGATTGGGGAAGATTATATTTGCCTCACAGGGTTTTTTGAGAAGTAAATGAGCTAATGCCTGCAAAGCACTTGTAAAAGCAACCTCTCATAAATGTTAGCTATCATTATTAACGCATGGTGAGATTTTTAGCACAATGCTTGACACTTGGCAATCATTCAGTCTATGATAACCATCTTTATACAATGTTGGGTATTATCATTGCTAGAAACAAAGAAAAATAAGGCTTTATGGCAAGACGGAATCCAATAAATGAGCTGTTGCCTAAACCAGCAGAGGGTTTGTGATAATGGTTAGTCTGGGTGAGGAGCCATCAGTCAAACAGGACAGATGAGCAGATGAGGCAAAGAAACCTTTTCAGTAGACATGTGAATGATTCTAGTGAGTTTGATGACATTTTGGCTGGAGCCATAACTTGACAATAACTGAGCACTCCCCAAATATCATTTGTAAAGTAAATCTATCTTATTACTGTTAATTGGCAGGATAAATTCCCACTCTGTTGGATGTTCTGCACATTTGTGGATCCTATTACAGGGTTAAACCAAATTAACACAATCCTTCTATACCATTCATTTCTAGTGCAGCCTGTCTTGTTACCACAGCAGCAAAAAAAAATTTTTTTTGATGTACCTCTTATTCACAAAGCATGGAGTGAGAGATTTTGAAACAGATTGTTTAAATGGGGAAACAGAAATCTAGAGGTTAAGTGGTGGGGTTAATGAAAATGATGCCACATGCTGGCAGAGGATTTAATTTTTCAAAGTGCATCCTCATAAATAATCTCTTTGTTTCTCCACAAATAAATAGAATATAGTCAGGAATATGAGATATTATCTCCATATTGCAAATTAGAAAGTTGATGTTTCTTTATTATATGTGCACTTGGCCTAAATTGTAGTCAGCACTTCCAGCTCTCATTGTGATGTCGGGTGGCTTCTCTTACTGTCAGCGTCAAACCTGGAGTGTTCCCCCAGCATGGACTTTAATCTGACCCCTTTAAAATGCACTCCTGCTGCTCTTTCTTGAATTAGATGCTGATAGACCTAAGAAAGTAATTTTACTTATTCTTCCTCATTAGCCCAAGAGTTAGCAGTACCTGCAGATCTTCTGAGTTACTCTTTTTCTCTAAATCAAACTTTCCCTCACTTGGTCTGAATCCACCTATCCTGAAGTCTAGAACTTTCAACTCATCCTCCTCCAGAAAAATGTGGTTTATTTCCTTCCCTGAGGGGGGAAAATATTATTCATTCATTCATTCAACAAATATTGACCGATGGTTAACAGTATTACAGTCTTTTCTCTGTGTTTATGTATAGCCATGAAAAAAAGATAAGATCTTTGATCTTAGGTAATTTGCATATTAGGGCAGGGGAGACAGGTGATAAGCAAGAAATTAAATAATTTTAAATATTATTTAGCAATGCGTTTCTATAAAGAAGATTAAAAATTAAAAAAAAAAACACAAAAGACTTTCCTGTATTACATTGAATGGAGCAAGAAGTTCACCCTAAGGAAGTTGGCTTTGAATGACAAAAAAGAAGCCAGACATTCAAAAATATGGGGCAAGAAAGAGCCAAATAAAGGAAAGTGCTAGTGCAAAGGTAGAAACTAGGGTGATCTAGTCAAAGGATAAAGGGAATTTCAATAAATATGGACTAAGTTGAACAAGGGGAAGGATGGGAGGAATAAAGTTAGAGACATAGGCAGAGGCAGATTTGTGTCCTTGTAGTGTGTAGTGAGGGATTTGGATTTTAGTCCAAATCCTAATGGTATCTATTGATTTTAAACGTGGAGGGACTTGATCTGATACACAGTTTAGAAAAAGATTATATTGGCTTACTTTATGGGCAATGGATTGGAGGGAAGCAAGAGTGGACATTGGAAACTTGTGAAGGGTAACCTAGTAAACCAAAAGAGAGATTATAATTTTCAAACTAGGGTTGGTATGGTGGAAACTGAAAATAGATCAATTCAAGGTAAGTTATTCAACTGCCAGGACTTGAAGATACATTGTCTTGTCCTAGAGTTGGGGTGGATGGTGATTAAAAGAGAAGAATTAGATGCATCTTATAATAGTTTGGGGATTTGAGTAGCTGGGTAGAAACTTTTGGGGTGACAGACAAATCCTTGAGGCTTTGGTAAGTATGGATAGCTCTGTTTTTAGTAATTTACTTCTAGAATTCACATTTTGTTTTAGGTGTGCTTACTTGGATGTAGTACAATGTGACTATAGACTCCCTTGAACTTGAACCTTTATTTCTATTTTGAGGTCTGACAATTAAGTCTGCAAACTTGCCACCATGCACTTACATAGGCACTGTACAAAAGCTCGGTAAGGTTTCATAACCTTGGTATATCAGTGTCTTGCAGCTGTGTTTGTGTCGACATGTGGTGTTGTCTTGCTGAGTGGTGTTCATTATTGTTGCATAGTTTTGTGTGCCGTCACGAGAATGTCTGAGCTTGAATTAGAGCAATGAACAGACATTAAATTTCTTGTTAAACTTGGCAAGAGTGGAAGTGAAATCAGGGACATGTTAATCCAAGTTTATGGGGTAATGCCATGAAGAAAACGGCAGTGTACAAATGGATTAAACGTTTTTCCGAGGGGAGAGAATGCATCACTGATGAAGAGAGATCAGGGTGGCCAGTAATGAGCAGAACTGATGAAAACATTGCAAAAATTCATCAAATTGTGTGTCAAAATCATTGGCTGATTGTGAGAAGCATAGCAGACCAAGTAAACATCGATAGAGAAACAGTTAGGAAAATCTTCACTGAAAATCTTGGCATGAGAAAGGTGTGTGCAAAAATGGTCCCGAAGAAGCTCATAGATGAACAAAAGAAAAGTCAAAGTTTGCCAAGACCTTTTGGAGAGGCAAGATGGTGTTTTGGGTTGTGTTATCACTGGTGATGAAACATAGGTGCACCAATACGACCCTGAAACAAAGCGTCAAAATGCACAGTGGAAGTCAGCCAATTCTCAATGACCAAAAAAGTTCCATCAGTACAAATCAAGAGTCAAAGCGATGTTGCTAACTTTTTTTGATATCGTTAGGAATATTCATTATGAACTTGTATCAACTGGACAAACAGTTAACCACGTTTACTATTTGGAAGTGCTGAAAAGGCTTCATGAAAAAGTTAGATGAAAATGACCTGAACTTTTCACCAACAATTCATGACTGTTGTACTACGACAACACACCAGCTCACACAGCACTGTCTGTGAAGGAGTTTTTAACCAGTTAACAAATAGCTGTATTGGAACACCCTCCCTACTCACCTGATCTGGCCCCCAATGACTTCTTTCTTTACCCGAAGAAAAATGAAATATTGCAAGGTAGACATTTTGATGGCATTCAGGACATCGAGGGTAACATGATGACAGCTCTGATGGTCACTCCAGAAAAAGAGTTCCAAAATTTCTTTGAAGGGTGGAATAGATGCTGGCATCAGTGCATAGCTTTCCAAGGGGAGTACTTCGAAGGTGAAAGTAGTGATATTCAGCAATGAGGTATGTAGCACTTTTTCTAGGGTGAATTCAAGAACATAATTGTCAGACCGCATGTATCAGTCTCAGGTTGCAGTTGTTTGTTTAGCATTCATGTGCAGAAAAAAGTTGTTTTCAGTGAAAAACTATACATCCTCCTTAGGTTACCCTTCCTAATTATTAGATTCTAGCTCTAGTTATTGTCTTTGCAACTCTTTGGATGTTGTAGGTTGACTGACAGAATTATAAATTCTTCTCTATCCAGTAGTGATTGTAATTAACTTTCTCCGGTGGGGGGGAAAGAAAAGTTTTCCCCATTTACAATTCATCTCAACATCCCTTTACTTCATATGATTTTTTTGCTTTTTTGACGTTGAATCAGTTAGAACATCTGTCTGGTTCCTTCATATTATATAAGTAAAGTAAAATCTTTCACACATGTTTATTTTTATACCTGTATGAGAGTCATGATTTTATCTTGTCCTGAAAATTGTCTTTTAACACACATCTCACAAATGGCTCCTACTACTCTCATGGTCGAATGAACCCCATGCCTTTTTCACAAAAATTGCTGTCAACTTTGTCTCTCAACTCAGGTACTTAATAATGTGACTTTAACACATTTCATTTCATATGATGCCAATTTCCCCCCAAAATTCTGGCCTCTCATGTAAAACAGCTAGAATCAATTTTGCCAATACAATTACAAATTCAAATGTCAAATGATTCGTATTATATACCTCAGCACCGAGAACATTAGATCTTCCAAGTGGAAGGGAACATTTCTTAGCCGTTCTAATCATGAATCTTTGAGCTTCTACAAGATTTTTCATAAAATTTCAGACACTGATGCACAACAGAATTAGTTTGTCAATAATGAAAGATACCAGTGAGTGTTTTCAAGTAAATTTGTGCGTTGTCTCTATTCTAAGAACCATATACTTTAGTGACTAAGGTTCTGAGAGATTGTAACTCATTATTTTTAGAGGAAACCTACTTACAGCTATGTCCTAAACCTGTCTTTTAAAAATGATTAGCTTCTGACTCATAAATTGGAGTGGTTCATTTTTTGTCTTATCAAAGAAGAAAAAAACAGACTTCACTGACAGGGAAAAATAAACATTGTATCTTTGGCAAAAGTGCAGTATAAATATTTAGAAAATTGTGATTCATAACTCTAAAAGGTAATGTTCTAATATCATTTCCAGACCAGCGTCAGGGTAAGCACTTTTCTTAATCACACATATAGCATTAATTGATTGTAGGATATCATTTGGTTGTGTAAGTCATTAACATTTAAAATATTAAATCCTGAACATTAAATAGGGCACAATTAATTTACAAAGACTAAATTAATTGCCCATTTATTTTATAATACTTTTTAAAGTTATTATGCCAAGCCTGGAATATTTTAATAGATGTTTTAATATCTTGTAAATCAATTTATAAATGTGAAATGTGACTGTTTTAGAGGAATTATAGACGACAACAGAATTTTTACTGCAAAATGGACCTCTAAAAGATCATAGATTTGGTAATAATATACCTAAGGTACTTATGGCATCTATGAGAACCACTTACATAAATAGACTCGTGAGATGAATCAATGATCAAATTTTTGCTCTGACGTGATAGTAATGCCAACTTAACTCTTAAACATCACTTATTCTCAAAGTTGTGGTGGACGGTTATTCAGAGAGAAGAATTAAATGCTTCCTAGTTTGGGGACTGAGGTAGCTGGTAGACACTGTTGTCTTTACCTGAATTAGGTAAGACGGGAGTGAGAGAGAAGGTCTTGGGGTTGGTGTAGAATGGATAGTTCTGTTTTTAATAATTTGCTTCTAAAATTCACATTTTGTTTTAGGTGTGTTCCTACTTACATGTAGTACAGGATGACTATAGTCTCCCTTGAATTTGAACTTTCATTTTTATTCTATCAGTCTCAGATTGTAGTTGTTTAGTAGTCATGTGTAGATAAAGCAATGTATTCAATGGAAAACTATGCATCTTTCTTAGGTTACCATCTGCAAAATGCTTATTTTAAAAATCTTAGTTGAACCTGCTTTTTCAGAACGAGTTGACATTTTTGGTATATTTCAAGCAATTCTAAAACAAAATATTTCATTTTCATCGAGAGATTATAGAGTAGATTTTAAATCTGGGGGCTATACTGACAAAGCCTCTCATTTGAGTGTCCTTATTTGCAAACGTGGGTCTCCCTCCCGTCCTTGTATTACATTACACTTTCTATTCACTTTATATTCTCTTCAAATAAAGTACCAAGCAATAAGTGGGCATTTTCATATTTCTATAAGCTCTTTGCTTGAAGGAGTGATCCCTTGTAATATTATCCATTTTAGCTCCAAAACTACATTGTTCTGATGATTACAGGTAGATACCATAGAGGTGTCTTTTCTTTACAAAGGAGTCTTTGAATATACAGGTCCAACATCAAAAGGAAAGAGGTGGGACCCCATTCTTAACAGTTCTCAAAAACCTATGATGATAAAGAATCATAACTCTCTTATCGTAGTTGGTACGCTAGGAGGCAGATTTTTCTTTATTTTGTATAAGGAATATTTTTAAAGGAAGCAAACATCATTTCTAATCAAAGAGAGTTTTTCAAAAGAATTCTGCAAATTTACATGATCTTTACCTTTGGGACAATATGTAAGATCTATCTTTTGGAAAACTACATCCACATCAAATCATATATGCTTCTTCCTTCAGGGGAAAAAAAAACATCATGTTTAGCAAATCCTATTTGCTTCTTATGAGGAAAAATGAAATTGTTGCTTGGAATGTCCAGAGATTCTCAAACTCATGAGTTTTTATGGAAAATTTCTCATAATTAAAGATGACCCTGGGTGATGTCTAGTTTATGATTCTATTCCAATAATCTCTACCATATTTATTTTTAACCTGTGCCATTTATAGTGGTGACATAAGTTGACTAAAGTAACAAAACAAAAGGTTTTATATTTGAAGGATTTGGGTAAAGTAATGAATAAGAAATTGTTACACTCTCTTCTCTCTTGTTCCAAGCACTCAAATTCCAGGACAATCTATGGATGATGAGGAGAGAAAAGTGTACTTTGTGCCTGTTGCTCCTTTGGAAGAAAAGCAGCTTATACAGCATGACATTATGAGACTTATAATGTGGAGGGAAACTCGTGTAATGTTTCTACAAAATAAACCCCTTGGTGCTACTGTTGGAATAGAGATGCCTGACCTGTGCTATTAGATATCTCTTATGTCCATATGCCTTTTGTGAGGAAAGGCTAAATCACACCATGCCTGAATCCCTGCAGCTGGCCATAGATCAATTACTGCTGATCTAAATTAACGTTATTTCAGGAATATTTTCCCATTGGCATTATTTAAGGCTTAGATGGTTAGTTTGATAATTAGAACCAAAATGTACTTAAAGATGGTTTGCAAATAAAAGAAAAAAAATCCATGATTTTGACTATGTTTCCTAAATTTAGAAAATACCTAATGAATATATTCAGAAGTAATGTTAATCTTCATAGCAATGTAGTGGTCCAGGGTTAATTTTAGCAATGAGAAAATTAGACAATTGGTTATATCCAAAGAGTGTTGAAAACATTGAATATCAGTTTTCCCTTCTAGATGGGTGTAGGTTTAATCACTTTGTGTTAGCATATGAGACAGAGACCAAGAAGGTCAAAGAATATGATCAACAGTATGTATACTTCATCTTTAAATTTCAACTGGATTGATACAAACTATGTTCCTCTTAATAATTTCCCAAATGGCAACTCTAGGAGATTTAAGAAAAATCCCCTGTATTGTAGGCACGATTCTTTTTCAGAGTAACTTAAATCCAGAAATCTTTCCTTATGAAACCCAGGCTCTTCAGATCTTATAAGCTAATATTTTACTAATTTTTTGGATAAAGGGAAGTAGAAAGTCTCTTGTGCCAAGATTTACCGTAATATCCTCTCCAGCTGGACTGATATTGAAAGCAAAATCATGCATTTTTAAAGTATTTTTATAATCTTTGAAAAAGAGTGTCAGTAGAACTTTGCTATTACCAGAAGAAAAAATCAATGTGATTTTTGACATCACTTTCAAATTTAAATTTAGAGAACACCATTCTGAAACAAATTCTTTTTCTGTAATTTTTGAAAAATGTGTTTTTAATAACCAAACTAAATTTTGGGGGGGCTGGGATTTGTTGTTATAATTGCAAAGGGGTATTAGTTTATCATGTTTTTCTACTTAGGTTTAGGAAACTTAACTTTTTCTACTTTCCATTTCTGTAATAGAAGCAATTAATATTTAAATACTCCTTTAACTGTGCTGGCATACCCTGTTTCCCTGAAAATAAGACCTAGCTGGACAATCAGCTCTAATGAGTCTTTTGGAGCAAAAATTAATATAAGACCTGGTATTATATTATATTATATTATATTATAGTATAGTATATTAGACCGGGTCTTATATTAACTTTTGCTTCAAAAGACACATTACAGCTGATTGTCTGACTGATTGTTTTGGGGAAACATGGTATATTACAGGTTGAAGGTATAAGGGGAAAATGAAGTTCAAATATATATATTTTTTTTCAAAAGTAATATTTATTTCAAAAGTAATCATAATTAATGATATTATAAATACTAATAAAGACTAGGTGGCCAGACAAGAGTGTGATAACCATGAAGCGATCACAAAATGACTTTCTGGTAAATAAAAAGTATGATAAATGATACCTGAAGTATGAGAAATGGTATGTGTGGAAACATGAGATTCTGTAGGCATTCATTGGTGATGACAGCCTTCCTTATAACTTCATATTTTTTTTTAAAAAAATGTTGTTTTAAAATACTTACGTGCACTGAAAATATCTGTTTCACATGTTATCACTATTTAAAAAAAAAAGGAAGAAAACAAAAAAGAAAGAAAAAAGCATTTCTACTGGTTTTCCTTTGGGTTGTCATTTTTCCAGGGGCAGAAACTGTGACAAATTATCCAATTCCACAAAACCGAAGCTAGTCCACCGTTCTCTATTCAATCGAAGGCATGGTTCATCTATAAAGTGTTCTCATTGTGTATTTCATGTAGAGAAAGAAACTAATATGTCCTAAACGTGCTGCAGTTATTTTCCATTTCTTCCTGTTTCTGCAGCAATAAAAGGAGGGAAAGAGAGTTAAACATTTATTTACTTGTCAGACTGGACAAAATTCTTCAAAAAGAAAAATTATGTGCTACCTTAAACCACTTTAGCAATTTTAGCAATCTAAAAAAAAAAAGAAAAAAAAGATTGATTTCTGTTTAGCCACTTTATTTTTTTATTCTGTGGGTAATACTGTTTTGTTTTGTTTTGTTTTTTTCCTAGACATTTCCCTCCCTCAAAATTAAGGGGTTATTTTAGAACCATTTTATAGGGTTTCTAGAAAATAATACTATAGTTCTCTAGGGGACTGCCTATTCTGTACTTGAAATACATAAGTTCTGGCTATGTCTGGAGGTATTAAGTAAGATAATAGGTACATCCTGTTTAAGTGCTTTTTAGTGAGTTGATGTCTTTAAGCCTGTAAGATGCACCTACAACGGATGTGTAAATTAGTAATTCACTCAGTAGGCCAGAAAGAGGAGAGAGAATGATCTTTCTTGGCATTTATACGGTGTAACATTGTGTTCATTTTTCAACCACCTATTAATTTGCATCATGTGTAGAATAACACACTAATTCTAGAGGCAGAACAAAGAAAAGGCACATTATCCCCCTTTCAAAGTATTCATTTTTCTGACGTGAAGAATAACTAAATCAAAAGAAAAACAAAATTTGGACATGGGGTACAATATCTTTCATACCAAGTAACAGCAATGAAAGTTTTCAAAGAAGGATTCTTCTAGTTCTTGTGCCTATAAGAAAGTGCTCTTTTGTGCAGTTTGCATTTTTAGATATTTTCAGTATTCTATGGAATGCGGGTTCCTGGTATTATCAAGTGTCAGGCCTTTTTAATCAAACCGTTTCTTACAGATTGCCATCTGCAAACACAACACATCTGTAACTAGGTTAACAGTGTTCTGATTAAATTATTTGGACTATTTTCCCTTTTAAAAATAGAAGGTGAAGACTCAGGTTTATGGGAGTATGAATTTTAGATCAACACTATCCACAATAGCATTTCCAAACTGACTCCAGAAGAGAATTGGGCATTGTTCTCTGATGTAGAATTTCAAATGCAAACTGTATTATCTATATATACCAATTTTCTTCCTTGAGGCAAAGAATAACAAATAATTTAAGTGTTCACGTGAACAGTGTTAATCCTCTATGTCAGAAGTATGCAAACTATGATTTGTGAACTAAATCAAGGCTGTGGCTTTTTTCCCTATAACCTGTAAGGTAGTTACAAATCAATCAATCAATCAATCAAACAAACAAACAAACAAACAAACAAACAAACAAACAAAAACATAAAAACAAAAGGGGTATACAATGGAGACCTTATGTAAATTCTGATTTGGTGCCTGTGCTGAACCCGGAGCTACTCAGTAAAAGTCTCAGAACACACTGAGGCCATTTACCACCCACCAGTGGCCTGCAAGACTCCGATAGTTATCCAAGAAAGAGTGCAATGCAGGTGGGGCTGACTGATCCCTGAAAAAGTGCCTCAGGTGTTGGGGGGAAGGATGGAGTCGCAGTGAGTCAGCAGTGTGGAGCAGCGGAGCTCACCGGACCAATCAGATTCAGGTTTGGCCTGTGGGGGGTGGGCTCAACGCAGGAAAGATGGTGCCTACCTGAGGAGGAGGACCTCACAGAGGGAAAATGCCAACCGTCCTCCAGTCCTTCCCGCAAGCCACACACTTCAGTCTGTTTTCCCATATGTCTCTGACACCTTGAGAGTCACTGTCCCTCCACGGGAATCCAAGGTGAGTGCCTGCTAGTGAGCGAGTCTGTGCACAGGCCGTTTAAGAGGATGTCTGGGTTTCCCTCAGACTTTTGTCCCACCCAAATGTTCGGAATCCACTCTTTCACAGACAGATGTTGTCGTGCGGGGTGTCAGGCGGGGTCTCTGGTCCCGCTCCCCACACAAGAACGCAGGACATGGTGAGGCCAAAAAGGAGCACCCACGGAGCCATAGGTAGGGGAGTCATACCACTATACTCTCGCTGGCGGCTGGGTTGGAGACACAGGAAGCAGGAGCCACACAATCCGCAACCCTCATTGTGCCGCTTGCAGGCTCAGCCACCATCTTCTTGCTAGCTCCCCCCCTTTTTTGCTAGCTTAGCCACGGCAGTTATATTAGTGGCCAATGGCTCACTGGTTACAGCTGATGGCCAACTAGCCACAGCTGATGACCATTTGATCACAGTCGACGGCCATTTACTACCTGAGCCAGCACCTTTCTATGTGAGGCCGAGAGCCTGGAAACTGCTTTTTGGGGCCCTGTCCCCACAGATGTTATGGGGGCTCCTCTTCTCAGCACCAGTACTCAGGCTGGGGGCCTGGTCTGGGAGGCTGGGGTCCTTTACCTCTCTGGGGGGAAGCTCCGCAGCCGAGATATCCCTCCTGATTCTCATCTACCACATTGAAGTTTGGGGCCCATTCCTTGTCTCCGCTCCAGCCACCATCTCCATGTGGCTTCTTCTTTATATTTTAATCATAGGACTTCTGTTTGACTAGACTTCATATGGTTCTTCAGGTTGATTGATTGTTCTACAATTTAATTGTCATTTTAATGTGTCCACGCAATGATGCAGGCACAGTGTTAATCTATTCCACCATCTTGGATCCCTCCCAGTCATCTGTTGATGGGCTCTTAGGTTGTTTCCATATCTTGGCTATTGTGAATAATGCTGCAATGAACATGGGAGGGCTGATATCTTTTTGATATCCTGTTTTCATTTCCTTTGGGTATATATACCCAGAAGTGGAATTGCTAAATCATATGGTAGTTTTATTTTTAACATATTGGGGATCCTTTATACTGTTTTTGATAATGGCTGCACCAGTTTACATTCCTATGGTGTATAAGGCTTTCTTTATCCTCACATCCTTGCCCAAATTATTACTTTTTCTTTCTTTGAATTCTGTGGCTTGGCTGCTTAAAAATACAAGGCTTGGGCAATACGGCTTTGAAGATATTTTCCAAATTTGATGTAATCACATTTATAGATTTTTTATCCATTGATATGGAAAACAAATGTATTTCATAGAAGTCACACCCATGATCCCAATTTGAAATGTCTGTGTCCACCAACTCAGGTACATAAGTGTTCTATTAGCAAGTCTTAATTAACTAGTTATTAAAGATACATCACTGACTGATGGTCTAATTCAAATTCATTTAGCTTTTTCATGTACCAGTTATGTGTTTGTTTTGTATTTTAGTAATGACAAGCTGCTGTGTACCATGTGAAGGTGACATAATGAATGATATCTCTTTTTTTTCTTAATAGGTAAAGGAGTATACTTTTATTTCCTAAGTAACTATATCTAAAATAAAATTTCACTGAGTCAGTTTGAAGAGTAGGCCAGTCTTCATTGTTAGGGGCTTAAGAGCAATGCTACTTTAATAATGTTAAGTAAAAAATAATAGCAACTGATTTCCAAAAGCATTACAGTTTAACTTACTGTAGACACACGGTCCTTAATCGAGCATTCACAGCCTCTTAGGATGCGCTGTAGAATATTTGAACTGCCTGAAAATAGTAGGCAAAACCTTGTGGTTGTGTATATATTGGGATGTGGTCCATGTATATACACAATCCACATGATCAAGATCATGTAGTTTATGTAGATCAATCCAGTTATTTTTCAATTCGTCCTTTCTGCTCAATCCCTACTGCCCTTGCCTTCATTAAAGGCCTGAGCCTCTCTTACGCTAACTGGTCTGTTGTATCATTGCTTGTAGCACTAAAATCATCTCTTATGTAACCATTAGAGAGTTGTAGCAGCTATCAAAAATACCAGGTGGAGATGACTAGAAGAATTTGGTATGATTATGTTGTCAATTCCCTCTAGTGGCTCACGTCTGAGTTTTTCAGCGTGTGACAAAGGCTCACTATTATCTGCTCCAGCTGGCAAAATTAATCTCTTGCCTCTCCTCACTTTGAACTCTGAGTGTCCCTGATCTTTGGAATGTTCTTTCTTTTGCCAGTTCACTTAGATAACTGTTTATACTATATACTTTTTTTAATTCAAATTTGTTGGGGTGACCATGGTTAGTAATATGCTATGCAATTTGATTAATGCATCTACTTCCCTTCCCCAGGAATCCTTCACAGGCTGGATGTTACTTTTTTACGTTTCTCTAATACCTGGGAAGGTTAGAATCATTATGATGACCACAGCATATGTGTGGAACTTCAGTGCGTGTGTATGTGAGTGAGATGTTTCACTTGACAGTTACCTTCTTGCAAGTATCGCCTATGTTATTAATTTTTAGATCCCAAGCATCAAGCTCAGGGCCTGGTACACCAAAAGTGTGGTATAAGTATATGACAAGTGAGTGGATTAATGCCTAAATGAAAGATGGATTTTCAGGTCTTCTCATTAATTGACAACAATGCATTTCAATTAGAACTTGTTTTCATATATACTCGTATACATGTTAAAAACCTAATAATTTTAATTGTAGTAACTTGACTTCTGAATTATAATACTTTCATTAACTTACTTGGCAAACTTTTTTTTATGGTAAGAACATGAAAATCATACAGTCATATCAGGCTGGGCCCCTTTACATCAGCATTTGAAGACAACAGGAAGATCATTTTGCAGTTTAAGAGTGGAGGGTTAAATTTAGTTGGCAGATGTGAGGCAGAATGGTGGTACAGCATCCAGATTTACCAGTATTATGTACCTGGGGAAAGCCATTGGGCCTCTCCAATCCTCAGTTTTCACCTGTTTAAAGTAAAATAGTGATGACCAGTTTATAGAAAACCGCTCAATTTTGGTATATTTCCTACCAAACTTCCTCCAATGTAGGGTTGTTTGTTTGTTTTTCTTTTTGTTTTTTTTTGCTTTTATTTTATTTTTATTTTTAATTTTTGTTAAATTTATTAGGGTGACATTGTTAATAAAATTATATAGGTTTCAAGTTTATATTTCTATAATACATCACCTATATATTGCATTGTGTGTTCACCCCCCAAAGTCAGTTCTTCCATTACCATATATTTGACCCCCTTTCCATCTTCTACCAGTCCCCCTCTCCCTTTACCCTCTGGTAACCACTAAATTTCTGTCTGTGTCTATGAGTGTTTGTTTGTTTGTTTGTCTTTTTCTTTTGTTGCTTTCAGTTTTGTATCCCACATATCAGTGAAGTCATATGGTTCTCAACTTTTTCTACTTATTTCCTAGCACAGTACTCTCAAGATCCATCTAGGTTGTCACAAATGACAGTACTTCGTCTTTTCTTATGGCCAAGTAATATTCTATTGTGTGTGTGAATATATATATATATATATATATATATATATATATATTGCATCTTCTTTATTCCGTCATCTATCAAAGGACACTTTGGTTATTTCCATGTCTTGGCCACTGTGAATAATGCTGCAGTAAACAAAGGGGTACACATATTTTAAGACTTTTTGGATAGATACTCAGAAGAAGGATTGCAGGGTTGAATGGTACTTCTATTCTTAATTGTTTGAGGAGCCTCCATACTGTTTTTGATAGTGGCTGTACCAATGTACATTCCCATCAGCAGTGTATGAGGGTTCCTTTTACCCCAGAATCTCTCCAACATTTTTTTATTATTTGTCTTGTTGATAATAGCCATTCTAACAGGTGTGAGGTGATATCTTATTGTGGTTTTGATTTGCATTTCCCTAATAGCTAGTGAAGTTGAGCACTTTTTCATATGTCAGTTGAGTGTATGTCTTCTCGGAAGAAGTGTCTGTTCAGGTGCTCTGCCCATTTTTTAATTGGATTTTTTTTTTTTTTTTTGAGTTGTATGAGTTCTTTATATATTTTGGATATCAGCCCTTCAGTGGAGGAGTTGTTTGCAAATATCTTTTCCCATTCAGTTGGTTGCCTGTTTATTTTGTTGATGGTTTCTTTTGCTGTGTGGAAGCTTATTAGTTTGATATAGTTCCATTCATTTATTTTTGCTTTTATTTCTTCTGACTTCAAGGTCAAATTCATAAAATCCTCTCTAAACCCAAGGTCTATAAGTTTAGTACCTATGCTTGCTTCTGTGCAATTTATTGTTTCAGGACTTATGTTTAGGTCTTTGATCCATTTTGAGTTAATTTTGGTATACGGTGGCAGATAGCAGTCTAGTTTCATTCTTTTGCACGTGGTTTTCCAATTTTCCCAGCACCATTTATTGAAGAGGCTTCCTTCTCTCCATTGTATGTTTTTGGCTCCTTTGTCAATAATCATCTCCCCATATATATATGAGTTTATCTCTGGGTTTTCAGTTCTATTCCATTGATCTGTGTGTCTGTTTTTTTGCCAATACCATGCTGTTTTGGTTATTGTTGCTTTGTAGTGTAAGTTGTATTGGAAGAATCAACATAGTTAAAATGACCATATTACCCCAAAGCAGGGGTGTCCAAACTGCTGCTCGCGGGCCAACTGCGGCCCATGATCCGTTGTTAATTGGCCTGCAGCATATTCCAAAAATATATTTAGTTTACTTAAACCAGGTGAGGCAATACGTACTTCACGTCGAGTGAGTGGCCCGGCTGTTTGTGTATTTTACCGCATGTGGCCCTTGGTGAAAAACGTTGAAAAAAGTTTGGACACCCCTGCCCCAAAGCAATATACAGATTTAATGCGATCCCTATCAAAATTCCAACGGCATTTTAAAAAAATGTATGGAATCACGAAAGACCTCAATGTAGTTTTTTTGTTTGTTTGTTTGTTTGTTTGTTTGAATTCATGGAAAAGGAAAAGAAGGTAAGAGGAAAGAAAGGGAGAGAATGATAATTAAAAGTACAAAAAACAAATTACCAAAATAGTTGAATATCACATTTACTGGGTTTTTAGGTTTTTTCTTTGTTTGTTTGTTTTTCCTATTTTTGCTTTTGAAGTGTGATGTTTAGTGACTATGTAGTATTCCTTCACATGACTATATATATTTATTTAACAGTGTCCCCATTTTTGGACAATAAGGACATATCTGTTTTTATCCAGCCACATGCAGTGTGGCCTTAAGAAAGTGCTTCTCTGTATTAAGAATCATTCCCTTGCTACTAATTCCCAGGAATAGGTTTCTGATACACGTCCCCAAGGCTCTGCACCTATTTGCATTGCTATCTGCAGTATACTGACCACTCTTTCACCAGCAGCTCTCTAACAACTTAGATTTTACAATAGCCATCTTTAAAAAGGAATGGAAACTGCCTCATCACCCTTCATATACTAGTTGAGACTTCTTCTTGTCCTAATGAGAGTTTTTGAGAATTGAACATCTATTGATTCCTTCCCGGAGGAGATCAGGTTAGTCTTGGTGGCATTTCTGACATCTGAGAGGGAAACAGCTGTGTTTGAAATGATTAAGCTAGTGGCTGGGACAGATGCTTTATAGAAAGTAACTTGTCTTCTTTGAGAACTTGAGCAGAGACAAGCATATACAGAAGACAAGTTTATGTGTAAAGTAATATGTGATTATCATTCCCATACACACGAGACCTTATTTATTTTGACTACATTATACAGATGCTGCTATCTGCAGGGTGCAGAGAGGATGCTATGTAATATGTCAGCCTTGACATCGCAAAAGAAATAACTCATTTGCTCACCATGTTACACGTGTTGGGCTACATTTTTCCAGATTGCAAATTACACCCTTCCAGGGAATTTCCACCTGGGGAGACTCATTAACTCTTTCAGGGCACCAGCAAAACAGTTAGCAAATCACATTTTTAGTGGATGAAAATGCTAAATCTAGAAAGGATAATGAAAGTTCTACATTCCATCTCCCTATCTTTGTGCAGGATAATCTCCATAAGGAATGGCTAAGGGTGTGAAGTCTAGGGAGGAATTCCTGGATTCAAATCCTTTCTTTACCAGGTATAAATCTCCTCTGGGCCTCAGTTTTTTAATAAGTAAATAATATCTACTATATAGGTTTACTGAGAGGATTAAAGTAATTTATACATATTAAGTACTTAAAACTTAAATACTAATAAGCACTCAATAAGTGCTAGATATTACATTATTAGTGTTATTATTGTCATTATTAATTTGATCCCCTTAAGACAAAAATGCACATCTGCCTTTCTTGATGTTGAAACCTGAGTGTTTCGCTAAAGCTGGTTCTCTCTGAAGTAGTAACTGACCCTAGGGAAATCCAGTCAGTAAACAAGAACTATGGCCATTAACTTTTTAGAAAGAGCAGTATAGATAATAACACTTGCACAGTTTTGTTTTATCTCGAATCATTCCTTTTGAGATCCTAGAATACAAAGTTTTAGATCTCCAGTCTCCTGAAGTAGTAAATTGTTTAAGCAAGGAAATAGCTGCATTGATAGGGTCCTGATAAGCTTATTGGCATTTGGCTAGATGGATGCAAATGCTGAGCCAAGATTTAGGAAAGTTTTGTTCAAGACCAGCTCTGCCTCTTAGCAGAGTGACCTTGGAATACTCAATGTCTCTACTTTTCAGATTCTTCCCCATATTGCGGGACTCGGTAGTTTCTGAGATGCTTACGAGGGAGCTAAAATCCTGTGATTGATTGTGAAAGGTATCATGTTTTAAAGAATGGAGAATGCTCTCACTCTGTCAGGTAAACAAATAATTATGATATCATAAGTTGTCAGAAAAATTACTCTGTTTTTACTTGCATTGAATAGATAAGCCATTGAGGTATTTCATTTCGAATATAGAGTGTCTGGACAACACCAAAAACCCATTGCTGGTCTAGATTGAGTTCCTGATATAATAAGCTAATAATACAAAAATTTGTTAGAAGCGAGTTAGCCACACAGAGAATTGGTAGATGCAGCCAATATCAGCAAAACTTTGCTCTGTAAACAGTGTTCCTAATAAAGAGATCACCCGTTTGGCAATAATGTTGTCCCTGAAAAGTTAGACCTTCTGCCTGTTAGAAACTCACTTCTTGGGAGCCAAACCCTTTTATATCCAATGTGTCTGCCATCATTTGAGAAGAGCTTTTACCATAACCTGCCAACTCAATTTCTTTATTATATTTGGCACTTTCTGGTCCTTGAAACAGAGTCAATGAGGTCATTTCTTCAGTGAGGAGTAAAGGGCCAAGCTGTTGCCTAGATTTTGCTGGTAAACCGTGCCTCCTCTTTTAGCCTTTTCGTTTCCTGGTATGCTGATGTTAACCTTGGGAATCACAACATATTGGTTTAACCTCAGAGATCACTCTTATCCCTGCATCTCTTGGTTTATCATTACTTACTAGTAGAGACAAAAAGCTGCTTTTTATCTGAACCTCTTCTTTAAAGTAGAAGAGTATTTTGATACTCCATAGACACATTCATTACAGAGGAACCCTGTCTGACTCAGCAATTAGGGTTTAAAGTCAGGCTTTAGGGTGAAAACCATATCTAGTAAAAAATGCTCTTAGCAACACATTAAGTTGGATGTAAAGTGCAGTGTAAATAGATTTGTGTACAACTTTATACTGTAAAATATGTCTATGAAAAATATATGTCTTTAAACTAATCACAATTTGCATACATTACAAGGTGGTCACCCTGAGAAAGGATCCCAGGGACTTACAGAGTTAATTTGTAACTCCCTATTTGTAACCCTCCTCGTGATATTTGGTGAGTGCATGGAAGGGCCAGACAGAGTCACACAAGCTACTTAAACTCTTGTTTCTCTCCTTCTGCCTTTGTCTCCTTAGATGTGTACACTTAGAATATTGTATGTGGAATGCACAAATGATATGGCCTCTCTGTAAGTAAGGTTAGCTCTGTATTCATGGAAGGAAGAAATAAATGGAAAGATATTTCAATAATAGATTGCTGGAGAAAATCAGTTTAAATTACTTTTAAACTAATTTTTACTGAGCACTTATGTTATGGACTGAATGTTTATGACCCCCTTCAAATTCACATGTTGAAACCGTCAAACTCTAATGTAATGGTGTTTGGAGGTGGGAACTTTGGGAAGTAATTAGATTTAAATGAGTTTATGAGGGTGCAGACCTCAGGATGGGATTGATGCCCTTATAAGAAGAAAAGGAAATAGGAGCGTTTATGTGGGCATACAGTGAGAAGGAGGGTTTCCAGGCAGGAATTCGCTCCTGGTCTCGGGAATTTTTTTTGCTTTCCTGTTCCCAAATCCTGAGAAAAGTTGGTTGGGAAATCAGGAAAATTGGCTCCTTGAACCCAGGTGGTTGGTAGTATCAGCCATCATTTTGTGGAAACGATTCATTGTGGAGAACAGAAAACAGTTTGTATCTCGGGATTCAGGACCGGGAAAGCGAAAAAAAATTCCTGAGAACGGGTGGGAATTCCTACCTGGAAACCCTAGTGAGACCAGGAAAAAGCTCTTGCCAGACACCAATCTGCTAGTACCTTGATCTTGGACTCCCCAGCCTTCCTGACTGTGAGAAATAAATGTCTGTTGTGTAAGCCACTGGTCAATGGCATTTTGTTATGGCAGCCCGTGCTAACTAAAATTGACCTCCTATATGTTATGCAAATTTTTGGAAACCAGTAAAAGAATGCTGTTGCTTGCATGTGACTGTAAATGTGACACATAATAGAGATAGCATTACAAATCAGTGAAGAAAAAAGCGACTGGTAAGTAAATAATTGGAGACACTCTGTTATCCATTTAGAAAAAAATGAAGTTCATTCCTTTCAAATACAGAAAAATCAATTGCATGTAGGTTAAACACGTAATTATGGAAAGCAGACAATAAACATTTAAAAATGAAATGTAGGATAATCTTTTATAAACTCAAAATAGGGAAGAGTTTCTTCAATGAGATATAAAATTACAAACTTTGAATAAAAAAGTTGATATATTGGTCTACGTTTAAAAAAATGTTCAACAAATAACACTATAAACACAGTCAGCTCATAAACTAGTAGTAAATATCTGTAACATATATAAATAGCATAGGATTCATATTTCAAATTTATAAAGAATCCCTACACATTAGCACAGAATAAGGGCAATAGCTAATAGGAAAATGGACAAAGGATTCAAGCAAGCAATTTGCAGAGGAGACCAGATTAAACCAATGGACAAATAATTGACAAGATGCTGAACTTCACTAAAAATTGGTGAAATGTATGTGAAATAAGGAGATGTTTCACATCTATGAGATTGGTAAAACATTTTAAATTCTTACCAAGTTTGGTAACAATGTCTAGAAAGGAAAATTTTTAGACCCTATTGTCAGTATAGATTGCTAAGCCCAATTTACAGAATCTAGTAATTTGTATAGTATCTAGTAAAACAAATTGTACACATTTTCAACCCATCAATTCTGCTCCTAGCTATAATTCAAGAAAAACTCCATGGTATATGAGCAAGGAAACATACACAGACTTATTTAATTACAGAATTATTTGCATTAAAAATTAAATACAGTGCATATGTTTATTAGGTCTTGTTTGTTTGTTTGTTTGTTTATTTGGTTTACATAGTCTGCACATTTAATCACTTTAAACCTCAAAACAATCTCATGTTGATTAAATAGAACCAACAATATGGGCCTATTTAAATTACGAGAAAAAAAATCACTCTATATCAAACCAGTATTTTACAAAACACGTAAGCAGGTCACAGAAGGTGGTAGTGAAAAGGACTCCCCTGAGCTGGTGGCAAGATGCTAGCAGTTTCTGGGGGAGAGAAAGAAAAAAGGTGCTTTCAGATAGGAAGTGCTTGATTGTCTCTGTGGCATATTCATACACTAGACCCAGATGATACAGCTGAAGTGAATTAAACAGGGCCTTCATGTCTTAACTTGCTAAAACTCAAATGCAATGTCAAGAAAAGAAAGCATGTTGGCACGTCAAAAGAATAACAACATTCATTGGTGCTGATTCTGTGTTAGGATATTGTAAATGCAGTTTGTATAAAGTTTAAAGTACAGTATTTTGCCATGATAATGTGTACTTTTCTGCCCAAATTTATGAGGGAAAAATAAGGATGCGCCTTATACATGGATAATACTAATTGCGGATCTGTATAAATGTTTTTAATTCTTTTATTTATGCTTATGAGTTGAAAGTGAAACTCTAGAAAGAGTTCTTGGCCTTCTGTGATGTGTAAATATCATAAATTTGTTACCAGTACATCAAATTTCTTATACCTTGTGTCTGTTCTTGTGTTTTGCAATTATTTGTTACATAAAATTTCTTGTACCATAATGTGTTAAAAAATAAATGCTAAAATTCATCTATAATACAAAAAACAATCACCTAAATGTAAACAAATAAAAATTTGAATTAAAAAAGTAAAACGAAAGACTTTTTTCCCTGAAAGTTTGAGCCAAAAACATGGGTGGACATAATATTACACATGGGAATACATTATACGTCGCAAAATACGGTAACAGGCAAAATGTTGCAATATATTGTTCAAGGATGAATATTTTAGTAAAGGAACAATAATATAGATGGTGATAAGTATAACATTCAGGAGAGTGGGTACCGGGAAAGGGATCTTGAGGGAAGGAATGAGATTGAGAGCAGCTCCCGGAAGGCATCAGCTACATATAGTTAAAGGACTAGTAAAGATCTAGTTCTTAAGAAACAATTTTTTGGAAGCAAATTTGGCAAAGTGAAGCTGTGGTATGGTCAGTACATGAATATACATTACTATTTGCCCCAGATAGCTTTTGGCATATTTGGAATATTCCAAATGTTTAGGAATTTTTTAAAAATTTGCCATTGCAGTTATTTTTATAACATGTTCACTTAGCAGCTCTGTGAAATGTGTGGCAACAACAGGGTAATTCGCCCTCTGTTTAATATCTCCAATGGTAGCAAAGCAGAATTTAAAATTTTCACCTGGAATTCACCTCCATAAACTCTGCAGTAGCAACGTATTTGATTTTAGGGCTTTTATATTGATCAGTATTGCTTTGAATAAAACTCAAAGATTAATGCTAGAGGAATACACATTTGTGGGAAGGCTAAGTAAGCTAGGAAGACTCAGATCAGTGAAAGATTCACTGCAGATTTACATTTTTATGTGTTTACAGTAAAAAAAAGAGTTACATTACATAATGAAAGCATTAAAAAATATGCTTACAACTTCCTGTTCAACAAAATGTGCTATGAACAAACTTTGTCAAGACACACATTGATTTTTAAAATCAATAAAGCTGAAGATATTATCTCCGTTTTCTTGAGTTTAGTTAGGACAGTTCAAGCTGCTTGATATGAGTTTTCAGATTTAAATTGTAATAAGGAGAATCAATGGAGAATATGTATAAAAATTTAATAGGTACCTGTTTTATTTTTCTGTTAGCATTCTGTGGTTACATTTACGTACGACCTTGTACAGAAAAAAGCAAATACTTAGAACAGAGAATAAAAAATTTTCGAATGAGAGAACTTACAACTTTGTTATCAAATATGTAGTCATTTAAGCAACAGTTTATTGAGTGTCTTCTCTGTGTTGAGTATAGTTCAAAGTGCTGAGGAAGGAGCAATGAACAAAACAAACAAGAAACCCTTGCCCTCATAGAATTTATGTTCTGTGGGAGAAGGGGAGGAACTTTCTCATAATTTAGTGTCCATGTACTAGGGAGACCTACTAAAAGGTAATTGGTAATCTCCAGTTTTAGGAAGAAAAGGCAGGGTGGTCCACTGATTAGGCTTTCTTGGATAACCTTACTGTAAGTCAAAAATTTCAGAAAGAAAACACAAACTGGCTTTTCATGTTATATAAATGAAAGTGTTTATGGTAATTTTACTGGGAATGGCAACCTCAAATGTTTTAAAAGCAGAAGAAAAATAAATGGTCATGTCTGCTTCTCAGCTGTGCTAAAACTGCCCATTGAACTATTTTCCTTGGTAACTCTAGTGAGCTTATTGTTTGATTGATGGGTTTTGTTTTCCTGTCTTTTTTTCCCCAAAAGCACAAATTATTAGTGACTTTATTCAGTAAAGAATCCAAATAAAATTTAAAGCAGTCTTTTATCCACCTGACTGTATATTTTTTAATTAAGACTTTCTGTATGTGTCAGGGACAGTCCCAGGATCTCTGTGTCCAGAAATACACAGCCCTTACCCCCAGGGAGTCTAGGGTCTAACCAGACCAACTGCCAATGCCAATTGGCATGCAGTGGGGTAGGTTCTCTTGCAGAAATATAGACACAGTTCCCAGTAAGCCATTCCTTTCCACCTGGGGTTAGAGAAGCCTTTTCATTGGAAGTTATTTTTTTATTCATCCTTCAAAGATGAGTAGGAGTTTGCCAGATAATGAAGTTTGAGATGGGCATTTCAAGCAACTGTTAACATCCTAATGATACATATTAATCACCCAGTGTGTTCATTGCCTCTATGTGCCATAAATTCTGCATGTCATTCATTCATTTGGTCATGCATTTATCCATTAATTTATGCCATCAAAAGTAGTCTATTTATAAGACACCCTGTGTTGGCCATTTGCTAAGCAATAGTGCAAAGAGGAAGCAAGTTAGATGTCATGCTTACTTTCATTTTAGATGTCAGCACCAATGGCTAGAGTTACAGTTGTGTATGTTTTCTAATCCAAAGGTTTTTGAATTTCAAACTATTTGAGCTATTATAGTTGGATTGGTAACGTAATTTGGTTGTGAACAAAAATACCTAGTCTTATTCTAAAGTGAACAAGAACATTAGTGGTTATATAATGTATGGGGTTATAGTATAGAATCTAATCAGAAAAACAAATAAGTAGAACAAAATTCTTCTGGAGCTCAATTTATATACTTCTTTCTACACCATCTAAATAATTAGCATTTACTACAATTTTAGGAGAACATACACTCTACAAAGCATTTTTAGATATGGTATCCTGTTTGATCCTGACAGCATTCTTATGAATCACGAAAAACATAGGAATAGTATGTGGCAGAAGTCTAACTGGAGTCTAGTGTTCATTATATCCTGCGCTAGTGCTCCTTGATAGAGCTCTAGCGTTCCTGTGGGCACCTCTCATATGTTTTTTTTTGTTTTTTGTTTTTTTTTTCCTTCTGATATATCTTTTTATTATTTTAAAATACATTTTTTTCTTATTTAGCTTTCCTTTAACTAGAAGCCAAAATTTTTCTTTTTGTGTTTCCTAGTAAAATAAATAAAATAGTGTGGTAATGTATAATAGCTTCAATATAAAAATGTGCATGCTTCTGAAATATGGTAGATTTGGGCACTATGAACATAGCTGTGTGTGTGTGTGTGTGTGTGTGTGCAAATATAGCTTCAGTAAATTATATTTAGTCACAAATGAAAAAATTATATTTTAAATTTATATTGCACTTCATCACATGATATAACCAAGAGCTGAAAATGAAAATGAATTGGAATTTCAAAGACACACACAAATATAATCCACCAATGGTCCTAATTCTTCCTTCTTGGTGAATCCCTCCCTCTTAGGATATTTGCTTCTGCTGAAATGATTAGATGTAAAGCATGTCATAAATGAAGAATTTAGAGAAACTTATTTTCTCCAGTGGAGTAGAAGGGGAGTAGAGATGAAGGAAGCATTGAGAAAAGTTAGGTGAAATTTGGGGGTACGTAAAGTAATTTGGGAGAGCTGGGCTTTCAAGAGAGCTCTGAAATCTGGTGAAAGGAAGCATGAAAGGTTTTGAGAACTGTGAGGGCAGATCGGCAATTATTTATTAGACCTGTGTTTCTACAAAACCCAGTACTTGGTGTTGTGTACTCAGCAGAGTTCTCAAGATTCTTGAGGTCTGAAAAAGACATGATCTCATTGAATGAGGAGATAACAATAGCCAAGAATGAGAAAGTAAGTCTGAGAGGTAGAGTAGAAATTGAGATTTAGGATTATTAATGTGAAATCCAGACTACAGGCAAGCTTTTGGAGGCTGATTGAGGCAAAAATATACACTTTGACTCTTTAAGAAAAACTACTAGAAGGAAGGACATAACTAATCGTAAGGACATAACTTAAGCATAACTCTTGGCATGCTATCCCCTTATCAGAACAACAATAAATTGCATGGAAGGGAGAGCAAAGATGCGAATCTTGACAACTTCAAAATGCCACAGCAGCTGGCAAATAATGATAGTACCGAGTATCAATATTTCAAGCAAACTATCTTGATTGTCTTACCAGCATAATGTCTGGATCTTCGCTTTAACTCAGTGTTAGTGATTTGCCTTAAGAGAGCATTACACAAAGCATTTGTTTCCTTATGACTGAAAAACACGTGATTTATTTCAACTCACTTTTATTGAGCATGTACTATGTGGAAAAAAAACATTATCTAGTCCATAAATCCTAGAGTTCTCCACAACCATAACCACTAGAGGCTGCTGATGTTTCAACACAGCAGCTGAAGCAGTGAATCTTTAGAAACCAAATAATCCAAACCAAAATCAATTATTGAAGGATTTCTGGGACTAAGGGTTTTTTGTTGTTTGTTTTGTTTTTTAATTATTGATATATAATTTATATCCAGTAAAATACACAGTTGGTGAGTACTCTCTTTTTTATGATTCCCCCCCCTTGAAATCTATGAAACCATATTGCCCTGGTCTTTCAGGACATACATCTCTGGTATGCTACCTACTGCTTCACTAAATGTTGGTTTCCTTTGTCATCTGTCCAATAATTTCTTCTCTTTTCAGGTTACATATTCTGTTCTTTAGTATCTTGCCTTCAGTAACCATTTGCTTACTCATTAGCACCACATCCACATGTATAGACTGTATCTCCCTTCTGCCTCATTCATATGTATCAATGGGACATCTTCACTTCGTGGTCCCATAAGAGCTTTAACCTTGTCATGTGCAAAACTGAACTCATTGCCTCTTACTACAAACAAGTTTTTAATTATGTTTTCCTTACTGGCATTAATACACACTGATTAAAACAATTCAAGCAGTTGAGCATCTTTATGCGACAAGGGATATGCCAAAGATTACAGATCAGAAGACCCTGTTTGGGGGGAACTAATAGTTTGGCCATTTTTCAAGCCAAACCTGGACATCATTCTGTAATTTTCCTTCATCCTCTTTGAACCGCTCCAAAATTCCCCCCAAATTCCACCTCACCCCAAGTCATCATGACTCCTTGATTCTTCTCCTGGAATTTCTCAAATTTGTCCCTTCAATCACTATTTCTTTTAAAATCTTTGACTTTTTTCCTGGAATTTCCACAGAGAGTAGTGTTATAACAGATGCAGACTTGGTACCTTAGGCACAGAGGTCAGGGAGAGATGAAAACTGATTGGAGACTTTGCTCATCCACCATATCTATTAGGCATAAAATAAATCTATTAAAGAAAGAACAAAAATGTAACTGAAGAGTAAAGTAGATAACTCATAACAAAATCTAAATAATACCTGTTTATGCCACAATTTTCTTTTTTCAGTTAATTCTATGCTAATTTTCTAAATGGATTGTTATTTTAATACTCACTTCTGATTCACCTGAGTCCTGTCTCAGGCTGAGACGATTATTTCCTGATTTCAAGCTATTTTGGTAAAGACACTTTGTAGGCTGCTTTTTCCGGCCTCTGTTGTCGTATCTCTGCCTTTATTTTGTGGTGCCTGCCTACCCACAGACCCAAAGTGCTGCACTTGAAAATCTGTTCATCCTACTTAGTGTAAATTAAAGGGATCACTGCATTTGGCTGTTCAAGTCCAGTGCATCACACAAATCTTAGTTTACAGGAAGTTAAATTTCCCAGCCAGCACTGGATTGTTCTGAGTTCTGAGATGCTATCTTTCTGTTAGCTCACAGACAAAAGAGGCAAAAATAGCTGAGAGATGTGCAGATCACCTACCTGTAAAAGGCTCTCAAAATAAGCCGTATGCTTTTCTCTGGTGTCCTCTTTCCCCAGTTTTTCATTTCTGATGTTTCTCATCTCATCTCACTGTGGACAGTGGTAAACATAGTACCTCCCTCCTCATGTTCTTGTGGAAAGGACATGATTTTTGACTCTTTCCCGTTGGAGAAAAGGCATCTGACCTCCTTGTATATTTTACCCCTCACATGCTTTTCACTGTTGGAAGAGGAATGAATAATACTGGAGAGAATCATTCAGTGGTCCCTCTAATGGTCCTTTCCTTGGTGTCTGCGGTCTCTTGTCCCCCACTCTTCATGGTATTAAAGTACCTATTGGTAGACTCGATTCAGTCTCATGTCCTTTCTTGCTGACAAAAGCAAGCTGAAGTTTTCTAGGGGCTTTTGGCTACACTCCTCTAGAGAGGAATCCTAGGATTCTGGATTTGAGGGTAAAGAAAAAGGAGCAAGCCTAATTTTAGCCACACAAGGTGCATTCTCAAATCCAGTTTTACAAATAATGAAAAATCTCCCTGTCACTCATTGTTTCAGTTGGGTTGGGGTTCCAGGGGAGCCTAAGCATCATTCTTCCCCTCCAGATCCTGAACCGATTTGGCCTGTGGGCAGGTAGGCAATGGGAAAGAGAGACAGAGCTAGTGATAGAGATAGATAGATAGATGATAGATAGATAGATGATGAAAGAAAGAAAAGAAAAGAGAAGAAAAGAGAAGAAAAGAAAAAAGAAAGAAAGGAAGAAAGACCAAGATCCCTACATGCAACATTACATCAAACACATTGACCCATTCCCGCTTGGGAATCACAGATGCCATATCCACAATGGTTTATATTTACTTAATGTGTATTTACCTGAATGATAACTCCATGACAGACATTGTGCTAGACACTAAAGATTCAACAATGAACACAGGAATATATTCCCTGGTTTCATAAGGCGTATATATTTATAATACGACAGGAAGAATAAATAAGTAATGTAGAATGAGCTTTACCATCAGCCAGACCTGAAATCAAATTCTTATCCCATAAATTATTAACTGTGGTAAAATACATTTGATTGGTTATTTTCTTAATTATTTATCATTGTACACCCCTCTCTCTTCTGGTGGGACCTCCACCACCAAGGTGTCCCTCCTGGTGTTCAACCGCTATCTGTGGGTTTGGAGTCAGCCTGTTTCGTGTCTCCTCCCCTTCTACCACTCTCAGTGTTGTCTCTTCTTTATATCCTTAGTTATAGCAGTTCTGTTCAGCTAGTCTTCAGATGATTCTTGAGGGTTGATTGTTCTATCATTTATTTGTAATTTTGGTATAATCCTGGGAGGCAGTAGGCATAATGTTTACCTAATCTGCCATCTCGGACCTTCTATCTGTAACTCATATTTACACTAAATGTGCCAAGCTTTGGAAGAATGTGGGGAGTATAATTTTGTAACCAAACTAATTCATAATCTAAATAAAAGAAAATATTTCTAACATGCAAATCGCTGACATTTGCCACTATATTTGCAAAATACAAGTATAGACAAAGGAATTTGTCTGTAAATGTTCCACACAATGTTCAAATAATAAATTCCTTGTAATAACAATACCTAAAACATAGTTACTTTCTACTTGTAGGATCCCAAGTTTTTGCTGAACTGTTTTAACAAACAATTCTTGATTCCTAACGTATAGAGAGAAATGAATCTGTTTCAGTTGGAATTATTCATGATGTTCACCCAATTCATAATTCAGAAAGCCCATTGGGAAGCCTACACTTTCTGACATAATAGAACTTTATCTTAAGGTATTTCATAGATTAAGTTATAAAGATACGTACTTGTTCAGGTCATCCATTGCACTCTTTTAAAATGATAATTATTGAGAATTATTTATATTCCAGACTTTGTTCTAGGGTATATAATTTAGTACTCCCGATGATCCTCATTTTGAAGTTGAGAGAATTCTCACAAGCTCAGTTGATTGACACAAGGTCACATGTGTATAAAATAGCAGAAAAAAGATAAAAATCCTAAATGTCAAGCTATTTCTGCCCACTATATCGAGTGGCCCCCTAAAGTAAATTAGTCCTAGTGATCAATTTAAGTGTAAAAATTTCCTAGTGATCAATTTAAGTGTAAAAATTTCAGCTCAACAAAACTATGTACAGTTTACAATAATTTCTTCTTTCCCCAATCCAGATGCTCATTGATTCCTTCTAAGAATTCTGTCAGCCCCTCCTATGCGCCAGGGAGACAAAGCATGCACTTGAGACAGGTAAGCAATATTATGTTTGATCTTCAGCACTCACCATTCTTGCCCAAATCACCGGATGAACAGGTATGTTTCAATAATGAATCATGTAGTATTAATAAAATTGAGGAAGCTCTATCTCTTGCTGTTTTAAATCACAGTTTTAAATTTAGAGGGTTACTTTAGGAAAGTTTATTTCTTATGTTGAAGAATATTTGCAATTCAACAATCACTTCATCCACTCTTCAATATTGTCTTCATCTGTCAAATTCAAACAAAACAAAATTTACCCTGAAATTATTGTGGAATGACCTTCTTTTATCTGTTTGACTATTTGTGTCTCTTTCTTTCTTTATCTATCCATCACCTATCCATCCATTCACATGCAATATGTAAATACAATTATTTATTTTTGTATTTACATAAGCAAGATCTGAAATGTTGTAAACAATATTAATAATTTTTAAAGTAAAGCAATTTTGTTTTTGTTATTTTTACTTTTTTGTATTTTATGGTTATGTATTTTTTTATTTTAGTATGTTTACCAAAAAAAGCTATTTTTAAAAAAGTGAATAATTCTAAACTCCATGAATAAATACTTTGAATATTAAAAAATCAAAATGACATTCATTATTGTTCAGCTTCAGCTTCAGGTGTACAGTGAATGTTAACTACAATTATATATATATATATACATATATATATATATTTACAAGAAGTGGAGTAAAGCATTAGGAATAGAGACAGTGGAAATGTAATGGCTGTGTGCAATGTCAGAGGGGTAGTGGATGGGGGAAGGAGGGTTGTCACTGTGTGAGGAATATAAATGATAAATGTCTAAATATTATATTGTTTTATATACCTGAAACTAATAAAAAAATGTTAAAAAATGATTTTGAAGTCTTTCTGAATTAATGAAATACATGTAATGTGCATTCCAGATATAATACATAAAACTCTCAAGACCTGAATGGAGTATAAACTAGATTAGATATAGGTAACGTGTAAAATAACATAAATAGAAAATGTACAATATAACTCATTCTAAATAGCATTATAGTTTTAAAATTGTTCTGTTAAGCTGAAATATCAGATGTTGTAATGAGCAAGTATGTACTATGAGTCGATTGAAATGAGGTTTTACAAAAGTAGAAACTAGGCTAGTACTCTATTAATGACCAAGGTTTTTTCTTAAGAGGTAAATTCTAAATAATTCCAGAGCACCTTTCTCCCTCACTCAGAGTAATGTTGATTGTATAGATGTCAGAATGGTTCTTGCAAATTGAAAGGAGTGACTATCGGTTCTTAATAATCCCTACCATTTATTGAGCATTTACTAAGTTCTAGACACAGTGCTTTACACTTTATAAGAACTTCTCTTGTAATCTGTTCATCTACTATACATAGTGCATTCCCATTTTCAGATAAGGAAACTGGTCATAAGATTTTTAAGCAATTGATTCAAGGTTATATAAACTTGAAAACTGAATGAGAGCTGTCTGAAGCCAGTGTTTATCCTAGCTTTAATCAATTTTCCTTTAAAAAAAATGAATATTCTCCTAAGAGTCTGTGATGATTAAATTTTGTATATTAGCTTGACTAGGCTGTGGTGCCCAGTTGTTTGTCAAACAAGAGTCTAGCTGTTGCTGTCAAGGTTATTTTGTAGATGTGAATAATAGCTATACTTGGTTGTCTTTAAGTAAAGCAAATTAACTTTTTTAATGTGGTTGGGCCTCATTCAATCAATTAAAGGCCTTAAAAACAAACACTGAGGTTCTACAAGGAAAAAAGAAAAAAGGAATTTTGCTGTAAGATTATAATAGAAATCCCTGCTGAATTTCCACCCTGCTAACCAGCCCTACAGACTTCAGACTCAAGACTGTAATATCAACTCAGATAGAGTTTCCAGCCTGCTGACCTGCCCTATGGATTTCAGACTTGCCAGCTCCCACAACTACATGTCAGTTCCTTAACATGACTTTCTTAGAACAGACACACACACACACACACACACACACACACACCCTATTGGTTCTTTCTTTGGAGAACCCTAACTATTATAGAATCTGTACAGTGTATATATATATATATATATATATATATATATATATATATATACACACACATATATACATATGTATGTGTGTGTGTGTGTGTGTATATATATATATATATATATTATTAAAGTAGCTTATTTTAACTTCCTCAAGTTATCCTTTTACTACTCGGTCAAAAATAACTAATGTGATTTTATTTATGTATGACATATTTGTTCAAAGTGTTAAGTCTTAATATTTCTGTAATAAACACATATAGTCACTTTTAATGAATGGTTACAAATGGGAAAATGTATAGAAAGTATGCCTCCCCCATTGAAAATATAAATATTTTTTGCATTTCCATTATATACTTGAACCTAGCTTCTGAACAATTTTTCATAGAATTGAATTAATTTAATTGTGTTTAATATGTATTTAAGTTGTAAATTTTTAAGAGGTGGTACCAATAGAAATATCTCTCTCACACACCCCCCCATACCTATAGCATCAGAAATTGCACTTTGAGCTATACAATTTTAGAATTATGCGAATTCATTTATAATCTATTTCAGCATTTCTCAAACTTTACTATTTAAATACCACTTTACATATTTTTCTATAATCGTTGCCACCTATACTCTCATTGACTTGATATCATAAAATCATCTCACATTTTACACAAATAAACTTATTTAAATAATAAAGTTTGTGTTACTGTCATAAAAGAAAATTCAGAATGTTTGCCATAAATAAAAGGTAAAGATACAAAATAAATACAAAGATAAAACTGTAATTATGTTCTAGTGAATTATGGTTATCCATTAAATACTCTGAGTCTGAGGACTGCATTCTCGTGGTTAAAAGGAAGAATATGAAGTATTATGGTCATACTAGCCCTAAGCTGAGTCTTTCTCTCCATGGGACTCAGGAAGAGGAAGGAGAACTTTGCTAGTTCGTTAAAGTTATTTAATGCTACAAACAAAAACAAAACAAACAAACAAAACAAAAAAAACTTCACACTTTAGTAAAGAATAGTTTAATCCAATTATCTTCTCCGTTTTTGACTTTTGCCTGAACACACTTGATAAGTGGCTACCTAGCTGTCTCCCTGATACCTCCAGAGATAAAGACTTCATGAGAAATCATGTTCCCTTTAACTTATTGCTTCACGTATGAGAATAATCCGTCTTCTAGTGAGCTAACATCTGTTTTGATACCCCTCAGTCTTAGACCAGCCATCTCTATCCAGACCAGAAAGTCTAATCTCTCATTTATAAAAGAGTTTCCTTGAGTGATTTTTTTACTTCATTCAAAGGGTAATGGGAAGCCATTGAACGTAGATACTTGATCCAAAATGTATTTTAGAAAGCTCTCACTGATCATAGAAGGAATCAGGTTGGGGGAGGGGAGATAGGCTAGGTGGGGCTGTGGGAGCCATGACCAGAGGCCAGGTAGGAAATGCCAAATGTGGGCAGGAGAGGTGGAAGTGGTGACGGGGGCAAATGGAAAGATCTGAGCTCTCTTTGGGGATATAATCAATAGGACTTTTCAATGGCTTGGATATGGCTGTTAATAATTGAACTGATAGTATGAACACCACTAATTCAACTAGCGCTCCTATTCTGTAATTATCGCTCTTTCTTTTATTCAAAATATCTTGAGTCCACAGATTAAAGCATGATCTAGGTTCATTTCAAGTTCTTGAGTATTCCAAATATTCCATGCGGCCTTTAATTCAATAAAATTTTTTGGATGTTTTAGGAGGGGCAAAAAAGGGAGCTTGAGAAAGTAAATCTCTTATAAATATCTGGTAGAATTCTGAACTGCCTTTTTTTTGAACACCAGTACCAAGAAGCTGTCTCTTTTGCTACATTCAGATACTCAAAGTGAGCTGATCAGTATGAGTACACTAGAGTACACTGCCTAAGTCATTTAGCATAAGAAATTTTAGATTAAGCAAGATCATTTTTGCTACAAATTAACTTCCTTTGTTGAATCATTTTACTTTTAAGAAAAAAAAATATAATGGAAAGGTCATCCTTCCACATCTAGTAAATATAAAATTCAGTCTATTTGTTGCTATGTCAATGTTCACAGTTGTGCAGTGAATGAGACAGTATTTATTAAAACAAATTAATATTTATCATAGAAACAATTTAGACTCATTCTGGGCTCCCATGAAAGTTCATTATTTATATGTTTAAGTATTTTTACTTGATATTGGAACATCATATGTATTTCCTGAAATAAATTTTAAAATAATATTTAGAAATGTAGCAGAGGTTGTCAAAGCTACAGCTGTTGTACTGATTGCTTTTATAAATTTTTATGAATCCCTACTCGGACATTTCATTAACTCTATTGTGGTCCAAGATTTCTGACAGCATGTAAAGATGCTCTATTTTCTAAGACAAATTCTAGTCAAATTTGCTATAATGATTAATATGTGTCATTGTACATTTGTCAAAACCCGTAGAATGTATACCAGGATTGAACCCTAATGTAAATTATGGATTTTGGGTGATAATATCCTGTCAGTGTAGGTTCATCAATTATAATAAATGGACCACTCTGATGAGGGATGGCAAGGGAGCTGTGGGGCTGACAGGGCAGGAGGGGTAATGAAGAAAATCTCTGTACTATCTGCTCAGTTTTGCTGTGAACCTAAAAATGCTCTAAAACGTAGTCAATTAAAAAAGAAAGAGATATTAAAATTCAAGTGCTGCATTGAAAACTTTGCTAATTAGGTGGAAGTCAGAACTAGGAAAAGCATAATAGAATATGCAGGTCCTAATCAAGAAGTCACAGGCTAACTTTGGCATTGTCCTCGGTATTGAAGAATGATATGCCTGTGTGGGAATGAGACTTGAGCCCATCTCAAGTTGTTTATTTCTATCTTAGCACTGAATTTGTATTAAGAAATCTATAATATTTTGACCCCTTCAGAGTTACATTATGCACTAGAACTATGTTATGCTCATGGAGAGGTTGGGGTGGTGTGTGTGTGTGTGTGTGTGTGTGTGTGTCGGTGTTATGAGAGATATTTTGTAAAGATTAAGGGAGAAGGGACTCAGGATACAGAAAGTTCTTATTTCAAATCTCAGCTCTGCTATTTCTCCTGTGCTTCTTCAAGCAAAATTAGCTTTGCGCAGACTCTTTTCTCATAATGAGAATTGTGATGATATCACTACCTCTCAAGATTGTGAAGATCAAGAGATAAAATGCTTATATTTGACTTAGCACCGTGGGTGGCACAGAATCAGTACCACTTACTGTGTGACCTTTGATAAGTCTCCTAACTGCCTGGGGTCTTCAGTTCTCCATCTGAAAAGAAGGTCATTGCATGAAATTATACTTTGATCCCTTCCAGCTGTAAAATGTCATGAACCTTTCTTTTCAATGCTAACTGGACTTCAAGGGAAGCAATCCCACGACGTATTTCTCAATATTATTTGGTGAACAATAGGACTCAATATTCTACCTGGCTGTAAAAATCAAAACATCATTATTTTACAGGTAGGTTTTCATTCTCCCCCTGAAACTCTGGCAGGTGTTGTGATGCTGAGAATACAGAGAAGGCGATTTCCATTACATTTCCTATGTAGTAGTAGAGTGAGAGCTTGTTCTGTCTACTCTGACTCAAATAATTGTGCAGGTGTAGCCACCCAATCCCAAAACCAGGCTCGGCCCAGGACGGGACTTACAGATAAAATTCAGTATGCTCAGGTGAATTTAAATTTTAGGTAAACAAGTATTTTTAATAGAAATATTTTCCAGCTATTGCATGGGACATATACTAATAATAAATTATACTCTGCGTATCTGAAATTCAAATAAAGCTGGGAACTCTGTATCATGATGTGCTAAATCTGATAATCTTATTACAACAAAATTCACATGGCTGTCATTCTGAACTTCCACCAAAAGTGAAAAATGCACAACTACCCTCAAATCTGGCCCCTCTTCTATATGCCCGCTGCTGCTTGGGTAAGGTTGCGTTTTGGATTGAAGGCGTGTTTTCCCCCAAAATTCATAGGTTGAAGCCCTGCCCCGCAATGTGATAGTGTTTGGAGATGGGGCCTTTGGGAGGTAATTAGGGTTGGATTAGATCATGAAGTCCTGCTCTTCATAGTGCAATTGGTATCTCATAAGAAGAGACCAGAGGGCTACTATCTCTCTCTCTCTTTCCTACCTGTGAAGACACAGCAGAAATGAGGCCATCTACGAGGCAGGAAGAGGGCCCTCACTCGGAACCAGATCAACTAGCATATGCTCTTGGACTTTCAGCCTTCAGAACCGTGAGAAATAAATGTCTCTTGTTTCAGCCACACAGTTACAGTATTTTGTTATAGCAGCCCAAACAGACTAAGACTTGCTCTATTATCTCTAAGGCTAAAAACTCAATAGCTTCCCAATCTGTGCTTTTATTTCCTCTTCCATTTAGTTTGACAGAAGTTTCAAAATTAAAAAAAAAAAATGCTATGAGGATGAATTTTTTCAAACCTACATAAAATCATACTACTTTGCTGCTTAATATCCTTTAACCTTTTTTTCATTGTCTTCCAAATTTATTAAGATAGCATAAGAGTCTTTTAACTGGAGAGGACTTAAGACCCTCCAATTTAATACTTTTATTTTACTGCCAAAGGAATGATTGAGTGACTTATCCAAATCCAATTGTAAATTAACATCTGAGCTGAGACTACAACCCAGATCTTCTATTTTCTAAGCCAGAGGTCTTTCCAATACAGGAAAGATCATTTGCTTCTAGGGTTTTCTATTAATAAATAAGACTGCATATCTATTTATTCTTTGCCATGCCTTTACCCAGCCTCTGGGTCCCAAAGGCATGCTCACTGACCTCGCTGGAAGGTACAGCCTTTGACCATGGCAAGGCAACTCAACTACTTGATTTTTTTTAAAAGACAGTCAAGCTCACAATGCACATGGAGGGTACTTTCAACTTATTATTCCAAAGTTAATGCCAACCAGGTTAATGAGGTCAAAATTGCATTTGTTGGGTCAGAGAATGAAGTGGTGTTTAGATGAAAAGAAAACTGTCAAAACTGGCAAAGAGAGCTAATGAAAATAGATGTTTAATTGTGTGATGAAGGAGTGAGACAGCTGTAGCACTCTCTTAATGTAAGTTCAAGTTATTTTTGCTGAACTTTCTCCTAACTCCTTTGCTCTTGCATTATGTATGATCTATTACAACTCAAACTCTCAGCACGATGGATAAGCCAGGAGTTTGAGATATGCCTTTGGATGCTCTCTAATCAGTTTCAAGATTTTGTTATGCATAAACTCTCTTTTCAATTGAAAATAAACATAGGTAGTACTTATCAGAATGTACAGAGGGAAATGACATTCAGGAAAGATAATAGTGGGAATGACAAATTTTAATTGTTAGGCAAATTATTAAATTCACTGAAATAACAAATCACTTTCATAAATCATTGAATTGATGGGAAGAAATATCCAAAACCAAACAATATAATATTCTTTAGGACTTAATTTGTCTTCTTGTGTCTCTTTTCTTCATAAAGTGGTGCAACTTATCATTCATTCTCCTTCTCCTACCACCCAGACCCCAGAAACATATTCTTCTGACTATGTTTTTCAGGAAACCAGCATCACGTGGTGTTTAAGTACTCTAGAATCAGAGGTGGGCTGAACTCCCGGCTCTGCCACATTGCTGCTTAGTAGCTGCTTGTTATGATCTTGCAGAAGTCTCTTAACTTCTCTGACCTTTAGTTACCCCTTTTATGCATACGTACATTCATGGATACATACATAGATGATATACAATTTGCATTTCAGTATTGTAGTAGGAGGACTAAGTGAGTTTCTCATGTACAGTTCTTCTTTTCTCCTAAATTTCTATTTTTAAAGAAAATAATTGTTATATTGATTTAAATGTGAAATATAAAATAAGAGTAGTATTAAGTAAAAATGCATAAATTCTGCTATAATCTTGGAGAGGGAAAAACTGTCTCATTATGATTCAAATTAAAAAAAAAATAAAACAGTAAAAGAAAAGACTGATAAGTTCTACTTTATAAAAAATAGCCTTTGCTTTGCTTGGCAATAGTCAACATAAGCAAAGTTAAACAAACAGATAAAAAGCTGACAAACTTGAAAAAATAATTCTGGTCAGGGACTACTAGCTCCAGCCACATGCTTTACTTCCCTCTACTCCACTCCATGCCACTTTGTCTCACACGCTTTCTTCTCCCCTCCTTTGCCTGGAACAGCCCTGTACGTGCTATCCTTCTCTTTCTTGAAGCGACTTGTGTATGCCCCCTTTCTCTTTCTAAATCTCACTGAGATGTACCCTTTCCACCAAAAACAACAACAACAACCACAACAAACTAAATTAGAGGTATTTTATAAATAACATACACTTTACCTTTGTCTCACTAAGTTTCCAAGACATGACCAATCTATGTCAGAACTCTTTAATTATCAAGAGTTGCGTATCTTTCCTTTGATCCTGACCCATCCTTGCATAGAATTAAGAAAATGGTTATAGGAAAAGGGAGACAAACTGTCCGTTCTTCTCCTGGAAGCCATAGAATATTTATCCCCCAGAAATGGAATTTCCTCAAATGAAAACCTGGTCACAAATAGCTCCCCGGTTGGGTTCTTACAACTGTTTCCTTAATCTCTCAGTTGATCATCTGTCATCTTTTCACAGGGTAATATTAATTGGGGCGGGGGGCTCAGCTTAAACACAGGTCAAATATCACTTCTATCCTTTTAAAAACACTTACATCATTTTAAATTTAACTTTTTTATTCAGTCGATCTTTCCATTTCAGATCTACCTTTACATTAATATTCTAGCATGCTTGTCCCTTGAAATAATCATATGCTGACTTTATCAACAAGATCTAACACTGTTCTTCACCTGATCTTGTGGGATTTTTGTCACCCAAATACCAAAGATGGCAGTGAATGAAAAAACCTGGTTACTAAAATGGAATTAATATTAGCCTGTCAAGTCTTCAATAAACTATTTAGTGGAGAATAACAAAGATAACATTTCTTAACCAAATATTTGGTAGACATTGTTAGGCAAATAAAAATGTTATTTTAATATAGAGAAAATCTTTTGAAAACACATTTTTCTCTTTAATTTCTTGATGAAGTAACTTAAAGAGATTAATTTATTTATTAATAGAAATAAAATATTTTGATTTGAGTTCCTATTATGTATTAGGCATTCCTCTAGTTGATGAGAATACATTAGAGAATCAAACAGATAAATTTTTCCTACTTCTGTAAAGTTTATAATCTGGTGGGGAAAAGTACAATAAACAATGTTCACATATCTATTAATATCGTATACTATGTAAAGGTGATATATGCTTAGAAAGAAATACAGGAACACTTAGAATAGCATGAGGGAGTGGGATGAGACCAGGTTTCAGTATTAAATATGGTCATCAGAGGAGGCCTCGATGAAAATGTGAGATTTAAGCAAACACCTAAAGAAGGTGAAGAAGTAAGTCCTGTGTTTGTCTGGGGAAGATCATTACAGACAGAGTGCATTAAGGAAGACCATGCCAGCACATGGAATGGCTAGAGAGACACAGCGAGGAGGGGGATTTTGAGAATAGACTGTGGAATGAGGGCAAGAGTAAAAACAAGAAAAACAGAAATCAATTAGGTAAATTCTCCATGTCACATGGCAAGAAGGTAGCAGAATTAGAATTAAAACCAAGATTTTCCTGACTCCCAAACTCTAGCTCTTTCCACAAAGTTGGATCATCAATATATTGTTGCTCTTTTGTGTCAAGGATTTTTCTGACTCAAGGTTTATTGTGTTTGAGGTGGGGAAAGGATGGAAATAACTCCCCACCAGACTGAACCTGCCTCCTCATTCTTTTCTTCTTATCTTCTTGCTTCCTTCTCCTTTCTCTTATTTGATTCAAAGACAGGGCCATAGAAATCTCTGGAGTTGCTTCTAAGTGGGTATAAAATTATACTGCAAATAAGATCTTGAGTTAAATTATCCTAGTCTTTTCTACTCCAATTTGTGTTTCAGATGCCCATTAAAAATTTCCCCATCTGGCCCTGTATAATTACATTTTTATATTCAAGTATTGAACTTTATATCAATCCAATTGATTTTTGTGGAATCAAACCCAAAGCTTTTTCCTAGTGAGAGAGAAACGATCTGACTGGTACCTAGATCACTTCCTTTAGTGTTATCCTTAGTGTTATGAAATAATTTAATGAGAGATCTAAATGAAGTTCGGAAGGAAAGCATGGAGCTTTGGCAGAATACCTCTTATTGTGGTATTAATTGTAATGGAGCTTTGTCTGAATCCTGCTATAGATTAGATGAGGGACTTTCTTGATAGAATATATTCAGTAGAAGAATTAGAGCTCATTGATGCTCAAGATAGTATGTCACTGTTAACTGGTCTGGTAACTCATGGACTCATGGATCACAAATTAAGAACCAATCCTAGAAAATCAGTCCTAGAGAGATCATAAATGCCCTGTGCGTTTTGTTTACAAATCTCCTAAAATTATATGAAAATTGCTTGTATGTGTACACTCAATATTTTGGGGGATAAGATCTATTGACTTCATTAGTTTCTTAACCCCAAATAAAGAATCACTGATCATATAGTTTCTTTATGACTCACTGATTTGTGAAAAATAGTATTTTATATTTTGGTAGTAGTTCACAGTTTACAAAACCTGATATGTATTTTATCTCAGTGTTGAAAGAACACTGTTCAGATATCACATTCTAAATCTTTGGAGTGGGGCAAATCATATGTAGTTTAAGGAAATTATAGGACAACTTGGTGACGTATAGGCTTTGTTGAGAGCAAAATATTTATGTCAGTATGGTTGGGTATCCTGAAATAGAAAAACAGTCTCAAACTAGTTTAATGAATGAAGAAAATTGGCTCAGAAAAATACAGAAATAATGTTGCATTTAGGTGTGGCTTGATCCAGAAGTTTATCATATCATTAGGGCTCCAGCTCCTCAATTCTTTTGGCTTCGTTATTTTAGTGGGTCAGCTTTGTCCTCAAGCTGGCTCCTTATGGAATCAGATGGCCAGAGCAGTTCCATACATCATGTCTCAACACAGTGAGGAGTAATAGAATTTCTTGATGAGCGTTCCCTGGACAGACCTGAGAATCCCTCTGTTGGGCTAGCGCACTAGTTTACATGCTAGATACTGAACTCAGTCATCATGGCCAGAGGACGTTGGATGTAGTCATTGGATTGACTGGCTTGGTCATATCCTCCTCTGGAGATGCTGAGAGTAGTCATCTTCTCTGGGCCTCATGGACACCCAGATGGAAAATCGGTGGTCTTAGAAGGGAGACAGCAGGGTATGAATGCTGGGAAAGTGGGAAGGTGGTAATTACACTGAGGCCAAGGGAACCCAGCGAAGATAGGGTCAACAGCAAGAGCAAGGAAAAACAAAAAATAAAAAACTGGTTACATGGTAGTATTAAGGCCACTGAAAATGAGGAAACAGAAGGCCAGAGAGTTGGCATAGCCTAAATATGCTCAACTGCTAAGTGGAGAAACTGGGGTTCAGACACAGAACTGCTAACCCCAAGTAGATCACTCTCTCTACTGTTACTTCCACAGATTCCAGTTCTTAGAGAAGGTGATCTGCAAAGCAACGTTGGCTGTGCACATGGGAATTTATTGTGGGGTAATATATGGCATTGACCAATGATAGTGGCTAATCTTAGTTTTTGTTCCAGATAGAGAGAGAGTTCAGAAAATGGTGTAGTTTTCACTTGCAGGGCAACGTTATGTCATGTACTTCTCAGGCTTTTCAGCTGAGACTGTCAAAGGTCTCCTTAGAGATGAATCATCTCTTACTTGATCATTGAGGAGCCAGAAGCAAAGGGTGGTAAATTAGCCAAGCTACCCCCTCCAGCTACCCAGAAGGCCTTGGTCTCCTATGCGTGGTTTATGGCTGTTTTCTACTATAAATAAGCACACACACACACACACACACACACACACACACACAGGAGCCTGAGAGTCCAAAGACCGAGGGTGACCCAGGGAAATTGTGATTAACTTTTTTATAGCTGGAGAGAGAAAATAGAAAAACTCAGTAGCAAAGTACATTTGTGCTAACATGCTATTGTTGAAAAGTACCAGTGACTCGAGCCCGCAGATGGAATTCTGCTCCTGGCTCAGGAAGAATGTGACCTTGGGCAGATACTATTCCCCTCACTTTAAGATGAGGTTTCTGGACCAGATGACCAGAGAGGCCCCTTTCAGCTTTAGAAGCCTGTATTCTTTGTTTTCCATCTCTACTCCTATCTTGACAACTGAAATATAGAACAAATGATGACTAAAAATGGGGGGGGGGGCGGCTAGTTAAAGGGCATTAGATCAGTGCTCCTCATACCTCACCTCACGTACGAAGGAATTGCTTGGAAATCTTGTAAAAATTCAGAGCCTAATTCAGTGGGGTTGCAGGGGGGAGCCCAAGCTCTGCATTTCTGACAAACTCTTGGGTGACAAGAGTTGCCCATTTCAAGGCCATATTTTGCATACTTGGAGTAGAGAGGGTCTAGAGTTCAGTATGTTTCTAGCAAATTCCATCCAGAGAAGAGAACAGAAGATGAGGAAGAAGATGGAAGAAGTGATCACTCTGTCAATTAAAAAAAAATATATATATATATATTGTATTTGCAAGTCAAGTGAGAATTGAGACCTATAGATTAAAAAACAAAACAAATCTATAATTTGATGAAAGGATAAATCCAAACAAAAACATCTATGGGATTTATTTCAATGAATTATGAATGTCTTCTTTGCTGGCTGCTTGTAGTTATAGCTTATGAGGAGAAACACATCCCGTTCTCCTTTAATCGGTCCAACTCTGGGAAATATAAGGTAGATTTTAAAGGCTCCCTGCACTGGACAGATGGGGCACTAGGGGTCACAGGTTTATTAAGTGGCCTAGGGTTGTGCTTCCAGTTAGAAATATATTAGAACTTCCATCAAGATTTCTAACACCTGGCCCAGGATTGTTTCTATTACATGGCACTTCTCCTATAACTAAGTCATTTCCTTCATGACATGTATGTATGTATATATATATATATATATATATATATATATATATATATATATATATATAATATTTTTTGTCCTTTTTTTAATGGAATCATTATGTTGCTATAATAAAATGCAAATCATGTTCCTTTAAGTGATAAGCATGGTGATCCTGGAGCTCTTTGTGTAGGCACCCTTCATTTATTTTTCACTATAATTTCAGTAATGAGCATAAAAGGATCTGGACAAAAAAATATGCATGGAATTACCAACATAAAATGTAGCAGTGACTCATTTCACTAGCTTTTATTTTCTGCATTCTTGTGCCCGTGGTCACTGATCCTGTCACAGTGAACCAAATTATGACCCTTGCTTCACATGTTCCCTCTTGCATGGCTTTCAGTAATAATAGTAATTAGAGCTTAAAATAAATGCATATCCTAGAGTGAATGGTCTGTCCTTTATTCACCAGAATGAGGTATGATTGAAGATTGTCAGTTTCTTTATCTCCATTATTATTCTGCACATTCTCTTTGTTCTCTGCAATGCTTTATTGACCTCTGTCAGGTTGAAAAGAAGCAGCTAAGACGGACAGCCAATCAGGAGCTGGGAGGCATGTGCAGTGTCCCTTGGCCCTGGAGGAGTGGTGGGCTGCAAGCCCAAGCGTTGCTTTTTCCTTCTTTCTGTATATTACACAGTACATGAGGTTACATATAGACTCATGACAAAATTGCCTTCAGACCCTTAATTCAGAAGGGCGCTGGGAGGAAAATCATTCTTTTGGCCATTTTCAGGTATCCTGGTTACCTGCTCCAAGTCAATTTGATTCTAGGGGAATTATTTTGGTTATTAAAAACTGTTATTTTTATAAGTCATAGGAGGATGGTTGATTGTTCTCAAATACAGCTGAATTCCTTAAGCACGCATGTGGTATTTAGACCAAACCCTAACAACAACAGTAATTTTAATCGTAATCAGAATATTTATTGAGATTTTATAATAGGCAGTTGCATAGCTGAAAGTATTATCTCTATTAGTCTTCTTAATGAAACTATGAAGCAGTTGTTATCATTCTTCTTCTTCATCATCATTATCTATTATTATTATCCCTTGTCTGTCAATGAAAAATATGCAGCCTCAGGGAGATTAAGTAACTTATGAAAGGTCAGACATTTATTAGTTATGAAGCCAAACCTGAAACTCAGCTCCAGAAATCATGCTCTTAACTCTTGTACTTGGGCTTCTTTGGCTTAAGGCTAGTATCGCCTGTTCCATTAAACCTACTTCTTCATTACAGGGACTCCCTGAGACAACAGCACTGCCTTGTTCTGTTCCCTACACTGGCACCAATACTTAGAATAGTGCCGACCACATGCAAGGACCTACTGTCAAACTGGAGGAGAGGGAGGGAAAGAGGAAGGGGGTTCAGAGAAGGAAGGGAGGAAGAAAGGAAACAAGAAGACATAGGAAACCTTGAATGGCAGAAGACTAGATAATGATGATGTTTGAGGAAAATCAAAACCAACTAGGCAAAACCTTGCACTATTAGGTTTACTGCAAAATAACATTTTATAAAATACTTACTTAAAATATGTCTCCTTAATTCGGAAGATATTTCAGAATGATTTATGTGTGATATTGTTTTATACACACACACATACACCCACACACACTAGTGTGCCTGTGAGTGTGTGTGTGTGTGTGTGTATAAAACAACATTTTGATTGATTTCTTTAAAAAGCAGATAAATAAGTTTATATCCTCAGTGGTTTCAATCCCTCTTTTAAAATTACAATCAGGATGTGAACTAAATAAAGTTATTTTATATGACATAAAAGTCCTTTTATCATTTGACCTCCTTGCTTCCTTCTTTCCTTCCTCCATCCCTCCTTTCCTCCCTCCCTCTTTTCTTCCCCAACCCCCTCTTTCGTTTTGGTAAATACTTCTAGTGTCAATATAAACGATGCTGAAGAAAATACTACCAAATATAATATTTAACAATACATACTGTATTTCATTAAGTTATATTGCTTCTCCCTTCCCTGTTCCTCTTCCCTCTAAAGTCTGAAATTACAAGAACCTGTCTAGGAGAAAAAGATGTGGATTCGCCATCACCCAAATCAAAGGGCAGTGAGCTTGCCTAAAATGCTCCAGGAGCTTAGAGAGAGTAAACAGAATAAAGGGTGCATATTTATATATAAACCCTTATTTTGCTTATACCATTAAAATATAATCTTTTATGTTTGTAAATTTGCCAGAGAGAGTGATATTAGCTTAGCTTTTCTCCATCTGGGAATGTGATTACCAGCTGTGTTTTCATGACAAACTTTCATCACAGCAAACATTCCACATGCCTAAAGATTTAGACATAATGGGATTTGATCCATATCAATTTTTCATAATGCAGTCCATATTGAATTTTTAATCCTTCCCTTTTAAAAAACATTGAGATGTACTCCACCCTCTCTGGCTTCCTTTGAGTCACTTTTTTGACACAATTATACGAAAAATTACTCATTATGTTTTCATTAACAGAGACATATCCTCTGTTTTAATTACCATAACCAAGTGAAAGTTGCCAGCAATAAATACCGTGTTTCCCCAAAAATAAGACCTAGCTAGACCATCAGCTCTAACACGTCTTTTGGAGCAAAAATTAATATAAGACCGGGTATTATATTATATTATAGACCCGGTCTTACATAAGAAAATTAATATAAGACCGGGTCTTATATTAATTTTTGCTCCAAAAGACGTGTTAGAGCTGATGGTCCAGCTAGGTCTATTTTTGGGAAACACGGTATATACCTAAGTTAATTGTTTTTTTTTAATTTGACAAAGCCATATGCATTAGACTATAGTTCTGAGTTAAGTTTTCCAGTTATAAGCCACATACAGAGGCAGCCTGAGATGTTTTAAATATATGCATATATGTAAATAGAAAAATTTTTGCACTCATTCATATACATGCATATACACAGACACACAAATCCCTTTGATCTAAAAATCTCAGGGGATTTTTGAAGTACTATTCTTAGTAGGAATATAGTTTCTAAAACTCCAGTAAACACAATTTTGTTTGTTTGTTTGTTTATTTACTAACTAGTCAGTTAAGCAAAATAGTAGGGTTATGAGAATGGGAATGGAAAGGAAGATTTGATGAAAGTGGACATATTTAAGAAAAACTTACTTGGAGATTTCATTAATTTCATATTGATGCTGTAACAAATTACCACAAATTTAGTGACTTGAAACAAGATGAATCTATTCTCTTACAGTTCTGGCGGTCAGAAGTTCTAAAATCAAAGTGTCAGCAAGGCTGCGTTCCTTCTGGAGGCTCTAGGGGAGAACTGATTTCCTTGCCTTTCATGTTTCTACATGCTGCCTGCTTTCCTTGGCTTGTGGTCCCATCCTCGTATCACACCATCCTCTGCTTTTGTCAGCACATCTTCTGTGACTCTGATCCTTCTGTCATCCTCTTATAAAGACATTTGTGATTATATCAGGCCCTTCCAGGGAATCTGGGGTCATATCTCCATCTCAGGCTTCATAAGATAATCACATGTGCAAAGTCCCTTTTGTCATGTAAAGTAACATATATATAGGTTTCGGGGATTAGGACATGGATATCTTGTCTAGCATAGAGTTTAGCACAGAGTGCTGAATCTAGTGATAACATTTGCAAAAAACACCACAATAATCATGTTGATTTGAGAAGCCTCCTTGTCACCATGCACCGAAGACACCTTCTCCTTATGACACCATGGAAAGCGGGGGGCACATCTCACCAGCTGGCTCAGGAAGCACTCTTCAGGTCCTCCCAGACAGGGTATCCTGCCAGAGCAAACTCCCAAGAGAGATGCCCTGTGAAGGCCTGAGTCTTCCTACATGCACTGGGAGACTCCAGTGTAAGCAGACAGGACTGACAAGGGGGACCCAGCCATGGAAGGGGTCCTGACCCACAAGGTCTCTTTTTCACCATGGGCCTGAGACACTCCTCTTCCACCCAGAACAGAGAGACTAGGCCAGTGAGATGTGTAGGTACATTGATAGAGAGATCCAACCATAAATGGAAACCTGGCCAGGAAACATCTTCTCCTACTGAACCTGGAAAACCTTTTCCCACCAAGAGATACCCAGTGGCCCCACCTGAGTAAGCCTCTTAGGTTCCTCCTCAGGCAGCACCTGCAGGAAACAGTGGGAGCCTCAGGGGCATCAGACCAAAATAACAAGAAGACCAAAGTAACACTGTATAGGCTGTGAAAATTAAACTATTGAGGAAACCCAGCCCACAAAGTAGTTAGGACTAGTGTGTTACAGCTCAACAAGGTGACTGCTGCTCCTATGAAAGACTTAAATAGCATCTAGAGTCTCCTGACACAACAGACAACATGTCCAGGATACAATAGAAAATCACCCATCATATGAGGAACCAAGACAATGACAACGTGAATGAGAAAAGACGGACAACTGACAGGCATCATCACTGAGATAAATCAGTTGTTGAAATTATTTGATGAGGATTTTAAAGTAGCTGTAATAAAAGTTCTTAACAATTACTGTGTTTCCCCGAAAGTAAGACCTAGTCGGACAATCAGCTCTAACGCATCTTTTGGAGCAAAAAATAATATAAGACCCAGTATTATATATTATATTATATTATATTACATTATATTATATTATATTATATTATATTATATTAAAGACCCGGTCTTATGTTATAGTAAAATAAGACCGGGTCTTACGTTAATTATTGCTCCAAAAAACTGGGTATGAGCTGATTGTCTGGCTAGGTCTTATTTTTGGGGAAACACAGTATAAATTCTGTGGAAACAAAAAATAGAAAATCTTATCTAAAATATCGATGTTATTTTTAAAAAGAGCCAAAGATAAATTATAAAAAGGAAAAATACAATACCAGAAATTAAAAATTCAATGGATCGACTCAATAGTGGAGTGGAGATGATAGAGGTTATGATCAGTGAACGTGAGGATACATCAATATAATTCATCCAATTTCAAAAACAGAAAGAAAATAGACATAAAGAAGCAAAAGGAGAGGAAGAGGAAGAATAAAAAAAAGGAAGGAAAAGGAGAAGAATCAATCAATATAATCCGTCATATCAACAACCTGAAGGAGAAAAGTGACATGATTCTATTGACACAGAAAAAGCATGTGACAAAATTCAACATCCATTCATATGTAAAACACCAGCAAGTTAGGAATAGAGGGGAATTACCTCAACTTGACAACAAGCTACTGTAAAATACTTGCAGCTAACATTATACTTAATGGTAAAAGACTGAATGCTTTTCCCCTAATATTGGACATAAGGCAAGGGTGTTCACTCTCACTATTCTTATTTAATATAGTACTAGAGGTTCTAGCCACCACAGTAAGTCATACAAATCAACAAAGGAGATATAAAAATGCCTGTGTATGCAGATGACATGATTGTCTATGTAGAAAATCCCAAATCATCATCATCACCACCACCAACAACAACAACAAAAACAAACTAAACTCCTAGTATTAATAAGTGAATTCAGCAAGATTTCAGGATATAAGGTCAACACATAAAAATCAATTATATTTCTATATATGAACAACTACAGAAACTGAGATAAAAAACAACATAATACCATTTGCAATCACCTCAAAGATAAGGAAATACATAAATGAATCTTTAAAAAATGTAGAGTCTATATTCTAATTGTTACAAAATGTTTCTAAACTAAATCAAAGAAGACCTAAATAAATGAAGAGACATTCTCTCTTTTAGGATCTTAAGACTCAACATAGTAAAGATGTCATTTATCCCTAAGTTTATCTACAGGTTTAATGCAGTCCCAAGAAGTTTGTTTGTTTGTTTGTTTGTTTATAAGTGTAGAAAGATTGTTCTAAAATGCATATGGAAAGGTAGAGTTGTAAAATAGCTAAGACAATCTTGACAAAGAAGAAGAAAGTGGGAGGAATCACTCTCGGGCTATTATATAACTATAACATTCAAAATAGTGTGAGATTGGCAGAGGAATTGACACACAGATCAATAGAACAGAATAGAGAATCTGGAAATAGTCACATACAATTATGCCCAGCTGGTTTTTGACTTAAATGCAAATGCAAATCAATGGATGATGGATAGCCTTTTAAACAAATGGTGTTAGTGTAATTGGATATCCATAGATAAAACAATAAAACTTGACCTAAGTGTCACACTTTATACAAAAGTTAACAAAAAGTGGACATGTACTTAAATATAAAACAAAATGGATAGACCGTTTTAGAAAAAAAAAAAGAACATATTCAGCATTTAGATCTAGGCAAAGTGTTCATAGAATTGGCAACAAAATCACAATCAATCAAAGGGAAAATTCATACATTGGACCTCATTAAAATTACAAGCTTCTGTTCTGTGAAATTTCATATGAAGAGGAAGAAAAGAAGCAACAAACAGGGAGAAAATGTTTGCAAAACATATATCTGACAAAGGACTAATATCTATGGTATATAAAGAACATTTAAAACTCAACAATGTTAAGATACAACTAGCAATCCAATTAAAACATAAAATAACAAGAGACTTTTCGATGAAGAGAACATACAGATGGCAAATAAGAACATAGAAGGATGGTCAACATCATTAGCCATCAGGAAAATGTAAATTACAATCACAATGAAATATTTACAAATCTAACAATGACTAAATAAAAAAATAGAACAACAGATGTTGACAAGAATGCAAAGCAACTGGATCACTCATACATTGCTGGTAGGAATGCAAAATAGTAGTTATTCTGGAAAACAATTTGCGGTTTCTTATAAAACAACATGTAACAGTACAATCCAATAATTAATTGTACTCTTGACATTTATCCCAGAGAAATAAATTTGTGCTCACACCAAAGCTTGGACACAAATATTCATAGCAGTTTAATTTGCAATAGACCCGAACTGAAAACAACTCGTTTGTGCTTCCACAGGAGAATGGTTAAAAAAAAAAAGAAAAAAATCTGCATTATTTTTACTCTTAGCAATAAGAAGAAAAGAGGTATTGATGCAAATAACAACTTAGATGATTTTCCAGGGAATTATCCTGAATGAAAAGACCAATGCCAAAAGGTTACAAGATTCCATATTATCTAATTCTATTTTTATAAGATTTTTGACATGACAAAGGTTTTTTCAATGCATAAAAACTGAGTGGTTCCCAGGAATTAGGGATGTTGGAGGAAGGTTAAGAGGGAGAGAGGTGTTATAAGTGAACAACACTGGGGATCCTTGTGGTGATGAAAGTCTTCAGGGTCTTGACTTTGGTGGTGGACAGACCCACGTGTGATAAAATTGTATAGAGTTAAATACACACATGAGTATAAATAAAAGTGGAGAAATGTAAATGAGATTGGTGAATTATATCAATGACTGGTTGTGATATTGTGCTATAACAGTGCAAAATGTTACAATTGGGGGACAACAGGTGTAGTAGGCAAAAACAAAAACCAAACAAAAAAAAACCTTCTAAGGGCAGCTGGATGGCTCAGTTGGTTAGAGCACGAGCTCTGAACAACAGGGTTGCCAGTTTGATTCCCATATGGGCCAGTGACCTGCACCCTCCACAACAAGATTGAAGACAACGAGCTGCTGCTGAGCTGCCAGAGGCGCGGCCAGATGGCTCAGCTGGTTAGAGCGCGAGCTCTCAACAACAAGGTTGCCGGTTCAATTCCTGCATGGGATGGTGGGCTGCGCCCCCTGCAACTAAAGATTGAAAATTGTCGACTGGACTTGGAGCTGAGCTGTGCCCTCCACCACTAGATTGAAGGACAATGATCTGGAACTGATGGGCCCTGGAGAAACACACTGTTCCCCAATATTCCTCAATTAAAAACAAAAGTCTTCCTTTAAAACAATTTTTAAAAATGACCCCCTAAAATATCCATGTCGTAGTCCCTGGAGCTTGTGAATGTGTTCTGAATATGTTCTTTGAACAACAGAAGCGACTTTGTATATCTGATTAAGGATCTTAGAACAGGGAGATTTTGCTGGGATATTTAGATAGGCTCGGTGCAATTGCAATCCTTTAAGCGAAAGAGAGAGAAAGAAGTGTCAGAGAAGTGGCTGTGACTATGGAAGGAGAGACTGGAGTGATGTAATTAGTGGCTGGAGGCCACAAGCTAAGGGATGAGGGCAGACTCTAGCAGGTAGATAAAGCAAGGAAACAGATTCTCCCCAAACAGATTCTCCCCTAGAGCTTCTAGAAGGAATGCAGTCATGCTATCACTTTGATTTTAGCCCATTAAAACCCATTTTGGACTTCTGACCCCCAGAAAAAATTAGGTAATACATTTCTGCTGTGTTAAACCACTGAGTATGTGGTCACTTGATACAGCAGCAAAAGGAAATTAGTATATGGGATAAAGTGCATGCATTCCTGTATTAGTCCTCTGTATTATTCCTTACAACTTCATGTAAATCTACAATTACCTGAGTAAAATTTTCAATTAATATAGTGTGAGTCTGATCCCTGATAAGACCATTGCCTATTTGAGTTGTCTTGAAACATGAAACCAAGATAGAAAAATAATGAAGGGGGAGAAGAGAAATTTCTCCTCTTGTTTGAAAAAGCTTATGATAATATCTAACCTTTTTAAAATAATTTAATGTTGGCAGTTGTATGGTTCCCTTTCTACAATACTTCCTACCTCCTTCCTTCTAGTCAATACAGTAATAAAATGTGGATTCTTGGGTTCAGTTGCCTCAGTGAATATTTCAACATCACCCAAGAGCTGTAAAATCTTGGGCAAATTTCAGGTTTTTTCATTGTAAATTAGAAGTAATGAGTGTATCTCCTTCAAAGGACATTTATAAACAATTTTTTTTTCTGGAATTGTGGTTGTGGTATGTTGGTACCCAGTTCTGTGTATTTTCCTAAGTTCTCCAATACCTCTTAACCACTCTTTTTCCTCTAGCCTCTCATCTTCCAAAATGTATCTATTGCTGTAGTAAATGGCCTTTAAATGGCTCTTATTAATTCTGCCTTCTGGTATTCATGCCTTCTGTAAACCCCTGCCCTAGAGTATGTGCTGGAGTTAGTGACTTGCTTTTATTAAATACAATATGGCAAAATAATGGGACATCAGTTCAAATATTAATATTAAGCTTCTAGAAAACCTGGTGGCTGACATTTGGGTTGCCCTTTCTGTGGCTTTTCTGACCTGCTTGCTCTCAAGGTGCTGTGATACGAGCTCTCATAGGGGGAGGCCCTGAGACATGGAATTGACAGCATTCCCACTCAGAGAGCAGATTCCACCAAGATCCTTTCTTCTCTGCTGTTGTTGCCTCAGCACTGATACCACTCAACAAGGTCTCTTTTGAAAATACGAACGCCGACCAGCATTGATAATGTATTGGAAAGCCAGAAGCCAGTGAACCCCTGAAGCTAGCAGTCCAAAAGTCCACAAGAAAATGAATCCTGCCAAAAATCATGTAAGCAAGCATGGAAGGAGATCTTTCTCCATGGGAGCCTTAGGATGGGGTAGTAGCCATGGCCAAGTCCATGATTGCAACCTTGAGAGAGATGCTGAGCCAGAAGACCCAGCTGAGCCACATGGAGATCCCTGACCTACACACGCTAGAAGACAATACGTGTTGTTGTTTTAAGTTGCCACATTTGGTTTAATTTGTAATGCAGCAATAGATAAATCATACAGTCTCCATCTTTATAGTATTCACGGGCATTAAAGAAGCAAACAATGGAGAAAGCAAACAGTTTTCTTTATGCAGTAGAGAGAAGAAAAGCAATCTAAATGAGACCCTTCTTGTTCTATCTAGAAGCTGGAAGTGTCAAAAGTCTACATAAGCATTTGTGGTAAGTGTCATGAATATGTGAATAAATGCCTGAGAAAACTGCCAGAGGTATTTTTGTAAGAAACTGTTAATTAATTGTTAATCTATCTTTGGTGGCATTTCATTCGGATTAACAAAATAAAATGGAATATTTTCGGTAAAGTTAATGATCGGGAGGGATTTGGTAAGTAGGACAACTGCTATATATTCACAAATCTGCCCAGAACAAGCCTCTTTAAATAAGCTTTCTTCACATTCTCTACATTTTTTTAACTTTTGAAACCATGGTATTTTCATAAGATAATTTTTTTTCCCTTGTATATGGTAGTGGTGTTTGTATTGGGTGTGGGTGTGAGACGTTCCTGAAGCAAGAACAATGGCTTCCATGTTTATGCAATGCATACGGAAGTTACATATTCTCTTAGTGTTACAAAATTATGCATTCTTTTATCTCCTTTACTATATAATAACATCTGCCAGTGAAATACTCTTGGCATTTGCTATAAGTATGTGCTCCTTCACAATCTTTGGGTACAAAATGTGACATTTTTTAGGTATTTAAATTACTGTGATTCTGAGTCCTGATAGACTATTCTTTTCTCTCTGGGTCCCCAAAGACTTAAGTCTGAGAGCAACACCGGGACTCACCCCATTTAGTGGCGTTTATATTGGTATCTACTTCCTTCCTTGAAAAATTTTGCAAAAGGAAAAATAAGGTTATTCCATCAAAGATCCGTTCTTCTCTGTTGTTATTGCTGTAGCACTGACACTCAACAAGGTCTCCTCTGAAAATAATAATGCTTACCAGTGCAGCAAAAGTCTCTGACTGAAAATACGGAAAGGGGGATTTTGAAGCCGTGAAATGTAATCATAACTGGAGTTGCCATCTTCATATGGCTGTGTGTCAAAGGCAAGAAATGTACAAGCAATGAAAGACAGCCATTAGCTTGTCCTCTTCCCACATCTGTTCTCAGTGTTTCTTTACAGGCGAGGTGAGTCCCTGCCTCTCATCTATTCTCTACTTGGTGTAATGCATGTATGGCCTTATGTCACTGGAGGCTACCATGAAATTTTGTGGCTGAAAACCAAGAGTGTCTAAGGGGAACCAGGCTGTTTCTTAGCATTTGTAAGACTATCCAAAAGAGATATATACAAACAACATGAAAAGGCAAACTGGCAAATTGCTACGTGAATTTAACAATAAAAGACCTCTGTAAATTACTTCCTATGTCCAAGGCTTGGAACTGACATATTGTCTTTTCTGCCCATCACCATTGGCCAAATCAGGTTACAGGAAGAGGGCAATCTGAACAATGAATTTGGAGAACAAACAAGACCCCATTTTTCCTCCATGTTTGATGGTTGTGTTTATGGGGGTCTGAAAATATTTATAGAGTTGTATCAACTATCCACTGCCTTCTTGCAGTTATCATAGAGAATGAAGAAGAAAATGGACAGAGGTAGTCAAAATGACATTTAAAATTATCTACCAATTTTATTTACACAGATAAACTAGCCTGCTTTCTCAAACTCCCAAATTTTTTTTTTTTTTTTTTTTTTTTTTTTAAGATTGTATTGGGGAAGGGGAACAGAACTTTATTGGGGAACAGTGTGTACTTCCAGGACTTTTTTCCAAGTCAAGTTGTTGTCCTTTCAATCTTAGTTGTGGAGGAAGCAGCTCAGCTCCAGGTCCAGTTGCCGTTGCTAGTTGCAGGGGGCGCAGCCCACCATCCCTTGCGGGGAGTCGAGGAATCGAACTGGCAGCCTTGTGGTTGAGAGCCCACTGGCCCATGTGGGAATCGAACCGGCAGCCTTCGGACTTAGGAGCATGGAGCTCCAACTGCCTGAGCCACCGGGCCGGCCCCCCAAATTTTTATTTTTTATTTTTTTTAAATTAAAGTTTATTTGGGTGACAATTGTTAGCAAAGTTACATAGATTTCAGGTGTGCAATTCTGTATCACATCATCTATATATCCCAGTGTGTTCACCACCCAGAGTCAGTTCTCCTTCCATCACCAGATATTTGATCCCCTTTACCCTCATCTACCACCCCTCTCCCCTCTTACCCTCTGGTAACCACTCAAACTCCCAAATTTGATATCAGCCTAAATGGGTAGAGAAAAAAAAATTAATTTGCCTAATTTACTTTCAGTGCATAGTCTGTACATAGGAGTATCTGAGGTATTGTTTGAACAGTGCTTTCACTAAAGGTGTTACATTACACAAATAAAATGGTATATCAGTGCTATTATGAAATTCACTGCAACTTAATACTAGTTAACTTGTGTAGGCAGTTTGTTAATAAAATTAAAATAATAAACATGAAAACAGATTCAATGTAAGTTAATTGAAAATTGTTTTTTTAAAACAGTTAGTGTTAGCTTCCCCTAATTTAATATTACCACTATCACCATATTTATCTTAATGCTATAATTATACATAAAGTGTTTGGAGAATCCTACGAGCTCTTAGCAATGTATATGATGAGGCAGTAAAAGATATTTATCCATTCAGATCAGTGGACTGGGGAAACACATCCAATTTTATAGCCTCTATAATATATTTTATAAATTGGCTTTTGTCCCCATCTTAATACCATATTAATATGATATAATTAGCATTAATATCATACACTACATTAATATGTAATGTATTAGAGTCTTTCTCTTCCTATTGAAAAGCTACAACTTAATCTTAGAAGCATCAGTTTCTCCCCTTCCAGCCAGCCAGGGTTCAATACAGATCTCTTTAAAATTACACTGAATGTGAAACAAGCATTCTATGTCATGGGGAGAGGAAAGAGAGGGAACAGTTAGTTATTCTAGATCTTTCTCAGTTCTCTTTCTTCCAGCCTCATTTTATAAATTTGAATAAGGAGGCCAACACAACATCTTTAGGCCAGAGAATTGTGCTAAAGCATGTTATTTCCAGATTGCTTCCTATATATGCAAAAACAGAAATATTCTCTTTCCTGTGTGTTTTCTCACACACTTCTCTTCAAACATGAAACACCTATTTTCAGCATTTTCAAATGGCTAAGATCTATCTGCCCATCATTAAAAACAAAGCCACCTACAATCTCCTTTCTAGGTGGATGTAACTGTTTCTTAATTTTTGTGTAATTGTGTGTGTGTGTGTGTGTGTGTGTGTGTGTGTGTGTGTGTGTTTTATATTGGTTGGATCTTATGAAAACAGTGTTGCATGTCAAACGTCCCTAATACTCTGTTCATTAAAACAACTGTTATTTAATATTGCTCATGTATCCATAGGTTGTCTGGGCTTCAGCTGGTCTGGAGAGCATTTTTTTCTTACTCCAGATCTGCAGGTCAGCACGTGTGGCTCTGGTTTTCTTTATCCTGGCACTATCAGATTAACTATTGCATGTGCTTCTCATGATGATGAATGAGTTGCCATCTAAATGCAGTCTTTACAATTTTATTTATTTATTTATTTTAGTGGTATTATTTACTTTAATCATGCTAGCAAAGAGAGTTAAGAGACTGGTACTTAATAACCACCTCACATTCTTCATTGGTACCTACATTACATTGGTTTTAAAACATATTGCTTTTCTCCCATTCACTTTATATTCTTCTTCAGGGACTCTTACTATACACGTTTTGGATCTTTTCATTCTGTTCTCTCTGTCTCTTAATCTCTTTTATATTTTCTATCCAGATGTTGTTCGATATAGTGTCTTTAGATTTACCTTTCTATTTGCTAAATCTCTTTTTGATTCTATATAATCTGCTGTTTAATCTATTCATAATTTTTTTTTTAATTTTAAGGGTGATCCTTTTAAGTTTTATAATTTCTACTTGGTTCTTTATTAAATCTGTCTGATCTTTTTGAATAGTGTTCTATTTTATGATTCTGATTCTTTTATGTTGTCATCTCTTTTTAAAAATTATTTTCAAATTTATTTAAATTTAAAGAGAACATTAACCAACTTCTACTTCTTTTGCAACTACCAATCTTTTCTCTGTATCTGTGGGCTTAGTTGGGGTTTTTTGTTTGTTTTTGTTTTGGTTTTAGATTATACGTATAAGAGGGATCATACAGTATTTGTCTTTGTCTGTCTATTTCACTTGATATAGTACCCTCTAGGTCTATGCATGTTGTTACAAATGACAAGATTTCATTTGTTTTCATGGCTGAATAAGATTCCATTGTATGTTTTATAACAATTTTTTATCCATTTGTTGATTGATGGGTACTTAAGTGTTTTCCATATCTTGGCTATTATAAGTAATGCTTTAGTTAATATGAAGGTGCATATATGTTTTTAAATTAGTGTTCTTGTTTTCTTCGGATAAATACTCAGAAGTGGAATTCCTAGGTCATAAGGTAGTTCTATTTTTAATTTTTTGAGGAATCTTCATACTGTTTTCCATAGTAGTTTCATCAATTTATAATCCCATAACAGGGTTCACAAGGGTTCCCTTTTCTCCGTATCCTCACCAACACTTGTTATTTTCTGTCTTTTTGATAACAGCCATTCTGACATGTGTGCGGTGGTATTTCACTGTGGTTTAGATTTCCATTTCCCTGATGAGTAATGATGTTGAGCATCTGTTCATGTACCTGTCGGCCATCTGTATGTCTTCTTTGGAAAAGTGTCTATTCAGGACTTCTGCCTATTTTTTACATCAAACTGTTTGTTTTACTTTTGTTGTATGAGTGTTTTATGTATTTAGGGTATTAGCCCCTTATCAAGTATATAGTTTGCAATTATTTTCTCCCATTCAGTAGGTTGCATTTTCATTTTATTAATGGTTTTCTTCATTGTGAAAAGGCTTTTTTTTTTTTTTAATTTGATGTAATCCCTTTTGTTTACTTTTGCATTTGTTGCTTTTGGTATCAGATTCAAAAGAGGAGTCCCTACTTGTGGTTCTAAATGTGGCCCAAGAGGACAAGTAGAAATATAAAAGACTTCTGAGCATATAAAGTCTATGCTCAGAATTGTCACATTGTCGTTTCTCCCCACATATCTCTGTCCAAAGCAGGTCATAGGCTAAGTGCAAAGTCAGGAGCAATGTCACATGACCCTTAGATGAGGCTATGGCAAGGCTGTGGATTCAGGAACAGGTGAAGTTTTATGGCCAATTATGTAATCTACCACTTAACTCTCTTAAGTAACATCATTCTTTACCTTGTGATAGTAATCTGGGTGCCTGTTTGCCTATTTTTCTTTGCTCTGATTATTTTATTTGCATGGTGCCTTCCACATGTTAGGCTCTCAACACTGAAGAAACATACAGGTTTATCGCCTATAAACCTATGTCCAGAAAATATTTACAGGGTCTACTGACTTTATTTCCTCTACATGTTGTAATTACACAAAAGCTCATAAGACCTTTCTACAAAGGCACTAATGGAGGAGCCTTGAATTTTTTAGTGTAGTGTTGTTCTTCAAACTTACTTCACTACTGGGAATTGTGTAGGATTCAGCAGAATTAAAATGTAAGAGAGTACATAGTAAATATTTATTGTCTTAATTAATGAATTGATAACACAGGGCTTGTGAGTTTTTTAAATTTAGTTATGACTCATGTCCACCTATGATGTTACCCTTTAACCCAGTTACTGTATGTTCATGAATTTAGGTGATGGAGAATAGCAGGACAGCTGCTAATATAGGGCTCATTTAAAGTAATTCCTTGCTGCTGGCTCATGACCATACCCAAGACTTTATTCTCCTAACACTAAACAATATGACTTACAAAGATAAAATGACTGTTTCCATTTGTATACACCTGACTTTTAGCTCTTTCCTCTATGAAGCGTTGGTTGTGGTTCCATGTCCACAGTAATTTGTAGTTAATTTGTTGGACTTATAGAGAAGTATCTGGGTGAAATCTCACTCACAGAAATTCCAGCTACTCTTCTATGTACTCATCCAATAAAAATAATAATAAAAAAATATGGATGTTGAGGTAAGGATTTTCTTATATGATTTTTTCCAAAAGTACTCCACATTATTTTTCACTTATCTAATATTTTATCTTTGGCACACGTATAAATGCTGACAAATATGAGTGACTATGATAACATATTGAGAAGCTTTAAAATGAAACAAAGAAGTAGATAGAACATTAAGTGTTAAGAAGAAAACAGACAATTCATACTCTGTACTGGATTGTCTGAAGTAATTGGGATAATTTTTTAAATTAATAGGAAGAGATTAAAGATGAACTTTTGTCAATAAACAGTTTGTTATGCTAATGGCCAAACAATGAGGATTCTATGGAGCTAAATCAAACATTAACAACACAGAATATCCCTAGTTATGAATTTTGATTCTTTTTTCAGTTTTAGCGTTGTAGTGGTCTATACCTCCCAATTCAGACGTACATGTGTAAGTGCTTGAGAAACCTCATGTACTGCATAGTTGTTTAATTTTTTTCCTTTCTCGCCTATAAACCTATGTCCAGAAAATATTTACTTACTCTGACTTACCATAACATTATACTCAATAGCATTAAGACAAGCTGTTTGTTCAACTAAATCACAAGTATAGATCCTCAAATTGAATTCCACTGTCTAAAAATATTATAGTTAGTAAAGTAATATGACCAAAGAAAAATTTTTACCTGATTTTACTTTCTTCCAAATCAAAAGCATATAATCTATACTCTAAATATTTTAGGACCAGACAGATAAGTATGTAAAAGTTTGGCTTGTCAGATAAGATGGTGTTCGCAAATGGTTTTGTTCTATTTGAACAAATTCGTTTCTGTGGAAATTTGGTGTGGTATAACACTCTTGATAAAGTAAGCACGTTGTACTTTTACTACTTGGTCTCTAGTCCCATCATTTTACTGCATGCTTCTCTTTCTAAACCATGGACACCTACATGGCAGGGACTAAGCCTAGGGTTTCCAGGGAGGAATTCCCGTCCGTTCTCAGGAATTTTTTTCACTTTCCTGTTCCCGAATCCTGAGAAAAGTTGGTCGGGAAATCAGGAAAATTGGCTCCTTGAACCCAGGTGGTTGGTAGTATCGACCATCACTTTGTGGAAACGATTCATCGTGGAGAAGAGAAAACAGTTTGTATCTTGGGATTCAGGAACGGGGAAGTGAAAAAAATTCCTGAGAACAGGCAGAAATTCCACCTGGAAACCCTATTCCACACATTCAGCAGTGCCTGGCATATAAAAGGAATCTAAATAACATCTGTTATTTATACCAAGTCCAAAGGTCTCTTGTTACTTTCTAACTTATTTGACTGTTGTGTATCATTTAATCCTACTGATCACATACTCCTGTCCTGGTTCCTACCTAAAACTTCCCCTTATTCCAAGCTTACTTTTTGCAGAATCCCAATTTGATTCATTTCTGCTAGACCATGTGATGAGGAAAGATGATGGATCTTTATCAATTTTTATTGAATCATAGGTAAAATCTATAGTCCTTACCATTGATTAGTTTGGGAATAAGCATTTGACTATGTCATGGCTAATGATCAATGAAAATAATTGAACATAGGCAGCAGAGGATATTGTGCCTGGGGAAGATTTTCTGTGAATGAAAAGAGACATAAATGAAACATGCCTTTTTCCACTGGGCATTGTCACATATACATGTTACATCTGGAACTGGGCATCTGAAATGTACTCTGACATGCTAAAGATGGTAGAGCAGAAATTTTGCAGAACTTGAATCATTCACACTTTAAAGCTTTTAAATAATCAATTTTAGAAGGGACCTATCTTTAATTTCTATAAAATTCCTTATGATTAAATTAAAGTTGAATTTCTGTTTTCTCAATAGTCTGCTATATAGCCATATACTTTCCTAGAGTCTTAATTCTTCAGGTTTATATGACATTGAGTTTGCTTGGTCCTTCTGATTCTTTAGTTGCTGCTTTTCTCTATGTGTCTAGGGTTTTTTGTTTGTTTGTTCATTTGTTTGTGTTTTTTTTTTAAAGCTTTTTTCAAGGTTTTCTTCTTGGTTCCTTTCTTTCTGGCTGGGTGTCCTTGATACTTCATTCATCTCGCAACTTTACTTACAAACTATTTTCATAACTAAATCTTTTCTAAAGTTCTGACTTCTCAACTTAACTTCAGGCTCAAATTTCTACTTCTTATAAAACCCTTTTGCTTGGGTTTTCATAGATTTTCTGAAACACATGAATTCTTGCCAGTACTCAAGATCTTTCCAACCTCATGTTTTTTTTCCTCTTGTCTTAGAGAACAGCCTCCTGGGTATGTTGACTGAAAACTTTGCAGTCATCTTTGGTCTCTCTGTCTTTCTATGTTCACTTTCTCTAAGTAATGAGCCACAAAAATCCTGATATTTTACCTAAAAACGTTTCCTGACTCTGTCTCTTCATTTCCATTGTTGCTGGTACCAGTAAATGCGTGTTGCAGATTGAGAGTGTCTGGGGTAGAGGTGTAATATAGTCTGTGATGAGTTTAGTTTTCTTGCCTTTGAAATTCAACTCTATTTTTCTGATTTTTTTAAAGACCCATGAGGTATTCTGAAGTTTCTCTCTAATGTGCCTATATTTGAATTACCTTTTTGTTTTTCATACTTGGAATGTGTTTTACATCCTGAATCATAAAATACATATCTTTCACCAGTGCCCTGTCATTTTTTAATATTTGCTTTTCAGATTCTGAAGAAATTTTATTATTTTATTTCTGAATAAGGCAACACTTTTCCACGTTTCCACTTTTACATAACATTGTATGAGTGTTCACTTAACATTTTTTTCACGATAGTTGTATTTTATTTAACTGAAGTAAATTTGTAACAAACATATCATCAATGGAAATGTGGTATCAGGAACCACAATAGCAATAGCTGTACCTGATATGCTCTATGTACATATTTGTACCTGATATGCTCTATGTACATATTTGTATATATGTTAACACATTTTATCGTGACAACAGCCCTTTGTGCCACACTTATTATCATCCCTGTTTTATAAATAATACAAATGTACAAATGTGGCACAGAGGGGTGATATAACTTGTCTTTGAACATACAGCGCATAAGTGGTAGAATTAGAATTTGAAAACAGGCTCTAGAATTTACTCTTTTTAAGCACTAAATTCCGTGGTCAGACATTGCACTATCCCGATGTGGTCCTCTTTCAGGGTCCTCAGATATTTCTTTGTTAACCAAAAGAAATAATTTAGCCAGAATTCAGTTTAATTTAATTCAAAGAAAATGCAAATTGAATGCATAGCAGTGAGCTAATGAAGAGATTTGCAGAGAAATTGACTCAATAAAAATAAAATAAAAAATCTGTATCTAAAATGAGGAAAAGATATACCTCCAGCTAATACATAGTTTTGACTTTACCAGTGTTTTGGGAAGTTTCATGCTATGATGTTATTAACATCCAGAAAGACAAGTCTGCCCTTCCCTACCCCCCCCACCCTTACCCCCCAGCCCAGCTGAGTTCCATGATGCAACTCGATCAGGTAAGGAATACATTTTAGTATCTCTACATCTAAAATGTAAACATCGTTGTAAAGTACAACTGAAGTGTACTTTTAAGCTTATGAAAAATCATGGGCATTACTGAATCTGTTAAGTGGTGTTAACATGTGCTACAGCCTACTTTGAAAATGCAAAATCATTTTTTTTCTCCTTGGAGAAGTTGGAATAGGAGCCCTGTTGGACCTTTACATAATTTTTAGAAGATTGGGCACTTCCACTTCTTCCATTCATGATAAGAATGGTGGTGAGCTGACAGAAACAATTTCTTTTTATTTACTGGCCATTATGGTTGTAAAATACTGCAGACATGAGCCTATCATAAATCAGTTCCCCTCAGATGAATGTGACTTTGGAAAGGCTTTCTGCCAAAGTTTCTTCACCTCAGCCGTATCTCTCTGGAGTACTCTTGCTTTATCTTTGGCAGCCCTTCTGAATTTATTTTGTTCTTAATTCCAAATAATCCTCAATCAGAAGACAAATAAACAGAGGCTCAGAACTTTAGAGTTGAAAGGGACTTTGGAGTTTATATTAGTTAGATCATCTGTATCAGGATGTTTTTCTGCTGCAAGCAACAGAAGACATGACTCAAACTCAGGCAAAAAGAGAATTAATGGTCTCTGTAAATAGTCGGAATATTAAGTCAAGCTTCAGGTAAGGCTTTCTCTAGTGGTTCAAAAATCTCATTAAGGATGGCATCACTTCCCATTACCCTACTCTTTGTTTAAAATATGTGCTTCATTTTCAGGTTCTTTATGGTTCCCATCACAAAGAGATAGAATGCATTGATTTATTTTTGTACTTTAGTCGGTCAGAGTCTCCCCCTTCATTTGGCAGAAGAGCCAATACCACCCAAACTACGTGGCTTCTCTACAAATGGAGATTCACGATGCTGAAAGAAGTGGGGAAAATGGATGCTGGGGAAGAAGCCAAAAGATATCTATATTATCAACATGATTATTTTACAGATGGGAAAGAGATTTCTCTAAGCTGCAAGATGGAAGAAAGCCATCTATTCCACAACTAAATTTATGTGACCAGGAATAAATGTTAATTTTATTAAGCCAGTGAGAGGTCAGTAAGGTTTATCCCTCACAGTGGGAAAATGCAGATTTTTGTCCATTCAGTCATTTTCTCGGTGTTCATCTTGAGTTTCAGTCATTGAGCTAGGTTCTGAGGATGAATTTATTTTCTACCTCTCTCTCTTTGAGCACTCATGATTTGACTCTTCACTTCTTTGGTTTTTGGATTCCTGGGTGACTGACTGAGATTTCTGCTCAGTGAAATGGGGACGATGATGGACATATGCAGTGATGAAAGATGGCACTCACTTATTAGTTAGACAGAGCATGCTGACACAGCTACAGCTGTGTGGTGTGGGCACATTACTTCTCACTTACTTCTTGAGGCAGTACAAGGAAGGTTATTTTTTATTTTTATTTTTTTTAACAGATCATCAATAGAATGTCATGCCTTTTCAGACTGTGAACAAACACTCGGGGGAGCTGTTCAGCTGGTATCTGAAGCTGTCATACTTTTTGTAGGGGACTCATTTACTCAATATTTGTTGAGGGTCTGATATAGGTCATGCATTCTTCTAGGTAACTGGAGATATGCGTGAAGAAATGGACATAAATTCATGCCCTCATTGTATTTACATTATAATAGCACAGAAAGCAAAAAAAAATAAGTAAAATATATATGAGTATTAGAGCACATGGTATGAGTTCTGTGGAGAAAAGTAAAAGGAGTAGGGGATAAGAAGGATGGCATGTGATAGATTTTTGCCGTGGTTAAGAAACTAAGTGACATAAATTTTCAGAGTGATGTTGGGTTCAGTCATATGAATCTGTAATTTTAGGACATAGTCTCTTTTGTTCTGGGAATTTAGCCCAATAAAATGAGACCTTAAGTGTTAGGATGTCTCTAGGTAACCTGGCTTCATGAACATAGAAGATACCCTCATGACTTTCTCCCTCTCCTTCTTCTTTGTTAAGAGGTTGCTATTTTAATATGTGTATGCTGACAAATTCATTTACAATGGCGTTACCAGCTCACATACTTCTCATTCCCCTTTCCTGCTCCAATTTTATTTCATAGTGCTTATTACCTCCTGACACACTGCATAATTTATGTATTTATTATGTTGCATGGCTATTTTCTCTCTCTTCACATAAGAATTTACGTTCCACAAGAGAGGGACTATTTGCCCCCTTTTATTGCTGTAGCCCCAGCACCTAGACCGTAGTAGGCACTCAAAAAATATTTGTGGAAGGAAAACAGGGACGTAGAGACAGAGCGGCAGTATGGTGTGGTAGTCAGAGCACATATTTTAGGATTTGGCAGTTTTGGTTTAAGTATGCCCTTAATCAGTTAATACAACTTCTTCGAGCCTCAATTTATTGGCACTATAAAAAGCGAGTCAGTAAGATTATTTTCCTGAAAAAGATCACTGTAAGAATGACACAAAATAAGTATGTAAAGCTCTCACCCTATTTCTTAACCTAAATAAATATTAGATGCAGTTACTGGTGTTGATTGTGTGGTGCTAATGCTGTTGCTTCACTATTTGACAGCTATTTGTTGGATGTCCAATAGTGTACTAGACACAGTGCCAGCAAATGCTGACACAGCGCTGGCGAATTTCCACACCTTCTCCTCTGGCCCCATAGTACTCAGCTCCATTCCCTATTCCAGAGTTTTGTCCCCAGTCAAGGAATCTTTCAAAGCAGTGAATCTCAAATATGGTTATAAACTTCAAAACCTCAGGATTTGTTGAATACACAGATCCATGGAGAGACCCATCTGTCAATTCTTATAGATCAGGTCTGGAGTGGGGAAGGGTGAGCGTATACTTTCCGCAGTTTAGGAATTATCTTTTTTTTAAAAGTAGCTTCTTTCTTAAGACGAAGTTTTAGGAAACACTGTCCTAAAATATACCTAATGATTATTTTAAAATAGTCCCAGAAAAATATTTTTTCACTCTGGTTGTGAACTTCTAAGATCTTGGTGCTTATTAGAAGCAAGGAATCAATCTTTAAGAAGATAAGTAATGGTAATAGGGGGAGGTTTTTAAGGAGGTTGTAGAATAGGGAGAAGCAAGATATACCTGACATTCTAAACCACCCAAATAATATTTGATAAAACATGACTTTCTTCTCTCTAGCTGGGAGTTAACTATTAATGCCTTTTCCAATTTTGAGGGCATTTTCTCTCAATTAAAAGGAAAGAATCTCTAGTTCCTGAAAAATTATGCAAAGTTTGAAGAAAGCAAACCTTCCTATTATGTCAAGTGGGAATGTTTTATACTTACGCAGTTTGGTTTCAGGACTACAGAGCACTCTGGGCCTCCTGGAAAGCTTCTGAGAGCAAGAAAATGGAACGGTGCTGTCTTTACTTTTCATGTCCTGGACTTGGCACGACACAGTCTCGGGGAAAAATACACTACAGTCAACTCAGAGGTTTTGGCTGTAACTTCGGGTCTTGTGAAATTCTGTGTCAAAAGAGACTCACCAGGATATTTCTACTTAATTAAGACTTTTATATAGGAAAACTACCTGGAAGGAATTGCCAGCTCAGAATTTTTAAAAAATTTTTATTTTTTTAAAGGAATTATCTATCTATAGATATAGATATTAGGATAAGTTGTTACCTGATGAAGGAAGGTAGTACGAGGGCATTCAGCTTTCAAAGAGGCATAAAAGAGGTAATTGATGGGTAGAAAAAAATATAAATGAATATGGGGATTCTTTGTCCATGAAAGAAAATTGGAACTTTAGGTAGAAAGATGAAGATGATGAAAGTGATGAGGAGATTAGGGAAATTGATTTGTCATGAGATTACAGAACCAAGAGAAATCCATAATTGAGAGACAGAAGAATCTACGAAACAGAAATCTGGCTAACTGTTAACATGTGAAAACAAAATGCCAGAAAGATAAAGAAAAATCTAATCACCATCATTGTGTTAAAGGATTTAATAATGATAAAGAAACTTGATGCCAGTTTGCCAAATGATGCATACACAGGGAGATGATTCCATGATGGAGCTCCAATCCTAATGTTGTGCTATATTACAGACCTGCCATCTGTTTTCCTGGGGCTGAGGATTCATTTGGACACTCCTGTTGATACCGATGCCACACAGTTATGAGAAAAGCTAGTGGCTCCTGTCTGTTCCCAGGGCTCAAGCCAAGTTTTACATGCATGCAGAACTCATTTGCATTATCAGTTTTCACTAATAAGAGATAATGAATCATGTAATAAAGACGATGCGTTTTTAGGAAGGGCTTAGCAATTCATGACACTTGATGTCTCTTGACCCGTGAAGGAATTGTCTCTAAGAAGTAGCTTAAGTGTCTAGACAGAAAACTGGAAACGTTGACTTTGGCATTTTATTTGCTGTGTGGGTGTAGGCCAGTGGTTCTCAATTAATGGGGTATTTTTGTCCCACAGAGGACATTTGGCAATGAATGAGACATTTTGGTTTTTACAGCTTAGGGAGGGGAGGTGCTACCGGCATGTAATATGTGGAGGCCATGGGGGTGCTGTGAACCAGCCTACAATGCACACAGGTCAGCCCCTCACAACAAAGAATTATCTGGCCCAGCCTGTCAATGGTGTCGAGGTTAAGAACACTGGTTCAGACTCATGTTTTATTTCTTCTGAGTCTTTCCCCCAACCCTCTCCATATAGTTTTTTACAGGGTTAATATAAAGAATTAATGAGATGACATATATACAAAGACCTGGAATGTGGTAGGTGTTTACAAATTTTGATGATGATCATTTAAAATTGTTTTTCTAATTATGAAGTAGGTTGGACTAGGGCCTTTAAAAAAGTCTGAAAAAGTAGGCTTCATATTATAAATGATACTGAACTGCACCATTTGAGGGAGAGGAAGTATATAAGATCTTTATTTAATGTATTTTATATAATTGTGTAATTATTTCCTACTCTGTACCATGGACCAGAGTTTTTTTATAAGTGTGCATTCTTCTTCCATTACCGCCCCCCCCAAATGTTCCTTTCAAATGTGTATGTACAATTTAGTACAAATAGACTTACATCATTGGACATTTTCTGCAGATGTTGGCGAGAGGATATGGTAAATGCTGTTAAGGTAGCACTGTTTCTCAGAATCTCTTAACAGCTCACGTTCAAGTACGTTATTTGAAAATAGTTTGGGAAATGCTGAGGTGAGGAAAGGAAGGAAGGGGGGGAAGGAGGACAGAAGAAAGGAAATATAAAAGGAGGGAAGGAGGGAGAAAGGAAGGGGAAAGAGAGGGGGGGTATAAAGGGGAAGAAAGAAAAAATATGTATTTTTGTATCACCCCCAGGCAGATGAAATGAGCAGGATCAAAGGAAATGCTCCAACAGTAACTGCTGAGACATGAACACATGTCATTAAGAAGGCGGCTGGCTACCATCTGGAAGAGGAATGACAAGGTAGAGAGTTGGACTTTGATCAAGAAGTCCTCATGGGGACAGATACTTAATTTAAGTTGCCCTCACCTTAAAAATGTTGAGCTAATTGAATGAAGCACAGGACTGAGAATTGGATTTGGAAGCACGTTTATAGTCAGGGAAAGTTACTCACCACAAGCATCCCTTTTCTGTGACTCATGTGCACAATCAACCAAATTGCTCTTTCTGCTCATAGTCTGAATCAGTCTGGAAGTCTTTTCTCAACTTGAGTCAGAGAAATCTGAAGGTGTTGGAGTAGAGGAGGCGCTCTCCCACTCTGCTTGTGATTCCCCAACTTGACTGCATATTGAAATCACCCAGGGATCATTCAACAGTGCTGACGCCATTTTCTCTGCCCCACCACCACCATCAGAGACTCTAATTTAATGACTCTGGGGGCAGATTGGACATTAGTTTTATACCCAAAGTGGTTGTATGGGGTAGTAACCTAGTTAATGCCTAACCCAGAATGCATAAAATTTAAAAAGCAAAGAGAGAAGACTCATTCTCTCTCTCTCTCTCTCTCTCTCTCTCTCTCTCTCTCTCTCTCTCTCTCTCTCTCTCTCTCGTTAAGAAACTATGGGTTCATCATTACAAAGTGGGTAGGAATAACTCCTGAATAAAGTAGTGATAATTGAAACAATATAATCATGGCTAACGTTTACTTATTACCTACTCCTTTCCAACTTTGGAACTGTGCTTTACCTTCAATCATCCATCTAAATCCTCCCAACAACTCTGAGGCACGTATTGTAATGCTCAGTGTGAGGATACGTTGCCTGAACAGATCGGTTAACTAACTGGGCAGGAAGTTAGGAAGCACCTGAGTCTTCTAGATTTTGAGCTCAAATATCTAAAAATAAGCTCTTTGATGTACCAGAACCCTTGATGTAACAGAAAAGTCTAGTGGCTCTTAATTCTGGATGTACACCAGACTCTCTTGGTGAGCTTTAGAAAAACACTCTGGCTATTTTTTAGGGTAGTGAAAATATTCTGTGTAACATTTTACTAGTGGATACTTGACACTATTTATTTCTCAAAACCCACATAAGTTTACAGCTCCTACACTGTACCTTAATGTATGCAGACTTAAAAAAAAATCAATTAGGAGATTAGAGAATCTCAAGATGGAATGCAAATTGTAAACAAAGAATCTAAGTGCATTATGAATGTATAACCTCACTAAGGAGGGGAGGAAAAGGGCACTACACTAAGGAACTTTGGCACTGAGAAGAGACTAAAGACTAAAGGCAATAGGATTTGTGCATAAGCACTGCATTCTAGTTGGTAAAGTTAGTTTCTGTAGAGGCACACATTAAAGTCTGAAACCCTGTAAATGTATCCTGGAGCTGAACAATTAATAAATATATGATGAATGTTTGGAGCCAAGTTTCTCACTACTGGAGGAGGAGGCTAGAATGATCCATGGGGTAATGAATTAGATTTGGAGACATCAATATGAACTCATGTTTAGTTAACTATAAATACTTACATATTTATGGGTTAGCAGCACACACATATATTTCTAGTTCTGTCTCTGAGAGAGCCTAGAAGCACACCAAGTTCTGAGATACTGATGTCTAATACCATTCTCCAATAAAAGGAACCAGGGCTTCTTGGAGAAATGGTTGATTCTAAGGCTAGGGCAGGGAATGTGCAAAATGAGCCTGAAGCTCAAAAAACAAACAAACAAAAGATAGGGGTATTTAAAGGGGACAGAGGAGACAAATAAAAGAGCTCTCAATAGCCAGCCTTGCAACGATCTGAGCAGCATAATTAATAGACTATAAACCAAAGTATAGAATAAATATCCATGAGTCCATACTGATACAAATAAATAATTGAATGAATGACTGAATGAATGAATTAAAAAATAAATAAATAAATGGGAGACCATAGACAAATCTCTTGAGAAGAATAATTCCAAATAACTGATGTAACTGTTCCCCTTTCAAGACGATGAAATGTAAGTATCTTCCATGTAAGTATAGGTTGCATGTAGTTACTTCCTTTTAAAGAGTGAATTATCAAAGGAGGAAGAAATTATAACTGTACAGTGGAGAAACCTGATAAACACTGTCTCAGCTAAGGTCAAGGCAATATCAACAGTAATGTCATATTGATGGCATGTACTCTTGAAATGATATGATGAGAATGGCACTTTACCTCTGAGGTCTTTCTCTCAAAAGCCCATAACCTCAGTTCAGTCATTAAAAAAAAAAAAAAAAAAAAAAAAAGAATCAGACAGATCTCAATTTAGGGACATTCTACAAAATACCTGACTGATACTCCTCAAAACTGTCAAAGTCATCAAAAACCAAGAAAGTCTGAGAAACTGTCACATCCAAGAAGAGCTTTACGGACACATGATGATTAAGCGTTATGTGTTACCTGGACGGGATCCTGGAACAGAAAAAGGACCTAGGTAAAAACTAAGAAAATCTGCATTAGGCCTGGGCTTTAGTTAATAATCATATATCAATTTTGATACACAAATTATAACAAATGTATCATATTACTGTTAGATGATAATAGGGGAAATTGTGTGGGGGGTATATGGAGATTATCTGAATTATCTTTGAAACTTTTTGTAAATGTACAACTTTTCTAAAGTTAAAAGTTATGCAAACAAACAAGCAAAATAAAACAAAACACCAATGTCTTCAGACATCTCTACAGACTCAGATTTAATTTGTCTGGGGTGGAGCTTGAGTGCATGTATATTTTAAAAGAGCCCCAGGTGATTCTAATAAGTATCAAATGAGGATTGAAATCCATTGAATGAGACAGATGCAAGACACAACTCTTTTTCTCAACAGGTCTTAAAAGTTGCCTTTCAGTCCAGAGATCTACACTCTTCCCTCAAGGTTCTTGCCATAAGTGATCAGAATAAAAGCATCTCTTTTTGAATCACAGTTTCTGAGAATCTAAGGCTGAGTGTTTTGAGAATATTCAGATACTATTTCTAAATTTAGTACTATATCATGATGTCATTTAACCACCACAGCAATAAAAATCACAGTCTCTTAAAACAAACAAACAAACAAATAAATAAAATTTATTAACTGAGGTTATGGTCCAGAAGGATAATTCAATCCCAGAATGATGGTACTTCAAAGGGACAATTGAAGTGACTGCCTGTTTTAGTACAAGTTACATGTGGCAAACTTTGTTTTTCCTGTGCACAACTTTGGTTTTGAAATCACAGCAGATCAATATAATAGACAGCAATTAAAGGGACAGAATCATAAACCTCTGATTATCCAGTCTAGTGGTTTTCCTCTGTGCCACATATTATCTGGGAGGCTTCCATCGTGTTTAGGTGGGATGAGTTCCATAACTTTATTCTGCTTCCATCAGATCAGCTCCAGTGTAATCAATTTTATTTTTTTCTGGTGTTTCCACAGAGTATTCCATTAGGGTCAGGTGGAGGGATGGGGGGAAGAAACGAAAAGACTTCTGATGCTAAGAAAAAAAAAAAAAATAAGCCTCCCAACTAGTCCAGGTCCCTCAGTTTGCAGATGAAGTGTCTAAGGCCCCAAAGTGTCAAGGGTACATAGTTCTTAGGCCCAGTTCAGTCTAGAGTATACATGTAATGACATCTAACCTCAATCTCAACATAGATACCAATGATGGCAGCAGATCTGAATTTTGTAAGGTTTTATATCTGTGTCTTCCAGATAACCGGTGAGCTCAGTTTATGAGCTCAAAAATATTCAAATGCTAACACTGAATTCTGTTATTTTCGTCCATCTTCCTTCCTTCTCAGGTATCAGATCATGTTATTAAAGGACAAGTTCTGTCATGTTTCTTTGGCTGTGAGTAACTGTTTCAATTGGATGTTGAATCCAATTGAAATAAGACAAACCTGTGTGTATGTGACTCCTGCATATATGACGGTGCGGATCCCGCCTGTGAAACATGGCCTAAATTCTTCCTAATCGTGCCTAGGAATTGGTAAGGAGTACTGAGATAGGGTCATGTTTCCCTCTGCAGGGGAAAGTCTTTCAGCCACCACCCTTTTTAAGATACTCAGACCAGACCTAAGTCAATTGGTTGCCAAGTTGTCAGAATATATTGCAGAAAACTCTGAGCAAATGGCATCTTAGAAATGTTACCTATTCAACACGATGATGTTTGAAGCTAATCAACTCCGACAAGATGATTCAACGCCTGACACTCAAGAATCCCCTTGGTTTAAGTTTTAACAAACATACCAATGCACAAAGAACTTTGTCCTGTCCGGTGGGTCCAGTTCAAAAAGCTTTAGTGCTTGAAAAACTCAACTGCACAAACACAACCATGCTTTTATATTACAAGTTTCTGAATATGGCTGAGGAGAGAAAATGCCACAGTGTTTTGTTTTTTTTTTAAAAAAAAAAAAACCCTGTAATAAAATAGAATTCGCCGAGAGGATCTGGCCCCGAGGTGACTTAACTGTATAACTCTTTTAAAAGTTCTCAATACTAAATTACCCTTAGTGTTTGACTCAGCACTTTACAAGCTAATACCAGAACATCTACTTAGACTTTATTAAAAACCCTTGAGAGTACTGTAATCGTGTTTCTAGAAATTTTAAAAAGAGTTTAAAATGTCTGGTAAGAAACAATACTGGGTACTATAAGTATATTTTGTTGACAATCTCATTTAATTTTACTCTACATGAGTTGAGTTTTAACTTAGAAGTAAAAATTAGTGAGCGAGCAGAGAGAAACAACAGTGTTTCATTGCCTAGAAAATGTGGACCCACATGGGAAGGTTTTCTAGATAACTGAACCTTACACCTGTATGCATCACTTTTTTTATCCCAGTAATTTTCTAAGGATGTCTGCATACTTTCTTGCACAGAAGGTATTAATCACAATCATTCCATTATATTGAAGGCAGGCTCTCATGTCAGAATTTCTGGGTTCCAATTCTAGCTCTGTAACACGCTATCTCTGTGAGCTGGGCACTTCATTTACCTTCTCTAAGGCTTTAGAGTCCTCATATCTCAAATGAAATGAATTATAATACATATGTCACAGATTTGTTTTGAAGACCAGAATAAAATAACCCATGCAAAGTTCTTAGTGCCTGGTATGTGGTATAAAAGTAGACAGTGTAAGAGAAGCATGTAGTAAACATTAGATATCATTGCTGTTGCTATTTTATGGTGATTTAATATACAGCCCAATTCTCTTTATGTGTCTGTCAAACGTCAGCTATTGCTTTTCTTGCATTTTTCACTATTCCTTTCACCTCATGTCGCTTCCCCAAACCCTTCTATTCCCTGCTCCTGCCATGGATTGGAAAACTAGGTAAGAAAGTTCACTGAGTATAATAGACTCTAAGTAAAAGAGTTAGTGAGGCCTTCAGCTTTAACATACATTTCAGAGCAAGTCTTTTGGCTCTCAGTCAAGTTTTATTTCAGAGTTTGGGAATTTGTTATATGGAAGTTGTTAGAAAACTGATTTGTTGTTAAACATGTTTAATATACATATATTTGTACATATACAACCTACTTCTACATGCTTTCTCATTGTAGATGGCCTACCCATTTCATTTTAGCAATATAAAACCGAGCTCTTCATTTTCTTTTAATATATAATAATTATTATAGTTTTAAGACAACCGTATTATATACAACAATATGTATTTTACAGAACATTTTTAGATTTTTTTAGTATTATCTACCTACAAATAGAATTCATTTTCCATATGAAAATCAATATTCCAGCAACTTTTAAAATGATTTGACAAATGAGAGACAAGACTTCTCACTAATTTTACCATTCTAACACCTGGATAATTTCTGGATGTATACATTCCTTTCTAGTACTTATGCATAAACATGCAAACTCTTATATCATTTTGATAAAAGAACATAATTTTGTAAAGGCTAAGAATAAAATGTTTTTCTCACAATGTCTGAAAACCTTTAACCTAGACATTATAGATTTGAAAAGAAAGGATTCTTTTCAATCATGAACTCAATACTCAGCCAACAAGATGTTCCCTTTCCAGAGGATTTGTTAGTCAATTTCAGACAAAAAACAAAGAGTAACATACAATGGTAATAAATATTGCAAATAAAAGAATATTCAGAACCTTTTCCTCTAACCATTCTCCTCTGCTTATGCATACTTTAATCACACACTGACAACAATTATTTAACAATTATTATTCAAGAATTATTCAAAAGACCAGAAAATAAATTTTCTTAAAAGTTATTAGCATCGCACAGTGTTTAATCAATCAAACAGTAAAATAAATTATATACTGGAACATGATTATAGTCACCTAGCACATATATACATATACATACATAATATAGTAGAAATTTAAATTCTGCTAAGATATATATATACACACACACATATATGTGTGTATATATATATATTTTTTTACTTTTTTAAAAATTTATTGGGGTGACAATTGTTAGTAAAATTGCATAGATTTCAGGTGTACAATTCTGTAATACATCATCTATAAATCCAATTGTGTGTTCACCACCCAGAGTCAGTTCTCCTTCCATCACCATATATTTGATCCCCTTTACCCTCATCTCCCACCCCCCACCCCCCTTACCCTCTGGTAACCACTAAACTATTGTCTGTGTCTATGAGTTTTTGTTTCTCATTTGTTTGTCTTGTTCTTTTGTTGTTTTTGGTTTATATACCACATATCAGTGAAATCATCTGGTTTTCTGCTTTTTTCTGTCTGACTTATTTCACTTAGCATTATACTCTCAAGATCCATCCATGTTGTCACAAATGTTCCTATATCATCTTTTCTTACTGCCGAATAGTATTCCACTGTGTATATATACCACAACTTCTTTATCCATTCATCTATCGAAGGACATTTTGGTTGGTTCCATGTCATGGCCACCATAAACAAAGCTGCAATGAACGTTGGAGCACACGTGTCTTTATGTATAAATGTTTTCAGATTTTTTGGGTAGATACCCAGGAGAGGGATTGCTGGGTCATATGGTAATTCTACTGGTAATTTTTTGAGGATCCTCCACACTGCCTTCCATAGTGGCTGCACCAGTCTGCATTCCTACCAACAGTGTATGAGGGTTCCTTTTTCTCTACAGCCTCTCCAATACGTGTTACTATTTGTCTTGTTGATGATAGCCATTCTGACTGGGGTGAGGTGATATCTCATTGTGGTTTTTATTTGCATTTCTCTGATGATTAGTGATGTTGAGCATTTTTTCATATGTCTATTTGCCATTTGTATGTCCTCTTTGGAGAAATGTCTCTTCAGGTCGTCTGCCCATTTTTCTATTGGGTTTTTTGTTTTTTTGTTGTTGAGTTTTATGAGTTCCTTGTATATTTTGGATATTAGCCCCTTATCGGAGGCACTGTTTGCAAAAATCTTCTCCCATTCAGTTGGTTGCCTCTTTATTTTGTCGATGGTTTCTTTTGCTGTGCAGAAGCTTTTAAGTTTCATACAGTCCCATTTGTTTATTTTAGCTTTTATTCCCTTGCCTTTGGAGTCAAACTCATAAAATGCTCTTTGAACCCAAGGTCCATAAGTTTAGTACCTATGTTTTCTTCTATGCAGTTTATTGTTTCAGGTCTTATGCTTAAGTCTTTGATCCATTTTGAATTAATTTTGGTACATGGTGACAGATAGCAGTCCAGTTTCATTCTTTTGCACGTGGCTATCCAATTCTCCCAGCACCATTTATTGAAGAGGCTGTCTTTCCTCCATTGTATGTTTTTCTCTTCTTTGTCGAAAATTATCTGTCCATATTTATGTGGTTTTATTTCTGGGTTCTCAATTCTATTCCACTGGTCTACGTGTCTGTTTTTCTGCCAGTACTATGCTGTTTTGATTATTGTAGCCCTGTAGTACAAGCTAAAGTCAGGGAGTGTGATACCTCCAGTATTGTTCTTTTTTCTTAAGATTTCTTTGGCTATTCGGGGTCTTTTGTGGTTCCAAATAAATCTGATGATTTTTTGTTCTGTTTTTTTGAAAAATGCCATTGGGATTTTGATGGGGATTGCATTAAATCTGTATATTGCTTTGGGTAATATGGCCATTTTAACTATGCTGATTCTTCCAATCCATGAGCACGGAATGTCTTTCCATTTCTTTGTGTCTTCTTCAATTTCTTTTAAAAATGTCTTATAGTTTTCAGCATATAGGTCTTTCACATTCTTGGTTAAGTTTATTTCTAGGTATTTTATTCTTTTTGCTGCAATTGCAAAAGGAATTGTTTTTTGTATTTCTTTTTCTGAGATTTCATTGTTAGTATATAGGAATGCAATGGACTTTTGTATTTTGATTTTGTAGCCAGCAACTTTACTGTATTCGTTGATTGTTTCTAATAGCTTTTTGGTGGAGTCCTTAGGGTTTTCTATATATAGCATCATGTCATCTGCAAAGAGTGACAATTTAAGTTCTTCATTCCCAATTTGGATGCGTTTTATTTCTTTCTCTTGCCTGATTGCTCTGGCAAGGACTTCCAACACTATGTTGAAAAGCAGAGGTGATAGGGGACAGCCCTGTCGTGTTCCTCAACGTAGAGCAAAGGGCTTCAGTTATTCACCATTAAATATGAGATTAGCTGAGGGCTTGTCATATGTGGCCTTTATTATGTTAAGGTATTTTCCTTCTATACCTATTTTATTAAGTGTTTTAATCATAAATGGATGTTGTATCTTGTCAAATGCTTTTTCTGCATCAATTGATATAATCATATGATTTTTGTCCTTTATTTTGTTTATGTGATGTATCACATTGATGGATTTGCGGATGTTGAACCATCCTTGTGCCCCGGGGATGAACCCCACTTGGTCGTGATGAATTATCTTTTTAATGCATTGTTGTACTCGATTTGCTAGAATTTTGTTTAGGATTTTTACATCTGTATTCAACAGAGATATTGGTCTGTAGTTTTCTTTTTTTGTGTTGTCTTTACCAGGTTTTGGTATTAGGGTAATGTTGGCCTCATAAAATGAGTTAAGGAGTACTGTCTCTTCAATTTTTTGGAAGAGTTTGAGCAGGATTGGTATTAGATCCTCTTTGAAGGTTTGGTAGAATTCACTAGTGAAGCAATCTGGTCCAGGACCTTTGCTTTTGGGAAGGTTTTGGATGACTGATTCAATTTCATTACTGGTGATCGGTCTGTTTAGATTTTCCAGTTCTTCATGGTTCAACCTTGGAAGGCTATATGTTTCTCCATTTCTTCTTGGTTATTGAATTTGGTGGCATATAGTCCTTCATAGTATTCTTGGATGATCCTTTGTATTTCTGTGGTGTCCGTGATAACTTCCCCTTTTTCATTTCTGATGTTGTTAATTAGTGTCTTCTTTCTTTTTATCTTAGTGAGTCTAGCCAAGGGTTTGTCAATTTTGCTAATCTTTTCAAAGAACCAGCTCTTTGTCACATTAATTTTTTTCTATTGTGTTTTTGTTCTCTATTTCATTTAGTTCTGCTCTGATTTTCATTATTTCCTTTCTTCTGCTGAACTTGGGTTTCATTTGTTCTTCTTTTTCTAATTGTTTAAGGTGTAACATGAGGTTATTTATTTGGGATTTTTCTTGTTTCTTGAGATAGACCTGTAATGATATAAATTTCCCTCTTAAAACTGCTTTCGCTGCATCCCAAAAATTTTGGTAGGATGTATTTTCATTGTCATTTGTTTCTATGTATCTTTTGATCTCTCCTCTAATTTCTTCTTTGACCTGGTCGTTCTTTAAAAGTATGTTGTTTACTCTCCATATATTTGTGTTTTTTCCTGCTTTCTTTTTGCAGTTGATATCCAATTTCAAAGCCTTGTGATCAGAGAATATGCTTAGTATGATTTCAATCTTCTTAAATTTGCTGAAGCTGATTTTATGTTGCAATATATGGTCTATCCTTGAGAATGTTCCATGTACACTAGAAAAAAATGTATAGTCTGGTGTTTTAGGATGAAGTGCTCTATATATGTCAATTATGTCCATTTCATCGAATGTGTCATTTAGGGCTGCTATTTTGTTATCTATTTTCTGTTTGGATGATCTATCCATAGCTGTCAATGATGTATTTAAGTCCCCTAGTATAATTGTGTTTTGGTCAATTTCTCCCTGTAGTGCTGTTACTAGTTGCTTGGTATATTTTGGTGCTCCCTGATTGGGGGCATAAATATTTATGACTATTATGTCTTCTTGTTGTATAGTCCCCTTTACCATCATGAAATGTCCATCTTTGTCTCTTGTTATCTTTTTCACCCTGAAGTCTGTTTTATCTGATATCAATATGGTTACACCCGATTTTCTCTGGATACCATTTGCTTGGAGTGTCAATTTCCACCCTTTCACTTTGAGTCTATGCTTGTCCTTGTAGCTGAGATGTGTCTCTTGGAGACAGCATATGGTTGTGTTTAGTTTTTTGATCCAATCTGCTACTCTGTGCCTTTTTATTGGTGAGTTCAGTCCATTTACATTTAGGGTGATTACTGATATGTGAGGATTTCCTGTTATTCTATCTTTAGTTTTCTGGTAAGGCTGTGTCTCCATTGTTTCTTTGCCTTTTTGTTGTTGTCTATTATTTCTGTGTGGTGGTATTCTATGATGTTTCCCTCTGTTTCTTCTTTTATTACAGTATATATTTCAGTTCTGGATTTTTTTTTGAGTGGTTACCCTTAAGTTTATGTAAAAGAAAGTTTGATATTTAGAGTATTCCGTTTTCTTCAGCACGCTTACTTTCTCCATTCCCATATTCCAGTTCAGGCCTTTACTCTCCCCCTTTTTATGTTTTGGTTGCCACAAATTGTCCCTGTTGATGGTGGTCAAATAGCCTCCTTTAGTATTTCTTGTAGTGCATGTCGTGTATTAGAAAATTCCCTCAGTTCTGTATGTCAGGAAAGGTCTTTATTCCTCCTTTATATCTAAAGGATATCTTTGCTGGATATATTATTCTTGGCTCATAATTTCTCTCTTTCAATAGTTTGAATATTTGGTTCCACTCCCTCCTGGCTTGTAGAGTTTCTGCTGAAAAATCTGATGATAATCTAATGGGCTTTCCTTTGTGGTTACTGTCTTCTTTTCCCTGGCTGCCTTGAGGATTCTTTCTTTGTCGTTGATTTTAGACAGCTTCAATACAATGTGCCTTGGAGAAGGCCTGTTGGGATTGAGGTAATTAGGTGTTCTATTTGCTTCTTGGATTCGAGGATCCAATTCTGTCCACAAGTTTGGGAAGTTCTCATCGACGATTTGTTTGAATATATTCTGTGTTCCCTTATCTCTTTCTTCTCCTTCTGGTATGCCCATTATTCTTTTATTGCTCTTTCTGATGGAGTCAGAAAGTTCTTGTAGACTTCTTTCATTTCTTTTAAGTCTAAAGTCTCTTTCTTCTTCCATCCGTGTCATTTCCAGGTTTCTATCTTCGATGTCACTGATTCTTTCCTCCATCTGGTCAACTCTACTATCTAAGCTGGCTGTTTCATTCTTACTTTCTTCTATTGAGTTCTTAATCTCCAGAAATTCTATTTGGTTCTTTGTTAAAATTTTAATCTCTTTCATAAAATGCTCATGTTGTTCTTTGATTGGGTTTCTGAGTTCATTAAACTACTTTTCTGTGTTTTCTTGCATCTTGTTGAGTTTTTTCAGAACTGCAATCTTGAATTCTCTGTCACTTAAGTCACATATTTCCATATCTTTAATTTCCTTTTCTGGAGACTTTTCACTTTCTTTCTGAGCTGTCTTGTTGCCTTTGTTATTCATGGCAATTACTGATTTATTGTTTCTCTTCCTAGACACCTACAGGAGTGGCTTCTGCAACAGGTTGGTAGGAAGAGGTCTTTCTTTTGTTTTCCAGTACTTGTTGGTAGAATGTTTTATTTTCTCTACAACTGCAGCCTTTTTTTCTCTCTCACACGGTAGTGCTATGTTTTCTCTGCACTATTCCAGCTTCTCACCCAATGGGGGGATTCCCTCGGAGACAGGCTTCTCCTCTGCTAATAGTTTTCCTGGGTCACAGGGCGCAGTGTCCATGTGGGTATGTGGAGAGCTTTTGAAGTTCCAAAGCTCTTCCTGCACCAGATTCAGAGCCTGTATGTTTCAGCAGTTTTGTTTACTCCTGCAGGGATCCACCCAGATAGGTGGGGCCAGGGGCATGGTGAGTTGTGAGAGGTGGCCCAGGGCAATGGCTGCAACCACCACCACAGCCGGTCCTGCTTCCGCAGCTCCCTTCCCTTTGCCAGAACTAGTTGGGCTGCGAATCTGTGTCTGAGATTCACAGCTTTCAGAACAGCAAATACTCTGTTCTTTTGATCTGACACTACTACTGTTCTGCTTCTAGCACTGGGCAGGTGGGGGCGGGGCGAGCTCTGGGAGGGTAAGGAGGGGGCGGCTAGTGTCAGTGCCTAAGGCTTCCGTTCTCTGCTTGGCAGTGAGGGCTTAAACCACCGTTTTCAGCCTTCTTCCATCAGTCTTTTCTCCGAGGTCTGTGTTGTGAGCATTGGGTTCAACTGTGTTATATGCTGCCCCCTCAGCCCTGTGGGCCATAAGCGGAGCCCTAGCAGTCCAAGTTCTTCCCTCTCCTGCAGCTGCAGTAGTTCCGGGATGCAGCGAGCTCAGAGCACTGAGCTAGGTCTGCGTCTTGCGCCCCAGGGACTCCATCTCTGTCTCCACACTTCTCCCTTCCCTCCTCCCCTGCTCGTGCGATTCGCCCATCTTTAGGTGAATTTAGTGGGCCTCTTCGTCTTGCCTGTCTGCTGTGCAGGGAGTCCTTTGTGGACTTATAGTTGGTCGATTAGTTGTAAATTCTAGGGGAGATTTACAGAGGCTCATCTCACACCGCCATTTTGATCATTCCCCCTCATATTTTTTTTAATTTCATGGAATTCTTCCATGGCAGACTGAAAACTTTATCCCCCCGACCCCCCACTAGTCATAGTTTATTGTCACTGAGCTAGAAATGGGTTTGGCTTGCATACTTGTGCTCAATAACATTGTCTCTGAAATACTGGATATTCTAGACTGATAAAATCCTGAGTTAGAAAGTCTCATATGTGTATAAAGTGAAAAGAAAATGGGATATACTACTTTGTTAGGGTTAGAGGTATATAGTTGTAAAACCAGAAGATGGAGGAAGTCTCATTTATCTTCAGATCTTGGAGCTTTCTTAAATAATTTGTTATTATTAAATGAAAAAGAATAAGATAAGTTATGTAAAAAATTATTAATGATTTAGAATAGCTATTAACCAAATGTTGCATCACATTATAATGAACCATGTTTAAAATCAATAAATAAGCTCTAAACATTTTTACACATCATATCATCTATATTAATCTCATTTGTTCTGATTTAAATACGTTTATGCTTTTAACAGTTGGTATTTAGGTGGATGTAAGTCCACAAATGGCTAATGTCCCTACCATTAGTGTTTAAGAGCTCAAAGCAGGCAAAGTGTTTTTTTCCCTCTTCCTGCCCATGAAGGGTTGTGGACTAAGACATGTTTGTTTTTGTGCTAGGGATCTAGAAAGTATACTTTCTCCTTGGCCTCTCCTCCCAGCTTCTGCCTTCCCCTCTTTTCCCTGTGACTGCCATAATTCTGAGTCTGGCCTAACTACATCATCTTGACCATCTTGATTCCTGACTAGTCTCCATTTAGTAGTTTCACTTTTCTGTTTTTAACTCTGAATTATTACCAAGTCACCAGTCATCACTGTTCAAAGAGAAAAGCTGCAGCCTCTCCATTTAGCAAATTTAGTTTTTAAATTGGCCATAAATCCATTTTCTTCTTCGGATAATAAATGACATAAAATCCACTTGTATCCCTGAAGCTCACATCAATGATTCTCTAGTCTAGCTGAAAACAACTCTCTGGTTCACCATAATAAATCTATTAAGCAGGCATATTTCAGGTCACAAGTTTCTGATAAAGTGAGTCTATGATGAAAATATAATTAGACCTGAATTTGTCAGACTCATGGGCCATCCATAAATATAAAATAGCCGCTTTCATAGTTCCCAGTCGTCTACCTTCCCATATTGACATTGACAGCTGCTATGCAATCTACAAATGAAATATCCAATTTTTGATAACATCTGTTCTTTTGGGCTTTGACCAAAGAAAGACTCCATTAGACGTCATCATTGTCTTAGTACTTACAAAGGCTGATTTGATTCTTTCTGCCAGGTCACTAGGCATCATCTCATCTCAATCCTTACTTGGGGGTTAATAAAGGGATCAAACTATTAGGTTGATCTCCCCCTCACATTTTATTGAAGAAAAATAGTGGTTGGCAGTAATGATATCAACATACCTATTGCATGATTTCTTTTCCTTCCAGGGTCTTAATAATGCAGATTCTTCTGCATTTTAGTCTGTTGTCACTTTTTAGTCATTAGTTTTATTTTCCATCTAACTTCTCTGCTTACAATTCCCTGCATTCTTCATGTCAAGACCACTTTACAATCAATTATTCTTTTGCTAGTGCCAGGATAAAGGCTCACCCAATGATAAAAAGGATAATACAAGACATGACTGAAACCCAGAATAAATAAAACTATTGTGTTGGAGAAGATCTTTGGACCTGGCTCCTTCAGTCTTGGAGACCAGATATGTATGTGGAGCACAATTAGAGCAAAGTGCAGCAGTGGGAAATAATCGGGTGAAAATCTAACATCAGAAAGGTCTGGCATAAGTGGTAAAAAGCAAACCATGCAAACTGGGTTTGGAGGATAGCCTTCTGTATTTCGATTGAACCATGGCAACTTTGCAGGAGAAACTAGTCTCTCAGAATATTGTGTCAAGACATAGGCTCTTAGGCATGAAATAAAGTTAAAAAAAAGAATGTCCTCTGGGAGATTGATTATTAAAATGCCCGCAGCTGTTTCTGCCTCCCTGTATCCATGCTCTCTGCTATGTGACTCTTCACTTCTCCCATCAAGAATTAGCGTTCATTTCAATACCTCTTGAATCTAGACTGGTTCTGTGGCTCGGGACTTGCTTTGACCAGTAGAATATGACTGAAATGACAGTGGGCCTGTTCTAAGCCTGAGCATCAAGAGTCCTTGCATGCTTCCTCTTGCTCTCTTGGATCCCTGAATGTTGCCAGATGAACAAGTCCAGTGTAGCTTGCTGGCAGGTGAGAAATTGTGTGGAGAAAAAGGAAGTTGTGCTTACTGATGGTCCTCAACTGACCTGTAAGGGGATCCCATACCCATCACTAAATCCAACTAAGAACCACCTATTCTCAAATGCTGACTTGCAGAATCATAAGCTTAATACATGGTGCTTTTTCATGTGCTTAATACATGGCCACTAATCATTAAATATGAAGATGGTTTATTATACATCATAACTAACTGCTACAATTTCATTTACTGAAATGGGTTGTACACAGTTTGGATTCCATGTTAGAAGGCAAGATCCATTCAACATCAGTATGAGACCAAATTAATGTTGACCAACCAAGATATATTAATGCAGGAGTTCATTTCTTTTTCCAGAGTTGGGGACTTGTTCTGAATTTAGAATGGGCTTAAGAGGCACAGATCTGGACTCTAGAGTGTGGACGAAATCATTGAGATTGTTACTGACAGTATTTTGTGAAAACCAAGTCAATCAAACTATCTTCATTTATTAAACACTGTGTATTAAAAGGGAAGGTGGCCCAAATGAAGTTAAATGGTAGACAATTTTCCTCCAAGATTTTAAATGCTGGTTAAGGGTTTTGCTAATCAGAAATTCTTTAAAAAACAAAAGCTAGCAAGTGTTGGCAAGGATGTAGAAAGATTAGAATGCTTATATACTGTTCTTGGGGATGTAAAATGGTATAAGCACTATGGAAAATTATATGGGAATTCCTCAAAAAAATTAAAGCTAGAACGACCATATGATCCAACAATTCCACTTCAGTGTATATATCCGACAGAATTGATATCAGGATCTTGAAGAGACATACCCACTCCCATGCTCATTGCAGTATTATTCACAATAGCCAAGAAATAAAAACAACCTAAATGTTCATTGACAGATCAATGGATAAAGAAAAATGTGGCATATGCATACAATGGAATATTATTGAGCCTTAAAAAAAGAGGAAATACTGGCATATACAACAACATGGATGAACTCGGAGGGCATTATGCTAAATGAAATAAGCCAGTCACAGAAGGACACATATAGCACAATTTCACTGATATTAGGTACCTAAAATAGTCAAGCGCATAAAACCAGAGTAGAATGGTGGCTGTCGGGATATGGCAAGAGAGGGAAATAGGAAGTTGTTCAGTGATTATAAAGTTTCAGTTGTAGAAGAGGAATCAGTTCTAGAGATCTGCTGTATAACATTGTGCCTATAGGTAACAATATTGTATTGTGCACTTAAAAATTTGTCAAGAGGGTAGATCTCAGGTTAACTTTTCTTACCACAATAGAAAAAAAAAAAATTGCGAAAGAAGATCAATATAAACTAATATCATTTTTCTGTTGATTTTTTCCACATTAACATAGATATGAGATTTAACAATTGGAAATACTCATAGTTAATTATTAAATTTCAGAGAGAAGAATCCTAGAGATTATGTAGTACAGTTCTGTCATCTTGTAATTATTACACAGGGTCCTGGTTGGGTCCTGTAAATAATAAATGGCAGAACTTACTATAATGTTCACTGATTTTTTCCCACATTTGGTGCTTTGCCTATATAATCTAATGAGTTTTTCCAAAAGTTAAATTAGTATGACTGTTTATCTTCACGCTAAAGTAAAAACAGAGATGGGTTTAATTTTACAAAAATTGTCTATCTTGAAATTTCTTTCTGTTCTTCCTCAGGCACAATTATTATTGCTATTCCGATAGCATATTCCATTGCTAAGACATTTTTCCCCTACAGTATTTTTAAGAGCCTCGGGATCTATTGCTCACTAATTAGTAAGAAAGCCACAACTTAGATTAGTCTTGGGAAGAAAAAACGGAAATGTCATTACAACTTTTATTCTCAACCTAAAGAAGAGAAGGCTGATGGAGTAATTTAATAATGTTTTTCCAGACCATGATGAGTTTATACATTATCACTGGTAATCAAATTTTGCCCATAATTTTGGGTATAGTATAAGCACAGTATTAGGCACAAAGAGGGTAAGAAAAGAAGAAGGAGATTGACTCAGTGCTCTCTGGTAAATTGTCAGTCAGTTAGTTGTAGCATGAAGACAAACACAGGAAAAAAAGGATGCTACTGTCTTAGTTTGTGCTTGTATCACAAAACATACCATAGACTCGGGGGCTTAAACAACACATTTATTTCTCACTCTTCTGGAGACTGGGAAGTCCAAGGTCAAAGCGCTCTCAGATCCAGTGTCTGGTGAAGGCCCGCTTCCTGGTTTGCAGAGGTTGTCTTCTCCTTTTATTCTCACGAGAGCACACACAGAGGGAGCAAGCTGTCATGTGTCTTCTTATTAGGACACAAATCCCATTCAGGAGGGCTCCACTCTTATGCCCCAATCACCTTCCAAGGACTCACCTCCTAATTGGGTGGCGGGAGGGTCAGGATTTCAACATATGAATTTTGAAGTGGGCACAAACATTCACTCCATAACAGCTACTATATATGACTCTGTATATGGCAAATCTGAAATGCTTACACAAACAAAAATTGCAATAAGATGACATGAAATCGATAAACCTAGAACAGCTTGGGAAATCCTTTTTTAAAAATGATGGGGTTTGATCTCGAAGGAAGAATGGAGAAGAATTATAACTAAGGAACAAGGATCGTAATTAAATTCCAGGAGAAGGAAAAAGTAAATGCAAAAGTTTAGTCTGTCACTGCTGAATATTCACGGAGCTAATATAGAGATATACTTGATTGTAGCAGTATACAGATAAATAATGTCAAATCAGCAAGAATGGACACAATTATTGGGACTATTTCTACGCCAGCGTGAAGAATTAGAATATAATTTTATAAGCAAAAAGAACCTGAGCAAATGATACTGTAAACCGTATTAATGCAGTCATTGGCAGACCAATAGTTTTTCACTACCTCTAACACACCCACGCTTCACTGATATTTGTGTCATTAACTATGTAGCAGTTTGTTCCACCCTCATCAAACCTGATCAATCTAAGTATACTAACCCAATCCGAGGGTCTTGGCTCCAAGGATAATTGCGCTATAGACTCATGATACCATCTCCCACAGTGGACCGTGATACTTGACATGAAAGAGAATCCCCTTACTTCTAACGGCCCATGGTAGAATTCCCTTAATTTGGATAAGCTCTCATCTTTGTCAGTCAGGAAAATGGAGGTCTAGTTTTAGATTCTCTATATATTTCATTGGCTCTTCCCTCTTTTTCACTGATTGTCAGTTCTTTCTTCTTTCAATTGTAGTTTGACTTTTAACTCCACCATTGCTTGTGATACAAAGGAGATAACTCTGTTGAGTAAATGAATAAATGAATGAAATCTGCTGCTGATGCTTTCGTGAAAGCAGCTGTGAGTAGTAACATGCGTTGGATGTAGGCTTCTTTAGGCAGGCATTGGTGTCTATTACTACTTCTGCATTGTCCTGGGCACTTAGCATATTGTGCGTAAATAGTAGAAGCTCCCTGGATAGTTGTGAAACTGAGTATGCTCAGCGACCATGAGAGGCTAAATTGAAGGAAAATAAAGTGCTGACCTTTTCCTTAATGAGTTTTAAGAACAGTATTACACACAGGACCATCATTATGTATTTAAGTTATCTGAATTCCTATTTATTCCTATTAAATTCCTATTTATTAGGTAAGTACTGAAGTCATTCTCTGGTTTATCACAGATATTTATCTCCTGACCATCTTTGTTTTAGAGCATTGAGACTCTCCACATTAATTCATAAAACTTCAGGAAAACTTACTGAAAGAAATGCAGATTTTACTGTGGCAAAGCCCAAGAAGCTAGCCTTGTGTGACCTTTGGCTTTCCCTGTCTGTTCCCTTCCCTCTGTGCTCTGCACTGCTTACTGCTCTCTCTAGACTCATGATTCAAAGGTTCTAGGTGATTTAGGGTATTTAATGACTCAGTTTGTGAGACTGCCCAGGGGCACAGGAGTCATCTTATCACATTATGTCCTACAAGCCACTGGCCCCAGCCTACAAGTAACACTTTCAAGCTAGGTTCACTATGCACTTGGCTGTTTGTATTCACTCTGGATCTGAGAAGAGCAGCGGAATGACACACATGAAGCCTTCCCTGATAGGCCTGTGTGCTTACTGCAATGATATGTAATTATCACAACTGACTCTTTTGTGTCAGACTTTTTGGAGGTCACTTTGTGAGTATTATCTTATGGTGAGGGGCAGTGCAGTGTCTTAGTTTAAAAAAGCAGCTCGAGAGTTCCACTGTCACTAAAACTCCACTTCAAAATATGTTAGTTACGTGACCTTGAGCCAACTGTTTAAACTCTCAGTTTCTTCGTCTCTATAAGGGGTACAGTAATGATTGTTATAAAGACTAAATGAAGTGTTTGGCATATATTAGGCTCCCAATAAATGGCAGCTAGTCCTGCTTTTATAATCTAATACCTAATTAGAATTAACATGACTTTAAAGTCAAAGAAGCTCAGGTTGGGATCCTGCTGCTACTTTTGAACTTTGTGGTCGTTTTGCACTCATATCAAAGGCAAACTTGAGCACAGGTTGATTTGCATAATGTTACTCAGAATTAGAGATGCACTTATTGCACGGAGTTATCAGGATGACGGCTTTAGCCAGGCCACTGGATGCGTGTGTAGTAGATATTTACATTCAGCATCCATTCACGTGGGTCATTGCCCCTGTTTAACTGATTATTTAATAATTTGAATATCATACCAACACATTAGTATCAAAATAAATTTTGTTGTTATATGGATAGAAACAAAGACATTCAAGAAATCCCCCCCTCCCCTCTGAATGCTCTACCTCAAACGTCCCTACTTCTCTTCTAAAGATGGTGTCTGGATACAAAACGAGGGGTCGCTTACGCTTCTTCCCGCCATTTTTTCTTCACCATGGTCTCCAGAACAGTGCCCTTTGTCTATCTTGGAGCTGACAGCACTGCTAACATTCAGGGTTGTAATCAGCATCTTTTCTCCAGGTGTAGACAGGGCCATGTGATGCTTTCTGGCTCTCTCACCATCACTTGCACTCTTGCTGGTGCTATCCAACCTCTGATTGTCTGTGAGTCCTATTGAGCTTGCAGCCCTAGGAGCAGAACCCCTGAGGTGAATGCCTCTGCCCGACACCTGAGCCAAATGCTCAGCTGCTCTAGACACGTCTTTGCTTCAGCAGACCCCAGGGCAACCTGGGAAACTAACCCTCAACAGATGTGCCTGCCCTGCACATGGGTGTGGATGTAGTCTACAATGCAGCCACCTCCCAGATTAGTAAACGGGTGGCAAAGCAAGAATCCCTGCCCTCCACATCTGTTCATGTACTTCAAGCACTCTTCTCCCCTAACCTTCCTTGACATTTGTACCACCTAAGGGGACTGCAAAAAATGTTTTCCTTTACTTGCCTTCCATTGCATGCTACTTCTTCTTCGCTCCAACTGACTTGAATGGGGGACGTAAATATTCCCTTGTCCACTATTCAGACTGCATTCTATGTAATGGCATTGCCTGGAGGAAACCACTGAATACAGTGAGAATGATGCCTCCTGGAGTTGTGCAACTTGGAGGCCTGACCTCTACATGATGGAGAAATTTTGCAATGAGTCCAATTAGGTCACGCTTGTGAAAAGAAGAGAGAAAACAATTTAGCAAATCCCTTATGAGGACAGTAAGCTGGTGTTCAAGGCTATTGTCATACTGAATTTTGAATGTCAATAGCAATGTATTCCTTTTGACATTTCTTCTGTAGTAAATTCTATCAGGCAGACAATACCTAGAAAGGACTGGGAATAAGATGAAAGCCAGGTGCTGCAAAAAAGTGTAAGAAAAATTAAATGTTTTTTTAAACCTCATTATTCTTATAGAACATGTAAAATGCAGTATTAGCATGAGAAAGAGAACACTGGTCTCAAAGTTATTGCCATTCAGAATATAGAAAAGGGTGTAACATGATCTCTTCTAGCTCCTCATAGGATGACAAAATGAACCTGCAAAGCACCCTGTAAACTCTGACAGGCCTGTACCATTAATTGTACCTCTAGTCGCTTTCTCCTTGTTGCATTTCATCCCAGAGACTGGTTTTAACCACAAATTAAAGACAAAACTGTTCAACTAACATCAATTCATATTTCTGCAGCCCTCAGAGGTCAAGTGGCAGGAAAAAAGAAAATGAACAGTTTTGGGAAATTTAACACATAACAGACATTGTGCTTATAATTTTCTACATTTTAGACTGGTTAACATTCACGACAAGACTCATCTCTATTTCACAGATGATGAAACTGAGGCTTAAAGGAGTCCCAGTGTTTTTCATCTCATAAACTAGCAAGTAGCACAGACAGTATTGAAACCCAGCTGTAATGACCTGCAAATCTTCTCTTTCTAAGGCACTTTGTACCACTAAGAGAATGTTTCAAAAATTTTCAAAAAGGTACCTCCTTGTTTGTAAAAGAGTCATGTGAATGAGTCAGAGATGTGTGAGGGAAAAAATGTCACACAGCTCTATACTTCAACATCAGTAGCTTTTTGGCAATTTTGGTTTGTGTGGGTTTTGTTATAATAATTTCAAGGTTAGGTGTTAAGACTTCAGTAAGTTAGACTGTGTTTTACAAGAATAAGTATCTGCTGATCTCTTAACTGTGTTTTACTGCTGCCAAATACATCTTCTCATCTCCTTTCCCTCTTATATATACAATACCACTGTTTAAATTTCATGATGTCTGTGTTTTCACTTTATTTTTCATTGGACCTTAGTTTAGGTATTAGCTATTTCCAGGGAGAAGTGACAATCATTTTAGGAATACCTAGATAGATTTAGGAATGATGTATTACATGTTCAAACTCATTTAATATTCAACTTTACTTGCGATTTCATTCCCTCTCACTTTCAAATACTTTAGGTGACAAGGATTACATCATTTGTGCATTCACTTCACATTCTGTATCGATCCTTCTGACCTTATGTATCATACTTCATGCATTTATGACATCTTATCATACCCAATCTTAACATAGGATGTTTCATTTTCTGCTACATATAACTAAGATTTACTATGCCCAAGGGTTCTCAAATTTTAAAAGCTATTTCATTTTAATTTTGTGTCATTTTTTGAGACAAATTTATTAATGCATATGTAGTTTTGACTTGTCTCAAATGAAAGTTTGTCATTAACTTTCTTTCAAAAGTGGGCACACTTTATCTGATACCAAGTAAATGGTTTCTTGAACAGTGAATTGGAATGTCTTGTTTGTGTCCTAAAAACAAAAACTTTCTGTCAAAAAAAAAAATTTCAAGTACAAAAGGAAATAATGTTTTGATATTAGCTGGGGTCATGTCCCTTAAATGCAATGGAGGTTCCATTTTTATTTGAATTAATTCTTACCAGGTTGTTTTTGTAGGACAAGCTTTCTCATTGGCCTCTGAACTCCTCTGAGCCAGAGCACGTCTCTTCCAAGGTTTAGGAGCTGCTGAAATGAGACTATTTATAGATTTAATAAGTATATGTGTAGGTCTATTTTTAATACACTTAAATAATTTTCAGTGAGGGTGCTGCGCTTTTAGCCAGCATGAGGAGCCATAAGAGTCACATGCTTTAAAAACAATGGCGGACTTTAAAATGGATAAATCAGGAGGAGAAATAGTCATGTTCTCAACAGTTCTTTGCTCCTATGACTTCAAAAATCCCATTTCTAGGAATGTAACCCAAAAGAATAATCAGAGACACACTGAGCAATGTATTAAGAGTTCCTTGTGTTCTTTTTTTATAATAGCAAATACATTAGAAGCAATACAAATATCTAATAACAGGAAATTGATATACTATGAATTTTTCATAATAAGCTCCACAGTCCTTACAAATTATGAGTTGATGATAAGAAATCATGTGGGAAATGGTGCACAAAGTCAAGTTTCAAAATACAACTTAATAAAGTAAAATATGACAAATAAAACGGTCTACAGTTATGATGCCAATTAAAAACAAAAACAATATTTTTAAGCAGAGGAAAAAAAAGAAATAAAAATGTCACCATGAAATGGTAGTAGAGATATGGAACAGTTTGTGGAATTAAGGGTGAATTATATTTAATTTTCATTAAATTTTAGAACAAAGGTTTTTTAATGTTTCCTAATGATTTTTTTAACAATGAGAACTATACTAGACACTTTCCAAAAATCAAGGGTGACTCTTTTCTCCAGAACAGTCTCAATTCTTAGTTAAAAAAAAAAAAAAGCCCAAGAGAACACCTAAGGCATTATATTATGCTTTCGTTCTTTATTCAAAATAATACTTCTTTCACCCTTCTGTGAGATTAGCCACCACACACACATCCTATCAGATCTGAATCTCTCTTTCCCTAAGGAGAATCATGTTGTGTTCACCAGTCATTTGTGTTGGAGGGGAGGAATTTGGGACTTTTAAGAGAAATTTGGGACTTGTAAGCAATCATTCCATGGGCGAATACATAGGAAGTCATAACATTCAATTGTTTGAATTGAATGCAGCTCCACTAGGCAGGACCTTCTCTGTATCTAAGTAGCATTAATTACATAGGAAAGTGGCATTGTTACTGAACCCAGAGTTCTCATAGAAACCTTGAACAATTACACTTGTTGCCTAAAGTAAAATTTAAGTATTTAATAAAAGTGTGCCTGATTTTCATGCAACTTCCTTGAGAAACTTTATAAGTTGTAAGCTATTAATATTGTTTTCCAGATCCTATCCTCCACTCCTCTCAGACCCCTAATCCCTTCCACCGTACCTGCTGGGACTCACTGTCCACCATAAGCAAACTCCCTGCTTTATCAACCACACTAACTCTAACTAGAGCCTGCCATCCGCTGCATCTCTGCTTCCTCTGTAGACCTCTGCAGTCATGGCTCTTTTCCCTCCTACATTTTTCACAGCACGGGATCTGGAAGTGAGATGGATAGCTTCCTATCCTTTTTGCTTTTCATTGAGCTAAGCCATGTTTCCCTCCCTCAAAATTCCTGCTCCTCCAGCTTTTTTTTTTCTTCTTTTTCTTTTCTTGTTAAAGGAATGTAATCTCTCTATAGCACCTGCTCCATCCCCACAACATTTTTTTGAAAGCTTTAGCAGCTGATCCTCATGTTTTCTGCTCCTCTTTTTCCAGTATAGATTTCATGGCCCATCAGAATAAGCATTTTTTGCCTTTTCCCTGGAGTTCCCTTACCTCTTTCTTTCCCTGCTGTGTTCTCCCAGCAAGATGCTAGTCCTCGTGACTTCTAAATTTCTGCTCATTCTGTGTCTACATCTGATCCGTGAACAACTTCACTGACTGATGCCATTTAAATTTCTATCACTGTTTTCAACTGGGTACTTAGTTATCTTATTACATTTTTCACACATATTATACCACATAAAGTCATACTGTAACATCATACACACTCTGAGATAAGTATTGCAATATTATGTAAACTTTTAGAAACAATAATTTTCTACAACATAATTGAATTTTACCTAAGCCAGATGAAATAGTGTTACTAATAAATAATTACTATATCATATCATTTTAAAGTTCAGAAACAGTCACGTATGTAAAAATCCACAAGAAGAATACACATGTACATTATCTACTAATTAAACTACATAGGTTTTAAACGTTTGTTTGCCCTAGTGACTAGGAATTATTTACTTTAAGATGATTTACTTTAAGCTATTAAAAGAAAAAAGTGAATAAATGGCAGGGGTATGGTACAAACAGTGCCTCCAAACAGTGTTTATAGCAGCGCAAACTGGTAAAATATTTTCCATAAACAATTAAAAGAGATAGCAAATCCTTAAAATTGGTTAACTCTTTGGTTTAGCAATTTTACTTCTGGCAAAACTCATGTATTTTCAACTAGAAAAAGTAAAGCTGTAAGTTGTCCTTGAGTTTTGTGGCTATGGAAGTTTGCATTTTTATGATGTTCTCTCCTGGCTTCAAGAGGGGGCATAGGTTCAAGTTGTGTGACTCATAAAACTACCTTGACAAGCTATGACAATTAGCCCAGGGGATGGGCACACAACCCAAGACAAAGGCCAAAAGGTTTTTCATACCAGGATAAGCACAGGAAATTTATTTCTGCTCTGTGCAATTAGTTCTTAAGATGGGAGCTCATAGTTCTTGCCACATGAAAATCATGAGAATACGCAGCCTGAAAGGCAAAATCCAAAAGCTAGCAAGAAGCAGTGAGAAAAGAGAGCAGTCATGGCAGAGAGACAAGACAGAGACAAAAAGGCCTGATAGTGATTTTTCCCAGAATCTAGCTTCAGCCTCTTCTTTACGCATGCAGATTATTAAGCAATAAACTCTAATTTTTGTAAAAGCCAGTTCACGTTGGGTTTGTATTTTCTTGCAACCAGAGTATCCTGACTAATGCAAGCTTTATAAAGACCTAGATGATAATACTAAAACTACTTATCATAGAGAATTAAATATAAAAATCATGATGAGACATCTTATATAGAACATTATTGCAGATGACCTAAAAGAGACAACAAAAGGATGTACTTACAAATAAAAAAGAAAGAAATCAAAATATAAAAAGTAGCTCTCTTTGAACAGCAGGGTTAAAGGGAATTTATGTTTTGAAAATTTTCAGATTTTCTGCGTTGTTTCTCACCTTTTAAAGAACATATGAAACTTATTAGTAGAAAATAAAATTATTAGTTGAAACAGCACAACACTTTTTAAATTGTAATTTTTATTTTAATAGATTTCCTAAAGCAGTGATACAGAAGATGATTAACTAGAGGGCACAGATTAATTAGGGTGGCCTCTCCAGCCTACTGTGTCAGAAACCCTGAAAATGAGGCCTAAATATTTGCATTTCGTCCAGGTTTCCAGAATAAGAACCTCTGGAACTAGAATAGAGATGGTATAAGGTGATTGCTGGGAGTGTCAAGTTGGGTATTTGACAGACCTGTATTTAAACTTCAGCTTTGCCATTAGTAACTATAACTGTATAACTTTGAAGAAGTTATTTTTTCCCTCTAACCCTGGACTTTTTAATCTCTTTAATTATTTCCACTGTGAGTATGGATGAAACAATGCTTCCATTATGGCATGTAGCACAATAAACGGGCATAGTATAAGCACTCAAAAATAAATATTTGGGGGCAGCCGGTTTGCTCAGTGGTTAGAGCACAGTTCTCATAACAAGGTCGCTGGTGTGATTCCCACATGGGCCAGTAAGCTGCGCCCTCCACAACTAGATTGAGGGACAATGACTTGGAGCTGATGGGTCCTGGAAAAACACACTGTTCCCCAATGTGCCCAATAAAAAAAACTCAAAAATGAAAAAGTAATGTATATTTTATTAAAAAATATAAAAACAAAAATAATAAAAACTAAACTAAAAATACATGTCACCACCATTATTATTAGCTTTGCATCATGATAATGCAAATCATTAGAAAAAAAGATTTAAATTGCCCTAAGTCAGTGTATACATAATTTTCAAGTTCACGCTGCTGATGGGGAGAAAAAGTCTCTATCATCTTCTACTCTTCACGTCATAGTTCCAAACAGCATCAGTATCAGTCAGAAATCACTTTCACTCTTTTTTTCTTTTTAATTTCAGTAGAAGGGATTGAATTTCTAGAGTTCACACTGCTGTACTACTCTCAAAAACAAAAGCAAAAAAAAAAATCACATTTGATGTTCTTTGAAGGAATAAACGCAGGGGAAGATAATTTGGGTTGAATTACTAAAGACCTGAGTCTCATGGGCTTCTCCCCACGAGAGGACAATAGCAAAACTTAGTGCAGGAAACAGCAAGGAGATTCTTTAGAGGCAGCCAGTTAGTTCAACAGACAATCTGATTCCAGGCAGCCTTTTAACTGGCAGGAAAATTGAAATAACAGGCGAACTCTTACAAAATCATCATAGAGAAATCTAAACTGGGTTTTTGTATCCTGGAACTTTTTCAGGGGACAAATCAATAAAGTACATTAATATCTGGTAATGAAAAAAACTAGAAGACACATACTGTAACTATTTAAAAATCTAAAAGCATTATTTTTTTGCTGCTCGTGTTTTAGTTTATGATTTTTCTCTCAGGAAGAAATAACTCAATTTTCAAAATGATTTGAAGTTTGTATTTAAGCAGAGAAATGAGTCGTGCAATAATATATTTCTGGCTGTTATTTCAAAGATGGATTTTTGGGGGATAAAATTGGAGTCAGGGATATTAATTTTGAGGCTATTACAGTAGTTTGTGTGGACCGGTCTTGGTATGGGGGTGTCTATAAATTTTTCTTTACTGAAAATATGTGCAGCCCAAGTCTAACATGTGGAGAACAGAGGGAATTATATAATTTAATTAGTTCTTTATGTTAATTAGCCATTCTTAGTCCATAGGGGCAGGGATATGGGTCAGTTTTATTTGTTTGCTTGTTTTTCTATTGCTCTGTTACCAGCAGCTAACACAGTCTGGCTTGGAGTAAGCTCTGAATAAGTGTGTTGGGCGTTGGACATAGGACATCGATAAGATAATGTATAAATGGCAGAGTGACACTCTTTTGCTATCTGAAACATCTTAGAAAACAAGAGACTATAAAACAAACTAGCAGATACTTGAAAATCTCAAATCACAAAAAATCGCCAATGATTAGCAAGGGGTACTGTGGAAAAAAAGGATCCCATGGGGTGCGTGAAGACGCCGAAGAGAAGCACTGTGCAGCAAGATGCTGGCAAAGTACCCAGCCCTCAAATCTGGGTGCAAAGGAGGGACTGAAATAGCACCACTGTGTCACAAAAAGATCAAGACACACAGCTACCTACAAAGCTTCCTAGTTTGGCCCCTCGATACCACAGAACTGCAGGAATTGGAGGATGGGGGTGGTTGTTGAATTAACGTAACACATGTCAGTTTTGCCCGAGGAGTCTGTAAGGTAAGGTCTAGGAGGAAGATTCAGCATTGTTAGCCGATCTGAAGCTGCAAATCTCTTCACGTTCAGGAACAATAAAGGCTGAAGTAATTCTCTCTTCTCTTGCATTCTTTCTCAAATGAGCTCACATCAGAAGGAACTCCATTCTGAATCAGACATGTTGCTGCTCTGGACTCGCTCTGTTAAAGGTGAGAAAGTAGCTGGCCCAGGAAAGACTCACCTAATTCAGAGTGAACAATATTCCAAAAGGAAGCAGCGTATCTATGTAAAGATATTATACGTGGCGGGGGGTCAGGGTGTGGGGGCGGGGGTGGAGAGAAAAAAAGAGAGATGGAGCCAGAAAAGCAAAAGGCAAACCGAGAACACACATCAGAAAAATACTGTCATGGAGCGGAAGAATACTGTGACCAAACCCATTGTCATGATTCAAATAATTCAAACAAACAATCCTATTTTTTAAAAAATAATTTGATGCAGAGATATGATTTCACGTAGCTATGTCAACAGATACAGATGAAAAGGGAGTCAACAGAACTCGGTAAAATGTGGAACAGATACATAGATCCAGCACATAAATGAAGACCCTATTTGAAAAAGCAAAACAAAACCAGGCAAATAAAAAAAACCTCAAGGACTGTTTACAAAACAATAAAAAAATATGGAAGACAGGACAGATTGAAGAAAATGAACACATAAAACAGAAACTGATAATGAATTAAATAGGGTTATAGAAAGAAAAAGATAGACTAAAAATAGACAAAGGAGTATTAATATACATTTAGTACCCTTGAATTAAAAACAAAACAAAACAAAACAAAAAAACTTCCCATCAAGGTGGAAACTGAAAATGTGTTCTAAAATATTCAAGAATACATTCTAGAAATAAAAGATATGAAACCACATCATGCCTCAAGAAAAATTAGTAAGGTATGGTTAAAAATGAAATACAACCTAGTAAAGTTATCAAGTTTAAAGGTAAGAATATAATTTGGGGGCATTCCAGCAAAAAAAAAAAATCAAATAACTTATAAGGGAGAAATCTCAGGCCGGCCTTAGAGTTCACAGCAATATACACCATTAGAAAACAGTGGAGAGAAATGCACAATCTTCCAGGAAATAAAATATGAGCAAAATATTATACCTACACAAATTGTTGAAATGGAAAGGCAACTTTTGATCATGCAAGCATTATAAGAATATGTTTCCTATATATCAACCTTGAAGAAACTGTTAAAAATAAACCTCAGTTGAATCCTAGTTGAATAGAGACATTGTGACAAAAAGACAGGTGTTAAATCCATTTCATTTTAAGAAAGAAACAACTCTTGGAATCACATTTTCAGTGTGTAATGTGAATAGAATGACAATAGAGAAACAATATAACTGGCAAAAATTGGGGGGGGAATTAGACAGTTGTGTAAGAATATTAATTATTTCATCTTTTATAATCAGAAGTCTAAAAGTCTCACTTATTGAGAAAACAACTGAGTTTTGAGTATAGCTTAAGGTGTAAAACTAGTGTTGAAAAAAAAAAGTTGGTGATAGATCAATCCATCATTGCTCCTAGTGTCTACAAAATAGAAAATTAACTATACTAAAAAATATTGTAGGTATAAAATAAAACACCAAAATGACCCAACACAGAAAAGAAAGTTTACTGAAGCATAGTAAACTATCCAACCCACACACACAAAAAAGCAAGAAAATTATACAGAACACAGAAAAAGAAAGCAATAATAGAGAATGCGTAACATATGATGCTGAAATGAATATAAATCACATATTTTTAATATAAATGGAATACATTTATTGAAAAAAGTCTTAGATTGTATTAACAAAGCAAAAGCCATCTAGTGTTGTGTATATGTAGTAAATCTAAAGCAGAATGATTGAAAATAAAATGATTGTAACAACATAGTGAGCCCACACATGTAAAAGAATTAGGTTTATGCTCTAAATATAGACTAGGATAAATCAGAGCAAAAAGCATTTAATGTTACAGAGAAGGTATTTGTGGGTTGAATTGTGTTCCCCCTAGAAGATATATTCACGCCTTAACCCCTGGTACCTGTGAATGGGACCTTATTTGGAAATGGGGTCTTGCAAATGTAATCAAGTTAAGATGAGGTCATACTGGATTAGGGTGGTCTCTAATCCAATGACTGGTGCTCTTATAAGAAAGAAACCTGGACAAAGTCACGCACAGAGGGAAGATGAATATGTGAAGACGGAGGAGAGACTGAGTTATGCTCCCACGGCCTAAGTAACACCAAAGATCACTGGCAACTGGCAGAAGTTAGAAAGAGGCAATGAGGCATCTTCCTCTCCAGTCTTCACAGAGAGCCTGGCCTTGTTGCCACCTTGATTTTAGACTTCTAGCCTCCTCAACCCAAAGACGATAATTTTTTCTGTTCTAAATAACCAAGTTCATGGTACTTTGTTATGGCAGTCATAAGAAGTGAATATAAAAGGGAAAGAAAATTCTAATTAATGTACTTCAAAAACAAAAAAGTCCAGTAACTCCATGGAAAATTAGACAAAACACATTGGTCATAAGAGACAATCATTTACTTATCTTAGATCATGAAATATCAAGTATACAAAAGGTACATACACAGATGATTAAATGGCAATTGGTGCAATTTAATTTAAATATATCCATATCTATACTTTTTTCAATAATATATTGGATCTAATTTAAATATATCCATATCTATATGCTGAAAGATAATGTACCTAATTCCCTATGCCAATTAAATATTTATTAAAAATAAATTCTAAAATATAGAAATATTACAGAAAACTATATCTACATCCAATGTCATGAAAATAAAAATTAAGATCAAAATCAGAAATCATGTCTGACCACCTGGTAAAATAAATGACAGTGAGTGAGATGGGATGGGGGAAGAAAGAGAAAGTGAATAGATAGCATCCAAGGTCTGATGTTACATTCACAAACTCATTCTAGAAAAAGTGCTACGTACCTCATTGCTGAATATCACTATGGTCATCTTTAAAGTACCCCCTCGGGAAGCTATGCACCAAACACCAGTACCTAGTCCACACTTCAAAGCAATTTTGGAACTTTTGTTCTGGAATGGCCATCACAGCTGTCGTATTACCCTTGATGTCCGAATGTCATCAAAATATCTTCCTTTCAATATTTTTTTTATCTTCTGGTAAAGAAAGAAGTCATTGGGGGCCCTATCAAGTGAGTAGGGAGGGTGTTCCAATGCAGTTATTTGTTTACTAGATAAAAACTCCCTCACACGCAGTGCTGTGTGAGCTGGTACGTTGTCCTGATGCAACAGCCACGAATTGTTGACAAAAAGTTCAGGTCATCTAACTTTCTCATGCAGCCTTTTCAGTGCTTCCAAATAGTAAACTTGGTTAACTGTCCAGTTGGTACAAATTCATAATGAATAATCCCTCTGATGTCAAAAAAGTTTAGCAACATCATTGCAACAAGTTCACGAACTTAATTGTCAGTCCTTGTAGATAGAGAGCAATAGATGGATAGAAAAAGAGATCATATCAGCACGTTTTATTGTTATTATTATTATTATTATTCAATTTTGGATCAGCAAGGACATCAAAAATTTCAGGACATACAAAAAATGACAAAGAAAATACTACATGATGGAACTTATAAGACAACTAAAAGAATACTTAGATAAAACTATAATAAACTTAAACATTTACATTGTAAACAGGTAGGACAAATGTCAATGCTTTGAACACTCAAATCAAAAGATAGAAAATTAATATATGCACATGTGTATGTATTCTGACACCCCTTTTTGGCCTAATGGAAAAATATTATAAATTTCCATTGAAGCTAGGAAGAAAACAAGGTTATCCCCTATCACAAATATAAATGTGGCATTAAATATGGGAAAGAGGAGGATAACATTATCATTATTTGCAAAAGATAGGGCATAAGAGAAAAACACAAGAAAATCAGCTGGGAACTTATTATACCAAATGAGAGAACTCAGTACGATGACTATGAACAAAATTACTATGCAAAAATCAATAGCCTTGCTACATACAAACAATTATATTTTAAAGTAGTTGAAGATATTGCATTTTGAATAAAAATAGAAAGATAAATTGTGTATGAATAAGCTAAAAATATCGAAGACATATTTATTGAAAAAAACTTATCAGAAGATTTAAGACACCTGAAAGACAGTTGACTAGAGGGAAATGCATATTGATCTTGGATAGGTAGTCTCTATACAGTGAAGATTTTAATATTCCCTGCATTAGTCTATAAATTTAAGGCAATTGCAATAAAAATACTAACAGGATATTTTTTTCTCTGAAATTAGAGAATCAGATTCTGAAAATCACATGAAAAATTAGTCATGTGATAATAGTCAGAAAAGTTTTTCAAAAGAAGAGTAGAAAGATGTGAGAATCAGTTCTCCAAATCATATTACAGATATTATCAAATTAAAGTATTTAAATTTTAACTGCATTATTGAAACAGAATAGAGTCCAGTTGTAGATGCAAATACATAGGGGATTTTTTTCTATGTCAAAAGTGAAGTGTATATTAAGGAAGAAAGAATAGACTGATCAATGAAATGAAAAAAAGATAAATAGAATATAAATGAAAACATGAATGTACTTGATTAAAACAGGGAAACATTATTATTTTAGAGTGAGGCATACTTTTCTTAGCATGACTCAAATCATAGATGCCATAACAAAAGATTGATAAATTCGGTTACATAAATATTTTGCCTGGGAGTTGGGGGAGGGGAACTATACAGCAGTATCGAAAGACAAGAGAACAGAGTAGGAAAATATTTCCAATAAGTACCATAATATAGCTAATATTCATTTTTACTCTATGGGCAACTTTTTTATGTATCAGAAAGCAATAGGAAAAATAGGCATAGGATAAACAAAGTTTGTAGAAAAATATAATAAAGTGAAATGTCTTTAAAATATTTGAGAAGATACTAAGTTCTACTTACATAAAAATGTATACAAAAATGTCATTAAGACATCATTTTTCACTTATCAATGGAGGGAATAGAGAAATAAATATTCTTTTACTGTGACAGTCAAATTGTAAAACTTCAGAGGCCAACTTGACAATAAATTTGATACCAAAATTTAAAATGTAGCTACATTTTGATTTAGTAAATTTACTTCTAAAATTTAATAGGTATGGAGAAAAGCATATGCATGAGAACAGTCATTGAAACACTGGTTGCAATAGTTGGAAATACTCCAAATATTCAACAATGGAAAACTGAATTAAATATTATGATATAGCTTGACTTTCACTATTTGTGTGCTGATACAGGTTTAAACTATATCTGGAAGAATTCACACAGAATGGTTAATAGTGCTTGCATATATGGAAGGAAATAGGAAAACAAACAAGTGGGAAAGTCTTATTTTCCCTACCTGTATGTTTGTAAATTTTGATAGTATACCATGTATAACCCATCCAAAAAAGAAACAGAAAAAATAATAACGTAGGTGAATGATTTGTAGGAAGCGTTTCATATATGTAGTTTATACTGACTTAAACTTAGTATGAAATTTGTCTTCAAAACTTTAATGTTACATTATTTTGTGTATTAGAATAGTTCCATTTAAGTTTTTGGAGTTCTTCCACCAGTAACTTAGTGGCCTATTTATGCTTAGTAAGATGAAAATATTCAAGGTAATTTTTTTTTCTAAACTGCACTTATCAAATCACCATTTCCTGTATGCTCACCTATTTATATTTGGGCAGAACTGTTGAACTCTGCTTATTTGCAAAGGTCAGTTAATAAATCCTCTAAATATTTAATTTGTACACAAGAGACTCAGATTCATCTTGATTTAATTTCATGTTTTATTTCTTTATTTTAGAACAGGGTGAATATTTACTACAAAATTATTGTTTCTATTAAAATTCCAATATGGACCTTTCCATTCACTCGATAAATATTTACTTAAGCTCTGGGTGTATGCAATACAGGGGTTTTTGTATAGAAGATAGTGGAAGGGAGAATTGCATGTAAATGTCATGTCCTGAAGTGCCTTATAAGAAAGCCTCTGATATTTTGCTGTAATGTAAAATATTTATTTGCATTTACGTTCAACATACATTTATTGATTGACAGAAAATGGGATATAAAAATTAGTGCAGTGATCACATTGTAAGGTATATAAATGTTAAATCACTATATTGCATACCTGAAACTAATATAATATTGTATTATACTATACTTTATATGCTTATATAAAGTTCTATTATATAAAGTATACTATAGTTCATTTAAAAAGTAATGAAAAAAAGAAATGGTTCATGATCATTGATAACCTAGAAGTGTAGAGCGATATATGCATTATTAATTGTAATGCAGTATGACAAATGAATTTATGGAAACATTTCTGTGAGTGAAGAGGAAAAGCATATATCCCAATATGGAGAGTGAAAAGGGGGAAATCTTGCTGGCGATGGTGACTCTGAGTCTGAAGAGATGAGAAGACCTTAACTAAGGCAAATACAGAGAATATTGCCTAGTGGTGAAGCACTAGTTTTGAATTCCAGAATCTAAAACTTACTAGCTGAATGACTATGGGCAAGTTACTTAACCTTTCTGTTTAAAATGGTATATAATAGTCCATGCAATGTTGATTGACTGAAGTAATTAGAACATTACCTGGAGTGTAGTAAGTACAGTAATAAATGTAAGCTGTTTATTATTATTATTATTATTATTTATTTATTTATTTATTTTTTATTAATTGGGGTAGGAAAGGAAGGGGAGGGAAAGAGCCTCACAGACAAGGGATTAATATGAAAGAGGACAGACAGGCAGGAAAAGAAAAAAACATCTCTGTTGCAGGGTAAAGTTCAAGGGAGGAATGCCAAGAGATGGTGCTGGAGAGGAAGGCAGGGACCAGATCACTGTGACCTTGAATGTCATCCTTGGGAACTTGGAAATCATGCTGATAAATAGGGGATATTCTCAGCAGAGGAATATTGTGGAGAGATGGGGGGAACCATGAGTCACATGGATTCCTCCAATTTGAAAACCAGGTTTTTATGGTTATAAGCAAAGAAGAGAAGATCCACGGTAGGGAGAAGATAAGTGAGGGAGCAAGAGCTAAATGGCGTTACTCACAAGCCCTTTCCCAATTTTTTTGAAATCAGAATCTCCCTTGAAACAGTTAAGTGTTTCGACTTGCTAAAATATCAGCTCAGTTGAGCATTATGGAGAACAAAGAAGTGTAAGAGTCTCCCCTGACAAATTATGCCTTCTCTCTGTCGATGTAAATGCTCCCTCAAATCACCCTTAAATTTCTCCTCCATTCCTAAGGAACTGGTTGGGAACTGAAGCAGGCTATAATAATTCCATCTGTATATGAATCCATAAAATGAAAGTGACAGGACAAAGTTTCATCCTACTATATTCTGAATGTTCACATCTCATTTCTAGATGTCAGTGAATCTTTGTCCATTAAAAGAACATCAGATACTTAAAAATCTAGTAATTTTCTTCTTATTTGATTTGATGTGGCATTTTGAAGAGATTCAGGATATTTTCCGTCTCTGCTTTTTTACACATTTGAATTTTATGGAGATGCTTTCAAGGTCTTAGTTGCTGAATCTGCATTGTTGAGAGGAAATCATAAGCCTTTTGATTTAATGTAAGGAGCTTCATTATTCTCAGCTGCGTCGTTTGGTGCCTGTATCTCTACTGCCTGAAAAATGCCATCAGGATTCATCAAAATAAACAAAACTCTCTTAAAATTTACTTTCTGCCTGAGAACAACAGGAAAAGTAGCTGGAAGAATACAAAGAAGTCTGAAGAGGATGCACAATCTAAGTGAGGGATGAAATGAGAATAAAAGATGTACATACATTTCTTCTCAACACTTTGTCTCATGCCAACATTTTGAAAATTTCTGATAATTCAGAGAATAACCCCTAATTCCTTCTCATGCAAGAAGAGGTCAGATTAAAGGTGTTAGTGTAGTTTTTCTCTTATAGTGTGTGTTTATTTTGTATTTCACAAAGTTGACATGGATCCTTATTCCTATTGACATTCATATTTTCATGTTGATGTACTTTCTAAGACAAATTCAATTTAGTGTATTAAAGAAGGTGGAGTAAGCATCACATACAACTGTACCTGTGAAATCAGGCTTTGAAACAGAAACAAATAGTGTCTTTCCCATAGGAAGATCTTACTAGTAAAATGCCTTAATCTTTAAAAAAAAAACACCAAAAAACAAAAAAAAAATTAGTGTGAGAAGTAGCCTGGGAGATTACCTAAGCCTTATATTTTCATTTGGGGTATGATGTTACATTGGGATTACACTACATGGAAACATATAAGAAGGATAATGTTCCTGTTTCAATTCTCTTTTGCTGCTTCTGATTACTTCGAGGCAGTGGTGTTGAAGCTGCCTCCTAGATGTCTCGAGCTGATTGTATCTCCTTTCCTCTGTGTTCACCTTGGGAGCTTGGAATTGGCCATGGGAGGAGTCTTTACACCACAGAAATGGTAAAATGCTACAAGTGAACCTCGTCCCTCGGGCAGTTGTTCAGCATAAACCAGCAGCACATCCGTGGGGAAAGGGGCTGGTTAACCTGCTGTAATGACTAGGACGTGAGGCTCAGAGCCTGTGTACAGGTAGATTCTCTGAAAGTCATGTTCCTTTCAAAAGCCCTTAACTTCAGAGTTGTGGTTAATTTATGCGAGAATGATACTGGTTGTGCCTTTATAGTAATGAAGTGTATAAAGATCTGAAGCATCTTTCTTTAAATATATTTTTTAAAATAAATTCAATAAGAAGGATGAGCGCAGCTTTTTTAAAAAAGTGATAATAATACATGGTATGTAAAAAAAAAAAAAAAGGAAAGTAATACTAGTAAATCTAAATTTGAGGCACACAGCTCTGGATGATTTTCCAGTGTTTGTTACTGTACAATCAGTGGGTTTTAGTTCCCAGCCATAATTTCGACCCTACTAAACGAGCCTGGAGGAGTAAGGCCAAGTTATCACAGGACTATGCTTGCTCTCTCTCTCTCTCTCTCTCTCTCTTCATCTTTAATTTTCTTTGTCTTTCTTCAACCAAGTATACAAGTTTCTATGAGAACTGAAATGGGGATTTCTCTTTTCGAAGACTGAGCATCTCTGGCATGGTTCATTTTCAATGCTTGCAGTGATTCTGTAGTTGTCTACCTTAAACATAAAACTCTTTCCTCCTGGTTCCTCTTTTTATATCCTGGATGTCCTCCAGAACTTATATTTTCACAGTTGGGGGAAGGACTGATGGCTGGAGAGGGGAGACATGTAAGAAATTTTGTAGCTTCTGAGGCTTTATTTGAAGTATGTTTTTTTATTTGTTTGTGTGGAAAGGCAAACAGATAGCATGGGGGTTGGAGACTAGACTGTGGCAAGTATATTATCACTGTAATGGTGGCTTTGATTGCCTCCTTTTGACCATTTTATTGATTTCTAAGACATATAAATAAGACCGACTCCTTCCCATAACTCAAAGCAACAGCTGATTTATACTGTACTATATAGTCTCTGGCTGACATGAGCTTCAGTAGTCTGAAAGAAATGTGCTATTTAATCCCTTTTTTGACTCTCATTCTCTGGTACTCTCAGACAGTATTTCTGGTAATATATGAAGGTGAAAATGTAAGAAGATGTGGAAAATAGTTTTAAAATTTGTCAATGTTCAATATCTAGAAGTCAAGAATTAGTTATTTCTCCTTTCAAAGACAGTTTTCTTTGGTGTTCAGTTTCCTTAGACAAGACCAGAATGGAGACAAAATAATTTTAGAAGAGTTGAGATTAAACCATTGTTTGGATGATTTTTAGAAAGCAATAAGTTTTGCTGAAACATTTCATCTTGATTTCCAGTTGCTCTTTATATAAAAACAAACCAAGGTACATAGGAGCTGAGTCACCACTCCGGAATAAGACATTTTACATTGCTTTCAAATACAATCACTATTATAGTGACAATTACACCTGTAGAAAATGCTTGTGTTGCCTTTTGTCCTTGTTTAGCAGATAGTGATTGCATGTCTATATGGGCCAATGTATATATTATAGTACTATAACATAAGTTCGCTTTTCTATTACATTACCTCCAAAATCCTCTGTCCTTAAAACAAGCAAACAAACAAACAAAAGTCCTTATATTTCAAAATAAATACTTTATGGTCAAAATTTAAAAAAAAAAGAATGTGGAGAAAGCCTAAGCGGTCATAATTTTCAGACACCTAATGTGTTTTCTAAAGCACTATCCAAATTCATGTGTTTGGATGATAATTTTATTTAGGGAGACTGAGCATGAGGGAAGAAAAGAAAGGAATTAATTCTCGGATTCTAGGATCATTTAATGCTGTATCTGATTTCATATCTTGTCATGCATCATAACATATTTCTGAAAGAATATTAAGTCATAGGTTCTTCCTTGTACAGAAGAGGACAGTGGGCCCCCCAAGCAGAAAATAGCTTGTTTGAGGCCACATGGTTCCTCACAGACCTTACACTAGAATCCACGTTCCTCCTGTCCTTTCCCTGTGGGCGTTTTGCAACTCCTATATGTAAACCAAGAATTTACTGTGACCATAACAAGTATTAGGTTGTGTACGTGGCTTAGGTCATCGACAAAACATATTCACTGTGAATCTGCTAAAACAGAAATGTATTCTAGTCCACTTCACAGATCTTTGCACAAGTGAACGCCCAATCAGAACATAGACGTATTCAGAGCTGCTTGCACTGATTCAGACACATATTGGATGTTCAAAAATTCACTGCCTGTCTGCCTTTTCATTTATGAAGGCCATGACAAGTGTGGACTTGCAGAGGCATTTCCAAACTGTGCAAGTGTGGCCCCGTGTTCTACTTCTATACAGGGTTGAGACGTGGGCAGGAAAGTGCTCAAGATGAGGAAGGTGTAAACACGATCTTTCCCCATAAACACACCACTTCTTCATGTAGCTGCCTCTTTCCCAAGCTCAACTGTGACTCCTCTGGACCCTTTCTGTCCAGAACAACAAACACTTTCTAGAAGATTAGATGATCCTTCCCTGGGTCCCATAGTGTCCTGTGCCTAAATCTGATGGATTGCATTGAATTAGACTACAGATTCCTTGAGTCTGTCCCAATACCAACTACAGCTCCTGACACTAGCTGGATCTCAGGTAGTGCTTAGTAAAAAGGCTATGTCTAAACAACTCTCCCAATATAAAACTGCCTAATTCCCTGCCGTCTTTTGTCATTGTTGAAGAGAGAGTGACATAAACTCTCTAGCTTTATTGCCCAACGTCCATAGTTCAATTAAATGATATAATTCTGAGCTAAGATCCAAATCTGTGTTTGAATCATACATTTAATATGTGCTTGTGTCTGGCCATGTGGAGTAGAAGTCAAAGCCCTGAGCTAACAGAGATCCAGATTCTAGACCCACAAAAGCCTTTTGTTACCCCAAATCAGCTGCTTATTCCCCCAGATCTTCCTTTACATACTTTATAATAGGACAATTTGTTATTTGCCTCACAGCATTGGCAATATAATGTAATATACAAATAATATAATATAATATAATATAATGAAATATAATACAAATATTTTATAAATAGCAATTAGTTAAGCTGTTACTCTGTGCCAGTCACTGTGTTAGTTTCTTTACACATAATCATCATAACAACTCATAATCCCAAATTAAATAGAGCCATGATTCAACTGGAGCATTTTGAATCTAAATCTGACAGTCTTAAATTAAGTCCAATATCATTTGTCCTCAAATGAGATAAAATATGTAAGTATTTTGAAATATAGCAAAATGACTTCTAAATATGAGGCGATGGTAGTGCTAAAATAAATGCGTAGCCTGGATCTTTAAGCAAGAAAAGAGCTGTCAAAGAGAACTCCACAGAAATTCAGGAAATGTATTCTCTCTATGGAAGGAATAGGACAAGTGGTCCAGGGGAGTGGGGGTGGGGAGGTGCTATTGGCAAAACAGTTACAATTACAAGCTCTGTTTCTTTCTTGCTTACTTCAGGTGATTTTCTCAACCTAGAATTCCTCCCCAACCCCCATTCTTCTGCTCTCCCCACATCCACCTTACATGACCTTCTCTAGCCTGGTCAGAAAATGTCTGGTCCTTTAAGGTTCAGTCCAAGAACCATCTCCCCCTGATTTCTTCTTAGGTTCCTGAATTACTGCCTGAAAATTCATCATTTCTTCTGTCCTCCCACCACCCCCTTGCTTATACCTCTATTTTAGGGTTTCTTAGTTTTGGCCTTCTTGGCTTTTTTTCCTTTCTTTCTTTTTTTTTTTTTTTTTATCAGATAACCCTTTGTTTTGTGGACTGTTCTGCATTAGAGGATGTGTAGCAGCATCTCTATTTTTTACTCCTTGGATGCAGTCACTTCCCTAGTAGTGACAGTTAAAAAAGTCTCCAGATATTGTCAAATGTCCCCAGGGGAGCAAAACCATCTTTGTGTGAAAGCTATTGGTCTTTTAGCCATTGAAACTACATAGCCCAGTTTTTAAGGGGAGCCCCGTTAACATTGTTACAGTTTTCACTTTGGAAAATATTCTTATGAACAGCTGAGTTTCTCAAACTTGTATGAGCATTAGCGACACCTTGGCGTTTGTTCAAAGGCAGATCCCTAGCCCCCTCCTGACTCTTCCCCAACCTTCGGATTCAGTTAGTCTGAAAGAATGCATTTCTAAAAATCCCAAGTGTTGTTCACGCTGCCGCTCTGGGGCCCTCACTTTGGAATATTGTCATCACCAGGCTCCGCTCTCCTGCTTCCGCTGCTGCTTGTGAGGGGCCGCTCAGGCAGGGCCACCCTCTCTTTGTTGTTTCCCCCCAGCTCTGTGCCTTGCACACATAAGCCTTCGCTGAGTTGAACAAATACATCAGAAACTGCCTTACAAGGGATTTATAGCTATAAAGTGTCATTAGTAAGGTAATGGGATATGCAAGATTTGGGGTCAGGTTTCCAGAAGCATTTTGACAGGAGCACTGAATGAAATGCCTCCAGTGAATTTGAATTCACTGTGAGTCAGACAAAGGGTTGCTGTAAATTATTATGTTGTCATGGTATATCAAGGAAGTTGATGGATAAAGGGACATACTAATGAGACTCTTAAGTGCCAATATGAAATGAAGTCAACAGTCTCTCAGAGACATTCTATGAGCAATGTCGGGAAGGCATCTATTCTCATCATTACTGATTATCAGGATCACTAAGCTTTTTTAGGAGGCACATTCACTTGAAAAGATCTTGTTCTTCTAGATCCTATCTGCCCGATATTGGGAAAAAAACGGTGAGAGATCATTTGGGGAGTATAAAAAAGTGAAAGGAGTTATTATTCATGATAAGCTTTATTGTTATGCATTCTATGGCCACATTTATCTTTTCTAAGCATTTTCATGCCTGAAGCCTTCTGCAGTCCTCACATAACCCCTTGAAGGTAAGCACGGCAAGGATTTCCCTCCCATGTTTTTGTGGAAAAGGAGAAACAAGCACAGAATCTTTAATTAAGGGTAAAGGTAAAATTTTAAATGAAACACAGCTATGTAGAAATAGAGCTAAGATGAGAAAATAAGTATCTTGATTCTTCAGAAGGGGTCCTTCTAAAAACACCACACCATGAATACTGTGTGCATCTTCATTTTCAGTTAAATCCTTTGTTCCTTCTTTCCTTTCTTCCTCCTTTCTTTTTCTCAGCCATGTCCCTTTTTAGAGACTTCTCTTGCCCAACTTCTTCAAGATTGGTTCTTTACTTTTCAGGTCTTTGCTGGAATGTCATCTCTTCCCAGAGGCCATTTCTGGGCACCCTCTTTTAGTCCCATGCAACCCTTTCAGATGTATCACCCTGTTTGTTTCATTCATAGAGCTAATCACAATCTGATTTTGACCTCTGAATTTTTTCTCTGTTTATTACTGGTCTTCTCTCACTGGAATGTTAGCAACTCAAGAGTAGGGGCGTGGTCCTTTGTCTTACCTATCCTTGTATTGATGGCATCTTAGCACACTGCTTCAGCATTAATAAGCACTTAGTGCGTATTTGTGAACTGAATTAATTCATCCGCCTTTAATTGAGTTCCTGTCACGGGTCAGGCACCAATAATATTAAACATAGTTTTTGCCTCAAAGAAACTAATACTTGATGCCTTGAGATCATCTTCCACGTGAGACCAAACTCTAGTGTCCTCTTGCCGGATGTTAGTCCTTTTTTGGTTCTGCAAGAGAAAAGAGAGCGTAGTGACTGACAGAATGAACTATGGAGCCAGACTGCCTGGTTCATTTTTTGGTTCTGCCAATTTACTACCTGTGTGGCTTTGGGCAAGTTACTTAACCTCTCTGAGCCCCTCATCTTCAGCTCCCTCATCTGAAATGGAGACAATAATATCCATCTTTGTTCTAAGGACTTAAGTTAATAAGTATAAAGTGCTTAAAATAGCATCTTGTACTTAGCACAGTATAAATGTAAGTATAAATTATATATAGCCACGGATGAGCATTCCCTGAAATATCAAATTCCATATAAATCCGGTTACTGAAATGCAGGAGATAACCCACAAAAGCCATGATCACCATTGAGAAATACAAGGAATACAGGGTAAGGACATTTTAGACGTATGAATGTTAAGCTAATATATTTTACCTTTACCCTCAAACTCGTTTAGATTATATATTGAGTACATATTTTGATTTTAAGGTGAACAGCATGAAATTAGGGAAATTTATAGCTTCTATAAGATGTTGTATAATAAAGGCTAAAGTCACCTCTGATAAGTTTATGCTGAGAAGGATGACATGTGATTCCGTCTATGCTAAGCACGCCTTCATTTAAACAGAATGTGTAAGAATGTTTCAGCATAGCACCAACAGCCCATGGAGGAATAAATAAATCAAAGCAGCCATATGTCAAACAGGGGTTCTGGGCAGATCATAAGCACTGTTTTAGCAGCAATAGCATTTGGCTCAAAGGATTACACTAGGATCACTCAGAATCACAACTGAACAGAAATGAAATCAAGTTAGAAACTCAATGTCTGAGCACAAAGCAATTGAAAAGTTTAAAGAACATGCACAGCAAGAAGATGGGTCAGTGTAAACCCTCAAAACCCTGTAAAAGCAAGAAATGATTTTATAGGAACAACCCCCTTTAAAAAAGTAGTAAAAATTCTTTTTTATATTACTTTATTTTGTTAATGTGTCACTTCCATCAAGCAAAAATGTTTGACATCTCTAACTGAAAATGAAGGATCTTGAAAAAAAGATGATTATAGAAATGATAATTTCAGTTATAGTCATGCAACACGTAATGATATTTCGGTCAATGATGGACCACATAGGCCGCGGTGATCCTAGAAGATTATAATGAAACTGAATTTCCTCTAAAAAATGGGAGGATACAAGTGTCGTTCAGGGGGAATTATTTTTAGTGTTTTCCTCTGAGGGGAGCAGGACCTGTGAGACGCGGCAGTGGATCTCCATCTCACTCACAGCACCTCGATTTTGAGTGCACAGATTCCATCCCCATCAGTCGACCACTGACATGCTTCAGTACAGAGGAGCCTGCCTGCCCCGCATTGCATATTCCGAGGGCGCTACAACCCTCCCAGATCTAGCTCAATATTGCTGTAGACTCTTTGTTGAGGACCTAAGACCCTGTGTAAGTACACAGGTCCACAGCAGGCGCCTTAACAAGTATTAAGGACAACAGCCACTTTAGTGAAAGCTTCCTGTGATTGTGTGGCGCCAGCTTGTCCCTGTACTTTGGAAATATTTTCAGGTTGTAATGATGCAAAGCATAGCTAAGTTTTATTTCTTCCATTAGTGCAGTACCAGAGAGAGCCCTTTGTGCCAGATGGGACCAATGGAACCAAAAACAAATTTCCAAAGTCAAAATATTCAGTCCTCAGCTCTCCATGCTCTCCATGTTAAATACTCTCTTTTTAAAGTAAATACCACCAAATTCCTTAATCTGACCACTGTTCCAACATGCCATAGCCAAAACCACATTACTATGACAATTCCCTATGTCCCTTTCTCTCTCCATCTTGATTTCTTATTGTTACCGATCCTCAGGCCTGCGTTCACTCCCCCCTGACAGTTACTGTCATGGTGATCCACACCTTACCCAGCCGGGTTCTCCTCCACATTTCTAATCAGTCCAGCCACATCCCTCGTCTTGGAGCTGCAGTGACAGCTTGATGTTCCACTGTGTTTCTGTGAAAATAAGACCTAACCGGAAAAGAAGCCCTAGCATGATTTTTCAGGATGACATAAGCCCTAATGCATCTTTTGGAACAAAAATTAATATAAGACCCAGTCTTATTTTGGGGGGAAACACTGTATTTCTGACCCTATTGGAAGAAAGCAGTGGGGGAGGGCGTGTAGGATGGTGCTGATAAAGTCGACAATAGTGTATGGTATGTCCTAGGCCTTCACATTCACTCACCACTCCCTCACTGACTCGCCCAGAGCGACTTCCAGTCCTGTAAGTTCCATTCCTGGTAAGTACCCTCTATGGGTGTACCATTTTTTTAGCTTTTATATATAGTTTTACTGTACCTTTTCTATGTTTAGATACACAAATATTTACCATTGTGTTACAGTTGCCTGCAGTATTCAGTACAGTAACATGCCTGCAGCCTAGGAGGCTATATTAACAGGCTATATTATGGAGCCTAGATGTGAGGTCGGTTGAACCATCTAGGTTTGTGTAAGTGGACTCTGATGTTCACACAATGATGGAAGTGCCTAATGACACATTTCTCAAATGTATATATATTTGGTTAAATGTTCCTCAAAACCTTTTCCAGATTGTTAGAAGTCATCATGCTGTAACTTGAGCTATTTAATCTCGTTTATTTTCTCTTTATGTAGCAGCCACTAACTGTTCCCACTTTCTCATTTCCAGACCTTTCACAATTATTGCCAAAAAGCATATCCATTTGACTGCTCTGTGGTAATTTTGCTACTTGTTCTTTTATTATACCACTTGATCTCTTTCCTACTCCTGCGGAATTCAGACTGTTAATCTGCATCTTTTAGGTGGTCTATTAACCTACAGATGACATTTTTTTCCCAACTTCATCTAGACTTCACCATCTACCCATTCAGACTCCCAAATACCATCTTTTCTTGCTCACTAAAAATCCCATACTTGTCACTTCTGCAATAATTTAATCTAAACGTATACTAGTTAATGGTTCTTCTATATTCTCTTGTTTATTTTTCAAAGACAAATCTCAAATTATAAGTTCTTGGCATGGAAAGATGCCAAAGACCTAGTGTTAACTTTAAAAATTTCATAAAACATTAAGGCATGATGGAAAGTATAATCCTATTTTCATTAAAATAATAAGTTGTAGTTTGTGCATAAAAACATACTAATGGACTAGAACAACCCATTCATTGATTATCTCTTAGAACTGAGATTTTTGGGAACTTTTTGCATGTCTTCATATATTTGATTTCTATACTTTCATTGTCAATATGCACTATTCTGTTTTATTATCAGAAGATAATAAACACTTGTTTTTCTATCGACAAAAAAAGAACAAAAGGAGCATATCTATTTTACAGAAAGAAAGGAGATAAATGTGAGATGTGTTATATGGGTTTAATGGTGATAAACATTTAGTATCAGTTATCTACAAGATATAAGACTAACAGAATGGAAAGAAATGAAAGATAGGACTCAAATCTTAAGGTGTTTGGCATTAACCTAGACTATGTAATAAATGATTCAAAAGTGATAAAACCTTACTTATTTATTTATGTATTTATTCATTCAAAAATATTGGAGCCCTTTTTAGTCAGAGCCAGGAACTCTCTTGGCATGGAGGTATCCTCTGAACTATCAAATCCTTTTGTTTTTGTCGCTAATATTCTAGTGGAGGAGACAGACTACCAGCAAATGAACATACACTACCTGGCAATAATAAGTGTTATGAAGAAATATAATGCAGGGTAAGAGAGAGGGTGACAGAGCAGTGACATTTCAGATAAGGCATTCAGGGGAGGCTCTGAGGAGGAAAGATTTTGGCAGGGAGGTGGCTTTCTCAGAGAACAACAGGAAATCACCAGTGCAGAGGCCCTGAGGCTTCTAGAACATGTGAATAGCATTTGAAGTACTCCAAAAACTAGTGTGGCTACAGGATGAAAATCAAGAGGTGATGTGATGGGAAATGAAATAAGAGACGGGATGAGGTAGAAGACAAATCGTACCGAACTTTACAGATCAAGGTAAAGATTTTGAATTTTATAACAGTTGTTTCAGGAAGCTACAAAAACGTTGAGGGAAATGGAGTGAACTAATCTTATTTACAGTGTAACAGAATCATCTGGCTCTTCTATGGAGAACAGGGTTGAAGGTTAAGAAGGAAGATGACCTGTCTGTTGAGAGATGATAGACAGTTCAGAGCAGTGGTTGGCAAACTACTGTCCATGACCAAATCCAGCTAATTGATTGTTTTTGTTGTTTAGTCTGAGAGCTAAGAATGGTTTTTCCATTTTCAAATGGTTACATCTTAAATGGTTATGTAAGGACTGACACAATATCCTTGATTTTTCCTCTTGACCTGCAAAGCTTAAGATATTTACTATCTAGCACTTTAAGAAAAAAGTTTGCCAAATTCTGGCTTAGGCAACAGTGTTGGACCTTAGACTCAGGCAATTTAATGATTTATTATTTCTCCATGCAAATTTTTATTCCGGAAAGGAGCGGGAGAGAAATGATGATTGACAGATGAAGTGAAAGGTAGAATGTGGGGAAGAGAGAAGTATTTTAAAGGCCAAGTGACAAAATTTGCTTAGATCAAATATGGCATGTGAGAGGAATCAAAGATGACTCCAGGAGTTTGGGTTTGAGCAACTAGGTGGATGATGGTGCCCATTTCTGAGCTGGTGATGACTGGAAAGAAAGAAGTTGGGCCAGGGTAGGGGGCACTGAGAGTGTGTTGTTTTGGACATGTTAACTCTGAAATTCTCACTACATGTCTTTACAAAGATGTCTAACGAATGCTAAGAATATGCGGTATGGAATTGCAGAAGAAGGCTGGGGACCCGGGGTTGATGCGTAGTGTAGTTGGCGTATGAATAAGACTAGTAATTATAATGAAGAGGTAATAATAATAATAATGATAGTAATAATGATAATGATAATACCTTCATCTATTTGAAGTATTATGCAAAGTGCATGAGCATGCACCTGACAGACCTCCAATTACCAGGAATATAACTGATCCAGGGCCCCAAAGGCTGAGCTCTGAAATCCGTTGCCCTGCTTGCACTGAAGCCACACGGGCTGTAGAGGACTCAGTGAAGGACTGAGCATGACAGGGACCCTAAGGTGGGCACGGCTCCTCTAATGGTTGGCTGTGGCCTCAGGACGCCCCCTCAGCCTTGCTGAAACTTTGTTAAACTGTACAGCAGTTTAGGACATTTCTACTCAACCTTCATTTCAGAGTCAGACTTGGTCCCATGGCTTCACTTTCCCAGGTCCTGTCCTTTTATCTCGCACACAAGCATTTCCCCTAATTAAATCCTTACAAGTGTAATCCCATCTGATTTCTGCTTCAGATACCCAAACTAAACCCAGTAGCTGATATACATTATTTCATTTAAATCCTATTATAGGCCATTCAAACAACTCTTCAAAATAGGTTATTATTCTCATATGAGAGACCAGGAAGCTAAGGATTGAAGAAGTGAAAAGATTTTTTTTTGTAGTTTTAGCCTTTATTTTCACAAGTTATTATTTAATGCCTGCTGTTGTCAAAAACAGGGGGTAGAGACGACTTTCTAACTCCAAAGCCTGAGGTTAATCAACGTGTTACTGTAGTGGTTCAGTAACCACTACTGAACCACTTTTGGAGGCAGCTTTCCCAGGGGGTACTTAACGGTGTCTGGAGATATTGCTGATTGTCACACGGGCGTGGACATGCTGCTAGCATCTAGTGGGTAGAGGCCAGGGATGCTGATAACCATCCTGCAAGGCACAGAACAGCCCCATCACAAAGGATGATTCAGTACCAAATAGCAATAGGACAGAAGCTGAGAAACCCTACGTGACACCGTAGAAACTTACGGGGATAGAAAAGGAAGCAGATCCCCAAGATTTCTATGAGTAATAGGAGAAGCAGGACAGTGTGGGCAGAAAAGTAAAACTACATAAACAAATCTATAAGCAATCTCACTCTCGGTGTCTAAATAAGGAAGAAGTAACCAAAGTAAGTTTAATAAATTAAATGTTAAATGTCTGCTGTGTGAACAATCTCACACTCTGCAAGACCAGGGAGAATGGGAGCCAGAAAAAAAATAATTGGTTTGGCCTAATGTTAAATTCAATTGACGTTAGCTGAATAAATACCATTTGAATGTTGCCTGGAAAAAAAATAATAAACCAAATACTATATATATAGTCGCGTGCTTAGTTTTATGTGCCAGGAATCTGTGCTAAGCATTTTACAAGATATATACTATTGATCTCACTTTAACGATGAGAAAACTGAGACTGAAATTTAGAAAGTTGAACTAGAGTGGAACCTAGAGCTCGAAACTGGAACCCTGTGCTCTAAAACTTTATTATAGAATGCCTGTGAGAAATGGAGGTGGCTTGCTTCATCAGAGTATTCTTTAAATTTTAAAGGAATTGATAGTAATAACTCACAAGAAAGTAATCATTTAACTGATAACTATCCATTACTTTGATTTCTCTTTGTAGCACTATTTTCTTGTACTGTTTTTTTGTACACGATACTAGATAGCTCTTGTACCTGAATTCAGGGTTTTATTAAAGACAAACACAAATAAAAAAGCAACACAAAACAAGCAACCCCAGCAGTTTTCCTTATTTTGGCATGCATATGTGTTGTATATATTACATATGAATACTACTACTACTAATAATAATAATATGCTATAGGTTAAAACATGGTGTTAAAGTATAATAGATGTATATTATATTGATTGAATTTGCTTTTTTTGTGACCCAAAATATTTTATACCACTTGGAGAATACAGACTGGCAATTATTTTCATTTTAATTTGCAGATATTAGTTGATTAACAAAATTTCACATTTAATCTATTACTTTTGTAGAGCTATGCATTTTATTGATTGAATCCATGCTTAAGAGTTTCATGAAACCATCATTTTCTTCACGGAATAGTTTCCCTAGAGGGTTCTAAAATTCTGCTTTTCAGAACAAAAAACAATGGCTTTGCCATTTCTTGTAGTACTGTTATAGTATTTCTGTTGTAGAGGAAACTTAATAATCATTCATACAGATATTTTCCAGGACTTTCCTAGAGAACTCAGAAGTCATTTGGTAAAAATCAATATCAAGCAGTGAGGAAAATCTTTTGGTCATTTCTTTCTTGGTACTTTCCCCCCATTATGTTGGTTGCTTAATTCTCTCGAATGGGTTTTATTGGATGTTCTGCAGATAAATTCCCATGCACATTCCTTGGAAAATACCCTGTTTAGTCCCATGAAATTTAGACATACAATATTTTTCAGACTTTTTTTTTTTTCATTCTGGAGATGAAAGGGAAAGAAATGAAGACTGGCAAGTTACACAAAGAACAGAAAATGTTCTGAAGAAATTTCTACTATAGGCAATTTATTTATTTAGAAATAGACTAGACTGATAACATTAATCACAATGACTAAAATTAATCAAACACTCTCTATGCTAAGCATTTAATCTTTACTGAGTCCTCACATCATACACCCTAAGAGGTTGGTTCTAAGTTCCCTGTTTTACATATAAGAGAAGAGGTGCATATTTAGGTTAACTAACTTGTCCAGCTAGTAAGTGACAGATCTAGGTCACAAACCCAGGTGACCTGACTCTAGATCAAAATATCTTGACAAAAGTACTGCAAATGAATTTGTCCTTTTCTACTGCATCTCTTATTGAACCTCATACAGTGTGACCTTCAGTTAATAAACAATTAGGCAGAAATGACACACCACAGTAACTCTGTAGAGTTAAGGATTCGGTACACTGGGCTCTAGCCTGCAGGATTAGAAATTTTGGAGGACAATTAAGTTTGCTTCTTTGGGTCTGAGAAACTTCAGTTGTAAAATTGAATAGACTACATTATGTAATCTCTGAAGTCCTTCTTGAGGAGCTCAAAAATATTCCAAGGGAAAGTGTCATAAGGTTCCATCATTCTTCATGTCTCTTTAGGTGCATTCTGAATGCACAAAACTAAAGTCATTCTTTGAAACAAAAGTGTGAAATATGAAGAGCTCTTCTAGGCCATCTGTTAGGAAGCACAGGAATAAAAATTAGATATCTGCTCTGTTTGAGTCACACATGTTTAACCTTATGCCAAAAGGATAAATTAAATATAAGTTAGTAGGGGCAAGGACAATAAATATAATTTATTCTTGTATGAACTATTTCTACTTCTTCATGATATGTGCAAGGAGATCAGTGTCACAGATGGGAATGAAGATGACTATAGCAAAAGGTCAGATTTATCATGTGAGAGAATTTTTCATCTGCTGGGCACCTCATTCTCTCTTATGGTACAGCAACATAGCAACATTTTTATAAAGTGAGCCATGCAAATATAAATAGTGAGCTATTTAAGGATATCAAAATAGTCTTACTTTATGTATAAAATTTGAATAAGAAAAAATTCCCCGAATGAAAAATAGAATCTTACCATTCAAAAACTGTTGAGTCAAGTCCACTGGAAACTGACTGTACCAGGCTCATGATGGAGCTAGTTTAGCTGGTAAAAATAAATACCCATCTCACTGTCTCACGAGTAGCCTTTATTTGACATTGTCTGGGTCACATATCCTCTCTCATTGGTAACAGAGTCTTGTATCTCATTCAGTCACAACATGAGCTCCTGACTCTATGTCTAGAAATTCTCTTATAAATATAACATGGCATTGTTTCCATCTAACAATTAAAGTAGTAGTGTCCATCTCTAAAGGAAAATGTTTTTGAATTCATTTATGTGAGCATGAAGTTTATGTGCACAGGATTTAAATCCAATACTTGACACAGCCCAAACTGATTGCTTGCAGTTTCTTTTGAGGCTTCTGCAAAGATCTTATTTAAAGTTGCAAATAACTGTCTTTTTTTTTTTTTTTTTTTTTTTTTTTTAAGGAAGGCACAGATCATAGTGGCTCATGCGGGGATCAAACTGTCAACCTTGATGTTATTAGCACCACACTCTAACCAACTGAGCTAACCGGCCACCCCTGCAAATAACTGTCTTAAAAGCTAAATCTTGCAGGTGAAAAGTGAGCTATAATATGGATTACTTCTTAGGCATAATGATTAATAAGCATGTTCAAAATCACTTAAAATTTTTTAGTGAGAAAGGAATCCTATAGCAAAATTCTTACAGAGTTCAATCTATTAGAAACTATTCTTTGAAAGACATCCATTTATCAAAGTATACATACATTATATAAAAACTACATTCGCCGATAAATGTAGCGAATTAAAAATAAAATAGAGATTTAACTTAATTTTTTATCTTAAATATTATTTACATAAAATAATCATTCATAATTCTCATAAAAATTGCTTTCCATGTTTCCATGACCAAAAACAGTGTCTCAGCTATTGGATTAATATTGGCCAGAACTCTGATAAAGAAAAAGAAAAACATTCTTATTATGTGTCCCTCTTGAGAGAGCAGTAGAGGCAAGATCTGAGTCCAAAATTATACATTTCTGCTTTAGATCTTTTTTGAAACCTTTTCCATGGCTGTGGTGTACAAGAAATAGCTAGAGAATTTTTGTCTCCACCCACTCAAGTAACACAAATCATGTGCTCCCCCCCTTTTTTTTTACAAATATGAAAGAGGAAAACTGTCCATGATGATGTGTGGAGAGTAGGTGTGTGTGAGATCTGCTATTTCCATGGTGAGTTTAGAAGCTGATGTCACGATTGCTTCCTACACAACAATATGGGAAAACCACATTAGCAGCAGGAATCCCAGTTGGCAGAATTGCCAGTTGTACCTGTTAAATAGACAGTTATTTGAGGAGGAATCCTCAGAACACCTTAAAAAAATCAGTCAATGTTTTATTTAGAAACTAGAAGCTCCTAAAATGGGATTGTACATTTCAAAGTCTTCAGAAAGTATAATGTGGCACCGCAGAAGTTATTATTATTATTTTTATTATTCTTATTCTTATAGCTTTGTACAAGTCTTTCAACACACACACAAAAAAAACTTTGTCAGACAGTAAGAGTTTTGTTGAACAAGAATGAATATCAATATTAAAAAATAAGTCAACCATTTAGAAGTTGCTTGGAGAAAATTTGGGGTAAGAAATGATGACTTGAAGATAGGTTGGAAAATGATGGTATGGGATTCTGAGGGGAACCAAGGTGACTGTAAACATTATGTTGCTAGGAGGTCATTTTACTAGTTTGGCATGAGATGGAAATATCTATCTGTAATAGCTGATAATACATAGAGTGAACTAGTAGTGTTAGTGTGACAGCAGTAGGTTCAGTGGTCTGAACAACTCCAGGGGCTTCATTCATTCATTTGTTTATTCCATAAAGTACCGTGGGATAGAAGATGCCAGAAAGAAACAGCAATTTAGAAAGACCATCTTGAGAGATCTTTCATAAAATCAGAGTCCCGGCCTACAATGAATACCCTGAGATATTCAATGTCATTTAGTCCTTGTTCTCATAACACTTCTGTGTAGATGTCTTTTATCTTTTTCTACTATAGCATGACATCAAAATGGATCTTCCAACGTGCCAAGCTCTCCTATCCCTGTGGAGGCTGATTATCGCTTCTGAGAAAGCTGGCAGGTTGCTCTGATGCAGCCAGTTTATCTCTGGTAACAACTTATCACTTAATTCAATTTCCAGGTAATTATTCAGGTGTTTCAAGTGCTGCTCATTGGTTTTCTTGGAGGCTTTCCCTGGAACTGAGCATGATATGAACTTGGGAACTACTTGTGTTCTAAATTTAGGGGTTTTTAAACTTTGCCTTGACTGAACAATCCTTTGCTCAAAGAAGTACTTACAAAGATGCCCAGTAAATGAAATAAAGAGGAAGAGATGCTGTTGCTGAGTTTGGGAGCCTTGTCTGCTCGTTGCCTCTCTCCACCTATATAGCCTTTGCTTGTTCTACGATATCCACTGAGGGAATTCCATTGACCATCTAGGGCTCTGCCGTATCCAGTGTAAAAAATCACTGCTTAGATAAAATATATTCCATTGTCTTTAACTCAATATCTGGAGGTGTATTATTATGTTATTTGAAAATGTTCCCTTCCACACTCTAAAAATACTCTCATTCTAACTCAATCTAAAACTAGCATCACAATATTGATCTGTACCTGTAAAATTGTACTATTCAGGAGTCTTTTAGCATGTGGCAGAAAAGCCACATCAATCTGAACTAAAGGGGTTCTGTTGGCTGATATAACTGAAATGCTTAGGGATATTTCTGGGTTCAAGCACAGGTGGCCTCCAGAAGGCTGAGAAGATGCTAGAATCCATCTCCTGTTCTCTCTCTCTCTTTTTAGATTGTTCATCTCACTTCACTGATATTGACTTTATTTATGGGCAGGCTTTCTATCATATGAAGAAAGCCTTTAATGTGCTTTTCTTTTCTAGTAATTCTAACAGTTTTTGGAATTGTGATTCATTGGAACAGTTGTTGTTTTTAATTAATAGGCTTTATTTTTTAGAGCAGTTTTAGGCTTACAGATAAATTGAGCAGAAAGTACAGAGTTCTCATGTACTCTTTTTCCCTACACACACAGTTTACTCTATTAACATCTTGCATTAAGGTGGTACATTTATTACAATTGATAATCCAGTATTGATGTAGTATTATTAACTGAAGTCTATAGTTTACATTAGGGTTCACTTCTTGTGTTGCATAATTGTATGTGTTTTGACAAATGTACAGTGTCATGTATCTGCCATTACAGTTTCATGAGAAATAATTTCACTGCCCTAAAAATCCACTGTGCCCCACCTATTCATCCTTCCCTCCCTCCTACTGAACTGCTGACAACTAGTGATAATTTTTCTTTTTATAACAAGCCACAGAGTTGGAATCACAGAGTATTTCGCCTTTTCAGACTTGTTTCTTTCACTTAGCAACATGTAGTTAAGGTTCCTCCATGTCTTTTCATGGCTTGATAGCCCATCTTACTTTATTGCTGAGTAACAGTCTACCATATGGACATACCACAGTTGGTTTATCCATTCTCCTAGTGAAGCGCACCTTGAATACTTCCAAGTTTAGGTAGTTTTGAAGGAGGCTACTATAAACATTTGTGTCAAGGTTCTGTGTGGGCATAAGCTTGTGAATCATTTGAATAAATAACAAATAGCATGATTGTCAGATCATATTGTAAGACTGTTTAACTTTGTAGGAAGCTGCTAGACTATTTTCCAAAGTGGCCATACCATTTCATATTCCCAGCAGCGATGAACGAGAGTTCCTATTTAGCCACATCATGGCCAGTATTTGTTGTTTTAGTGTTTGAGATTTTAGCCATTCTAAAAAAATGTGCAGTGGTATCTCCTTGTTGTATTAGTTCACAATGCCCTAATGAGTTTGGACCAGTTTTAATTGGTGTGCATTCTTGAACCCAATCTCTGTAGTCAAAGGGCTGCAGTATGTTTAGTACTCAGGTCTGTCTCAGGACTATCACTCAAGCAGGGACCACAAGGATAGATAATGAGGGATTTGCAGTGACTGAACTCACAAAGGAGAAATGATTTGCAGTTATCTAAGAAAAAGAATTAGATGCCACATTGATACACGCATCAGATAGCTACACAAAACAATAAAAGTTTCTGACAAAAATATAATAATGTTTAGGAGTATTCATATTGAAACAATTCTCACATGAAAAACAGTGTATTTCAAAGATCAAGGAAAGAGGTGGAAAACGCATGGAGTGGAGATTGGGATAAGTGGAAATGGGAGTATTGGGCTCAATTTCTACAATTTAAAGGGAAACAGAATACATTTATTTTCCATATTAATTATTTGTTGTGCATATTGATTCATGAGTATGTGTAGCTCCTTTCTGTGTGAAACATACCACATAGTGGAGAAGGAATACACAGTCCATTAGAGGTCTTTTACTATTTAAATTAAGCTATTATTCAATGTAATTACTAGTCTGAATATTTTAAAGTTTCTCTAAATAAGAATTATGGAGGTTGTTTACTCTACAAAATGGTTCATTGAACTTATGAATAATCAGCAATGACTGAATTGATGATCATAGCACAGTTTTGGTTGAGAATGTATTTTTGGCAATGAATATACAATGCCTATTAATTCAGTCAAAGAGCTTTCTACATATGTTGATTCAATACGGGTTCTTTGAAAATTAATATATTGGCCAAGTAATAGGTTGCCACTCTAAATCCAATTGATGAGCTTGAACCTTGAAGTAGGAAGGAGTGAGCATGCGTTAAATTTACATAATTATTGGCACAAGTTAGCGACGTGACTCCAGGAGAAAATAAGAGAGTTAATGTAAACATTTCTCGGTTTTATAATGATATTTATCCAATGATTGATTTAATTTTGGAATTGATCATTAGCAAAAGTGTAAGCCATATGGCAACTGACATTTACTCATGAGCTTTTATCAGTCAGTTTTATTCATTGAGGAAAACAATTTAAAGATGCAACCTTCTGTAAGTTTTTTAATGCAGTGTTCTGGAGACTTCATTCAGTAATAAATACATTGTTGGAAAGATTCTACTGTGCAGAATCTTTGTAATATCATGGAAGAATAGTGTTGGAAAAAAATTAAGTTCATGATAGGCTAATGCCGTTTAAAGACCTGTAGTTATTTCATCCAGAGTTCTGATAGCATCAGCAGTTGGTATTTTCTGGAAATGCATGGGAAAAAAATAGAAAATAATGTATTTACAGGAAGTATATAGATTTTTACATATTGTTTGAAAAAGCAGATTCAACCTAAGTCAAATGGCCAGAAATGATGGAGTATGCTAAAGAGAGAAAATCCTATATATTTATATAAATTTCATCAATATCCATCTTTGTTTTTTAATTTATTGAGGTGATAGAATTTGTGAAGGAAGGTAACTGATTTAGGTGCCCATTCCACTAAAACCTACCACAGTAGCTATTGGCTTACTCAGCTTGCCTTTGTATTTGAAAGAAGACGAGCAATTTTTGGCACTATAACAACAGATGTACAACAAAGGACCATATGTTCTAGCTACGAATTGGAAAACTTAGTTCTAAGTTTATCCATTCATTCGTTCAAGTGATTTAAAATTTAATGTAACTGTGATGTAAGGTAATCATTTAATTATCAATATCTCATGCTGTTAGGACTTGATCATAATATTTTATGTTATTTTCATTATCATGGCTGTTGCTACTGCTGTTGTTGCTGTCATCAACATCTCATTGTAAGTGGCACACTGCCCAGGATAATCAGGTCAATCAGAGTACCTCTTTGGTCAAAAATTATTTTTGGTTCTAAATTTACAGGAGGAAAGGCAAAGGGAGACTCTCTATTGAAATGAATGCATTTAAAGATGAGATCCAACAGCGATATATAAAATTATCAGAATAATTCATTTCGATCATTGGGTTTTACTGTAGGTAGAACACTGGGTTGAGGGAAAGTATGGCTTATCATTAAATATTTTCCGCAATCCACTTAATCATCCTGAGCTTTGCTTTTTTTCAGCTGTAATACTGAGAGAGCAGAATAGAACTTGAAGTCAACACAAATACAGTGGTACCTTGGTTTTCGAACATAATCGGTTCCGGAACACTGTTCGAGTTCTGAAACATTCGGAAACAGCTAGGCCTCAGGATCTTGCACTCAGCAGAAGCTGCGTGACATGTTCAACTTCCGAGGCATGTTCGAAAACCAAAGCATTTACTTCTGGGTTTACAGCTTTCATAAACCGAAATATTCATTAACAGAGATGTTTGAAAACCAAGGTACTACTGTACTTCCTTTATGTAGCCACTGTCTTTCAAAACATAATTGAATTGTCTCCGTGGACAATGGACAATCACTTCATTTCTTCCTGACACCTTTTTTCACTGTTTCAGTTTCTGAATGAGTTGCCAACTCTCTACCCAATTCATCCCACTTCACTCTGGGTTATATAGCAAGTTGGCTTTTGATTTTTTTGTTCAGAACAAGGTCAACAGTTTTTCTTGGGTGTTTTATTTTAGAAGATTCCAGCGGTGGAAAAGAGAAACAGCTAGAAAAAGACAAATCAGATATCATCAGAATGTTTTTAAAAATGTCTCCAATCATAAATGTTTCTAGGAAAGAGTGCTCTTAAAACTTGCTGGTCGTATTTGTCTAAACTGATTTATTCAGTTTGGTCCAGAAAGGAGGGAGCTTGTTATTTTAAGAGCAAATATAGGACTCAATATTTTATTTATTCAGAAGGGGGCACACTTGTGCTTTTAATAGCATATATATTCAGATTTGCTAGTATATGAAATTTATACATCAACTTTTAGGAAATGGAAGAACTATTTCTTATTATCAGGGTTTCTTAAAACTGTGGGTGTGTGTGTCTGTGTGTGTGTGTGTGGTGCCAAAAAATGTATACACATTTTAAGAAAGGAAAAAAAATATTAAAATTGTAATGCTCAATGTATACCAACAACAAAAGATGAATACAATTCACGTTTGACTTCTGCAATTACAAGAGGTGTTCAAAGTGGTTACCATCAGCATCCAGACACTTCTGATCATGGTGAACTTCTGATTATAGTGCTTGAGCAACGTTGACCAAAGTGTCCACTTGTATAAATTTTTTGTGTCCCAGTATATACACATAGATATAGATATAGATACCAACTTGATACATCATAAATGTGGAAAATGACAGAAATGAGAATGCAGATTGTTTTTTCAGGGGGTGGGGGTGGGGAAAGACTTCTTTTTTGAAGTCCAGAGTCCTATTAAGTTGAAAAATTTGTAATTTGGTCTGATAATTATTTAAAATGATTAGCCTTGCTGCTCATAAAGACTTCTCTCACCATGAAAATAATGCTTATGACAACCTCTGATACATTTTAGTTTAGTCTCTGAATTTTGGCAACCTATAGCCTTAAAAATATCTCAGTCCCCCTAACCCCCCAGTCTTCATTAATAGCGTGTCTTCCTTTGTACACAAAGATGACAGTGGCCCACTTGGAGGAAGAAGACTTATGAAAAAAGGTATCTTTCCACCACCAGGCATACTTGTTCTGAGTTATAATCATCTTTTTCAGGAACTCAAGGGGGATCCTGGCATGGTGTTTGCCGAAGGTTAAGAGTTTGCTCTGAATCTTTTAAAAATCTGGTTAGCCCCACAAATTTAACCTCAGTCTTGGTATGCTCTACCTAATTTAAATATTTGGTCAAGAATGATAAAACCCAAACAGTTTAAATCATACAAGAATATCTGCAATACATGCAGTGGCTAGGAAAAGATAGAATATCGTTAAATTTTCCTTTGAGGTTTTGTTCAAAATAATCTTGGTTTTAATCTCTATGACAATATATATGACAAAGGGAGATTCATTTAATATATAAAGAGCTTTTACAAATGATGAAGGGTATTTAAAATATACAGTGAAAAAATGTACAAGAGCAAAAACGGTCATTTGACAATTTACAATAAGAAGGATGAATGGAAAATTATCATTATGTATTTAATGTTTCTAGGAGAACAGACTTAGTCTATATTGTAATCTAAAAACTGCATGTTAATCAGGAGATTGAGTTTTGGACCAGTGTGAATGTCTATGATTATTTTAATACTAATAACAAATGTAGATTTACATGTGAGTAAAAGAGTGTATGTGTAAATGTCTATATACCTATACAAAAATACATATTATAAAGTAAAAACATACCTTTCATGAATGTTTGAATCAAGATTTTTAATTAAATGTGACTCCCCCCAAGAATTAAAAAATAAAAAAAGGGAGAGAAATGAGAGTGAGTCTTAGCTTTTAGTTCTTACCTGCTTAGGTAAGAGCCCTGCTTAGGTAATCTGTCTCCTTTTCATTTCCCAGGGCTAGTGTTTATCACTTCTCTCTTTTCTCCAATATATTCTCAACAGTCTACCTTTACAAACTTTTCTCTCTAAGGTTGATAATGTTGATGCAACTGTGTGTTGGAACATCTTTCTAGGTGATAATCTGGCAGTATATAGCACCAGTTTCAATGAATATAACCCTTGTCTAGCCATTCAACATTTCTCTTGAAGAAATAATTGGGCATTTTAATAAAATAACTGTACAAACATGTTTATTACCATGATGCTTGAAATAGTGAGCAGGTCCTGCCACCTAAGTGTCCATCAAAAGGAATTAGTTAAGCAAATTGTGCTGAAATCATTCAAATGAGTATTTTATAACTATTAATGCCATAAAGAGGATTCACATACATATATTAATTTTAAAAGTCCAAATATTTTGTTAAATTGAAAAAGTAGGTTAAAAAAGAGATTATGGAGCGATTTCAATTATATGAGAAACATACAATTATGTGGGTATACAATAAATACCTGAATTACATACTCCAAAATTCTCTTAGTAGTCATTTTCTTGGCATGGTAGTATTATGTATGTTCTTTATAATCTATCCAGTAATATTTGATTATTTAAAAAATCATGTCCTTGACTTATTTTCAGAAAATATAACAGAATTGTTGCTAAAACACAACTAGTCTTAAACTTAAATTGCTTAAAGTTTCATGGGGAGAAAAACAGACTAAAAAATTAACTTTGTGGTGATAGGAGAGATGAAGAGAATGGCAGTAAGAGAGAGAAGAGGAAACAGAAGAAGAGAAGAATTTAAAGACCCAGATTGTAGACCGTTCTCTCCTACCAGACAGTCTTCAATTTCCTCTAAAGTCCTGCAAAATGAGGTTTGGTTATATGATCTCCAGCTTCCCTTGCAGTCTTGACTTTCAATGATTCCATGTATAGAAATTAGTACAGCTCATGCAGCTCCACCATCTATAATGAAGTCTTTTATCTGTGAGAGAAGTAGCTAAAGATTCCTTGGGAATGAGCATTGGTATCTTCCGTAGCCATAAAATATAAGACATGCATCCAACTCTTTTAAGTTTCCTTATTAAACTATTTTAAGTTTCAATTATTTTTTTCTTTTCTACATGAAGGCATGGGGAACAGCCTCAGCTAAGGTTAAGGAGAATTAGAAAATTGTCCATAAGTGACATGTTCGATTGAATCTTTCAAGATACTTTTTTGAAGGAATTTGTTCATGAATGGAAAAAACAATTAAAGTCTTAGGGTATAAACAAGGTGATCAACATATGGTCCTGACCAACCAAATTCTAGCTACTGTTCCATCTTTTCCAATCAAGCTACAAGGTCCTTAAGGGAATGACAATGTCATATGCATCAGCATGTCTCTAGCCCTTAGCCTCCGGTGCTAAGGGCTCTACTTAGCACATTGTAGACAACATAGTTGTTCAGCGATTGAATAAAATCTAAATCTTAGCTTGGTCTATAAGGTCCTATATGATCTGGTACCTGTCTAACTACTTCTTCTCATATCATTCTCCTTCATTGTTTGTACTAGATCTTTCTGACCACTGGACATAGCAAGCTCACTCCCATTTTAGGGTTGTGTAGTTGATTTGCCTGCAAGTCACCTTTTTGAGAACTGTGCATACGTGCTAACTCTAACCATTCAGAACAGAGAACAAATGTTACCTCAAAAAGGCTTTCTCTAATCATCCTAGTGTAGTATCTCCAAGAGACCCCAATTCTTTTTGTATCCCATTGTCCTATTTTATTATGGTGCCATTTCCCTCTCTGAATCACCTTGGTTGTCATTTGGCTTCTTAGTTTATGGACTTTTTCTACTCTCACTAATATATAAGCTTGCTAAGGATGGGGACATGTTTTATCATCTTCACTGCTCTATCCTTATTGTGTAGCAAACAGTTTTAGGCTAAACATCTCTCACTGAAAGGTCACAGGGATCAGAGGGATGACTCCTGAAAATTAGGAAAGGGGAAATAAAACCACTGTCTGATGAGAAAGGGCATACAGATCAGTAAAAACAGCCAGCGGGAATATAAGAATGAAAAATTCAAGGGACAGTTTGGCCTACTGGCCCAGATGGTAAGGGAATAAACTACTTGTGATGTTTAATGTGAAGCTATAGAAAAGTTAATAGGTTTGTGAACAAATGTCCCAAACTCTCAGCTCAGGGTATGATTTCCCAATTCAGGAAACTTTTCTGCCCTGAGGGTAACGGTTTTTACTCAGCTTTTGTGCAAAGAAACTGCCACTATTTCATATTTTCTTTTCTTTTTCTGTTCCTTAATAAAAACATTCGGTATTACTTGGTGGAATTCTGCCCTATTGTTTAATATCATGACACTTTCTTCCAGGCAGTGTAATGTCTTGTCATTGGGAGCCATTGGTGCTAACCAGAAGTAAATTGAGTTATATCTCACATTTTTATATAATTCACAAATCAGCAATTTAAAATAACTCAATTTCAGAGCTGTGTGATTTCATTTGTAGTATACTTAAGTCACATTTCATTTTTAATTCGATATATGCACATTAATAATATACATTATCTTACTTGCTTTAAGGTCAAACAACTAGTAAGTGGAGGGACGAGTCTTCCAAACTACAGTATTTGTATTTTAAAAATCCTTTAGCATTTTCATACTAGGGCAAAAATTAAGTTTGCAGCTACATCATCAATTTTGAAATGCAAATGGATAATCCAGTGTATTCTGAAATTGTATAGTTCTGGCTCGCCATTATGTGGCAATGTAAAAGCCCTTTTTCCCCCCAGATTCATAAGTTTTATTTTTCACAAGTTTTGCTTGTTTGATGTAGCCTTTGAGTTTGCCTTGCATTTCTTCAGTATTTGCCTTGAATTTTTATATTTGTTGGTGAACTCTGCTTTCAAGGGTATACAGCTTTTTTTTTTTAATTAAAGTTTATTGGGGTGACAATGGTTAGTAAAGTTACATAGGTTACAAGTGTACAGTTCTGTAAAACACCATCTATACATTGTGGTAACACTTTGAATTGGATTTACTACTGGTTATAATGCATCAGTCAATTTCTGAGGGAGCTGTCCAGAGCTGAGCTTGCCACCCGGATGGCCAGTGCAGGAGGAGGCATGAGAGAGGCTCCTAGGCCTTGAATATTTGATTTTATGCATATCCAATCCAACCTCCTGGATTCCAAATATAAAGGTTCAGAGAGGTCTGGTTCTAATTTAAAAGCCCACATGCAAAGATAAGTGAAGTGTCTCAACATTTCCAGTGAAGAGGTCACCCCAAAATCTACAGAGTAAAAAGCATAGGCTTTAGAGGAGGAACATGTGTTTTCAAATAAGGAAATACCCATTAGCTTTTTAAATGACATTCATTCAGAGAAGGTGAATCAACAGGAATAAAAGTCCTTGAACAAGACTTTTTCATTTTTATTTCAATAAGAATTTTATTCAATTTGTGGTATTATTAAATAACTTAAAGTTGATAGTGGGATTCTTGTATCTAAATATGTGAAAACAATTTTGTATATAATTTATTGAGGTTCATACTGAAGTGGCTCTGAAATTGTGAACACTCTCTATGTAATGCTTTTCCCTAAAATATAAAAATTTATACTTATCCATTGTTAAACATTCAAATATTATATTAAAATGACATCCAAATTTTCACCCTAAAATCAAGAATATAATTTTCCAGACTTGATTTTAATTCTAATTACATGGAAGCTAAAAATATAAGATTATAATACTTTTTTTTTTAAGATTGTGGATTTTTTTTTTTTTTTAAAGCCATTCACTATTAAACCATTCAGTAGAGATATATTGGTAAATTCCAAGTTCTGGCCATTCGTTCCATCCTCTATTAAACCTGTAGTGTAGGGGGGAAAATGTTAAGTAAACTGAGACTTAAAATGCCATATAATAAGCGTTATGATGAGTTCAGTGTGGTATATCATCATCACACAATGCAGGATCCTCTTATTTGAACTTGGGGGAGGGTTTCAGAGAAAGTTTCCAGGAAACGTAAAATGGAAGGTGATACCTAACATATTAGTGAAAGTCAGCCAAGCAAAGAGATGGAGAAGAATGTTTCAGTCACGCTAAATATCATATGTGAAGGTACAGAGGCAAAAGAAGATTTGACGTTCTTTGAAGAAGCAAGAGAAGTGAATGGAAGTAAAAGTTAGAATTCTTGTAAAGATGACACAGGGATTGGGAAGCAGGAGACTGAGATGGCGTCGTGGAAGCTCCTTTCATCATAATAAGCAATTTGACCTTCCTTTTAAGAGCATTGGGATTCTATGGTAAGGTTTTAAATAAGGAAGCAGCCTGGTCAGGTTCACATTTTAGAAACATCATTGCAGTGTGAATAATAAGTAGTAGACAGGTGAGAGCCGCAAAACTAGAGGATGAGGGACTTGTTTTCTGGATGAGAGGTACTGTTGGTCTCATGCAGGATCCACTAAGTGGGGATGGAGACAAGTAGCTGAAATCATCAGATTTTCAGAAGATTACATTGAGAAGGCTTCAAAGATGTTTGGACCTAGAGTAGGGGGGTGGGTGAGGGATCAGGACAGCTAACTAGATTTCTGAAATCTGGAACAGTGGTAGCTGGTTCCACTTTTGAAGGCAAAAAGTACAGGAGAAGTTTGCAAGTGAAGATAATGAATCATCTGGGGGCACAGAACGTTTTATGCTTCTGTAGGACTCCCAATGAGATAGCTGGCAGACATTGGACCTATGGATTTGAGATCAGGAATGAGATCTGAGCTAGAGATATAGATTTGGAAGTTTTCAACAGGTAGATATAATTGAACATATGGGAATGGATGATATTACCCAGGGAAGATATTCAAAAGTATTTCTCAAACTTCGGGGTCAGATGAATTACTCAGGAGACCTTATAAAATTCAGAATCCTGAGTACTAACTCCAGAGTATCTTATTGAGTAGCTGTACAATGTAGCTCACAAACCTCCATTTTGGATAAGTAGAGTCCTATCCCATTATTTTGAGGGAGATAGTCCTCTGACCTCATTTTGAAGTAAAAGAAGAGGATCTTTGTAGAAGCCTGAGTGGTATCAGCATATAAGAGATGGGCAGAGGAAGAGAGACCCAGAAAAAAGACTGTGAAGATGTAACCATAGTTATCGAAGGAAAACCAGGAGAATAAAATTCCACAGATTCTATGGAAAGAGAGTGGGTATAAGAGAAGAAATGGTCCACAGGGTCAAAAGTGTTGAGGGATAAAGATGAAGGCTGAAATGCAGCCACAAGATGTAACAAAAAAGGAGGTCATAACAGAGTTGGCAAGAACAGTTTCAGTAGAATAATGAGAGCTGAAGCCAGATTGCAGTGGGTTGAGGGTTGAATATGAGATGAGGCTGAAGAGACATGAGCAGAGACAAAATCTTTTAAAAGAAGTTAGGCTTAAAAGGGAAGGAGTTTGTTGCCGCAGAATGTGGAGCAGAGCGTGAATGTTTTAGGAAGCAAACGACCTGAGTAAAAATCTCATCTCACACCCGACGCACTCCATGTCTAACTTTTTTGAAGGTCTTTTTTAAACAGTTTCATTAAAGTACAACTTATATATTATAAAATGCATCCATTTAAAGTGTACGTTTTGATGGCTTTTAATCAAGTTATAAAGTTGTGCAACATTCCAGTGTAAAATAATTCCATTGCCCCAAAGATATACCTCATACCCATTTACAGTTCATCCTCAGCCCTGTGCCCAGCCCCAAGCAAACAGTCAGGTATTTTCTGTCTCTATAAATTTGTCTCTTCTAGATATTCTATATAAATCAGACAACATGTGATTTTTTGTGTCTGGCCTGTTTGACTTAGTATTTTGTGGATGAGGTTCACATATGTTGTAGCATACATTAGTATTTCAGTCCTTTGGATTGCTGAATTGTATCCCATGTGTGGCCATCCCGCCTATTGTGTATCAATCTATAAGTTGATGGACATCTGATTCACTTCCACTTTTTGACAATCACTCAAGAATGGTACTGCTACCGACATTCACATGTAAATTCATAATTAAACGTATGTTTTCATTTTTCTTGGATACTTATCTAGGAGTGAGATTGCTGGATTGCATGTTAAATTAATGTTGAACTTTCTAACACAGTATCACACACCTTTCAAAGTGGCGGCACCAGTTTACATTTCCACAGCCCAACTAAAGTTAATACCTCATTTACATTGATTTATAACTGCATTCATTTAGTTAGGCTACAGGAAAAAGAGCTGTGTTTCCTTTGGATAGTGGGGAGAAAAATAAGGGGCTGTTTTGGGTTTTGTACATTTACGGGTATGCCAAAAATTATTGCAACATGCCTGAGTATCACCCTGCCCCCTAGTGGTGGTCTGGATTCATGGGCCAAATAAGAAATGAGCTCTTTCTACTCTTTCCATCACATACTCTTCCTCGACACCTCTATCCTTTCTTACAAATACATAACAGCAGACATCGGGGCTAAGGATGCCCAAACAGATTGAGGTGGTGTACTGTGGGGTCCAGTGGGGCAGGAGGATGGAAGTCCCTACATCCTGCTATGATACCAATATCAGAGCTTAAGTATCACCAGCTGTGGGACTTTGGGGATGCTGTTGATCTTCATTTAAGCTCAATCTTCTCATCTTTACAATGAAGATCATAATTAATACCTATCTTAGAGGATGTATTGATGACTAAATGAGATTGTGTATGTAAAACGTCTAGCACAGTTCAACCCAGAATTAGCATTCAAAAAAATTGCAGGTGATCATATTTTATGACAATAAAAGTGTTCCAAAACATAGTCAAATACTACAATGTATTTTATTCATAAAATGTATTTGTTTATCTAATTTTTCTTATATTCCATGTTAAGGTGCTCTATTTCAAATTGAAACCTTTTAAAATTTGGACACAGATTGTTTTTATTAGATGTGGATAAAAATTACAACAGCATCAACAATAATGCTCCCCTTATTTTAAAGTAACAATATATCAGAACATGTGCTAAGCTCTTTCTTATGCAAAATTTAATGCTGAAACAGTTTTATGAGGTGGGCAAAGATCTCAGATGGTCTGTGTTGGAGGGAAGATGTTCAGCTACACGTGTATCTTTCTCACTCTGACCCCTCATCTGGAGAACCTGCTGTGCTAGCTGTGCCAGCAGGGACGATAATATCGGTTCCATCTCCTTGATACTGAGAAGTACAAAGACTAGAAAAGATCACGAGATGTAGCTCGCAGTCAGAATCTTATGAGTTTTATTGTTCTGACAAAGAGATGAGTCAAGCAAGAATGGTCTGTATCTGATTATTCCCATCAGCCATTCTGCAATCCAGGAGACTGCATTCTCCTACCCATCCCACCCCAACACGCCCTTATTTTCTTTCTCACTTTAATAGCTTAATTTTGCCCTAGAATAGTCAAAGGTTACTTCCCCCCGTTTGCCCATGTACACTTATTTAATGCATAGGCTTTCTTTTTTTATCTTTTAATAATGCTGCAGACTCTGTTTGGTTTTTTGTTTTTTGGGGTTTTTTTTTAGAATTTATTCTCTATTTGCAGTTGTTAAGTTGCTAATTTATTGGGGTGTTTTAAAGCTTTAAAGTGAAAGCGCTCCCCCAAGCAGAGAGCATCTAATATGGAAATCAATGGTTGAGAGAGTGCAGCTAATAAAACACTTTGGACAGCCCATCATAGTGTTCAAACTCACAGCTTTTGCATGGGAAATAAGAAAGCATCTTGGTCAAATGAGATCATCTCTATCCAGACTCACACCTCACATGCCTCAGGGGGCATGGATTCTCTTCAGTACTCAGTTATTTTTCCAAGGAGATGTGTAAATTAAAGTAGTGACAATCATGTTAACATATATGTTAGGTAACAAAATACAATGCACTGTTGCTGGCAGCGTTACCAGTTGTATTTTCAACCTTGGTCTACATTTGAAAATATGTTTCTACTATTTCCTTCAGTGTCATCAATTTTAATGGGTTCTATTCCATCTCATTTTTAAGCTGTAAATATATTCTAGTATTTGGAAAAGAAATCAAAGTGATCCTTAATGCCAGAGTTTGGTATGCCATCAAAATTAGTCTTCAGTTTATAGGTATCTAAATTATAGGTCCCCCAATCCACCCATAATTTAGCCTAGAATTCTTAAACTGAAAGAAACCAATGTGAGAATAAGTTTGTCTCATATGATCAAAAAAAAAAAAAATCTGTGAGCAAGCATATAAAAATCAGGAGATTGCATATAAATTTTTTATTTGGGCTTCTCTAATATATTAAATGTTTAGAAATGCTCTCATAGACCTGAGTAGGTCTGTGGATGGGTAATACACACTTACCCTCTCCTATTTGCTGGAGTGACCCTGGAGGACACTTTTGGCGTTTGCTTAATATCAGTGGAAATTTAATCTACTGAAATAGTTGAATCCATTTTTTCATTTTTCCCCTGTAGAAAGTTGAACCTAAATTTAAAGGAGCTTTCCTAATGCAATCCAAGCCAAAAAGTTATAATTCATTTTAAAGTAATTTTGGGACAAGTTTAAAGGTGTATAGACAGAATGGCAAACACTTAATTTCCTAGGCTACTATAGAAATGATAATTTCTAACCAATATTAAATATTCTGTGTCACGTGCTGGAGTTTACATATAATATCTCATTTAATTCTCACAAGCCAGAAAGTAGGTGCTAGATGCTGTTATTAGTTTAACAGCAGCAGCAGCAGCAGCAGCAGCAGCAACAATAACCTGTACTTTAGAGAGGCCTGTGAGTGGCCCAGGTTCACAAAGTTTGCAAGTGGCAGAGCTGGGAAAATCCTATCTCTAAAACCCACATTCTTAACCACTCACTCATAAATAAATATCTGCCTTAACACTGAATAGCATGCTCCAGATACTCTCTGCTCCCCATGGCCCCTTTTAGGTCACAGCGGGTCCTCTTTTTATGAATCGTGCATCAGAGGGATCAGAGCTGATAGCATTCTCCCCCAGTATTTTCCTCTTTTTCCTATTGTAGATGAATTATGTATACACCCTGAAGTAATTAGCAAACATGCTGTTGTTCAGCTGAATTTTAAACTAATTAATCTGACCTAATTCCTGTCAAAAATAATTAGGATAAAATATGTCCTCCCTAAGCAACTCTTTCAAGCTAAGATGCTGAAGCACAATATCTCCTGTGTATGCACTATGCTGAAATTGAGAGGACCATTTATTTAATGGTTTTAGAAGAAATACTAAAATGCTACCTCGTGAACTGCCGCCTGAGCATCACCTCCTCAGTGTCCATATCTGAATAAAAACAAGGAACTGAACTAATAACAAGGATTCGGACATGGGCTGTATCAATGACCCCTTAACATACTGTGGTGCAATTAACACTTAAAAATCAGTCCCTCCTCTTCAAAGGGCTTTCAAAGGAAGATGTGTGCCCCATTTCTCAGCCCATTCAAATTCTCTTCCTATAAAAGCTATTCAACTGTCTTGTAATTCTCTACCCCGACCCCTACCTACCCTTAATTTTAATCTTTACATTTTAATATCCTTAGTGACCTAATGAATTGGGAAAATGTCTCATCGAATAACCAAGTCCGAAGCTGTATGTTTCTAGGAAAACAATGTGGGAAAAGTAAAGAAGCAAGCTGTACCCACAGATGCAGTTTGTTGACAAGTTGAGAGGCGTTCCCTTTGCAATGACTGTGGGTTTGAATGTGCCGGTGTTTGCTATCAGTATTGCCTAGAGCCTCCACCACTGCCCTGCCATTCTAAGCAGCCCCTTCTCCCTGCACTCTAACCTTGCTCTCTGACATATTAAGGAGCTTTGGGCAGAGGAGAGCACTGTGGAACATATACATCACACCAAGCAGTTCAGAGTTAATAATTTCCTTATTAAACCTTCATGTTTTGTAGTCCTCCCTCCCGAATCCCCTTCCATGTTAGTTTCTAGGCAACCAATAAGCACTGAATTACATTAAGCTCTTTATTTCAAGGCTGCAGTTCAGGATTTTGCTGCTTCTGTGTTGCCTCATTTATGGAGACTGCGACATACTATTCATTAATTCTGTTCAATCTTTAGTACTTCACTGATTTGGTGCTAAACCACGTTACCTGTACCTGTATTTTCATATTTAAGTCACCCCAGTACTATGGTGCTATTTTCTACGTTAATTATGCCAGAGGTTCTGTGAGCTCTAATTTGGAATCACAGAAGCAGAATTTCCACAATTCCCAGTTCTTGGTGATCATTCAGCACTTTCAGGTAGCCTATTAGGAAATATAAGTGTTCAGAATCTCCTGTCTTGAATGGCCAACATGTCTATAGCTGACTTTTAATAAGAAAGAAGACAGAGTTTAGGAATAGTCTGAAAATGTAATAAGCATTTGCAAAAGTAAGGATATTGTTTGTTTTCACAAATTAAGGTTTTGATGTGAAAGGGAGACTCTTGGATATATTCCTTTATTGATGTGAATCAAGGAATCAAGGTTGTAATTTCAAATTTCACCCAGCACTACGTGAGAATGGAGTTTAATCTCACAGCAGTACTGTTCCCTGTTTTGAATGTTGAACATTTTGAGACATTTCTCTCAAAAATTCTGAGCACAATTTCTCTCTCTTTCTCTCTCTCTATCCCCTCTCCTTCCCCCACTCTTCTCCCTTTCTCTCTTCTTCTGTTTTCCCCCCTCTCTATCTTCCTATGTCCCCCCTCTCTCTTCCTGTGTTCCTACCCCCCACCACCCACGTACATGTAGGTCCTCACATCTAAGCAAGAGCATACATTACATGTTTGTTCACACTTTAGTTTTTTTGTTTTTGTTTTGTGTTGTTTTGTTTTTGACACAAATTAATGATCAACATTGGTCACCCTAACAGATGGCTTAGAAAAAAGGAAAGTAAAATCCTTTAAAAAACACAATCTAATCTCTTTCCCTTTTTGCCTGCTTACAGTCTAGCTAGTGGGGGTGGGTGGATAAGGCTGGGGGAAGGAAAAAATGAATTGGATAGTCTTGCAGCTGGCTCCACCAGCTGCTCATCACTGGTTGACAGTAGACAAACTGTTCAGAATGTCTTATTGCCACGAAGGAGCTCCCTAATCAAGGACCACATTGCCAGCCCCCTTTGCACCCATGAAGTACCATGTTACACGATTCTCCATGTTCTGGGCAGAGTGATTCATGCCATTCTCAGGCTTGTCTCACAAAATCTTCCTGTACGATGTCCCATGTGTCTCTTTCTTCCCCCTCTGCCAACTGGATATCAGTATCCACCCAACCTGGGGCACGATTAGATGTGATGGCAGAGTCTCCTTTCCCAGTGGCCACATGTGAGCACCTGCCAGTAAAACTATTGTGAATCACTGAGGATTTGGGTGTGTCTGTTCCAGCAGCTAATATTACTGTAGCTCATAAAAAGTATGGTGAGCCCTGTGATGGGATCACTTCAGTCAATAGAACCACAAACACTCTTGACTGCCTGCTCTAATGTCATACATAGCAGATTGTAAGGATTCAGCAGTAACCAAGACAAGAAAGTTCCCTAACTCCATTCAGTGGTTAGACTAGCAGGAAAAATAGACATAATTCAAACTACTGCAATGAATTTATTAATGATATGCATGTAAAGAAATGCAAAATAGAAATTCAGTGGCTATGCAACATACAATGTATTAGGTTGGTGTAAAAATAATTGCTGTTTTTGCAATTTTTTTTAACCTTTTAAACCATAATTACTTTTGCACTAACCTAATAGTAAGACCTACATTATTCTAGCATTGACAAATATTTATTTATTGATTGAATGATTGATTAATAATTGTTTCCAGATGTTAGTTTGGGCAAAAATAAGTCTGGATTTCATTTTATCCTCAGTGAACTCAGTCCAGAGTAGACTTGTAGACTCTGTAGTTGTTTCTTAAATAGATTTTCCCCCCTTTGAGCTATAAGAAAACATTTTACTTAATCCTTCCTTTCATAGATGAGGAGAAATACGTTTTCCAACTAATAATACCATCTGCTTTAATAAATGGAATATTTAACGTGTGCCAGGAACTTGCTGTTCTCTATTTGTAATCAATATTTTTATTATGAAATTTAGCATCGACATAAATGAGTCTGCCATAAAAGATATGTAGGTCATTGATTTATCAAACAAATAAACAAACAAACATGTAAATCCACTCAGGTCAAGATACCACTGATAAGTCTCTGCTCTCCAGAATCACTAAACAGCCCAGCCCACCTTCCAACTCCTGTCCTCCCACCTCCCTACTGCCCTGGCTCTTAAGGTCATGGTTATTACTTGACTTTTCTTTATAGTTTTACCACATTCGCATGCATCCAAAGAGGATATTTTTTAGTGTATTCTTAAGTTCAAGTAAACTGAATCATAATAGTATGTATGCTTTTGTGTCTGCCTTTTTTCATGCAACTCTATATTTGTGATAATCATTCATGTTCTTATTTATAGCATTACTTGGGTCATTGTCATTCTATTGTATAAATATGTGACAATTTATTCTACTGTATAAATATACTAAAATGTATCCATTTTAGAATGAATAGCATTCAGTTGTTTGACTGTTATGAATAGTGCGGCTCCAAATAGTTGTGTACCTCTTTTTTGGCAGACACATGCATATAGTTCATTTCCTAATTCTCAAACTTTGTTAGTTATTATGTTATATCAGGCATTCATGCTTCTGTGGAATTCAAAGATATTTTCTCATGAAAAAAGTTGGGAAGGAAGGGCTGAAATAACAATAGAACCAGATATACTGAATTGGTTACCTGATTGCAGTCTCGCAGATTTTCAGTTCAATATTTAATGAGTTAAGCTGAGTTCCATCATGTATCATTGAAACAAATGAATAGAGAAAATAGATGATCATTGTCCTCTTTGGAATGGCATTACTCATATTTTGTTTAACCTTTGGTAACATGGATGAGATGCATTGCCTTCTTGCTCTCAAGTTTGTTTTTTATCATTTTTATTGCATTACTTCTGTCCTTTCGTTAAGCCAAGTTTTTCCCATGTGACAACATATGCTGTTCCCTTTGCCTGAAATGCTCTCATTGCAAAGCCTAGTGTGGCTGGCTCCTTTTCTGATCATGATTATTCAACTCACCTCTTCTCTGACCATCCGACTTGCCCCCAGTCACTCTCTATTACATTGCCTTTTACAATTACTGTTAGAGAATTCAAATTCCTCACTCTCAGTGCTTATCCTGTTTATGTTTTGTTTTTTGTTTTATTCCTGATCCCTCCTTTCCCTGCCTTCCTGATAGATAAGCAGCAGGATTCTCATCTCTTCTTTGGAACATGCTAGCTCCAGTGTCTGGAACAATATCTGATCCACAATAGGTGTTCAACAAATGTTTGATGAATAAATGGAAGAAAGGAAGGAAGAGAAAGGGAGGACAAGCAGAAAACTAGGCTGTCCACACATTACAAAAATTCTGTAATTCTGCATGACAGGTATAAATGAGAGAAGATCTGTGTACTCAGATCTTAGAGGAGATTGCAAACTATCCATAATATACCAAACCATTAACGGTTAGAAAGAAGCAGAGAACCCAATGTTTCCACACACTGATGTAGACTGAAGCAACAAGGGAAACCAAAGACCCAGGATAGTGTGTGACCGTCATTCCAATTTTCTACATATGTATCCCTGTGCCAAGCTGTATATACATGAATTCCTAAAAGTCTGACTAATGTTCATCTCAAAGAAAGAATTTGCATCAAAAGTGACCTCAGGGTTACTAGCTATGGAAACAGAGGAGGGAGAGTGTGGTCATTAGATGCTGTTGTCAAAGAACAAAAGAGAGACACAAAAGAAGAAACCCCATAAGCAAGGGTCTGGTACTCTCCCACATTCATTTGGAAGAAATTGGCTGACATCCAAAGTTTAACGTGAGAGTGGCAATTGGGTACCCCTGGGTGAATGAGTCATCTTGGCAGGCTCTGCAGAATTGCTTGTCTATCACTGTTATAATAACAGAAACAAAGGGACAGTATTTACAGAGGTCCAGGAGAATGTGTCATAGGATAGTGGTCCCCAGGAAATCACAACACTAAGGCTCAAAAAAGAAGTATACATTCCAGGAGTTGACCAAACTGTTCTCAATAAAATAAATGTATATTTGACACATAAAGAGAAGAGCGGTAAGTATTACTGTAAATAGATTCAGCATAAAGTACTCAATAGATTGCAGAGGGAAATAATGTGAACATTTCTGAGCAAAAAAAAAAAAAATGTCTTTGACGTGATGACTATGACCCCTAAATGGAGCAGAGAATCTGGGACAGAGATCCACGCCTCTCATTTGTGAGAGCTCACAGGGGGAGAGTTCCGCTGAGTAATTTTGCTTGGCAATCAATTTAATACTGCTCTCCTCTTCCCCCAATTGGAAAAAAAAAAAAAAAAAAAAAAACACTGAAAAATTAGACTAGGTAACGGAGCTCAATCATTTCCCTCCTAAAGCCAACTCAGCATTCCACAGCATTTGTGTATCAAATTTCAAGAACTATCATATAAAAGTAGAGTTACTTTGCTACCTTGTAAGAGAAGCTTCAGCTTTCCATTTCTCTTACTTGTGGTTCACATGGTGAGGATGTTCTGGATGGATTATCCCTAAGGAACAAAGAGACCCGAAAAGCAATAATGGCATCCCAACCCTGACCTTTATTTACCCTAAGACCTGCCGAGCACTGTAGCCTTGGGGGATTTTCTATTTCCCCACCAATCACTAGGAACAGACGTGTGACTCTCTCACCTAAGTGTTCCCAAGGATCCATAGTGTCTGATTTAGTTCACTAAAGTAGCACGGGAATGCCTAACACTAAGAGAACAGCCTCAGTACAAGCCTACTAAACTTGTATCATTTTCTAGTCTGGGGACAGGCAGCCTTGAATGAAGATTCTCAGTTCCAGCTTCACTTAGAGGAAGTTCTGATCAGATAATCAGAATTTCAGAGCCTAAAGGGATAGATTCCTGACCATCTACTGTAACCTCCTCATCTTCCAGATGCGTATATTATGGCCAAGAGAGAAGTGACTTATATAATTCATACCTTCATGCATTTAGGCAATGTCTATTTTCTGAGCACCAACTACACATGGGCCAGGTACTTCGTTTGTGGTTATACAGATCAAATAGTGACTAAGACTTGATTCTTGCCCTCAGGCACTTGCCATGAGTCAGGCAGTTAAGATGGTGAAGCAGAATGGTAGGCATTGCCACAGCGTGAAAGAGGACAGTGTGTGCATTGGTTAAGAGTGTAGGCTGTGGACCGAGGCTGTCTGTGTTCAAACACAACCCCACTGCTGACATGTTGTGGGGCCTTGTGCAATTGCGTTCACTTCGCTATCCTTCACTTTTCTTTTCCATGAAATGTTGATAACATTAGAGTTTATCTTGTAAGGTTGTTAGATGATTAAAAGGGAAAACGTTACACTGCTTAGTAAAATATTTAGTAATTAGTAACAGATCAATAAATGTGTTAGCAGTAGTCATTGTATTATTATTATTATTATTATTATTATTATTATTATTATTATTATTCAGATCTGGAAGTTTAAAAGAAAGCTTTCCAGCAGTTTGATGAGTAGGCTAAAACAGTAATAAGGATTAGGAAGACTATTATGGCAAAGGGGATTAAATCATTTTCTGGGGTTATGGTTCTAGTTTTCTGAACCGTCTCTGAAGTTTGGGGGCTTTTTGAATGTCAGTTTTGGCCTAGACCATAACTGCACTACGCACAGAACTCTGGGGGTATAACTCGTGCTCATCATGATGTTAGATTTATATCTCACGTGTTCCAGTAAACGGCCATGAAGTACATGAGGAAGGAGCAGCTTTTTTTAACTGGTATTAAGGTGGTGTTCCAGTTGGCAGTGTAGCTTCCTGGGACATTTTTTCTTACCCACTAAACCAACATGATGAACTATATAAAAACCCTGTGTATGCCTAATATGTAATATAAATGTAAGTTGCTAACATTTTCTATCTTCCACAGCAGATTGTAAGTGCTCTGAAGTCTGGGATGTACCAGTGATTTATCGCTGAGTAACAAACCTCTCCAAAACTTAGTGACTAAAACAACAATAATTATTGAATCTGCAATTTGGGCAGGGCTCAGTGGGGATGACATGCTTTGCTCCATTCCACGTCAGCTGTGGAGGCTTGACCTGAAGCTGGGGATCCATTTTCAAGATGGCTCACTCACATGGCTGGCAAGTTGGTAGTGAACTCTACAAAGCTGGGGATTCAGTTACTGCTGGCTGCTTATGTGGGCTTCCTCAAAGCATGGCTACCTGGGCAGTAATATGACTTACACAGTAGCTTAGGGCTCGTAGAGTGTCACGAAAGAACCAGCCAGAAACTAGGACTTTTTCTGACCTAGCTTCAGGAATCAAATCATATTAGTCTCGGCATACTTTCAAGCTCATGCAGATTGATGGGGCAAGAACAGAGACCCTCAGGGAGAGCCTCCGTGTTACATGATGATGAAAGCAGGTAGGTGAGTGTGACCATAAAATACAACCTGTCAAAAATGCCTTTTCTACTTTGCTCACCAGAGTGTCCAGAACAGTGTCTGACATGACACTGGAACTTAATAAATATTTGTTCACTGAATTAATAAATGTAGTGAATAAAAAAAATTGATAAATTGGTATTATTATTCGTTTTTGCCCTTTTCCAACTGACACTGATTTTCAGTATCCAACTTGGCTCCTGGCTTGAAATTTACTCTTTAATCTGGGCATTTACTTTAGTATGTCTACACTTGATTTTGGAGTCTTCAACTCCTTTGGGGAACAAGAAAATGATTACAAAGAAAGATTGGTAGTGCCTTTGAAGAGTAGTAATTTGAATAAATGAGGTGGAATTTGATTGTAAAGATTTATCAAGTCATCAAGGACTATTATAAGAGGAGAAAATAGTTCTAAAAGAGGAAAATAATTGATGATGAACCAGTGTGGTTGTGATAGAGGACACAATATGATGACAGTCAACCAGGCAGCTTCTCGGGGAATAGCAGCTAAAAGAATCGTCAGCAGAACTATGTTTAATTAATGAGCAGTAGCAGAAGAGGGTGCTCTAAAAAGATTAGAGATAGCAATTGGAACTGTGCCTCCTGGGAAATATTGGATGACTGAAGTACTTCTGTGTGTGATGTGATTAAAATAATCAACGAGAGTATTGAACATCGAATCATGAATTTAAAAAACCTTAGTGTCTCTATCTAAAGCTGTAGCAAATATCAAACAGTAATTTCTGATTAATCTTCGAGCGTGGGGAAGACCACCAATATAGTGGCTGTTTTCAGAAGTCACAGTAGAAATGTCTTATTCTTTGTCCATATTAACCTGATACATTATTGTCCATCAAGATCTTAGCTCTATGCCCTTAATATAAAACATAGCCAGAGTTGAAAATTGCAATTGAACTGCGTAACTTAGAATAAGTTACAGATTATAAATTTCTCCTCTGCATTGTCTTAATTATTTTTGTTTTTAATGAAAACAAGGGAAAGAGTTTGTCAAATCTTGTTAGCAAATGGAAAACCCTCAAACTGCAGAGTAGAACAACATAGAAAGCTGTTGATCATCTCACTGTTGATTATTTCACCAACATCAAGTGTTTCTTGGATTTTTTCAGAATGGCTGACATTTCCCCAACTTTGATTGAAGTTAAGGGAAAAGGAATCTTTCTTTCCTTTTTATCATCGTTGTTTTAAATTTTCGTTATAGAAGAGTCACACATACAGGGATTTAGATATCAGGTTTCTGAGTGTCAAAAAATATTAGGACAGCAGTAGTATTCCCATATCTTCTTACTGAACCAATCTGCCTACTGTCATGGTGAGAATGTCTGATAATTACCTTGTCAGTTTTTTTTGTTTGTTTGTTTTTCCTTATTTTACTGTGCTACAATAAATACATGATGTAGCTGAATGGGTTTGACAGAAAACATACTTTAAGTATGTGATGAAATTTATATTTATTTACATATTAATAATATAGGATTTGGACATTATAACTGTATCACTGGCTTTAAAAAATACCTAGAATATTCTTGATCTAACTTCAGATGTGCTATGAGAGATTTAGAATGCAATATGTTCTAATTTTAAGGGCTGAGTAGTTAAAGATATTAAAAATTTTCTTATATACTTTAAATCATGCTTAAATTGATATTGCTAACTAAGTAGAAAGTTAATTTATGTTTTCTGTTTATAAATTGAGATTAAAAAGTGAATACATGTATTTGCACTGGTATAACTCAGATTCTTAGATTAAGGTATATCTGAAGCAGGATCTAATGAGATTAGTGGAGATCCCAGATATGGTAATTCCTTCCAACAGATCAAAAACAATTTCCTATCAATTTACTGGCTATCTCTTCAAAGGGACATGGAACATTGCCACTTAAGTTATGAAGGTGATCGAGCATATAAAAGAGAGAAAAAAATTCAAATGGGTCTGTGGCCACACAATGAGATACTGACCCACCAACCTAAAATAGTTTTTCTTCTTTATTTTCACCAGCTCCTCACTTCCCACCATCACTTTTGATTAGAGTCCTAACCATCACCTAAATGGTTAGATTTTTGTTTGTGCAATAATATGTTTAACTCCTGTCTCCCTCACCAGTATGGGAGCTCCTTGATGGAAGACGACAGGGAATGCGTGTTTCCCTGTGGAATCGCGCATGCTCAGTATAGGGCAATGCATATAGTAGGCACTTCAGTTAGTTTTCATTAAAGGGTTAAAGCTGTCGTTTTGGAAACGGGATTTCTCATTTAACCTTAATCAGAGCAGGACCAGCATTAGTCCCATACATAGATTTCAAGGCCTCAATTTATATTCAAACACATGGGAAGTCACCAGCATTGCCTTCTCTCCTGCCAGAGTCATATGAGTTTCATTCAGGATCTATTTTCTTCTTCTTCTTCTTCTTCCCCTTTTTTTTTTTAATTAAAGTTTATTGGGGTGACAATGGTTAGTAAAGTCACATAGGTTTCAAGTGTACAATTCTGTAATACATCACCTATAAATCACATTGTGTGTTCCCCACCCATATATTTGATCCCGTTTACATTTTCTTTTTACATGTCCCATGGAGATGTTGCTTCTTTAAATCACCTTCATATTTCAAGAAGACTTTCATGCTATAAAGTCCTTAATAGAGTCTTGAGGTAGCTGGTAGAAAGGTATGACTAAAATCTAGCAAATAAATAAATAAATAAAATCTAACAAACCATCTCATCTTTCAGTTCGTGGAATAAATCTCCAGGGTAAAAAGTAAACATTTGGCTGGAGCAGCTTGTCAGTAAAAAGAGGAAAAATAGCTTTCTCTATTCACTTTCTCTTTCTCTCTTTTGACTAAGGTAAGACTCGATACACCATTGCTTAGTTGTGAGTTTCTTTTTATTCCCCTGTGTGTGTTACAGCATCTGGTGTGGCATTTTGTTCCCTAAAGGCCTTCAACAATGTCTGTTGACTTGAATTCAGCAACTTATTTTAGTCATTTGGTGGTAAGAGGTGATAGGGGTGGAGGAAAAAAGGAGTAATAGAGTTAGAACTCTCTACTGTCCAATCTTGAGGATTTAGTGCTGACAGCAGCATTTTTGAGTGGTGTAATCTTGGTCAAGTTGCCTGAACTCTCAAAATCTCAGTTTCAAAATTTATGAAATAAAATTGTTGTATTTGATAAAATGATATAATTGTTGTAAAGCTCTTGGAAAAGTGCCAGAATAGTGTATGAACATATATACACACCCTTCCACAAATAATTTATTATTTATTAGCAAATGCAAATAAAATTAACCCTCCAAAATAATCTCCCAAACCTTCACAAACTGCCAAAACCAGTATCGGCATGGCACACTCAACTCCCCATGACTTCAGTATAACAAGGCGGAAGATCAGATCTGGCTGAACCAAGTCACAGAAGGTTGACCAATGATATTAAGAGAAGGATCAGAGCCCCTTGTTTCTTACAATGTGGTCTTAATGAGCCCAAACAGCATTAAGGAAAGACATTAGCATATCACAGGACATTTTTTTAAAGGGTGCTTTAAAAAATGTCATTTTTTTGCAATATCCATAACATGAGAGAAAGTGAGACTCATCACAAGCTTAACAGGAGAAATAGATCAGAAACTTTTTTTTTTCTAACTAAAGTTCTTATTTTCATGGTGCCTGGTTTCTTTGACCTAAATCGAAGTAATTCAGTATGTGTGAAATTACCTTTTGTAGGACAAGAAATCATAGCAAAAAAGAGGGAATAAATGGCAAGAGAAAGAGAAAAGAATATACAGTATAGGCAAGGATTCAGCCTTCCTGGCAGAGTCTGGGACTAATAAGAAACTGAATAGTTATAACAAAGAGAACTCAGAAATGTAACTACTAATAAGAAGGACTAACAATGATCTCCACTGGGCAGCCATGTTTGGGGAGGTGGGTAACAAGTTCTTTAAAGAACTGAAATAAAATGATGTTGAGACCAAAGAATGGCATTTAATTGAGTTCTCTATTTCTAGGCCTTATTTTATTAAACTTTTTTATCACTTTCAAGTTCATGGTGATGGCATAGCAGATTTATTTCTGTAATTAAATGGATTGTTATTTACCAGCAGAAATAAAGCTGGCATAAAAAGACACACGATCAGTAACACTGTTCAGACTTTATGAATTATTACTAAGGGCTGATGAATGGGATAATTATTTCTTTCCATACAGGTTAGTGAATTATGTCTCAGGTCTGAACACTGGAAGCAGACGGGAAAAGACCAATTATCAGCAATTCGTGACCATCCATGGTTCTTTATTTTCTCCCCCTCCTTGGCTTCAGAATAAGTCATAAAAATATCACAAAATATAATCTTTTCATAGTGCTATGGTCAGCACTTGAACAATTTGAATTACAGTCATGATACTATCACTAGCAGATATTATATTGTGGGTCGGATTCTGTAAACCAGACTTCGGTGTGTGGGAGCTTCCAACTTGGTGTTGGAGTTCCACATGTTAAAGGTGGGTGGTATATGAACAGACAGGTTCTAAATGAGTCACCCTGCTATAAGCTTGGTGATTTTATAGGTTGAAGAAACTTCTGAAAGATAATGACTTGATAATGTTAATGCTCAAAGACCTTGGGGTTATTACATCTAAAGGATCTCTAATTGGGCTGAAAATATTATAAAGGGATAATTCATTCTTCATGGCAGGAATAGAGGATTAAAATAGGAGCAGTGGGCACAGCATCTATAATAAATCTCTGTTGAATTTTTACAGTCCATGCTATACACCTTTGGAGTATATATGTTTAAATGATACTGCTCAAAAAATCTACCCAAATCAACCAAATTCAGTTTAAGAGTGAAAAATAAAAGAACATTCAGTTTTCAGTTTGAAAGATTTAATAAGCCTCTAGCAAATTGTGTATAGAATAAGATCAAATGTCTCCCTTTTTTATAATACCCATAAACTAGTGGAAGTAAACTTTTTGAGTTTTCCATACAAAGAAGTGTGAAAACAAGAACAGATCAATTGGTAATAGTCAGTCATGTTGCTAATATAGTCCCCATATCAGTCAGGATGGGTACAATTGTGCTGTGTTAACAAACATGCCCTAAATCTCAGTGGCTCAAAACAGCAAAGGTCTTTCTTGGGACATCTTGGATCAGCAGGAGTCTCTGCTTCTCATTGTCTTTACTCAGAGACGCAGGTTGATGAATCCTCCACTATTTGAAATAGCACTTGTTACCTTGGCAAATGCAAGGAAAGGTGGAGAATTGTGTAGCAGCTCATAAAGACTCCTGCTCCTTATAGGCTTAAGCAAGTCATGTCGGCCCAACTCCAAGTATAATTTAACGATAGGCCCAAAAGGAAGAAAATAGGAAATACTTGGTAAAGAACCACAGTGGAAGACCCATCTTTCCTTGTTAACAATGTTCCTCTGGAAATATATATTTTACTGTTATCCATTTATCCCCCTCTTTCTCCCTTATTATTAATATTGAAGTTATTCCAGCAAACATCCCTGGACTGAATAAAGGCTATAGTTTCAGAAACACTGAGTTTTAGTGTTAGAGAGATCTTAGAGAATGGTTGATCTATCTTCTCACTTTACAGATAAAGTAGATGAAGAAAATGTGAGCAAGCGATGTTAAATTACTTACTAATTGCACAAATGGAGTTCATGTCAAAGGTGAGTTCTGATTCTCCATCAGCATCTTTTCAGTTACACTGGCCAATATCTTTTGGGATACGATAGCAATAGCTGAAGTTGTTGAAGAATTTCAATTAGGATTTCAATAATAATCTACATAGAAAGTAAAGCATTTTTATCTCCTGTTTTTTTTTTTTAATAATGCATTGCACAGGTTTATATATTAGCACTTACAAACCCTCTCTGATACAAGTTCATGAAGAATGTGCATTTGTACTTCATTAGCTATTAGATTCCAGTACATAGAATAGTATCTGGCACACAGAAGGAATTGAATTAATATTTGTCAGTTCTTTATTTATTTGTTTTGTTTTGTGAATATCCACTTACCCACTATTTAGTGTGTTTAAGAGGCAAGAGTTATTTTATTCATTTCTGTAGTGTCGGTGCTAAACAAAATGCCTGAGCAATAACATGTGCAGTTACATTTTGTGATGAAAGAATAAATTAAAGGAATAGTAATATATCATTACCTTGAGCTAATTATGAAGACCACAGAGCAAATCTGAATTAGAGGAAAGGCTGAACTAAAATATATTTTTCAAATAAATTTGATTTTATTTAAATTGACTTAAATGATGGCAAAGCTAACATTATCACGCATAGGGTTCTCTTTCTTGACATTTCTAGCTTACATGCAGAATTTTGCCTGCCCATTTGTGAAATGGAGTGACATTGTTATAGATTATCCAAAAGATCTGCTTTTAAAAATATATATATTATCCTTTTCTCAGAGCTGAAATAACTGACATCATTCCCATTTTGGATGTTTTTAAACAATTTGTAATGCTTAACCATCAGCTAGCCTATATATACGTGGACTTGATTTGAATGTATTGTAGTCCTCATACTAACATTTGTCCAGCTGCTGATTCCACATACTTTGAAGTAGTATTCTTAAATATTTACTACCATTTTCTTTTCGGCATACATTTTATTTTCAAAGTGTTTGAACAGCTCATCCCTTCTTCAGCAAGATAGACTCCAAGACACATAGTTCAAATATTGGGTTGACACACATACAAAAGATTAAAATCTAAGTGCAAATCAAACACTCCCTTCAGATAAGTCTTCCCCAGCCCACACCTCATATTGTCTAGAATTGCTTTGACATCCAGTAGATTTTATGTGAAAACTGGTTGTGTTCTCTGACTAGCCTGGTCCGTTTAGGCATATGTTGGTTTAGTATTATGGTGTCCTGAAATTTTGCTGGGTGTGATATGGTAGAGCAGGGGTAGAGTAGGAGGGTAGTTTAGTACTTTTTATTTCCCAGTTGAAGAAAGTTAAATATCAAAAGTGCAGATATAAAAGGCACATGAGCTTGACTTCCTTGGGCCTGTCTGGAACAAATAGCACTGTTAGCATCTATAACCAGAATGTGACAGTCTCCTCTCTCACCACCTTTGGGGAAGCAAACCTCAGTGTTTTGACATATCCTAGGAACAACCAACTCTATATTAAAGAGATATGGATATTTTGACTTACGATTTCAAGAAGACTCATGGAAGACATGTCCAAACTTTGTAAAAGCATCCGAATTTCCTTCTAATTTCCTTCTCTCTTACCTTACCTCTACACAGTCATTTTATTGTTCTTTTTTTTTTTTTTGGAGTCTTTACAGTCAACCAAGCTTGTTTCAGCTTTCTTTAATCTCCCATCTCTCTTATGCCCTAACCCACACCAGACACACACACACACACACACACACACACACACACACACACACACATACACACCACAGCCTGTTCTTATCCCAAACAAATGATCTCTCTGGGCTTCTTCAATAAAGAGGCACATTCTCACCCCATTCAGAAATATAAAAGATATGTATTTTAGGAAGCAAGAGACTGTCAATAGCAGAGAATATTTTCCCCTTGTTATTCATATAGGAACTGATGCTCTGTTCTGTGTCCAACTTTGTCTCACACTTCAATTAACATATTCATTCATTGAGCCAACAAATATTTATTGAGTGACTACAAGTGCCAGACAGTTTTCAAAGGATGAGCTCAATATTTAATAATGATTCTCAAATTTATGGTTTGTTTACCCAAACACATTCCTGTCATTCTGAGTAAATAGTTACTGTGTGATGATGGTCATGGAGCCTTACCATAGATGGTTCTGGAAGGAGGAAGGGATGTTTATGACACCAAGAAAAGGCAGCCAGCTCTCTGGAACCTATGTAATTGATAAAAGGAACTTTAGCATCATAAAAATAAAGCCTAAGTGTCCATTGGATATCTATTGCTGGCCTGAGAGTAAAATTTTACAGTTTCAAAGGTGTCAAAGAGTTAATGAACTAAAGCATTAGACTAAATAGGAATAACAAGAGTTAAAATTTGGAATGGACCTGGAAATTGTAATGCTCAAAGGCTTTTTCCTGGTTGAGAGAGCGAAAGAGTACACAGAGAGAAGACACTATTGAGGAGACAAGTCCCCGGCAAGCATTGCCAACATTCTAGAAGACCTGGAAAGCTCCTAACATTCTTACAATAAATCATGTTCCATTTAACCAGATAAAGGTTTGTATGGTGTGGGCTTCAGAACCCTGGCTGCATGGTATATTGGAAAGAGCATAGACTTTGATGTCAAAAAGTCATTTTGCTTTCCTGAATCTCAGCTTTTTAAGCTATGGAAATTTGGGAAAACAATAATTACCTCACAAGGAAATAGTCAGAATTGAGTGATGTGATAAATTGTAGTTTGAGGTGCTATATCTGAGAATAGAAATAGAGCTGCATACAGTCCCTACAACCCAAAGATTTCTTGAAAATGATATCAAAATAAGTGATTCTTCACAAATTTTCAGAGAAAATAAAAATTAAACACCAGTTCTATTTTGTAAGTAACGGTTTATAAATCCCTTTTTTTCTGACAAAATCTGCTTTCAGGAGGTCTACCTTGGACATTATCTTTCACTTCCAAAGTAATTTTCTCTACTCCTAAAAGGTCATTTCTTAATCAATAGAATCCCAGGACAGAAGTCAGCATTAAAGAGCATTTATTGAACATCAGCTCTGTTATAAGAAATTTTACATGTTATTTCAGTCCATAAACCTGCTATAACCTTTCTTCAAATACTCATTTACCCTATGAGAATCAAAGATGTAACAATGTGTTTCTGAATTTTATAAATTTGATATACAAGGGTGTTCCAAGCCATGCCTTTTGCTTTCAAGTTCAGAACACTTTTTACAATAATGAAATACATGTTTCCACCCCAACTCTTTCCCATATGTAAGAGGCGAAGATACCAGCCTTGCTGAATTCCTGAGAAGTTAAAAGCAAAAGTTCATGTTATTTCACTCATTTTTGAAATATGCTATACATTTATCAGTTTGTTGTTCCTATTTAGTGAAGTCAACTGAATATAAGCCAAAAAGGAAAGGATAGTCCCTATTCATTTCAAATAAGTGAACCTAAATAGAAGTGTTTAAAAAACATTGAGTTTCCCTCTTACTAAAACTTCTTGCATTTTATAGACACTCTAATAGACTCATATAAACACCATTTTACTGCTAACAGCTACACAGATTTCTCATCTGTAAAATGACGACAATGTCAACAAGGCGTCATAGGGCTTTTTTAAGAATTAAACATTACAAACATTTCTATATAGCACAAAACATTTATAAAGCACATAGTGTTCAATCATGTTAACTTGTATTTCAAGAGAAAAAGCTTTAAGTGCTTTCACCAAATGTATATATTACACACACACACACACGCGCGCGCACACACACACAGTGCCAAAAAATTGTCTACACATTTTAAGAAAGGAACACTATATTAAAATTGTAATACTTAATATATACCAATAACAAAAGATGAATACAAGTCACGTTTGACTTCTGCAATTACAAGAGGTGCTCAAAGTGGTTACCGTCAGCGTCCAGACACTTCTGATTATGGTGATCTATTGATTGAGCAATGTCAACCTAAGTGTCCAATATATATATGGACACTATATATATATTATATGGACACTACCAGGGTGCCAAAAAATGTATATGAGTACACATTTTAACACAACATCTCTTAAAATGTGTATACATTTTTTGGCACCCTTAGTTTGTATGTGTAGTCTGACAATTAAGTTCACAAACTTGCCACCATGCGCTTACATTGGCAGCACTGTGCAAACAGCTCGGTAAGATGTTTCATAACCTTGGTAGCTGTGTTCATGTCGACGTGTGGCAGTGTCTTGCTGAGTGGTGTTCATTATTGTGTGTTTTTGTGTGCTTTAAGAGAATGAGTTTGAATTAGAGCAATGAATGAACATTAAATTTCATGTTAAACTTGGTAAGAGAGGAAGTGAAATCAGGGAAATGTTAGTGCAAGTTAGTGGAGATAATGCCATGAAGAAAACAGCAGTGTACAAATGGATTAAATGTTTTTCTGAGGGGAGAGAACACGTCACTGATGAAGAGAGGTCAGGGTGGCCAGTAATGAGCAGAACTGATGAAAACATTGCAAAAATTCATCAAATTATGCATCAAAATCGTCGACTGACTATGAGAAGCAGAGCAGACCAAGTAAATATCGATAGAGAAAAAGGAAAATCTTAACTGAAAATCTTGGCATGACAAAGGTGTGTGAAAAAATGTTCCTGAAGGAGCTCTTGCGTCACGACAATGCACCAGCTCACACGACACTGCCTGTGAGGGAGCTTTTAGCTAGTAAACAAACACTGTGTTGGAACACCTTCCCTACTTGCCTGATCTGGCCCCCAGTGACTTCTTTCTTTACCTGAAGATAAAGGAAATATTGAAAGGAAGACATTTTGATGACATTCAGGACATCAAGAGTGACACAACGACAGTTCTGGTGGCCATTCCAGAAAAAGAGCTCCAAAATGGCTTTGAAGGGTGGACTAGGCACTGGTATTGCTGCAGAGCTTCCCAAGGGGAATACTTCAGAGGTGACTGAGTGATATTCAGCAATAAGGTATGTAGCACTTTTTCTAGGATGAGTTCGCTAACTTAACTGTCAGACCTCATATATGTCTTACAAAAGAACCCCCCCTCCCGTGAAATTAACCATATAGGGCATGTGTGGCATACTTCTATGCCATAGGATCCACAATAAATCTACTTCTCTGATTCATAAACTACAACTTTGGGGCCCTTTGTCTCTCAGCATGCAGTCTGCAGTTCATCACCATCAAAAACAACTGGATTTGTTAAGTAAGCAAATTCCAAGGCCCAACCAGACTTACCAAATTGCAATCCCTGGGGATAAGGCTTAGCAATTTGCATTTTCCATAAGAACCCAGTGATTGTTACAGACTGTTAAATTTGAAATCTGAAGATTTTTTTTTTTTCTTTTTCCTTGCTCTGCCAGTTGCCTTGGGCAAGTCGTATAACTTTTCTGTGTCTTCTGATTTGATAAAAGGAAATAATAATGATCTTTGATCTTGGAGATGGAGACCCACAGTCTGTATTTGAATCTTCCAGTTTCTCGTTGTGAGCCTTTGAGAAGAGCACATGGACAAATTTAACGTCATTTTTATCATATATAAAATGGAAATATCAACACCTGTTCAGCTGAACACACAGATATTATGAAGATAAAATTAGATAATAGAAGGGAGTAAAAATTTCAAACTCTAAGGGCTCTCCAGATGAGAGCATTTTTCTTTTCTGTAAAATAGAAGAGACAAATTTCAAGGTGTGATGTAAGGGCAAATTTTAAGATTATTTAGAAAGTGTTCTGAATTGTTTTCAAAGTTAGATGTTTCTAAAAGGAGAATGTTACCTGGATGAAATACTTATAATCCTTTTAGTTTGTATCAGTTTACATTGGATAGTAGCAATAATTTATAAAGTGGTTCAGAATTCTCAAATGAAGAATATTATATTCTTACATTTCCCTTAAAAGTATATCCATAATTACTAAGTACATAATAGTAAAAATAAATGACATTTTTTTAATTACCTGTTAATGGCACTGCAGCTTTTATGTGGACTGAAATAAAAGACAACCCAAATGTTATTAAAATTAATAACAGCCTATGCTGATTAAGTGATACATCTCATTTGCACATTATTCTCCCCCCTTCCTGTCAGAGCATGGCAGGCACAAGGCTGAAGGATTGTGGGTTCATTTAGCAGTATGAAATCCAACTCAGCTACTAATCCTTATGTTTCCTAGAACTAAAAAGTATTTTTTCCTTCCATTGTTCTTGTGATTAAGCCAGATTAGGTAAATATTCCTCTGAATCTGTTGTTTATACCAGGAACTTGACTCTTGATTCACAAAAGTCTTTTCTCTCAAAGCCACTGTTTTGAATCACAAAAATGCACTGGAAAGCTAAAACAGTAGGAGCTGGTGTTCTACTGATGTGGATATCATCAGCCGAGCCACTAATTCCATACATTTGCTGATACAAATTGGTGAAGGATCCCAGGGCAAGGAAATTCAGGGTGAGAAAATCTCAGATTATCTTTCAGAATTCATCTGAGACATTAACTGTGGTTGGGGAACCCAATGGCATTAAGACATGAAAGTTAATAGCACCACATTTGTCACTTATTTCATGTTCAAACAACAATGATTTTACCCCCTGAATTCCCTTTCCCCTCCGTTTCCCACCTTCTTCCTTCTTTCTTTCCATTTCCTTTTTACATTCTGCTTCCTCTTTTCCATGCTTTATGGTTTCCTCATAGAAGACACATTCTTAAGTGTATTCTCAATATAAGCATGCAGTCCCTTGGTTGAAAGAACATAATGACTTTAATTTACCATAAAATATAAATAACCGCTAGCAAATCCTTCTTGGAGGGAAGAATTTTCAGGGTATTTAGCAGGTGAAGGGGCATTACAACTTGATTAGAAAGGCAACTTCAGAAGAAACACAAAATCTTCTAGGTACCTTTCTTCCGAGCAGAGAATAGTTTTGAAGATTAAAGTGATTATGGTGGCTCTAAGTCGAATTCATTTGGATTTATACTTTTTGATTCAAATTGTCATTACCTTTGGATCACCCCAGAGAGAAGTTTCAGTGATATTGTCCAAGTTAATTTATCTTACCTAAAAATTGAGGATGGCTGCACATTTCTGGTGAATAGTGAATTTTCCAGTTCCTGACAGAAAGCTACCCAGGCACATGGCTACTCCCTTTAACAAATGAGAGGAAACACACTCATTTCTTAGCTCATCCCAGGTTATATGGCAGAACTATGAATCAAAGATCAGAGTTTTGCTTGATTCAGTCACCAAATGTCACTCTATTCTCAGTGTCATATAGCTACGGCACATGGCTCTCTGCCTATCTTGACTCCAGCCAAGAGATAATTGCTTATACGCAAGCCCAGGCATGAACTACACACTGGCCTCTCAGTAGGAATCATAGTGTTAAAAATTCCAAACTTTGGTTCTAATGTAGCTTTTTTTTTTTTTGTAATTCTTGATACCAATAATTGCTTGTTCCTTGCAATGTTTGGAATAATAAGAATCCCTGATGTAATTTATTAGAAGCCTGCTGTAGAGACACCTATAGACTGTGGCACAGAGAAAAAGCAGAGCATGAGAAGGACAGGCACGCTTGCTGAGGCTCAGTGCACTGTTTGCTCTGTTTGTATTTAATTTATTGCTACTAGCAATTTTAAAAATATATTCTCCATTGCATATTTGCAATGAAATTAGTTTGGCAGAACTCATCCCAATTAAGGCTTTGAAAAACTTTATCTTACATTGGAAAACAGCTTATGCAAAACACTTGGAAAACGGGGGAGAGAGTCTCCAAAAACTAAATGTCTCCATTAGTAAAGTTACAGCTGCCTCGCTCATCTTTTATTTAGTTTACTGTAATCTAACCTAATGAAATGAAAAATAAACAATGTAATGAAATATATATTACTAAAGTCCCATGGTTATTACATGTAAATACAATTAATGAGTACAAAGGACTTGCAAATACATTTTATTTTGCAATTATTTATAATGGTATTAAATAAAGATGATAAAAACCTTGGATGACTGAACTTTTATTAATTGTAAGATTTTAGAATGTTTGCAGTTATTGTGTTGTATTTTTCTCAGAAACAAGTTGAAACCTCTAATTTGTTTCATTAAACGCCAAGTTTTGCAGAGGAGTCTATGAACTCATCATGAGTTGCCCACACTGGAATTTCATATATTCCTCAAAAATGAATTTCGCTTTAAACTTTCTGATTAGCACAATGATTTCTGAGGGTTCTTGAAAATAATTTAATTTAACAATCTCTGCTTTAAAAAAGTGAGATTAAAAAAAATGAAAAAAAAATCATTATTAGAGGATAAAATAGGTTTGTCAGTTTACCCCAAAGAGTGTGGGAGATTGGACCATGGATTCAGAGCTTGTAACAGAGGAGAAAAAGAAATATGGAAGCAGTCATTATAACTACAGGAGTAAAACATAGTTGTTAGAACCCTTGGTCAGTCACTATTATGGACCCCAATTAGGAGAACGGTAGAGTAGAACTGAAGGTTATGTGCCCCAAAGTAAATCCATTGACTGTATGTGCCCAGAATGTCCCCATTTCTATTGGAAAAAACAATATTATTGACTTAATTTTTTTTAAAGTACTCTACAGTGCCTGTACAATGGGCATCTTTGCATTATTAAGAGTTAATGGTAGAAATAATATCAAAGCTAGCCAAAGTCGTGCAGGATTTTTGATAGGAAGGGTTCTAATAGTTTAGAAGGCAGCCACCATCACAAAATTCTTAAATCATGACAAAGAACTTATCACTTTTTGCCCTATTGGACATTGACATTTCAAAAATGAACAGCTCTTACAGTTTTGCAATTATAGCAAGGCCTTCTCTGACTGTCATGTTCCGGCTACTGACTAGTGCTCCAGCTTTATCTGGTGTCACTTTCTAACTTGCTTATCAGTCTGCAGCTACACTGTTCTTATTTTATTTTTTCTATACTGCAGTCTCTTTTCCAACACCTTCACTCTCTCTCTCACTCTCTCTCTCTCTCTCTCTCTCATTCTCTCTCTCTCTCTTTCATTCTCTCTCTCTCTCTGTCTCATTCTCTCTCTCTCTCTCTCTCTCTCTCATTCTCTCTCTCCCTCTCTCTCTCCCTTCCTCCTTCCTTCCTTTTCCTCCTCCTCCTCCTCCTCCTTCTTCTCCTCTTCCTCCTCCTCCTTCTTTCTATCTCTCTTTCCCCTTTTGTAATTAGTCCCTTCTCACTTGCAGGTCCCACCCGACATGTTACTTCCTTAGAGATGCTTTTCCTGCCCACCTCATATAAAATAGGTGTCTTTGTCTGACCCTTAGGTATTATCTCCTGCAGTACCTTATTTTTGTCTAAGTTCTATTAAAAAGAGAAACCATTTTTATTTATTGTGCATTTCTTTTTGTCTCTCTCCTCTATTAGAAAGCAAAAGCTCTATTAGAAACAGAATGGTGTTCAATGTATTCAAGGATGAATTACCAGTACACAATAGAAGTTAAATATATAACTTCTGGGGGGAAAATAATAAATGATTGAATTTAACAGCTATAATAAGAACCAAGTCAGCACAACGTGCTATATGTTTGTGCTATTTAGTGATTTCAAGGGAGACTCCAGCTACCTGGGAAATGTAGTAGTGAAAAAGTAAACCTTTATTTCCATATTAGATCAGGGAATAAAATGTATTTGGGAATAAAATCAAACTTCCACTAGAGAATGTTGTATCTATTGTTGTCTAGAAAGATTGGTGAGAATCTAAAAGGAAGAAGAAAACAATTTCTTCAAGCAAAATTAACTTGATTGAAAGGACTTTACTCCCTTTGGATTTTTCTAGAACTGATCTGGAATTTTCACTTATTCCTGAGATATAACTGACTCAAGTTTGCATATCTTCTAGAAAATAGCCAAGCTCTATTAAAGTGAAGGCTACGAGTAGAAAGTGATCATAGCCAAGATGTTCTTCTTAAAGATCATATCTCTAGAGTTTCTGAATGTGTTTCAAACTCACTGCTACATGTCTCTGACAGGATTATGTGGTGATTTTTTTTTGGAGGTAAACACTGGATAATTTAAGAAAAAAAAAAAGCAAAGTTGTGAACTTGAACATGAAAGATTCTACTCCTCTGACAGGATAAAATTTGCCATTGTTGCTTTCAGATAATCAAGAATAAAATAATTTTAAGGAAAAATGTTGTTTTTTCTGTGCCATGGTAATAGAGCTGTAGATTTGCTAAGTATTTGGTCCTTTAAAATGTGCTTTAGTGCTCTCATGAGGACAGAGTCTGATTCATAAAGAGCAATGTCATACATTTCATCAACAAGAAAACTTTTCAATCAAATGCCTCCGTGTGACATAGTGTTATTTTTATTAAATCTATTGGCTTGATTCATCAGCTGTGAGTTTTAAAAAATGAGAAAATGAGACCAAAATTAATCACATACATAAAATAATTCTCTGCAGTTCTGGTGCTGCCATATGCTTTTAGGCTGTTGATATTTACATATATCAGAGTAATTAACTCTGGAATATGAATTCTTATTACTATCTTGAAACATTTTGAAGCTGTATACTAAAGAATTCCTATTTTTCAAAACTGTTCATGAATCATTTTAATAAGTGAAACAAAAACAAGAACTCACATTTTCATTCACTGCCATTTCCATAGAATCAATGAAACAAATATTACTTTCTCTGCAGAGATCAACATGTTTTTCCTCCAAGTAACTTTTCTGTTCTTGGTTTTGTATGCATATGTGTTTGAATGTGTATATATGTATATGTAAAATATATGTATATATATATATGTGTGTGTGTATGTGTGTGTGTGTATATATATATATATATATATATATACACACACCCACTCAAATGTGGAAAAAATAAAATACAGCTTCCTTATTTCTCCACAAGTGAACTTCAGAGAAACTGAAACTTTCTAATGGCAAGCAAGTCATTATTATTAGGTAGATATTCAATCAAGTCAGTCATTGTTCACACTTACAATCAAGGTCCTTGATCCCATCTCAAATAGTATCCCATCTTCCCCTTTCAAATGTAGTTCTGCTCTAGGTGCACAGATACCTATCTGTGCCCGTGAATTTAGAGAAAGGCCTCTGGTCTGCACACTCTTCTCTTTCTGGCTTCAGATAAATTCTGGATGACCCATACATAATTCATCTTAACTAGATGGAGCCATGGTTTCACATTTTGCTCTACCTGCTGCTGAAGGGTCTGGAGGCTGATATAACTCATGGTCTATTCAGAACAGAGTGTTTCCCTTTCCCGAGTAACTTGGCTCCGTCTTGGTTCTCACTGCTGCTTCAGATCCTCTGAGTCTCAGAACTGCCTGCCCACCAGGCCATGGCTTAGAGCATTCATGTCAAGGCATCCATCCCAAGGCCACCCACTCCCTCACTGTTGTGGTCCCGGCCTCATGGTGAGCTTGGCTCTCAGCCCTCAGCTCTCCCACTAGAAGCATACCAGAATTTCTAGGTCCTCAACCATCCTGTGCAGACCTGACATAGCTCCTGTCTACTCTCTTCTGAGACATTCCAAACCATTCTCTCTCCGCAACTGCAAAGGACCATAGCATCTTTTTTCAGAGGGAAGAACTTTCATGGTGTTTAGCAAGTGAAGAGGCATTACACCATGATTTAAAAAGCAGACCTCCAAAGCAAAAGGATTTTCTAAGCACTTCTCTTGCCAGAAGAAAAAAAAAATTAACAGTTGTCTGTAAATAATAGGACACTAAAAAATACCATATGTGTGTGTGTGTGTGTATGTGTGTTTGTGTGTATATATATATATATATATATATATGCAGTTATATATATATATTCGTACAAGATCCGTTGGCATTTTGAGATTCTAATATTGTTGTTGACAGAGTCAGGATATCAAGATAAGTTATCCCCATAGGAAAAAAAAAAGTAAGTCAACATTGAGACCTGGAACTAAACAGTGACTGTGTTATTCTGGGCTGAACGTCCCTGTTTTTACCTGAGGCAATAAACTTCATGACCAAGCCTTCATCATAGAATGAATACAAAGAAAGAAATTGACTTACCAGTAAGAACATACACCAGGAAAGTGTTTTTAAAATAGACTTCTGGTATTATGTATTATGCTTAGTTTAGATAGAATAAGAGTAAGTCTTCTATTTACCATGATTGGTCTGTCTGGTGAACTAATGACAACAATAATTTTTAAAAAGTGATGTTTAAATGTTTAATATAGATGCACTATTTTAACTGTCATCCATTTTTCTTTTCTTTTTTTTTGTTTTTTGTTTCTGGTGTTTAGCTTTTTTTTTTTTAATTAAAGTTTATTGGGGTGACAACTGTTAGTAAAGTTACATAGATTTCTGGTGTACAATTCTATATTACATCATCTATAAATCCCACTGTGTGTTCACCACCCAGAGTCAGTTCTCCTTCCATCACCATATATTTGACCCCCTTTACCCTCTTCTACCACCTCCCCTTCCCCCTTACCCTCTGGTAACCACTAAACTGTTGTCTGTGTCTATGAATTTTTTTGTTTCTGTGTCTTGTTGCTTTGTTTTCAGTTTTATATCCCACCTATGAGTGAAGTTATATGGTTCTTGACTTTTTCTGATTTATTTTGCTTAGCATAATAATCTCAAGGTTCATCCATGTTGTCACAAATGACAGTATTTCATCTTATGGCTGAGTAATATTCCATTGTGCATATAAACCACATCTTCTTTATCCAATCATCTGTTGAAGGACACTTTTGTTGTGTCCACCATAAATAATGCTGCAATGACATCGGGATATATATGTGTGTGTATATATATATATATATATATATATATATATATATATATATATCTTTATGGATAAATGTTTTCAGATTTTTTGGGGTAAATACCCAAAAGAGGGATTGCTTCTCCCAAGAAGACATATGAACAACCAACAGATATATGAAAAATAAGCTCAGCTTCAGTAGGTGTTAGGGAAATGCAAATCAAAACCACGATGAGATATTATCTCACACCTGTTAGAATGGTTAACATCAACAAGACAAGTAATAACAAGTGTTAGAGAGGCTGTGGAGAAAAAGGAACCCTCAGACACTGTTGATAGGAATGTAACTTGGTACAGCCACTATGGAAGGCAGTGTGGAATTTCCTCAAAAAATTAAGAATAGAACTGCCATATGGCCCAGCAATCCCTCTCAAAAAAAAAAAAAAAGTGCTGGGAAAATTAGAAAGCAACATGCAAAAGAATAAATCTGTATTGCTCTCTATCACCATATACCAAAATTAACTCAAAATGTATCAAAGACCTAAACCTTAAAACCTGAAACAATAAACTGCATAGAAGAAAGCATAGGTACTAAATTTACGGACCTTGGGTTCAAAGATAATTTTATGAATTTGACCTCAAACTCAAGGTAAATAAAAGCTAAAATAAATGAATGGGACTATATCAAACTAAAAACCAAAAGAAATAAATGATCAATAAAACAAAGAGTCAACCAACCAAATGGGAGAAAATATTTACTTAAGTATTTTGAAAACATTAAGCATAATTTTCAAAAGAACTGCTCTCGTTTCATGCTCAGATTCTATTAGGTGGTATAAATAATAAAAAGTAGTAAATGAAGTAATAAAAAGTACACCTGAAAAAGAAAAAAAAAATTTCAGAAAACAAAACAAAAAAACAACCCACAAATTATTCTTGCTAAGCATGCAGCTTATCTGGCGGTAGCAGAAACAGGAGAATATTAGACCATAATTTAGTACCCTTGAGCAGTTGTTGGGTGATAAATGCAAGTTATAAATTTTGCAAAGGAAATTGAGATGCTTAGTTAGTCCAATAGGTTAGTTAATTGGAAATCAGTTAAAAGGGCTTCTACCATATTTACTATTTACACACCTTTCTTTTTGTACAGTAATACCAATCATGCATATATTATGCATTATTATTATCATTATTATTATTATCATTGGCTTAGGGGACTGATTCAATAGCCTTCTGGAGTACCTTCTGGTGGACACATGCACAGCTTGGCATTGGGAATACCAAGGTGAGTAAGAACTGGACCCTGGATGCAGTGAGGGTCTAAAAGGGGATAATAAGCACTCATCCATATTTTATGTATTAAATCCCCCCAAGCACAAACACTAAAAGTATATGGCCTCACCTATTAGAAATAGGCCCCCATATTATTTATTTTTATGTCAGTTTTTCTTCCAATACTTTACTTAATATTCTGCATAATTAAAGCAATTTTTAAAGACATAAAAACAGCAGGATTAAAGTGTGTGACCTCATCACTAATTGTCAGTCTGTTTTTTTTAATGTTTTTCACACCAGTGTGAGGAAGGTTACATTTAAATCATTATCAATCTCCTGAGATTTCCGCTGCATATATGTAGCTCTGTGATACTGTGAGCAGGATGGCATCCATTGCTTTTGGAGATGTTTTTACTTATGGACTGCCATGTGCCATATGCCCCATTCATTAATTTCTCTTAGCTCTGATAGTAGATATCATTACTTAGCCTTCTAGCACTTTGGATCAATTTCAGGCCAATATATTTTTTTCTGAATTCCCCTCATCTTTTTGAAATTTATAGCAAACACAAATGAAATAATTATTTAACAGATAACATAGTACTTTTTTTTTGAAGACTTCTTTCTGTTTCTGTAACTAGGATAAATTTTATTATAAGTTTTAAAATTGTGAAAATATTTTAGGATTAAACATTTCTGTTGTAGTTCCCTTAACAATGAATATATGAGTTTTTCAGTTCACTTTCCAAACTCCTTTTAGTTTCAATTAAGATTTGGTGGAACACTTTTAAAAACTCATATATAAGAGAATATAATACCTTAAATCAAAATACAAATCACATTTTTTAGAAATATCTTTCTGCTTATACCTAGTAATTTGTATTCATTTTTTTTTAATTTTATTTTTTAAATTTATTGTATTCATTTTAATAAAACTGCTAGCCTAGTGCCTGCAAATACTTGGCACTCAACAAGTTTATTAAATTAATGTATTTGAGCTGACATAATTGCTTAGTTAAGCCTTCTCTGTTTCGATTTAAGCTGTTTTGTTTTGTTTTCTTTTTTTACAAGATGTTTTCCATTTTTAAAGAGATAATAGAGAATTTTAGAAACAGAAAGGTAATGCTAATAGGAACCATAGCAATTATGTAGTCCACCTTGTCCAATTTTCAGATGAAAATGACAGCCAAAGAAATTAAGTGATTTAACCAATGGCAAGTTAAACTGATTTCAACTTTTTTCCAAGTATTGCTAAGCCATGTGGTTTATTTGGGTAAAGGTTTGATTCAATCAACATATATTAAGTGTGTACATTGATGAAGGCACTCTAAGTGCTGAGCTTTAGAAAAAATTTTTTTAAATGAATGAAACACAAAATTCCTCCCTACAAAGAGTTTGTAAACTCTGGACCAGTATTTGGGAACCACTAAATTTTGATTCAAGCTCAGGAATGGAATCTGGGCTGGATATATTGATTTCAGAATCATCAGCATCCAGTTGTTAGAACTGAGCACGTGTAGTAAATGAGATCCCACAAAAGCAGAAAATAAAACAAAATAAATAATAGAAATAAGGGTAGGTTCCTGGTGGAGACTTATTTATAAGATGATATATAGTCAGTTGGTGGGGTAGACACATCGAGGAGAATCAGAAAATAATATTTCCTTCAAAATCAAGGGACACAGAGAACCAACTAGTGATGATGGGTGGTTTCAAAATCATTGCAGAAAATTCAATTATGATGAAAACTCAAAAGACACCATTGAAATCAGAAGTTCAGAAACATTGGAGATTTTTGCAAAAGTGCTTTTGCTACTAAGGGAGTAACATATTAAGGGCTGCAGTGCTGACTGCAAAATATTTTGAAAAGAAGAAAAGAGAAGGAGAGGAAGGTACAAATCAAAGACTAACATTGTCCAGGATGTGTTCTGCTGACTTCACAGTTTTTAATAGCTATGTCTTCAAAAAATATGAACTCTGGGGCAGAGTTCAGTTGTGAAATATCTTGGGGAAACAATTTAAAAAGTTAATTTTCCTGCGGAGCTTCTCAGAAAATTTATTTGGCAAATGGGGGTGAAGAATATCCACAAGGGGGTGTATTTGGTCACCTGCTTTTTTAAAAAACATATATGTTTTAAAAAGGATACTTTGGGGGATTAATTGTCTACATTAGTCATTTGGGAAATTTTGTTTTGGAATAAAGCAAAAAATCCAAGATATTTAACACTAATGGGAAAAGAGAAAAGGGAAGGAAAGAGCAGGAATTAAAAGAAAAAAATTTGCTCCCCAGCTTTATTGAAATAGAATTGACATATAACGTTGTATAAGTTTAAGGTATACAATGCATTGATTTGACACATTTATGTGTTGCAAAATAATCACCAGCATAGGATTCACTAACAACTTCTTCATATCATATAACTATCATTTTTTGTGTGTGGTGAGAACCCTTAAAGATCTACTCTCTTAGCAACTTTCACATATGTTAAACAGTTTTATTAACTATAACACCCGTGCTATACATTTGATCCCCAGAACTCATTCATCTTAAAACTGGAAGTTTGTGACCAACAGTTCCCCATTTTCCCCTCCCCACTGCCCCTGGTAACCACCATTCTAGTCTCTGTTTCCATGAATTCAGCTTTTTTAGATTCCATATATAAATGAGATTGCGCAGTTCTCTGTCTGACTTATTTCACTTGTCACGATGCCCCCAAGGTCCATTCATGGGATAGATTGAAAGAAACCCTCCTGGAGTGAAGGCATGAATCCCTTCTACCCCAAGATAAGTTTTATCAGATTTGAAAACAAAAGTATTGAAACTTCAATATGTTTAAAAGTCCAGTGTAAATAAAGCACCTCTGAAATCAAGCATACACTCAAATATTGACAGAGCCTTGCAACAGAATATATTTATTTTCAATTTTCTTCACAAAGATATCAAGGAAACATGCAACAAAGGGAAAAATCTAGTAGAAAAATCTTAAACCGAGTGTAATTGGTAAGGCTGATGAAAGAGAAGAGAAAGGAAGCAAAGAAACTTAGTAAGTACTTTTATACCCCAGATTTATAGAGATGTAATGGACACATAACATTGTGTAAGTTTAAGGTGGACATACACTGATTTGATACATTTATATATTGTGACTTGATACCACCAAAGCTTTAGTTAACACCTAAATCGCGTCACATAATTTCCATTTCTTTCTTGTGGCAAGAACATTTAAGATATACTCTCTTGGCAACTTTCAAGTATATAACAAAGTATTATTAATTATAATCACTATGCTGTACATTAGATCTCTAGAACTTATTCATCTTGTAACTGGGAGTTTGTGCTCTTTGGCCAACATCTCCTCCCCGTGCCCCATCCCCTGGTAACCACTATTTTACTCTCTGTTTATACAAGTTTTTTTCGAGATTCCACATTTAAATGAGATTGTGCAGTATTTAACTTTCTGTGTCTGAGTTGTTTCATTTAGCATAATTCTGTGGCTGACCATATATATATATATATATATATATATATATATATATATATATGTATAGTGTTTCCTCGAAAATAAGACCTAACCGGAAAATAAGCCCTATCATGACTTTTCAGAATGACATCCCCTGAACATAAGACCTAATGTGTCTTTTGGAGCAAAAATTAGTATCAGACCCGGTCTTATTTTCGGGGAAAGGCGAGATATATATATACACACACACACATGCTTGTATATGTTGTTTCCATATCTTGGCTACTGTGAGTAATGCTGCAATAAATGAGTGTTTCATTTCCTTTATATATATACCCAGAGGTAGACTTTCTGGATTATATGGTAGTTCTATTTTTAATTTTTTGAGGAACCGCTATACTATTTGCCATAGTGGCTGCACCACTTTACAATCCCACCAACAAGTGCATGAGGGTTCCCTTTTCTCCATATTCTGGCCGACACTTACCTCTTGTATTTTTGGTGATAGCAATTCTGACATGTGTAATGTATTATCTCATGGTTTTGATTTGCATTTCCTTGATGATCAGTGATATTGAACACTTTTCATGTACCTGTTGACCATTTTGATGTCTTCTTTGGAAAAATTTAAGAAGATTGAAACCCTAACATGTACATTTTCTTACCACAGCGGTGTAAAACTAGTAGTCAATTACAAGAAGAAAACTGGAAAATTCAGTTATGTGGTGATTAGACAACATGCTACCGAATAACCAATGGATCAAATAACAAATCAAAAGAAAAATTAAAGAAAAAATCTTGAGATAAATGAAAACAAAAATAGAACATATCAAAACTTATGGAATGTAGCAAACACAGTTCTAAGAAGGGAGTTCATAGTGATAATTGCCTATATTAAGAAAATGAAAGATTTCAAATAAATAACTTTAATTTACACCTCAAATAATTAGTAAAGGAAGAACAAATGATGCCCAAAGTTAGTATAAGGAAATAAATAAAGATCATAACAGGAATAAATTAAATAGCGATTAAAAAAATTAGCAAAACTAATTTTTAAAGATAAAATATACAGCCCTTTAGCTAGACTTATCAAGAAAGATAAACAATTCAAATAAATAAAATTATAAATTAAAGAGAAGACATAACTGGTACCACACAATACAAAGGAATATAAGAAACTCCTGTGAATAATTGCCCACCAAGGAATTGAACAAACTAGAAGAGATGGATATATTTTTAGTAAGTAATTTTTTGCTGGTCTTATATTAATGCTCATTTTCTGGGATTCCAAAATCTTATTTGCAAATTTTGGTGTAAACATTGTTAGAAGAATCTACTGGTTAACAATGAAATTGTGTTTTTTTTTTTTTAATTTTTTTAATTCAGAAGGATTTTTCTGTTTCTGAGACATATTCTTTCCTACATTAAGTGAATGCCGTAGGGAGTCACCTTCCATTAATTGCCCCCATCTCTGGAACTTGGTTTGCTCTGTGGTTTGGCATTTTCCAACTGTCCCTTTTAGGCAAGTCTTGAATAAACCATCTTCTCACATAATTTGACAGATGCAAAATGCTAACCTCACCTAAAATGTCACCTGCACTAGACTGGCATTATGCTTGAGATTATAAGTATTAGAGTAATTCCCAAAGAGCCCTCTTTTTGTTTATCTCAGAAATGTTACTACCTGATGGTATCTAAGAGGATAGATTTGGTTATGTTATTAGGTCAAACTTTAATCCTTGATAGAGAGCAAAGTATTATAAAAACGGGGCCTCGGACTAATAAATTCTGCTTTAGTCATTAAACATTAGAGCTGCGAAGGAAAATAGAGTTGATTGAATTCAGTGGTTAGTAAAATGAATTTAGAAGAATTCCCAGGTTCAGAACCACTGTAGAGGAAGGAGTGAGCTAAATCAGTAGGGTTCCTGGTCCCTCAATTTTCTTCCCCCATAGCATTTTTTCAGGTTTCTTTTTACATTGTGGACTTCTTTATTAGATTGGAAAAAAAAAAGTTTTAAAACAATGATTTAATCTATTTTTTTCATAATGAATAAGTGGAAAATTAGTTTCTAAGGGATGTAATAATTTTCCCAAGTCATAACTCTAGTAAAAGACATAATTGGAACTAGGACCATGGTTTCTTGAGTTTTAATGCATAGTGTTTTTTATTTCACTCTTCTATGATATTAAAGATCTATGGTCCCAATTGGAATATAATAGGACTTGATGGCTTAAAAAAAATGGAGAGAATGAAAGAAAAGTGTTATAAAGAGAATTGAAATCATCAATGATTATCCTTTCCTAATGAATTTTGCCTTCATATAATTCTTTCTCCACCTGTTTGAGTATACAATATGGATATTGAAAATGATAAAGACTTTAAATACTAAAATAAAATTTTGTCCAAAATGCATGAGGTTATTAATCTAGACCAGAGTTGTCAACCATAACACTGTTGGAATTTGGGGCTGAATCATCCTTTGTTGTTTGCTGTCCTTTGTATTAATAGGATACTTACCAGCATCCCTGGCTTCAACCCGCTAGGTATCACGAGAGATATCTCAGCTGTGAGAATCAAAAATGTCTCCAAGACAATGCCAAATATCCATCTGGGGGCAACATCACTCTGGTTGAGAAACACTGATCTAGATAATGTAGACTCTAGGTTAGAACTGAGAGACCTAACTGAAAATATCTTGCCATGTGATGTTAGTTATTGTGTATGGGTATTTGTTCCAAGATTTTAAGCAGTACAATGGGATATTTCAGAAAGTCTAAGGAAAACGATTGAGGCTGTGAAAAGTGAGGCAGGTGTGGGAGTCAAGGCTTAATATAAAGAGATGAAGTGGGCTGCATGTGAGTTGAGTATATGCTTGGTGGCTGTGGTGTGGTGAGTCAACAAAAATATTTAATATTGTCATTTAATAGAACTCAGTTCTTATTAGCTTCTTTAATGTGGCCCCACAAACAAAGCGCAAAAAGAAGTTAAGTATTTGTCTTTGATGTCTGGGCAAGGCAGTCAGACTCTAGTATAGAGAATGGAGATGGGCATGGGGTTCTTTTATGGTTCCTAAGTTGAGGCCTGGATGTGTTTTAGAGTGGAAAATGATAAAAAAAAAAAAAACATCTGGGCTAGAGCATTGCACGCACCTTCCATCTCAAATTTATTCCTTTACTACCCAAACCAAGGAGATCTGTAAATCAGTTTCCCATAGTTTTTACAATACAAGGGAGTCATTTGTTGGTTTAGTTTTGGGTTGTGTGTTTTTTTTACTTTGTATTTAGTGAACAACTTATGTCCAGTATGGAATTTCCCTTTCATTACCCACAAAGTTATATATTGAGTCTCTTAACCGCCAAGGTTGATCATTTCTTGGTGCAAAACATGATTTCAGTTTTGCCCAATCAGATTACTTTTATGGTATTTTTTTATATTTCTTTAAGGTCATTGGCATAAAAATCTCTATTACTTCTAGATTTTGATGTTTAATGATTCTATAATGTGGCTGGGACTGTGATTGTCTTGCCTGCCAATAGAAACAGCCTGGCCACAGCGGGAGAGAACAAAGCCAACAAGCATTGAAATACAAAGGCAAATAGACCCTGAAAAAGAAAGAACCCCAAGACTTCTTTAAGCACCTAGATCCAGCCATATCTGAAGCTAGTTTTTCCCCTTGGACATCCAGCAACATGAGTCAACGAAATTACTATTTTTTTTTTGGCTTCGTCTAGTTTGAGTTAGGTTTCCATCACTTACAAATGAAAGAGGTCTGCTGAGTATAGTGAATACTCTAAAGTGACAGCTATAGAGATGAAAGACAAACAGTATAACAGCAAGGAGTAGCCTTAATTCAGGAATAATTAACAAATAAAGAGTGAGTGTGAGAGTTATCTTGCAAGTCTGTTTCTCAAGGACAAGCAAGGCATCAGAGAAAAATGACCTTATAACAGATTGAAATAGAGACAATAATGGAAGAGGAAAATGTCCAGAATCAAACCAGAGACTTTGTCCTTCTAGTCACCTACTGTTTGCAAATTTTAATAATGGAAGACCATTAATTCAACCCACCTTTGTAAAAACTGTATAATTTATTTATTCAACAAACGTTTACAAATCATCAACCCAGAGGGTGAATTCTAACTTGATAAAGACGTCTCTGGATGTCAGTCTTTACGAGTGATTTTGGTCTAGGGAAGAAAGGGACAATTCAAGAAATCATGCACAATATGATAGCTGTTGCAGTATATGTAAGTGCAGAATGCAAACAGGAAATTTACTCTATTACATGTGGCTTCTTCAGTTGGAAGTGACAGAAAACAAATTCAAATTTGCTTTTTTAGTGGGAAAAAAGCTTACACGGGGATGCATTCAGGCACAGCTAGATCCGGGAGTTCAAATCATGGCACCTGGATTCTGTCTCCCTGTCTACCTCTAAGATTTACTTGCTTCTGAGCTGGCTTTGTCTCCAGGGAATGTCTTTCCACAGTGTGACAAAGGTGGCCATTGGCAGCTGTGGGTTAACATCATTAGAAGTTGTGAGTCCAGTGTCATCTTCCCCAAATGATACTGATTGACTCTGCTTTAGTCTTAGGCTCATTTCTGGACCAATCTCTGTATCTAAGAGGACGTGCTTCAGCTTTGTCCATGTTTCACTTCTGTAGCTGGGTGCTGGGGCCATGCGACTGACTGACACACCGAGATAAGGAAAAGTGAGTGTTATCTAAAGGATCATAGTGGTCAATATCATTTATTGTTGTTATTAATATGTAAACCTTCATCATCATTATTGTAAATGTCCTTTAGTCTCCTAACACAACCTGGGTGGGACCTGGTGATATCTGAGCTAACTATTAAAAGATAAGTATTCATATGATCATGAATAGGTTAGGCTAAAAAAACAAGAGGACTTATTAGTGTAGAAGATTCAGTGCAATTATGTAGGCATGTTTTGGCAAAATTCACTAATGTCTATGCACAAATATTACCTACTGTTTATTAGGTACCGATTACGTGCCAGGTATTTTCTAAGTAAACTCTTTAATTGATCATCTCATTTAATTCTCCCAAATTTTTTAAGGTAAGTATTACTCTCCTATTCAAATTGCAATAATGCTCAGTGAGGTTAAATAATGTACCCAACTAGCAAGTGGCAGAGATTGAATTGAAACGCAGGAATTGGGAAACAAGAACTTACATATTTAATATGACTTTGTACTTAAGGGGACCATACATCTCAATTTATGTCTCTTGTCCTGATATATTTATTGATAGCATCCCCTTCTACTCCAAAAATGGCCTGATATGGACAGTAAATTTGATCACCCTAACACCACCTCCCTCATGGGTGTATATATACAGAGGGTGCCAAAAACATGTATACACATTTTAAGAAAGGAAAAACTGTGTTAAAATTGTAATAATATATACCAATAGATGAATACCAGCCATATGTATGATGAAGACAAGTCATGTGTATACACTTTTTTGGCACCCCCAGTATATCACACGCCTCTGTATTTTACATACATATCTTTCATTCAAAATGATTTTAACTAACTTTTCTTTATATTTTAGTAGAGGAGCTTCAGATTACAGAGAAGTTGCAAAGATAGTAGAAAGTTCTGATATATCCCACACTCAGTTTCTCCTATTAGCCTCGTATATTAATTGTCACAATTAATGAGCTAATTGGTACATTATAATTACCTAAAGTCTATACCTTATATATATTTCCATGATTTTTCCCTAATGGCCTTTTCGGTTCCAGGATCCCATCCAGGTACCACATCATATTTAGTCATCATGTCTCCTCAGGTTCCTCTTAACTGACAGTTTCTCAGTCTTTCCTTGTTTTTGGTAACATTGACATTTTTGAGAAGCACTGGTCAGATATTTTGTAGAATGTCTCTCAGTTGGGATTTCTCTGATGTTTTTCTCACAATTAGAATGGGATTCTGGGTTTTTAGGAGGGAAACTACAGCAGTAAAGGGCCGATTTGATCACATCACATCAAGGATATATACCATTAACATAGTTGAGGTGGTTTTTGACATGTTTCTCCACTGTAAAGTTACGCTTTTAAAATAGTTATTACCCTTTTCAAGGTATATTTATATGGAGAAAATACACATATTTTAAGTGTATGAATCCATTATTTTGGACAGATACATTTATCCATGTAACCCAGTCAAGATATGGAAACATTTCCATCGACCTTCTAAGGTTGTTTTAACTTCTCTTAATTAAATATTTTGATTTAATAGAATCCCTAAAGAATCCTTCCAGTTATAATTGAATCAGAAGTGCCCCAATACTAGCAGAAATATCACAAAATTTTGAAATGTTCTGGAAATAAATAGCTGTGCTGTTAACTATACTTGATTCTACCAGGTTACCTTTTATAGATTGGCTATCTCGCCATATATCTTCCCAATGGAGTAACTAGGAAATACAATCTTACCATTTCATAGACTTAAAATCTTGTCCCTTAAGTAGAAACATGAGGATGAACCTTGTGTCAAAAGTAAAAACATGAGAATGAATAAATCTCCTAAGAAAAGGAAATTTATTTTTAAAAAAAATCACAAGGAACCAACAGCTTCCTTTATAACTGCTGAGTATGTGACCAAATGTGAAAAAGCCTGACATTACTTTGACAAATCTGGCATAGAGAAGACTATTTTGGATAAAATCATGGGATACCAACTTCTGAAGAACAAGGATGTGAAGCAAGAGAATAGAGTGGTATTCAAAGGTTTCTAAGAAAAGGGTGGACCTAAAGTAAGAGTGAGGCAGGTGTGATCTTAACATCCTTAATAAGAATTTTTATTAGTGTTAGAGAGGTTTCTAAAGTACTTTTATCAATGCCTTTTTGAAAGTGTTAGTTATAACATTAATCACTGTTAGATTTATGGGAAAAGTCATGTTTTACAAGAAGCAACACAAATATAAATGTAAAAGTTCATGAGAAGACATTATGCAAGTTTACATTTTAACAATATTTATAAAAATCTTGACATGTAATTAGAACTGAAAGAAATGTTAAAACTCAGAGAGCGAAAAAAATCTCTTCAGTTTATAGATGATAAAAATGGATAAAAGAAGAGTTGAATAATTATCCTACACTTTGATTTTTGTAATCTTTTATTAAGGTATAATTTAGATAAACAAAAATGCAAACAAATTAAGTATATAGATTCATGGGTTTATAAATACATTAATGAAATATAAAACTTTATGTAATATAAAACCTCCAAAATCAAATTACAGGACATTTCCATCACCCTGGCAAGGTCCTTTATGCCCCTACCTACTAAATCCACCTTGAACCACACTGATCTGCTATTACTACACATTAATTTTGACTTTTCTAGAATTTCATATAAATGGTGTCATGACACCCACTGTTTTTGATCTTTTTTTTAATTAAAGTTCATGGGAGATGACAATGGTTAGTAAAGTTACATAGGTTTCAAGTGTACAAGTCTGTAATACGTCATGTATATTTCACATTGTGTGTTCACAAGAAAAGATGAAATGGTGCCATTTGCAACAACATGGATGGATCTTGAGATTATTATGCTAAGCGAAATAAGTCAGACAGAAAAAGTTCAGAACCATATGATTTCAATGATATGTTTTTAGTCTTTTTCCTTTTATTTGATATATTATATTTGAGGTTTATCTGTGTTGTGTGTATCACTAATTAGGTTTTTTTTATAGTTGACTAGTATTCTATCGTGTGTATTTATCCTTTTAATGGACATTTGGGTTGTTTTCATTTTATAGTTATTTTGAATAACACTACTATAAACATTTATACAGAAATCCCTGTGGACATACATTATTATTCCCTTGGGTAGAAATGGAAATGTTGGTTTGCATGCTAAGTGTGTACTTAACTTTATAAGAAATTGAAGAGTTTTCTAAAGTGATTGCACCATTATACATTCTGACAAGCAGTGTGTGAAAGTACTAGTTCCTTCACATCCTTGTCCACACTTAAATGGTCAATCTTTGTTTATTTCAGTTGTTCAAATAGGTAACCCCAGGCAATCATGGAAGGTTTTTTAATCAGAAAAGACATTTAACAGACATAAATCTTTTCATATTTTCTCTTTCTTTTTGAATCAGTTTTGGTAAGTTGTGCCTTTCAATGAATTTGCCCATTTTATTTTGTTGTCAATTTTTTGATATAAAATTTTTCATGACATTTCCTTATTCTTTTCAAGATTCAAAGATCTAGAATGATGTTACTTTTTTATATTGGTCATTTCCCTTTTCTTTCTTTTTTCCTAATTTATCCAGCCAGACATTTTCAATTTTACTAATCTTTATAAGGAATGACTTTTGATATTATTGATTTTTTTTCTCTTTTCCATTTTAATGATTTATGTTTTTTATTCTTTCTACTTACTGTGCATTTCATTTATTTTTTCCAGTTTCCAATGCAAAGTTTAGATGATTGAATTATATATATATATATATATATATATATATATATATATATATATTTAATATAAGGATTTAAGCTATAAATCTCTCCCTAAGATCTGCTTTAGCTACACTCAACAAAATTCGACAGGCTGTTTTTGTTATCAGTCATTTAAAAATGTATTCTAATTTATCCAGATATTTTTGTTTGAATTGTGAATTATTTGAAAGTGTATTATTTAATTTTCAAATATTAGGGGATTTTCCCAAGATCATTTTGCTATTGATTTGTAAGTTAATGCCATTGTTATCAGAATGAGTTCAATACTTTTAAACATATTGAAACTTGTATGGAACAATATAGGGTCTATCTTAAACAGTTTTGTGTTTCTTCAAGTTCATCGATCTTTTCTTTTGCACTGTGCAACTGCTATTACTACACACATGCAGTAAATTTCAGATAATGTATTTTTCAGCCTCTAGACATTCCTTTTGGCTCTGTTTATATATTCCTCTTCATTATATTTATGTTTTCCTCAAATTCTTCAACATTTTACCCTAGCTGCTTATATTTGTTGTTTTTTATTGTTGTTTTGTTTTGTTTTGTTTTTGCTGTATCACAAACTACCACAAATTAGTGGCTTAAAATAGCACTTATGTTGTACTCCACATCCCGTGACTATATGTGTGTGTGTGTGTGAATGTGTGTGTGTGTATATATATATATATATATATATATATATATATATATATATATATAAATTATAGTTGGCATTTAATATTATTCAGCTTCAGCTTCAGGTGTACAGCACAGTGGTGATACACTGCAGTAGTCAGGCATCCACACTGTCCATGAAGCAGCCTTAGGAAAACAAAAAACAAAAAAAACACTCATTTATCTCACAGATACTCAGAAGTGTGGGCAGGCTCATCTGGGTTCTCTCCTGAGGCTCTCATAGGCTGAAGTCAAAGTGTCAGCCAGGCTGGGCTGTTATCTAGAGGCTCTGGGGAAGAATCCACTTCCAGGCTTAATATTAGCAGAATTCACTTCCTTGTAATTGGAGGGCTGACGTCACGGTCTTCTTATAGGCTGTCATCCATGGGCCAGCCAGCTGCTAGGGCCACACTATCAGGTCCTTCCATATGGTTTCCTCCCTTTCAGCTATGGAGAACCTCACTGATGTCAAATCCCTCTCACACTTAGAAGCTCTCTGACTTACTCTTGCTTCCAGCCAAAGAAAAGTCTCTGCATTTAAAGGACTTATGTGATTAGGTTAGGCTCACCTAGATAATCACTCTCAGAACAAGCTGGTAAATAACCTTAATTACATCTGCAAAACCTCTTTCAACATGTAAAATAATATGATCACGGGGGCTATTTTAGAGTTCTGTCTACCACGCTGTTTTATTGTATTTGTCTGCTGATTCCAAAACCTGTTACATCTGTTTTTATTGACTACTTTTTCTCCTGCCATTTCTCACACTTTTTATAATTTTTATTATACTCTGTACAGTGTAAATGTAATGTGGTGCCGTGTCTGCATTTCACTTTCTGTAAAAAGTATTAAATTTTGTTCTGGAAGTCATTGACTTACTTGCAGATCATCTCGATCCTTTTTGGGGATTGTTTTTAAGACATTTTAGGGTTGATATTTAGCTCTAATATTAAACTGTAACATTTTTGGATCTCTACTAAATGTTCTGACTATTCAACAATTTCTCTCCCCTCTGAAGGCTCTGAACTCCAATGTCTCCCAACCTAGTGTAAGCTCTGTTAGTTTCCCAACAGTTGGTACTTTCCTGGGGCCCCAGCTTCCCATCCTATGTTTTCACAGTTTATTGTGGAGCCAAAACTCAAGGGACCACATGCACATTTCTTGTTCTCTTTCTTTGTGTAATACTCTCTTGTACTCTTCTCTGCACATTATAGCTTCCTTCGCCTCAACCCTGATCTCTGTCTCCTCAAATTAGCCAATCCACAATGCTCAGCTTGGGTCTGAAAAACAGCACCAGACAAAAAGTCAGGTCATTCATAGGGCTCTCCTCCTTAGTTCCCCTTCTTCAATGATCACCATCCTGAGCTGCTAGTTGCCAGTGTTTAATATAACCTGTCTAATTTTCTAATTATTGGCAATAAGAGGGAGAGTCTGGGACCAATTTCTCCATCATGACTAGAAGCAGTGGTCCTCAATTCAGACTGATAGGCTGAATGAATGTCTACAACAGTGTAGATGCTAAATTCTCCCCACAGAAATGAGACTTGATCCCAATCTTACGCTTTTGCTTTTTTATGGTGTGTGTATGGGGGGGATAATGCTGAGGGACTGAAGAATCAAAATATTATAGGATAAGGAATTCGTAGCTAAGATACTAGCATCAACTTGTGTTACATAATTTCAGTGCAGATATGATCATGTGAAATGGCCCCAAAGAATCAAGCCTTGCAAAAAACATGAGTAATTACCCTAAGGAGTATTGTTTGACTATAATGAAGTGTGGATGTTGGTCTCATAAGACATATTAAGATAGAACTGTCCAATATTTTGAACATTTTAAAAATAGATCTATAACATCTCTGTTGATTATGTTCAAAGACGCAAAAAATCATTTGGGTGGCCATGTTTAGATATTGTGAAAATACAGCTCTTATAAAATATAAAATACTCCACTAATATTTACTGAATCAAATCATCCCTCAGTCGATTGGGCTAAAGAGTATACAGATATCATAGTGAAAGGGATACTTGGGAACCAGGAAGGAAGATATGCCTTTGGTTCACTCAGATGAGTTGTTGAACTTCAGCTTGATTCAGGCAGGTATTGTGTTTGGCAGTTTCAGGGTTTGGGGTAGGGAGCCATCTGGTTGGGAGTGACAGCTCAGTAACTGCAGCAGGACATGATATAAGTAGAGAGTCCTGACAAAGACAAGGCAGCTTGTCTGGGACCCTAAGGTAAATAGAGAGATATTCATAGCCACATGAAGACCTAGATGGCTGATTGAGAACAGACACACCCTACCTCTAGTATGTACTGTGCATGCAAGTGTGGTGAGGGGCAGAAAGCAGGAATTGGATAAATGAGTACCTACGGTACACTGGACATACCTTGAATGTGCTTCACCCAGGAGGAATAATACTGGAAACACTCTGCTGCTAGTGATCAGTGTCTAATACACAGACAGGCAATAGAGAATAGTAGTTAAATACGTGATTACTGCACTTAGACATGGATGTGATCTCTGCCTCTGTACCCACAAGCCTGGTGGCAGAGTGGAAGAAATATATACTTTGGAGATAGACTTTCTGGCTTCAAATCTGAGTTCTGGTGCTTCCTAGCTTTATGTCCTTGTCAAGTCTCTTAAAAACTCTGTGCCTCAATTTCTCCATCTGAAAACTAGAGGTGATGCTAATACTACCTTCCTCCATGTGTTGGGGATTAAATAAATCCTCACTTTATTATGAGGATTAAAAAAAATCAGCTTGTGTAAACCATTAGAGCAGTACCTAGGGCATAGTAAGTGCCAGATAAATGTTAGCTATTATAATTATTTCTTGTGTAAAATTACAATAAGAACAATAATAGTACCTCTTTTATAGGTTTGATGCAAAGATTAAATGAGTCACCACCTATAAACTGCCCATTCTAGTGCTCAATGAAAAAGAATAAACTTCTCACATTTGTCATAGTTAATTCAAGAAATCCATGAGGTTCAACCAGCAGGTTCAAACGCCTCCATTGCCCATAGATAATCAGGTCTCCAGAATACAATGGTGTGATTATTCCCAATGATAAAGCAAACTCCACAACTTTAGAATTGCTACTAACTTTAGACAGGCAAAATACTATACCCTATATATTTCATGTGTTACATGTAAAAACCAATACTATTGCTATATTTCTTATGAGATGATCATAAATTGTGTTTTAAGAAAATTTAAAAATCCATCAGTTATACTCAAGCCTTCTTAATTTTTAATTTTGCTTCCCACTCAACTGGTCATTTGCAGTCACTGTCATTTGATATCATTATGTTCAAGGTCTGGATTCACATTAAGAGCTAACTCTAAGACTATTACACTCCATGCCACAGAGTTCTAAACTTTCTGTAGCTCATTTTCAGGGGATCTGAGAATCAGTAGCTATTTTTCTTTTAATTCTCTGCTTATCTTTATCAGTAACAAACTAAATTAGCATCCTCAATTTTGAGAGCCCCGACTCAAATAAATTACTAGTTTAAGCAAATGATGGAATGTATTTGGGTATCAAAAATTTAATGTTCAAAAGCAAACGCAACGTCAGGCATTGCTGGATCCAGGGTGTCAGATGAACTCCTCAGGGCTCCACTTTTCTCTCTGTGTCTTTGATCTGCTCCCAGGTGGGTTGATTTTATACTCACCCAGGCTTTATTCATGGGATCAGGAAATATATACTGGGTAAGTGACACAAGATGTCAACTACAAATAAGTATGACAGGAAAATAAAATAGATGGAATAGAATATCTTTTCTCTAGAATATATTTTCTCTTTTTCTCTCTTTCTCTCCAAGAAAAGGTGACCTCCATGCAGTGATGCAAGTTAAATGTAACATTATGGGGAGAAAGCTATGGATGAAGACCTACATGAAGGATGGAAGAAAAGCCAGAGTATAGCAGTAGCAGGAGTAGCAGCAGTAAGGAAGACAACTTTGTAAATTACAAATTGGATTTAAACAGAGAGGGATTTGAAGTGGAGACATTATTGTCTTCAGAAGATAATGGACAAAGTAAAACAACAAAGAAAATAAGTAAAACTGAGATGATTATGGAAACACAATCCTAAGAATATAAATTAGGATTGAGCTCTTAACTTTATTTATTCATTTTCAGTAATTCCTTTATGAGGTCAGATTAATAACTACACAGACCCAAGCCTGTGAACACATTTTATAATGGACCATCTTTCTGCCTAAAACTAGATTCTCCTCCAATTAAATAGGACACTACAAAAATGACTGGCCGAGTTTTAGATTAACCACTTTTACACAAACGCTTTCCATTCACATAATCTCAAAAAAAACCCCACAAATACTGTGTCCCTATTATACACTGTGACTAAAAATATAAAGATGAATTAGATAACATATGTGCTGGATGTTTGTAGGTTTTGCAAGCTCAGTATCAATTTCCCATTTATCTGGTAACAGATCACCCTTTCTATTTAGTTCAGGTGGTGCTAGTGCCTGGCTTTGACCTTCCTCAGCCAGTCTATGGCAACAACCCCAGTTATTGCTCCAGGAATGAACATTTGACTCAGGAAGAACCAATGAATACCTTCCTTTAGAGGTGATCAAGAGTGTTCAAGTTAGAGCATTTCAATCTTATGCAATTTCCGTAAAACAGAATAATTTCTAAATGTACTAATTATAATTTACACTCTAGAAACTGCATACCGTGACAGAGGACAGCAATTTATCTGCCATCATTTCTGCTCCGCCACTTTACATTTCAGTCACTGTCAGATAAAGGCAGTGGGGAATGGCAACACCAGTTCTGATTCATTCAACACATGAGTGCCCCTTAGGTACAAAACATCATTCTAAACATTGTCCGGAAGAAATGATAAATAATACCCAGCCCTTACCCTCAAGGATCTTACAACTTGGCAGGGGAAATAAGACATGCGCACAGATGACTGCAATGAAAAGAAGATAATGATTGCTGCCAGATGTTTAGGGAGAATGAGCAGAGCAAAGGGAGAACACAGAATAAGGCAATATTCGATAGTCAGCCAAGACATATTTATTGAGCAATCACCAGGTATGAAATAGAAATGGAAGAGTAGAACATGGATCCAGACATGAACAGGAAAAAAATCAAATGACAATACTTGAGACCCATCTCTCCAAATATTTTTTTGTCACCAAGTTCCTAATAAATAGTCTTAAATTTAAAACTTAGGATATAGTCTCTGTCAAACACAGCCTGAGGCACCAATGCCTAAATATTAGGATCATAGAATTTTGTTCCCAAGCATGCCTTTCTGTTGCTTTGTTTGCTGCTTTTTCTCTTTCCAAATTAGCCGATGCTACCTTAACAAGTTGTCTATTTCAGCTGTTCTGCCCTTTTTGATCTGGTGTATTAGAACAAGTTAATTAAAAGAGGATCTTTTTGTCTTCAAACAAAAGAAAGAAAATACTATATAACTGAAAAAACCCAGAGGCAATCTTTCAGGCGAGCAGGAATCCAGGAGTTCAAATGTTGTAATCAGGCCCCACCTATCTCTATCCCCATTCTCTCTTCCTCTTCCTTCTCCCTCTCTTGTATCTTTTATCATGGGAAACATCTCCTTGTTTATGTGGAAACTCCTGGCACACAGGCTTGTTCTCCTCACAGCCCAAGGACTGGCAGGAAGGAGCGGGCCATCACAGTGTAATGCAAGGTGAGCACATACGTAGTAGGGCATCGCATGTAAGAGCCACTGATAATCACATTGTGTGCAACAGTAGATTAGTATATTAACTGCAGCGCCGTTTTCTAGAAGATGGCAGTACATGTTATGTTCTTACAAATTAGAATTAGAATAGTATAACATTTTCCAAATGATATAAAGCGTTTGAGGATGGCGAGGGTAGAGGGGGCTTTTTTCTCTAACTCATGCACAGATTGTCTGTTGGCTACTGGTAACCCTGGGTGACGACCCTGGTTACTGCAGCGAAGTCCAGGGATTGGCCCTCGATGGCTCTCATTGGGTTCCATCCCAATCCTTGAACATATCGTCACATAGTAGCTAGAAGGACCCCATGCTTCAAGTAGCCAAGGCTGAATGATGAGAAGTGGCATCTGTTTTTCTCAAACCTTAAATTTTGAAATGTGGAGGAAGGGCACATCCAAAAATAAATTAATGGACTGGACTGTCCTTAGAAGAAAGAGGACTAGATGGTGGGCAAGGAAATATAAAAAATGTCCTGTATACCAGGACACATTTGTGATGTTCTTTGAATAGCAAACAACTGGTCTGCTACACATTCAGCAACAGAGCATATTGGCCTAAAAAGAGCACCATGGCCAAAGGGATATGGCCTATTTTAACAGAGGAGTTGAGAGTTAAAAGATAATTTGGAGAGCATCCAATTCAATCTCATCATTTTACAGATGGGGAATCTAAAACCCAGACAGGGAAATAGAAATGCCAAGGATACACAGCTACTTGGTGGTAAAGACAAGCAACTACTTATCTTGTGCTTTTTGTTGTGTGTGTGTTTGCATGTGTATATGTGTACAAGGACTTTTTTTTGGGGGGGGTACATTAGTAAGAACAACAAAAAGTAGAGTCTTGTTTCTGGTTTTCTCTCACCCTCAAGTCCTTGCACTAGAGTTTTGCTGCACTCCAAAGGAAAGCGTCAGGAAGAGCAGAGTTAACCTCCGAGTCCACTCGGGCCCCCAAGGACAAAGACATCACCTTTCCTAGGGTCACCTGTTGCTTTAATGGACCAAGTTCACGCTCGGCCTGCAGGAGATGACACTTTTGAAAAACAGCTTCCTAATTGCACTGCAACCTACTCTGGTTATCCTGATTTTGCCCCCCAATCTCCAGCCAAAGAAAAGGGAGAAAGGCATTCTGAATCATTGAAGACACTTCTGTCTGCCCTTCTTTCTTCCTCCTACTATCACCTCTTTCCTGCTGTTTCCTGCCCTGGAAAACCTGTCATCAGCCCAGAGGCATCTCTGGAAATGGGTAGGAGGGCGCCTTACACCTGTCAGTGCCAGAGGAGAAAGTGCTCTGCAGAGGTCTCAGTTGTTCCATCTCTTGAGAGGAAAGAAAGAAAAGGGTCAAGTGCAGGCTTTCCATCACAGATTAGCTGGCGATGGCAGTGACTTCGTTCATCTGGCTCTGGCCCCAGTAACTGCCGAAGACCAAGAATGTACTCCCATTCCTAACGTTTCTTGTTTGGGTGTTTCCTTACGGGGTAGCCCAGTGCCTGGCCCTGGAGAAGTCTCTGGGCAAAGGTTCTTTAAGTCATGGGTCCGGCTCCTCTGTGTATGTTCTTTTTCTTAGGAAAAGCTGGCACTGGCGGGTCGGCAGTACAGACTGGGGTCTTCCCACTCCTCTCCATCACGGCCTTTTCACCTTGCGACTCCCTGGCGTCCTCCCGGAGCTGAGAGTCTGGACTCTGGACCTCAGGGTTGGGAGCGGTCAGAACCAGACATTCTCGCCCCATCCCGGGGCTGATACCACCGGTGCCTGGGATGTGCGTACGGGTGCAGGCGGGCGAGCAAGAGGCTTCTACAGTGAGATGGGGACAAGAGCTCAGCCCTCGCCTGCGACCTGCAATCCCTAGATTCCCTGGGGACCGAGAAACTCCCTCTCCGAGGCACTCCCCACCGCTGCCAGCCGCCCACCCTTGCCCCCCCCTTACCTCAGCACGCAGCCCCTCCCTGCGTGATGATGCAAACCAGTGGGGAGGGCGGGCGCTGCAAAGGGTGGGGAGAGACTGAGAGCCAGCGAGGGAGGGAGGGAGTGGGAGGAGGCGGAGGAGAGGGAGCCGAAAGACCATTTAAAGCGATAGCAATCCGAGCCCTCTCCCCAGTGCTGGGCTGTTGAAGAGTGCGAGCCGCGAGCCGGGGAGCGCGAGCGCGGCGCGCGGGCCGGGAACCCGAGAGCGCTCGGAGCCCCAAGCTGGCAGGCGCCGCGGGACCCCCCTTCCTCTCCGGCCGCCCGTTCCCGGGCGCCCCCACCCTCCGTGCCTGCAGGAGTTTTGGGTCTTCCCGGGAAGAGCTCACCCCAAGAAGCCCGGACCCCGGCGAGCCCGCCACGGTCTCCTTCAGCGCCGCCGCCGCCACCGCAGCAGCCGGAGCAGCATGGTCCAGCTGGGGAAGCTGCTCCGCGTCCTGACTTTGATGAAGTTCCCCTGCTGCGTGCTGGAGGTGCTCCTGTGCGCTCTGGCGGCGGCGGCACGCGGCCAGGAGATGTACGCCCCACACTCTATCCGGATCGAGGGGGACGTCACCCTCGGGGGGCTGTTCCCTGTGCACGCCAAGGGTCCCAGCGGAGTGCCCTGCGGCGACATCAAGAGAGAGAACGGGATCCACAGGCTGGAAGCGATGCTCTACGCCCTGGACCAGATCAACAGCGATCCCAACCTGCTGCCCAACGTGACGCTAGGCGCGCGGATCCTGGACACTTGTTCCAGGGACACTTACGCGCTCGAACAGTCGCTCACTTTCGTCCAGGCGCTCATCCAGAAGGACACCTCCGATGTGCGCTGCACCAACGGGGAGCCTCCGGTCTTTGTCAAGCCGGAGAAAGTAGTTGGAGTGATTGGGGCTTCGGGGAGTTCGGTCTCCATCATGGTAGCCAACATCCTGAGGCTCTTCCAGGTAGGGGGGCGCTCCCTCCGGGGCAGAGCGGGACGTAGCTCCCTGCGCTCTCAATCCTAAAAGCTGGTTTGGACTCCAGGGATGAGGGGTCAGGTTCGCCTTCGTGCATTTACACCCTGGAGATCCTGCCGAATCCCTCCCACCCCACCCGAGGAGGTACCTTCCCTGCTTGGTTCACTTCCCTTCCATCTCTCCCCTGTGCGCGCTCCACTCCATCAGGCTTGACTTCCTGGATTTATGGCCCCATTTATAAGAAGCAATATGCGAAAAACAAGGCGATGATTTAAATGGGTTTGCATTAGGGTGAAATATGGTCCGAAAACAGGCTTGTAAAAGTGCCGGGTGAGAGCCGTTTAGGCGCATGGAATATGAAGGATGAGAAGACGCCTGGAACCTGGGCATTTCTCAACTCCCCAGCTCCCCAGCCCCAAGCCTACCAGCAAGCCTCAGCTTCCTTGGAAAAATTGAAGAGCTTAGGGAGGCACTTCTTAAACCCGGGACTAGGTCTTCACCTACAATAAGGAGGTTAACTGCCCATCTCTGTCGGGTTGGATTTCCTGACCTGTAGCCTGTCTCTGCGAGGGCAGGGGCGGAAGGCACGGGGACGTTCCGCAAGTGGGGGAGATGCCACCCGCAGATATGACCCCCTGGGGATCTGCTGTGGGCAAATGTTTGCACCGTCTAAATTGCATTTGCAGTCCCGCCACTGGCAGGAGGAGCTGGGCGATCAGCTTTCTACTCCTGTCACTTCAGAGCCAGAGATGAGCTCATGCTAACTGCGAAACAAAATCGCTTTCGCTGCCTCCTCCCTCCGCCCGTCTTTTCCCACGACCTCCCTGACGCAGCCCCCAACCCCAATCCTGGGCCCCTAGGACGATTCCCGAGCCATGCAAAAGGGCTTCTGGAGCGAGGCAGTGGGGTGCGCTGAGCAAGGCCTGGCGGTGCTGCTCCGGGCGCCGGAGGGCGACGGCGAAACGGGAGGAAGGCGGATCCGGGCAGCTGAGCGGTGGGCTCCACCGCAGTGCTCTCCCGCCGCCGCTCCGCAGCCTCCGTCCCGTAGCTCCGGTGCTGCAGTGGGTATAAATGGATAGCTTTGGGGTTAAGAAATTGAGTTTCAGGGTCTGCGTGACTGTGGGTTGGTTCCCGTCTTGTTTCTCCGTGTGCCTCCCTGTGTGTCTTTCTCTGTCTCCCTGCCTTTTTCCCCCTTTCAATTTTTGCCTTTCTTCTCCCTCTCTACCCCCACCGCCAAGTGTTTTGTTCGTCTCCGTCTGGAGACGATCCTTTCCTAATGCACAGGTCTCTCCATGGGTAATACCCATGCCCAGTTAATCTCTTCTCCAGATGTTTGGGCTGACTGGTGCCCTTATGCTCCCCATAGCCAAAGAATCAGGCACCCCATCAAGTGCTTTTCCCAAGGGTGCTGGGTTTCTGGAGGGGACTCCTTGTGAGAATCAAGCTGTCATCACATCAGCTCCCAGGAGTGTGAAGTTTGTTTTGCGTCAGAAGGTGGGGTGCCCTCCAAGGCTGCAGCCTGGTATGGCCTCTCTGAGCCTCCCGAACACCTCCTAAGTATGCCATCATGGAGACCCTGGGGGTTGGCAAACCCAAAAGTGCTTTGGGGACAGCTTTCACTCTGAGTTGACGCTTTCAGGAGGAGCCTGGGTTGTTGTAAGCAAAACCCCAACACTTCCTTCATCTCTGAGCTTAAAGCTAGACAAGTCAGGAGGCAGTGCTGCAGGAGAGGATGAGGTCAGAGATCACCTGAGATGACTGGGGCAGTCCACAGGGTGTCCTGAGCCCTGGGAGTTGAAGGTGTGTTTGGTTTAGCATTTTTATATTATTTTGCTGCCTGATTCTGCTTTCACTCAGAGCATGGCAGTACTGCAGATGGGGCTGTATGAAATAAGAGTGAAATGTTGAAGGAGAGAGAGAGAGAGAGAGAGAGAGAGAGAGAGAGAGAGAGAGAGAGATTGCAGACTAGGTTGGTGTTTGCTGAAAAGGATTCCAGGGGGAGCTGATTCCGCTTCTGGTGTGTGAACCTGAGAGCACCTGTGGGGATAGAAACAGCTTGCTTTACACTTAGTTCCCTCATTCCCTGGGCTGGGAAGGAAAGGAACCCAGTGTTAGCCAGTGTTAACAGTGTGGGTTGGGACCAAAACCATTCAGAGAAAGCACTGTCATTTTCCTCTAATTTGCAAATTGCAGTTATTCATGTTAGATTGAACAGCTGAGAGAAGAAAGGAGCCCCCAGTTTTCACCTGCATTTGTTGAGAAGAGACTGGTAGTTGGAGGAATGCACCAACTTGTAGCCTGTACTGCAAGCTGAACATAACCATTGATGTGGGCATCCTGGTTAACCATGGCCCATGCTGGGCTATATAGTGGCCTTTTCTGCATGTGATCTTAGAGGCTCCTGGCATGCAAGTCCAATCCTGTTCCCCAGACTGTAAGCCTACAAAATGAATACGGAGAGTAGTGGTACACAGACCCATTGTTCAAAGGCACGTGAGGGAGAGAGGAAAATAATAGTAGGTGAATCTTCTCTGGGATTGAAGTGTTGAGCTCAATTAAGAATGTCCTATAAAAAAGTAACTCCTCTAAATGATTGAATTCTTAGCGCTCCAGAGATTTGAGTTCTCTTTTCCCTGTCCCTGTGGGTTGCTGTGGGGACCATGCCAAACCTATCATTTGAGATAAAAATGTATAGTGAGATAAGCTTCGAGGCAAGGGGAAAGGAATACTTAGTGACTTAAAGGCAGGGGGAGCTAAGTGCTGGGAAGGCAGGAGGGAGCAAGGAGATAGTGGTAGATGTAACAAATGCTGCTGCTGCCAGCAAAGCCTGCAATGAACTTCTTCCCTGACAGCCAGGACCTGGGCAAGAATGACTACTCGGATGTAAATAGTGTCTATGACTTCAAATTCTCATGTTTGTTTTTGTTGTTTTACTGGTGTACAGGCCAAAGGTAAAGCTGAGCAAGTCTTCTCTCTCTCTCTCCTCTATATGCACCCTGAATCGGTTAGTAAGTAACATGTCACAGGACAGGGACCATATCCAGTGGGTCTTTCAAATTCAGGAATTTGATGTTAATGAAATTAGTGTGTGGCCAGGGCTCTGCCAACTACAATTAAGTCACTGCAACTGCCCTGTAATGCATTTTCAGCCTCAAAGAAGCATGGAGAGGAATTTCTGGAGATTTGTTACTGAGTCTGTACAAAATAATACTCTCTAATGCTGAGAAAGATTAAATGTAAATTAATATTGACTATGAGTAACATATTTAAAAAAAATAATCACAGAGTGAGGATGGCTTAAAGTGGAGAGTTTATATAATAGGGTGCCCAGAGGCTAAATCTCCTCTGACCACTGTTTTATGGGCTCTAAGTAAGATATATTATAGTGGAAAGTAATGGGAACATTTTTATTCAAGGCTTTCCTGTTATAGACTTGAGAGCAAATACTCTGAGAGTATAAATTACGCTTGCTACATCCTGACTCTGAATGAACGATATTTCACGTGTAGTGTCATGGTTTAAGATATAGATTTGGAATTGAAGGGCATCTGTTTCAGGATTGTTCCCTCAGAAGCAACTAGATGGAAAAAGTGGTCAACTTGACCCTTGCTAGAGCATATCAGAAATCTAAACGTGTGGACCTTGTACCATAAGTGAAATACATTTGTAAATTTGTAGATGTTTTCTTTCTCTCCATTGAAGCCTGAATATTATCTCAAACTCTTGGCAACATTTTATATGTAAGTGCCTAGTTTTCTTTCTTATATTTTTTCTTTCGTATTATCTATCTACCATCTATCTATTTATCTATCTTATGTAATTGGATAGAACTGGGCACCTGGTATGGTGTGGTATTACTATAATGGATTTTTTTTTTAAAGCAACTCTAACCTACTCTTTTTAAAATTTCATAAATATAGGTGTCAGTGACACTTGGAATAATCTCTATAACGATCTCTGCCTCCACATTTACTGTGTCTCAGGAAATTTACCTAACAGATGGTGAGTGGGCAATTTTTAAAGGGGCATTTTTTTAAAAGAGCAGAGAGGGATGGAATAGAGATAGGCACGTACTATATTTGAAGATACCTCCACGTGTATTTTATTGTACATACTCATACTATTAGGATGCATTTGGGCATGTTTTTCTTCAAGAATCATTGAAATAGAAGATGCTTTTAATGCAACTTTATAGACATTTAGAGATTAACAAATCATAAATGCTCTATTTTGTACAAATATAGATTTTGTCATGGATTTAAAAGACCATAGCCCGATTACACAAAGTGTGTCATCGTCTCAATCCCGCCATTAATTAGCAGTGTTACCCTAACTAAATCACTTAATTTTTCTAGGCCTCATTTTCCTCATCTGATTTTTTTTTCTTTTTAAAAACATGTAGTTTCTAGAAGTCTCTAATCTCTTTGTGTTATAGTTTAGCTTGGAGAAAACCTGCTCTTGTCAAAAACCCATGAAGTTGTGTTTCCAGCTCCCACTTTGAACATTTGAGTGAGTGTGGGGCACATTGTAAGGATATTTTTTCACACAGGCATCTTAGTTAATGTTAGTGTAGCTAATTTCCCATACTCAGACATTTCCCTTTTTCTTTTACCAGTGTGCCGCTTAGTAATATATATTAAGGCTGGTGATAAGGAAAATGACCTTCTAGGTCAGCTTACCACGTGATTATATGACTCAGGGCAGGGAGTAAGAACTGTGGAGTTTCTAGTGACAGACAGAGCTTTCATTATCCAATGTCCTATCCCCTTTCATCTTGCAAAAACACCAGGCATTTCTTTTGGGAAACTGATAAATAATGACATAGTGCCTCCTCCCTAACCCCAGGGGTGAATCATCTGATGGGCTCAAGCAAAGCAGATGATTGGTTCAGGTGTAGGCATCTGACCTTAGCCAGGCCTATCAGAATCCTCCCCAAGACTTTTCTGTCAGAGAAAAATGGGGAAACTGTCTCTTTTCTCTGGAATTTCTAAGCTGGGGAGATGTGACTCTGGGACTCCCAGTGGTCACTCAACACAAGAGAATTTCTGTAGAAGAAAGTCCTGCCTTGGTCAGTAGGGCCAGTGAGGGTGAGAGCTGGAGAGCCCCGTTGACGTTCTGGAAGTCCCCAATCAACTAGGTCTGAATCTAACTGCATCCCTGAAGTTCTAGTACTTTTTTTGTTGTTTGCTTGTTAAGATTTCCTTACACTGTTTTGAGGGTTGTTTTTTTTTTTTCTTCAGCCATATGCAATTGAAAACATCATAATGAAAACAGCTGATTTCCTGTTTATGTAAGGTTCTCTGACTGGCATTCAAGTGAAAAATAATATCTGATATTTTCTTTACTTTAGATAGAATCCTTCTAAACAAGGTTGGGGGATGCTCCAAACTTCACATCCTTTCCCACTTCTCCCAACATTCACTGTCTTAGCTTTAAGCATTTGTGTTCACATCTTTCCCATCTGGATGCAGTTGAGAGAGAGAGCAAACACTTTCTGATGTAAACTACAGCCTATAGGCCTTCTATTTGGAAGCTTCAGAATCATACTTGGTTCCTTTCATTAAAGCAAATCTTTTGTTGCTGTCCCCAGGGCACAGAAGCATTTTCATGGCATAATGGAATACAAAGTACGTTAAACTGCTGGGTCACTGTACAGTAAGCATTAAGCCTAACTCTACTTCTTACCCCCTTTTACTTTAAATAGGCAAAAAAAAAAAAGAAAGCTGTAAACACATTTTCCCAACAACTGAAATGCACATATGATTACTATTTAAGAGGACATTTATGCAACATATAGTCAGACTAATTAATGGGTCTTTTGCCATTGGCACAGTAAATATATACGTTTTATGCACCTAATAAAAACACAAAACAATAAAACCTTTTTGCAGATAAATATCTATCTGAGAAGAGTACTGTGCCAGCACAATTAATATTTTGGTATTTCCATGTTTGACAGGTAACCTCCTTTTAACTATATTTACTACTAAACGTTTCTTGGATGGAGATTATAAGGTCAAAAATAAAATATATGAGATTACAATGATACAGGACACAGATCTCATTTTAGGAGATCAGAAGTTCTAATTTCTTTTCAATACTAGTAGTAGTGGCCATAATATTAATAATTTGAATCCTCACAATGGGCCACTATGCTATGTACTATAAATACTTCAGCTTTTCAGTCCTGCAAAGGGCATATTGTCATCCCTATTATATAGCTGAAGAAAGCGATTCACAGAACCCCAAATCACATAGCAGGTAAGTGTCAAAGTCTAGATTCAACCTTAGATTTGTCTGGTAATACCCAGGTTGTTAACTAAGCATACTGCTCAGTTGTTCTGCACAAGTGCAGAAATGCTTAAAATAATTATAGATTGACCTACCCTGAAAGTAGTAGTGGCTTAAAGAAATCAAAGTTGCTGATTGCTTAATCACATCTGTTTACAGAAAGAAATAATATTTCATTTAAGTTCTAAAATTAGATTAAATCTGTAGGTCCATGTTAAATTGAACACACAAATCCTTTACTTCCAAATGAAAGGTGCTTGTTCTCTGTGGTTCATTGGGTAGCCCTGTGTGCAGGCAAGAAACATATAGTAGGCTTTTCATTCAAAGAAATGAGAAAATATGTTTCTCTTTGTCCTGATTCAGTGCCCATCATTGTGGATTATGATGGCTCCTCCTGAACTTTATTTCATTCACTCCACTCTTTCTACAAACCTCAAGTGGGAAAATCCATCATTCAGATATATGGGCCAAGTGAGAGGACTGTATTAATACAATTGTTGACAGTCAAGTTGACAGCACAGGAAATGCATCCTAATAAACACATTAATGTGTGTGTGGGCCGTAGAAGGAGGGGTAGGAGAATTTTCAACTTAATGGATTATTTTGCCTGTTGCTCTAAAAGTGCTGCAGTGTAATAGTTTTATAATTGGTCATTCACAGAATTCTCCATCTCTGGGTGTTGTGTTTTCTCCATTTTGCAGCTGCTGATTCTCTTAGTCTTGATGGAAAATAGCAAGGAAGCCACTTTCAAGGGCTCAGCCTGCTCTTGTCCATTATTGTTTAGATGTATATATTCCTATTTGTTAAAATACTATTAAAACATTGTTATCGTGTTTTAAAATGGACTGTGTTCTGAAGGTATTCGTACAAGCAGACATAATGGGGGCTGTTTTCTAGTAGGAGACACACTTCTATCAAAGGATTCAACCAGAATTTTCATGTAGGGGTTAAGAATCAAATTGTGGAGTTAGACCTGAATTTCAATTCATATACCGAGCACTTATTACCTGTCTGACTCTGATCAAGCAAGTACCAACCTCTCATCAATTTCCTTATCTTTGAAACGGGGATAGTAAAATAGACCTGCCTGATAGAATCATTGTAAGGATTGAATGGAATACGTGTGGAAATATTTTAGCACGGAGTTTAGCATGTGATGAGTGTTCAGTACATTTATAAGTTATTATTTCATTATTATTATGCTATCATTAAATATTATTGCCTAAATGTCACTATTGCTACATTTGCTATAAAATGACTACAATCACGCTGGATTCAACTTTTCTCTTTCTTTTGTTTAAATGGAAAACGTATATACAGAGAGAGAGAAAGAGAACACTTTAGGGATACTATTCAGTGGAATGAGGATTTCCATGGCAATGATCAAGGCAAATCATGAGTTCCATGGACCTAAGATAGCAGAGAGCCGGAGAGAAGAGAAGTGGGCTTTAAGGTTAGTCAGCTGCAAGTTTGAGTTCTGTTGTGATCCTTTTCTATCTGCAAACCTTAAGGAAGTTACTTAAATATTTGAGCTTAACTAGTAGTTTCCTTATCTTTTATTTTTTCCCCGAAATATTTATTAGGCACCCCCCTGTGTACTGTTCTACATGCTTGGATATATCAGTGAATAAAATAGACAAGAGCTCTCTCTCTCTCTCTCTCTCTCTCTCTCTCTCTCTCTCTCTCTCTCTCTCTCAGCTTACACTGTCATGTGGAAACAGATGGATGTTATAAATAACTCCTATGATATGTTAGACGTTGACGAGTGCTATGGCATATGGAAAAGAATCAGAAACACTGAAAAAATATTGGACTGGGAGTGCTGGAGGGTGCACAGGTGGGTTCTCATTCTAAATAGGGTAGTCAGGGTGAATTTCATAAGGTGATATTTGCCCAAAGACTTGAAGTGAGGAAGTTGTCAGAGTGGATTTGAGGAAGACCACTCCCTGAGAGCAGGAGTGGCTGGTGTCAAAACTCTAAGGCAGAAATATGCGTATGACTGGCAGGTTGGAGGGATATAAAGGAGCGCATGATGGCTAAGTAAGTCATCAGAGAGGAAGAGGCAGCAGGGCTTGAGGTCAGTGAAATGATGGGGGGAGTCCTTGGAGATCATCACAAGCATTTTGTCTTTTACTCTAACCACAGGCAGCCAGTGGTAGGATTGTAGCACAGGTGTGACATGATCTGCCTCTTGTTTTAAAATATTAATTCCATCTGTGGTATTTAGGGTAGGGGGAAAGAGTGGAGTCAGGGAGAAAATCAGGAAGCGATTACTGGTGTTTGCAAGATAGATGGTGGTTTTCGCCAGGAGGTTAGCAGCAGATGTTCCAAGAAGTGGCACATTTGGAAAGTTGCAAGAGCATTTCCAAGGAATTGAATGTGAGGTGTGGAAGGAAGAAGTGGGACAGGAGTGAATCCAAGATTTGGGGCCTGGGCAACTGGAAAGGTGAAGTTACTATCACCTGAAATGGAAAAGGCTCTGGGAGAAGCACTTTTGGGGATAAAAGATCAGTTTTGGAGATACAAAATTTGAGATGTTTTCTTGACATCTAAGTAAAGATGTTGAATACACAAGTGTATATACAAGTCTGCAGTTCTGAAGAAAGGTCTAGACTAGAGGTACATTTTAATAAAATGAAGATACTAAGAATGATTACATGAAAGCGTCATTATGAAGAGTAAATGAGGTAATGCAATTAGCACTGTGTGTTCTCAAAACATTGAATACTATTAGTTAAAAAATAATGATCTGAAATAAAAAACAATTCTGTATAGTTAAACATCATGGGGATTAGGCGCGCCAAACCCTTTTCACAGTCGAAAATCTGCACATAACTTCAGACTCCAAAAATCAGTGGATCCTCGATGTCTGTGGAGGATTGGCTCCAGGAAACCTGCAGATACCAAAATCTGTGGACACCCAAGTCCCTTCTATGGATGGTGTAGGACAATGTGTACAATCCTCCCTCCACACCCACAGACTCCCAATAGCAGATCAAAACTACTGTTTTCATTCTGTGTTTGGTTGAATCCGCAGGTGTGAAACCCATGGATATGAAAGGCCCACATATATTTACTGAAAAATATCTGCATAAAAGTGGAACTGTGCAACTCAAACCCATGTTATTGAAGGGCCCACTGTAGTTTGTTTTCACAGCAAAAGTGAACAAAATGGTGTCGCATCATTTTAGTAGCATTTGTGATGCAATCATTTTAGTCAAGACACCATAACTACAAGCATTTAGTTAGAGTAAACATTTCACTCTATGTTGTAGCCATAACCACGTTTTGTAAGGTTTAAGTTAGTTGTGATAGGGTACCTCTTTAATTAGAAATAATTGTGAACTATTGAGTTCAGTGCATATATATATATATATATATATATATATATATATATATAATATCCACATGGTGAGCTACTTTGAACAATTTTGCCAGGCATTTCGCATCTTTCATTAACTCTGCAATTGAAAACATGGCCAGGGAAATTTTATCTTACTGATTTTGAGCTCCCCTTAGTTATTTGCAAACCCTTAGCAGCCTTTGTAGTTTCATCAAAATTCTGTTCCTTGTTTATCTGGCTACCCGATACTTGTCTAAGCATGTACTTATATTTAAAAAAATGCATGACCATGTTGTCTCTACACATCTATAATTTCATTGTAACACTATCATTATGTAAACTATATTATAATTGTAATTATGACAAATTTTGTATCAACACACATCTATTTCTAGTGTTCAGGGGGAGAGCACAATGTAGTAAATTTTATCAAAATATAGCATCTGAAGAACAGCACAGAGGGTAATTGTGTAATTTTGTATTCACTGTAATTAAGTTCAGTAGAGTTGGCATAATAGAATTAAGATGGAAAAAAAATATAAAACATTGAGGCACCATGGCTGCTTCTCATAATACAACCTTCTCACATCAGAGCGCATAGACTTTGTGTGTTCCTGTACAGAAGTGGAGAAAGGAAGAGGCCAGAGGATGATTGACAGGCATGAGTAGAGTGGAACTACGAAAAACCACATGACCGTGAAATATTGCTTTTGGGTTGCCGGGGAGGAATCTACTAGAGTGGATGTCTACTGGGACCAGATTTTTTGGAACAGTTAAGCCTAATGTCAAATTTGCTGTCCCACCTTCCACATAAGTAAGGCCAGACTTGCACTCCAATCTTTGCTCCCGGTTTCTTGGTAGTTGGTTGAGAAAGTTATCACAAGAACTGTATCTTATGAGCAAAGGACATTGCTTTGAAATGATTGGCAGGCACCACCTCAGCTTCCAACCTCCCCAAGCTTGCTCTCTCTCTCTCTCTCGGACTTCTTTACGTTTGGAGTGCAGGAGTGGGTTACGAGGAAAGACCACTGGAATTTTTCTACCTTCATGAGGCAGTGTATAGCATAATGGTTAAGACGGTAGGTGCTGGGGTGTAGTTTAAATCTCTGCTTTCCTCTTGCTCACCAGGTCAGCTTGGGCAATTTACCCGATTACCTGGGCCTCAGTATTCCCTTCTGTGAAAGGATGATAATGATCCTCCATCCCCAGAGGACTGTTTTCAAGGTTAAATGAGGTTTCCCTTGCCAAGCACTTAATGCAATGCCTACAGCACACCGAGGTCCATTTATTATGATTGTCATCGTCGTCCTCGTCATCATCATCATCATCATCACCATGCCGGTTCTGTCACTCTTTCCTATGCCTCATTCTATTAGTCCTCAAACCTCTCTCATGTGTCTGTCCAAGGGTAGGGTTGTCAACAGAGCTTTTGCTTCCACTGGTAACTGGCCCCTAGTCATCAAGGTGGCTTTACTCATACATGGCATTTATTGCTGCTCATTTCAATGATCCCTGTTTTGAGAAGGGAGGTTGGATGTTGAGGCCAAGCAGGGTCAAGGAGAGAGAGTTTTCTCCCTTCTTCATCCAGGGGACAGAGTGAAATTTTCAAGCCTTAGAAGGTGGGCTTCTAAGCAATGGGCAATATGCTTACTTGTGTACTTAATGATTAGCAACAAAGTCAGAAAGACTGAATTTGAACTCATTGCCATCACACACTGACAGTGTGATCTTAGGTGCTTATCGTAAACTCCCTGAGCCTTATTATACATCTGAAAAGAAGGAATAATATGAGGATCTATTGCATAGCACTGTTGTGAGTAATAAATGACTAAATTCTTTTAAAGCATTCAGCACATTGTTTGACATACAGTAAGCACTTAATACATTTTAGCTTTCATGACTACTACCTCTACGAATATTATTAAGTAATTGAGCAAATCTGAGGCTCTTCCCTTTATCAGATTGCACACAATCATTTGGACAACCAGTACATATTTGTCAAACATTGCGTGCCTATAAAGCCTCCTGACTCTAGGGCTCATTCAACTGTACCCCCAGTTAGAGCCAGTTCTGGGAGAGGAATCCATCTGACTACTGCCACCATCAAGGTTACTTACCATTATTGTCACTCCATGAACCATCCTGAGCACCTTCTATGTGCCAGGCACCGAGCTTAGCCCTGTATATGCACTATATCATGTTCTCACACTCAGGTAGGAGGCTTTAGCATCACCATTTTATAGGCAAAGATACTGAAGAATTGAAAAGATAAACAGCTTGAAACATGGTAAGAGATGAAGGCAGATTTTCAAACCCTTATTTCTCTGACCTCAAGAGCCCTTAAATATTGTATCACTTCCTGGTGAGAACATCTTGTAGCCACTCCAATGAGAGCAGGGAAGATTCTCAATCCCCATATCCCTCTATTCCCCATCCCACCCTCACCTCATTACAAGGAGGGAGAGAAGGGAACCTACTCCCTTCAGACTTTCTGGAATCAACTAACTATTATTTTATGTGCTTCTTACAAATCCCCTACCTGTTCCTTTCGGTACTTACCTTGGCCTTTTAATATTCTTATGTTCTGTACATGCTTCATCCACTCTATTTAATGTTAATTTATTTAAGGTCAAGTATAAGGTCTTACTCATCCATTATGTCCTGTAGCTTCTAACTCTATTTTTTGTTTTTGTTTTGTTTTGTTTTTTTCTGATAGGGCTTCTGTGGTTATTTATCTGAGGTTTGTTGAAATGTGCTCAGCAATAGTACATTAAAGGTTATATAGAAAAAGGAAGCTTTCTAAATAAATTTCATGCTGATTATGTTTATAGGATTATTATAGAGGTTCTGAACATTCGGGTAACTTTTTTTTGTAGAAGAAGTGCTTCATATTACCTGTTTTAACGTATAATAATAAACCTGAGTTTTCTCTGTCAAACCTATGAAGCTTCAGTAGCTTTGAACTTAGCTTGTTGATTATCCGTTGTTGCCTTTCCCATTTACAGTTATACCATTTGATCCTGGTAGGGGTGGGCTGGATGGGAAGGTTCACCTTAGAGCCATAAGTTGGTTTTCTATAATACAGAACTAACATAAAGGATTTCTGCTGAACTCATCCATTGTTTTATTTGTGTAACCCATTCACTCAGGACGAATAAAACTATTTTCAAAGTGTTTATCCTAATTTGTTCATATTCTTCTCCTTAGTCTTAATTGAAGAGACTACTCTATCTGGAAGAAAGTCATTGGGACCACTGGGGTAAAAGTCAGTCCCCTGAGTCTTGTTTTTATCTCTCCCGTATTAATATCTCTCCCCTAATAATTAGCTAACATATTGAGTGCCTACTAGGTGCAAGGTACTTTGCTGACCATTGCAAATGAATTTTGTCATTTAATCCCTCGATAGTCATATGGTAAAAATATGTATTACAGTAGTACCTCGGTTTTCGAACGTCTCCGTTGACGAACATTTCGGTTTATGAAAGCTGTAAACCCTGGAGTAAATGCTTCGGTTTCGAACACGCCTCGGAAGTCGAACATGTCACTGGGCTTCCGCTGAGTGCAAGATCCTGAGGCCTAGCTGTCGGCTGTTTTCGAACGTTTCAGAACTTGAAGGGTCTTCCAAAACGGATTACCTTTGAAAACCGAGGTACCACTGTATGATACCTAATAATACACAGATAGAATAGAGCCTCAGAAGTTATTATTTGTCCATTAAAATATGATAGAAGTGGAACTTGAATTCAGGTGTCTCTGACTCTAAAATCAGTGATTTTTCCCACTAAATTAAAGTTGCATAACTCTGTGAGAGTGGACTAGGTAGTTTCTGTAATTTCCTCAGTTGTAATTTTTACAATTTTCTTATTGCAGTCTTACGGGGATGAGGAGGGATAGGGAGGGATTCTAGCCTATTTTTCTCAGATAAGTATGAGGTCTGTTTGATGATGCCAGTTCATTCATTCAATCATTCATTCAACATATGCTGAATACTTACAATGTGCAAAGGCATTTTGGGTCACAAACATTATAGTGGAGTGAGTGTCCCTCCCATAGACTCTCCGACAGCAGTCGGTGAAGATTTGGACGGGCTTGCCCGGTATGGAGGAGGGGTTTGGTGCCGAGAGCCTCGCTGGTCCCACCCTGACTAGACCAAGACATCCTCACATTAACTCACAGGCATCTTGATGCCCTGGCCCAACAGCACATTGGATCTTACTAGGTTTTCCTGGAATTAATGGTACAAATTTGGATATGGGAGGTAGGTGCAATCATAGACTTGTTGGTATGACATATATATGGACATGATGTATCGTTGGCCTGCAGCTACCTGCCATCCCCAACCACTCCTGCTTTGTACAAAGCAAACAGGTACCTTCTTATCTCTCCAGTGGATCAGCTCCTGACAAGGGTACGAGGGCCTAGCATCCCCCCATAAGTCACTGGCTAAAGAAATGGCTTTTTACATATGCTCATTAAATAACTCATGAGTTAGACTGACATTCCACTGTGACGTGTAGAAAGTGGTGTTCCTTTACAACTTATGGGAAAAATAATAGGCCACTGGATATGCTTTCCTCAATTTAAAATTGCTCATATATATATATATATATATATACAGTTGTTACCTATATATTTAAATTATTCATACATAATTGTTTATATATATATAAATAATTTTAAATTGAGGAAATATATATATATATATATATATATATATATATATAGGCACCCTTTATGTGTGTGTTTGTGTGGGTGCCAAAAAGATGTATACACATTTTCAGAAAGGAAAAAACTATATTAAAATTACACTGATAGTAACCACTTTGAGCACCTCTTGTAACTGCATAAGTTAAATATGACTTATATTCATCTTTTGTTATCAGTATATATTGAGTATTACAATTAAAATTTTTTTTTCCTTTCTTAAAATGTGTATACGTGTTTTTGGCACCCTCTGTATATATAAATTTTGGATTCTGCCAGCAAGTAACAATGAAATTAACAGACACACAAACACAAACATAAGAAAATAACCAATCAGATTTAGTTCAATTACTTGCTTTTTTGTAGATTTGTGGTTGTGATTTTATATCTGAAGAAATATTTGCTGAAGAAAATATTTCTTCTGCTTTGTACAAAACTGAATTCATTTAACACCATACAGAGTGTTCCAGAAATCTTAGTACAGTTTTAATCTTTAATAGCATCAGAAGTATGGATTTGCAAACATACCAAAGAAATCATTTGAAATTTAATTATTTAAATTTCCCTTCTACCTATTTACTTTTGTGAAGTTTGAAAAATAAATATTTAACCATATTTACCTGTTTCTGTGTGATTGAAGATGGTAAACACGGACTGACACACAAAATTAAAATAAAAAAAATATGTATTATTCAGAACGATCAAAACTAAGAAAATGGCAAAGAAATTCAAGGAATTAAACTTTCTTTGTGAGTATGTAACTACTTCTTCTGAAGGAATTAACCTTAGAGCTCTACTAAGACATCTGGGACACCTGTTTAATGAGCAACTACTTTGTGTCTGAGACTGCACTATGCATTAGAGATTCTAGAAATACAGCAACAATAATAATAACAATAAAAATAATAATACAAACAACAACAAATCTTCACAGTCCTTCCTTGCAAGGAAATAGTGTCCACTGGGAAAAGAGACCAATGAACCACAACTGAAAAAGGGCAAGGATTTTCAGACATGAATGTGCTAAAGAATTGTGGCAGACATGCTAACCAGGTGGTTTCCTGGACCCCTTCTCCAACTGGACAGTTTTAAAGTCCTGGAAACTCTATTTTTGGTGAACAACCTCTAGGGGAGTCTGAAACGGATGTTCTCAGTTGTGCTCAACCTCGATTATACATCAGAGTGGTACAAGCCTGAGAGTCTTGTTAAAACACAGATTCCTGGACTCCTCCCCCAGAGTTTCTGGATCAGCAGGTTTACATTTCTCACCATTTTCCAGGTGTTGCTGATGTTACTGGCCCAGGGACCACACCTTGAGAACCACTTGTTTATAGAAAACACCTAAAATTCTGCAGTATGAGATTGTGCACGTGATGGACAGGATGGTCACAGAGAACCATCGGAGGGCAAACGGGCTCGACCTTAAATTGACCGAAGTAACACTAATAGCTACATTTGATTGACCCCAAAAAGAGTACAAGGACTTTACCTGCATTAGCTCATTTCATCCTTTCAATAAAGTATGTAGGAGCTACTTAGTATCCCCATTTTGCAGGGAAGACTAGAGAAATTAATTAATTTGGCCAAGTCCTAAACTGCTGTGTGGCAGATTAAGAATTCAAATCTAGGAAGTCTGATCCAGACTCCATACTCTTAACCATTCTGTTTATAGAGAGGAGTAAAAATGGTTGCCAGTGAAGGCTTCCTGAAGGGATTGGCCTCTGAGTGTAGATGGAAGGATGAGTGGACATAAATATATTACTCATTTTTTCGGTGGGTCTGAGTATCAGACCTTCCAGAAGAACCAGTCCTCCCCACACATCTACCCTAAGCAAGACAGATTATCAGGAGACTAGAATGGGTGTTTGACTATGGGATGCTGAGAACGGTTCTAGAAACTTGAGGCTAGGATTCCATTTCTATTGGTAATGAGTTTGGTTGAACTAATAGGAAGTGAAAAAGAGATTTATCTCACTTTTCACACATGTACCAGGAAGTTTGGAGATGGTCCCTCTAGTGTTAATTCAGCTACTGAAGAATGTCAACAGGGATAGGTTCCATCCTTCTTCCAGCTCCCACATCTCTAGCGTGTCTCTGGGATCCCCTTAGTTGCAAGGTGACTGCTGAATCTCTTAGCAGTGTTCCAACCATTCAGGCAGGAAGAAAGAGAAAGGAGGGAGAGAGGGAGGGAGGGATGAAGCAGTGTCTAAATCAGGGAGCAAGTTATTTGCCACGTATCTTCAGCACCTAGCCTCATCAGCTAGGGATTTTAACTGGCCGCTTCAGCCTTAAGGATAACAGTATCCCCTAAACCAGGGCTCAGATAGTAAGGAAGAAGGAGAGAGTGCTGATTGACTAGGCAGCTAGCAGTGTCTGCACAGATTTCCTCCCAATTATCCCAAACAAACACCCATAAACTCTATTTTATTTAGTATATTTTACTTTAGAGAATAGTGGGGAATCATTACTTATCTGTAAATAGCCTCTTAGAAAGGGTACAATTATATAATTATACTACCCCCTAGAGAGTTTCTTTCTTCTAAAAACTCTTTGAAAACTGTTCAAGGTTGAAGACATTTTGATCTTAATTTAGTAACTTGCAGTTGATTATCCTGGAATGACATCCTTTCTCTGCAGATGTTCTGTCAGACTTTAGAAAATTCTGGAAGAAGTGGACAGAGAAATTTTATGGTGCATATATAAGCAATATAAATCTGTTTGAAATAAAATCCATTTGGGGATCAAAAGGCATTTCATGTCTTTGCTATTTTTTTTCTTCTTTCTACATTTTCACAATTTTTTTCTTTCTGAAATGCCTTTGAAGAAATCTGTTAGATATCACCCATCCATTTCTCCTGTCTGAATTCTTTATTAATAAACATTTTTCAGCATGCTCTCTCTCACTCCTCTTTGTCAAAATCATTTCTCCGGGTCCTCTCACCTCTTCTCATCTCATATTTGAACTCATATTTCAAAGCAAAGTAACAGTCGGCTATGACTTCTCCATAACTTGAAGAACCTGACTTTGTGGGGTAAAAGTAGACTCACTGACTAACTTAAAAGGTAAGCAATATGTGGAGTGTTTCCGAGAATTTAAAAAATAAGATAAAAATATAAGCACTGGAAGAAACTTAGAACTGATCCTGTTCAAATACTTCATTTTACAGATAAGTCAATTGAGGTCTAAAGAAAAAAAAAATCATTAGTTGAACACTAAGATCTTAAATCTCCATAAGGTGACACAGTGGAAGTTCACTTCTTACTCAGTAAGTAGTTCAGTATGGGTTTGGTTGTTTTGGGCTCAGTTTTCTCCTCAGCGATTTAGGAACCCACCACCTTGATTATGTGACTTCTACGTTTGGCTTAAAAAGTAAAGGTGAGAAAGTTGCCAGCTCAAATATCAACTTATTATCTTTCAAATCAAAACTATTCATCTCACTTCATCGTCACATTGCTTGAGAGAGAACCAACAATGTGGCCACACATAGACAGATGCAAGTAGAGAAGGAGAATGTTGTCCCTGGCTTGGTTCTAGTGATGCCTCTACAATCTGGGGTAGCTAATTAAAGTCTTTAGTAAACAGTTGGTCCTGTCTGCCATAGTGAGTGATTAGCCTAAGGTGATGGATTAAATATGTGTGTGTGTGCATGTGTGTATGTTTGGTATACACACACACACACACACACACACACAGCCTATATTCATTAGTACAAACTGACAGTTGGGGGCTTCTACCTTGTAAAAAGAGTATAAATCAAATTTCCTTTTGTTGTTCTCTTTCCTAGTTCAAGGTCACTACTGTCTATTTCCCTTCATCCTAATACCTCAACCCCGCCTCGGTGTCACATGGAAACTGTCAAATAAATTATTCCAAAGTCTCCAATGTTTTAAAAAGTCATATAATACTGCTAGCCTAACAATTTTATTCTGTGCAACTTTTACCAATTTCAAATAATGAATTTGTGGGAAGTAAATCTAGATTGATACAAAAAAAGAGCTGATTTTTCTTTTACCCCAATACTCTGAGGCATGGTGCAAAATATTTGGACAATTAGAGGCATCTGAATCTCTTTATTGAAAATGAAAATATTTTCAATTATAAAAGTAATACAAATTCATTGCAGTAACTCCCAAAACTGAGAGGGTATAAAGAAGAAAAAGTAAAACTAATCCAAATCCCATTTCTGATAAATCACCTCTGTAACATTTTTGAGGATTTCTTTTGAGACATTTTTGTGAGGGAGATGCATACAAACACATCACAGGCATAAAATATCTTTAATTAGATCAAACTATAAAATTATTCTGTAACATATTTTACTCAGCAATATATTAGGAACATGATTCCATGTCACCTAATAAAAATCTGTATCATCATTTTCATGGCTGAGCGGCACCCTGTTATTTATGTCACCTACTAGTCTCCTACTGCTCATCGTTTAGATTACCCTTGTTTTGCTTCTCTAAACAATGAAAGAAACCTCCTTGTTCATGTGGCTTTGAGTATTTGATCATTTATTTTCTTAGAATGGATTTCTAGAATGTGAATGGCTGCTTGTCAATTTTGGTACATACTGACATATTGTCTTCTGGAAAGTTTACGATGCCTTACTTTTTCACTAGAAATTTAACATCCTGTGTGATTCCATACATTGTCACTAATATAAATATTATCATTTTAAAAAACATTTGTGGTAATTCCGATGAGTAAAATATGACACCTAAATCATTTTGATTGTATTTCTTTGATTAATAATAGTGAGGTTGAACATATTTTCCTATATTGATTGGCTGTTTATATTTCTTTATTTGTGACTTTATGACCTTGACTCGTTTTTCTCATCAATTTATAACAACTTTTTATATATTAATGTGTTTATGTTGTTTTATTGCTACAAATGCAATTTGTTTTCTTTTAATTTACTAATTTTTAGTTTGTGTGTTTAGGACTTGTTTAATATTATTAAATCTATCCAAAACCCTTTAATGAACACAGACATGGGGAAAATCTTCAGTCACTCTCTTGCATATTATAACAAATTTATTTTCTTTGGGGCAATATGGGAATGTAAATCTTTATTTCATATGTTTGGAAAGAACCTATTCCCTCTGAAAGGGATTGTAGCCTCCATGATGCAGTAATGCGAGATTTCATAGGGTAGATGGAGTCTACAGAAGAAAAATCCATAAAATATAGTTCGTTGGTGGTAGTCTTATTAATAAAAATGACACTTGAGATTGTATGCTTGCCATCAGATAATGCAAAATAATTTTTAGAATGAAATACTAGTGTTAGCAAGAACAGCTTAAGATAGGCTAGTGGCCAGTAGCGGGGTGTTATGAGAGTTGGGGCTAACTTCTGTCTCCTCCAAATTGCTAGGACTTTAAACTCTGGAACTCCTGCATGGGGTATCTTGATCCCATCAGCTTAGCTAGTATGGATTGTCAGGTAGAGGGAGCAGATTGAGAAGTTCAAGAGTTCATCTTTAGTCCCCTCTGGAAATGAGCAGAAAGTACTAAGCAGAGGTGATCAATCCATGGTTTGGAGACTTGGAACACCCACCTCCCCCTCACACAGACACACCCTCCTTAAAGTCCTTAAAGTTAGTGTGAGACAAAATGCCAACACAAATTATATTGATCCCAGCATCAATGAGGTGGAATTTAGTCCTTTAAATGACCCAGCATGTTTTTGTAGTGTGCCATACATTGGCAAAATGGGCAAAGCCATTTGACAAATCTATCTGGTACAATGAATGAGTCGGACACATTTTGAAAAACTGAAATTGTATCCATTTGTCAAGAATAGTGGTTACTTACTCTGCTTTATTCCCCAAGGTATATAACTAGATGGCATTGCAGGCAGTAAGATGTGACCCCGTTTCACCCCTGGAGCTGTCCAAACCTTAAAGAAACTGCCTCATCGGGTAGTTAGCTTCTTGTCACCAAGAATAATAAAGTAGATTTGTATGCTCAGCAAATTAAAACAAAAAACAAAACAAAAAAACCCTATAATTCCTATAACTACTATATTCCAAGTTATTCTAAAGAAATCATAACAATATATTAGGATAGTTTGGATATTTTTATTTGATTAGCCATAATCTTTTAGTTATGACATCCATCACCATTTTGACTGTTACAACATGTCCTTATTCTCTCATAGCCTAGCTGTGTGGTCTTGGGTAAACCACTAACCTGCTTGGACACAATTTTCTTTTATGTAAAATAGATGCAATATTATATGCTTTGAAGGACTAATGAAAGCTGAATAGACTATTTATAAAGTGCCTGGTATCTAGCTGAACCTATAATAGCTACTTGGTTAATCGTATTTGTTGTAATTTTATTTTTAAGTTTACTTACAAACATTGTTTTTTCGTATATCAGGAAATCTAAAATTTCTTCTGATACTGGGGGACTTTGGCAACTCAGAAAGCTTTTTGGACTCCTCCAATAGACCTCACTTCTATTCCTAGATAATTTATATGAATAGAATAAATGATGCTTGGTACGATGACTCCAAGGTGATGAGAAACTAAATGGAGGTTCAGTATACACCTGGAAATATAAATGGATTTTCACACCCAGTGCATTATTCTCACATTATAAAGCAGGTGGTATGAAGAACAACCCACTTGAGGAGACTCTGGGTTGGGACATGAGAGACCTCCTTCCCTTCTGTATTTATCCCACAGCTGCCCACAGGGGCTTTTACTCCCGTAGCAGGAATTCTCACCTTATACCCTTGTAGTTAGAAGTAAATTATACCACATAAGCATTATAGTTGTATTTACAATGAATAGGATTTATTTAATGCTTCCTATATTGCTGTATTGTAACGATTAAGAGGGTGGTTTCTTGAGCTAGATAATCCTGGGTTGGAATCTCACCTCCATTACCTTTTTTTTTTTTTCAGTTTTGTTGAGGTATAATTAATAAATTAAATTATAAAATATTTAAATCGTACATCATGATGATTTGATATATGTATACTGTTGTGAAAGGATTCTCCTAATCGAGTTAATTAACACATCCAACACCTCACATACTGACTTCTTTGTGTTTGAGAACACTTAAGTTTTACTCCCTCAATAAATTTCAACGATATAATACTGTATTATCAAGTATAATCATTATGTTTTATATTAGCTCCTCAGACCATCTTATAGCTGAAAGTTTGCACCCTCTTACCAACCTCTCCCTATTTTCCCACCCCTCACCCCCTGCTAACCATTTTCTACTCTGTTTCTATTTTTTTTTTATCTTTACATATATAAATGATACCATGCAGTATTTCTCTTTATCTGTCTGGCTTATTGCACTTGGCATAATGTCTTCCAGGTTCATCAACATTGTCAAAAATGACAAGATCTCGCTTTTTAAAGGCTGAGGACTATTCCATCGCCTCTTAGTTGAGTGATTTTCGGTATATTATTTATACGTTTTAAGCCTTGATGATTTTTTATTCTCTAAAAATAATATACTAACAGGTTAGTTTTTTATTTTAAGATTTTTTAATTAAAAATATAGTTAGCATACAATATTACATTAGTTTCAAGGGTACACCATAGTTATTCAACACTTATATACCTAAAGAAGTGATCACCATAATAAGTCCAGCAACCATCTGACATTATACCACACGATCACAATATTTCTGACACATTCCCCATGCTATACATTACATCCCCATGACTTATTTGTTTCATACCTGGAAATTTGGACCTCTTATTTCCTCCCCCTGTTTAATTTTTCAGTTATAGTTGGCATTCAATATTATTTTGTATTAATTTTGGCATATTTACTGCATATGGTTAGACATTTATATAATTTAAGAAGTGATCCCCTTGACTAGTCTAGTACCCACCTGGCACTGTGTCTAGTTATTACCATATTATTGACTATATTCCTTATGCTTTACATCCCCATGATTATTTTGTAACTACCAATAGGTACTTCTTAATCCCTTTACCTTTTTCACCCTGCCCCCCAACCCACCTCCCATCTATAAATCTAATAAATCTAGTACCCACCTGACAACATATGTAGTTATCACAATATCATTGACTATATTCCTTATGCTGTACCCTACACCCCCATTACTACTTTGTAACATCCAATTTGTACTTCTGAATCCCTTCGCCTTTTTCACCTACCATCCCAACTTCCCTCTCATCTGGCAACCATCGAAATATCCTCTGTATCTATGAGTCTGTTTCTGTTTTGTGTGTTTATTTTGTTCTTTAGAGTCCACATATAAGCAAAATCCCATTTCATCTGTCTTTCACTGTCTGACATACTCCACTCAGAATAATACCCTCCAGGTCCATCTCTGCTGCCTCAGATGGCAAGAACCTGTTCCCTTCCATGGCTGAGCAATATTCTATTGTATATATGTACCACCTTCTCTTTATCCATTCTTCTATCGACAGACACCCAGACTACCTCCATATCTTGGCCATTGTTAAACAATGCTGCAATAAACATATAGATGCACATGTCCCCTTGAAGTAGAGTTTTGGGTTTCTTCAGATCAATAACAGGAAGTGGGATTACTGGTTCCTTCTTTGTCGCTTGTTATAACCTTTGTTTTAAAGTCTATTTTGTCTGGTATAATTATTGCTACCCCAGCTTTTCGTTTTGTTTTGTTTCCATTTTCATGAAATAACTTTTTTTTTTTAACCAAGAAATAAACACTTTAATTCTCAATGGTTCCAATAATTAAAGTATAGTGTACTAAATAAATTTTAGTTTTACTATTTTTTCATTTCCCCATGCATTTGTAAGTGAAATAACTTTTTTTTTCATCCCTTTACTTTCAGTGTATGTGTGTCTTTTAGTCTGAAGTGACTTTCTTGTAGGCAGCATATGTCAGGGTTTTGTTTTCCTATCTATTCAGCCACGCTGCATTTTTTGATTGGGGCATTTAATCCACTTACATTGAAAGCAATTGATGAAGATATGTAGTTATGGCCATTTTATTATTCATATCTTTGACTTTTTTCCCATCTTAAAGAAGTCCTTCTAATATTCCTTATAGTAATACTAGTTTGGTGGTGATGAACTCTTTTAGCTTTTTCTTGTCTGGGAAGCTCTTTATATGTCCTTCAATTTTAAATGATAACCTTGCTGGGTAGAATGATCTTGGTTGTAAATCCTTGCGTTTTATCATGTGTAATTTTTTGTGCCAATCACTTCTGGTCTGCACTTCTGGTCTGTTGAGAAATCAGCTGAAAATCTTATGGGAGCTCCCTTGTAGGTAACTACCTGCTTTTCTCTTGCTCTTTTTAGGATTCTCTCTTTCTCTTTAACCTTTGCCATTTTAATTATAATGTGTTTTGGTGTGGGCCTGTTTCGGTTCATCCTTGGGTCTCTCTGTGCTTTCTGGGCTTGTACGTTTATTCCCTTCATGAGGTTAGGAAAGTTTTCCATCATGATTTCTTCAAATAGATTCTCAATCCCTTGCTTTCTCTCTTCTCCTTCTGGTACCTCTATGACGCAAATGTTATTATGCTTGATGTTTTCCCAGAGGTCTCTTAAACTCTCCTCATTTTTTCTTTCTTTCTTTTTTTGGATTCTTTTTTCTTTTTGCTGTTCTGATTGGGTGTTTTGTACTATATTGTCTTGCAAATCACTGATTCAATCCTCTGCTACATCTAGTCTGCTAGTGATACCTTTTAGTGCATTCTTCATTTCAATTATTGTATTCTTCACTTTTGACTGGTCCTTTATTATGGTTTCCATGTCCTTTTTTATGCTTGTTGTTTCTTTGTTGAAGTTCTTACTAATTTACTTGAGCATCATTGGAGCAGCAGAGCTCACCAGGCCAATCAGATTCAGATTTGGCCTGAGGGGGTGGGTTCAACACAGGAAAGATGGCGTCCTGCATCGGAGGAGGACCTCACACTGGGAAAATTGGGCCTGTCCTCCAGCCCTGCCCAAAAGCCACACTCCTCAGTCTGCCCACCCCATCCCACATCCCTATGGCTCCGACACCTCCTGAGTCACTGTCTCTCCGCTGGAGCCCAAGGTGATTGCCTGCGAGCGAGCGAGTGAGTCTGTGTGCGGTATTTAATAGGACATCTGGGTTTCCGCAGCCTTTGTTCCCAACCAGACAGTCAGAATTCCCACTGGTTTTCACAACCACATGTTATGGAGGCTCCTCTTCCTGGGAGCAGTCCTCCAGGCTGGGGTCCGGATGTTGGGGGACCAGGGTCCCTTGCTCCTTCATGGGAACCTCTGTGTTTGAGATACCTCTCCCTATTTTCAACCACCATACATGGGTGTGGGACCAGCTTGTTACATGTCTCCACCCCTCCTACCAGTCTCGACATGGCTTCTTTATATCCTTAGGTATGAAACTTCTGTTCAGCTAGATTTCAGATGGTTCTCCAGGCCAATTGTTCTATAATTTAGTCATAATTTTGATGTATTCATGGGATGAGGCAAGCACAGCGTTCAGCTACTCCGCCATCTTGGGTCTGTAATTTTATTTCTAGCAGGTTATTTTCTAATATGTGGAATGTTTGTTGAATCAACAAATGCTTAGTTGAGATAATAAATGTGATACTTAGCATTGCATTAGCATTTATTATTATTCTCCCTGTTAATTTTTATAATAAATTATATAATAAGTAATAATAGTTTTATAGAATGCTTGGGATGTGCCAGGCACTTTTCGTATGTTATCTCACTGACTCTGTACTACAAGTTTGTATGTAGATGGTATCTTACACTTTTTTTTCCTTTAGAGGAAATTTTAGCTCAGCAAGACTGAGTAGCTTGCTCAAGATATGAACTAAGGTCTGAATCATTCCACATTTTTGTTCTTCACTACTTAATTCTGTAATTCTATATCTGACTTTGTTTCTTACTGTTGTTTTTAACTTCCAAGCATCTGATCAGAAATTCCTTTTTTTATTCGGTGAATTTTCCACTTAGTGAGTCTTGGTGAGAAACAGAGCTTTCCTCCTATTATACCAGGTGAAAATATCAGATACATCATTTACTCTTTTTCTCAGTGTTCCTTACAGCTGAAAGACAGTCAGGTGACCTAGAATTGCCCAATTACACCCATGTCCTAGATTTTGAATTAGAAATAAATGATGTGAAAAAGCAAGGGCAGCAGTGCCTGGGTCAGCCTCCTGTGTTCTGTTCCTGTTGAGTCAGCAAGGCAAGCCGGGACATATAACATCACTTTGGCATGATTCTGTAATTTCAATAGCATAGCCTTGACTTCTGATTGTTTCGTTTGCTTCTTGTTAATGAGATCTAACCAATAACCTTTCAAAGAATTTCTTTCTGTTTCAATCAGCCATATCTGGCTCCTGTTATTTGCAAGTAAGAGCTTTCTTGATATACAATGATGACCTACTTGTCCAGGCAGATGTAACATGTCCCTGGCAGGAACAGAGGGCTGGAAAGTTCCCTGGACATCTGAACATGAGGGAAAAGACCTAAGAAGGAAGAATTTAAGCCAATTTTACTTGTGTCATAATTCTATCTACAGCTGCCTGTTTCACAGACCACGTGCTAAGCATCATGTCCCTTCACCTATTACAGACAGGCAAGGTAAACACAGGGCTGCCAACCCTTTGAGGTCCTTTGAGCTGTACCATGGACAGTCCAGGAGGTAAAAACCTTCACTCAGTGTCTTTGTCACTTGACACTACATTGTTCCTCTCTTCGGGAGTCAGCTTCTCCTGTGTGTGACCAGAATATGCTTCACCAAGACATAAATGGACAGAGGTGAAATGTGCCAAAATTAGCTACAGAAGAAAAAATAAGCATAATGACTTAACATTATTATGTAAGTGATTGTGTTTGGACCCCATATGCAATATGAGTCCTTTAAAGGAAAGGTATTTATGGCCCAGGGAATATTGAACTTCCATGTGGCAATATGTCCTCGATTTATCATAATAAAGATGACGATAGCATCAGTAACATTTATCAGTATTTCCTGGGTGAAAGGCACATCACCCTAATGATTTTTTCCCCCCACTGCAACCCTGTGAAGTAGGAAATATTATTCCAGTATCTTCAAGGTTCAAAAAAATTAAGACTTTATCCTAGATCACGATTGGGTTGTAGGAACAACCAGAACTGGACACTAGCTCTGCCTGAATTCTAGGCCTGTGACCTTAGCAATTGTATTGTTTGATGTAGATACATTCAAATGTCACCAAAGCAATGGAACATGTACGTACTTCTGACCGATTCTAACTTAGAAGCTCTGGAGTTAAGTGCAGAGCAGTTGAGTGTGGTTGAACTAAGATGTCCTTATAGACAATAGATAATAAAAGGGAAATTGTTTAAAAGTATATTTGCATATTGCACTATACTGTGATATCTGTGATTGGTTAGCTATTGAGTAACTCACTAACACAAATCCTAATCCAATCTCTAATCTCATTCCTCTCTTACATAATATTTGACTTACGAGGCAATTGTCTTTGTTCTTTCCCACAAATATAAGTCAAACATGCAAAACATGCTCACAACCTAGTGAATAAATTCTGTCAGTTATTCAGGGGCTGAGTAAGAGTGAAAGAGAAAAAAGACACAGATAAATCTCTGCATATGAAATGTGGTTATTATTTTTATATCCTTTATATTGTTAATACCTCTTAACATTTACCAACATTCACTAATTTGTGTTTTTCTTTTTTTTTGGTATGGAAATTTCATTCATCCGACATTTTTTTGAAAAAATAATCTTTAGTATTTATTAATCTTTATTTTAATATTTATGTTTATTAGTTTCAGATATACAGCATAGTTATTCAATATGTATATACCTAATGAAGTGATCACCACGATAAGACTAGTAACCTTACTAGTTTAGGTTATTACAATATTATTGACTGTATCCCCTGTGCTGTACACTGCATCCCTGTGACTAATTGATTTTATAAGTGGAAATTTCTACCTCTTATTCCCCTTCACATGTTTGCACTTTCCCCTACCCCCTTTTTACATATAGTTTATTATTTATATGATATTTTAATAGCATAAATTAGTATAGATTATTGACAAACTCATTAGACCTTACACTTTCATTCCAAAACCATGGAAATGAGGTGGTGAGTGGAAAAATGGACATGTATCGTTTCACTGGTGGGATGAGGGACTAACCTTAATATTACTCCTTTAGCATTCCCTTTAAATTGTGTATTTTTTTTCCTCAGTGAATGTGAGCAACCTTCTATTAGGATAAATAGCTGTCTTGAGGGCAAACCTAAGAAGAGGCAAAATGAAAGTTTTACGTTATGGTAAAATAAAATGCATTATTTTTCAGACAAAATATTAGTTTTGAATAATTCAACAGCTAAGTTCCATGGTGAAAATCTTTCCACTTATAGGTATAACTTCCCACAAAATTCTGGGAAATTTCATTTGTGAGAGTGGGGCTGAGTTCATCTATTTCATTTCTCTCTACCTTATTTTTTCCCTTGCTATATTGACATTAAAATCTATAGTGGACTCACACAGTAAGCAGGGTAGGAAATTAGTATGACATTTGATCTAATTCTCCAAACTAAATTTTAGATGGAGATGTTATGAAAGTCACATAAGGAAAAAATAACAACAAAAAAAGTAGAAATACTTTTATCTTATTAAATATGCTAAAATAACAAAAGCAAATCTTATTTCTAGCTAATATAATATTCTTTAAGTGATGTTATGTATGGCAGAGAAGAAATTTATATTTCTACTGACTCTATCCTAAAAATGCTAAGGAATGGGGACAAATGAACTAACTACATTAATTGTTTTAAATTCAAGTGATAGTTTTGAGTTCATCCTTCTTAGTGAGTTTTTTGAAGCAAATTTATTTCATTTACCATTGCCACTAAATATATTATTGTGTAGATTTACCAAAAAGTTATCAAATATATATATTATATATTGTGTTCCCCCAAAAATAAGACCTAGCCAGACAATCAAATCTAATGTGTCTTTTGGAGCAAAAAATAATATAAGACCCGGTATTATATTATATTATATTATATTATATTATATTATATTATATTATATTATATTATATTAAGACCGGGTCTTGTATTACAGGAAAATAAGACTGAGTCTTATATTAATTTTTGCTCCAAAAGATGCATTAGAGCTGATGGTCTGGCTAGGTCTTATTTTCGGGGAAACACGGTGTGTGTGTGTGTATATATATATATATATATATATATAAAATATATAACATAAATGATTTGTATAAATGTATCTATTCATATTATTATTCTCCCTAATATCAAAATATGTTATATACTATATTCAATTTCTTTGGCCTATAATGGGAATATATGTTCAAACTCATTCAGATACTTATTGGGTGTCTGCTAAGTGCCATGCACTCCACTAGGCTGTGGAGCTATTTCATTAGAGATGGATAATGTCCTTGTCCTCCAGAACTGATATTTTTAAAAGAGAAATACTGGGTCAAATTCAGTTTCGTTGCTACAGAGCTTCTTAAGAATCTTGTGAATTAAGAGTCTAGTGCACAACAGTTCCCAAATTTGTTTGAAATGAATCCTTTCTGTCATGGACTCCACATAGGATTTGTGATCCATTGAACACTCTTTGAGAGACACTAGTATTCTGTAATTGTTAGTTGATTCCTTTCTATTAAACAATTATATATTGATTCTATGACATTATTCTGGATTTTTTGGAGGATACAATGATGTACATGTCCACTGCAATTATAAGGGAGTCTACTTTAGTTAGGAAGAGAAGATGCAGGAGTCACAACTTAATGTAACAAAGAAATACACACATATATACATGTACTTATATATAAAATACAATTTATATAGTACAATTTCTTCTGAAGAAGATCCAGTTGTTTTCAACTTGGGATCTCACAGCAGGCTTCACAGAGAAGGTAGGAGGCACGTTGGGCAGAATTTCAGTAAGTTTATTTGGTTCTGACTGGAGGTTAAAATCGGGCATTTTCACTGGTTTTCTGACCTTGATGGAGCAAAATTCCATCTGGAGGGAACAGCATGATCAAACCTGCAGTGGTGGAGATTGCCAGAGTGTAACATCTCAGTACCTGGACGGTGTTGAAACATCTGCTTTCTCCACAGTCTGGAAAGATATCTCAAGTAAAATGCAAGCGTAATAGAGGCCAAGACTCTTTGCTTTGCACCCTGCTTTGATTCTGTAACATGCGACCATGCAGTAGTCCATTTAGGATGGTCATTATCCAAGAGGGTTCTTAATAACAGGAGCAGAAAACAAAGGACTCTCCTGAATTTCTTCTCTCTGCTTATGAGCCAGAGAAGATGCCAACATCATCAAGCTTGTCACAGGTATCTACAGAGCAGATGTGAAGACTCATTCTGGTGAAAGATAGCTAGAAGTTCAAAGAAGGACTCCAAAGATAGGCTACAACTTCTGCACGCCTTATATACCTTGTGCAATGAAGATGTCACCTCAGTGGACCCCTCCTTAGGAATGCCAGGATGTATTTTCTAGTGTGCAGCAGAACTTCAGAGGTAAAACTGGGTAAGGGTAAAGAACAATCTTAAAATTCTAGCTCCTTGAATAGGGCCTAGCACACAATAGGTTTTCAATAATCTTAACACCCATGGTCATAATAAACCATTAGAATAACTTCTCATTTGTGCCAAAATATGTTATCAAAAATATATTATCTCTGGGTGGTGAATACACAACACAATCTATAGATAATGTGTTATAGAAATTTACACTTGAAACCTATATAATTTTATTAACCAATGTCACCCCAATAAATTGAATAAAAATTAATTTAAAAAGATAATATGTAAGAAAAGAACAAAATAAATGCAGTTAACACCATTCTGACCTCCAAACACTCCAACACAAGAAATAGCAAAATGATTCTGATATTCAAGAGTAAACCTGGATCAAGCAAAAACTACAAAGAAATCTACTCAAGTATGTTTTATCGCTGATCAAATCGTAAAAAAAAAAAGGTCATTTTATCTAAAGAGAAAGAAATCAAGATGAGTAAAATCTTTGACGTATTTTAACAAAGTACATTATCACATTCATTTTGTTTTTTTCTTCAGCTTTACAACTTGGGTTCTATTACAATTTTTATTTTACAATTTAGGAAGGTAAGCCTCAGAGGTCTTAAGTCACTTGGTGTAGGCCGCACAGCTAGTAAGGGATAAATCTGCACCCTTTCTGTCAGATCCTATGAATCACAATTTAAGTCTTTCAAAATATACCTCAGAGCATTTTAATGGATTAACAAATAAACTCTCATAGTCAGACTGACCAGATTATTACGTTAGGTTCAGGAAAGTGGGAAAATGGCACAATAATAGTTGGATAGTTAATACAAAAATTTACTTCCATTGAATTTCTAAATGATTTTTAGCTGATAGCTTCATGATTATAACAATTGAATAGAACTGGCATATTTTGGTGACTGGAATAACATCTCACATTGAGTGAAATATGTATTTATTCCTAGACCAATGTGATATGAATAACAAATGGCATTGAGATGCCATCTAGAAGTGTTCCTGTGTAGTTCATCATGTCAGCCCAGTCAATATATTTTAAATGTTCAGGGTTGATAATATATGTAGCCATAAAGCATATTTCTAATCAATGCAAATAATATTTTTTCCTATGCTAAACGCAGAGATAAATTATGGTACACAGCATAAGATTAATGGGCCTTTTTTTGTTTGTTTGTTTGTTTTGTTTTTCCATCATCACTTTGTTAAATTACTTAGTTTGGAAGCCATCCAGAAGGATGTAATTGGAGCTGTGCTGAAGTAGTTGGAATGAGATTTTGCTTTTGGTGAAACTATTTTCACCCTTGACCCTAGCTTCTTGAGAAAGAAGGGAAAATTTCTTCTAGAAAAAGTCACAGGTTTATAAGCTGGCTCATAATATGTATAAAGGAATATCGTGCCTTCTAAGAAAAACCTATCTTGGCATATAACACTGATTCTGAGGTGATGTCTTTTGCTATTTGACTTCTGGATCATGTTCATGAATATAGTTTGCTTGACACTAAGTTTGAACTGAATATGTTATCCATATTGCAGGGTATGAGTATCTAGCTGATGTGCATAACCTAAAATGCAGGCACCTTGAGATCTGGTGCTGTGTCTGCATCATCACTGTCACCCTGATGCTAAGCTCAGTGTCTAGTGTGTAAGAGATGCCCATTAGGTACTCATGAATAATGCGTGTGTGTGGTGAGCAAAGGTTCGCTTCCCATTTTAAAGAGGCAAAATATCCACACTTATGTTCTATGAACATTGGATGGGAGAATCTTTTCTACATTATTTGTCAGTTTCTTGAAAGGTCATTTCCTGTCCTTAGAATGCCCATCTCCTGTGTTTCCTGGAGAATAACTTTAAATATTTAGTCCCATTATTGACTCTTTGAGATGGAAATTGTTACGTCCCTGTAAATAGAATTTATTTCTCTCTCAACTGTGTTCCACTGCTATGATTGTATTATATATATATTCTATCTAAATAGTTAACTATTATCATTACTGCATTATAATTATTTGTTTACTTAAGGTTTGATTGATCTGAATAGAATGAATTCTTGAACATGGTGCATTTCTTTTTGACATTTCTCACCAGCAAATTATTCGAACACCTAAAATGCTGACTAAATTAGATCGCATTTTATAGACAATACAGACAATAATATTTCTTTCATCTTCTGACTTGCAGCTAGGAATTCAGCTGGAAACTAGCCCTAAATATGTGTGCTTCATACTGTTAAACAGCTTCTTAAGTCATTGTATATGGAAAGCATTATTGCCTGGGCTAGTGGTTTTTAAAGTGTGGTTCCCAGACAGCACATCAGTTTCTCCGAGGAATTTATTAGAAATCAAATTCTTGGGCCCCAGTTCAGCCCTACAGAATCAGACACTCTGGGATGGGGCCCAGTATCTCTGTTTTAACAAGCCCTCCAGGTGATGCTGGTGCATGCTCCCTGGCTTAGACCTAGAACTTAAGATTCAGACTTTGGACAGATCTGCATCCTAAGCTCCGCTAAGCCGCTGGAGTGACCATGAGCAAGTTATTGCTGACACCATGTAACTATCTTTGTGCGTTGCTTAATTAATGGCGGTTAATTAAATTAGACTAATGCATACAGTGCACTCAGGGGACTGAGCAAAACATCGTATGTGTTCAATAAATTCTAGCTGGTATCAATCAGAGCATATTGACTCATCTTGAAGATACTCTTTTACTAAGTGTAATAACATGATTTGTAAAATCAATAGCTTAGGAGAGCATATGAAGAACTTCATCAGACAGGGTCTCAGCAGGAAATCAGTGTATACCAAAAAGTATAGTTTGAGCAGAATGTCGAGAAACAAGAGATGGTGTAGCACCCGGGATTCATTAACATCTTTACTTTATCATCTAAGCCTAGGAGGGGAAGAAGAAAGGAGGTATTGGTGGGGAGATAAGGTCTCTCCCCATAGAAGATGTGACCTCCCCCCCACCCCATAGAAACTGTGCATCAGTTGAGAGAGCAGCTGACCCTCAGCAACTTGGCAGGGAAGAGCGAGAGGAATTAACACCCTGACCGCAATCAACTCCTTCATTCCCTATAGTCTCTGATTGGTGCTCTTCATTGGTGAACCCAAAGAGAAGCCAGAGCAACGACACATATTAAGGCAGTCCATGCAAGCCACCTGCAGCACAGAGTGGGATGGAGAAAGGATCTGCAAGGGCAAATAGGATGTATTTTCCACAGGTGGTGAGAAAGCTCCAAAATCACTTGCCATTTTATCATAATTATCATTGTAGAAGCATGGAGGAACAAGTGGTTATTTCTGGCTTGGGAGATCCAGGAAGCTTCACAGCTGAACTAGTATTTAAGTTAAGTTTTAAAGGAAGATTTGGATTTTAATGGAGAGTATGGAGTATGGATTAGTGAAGAATCAAGGGAAAGAGAGATTCACTGCAAGCAGAGAAAAAGGGATTCATATGGTAGAAATGGCAATTATTCTGTGTGTGACTGGAGCAGAGAATGTGTAAGTGAAGGTGGAAATTAAGATGTAGTCGATATTGAAATAACATTAAAGTTTCCTCCTTTCACCTCAATTTCTACCTTCTAAGTCCTTTATTAAGATTGGGGAAATAAAAGAGAACTTTACCAGGGTAGGGACAATGGCAGTATAAAGAAAAGAGAGAAGAAGAGTAAAAGGTTTAGAAATACTTTGGTGAAGATGGGTAAATGTTGGGTGCTGTTATCACATCAAGTGATTGTGACAAATACAGGCTTAGTTCCTGACTGTATGACTGCAACCAAGGTACTTAAAGCCTGTAGGCTGCAATCCTCTAATCTATGAAATGGGAACAGAATCTAGCTTCCTCCAGGGTTGCTGCAAAGATCTAATGCAAAACGGACGTAAGAGTTGAGGTAATGCGTTCTTAATACACATAAAGTAATGTGATGACGATCATGTTAAGAATAATAGCTACTGTCTGCTGAACACTGTTATGTGCCCTATACGGTGCTGGTTCTTTTCTCAATTAGCTTTCTTTTCTCGTAGCTCTCTTTCTATAGGCAAGGGACAATAGATCGCTCAATTGTGTGGGAGATATCAGAGGGAAAATACACCAGAAAGTTACTTCTTAATGGACCTGTCAGCCTTCTGACACAGGGCACGTAACATGTCTGACAAAGACCTGTGCTTACAGTACTCACTTAGACAACTTTTGATAGAGTATTAACTGAATGAATAGGCACAAAGAAGTCGGGGCTTTGGGGAGGGTATGTGGTAATATTAGTATTGTGATGTCTTTTGAAAGTTTCATGGTCTCTGGAAGTCAAAACAAATACCAGAAAGGGGTAAAAGGTATTGGGAAAACCAAGTTTCTAAGACTCCAAAAGGGAAAATCAATGAGAATCCAGGTTAGTTATAGGCCTTCTAAAAATGAGTCCATGAGAAATATTTGCAATGACTAGCTGCCAGAATAAAGGAAAATGCTGGCTTCATGAATGGTCATTTATTTTCAACAAATGGGCTAACGATAAAAATAATGAGAATCTGATAGACTTTTGAAAGTTTCATTGACCAAACTGAGACTGAAGAGCATAAACAGCATGATGCTCACACTTTTAATTAACTCACTTTGGAGTGAGCAAAGAGAGCACCTGAAATGTTCAGGGGCTAAATTGTATTCAGTGTCAGGCAGTTATTTAGTGGTGCATTTGGGACATAAACCCAGTCCTAAAATTCTCGGGTCAGAATGCTTTCAGCAGTCAAATAATGGCTTGTTGAAAATAGCATGAACTTATTTCCAGGAAAAATGTCTAAGAACAAAATAATTTGGGCAATAAAGTACACTGATGTAACAGCTAGTTTAAGAATACAAAAATAGAGGTAGAAAGTAAAGTAATTATTGGTTAAAAGAATGCATAAATTCAACGGAAGAGGGGATATTGTCAGAGATGACAGTTCGAGAATGGTGAGTCACCAAAAGGAAAGGAAAGTTCAAATTACAAGAAGTTTGGGGCTTTCAAAAGAGATTTTATAGATGAACAACAGCAACAAATTAAGAATAAAATATGAGGCTAGCATATGGACTATAGCCTAGAAAGAAAGCAGTGCAGAAAAGCCACCTCAATCTAAACTTATATTTCTGTATGTTTGAACTGATTGGAGAGCATTAAAGCAGTCGTTTTAAAAGCCACGTGATTTTACTTATATGTGGGATATAAAACTGAAAGCAACAAACAAACAAGATAAACAAACAAAAACTCATAGACACAGACAACAGTATAGTGGTTACCAGAGGGTAAGGGGGTTGGGGGGAGGTAGAACAGGGAAAATATATGGTGATGGAAGGAGATTGGACTTTGGGTGGTGAACACATAATGCAATACACAAATGATGTATTATAGGATTGTACACTTGAAACCTATATAATTTTATTAACCGATATCACCCCAATACATTTAATATGGTTTTTAAAGCGCATGACTTAATTCAATCACCTGATGAATAATATGAGGTGTATTTACATTTACATTATGTCCATAAGTACCACTTTAAACATGAACAAAATCCATATTTTAATACTACTATAAAAAATGGGAAGATAATTTTTGCCTTGAAAAAGGCATGGTAAAAAATGAAGGCATAGAAATTTAGGGAGAGAGCATTTTTAGAAAAAAATTATGTTAACATTCATTAGCTGCTATAGTTTTGAAATGGGATGATTTAAAGAGAGAGAAATAAACTATTGATTTTTAAAAGGTAATGTGTTGGCTAAAAAAGAAGAGAACTTCGTAGAGACCCAAAATGTTCTTCTAAGGATACGTTTCAATGTCATTTCAAAAAATAAACATTTCCCATAACAATGCCGTAAAGCTAATGGAATAATGCAGGAGAAAGCTTTTTGGCTCAAAGGCGTTCCATCAGGGGAAAGTATTATTGTTTAACACACACACCGCCACCCGGACTTGTGCGTGCCAGAACAGTGGCTGTTTTTACACAACCCAGTGCAACTTTCCCAGTATTTCTGGTATTAGCTCTAAGCAACTATCGTTGTGCTGGTATCTCCTCTATTGGAACTTGATCATCCCTCCTTTCCTAAATGGGAAAGTGGTTTCATTCAAAAAAACTAAAGTTTATTCTCCAGACTGAGCTTTTCCAACTCTTAGAGGTCTAAAATTAATTATATGAAGCAGACTGTATTTGCATTTATTTTACTTGGGAAATGTCTAAGGTGATTTATATAATTAAACATGAGTTGCATGAACAGATGCGAAGATTAACTAATTTATTATCAACTAACAATTTTTCTTTTAAATTCATACATATCATATAACCATATACTCCTAAGAGCCAGAAATTTAAATAGGTATAAAATTCAATTGTTTGAAGAGATGTTTTCTTCCTACCACTTTAGCAATAAGCAATTAGTAGGACAATTCAGGAAAAAGAAATTTTGTTTTTTGTTTTATTTTAATTTGTGATATTTGTGCAGACTTTTATGAAGCCACAGGCTTTGTGAAGCAAAATTAATGGGTTTGTAAAACTCTGTATTGACTTGTATTTTTGTTGTTTTTAATTTTTCATTCTTTCAGTTTTAATCTTTACCATATCAATTTACTTTTTTCATTTAGAAATCATTTCTTTTTCTCAGGATTGTGATCTCAGTGAAATCCTCTCAAGTTTCTATTTGTTGGACTTTCCCTCAGACTACTTCTACTTTTTTCTAGTTTTCTACACATTTGATAAAAACTTTTTATTCTTAAGAATTCTTTATATTTGCTTGGAGACAAGATTTATTGGGATTTCTTTGCACTTAAACTGGAAAGAAAAACTAATTTGTACATGAAATAGTAAAAACTTTGCTACAAAGTAAACATGATACATATGTGTGACATAATTTATGCACTTGAATCAGACTACCCAACTCTTAACCTCCAGATTAATGTCTGTCACACAGCACATACTTCCAATACATGGCATTGCCTTATCCTGGGGAAATTGTTTTGTCTTCTAGCAAAAGGCATTAGCTTTTTGCACATTAAAAAAAAAAAAAAAACAAAAAAAAAAACAAAAAAAACAGTGACAGCTACCTTAAAAACAAGCTGAACACTTGTACATGAGGGCAGAAAAGGAAAATTTTTAGGCAGGTCCTCCAACATCCAATTATACCTTTCAGTCACTTAGGAAGCTTAGAACCCAAAACCCAAATTGATAGGTTTTTAGGGTTATTGTAGTATGTACCTCTAGTTTATAGATACAAATTTGAGTTGGATAAAATCCAGATTAAGTTAGCTCAAAATCTAGAACTAAAATTTCACTACCCCAACATTTAGACAATCCTGCTTTATAAACTCTTGGTTGCTGCTGTGGTATCCATTCTATCAGCTGAAAAATTTTCAGGTTAGTCTTTCAATGCCACCAACAATAAAAGAAAAAAAAATTATTATGTATAAAAGCAGAACATGATTGCCAAGCCATATCTGAGCATTGCTTGAGTTGGGAGAGCCACCCAAGTGGCATCTATTGGCTTTCATGACCTTCAGTTTGACTTGCTCAAGAATTGTTAAAATGTAGTAAGGTGCACAGTTCTCTTGAGTTTACTGAAAACACACACACACACACACACACACACACACACACACACACACACACACACACACACACACACACCAGCATGCACCTACTCTAGTGCTTAGAATTTTAAGAGTTACAACTTTTTGTGTGTTTCTGGATTAAGATGGACCGTGTATTTACTGTATATGCTTATTAGAAATTCTATGAACAATTCAAATACAGATTATTAAATTCTCTTTTACAGAAACGATGTTAAATATTATGCTGAAGCAGGCCTACTCGGACTTTTCAAATTGATTTTTCTCCCTTTGTAGGAGTAAACAGTTGAGGGGTTGTTTTTGTTTGTTTTTTATCCCTCATTGTAAATATTTCTCTCTTCTTACAAAGCTGATTTTTTTTATTGCTTTCTTAGTATAAATAATGTGGGAACAATGATGATATTTCATCAATCTTGTTTTCAAGTTGAAAGGTTATATGTTTCTACTATGTACTGCAATAATGCAGTATTGCAATATTTTTATAAATGCTTGTAAATCTTATGGTACTATTTTTTAGTTTGTTTTTAAAGCACTTAAACAATATGGACCATGTACCTCAGTTCATGTTGCACTATTAATGTGTATAAAGTCCCTCGATTTTGTAATATTTTATGACTTTTTTCAGTCCTGACATTCTCTGCTAGATTTAATTCCTTTCTTCCTCCCTGCATAGATTTAATTCCTTTCTTCCTCCCTGCATATTAAATAATCATTTAATATGTAATCTACAACTCATCTTTCATATTACATATATATGTATATATATATACATATATATATATATTTGAAAAACTGGATTGTTTTGTATTTTCTAATTTATGCAAAAATAATATTGGCTACAAATCACATCTTATGTCTTAATTTTTTTCCCCACACAATTATAGTCTTAAAATTTATCAATTTTGCTCCATATTAATTAATTTATTGCTTCTGGTGACTGTCTAATATTTGAGCATATTTTAATAGCATGTTTTTGCTTATCCATTACCCTATGATGAATACTGAGGTTGTTTTCAACATGTTATATCCACCATAAAGCATTGCTAAACTGTTTCTGTGTGTCCCCTTAAGGAACAGTGCAGAGTTTTTCTAGGGTTTACACTCAGAAATGGAATGGCTAAGGTAGAATCTGTATACATACCTTATTTTACAGATCACTCCCCAGAATAGCTGCATCATTTACCTGCCATCAAAAGTAGTTAAAATTTCTCTCTCACCATATCCTTTGCCTCCACATAATACTAAAATTTGCATTTTAACTTTTGGAAGTCTGGCAGGTGTAGACTTGTTTAGCATGTAATACTTATTTTAATCCTGCATTTTTCTGATTCTAGCAAAGTTGAGTCTTATATACTTTTTGCTATTGATATTTCCTGTTTTGTGAATTGTCTATTTATAAACTTTACTCCACTATTCTGAGTGTCCAATGTCTATTTAGATTTGTAGTTCTTTTGTATTCAGATATGAATTTGTCATTGATTTTTAGATATTGCATATAGCTTCTACCCATCACTTGTTTTTAACACTGACTTTGGTGTCCTTTACTATATATAAATCACTAATTTTAATGCAGTCAATTTCACTTGTTTTGCTTGATACAGTATATGCTTCTATTGCTTGTATTTTTAAAATCTATTCCCTTCCTTACCCTGAAATCACAAAAAACATTATTTTGTAGTTTCTTTTATTCTCCCTAGACTTTACCTTTCACATTTAGTTATTTTATAAATCATTTTTAGATGATTGTTTATTTATTTTTCAGTTACACTTGACATACAGTATTATATTAGTTTCAGGTGTAAAACATAGGGATTAGATATTTGTATACCTTCTGAAATGATCACCCCAATAAGTCTAGTGCCCACCTGGCACCATACATATTTGTTACGATATTATTGACTATATTCCCTGTTCTGTACTTTACATCCCTGTGACTGTTTTTATAACTGGCAATTTGTACTTCATATTTAGTTCTGAAACCTATTGAATCTGAGTTTTATGCATAGTGTGGGATTGTACAATGTGATCATTAGTGGAATGATTTCTGAGGGCAGACTGTGTAGGTTTAAGTTCCAGCTCTGCCACATGCTGCTTTTGCCAGTCACTTTGTCCCTCGTGCCTCAGTTTTCTCACTTGTAAGTGAGGATAATAGTTTATGCCTCATAGGATTTTTTGTGAAGATTAAGCGAGCTGTATAGGACTGAGCACAGTAAAAGTGATATCGTTAGGTAGTGATCCCGTCTTACATACCGTGTTTACCCAAAATTAAGACCTAGCTGGACAGTCAGCTCTAATGCATCTTTTGGAGAAAAAATTAATGTAAGACCAGGTCTTATATTATATTATAATATATTATATAAGACTGGGTCTTTTATTATAGTAAAATAAGATTGGGTATCTTTGTATAGTGAAATTGTTTCCCCCAAAGCTATAATTCACCTTTCTCCACAAGTCTCCAATGTCATTTCTTCATATGCCAACTTCCCATCCATATTTCCCTCTGTTTCTAGGCTTCCTCTTTGGGTATGTTTTCTTGTTTGTCTTTTTTCCAGCAGTGTCACATTGTTTTTGTACATCATGACTTCCCAATCAATATATCTTAATATCTGGTAGGGCAAGTTCTTCCTCCTGGTCTTATTTTTAAAAACCGCCTTAGCTATATGGAACACTTATGGTTGGTGCAAAAGTAATCACAGTTTAAAGGGTTAAAAATAATTGCAAAAACTGCAATTACTTTTGCAACAACCTAATAATTCTTCCATATAAATTTTAGAATCACTTTTTCATGTTGTCCCTCAAAAAAAAAAAAGACTTGGATTTTTACTGGAATTGCATTTGATTTATAGGTTAACATTAGGATATTGACATTATTATAGTGTTATATCATCTCATCTATAACTGTGGCATATATTCTTTTTACTCATGTGTCCTCACATAGAGAATGAAAGTTTTCAGTATGAAGTTTTTTTGTGTTATTTATTACATAAACCCCTATACTTTATAGTTTTGTTGCTATTGCAAATATATCTTGTACTCTATTTGGTTATTGATGCAATTGGGGAATACAATTGATTTTAGTGTATTGATTTTTTTTTTTTTTTAGCCACTATGTTGAGCTCTTTCTTAGATTCAATACCATGTTTCCCCGAAAATAATACCTAACTGGACAATCAGCTCTAATGAGTCTTTTGGGGCAAAAATTAATACAAGACCCAGTCTTTATAGTATAATATAATATAATATAATATAATATAATATAATATAATATAATATAATATAATATAATATAATATACCAGATCTTACATTAATTTTTGCTGCAAAAGATGCATTAGAGCTGATTGTCCGGCTAGGTCTTATTTTCAGAGAAACACAGTAGCTCATTGGTTTTCCTGGATTTCCAAATAAATAAATGTCAAATTATAAATATGACATTTTAACATAAAATCTTCTAAACCTTTGCTCTCTCTATCTCTCAATACATAGCTTTATTTATTTATTTATTACTTTAGCTGGTTTCAATAGATCATGTTAAGTGGGAAGCAGTAATGCTAGAAAATCTTTATCTTGAATCTCTCCTTAAGGGAAATGCTAATGTTTTAAAAAGATTATTAGTATAATCATTTTCAATAATATATGCATGAGCCATATGTTTTTGGTATATAGCCTTTATCAAGGAAAATAATTTTTTATCTGGGCCTAGTTTCATAAAATTTGACCCATCCAATAGGTTTTGAACTTCACTGGATGCTTTTTATCCCATACATTTAATAAAATGATCATACGATTTTCTTCCTATATTTGACTAAAATAGTGAATTACATTGATTGATTTTCTGATATTTAACCAACCTTGCATTTTCTGGGATAAGCCCAGTTGACTCATTGTATTATTGTATAGTGAGCTTTTGCTGTATTACAAGCCACTTTAAATCTTAAAATAGCTATATTTGGCAATTTGGAACTAGATTCATCTGGGAAGTTTTTCCCTCTAGTTTTATCTGGGATTATTTATACAGCTTCTGTGGGCTGGTGCGTCAGCTGGGTGCGAGCTGGTCAGAGAAAGATACACTCAAATCTTTGGTGGTTGGCTTGGGCCATGGGGGCTCCTGGTCTACTTGTCTTCAGAACCTAGTAGGCTAGTCCATGGCAACTGAGAGGTCACACTCCTTTGCTGTTGTCTCATTGTCTGAGCAAATTACATATCAAAGCCCAAAGTCAGTGCTGAAGTAAGCGACCCACGGATAAGAATGCCAGAAGGGGAATTATGCCGTCATTTTGAAATGTCCTATCACAATACTTTTTATTCACTTTAAAACTGTGTGGAATAATATACTGAGATATTGTGCTTCTATTTCATAAGGGAGATTTGAGTGTAATTTTATTTTATTTTTTCAAATATTGCCCCTAATCATTGTGATACTCTTCTTCCATCTCCAGCCCCATCATTCAAGTTAGGGTATTTAAATGCATTGAAGGACTAGAAATGAGTATTAGATTTTAAGTCACATAGTCTTAGAGAAGTGATTCCCATCTTTCATTGAGGATATTCAGAAGGCTTTGCTCTCTAAGTGGACTGTGAACCCATAAGTACACCAAACATTTTCAAGGGACATAATGCAGAATACATCTCACTTATTTCTTACTAGCATTTTCCCTGTTTTTAGTTACTGTACAAGAAATTAAAATTAATTGGATAGTGTCTCTAGGGTTAAAACAATGGTATGTCTGAGTATACATTAGATTTTTACCTTGATGCATTTGTTTCTATAATCAATAGCTGCTTAAAGTGGACAAAAGATCTGCACAATTCTTCTGCTTTTTTTTTTTAATTAAAAAGTAGCAAATGCTTGAAGAAAATTAAAATACAAAGTAAAAAATAAAAACTCTCTATCACCCCAGTCTCCCACACTTACATGGGAAACTACTGTAAAGATGTCAGTTGAAAACTTTACAAGATAAAAATGATTCTAAAAAGTCATTGGAGACATTTGACCATTGACGGCTTATGGTGAAGAATGTAACTATCAGTTTGATCTCAAATCTAAAAATTATTGGCAAAAAGTAGGAGTGCTCTAAGAACATAGTCTCAAATCAAAGAACTATATTTAAAACTAAAGACAAAGTTAGGATCATTAGGTCCAATTTCACATTTTTCATATGAAGAACTTGAAAATCATGAATCACTGAGTGATCTCTAATTACTTGTAATTTTGTAAGGCTATTTTCTCCTAAGTTGACCATGAAGAAAAATGGGTTTAGAGGAATGAGAAGGAATAAAGGCATTTTGATTTTAAGGAATTATGGAGTGATGATTATTTCTTTTTATAATTTCTTGGTGGATAGAGAGGTCTTCTAAGATTGGATGTCTCACTAGAGTACAGAAATACAGGACATTATTTAGAAAATGATATCAGTCCACTTCCAGTCGACCCTCTTCTAGGCAAATACATCTCTAACTTCGTTTGGATTGCATAGGATTTTAAATTATGAATTTGTTTTGTCTTCTCAGATCAGTTTCATGTAGACATGTGGGTTTGTTCTCTTTTTATTCTACCTTTTTTCCCTTTCTGCTTCCCTCCCTTCCTTACTCCCTTTGTATTAGTGAATTGGCAAGAAAATTACCTTACATATGCTAAACTATGCAATGGCAAAATTCCAAAATATAACTAATATTTTCTAAAAAGACAATAACTAGGAAAATATTATAGCAGCAGAATCTTGAAAAAGTAGAAGGAACTTTTTGGTCCTTTCTGTCTTAAAGTAGATTTGGAAAGTAAATTCCAAGCTCTCTTTTCTAATTCAGGGATGCTAGTTGAGCCTTTGTTTATAAAGAAAGAAAGAAAGAAACAACTTACATAGTTCCTTCTACAAAGTTATCTTCACCTTTGGAAATTAGTAATGATGAAAATAATAATAGAATGTATTTTGATAATGTTTTTGTTTTTTTTTTCTTATGGGCTCAATGTACATAACTTTATAGCCCTAACCTGTTTAATTGTTCAACAATCCTGACAGGGAACAAAGGGGCAGATTGTTCTTTCCGTCATTTCACAGATGAGAAAACTGAGGTTCAAAGAAGTTTAAATGATTCAGCCAAGGTCATTCTCTGAGATGATACCAGAGCCAAGAATAGCACCCCTATCTTCTGGTTCTCTGTCATGTGATTCTCCATTCACTGGTCCACTCTGACTGTAAAAGTGAACTGCACCTGTCCTCACACAGTCCCTGAAATGTCCTTTTATTAGGACACAAAGATAGTGACAAGACTGACCAGACATAAAGAATGCTGTAAAATAGGACCAGGCTTTTTTGTTGACTCTGTCCCATAATATTCCACAGCCACATTGCATAAGAAACATGAGACATCCATTCGGATCATGTTCTCATTAGTTCTAGCTAGAACTAGATTTTGCAGAAATTAAAGACCTGTCTTGTGGCCTGACTGCTAAAATGAGTGCCTCGGGAGTCAGAGATGCCCTGCTGCTCAGGTAAGTCAAGAATACCCTTTACTAATTGTTTCCCCTCCATTTCTTAGAGAATTTAAATGCATGATCAGCATCATATATTATACTTCAGTACTATTCATCATTCATCTTGCACATATTTGCAGGAAAGAAAGTTGCCCAAGTCATTAAATCCTCCCATGATTCAAAAACTTACGACCTTAGGTGGCAGCCCAGCAGGTAGCTTACTAGGTACATTAAATCATTCCTATTATGGACCTACAAGAACATGACCTCTGAATTACCAAGCTGTTTCTTCATGAATTGAAAATGGAACTGAAACGTTAGGGAAGCTTTTCAAAGTGTCTGGCTTTTGCAGTCATCTAATGAGGTCCTCATTTCTGGCTGCTAAACTTGCCCTTTGATTGATGGTTACTCAAAAATCAATGATAATAAAACTGTCCAACTCTTGAGAGATATTTTTCTCTCTGTTTTCTATCCCCTCAAGTGTGCAATTAAGTAAACCACCCATTTGGTCCATTATCATCTTGTGTCAATTACTATTCAGGGATAAGTTAAGTCTTCCTCTCTGAGCTCCTTCAGGAAAGACCTGGAGTCTTATTTTTCACTGTCAGACAGATAACATAGTCCATGGCACAGATTAAGTACTCACAAATGTTAGTTAGAAGGGTGGATGGATTGTCAATGTCTTGCAACCCATGAACTATAAAACTAATATTGTGATTTCTATTGTGTATAACAAGGAAATTACTTAGGTCAAGGAAATAAGTACCTAGCCCACTTATAAGTGCAACCACTTTTCCTCTCGTGTTCATTACAATACTTGATAAGCTATCATGACATTCTTTCTCTTTGGGTATAGACACAACCTCAGGATCCTTCTGTATAATATAAACCATCCTTTACTGTTTGATTTGAGTTGGGACATAGGAACAATCCTATTTTCCATCCAGGACCTTGACACTGGGAAAAAATAGTTAATTTTTATGTAAAAATATAGATTTACAGAATAGAAAAAAAATAATTTTCAAGAAGTTACCTAGTACAGACTTCGGGGGGAATATATTTCTAATTGATTATAGACATTTGGTTCAGCCACTCAGGTTCTTCTTTCAAAAGTCATATCAATTTTTATTTTAAACCAGCCTGTGAACCCCAGGAATAACAAAGCAACCTATAAAGCTTGCAGAAGAGAGCCCTTCTGGATAGGGTCTCTTCATGGCCTGATATCTATATGAGGGATAATGTCAGCTTCCTTTTTGGGAAGTTGGGATGGAGGAAGAGATAGGGTAATTCTAGGCTGACATAGTCATCAAGAAATAATACGTGAAAAATTATTTCTGGTAGCTAAAATAAATGGACAATGAGAAAAGGAGAGGGTTGGTATTGAGCAGACTCATCACTAGCTCATGGTTATTACTGGTGTACCAACTTAGCAATGAAGTTGTCATAGTGATCAGTACTAGATACTATAACAAACACTCCTGAAATCCAAGTGTCTTAACTCAATAAATGTTTACTTCTTAAGTCAGAGACCAATGTGGATCAGATAATTCTTTCTTAGATTACCTTCAAGTAGTGAAGAAACCCAGGCCCCTTCCATCTCATGATATTGTCTTAAATACATGAGCTCCTAAATTATAGCAGAAAGGAACATGGATAGCATAAGTTCTCCTGGCCAAATCTGGAAGTGGTGGACCCATATCCTTTTAGCCAGAATGTAAAAACCTGACCCCTACCTAGCTACAAAGGATCCTGGAAAAGGTAACTGTTCTGTGTGTCCAGGAAGAGGGAAATGAAACGCATCTCTGTCTCAGTCATAGTTAAAGACAGGTAGTTTGTGGCAGAGAGCAATGTTTGTAGAAGGTGATGCATGACGATTGAAGCAGATTGATTTTCTAATCATTGAGGGGCACTGTCCCATCTGAATTCTGAATGGTAATAAATTAAATCACCTACTGAAAACTACTAATCGACTTTGTATGCTAGATTGCAGGAATTATATTTTTATCATTTGTTTAGTAAACTGACAAATATTTGCTTCTACCCAACACTGTGCTGGCAACTTCAACCTACCGCTACTTCTTTCCTGGGGCCTGCTGGATGATTGCTAGTAGTTGGTATGAATCAGGATATGAGCAATTCACTTGATGTGGACACTATCCCTTTTGTAGCCCCCTTGTAGGAACTAACCATCTTGACCAAAAACAAAGGGGGAAGACTTACTGCTCCGCTTATCAGAAAGTACCTCCTAATAGCTGGCATTTTTCTGGCCACATGCTAGTAATTTCTTCTTTCTTCAAATGTCTTGGCCCACTGAACACTATAATCAAATTCTCCCTCAGCTTTCTTTTAGCTGCAGTATACAACCACATTTTCTTCAGCCTTTATCTTAAAAGGATAATTCTTCTTTTTCATTTTTATAATTTTGTTTATTTATATTTTGGAATATTTTGCTAAATTTCACTGAGTAAATTTGAAGATCTAATTGACTTGATTAAGTGAGTCATGATTTGGACAGAAACCCACCTAGCAGCCAGACAGGTGCTCTGAGGTTGTACAAAATGGAAGGTTTTTATAGGAAGGGTGTGGCAAGGAAGTTATTAGCACACACAAAAAAGTTATTTTTAGACCAGGACATCTTTTTTGGGGGAGAGAAAGGCAAGGGGTTTTTATCATGCAGATTGCCTCTTCTTTCTGTGGGGGATGGGAGGACCTAGTGAAAGATTACCTCATTGGTGTTGATCAGAAAATTCCCCTGGTTGATAAAGATTACATTTCTGGTGAAGGTTGAAACTGTAATTAGGTCAGACATTAAGTATGGGTTTGGTATCATGGGCTTTAGCACAAATGACACCATTTTTGGAATGTGTTTTTTTCTGTATCAATCTAATGAGTTCACATATTCAAAATCATATAAAATTAAAAAAAAGATAAATCGTAGAAATTCCTTGTGAGATTTATGTCCCCTCAACCAACTAGTTTTAGAGCCCTTACTACCTTTCTTAACTTTTATTAATTTCTTAGGTGTTCATCAGAAGTTTTTTGTGGACATAGGCAAATGCACGTAAGTATGTTAGAAAGGTTATTGTATCAGGAATTCAAAACAGACGGAAGGTGGAAAAGTTATTAGAGCGTCCTGAGCACCCCAATTCCAATGGGGATTTTGGGGGTTTCCTCACATCACTAAGCAATTCTCCACCACCAGCCTAGTGTCCTATATTTCAATTCAATTCTGACACTATGTACTTGGAGATAGCATCAGATGCTACAGATTAAGGGCTCAGGTCCCCAAGACTGAACCCCCACTTCAGATGCCATTCACTGTTGTCACCTGTGCTTCTCACCCATGGTCAATAGATCAGAGGGTCCAACAAGCCTCTCCTTGGGTTTGATTAATTTACTAGATTGATTCACAAAAATCACAGAAATGTTTTACTTACGAGATTAAATAGTTTATTATAAAAGGCTATAACTCAGGAACAGCCAAATGGAAGAGAAGCGTAGGGCAAGTTAAGGAGAAGGAGCTTCCATGCCTTCTGTGAGTGTGCCAGCTCCCCGCATCTCCATGTGTTCACCAACCTGGAGGATCCCTGAACCATGTCCTTCTGGGCTTCTATGGGCCTTCATTATCTAGGCATGGTTGACTCAATAATTGGCGAATGTTGATTGGACTCAATCTTCAGCCTCTTTCCCTTCCCCTAAGGTTGGGGTGAGGGGTGGGAGGTGGGACTGAAAGTCACATGGCTCCCCTGACAACCAGCCCCCATCCTTAGGTGGGGTCTAAAGGTCACCTTATTAACAACAAAAGACACGATTATTATTCTCATCATTTAGGAAATTTCAAGGGTTTTGGGAGCGCTGTGCCAGAAACAGAATAAAGACCAAATGTATATTCTTATTAAAAATCACAATATCACAGTTATCTAAGTGAATATTTGTACCACCCCAAATAGGTGGTCCTCACCCGGAAAAATAAGCAATCTTTGCTATGTAATTTTAAAATCAGATTTAAGAAGGCTAAAAATCAGATTTTTTCATGGCTAATCAAAAACTTTTCCTACTTTAATTGTTGCCTATTTCTACTTTGATTTGTTTTTAAATTTTTAGTTTTCAAAATTGTTTTAAGTTTTTAAAGGTTAGAACTAAACCCTCCAAGGTTAAAAAATAATAATAATAATAAAGAGAGACTATATTAGATTTAGTGAAATAGATATGATGTTCAGGAATGTGTGATAGTTGTTCATATGAACTTTTTGAAATGATTTGCATCTTGTCAGCTAATTTAAATCCAGCAACTATACATGATAATTGTGGCAACTTTTCTAATTGATGGCACTAGATTATAAATAAGACATCTGTTTTAAACAAGATTTTTTCCCCCTAAATATGTTTCAAATAACACGGTTTTCCTGGTCATTCTAATTAGTGAGACAACCACCTTATTGTTTAGTGTTTTCACCTTAAGTTTGTTAAATATTTTGAATATCACCTATGCTTCCATGGGAACTTACTTGATGTTAAGTGAAACAAAGAAGGAAGGTTTTCGGACTAAAATAAATTTGAGAAATGCTCTATTCAATAAAATTAAACAAGTTTCTTGACTGGAGGACTTTTGAGATGTGGAATGAGCTATAATGTGCTCTGTGAATTTCCACGTTAAGTAGAATGTGGTGTGAAGTGTTTTTCAACTTCATTTAACTACACAGCCCTTTATTGGTGGAATTTTAAAGGACTCTTGTTTCTAGAAATACTGGAAAATGTTCTAATCTCAGTTATGCCTGTTGAAATCTTAGCATTTGGAAGGAGGCCCACAGATAAGCTCATCCATTTTCCAATATGGAAACCTACGCTATATCCATGCTATAGGCTCATTTGGCTGTGGATGCATATTTTGATAAAAAAATGCTCACTACCCATTAATCATCTGATTCTATATTTTTTTTTTGTTTTTTTTTTTCATTTCAAGTTCTGTTAGAAAGTTTTAACTTTTTAAGTGCTTTTTTACTATTAGAAAATTTTAACTTTAAAAATTTTGTCTATTGGACCTAGATCTGATACCTAGATTAAGATATGTCCTACTCTAGGAAAAGAATATTCATTTTACAAAGATGATTTCCATCTGGAACAAAAAACACAAACACTTAAAGTCATTCATAAATAGGAACCATTTACATGTCAATTATATCTCAATAAAACTGGAAAAATAGAGACCAATATTTAATAAAAATAATTTAAAAAATAATTTTGATTTGAAATTAATGTTGAAGTAAGTTAGCATTAAATAAATAAAACGAGTACATTACATCTAATAAAATTTAGGTTAAGTTGTAATTATGCCCAATGGCTAGAATGAAAAAAGGACTACGTGTTGCTTTGAGTGGTTATTGCAAGCAAACTGGGTTACAGCATAGCACCCTGCCCTTCACTGCATGTTCAACGTTAGTAGCTCAATCGAACTGCATATTTCTGGTAAAAATTCATTCAAGGCATTAATCAATTTTCCTAAGGCCTTCTCTTAATTATTTGACATCCAAATAAATTTATTTTACAGCCCTTACTATGTCCCTTTCTCTCTTTGAATTATTAACTATATATTTTTGCCAGATCCTCATTTATCAGTGGCTTTGTATGTTCTGGCAGATTTCTGATAGTATTTATGACGACTTCATGATACTCTGTCTGCAAGATTTAGAATTTCACTTTGCAGTGCATTTGAATTTTATTTCTATTACAAACGATATATGTAGTATATTATCATGTGTCCATCAGTGAGTAATTCACTGAAACCAGATGGGTAGGTTATCAACTTAGAAGGGATAGAGTCTATGGGCAACTTAAAATCATGAGGATGTAGATAATGGATGCTTGGATGACAAGAAACCCCTGTTGTGTCCTAATCAAACCAAAAACTTGTTCGATTCAGGGTTTAGAATTTTAGTAGTTTTAGTAGTAAGGTAAGGATGGGTTGTCCTCAACCAGTAGTGTTGGACCCAACCTTTCTTCTGAGCAACTCTCTGCAACAGAAAGATAGAAAACCATACTAAATACTTGAGTCTATGACTAGGAGTAGCAATTTACTTTTCAACTTTGGCTTCATGGGCATTCCATCCTTCTGCTCAAAAACAGACTGCCAGATAAAATCTCAGTTCTCTGGTTTGGCATTCAAGATACTGCTTACTGTAATCCCCCCAAATTCACTTTTAGTCCTACTACTCACTTCTTTCTTTCACACACTGAATATCTATTCACCTGACTACGTTCCGTTATCTGGAGTACAAGTTCTCTTCTTTTTTTTTTCATATTCCAGTGGATCCCTGTTTCCTCTGCCTAGAAAGTCCTATAGATTCTTAAAAGTCCTAAATCCTACTTGGCTCTTACTTTACTACCTTTACTACTTGGCCTGTCTAGGATCAATAATCAATAAACCATTAATATGTTCATAAATCACTTCAACAAAGGTTTCCTCCTCTACTCAAATAAAGTCAATTTTTATTAATATTAGCTATATTGCTTTCATAGAAATGTGTGTTTGTTTGTTTGTTTTAATTTATTGAATGACAATGGTCAACAACTGTACATAGCTTTCAAGTGTAAATTCTATAATATATCATCTACGTGTATACCGCATTTTCTTTGTTTATTCACCTGTTGATGGACATTTAGATTGTTTCCATATTTTGGCTATTGTGAGTAAAGGTGTTTTAACTCACTTATTTGTCTTAGTGCTATTCAAAATGATAGTATAATATTCTTCATTGTGTTGGTCATTTTCAAGTTTTAATGTCCCTATGACATTACCAGCAGATGGTATCAGTCCTTTGAAGCCTTAAAATATACATTATCTATTTTTTCAATCCCTTAGTGGCCCGCCTTGTTTTATACTTAGTGGGTATCCAATACATTTTACTTTGACATTTTCAAAAATGAAGGAAACTTCCCCCAATCCTACCCATCTCTATTCAAGACAAGTGTGGGCCCTCTTTTTCTTTGCACAGCATTATTCTTTGATAGCAGCTGGGCAGATGTGTTTGACAAAAGTGCTAGGAAAAATATTCTACATGTTTCATTACCTAAGCCAATAGATACAGTCATATTCAGTCCTTTTTCAGTATCTTAAACATATACATGAGAATATGTTGAGAATATTCTTAAACATATACAATGGAAAATTGTTTTTTTCATGGTGTTGTGGTGAATTATGTGTAAAATAGTCATTGACATTTTAAAATACTCTTCAGAGTACAAATCTTTTTCAATTTTATTTTTTATTTTTTGGAATATAACAATTATTTCATAATTAAAAGGAATCAAAAAATGATTGTTGGTTTTTTTGTTTTTGTTGTTGTTTTTGTTTGTTTTATCTCATATTATGTCTTGGAGATATTGAGGTAACTATTTTTTATACTGTAAAGCAGTATATATATACAATGTTTTTAAAAACTCATGTATAAATATTGAATTTTACCATCACTTGGATGGCAGATATGAAGAAATATGATTCATTGAAATATTTCTAATTTCCTGATTTTAAAATAGGAAGCGCTTTCTCAGATGTTCATCTCCTCACACAATCATCAAGTTTCCTACTTTAACAAAAGTCACTCGGTTCTATGCATGCCGATGAAGTTGAATGTTAAATTTACAAGCTCATGCTAATGTGTTCTCTGCTAAATTTGGGAAAATATTTTTTCTGTGTCTCCATTGATATTTCACTGTTCATCAAGGTGGTATAAATGCTTGGGTGAGCTTGACCAAAAGGCATCTAAATTCAGGGAAATCAATGTGGAAATGGTACAGTAGAATTAAATATCACAACTAATGGGCTTGGTGCTCTTATTGCATTTTTCTCTCAAACATATTCAATGTAGATTTTTTACCTAGGGCTTGGTTCTATATATAGTTCAGTCAGCAGAATTATTCCTAAAGCAGTCTATCTTTCCACCCAGCCCATCAGCTTCAGACTATATGGATAATGGCGCAGGAGACTTGATTGGTTTTTCTCTGTTCCAGTCAGCGGCGTAAACAGCAAACAGGAACCCAGTTTGAGAAGAGTTTCAGTATAGATCCAGGGTAAATTTTTAGCATGGTGCTGTCATTGTTTATATTATGATCAAACCAATTTATTGATCAGTTGTTTTTATGGGTTTCTCCAAAGTCCTGTATTCCTTCATTCAGCACATTTCCTATATACTTCCCATGTGCTAAATACTGAAGCTACAGTGATGAGCAAACCCTACATAGCCCAGGTAGCCTTAGGTCGTGCATTTTATTTTTTAAAATTTAGTTTCAATTACAGTTGACATTCTAAATTATTTTAAATTAGTTTCTGCTGTACAGCATAGTAGTTAGACATTTCTATAATTTATGCAATGATCCCCCCGGTTAGTTTAGTACCCACCTAGCACTATACATAGTTCTTACTATATCATTGACTATATTCTCTGTACTTACTTTACATCCCCATGACTATTTTGTAACAATCAATTTGTACTTCTTAATCCCTGCAGTTTTTTCATCCAGCCCCCACTGAACCCCCTCTACTCTGGCGACCATCATTTTGTTCTCTGTGTGTCTGAGTCTGTTTCTGTTTTGTTTGTTCATTTATTTTGTTCTTTAGATTCCACATGTAAGTGAGATCATATGGTATTTGTTGTTCTCTGTTTGACTGATTTCACTTAGCATAATACCTTCTAGAGCTTATATTTTAGAAAGTACAATAGGGTTAAAAGTACCCACAGGAAAAAGGGGTTCAGACATCAATTGAATAATCACACAAATATATGTGAAATGTGTAATGAACAAAACAATGATGCTGTGAACAAGTAAAAGGAGAGCCATTGTTTTCAGGAGGTCCAAGAAAGACTGCCCTGTGGCAGTGCCATTTGAACTGACATCAGAGGGATTTGTTAACTGAACAACGGCAGTGATTGGAGATTCCAAGAAATGAGCAATACAGGGATATGAAACTTTACTGATTAATTTATTTGATTCATTCAGGACCTACTATGTGCCTATACTCTTCCCAGTCTTGAGATGTGAGAAGAAAAGAATGCTTCCAAAAAACTGAAGTGGCAGCTAGGTGGAGACAGGGTATGTTGCAAGATGAGGCGGATTAAAGGTGACCACCATTAAGTGACCTTTAGGATTTTTCCCAATTCAGACATAGTTGTCTCCTTTTTGACTGGGAAAAAGTGTCGCAGAGACTCTTAGCAGCTCTATTCAGAAGAATCTCAGCTATGCCAGTCACTAGTTGTGTGACATCAGGCAGATTACTTAACCACATTGTGTCTCAGTTTCCTCGTCTGCCAAATGATAAGGTTAGTAGTACCTACCTTATAGTGTTTGGTGAGGATTTGAAAAGCGTTTAGGACTGTCCATCATATAAACTCTACATAAACTTTAGATATTGTAATTTTGTGGTATTTTTGCCTGTAGTTTACTAGATTAAAAGTAAATTGAAAATACATGTAATTAAACATTGGTGAATGTTCATAATCATACTTATATTCAAAGTAAATTGCAAGTGATAAATAAAAATTGCCATACAAGGTCAAAATTCAGATAGAGAGACAGGGGAATGTTGAAAGAGGCAAAACTAATGATAAAAACATTAAAACATATGCATTAGAAAATGACACCTAGGAAAACTGGGAGTCAATAAAGTTTTGTTAATTGCTATTTTTTGGAAAGGGAAGATGGATGTTTTCAATAAGCTTAAATGAAAGATTTTTTTTAAATGTTCCCTGGGAACGAGAGGCACAAACAAATGCTCATAATTTTGTGGCTTGGGCTGAAGCATTTCTCAGATGTCCTTGAAAGTTCCCAAAGACAATCTTTCCTCAGGAAAGTATTTCTCCTGTGACTAAATAATGTTCTTGCCTAGAAATGAAATGCAGTAATACATTACATTGCAACTGAACTGATAGCAAGACTGGCAAGAGAAGTTGAGGAAAAAATGTCCCATTGCAATTTAGAGTTCAAGGCTCTGTTTCTAAACTTCCACAATTTCTTAAAGGATGCCCTTCGTCTTAAATTAATAGCTAGAAAAGAATTTTGCCTACTCTTTACATAACCACAAGAGGGATTTACTTGGAATTAATATTCTATCGTGAATGCCCTGCCTTAAACTTTTTTTGGTTTACTGCACAATTGATAAGTTGAGGTTTCTTTTCAAGGAGTCTTATAGCAATGACACTTATTTGTGTACTTTTGAAGAAAGCTTTATACCTTCCAAGGTGCTTTATATACCGTTATGCATCCTTTTTTTTTTTATTATTGTAATGACCTGAACTTTTTTTTTTTTTTAGTTTCAGGTGTACAAAACAACATAGTGATTAGACATTTATATATCTAACAAATGTCTAATAACCCCCATAAGTCTGTTACCCATCTGACACTGCACATAGTTATTACAATATTATTGACTGTATTCTGCATGCTGTACTTTATATCTCCGTGACTATTTTTTTTTAAATTACAGTTGATATTCAGTGTTATTTTATATTAGTTTCAGGTGTACAGCATAGTGGTTAGACATTTATAAATGATATGCATCTTTATGAGGCAGGTAGAACAAGTCCTGTCAACAGTATTTTGCAGAAGAGGAAGTGGAGGCTGTAAAGGAAAACTACTTGTTCAAGGTCATTCAGTGAGATGGACAAGGATTTCATCGCAGGGATACTCAGAGTTCAGCAGAGAAAGCTTAAGGTTTCCATCCATCTTTGCATAAGTTTTTTTGTTTTGCATAAATTTTCCATTTATACAGAATGAAGTGCATTAGGTACCGAGCACCTCCCTCGTGCTACTTAGAGTCTGAAGAAGATGACTCAGACTATTCTGGTGGTTGATCACATGGGCTTTAGAATTTGAATTCTAGCTCCATCCCTTACTTACATTACCTAACCTCTCCTTTTATTAAATGTCAATTTTAATAGTGTTGTATATGTTTATTCATTTACTTACTCAGTGAAATAACTTCTATATGTCTAGTACTCTGCTAAGAATGGTTAAACTTTTCTAGGAGGCCAGAAGTCATCTTTCAGTGGATACCAGAGGTCGGGATAGTTAGAGTTAAGACTTCAATTGACCTTGGAAGAAGAAGGAAGGCTCAGAGGACAACAAAAAGACAAAAGACTATTGCACGGGTTATAGAAGTAGGCCTGGAGACATTTGAAGTGACAATATGAATTTGGACAGATGTACCACACTTCCAGCCTCAGTTTCCACATCTTGAAAATGGAAATAATTATCAAACACATTTCACAGAGTTCATTGGTAAGGATTAAATGAGGGTTGTATAAGCATGGAAAGTGACAGGGATTTGATAACATTTTATTGATATATCCGTGTGTGTATAAATAAAATCAATCTCCATGATCCCTCTCCATACCAAGTGATTACAGCACTCTTTAATTTTCTAGCTGAGTCTGGACATGGACTGGTAATTTTATTCAGCCATCATATCAGGCAGATCTTACTGTGTTGATTGGTTGGAAATTCTTGCCTTTCTGCTGTAATATAATTTTAGTGCTTTAGGTTTGTGAGCATAAATAGTGGGAAACTTAATATATTTCAGAGTTTTAATTGAGAAATGCAGAAAATTGTTCTTTTATTTTTTGTCATTTTACCTTTGGATACACTGAACAACTACTTTTTCCTCTGCACCCAGGCAAAAGAGATTCTGAAGAAAACATTTTAAAAATTTAATTTCACACATAAGATAATGGGAGTATCTTCTTAAATAAAAATAAAAATATATTTTTATGTTTCATTTACAGTTGACATACAATATTATATTAGGTTCAGGTGTACAACATACTAATTAAACATTTATATAACTTACAAAGTGATCACCCCAATAAATCTAGTACCCATCTGACACCATACATATTTACTACAATATTATTGACTATATTACTTATACTTTATATTCCATGACTATTTTATAACTACCAATTTGTACTTCTTAATTTCTTCCTCTTTTTCACACCCCCCTCCCGCAAAAAAAACCCCATGCCATCTGGCAATCATCAAATGTTCTATCTAGATTTTGTTTCTCTTTTGTTTGTTCATTTATTTTGTTCTTTAGATTCCACATATAAGTGAAATCATATGGCATCTGTCTTTCTCTGTTTGACATGTCACTTAGCAAAATACCCTCTAGGTCTATCCATGTTGTTGCAGGTGGCAAGATTTCATTCTTTTTAATGGCCAAGTAATATTCCAATGTATCTATGCACCACCTCTTTATTATCCATTCATCCACTGAAGGACACTCCGGTTGCCTCCATAGCCTGGGTACTGTAAGTAATGCTGCGATGACCATAGGGATGTACTCGTAGTGTTGTACGTGCTATGGGCTCGGACAAATTTATGACATGTACTTAATGTTATGGTATTGTAAACATTAATTTCGTGGCTCTGAGAATCCTCTACGTATTGTCTATTTATCTCTCTCTCCCCACGAACCCCTGATAAACACTGGTCTTTATACTTTTTCCATGGTTTTGCCTCCTTCATAATGCTGTATAGTTGGAATCATACTGTATATAGCCTTTTCAAATTGGCTTCTTTCACTTACTAATATGCATTTAAGTTTTGCCCATGCCTTTTCACGTCCTATATGAGGTGTGATCGAAAAATATGTGAATGTTTATATTAAAAAAAATTATTACAGGAAAAGACACATTGCCATTAATCCCCCTCAAAATCTTCCCCCTCACTTCAAACACACTTATCCCATTGTTCTTGCCACTTCCTGAAGCAGTTCTGGAAGTCCTCTTTCGTGAGTGTCTTTACTTCACCCTCCATCATGACAACACTCCATGTCACACATCACTTCAGCAATTTTTGTCAAATAAAATCATTACAGTGTGTCCTCGTCCACCTTATTCACTAGATCTGGCACCATGCAACTTCTGGCTCTTCCCCACAGTCAAAATGACTATGAAAGGTAAACATTTTGAATCCATTCAGGTCATCAAGGCAGTCACAACAGCACAACTAAAGACACTCATGAAAGGACATCCAGAACTGCTTCAGAAAGTGCCACGAACAATGGGATAAGTATGTTTGAAGTGAGAGGGAGTATTTTGAGGGGGATTAATGGCAATGTGTCTTTTACTGTAATATTTTTTTAAATTTAAACATTCACCATAGTTTTTTTATCACACCTCATACTTTTATAGAAGGGAGTGTACACAGTGGTTGTATATACAAAACTTTGTTCTATTCCTTGGTTCTACCAAATAATAGATAATAGATTGCCACTGAAAGCTATAGAGCATGACATAAATGTAAAGCACGGCTTTCTTGTTGTTGTTTGTCTTATTTTAAATGTATTCATACTCTTCATTATTTAGAGCAGATATTTAAAATTGCCAAACTATAATCAGTGACATTGCAATAATAAATTTTTATCAATAATCAAATCCAGAAAAATAGAGATGAAGGACTTTCCTCACAAATTTGTACGAAAATGTCTCTGTGGATAAAATTAGATTAGTTTACTGTGGCCTCTCATGAGTTGCCAGGTTTAATGTCCACTTACTGTCATTCACTCTAATGCCCATGGTTCCCGTCAACTGGAGCTGTACTGGCTTCTGCCTTTGGGTTCCCAGACCTGGTTGAGTTGTCTTTCATGTGCAGTTAACATGTGAAAGCCCCATTCTGGAACTATGGCTTCCATATGAGTTTCTGATTCATATCTCATTTCATGTTTGCCTGATTGGACCTAGACATGGTCTTCGAATCATACATTCCCAAGAATCCCATCACCATGTTTCTAGCCAACAGTAAGAACATGATCTAGAGCTACTTCGCGTCTGATGGAAGCTTTAGAAAAGTCTAACGGGGCAGATCACATTTTAAATTAGTAGCATATAACTTCTGGAGGCTGGCTAATAATCTCCTGTGAACCAGCATGAAAATTACTTCTAAAGTCTTCCATCACCTTAACTTCGAGGCGTCTTTTTTCAGCAATTATATTAGGCCATGTTGCATGCTTACTTTGGCTTATCTGTGTGGCTCAGTCCTGGCTCCCAGCAGGAATAAAGGCTGCCAAGAGGCAACTTGTTTGGCTTGGGAGCTTGTCCAACATGAAAAGTTTGCAGGTGGAATCAGAAAGAGCAGCTGCAAGATGAGAGATGGGGGTAGATGACAGCTAATGATTCAGAAAGCAATTTGCATGTGAGCCTTCTGCTTAACAGGAGGCTGCGTGTGCCCAGGCAATGGTTTACTATCCACTGCCAAGCTGGTTTCTACACCCTGAGTGTAGTCAATACCTGATTCCTGAGGGAATGCCCAGCCAATAATTTCTACTTACGTGATTTAGTACAACCTGCCACATAGAATTTCAAAGAGTTTTTGCATTCATTAGAACATAGGGATTTATTTCATCCTGAGACTCAGGATGCCCAGTCCTACACAAACTGTTTTAACAACAAATGTTTAAGTACAGATAAATCCAAGGCCATCTAGCTAATATTCATTGACAGTTTCCAGTGTACTAGGCTCTGCACTGTGCTCTTTACATACTGGATGTTATTTAATAACAGACCACTAAAGTGGGTATTTAAGATTCTTGCCAAGGCCTCTATATACAAAACAGAGCCAGAAAATACCAAAGCATTATTTATTAATAATGAACTAGCCCCTGTTACCTCATTTTGGAATTCCAAATGAGGTCCTTTGCCTTCTCTCTGTTTTGCCTCCAAATCACAGATGAGCAGATCACAAGACAAGCATAAACCAGCATGCTTTATTCTCTAAATCATAGGCTGAGGTACTGGAAGACTGTGTGACACATTTGTCACTTTCCAATGCAATAACTCTACTCCCCGCTCAATAGATGTTCTGGTTATTGACGAACAATATTAGTAATTCCTCTTCAAGAAATAAGGTAGAGGGAGAAGGCACCTGATCTCCTATTCTTTCCCAAACGTTTGAGGGCTGAAGCATGGTCAGTGGAGAAGCAGATCTCTTGCTAACATGTTATATTCCCTGTTTTATAGATGTGCAAATGGAAAATTGAGAGGCTGAGTAACTTGTCCATGTCACCTAGCCCACGCTTTTAACCTCTCTGTTAAACATATTCTTCCTCGCTATCCAATTGTCCTTTTATACTGATGTCCTGAGAAATAGATCACAGTTCAGGATAGAAATGTAAACCATAAATAAGCTTGAAAATGTACTTTATTTCCATTAGCTAAGATAGTCATTTATTCCTTTTAAGTGAGGTCTTCCACCTTTTTTGTGGCCATGAGTAGCTAATGATATGCTTCAGTTGATCTTAAATAGACAAGAATTCTCCAAGTATAATATTCTATAGAAGAATCATGTATTTCTTTAAGCCTTATCTGTGCTTCTAGAGTGTAGATTCTAATCAAATAGATTTCTGTTTTTCATAAAGAAAATGAATACAGGATTTTACTTGCAAGTTTATCAACTTTTTTTTTTTTTTTTAACCTACAAGAAGTGACTATTACTGAGTTGTTGGGCCTAGTAGATAAAGCCGTATCCTTCAGAAAATCACAAATTTTGGAAACTCTAGAATGCATGTGGCTCAAAACTATAAGAAGAGGCCAGGGGAAGACTAACATACTAGAAAGTATATTAAAGTCAATAGTGAAAAAGAGTTTAATACATAATTTATCTGGAAAGAAGTTCAGAACATGATGCCAATCATTTAATATTCTGTTCAAATATGATGGAAATATGGTTGAACCATGGCATTCTGACAGCCATTAGAATGGTAGGATTTCAAACAGCAGTGCCTTAGAGCCTTAGTTGTGCTCAAATGGGTAAAGAATGTGGAGTCATTCAGTGAGGAGGAAACAGGAGACCTACATTCTAATCTCGTCTTGGCCACTGGCAGGAATAACGTTGACTTTAAGCCCATCACATAATCATTTATTGCCTTGGTTTTCCTACCTGTAAAATGAGGGAATGCTATAGTTCTTTAAAAATCTTTGATGGTCTTTAGTTCTATGGTTCTAGAAGCGTCTTGATTTAATACAGTTTGACCATTTACGCCTAAATTGTAGCAAGAACAATGTTCTTTTATGCCTAAAATGGCCTTGACATTGCATTTATATAGCAAATGAAACCTTTGGAGGATTGTTCACAGAATTACTGATTTAAAATTCATCTCCAGTATTGGTTTTTATTGTCTGTTTAACTTTTACTAGATCTATAACAGTTTTATATTTTTCCTCTGCACCTGGACTAGCAGACTGGGTAGCTGGAAAAAAACATCAACGCTTATTGTAGACGCTTTGTTGTCAGAGCCAACTCTGTGATCTTTGCTCTATCTATGAATTATTTATTTAATTTGATGTGTTTTTCCCTGGATTCATGCACTTTTCCTTTGTCACGATGTTTCCTCCTATTCATGGGACTGTAAATACAGCTGACTAAACCTTGCTAACGGCTGAACACATATCAGATCTTTTGTGTGAAGACAGTTAGCTATTCCTGTTCATAGGCTTACTACATTTTTATTCATTTGCTTGTTTTTCTGCTCACCCATGACAGTGGTGTCTGTAGAGTAAATGAAATAATGACACCTGATACTTATTTAAATTGGAGTCAGAAAACTTGACCTTTGCTTAACTTTTTAAACTTGCTAGCTTCAGGGCCATGTGCACTTCTCTTACTTTCCCTGAATCTCAGTTCATCTATGTGGGAATGATTATGCCTACCACACAATGTGGTCAATATTAAAGGAATTTTGCCAATCTGCCACAATGTTGGAGAAACATAATTGAATTGCTTTTCACCAGATTTGGAGGCACATGTTTGAAAATATTGACTACGTGGAGTAAGTGGAACTCTCCGAAGTCTCCTCAAGGAGGTAGGCAGATATCTCCCAGAGCATCAGGAACTACGAGTGAAAAGCATTTGACTTCTCATCAGAAGAGAGATGAACTATGACATGAATGGTACTCCACTTTGGCCACATGTTAAAATCTCCTAGGGAGCTTTTTAAAATCTTAATGCCCAGGCTATAATTGAAACTAATTAAATATGATAGCTAATTTAATTTATATACCACTCATTGATCTTGTTACTTCACATCTTTGCCTCCTCTAAATGCTTTTGCAGTTTTGGCATTAACTAAGCATTTTGCCAAAAAGTCAGTTCGAATTTCCTCAAGATAGTTGCTCAATCGTTCCCGGCTCCTCAGGTACTAAAAAACGCAGTTCTTATTGTTAACAGTTGTTAGTATGGATAAGATGAAACTCCACAGTTTTCCTATAATAGCTTACTACTTGGGCTGGGTTCACAGGAAAACCTTGCACAGTAAAGTACATTGATATTCCATATAAACATAATAGCATAGGAGGAAGCAAAATCTGTGAAAGTATTTAAATATTAAAATAATGCAAATGATAAATATTATTTATTATTAAGTATAATTAGTAGTTGCCAAGCAGATCCTTTCCTGCCAAAGTGCCACATACCTTTCAAAATGAAGGCTTATAATGAATAATATTTTGATGGGGGGAAATGAGTTATTTCTCAACTTTTTCATTGTAGCCCAAGATGTTGCCAAACAACTTGATAGAATCAATGGAAGCTTAGTTAAGCAGGTGATAACCTCCTCTTGGCCTCCAATTTATCACTAAACGGTTTTCCCATGGATTGCAGTCATTGGAAGATTACAATTGTAGACTTCTGCCATGTTTACCGTTCAAAAATTTCCCTTTAAATGGAGCCTGTTGTGCTAACACGTAGTGGGTTTGTGAGCACTTGTTTGTTCCCCATATTTGAACTGGCACATGAAAATGCCAGTTATAGTATTTTAAAGTGATTTTTCTATCTGCCTTCCCTGTTAGAAGCTTTAGTTAGGTGCTTCGTTAATATCTTGCACAACTTGGCCTCTGCTAGAAAATGAAAGAGCTGCGCAGGACACCCACAGCCTGCTCGGAAAGCTGAGAAAACATTGGAAAGAGCTGATGATATCTGCAGCACTATCAATCTGTTCTATTTGGTGTGATATTGTTATTATAGCACATGCTGAGTTGCCAGTAAAAAACACTCTATGTAGTTTAGAGGCAGGAAAGGGATCATTTCAGTTTTGTAAGATGGTGCATCTGGGTGGCAAGAGGGGCTCCATTTACCTTTAATAATGCACAGAGCTTCCATTCTCCTTCCTTGTCATTACTAATCTGTGTCGGTCTCCATGCCTTCCTTACCACCTCCCCCATTTTACCAGCTGCTCATCATTGTACTTGCTTTGGAATAGCTACTGGAGACAGTACTGAGAGCACCAGGCCTGATCTCTGCAAAATGAATCAGTCTTTTATGAGCCACACAAAATAAAATGACAATCAGGAAGCTAGTAAAAGGGTGTGTGAGCAAAAATTGAATAATTATACTGTGGTACTCTGTTTGTAAAGATGATACAGCAGGAGGAAAGTCCAAGATGGTGGAATAGGTAAACACTATACTATGCCTGCCGCCTCACAGGATTACATTAAAATGCTAACTAAATTATAGAACAATCAACTTCAAGAAACACCTGAAAACAAGATAAACAGAAGCCCTATAAATAAGGATATAAAGAAGAACCCACATCAAGACCAGTAGGGGGGCCGGAGACGTGAAACCAACTGACCCCAAACCCACAGGTAGTGGTTGAACACTGAGAGGGACACCTTGGTGGCAGAGGTCCCCACTGAACAGTGAGGGGTCCAGCCACACACCGGGCTCCCCAGCCTGGGTCCCTGTGCCAGGAGGAGGAGTCCCCACGACATCTGGCAGTGCACATCAGTGAGGATTCCATCCATCCTGGTAAGACTGAAGGCGACTGGAAACCCAGATGTCCTCTTAAAGGGCCTGCACACAGACTCACTCACTTGCAAGCACACGCTAGGCTCGGGTGGAGGAACAGCAGCTCGAGAGGTGCCAGAGACATACCGGGGAAAGCTAAGTTATGTGGCTGCAGGGCGAGGTTCTGGAAGAACAACTTCCCTTATTCCTGTGTGGAGCCCACCTCACGTGGAGACTATAGAAGGGGATCATCTTTCCTACAATGAACCCTCCCCCAAAGGGACAAATCTGAGACCACAGTGCACTGGTAAAATCCGTGCACGCACCACATTGGTGACTGTCTGGGACCCTGCGCCATTTCGCTAGTGCAGCATCACCCAGGGTACTGGTGGCTCTTCGATAGCTGGCCCCACCCCACAAGCTGCTGGAGGTTTGTATACCAGTGGATGGCCCGCGGCAGCCTGGGAAACAATTGGTGGTGGGCAGTCGGCCCCAATTCGTGTTGCAGTCTTTCTTGGGTGGCTCTCAGGGAATGGGACCCGAGGCTAGCAGTGGCTTGCTGTGGTGTTCTCTGGGCATTTTGCAGGATGGCCACAGGCTCAGCACTGGTGCAAGAACTGATTCTGCATTAACTTTGTGAAATCCACTGGTTATACCCCCTCACTCTCTGGAACTGCGCCCTGCACAACATGGGCGGCATCACTGGGGGCACTGTCGACACCTGGTCAGCCATTCCAGCCCATGCACCTAAGGAGGTTCTTTCAGTGGCTGAGCCTTATGGGCAGCCAGCAGCTGGCAAGAGGCTTAGAAGGGCCATCGACCTGTTGCTAACTCATACAAATCCACACCAAATAAACAAACAGTCCAATTAAAAAATGGGCTTGAATAGACATTTCCTCAAAGAGGACATACAGATGGCCAATAGACATATGAAAAGGTGCTCAATAACACCAGTCATCAGAGAAATGCAAATAAAAGCCAGAGTGAGATACCACTTCACTTTTGTCAGAATGGCCATCATCAATAAATCAACAAACAACAAGTGCTGGCAAGGATTTGGAGAAAAGGGAACCCTTGTGCACTGTTGGTGGAATTTCAGATTGATTTAGCCACTATGGAAAATAGCATGGAGGTTCCTCAAAAAAATTAAAAATAGAACTACCTTATGTTTCAGCAATTCCACTCCTGAGTATTTATTCAAAGAAACCCAAAACACCAATTTGAAAAGATATATGCATCCCTGTGTTTACTGCAGCACTATTCACAATAGCCAAGATATGAAAACAACCGAAATGCCCATCAATAGATGACTGGATAAAGAAATTGTGGTACCTGTATGCAATGGAGTAACACTGCCATACAGATGAATGAAATCTTACCATTTGCAACAACATGGATGGACCTCGAGGATATTATGCTAAGTGAAATAAGTGAGACTGAGAAAGACCATATGATCTCATATTTGGAATCTAAAGAATAAAATTGAAAAAAACAAAAAAACAAAACCAGATTCATAGATACAGAGAACAAACATGGTTACTAGATGGGAGGGAGTAGGGGGCTGGGTGAGAAAGTGAAGGGATTAAGAAGTACAAATTGGTAGTTACAAAATAGTCAATATGGGGAATATAGTCAATAATCTTATAAAATCTATGTATGATATCATATGAGTACTAGACTTATCGGGGGAATCACTTCATAAATTATATAAATGTCTAACCAATACACTGTACACCTGAAACTAATATATAATAATATTGAAAGCCAAGTATAATTTTAAAAAGATAATCACAAGGATGTAAAGTACACCATAGGGAATACAGTCAAATATGTTGTAATAACTATGTACAGTGTCAGATGGGTTACTACTTATTGGGGTTGTTGCTTTGTGAGGTGTGTAAATGTCTAATCACTATGTTGCATTGTACACCTGAAACTAGTTAAAAAAAAAAAAAAAAGGATTATACAGCAGGCTTCCTGCCATATTATCACCCAGCAGTTGTGTACACCCAGCAGTTTTTTAAATTTTTTTATTATTTATTTATTTATTTATTTATTTATTTATTTATTTATTTAGTGTGTGTGTGTGTGTGTGTGTGTGTGTGTGTGTGTGTGTGTGTGTGTGTTTTCAGGGAAGAGAGAATGGATACTGTCCATAATTGTGAGTTGAAAGTAGGGAAAGACATGGATGAAATATTTGGCATCATTAAGGTGCATGGAACAGAAAATGGGCCCTTCACCTGGCTTATTTACAAAGAGAGACTTGTTAAAATGAGCATCTATCAGAAGATAAATATCGATTAGCATCCTGAGTAGCTGTAACGTGGTTGGAAGATGCTGAGCACACACAGTGCTCAGGTGCAGTCAGAGTGATTTTGGGGGAGATGGAGGGTATATGAGCCCTAGGTCTTTCTAGCATCAGATGGGAACAATTCTCTCCCCCAGAGATAACCCACTCTTACCTCTTCTAAAAGAACAAGCCCCTGAAAATGTGGTGTCTGGAGTGATCACCTAATTTTCACTAACCCATGTGTGGCTGTGAAATGAAATAAAGCTGATGTGCAGGCACACAAAGGTTAGTGAAAATGATATGAGCTCTGGAGTGAGAGAGCATTGCATTCAAATCCCACCCCTACCGTTTCTTTAGTTATGTAAATTGAACAAGTTTCTTAAATTCTCTGAACAGCAGTTGCCTTGTCTAGAAGGTGGAAAGAGGGCCAGTGCTTACCAGGTTATTGTATGCATTATAAATAATGTATGTAAAAGGCCTAACACAATAGTGACATTAAGCAGACACTCATCGTGGTGATCGTTACTATAACTCAGGAAAAATACTCTCTCCAAAGCAGGCAGTCCTAGTCCTAAAGTAAAACAATTTATAATAAAAACTTACTCAGAAGAACTTGTAAGTAGTCAAGCATTCACCTGGCTGTGTGACTATATCCTGTGGCTCGGTCTCAATACATCAATTTGTAGCCAAGGAGATTCACAACATGTACTGTAGACAGCATGTTTCTAATTAATGTCCTCATAAGAACTAAACCTTTGTAATTCTTTGGTTTCTAAGTGTTTGATTTTTCAACCTTAATAATGCATTAGAGTACTTCTGAGTTTAGCTCTTACTAAATTATAAATGCTATCATTTTATACCTAAGATGGATGGTGTGCTCAATGCAGGTAGAGAAAAAATCAGCGTTTTATACTAGCTGACTCTGGCTTGCTGGGGTTCTGGTCTCAGAACACAGACAAAGGGGTGGACTCTGCAAAGCTGATGGCTTGGTCATTTCTAAATGTACTAGGATTAGATCAAGATGCTACTTTTCAACTGCATATACTCTTTCAGACAGGTTTTTTTTTTTTCCTTGCTTGAGTGTAAGGCTATTTCTTTCTCCGTATTTTTGAGAATATATTAGCTCTGCTGTCTCAAGTACGAAGTCATTCAAAGGCACAGGGTTCATCCCACATGGTTGTTTCTCTCATCCTTAGGAATAGTCTCGAATGGTAACTCCCAGCAGATACTGGAACACCCATATTTTCCTACCATCATGACCTTTCCCACCATCACCATTATAATCATGCAGATTACTTCATCACCTATAATGACCCAGGCTTCATATCCATTCATTGTGCTCAGTACTTTATATGCATAGGCTCAGTCTGCCAGCGCTTTTCTTCCTCAGATATCAAATCCTTTATTCATTGGGTAAAAATGATACCAACCACTTAAAAGAGAAAGAGTAAAACAGTATCACCTTGAGTGCCCATTCTGAATGATTGGCAGTGGCTTCCAGAAGCACTGAGTTAAGAAAAATTTCTAGCCTCTGTCTAGCCTTGGTGGGGGAAGAATGCCATGATCGATTTGCAATGCCTGCCCTGGGTAAAAGAAGAAAACAGAAATAGGAAGAGTGACATGCGGACTGAAGGGATGGCAATTTTCAGGCTCCCTTAATATCCTCGTCTTTATAACTTTTTTGGAGACAGAAGTGATGTCTCCACCTTCCATCATGTTGCCGCACAGTTCATTTCCAGACCACTCATTTATTTCCTCAGTGCTCTCTTTATTCCCGCTGAATCCTCCCTGACACAGAAACTTCACTCACTCCATTGCCTCAGGCTGGATGGTCTGCTGAGGAAACCCATAACCACAGCGGCCTCAGTAGGGAGGCCTTCCCTAGTTATCCTAAAAAGTTCCCCCAAGTGATTGCATGTGGCAACATCCTCCTCTTTTAGGCTATAAAACATATCAATTTTTGTTAAAACAATGAATGCACTAAATTTTGGAGATTCAAACTTAATTAAACAGAACTCATGTTCTAGGGAAGAGGAAAACTGATTAGGTAAGTGATTATGATGTAATGTGGTAAAAGAGATACAGATGTAAGGGGATATCACTATCTAGGTGAGAGGACAGCTGTTGGTGAAATATCCTGGAGGTGACGTTAAGATTGGGTTTTAAAGAATACAGAGTAAAAATGGACCTCAGTAAAATTGTCACTTAAGAAAAATCAAACACGGCTACTTGTGCTATTTGAATATGTTCCATCATTAAATTTTTTAAATCAAATGCCAGATATATTAACGTGTACCTTTAGTATTGCCATAAAAGCATTTTAAATGAAATGTCATGAATCCCGTACCCACAAAGGCTTGCAATTAGGTTTTTCCCTGAAGGATATTCTTAGTGTTAACCCTTGATCCTGGTTTTTACCTGATATACCCACTAATTGTTCTGATTCCGTGGCTTTGATGGAAGCTCTTGGTCCATTTGCAAAAGGGCCAGTGGGGATTATGTGAGCACGAATCTTCTGAAATTTTAAGCAGAAAAATGGTTCAAGCATCTCCTACAGTTAGGGGACATATGGTTATAGTGGAATAATTTAGATAAGTGAAATTGCATTTGTCTTTTTAGATTTGTATGCACGATTTGGGGATAATAAAGGAAAAATCATTACTAGCACAGTAAGGAATAATTAAAAGATGGTTTTAGGTATGCCACTAACTTTCTTACAGCTTCAATGATACATTGTTAAGTATTATATTGATTGTAGCAGGGGGTAACGTGTCCCTTTGCGGTTGAAGCCCTTTTAGGAATACGATAAAGTTTTTTGGCTTGATCACTTGTTTATTTTTTTACAAGGTAGAGAGGAAGGGATGAATTACAAAAGTGTGGGACAAAACATTTCCTTAAATCACATTTAAAATAAGGTGGAGTTTAATAAAATACAGAAAAGAAAGGCAACAGCCATTTAACAACAAAAAAAGAAAAAATATATATATACACATATATACATATATATGTGTGTGTGTATATATATATATTTATATTTCAGTGCTTGAGAGAGCTGTAGTGCTTCGTGTAGACCTCTAAAACTCCCCAAAACATGTTCACTCACCTTGACTCAGTCATGAGCAAAGAAGAGTTTCTTGTTTGACTGGTAAAGCAGGATCGTGCCCAAGCACTAAGTAGATCCTAACACTATTGCTGTTCTCTACGAACCTACTTGTCCTGTACAGATAGAAGCAGAAACAGTGTTTAAATCAAATGGATGCTGCTTACTTTAAGATAAAAGCTATCCAATGAATTTTAAATTAGAGCCGAAGAATTTATGCAAAGTCAGTGCGATTGTCAGCCCTTCTTTTATTTGGATTACAGGAGGCCATTGATGTAAAATGCATCTTGCAACTTGCTTCTGAGCAAACTGAAACAGGATCAAGGGGAAACAAAGTAACTGCCAGCTTTGGCTTGCAAGATCAAACCAGAAGTGTTAGTCTTCTTGAAAGAATGAAGATCAATTCTGTGTCTAAAACCTGTTTTGTAATCAAACTGACCACATTTTACCAAATGTGTCTTTTTAGAAAAAACCTGCAATAACGAAACATACTGTCAGTCATTCTCAAACTCAGGTACAAAGTGTACTAAAATGGTACTCAGGCCTTGATACTATTATTCAGAAAAGATTAATCCAGAATAGTAACTATTTTATTTCTTAGTCAATATAAATGGCAAGAAACATTGACTTACATTTTTTTTCCAACTAAGTGATTGTATAGAGGAAGAACCACTAGGATCAGGGTGGAAAGTTAAATATGCACAAAATTGGGGGTAAATGGGGGAAGGGAAGGAGTTTTCAGAGCTAAGCCAGTGCCTATGAATGGCTGGCAAACTCTAAATATGGGAAGGATCATTATTCCTGTCAGCCAGTAGGCCCATTTCTACCAAGGCCAGGATAGGATTGACTACTGTTTATGTCCTTTCTAACTTAATTGTAATCTATTAGTCATTCATGGACTAGGATGCAAGATCTTAAAATATCTAGCAGTGTCTAGGACATAATGGGCACTCAATAAATATCTGTTGAATGAATGAATGAATGAACGAATGAACCATAAGAAAGTCTGTTTACTAACCATGGTATTTGGTTATTCCTTTCTTTAATTTATCATTCAACAAACATCTTTTTTTAAGATTCTTTAAAGTATCATTTCTATGTCAGGACCACGTTGGGCACAGATACAATAGTAAGCTATAAGAGCAACTGTCCCGGGCCCTCCTAGAATTTCATTATATTGGGAAAGACCAATATTGAAAAATAAAACCAAGTAGAGAATATATAACTACCTTCCAAGTTTAGTCCATATTAAAGATTGTGGTACTTCACATTAATGTGAAGCTGTTGAAGGATTTGGAGTAAGTGTCTGTGTATACTTGCAGCTCTCTGCAGGTGGTAGGGCTGGATATATCTTTGGAAGAGATTTGACTGACCATAGTCATGGGGAACAGATATGGGGGAGGAAACAGTGGCTGTCCTGATCATTAGGTTACTGCAGTGCAGGTGAAAGATGATCCAGTCTAGATGAGGATGGTGGCAGGACAAACATGAGTTATGCACCAATTAGAACTATATTTAGGAAGGAAAGATCAATAGAACTTGGCGGAGTTTGAATTAAATGAGGGGTTTTCAAGGAGGACTCCTAGATTTCTGCCTCACATGATGTTTATGTCATGCTCTGAAAAAAAGGAACATTGGAAGATGATCAGTTTTTATAGGGTGGAAGTGCTGATATAATTGGTTTTATCTTGGGCAGATTGAGTTTGACGTGTGTGTGGGGTACCCCAAAGTTGTGAAGATCTTCAGTAGGTAATTGGATGTATTATGGGTATGGATCTGAGATTGCTCTGAAGAGAAAAGCTGAGTCTTTGATATACAGATGGACACTAAAGTTGTGGTCATGGATAAGATTACTAAGAAAAAAGGGGGATCAGGGCTACAATTCAATGAGCCCCAACAATTAATAGCTGGATACAGAAGTTAAGCTTGCAAATGAACCTTAGAAAGAGTAACTGGAGAAACAAGGAAAATTGGGGAAATGTGGTGTGAAAGATCCCAAGTGTGTCTCTTTCCCCCTTCCCCTTTTTCCACTATCTCCTGACACTCCGGTTCAAGCTGTTGTTTTTCTCAGTCTAGTTATGTAGGACACAGCTCCGTGGCCCATGCTGGTATTATGAGCGTTGCGCAGCTCACGGCAGCTCTCGCCAGTTGCTGGCCGCTTCCGATGGCTGCCGGATACTCACGCTGGCCAACCGCCGCTTCTGGCAGTACCGGGTCGCCCATAGCAGCACACAGCAGCCCGTCGCAGCTCACACCAACCTCCGGCTGCTCACAGCAGCCCAGCTCCAGGGAGAGCCGTTGTTCCCAATCTTAGCTGTAGAGGGCGCAGCTCACTGGCCCATGTGGGACTTGAACAGGCTACCTGAGGTTAGGAGCACAGCGCTCCCAGGACCTGAGCCACCGGGCTGGCCCCGAAAGTGTTTTTCTTGAAGGAGGAAGATGTCAGCAATGTCATACACACCTAAGAGATCAAGAAAATGAATTAAAACGCTTATTGGATTTTGGGGGTCATTGAACACCTTAGTGATAACTATTCTGATTTAGTAATAAGTCTAGAAGCCAAATAAAACGAGTGAGAAGTAAGTGAAAAGAGTCAGAAAGAAGGAGGAATGTTCTTTGAATTAGTTAGGGCTCTTTTGATTTTGCTTTTGATCAAAAGAGAAGTTTAAATGTAAGGATCCAGAGTGTGTCTCAAAAACCTGAGAGCATAGATGCAGCCACATCTCAGGAACTTAGAGGATCCAGGGATAAGACCATGTCTGGAGACCAAGAAATCCTCTCTCCATTTCCTTAATACTCTGTCTGCATGTCTGCTTCATTCATACACTGAAAGTGTTTGCTTCTGTACACAAAATAGAAAGGAAAAACTGCTATCACTTAAAAGTGTGTGCCTCCTTTCAAAAGAACAATGAGATTGCTGTGGAAACTCTCAGCTCTACTCCCACATGCCCCAGGGCTCATTATTAATGGGTCAATTGGGCAGGCTAAATCCCCTGCTGCTAGAGGTAGGGCTGTGCACACCTTAACCACATGAATAGGTGAGCGGAGGATCAATTCCAAGAATGGGTTATTTGGCAAACATGTTTGCGTACCAGTTTCCCATGGTGAAGAACTTTTTAAAATTTGGTTCGAAGGCCCATTGCATCAGAAGTATTTGGCATGCTTTCTAAAAATGACAGATACCAGAGCCTTATTCCAGATCTACTCCCGCAGAAAATCTTCAAGTGTAGCCTTGGAATCTTCACTTCTAACAAGTTCCTTGATGGCTGTAACTCACACTGAATTTAGGAATCACTTCCATTACTGCCACATCTATTTCAAATCCATGGCACTAATCTGGAATTTGGGCTCTGGATAACCTTTTCCTCATGCGCAGAAAATCTCCAGCCTGAAACTCTAACAAGTGTGGAAAATACATCCCAGAAATATCCATAGGCAAATTTTCTTAATGAATACAGTTTGTTCCCTGAAGTGCTCATAGGTAAATGTAAGATTAAGCACAGAGGATTTATGCTTTGTATATTTCTCCATACCGTATGTCATATTCACAGATAGACTTGCCATCCCAAAATTGGCAGTCAATCAGCAGGTTTCTTTTTCTGTTCTTGTTCCTCAACTAGGCCCTACAAGTATACCCACCCCACCTCTTACAGAGGTCCTCACACAAGCTCTTTGGATATGTCATATGAAAAATCCATGCTCACCCTATTTCTGCACTTTCTATTTGAAATATAGCTAAAAGAATAGTGTCAATTAATTTAGCCTATTGCTTTTGTGGCAATTTCTTTCTTGTTTACTCACTGCCTCAAAGCATCACTCCTTAAAACACTTAACCCTGACATTCTAGCTCCCAGGTGCTTTTCAATAGAAAAGGGTCAAGAGGCCAGCCACCACTCGAGGTTCTCTGTGTACATCAGCATTTCAGAAGTTCTGAGAAGCTCAGTCATAAGTAAACCTGTTTCCCTTTTAAAGCATTTCCCTAACTTATTTCACCTTGTACCCACTCTCCCCCAGAGACACTTATTAACATCCCTAGAACATACATTAAACACAGCAGATTTGGTGAACTAGCTCTTGATCCACAATGTCCCTCTAGTTAGAGAGAGTGTTTTAGATAATAGAATGGAAGCAAGATTAACAGAGAAAACTGAACAATCCTTTGTTCTAGATTCCACAAAATGCAGACTGACTATGTCCTGAACTGTGCAGAATCCACAGTGCTGTACGCTTACACTTTATGCTGTGCGGAACGAAACATAAAGTACGAGTTACGGAATGCATATTAAGTCTGTTGAGTAGCTGAGAGAATAGTTTTCTTTGTTTTTTGTTTGTTTGTTTGTTTGTTTTTTCAAACAAAGGAAATCTATTTACATTTAAATTGTAGAAATATGGCAATGCTCCAGGGAAAACATGAAATTAACCTGAAATCTCCCACCCAAAGAGATCCATTTTTAGCATTTTAATATGTGTTCTCTGCAAATGTTTTATTAGTGCCTCTCACCTTTAAATTCACCCATTTTTACCTGCTCTGTGAAAATATATACGGGCCCTTTAAATAGTTTTTCCTTTGCCCACTGATGTGTGATATTAGGCTTTAGGAATAGGTGCTGCTGGAGAGATATTCCAGAAGGAAAGGTTTTACTTCCAGTTGCTGGTGTGCTTGCTTGGGAGGCTCCTGTTGACCTCTCCCGTGTCTGGCTCCTGTATCATCTGTGACTTTCCTAGTACCCAGCTCTGCAATGTATGCAATTGCTCCAGCACTCACAGTCTCTCCAGCACCCAGCTCTTGTGGCTCTGAGGGCTTCCTCAGTGTCCTGCTCCCACAGTGCCCGCAACTTCTCCCAAGATGTCTTCAGCCATACACAGCAGCCCACAGTTTCCCCCAGCACCTCCCATCAAGCCGCTATGTAGTAGAGTGCCTCAGGTGGGAAACATCCCATGAGTAGTTTTCCTTGGAACCCTAGAGGGGGGGTTTCCCCGCATGCTACAGAGGGCCTATTTCCAGCAAATGTCACCATGAGGAAACAGCAACTTCTGTACTGTTCCGTAGGCCATGCTTTCTCCAGCCAGGGCTGGATCTCAGTCCTGTGTGGACAGAGGAGGCTTTTTGCTCAACTGGAGGATTAGTGGCTGTTCCTTATATCTGCTATCTCTGTATTTTTTAGAGTTCTTTTTACTTGTCACTAGTCATTCCCTCATGACTCTAATCCCCTGTCATAGTTAATAAATATTTTATAAAAATTCCAATGCTCAAATTATTATGTGTTTTTTCCTCTCTAGTTGGAGCCAGAAAAATAACTGATAAGTTACCTAATTTAGTATTTCTGCATGTATTATTATTTCAGGTTTTAAAGGAATCATGAGCCACTCTTTTCACAACATTCTATGAGTTTCTACATCATTATTTTAATTGTTGCATAGTAGCCCATGTAGTGGGCTACTTCATCATTTTTTTTTCTATTCCATTTCCTATTGTATTTATATATATACCGGGGGTACCAAAAGAGTGTATATAAGTGAACACTTTGGTCAACGTTACTCAAGCAATAGTTCGCCACAATCAGAAGTGTCTGGATGGTAACCACTTTGAGCACCTCTTGTAATTGAACAAGTCAAACGTGACTTGTATTCATCTTTTGTTGTTGGTATATATTGAGTATTACAATTTTAGTACAGTTTTCCTTTCTTAAAATGTGTATACATATTTTTGGCACCCTCTGTATATACTGTTTTTATTTTTCAGAATTATAAACAATGCTCTGGTAAACATTCTTTGGTCATATCCATAATTTCCTTCCAATTACTTCTTAGCCACTTCAACATTTTAGTCAGAGACAAATGACAAACACACCAGGTGAAGTTCTTTCTATATTTCCAGGGAAAATATTGAACATATTATTTAGTGGTACAAGGGAACGTCAGAAAAAAGTTAGGAAGTGATGGTTTTTATTGTCTTCTGCCAAACTTTCATAGAAGGAATCTGAAAAATCTCTTATGTAACATAAGAACTGAAACTAGTTTTGAGATTGAGCCTTAAATATCAATTATCATAAATCACTTCAAGCTGCTTTTCTGATTAAATGTTGTCCTTGTGTTTTACAATTGGGGAATCCACCTCATGAAAAGAATGGTAAATGGGAAGGAAGTAAATGATTTGGAATATCTTGGTTGTGCTTGGAAGGGAGTGCTTTGAGAAAGCAAAGTGTTAACCTGAACTTCTTAAACAAATTGAGCTTGGCTGATTTCCTGGGTTTACAGAAAAAGAACCCCTGTGGCTTCTGCTGAAAACCCTAAAGCACATGTTCAGTTGTTGTTTTCATGAGATTACTACATCCCAGGTATAAACTATCTCAGATACTGAGCTAAATGCATCTGAGTTGCTGAGGACTTTTCAGTTTAATTTGAACCAACAAGGGAATGATCCTGACTGGCAACAACTGAAAATCTTCTCCTACTGGGAAGCACCTGAGGGCAGTCCCCTCTAGAACCAAACTTCAGAGCCTGCTCCTAAAAGTGGTCGTCTTAATTCAGTATTTGTTTCCGATTGGCTCATAGATGTTTCCCAAATGAGCTGGTGGAAATGTTAGTGCTTAGTGAGCAATTTGGTGGTTTACAAGAGAGGCTGTGCCAGTCTCATAATGTGGAGATGTAACATATGTTATGTAAAATCACAATATAATTATAAAAATAGACATGTGGCATAATCGTTGCCATGGCTATTATCATCAACACAATCACTATCACTTATTGAGCACCTGTGTAGGCAACAAACCTCTTGTTCATGAATTAGTTTAGTTAATACTCACATAGCTGTTAAGAAGTAAGTACCAATAATATCCCCATTTTACAGATAAAGACACTGAGGAAGAGAAAAGTTAAGAATTTGCCTATGATCACACAGTTATCCATCTGTTCAGCCAAGTTAGACTGTGTGACTCCAAGATCAGGTGAGTACAGTAGCCTAAGCATTAGGCTTTACTGCTTCCCACATATTTAGGAGCTAAGAGAAATTGAATAGTCGATCTTACAGAGAACCTTCTTTTACTTTTAGTCAATTCCTTTCAGCTTTCATTTCAACGGAGTTTCTGAGAGACAATGTATCATGTGGTATTAAATTAAACTGTGTTTTCCCCCTTAATTCAGCATTTTGAATTGAATTGCTTGGATTTATCATATGTTTTATAGGGCTATGTGATCTAGCAAAGCTATTGTCAATTTCTTCCCTACCTCATGTCACCACACATGACAAATGAAATTCACATGTGTGACATTTCATCATATGCTTCTCCAGAATTAACGTGTGAATCTGCATCAGTAAAAGTCAGTAGTTTTGCAGTTTCTTCCAGGACAGCTGTCACTCCACTCCTTTGTGTCCCATTTATCCTAGGGTCTGCAGTTAAGGACCTACAGTCCACTGGTGTGTGATATTAGGCTTTACTAGTAGGTGCTGTTGGAGGGATATTCCAGAAGGAAAGGTTTTACTTCCAGTTGCTGGTGTGCTTGCTTGGGAGGCTCCTGTTGACCTCTCCCGTGTCTGGCTCCTGTATCATCTGTGACTTTCCTAGTACCCATCTCTGCAATGCATGCAATTGCTCCAGCGCTCACGGTCTCTCCAGCACCCAACTGAGAGCGATGTTAGCCTGACTAATCTATCTTGAGCCTCTATAATGTGCAAAGAGCTGGATCACTGTGGTATGCTTGCAGGGGGTTAAAAACAATAAAACAGCCTAGAGGAGATAGGCGTTGACACGATTAACAGAAATCACTTTAACCATAAGGCAGTCAAGAGCGGAGAGGATGCTGGGAGAGGAGCGTGTCAGCAGGGAGTCGGAGTGTCGCCCGTTTACAAGTTTCTTAATTGGAATCGTACAGTTTACATTCGGGCTACTTCTGGGAAATTCTGTACCGTGAAGGTTTTGCTCAGTGTTAAAAAAAAAATTATGACAAAGCGATGACGGGGACGGGAGGAAATAGGAGACAAAGCAGATACCAACGCGTAAAGTTGTGTCTAGTAAGCAGGGGACGTCAATCCAACCTTCCAATCCCCAAATCTACGCATCTCACATAATATTATGGACATTCTGCCATGGAACTTGCTGCGTAATTATTAGGAGGCAGCATGGCATGAAAATCAAAGTAACTCAGGGTATGAACTAAACTCCCCCACCCTGTGTTTGAATTTATGACTAAAATAACTACTGTTAGGATTCTATGCATTTTAATGGGTTTGTGTGTGTGTGTTTTGTTTGTTTGTTTTTTTCTGCAACAAGTTGAACAGGATCACAAAATCACATGATGCTGAAGGGAACTCAATAAATATTTAATGCACACTTTCGTTCTTGAGATAAGGCAACTCCAGCTAAAAGAGAAAAAAAAAAAGTGATTTGATCTATACCCAATCAACTAATCTGTAAAGGAGTTGTAATCAGAAATATCCACTTGTCATGCCTCCTAATTTTGTGATTCATACACCTCACCATCAATCAATAAATCTGATTCTTCAGATATAGAATATGTTGTTTTGGCTTCATGGAGGGAGATTTTTTTTTTTTTTTTGCCAGTTATTCACATTGTTATTTTGGGCTCAGAGCAATAGATTGATTAGATTGATGCCACATTTAAATGGAAAGCATATTTATTCCATATTTATAAATATTTAGATTCTGCATGTGTCATGAAAAATGTAAGTAAGTTTCACAATAGTGAGCTGTATGAAATTAATTTCTATTCTGTGTCAAAAACCTCCACAGTAGGTAATTAATGCATAAAACACTAGCAATTGCTGCCCTAAGGGCTGCATTGCTAGATGAAATTATAGATCTCAAATACCATCATTATCCTGGCATTTACTTTTTGTTTGTGTGGTCTAGGGAATATATAATCTTAAATTGAATATTTACCTAGTCAACAGGCTAAGGGTGTTTTCTGGTATCTGCCCCCTTTAAATTTAGAACAAAGTATCTAGCTATGAATATTAATATGTTGCTCATAATACTAAGGTAATACTGCTTACTCTTTTCACTTTATGGCACACTTAATAAAATATTTATATGCTACACTAGGGTAAACTGGAGGGGATCTAAATGGAGCTTGGTAAAAATTGTATATCCTTCTTTATATTAAACAGTGACAATAAAAATAACACAAACAACTATACAATAAATAAAAATAAAAAATAAACAACTGTAGTGAAAATATAAAGTATTTGGGAAGATATTAAATACTTAATTTCTATAACATTTTCAAATAATGTTTTTAAAAGAGACTTCTGTGTCTGTTTCCACAAACAAGCTTTTCTAACAGATCTTATTCTTTGGTAACTACAATTCTAATGGATGCATTTTAATATTATCTTTAATCTTTGGTAGTCACATTTGACAATAAATGTTTAATCATTTTTACACCCATATAAAAATTTACTAGTCATTATTTTTTTAAAAAAGAATCTTGCTTATACATGCAACAACAACAAAAAACCATTAAAGTACCTTTTGACAATGGGTATGAGGTTGAATTCGATCCAAGTTGGTTGTTGCTTTTAGAACTACGTCACAATGATGATGGTAGAAGGCACAGGTGTTAGAGTGATGGTGTTAGAGCCCCTACATCTCCTAGGCAGTCATCTTATCTCTATTTGAAGACAGAGATATGGGGCAACTACCCAAAGCCATGCTGACAAGTTCTTCCTGAATGCCCACCCCTGGCTGGCTGTACCTGTTCCCTGGAACATGAGTCGTTCTAGCGATCCCAGCAACCTCTTGGTCACTATGAATATTGATGTGCTCTGCAGCTGGTTGTGTAGCGGAAGTTAATGTCCCATTGGTTGAATGTTGAGCACATCGTGGTGGATTCACGGGTATGGTACTTTTCATCATGTCTTCAATGTCTTCAATCGCCACTTTTGACTTTCTATCCGACTCTGTCTCTCCTGAGTCACCCTCCTGGGAGATCCCATAGAGGCTCCTCATGGCTGACTATGAATTGATCCAGGATTCTGTATAACCCAGGCTTCACCTGGCAGCCCCATGTCCCTTTTATAAATATGAGATTCACGATTGTGTACCTAAGCAAGTCAGTTGGACCCTCTGCTTTATGTATGTGACTTTCAGACAGCCTTGAAGAAATTTGAAAGTCATACCAAAATGGCAAACTTCTCTATTTTATTCTTTCTTTATTGAAAATAAAACTGTAGCCTCACAGGGGATAAAAACAGACTTTTTATACTGAAAACACACATTTATTCTTTGTCTTTCATTTGAGACAATCAGCAGTAAGGTAACACACTTTGAACAAAATAGGGTAATTCAAGTTAGGTTGGTCCTTTGCCTAAGCCAGAAAGTTTTATGGAGAGAAATTGAGAATGAAAAGCACAACAGACTAGTTTTTTCTTTCTTTTTTTTTTTTTTTAACCTCTAATCATTGGTCTTAATTCTATTATTTGAATGATTTTGAACTGGTTTAGACACACCTGCATTTAAATATAAGCTCAAAAAGGCATTCTAAAGTCAAATGTAATTTGAGTGGTCTTTATATGCAAATGACATTTTCACTCTGTATATTCCAGCTTTCTAGTCATTTACTCACACTTGTATTCATCTATTTACGTATTTATATATTCACAAAGTATTTGTTAATATGGACTCCATACTTGGTGTTGATCTGGGTGCTGGGCTAGCAAGGTGACAAAGGCATTATTATTACTTCGGAGGATCTCCCGGTCTTGTTGGGGGCATCATAGAGGCTAACACATAATGATTGTACAATTGGAAAAGTATCGTTGTAGTCACATGAACAGACTAACTGGAGAGATTTATCTGATTTCGTCTTGTTCTTTATTTGGACATTTACATGTCCAAGATGGAAATCCATCTAATACAGGTTGTGCTTTCAAGGGCACAGTTCTTGTCTTCATCTCTCTTATTTTATGTTATGTTGCATCGGATGCTTTGCATACAAGTAACTATAGTTATTTCTATTAAATATATTTTCAACTATTTCTTATGATCCCTCCTTAGCTTCTCCTTCCCCCAAAGTGTGAATTTTGTTTTTGTAAAGTGGTAATACTACAAAAATTACTACCAGTAAGGTTGGGAGGATTAAAAGAAATAATGCATTTAAAGAACAGATTTTTAACAGCTTTTTGAGGTATAATTGGCATAACATAAAAGAAACTGCACATAATTAAAATTAATAATATAATAAATTGTATGTGTAAATCTGTGAAAGCTGTTGCCACAATATTCAACACCCACAAAAGTTTTCTCAGGCATTTTTTTTTTTGTTACTATATAGTTGCATTTTCTAAAATGTTATAGAACTCATACAGTCAGTATTTGGCTTCTTTCACTCAGCATAATTAAGATTTATCCATGATATTGCATGCAACAATAGTTTATTTCTTTTAACTGCTAAGTAATATTCTATTGTATGGATGTACTTCTTTGTTTATCCATTCACTTGATGGGAATTTGATTTATTTCTAGTTATTTATTTCAGCTATTTAAAAGACAGCTGCTACAAATATTTATGTACAAGTCTTCTATGGGTATAAATATCTAGGAGAGGAAAACTTGGATCATATAGTAAAAGTATGCTTAAACTTCTAAGAAATCACCAAACTATTTTCAAAAATGATAATGCCATTTTATATTTTCACCAGTAGTACAGGAGAATTCCAATTCCTCTACATCCCTTCCAAACTTTGTATTGTCAGTCTTTTTAATTTTTAGCCATTTCAATATACATGTAGTGCTTTCTCACTATAGTTTTGTTCTGTATTTCCTTAATGAAAAATAATTTTGATTATCTCTTTAGATTTCTTTTTGCCATCCTGACTTCTTTCTTAACATTTCTGTTTAAATCTTTGTCCATTTTTAAAGTTGTTTTCTTACTGTTGAGTTTTTGAGAATACTTCATATATTCTAAGACAAGTCCTTTCTCACATATATGGTTTGCAAATATTTTTCCAGGCTTTGGCTTATCTTTTCATTTTTTTAGGAGGGTATTTTAAAAACCTGAAGTTTTTTGATTTTTATAATGTCCAATTTATTATTTTTTTTCTTTTATGGATCATGTTTTGCTGTAGTGTCTAAACTAAAGTCCCAAGATTTTCTCCCATGTTTTAAACGTAAGTGTTTTATAGTTTTATTTTGTGTAGTATATTTTATATATATTTTACATATATAAAATTTTAATATAATTTTATATATGTAAAACATATATAATATATATGTTATTATATATAATATATATAATTTTATATAATATATTATATATATTTAGATGTATAGTTTATTTTATATAGTATATTTTGAGTTAATTATTATATATGAGGGATGGATTGAATTTCTTTATTTTGGCATATGGAAAATCGTTTTTTATAAGTAGCACCATTGTTGAAAAGATTTTTCCTTCTCTCCGCTGAATTGCCTTTGTCAAAAATCTGCTTTATGTGTGTGGTCAATTTATAGACTCTGTATTCTGCTTCATTGGTACATGTGTTTATTTTTATTGCAATACCACACTCACAATTACTGTCATTTTATAACATATTGAAGTTAGGTAATAAACATTAACTTTGTTCTTTAAGGTTATTTTTGTTCTGGGATTTTTTGTTTGTTTTGATCTGGATTTTTTGCCTATTCTGACTGGTATGCATGTCTACATGAATTTTAGAATCAGCTTGTCAATTTTAACAAGGCCACCTGCTGTGCTTTGCTTGAGATTGCATTGAGTTTATTGATAATTTGGCAAAATTGGCTACTTAACAGTATTGAGCTTACTGACCAATGAAAAAGATATATTTTTCTATTTAGATCTCCTTTAATTTCCTTAGCAATGTTTTGTAGTTTCAGTGTACAGGTCTTGCACATCTTTTGTCAGATTTACCCTACATATTTAAAAATTCTGATGCTATAGGAAATTATATCTTATAGAGAGATACATAGATAGATAGATAGATAGATAGATAGATAGATAGATAGATAATTTTAATTCCAACTCTTTGTTTTTAGTATATAGGGATACATTTGATTTTTGTCTCATTGCAACCAACTAGCATCTCTAATACAATGTTGAATAGAAGTGGTAAAAGAAAATATCCTTGTCTATTCCCCTGATTTCAAGAGAAAAGCAGGAAGTCTTTCATCATTAAGTATGATGTTTGCTGTAAGTTTTTCATAGATGCCAGTTATCAGGTTGAAAAAGAAGTCCCCCCTGTTTCTAATTTTCTGAGAAATTTTATCAGGAATAGATGTTTGCTTTTTCTGTTTTAAGATTTTTATTAAAAATATGCCTAGCATACAATATTATATTAGTTTCAGGTGTACACCATAGTTATTCAACATTTATACAACCAGAAGAAGTGATCACCATGATAAGTCCAGCAACCATCTGACATTGTACCATCCTATCACAATATTATTGACTGTATTCCCTAGGCTGTACATTACATCCCCATGACTTATTTGTTTCATACCTGGAAATTTGAACCTCTTAGTCCCTTTCACCTTTTCAACCCTTTAAAAATTTTTCAATTACAGTTGATATTCAGTATTATTTTGTATCAATTTTAGGTGTAGAGAATTGTGGTTAGACATTTATATAATTTAAGAAGTGGTCCCTCTGACTAGTCTTGTACTCACCTGGCACTATACATAGTTATTTCCATATTACTGACTATATTCAATATACTTTACATCCCCATGGCTATTTTGTAACTGCCAATTTGTATTTCTTAATGCTTCCTTCCACCTTTTTAACCCTGTTCCTCAACCCCCTTCTCATCTATCACCCCAACATATCTAGTACCCATCTGACACCATACATAGTTATTACAATATTATTACTATATTCCTTATGCTATACCGTACATCTCCATGACTACTTTGTAACAACCAATTTGTACTTTTAATCCCTTTTTTTCACCACCTCTAACCCCTTTCCCATCAAGCAACCATCAAAATGTCCTCTGCATCTATGAGTTTGTTGTTATTTTGTTTTTGTTTGTTTTGTTCCTTAGATTCCACATATAAACCAAATCACATTGCATCTGTCTTTCTCTGTCTGACATATTCCATTCAGCAAAATACCCTCCAGGTCAATCTTCTTGACAACGATGGCAAGAACCCATTCCCTTCCATGGCTGAGCAATATTCCATTGTATGTACCACCTACTCTTTATCTAGTCATCCATCAGTGGATACCCAGGTTGCTTCCACATCTTGGCCATTATAAACAACGCAACAGTGAACACATGGATGCATATGTTCATTGAAGTAGCATTTTGGATTTTTCCAGACAAATACCCAGAAGTGGGATTATTGGATCCTCCTTTGTCTCTTGCTATAGCCTTTGTTTTAAAGTTTATTTTGTCTGGTATAAGTATTGCTACCCCAGATTTGTTTGTTATTTGTTTCCATTTCATGAGAATCGATTTTCCATCCCTTTACTTTGAGTCTGTGTGTCTTTTGACCTGAAGTGAATATATTGTAGACAGCATATGTAAGGGTCTTGTACACTTATCCATTCAGCTACCCTATATCTTTAATTGGAGCACTTAATCTATTTACATTGAAAGTAATTGCTATAGATTTGTAGCTTTTGCCATTTTATTCGTAATAGCTTTGCTTATTTTTTTCCATATTAAAGAAGTCCCTCTAACATTCCTTGTAATACTGGTTTGATGGTGAGAACCTCCCTTCACTTTTTCTTGTCTGGGAAGCTCTTTATTTGTCCTTCAATTTTAAATGATAGACTTGCGTGTAGTCTACCCTTGGTTGTAGGTCTTGCTTTTCAACACTATAAATATTTGTGCCAGTATCTTCTGGCCTGCAAATTGTCTGTTGAGAAATCAGCTGACAATCTATGGGAGCTCTCTTATTAGTTACTAGTTGCCTTCTCTTGCTGCTTTTAGGATTCTCTCTTTGTTTTTAACCTTTGTCATTTTAATTATAATGTGGCTTGTTGTGGGCCTGTTGGGTTCATTTTGTTTGGGGACTCTCTGCACTTCCTGGACTTGTATGTCTATTTCCTTCACCAGGTTAGGAAAGTATTTAGTCCTTATTTCTTCAAATAGGTTCTCAATTCCTTGCTTTCCCTCTCCACTTTCTAGTATCCCTATGATGTGAATGTGGTATTCTTGATGTTATTCCAGAGGTTTCTTAAACTATCTTTTTGTTATTTTATTTTATTATTTTTCTTTTTGCTGTTCCAGTTGGGTCTTTTGCTATCTTGTCTTCCAAATCACTGATTCAATCCTCCATTTCATCTAGTCTGCTGGTGCTTCCTTCTAGTACATTCTTCATTTCAGTTCTGACTTTTTTTTTTTATGGTTTCTATGTCCTTCTTTATACTTGCTATCTTTTTGTTGAAGTTCTCACTAAGTTCCTTTGAGCATCCTTATAACCATTGTTTTGAACTCTGTCTCTGATAGGTTGCTTGCATACATATTCTTTTTTTGTTTTTTTTTGTTTTGTTTTCTTGGAGTTTTCTCCTGTTCTTTCTTTTGGGATGTATTTCTTTGTTCTCCTCATTTTGGCTGCCTCTCTTTGTTTGTGACTAAGTATTAAGTAAATCTGCTACATCTCCCAGTCTTGGCTGGGTGATCTTATGTAGTAGGTGCCCTGTGCGATCCTGGCACAGTCTCCCTGGTCACCTGTTCCAGGTGCTCCAGGAGTGTCCCTTGTGTGCCCCTTGTTATAGTTGAGCCTTGATCGCCATTATAGTTGAACCTTGATGGCATGTCAGTGGGTGGGAATGACCCTCAGGCTGACTGGCTGTTGGGTTTGGCCACATCCACAGCTTACAGACTGATGTGTGGGAGGCCTACCCCACTGAGTGGGATTTGCCCCAGCATGCTCTGGTGCCTGTTGAGACCATCCTTTGGATGTGTTGCTTGTGGGATTAATTGAGAGGTGCTCTGCTATGGTCTGAGCCAACCTGCAACTATGTTGGTTCTGGGGCCTCATGTGAGGATATCCAGTGCAGACCCAAGTCACCCACTGCATATGACTGTCTGGGGGCTACCTGGTAGGAGATACAAAGAGATCCACAGTTGTTCGCTATCTCTGCTGTACCTGGAGGCCCTTGGGAGAGGCCACACTGTGAATGGAGGATTTCTGCCGTCTGTACCAGGCCTAGGGGAGCTCCACAAAATGCCAGGACACCCCAAGGCTTGCTGCCTCCTGCCAGCTCCCTTAAGGTTCAGCCACTGATAAAGCCTAATGTAGTATACAAGTTGGGTGAAGTGGGGTCTCCAAGTCACTAGAGTGGGAATAGTTGTGGTCAGCAGTTTAATGTAGACTTTGGTTTGGTGCCAGTGCTGAACCTGGAGCTACTCAGCAAAAGTCTCAGAGCTCACCGAGGCTAAGTCACCACCTACCTGGGGCCCGTGGACTCCAATAATTTCCTAAGAAAGAGTGCAATTTGGGAGAGGCAGACTGCTTGGGGAGAAATTGTCTCTGGTGTTAGGCAAGTTGGGTGTGGTGGGGCCCCAGAGGGTCAGCAGGGTCAAGTAGTTGAGCTCATCAGGCCAGTCAGATTTAGATTTGTCCATATGGGGGCAGGCTCAACACAGGAAAGATGGCTCTCCAATCTGCCGGCTCTGTAGGAGTAGGACCCCATGTAGGGAAAATGGCAACGGTCCTCCAGTCCTTGCTATGAAGCCACAAATTTCAGTCTGTCCCCCATATGTCTCTGATACCCTCCAAGTTACTGTCCCTCCACTAGAGCTCAAGGTGAGTGCCTGGGAGTGAGTGAGTCTGTGTGCTTGCCATTTAATAAGATATGTGGGCTTCCTGAAGCCTTCTGTCCCACCTGGGTTGTCCGAATCCCCACTGTTTTTTTTCACAGCCAGATGTGGGGGCTCCTCTTCCCTGTACCGGTATGCTGGGCTGGGGAGACTGATTTGCTGCTGGGGTTTCTTGCCTTTCTGGGGGTAACATCTGTGACCGAGATATCCCTCCAGGTTATCAGCAGTCACACGGAGGTTTGGGGTTAGCCAGTTCCGCGTCTCTCTCCCTCCTACCAGTCTCAACGTGGATTCTTCTTTGTATCCTTAGTTATAAAACTTCTGTTAAGCTAGACTTCAGACAGTTCTCCAAGTTGATTGTTCTATAATTTAGTTATAATTTTAATGTGTTCATGAAAGGAAACAGGTACGGTGTTTACTTCTCCATCTTGGATCTCCTCCCCTCAGCTTCCTTTATTAATGATTATTAATATTATTAGGTTTAAGTCTGTCACCTTGCCATGTATTTTCTATTGCTCCAATCTGGTATTATTTCAAATATTCTTGAGTTTTGTTCTGGGATGAAGTTATGTTATATGAAGCAGTTTTATTTTTTTCTGGCCTTGCTTTTAAGAGTTCTTAGGAAATACCAGAGTCACAGTGAGTGTAAAGCTAATTATTCCACGCAACTGAGACAAGACCCTCCAAGTCTTTACCCAATACCCCAGGAATTAAGGCAATTTCTAGTCTGGGTAGTGAGAATTGGCACTATTCTAAGCCCTGTGTGGAGCAGACTCTGTTACCTCTAATCCTTTTAAAGTGTTCGTCTGCTGCTTTCTGATGATTTCTTTGCAGATGTAGTTTAGACAGCACTCTGTTACACACTTGAAGAGGCCTCTCTGCAGATCTCTGGCGTTCACTCTGTGGACAGCTCTCTCCTTTCTAGTTTTCTGTCCAATCAACTCCACTGGCTTTATTTCTCCAGGTTCTCAGCTCTGCCTTCTCAACTCAAGGAGTCTGCCAGGCTCCACCTATTTCCCCTCATTGCCCTGTGGTCTGAAAATCCCATCGGTGCAGTAAGCTGAGGCAACCATAGGGCTCACTGCATTGGTTTCCTGTCTCTTAGGGATCACTGATATTCGTTGCCTGATACCCAATTTCTTCAAAATAGGCTTATGTAGTGGCCTCTTCTTGATTTATCTTTTTGTCTTTGTATGTTTCTCTTTTTTCTTGCGCTCTTTTCTTTCTATTCGTTTACATCTTTTCTTTCTTTCTTTTTTCTTCTCTTTCTTTCTTTCTTTCCTTCCTTCCTTCCTTCCTTCCTTCTTCCTTCTTCCTTCCTTCCTTCCTTCCTTTCCTTCCTTCCTTCCTTCTCTTTCTCTCACTCTCTCTTTTTCTTTTTCTTCTTCTTTTTTAAATGTTTCAGATAGAGGGATTAATCCAGTCCCCATTCATATTCTGTCTTAGCTAGAATCGGGAGCGTGTGAGCATACAAAATTGAATTAATGGTACCATATGACTCTCCTTCCTCTATTACTCTGTTAGCAACATTCGTATGGTTAAAATGAAGTTTCACGGATCCCTGTGGATTTCCCCAATTGTAGTCATGATGTAAAATTCAATGACAATGGATAATTGACTGCACAATACAACATCTGTTGTTAATGAAATAAAGAAGATGCACATGTCTACACTATATTAAGGAGGGTAAACAAGCTGGTGTAACAACAAATCTTTGTTAGTGACTTAACAAAAAAACAAAGGTTTTTTTCATGTTCACATAGTAATCCAACATGGTGTTCTGATTTGCTGAGAGCTTTTCTCCATGAAATGAATTAGGGACCATGGGCTGCTTCTATGTCCTGACTCTTCCATTTCCTAGGGCCTCAAAACCTTAAGAATACAGCTGGAAAACAGAGGAGAAAAGGATATATGTAGAAGGCTCTGTTTTTAATTACCTCAAGCCAGAAGTGACTTTCATGTCCTCAGCTCACCTTTCATTGGCAAGATCTAGATGCAGGAGATGCTAGGACATGAAGCCCTGACAAGCCAGCATTAACAACAGCTTTACACCAATGGAAGGCAAGCAGCTCTTTGCTGAATTGTCCACCATCTCTTGACTACATAAGGAACTTTGTTATAATACCTCTTACTCCTTCAAAAATATTTGATTATTTTTTATTTTTCTCCTATCTTTCCAACTCTGATCAGGGGTGGCAGCCTAAATATTTCTTCCATGTTTAATCACTCACACTGTCAAGGGAACCTCCTTCTTTTGCACAAATTGCACAGCACAATAGGTTCCTTTTTATACCACATTTCTCACATTGGACTAAGACCATGCATTACATATCACCAGGTGACGGATGAACAATCCCAAAACTGTAGTTCCACAAGAAAGGAAGAGATGATTAGCTTCCAAGGCATCTGTGGGCCAGACTTGCTCTGCCCTCTGTTCCTAACATACTAACCTACTCCTAACTAAGTAGATGGATACCTCTTGCAGTCCTTTGAATTTGTAGACTGCTCCCTTGATTCACATGAAGAAATCATAGACTGAATAGGCTGATTGTGAGGATTAAATGAGATATTTTATGTAAAATGTTAAGCATGGTCTCAGGCACATATAAAAAAATCCATTATTGAGACACTTACGATGTTAATTAAAGATAGGATATTAAACAAAAATTGAAGTGTCCTTCTTATGGAAGGTGATGATATATTGAAAAATTTAAAGCTGTATTGTTTTCTACAACTAACTTCTAATATGATTTCAATGTGTGCTTGCTGTCTGATCCCTCAAAGAATGGATGTCCCCCCTCAGCTTATCACCTGAATAAGGTCTGGATACTTATCACTCGATTCACTTTTAGGATTTTACCATCCTGCAAGAGGCAGCAAAGTATACTAATAAAGAATGTTTGTTCTAAACTCAGAGTTCAAATTCTAGTTCCGTTACTATCTCCTGTGTGACCTTGAGCAACCAGTTTCCAGTGATGTTTTAGCCAGTGATATTCCTTCACAGGGACATTATATATGAATGACATCATATGTATAAATCACTTAGGGAGAGAGAGATGGCATACAGAAAGTACCCTTACATGTTATAATCAGTACAATTATAAAGAAGAGGCGGTGTAATAGACAGAATATCAGGATTGGGTGCAGATAACTTAAATTTACATCCTTTTTTTTTTTTTTTGCTTTTAATCTTTCTGAGCCTCAGTCTCCTAACCTATAAAATGGACTAATATTCTCTCACAGGGTTGATAGTATAAGGTATGTAAATATACAGAGAACCTTGCCTAGAATCTGTAAAATGCTAAATACATATTAAAATTATTTCCTTTCATTGACAGTATTTGTGGCCCTAGGCTAATTGATCTTCTCTTAATATAAATTATACCTACTAGTTGGCCTATTGTAGTTAATATTAAACAAACAAACAAACAAAACACTAAAAGCAACTATAAATAATAGTACTATGTATTAGGTTGGTGCACAAGTAATTGCGATTTTTGCAATTATTTTTAACCTTTAAACTACAATTATTTTTGCACCAACCTAATACAATATTATTAGTTAAGAATAGGATGACATATATTTTTCTGAAGGATTGGCATTGCAATCATGGAGGAAGACCATCACTGGGTTTCTGTGGTGACATTTTTGAACACATGATATGACATGGATCACTTTCATCAAAGTAGGGCAATATTAATATCTGTGATTTTATAAGTCCTACCCCAAGTTAATTTTATGGTCATTATTAAAGATTAATCCCATTTGGAAGCTTAGTACCCTGCTAGAGGATCTCTCACTACAAAAGTTTAAAACAGCATAAAAATACATGCAGAAACAGATGAAACTAGCCTATGCCATTGAATACCTATCTTCAGGAAGGCCAAGTCTGAAGTCTACAGTCAAAAAGGGCTTTAATATGTAAATAGTATCTCCAGAGAGTATTGGTGGGAGGAGTGGGAGTATGCTACCTGTTAACCCTTCTTCTATTCTGAGATGGTGTCTAATTCAGATTAGATCATTATGAAGAAGCCTGCTCCTTCAAATATTTTCCCTGAGACTTTGGACAAACTCAGACACCATAAGAACATTTTTTTTCTTTTTTACAAGGAGGAAAACCTAAGGGCTCTTCTAGCATCTCTCTCATACTCTTTCTCCTATTTTCCTCTGGATGTTCTCTATCTTATGTCACTTGCCCCATCCTAAGAATCCTTCCTGGGTAACCCCACAGCCACTTTTCTATGTAGAATTATTGTAGGTACTGCTCACGTAGATCTCTCTTCTTTCTGAACCCCTTGAAACAATGTTCCTATCTTTCAGTTGAGTGTTAAATCACAGAATTTCTTTTATATTATTTAAATCTGTTGCTCTTTTGTTTGTAGCAGCAGAGGGGGCAGGGACCACTTTGAAGGGAGAGGCTAATTCTGTGTGAAGGCAGGCATTGATTATATCTTAAATTGCAATTTACAATCTTGGGTACTGAACACATTGGCTCAATAAATATAAATTCAATTAAATGACATGCAATGATGGCTTTACAAAATGCTGTTGAGAATAACATCAAGTTTGCATCAAACTGAATATCTAAAAATAGCTAATTATTTAACTTTCCATTTACATGTGTGGAATAATGCAAGAATTTGCCAAGTAGAATTTTATTTTCCATAGTAGGTCATTTCAGATGGCTTAAATGACCCTATGGGCATCTTTTAATATAACCTTTGGACCCTGGTGTTACATTTTGGGACTGCCACCATATGCAATCCTAACATTTTTCATAAAGCTCACTCTTACTTTTATTTCACAAGCTGTTTCCATTTATTTAAATGAATCTCTTGGCTGCAGGAATATTTCCCAGGACTGAGATGTTTCCATTCATGATTAAAGTGTCTAACCTGTCAGCTTGCTGAAGGCAGTGAGCTCAGAATGTAGCTGGATGGGAGTGGAAGCCCAGTGTCCTATGTGACATGCTTCATTCCACAAGGGGTTTTCCTTGAGGGAAGTGTCTAACACACGAGTGTGCACAAAAGTCTCCCTCTGCACTTGAATTTCAAGCACAGTCGTAAAATGTAAGCATTGTTCTTTGGTGTCCTAGAGGTAGAACAACACACATAGAATGTTTTCAAATTGCATTGCACCTCTGTGTGTGTGTGTTTGTAAATTTTTCTTTTTTCTTTTTAAACTGGTTTCTGAGTGTCCTCAAGTTAAAGCATTGTTTCTAGCCTATCTCATGCCCACTTCTGTTTACCTTTCCACCTCCCACTTGCATACCAGAGCATAGTAAGCAGACATATTTCTTCATATTGACCATTGATCTGCCCCCTATTGCTCTGTCCTCAGAGGACCTGATTTGACAGGAAAGGAGATTTATTCCCAAACATTGACGAGCACAAGTGAGACTGTCATTGCTTTATCTAGTCATTCAATGTGCTGGGCATTGAGGAATCACAGTGAACAAAGGGCATGATCTCTCTCTGAAAGCAGCTGACAATCCAAAGAGGTAGGCTGACGTTAAACAAACAGGTATGCCACTAATTATAAAACATAATTGGATGCGTTTTATCACTGTAAAGTGTAATTTGTTATGATGGAACATAGAATGAGGAAGAGGAGCACATGTGGTTTAGAAGCAGGTGATCAAGGGTTAACGGATGGACCTTTAAAATAGTCTTTATTGAGGTATAATTTATATAAAATACATTGTACATATTTAAAGTATGTTGAATTATATGAGTTTTGACATATGTATACACCCATGAAACCATCGTCACAATCAAATAACAAATACGTATCACCCTCAACGTTTTCTCATGCCCTTTTGCAATCCCTCCTTCTCTTTATGTCTTACTATATACTAGTTTATATTTTTTAGAATTTTATATAAATGGTAGCATGCTCTTTTTTGGGAGTCGGAGGGGGTCTGGCTTGTTTTACTCAGCATGACGATTTGAAACCTGCCCAGTTGTTGTTTGTATAATAATTTGCTCCATGTATTAATTATTTATTTCTGCTGAGTAGTATTCCACCGTAAGAATACACCACAATTTGTCTATCTGTTTACCTGCCGATAGGCATATGGATTGTTTCCAGTCTTGTATACATAAAGCTGCTGTGAATAGTTGTCTATAAGTCTTTGAATGTACATTATACTTCATTTCTCTTGGGTCCTTCCCTAGAAGGGGGAATTGTTGGGATGTAATATCAGGACTTTTGATTGATGGCGGAGAAGACAGTGCAAACAGTTGGAGTACACAAAGAAATGAATCCTTGAAGGAAGACAGTTGAGACATCTGTTGGTCCCTTCCAACTGGCTATCTCATTCAAAGGTTTTCCAATTTGGTAAGTTGAGACTCAGATCTTGATCTTCCCTTTCAAATATGGTTCCTTGTTGGTTTTCCTTATTTCAGTAAATGGTATCAGCATTTGCATAGTTGGCAAACCTAAAGCCAGGCTGACAGCTTGCCCTTCTTTCACCCCCCCCCCTTTATTCTATTGGTCTTTAAGTCCTACAGTTTTCCCTCATGAAAAGCTCTATCATGTTCACTGCCAGGGACCAAGTATAGGTCACGTGACCTGATCCCTGGACCACGGATGTCTTATTTCCTGACTTGCACTCTTTATTTATTATCTGCAGTTAAGACAAATGACCTTCAAAATGTAAACCTGAATATATCACTGTGCAGATTAAACCTTTTCATGCCCTCCACCCCCATAATAGTGGAGTAAAGCCCAAAATCTTTACCATGGTTTATACAGTCTTCATATACATATCTCTGTTTAATGCACATTCTAGCATTGTGACTCCATATTATTTTATCCTCCTATTCCATTTCATGTTTCACCTACAATGAACTTTGATTCAGGTCATCAAATTTTCTGAGGTGAGAAATCTGTGGACCTTGGATTTCTCAATGTCCCTGTCTCTCTCCCCCACTTATTTGTTTAACTCTTACTTAACCAACTTAAATATTTCCCCTGGAAATGATCACATCTATGTAAAATAATATCAGCCTGATATTCTATACCAGTCTTAAGCAATTACCATGGCCAAGAGTCTGGTCAGCCTCTTTAATTACAGGTAGGGCCTAACTCATGTGCCATTGCGTCCCTAAAACTTAGCACAGTAGCCCATCTTGAACGTATTAAGTCCTCGAACACATTTGATCATTGAATAAACATCCATGACAGTGACCTAGGCCTTATATAACCGATGCCTGACAAGTATTTCAGAAGAGAAACTGAGATAGATTAAATTCAATAAATGTTTTCCAATCACCAATATGGATGTCATCAATTTCATCACTAAAGTCCATGACTTTGCTTATAAGAGAGTCCCCTCTGGCTCTAATTTAAAATCTATTTTATACTTTATACAGTCCTAGAAAAATTAGTGCCAAGTTTTTATAGAAGAGTACATAAGGAGCAGAAAATCCAGTGATTGAAGAGAAGATATGTATAGGCACACACAACACAGAAAAGAGGTGAAGATACTGGACACATGAAATTATAATTCAAAGCCTCAGTAGTCGTATCCATTTTGTCCAGGGTCATATAACCTTATATGTCATTTGATTAAAGTAGAAGCACATTTTGAGGTACTGATTAAAATATTGTTCTGGTGAGGCTACTAATATTGGTAAGTACTCTTGATTGTGTCCTGTGTGCCAGAATTGAAGGTAAAACTAAGCTCATTATCTCATTAAATTCTTATAATGGTCCTATAAAATAGCTGTTGATATATTCTGTAGAGGAGGAAAGTAAAGAGAAATTAAACATCTTAGCCTTAGGTACATAGCTTTGACTCTAGCCTGCTTAGTGTAAGTAATCAAGAAAAGATTGAATTGTGTTATTTTACCCTGTTTAAAGAAACAGTAATTTTGAAAATAGTCCATCAAAACCAGATACTTTTCTTTAAATTTGGGATTCTCTATGGAGATGTTGAATTGCCTAAAATAGTATATTACACAGAAACATTTATGTCCCAATCACGCCAAATAAATGAAGTTTCTCTGTAAATGCTTTCAATGATTGCATTACACTTCATGATTATTGTGAGATTATAAAAATATTCTAGCAAACAGTGTTTCCTGAAAAGTGGCAAGAGCGTGCTGCTAATAAACTAGACAATGTGTTACCCCATATGAGCTCATTCCGGGGCCTAGCTGTCGTCTTTCATTGTGAAGAACATATATCCCTCAAATGAGCCTGCAGTCTTTTCTAATATAAAGTACCAGAAGCGTAAATAGAATCTGTCACCAGATCCATTTAGAATCCATTTATCTTTATGACTATATGTGTTATGGATCTTCAGCTCATGATCATACAGACCCCATCTTCCTGATGGCAAGTTTAAAATGTGGTGTCTCTACAGGGAGATTAATTTTTTCCACATTTGTGAGTGATGGACTCCTACCTTCCTAAACACATTTTGCTTGAAGTAATTAATTCTAGTGTTGCCTTAGGCAAATATGTACTCCTCAGCTCTCTTTTAAGGAACACAGCTCCAGGCAATGACTCAAGGTCAGTTTGCCTCCGATCCATTTCTCCCCAAGCTCTGCATGTTGACTCATTCCCAACCGCCCCTCCTTTTGATATCTTTCACTCTCCTGGATTTAAGACATGCCCAAGGAATTCTCCGTGGCCCAGATGTAGACTTCCCCATTCCCAGCCACGACATCACCTTTCACATTTTGGAAAGCCACCCAGCATGGAGTGTAGCAAACACTCTCCACCAATGCAAATCAACATCTCTCCACATCTCTGTTCTCACCACTGATTCATCTTCCTCCCAAAGACCACCAGGATTAATTTCATCATGCCTTACTCTCATTTTTACTTTATAACTATCAAAAGTCTAGGCATTCCAGGATCTTTACATACCCAGGTTATTTTATCCCTAGAGCTCTTTACATCTCTAAACTAACATAATCTACCATCTCTTTTCAGTACTTCACTCCCCCCAAATACTTTCTTCATATCCTCTGGAACACATTATCAGTCATTGCAAAATTCCAATGTTCAATGGTATTTTCTTTTAATGTTCCTTAATCTTCTGGCTTAAATTAAAAACAAACAAAACAAACAACAAACAAACAAACAAACAAACCTAACTTCTCCTGATGACACAGCTTCCTTACAGTCCCCTAGAGAAGAACTCCTTTTCCTCCTCCATGCTGCTTATCATAGGGCTTAGAGACTAAATTGCCATTCTCTTTTTCCCTCATTACTATTTCTAAGACATTTCTCCTAATTCAAAACAATAAAACAATAAAGTAAAAAACTCAGCTTGTTGAAGCACATGCCAACAAACTGTACTAACTGGTTGTCATCATCTATTAACTCTCAGTCATTTCTCCTCATTTCCTGAATATTTTTGCTTGTAGCCTTCTTTCAGTCACTGTTCCGTCATTATTTTTGGAGATTTCAGAATTCACATTGATTGTCTGCCCCAAATCCCATTCTCTCAGGTTCTTGATCTCTGCATTCGGTGATCTTCTTTCCACTCTACTTAGCCACTCGTTCCTTTGGACATATCCTAGAACTTGTCATTGATAAGTGCCACTTCCCAAACCTCAAGTGCTGGCACCTCATGTTCTCACAGCCATCTCCTATCTTTCTATATTACAGAAAATGCTCACTCTTAACTGTTTGCTGACCCCTTGCAGATGTCTAATAAACCCCATTCAAGTCCATCGTTCCTTACCAGTTTGTTACAGTCTTCTTCATAATGATTTCCTTGCTCCATACATTCGAATCATTTGCCCCTTTCCATCTATTTGACTGTTCTCGCACCCCCATTCTAACTCGTCGCCTATTAGACCCCTGGAGGTAAATAGCATATAGCTTGTGAAAAATGCACAAGTGTTCTGATTGGTCTCACGCTAGTGTCTCAATGGAACTCCACACTGACAATGAGGGCACAAATAACATGAAAATGACTAATAGTGATGACATATTTATTCTCATCCAGTTGACACATTTAATGCAGGTGAGAAGGGGTTCTGACCTAACAGGTTCAGTTAGCACAAGTGATTTGGCTAGGGTCATAGAACTAGTAGGGTCAAGATTGGGATTCAAACCCAGAACTAACTAGAACTTTGGTCCCTAATCACTGCACCATACTGCAGCCTGAAAGACATTCCCAAAATAGTGGAGGGGGATAGTTCCTGATTTTATCAAGAAGACTAACAAACCAACAAAAATAAAGTAGAAAGGATTTCTTTCTTAAAACACAAAGCTGTCATCATTTTACTTTTTAAATTTAAGCTGCTTACTGTCTCCAGCTATTATAAATCATGAAGTGATTGTGAGGAAGTATACTTCAAGGTTAACTGCAGGGGGAAAACTGCCTTTATCTCTGGAAAACTGCCAAAGGACCCATATTCAATCGTTCTTCTGCAGTGTGTAATTGCAGCTCTTATAATAAGATTAAAAGAGCCGTAATCGTCTCTGGGAGCCCTTATTTTCTTTGGGGATGTTTTTCAGGTGGCCAGTGTTCTCCAAAGTGAGTATAGCTGCGCTTCAGCATAAACATAAAGCTCTGCAATTTTTCCAGGAGGAGAAGCAAAATTATATGCCAAAATAGGGCCATGTAGAAAACTCAGAAGTGAAGGCTCTTAAGAACTTTCATTGACTGATATTCCTGCTTCCTTGAGCTCAGCAACCTCAAATACCTACTTATAATTGAAAACACCATCTGTGTAATAGACTCTGCCAGAATCAGATGTTTATTGAGCTATATCATGCACAGGATGTAGGGTAGACTACTACATAAAATATATATATTTATATATCCCTGCTAATGATTTAAACATCCTAAACTTGAGAATAAAGTGGTAATCCTAATGCTAAAGTTCATCCACACACATTTTAGCATTTCTGAAATCAGGGTATAGCTTAACAATTGATGCAGGTTATAGTTTATTTTAACTGGTAGTGTTGTTTTTTTTGCTGTCTTATATAAAAAAAAAGTGTGATTTACATGGATGACATACTAATTTCAATAAAATAAGCACTAATATTAAGGGTATTCTCAATACGAATACGGAAATATAAGCTTGTTTTTTTCATTTCCATTATGTATATCAGATTTTGCTAAGCTGCAGTTCTATTAGAATTTTCTCTCCTTTACACACGTTTGATTTGACACTTTATTGTCTTCAGCAACCACCTTCATTTTACCACTTAATTTGTGTATAAGACCAGGTACATTTGCTGCCTTCATGTTCTCACCACTGACTCACCAACCCTGCCCCCACTCCTTATGCAATGCTTAAATGAAGTGGTCTTTTCAAGGTCAGAAATAAACTCTTTTTTTAAATTTTTTATTCTTTATTAAGGTATAATTGACATACAACATGTATTAGTTTCAGGTGTATAGTATAATGATTCTATTGTGAAATGTGGAAGAAATAACCTCTTAATTACTAAATTTTACTGAAACTAAAATAATATTGAATGTAAACTGTAAATGAAAAAATAAACAAATAGTTTTTTTTAAGAAACCCTCTTGATTGCTTTTGACGCTACTAAATACTCACCTCCTCTTCAAACTTTTTCTTGCTTCCCAGGGTGACTTGTTCCCTTTCTCCACCACATGTGGTCCCTTCTTGGCTGACTCTACTTTTTCCACACATCTCCACAATATAGACATGTCTCAAGATTCAGTCTTTAGCTCTCTGCTCTTCCCTACAAAATCAACAAATTCCCCCTCTTCCCTGCACTCTGTATGTTAATAATCCTAAAATGTTTGTTTCTATTACTTCCCTCTGCTGGTCTGTGGTATCTGTTTGATTATCACTTTCACATTTGTTTTTTGCTTTTACATCAGCTGAAAATCAAGCTCATTGTGCTTCTTTTATTACACCAGCTGCCCCTCCAGACTTCATGGTATCTGACAGGCACACCATCATCATTCTCCTTGTGTCATAGACATGTTCAATACCTCAGTGTTAATTTTGATTGTCTCCTCTTCCTTTTCTTTGACTTTATGTCGGATTATTCACTGGGTGTCATGGATACTTTCTTCCAACTGTCTATTTTATCTAGCCTTCCTTTTCTACTTCAATTGTCACCACTGGCCCAAATCCATGCTTTTGACCAATTCATCACTAAGGGAAATCTGAGTACCAGAGAAGCTACGTGAGACTCCCCACCCTTAACCTCTACTAACCAGCCAGTGCACTCCCTGAGGCCAGAGCCCAAGCTCCATATTTGGTGTGTAGGAGTTTTTCAGCACCATCTGTCTAATTGAACTGAATTGTGTCATGATGGTCCACAAAAAGGAAGAATACCTGGGAGGCAGTGAGAAGGATGATGGTTTTGCTGTTAAAGAAGTCTGGGGGAACAGTTGATGTGAAAGAACCATGATGAGTTTGCTTTTAGGTGTGGATGAAAAGTCTTGAGCCAGAGAAGGATTGGTCGGACCCTAGACTGTGCAAGAATTTCACCCCCTTCTCTTGCTTTCTCAACCCTGCTGATGCCACTTCCTTTTTAATTTTTCTAGTTGTCAAATGTGATTGTTTAAAATCTCAATGTCTTTCTGTTTGAGGCCCTTTCAGGTTTTCAGACAACTTTAAAGAACTTTTGGGACAGATTTATGAGAAGAACTCTATATTTATAGTATATGAGGTTTCAATGTCGTTCACAAGCTAGATTTTTAATGTTATTTCAGGTGAACATCATTTAAGTTTTCCAGCTTTCTTGGGGTATAATTGACAAGTAAACATTGTATACTGCAAGGTGTATAATCGGATATTTTGATATGCATATACATTGTGAAATTATTACTACAATCAAGCTAATTAACATATTAATCACCTCACATTGTTACCGTTTTTTTGTTTTGTTTTTTTGTTGTTTGATTTTTGTTTGTTTGTTTGTTTGTTTTTAGTGGTGAGAATACTTAAGATCTACCCTCAGAAAATTTCAAGTATACAATATTTTAATATGAGTTATGGTCACCATGCTGTACATTACATATCCAGACCTTATTTATCTTATAACTGAAAGTTTATATCCTTTGACCAGTATCTTTCCATTTCTCCCACCCCTCAAACTCTGGTAAGTGCTATTTTATTCTGTTTTATGAGTTTGACTATTTTAGATTGCAAATATAAGTGAGATCATGCAGTATTTGTCTTTCCGTGCCTTGCTTATTTCACTTAGCATTATGTCCTTCCAGTTCATCCATGTTGTTGCAAATGGCAAGATTTCTTTCTATTTTTAAGGCTGAATAATATTCTATTATTCTATCACATTTTCTCAACCTCATTTAATTTATCTTTAAAATCTGGGTGGTAAAGCGTGTCGTACCTATTTTGTAAGGTTGCCGTAAAGATCTCAATATATACAGAGGGTGCCAAAAAAATATATACACACGACTTGTATTCATCTTTTGTTATTAGTATATATTGAGTATTACAATTCTAACACAGTTTTTCCGTTCTTAAAATGTATTACATTTTTTTGGCACCGTGTGTGTGTGTGTGTGTGTGTGTGTGTATTTCACTTTTTCTAATTCAGAACCCTGACTTATGAGAAATGTGAGGCAGAGAAAGTTTATTTTTCATTTTCTTACCTGTTCTTCAAGACCCACATGATGTTGACACATTTTCTTTAAATCAACATCCCTCCCAATAATTGTGAACTTCTCCCCTCCTCTATTTTCCAAAAATATTACAATCTCCCTTCACCCTTGACCTGATATCCCAATTCAATTATGAACTAACTCTTATCCAGTTGGCATTGAGTAAATTTTGTTGATGAATTAATTCACTTTAAATGTCAGTGGATGGCTGCCAACATGAGCCCCCAAGACATATATACCTATAAACATATTTTTTTTTGTTTAAAGGCAGTGTATTAAACACTATGATTTATAAATTAAATATTACCTAAATGTCAAAAATGAGAACATTTCTGATTGTGGTATAATATTGCATTATATGGAATTAATTTCATTTTATAAAACTCGATTAAATGAATTCCTTATAATGGAATACTCTTCAGTCATTAGAAAGTATGATATATATCTATATTGACTGGAAAGATGTTTGTGAATATCATTAAATTCATTAAAATATGAAGTTGTTTATACAATATAGTTGTGTTGTCTATATGTGTGTACTTATCTAAAAAGTGTGCATAAACATGTCAATAATTGTTATTTAAATCAATGAAATTATTTTAAATTATTATTTTTCTTCTCTGGATTTTCAGATTTTCATGTAATACTCAATTAAAATCATAGTATTAAATTAAGTTAAATTCCATGTATTATCAGAAAGGAAAGCTTTGATAATGAGGGGAAGGATTTCATACATGAAGACAGGAGATCATAAGAAATCTTTGGGGGGAGAGATTTTACTTATTATAACATGTCCACATGATTTATTCATTTCTTCACTGGTATTTATTGAACATCTGCTATATGCTGAGTACTGTGTTAGGAACTGGGAAAATAATTGATGAGCACACAGACCGTATTTCTACTTTTCTGTACCCCATTGTTTAATGGAGATCAGTATAAATCAAATTATTATACACATGTGCAAGCACAGACAGAGCTATAAGGGAAATATAATAGAGCTTCTATTTATAGCTCTGAGATGTGGGGGTGGGATATGTGTTTAAAGAAGGCTTCATTGACAGCGTGGCATTTTGGTTAAGATCAGACGTATACAAGTAGGCAATGACTGGTGGAGAGATAGAGGCGGAACCTTCCCAACAGTGGCAACTCAAGTCGAAAGAGCCTGGTTGAGATCAAGCATGCCACTTGCCACTTGAGAGAACTGATTGAAAGCCAATGTGGCTGAAGCACAGAGAGAACAGGAGAAAGTTGCTAGAGAACAACCTGGTTCTCTTTGTCATGATGACTTGGGCATATAGATGGCACCTTCTCGTCTTTCATTTTATTAACAGGACCTTTTACTTTCACTTCCTGTCTGTATCGGATAGCTTAACTAGGTGCTATAAAGAGATCCTTTAACTTAAAATCTTAGCCTGCTTTTAGTCCTTCTCAACCCAATTTCTGCCTATGAACAACCACTTGTCATTGCTTTCTGGGGAGTAAGTGAGCTGTGTTGTGCTTGTATCAGTCGGAAGGGTCTACTGGTAACGAACAGGGAGCAGAAAGAAGGTACGCAACTTTTCAGCATATTCACGAACAGGTCACACTAGAGTTGAGAAACACTGTCCATACTGAACAGAAGTAGAGCTTTGATTATCCATCTCACCGTACCCTATCATTTGCGCCAAGGTGATCTGAAAGATTTTCAAAACTGGGAGGAGAATGATTTTGCAGAAATGTGTTAGAGGGAATGCAAATATCACTGGTGGTTGTGTTAAAGGCTCTTTAGTTTCTTCCCCTTCCCAGGTTTTTGTGATGTTAAGAATTCACTGTGACTCCACAAGTACTCGCTAGATTCAGGAAATTGTTTGTACTTCTAGAATTTATTGTATGTGTTTTAATGGTATCATTTTAATTTCCTCTATCAGACCACATAATTAGAGTAGGCAGGAGGTGAAAGAATTGTGACAATATAATTCTCCTTCATAATTGGTTGTTCTCTTTTGCAGATCAAAATAGAATAACCATAAATAGGAGGCGAAAGATGTAAGAATGCACAGTTGGACTAGCAACACAGTAACCTTCTAAGTTGGAGATTTTCTAGGGGCTCCAGCTATAAATAGATAGCGCTGTATTTTTACAGTTTGCAGTTCTTGCAAAGAATACATATTCTTAGAGAGCAGAGCCAGATTCTACCAATTGTTGAACTTTCCAAAGGTTGCTTATTAACTTTGATTCAGTCAAGAGTTTGTACTACTATTTCCCTGTCTTTCTATATTCACCCTGCAAGACACTTTTAAAAATTGAAACCCCTGTGTAAGTTCAATACATGTGAAAAATCAGCGCATCTATCTGAAAGTTCCAAACTTTGCCACAGTGAAAAATGGGCCAAAGAGAAGGGTGGCATCCTTCTAGTCAGATATGGAAACTTTGGCATATAAACTTTGGTTTATAAAGCAAGAGGGTTTCTGTAGTTGCTAATAAACATAATAGATGGAGCCCAGATGTAGTGAGTGCAAGAGTTCGGGAGTAGAAATCCAGGGCTGTAAACTTTGACCTGGCTATTTATAATTTATCTGACCCTTGTCCATGAGACTTAACCTCTTTCATCTTCAGGTGTCTTACCCACATGAAAGAATACTAATAATAGGTGACAAATGCTGGTGAAGATTAAAGTCCATTAGATAATATTGGGTATGCCAATGTGTTGTAGCACAGTGACTGGGGAATTTTATTGGCTTTCAGGCAATATTAGGAACTGCTACAGGCATTGCTTTGTGTTGCTTGGCTATACTAAGACCTTAATAAGCTCTCCTGGATGTCCTGTAATTAAGTGACTCAACTGCTACACACAAATCTCTTCTCTATTTATAGAAATTGAAATGAGTTTATGTGACCATACATTATAAATAATCATTATTTTCAGAGTTCGTGGTGAAGGATACGGGATGTCAGTGCATTATCTCAATGCCAATCTTGGGGCGGGCAGACATGGGTTAGGATCCCTATTCTGCCACTTCCTACAGTGGTTTCCAAACTCAGCTGCATATCAGAATTCCCTATTAGTGCCCTACCCCAGGCCAATTAAATCAGTATCATCTGAGTGGGGAAGAAGGGAGGGTAAGAAGATCAGGGTATCAGTAGTTGTTAAAAAACAAACAAACAAACAAACAAAAGTCATAGCAACCGTCTTGAGAATTTAATAGCTATTTGAAGTAGGGCCATTTATTCATCCTCTCTGAAGCTTAGTGTATTGGTTTCCTAGGGTTGTTGTAACAAAAGCACTATGAACCACATGGGTAAGAACATCAGAAATATATTATCTCATGTTCTGGAGACAAGAAATCTGAAATCAAAGTGTTGGCAGGGCCACATTTCCCCCGAAGGGTCTAGGGAAGGACTGGTTCCATGCTTCCTGCTTAGCATATGGTAGCCCTAGGCTTGTATTCCTTAGCTTCTAGGTGGCCCTCGTCCTCTCCTGTGTCTCTGTTTTTTGGTTTTAGTTTTGCTTTCCTGGTGAGTCAAAATTTTCAACTTTAAAGCACAACCCTTTTTGTTGTGGTTGTTTTTATATTTGAATTTCTGAAATTTGTAGTTTTAAACGTTGGTCCCATCAGGGCAGGGTAGGTGGTAAGTCATAATAACGTCATAAGAATTCCATATCCCTGACTGATTAAAGTCGGTCATCATATATAAGTATAGCCCCTTGGCAATTCAGAGAAATATTTATACATACATAATCTGTTTTCACCCCCAAACAGACACGTGAGGTCGTACCATTACCTCCATTATACAGATGAAGACACTAACTACAAAAAGAGGTTATTAAACTTCTTGAGGTCATAGTTAGTGAATGGTTAGTGAATTCATGAATGTAGACTCGAACTCAAGACCTCTAGCTCTACATCAGTGTCTGTCCACTGTGGGTCATTTCATATTAAGGGGACATTAAAGAGCAATGGGGATATCATAGATTGTGAGAACTGTGTTTTGGACCTAACACAGTAAGTCATGAATGAATAAATGGATGGGTTGGAGAAAAGCAAATGCGTCACTTTTTGAGAGTTCATGGCAAATCTGTATAACATTACCATGGTTCCACCCTAACCATCCCTTCTCCTGGAAAGATGACAATTCCAACTCACACTAAGCTCTTCAAAGATAGAGGTAGCAGTGGTCTGTAGTTGGAGTCACAGTAGGTCTCCCTCCCCAAACAGATTTGGCACTTTGTATTTTCCAGAGCACAGAGGAGTTACCAGGAAAAGCAAGCACTGGCTATGCCTGAAATTGTCAACTCTGATTTCCTTAATGACACCTTCAGAATGTGCAAAGCAGAAACACAGGTGTTCTTTCCTAAGAAGTAGAAGCAATTTTTTTACTGCCTGAGGTGTAAAGGAAAACAGCAACAGACATCCCCCTACCACCCTTCACACTGGGAAGAGAAATAGGCTAGAAGTTGCCTCTTTTGTAAAATTGCAATTCTAGATACATCTTCCAGAAAATAAACTCTCTTTGTTCCACCTGTTTTCTAGCCAACAATGACTCAGGACATCTTTCAGCTCAGAAAGCAACTTCCCCATCCCCCAACACACGCAAACATTCATTCACACACTCAACACACATTCACACTCACACACGCACACACACACTGAAACCAGCTCCAAGACTTTGCCTTCTCATCTACAGGTTGGAACTAATGTCTAAACATCTGCAATATAATTAAGGGTGTTTAACCCATCAAACCAGAGTTAGCTGGGCCTCCAGTTAAAATACTGTTTTCAAATTTACTACTTTGTCTTCAAGGGTTATTGTTTGGGTTTAAAACAAAGAAACATCAAAAACAGCAAATACTTTGTGAATTGATCCTAATCAGGATGTATATTTAAAAAACATTGGCTTAAAACTATGTGTATCAACAGAAGACAAGTTTAAAATTTGGTTGATATTAAACTTTTATTTTTTGAAACTATTACAAACTTACAGAAGTTTACAGGAAGAACTTTTCTCCCTGAACCATATGAGAATGAGTTGCTTACCTGATACCTAACATCCCTGAAGATTTTAATGCACATTTTTTACAAACAAGGACATTTCTCCTATAATATCTCACTACAGCCATTGAAATCAAGAGATTGACATTGCACCATTACTGCTATCTAATCCTCGGGCCCAATTCAAGTTTCTCAAATATTCCAAAGGTGTCTTTAATAGGAAAAAATATTGAGTCCAAAATCACGTATTGCAAAATGTCTGATTTGGATACACTCACCAGATGAATACCAGCTTCCGTATATGTTTGCGTGAATGTATATTTAGCCTCAAATGATGCTTTTTTATTCCTTGCTACACATATCAATTTACTCATTCATTCATTCACTTCATTGACACAGCGATGATGTGGGTGATGTAATGGCTTAAAACCAGAAAGGGAAAAAGTCCCACTGAATAAAATGAAAGCAACAACACCTACATATTATTGTACAGAGTTCATCACAGGTGTTTTACTAAAACTAATATTAAAACTTAGAAATAAATATGATTTTAAAGGAAAATTTTATTGCATTTCTTATAGTGTAGAAATAATAATAATAATAGCAAGTCATGTTTATGGAGCATTGTACTAAGCTCTTTACAATGAATTATCTCATTTACTCCTCACACAACCTAACAAGTAGGCATTGTTATTGTTATCTCTATTTTACGGTTGGGATATCTGAGTGTCTGTCACCATCTGCAGTTAAATTTTTAAAAGAGAGAAGTATAGTATCTCCCTTCCAAGAGAAATGTGAGTTGTATTAAATGGTGTTTTCTCACCTCCCTGATATCAGAACACACAGTGCCATTCCTTTTTGAAGTGTGCTTGGCATCCCAGGGAGGTAAGACGCTCAATTATAAAAAGACTTGTGATTTTTTTCAGAATTAGATTTTGAATATGCAGGCCCTTCCTCATACTCTTATAGTCCTGGGGTTTTCTATATTGAGAGAGTTCTGATTTTTCTTGTCCCCAAGTCTTCTGATAGAAAGCGGAAAATAAAGGTGAGGATGAAAAAATGTCCTTCTTGCTGGATCAGCCAGAACTATATAATAAAGTATATCTGGTGAGGTCCCTCACTTTCACTTGCTTTCAGTCCAGTGCCATCCCTAGGGTGCCTTGCGATGGTGTGTGCTGATTTGGATTTTCTGGGAGGTGGATGTGAGGTGAAGATAGCAGTGCAAAGGTCTATTATAGCGGAAGCTGTGAATGAAAAGAGAGGAAGCAGGACTGGGCAGTGGGAGATGTTCGACGGTGGCTTAGATCTGAGAAAGTCTCTGCCCGGCCAATGGCAGGTGTGGAGCAAAGGTAGTCAACTGGAAGCACCTTGTGTCTAGCAGAAATGATGAGGCCCCTGTGACACCACCTTGATCAGGCATTGGCCCCCAAAATAGCTTGACCTCTCCTCAAAAGCTGAGGAGGATCAGATAAAGCCAACAGCAAGGCTTTCGCCAGTCACACTCTTTGCAGCTGGACAGCAAGTCATTTCTTGAGGGGGAAATCTCAGTGGCTAGTTTCTGTGTCTGTGACAGGTCGCTGTATTTATGGAACATTTCAGGGGAAAGTTAAACCAGAAGTGGAGCCAGATAATATGGGTGTCAGTTTTGGTTTCTCTATACACTGCCTATGGCACTTTGAGCCTTACTTTCCTCCTATGAAAAATGAGAACTTAATATATATCAACCATAAAGAGAGGTGAAAAGGCAAAAATGAGATAATGTATATGCAGATGCTATTGTGGGATACACAGATGCTCTGAATTTTTATTGTGGTTTTATTATTATTATTTTTGTTGTTGCTGTTGTTGTTATTTCCAAAACAGCACTCTTTCATAAATTGAATAACTCTTAATTGTGCACTTAATCTCAGTGCTCCTTTTAGCACTGAGATTGTGGCAGTGAAATAATCAGACAAAAATCCCTCTTCACAAGGACCTGGCATGTCAATGGAAAAAAAAATAATAAATATATACTATATCAGGTGGCAATAAGGCTTACGAGGGAACAAAGCAAGATATAGGAGAAGGAATGAGGGTTTCATATTACATACGGTGGTCAAGGCAGATCTCAACGATCTGGTGAAATTTGATTGAGATAGAAAGTGAAAGCATATCATCAGACTATTTGGGAAAGTAACCATGAGGCAGCAAGAACAGGTGCAAAGACCTTAAGGTGGGAGTGTACCTAGAATGTTCTAGAAACAAGGCATCAAATATGGTTGAAGTGAGTGAGCAAAGGCAGTGTAAAAGGAGATGAATTCAGAGAGATAAATATTGTGGAGACATAGCAATCATCATAAATGTTTTGGTGTTGATTGAGGAGAGAGGAAGCTATTGTAGGAGTTTAAGCAGAGTTGGGCATGATCTGACAGGCTGGTGTGTTAAGAATAGACTGTATGAAGGGAAGTACTGAACAGGAAGACCAGTTACATGGACCCTACAATAATCCAGGAGAGAAATGATGGTAGCTCAGATCAAGACACAGACTTAAATTTGAAATGAAGTGATTAGATCCTGAACATATATTTAATATAAAGTCAACAGTGTATACTGATGGAGAGAATGTGAAGTGTGAAAGTAAAAGACAAGGAAGAATGACTTCCTGAAAAATAAGAAGGATAGCCATTTGCAGAGATAGGAAAAGATGACATGAATAACATATTTGGAGGGGCCATTAAGGATAGTGTCTAGGAAAGATGAGGAGCTCATTTTGGGACAAAATTTAAGTTGTTCTATTAGTCATTCTAGTGGTTATGATGAGTAGGCACTTGAGTGAATGGCTTCAGGAGATCTAACTGAGGATATCAGCAGTGCAAATGTTGTATTTAATGCAAATGTTGAGATTATCAAGGAGTCTATGTTGATAGAAGATATCCAAGGACTGAGTCCTGGATCTCAACTTTTAGCCGTCTGTAAGATGAGGGATAATCAATGAAAGAGACAGAAAAGGAGCCTCCTGTGAAGTAGGAAGAGAACAAAGCGAAAGTGAAAAAGGAAACTCAAGGATGATGAATGATGAACTGTGTGAAGTGCTGCAAGTAAGGTGGGGGCTGGGAGCATCCCGTCAGATGTATCACAGTGACGTTATTTTGTGACCATGACAAGGGCTTTTTTGAAGGAGTGGACGATAGAGTGGAAACCTGATTGAACTGGTTTTGGGGTATTGTTGTTGTTTGTTTTTTAAGAAAAGAGAAGAATTATGGATTATGCAGAGAATTCATTCAAGAAGTTTTGCTGAAATTGGTGGGGGGAAACTGAACTCATGAAAGAGGAAGAAGTGGAATAGATCATACTTTCGGGACATTTTGGGAAATATTAGAGCATGCTTATATATTGGTGTGTTTTATCCAGCAGAGGTAGATATCACGATGCAGGAAAAAAATGAAGACAGTTTTAATAGAGGAATTATGCCACAAACAAGGGGAGAGGGACTTAATACCCAGAGAGGAGCTGGCATTGGGGACAAAGGCAGCACATATGCTGGAACACATAATATGAAGATACAAATGCATGTAGATGTGTACCTGCAATGGTAAAATGTTTGAAGAACCTCTTGATTTCTTGTGTGTACTCAGTAAAAATTCATGAGCAGAGAATGGGATGGTGGAACACTTACTTGAGATTTGAGAGGAAAAGAGTGATTGTCAAAATAAAAATCTACCAAAAGATCTCAAATCGTACCCTGAAAGATCTCAAGGTAACGGTTCTGATTGTAGTTCCTTTTTGAAAGAAGATTCTAGTGAGAGATTTTCAAGGAGACTGATGTGAATTTCAACCTGAGTTCCTTCATTTTCTAGCTGAGTAGGATTTGGAAAATCTCTTCACCTTTTTAGGCTTCTATTCCCTTGTCTATAATCTATAAGAATTTAGACAAAAATCAGGGCTTTCACAATTTTGGGCCCACAACTCTCCTTAAGACGTCTTATCATTGTATATCATGATCCGCTTAAGACATGCTGATATACAGACACATGTACTTGCAAAACCAGTTTTAAAAAGCAATGTTTAGTGTTCCTATACTGTATATGATGTCCTCTGATATTTTCTATTCTGTGCTGATTTCCTTTGTCCTAATATATTTTACTTTAGTTGTTTGTTTATTTTTTGTGTTTTTTTGTTTGTTTGTTTCTAAGCCTGGCTAACCTGGCTGTGAAATAGGTTTCACAACCCACTCTTGGGTCATGATCTACAGTTTGAAAAGACACTCCTGAAGGGCCTCCCAGTCTCTAATTATGAGATTCTGTGAACTTTGAGAGAAAACACGAGGGATAAAGTAATCTCAGTCACAGCAAGCATATTAAGAATATGTAGTCAGAAAGTGGAACTGGGCCATAGGCTGATTTTGTTCAATAAAAATCTAAACTAGCCAAATAATAGAATTGCCATGCCCGTTCTTAGTCCTCTCTTGAGTTCTCCAGTCTATTTCTCTCCCAAACGTGACTCCCTTTATTCATTTAGGCCACTATCCTTACACCACAGACATACGATTCCAACCCCCGAGTCTAAGAGCAATACCAAGTGAGGCAGCTCTTTAACCAAATTTCAGTAAGTAAATGTTTATTAAGCATGAAAATTTGCTCAATGTTGTGCTAGAAGTTGTATAGAAAAGTTAAATTTTATGTGAATTCCCTTCCAGAAGATGATAGTTTTCACTTAAAATATTTTACTAAGAGCATAGACTTTTCATATATAGACAAGAAATCAGACACCCAGTTGAAAGTCAGATGCCGGAAGGAAAAGAAACACAAAAAAACTGACTATGAATGGGGAGGCCACATATCTCACTTTCTTGGGGACAGTCTCAATTTGCACCTATTGTTCAAATGTAACTGTTAGTGATACCACCCTTTCACTCTTAAAAGCCCTGATTTGGACAACAATTTATATGATCATTGTTAATTATAGATTAATATTTTTATTTATTTTTGTGTGTTTGGAGGACAACTCTAAAATCAGTAGTGTTGAGTTCTGTCCCTCTGTTGGCCAGTTGGCCAAAGGAACTTCCCTCACGCTCACCGTCAATTCTCCATTTCTGTTCCAACTGGTAAAATTTTGGAGCTGTAAGTTTATTATTTTACCAGCATTCTTATCCTAATATCCCATGAGTTCATTTTTCTCTTATAAGTGTGCTGAGACAAAACCTACTGTCCCCACTACCATATATATAGGAGAGATAAATTACAGTACTGTTTAAAAAGATAATGATAATAGCAGGAATAAATTCCAGCAGGGGATGGCCTCATGCTCTCAGGAATAGGTCCTTTTACCTCATACTTATTCTTCGTTGACTCTTTCAAAGATAGATAACCCCACCCCTAGAATGCCATCCATGCGGGGCTATGATCTGAAGTGGCTATGAGTGAATCTATAGTCACGGACTGGGCAGCTGCTACTCAGAATGACTCCTGGCCATTTATTCATTGAGCTGTCTGGTGTCGGGTGGATCAGAGTTGGCAAGCCAGGAAGGAGTGGTGACACCGACTTCTAGCTGCTATAGGAGGCTACAGGGAAGGTGGGGACCTACTTGTTGCCATTTGTTGCTTTAGCTAGCTAACAGCACAAGCCAGCAAGGGAGATTAGAAGTTACCCCTACCAGGCACTAGAGGGCTTTCCGTCTGTGATTTATCCTTCTTCTTTGTTTTGTGCTAAAATACTTCTCCCATACAATGGCTGATGCTAAGCGTGTGTGTGTGTGTGTGTGTGTGTGTGTTATTTTGTATGGGATGATGGAAACTAGTCTTAAGATCACTCAATTTTATTATGCATCACTCCTAATCTTTACTTCTCCTTAATGCCAGGGGTTGCAGAAAGATGAAGTTATCTGAATTTAGATTCAGCAATACCAACCCACCATTAAGTGCAGGGAACCAACCAACCCACAAAAAAAAAAAAAAGCATGAGAAGTAACAAACCAATCATAAATATGATTTAACGAAAAATACATTCCAATGTTTATTCTTTATATCATGGGTATTTTACTAGAATGAACCCAGGTATAGGCTGACAGAGGAGCTATTACCTGCACTGAAATATATGTATATTGCCAAATGCTGGGCTCCGACACCACTTTGGTGAGTCAGTTATTCTAAATTATTGAAAAAGTGTCTTTTAAAGCAGCCGACCTGATGGTATTTTGGGTAACAACTGAGTGATTCCAGTAAGATAAAATACTTTTCTCTTAAAAAATAAACTTGGAAAATGAAGTTCTCATTCCATGTTAATAAGCTTATTAAGTTTTATTTGAAAGGCCCCTTGTGAACAAGAGCAGTGGGTTGCAAGGTGGCTCCTCAAAAGACATGTCAATGTCCTTATGCCCAGAACATGTGAATATAAGCTTATTTGGAAAAAAATCTTTGCAGATGTAATTAAGGATCACAAAATGAAACCATCCTACATTATCTGGGTAGGCCTCAAATCCAGGGTTAAGAGAAAGACATCATATAAGAGAAAGGCAGAGGGAGCTTTGGCACAGACAACAGAGGAGACACACAGAGAAGAGGAGAAGGCCGGTGAAGATGGAAGCAGAGATGGGATGATGCAGCCACAAGCCAAGGAACTTCTGGAGCCTCCAGAAATTGGCAGAGTCAAAGAAAAGGATTCTCCTTTAGAGGCTTTGGAGAGAGTACGGCCCTGCCAGCAACTTGATTTTGGACTTCTGGCCTTCAGAATAATGAGAAAATACTCTTCTATTTTCTTGAGCCACGGTGGTTTTGGTAATTTCGTTTTTTTTCTTTCTTCCTTCCTTCCTCCTTCCTTCCTTCCTTCCTTCTTTCCTTCCTCCCTTCCCTTCCCTTCTCTTCCCTTCCCTTCCCCTCCCTCCCTCCCTCCCTCCTTCCCTCTCTCTCTCTCTCTTTCTCTCTCTCTCTCTCTCTCTCTCTCTCTCTCTCTCTCTCTCTCTCTCTCTCTCTCTCTTTCTTTCTTTCTTTCTTTCTTTCTTTCTCTTAATGGCTTCAACATTTGGAAACTAATACAAGCAAGGCAATGAGAATTATTGTTTTAGTACTTTTCTCCCCTGTTCGGTCTAACAATTAAATTGCCATGGGGCACTGATCTTCATTGTTTTCCAGAATAATTTTCTATAAGCAGAGATGTTATTTGGTCAGATGAATGCTGGTTTAGATAAAACTGCAGAATGAGAATGTTTTATCTACTGCTTTTCCTGATGTGAGTGGGGGTCGGGGGCGAGGATGACTTATCTACATTTTTTTCCATTAGAGGAGAACACAGGGGCATGGCAGAAGATGAAAAGACCTCTTAGAACACTATCTTATTAAAAATAATGGAAAACCTTTTTTAACAACTGGAAACATTAACCCAGAGTTCCTGTGTCTGTTATGCATTTGTTTAACATTGTTCTTTTAAATTGGGAAGGCAGACTTCCAAATACTTCCAGAATAATCATTCATCCTTGATAGTGGCTTAAAACAAAGGAGGCCCAAGAGAAAAGAGTTCAGACACACTTTTTTTACTCTACCCAAGTTCTTACTTCTTGGAAGAAGTTGCTGGAAGAGTGCATACATGTTCCAGAGTAGCCTCTCAACTAAGTAGTAAGTAAGAAGATAAAACAGATTATGTCAATATACCTATTGCATTCTTGAAAAACACCTAATTAATTAGTAAGTATCTGCACTAAAATATCTCCCGGTAAACTCAACAAAAAGGACCCACCATTTGACTTAAGATTTCCTAAGGGGAAATTATCTGTTTCCTATTAATAAGAAAAAGAAGGAAATGAGTCTAAACATTAGCAAGTGAGTAATTTGTACAGCTACACATGTCAGTGGTCATGATCTCAAGTCACACTATGTTAAGTAAGACATTCAGAGGAAGAAGAACTGCCTGGACTATGTGAGAGCCAAGATTTTCCTGCCTATGTGAAGAGGAGGACACTGTATCTCTGATGTCCATAGTCAACCTCAGAAACTTAGAGGCAAACATATCAACAACCATAGCTTTGCATACTTTCTGAGTCAACAATCGTATTTCCAGGGCTAATGGTAATTATGGTGATGCATGCAGATTTGTCTATGAGCATGTCTACCTCAGTGGTGTTTATTAATAGCTAAAAAGTCACAGTCAGTAATATTGCAATAGTGCTGCGTGGGTATCAGACTTATCATGGTTATATGGTTATATAAGCATATATATATATAAAACCAAATATATATATATAACCATATATATATACACATATATGTATATATGTATATATACATATATGTATATATGTGTATATATATAAAACATATATATAAAACCATATATATAAAACATTTATGTAATATGAAACCATGGTTATCATTGTTATATAACTGTAAGTTATGCAGATGTCTAATCATTATACTGTGTACCTGAAATTAATATATTGCATATCAACTATAATTAAAAAACAAATTTTAAAAAAATAGCTGAAAAATAAAAACAACAGCATTCTGATATAGAAATTAATTAATTAAATAATTGCTGATAGAGATCACAGAATAGTCAGTCAAGTTTTAAAAATCACAAAGTTTAATGCTTATTGAGATATTGGGCTGATTGCTAGGTGAACCAACCATGTGATTCGTATATTGGAACCTTCAGTACCACTTGCCCACCTGCGGGGAGGGAAGAGGAGCTGGAGGTTGAAACAGTTGCCAATGTCCCATGATTTAATCAAGAATGACTATGTAATGAAGCCTCCAGAAAACCCCAAAAGGACGATGTTCACAGAACTTCCATGTTGGTGAATACATGGAGGTGCTGGAAGGGTGGTGTGCCTAGAAAGAACATGGAAGCTCCGTGCCCCTTCCCCATACCTTGCTCTAGGCAACTCTTCCTTCTGGCTGTTTCCTGAGTTATTTTCTTTTATAATAAATCAATAACTTAGTGAATAAAATATTTCTGTGTGTTTTGTGATCCACTCAAGCAAATTAATTCATCTTGAGGAGGGTATCCTGAGAACGTCTGATTTATAACCAGTCAGTCAGAAGTACAGGTAACCCGAACTTGTGTCAGATCTGAAATGAGGGGGGCAGTCTTGTAGGACTGAGCCCTCGACCGTAGAATGTGATGTTATCTCCATGTGGAGAGTGTCAGAATTGAGTCAATTTTTTTCCCCTTTTTTTTCAGTTTTATTGAGAAATAAGTGACATACATAACTATGCTTGACAATGGATGTCAAATTTTAAGATTCCCAGGCGGTGTCCTGAAAATTGCTTGTTGGTTTGGGGAAAAAACCCTCCCCAAATTGGAACTGGTACCAGAACCTATTTACTAGGTTATGTGTGATTATTGTTCTCACCAACTATAGATAGATAGATAGATAGATAGATAGATAGATGTTCCACATTATAGACAAAGGAATGAGACATGTAATTATTAGTTCTTGCTGAACAACCCTAACTCTCAACAAGGCTTCTTTTTTTTTTTTTTTTTTTTTTTTTTACTATCCAGTTTCTAGTATTTCAAAATTAATGCTCTTAGGGCCAAATGTTAAAAACGAATATATGTTGCTAACTTCAACTTCACAATGTTTGTTTGTTTATTTAATGAAGAGGAAACTTTGGGAAGGAAAAGCAAATGAAACTACAAAAATCAAAGGTAAACTGGTGAAATTATTGAAGTTACAAAATGCTAAACTAGGAGGAGATTTTTTTCCTGATGGCAAAGCCTGGAAGGAGCCAAACTTTATCTTCCGCCTGCCTTTGGGCAGAACTAAGTTAGGGAGAATGGATACAGAGGTGAAAACAGGGAATCCTGGCAAGAATTTACAGAAACTTGTGAATTCCGTGGAATGGAATTCAGTTAAAGTTTCACCAAGATTCTGAAGGATGTTGGGACCCAAAGGACTTCGGGATTGCATATTTTTAATATTTAAATTATAAATATTTGATTCACTTATAATTCAGATGTGTTCATTTAAGGGGAAAAATATGTTGGTTTTAAGAACTCTGATGTAGTTACATGCATGGTATAAATGTAGGCATATTATGTAATTCTCCACAATGCTGGCCTTTCTTTGATGTGGGTGTTTTTTTTCCAGTAGTTGAAGGTGAACAAGGGACTTGGAAGAAGACAATAGAATCTCTCCATCCCTGCTCAAAATTATTTAAATGAGGCTCCAAAAGTGTCCTTGGTTCTTTATAAATAATTATTTATGTCAAGAGGCTGGTGGTTGGCTCAGGCTTGTCCATCGTGAGAGTAAAAATTGCCTGGCAAGATCATTACTTAGTTTCCTACCATTCCGCTTCATGGGGTGGGGCTGAGGGCAGAGTCATCTCCCTCACAGGTGATTCTCTGGCCACTTGATCGCCCTTACATGAATAGCCTCTGATTCTGGGTTTTCTAGCTTGCAAGAGAAGACTTCTCAGTTTTTACTGGTATCACATTTTGATCTGTCAGAATGGATGGTACAAAGCAGTCAGTGGGGAGAAAATAGGATACAGAATATAAAAGCGAATTACATGATACCAAGGACTTTTTCTCTAATTTTCTTTTTAAATTATCACATAAGTAAACTGTCTTTGTTGTACAATTCTATGCATAGATCCATAGAAACATCACCACAATCAGGATACAGAACAGTTCTATTACACTGCCACCTCAAAAAACCTCCCTCATTGTATTCCTTTGTTGTCAGATTCCACTAACCTCTGGCAACTAGTCAACTATTCTCTAGCTCTGTAGTCTTGTCCTTTTGAGACTGTTATATAAATGGAACCATATACTGTGAAACTGGCTTTTTCTTTTTTTATTCTCATGACTTTGAGATTCATCCAAATTTTTGTGTGTATATATAACTCATTCTTTATTATTGCTGAGTAGTATTCCATTGTAAGGATGCACTAGTTTCTTTGTTCATTCACCCAGTAAAGGGCATTTGTTTTGTTTCAAGTTTTGGAACGTTACAGATAAAACTATTAGGGACACTGATGTACAGGGTTTTGTAGGAATGTACATTTTCATTTTTCTCAATACCCACAAATGGAATTGTTGACCTTGACTTTTTGGGAAAAAAATATAATGGGTGAAGGCATTCTTCAATGATCTCTAATTATCAAATCTTTTTTTTTTCTTTAGGAATTCTATTTTTGTTAATATTTACCTTTGTATTCAACATGTAAAAATGAAAGGCTGCAAAAGCCAGATAGGCTAGGCAACTTAGGCACAATCACAAACCACTATAGAGTCACATATCCTACAATAATTTACAAGTTTGTAATGCTTTGGCAAAACATGAAATTTTACGTCTTTTATTTTTTTTTAATTATTTTTTCAATTACCGTTGATATTCAATATACTTTTATATTAGTTTCAGGTGAACAGCATAGTGGTTAGATGTTTATGTAATTTACAAAGTGATCCCCTAATTAGTCTAGTACCCACCTGGCACCGTACATAGTTATTACCATATTATTGACTCTATTCCCTGTGTTGTCCATCCCCTCAACTCCCCTCCCATCTGGCAACCCTCAAAATGTTCTCTGTATCTATAAGTTTGTTTCTATTTGGCTTGTTCACTTATTTGATTCTTTAGATTCCACATATAAGTGAAAACATATGGCATTTGTCTTTCTTTGTCTGACTTACACCACTCAGCACAATACTCTCTAGGTCCATCCATCTTGTTGCAGATGCAAGATTTCTTTCTGTTTTTTTAAGGCTGAGTAGTATTCCGTTGTATATATGTACCACCTATTCTCTATTTATTCGTCTACTGACAGACACCCAGGTTGCCTCCACATCTTGGGCATTGTAAACAATGCTGCAGTGAACATATGGATGCACAAGTCCCTTCAAAGTAATGTTTTGGGTTTCTTAGAATAAATACCCAAAAGTGGGATTACTGGGTCATTCTTTGTCATTTGTTATAGCCTTTTTTTAAAGTTTATTTTGTCTGGTATAAGTATTGCTACCACAGCTTTTTTGTTTGTTTGTTTGATTTGTTTCCATTTTCAAGAAATAAATTTTTTAAATCCTTTTATTTTCAGTCTGTGGGTCTTTTGATCTGAAGTGAGTCTCTTGTAGACACATATGTAAGGGTCTTATTTTCTTATTCATTCAGCCACCCTATGTCTTTTGATTGAAGCATTCAATCCATTTACATTGAAAGTAATTGTTGATAGATATGTTGTTATTGCCATTTTATTCATATTTTTATTTTTATTTTTTTCTTCTTAAACAAGTCTCTTTAACATTCCTTGTAATACTGGTTTGGTGGTGAAGAACTCCTTTAGGTTTGTCTTGTCTGGGAAGCTCTTTATCTGTTCTTTTATTCTAAATGATAGTTTTTCTGGGTAGAGTAGGCTTGTATTTCTATTTTCTTTGCCAGGTTAAGGAAGTTTTTCATCATTCTTTCTTCAAATAGATTTTCAATTCCTTGCTGTCTCTCTTCGCCTTCTGATGTGAATGTTGATATGCTTGATATTGTCCCAGAGGCCCCCAAAACTCTCCTTATTATTATTATACTTTTTAAATTTTTTTTTTCCTTTTGCTGCTCTGATTGGGTGTTTTGTGCTACCTTATCTTCTAAATTGCTGATTTGTTCCTGTGCTTCATCTAGTCTACTGTTGATTCCCGTTAATATATTCTTTATTTCAGTTATTCTTCATTTCTGATTGGTTCTTTTTTACGTTTTCGATCTCCATTTTTATGTTTTTGATCTCTTTGTTGAAGTTCTCACTGAGATCACTGAGCATCCTCATAACCAGTGTTTTGAACTCTGCATCTGGTAGATTGCTTGTCTCCATTTTATTTAGTTTTTTCTCTGGAGCTTTGTTCGGTACTTTCATTTGGGGCATATTTCTTTGTCTCCCCATTTTGGCTGCCTCCCTTTGTTTGATTCTATGTATTAGGTAGGGCTGCTATGTTTCCCAGTCTTAGTAAAGTGGTCTTATGTAGTAGGTGTCCTGTGGGCCTTAGTGGCACACTCTCCCTGGTCACCTAAGCCAGGTGCTGTAGGTATGCCTCTTGTGTGAATTGTGTTTGTGACCTCCTGATGTTGAGCCTCGATGTTTTCATGTCAATTGGAGGGATTGACCCTGAGGCTGATTGTGAAGACTGACCATGAGTACTGGAGGAGGGGCTGACCCCATAGAGCAGGATTCACTTTAACAGGGCTCTGGTACCTGCTCATTCTGCCCTTAGTGTGTGTGTGTCATTTGTGGAGGTGACCTGTTGGTACTCTGGCATGGTCTGAAGCTGGCCACTGGATGTCTGGGCCACGGGGCCTCCTGGGAGGTGCCCCACAACAGGTCAAGTTTAGCTGTTACCTGTATCCTGTCTGGATCCATCTGGCATGATCCATAAAGTCATCTGCAGATGCCTTCCACCTGCACTGGGTTTGGGTTGCCAATACTGCCAGGCTTGGAGCTGCTTAGCAAGAGGTATGGGGCACACCGAGGCCTGATGTTGCTTTTTTGATGTTTCAGAACCTTTGAGAAATTTTAGGAAAGTCCTCTGCATGAGCCAAGTAAAGGTGTTTATATGGGAAAGCCACTGAAAGTAGCTTGGGTAGGTCCTTAAGTTAGGTGGGGCAGGGTCTCACCAGGTGGGGTGAGCAGTGTTAGCCAGGTTGATGGAGACTCAGATACGGCAGCCACCTGAGTCTGCATGCTGGGTGTGGAGAGGTCTCGACAAGGGAACAATGACTCCTGCCAGCACTTCTGTCTAGGAGAAAACTGACCCTCTAGACCTCACCCTGACGCCAGACAACTCAGTTCCTTCTCATATGTCTTTGGCGCTTTTTGAGCTGCTTCCTCAATGCTAGACCTCAGAATGAATGTGTCAGTCAGTGAGTAAATCCATGTGTGGATCTGTTAAGAGGAATGCCTGGGACTCCAGCACCCCTCTGTCTCACTTAGCTACAACCTTTGCTGGTTTTCACAGCCAGAAGTTATGGAACTTCTCTCCGTAGCACTGGAGTCCTGGTCTGGGGAGCCTGGTGTGCACTGGGATCCCTCACTCCTCAGTGGGAACCTCTGCAGTCAAGATACCCCTTCTGATTTTTAACCACTACATGTGGGTATGGGGAAAAGCCTCTTCCACGTCTCCATTCCTTTTACCAGTCTTGACATGGCTTCTTCTGTATATCCTTAGTTATAGGACTTCTGTTCAGACTCCATGTGATTCTCAATGATGTAGTCTAGTTGTAGTTTTGATGTGGTTGTGAGAGTATGTAAGTCCAGTGTTTAACCACTCCACCATCTTGATCTGAAACCTAGGGTGGGATTTCTTAAATTCTTCAGAATGCAAATATACCATGAGTCTCTCTAAGTGGGCAGTGGTGGGTAGACTATATCACATTTCTCAAAAAAAATTGACAAGAGACCCCTTTTACACAGCTTCTAGAAGTAGTTGTCTGTGGAAGATACATCAAGAGATATAATTTGGATGTATTTCTATGTTCAAATAGCAGTATGGAAAGTAATCTTTTGATCTAAAAGAAATCATATATATTTTATGCTTTCACACACTTCATATAATTTAACACATTGGCTAATGCTATTAGCACTACATAGATCAACATTGACTGTGTAATCTGGAAATTTTTAAAGATTACTTTCAGCTTATAAATGAGAAAACCCAGAGCCACTAGAGTTTGGTAAATTGCCTATGGTAACATAGCTGGTTAGGGGAGAGATCCAGTATTATATTTATTATCCTGTATGTTTAACACTATGTCCATGACTACCAGATATGACTAGAAAACCTACTCTTATCTCAGAGTTCCTTTATACTCTTAACACCTTCCTTTTTTCCAAGTCTCACTCAGGACCATACAACTATGAACAGCCATGATGACAAATACATGAGACATCTGAATCCAGAACCATAAGTGTTGTAAGAGAAACTGACCAAACCTAGGAAGCCAAGAGTAAATGGGTAAAGAAAAGTTCCAGGCTTTGGGTTCAAAAAGTCAATAGCTCACATGACTTAAGGAGTGTTGTTGGTTAGAAGGTTGCAGTGGTCTTCATTGATCACTCACTCAATATGAATTATCAGTATAACATAGCTGTGAAGAGATAATGTTATTTTGGGATCCATGAATAGAAACAGAGTTTTCAGAATTTAATATTTAATACAATTTTCATATATGCTAGGGAGTCTTCTTCTGGACCATTGTCTAAACATTCAGAAATGTGAAGAGCAATTTCTTCTCTTTATCTTCAGAGCTCCTCTCCCTAAGTTACTCTGATTCTGTAACTTCCAAGAGCACATGATGCCTGCTGAATCTCCATTTCCTTTCTGAATTACCTATGTTTGTCCATTACTAAAGACTGTCTAACAGAGCTGCTTATTTATTTATTTTTATGCCAATTAGGGCTCCCCATGAACTTCTACCGTGTTATATACAGGCAGCCCTTCCCAACTTCCCCTTTTATCTTGAATCCATAAAAATGAGATCAAGTGATGAGATTCTGAACCTCATAGTTATTTTGCCAGTCTCTCTGAAAGATGCCAGTCCTCTATACATGCATTTTAGTATACTGCTTCCTTAATATTTAAAAATTCCATGAGAAGAAAATAAAAACTTTTAAAGCAAGCAAACAAGCAAATCTAATGGTACAACTTCATGGACTCTTTCAGGGGGTTCAAAATGTATGGGTATCTTTTTACTTCAGAAGGACCATTAATTCTGGCCTGCAAGAGAGTAATTAGGAATTACATACAAATAAAAAAGGAATCTTTTTTGTCCATTTTTCTTTTGTAGTGGAACACTAGACACCCAAGACGTTTAAAAGTTACTACTATTATTGCTGTTTTCAAAGTTACTAGTGGGGAACATAGAAATGTCAGTAAACATTAGGTTTCCATAATTTTACCATCTAATGGGAAACTGGAAGAGGACTGAGAGATAAGGAAGCAAAAAGATAAAGAAAAGTAGAGAAAGAAAGACAGAAGTAGAAAGACAGAAGCAGTGGGAGGATAGGTGTGTAGCCACAGACTGAGAAGCACAGTAGTTTTGAAAATGGGCATTTATCAAAGAAAATTGCTCTTAATAGCTCTCTCCTGCCCTACGTGTTGTGCTGCATGCTCTTTGACATTATTTACTATTTATTAAATTTAATTCAACAAGTATTTATCGATCCAGACCATGTCGTGATCATCGGAAGTTTGCAAAGATAAATATTTAACCTGAATCCACTTACAGTCAAGTGAAAGAGATGATATGCACGTACAGATAACTGAAATGCAATCCAGAATTGGACATGGGTTACAAAAACAGGAACAAATTGCCTTCGGGGGCTCATAAGCAGGCAATGTCACCCCTTCATATCAATAAGGCTGCCAACAGGAACAGAAGCCAATTTGGATGGTTGAAAAATTTTAATGAAGCAACTATTTATACAGGTGTGGAGAGGTTCCAGATAACTAACAAGGGACGCTGAGGTTGCAGAGTCTAACAGTCACAGAAAGCTGTTCCTACCATTAGCCTTAAAGGGGCCGGGAGTGAAATAGTTTACTGAAGCCAATAAGGGGGTGGAGGCATGGAGGAGAGCTACTCACAGGATCTGTAGTCATTGAGCAAAGCAACCACTGCCAGAAACAATGGCCCCGAACAAGGAGAGAGTGAGGAAGAAATACTTTCAAATTTCTCTCCTCCTATCCCCTTATCTCTTGCTGCTGCGTTCCATTGGCCAAGCCAAACTCTGAATTAGCTGAGACAGGAGGCTCGATAATGCAGTCAGTGGGGTCAGCCTCCTGGGAAACAGATCAGGGCAGGGAAAGATTATAGCGAGATCTGAGTTTGCAGAAGCAAATAGAGACCTCTTGTTGGAGGTATCAAAAAAGAGCAGGTCACGTATGATACAAGCCTTGGTGCATAGGTGACATTGTTAATATTAGGGGAGCACATTCCCAGGGGTGTGAAAAGATTCAGAAGAAGCAAGGAAGTTGAAAATCAAGATGATAATTCAGATTGGCTAACACACGGAGTGTGTCAGATCAGTGGTCCTGAGAAGAAGATAGAGGAAAGTTGTAGACGGCTAGCTTCGGAGTCTGTACTGTGATCTGCGGTAGAATGGCTTTAACTTAAAAAGAGTAGCATGTTGGAACAATCAATCTTGTGTCATAAAAAATAACTTGGAGCAGGGGGAGACTCTCTGCAGAAAAAACAGCTGGGAGAACATTGTGTTGTTCAAGGTAAGAAATTATATTGGTCTGAAAAGGTTGTTAGCAGTGGGAATAGAACAGGACATACAGTTCTAGAGGCTACAGGTTTAGCAATGGATTTGATGAGCAAGAAGATGTAAGAATAAAGGCTTTGAACCGGGATAATCTGTGTCATACCATAGCACAAGGAAACAAGTCAGCAAGAAGTCGACCTGAGGAAGAAAGTGATGGCTTAGTTTTCAGTTACTTGGGCTGTGACGAGTTGGGAATGGATTATGGGCTGAATTTGTAGATTTGGGAGTCCACTACACGGAGATGATAGCTGCCTGTGAGTGAATCGGGTTGTCAGAAACAGAAAATCATAGATTTGTAGTGGAAATTTGGCAAATAACATTCTAAGATAGATGTGATTACATAAAGAGTTTAACACAAGATGTAGAAAGGGTATTTTGAGGTGGGGGAAGACAAGGAGTTAATACTGGGTCATTAGAGTTCATGAAAAGAGGTATTTTTAAGGTAAAAGTTTTCAAAAGAGAATCAGGACTAACAAAAATCGGGTTGGGGAATTATATCAATTACTCTTCCGGAGACTTTGATGGTCATGGAGCAGCATGAAAGACCATATATAGGGAGGCGACGGGGGACAGAGGGGAGGTGGTTTTGTGTCTCAGATGGAGGACACCTGAACATGTTTCCAGGGAGCGTCCCAGTAATTCTCTCATGCTTTCTGACTGATTCTGTGTAAATGAAAGAGTATTTGTGTCATACACACACACACTATACTAAGAGTCCACACAGGATGGAGAAAATACTTTCTAACAGTGACCCACAGAGTAATTAAATTGCCATGCTATCTCAATACTTCAAGTAAAAAGACAAAGCTCTTTTTTTGTTGTTGTTGAAAAATTTAAAAGGAACATTTTATAGAACACTAGGAGGACACTTATGCAGGACATGTTAACTTTTTCTTTTTTTTTGAGTTTTTTAAAGTTTTTGTTCTTGTTTTTAAAGACAACTTACTACTTACTAGTATGAGCTTTACTTTTATGTTCCTTGGCCAGTGATAGTAACAAAATATTTTCTGCTTTTTTAGTATTCATATTCCCTGATTATACAGTAGAGGCGTAAAAGTACTTTTTTAGTGTTTTTCTGAAGTCTTCCATGGTGAAATGTGTGTCCGGATGGCTGGATTAAATTGGGTTTTGTATTTCCATGTTTAGAAGGAGATTGTATGTAAGGATGTGCTGCTGCTATTTCCGGTTCCCCTCCCCCCCCCCAGACTCCCCAAGAGCATACAGGTTACACTTCCCCACTACCTTGACAGCAGTCAGGGTGACATGACTTGCTTTGGCTAATAAAAAAGTAAGCTGAAGTGATGCATTTAAGAGCTGGTGTGCCGTTTTCCGTGCTCTCTTCTCCTCCTGTGGTAAATCCGTGTTGCCATCATAAAAGGATGAAGTTCATTCATCCTGGAATCCTGCACGACCCCAGTGAACACAGCCTCTCTCAGATAACCTTCATTCTTCATGAGATATGAATGGAAATACAATTTGTTGCTATAAGCAATAGTCACCAAACTTTTTCTGAAAAGGATAGAATGTTTTAGGCTTTACAAGTCATATAGTCTCTATTACAATTATTCAACTAGTCTGCCATTGTAGTGCAAAAGCAGTCACAATCAGTAAATAAATGGGCATGGCTGTGTTCCCATAACCTTTTATTTACAAAAGTAGAAAGGAGCCAGATTCAGCCCACGGCCATATTTTACTGACACTTGCTTTAAGCCACTGAGTTGCTGAGGTTGCTATGGCAGCATAATGCAGACTTTACTGTCTGGTGTAACTACTACTACACTTTGCAAAGGGAATTGGAGAGCTGAGAGATGCAGTGATGATAACATGCTCCTCTATGAGAATGTTTGTTCAAATCAGACTATGTAAAACCAGTTTGAGTTCAGATCTTCATCTGACTGAGTCACGTCAGGAATCAAAGAAATAAGGATAGATGTAAAATCTACTTAGGGCAACTATTTAATAGAAAGTGGGCCAAACATTCAGATATTTTCCACAAAATTGAAAACAGACAAGAAAACACCAAAAGAAAGCCTTTTTGAGAGGCTATATTGAAATGGTACCCAGAGAAGACTTGTCTAAGCAAGGGTCCATGGGAAGATGTTTTCTAACTTCTTCCATATCACTCAAAGCCTAATGCAAATGAAAATTGAGTTTAAGTTATAATTATCAAGGTTTAGAAATGACAAAAGTAGGCTTCTGGGATACTAGTAGTTTTCTATTTTTTTAGTTCAGTGACAGTTATATAGATGTGCTCATTTTGTAAAAATGCATCCAGCTGTACATGTATATCTGTAGCATCTGTCCTTTTCTGAGTATATGTTACACTTCAATAAAAACTTTTTTAAAACAAAGTATTCTAGGAACTAAACTGGGGAAAATTATTTCTGAAATGTTACATAATAAATGCACTATCTAGTTTTAGGGTGATTTGTCAAGTGTGATTGTTAAATCAGATAACTTCAGCTTTCTATGAAACAGTCAGTGGCTCTCTGAGCAATGCTATATTTATGAGTTGGCTCCTGAACTCCCTTCTTTCCCAGCCACTCCCCCAAAACAAGTGCTTTTCCTTATAGACTTCACAACTATTGGATATCTCTTTGGTGAGAAAATGCACCAAGTCTCCTCCCATTAGCGGGAAGGGCCATCTCAGCCAAATTTGTTCCAGACCTCACATTTTCTGTCACAAAGACAGAGGGTATCTTCCTTTTCTTCAGCCTTTGTTTCTTATCTTCGTCCATTGTTCATGTGGGTGATTTTCTGCTTAGTGCAAACAGAAGCCTGAGCCAAGGATTCCCTGTGGGAACTTGAGAGGGTCTTATTCACCAGACTTAAATCCCTGGCACACAAATCCCGGTAGAGGAAAGCACAGAGGCAGTCTGTAAGGTAAACTATCTGCCTGATTCCCTAACCTATAAACACTCTGAATCCAGATGAGATACTTCAGAAAGGCAAATTATCATGTACCATCAACATAAGAAGAAATGATGATTAAAAAACAAAACCAGATATGTTAAAAATAACAGAATCTTGTTTTAATTATTATTTTTTGCTCACTATACATGAGAGTCAAAATTGAATATGGATATACTTAATTCATTATTCCATAGCTCTTTCGTTCTCGTGTCATTTTTTTTTTTTTAATTTTAAAGCTGGTTGTATTCGCTCTATTGGACAATTAATATTTTCTTGGTCAGGTGCCATGACTGAAGTTGCCTTTCTGTAGGGATAATTTACTTTATCATTTTTAATAGAAACTTTGGCTTAATATCTTAATAGCTTAAGTGAATATGATTACTTTATTTGAAATAAAAGGTGTATCACTTTGTTTTCAAATTAAACTTCAGAGCATAATGTGTACTTTTAATAACAAACTGCCCTGGATTCATTATGTACAGTATGGATATAGCAGATTGGCTTACATAGTATTTTTCAAATTTGTTCTCTTTTATGTTTATATATATATATATATACACACACATATATATGTATGTATATATATGTGTGTGTGTATATGTGTGTGTGTGTATATATATATGTATATATATATATGCTCTTTCATCAAAGAGAATGAAGTTGTAATATAATAATACAGGGTTTGACATTTTACAAAGCACATTCTGAGGGTTCCAAGTGTAATAGGAAAAACATGGACTAGAAGTAGGGTCTATTAGAAGTCTGATTTCCATCTGTACCTCTTGTTTGCTCTGTGATTTGGAGCAACTTAATTTCTATGAACCTTAGTTTCCTTATCTGTATAATGGATGCACATTCCCACCTCACATAGCATTGTCTGAATTAAATGGGGTAGTAGGCCATCAATAAATGGTCATGTCTCTTGTCTTCACTGATAGTACCTCAATTAAATTGCACAACAGTCCTCTTGGAAGATGATTGTTTCAGTCAACTGCTTTAATGAACAATCCTCAAATCTTAGAGGACTGCAACCACAGGCATATACCAAATACATCAGCTCTTGTGGACTGACTGATGCATTTCCATGTCTCTTCTTTTTCTGGGACCCAAGCTCAAGGGTTGACTACTCCTTTGGACAGCTATATGGGACCCATTCTCATGAAGTGAGAAAAGCAAGAGATGGAGCCAAACTTTTGATTGAATATGACTTGTGGCAATACTGTTCACATTCCATGGGCCAGAGCAGGCCACTGACAGAGCCTAACAGGAGTGCAGGGACGTATATTCTGACAGGGTCCTTCAAGACTTCAATATTTCAGTGGAGAGAAGGGGAAATGATTGGAAATAACGTAATATACCTCAATGGTATTACCAATTGGGGTCACTCAGTGTAGTAATGGCCTTTTTCAGAAAGTTCTCAAGTCAGGTGATGGTGGTAACTAAGAACTTAGCCTTCCAACATAACCCAAAATATAGTATAATAATAATAATAATATAATAATAATAATAAGTATTAGAGGATTAATATTCATGCAAAGCTTTATAAAGGCCATTTTTGTGTGTATGTGAATATGGTATAGTTGCTGGGGCTACATGTTATATATACGTAATTTATAGGTGAACTAGTTAATTGTTAACTTATTTGTAGATCCGTTAAGACCAAATGAAAAACATATCCATTTGTCAACAAAACATATCGATAGGCTCTTCCCACATATAAAGAACAGCTTGTTTCAGAGTTTAAAATAGAATAAGATTAACTTTTAAATTGAGTTGATGAGAGAGTAAGCTACAGATAAATTGAGTTACTAGAGTGGTTTCACGTTTTAAAACTGAATTAAGGGCTTTGGAATTAATTTATTTTTGAACAAAATGTGCTCAATGTAAGTTTTGTTTATTAATTGGTCTTTGGACTGCCTCTTTTGAATAAAAAGCAGAGCTATTTTAAAACTTTATTTCTCACATTTATAGCTCTGCATCTAACTTTTCTCTGCAATAAACATGAATTATATTCCACTTGCCCATGGAAGCCCCGTCTGCACATTGATTCACATGGCATGGACTCAATGCAGTATGCATTAAGTCCTCCAAAGCAATTACTTATTTGAGGTATATAATTTATTTTAATCTTTAATTATACACTTTTGATTCATTGTGGAAATAATCTTAAGTTGTAGCCTCAATATTTCATTTTCTTTAATGAGAAATGTTCCAGACAATCTGAGAGATTTCCTTACATGTCTATTGTTTTATTATTTTTCTAATCAGAAGTATGAAAAGATAAATTATTCTATTTAAAGGTTGAATCTTTAAGAATTATGAAGGAAGGCTAATATCTTGGGGTGGTTAAGAGCGTGGCTCTGAATCAGATTGACCTGCCTTATTTCTAATCTCCTAACACAACTTTTCCGATTTGCATTTGAGGAAGTTTGGATTGTCTTTATTAGACTTAGGTTCCTCATCTGAAAAACAGAATAATGATAGGATTGCTCTGATAATTAAATGGTAACTAATATGGCTAGCAAATAACGTTACTCGTTAAAGCATAGCTTTTATATTATGCACCATTTAACAGATTGCATGGTATTCAAACATATAGACTGCTGACAGAGAAGCACGAACATACACATGCAGAATCCTTAGATATCTTCTGAATACATAAGTGAAAGGATATTATTGAATACCTACTTTATCTCAAGCACTCTGCTAGCCACTGAGGGATACAGAGATGTGCAAAAACAGGAATGGTCTCTAGCCTGATGTTAGAGGCATTAAGAGAGACCATTGCAATACAATGATGTCACTTTGGGGGGTGGTCCTCAGAGGATTAGACTACACAGAACTCTGAGATGTTGCTGGGAAACTCCTGTGACTTTTGCTCACTCGGTGACTGATATGTAGAAATGTGTCACTGAGCTATGTGAACGAGTCCAGGTGTATGTCAAGCACTCGCTCCAATTTTTTTATTTTTTTATTTATTTTGCTAATGTTAGCTAAGTGCCGGGTGATTGTTACTTAGAGTAGTAATTAATGAGATGTAGTACTATTATAGTGATATAATGCAATGGTACATGTAACAATTGCTCCTTAAATGTAGCAGCTTAATGCAACAATAAATATTTATTATTTCATACAGTTTCTGTGAGTCAGAAATAATTAGAGCTGCTTAACTGACTCAGGATCTTTTAGGACGTTTTAGTCAAGATGTCAGCTTGGGCTGAAGGCGCTGCTGGAATAGGAAGGTCCACCTCCTAGATGGTGCATTCACATCGTCTACCCAGTTAGCTGCGGGTTGTAGGAAAGAAGCTTCAGTTACTTGCTCTGTGGGCCACGCAATAGGGAAGCCCGAGTGTCTTCATATCATGACATCTGGCTTTCCCCAAAGTGAGTGATCCCAAAGGGCTCAAGGAAGAAGCCACATAGACTTCTATGATCTCACCTTAGACGTCACACTCCATCGTTTATGCAATACCTCATGGGTATATAGCTCAGCCATATGGAATGAAGGAGGTGACAAAATAGGAGAAGAATTGGGGCCCATCTTAGGAAGCGGTTACAATAGTAAAAGTAAAAATAAGAATTACATGTGTATAGTGCACTAAGATGAATGGAAAGGACTTGAAAGTAAACAAGTGAGGTTTTGAGAAAATATTAAATCTTTAAATGTTACATAACTTTGGTTACAATTGTAAAAGTAGTAAGAGAGATACAAAATGTTGAATTGAGTAAAACTTTTAAAAATTGGCTTACTATTAATGAGAAACTTGAACATTTCTTTGAGGACAAAATTATTTTTAATTACTAGTTTTCTGCTTGATACACTATATGAAATTTACGAACAATACTTTTTTATGATGAGTTCTTCAAATTCTTTATAAGCATCTTTCACAAGAAACTTTCACAGAAGTAGATAACAAAAAAATTAAAATCATTTTATACTCATTTAAAATTATATCAAGTTATGTTTAAAGATTGTAACAACTTTCTTTTCAATTTCTTGTGATAATGCAAATGGATTTAAAATCCAATCAAATTTTTTCCATGTCAAGTGTTTCAAAATAATGATGAAAGTGTAATTTACAAAATGCATTGTGTTGTTGGATTAGGGATCCAACAATGAGCTTGGATGCCTGTTAAAAAAAAAAAAAATCAGACAAATGCCTCTAGGAAAAAACGTCAGACAATGGAACGACAAATCGATATAGAAGGGGTTTAGATGTCAGGCTGCTGGCTCGAGTTGCCATTCCGATGCACGGTCCCTTCTACACACTGCACTTTGGCTATTTGCTGGGCTCTGTGGGAAGCTTGCTCATGCACCTTGTCCACGTGGGGAGGCCGGCTTTTGAGATAGATGTCAGGTGATAGTTCATGTTGTTGGCTAGATCAGTCAGCATATCATGGTGGGGCAGCAGATGTTGAATATTGTTCGTTTTCACAGCCAGTAAGGACTGTGAGCTTCACAGTCTTACCAAGCAGTTCCTCTCAGGGCGACCTTCTACGGAAGTGTAAAAACTCTACTCCCAGGTGGAAGTTGCCAACCCCGTAGCTCTGTCCAATTAGGTGTTGGCTGGTTTCCTTTCCATCGCTAAGTCCATGGGATTCCCATCTCTTGCCAAACATATTAACTTATTCTTAGCACATAAAATACTTTGAGTCTGATAAATGAATTTCATCCTATAATCCAAACCTGGTATCTTCAACGTCCAGAAAGCATCTCAAACTTTTCAGTAACACTTATGGCATTTTACGAATGAACTTATATTTAGTAGTAATGTATGCTAACTTAGGTATTTGCAGATATATTAAGATGTGCTTCTTGAGACTGTTTCATGCAGTAGTTTTCTAATTTGACTGATCATCAAAGTCATCTGGGAAAGGTTGTTTGTAACAATTAAAGGTACTGATGGTTAGGCATTGTTAGTTATGTCTCCTGCAATAGCAAGTATCAACAATTCAATTTAAATTTAAAAATCCAGTATTACTTCAAATAGAGGAGAATCAAGAGCACTAAAAATGACACCAGAGTATGTGGTGGCACTCTGCATTTCTCTCTGGTGATTCTATTTTTAGGCAGTAACAAGCATACTTCCTATCTTCACACTATGCTTAGCATATAGAGGGTACCTCTTTTCTAACACCTCCAACAAAAGGCTCAGTATTAAGTCTCATTGCTCTCTTGCTGAGCCAGGCCGTGTGGTCAGTGGCGAGGAATGCTCTATCTGGCCAGAACTGGGTCACATATCTACTCGATTACATACCTACTCACGTAATGGGTCACATACCTACTCACGTAATGAAGGGACATACCTACTCACGTAATGGGTCACATACCTACTCACGTAATGAAGGGTAGAGAGCCAATTCTATTCAAAGCACATCACTGAGATGTAGGAAAGGCATGATTCCTCAAAGGAAAGATGAGAGACTGTAATCACAAAGGGAAATAGATACTTGGCAACCCTGCCACTCTTCCCACCCCCAAATCCATTATATACACTAACCTGAATTTCAAAAGGAGTAGGGATTTGGGTCTTTATTTGAAAGACTTCCCCAGGAATTTAGGAACCACTGGTCTGCTGTATATCATAACCTTTATCATTTTAAATAGATAGGATAACAGATAGAAAATTAATTGGGTCATTAATTCTCACTGAAACTCAGTAGGTATCCTGAGCTTCAACATCACATGAATTAGATCACCAGAAAGTGTGTGAAGGACACGCCTGTATTTGCCATGCACTGTAGTCTAAGATTCCCATAGTGTCACTTAGTGTGACTGCCCCCAGGATAAAGTCCTGTTACAATCAGTCCTTGATGAGTTGATGTGCTAGTTTCTATCAGATCGTAGAAATCACTTATTTAAGTATTTTTGCTTTTTTATTCTGGATACAAGGAAATTCAAACAAATGTTATCATTTTGACAAAATAATAATGGTAGTCTTCGTAGTTATTACAAGGTCTGACAATTAAGTTCACGAACTCATCCTAGAAAAAGTACTACATACCTCATTGCTGAATATCACTACGGTCACCTTCGAAGTACTCCCCTTGGGAAGCTATGCACCAATGCCAGCATCTAGTCTACCCTTCAAAGCAATTTTGGAATTCTTTCTGGAATGGCCATCAGAGTTGTTGTCATATTACCCTTGATGTCCTGAATGTCACCCAAATGTCTTCCTTTCAATATTTTCTTTATCTTTGGATAAAGAAAGAAGTCATTGGGGACCAGATCAAGTGATTTGGAAGGGTGTTTCAATATAGTTATTTATTTACTGGCTAAAAACTCCCTTTGCATTTGTTCATCAGTGAGCTTCTTTGGGACCATTTTTGCACACACCTTTTTCATGCCAAGATTGTCAGCTCAGATTTTCCTAACTGTTTCTCTATCGATGGTTACTTGGTCTTCTATGCTTTTCACAGTCAGCTGATGATTTTGACACACAATTCGATGAATGTTTGCAATGTTTGCATCAGTTCTGCTCATTACTGGCTGCCCTGACCTCTCTTCATCAGTGACGCGTTCTCTCCCTTCAGAAAAACATTTAATCCATTTGTACACTGCTGTTTTCTTCATGGCATTATCCCCATAAACTTGGACTAACATGTCTCTGATTTCACTTCCACTCTTGCCAAGATTAACAAAAAATTTAATGTTTGTGCGTTGCTCTAATTCAAGCTCAGACATTCTCGCAACGGCACACAAAAACATGCAACAATGAACGCCACTCAGCAAGACACCGCCACATGTCGACACAAACACAGCTGTGAGACACCGATACATCAAGGTTATAAAACCTTACCGAGCTGTTTTGTACAGTGCTGCCAACATAAGCGCATGGTGGCAAGTTCACAAACTTAATTGTCAGACCTCGTCTTTCTTTCTTCCCCTGCCTCATGACTTTGTCATTCATGTCTAATTTTATAATAATCGAGCCACACTAAATTATATGGGAAGAGAAATTAGAAAATTTTATTAAATTAATTTTCATAATTAGAAAATATTTACAAAAGTATAACATTACATATAGCCATGTATATGTGTATGAATGTATACATGTATACATATGTGTGTATATATGTACATATATGTCAAAAGGGACATTGATTTTAGTTTACAAATTTTATATATTTCTAATGAATTAAAGAAGCACTTATTCAGTACCTACTGTGTGTTAGGATCTGAAGAATATATAAGGATAAAAAAGAGGGTGACTCCTTTGAAAGAGATGACAAATAATACTGACAATTAAGGCATAGGTAAGCAACTTCAAACAACAGAGAATATCTCAAGGAATATAAGAGGGTCTATTTATAAAGAATAACAACAACTTGACAGACAACTTGATAGCTAATTTGACTATATTTCTGGAAAGTTGAATATACTGGTCAGGTATTTCTACTTGAGTCTCTGGCTTAAATTAGATTTCTCAAATGATTAGTAACTGTGGCTAATGAAGAGAAACTCAGAATTGGGGCAGGTGACCCTTCTTTGACTTTTGGCTTTGCCATTTACTCAACAGCTGCTGTGTGTCCCTCATCAGGTTCCTTTGCCCTTGTATTCCTGTTTCCTCATCAATCAAATGGAAATGATGGCTGCACATAACCTATAGGGTGGTTGCAAAGATAAATGACACAGTTTATACAAAAATAGTGGAAGCATCAGTACAAATATTAGTTGTGATATTGCCATAGGCCTTAGAGATTTTCTGTGTTAATCTTAGCTCTTCTGTAGCAGATATTATATCCCCCAAATAGAGATAATGTCTGTTATCTTGGTAACTTGGAGATTTAGAGAAGCCTATTAGCAAAAAATCTCTCAATATTTAGTATATTTCAAGGTCTCTAGGCACAAACTATCTTATGTTCTTGTTACTTTCTCAATTCCCAGACACTGCACCTGTGCCCAGAAGTCGCCTCATGGCCTACAATAAAAAGCTCTGAATTACCAATTTGTGAGTTTTCTCTGCCAGAGAAAATTGGGCTTACATTTTCTTCTTCTTAGAAATTTCGATATTACTAGTGAAAGACTTTTAAATTAGTTGATGCTCCACAAAAATTCAAGTTCATCCACAGATTGTTAGAGACAGAAAACATTAAGTACATGACATATAGTAGTTAGCAGTAGATTCAAGTTAAATCTCACTGAATCTGCACATAGATTTGACAGATTTTGGTATTGGGAAACAGGGCATTCACCCATTCATTGACTGTTGACACCGAGGACTTTTGGTCCTTGACCCAACTCTCCCTGCAGAATTAAGAATAGAAGAAATGTTCAAAACTCTCCCTCTCTTTTTGCCCTGCATTGAAATTAACAAAAAATCATAATCTTTTCAAACCCCTAAGTCCTAATATCTAATAAGAAAATGGAAGCTGATGCAGACTTGCTACAGGTTGTAGCAAGATGGCACAGTGTTCTTTGGGGTGATATCTGTGAGTAATGATGAGAATGCAAATAGTTTTAAAATATGTACACGGATCTATAGCTGTCTTTTGGCCTTTTCGATTGGGTCACTTACAATGGATAGATTCTCTCCTTGTGACAACTGTACCTCTCTGATCCAGAAGGAGTTACAGAGCTAATTAATTGTCTCCAAAGCATCTCTGGAAATTATCTTTCCAATTGTTCTATTGTCTTTTCAAGAATGGCCTACTTAGATTGTTGTTGAGGATTCAAGCTCATCTTTTATTGGGCCTGGTCCTTTAGGAAATCACTTGGTATTCAAAGCAAACATTCATAACTGACAGGGACGGTGATGACAACTCACATCATCCTGGGAGGCTTTAGACACTTACTACAGCGATTTGTCAAATGTGTTTCCATTTAATTAAGAAAACTCTCCTCATCCAGGAGGAAGTTGCTGAATGAGGAACTCAATTGTTTGGAAATTTGTATCCCTTCCGAGGAGACCATCAAAAGGAAGCAAAATTGAAATGCCATCTTGTTAAAGGAAAATGGTTTGCAAAGAAAGAAAAAAAAAAAAAAACCAAAAACACTGGATAATGATTTTATGTTTCACTCAAATATAAGTCTACCTGTACAATTTAAAATGAAGGACTCATTTGTTTTCACCTCATTTTAGGGCTAGAATTGGGCCTTCGGAGCTTGAGTAGGCTTACCTTCTGATCATACCTAGGATCATAGTCCATGCTTCTTTCCTTCTTTTCTCCTTCCCTACTTCTTTTTCTCCCTTCTTCCCTTCCTCCCTACTTCCTTGCTTCCTTCCTTCCTTCCATGAATAAGCTTAGAACCAAAGAATAAAATTCAAATTTTGTCTGCATCATATTAATAGCATGAATATAAATAAATCACCTATTTCAAACTCGTTTTCTATCCTAAAAGTAAGGTGATAATAATGACTATCTGAGAAAATTTGTGTACGAATTGTGGTGAAATAACGTGAAAAGACCTTTTCCACATTGTGAGTCTCTATTATTAGGATCTAGTGACTTCTTTAAAATAAATAATTTCAATATTCATTAATTCTTGCTTGTCATGAAAGCCTTTGTTTATCCCAAGGCAAATAGATTCTCCTTTATTAAGTTAAGCCAATTTCCTACCATTCTGTCCTCAGAAATAAAACACTGATACGTAAACTCTTCCTCATCCTTTCCTCAAATTTAATACGGTTTATTCATGGAATGGTGATAATATCTGTATCACCACGTCGTCTCCATTTCAAACAGCATGTATTGAGCATTTACTGTCTGTGAAGCATGAAACTATATAGTATGAGTAATTCCTCCAACACTATGACAGAGAACTGAAAATAAACCCACTTTACAAATGAGAAAAACTGGAGTTTGTAGGAGAACTTGACCAAGGTCATACAGCTGCTAAGTGGCAGACCCTTGTCTATACCGAGTTCTGTTTGCCTGACCCTGTGCACACAGCCCATATTCAGGTGTTAGAAATGGCTCTCATCTTTTTGGCACTGTGGATGTGGTAGTCTTTGAATGGGCTTTGAGAATCTGAGAAACCTCTGGAATTAATGCAACATGTAGTAGGTGAGTAGTTTATAGTTTCTTAAATCAGATTCTAAAATACTAGGACCCAAGAAGATACTCTAAATTTTACCTAGCAACTTTGATCTTTATGAAAAGGAACTCCTTCTCTTGATTCAGTGTTAGAAAAATTGGCGTTCCAGTGAGACCTACAACCCCAGATTTGTGGCATGGGGTGAAGAGTGGAACGGCAGCTACCATTTTCCAAGGCTTATTTTCCAAGTCCCTTCCTTCGCAGGGAACTTACTGGTCAAGAGTGTGGATATCTCGGGTAAATAAAACTGCCAGAAAATGAAAAAAGAAAAAATTGCAAAAAAGAAAACAAGAAATATTTATTTTTCCCTCCTGTGACATTGAACAGTCAGGAAAATCATTGCAAAAGCAGAATCAGGGGGAGAAAGCTCTTCCAGACCCCTCAGATCACATGGTTGTTGCCTAATTTAAGAATGACAGTCCAGTGGATATAGCCCAAGACTCTAGAGGAAGAATAATTAAGTTTTTTCTCCTGGTTAACTCTATAGTTTATGAAGGTTTTAATTTCTCATACCCTAGGTTCTCCTATTAACAAAAATGTTGGTGGAAAGGGAGTAATAACTATAACTAATTTGTAGGATTGTTATGTTAATTACATGAGATGATCCATATACATGTTGAAATGGTACCTGGCATATATAAAATGTTAGCAATAATAGTAAGTAATGTTTATTAATGTGATATAATTAAAACCCCACATATAAAAGAGCTCTCCATAAATACAAGAAAATAAACTTTATTACCATCAGTTAATTGGTAAATGTCTACTCTGATGTTCTTAGTGCCAAGTTTTATTTTTTAAAAGCATTTATAAGTTGTTCCACCAAATATCTTAAATTTATATTTTTTTGGTGGTATATGACCACCATGAGGTGTTTTTTTTTTTTTTTTTGACCATTTTTGATCTCTACTGTCACTTTTTCCCAGATTAATGTGGAGACCCCAGCCAGGGTAATTATCTCTTAGCTTTAATTTATGTAGCTATCACTCAATGCCAATGGTTTTAGCAGGGCAAACTGTTTTCTCCAAAATGGAATCCATTTAATAACATCAAGAATTTATTCCTGTAATTGACTAACAATTGAAAGCAAACCTAGAAACAGAAAAAGACAGTTACCTGTACTATGTACATGTACGATTATGGGAATTTCTTTTCTTCAGTCGTGAAAAATTCAAAAGAGATATTAAAATGTTAAGTGAATTTGTAATAGAAACAGTGGAAATGTATTATTTTATATTTGAGCTTCTATAAAGTCTTAAGAAATAGCAAGTCAGCCATTTGGGTGTCTGTGACTCATTTTTATTCTGCCCTTTGTCTTGCAAATGAAGCTTCCTAGAAAAGAGCTTTCCTCTAAAATAAAGCTTTTGAATTAACCTCAGAGAGAGGTGAAGCTGCTGAATCAGATTAACCCTGCCTCTGAGTTGTTTCTTGGGCTGCGTTTTCTTCCCCTGCCACTAGAGTACTATCGCACTCTCTTGGTTTCCAAATTGGTGCTGCAGAAAAATCTAGTTTTCCTCGAGGTCAGTACATTGAGTGCTCAGGAAAATGAAGTACATGCCTGAAGCTGGCCAAGCAAAGACACTAATAGGAAGCAGGGCTGGCCATGGTCAGCTTGAGACTGTATGGTCAGTCTAAAGGAGAGGTTTCGGCTCTCGGCTCCAATTTCGTAATGCCTGATGCTTGGATTTTAAAACGTGCAGTTACACGTGAAGTGCAGTTACACGTGAAATCTCCCAATTTAAAAAACTGTTCACTATTATTCTAATTACATATAACAGCAGAAGATAGTATTTAACAAAACCCCTATACCCACCACCCGGCCTCAGAATCTTTTAATTCATGTTCTTTTTTTAATACCTCTCCTCCCCTCTGCTTTATTTTGAAACAAAATCCAAGCATCATATTATTTCATCTGCAATAATTTTAGTAGATTTCTCTAAATGTCAAGAACTTAACAAAAAGCAATCAGACATCATAATCCCTAATCATCATCAAATATATAGCCAGTGTTTCAATTTTCTTAATGTTTTCATAATTTCCCCTAATGGTTTAAATACATTTTTTTCTTACCCCCGCCCTCTTTAAGAGTTTACTTGAATACTGAGAGCCAAATAAAAAGCAGTACCTTGTAATTGGTTGCAGTATCTTTTAAGTCTTATTTTTTAATCTATTAATATTCCCTTTATTTTTCTTGTAATTAATTTGTGGAAGAAACTGCACTGTTTTTCTTGTGAATTTTCCCAAAATTTGAATTTTGCTCTGTGTGTTGTTAACATGCTTTTTCTACCCTTGAATTTTCCGTATATTGGTAATTATATATGAAGGTTTAATCAAATTGTGGTAGTTTGTTTTTGTTTTGTTTTCTTTGTTTTGTAAGAATATATGTACAACCATAACGATTTTGTCTGCCTGTCTTTTAGTAATGGTTCATCCTTTGATAATCAGTACTTAAATCTGGTAATTTACTAGAGGATTAAAAAAAAAAAAAAAAAAACAAGCAAAAACTCCAGGAACCATCATCACCAGCTATAGTTCTGCCCTAGGCTTTCTTTCTTGCCTTGCATTTGGAAAGGCAGTAAGCATAGTTTAGCTCAGTATGATTCAATCAGCAACATAGCATTAAAACATTTAATATGAACTAAGATTTTACTTTAGTTACTATGTTCTGCCTCAGATATTTATTGACTGTTTCTCTCCTTGCCTTGACTGTAAGCTCCTTAAAGAAAGGGACACCATAACCTTGAATCACTGTACCCCAACTTTCGGAAGGGACACCTGAGACATCGTATGTTCTTGGTAAATATTAGATGGTAGATTGATGGATATAAGAGTGAATGAGTGATTTAATGAATAAATGGGTTAATACATGCTATTCCCAGGACCATGCTTTCAATCTGTTGGAGGAATACAGAGAAATAAATAATGGATTAGTTATCTCCGGGTGCATATCTCCGGGTGCAAATTCACACAATCACATCTTGAAACAACAAAAATTTATTATCTCATAATTTCTATGGGTAAGAAAATCAGGAGAAACTTTACTGGGTGGTTTTGGCTTAGAATCTCTCAGGAGGTGGCCACTGAGATGTTTTCCTCAAATACAATTTGTATCTATACTATTGATGTTGGTTCCTCGTGTAGCTGTCGGCAGAAAGCCTCATTGCCCAGTCAGCTATTGGGAGGAGGCTTCAGGTCCTTAACATAGGGACGTCTCCACAGAGCTGCTTGAGTGTCCTGCCAACATGGCAGCTGACTGTTCCCAGAGTGAGCATATAAGAGAGCGCGGGAAGGAGGCCACAGTGACTTTTTATGACTTAATCTCAGATGTCACGCACCATCACTTCTGCCTTATTCTATGCATTAGAAATGAGTCACTAATTCCAGCTCTCATTAAAGATTAGGCTATTTTTTGAAGAAAATGTCAAAGGACTTTTGGGCATTTTTTTATCCTTCTACAAATATTAATAACCATAAAGAACAATAAAGGTACTATCAGTAAAGAGATGCCCAAAGTAATCTAGAAGTGAATGGAATATGGAATGCCACTTGACTCCTCTAAGCAGTGAATTAAGGATTTGGAAATCTAGGTTAAAATCCAGGCTAGCTCCATTACAAGCTAAACATGTGAACTTAGGCAAATTATTTTCCTTCTTTGGGTCACACTTTTGATAGCTGAAAAATGGTGGAATTGAACTAACTATAACGATAATAATGATAAAATAAATTTCATTGGCTACTACTATAGGACCAACATCTAAATGCAACGCATAAGGTACCTCTTTCAATCTTCATGGCAGCTACTACTGTTTTGTTTTAGAGATGAGGAAATAAGGAATGGGGAGATTGAGAGACTTGTCCAAGATCACTCACTGGTAGAGACAGCATTCAGATTCCGGCAGTTTTCTATTTCAATTTATACCCTGGACTTTAAACCTTGCCCCTCAATTTGTTGATTGTGGTCCAGTAGCATCAGCACCACCTGGGAGTTTGTAGGAAAAGCAGAACCTCTGGCCACGTTCCAGACCTACTGAAGGAAAATCTGCATTTTTAACAAAAGCCCCAGCTGATGAAGCATTGAAAGTATTTTCTCAAGAACTAAGTTATCGAATCTCTAAGGAAACTTCTCATCATAAAAATAATTCTGAATTCTGTACGTCTAATAACCATGTGAAGGATACGTCCATAAAAGAAATGAAACTTTTGACTTATTACTGTAGTGAGATGGTTGGTGTTTTAACATTTCTTCTTTCCTGACAATTTTCAACAAAGTCAAGAAAAAACATTCAAGCTTTATAAGGAGAGAATGATTTGATATTATAAGTTTAATAATTCTAATAATAAATAGCTAAGACAGGGGTTTGGGAAAGTTCTCTCCACACCCAGGAGAGAATGAGATTTATTGTTTAAGTCCACTGAGTATCAACACCTACAAGTAGCAAGTCAACTTTGCTAACTAATATTGAACCGAATCATATGGGAATTGAGGAAATTTGCGTAGCCTTAGATGCTCGGAAGGAACTATGGGAATGTAGTGATGCTCCCACAGTCTGTCATTAACAGTTATATTCCCCTAATCTAAGGTGGAAAAGATGTGCTGTCCAGGCAGGCTTTGCTTGTGATTCTCCACCTGCTACACGTTACAATCACCTGGGAATCATCAGTTCCTACAACATACTGGTGCCTGGGCCTATCTCCCAGAGATCCTGACTTACTTGGTTTGCTGTGAGGCTCCTTTACCAGATGTTTTTAAACAGCTTCCCACATAGATATAATTTACAACAATAGTTGAGAACCATTGACCTAGAGAATTACTGTGATACTTTTTTTTTTTGCCTTTGTATTTTCTGATGCTCCGCTACTGCTATGTTAAGCAAAAACCTTCCGAGCTGAAACTTTTTCTGAAAGAAAGGGTTTATCAAGCCATATGCTAGCCAGAACAAGGACTGGGTCCTGGGTCGTGCAATCTGAACCACCAATGACACTTCTAGGTGGAGAAGACAAACATGCCCATTGTCTAGGGTTGATGGGTCTCTTTTATGCAATGAGTTTCCGGAAGAAAGATGTAAGTAGTTTTGAGAGAATTTAAATTGGCTATAGATAAAGGAGGTAGGAGAAGGGGAGGAGGGGCTAGTTCTGGGATAGGTGTACAGTCCACAAGGAAGAAGTATTTGCTGCTTTTGGATTGGTTGTGAGCAACAATCAAATCTGGAAATTTCAGGTGTAATCAAGATGTGGTGACTTGCAATTGTCTGCTAGCCTCTCTAGACAAGCTCAGAAATAGCCACCTGGAAGTTCTTTCAAAGTTTTAACATCCATTCAGGAACGTCAGCAGTCTTTTGTGGGTTTCTGCCTCTGAGTTCTGTTAACTGATTAACCTCTCTTGTCTCTTGTTCTGGCAGACCAGCCTTTTGTAATTTAATTTAGGACATCTCAAAATGTTTCTCTTGTCAGCTAGCTGAATGCGCACAACGGGAGATAAAAATGAAAAGTTACATAATTACCTCTTCTGCTGTCCTAGAAGATATACTGGTTAGGTCCTTTGATTCCAAGCATTTTAATCACAAGTAAGTTAAATAAAAGGATTTTCTGAAAAGATGTGGGATGGCCCACCAAGTGGATGACAGTATTGTCCAACATAAATGCAAACGAACCCCATGTGTAATTAAAAATGTTTAGTAGCCATGTTAAAAAAAAAGAGTTGAAACTAATAGGTGCTATTTTAATAGTAATAATGTGGTTTATTTAAATAATGAAAGAAAAAAGAAAAAGCTCCTCTTTTTCCACAATCTACTCTCAGTACTTCTGATAGCAGATAGGTGTGGGTTTTTCCCACATCAGGCAATTCTCCAACATCTTAACTACCTGGAGGTAGCACAGACCCCACAGTTCAAAGGCTCAGTCCCACAAGACTGCCCCAACCATGCACCGAAATGCCAGTCCCGAGTCACATTGTCACCGGAGCTTCTGACCAGCCAGGGGTAAATCGGAGGTTCCCAACCCCCCCTCCTCAAGTTTCATAATTCCTAAAATGGCTCACAGAACTTAGGAAAACAGTTTGCCAACTAGATTATCAGTTTAATATAAAATGATACAACTCAGGAACAGCCAGATGGAAGAGATGTATAGTGCAAAATACTGAGAAAAGAGTGTGGAACTTCCATCCCCTCTCCTGGTAAGCCATTTTCCCAGGAGCTCTCCAAACCCTGTAGTTCAGGGATTTTCATGGGGGCTTCCTTACATTGGCACGATTGATTACATCATTAGCTATTGGTGACTGAACTCAGTCTCCAACCCCACTTCCCTCCCTGGAGATTGGGCCAGGGAGGCAGAAATTTCCAACCTTCTTATGACCTGGTTGGTTCCGCTGGCAACCAGTCCCCTTTGGAGCTATCCAGAGTCACACAAGAGCATAAACTCCGGTATTGTTGAAAGGGGTTGGTTTTAAATAACAAAAGGGATACTTCTCACCTGTATCATTCCAAGAATTTTAGAAGCTCTGTGCCAGGAATGGGGCTGAAGACCAAATATTTCTTCTTATAAATCAATATCACAACTGAATATATTAAAAATCTTATTTCAACAATGTAATCAATATAATACATTTATTGAGAAGGTTTTTACATTCTTTTTTGTATACAAAGCCTTTGAAATCAGGTGTTTATTGTATATTTTCAGTACAACTAATTCAGACTAACCACATCTCATGCCAGTTTATTTGGGAAGTGATTCCAAAGAGCTGGAATGAAGGAAATGGTAGAATTACAGAGAAGGGGGCAAAGACCCATTGCCAATTTGTGCCCCCTACAGTTGTCTGCTGTTTGACCCTATGGAATCTTCAGAGGAGTCTTATTAAATACGTCTGAAAACTGTTCACCTGGGGATGGAAGGAGAAGGTTTCCTCCGTCGCTCTTTGGTCCAGGGTGGCCCCACCACACTAACTGCCCTGCACTTCTGGGTAGCCCATGCCTGTGAGCCAAGCGGGTTTCCACTGGGGTCCCTTGAGCAGCATCTTGGGTCTGCACCATATACCCTGGGCAGGAAATGAGCAGGGATGTGGTTCAAGCCTCTGGTGGTACTGTATGGGCACATCTGAAGAAAGCTACTCAGAGCTGAAATGAAAGAGTTGCTGCAGCGTTGGGTAGAATAGGAGTGGTTCTGAGTGGCTCCAAGTGGTACAAGAGCTGCTCTATACACTAGGTAATGCCAATTACCTGAGAAATTTGCAGGGTTGCTTAAAAAATAAATTTTGTCAATTTAAAATTGTGGCAATGTATTGCATGACTTGTCATAACTTCTAATACATTATATTACAGTGTGTTGTGATATTTTCAAGAGAGAGTTAACAACATGAAGCATTGAAAATATTTTTTTGTCTATGGAACGCTTTTGGGGAAGTGTATCTTGTAAGACTAGTGTATGATGTAACATATTTTACAGAAACATGCTGTACATCTTGGCTTCTCAAAGTGTGCTCCATGGGCCAGCAGCCTCAGCATGTGTTTATATACATTGCCTAAATGCCAATGGGGACATACAAGGGAGTTGGAGAATTTATCAATGTAGGGGCCAGATCCGGAAGGTTTTTAGAATGCAGAATCCCAGGCCCACCTCAGATTCACTGAGTGACAATCTGGTTTTTAACAAGCTCCCCAGTGTTTCATAAGCACACTAAAGCTTCAAAAGAACTACATTGCACTGCACCTGATTTACTCAATCAAATTGTTTAGGACTCTCATGATTATTATTTCACTGTACAAAACAGGTATATTTCTAAAAAGTTAATCATAACCTAGAAGTTCAATCAAATGTACCACATGAGACCCTGCAATTTAGAAGTGTTTCTCAAATTATTTAGCAGACGTTGGACTTCACTGTTCAAATGCAGGTTCCCAGGGCCCACCCCATACTTAACCGAAATAGTAATTTCTGAAGAAATCCAGAAGCCTGAATTTTAAATAAGCTACCTACACAATTAGTAAACCCATTACAGTTTGAGAACCACAATTCAAAGGGGTGCAATTGTGAAATCTGTTATAGAAAGCCTCCTTTTATAGCTTAAATACAACATTGCAAATCTTGTATGATCTTGTATGTAAATATGGAATTTCAGTTTATTCATGCTTCATTTACACATTTGTTTACTTATCTAATCTCTTTTGAGTGTCTACTATGTGGAAGACTGCTTAGATGCTGGAAAATTCATGATGAAATAAGATATTATCTCTTGTCTAAAAATGCTTGGTCTGGTTGACAGAACATAGATTATCGTTCAGCTGCATGAGGGTCAAGTTACATCATGTAAAAGGACATCCCAGCTATAATTGTATATGGGACCTTTTAGGGAGGAATCAGACGAGATCTCTTTATAGAATGATACATGCAAAGTGGTTAGACCAGATCACCGTTATAAACTTGACCGGATTATGTGTTTCCTAGACACAATTTTTAAATTATTCATTGATAATACGAATATGAAAATAATGATCAAATCATTATTTTCAAGCTATTAAATATATGTATTTTTCTCTCCCTTCCCAAACAAATGTATGGTCCTTAAGTTAATGAATTCTCTATTTTCATTATATGTTCTCAGTGGCATTTAGGCAATGTATAATTATACTTGTAAATGCCCACATGGTCCAGCAGATTCAAGGAATGTTCTTTAATATGCAGTAGAATAATCTCATCTTAATGGTGGGAAAGCCATTGATTTGACCTGATTTTATCCCCCTCCCCTTGGGTTGTGGATAGGTGTAGCCTGCTCATAATTGTCCACTTAGTATATCAGAAAGAGCCGTAAGTGAATGAACTTTAAGTTATCCTAGACTTTGGGTGATGGCAGTGCCTTCCTTACCAAGGAAAAGTCACTCATATGGTAGTTTCTAGAGAATCAAAAGCATCTAGACACACTGTGGGATATCATTAGCAATTCTAAGTTCCACACGGGTCTCTTGGGAGGAAGAACATTGCTGATGAATGAGTTAAAGAGGTTACCCTGTCTAGGAGATCTTGGAGCAAACCTTGCCTTAAAAGGTTTAAGACAAATTATGGTTCAGCTTCTTACGTTTTCTTATCGTCTTGTTAACATGGTGGACCGATATTTGTGGAACGCCTACAATTTGCCGTGTGTTGTTTCGTAAGCACTTAGCACTGCTTGGCACTTGGTGTGACCTCAGCATTGCCCAGTGCATTGCAACAGTGAGGGGCTTTCATAGATAAATAAATTATAGGCAATGCTAACTGTCATTAACCAAACGTCATACAATCTAAAAAAAACTTAAAAAAATCAAAAAAATATGAAAATATGTACTATATGGAGATGTCGTTGACCGATGTCCCAGCTCAAAGAGCTTTAGTCTTACAGGTTCTGCAACTGACAGGACAGACTTATTCAACAGGTATAACAAGTGCCATGCCCAGAGTCCACATACTTTTGGGAGCCCAAGAAAATGTCTTAAGTTCTTTTAAAATCAGGAGGAAAACAAAAGAACAAAAACCTGAACTTTTAGGGTAAGGAAAATGTTTGAATATATAATATTAATATATTAATTTTTATACCAATGTAGTTGTAACATAATTTTTAGTTTTTTTTTTTTCTTCTTCTTCTTTTTTTTTCTTTTCCTTTTTATGGAGGGAGAGGCTCATGAAAACAAAAGTTACTTGAGCCCATGAAAGTTCATTATGAAGTTATGGCAGCAGAAACAGAGGCTTTCCTATCCTACCCTACTAGGTATTCTGGGGTCTCTTCCCTTTCCTGCCTCCAAGACTGTTTTCTGGAGGATTGTTCATTAGTTTCTTAGGGAAGCTGTAAAAAGAACTACAAACTGGGTGGCTCTGAAACAACAAAAATTTGTTCTTTCACAGTTCTGCAGGTCAGAATTCCAAACTCAAGGTGCTGGCAGAGTTGGTTCCTTCTGAGGGAGAATCTCTTTCATGCTTCTCTCCTAGCTTCTGGTGACAACAGCAATCCTTGGTGTCCCTTGGCTTGTAGCAGCAGCCCTTCAATCTCTGCCTGTCACCACATGGCATCCTCCTTGTTGTCTCTGTCCAGATTTCCCTCTTCTTATAAGGACCAGTCATACTGGATGAAGGCCAACTTTTATGACTTTGTCTTAACTTGATTACATCTGCAAAGCTCTCATTTCTAAATAAGGTCACATTCACAGCTACTGGGGATTAGGACTTCCACTTGTCTTTTTGGGGAACATAATCCAATGTATAACAGTTCAATTACATGGAGTAATCAGAAGAAGATCAAACAAAATTGGTGGTGACCCTCTTGAGGGCAGACAAGTGTGAGGCTGATTAAAATCTTCGTAGGCGGTGTTGGTGATGGAGACCCAGTGTGTCCTCTTGGCGCATGCTCTGTGCCCTTCAAGCAATGGAGACACAAAGCAGGCCTTTAGTTCAGGGTAGCAGGCCTACTCCCTCCCTGGACAATTTATGCAGATAGCTCTGGTTAAGTTCTCTCCTCCAAGCTCTTTTTAGTTCTGGGGAAATCTGACCGCCTCCTCTTGTTTCTTCCAGGGGTGATCTCTCCTCAAATCCTCTTTTGTCTTATTTACAACAGACCTATTTAATTCAAAGTCTGAAACTTTAGTAATGCAAAACTCCTGTTCTCTTATCTAGGTCAGGGAAGGCTTAATGTTTGATTCTTTCCTAGGAGGGAGGGGTAATATAGGCCATCCTGCTGTGCAACAAAGGAAAAGAAACCAACCAAACCAAACGCAATTGCTGTGTCTCCAATTTAAAGCAAGCGGATCCCATGTACCCTGACATTAGCAACAGGCCACAGAAGACAGACAGTTAATTTTTCCTAGGAGGGAAGATAGTGAGCAAGAAGGCCACATAGAGGAGGTGGTGTTTGATGTGGACCGTCAAGGACAAATTGAAGATCGCCGGGCACAGAGAATTAACCATGTTTCCCTGAAAATAAAAATCTAGCCAGACAATCAACTCTAATGCGTCTTCTGGAGCAAAAATTCATATAAGACCCGGTTTTATTTTACTATAATATAAGACTGGGTCTTATATAATATAATGTAATATAAGACCGGGTCTTATATAGTATAATTATAATGTAATGTAATGTAATGTAATAAATATAATGTAATATAATACCAGGTCTTATATTAATTTTTGTTCCAAAAGATGCATTAGAGCTGATTGTCTTGCTAGGTCTTATTTTGGGGGAAACACGGTATTGGAACAACTGAGCAGGGAGATGTTCCAGGCAGAGAGGGTAGTGTGAATAGAGACCCAGAATGTGACAACAGATGACGTGCTCACAAAATAACAGCGTACTGTGGCTACAGGACTAGATTGTGTTGGGTGGCAGAATAAGAGTTGAGCCTAGAAAGGGGACTAATTCTTATACATCCTTTTACTCAGATCCTACATGAAAATTTACTGAAAATCTCTTCTTAGAACAACTACCTATGCCCCAGGGAACTTACCAAATAAAACTGACACTAAAATGTAGACGCTCATGGTTAGAAGTAGGAGTGTGTTAGTTTTCCATGGCTGTTGTAACTAACTAGCACAAACTTATTGGCTTAGAACAACATAAAGTTATTATTTTACAGTCTGAACGTCAGAAGTGGATTGAATCCCATTGAGCTAAATCAAGATATTGGCAGGCTCTGTTCTTTCTTGAAGTTCTAGGAAAGAATCTGTTTTCTTGCCTTTTCCAACTTGTAGAGGCTGCTTCCATTCCTTGGGTCACGCCCCCTCCTTCCATCTTTAAAGACAGATGGCTACTCCAGACTTTCTCACATTGCATCATTTTAACACACCTTTTCCGCTTAGGAGGGTCCCTGTGATTACATCGGGCCCACCCGGATATCCAAGATCATCTCCCCCATCTCAAGATCAGCTGATTAGCAGCCTCACTTCCATCCACAATCCTAGTTCCCCACTGCCATGTGATAGACACGGGTTCCAGGGATAAACATGGGCACATTTGGGCAAGAGACATTATTCTTGCTACCACAAGGAGATCCTAAATAGAGACTTCAGGCCAACACATCTTTGCCATGTGAAGAAGTCAAAGTGGTTCATTTAAGGATTTAATGTATAGCAGGGATGGGTGACTATAGAATTTCCTGTTAATACAGAACTGGACAGATCTTGATAAATGTCTTAAAATATGATATCCCAGCATCCCCAGAGCTCCTCTCAGTCATCTTTATAAAGGCTGGGACACCAACTCCCTAAGTCAAGCCTATGGCCACATGCAGAGGTTTTAAGAACAGAATTATTGGTATAATGCTCTCTCTCTCTCTCTCTCTCTCTCTCTCTCTCTCTCTCCCTCTCTCCTCGTCACTCTCTCCTCTCTCTCTTGTCTCTCTCTCTCTCCTCTGTCTCTATCTCTCTCTCTCTCTTTCTCTCTCTCTCCTCTCTCTCTCTCATGTCTCCCCTGACTTTTCTGTTTATGGCCTTTTGCATTCATGTTTTGCTCTGCCTACATCTTGTTCTATCATCAGCCTCCTGTGCTCTTTTAGAAGCCTTATTACCTAAAGATCTAGTTAGAGTGGATTATCAAGTGACCATGACTGAGAGACTGTCATTTGCAGCATCTTCATTTAAAAGGCAAATCCCACTCTGCATGGGAAGCTATCATTTAGATACAAGCAGTAGGAGTATCCAGCAGCAGAGTTCATGCGTTGATGTATTTATATCCCTTGGATCTCATGACGCATACCTTACAAAGCCTTACATGGCTAAGAGAAGCAGCTAGGTGACTACCTGTGACTATTTATCATCTGCCCACCCCTGACAATGACTAAATTGCAGCTCTCAGGACGGGTTACCTACTTTATACCCTAAGCAAAAGGAGGTGGAGGCAGAGGGAATGGATTGTGGCAGGGTCGTGTCAGTATATCAGAGAGTGTATGGGACTTGACATAACCCGGTGATTTGGAGAACATGACTCATGTAGCCTCACTGTCCAAGGCAAACTGGGTTGCACTGTAGACAGTAGCTGAGGTTTACCTATCAGGACCATCTCCAAGTTGCCAGGCATGTTGTGGCCGGTAGGACCAGGTGTGATGAGTCAGTGGTTGACAGATCTATGCTGTTGAGAAGAAATGCTATGACACGAATCAGCTTTAGTCTCCAGTCAAAGGAAGGTGACTGAATCCTGAATAACATGCCTATTTTTGGGTCCCCTCACTTATTCCTGCTTATAAATGCTACTGGGACAAGACGATTCATAGCATTGAAAGTTGAAGGGCTTTTCTAACCCTGGGTGTTTTCTCTGCTATATTTTTGTAAAAGGAATTAAAATTGCCTTTAAAAAAGCTCTTTGAGATATTTATTACCATGGTACCTATATAAAAGAGAAACATTCTCCTGGCACTCAGGAGTGGGGGGGATATTCATTTATGAAAATGCATGCCCAGAAATTATGCCCAGTAAGAATAATCACTGATGATAGAAACACGGTTTTTCTCCAATAAGTTCTCTCTTTCCCTTCTTTCAGCTAAGTTAAACATCTAATGCAACGGTTGCTAATAAACCATAATTACTGTGTCACTACTCCCTGACTGATCTTGAAAATATGGGATTTGATTGTAACATTTCTGGATTGAATTCCAAAACTGCCCAAATTAATGTATTTGACACCAATCTACCTTTCCAGCTTGATTTACTTCTGCTGTTTTTCCAAACTCCTGGTGCTGGCAAGCTGACTTATCTTCCACCTACACTTCTTGGGCTTTCAAAACTCATTGCATCAGCTCATACCAGTTCTCTCCAAAACACCATCCTCATTGTGTTCTGTCCCATTAGAACACAGAGCCTTCAAAATCAGCACAAATCCCACCTCCTCTATGGAACTATTCCTGTCCTATCATCTATCTTGTGTGAGCTTTTACTCTGCAGAAATCACACCACTGAACATTCAGTCTCTCTTTTCCCAGATACTCATATCCTGTTGCTATCAGGGACTGCAAACTATTGGTCCACAATAGTAACCTGTCCCGTAGACATTTTGAGACATACATTCAGTATTTAGAATTAGGACAACTTAAAAATCTGGATGTCTGGACCTTTGAAAAATTATTAACAGCTGGCAACACTGGGCCTATTTTTAAAAGGGCAACAATTGGCTGGAATTGAGTGGTAGTCCTTCTCTGTTCATAGAAATGTGTTCCTTAGCTGGCTAAAGATCACACCATTCCCTTTTGATGATATTGAGCCAGCTTTACTCGTTTATATTCTTGTGTTATTATCTGTCCAGGTACTCTCTGCTATAGACCACAAACTGGCCTCTGCCCTTCTTCTTCTTCTTTTTTTAATTTTATTTCTTATTTTGCCTCTCTACGGTCCACTGTCCACATAGAAGCTGAGATGATCTTTAAAAAAGGGGACTGACAAAAAGAATGACACAAAAAAGAGGTTATTATCACCCTGTTAGTTAACCGCCCTCCATCAGTGATTTTTCTATTTGTCAACCGATGGTCACTGGTGCCAATTCAACACCAACAGAAATCTCTAATTTGGGGTGCAGTGAAGAAGGAAACTTTATTCCGTGCAAACAGCTCAATTGTGATACAGCACGGCTTGAGAACAGCACTGCTGTGGAGCAGCTCAACAGTGTTACTGCTCAATTATGAAGCCATACAGCTATGAAACAGCATGGCTGTGAGGAGGCCCCGGGGTGGGCCCATTTCCGGCTAGACAGCTCGGTCTGCGCTGCTCTGCGCTGCCCTGCCTGCTTTGTTCTGCTCCATTCTGGTCCAGTGAGATGTCTTTAATGATTAGTGCCAGATAAATGTCTTCCATGGAAAGGGAAAGTGTGTTCCCTGAGCCAGAAGGGAGATGACTTACATAAACAGAGGTCTCCATCCCTCGTCCCTGACTGGCTTGTCCTCATGCAGATGGGCACTCCAAATCCTCCCAGTGTGACTGGTCCAAAAAGCACTGTCCTGATTGGTCAGAATGGAGATGCTCTGATTTGGTGAAGATGCTGATGGGGAGATGCCTGCACAGCTCTGATTGGATGGGGAAAGTCTCGGTCGTATTGATTGAAATACTATTCTAGGAACTCCTTTATAAGGGCTGGCTTAGGTGACAGGAACACAGTGCAGGCAAGTACTTCAGTGCAGGAGGCATATAACTTAGTGCAGGCTTCTCCCAGAGAGTGATTTGCGTGAGATGACCCTGTTTAGAAATGGCAGCTAGGCTCTGTTTTTTTTTTTTTTTTTTTACATTTGAGCTCAGTTAGATACCAGGAACCCTTCTTGGTAAGTACCTTCTTTCTCAGCATCCACACATTGAATTTAGGGAAATTGCATATTCCAATGAAAGCTTCCCTCACACAGTCCCTTCCCCAGTTGCTCATTATGTGTCAATCATTGTCCTTCTTTCTTGAACATGTCAAGTTTTTCACTCCTTACACATTTGCTTTTTTTTCTTTTTTTTCAGTTTTATTGAGGTATAATCGATATAAGTACTGTATAAGTTTAAGGTATACAGCATAATGACTTAACTTACGTATACTGGGGGTGATCACCACAGTAAGTTAACATCCGTCATTCCAAATATTAAAAAAAGAAAATATTTTTTCCATGTGATGAGAACTTTTAGAATCTACTCTCTTAGTAACTTTCAAAATATACAGAACTGTTCACTACACTCATCATGTTGTACATTATATTCCTAATACTTATTATATTATAGCTAGAGGTTTGTACCTTTTGACCACCTTCCTCCCATTTCTCCTCTTCCACCCTCTGCCTCTGCTCTGGTAACCCAAATCTGATCTCTTTTTCTATGAGAGTTTTGTATGTTTATTTTTAGATTCTACAGATCATAGAGTATTTGTCTTTCTCCGTCTTCTTTCACTTAGCATAATGTCCTCAAGTAGGTCCATCCATGTTGTTGCAAATGGCAGGATCTCCTTTTTATGGCTGAATAGTATTTCATTATATTTATATATATATATATATATATATTATTATACAATATAATATATATATATAATATATAGATCATATATTATATATATATACACAACAATTAAGTTTACAAACTCATTCTAGAAAATATGTTCCATACCTCATTGCTGAATATCACTATGGTCACCTTCAAAGTACTCCCCTTAGGAAGCTATGCACCGACGCCAGTACCTAGTCCACTCTTCGAAGCAATTTTGGAACTCTTTTTCTGGAATGGCCATCAGAGCTGTCCTCGTATTACCCTTGATGTCCTGAATGTCATCAAAATGTCTTCCTTTAATATTTCCTTTATATTCTAGTAAACAAAGAAGTCACTGGGGGCCAGATCAGGTGATTTGGGAGGGTGTTCCAATGCAGTTATTTGTTTACTGGTGAAAAACTCCCTCACAGACAGTGCCATGTGAGCTTGTGCATTGTTTTGATGCAAGAGCCATGAAGTGTTGGTGAAAAGTTCATGTCGTCTAACTTTTTCATGCAACATTTTCAGCACTTCCAAATAGTAAACTTGGTTAACTGTCCAGTTGGTAAAATTCATAAAGAATAATCCTCTGATATCAAGACAGGTTAGCAACATCATTGCAATAAGTTCCCAAACCTAATTATCGTATATGTATTTACATACGCACACATACACGTATACACATACACAACACAAACACACATTTTCTTTACTCATTCATCTGTTGGTGAACACTTAGGTTGTTTCCATGTCTTGGATATTGTAAAATATATGGTGCCAATATATCTTTGAATAGTGATTTCATTTCCTTTGGATAAATACCCTGAAGTGGAATTGCTGGCTCATACAGTCGCTCTATTTTTAATTTTTGAGGAACCTCCATACTTATCTGCATAGTGACTGTGTACAAGAGTTCCCTTTTGCCTGCAACTTCCAGCATTTGTTATCTCTCATCCTTTTGATGATAGGCAGGCTAACACACAGGAGGTGATATCTCATTGGGTTTAGATTTGCCTTTCCTTAATGATAAGTGATGTTGAGGCTTTCCCCCCAAAATTACATGGCTGGTTTTCCCTCATCATTTAGGTCTTAGGACTTACTTGACTACCCCATCATAAAATCACCTTCAAATCGTATTTGCCCCATTATCCGATCTTATTTTCTTATCTTCTGCTCTTCTCTTAGCTTATCTAACACAGTTGTATTTATGCATTTGAATACTTATTACCTTATTTCCTTTCACTCAAATGTAAGCTCCAAGAGGGCAGAAACCTAGTCTCTCTTTTGTAAAGCTGTTTTCCCAGTGCCTGGCATAGAGCAGAGCAAACATAGCTGAATGCTAATTATAAAGTCAACTTACTAAATAGCGGTGGTTGCCTGACCCCTGGCATATAATGCCGTAGAATAGACATTTGTACTTTTTTTGCCCAGTGAATTTGAAAGCAGCTTGTAAGTGAACACCTCCAGTCTTTGCTAATTTTCTGAAAACATGAAAAGTACAAAGCAGTTAGCTTTTTATAGATATTTAGTAAAGATTTGATAATATGTCTATAGATTGAGCAAGAGTGGATTTAAAAGGTTAGGATGAGGAAATGTGTTACTATTAATTTAAAGCTTTCAGATAATAACAATCCTGGCTTATCAATAAATAGTAAATCCAGACTTCCACTTCTGTCCAAGATGCAGTAACAGGTACCAGATTCATTCTCCTGCCTGAAAAAAAAAAAACACTTTTTTTTTTTTAAACAGAAAAAATATATGAAATAATTATTTTTAAGACACTGAAAATAAGGCAACTAAGGACATAAAATCCTAAAGGATGGGAAACAAACAAGGTATAATTGTGTCAGCTTAGTGAAAAAATAAATGCATGAAAAGATTTTCAAGCAATTAGTCATTAGGGAAATGCAAATTGAAACCACCATGAGCTATCACTAGATACCTATTAGAATCATTAAAAGGAAAAAACATATATTGACCATACCAAGCATTTGTATTGACACAGAGAAACACAGTGCTAACTGGAACATATAATACAACCACTTTATAAAACAGTTTGGAAGCTTTTTTAAAAAAGTTAGATATTTAGGAGAAATTGGGACTCTTATGCATTACAGGTGGGAATGTAAAATGGTGTGCAACTTCTGTGGAAAACAATACTGTGGTTCCTTAAAAATCGAACATAGAATTGCCACATCATTTATCAATTCCACTTCTGGTATATATCTCAAAGAATTGAAAGCCAGTCCTCAAATCTGTGCATCAATATTGACAGCTGTACTCTTCACAATAGCCCAAAGTGGACATAACCCAAATGTCCGTCAACAGAAGACTGAATAAACAAAATGTGGTATATGAAATTCTGACACATGCTACAACATGGATAAAGCTTGCAGCATTATGTTAAGTGAAATAAACCAGACACAAAGGACAAATATTGTATGATTCTAGTTATATGATGTACCGAGAGTAGTCAAATTCGTAGAGCATGAAGTAGAATGGTAGTTGCTAGGGGCTGGGGCAGGGGGGAATGTGAGATATTTTTAACATGTACAGAGTTTTAGTTTGAGGAGATGAAAAAGTTCTGGAGATAGATAGTTGTGATGGTTGCAAAACTAAAGTATACTTAATGCCACTGAACTGTGTACACTTAAAATCATTAAAACGGTTAATATATGTTATGTATATTTTACCACAATAAAAAAAAGTCACACATTCACTTACAATACAATCCAGCCATTCCATTCCTAGGTTTTACACAAGAGGAAGCATATGTCTATACACATACTTGTACATGAATGTCAATAGCAGTTTTACTTGTAGTAGACAGTATCCATTAATAAGTAAATGGATAAACAAGTCGTGTTATAGCTACACAATAAAATAATGCTTACCGATAAAAATGAATGAACTATCAAAGCACACATCAACATTGTTGAATATTACAATCATTGTGCTGAATGAAAGAAAAAAATGAAAACTTTAGAAAATGCAATCTATAGTGACAAAAAACAGATCAATGATGGCCTAGAGATTTGTGGGGGTGGGGATGGGGAATGTAAGTGGCAACAAGATATGGTGGGGCGCGGGGATTCCAAAGAAGCACTAGGAAACTTTTAGTGGCGATGGATATGTTCATTATATTGATTGTACTGATAGTCTAATAGATATATGCTTACGTTACAACTCATCAAATTGAACACTTTATGTAAAGTTTGGATGTGTGTCAATTATATCTAAATAAAGGATGTTAAATATGTCTAACATAATACTAATTCAACAATATCTGCATGTATATCTAGCCTTCTGATCCAAAGGCCATTGTTACTTATGAGGGCAGAAGCCAAGCCCTCGTATTATATTATATTCACAGTAATTTGACCAAATGGATCCTTGAAATCGTTGACTTTAAGAGATGGAATGTATTTAGTGTCCATGCTCCTTTTTTTGTTTTTTTCATGTTGTACTATATTTTTTCAGTTTCCTTTTTTTTAAAAAATTATTTTCAGGTGTACAAAACAATATAATAGTCAGACATTTCTCATTTATATCCCTCACGCAGTGATAACCCCCTCCCCCAATCTACTACCCTCTGACATCACATACACCCATTACATTTCCACTGTCTCTTAATTAAAATTAATGATAATGATTTGGAATTTAATGGATTCCTTGCAGTCTTATTGAAATTTGATAGAAAATGATATAGCGTCAATTGAAATTATCTAAATGAATAATTAATATGTCTGTCATAAAATTGTCTACCATCTATTATTCAGAAGCAAATGATTCAGAATCAGTTTACCAAAAACTCTAACTCTCTTGACGTGTAATATTAAAGCACTCAGTCCTCTTTGGACAATTCTTGAAATAAAGAAGAGATTCTATGGCTGTATTTATTGAAAAAAAAATGCTTGTAATAAAAAAAATACCTTATTTTGTATGACACTAGTAGAAGGCATACCTATAAACACAATCACACTATTTCTTAGGGAGAAAGAAAAAAACACCTGTAGATTTTATGCCAATGTCCTCATTTTATAGATTTGAATTTTCAATATTTGCCCGTTAAACTCAGGATAAAAAACCAGTCACTTCATCCAGTGCCTCTCTCCTCATTTTTCATACTCTGGTATATTGTGTTCTTTAGCTTCCTTCAAATGTTAAGTTCCTTCCCACCTAATCCTCCTAGGATGCTTTCCCTTGACTTATGTATGTTATTTTCATGTCCTCAGAGTGACCTTCCTTGAATTCCTTTGAAATCTGCACCCGTTTTTATAATGTTACTCCAATACTTTTCCTTTATACATTGCTAATATTGTCTGTTAACTATCCATTGATATATTACTATTAACATATTAACATATGACTTTGTATGTGTTAAGTATGCATTGATATGTTACTATTAACATATTAACATACAACTTTATTTGTTTAATTCTGCCTCCCCAGTAGACCATATGCTAATTTGCACTTTTTTTTCACTAATTTATCCTTAGTATGTAGCACAAGGCCTAGGACAAATAGGTATCCAGTAAATATATGGTGAAAATAATCAATCAGAGACAGAGAGAAATAAGTGAATCGGCCAAGGAAACTCATCTCAGAATACTAACACAATCTCCTGACCGCATCCTCTCCATGGTCCCACCCAGTCTCTAACACTGACAAGGCTTTGAGGGAAATGGTAATCAATGTGTCTACGTCTCAGGGAAGGATTTGCGGATGAAGATTACATTTGAAGCATCTGATTTTCTAAAATATGTAAAAGACATCTCACATAGATGTCAGCGCTACGGGAGTTAACTTGGTAAGCCAGCTTGTGGAACAATATGTTCCTATAAGTTAAATGATGATCTTGCTGTCTAAAATGCATGTAGGCCTTCTGCTAGAGAGAAACGTAGAATCTATACTTCATCCCCAAGCGCATGACTGACTGATTAAGTAGCTGTGGGAAAATGTGGCTTTCAGCCCAAATTGTGCATATATGCTCTGGAATTTATCCTGTGAGTGATTTCGTTAGATATGAATAGTAGAGGTTAGGCAACTCTGCAATATTTTATTTTAGTTTTATGAGGACTAAAGGAGGAAGAGGACACTTAGAAGGAAGTGCTCAATAAATATTACTATTATCACCTCTCATGCTTAGGAGAAAGTCAGTTCGAAATATGCTGTGGTCTTGTTTTGGCACCATTTATAGGATGTGTGGTTTTAATTTTTCATGTAACAGTCATGTTCCACTGTATTATACACAGCTTGTTCCCCAATTAGGTGCAGAACCATACAAGATACAGGAACTGGCAAAGGGTAGTCTAAGGGAAAGATTTTCCTGTATGATTATACCAGGTTTCTTGAATGATCACTTTCCATCATTGTTCATTTTTAAAAAACATTTTTTATTAGTTTCAGGTGCACAAAGCAAAGTAATAGTTAGACATTTATCATTTATATCCTCACACAGTGGTAAACCCCTCTCCCCCATCCACTACCCCTCTGACATCGCGCACAGCCATTACATTTCCACTGACTCTATTCCTAATGCTGTACTCCGCTTCTTGTAACTATGTATATGTATATATAAAATTGTAGTTGACATTTGTTTTTACACTGGTCTCATTACCTAAATCACTTGGGAATACTTTAGATTCCCAAGGGGGGAAATTTAGGGGGAAAAAAGATTCTCTGACCTTATCTTCAGAAGTTTGATAGGTCTGGTGGAGAATAGAAATCTGTGTTTATGAAAAGTTACACCAAGTGATTCTGATAAGCAACCATGTTTGGGAAAAACTGAGTTCCTTTTGGAGGATTTTTCTTTAGGTAGATAAGGGGAGTTCAAAGAAAACTTTTCTCTGCATTTGTTGTTTTTCAAGTACCCACAGCTCAAAATATTCAATATACCAAAGTGACTTATTTTAGGGTGGTGTGTCCAGAACTCCTGCAGTCATAATTTGGCTGGCATATTTTGCTGCCCTTAACATGCATCATTTTGTTTATTCTTGACAACGACTGGTAGTGTTTCTATTACTCCGTTTTAAAGATGAGGAGACGGCGCCTGAGAGAGGGCATTACTTGTCTGAGATTAGGGAGCCAGAGACAGAACTAGGGTATAAACTGAGGTCTATCAAACGCAAACCACTTGCTCATCTATCTCATTCTATAGAGGATATTGTATTATGATTATGAGTTGTGTAATAAATATCCCTGAAAAGGGGCGATAAGAGGAAGCTGAAAACTGAGTTGTGGCCATAGGCTTGCAGTAGGGTTGAGAACAAAATGAAAGAAGAAGCAGCTGATGACATTAAAATGTAATTTCCACAGCTAAATTTATTTACGGGAGTTAATTTATCTTACTTGCTTTGTGGGGTGAGAATGTGCCTCACGTTGCTTGATCATGGCCTGAATGATAATTTGAAAATGGGAAGAGCTCTGGATGTTATCCTCTTGAGACTAGCATCCAGACCACCAAGTTCAGAGATGATTATGGATCTCTAACCTGTACATCTAATTCATGAAAAATACCACCTGGGAGAGGGGAGAAGCGGAGGTATAACCCAATTAGAGTTCAGTGAAGAGCTAATTGAACTATAAAATAGACATTTTATGTGGCTGATTTTTTTCTTTAAAATCTTAGGTACTTTAATTTTACTTCATAATTAGAAAGGGTTCCTTATTTAATACAGATATCAGATCAAACTTCATTTTCTTTGTTAGTGCCCCACAGTTCTGAAGTTTAAATCAGTGTTCTTCTAGAGACTTTGGGACATCGTTATTGCTTTTTAGCACACTGGAGAGCAGTTATAAACTCAGTCACAAATTTTGAATAAAATTCAGGCATATCATGACTGTCCTGTGTTTCAAATTGCTCTACCTACAAAATTGGCCTGGCCACAGTGGTTCCTGAAATTTAAGAAACAAAGAGGACATGACAGGATAAGTGGTCTGTCTTCAGTCTTAGATGTCTCTGTCTGTGAAATAGTCTAAGCACCATGCCCCTTGAATTACCTGAAATAAAGACTGCGTGGCAGCATGGGTAATCAGTAGATGAATGTCTTAAGGTGTCTGAATGTTTGTTAATATTTCAAATGATTCTTCACCAAGTACCTAGGAAGACCTCTGGCCTTTGGGGAATTCCCAGAAATATTTAAATAGCAGTTATGTATTTGTCCCAAACCAGAATGAAAGATATCAATGATTTAGTTGTATTAGGTTGGTGCAAAAGTCATTGCGGTTTAAAAGGTTAAAAATAATTGCAGAAACCACAATTGCTTTTGCATCAGCCTAATAAACTAGCTGACTGAACTCATGGCTGCTAAGGGGATTTCCATTACCTTCGTTTAGAACCAAGTCACACTTACCAGGTTGGAAGAAACATACTCTATACATTGTAATGTTAAGAAGGTACACCAGACTGTATGGGTTTATAACCTGGTTTTGTCACTTACTAGCAGTGTATCTTTGGGCACATTGCTCAAATCGTGTCTCAGTGTCCTCATTTCAAAAACAGGAATAATGATAGTATGTCCTGAGTTTGTTTTAAAGATTAAGTAAGTTTAATGTACGTAAAGGGTTTGGAGTAATGCCTGGCACAAAGGAAATACTAGAAAATCATTAGCCATTACTTTTCTCACCTTAATTGGAACTGAGATACCTTTCTACAGAGGCATAAAATGTTTTCCCACACACCTCTTAAAGAACGGAAAAGAACTGTAAACATACTATGTCTGATTGAACAAAGGAACCAACAAGCATGCAATGTATTTGATATTGTGCTAAATGCTGTAGGAACAGGGAAAATATATTTGGTACAAATGTTTTAATTTTCTCAAGAAATGGAACCTGTTACTACAGCAACAGCCACACATCTGACTGTGATGAGTTCATAAAATAAAAAGGAGAGTAGTCATAGAAACCACAAAGGGGAAATTATACTCTAAGCAGATTTCCAAGTCTCCAGTTATTAAATAATAAACTGAGACCTCATAAACATGCAAATGTATTCTAAACATAAAGTACTCAAACTCTACTATACTAATTCAACTAAAGTTGAATTGCTTTCCTTATTAAGAGATATCACTTTTTTGTTTTTTTTTCCCCAGCTAGCCACTCTTTTCTTCTCTGATAAATTATAAAAAATAGTATCATTTCAGTCAATCAAAAAGTTATGAAACTAATAAAAGTTTTCTTTTCACATAGAGAAATCCCTCTGTTTACTAAATGTGGGTTGATCCACTGCAGGGTCCCTACAATGTGGGGAGGGGAGGGGATATATATATATATATATATATATATATATATATATATATATATATATATCTTGGATCATATTTAGGAAAGACATTTGTTTGACCAGCTTCCACTCAATAGCCAGCCAAGAAGGGAGGCTCCAAAGTATGCATTAGCACACAGACTTACAGGTCAGTCTTCTTAAGAATCTGGATCTTCTTCCTGCCCCTAGATCCTCACCATCCTGAAAACTATTGGCAGATTTGCCCAACTCTCCTTCCCCTTTCTTTTGGCACTGAACTGAAACAGATTCTATCAACAGCTGAGAGAAAACACCACCAAAGCTCATTGATTTAGCTGCTGCCTAAGGAAATCCTTACTTTTGAGGGTCAGAGGTCACGGATAGGAAGTGAGGAACTATGTAGAGAGAAGAGCTAGGAAAATATCTGTTTACAAGACCTAGGATACCCTTCCCGAAAGGCCACCTGCCTGTATGATTAACTACTATTAGTGATGGTGAGTTAGGACAGTTTATTTGTGTTTGGAGCCTGCCATGCAATGAAAGATCTGTTACAAGCACATTACTCTATATAATTCTGTCATCCGTAAGAAGACATGTTGAGTAAGAACTCATTCAGTAAGAACACTAAGCTGAGGCTTAGGGAATTTTAAAAACATGTTCAAGGGGATGGTATACTGAGCATAAGATGATTAATAAAGACCCAAACCCTGTTATTTTTTTGATACAAACACCCATGTTTTTAACTTTTGTGCCAGTGGTTCTCAAAATGGGTGTCCCCAGAAGACTGCAACAGCATCTCTTGGGAATTAGAAATGCAATATTTCAGGCTCCATCCCAGACCTACTGATTTAGAAACTGGGGGAGGGGCCCAGCCATATGTGGCTCAGCAAGTTCTCCAGGTGATTCTGCTGCGTCTAAAAGTTTGAGGACCACTGTGTTATGTGACACTGCCATAGTTCATGTATCAGAAAAATGACTTCATGAACTTAGCTAAGCTTGCTGGGCTTCTTATAAGCCTATGGTTGTGAAATTTACATGGTTTCTTTGAAGAAGGAACAAATGGTGAAGAAAAACTGGGGGTAAACCCAAGACTTCCAAATTCCTATCATGCTGTGACATCATACTTGTGACATTAATATATAAGAAGGCAGAAGACGTCTTAAATGAGAAAGTGTTTTTTTTTTCTCTTCTTTTTTTTATGTGTTGTGACAGGTGTTATATGGATTAAGAAATTCCATCTGTCTTTATTTCTCAAATGAAGTGCACTGGAGTAAAAAAATAACCTTCCTTATCGTGAGCATTTGTGACAGCTTATTCCCTTTTAAGGGATTAGAGTGATGCGTATTCTAATAAACTTAACAGTGGTATCACTTTGCTTCCAAAGATGACAATGTAACATATGCCTGTTACATGTTTCATATTGGATGGGTCATGATAGGAGAAAGCAAAAGACACATAATTTCCACCTAGGATGTGTCAATCAATACAAAGTTGGAATTCAGTTTACGGGAAATGTCATTCTTGTCATATTCTGGCAGAGTAACAGAGGAAACACCCTTTGACAATTCCTAAACTAGAATTGCTGCCATTAGGGTTTCCAGGTGGGAATTCCCACCATTCTCAGAAAATTTTTTCGCTTTCCCGTTCCCAAATCCCGAGAAAAGGTGGTCGGGAAATCGAAAAATCGACTCCTTGAACCCAGTAATATCCACAATGGGAAATAAACGTACTACTCACAATGTATCTCTTAGACAATTTTCCTATTTATCACTAGGGTTTCCAGGTGGGAATTCCCACTCGTTCTCGGGAATTTTTTTCGCTTTCCGGTTCCCAAATCCCAAGAAAAGTTGGTTGGGAAATCAGGAAAATCAGCTCCTTGAACCCAGGTCTTTGGTAGTATCGATTGTCACTTTGTGGTAATGATTCATCGTGGAGAACAGAAAACAGTTTATGTCTCGGGATTCGGGAACACGAAAGCGAAGAAAATTCCTGAGAATGGGTGGGAATTCCCACCTGGAAACTGTAACTGCCATTGACTATGGATTTGATCTGTTGTTACTAATCTGTCTTTCATAGCTAAGTGGCTCTTGTGAGTATGTAAACTGACCATTTCCTACTTTATTCAATGTTTTGAAACATTTTTTAGAAGAAAAGCATATCCACTTTCTTTGATCCTGTCCATGGAATTTTTAAAATGATGATTTTGCCAAATGTAGGAATGCCAATCTTGTTCTCTTACTGTGTAACCTGTACTGAGCGCACAGTAATTGCCTAATAACTACCTGTTTGACTTGTGGATGTTTCCCTCCTTCGTGATGTTATTCCCTAGCCCACTGCCCTTGTGTGCTTGCTCAGTGGGCCAGTATAACCTTTCCATGGACACATTTTAAGATTGGCATTTACAAAACATGTTTACTTGAAGTTCAAGTTTAGTGCATCATCTAATGTTGGCTTTGGCAGAAAGCTCAGAAACGTTCTGAGAGCTCCAGCCTCTCTACAACATAGCTGAGCACTGATGACTCTTTCAACATTTCTTCTAACAGAAACCTCTCTGTTCCATGGTGAGGTGTGTTTCATGATTCAACCTTCTTTTCTGTCTCCCTAAAATCTCACTTATTTCTTACTTATGTTGTCTAGGATGCCAAGTATGATCCTGGCCTCTCCTACTTAAAGAATTGTCCTGAGATTAGTAGCAGGGTCCTCACCAGGTAGCATGTTAGAAATGCAGACTCTCAGGCGTGTTCCAAACCACTGACTCAGAATCATCCTTTTTAAATTTTTCAAATCTATGATATATTCTCTTTCGAGATCTCAAATCTACTTTTAATTCTATCCAGAATATTTTTCATCTTGACATAATATTCATCGCTAGAAGTTCTGTTTATATCTTTTTTTTTTTTTTTCAATCTTCCAAGTCTCTACTTAACATGCACAATCTTTCTTCTAGATTCTTGAACACTCTTCTGATACCCATGAATTGTGAGGTTTTCCAATTTGGGAAGTGGGAACAGGAACTAATTCCAGCTTTGTGAGACTTGCTAGTCTCTCAAATAGTTTCAAGTTTGTTTTTTGTTTCTTGGTATCTGGAAGTGACCTCACACTCAGGAGCTGAATAATCCTCAGTGATCTACTGAAGCTGGGGGAATACTGTGAAGATCTCAGAATCTTCTCTCTGGCTTCCTCTTTCCTCTATGGTGTTCTGTCCTAGGAATTATAGGAGCCTTTGTCCCCCCGGACTCTCAGTTCTGTCTCCTCGCTTCATATTGTCTTCTGAGTTCTGTCTGTATTTTCCTTCTGTCACAGCTTGGAAACTCTGTTCATCCAGTAAGCTGGGACAATTATAGGACTCACCTCATCCATTTCCAATCTTTTGATGTTCACTGTTCTTTGTTGCCTGATATCCAAAGTACTGAAAAAAGTTATTTCAGATATTTTTTTCCAGCTTTTAATTGTTTCAGGTGAAAGCATAACTAGCATAATCTAGTGCCTGTTATTCCATCCTGGTCAGAAGCAGTAATCATTTTAAAAATTGAGAAGCTCTGCTCTTCCAGGTGACATTTCCCCTGACGTCTCTGGAACATACCTTCTCTATCTTTTTTTAAAAAAACTTAAAGTTTATTGGGATGACAATGGTTAGTAAAGTTACATAGGTTTCAGGTGTACAATTCTGTAATACATCATCTATATATCATATTGTGTGTTCACCACCCAGAGTCAGTTCTCCTTCCATCACCATATATTTGATCCCCCTTTACACTCTTCTACCACCCCCTCTTACCCTCTGGTAACCCCTAAACTATTGTCTGTGTCTATGAGTCTTTGTTTCTCATTTGTTTGTCTTGTTCTTTTGTAGTTTTCAGTTTTATATCCCACATATCAGTGAAATCATGTGGTTCTCGACTTTTCCTGTCCGACTTATTTCGCTTAGCATAATAATCTCAAGACCTTTTCTTCGTTAGGCTAAAGATTACGAGATAATGTATTGGGATTCTTCTGGCCTGATCCCTAGGCCTTTGTGCATCCATTATTGTTGTTGTTGTTGTTGTTAATTAAAGAATTCTTAGCCATATCTTTCAGTAGTCCTATAGTTGTTTTTCAGAATTCAAGTATAAACCTTTGCATTTTATATGTTGATTAGTTGTCACCTCATTTGCTTTAGTCCATCATTCAAAACAGTCAATATCTTTTCGATAAATATGCCATCATCTTATTTGAGAAATTACTTCCAATTCCATGATGTCTGAAAATATGGCAAGCAGTTGATTCATATTATCATGCAGGTCACCGACAAAAACATTGAGCAGAGGGACGCCGGACACATTCCTCTCAGATCTTCTTCCAGACTGACATCGATGCATTAATTAATATTTTTCTTATAGTCATTTAACCAAATCACCAATCCACCTACCCTTTGACCATTCAGTTTGTGTTTGTTTATAGCGATATCTTGAGTTTTTACCCAAAGCCTTAATAATATTCAGAAATACTTTGTGTTTTCAATGCATACAAATGTGGATTGAATAAAATTGCCAATGGTAATTGTCAGTTGTCTCTTGGCAGTGAGATGAGAGGTGATCTTTATTTTTTATCTTTATTGTCATAAATATATATATTTGCTTAAGTTGCACTAAGTGAGACTGAGCAATTTCATTTGCTAAATTCTCAAAAAGTCCCGGAATAGACCTCATTTGGTAAAACTCATAAATACTCATAAAGATCTTTTTTGATTGCCCTAACTGTTCTGCACATTCTAGCACACTGCTGAGATTTTCTAACATCTTATATTCTTTGGTGATGGATGTCTCCATCTTTTGTTCATTCTCAACTCCGTTCTGGCACCTACAACAGAAGTCAGCATTATTCTGATGCAAGTAGGCACTGACCTATGGACTTTCCCCTCATTCGTCTTTTAGGTCCCTTCCCAATGTGGTCCCTGGACAATGTAGTGTTTTACCTTCCCATTCAGAATTTTCCTTAGGCGAACATGACCTAGGAATTCTGAATCCACTATATGCCAAGGAAATAGCATCACACACACACACACACACACACACACACACACACACACACATACACCACATTTATTCATGTTGCTGTTAAAATGGTGACCACCCTTTCTTTGCTCATGGTTTTTGATCACTTTGTTCATAGTTTTGTTATGAATTTGTTTCTTCAGAGGAAAGAAATATAGTGGGAGATATCTTCTGTCTTTTGACTCACAATCCCAATGTGTATGTTTCTTAGGATAAAGAAAGCCCTTCTTGGTAACTCAAGCAAGTGTTTGATGGGAAAATCTCTCAGAACATGAGCTAAATCCCTTGTCTCTCTCAGTGCTTTCTGCTCCCCTATGCGTGACAGTGCTGCCGGAGACTGTGCACTTGCCCATTAGGATGTAGATGTGCTGTCCTTGGCACTGTTTGTAGACATTTCTAGACAGGGCTCTACGGTGAGTTTACAGTAGCAGTGTAAGCAGTTGGCAGAATCTGGGAGCTTGATGAAGCGGAGCTACACTGATTCCAAATAACTTAGTGTTGCAGCACTCATGGTTTCTCTGCAGACATCAACATATCTTCAACATGGGAACGCACACAAAGCTGTTAGCACTTTCTTGCGGTTGAGGGTTGATGTGGAGGGAAGATGAAGTCTCTTTTCCTGGCATTTGCCTTTCCTTACTGTCTTTTTCAGAATCTATTAATAGCCCTAATGGCTGCATTTCCTAGTTTGCACTTTAGTCGTTTTCAGGCCATTTACACAAGGGGCTCCCCTTCAAGAGGCATATACAGTTAATGTGGGTAACTAGTTGTCTCTTCTGAGAGGTTTAAAGTTCCCAGAAACTCTATTCTGGGAAATAAAGTCAGATTAAGTGAGTGAGACTAGAAGTCACAAGATTATTGAAGAGATAGAGAATGGATACTTTTACGAGGTTCAGAGGCAAAGTCTTTTTTGATAGATAAAACCAGTTTCTGGGAAGAATATGATGTGCAAGTCTTTGGATCAGTCATTGCCAGAAAGTATTGCATTTTTACCATGAACTGTGCTCTAAATAAATTCTGGGGAGAAAACAGCTGTAGGGACAACGAAGTGGTTCTTATAAAGAATGAAGAAGACAGAATGGTATTGAATAAAGAATGAATGAAGAATAAGGAAATGAACTCTGAAACAAGGAATGGAATGATTTATTAAATAAGTCTTAATCATTTGGGCAGATCTAGAGATAGAATTGAGAAGGTTCCTTATCCCAAATGTATAGTTATAGTTGCTATACTATACACCTGGGGTTGGCAAAATTTGGACTATGGCTCAAATCTGGCCCACTGTCTGTTCTTGTAAATAAAGTTTTATTGGAAAATAATTAATGTATGTATTTTCTGTTACTACTTTTGCTCTACAATGGCACATTTAAGAAGTATGACACAGAGATTGTGTGCCCTGAAAAGCAAAACATAAAATAAAATAAAAATTACTATCTGCCCCTGTACAGAAAAAGTTTGTCAACACCTGGTATGCACAATCAGCATAGAAGTACTAGAAAATCATCATTAGCCACATCCAGTGTGAATGGTTAGAGCTACCATGCCACTGGGAAATACTCCTACGTGTCTGACTTTGAAATTGAGCTTTGCGATTCGTTGCAGTCACCCGGTCCAACCCCCAGCGCTACAACCAGTAGGAAACCAAGAGCAAGAAAGGTGAAAAGACTTGCTCAAGGTCTCATCACAGAGCAAATTAGTGACAAAGTCAGAAGAAACCTCTAGGCCTCTATAATTCCAGACAATACTGTTTCTAGAAGTTGATAAAGAAACCTTATAGTATGAATGGATCAAGTACTCCCTTTTGTTTAGTATTTGACACGAATCCCTGATGGTTGGGGAGCTACTGCCTGACAGAATGCTATGTTCAGCTCTCCTGGATCTACTCAAAGACAAGTTTAATTCTTAGTAACACCACAAAGACCTCACTATAATGTGACTCATTGTTTAATGAAGATCCTTACAAGGACTTTTGGGTCAGAATTATCATAAAGCTTGGGTGATCTTTCAAAGAGTAACTTTGTTGGTTCCAAGGATGATTTTGCTCTCAAAAATCTTTATTTTGAAAATATCCATGAGACCACAAATTCCCAATTCTACCAATGTAATTCAGACCCTTGGTGCTTAATTATATTTCTTTTCTGCTGTATTTTCTTGATCATAAGTGTTGGCAGCGTGAAGATTTTCATGTTAAATAACTCCCCCTGACATGAACGTAATTAATCATTCTTATTGAGTTCAACGTTGCCACGAAATGGAACTCGACCAAATTTGTGCATTGAGCTCTTGGATTATTAAAGTCCTTCACGAACTGATTTCCTATATTTTGAATGATCTCTGACTTACATTTTCAAGCTGAAGAGATGAGCAAAGTAACAGATTCCATTCAAAGTTTTCTCTCTCCTCATCCAAACATAACTAAATTATTGCCTTTTTAATATGTCAGAGCCTGTAACTCAGAGTTGGGCTGGCATCTGACGAGACAGAACTAAACAGACTGTTCGTTCTTGTGTGTTGTGATTTTGTCTGTACTGAGGGGTACACATAAAATCAATACTTTGTCATTAAAATAAGTGTCTGAAGTGTTCACATTAAATGATAGTTAATTGAAATTTATACTCAATTGATGTTTGTATTTTGGTTTCGCTGATCAAAGGAGGTATAGTTATTATATTTAAGGGGGAAAAAGGGGCATCAGTGTATATTAATTAGAAATAAATAAGGTTTATAGGTTTGGAAAGACAGACTTTACTTCCCCCCTGTTTTATATAATTTCTTTCCCTTAAGGATTCTGTTTCTCACACAAGCAATATGTGTTTCTGCAAGTTCAATAAATGAATGACTACAGTGTTATTACTCAGGGATTAAATAAGTATTAAAATCTTGAAATGAAGAGTTACCCTAATCCATGTCCCTTCGTTCTTCTCACACTTGTTCATCGAACAAGTATTGATTGAGAGTTCAACACGCCCCTAGCCTCTATTAGGCACTTGAAATAAATGGTGAGCCAAACTACGCAATCCCTTTGTTCTCGTATAGCATGCAGTATACATAAGAAGGGAGGTGGCTATTAATGAAATAATCCCTCAAAAAGAAGTATAGAATTACATCCTAAGAAATGTTAGGAGGGAAAGATCGTTGTTCTATGGGAAATTATGCAAAGGAAAACTGTCTTAAATTGGGGATTCAGGGTCCTTTCCTGTTTTTGGAGTTTATTTGAGCTGAGAGCTAACTGATAAGTAAAGAGGAAATTAAGTGTGGATAGAGGGTGGGGTGAGAGTGCCCCACGCAAAGTGAACTGCCTGCACCAAGGTTCTGTCATGGAGGTGGAGAGACCACAGCTTGTTCAAAAATGGAGAACACCAACCTAGGTCAGTAGAAGAGGAATTTGATGGGGAAGGTAAAGAGTGTGCTATACTGAAGAGTTTTGGTTTTACTCTAGGAGCACAGCCACTGAAGTGTTTGATCCGGAAAATAATACATAATAATTACAAAATAATTACACCTCAGAGGCAAATTCAATCATAACTTATACAAATGTGGGGAGGGAACCACAAAAGTTCATTCCAGTTTCCTTTCCAGGTAATTTGTACCCAAGTGTTTTTTGGATTGAATATTGCTTATGGAATGTGGCCATCTCCCAGGTTGTGGAATTGCATTTGTGGACAAGCACCTGTAACGTCTTCCTGGGGCAGCAGAACTCAACAACACCTCCTCTTGTTCCGACCATTTTGATTCATCATTAATGAGATGCCAGTTGGAAGAAACTTTCAGTTGTTTTGAAAACAGAATTCCATTTATTTTACATATGGTTAAATGTGTTCATATGTGAAAGCTCCCCAGGAAAGTGTGGGTAAAAGTATTAGAGCTTTATTTTAACAAATTTACAATGTCCTATATGTATATAAAATATGCACATTTCTAGTACATACATATGAGTACACATGCACTCATTTTCTTAGAGTTTGGAGATCACTGCTTCATTTAGGTAAAAATCTGACAGATATTTGCAATTGAGGAAATGTGAGTTTTACAATTCAGGGTGTGCAGAATCAAAGCGTTCATCTTGTGGAAGAAAGATAGTTACAAAAGGTCCTTTATACTTTACAAAAATGCTCAGACTCTTTTCTTATTTGCTCTTCATCCCAACTCTGTGAGACTGATTAATTGAAAACTAATGCTTGGCCTGAACTTGAGGGTAGTTCATGTCCAATGAATAGGAGAATATAAATTCCTGCTCAACTTGCTGGGATAGTGGAGGTCCTAATGAATTGTAAGGGCAAATAATTGCGAAGTTGAATTCAGTGGCGATCTATGAGGACCTTTGCTTGTGTCTGACAGTCTCTCAGGTAGCATTTCTATAATCTGAAGAGAATCTAGCTCTGGAACGTATAAACAATTGAGCCTTGGATGCAATTTTTCCTTTTAACTGAAACTACTGTTGAAGGGAATCCTTTGGGAAAGTTTGCCCAACCACACTTGACTGTAAAGGATCCAAAGGAATTAGATAACCATGAAGTATTCTGCTTTTCTGCTACTTCCCCATACCCATAATTTAAAAGATTGATTTCAGTTTTTTAGAGATTAAAATGAAGTTAGCAACTTAAAATGCCTTTGAAGGTGCAAGAACATTTCTTGTATTCTGCAATAGTTCCTACTGACTTCAGCCAGAACACTACTTTTAGGATTCAGCATAAATAATGAAAACAGGAAGAAAGGCTGACCTGCCAGATCAACCTATAGTCTCTACATCAATGGGCAGCTTTATTTATTTAGCAGTTTAGAAGCTAAATTAATATAATTAACTTGCTTAGCTGTAAAAAATATTTATGTGAATCAATGTTTAATTCTTGATGCCACCCAGCCCCAAACCTTTCATAGAAGCAAAGTCAGACTCTTAACCTAATAAATTTATAACTCATGTGAGGAAAACTCATCTCATTGCTTCAGAGATTATTTTCTTAATACTTTGCTCCAGGTGTCTAATTTTGAAGCTTACAAATTACAAAGAGGTAACATAGTATTTGGACCAAAAATGTATATATGAATGAATGATTGTTTGCTGTTGATTTTGATTGCTTGATTTTGAACCTGGGAACTTCATTACCTAAGTGATACATGCTGGTTGAAACGTATACTTATCCATTCTGCTTGGTTCTCTGCTTAACAATAGTACCATGAAAAATGAAGAAAGAAAGGTTTCATATAATAGTTTATTCATTGGACTCAGAATTGTCTAAATCGAAACATTTAAGAACAATGAACTGTTAGACATTGATTTTTTTCTTCTATTTTTATTAGTTGAAGTATAATTTACATACAAAATTCACCAACTTAAGTTTTTTTGAAAATCTACATCACCATCACAATCAAAATATAGAACTTTTCAGCATCCCCAAATGTCTATTTGTTATACTCCCTTAGAATTCAGTCTCCTCCCCCATCCACAGAGCCCAGCAACCACTGGTCAGCTTTCTATTGCTACAGTTTCACCTTCTCTACAAATGAACTCAAGCAGTATGTAATCTTTATGTCTGGCTTTTTTCATTCAGTTTAGTGCTTTGTATATCCATCCATGGTATTGCAAGTATTAGAAGATTGTTTCTTTGTATTGTTTCTATATCCCAGTTTGTATATTCCCTAGTTGACGGCATGAGGGTTCTTTCCTGTTTGGGGCTATTAAAAATAAAGCTATTATAAACACTTTTGAACCAGTATTTCAGTGGACATATGTCTTAATTTCTCTTGGGTAAATACCTAGTAGTGTTTTGCTAGGTTTTATGTTACGTGTGTGTTTAAGTTTCTATGAAACCGTTAAACTCCCAAAGTGGTTGTATCATGTTGTATTCCAGCCAGCATGATTATACAAGAGCACCAATTGCTTCATATCCTCAATGACACTTGCTTTTTCTCTTTTTAATTTTAGTCATTCTAGTTGGTGTCTAGTGGTAGTTCATTGTGGTTTTAATTTGCATTTTCCTAAGGTTTAATGATGTTAAGAATTTTTTTGTGCTTATTTGCCTACCATTCATTGACCTTTTTACTGTCTCCATATTTGTACATTTTTCAGAGTGTCCTACATTTGGAATTGTACAGTATGTAGCCTTTTCAGATTGGCTCATTTCACTTAGTAATATGCATTTAATGTACCTCCATATTTTATGATGGCCTAATAGCTCATTTACTTTTAATCTTGAATATAATTCTATTGTCTGGGTGGACCACCATTCATTTATCCACCTACTGGAGGGCATCTTGGTTGTCTCCAAGTATTGGTAATTATGAAAAAAGCTTCTATAATATGAACATCTTCATGCAGGTTTTTGTGTGGACATAAATTTTCAACTTCTTTTGGTAAATACCAAGGAGTGTGATTGTTGGATCATATGGTAAGAGTATATTTAGTTTTGTAAGGAACTGCCAAACTGCCTTCCAAAGTCCCTACCATTTTGTATTTCTACCAGCCATGAATGAGAGTTCCTATTGCTCCACATTCTCACCAGCATTCGATGTTATCTGTGTTCCAGATTTTGGTCACACACTAATAGGTGTGTACTGATATCTTGTTGTGTTAATTTCAGTTTTCCTGATGACATATGGTGTGGAACATCTTTTCATATGCTTATGTGCCATCTAGATTTCTTCTTTGGTGGGACATCTGTTAAGGTCTTTGGTTCATTTTTTAATTGGGTGTTTTGTTTTTTTTCCTAATTACAGCTTTATTGAGGAAAAATTGGCAAATAAAAGTAAGATATGTAACGTGTACATTGTGGTGATTCGATATATGTATACATTTTGAAAGGATTTCCCCCATCTAGTTATTATAATTAACATATCCGTTCTCTCTCATGTTTTTATATTAATCTTTTTATGGTGAAATCATATAAGTTTTATTCTCTTAGCAAATTTCAGTTACAGACTACAGTGTTATTATCTATAGTCATGTTTTACACAAGGTCCTCAGTACTTATTCATTTTATACCTGAAAATTTGTACCTTTTTTCCAATCTCTCCCTATTTCTTCCACCCCCTAGTCCTTGGGCAACCACTTTCTACCTTCTGTTTCTATGAGTGTGACTTTAGATTCAACATGTAGGTGATGCCATGAATGGCATTGCCCAGTGTTTTCACTTAGTATATTCCCTCAAGGTCCATCTACATTGTAACAAATGGCAGGATTTTCTTCTTTCTCATGGATGAATAATATTTGTGTGTGTGTGTGTGTGTGTGTGTGTGTGTGTGTGTGTAAAATATCTTCTGTATCCATTCGTCTATTGATGGACACTTAGGTTATTCCCAAATCTTTGCTATTGTGAATCATGCTGCACTGAACATGAGAGTACTGATATTTCTTCAGTATCCTGTTTTCATTTCCTTCGGGTATACACCCAGAAATAGGATTCTTGGATTGTATGGTAGTTCTATTTTTTTTAATTTTATGAGGAACCTTCATACTGTTTTCTGTTGTGCCTGCACCATTTGCATTTCCACTAAAAAACAAAACAAACAAACAAAAAACCCAGATAATCCAAAAAAAAAAAAATGGGCAGAATAGACATTTGTCCAAAGGAGACATCCAAATGGCCAAAAAATATATGAAAATGTGCTCAACGTCACAAATCTTCAGGGAAATGCAAATCAAAACCACGATGAGGTATCACTTCACACCTGTTAGAATGGTTATCATCAAAAAGGCAAAGATGACATGTGTCGAGGATACAGAGGAAAGGGAACCTTGTGAACTTTGGGTGGACATGATATACCAGGTAAAAGGAACTGCTGTGAATAGGCTTTTGGCGATGTGCTGGTGAGGTGTGGGGGAGGGGAAGCTGTCCTATGATTAGGTCTCCGTCTCTTAGTGAGCCTGTGCCTCTGGGCTCTGAATGTCACAAGAATTCCTCAGGGTCTTTTTTCGCCCTTAGGTAGTAGGACAGGATGACTAGAGCGGGTTGGTTTGGTTACTCCCCTTCCTCCAGGTGAATGAGGCTCTGATAATAGCTCAGCAGGTTAGGCTCTGGTTAATTAGTTTCCCCTGAGGACAGACCTTGTTAAGAACAGTGCTCTGAGTACTCTGGTGTGTTTCAAAATGGTTCCTTTCGCCTCTTCCTGCCTAAATGACTAGGCGATTTTCCTCTGCTCTTTACTGTGGAAACCTGATGAAGCCCCTGGAGGTAAATCTCACAGGATTATGGGCTCCTCACCCGCCGGCCCCATCACTGGCTCCGCTAGAGTTTTTAACTCCGAGGTGTTTACAGTGATCGTCCAGCAATTCATCAATCGCAGTTTAGGTTTTTTTCTACCCTGACGCTGGTCCCCGAGGTGGTTTCCTCTCAAGAGTCTCTTCTCTGGTAAGTCATGACAACCTGTATTTGTCTGAATATCTCTCCAGTCTCAGGGACAGAGGTCTACCCGTGTCCTCCCCCTTTCTTATGGATCCAAGAAGAGTTGTTGATTTTTCAGTCTGTTCAGAGTTTTACTTATTAAGACGGAGTGGTGACTTCCACGTTCCTTATATGTGGGACTGGAAACTGGCTGAGGGTAGGTTTATTTTCTTTTTTAGTTGTCGGGATATTCAGGTTGTCTATTTCTTCTTGAGTGACTTTTGATGATTTGGATCCTTTAGGAAATTTGTCCATTTAATGGAAGTTTTCTGAGCAATTAACCTAAAGCTGTTCATTTTTACTTCTTACAGTTATTTGTGAAGATATAGTCATAAACCATAAAATCCACTCCTTTAGAGTTTATAATTTAGTGTGTTTTTTTTTTTTTGTATGTTTCAGTGCTCTTTTAATTTCTGTTGAATCTGTACTGACAACCTCTGTGTTATTCATAATATTGGTCATTTCTGTCTTCTCTCTTCTTTCCTGTTCTGTCTGGCTACGAGTTTATCAATTTTATTGATCTTCTCAACAAACAAGCATTTCATTTCATTAATTTTCTCTATTTAAATTCTTTGATTTCTGCTCTTATTTTTTTCCTACTTTTTTTTTTTTGAAGAGAAACAGTTTTTTTTTTTTTTTTCTAGTTTCTTCAGGTGAAAACTTAGATGCTACAATTTATATCCTTCTTCTTTTCCAATATAGATGTTTAATGCTAAATTTTCCCTCTAGGCATTAATTTATTTTCATGCATGCTACAAATTCATAAGTACTATGTTTGCACTTTCATTTAATTTAAAGAATTTTAAAATCTCCCTTGTGATATCTTGGTTGGCCTGAGTATCTCTATAGAAGTGTATTGTTTAATTTTCAAATAGTTAGGTATTTTCTAGCTATCTTTGTTTTTTGTTCTAATTTCATTTTTATGTAGTCAGTGTACATACTTTGTATGACCGAAATCTTTTCAAATATATTGAGATATCATTTTGCATTAAATACTCAATTACCTTTTGAAGAAGTTTAAACAATGAAAATGAATCTTTTGTACTTCCTCTCACATTTACCATTTCTAGTGCTCTTTATTCATTAGTGCATATTTAAATTTCCATTTGGTATAATTTTCCTTCTGTCTGGAAGACTGACATTAACAGTTTTTGCAGTTCAGCCCTGGGGAATGAAATCTCTCAAATTTAGTATGTTTTTGTTTACCATTAGTCTTAAACAATATTTTTTCTAGGTATAAAATTTCCCCCCACATTCACCGTTAATGTGCTTTATAGATTTCACTCAGTCACCATATGGTTTGCATTGTTTCTGAAGGGAAATCTACTATCATTCTTAGTTTTGTTTTTATGTATTTAATGTACTTTTTTTTCCTATTGCTGCTTTAAAATTTTTTCTCCTTATCAATAGTTTTTGGGAATTTGCTGATGATATGCTTTTTTTTCTTTTTGTGTATTCTTCTTGCACTTGTTGAGTTTCGGGGATGTCTGTTTTATAGTTATGAAAATCTTAAAAGTTATTATTATTATTTTTTTTCTGGCCACCTCCTTCCATCATTATTTATGAGTTTTCAATTACTAACATGTTAGGCTGCTTGCTGTTTTCTCACTGCTCACTTATACTCTGTTCACTTTTTTCAAACCCTTTTTATGTTACTATTTAATTTTGACAGTTTCTATTACTATGTGTTCATTTTTATTAATCTCTTCATATGCTTTAATTGCATCCAATGTACTTTTTATTTTAGATGTTGTATTATCTATCTATGGAAGTTACATCTGGATTTATTTCATATTAATCCATTTCTTTCATTTCATTGGCATACTTTCCTCAACCTTCTTGGATATATAGAGAATATTTTTAATAGGTATTTCAACAGATACCTCACTGTCTGTTAGACTCACCATTTTTGAATTGGTTTCTGTTTATTTTTTTCCTCCTAATTTTGGGTCAACTTTCCTTGTATTATTATTATTATTTAACATTTATTTATTTATTTATTTATTTACTTTTCAGTTTTGTTTAGATGCTGGACATTGTGCCATTTTACACTGTTATTTGCCGCATTTCTTCTATTATTTTCATTAGTGTAGGATTTTGTTCTGGTGTACAGTTCAGTTACTTAAAAGCAGTGTGATTCTTTTGAGGTTTGCTTTGAAGCTTTATTAGGTCAGGTCCTGTGGCCTTTAGTTCAGGGCTAATTTAGCCCCTCTTCTAAAGCACATCTTTTCTGTGTATGCTACTCGCGCTGTGCGGATGGGAATACAAATTATCCACAGTCCTGTTATAAGAGTTGACTGTTTTCTCATCTGCTTCTTCTTCCCTGTGGTACTTTCCACAGCCTCGCTGATTTCCACACACACATGCACAGATCATTATTTGGCCTAAGACTCAAAGGAATGCCTTTGTAGTTTTAAACTTGTCTTTCTCTGTGCATCTGTCTCCTCTTGGTGTCCAGTCCTCTCTTTTCTGTCCTTAAATTTCTAGCCATCTTTGACTCCTGGAAGCCCAAACTCTGACTGTTCAACTCTGGAAACTCTTTTTAGATTTCTCCTCCCTTTGCTATGTCCTAGAATCTTTCTCTAGGCAAAGAGCTGGGTCATTGTAGGGCTCATTTAATTTGTTTTCCATCTCTCTGAGATACTGTCCTCTTCCTGCCTGGTATCAATGTTTGGAAAACATTATATTATATACATACACGTACATATTCATATGGATTATATATATATACACACATGTACATATTCATATATATATTCATATGGAATGAATATATATATGTATATGTATATATATAGGTATATGTATATGTATGTATATATATATGTATATGTGTGTATATATATATGTATATGTGTGTGTATATATATATATATACACATATATATATATATATATATGTTTATTTCAGTTTTTTTGTTGTTTAACCTGGGTATACAAAGTATAACTCTGGTCTCTGTTATCTCCTCGTGACCCTGAAGTAGAAGTTCAGTTATTAGTTTTGTATCAATCATTTTCTTTTTTTTGGCTTTTCCTGTTTTTCATTTGTTTGTTTGTTTGTTTTTGCTTGGACCAAATATAAATCCTCTATAATCTTTGAGTGATGTCTTAACACATTCTCCAAGGCTCTAGTTAACATACCAAACAATGCAATTTATCTCTTTCTTCTTTCTTTCCTTCCTTCCTTCCTTCCTTCCTTCCTTCCTTCCTTCCTTCCTTCCTTCCTTCCTTCCTTCCTTCCTTCCTTCCTTCCTCCCTGCCTTCCTTCCAGGTGGGGAGAATTGCTACTTGTCATTAACTATTTCTCAAAACTGTTTTAATACCAGTAACTACTCTTAGGTAGTCAAATAATCTGGGCACATCCTTATTCAAATCACTTCTTTTATAGGTGGAGGGCCATTTTGTTGAATTTATGTTAGTGATTTTCTGTCTTTTTCATTCAAATCAAGAGGATACACACACACACACACACACATACACACACACACACACACACATGCATTTATACACATGCTTGGCCCTCTCATTGTTGTTCTGGAGAATCATTAGACTTTGTTAAATGAAGCTCCACTGCTACTCATGTTGGAATAATTGTCTAGACATTCAAGTGAGAAGCAGCTCAGGGGTAGACCAGCTTTTGAAGCTACTCTGGAAGATGACTGCTTATTTCTTTGAAATCTATTTACCATCCTAAACCAATCATTATGGAGTCTCCAGACAAAATTTGGTGTGCATCATATTACCTATGTTTATTAGGTATACTACCCAAGTTTACTTAAAATTTTGCATCTGTTTTCAAATAGTAGGGTAACAAAGAGACAAAAAATTTAATTATGTTTCTCCTAAAATTAGTAGTATATTTTATCACATCATTAACTTGAATTTGAATTGTTGTATTGCATTAATATTTTAATTTAGTGCTTGATTTTACTGTAGACCTCGTAGATATCCTTATTCGTTATAAGATTTTGAAAATGTCATTTTCTTTTTCTTGTCTGATATAATTTTCTAAACCATTCTGCATTACAATAAAACATATTAATTTGGACTTCGTAGGGGAAGTCTGTATAAATGTGGTATGAATTAATGAAAATATTAAAAGAAATTCAATTACATTCATTTTAAGACCATTTGGTATGAAAGCTAGGCTGCCAAAGTAAGTGTTGTCTGTGATAGATCCCTAGGAAACTTGTTTGAATTAGCAGATTGGAATGGTTTTCAATTACCATATGGGTTGTTTCTATGCAAATAAAGGTTTCTCAGGAGCTTAAGGGAATGTTTGAAAAGTTCATTTAATTACAATAGTTGTTAGTATTACCTCTGAAATCTGTTTACTCCTGTATTTATACATATCTTTTGTTTTATAGATGATCCTTCATTTAAAGTAACCTGTTCCAAATTAGTATAATACAGAAGTAATGCAGGGGTTATCTCTAGGTGATAAAAATATGGGTGATTTAAATATTGTTCTTAAGGTGTTATATTACAATTTTCCTACATTTAATGATTTTTTTCCCTAAACAATTAATTCTCATCCACATTGCAGATAAAAATGCCCGAAAGCTTCCTTTCTAACAAATCAGTTTCTTTTTATCATCAAACTGTGGCAAGTCACTGCATTTTGCAAGGAAAAAATATTGTGATATTTCTATGGAATGTATGGCCTACAGCTTATCTGCTTTAGAATACCAGTGTGTTTGTGTTAGATGAACTGATCTCTAACATCTTTCCAATGTGAATTTTCTAGCTTGAGGAATTGAGAGTCAACAATATTTTAGGATGGACAGTTAGTTTATAGTTTAATACTTCACTATGTCATCATACAGTAGTACCTCGACATCTGTTAGGGTAACGTCCATCTACACACTCTTATCTCTATTGATTATTTCTTCTCAGTCAATTGACCTGCTCAGATGAATGAATGATGCATAGTAAGGCCATGGATATGTATCTAGATAGGATATGTTTGCTATAATATGTGACTTTCAGTTTCTAGACATTCCATTAATATTAGGTCAGTTCCCCCACTGTGACCTAATTAAATTTCCTGAGAATGTTGTGGAGCCTCATTTGAATTAGACTGAATCACTCAGACCTTAACTTCTTTGAGTATTAATACATGAAGCATTCTACATTTTGTAAATTCACATGGCCTTTTACTGAAATCCAGAAGCTGAGATTTTTTGGCCTTTGTAGGTAATTGATCATAGCAAATTTTCTTTCTTTAGGCAACCTATAGCCCTAAAGAACTAGCTAGATAAAAGTCTGTAAATTAACTCTACGGAGTGTCGACTGAATTTTCTATTTACAGATTTATGTTCTGTTTGTTTGAAAATTGGAAGTGTTCAACACAAATATTGCATTAAAGCTTTTTCTTATATGCTGTTTGGTTAATTCAGGAAATTACTTTGATTAACATTAAATGTTTATTTTTGAAAAGAGTTGGCTTAATTTTGTTCCACTAAGTTTTTTGGGTTTTCATGTCTTTGTGCTTCTAGGTGCTGATGGCACTGATTGGATTGTTGGCAGTGTTGTAATTTCTTTCATTATAGTTTATCTTTATTTATTGATGTTTCAGTTATATACATTTTCAGTAGGACAAAATGAATCCATATAGGACTGAGAGACCGAGGTTTATTTTTTGAATGTTCCAAAGCAAAAGTTTTCATATCAATGAACCAGTTCTAAAGAGCCCATATAGTACACCCTATGACTTTTTACTGTCCTTCCTTCTCCTTCATTCCCCACCATTGTTTAATTCACAGATTATTATAACTAGCAAGTTATATAGGTCTAAAAATATTCACTATTTTTACCATATGGTAAGAAAAATGACCTCTCTAAAGGTAAAGAGATTTAACTGTGTTAATTCTACTAGTACTACATCTTCCCCAGAAGATTGCTAGAATTCGTGAAAGGTAACTTAAATCTTCTTACAATAGTTTATTTTCCATTCTTAGGAGGAAGTAAAATATGAATATGTTTGGAGAGATTCAGCCTCAGTTCCCTCCCTGTGTCCTGTCATGATTTGAGGGGTAGAGGACGAGAGAGGGAAGCTCTTAAGAAGATAGGTTCTTTGGGTTCCTTTCCACGTGAACTTTATTTCTGTTTTTCAGAGTAAATGGTTTAAATAATTGGCAAGGCCCGCAGGTTCATGATTTCACATATCTCCTGCAGTGTACCTAGCTGATGAAACTGGCAGAAGGAGACCAGTGCCTACCAGGATTCAGGCTCCCTCCGCCGTGGTTTGGTGTAAAGCCATCTGACGCGGCTGCCTAACAGGATGCTGAGCTTCCAGCAGCCACTGCTACCATCACAGCATCCTTGCATTCGGGTGGGACTATATGACTAGTTATTTGTCAGCTGAATAGGAGTGGGTATATCATTGCAGGGACAAGATGGTGAGGAACAGATATACCTTCTCTACCTTCCCTTTCTCTCTTTACTGGGGTACAGAGGAACCTGTGGCCATAGCAGTCACTAATGGACACAGTAGAAGGAATTATTTTTGGGAAAGAGAGCTGCCCATGAATCAGAAACATCCTTAATGAACTGTTACAAGAATGAAGCCTTTGTTATGTTAAGCCACTCCAGTCTGGCTGTTTATTTGATACAGCCACTACCATTACAGTGACTTGAATGGCTTTTTGGATTAATCATGTCAAATAAAAGTAATAGGCTTATTTCCCTTACTGCCTGGATAAGTTTCCCTGTGTCTGCAAATGAAATAATAGACTTATTTTTATTGTGAAAAGTACAAAAGAAAAAAAAAATGTTGTGGGGAAAAATCCAGGCATTGTCTTTGAAGCATATCCTTATATTTATGAGGCATATCATTGTTTATCTCTCAAGCCATTTCCCCATTTCACATGAGATGTGTCATCCCCTTTCACAATAAAACATATTAATTTTGACTTTCACAGTACCTACTGTCATACTGGGTGACTGATTTATGGAACATATTGGCGTTGAATCCATAAGCCTTCTCCCAAGCTATTTCTGTGAATGTAGTATAATATCCTTTAAGATTGATTTAGAATTCACTGTCATGTTAGTACAAGCATTTTGTAATATGCTTTTATAAAAATATTAAGATTTATATGTGGCACAAAGTCCTGAAAATCACATCCCTCATCTTAGGATTTGGGGTATATAAGATAAAGCTCATAAGACTCTGCATGAAAATTCAACATAATATGGATGTATTCGTCTTATATTGGTCGAATTGTTCTCAGGCACTTGCAGCATGACTGTTGGTTATAAAACATGGTTATAATAATATTAGTAACAGTAACAATAATAAGAAGCAACATTTTTTGAGCCTCTACTATGTCAGGTACTGTTCAACTTCGTAACATTGTATTGACTCATTAAATCCTCGTAGAAAATGTATGAGGTAGGTTCCTAACATCACCCTCATTTATAGATGAGTAAAAAGGGCAGAGATACTAAGTACCTTTCCTAACTTTCCACATATAGTAAGCTGGTATTCAAACTTAGAGTTGATCATTATAGCTATAATACCTAATAATTAAGACTGAGGAGTTGTGATAGAAAAGGATAAAAGTTTTATATCTTGACTTTATTAGAAGAACTAGACATACACATGAAATAGACGGCTTGACAAAGAAAATGATAAAGCGTTAGACTTAATGAGAAATACTGGCATTTGATCTGGGTGATTGATGGTATCACCAAGGTCTGACAGAGAAAGACAGCAAGAGGAGCGAACATATTGAGCACTTTGCATAAGTATCCTCACTTAATAAACCTCTCCCCAAAACAAAAATACCCAGCAAAATAGTTCTTATCATTGAGTTTTAAAGCAAAGCAACTAAAGCGCAAGAGAGTTTCTTGTCAAACTAACAGTAAGAGCTGGGATTTGAACTTGGCCTTTCAAAATACAAAATAGCAGATTCCCCCCATTATTATTCAATATGCCAAAATTTTTGTTTTTCAGGAGGCAGAATGGTATGGGAACAGTTACAGAAATTAATATGGTTAGAATCGGGCATCTTGAATTATTCAGAATACAAGGATCTTAGAAAATGAATGAGGAAAAGCATGGAAATCAAGAGATGGGTAGTTAATGGACGGGGGAAAGCATTATAATGAGAAGTTTACATCCGTCCAATGGACGTGAAGAGAATACTGCAGCATTTTAGGCAGAAAGTAGAGATGAGAATTGAATTTTAGAGCACTTATCTACAAATGAAGGAAGAAATTAAGATGATACAAATGAAGAAATTGAAGGAAGAGACGATCAGAATAAATTAACTAAGAAATATAGTACCTACTATACATTCAACATTAATCTGAGTTTTGGAATAAATACAAAGACATAGAAGATATGGTTTCTGTAGCTTAGTACCTTTAATTGTGCCAATCAATCCCGGTGTTTGCCATTTTGAAGAAATGTGACCCAGGTAATGGGTCAACCTAAGGCATAATTTGATAATGATAAAGAGCAATACAGAATTCCAAGTAAAAAGTTGGCTTTTAGCATACTTGTTTGATAGTCTTCTCACATTTAAATTCAATTAAATAACTATTCTGCAAACACTGAGGCAATCTATATCAATATTAGGTGACTGTTATCAACGAACTTAAAAATTTGGGTAATTTCTGCCAAACAGTGTGTAGAAGAGATTGAATTTCACAAACTATTTATTTTATCTGTGCCTCTTCATCGAAGAACAGTTCTATGAGAGAAATAACTTACGCTCAGCAATGTCCCTAAAAGAACTATATTAAAATTTATAATTGAAAGAAGTAATGATTGTTCAAAGGACGATCTGTCTGATTCCTACTGGTATTTGGGGTGGGGGTGGGGGGGTCATAATGGACACCAGAAAGCTAAACTGAGAAAAGTGCACTTAGAAGCATTTGTTTCCTGCCTCCTCTTCACAAAATAGAACAAAGAAAAAGTTAGCTCATGTGTCTTTCGGGGCAAAAATTAGTATAAGACCCAGTCTTATTTTACTATAATATACTAGTAATTAGTAATATATAAAGTATATATTAGTAAACTAATATAATGTATTAGTTTTTGCTCCAAAAGACGCATTATTGCTGATGGTCCGGCTAGGTCTTATTTTCGGGGGAACACGGTGTACCTCAGAGGCAGTAGATTCCTCTGTTCATGACAGACCCTAATTTCTTTGCACACAGTTCATTTCTATGAATTCAGTAAGACTCATTATATTTTAAAATAATTCATTTTTATGTGAAATAATTTGAATAGATTTATGATCCTTGTAACCAAAAGTGTCTTGGCTAAAACACATCAACCGAAAAAAGAAACTAGTGGGCACATAGGTGAAACTCCCTACTGGACAGCCCCCATTATTGCTTATTCACTTAAGTACTAGATTACTTGCAAAGTAACACAAGGTTAAATACAAATTATCTTTTTCTTTCCTCCATCTGGGTCTGCAATTTTTGAATAAGAACCTAGGATATGTTTAAGAGAAGTTCTATATATTAGTTATAATATATGAATCTGGAAGTTATAATAGATGAATCTGGAAGCCTCTATGACTTAACACAATGGAAATTTGTTTCTGGTTCATGTAAATTGTTGGTTGTGTAGGGCAGGAGCCTCTGACCCACCAGTCATTCAGGGATCTAAGCTGACAGAGTATCTGTTATTTTAAAAGCTTGTCTCCCAAGAATGTGCTGATTGTTGGCAAGCAGCCAAGAGACAAGGAGAAGCGAGAAGTAGAAGACTTCATGGAAGAAAGAAGCTTCCGTGGGTCAAGTCTGGAAAGATCATATACGAGATACGATCAAAAAACTACAGTGAATATTTAAATAAAAAAAATAGTACAGTAAAAGACACATTGCTATTAATCCCCCTCAAAATACTCCCTCTCACTTCAAACACACTTATCTCATCATTTTTGCCACTTTCTGAAGCAGTTCTGGAAGTCCTCTTTCGTGTTTTTAGTTGCTCTGTCATGGCTGCCTCGATGTCCTGAATTGACTTAAAATCTTTACCCTTCATGGTCATTTTGACTTTGGGGAAGAGCCAGAAGTCACACTGTACCAGATCCGGTGAATAAGGTGGATGAGGACACACCGTGATGTTTTGATTTGACAGAAATTGTTGTACCAGAATCAATATGTGACAAGGGGCATTGTCATGATGGAGCATGAAGTAAAGACATTTATGACGGAGGACTTCCAGAACTGCTTCAGAAAGTGGCAAGAATGATGAGATAAGTGTGTTCGAAGCAAGGGGGGGTGGTATTTTGAAGGGAATTAATGGCAGTGTGTCTTTTACTATAATAATTTCTTTTTTAATTTAAACATTAACCGTATTTTTCAATCATGCCTCATATTACTTATGTTTAAAGTCCATTGGCCTGCATTTAGTGATAAGGTCACATCTGGGGAATATAGTCTACCTGTGTGCCTAGGAGGATAGGAAAAAAAGTTTGGTGAACAACCAGTCGGTTCGTAGCATGATATCTCAATTTGAAGTGTTGAATTACCTTAAAATGCTTTTTTGGTTAAACTAAAATAAAGTACTGATTATATAAATACATTATGATTATATTGTCTTTGAATTACGAGCAACTTAACCCACACCCTAGCCTATTCATAATACCCTCTGACATAGTTATTCCAAGGAATAGAACATTTTAGATATCTTCTAAATTATGGTATGTAAAGTTACTGCATCCATGATGCTGAAACAAGAAGCCTTTATGACAAACTGAAAGTGGGAGATGGTATGAAAATGAAAAAAATGGATACTTTAAAAACGTGCTTTTAAAGTACTTAGGGGTAATTACTGATAAAATAAATGTAACGTGTACATCTTTCTAGGTCACCAGTGGAACAACTGAACAGAGGAAAATATGATAGCTGCATAGAACTAACTACAGTCCATTCTGGTACAATACATGCTTCTTACCATGTGAATTAACATATATGTTATTTGTAAGTAGAGTAATGATGTCAGCATAATGTAGAAGTCACACTGATTTATACACTTTTCTGCCAGGCTGTTAAGGTTTTTTTGCTATCAGGTAACAGCTGAACACAAAGTGCACTAACAGGTAATTGTAGCCAACTGTGGAGCAATAGTCTACTGTCCGATACTTATGCACTCCACGATTTTCTGTGAGGACCAGTTTTGACCATATGTTTTGTACAACTGCGGCTTATTTATATTGGAAATATAGTATTTTTTTTTTTTAGAACATTGAGATAGTATTTTCATTAGGAATTTTTTTTCCAGTGAATGAGATACAGATTTGTAATTGCACAGGTTTTGAAAGCTCTGCTCTCAGTGCCGTTTTCCCCCTACATAAACCCTATTTTTTTATTAATGTTGTAGAACGTGAAGTTCTAAGCACTGCATATATTTCACTACAGAACACACACCTCTCTTTGCAGTTGCTCGTATCAAAAACCCAATCCAAACTACCTTAAAGAAAATGAAAATGCATTAAATCATACAACTGGTATGTTCAAGGGTTTTGCTGGCTTTATGTTGCCATGAGTGAAAAAACAAAACAGAAAACAAAAAACCAAACAAACAGTTTTTTAGGTATCTGTCTCTCTTTTTTTCATCTCTTTGCTTGACTTTTTTCAATGGACTTCAGTTTGAATGCACACTTTCTCTATAAGGCAAATTAATGGCCATTGTCAGACTCAGGCATGTTCTCACGATGTCATGATATATATATATCAGTCTGGGTTTCTTTGCAGGAAAGAAATGGCACAGTCAAAAGGGGTGATTAAAGGGACTTAAACATGGAAGCTATTTGCAAATTTCAGGTGGGTTAAGAGACAACTACAAAGGATGCTGCGGAATGCTGGGCTACTGTAGAGGATGACATTTGTACCCCTCCGCGGAAGGAAGAAGTGAAAGGACAGGTTGCAGAACCAGTGCGTGCTGCCATTGTAAGAGAGCATCACCACACTGGAACTGTGGACTTGTGTAGAAAAACAGTCACTGCCAAACTGCAGCCCAGAGGGAGAGAACTGGGACAATAGATATAGCAACCTCCCTTTCTCCATTTTCTCTAATCTTCTAGTGCTTCTCATGAGCCAAAGTCAACTGAATAGAAGGGAATTCAGGTGATGCAGACCAGAGAGGTCAGCTTCCAAGGGTAGACAGTAAGGTGGGAATTATGTATCGAGGGAAAATGAAGAATATCCAACATGCCCAAATTAGTCCTTTGAGCAAAAAGATAATTTTTCTTCCAGTAGCCATATGTGATTTTTAGGGAAGGTTCTCATCGGCCCTACTTGGACCATACGTCCACACATGATGGCCAGGGAAATTTGGTATTCTGGGTGTGTAGCTCTGTTAGTGTGAGTGTTTAGACAGTTCGATTAACAATGTGGCTGGGAGCTCATATATGGGGGAGGAGTTTTCAAAGGAAACACTTTTATGGATCCAAGAAGCTAATGAAGTGTGAGAGCAACACGATGGACCCTTTGCTGGTTTTGAGACACAGATCTTCCCCTCCAGGTGAATTAGGCCAGTTGATTCCAAGTACTCTGCACTCACACCAGTCAAATTATTCACTTTTCCACTGAAAAGGAGGAATACATACTGGGTGTGAAACAGTATGTATTACAGTATGTGTTAACCATAGTATTTTCCTTTTGGAAGATGAGCTAAGTTTCCTTTAAGGAAATGCATGGCAGATGGAGGAAGACAGTACCTCTCACACCTCAAAAAGTTTTGTATCCTCAAAGTATAACCCAACATCTAGGAAAGAACAGCTGATCGATGAATGTTTTATGAAATGGTTAATTGTTAGAATAACAGTTTCCAAACTGTATTATGTGTTTACAATTCCCCAGGTAGCTGAGGAAAAGGAAAAATAACCTGCTTTAGACCATGTAGTATATAAATCTACACTCTACATGCTTACCACTTTTCTGTTATGGAATGAAGGTTTGTAGTAACTCCAAATTAATACTAAAAATGGAAATGATTTGCTGTTAATAAATTTATTTTAATCAATAGTTAATGGTACAGAAAAAAAATGCAGTAGTTCAATGTAAGTACTTACACTGTTTTTCAAGTAGGACCTGTGCCCTTGATTTGATGAAAATAATCATATAACAACAAATTTTTTAAAAAGCCACTGTGTGAATATAATGGACATCACCCCGATTTCTCTTCCTGTCCCTTCTCTTTTCCCACAGTAATTTGTACCTGGAGAGAGGTTTTGAATTTCTTAGTAACCTCAGTTGCTCGTAATTTCCTTTTAGCATTTTGAGAATGCAAGTTGAAATGATTGAGTGGTGGGAGAACTGAGAAATATAGTCAGGGCTAATGGAAATTTGGTAAATCACCTAGAATACTTGGCTCATGAAAGGTCAACTGGTTCAACTTCTCTAAAATGACTGTTCTTTTTTCCCCTTTAATTTGCTTTTTTAAAAAAACTGCTGTCCAAGACTTACAATTTCAGGAGTGCTGAGGGTTTTCCATTTTAGATCCTTTGGTGAGGATCTGAATTCTAATTTTCTATAAAAGAGAATAGTCACAGTGTGCTCTTTAAAAAGAAAAAAAAGCAACAACAACTCAGCCTCCCATTCTATCATGAACAAAACTCATTTTGTGGGTCCCTGTTGAGTTAAGCTTAGCAGGGGTTGGTGGCTTTCTTCTGTTTGGTTCTTACCTAGACCATTTTATCTCTGTATGGATATTGTTTTCAGAGATGCCTTGTACTTTGGAGTAGAGCATTTCAGGCTTAGTAAGAGCCTGAAAAGAGTTGATGGGAATGAAATAGGTGGCATTTTTAGTCACTGTTAGAATAACTTTTAACCACTCTCAAAAGAACATCTAAGACTGAGAGATCCACTAGTTGTATCAGGGGAAAAAAAAAAATCCCGAGTTCTGTCTCTGTTATTAAGAAAGAACGTATTCCTTACCAGTATATGTTGTCTCTTGTCTCCTTGACAATTACCATTTTGACAGGTATGAGGTAAAATTTCATTGTGGTTTTGACTTGAATTTCTCTGACAATTAGTGATGTTGAGAATCTTTTCATGTTGATATCATCTGTTGTTCATTTTGATATGTTCTTTGGAGAAATGTCTATTTAGTTCTTTTTTCCATTTTTTAATTGAATTTTTCTTTTTTTTTCTCAGTTGACTGAGTTCTTTGTATATTTTGGATTTAACCCCTTATTTGATATATGGTTTTCATAAATTTTCTCCCATTCTGTAGGATGTCTTTTTATTCTGTTAATTGTTTCTTTTGTTGTGCAAAAGATTTTGAGTTTGGTGTAGCCCTTTTTGTTGATTTTCTTTTTCTTGTATTGTTTATGCTTTTGACATCATGCTCAAAAATAGTATCGCCCATGCCAATATTGATTGAATTTCTTCCCTGTTTTCTTCTAGGAGTTTTATAATTTCAAGTCTTACATTTCAGTCTTTGATCTATTTCAAGTTAATTTTTATGAATGGTGTGAGGTAGGGGTCCAATTTTATTGTTCTACCAGTTTTGCCAGCACCATTTGTTTAAGAGATTGTCCTTTCCCCATTGAGTGTTCTTGGCTCCCTTGTTGAATATTGGTTGACTATATATGGTGTGGTTAAATTTTGGGCTCTCTATTCTGTTCCATTGCTAGACGTGTCTATTTTTTGCACCGGTACCATCCTGTTTATATTACTATGACTTTGTAGTATAGTTTGAAATCTGGGATTGTGATTTGGCTTTGCTCTCTTTCTCAGGATTGTTTTCACTATTTGGGGTCTTTTCTTGTTCTGCACAAATTTTAGAATTATGTCTTCTATTTCTGTAAGAATGGGGGTAAACATGATGGTGTTTAAGGGTACAAACTTGTAACAAGTAGTAAATAAACATAGAGATCTAATGCACAGTATCATGAATATAGACAATAATATTGTACTATAATTATGTAATATGATAAATATTGCTACATTGGTGATTACATTACAATACATAAATGTATTGGAATAATACATTGTACTCCTTAAACTTATAAAATGTTACATGTCAGATTTATTCAGTTAAAATTAAAAGGAGAAGAAGAACATACTCTAGCCATTAAAGAGGAGAGAAAACACTTTCCCATACTTTTTAAACATTCTTACTCAGCTTTCTTTGTTTTCCCCTCAACTATGGAACACTCTCATGACTCTCTGTCTTTGCATCAGTGATCAGTGTCCATGGAATAAATTAACAACTACTATGCCCTACACTGAGGATAGAAAGATGTGTCATGGAAGGAACCATAAAACAAGAATCTTTTACTAAGGATAGGTCCTTTGCAGTAAGTTTGTAAAATATGATGCAAAGTAACACCAGATTTTCTTTCTTGACAATCATTTTATCACTTTTGATATCAATCAGTAACTAAATAAAATTTCTCTACAATAAACTGATTTGTAAAGTTAATGTCAGAATACTATGGGAATGAATTCCATTCAGTCAAGGTAACCTACAGTAGCATTACTACTGATTTATAGTAATACTTAATATTGTCTCAGTATTTCTTAATCTCAGAGCACTGTCTACCAAAACAAACAAACAAACAAACATGCTTGAGTAAACATGTAAATTCAGTCCCACTGTTGCTATGACACCTGTAAGGAAAGAAAGGAGTCTGTCTTTCCTTTTCATGATTAATTAACATTATGTTTTAGGATTTGTTCCCCCTGGTAATCCTGCATCACTCCAGGTGACAATAAGATGCTCAGCTCCTACTGAGGAGAGATTTCTGTAGGCGGATACCTGCAGCATCTCTTGTGGCTGAGTATAGTGTCAGTGTGGAACCCCTCGTCTTCAGGCTCCATTAGCTATCCCAAACTCTCACAGTGGACCCGGAAAGGATATCTGCCGTAGATGGGGTTCTATGAACCCATGGACCCTTAAATATTTTTGGTAAGCTATTATCTGTATGTCCATTTATTGGCCAGATTATGTCATATCTCAAGTCCTCACCTAAAGTTAAGGAAGTTATATAATGTCCCCAACTCTGTATGTTTGGAAACTTTGTGAAAGGATATCGATGTTCTGAGGATTTTAAAATATGTTTCTTTGTTTGAGGGACTGCTATTTTATTGAATTATACAACCCTAAAGTCTGACTAAATTTAGATCGTGATATTGAACATTCCTCGATATTGCTTTTGTGGAGGACCTGTAAGAAGGATTTAAGTGTTCAAAAGTAGAAATTGATGGCCTTTTCATTGCACATTTTTTAAGGTAGTTAACCGAGTGAGAATGAAATATGTTTTCATATGATACCAAGGACTACAGAAAATCTTTTAATTTTATGTGTTTCTTTGTTTCCATGTAACAAATGCTATTTTTATTTTAATGATAAATATACAAAATGCATGACCAATGTGGTAAGGATCCTTTCAGATTGATATATGATAAAATGGTTGAATGGATCCAAAATATGAAGAAAACACTTTGAATACTTTATCTTTTATATCTCAAAATAGTTCCTCTTTTTGCCACACCTGTTGCCTTGTCAAAATGGATGCCGATTAGCTAATAAGAATACAGTTTGAAAATAATGGTTCATATACCTTATTAAATCCTTTGAGCTTGAAGGAATTCATAAACAATATCTGATTAATTTCCTTGTTTCAAGGCAGCACTGTGTTTTAGTATTACAGACAACTAGGCTCTCTTCTATTTGAAGGAAAAAGCAATTGTAATCTTCCCTTCATAATTGATTATGAGGTCAAATTTCAAGAACTATTTGGAGAAAAAGAAACAGATTATGTTCATCTAACATAAACAAAACCAGAAAACCCCACTTGTTGCTGTAGATAAGTTCTGTCAAACTTCAATGTTAGTTGACTGTAGGTTATACTAAAATTTCTAGTTTCCACTGTTTATTGGGACTTTACTTCCATATATATTGAGCTCTGACTTTGTTTAGGATATATTAGGTACACATATTGGAATGTATTAGGATCTGTAAGGTTACATTAGGTATTTGTGAGTAAGGTGAAGAATATACAGTCATGGTTTCCTTGCCCTCATCTATAAAGGACTGGAGAAATAGATAATGTGGAGTGTCTTAGACAATAGCCTGGAGGGAGGTGGAAAGGAAAGGCTGTTGGGATTAGACATTCCATAAATCTTCCTTTATTGTTGGATATTTTTTAAATCACAAAGATATAAACAAGAATACAAATTGTAGGGGTTTAAAGAGAAAGATCAGTAGTTAATGTTCTCAAGTAAAACAGCACTGAAATACTTACGGGCAATATGTATGGCAAGAGGAGAAGGTCGAGAATAAAATTATTTTGTTATATTTATTATTAAGGGTAGTGACAACACATATCTGAGTGTTTCCGATGTACTAAAATGTAATTGAAGCATTTTACATGCATTGACTCATTCCGTCCTCAAAATAACACTATGGGGTCTTTTCCCGATTTTGTAGCCAAAGGAAAATGAGACTTAGAGGTTGAAACACTTACCTAAAGTTGCACTAGTGGTGAGTGGTAGAGCTCACATTTAGATCCAGTAAATCCTATAAACATTAGCAAGGAGTAAAATTCATTTTGCCTGAATCATATAACATATGCAGAGGTTACCAATAGAGCTAAGAGTGGAAACATTCTTTGTGGGCTGTGGTGTGTAAAACACTGCTTTCAGATCGGTGTGATGTGGAGAGCGTTACTTAAAATGTGGTCCTTGGATTTCTGCCAATGATGTTGATTTCTGTTAGGTGGCAATATAAATACACCAACACTTAAGAATCAGCATTTCAAAACTTTCATGACAATTCAGCAGTGATTTTACTGAAGTCTGACAATTAAGTTTGCGAACTTGTTGCAACGATGTTGCTAATCTTTTTTTTTTTATATCAGAGGGATTATTTGTTATAAATTTGTACCAACTGGACAAAACAGTTAACCCAGTTTACTATTTAAAAGTGCTGAAAAGGGTGCGTGAAAAAGTTAGGCTACCTGACCTTTTCGCCAACAATTCGTGGCTCTTGCATCATGACAACGCACCAACTCACACGGCACTGTCTGTGAGGGAGTTTTTAGCCAGTAAACAAATAACTGTATTGGAACACCCTCCCTACTCACCTGATCTGGCCCCCAATGACTTCTTTCTTTACCCGAAGATAAAGGAAATCTTGAAAGGAAGACATTTTGATGACATTCAGGACATCAACGACAGCTCTGATGGCCATTCCAGAAAGAAGAGTTCCAAAATTGCTTTAAGGAATGGACTAGGTGCTGGCATCGGTGCATAGCTTCCCAAGGGGAGTACTTCGAAGGTGACCTTAACGATATTCAGCAGTGAGGTATGTAGCACATTTTCTAGGATGAGTTCACGAACTTAATTGTCCAACCTCATATGTCTGTTCAATCTAATAAAAAATTAGATTGTATTTTGCACTTTTAAAAGTTTTCATATTTTTAAATTTATTTTTACTGTTCTATAAGTAACGATCAGTAACAGATTGGAACATTTAAAACAACAACAGAAAGCCTGGTATTTTATTATATACAGTTTGAGAACCACTCGTGTAGAATAAAGACCATTCTGGTTACTCTCCGTTTCTATTATTATATCAATGGGTTTAATGTCTACCTGGTAAGATTGTTGCCAAATTTAAAAGCAGGAGCCTATTAGCTCACATCCCGCACTGTGCAGCACCTGGTAGATTTTTAATCAAAGCTAGCTAGACAGGTTACCAGAAGAATAAAAGTCAAGAATTGCTTGACAGCGTTTTTATTGCCTTTCACTCCAGTGAACATTTTGGTGGGAGGAAAAGCACTGAAGCAGAACCTTTTTTTAGCAGAGCCTCCTTCAGCCAGTCTGTTTTTATAATTTGATTCTAGAGGAAAGAGGCAAATAAGATTTAAAAAAAAAAAAAAGGCCCATGTCAGGGACTTATGCCGCGCCCCTCCTGCCTCCCCCCAAAAATGGCAAACATTTGAAGTTTGGATGGATTCAGATCAATCTTCTGCAGTAGTTTACAGTGAAGATTGATGCTGTAAAATGATGACTTGGGCACTTGGAAAGTTACAGTTGTTCAAAGAAAAGCCGTGTTGCCCAGTGCCCAGAACTTCCCCAGAGAAGGCAGCCCAGGAGGCATTAGCTGCTGCCTTCGGGGATTTCAGCCTGATGTGCAGAGTGTTTTTGAGGCCTTTCTTCCCTATAGCTTCTGTGCCTTCGAGGCCCCTTCTCTATCCTCCTTGGTTTTCTCTTGATCTCTTTTTCCTCTGCAAAACTTCTTGCTTCTAAGATCTGAATTTCCACATAACTTTCATGGACTATTCTAGAAAGAGTCTTTCATAGAATATTCTGGTCCAAATGCCAACTTATTTCAGCAACCCTCTGTGCCACATACCTAGAAGACAGAATTTTCTCTTTGATGCTTTAAAATGACTTATTCTGGCCATATCCCTTCAACCCTACATTCTGAAACCTGAATGAAAGTAATCACATCTAGGATTTTAAAGTTGAAAAATGAAAAAAGAAAGAAAGAAAGAAAAAAAAGAAATGAATGAGTATTTTGTAAAGATTTACTGTGTGCCTGCTGTGTACCAGAAACTCTGCTGGGTATAGAGACGGTACAAATATGGGTCACCTACTCATTCAATATTTATCAGGAAGGTCACTGTAATACACATTAGGAATAATCCTAAAGCATATATGAATATACAAGTTCAAACAGAACAAGACAACATAGATACAAATGAAAGCTCTATTATTATCTTTCTGTACATTAACAGGCCTTCTGGAATATCCTTAGGCAAGTGTACCCCACTGTAAAAACAGCTCTTCAAAGGTGAGATTATACAGGCATTGCATAAATACATCATGAAGTAGAAAATTATGTATCATGAAAGTTGCATATGAAATAATATGGAGTGATAGATGGGAGCTAGTATTTCAAACTGAATGTATTCTAAGCATGTGTTTCACAGAACTCTCTATTCATCCAGCTCTAGAAATTAAAAACAACAACAAATGATTCTGACAATATAGTGTGATTATTAAGAGCAGAGGTCAGAAGACTTTCTGAAAAAGGACTGAGAGTAAATCTTTTTGGCGTTGCAGGCCACATTGTCTCACCTCTGCCAAGAGTAGCATGAACGAACACAGCCACGGGCAGTAGTTAACCAACTTGGCTGGCTCTGTTTCCGTATGCCACTGGCTGTGGCTGGCTCAACCCTGATCGTGATTCCTAGCCTTTGGAATCATGGCAGGTGATGGATTCTGGTGTCAGTCCTGGAGGTGTGGTAATGGGCCTTGGTTTTCACAGCGAGATCCCAGCAGGTATCACCTAGGAACTAGTTAGACATGCAGAATCTCAGGCCCTGCTCAAGGTCTATAGATTCAGAATCTGCCTTTTAACAAACTCCCTGGGGTATTTGGTTGCACATGATGGTTGGAGAAGCACTATGGTAGGTAATAGTAATGGTTATAGTAGGTGACACACAAGGTTATTCAGCTGTGTGGTTGAGATGAGACTCTTAAAATACTTACCATAACATTAGGACCAAAATAGCCACTCTCACAATTCATTGCTTACCCGTACCTGTGTTAGGACTTCTCAGATTGCTCAGAGTCTGGTGGGGTTCAGGAGGGAATTATAAGACACTGCCCTTGAATGATGAATAGGATTTAGTCACGGAGTGATAGGAGCTACAGCGTACCAGGGTCCCTGCATATTGTTTAACTGCTAAGTCATAGCCATACTCTCAATAATGAATTAGTAAGCATGTTTTTGTGAAAGCAAGTAGTGGGAGAAATGTAAATTTACCTTCTGGTGGCTTTTTCTTAGTCCTTTTGAAATCATGAGGTTTTCTTTTTATTGCTTGACTGTGGTAATTAGAGTTAATAGATGTTATCAGAATGGGATAACTTCCATCTTTGAAGTGAAAAAGGTACAGAGATACCATATTTGAGGAACTTTTGTTTTAAACACAAGCCAAAAAAATATCCTTAGTTAATCAGAATTTAAATAAACGTGGATGCTGTATTCTTTTAATAGTGTTATATGATATATAGTAATAGTAATAAAGTGAATTATGTTTTCTATATTAATGTAACCTTTTGATTTATGTTAAGGTAACGGTCCAGACCACAGCCTGAATGCCTCTTTTCTCTCAAAGATACACATTCTCTAGAGACTGTTACATCGTTAGGTCACTGCTAAGCAAAAGTATGAGGGAACATAGTTTAACAGAGTCACTTTGCCTTCTGTGTCTCTTGTCAGATGTTAAATGAGAATAATACCTGTTCTTCTATAGATATTGTGGAGACAGATGATAAAGGTCACTGTGCTCTTTGAAAGAATGGCACTATATAAATCTAACATAGCATTAAAATCGCAATATCTTATTTCAACCTTTTAAGCAGAGGGCAATGACTATAAGAAGCAAAAATGGAGAATTGTCTAAATGCCTGGTGAATTGGCACAGTTCACATTTTTGCTTTAAGAAAGTAATCTAAGTTGACTCAGGAGTATGTTCCAACCAGGGCTGGGTGATTAAACATTACACCTATTAGGCTTGGAATCAATGTCTGAGTGAAAGTACCAAACAGGGGGCTGTAAGAGGGCAGGAGAAGGATTTCACTGGTGTAGAGATCTGGATTCAGATAAATCAGCCTGTGACTGTAGGACAGTTTTGAGGGGCCGATAGAACATGAGTTTCGAGATACACGTTGAATAGAGGCTCTGAAAAGTAATTTATAAAAAAAAAAAGTAGTCACGATTATGTTATTTAATGGTTCTCCTAACTTTGCCCGTATTGGAGTGCTGTGAGAATCCCAGATGGTCATGCGCATGAGAGAACCTTGAGTAATTCCTGAAAGAGAGCAAGTACTCAAAAAGTCTTTATTCATTTGTTCTTATAGCTGGAAAGTCTGATGCCAGAGTTGATTTAATGAATGGCATTTATGTGAAACAAAGAGTTATGGATTTCCTTAACACAGCCACCTTAATTCTTTCTTGCCACTGCAACCAAGCTTCTAAAGAGAATTGCTCAACATCCTGAAGCTGTCCCTTTATCATATGTTTTAGAGCGTATCTATTTCTTCCCTTCCCACTCACTCCACAAACTTCTCCAAACTGCCTTTTTCTCCACAACGCTCCTCCAAAAAACGTGGTCACCCACCACTTTGGTGTTTTCAAGGTCAAAAGACATTCTTTTGAAGCCTAATCATATTAAGCCACTCAGCTCTTCTAACACTGTTTAATGTTTTTCTGTTTTTACTTTGGACTGTGAAATACCAGAGTTTCCCTTTGTCATATTTGGTCCACTGTCTCCTCACTGTGTACCCTTTGCTTTGGAAATATCATTCGTAGTCATGAAGTTATTGACCAGCTATCATATGACAAGTCCAAAACGTAGGCATCTCGGTCAGACTTTTCATTCTGAACTTCACGCTACATACTTGGCATGTTTTCTTAGCTATTTCATAGGCAAATGAAATGTAGCAAGTCCAATATGAATTCCTGAATTGAATAGAGCACAATACTCTTCATTATATACTGTACTCTCTTAGAATACAATACTCTTTTTTAGCTTCATCTTATCTTGTAATTAGACATTAAAATATAGGATTATTTTATTGTCTTTCCCCTCTACTAGACTATAACTGGAGATTTCTTACTTTTTAATCGTCCCATGTGCCCTATAGCTAGATATGGGCTAACATATTAGTGGCACACAAAATATTTAGCAAATGAATTCATCTAGTTCAATGAAAAACACAGAGGCTAAGCTATAGAGTCACAAAGAATTGACATGGATCCCCAGGCATCCACTCATACCTGTGTTATTTGAAGTAATTATATATCTTCTCTGAGTCCCCCTCTTGTCACCTCAGTACTGTTAATAAAAACAGCTACAGTAGGGTCCTTGTAAGGATATAAATGATGTCATATAGCCAGTGTCTACCACAGTGCTTGATACAAAAGCATAGTAAATGGTCTTATGTTAATTCATCATTTCTTTCCTAGGACTATATTCACTTTGTCCCCCACTGATCCAAAAATGTATAAGCAGCCACTCTATGCAAGACACAGTTCCAGGTACTGAGAATCCAGCAATGAACAAAATGGGCCATGTCTCTACTCTTCTGATTACTTATGTTTTCATGGGGTGGGGGGGGGGGCAGGTACAAAATAAGTAAATGCATTTAGTAAACTTCGAATATATTTTCTATGAGGGCTAAGAGGAAATAGAAAGCCTGTTCTGATAAGGTGCCATCAGAACATGCTGAGGGACTGTATCATGTCAAAACGTGGAGGGTGTTGCAGGTAGAACAACCAGTGCACCACACAGCATTGAGGTTGGACTGTGTTTGGATGTTTGTGGAGCATCCTGCAGTATAGCTGGAGAAAAAATAGTGGTTTTAGAGGGATGGCGATGCTGTGAGGTCTTTCAGGTCATTATCGAGACACTAGATTCCTCCCTGGGTGTGATGGAAGCTATATGTGGATTTTCAGCAGAGGAGTAATATAATTTGACTTAGATTTAAAACAGAGCTACTTCCTGGAGGAAAACCCCAGGGGAACAAGGGCTGAAAAAGAAAAATCAGAGAGGAGTATATGAAATAGTCCAGGCAAGATGTAATAGAGACTTAATATGGGGCAGTCGTTCTCAAGGGTAGTTCCTGGAGCAACATCAACATCAATCACCTGGGTCCTTCCACGCCCATAAACTTTCCGAGGTCAAGACTCTGTAGGTACACAGGGCCCAGGAATCTTTGTAACCAACTTTTAAGGAAATACTGATGCTCACCAACATTTGAGAACTACTGCTCTTGGACACTGATAGTTTTGAAAGCAGTAAGAAGTGGTCAGATTCCCGATACATGCTGAAGGTAGAGCTAATTGGATGGATAAGTATACAAGTATGAGAGATATAGGTGAGAAAATGATAATAGGGAGGTTTTTGAACTAAGAACCTGGTGGAATCAAATTACTACATGCTGAGAGAAGATCTTGGGAGGAGGAGTTGAAATTGGGATCATTTTAGTTCTAGGTATATTCATCACATGTGTCTGTTAGGCATCCAAGTGGGGCTATTGAGTAGACAATTGGATGTTCAAGTCTGGAGTTCTTCAAGTCTGTGTTCTCTTTAATAAATCCATTTAAGTTGTTATAGGGAGACTGATCTGTTGCTATTCTGGATGTTTTTTTATTCAAGAAGTGAAACTAGAAGAGTACCTATAGAGATTAAAGAACTATCTAGGGCAGCATTTTTAAAATTAGCTCAAAAAGAAAAGTGAATCCTTAAATTTATCCCAAGACTAAATCCTTTAACTTGTCATATGCTGTAAATCATCTAATAGAATCTGTTAAATGACTAAGTGTATTTCAATGAGCCCGGAAATTAAAATCACTTCATTATTACTTTGAAAAACAAAGGTTTCATGAGCATTTCATATCCTCAGGTAGCACTCTGTAACTGATTTAATAGCTTGCTGAGGGGCTGAGTTGCTTTAGAAGTTCATGGAATGGCATTTTTATGGAGATGCTACCATGGATCCTAATAGTCTGTGAAATCTGCTTTTCATCAGACCTTTTCAGCATCTGCTAGTCCTAATTTGCACCAATCAATTTAATTTTGAACGGCCCAGGTTCAAAGTTATATTGGTTGCTGTTATATAACTTCTTCTTCTATAAATCAGCTGCCTGATTGATGTATTATGTTGTCCAATTTCCCATTTGAAATATATTTTCTTTCTACTTAAAGAATCAAATATTTGCTTTTTTTAAAAGTAACAGTATGTCTGAATTTACAATGGATCATGAGTTGTATTTATACCTGTTACAGAATTAATAATCTAAAGTAATGGCATCATTCTTTACCTCAGTGTAAAGAATAGTAGTTGCATTGTTCTGTCCTGAATTATGATTTTGATATATTTTGATACTCCAGAGATTCAATAGTGGCAAACTTAGGAAAAAGTGTTGGAACTAGAATGAATGTTGAAACTAATTACTCTTGTTATCTTGGAAATTAAACAAAGTTTTGTTCAGTTCAACGAATATTTTTTGCTGAGTACCGAAGTAGGAGTTGAGTGGTGGGCATAGTAGGTGGTAACTATTAAGTTAAAAATCCTTGGAGGGCATCAGGGGCCTGTTTAAACCTCGTACTGAGGAGACATGCAGCTGGCCAAAATATCTACCTTCTAATCTAGATGTGGAATGTACCCAGTCCCCTGAAACATGGATTTGTTCAGTTGTTAAAGTCATGAAAGGCTATTGAAATCAAACAGAAATGTCACCATACTTTAAAGATGTAAATTTATGAATCAAATATAAAAATGTGTTTAATTTAATAATTAAATATAAATTCATTAATACAAGAATTAACAAAATATTGTAAATATATTAAAATAATTGATAATTAATGAAATAAAGAGGTGATAGCAATTGTTATGGCAAACATTGAACTATAATAACATGGCTTGTCAAAACTTTGTGTTTTTTTTGTTTTTTTTTTAGACAGAGCCATTGATCCTAATATGTCTAATGATTGTTAGTGGAGTGTGCTCACGAGTGTTCATAGTTCCTGGATATCCTCGTGTGTCCTTTAGTGGGGTTGCACTGTGCCCTATAACATTTCCATTCACATCCAGCTTAGCTCACAGCTGCTTCAACTTGATATTAGTTGCGTAGACATGCAGCTAGCATTCTGCTTCATGTGTTGCAGAGAAGGACTCTTTCCATGCTTCCAGTCTGGCTCTGTTAAGTGACTGCCATTCAATGAGCAGTGACACTCAGAAGTGATGTTTGTGAAAATGCTCCAGGTGATGGATATGTTTTGCATACTGCTTCCATGGTATCCTGTACTTCTCTGGATATGACGGGGCTCAATTTCAGTGCAGTTGGAACTGTGACCAAGAGCTATGGCAGGAGTGTTTTGTTTTAGAAGTGAGATGTCAAGATGTTAAACTCTGCTGTTTTAGCTGGAAGGTGTGGTCCAGCACAGATCAAGAGCCGTGGGGATGTTCTGCTGGTTTACAAATATTATCATACTGAAATGACAGATGAAGTTCTGAAATAATAGTGGTACTACTACTAATAAATCCTCACCAACAAAGGCTGGCATCTTATATTGGATTCCTTACAAACTCTCTTATAATGTAAGGCTCTCTCATGATTTATTTATTTAGAGGAACAAAACACTGTTTAGAGAATCTACTGTAGCCTGAAATTACCCGAATCAGTGCTCATTTTGGATGCTTATGGAATTTTATATAACAAGAAAAGTTAGAAAGAAAAATTAAGATAGAGTCGACATATACTCATGAAAATATTATAAGTATTTGGTGTCATTCTAAGCATGTCTTCAAATTTGCTTTACAAAGTGAAAAATAGTTATCTTGTAGCAATCAAGATTAAACATTTATGGAGTGAAAAAAAAGATGTATTTTAATATGGAGGTCCATGTTTCAGCTTGGGATAAAAGTTTTAGGAATAGTATTCTACTCAAATTGGATAAAAATTATATCTCAGCAACATGGAAGAAAGATAATTTACTTAAAAAATGCATTGCAACATGTTCTAGTGAAGATAAAGAAGCTAATGTCGTAGGAACAAGTGAATATTTAAAGTAAAATAAAATAGTTTCATGAATCTTGGAGAGAAAAGTAATAAATGTATAAATAAACCTATATCTAGACATAACAAAATTATATATAATATATAAATATATATTTGTATAACATATATTTTACATATACAACCTTAGCTAAATAAATATTATATATAGAAGTCTGACCATTTCATATATATTTGTGTATATGTATATATACACACACACATATGTATATAGATATATGTATATAGATACATACACATATGTATGTATCTATATACATATGTGTATATATACACATGTATATATGTATATATGTATATATGTATATATATGCATATATGTGTGTGTGCATGCACATAGTATGTATAGGTGAAGTGGCTAAACATATTTTATTTTTTTAAATTTGAGCTCATAAGAAAAAGAGAAGATCAGTTTAAAATTTGGGTGACTTCTTTTTTGGCACAGATGGTGTTTACTTACTGCTCTCCACATTCTATCTATCATGTGTAGTTTACACTGCTGTGTTCCTTTTGCTTTTTGACATTGAATATTATGTTAATTTCAGGTGTATAGCATAGTGGTTAGACATTTATAAAATTTAAGAAGTGATTCCTCCAGACTAGTCTAGTACCCACCTGGCACCACACATAGTTATTACCATATCATTGATTATATTTCCTATGCTTTACTTTGCATCCCCACGACTATTTTGTAACTACAAGTTTGTACTTCTTAATCCCTTCACCTTTTTTCACCCTGCCCCCAACCCCTTCCCATTTATCATCCCAATAAATCTAGTACCCATCTGACACCAGACATCGTTATTACAATATTATTGACTATATTTCTTATGCTATATGCTACGTCCCGATGACTACTTTGTAGCAACCAATATGTATTAATTCCTTCTCCTTTTTCACTCATCCCCAAATCCCCCACCCCCCAGCAACCATCAAAATGTTCTCTATATCTGTGACTTGTTTGTTTATTTTGTTCTTTAGAGTCCACATATAAGTGAAATCACAGTACATTTGTCTTTCTGTGTCTTACACTCCACTCAGCACAGTAACTTCCAGGTCAGTCCATGCTGCTGCAGATGGCAAGAACCCATTCCCTTCCATGGCCAAGCAGTATTCCATTGTATATATATGTACCATCTCCTCTTTATCCATTTATCCATCAACGGACACCCAGGCTGCCTCCACATCTTGGCCATTGTAAACAATGCTGCAATGAACATATGGATTCACAAACTACCCTCAAAGTAGTTTGGGTATCTTCAGATAAATATCCAGAAGTGGGATTCCTGGGTCCTTCTTTGTCTCTTGTTATTGCCTTTGTTTTAAAGTCTATTTTGTCTGTTATAAGTATTGCTACCCCAGTGTTTTTTTTTTTCATTTCCATTTGCATGATATAACTTTTTCCATCCCTTTACTTTCCGTCTGTGTGTGTCTTTCAATCTGAAGTGAGACTCCTGTAGGTAGCATATGCAAGGGTTTTGTTTCCTTATCCATTCAGCTCTCCTATGTATTTTGATTGGAGCATTTAATCCATTTACGTTGAAAGTAATTGTTGATAGATGTGTAGTTATTGCCATGTTTTTATTCACAATTATTATCTTTTTTTTTTTTTTTTTTTTTTTTTTTTTTTTTTTTTGTCTTAAGGAAGTCTCTCTAACATTCTTTGTAATACTGGTTTGATGGTGATGAACTCCTTTAGTTTTTTTCTTCTCTGGGAAGCTCTTTATCTGTCCTTCGATTTTAAATGACAGCCTTGTTGGGTAGACTATTCTTGGTTATAGGTCCTCACTTTTCATCACTTTGAATATTTCATGCCAGTGTCTTCTGGCCTGCAAATATTCTGTTGAGAAATCAACTGACAATCTTATGGGAACTGGCTTATCACTTACAATATAGTTCTTATTCTCTTGCTGCTTATAGGATTCTCTCTTTGTCATTAACCTTTGCTATTTTATTTCTAATGTGTCTTGGTGTGGGCCTGTTTGAGTTCACCTTGTTTTGGACTCTGCACTTCCTGGACATGTATGTCTATTTTCTTCATCAGGTTAGGAAAGTTTTCAGTCATTATTTCTTCAAATAGGTTTTCAATCCCTTGCTTTCTCTCCTCTCTTTCTGGTACCCCTGTGATGTGAATGTTGTTATGCTTGATGTTGTCCCACAGGTCTCTTAAACTCTCCTCGTTTTGGGGGGTTCTTTTTTCTTTTTGCTGTTTCAGTTGGGCGTTTTCTGCTACCCTGACTTCCAAATTGCTGATTCAATCCTCTGCTTCATCTAGTCTGCTGGTGATTTCTCCTAGTGCATTCTTCATTTTATTTATCGTATTCTTCTCTTCTGACTGGTTCTTTTTTTATAGTTTCTATGTCCTTTTTTATGCTTCTCCCTCTTTGTTGAAGTTCTCACTAAGTTCCTTTATAAACATTGTTTTGAGTTCAAAACCAAAACTTCATTCCGTTTTTGATTTTTTTGTTTGTTTTTTTGTTTTTCCCCTGGAGTTTTCTCCTGTTCTTTCATTTGGGACATGTTTCTTTGTTTCCTCATTTGGCTGCCTCTCTGTGTTTGTTCCTGAGTATTAAGTAAATCTGCTCTGTCTCCCAGTCTTGCCTGGGTGGCCTTATGTAGCAGGTGCCCTGTGGGACCCTGGCACAGTCTCCCTGGTCACCTGCCCTGATTCTCAAGGACTGTCCCTTGTGTAGGTTCCAGTTTCCTCAGTTATTAGGAAAATCAAAATAGACATACAAACATAGGTTCTTAAGAATGTAAGAAACTCTATGAGACCATCTAGGCTAATTCTCTTTGAACACCTTCTTCAACATTCTTGATACATAGTTTGCAAGATTTCTTCATTATTATTTCCAAAGATGGGGAATCTACCTCCTAAGCATCCTATTTATTAAACAGAACTTTACATTGAGCCAATATATCCTTGTTTTTAACTTCAACTTTTTAACTTCAAACACTCCATGCTCCCTGGAACCAGACTGACACTATAGAATAAATGTCATACAGTTTGCACCTGCTTGGGTTTTAAATCGATCTAGAATGACCATCCAAATGGCACTTTATCAGGATAAATAAATAAATGTTCATGTGAGGGTGTATTTGTGTATGTATAAATCTGTGTTTATAAATGTGTTTCTTAGAATTAAAAATCCCTTTAGGAACAAAAGTTAATGTTTTTCAGTCAAGGTAGGTTGGGTTTTCAGATTCAGGAGTTTTATTAAAGTAAAGGCTACATGAGAACATTGAGTTCCTAGAAAGCAAAAGTGAGAGCTATATAAAGAAAGAAAATATTTCCAAAGAAATAGTTCACATACTTGGTGATTGTTGCCTAATACCCTGGTGACTTCTGTGCAGATAACTGTTGATATGCAAGTCTTGGGGTTGGCAACTGGATGCTATTCTCCTGTTCAATGCTTTGTTTATTTTTCCAAAAGAGAAGCTCCCCAGGAATCCAGCCAGTTAGAAGAACAGGAAGTTGCAAGGCCTTGGCATGTGTCACTGAACTGAAGGAAATAAAGGGTTGTCTCATTTTTGTTTTGTTAGACATGTGTAAGAAAAGGATAAAATAGGAAAAGGAAAGATGCATGCTCAAGAACTCCGAAGTGGAAACTGTGTCACACAGAGGTCACTTTGGCTGGTGACTGTGGTCAGATGGAGGAGCCCGTGCTAGTATTTTTGTGGCTAATGAGGGTTTCAGTCTGTGTAGTTGCAATTCTGATGCTTCCTTCCAACTGTAAATCAGGACATGAAACAGACGCTCTCCTGGATGACGTGATGAGTGCTAAATAAAAGAGTCCATTGCAGTGGCCAAAATACAAATAAATAGAAGGAAGTGGAAAACTCTCACTTTTATGTTTTATCTTTCAAAAAAGATAACCCTGAAATATCCAATTGATAAGCATGACTTTTCTTCTTTATAGTGAAGAGATTTAGTTGATCGAGAGAGCTCTTCTAAGTTTGCTGGATGAAATAACCTTCCTGGATGATTAAACTCTGTGTAACACACCCCTCCCTGCCTCCCAGTAAACAGTTCTCTTAATTTCATTAAGTTTTCAGATGCAAGTAATGATTATATCTGATGTGTATCAAGCTCTCTGCTAAGTGAATATATATCTTCTATGCTGGAATAGGCTCAATTTTTTCACCCTAACTAAAAATTTATTTATGATTATTATGACCTTTTCCCAACTGATAGCTAGGACAAAGATGAGCTTATTTACAGCTGAGAGGAACCTTTCAGGATCTAGTGACTTGAGAGAGACAGATGAGGTAAAAGAAAGGCATAGGCTTTTCAAAATCTTTATGCCCTGGTAAGTTGATCCACAGAACCAAAACTGTAAACACTGTTTTAAGTCAATATTCTATTCTAAAGCCCTGGGTACAGAGATGGAAGAGATTAAGCGAGAGAATGAATGATCTCAGAGCAGAAATCTCCCTAGGGAAGACGTTTAATAGATGTAGTGCTTTGTAGGGCTTTGAAGCATTAGGGTTTATAAAATTAATGTCTTTAACTGTAACATACGGATGATACCTTGCCTAGCTGTTTCTAAGGTTGTGGGAATTAGATGATTATATTAATCTAAAATGACTTTATTAGTATTGATTTGAAAACACTCTACTAGTGGACCAACATTGGCTAATACATACAAGAGAGACAACATGGCTAGTGGGCAAAACAATGGGATAAGCCTAAATTCTGCGGTCAGACCGGCCTGGATTCTCTAGTGCTTAATCACTGTATGTTCTTGAGCAAAGTAGTTAACCTCTCTGACCCTCACTTTTCAAAGCTATTAAAATAATAATGACAACCTCTAGTTAACAGTCATACTAGGAAGATTAATGTGTAGGAAGATTAATGTGGAGTATCTCGCAATAAATTGGTGGTGACTCGTAACAGTTAACTGTTATTGCCATTGCTTAGTCCAGGTGCCAAGGGTTTAGCACCCTTTCCCTACGCCTGTGCCATCATCTTGGGCTGTGCTACAGACGGGACTCTTGCTGGAAGGAAAAGTCAGTCCTTTTTCTTTTAATGGTTGCCAAAATTTGGGAAGTGTGTAACACTCGTTGCCAAGAGGGACACTCACTCTAATATGCTTTGAAGGAGAAATTAAGAGAATGCTCAAATCAAAACATCTGTAAGTAGGAAACTAAAATGGATGACAAAGTCAAAATTTGAGATTTAAATGGAATTTAAAAGTGGCTAAATGGTACATTGATTGTAAATGGTTGTTTATCTAGAACGAAGTTGTTTTTGTTTGTTTGTTTGTTTTAATTAGTTTATTGGGGTGACAATGGTTAGTAAAATTACATAGGTTTCCAATGTACAATTCTGTAATATGTCATCTATATATCACATTGTGTGCTCACCACCCAGAGTCAGTTCTCCTTCCGTGAGGTGTTTTGTTATTTAATGGCCACATTTATGCCTGTGATGATAGAGGGCAGCGATCCCCTAAATGAGTGGCTTTGGAAAACTAATGGTTACAGTTTTCACATTTAAAAACTAAATGTGGGTTATTGAATGAATCTCTTTGTTCATTCTTTCCATCTCTAAAAGTCACCCAAAGCTATGGTAGCTCCTCCAGGTGTACTGATTTTCCATTCCCTAGGAGCACCAGTGGTGTCAGTAGGAGTGCCAGGACCAGATCAACCCTCCCTCGCCCCAGACTTTTCATGCAAAGCATGAAGGATTGGAAAGAACTTCTTAGAACAGTACATAGAGCATGGGATAGGTTTTTTGTAATAACTTAGTTAAGACATTTATAAATGGCCTAAACTTACTGGGTGGACATGCTGAGAAGATGTATTTCAATGTGCACATACAGCTGTTTTCTTCAAAGCAACAATCTATACAGTTGCCGATTTGTTATTGCTCTTGCTCAGAAGGAAAAGGTCAGCTTTCCCCCAACCAAAAGCAAATGTCAATTATAAAAATTATGCGTGCACTTTTCCTTTCTTTTGATTTAACTTTCCAGTTTTTTAATGGTTTTGCTTAAAAGTGTGTCTTTTGAGTAATTCCAATTTCATTTGTTGCAGTTATTTTGTTTCAAAGTATACACTCAATGCCTCAACTAATTCATTAAGAGTGAAAGGGCTAGCATAAAATCTATAGGAGAGAAAATAGGATAAAGAAATATTATAAATAAAACATCAATTCATAAAATCAATGAGAAATGTATAAAAGTATAGACTTCTGATACTTTATAATTTTCTTGCAACAGCTGAGGGGTTCCACGTAATAAAGCATTTTGTATGCCCAGTTCTTCTTAAAGCTGTTTGTGTTGCTTCTCTAATCCTCCAAATATATATTCATTCTCTTAATAGTATCCATTCAACCAAAAGGCTGACTATGAGCAGTGGGAGAATCAGAAGAATTGTATGTATCTAATCTGTTCTTTAAGCAGAGTTTCGGGGGAATTTATGCTTAGGAAAATTAAAATAGAAAGCAGTAAATGAGCATCAGGATTATTAATATAAACACTGAATGACAGACATTCAGAAAGGAGGGTGTCAATATGAAATTGATTTGTAAATTTTGATTAAGAATTTGAAACCTAAGCTACATCGTTGAAGACTTTGTGTTGTCAGAGAAAGAAGCTTCCTCCTGGTCACCCACCTCCCCGCCAAAAAAAAAAAAAAAGGATGATGGAATTTGGAAAATAATTACATTCCAAGGAACTGTGAGAGATAGGTCTGACTAGAGCAACGATGGAACACAAAGCTAGTGTATCTGTAATGATTGATTTGTCCCAAGATACTGACATTGTATGTTTCCTATTTTGGAACATCCTTTGGAATTTGCATTATGTACAAATTAGTTGATGTGAATTCTTCAGCTCTGCTTAAGGGTGGAGGAATTTACAAGTAAATGGGTATCAAAGGTTTTATCCGTGGGTCCAGCAGTGACCTGCCAAAAGGACCTATAATAGAGCAACCAATGAATTTCTTACATGTTGATAATTAAACGCACTGTCTTGGGACTTAAATATCCTCTAGATTTCACCAGCAACACAAAGAGATACCACTGCAAGTAGCAGAATCACAAAACATCATGTCTACCATTTAATATAAGGTGTTTATTATTTTCATCAAACATAACACATAAAATACCTTATAAATGGCTGCAAAACATATTATGAAGTGCCTCCTGGTGCGTTTATGCTCATCTATTTTGAAAATTTCCCTTCGCTACAGGCATCAAGAAATGACCTTTTTGGTAGCGTCTGCTCCCTTTTGCATTTCTGCTGTCACCCAGAGTCCCATTATATCATTAAATCATTTATGTGCAGGAGAGGGAATGCAGTTGTGAATAGCAAAATCTCACAGTTTGTTTTTGATATGTTCTACCTTTTTGACAAAAATATATTTGTAGTAAAACACATAAGTAACCTAATTAAAGTCAGGCATTTAATGTCAGGAATGAGTGTTCTTGACAATATGGTACAGACTGAGTTTAAAACTTCAGAAGCTCTGAAAGATACAATAGCTAATTTAGGTTATTTTATACTTTATGTAAAGTATCTGCCTCAGCATAATGTAGGAAAGCGCCTTCCTGACCAATTTGCAACTATCAAACTCAAAGCAGTAACATGGTGTCACTTCGCTACTTGGAACTTTGGTTTTCCCATTTTTAAAATGGCAGAGTGTATTGAATAAAATAAAGATTTCTTTTAAGCCGTAAAATGAGGGAATCAATGATACGATGAAACATCAGATCAGAGTATAGTTACAATTCCCTGAGTCAACTTTTTCCATGGCCGATCAGCCTCAGTCAGGACAGACCTTCTTAATATGTCTAGTTCCTTATTTGATTTTAAATAAGACACCTTTGTTGTTCTACCCATAATGTTGACAGCAGAGGTTTTAGTTACACCCTCGTGGTTTAATCTGGAATCCACGACTTTCTAGTTTTGTATTGTTGGGCAACTGGCAATCATTTGGTGACCTCTGTTTTTCTATGAAATAGTTTATGGAAAGGTTTAAATAAGATGATGTATGTTAGATGATAGAATACTGACTGACAGTGAGCGTTCAGACATTAGGTCCCATTGCTTATTCTTTGTGTTGGTGTGTAGTTGCAATAATCTTTGAATATGGGCATCCAGTACATTTACACATTACTTGGGATCCTGAGGTAGCTTCCGGGCCTCTGAGAACGAGGCCCAAGTCAGAAAACTGTGAACGTGTGTGAGAAGGGTGGCAGTTATTTTTACAAAAGCCCACTTGTAATATTTGCGGTTGACTAGAAAGGGGAGGTTCTCTTCTATTGTCTCCCAATATTAAGTTCCAAAGAAATCACTGATTTTTTTAAACTGTGATTTAGGAGGCACATGTAGAACCCTGCCAGTCAATGTCTTTTGTTTGGTGACTTCAAGCAATTAAAATATATATTTTTTAAATTTTTCTAGGGAGGCAACTCAAGCCCAGTATGATTAATTGACTTTTCAAAGTCATGCAGACAGATAGTGATAGAGAACATAAATATTACTGGGGTTGATGGTATGGACGTGTGTGTGTGTGTGTGTGTGTGTGTGTGTGTATGTGTGTATTGGGGAGAAAGAAGGAATTCTTATACTCTTTATTAAAGTAGTTGTTTTGTTTTTTATAATTTAAGATATTGGAACCAGGTAGAGGGTTTTATGTTAATCGTCAAGGAACTCCTGTGAGCACCTACTGTGTACCAGGAACTATTGTAGATGTTGTCACCTATGTTATCCCATTTAAAGTAATGTGGTTGGAGACTAACAACCAGAGAACAAGCTATTAGCTCAAATGTTGGAGCTAAAAAACTATATTTATGAGATGAAATCGCACATGTGTCTTTTTCTTGCTGTATGTTAGTTAGACTTTTTACCACATTTCCATTTCGTTTTTGAATTCTTTAATGATTGTCTTTCATTTATTTGTGTGAAACAACTATTTATTGAATGTCTACTGCTCACTATTCTAGATGCTAGAGATACAGCAGGAAATAATATAAATAAGCTTGTTGCCCTCAGAGAGCTTTCATTGCAGTAGAAAAGACCACCAGTAAATAAATGGGGAACTAACTTATTGTCAGAAAGCAGAGATGGCTCTCTAGACAAATAAAACAGGCTAAGGAAAGCACAACTTTTTAAAACAAAGAACAAGTATGGCAGATTATCTTGTTCAGTGTTCTTCATCCAACTACCTAACTGGTCATGCAGATTTCATGCAAACCAGGATTGTGCCAGAATATGGAATAATATGTATCATTTCACCTAGGAAATGGCTTTTGTCTCAAGAAGAATGATTCTAAAACAAGGAGAGACTTAGGAAATCTTTTAGGTCAGTCTTCTTAGTTTTCAGAGGGAAAAACTAAGAATGAACTTAATCGTGACCAAAGAGGCAGGGAATGGCAAAACGGGGCCTAAAACATGTCGCCTCTTTCCCAGATATGATCCTTTTTTCCCTGCACCAGATGGACTCCCATCTGGGCCATACTCTTACCTCAACTTAATTATCACATGAAAAAACTTTAAATAGCTTTTGTAGGCAATACAATTAAAACTTGAGGCTATAGAGTTTATATTTTGGCTCTGCTACTTCTTAGGTATGTAAATTGGGGAAAATAATTAACTTGCTGAGCCTCCATTTCATAATTTTTAAAGTGGGATGTGATGTGATAGATATGCTGTACATTTTGGAAATGAGTTTATATGTTAAGTCATTTTGCACATAGCCTCATACAGAATCATGTTAAAAAAATCATTGGATCTTTATTTGATCAAGGACCTCTAATGAATAAATACATTACAGTATTTAGCACATAGGGGACATTTATTAATGTTTGATGAGTAAGATAGAAAAGCAGTATGTCAATGGGGACCAAAATACTTCCTTTTTTTTTTTTTTTTTTTAATTTGGGGAGTCTGGCCAATCCCTTTTACTTTAATTCTTGTCCATCCCCTGTAATACGTTCTTGGGTTGCCGTAGTAGAATCTTGGTCTCTAGTGTTGATTTACAGTAATGCCCGACCTAGTAATTGTCAGGAAGAGATTTGCTGAAAGTAAAAGAAGTTTACGCCTTCAGCATATTTCAAGAAATTATTAATTGTCCCTAAACCTCTCGAAAGAAGGTAAATAACTTTAATTATCTAACAAATGGAGAAAAGAAAGTGATGAGTCTCCAGACTGTACTCTTTTATTCAGATTTCTAAGTGGCTTGCCTTCATGTATAAACTCCTTAATTTGATGCTTCCTACTTTCTTTTTCAAAGCATTCCTCAGTGAGGAATTCGTCACCAAACTGATTCCCTTTCTTTAGAAAATGTTCAAGTTTAATGTTGGTCACTTTGCTTTTTCTCCTATTGCTTTGAATATTTCTTTTGTACAATAAGAACTCATTCACACTGAGTGCACACATTCTGGGGAGCCTGGGACTTTGGGAGATGAAAAACAACATTCTTTCCCACTGATTGCTTGAAAAATAAGTCAATGTTTTTTATTTTATCTGTGATAGACACTTTTCATATTTTGTCTGGAATATATTCTGTATTGTCTTCATGGAATACAAAGATGAGATAAAAATGCAAATTGTCATAAAAAATGAGGTCAGCATTTTGGTTTCAGAGGAAATTTCTCTCTTGTGTCTACTTAGCCATATTTCTTTTGGGCTACTGGTTAAATTTCTTTACCAACTTCTCTTTTGATCCTCTTAAGATGCTCATTTTCTCAAGGGAAAGTATCAAACTTATTAAAAACCCAAATTATTAGTAAAAGAAGCCTTATCTAAAAAGAGTAAATCGTGTGCATTTTGTGTTGTTCTTTTTTATGTAAAACTCTAGAATATACAAAATTGATGTATGCTGGAAATAATCAGAATAATGCTTGCTTCTGGGGCTTTGGAGAGAGGATTATAATGTTGGTGTAATTATAATATTATATATCTCTTGGATCACACAGATGTATGCATTTGTCAGAAGTCAACAAATGTCACTCAACATTTATGCTTTCCAGTGTATATGAATCTTACATAACTTTTAAAAAATATTGAACACTAGTTAATTATACACATTTTGAAGTGTTTAGAGGGAAGTTTACCTGACATTTACAGGTTACTCTGAAATGCACGAAAAAAATAAATTGATTGATGGGTAAAAGGGATAGATTTATGATAAGCAATATAAAAAATGCCAATAGTAGAAATTAGGTAATGTACATACCGTGTTTCCCCAAAAATAAGACCTAGCCTGACCATCAGCTTTAATGTATCTTTTGAAGCAAAAATATGTATAAAACCTGGTCTTATTTTAATATAAGACCTGGTATAATATAATATAATATAATATAATATAATATAATACCAGGTCTTATATTAATTTTTGCTCCAACAGATGCACTAGAACTGATTGTCCAGATAGGTCTTATTTTCGGGGAAACATGGTATGGATGTCACTGTGAAAATTTTTACGCTTTGCAGAATGTTTGAAAATGACCATAATAAAATATTGGGTGTATGTGAAATAAAACTGGAGAATGAGGGACTAACAAGGGTTGAATTTTCAGAGCAGTTTGTATTCAGAAACTATTTCAACTGTATTGAACTGTAAAACCTTGCTTGACAGCTAAAATGCAGATTTGTAATTTTTGGCTGCTTGGCAAATAAACCCTCATTTATGTTTAGAGAACGCTAAAGCACATGAGTCTTGCTGAAAGACAAAGCCCGATTTCCATTAACAAAGCCGAAAGTGATTCCCTTGCAGTTTGGTTGAAGTCCCTGCAGTTTGTGGACGTGGGTTCAAGTTCAGCCAGTCCGACTCATCCAATCTCAGGCTTTGAATAGCAAGCTCCTGAATCAAAGACACAGTGCTGAGAACTTATTTTCAGCAGCAACAACCAGTTTCCGAACACAGTTTTGGTCGTAGTAATTGTCCGATGCTGGTGGTGAGGCTGGCGAAAGATGTTCACAGGTGTGGGTAGCATTTCTCATTGGACAGATTTATCCCCAATTTGACCTGGTTCTAACTATCTGTTTTCTAAACCCTGCGCTCTAGCTTTCCTGCCATTCCTGGAACTTAATCAATATCCTATAATATTCGAGAATATGTATGTGTATAAATATTCTGTGTAGGTATATGTATAGGATTATGTATAGGTATGCATATATGTAGTTGTGTACATATACATGTAGGGTTGTGTGTGTGTATGTTGTATGGACATGTATATGTGCATATATATACACACACATTTTACATACACATATGTACTGTGATATATAGTAATATATAGTAAAACATATGTATACTATATATACTTCATGTATAAATCACTTTTGTGTATATACATACACATCCACACATATACTTCGTTGTTTCTATTGCTTGAAATTAAGACTCTTAAAAATAATATATTAAGTTTATAGCTATGTAAGTCAGTTGCCTTTATGGATCTCTTTCAGGTATCTTCTCTATAAACTTCTATCATACCTACAAAAAGACTCTGGTCATCCCTATCCTAAAGGTACCACCAGCCAGCTGGAGGCACCTCCAGCCAACACCATTGGCCAACATCAACTGTGTGTACAGCAATACAATTCTGATGTTAACCACCTGGAGTTAGCACAGACCCCAGAAGTTAAGGGCTCAGTCTCCCACAAGATATGGAGGGTCTTCAAGCTACCCATACTGCTGACATCCTGGCTATAAACTGGAGGGTTCCCATAACCCCATCAGGTTCAGTAATTGGCTAGGATGACTCACAGAACTCAAGGTAGTCTATACTTATGATTATAGTTCTATTATAAAAGATATACTTAGGGTGAGGTCTGGAAGGGAGCACAGAGCTCCCATGCTCTTTTCTCATAGAGTATGGGCATGTCACCACCCTCCAGGCACATCAATGAGTTCACCAACCAGGAAGCTCCACTGAGCCTTGATGTTCAGAGCTTTCATTGGGGTGCCATTGCATAGACATAACTGAATAAATCCTTGGCCACATGGTTGAACTCAATCTCCAGCCGTCATCCCCTTCCTAGGAGGTTGGGGTAGTCCAAGGTTCCAAAGCTTTAATCAAGTCCTGGGCTTCCTGCTGACACCCCTCCAACCTGAAACTGTCTAGGGTCCTACCATGAGTCATCTCATTAGGGTAACTAATGCATTCCTATCATTCAGGAAATGCAAAGGGATTTTAAGCTCTTCCCAGGAACGAGGGACAAAGACAAGGTACATTTTGTTATTATATTACAGATACCCTTTATCAAAATTACCCCATAGTTGGAAAATGAAGGCAAAAAGAGGTGAACAATACTAGCAGAGCTGTGCAGCATCCTTCTGTTATCCCTCCTTCCATATGAATTATAGCTGATTAATAAGAAACACAAAAGGCCTAAATGTGGAACAAATGAAGATACAATATGAACCTGGGACCTAGTTTAGTGTTACTACATCTTCCCTCTTACCCTGAAGCCAGCTGTGCATGTAGGGCAAAGCCATCTTGTTCTCTTAACCAGTAACAGGTAAAGCAGAACGGTAGATAGACCTACTCCAGACATTGTTGGGAACCCTATCCCACTTGCCACTGAGACGGACAATCCAGGTGATCCTTGTACCTACACATAGGCATGTCTAACAGGGTGTGAGACATCCAGACAGTGGCCACCGCTGTGTTTTTCAATGCAGTAACCATCCACACTGGTGAAAAATATGAATCTTTGGATGCTAGTCTCTTTGTCCAATCAGATTCACTGCTCCTACAATCTTGGCCTGAAAGGAGTATTATATGGGGAACTATAGACCATCCCTAAAACATTTCTTTCTTTTGTGACGTGGTGTCCAAGTGTCCTCCACTCAATGAAACCTTGAGGACCACATTGAACTCATCTGCTAACAATTGTCAGTAGAGTGTTATGAAATAGGAAAGAGTAAAGATTGCTAAAATGAGTGATGGAATGAAGAATCTCCCATTCATGTTAATAAATATTATGAACAAATAGAATACTCCTCACTGCTTCCCTTCCTTCATCACACTTGCCAGTTTAGTCTCCATGCTCTCGATACTACTAAAAACGTATCTGAGGAGTCATCAGAACTTTTTAATTGGCAAATTCCATGGCCTGGTCTCACAGATCTTCACCTGTGGCCAATGATTTTTTCAATTACACCTATGCAATGAAACCCTGAAAAGCTCTGAAAATCCTTGGCTTATCTGCCTCATTTAACATTTGCGTCCACCCACTTCTTATTGGAACTTCTAGTACCCAGTGTTGTTTGGATTTGCCATACCTATGACTTATATAAATCAACAGGGAGCCATTGATTGAGGAGGTGGATAACTTATGAAAACCCAATTATATTATATTGTATATTCTCAACTATCATACCCTGATGACAACATTAACATGGCAAAGGGACAAAAGCAAAATAAAGCCCTAAACATACGGATTTTGTGTTTTAAAAGCAGCTATTAATTTCCAAAATTGAAACTGATTACCCAGAATGATTTTTAAATTCTTTACAGAGTTCCTTTATTTCCCCCAGTCACAGCTATTTCTGTCTTCTAGTGATTCAACTTTGTGTGTCATGAATGTTGAAGTGACATGCCAGGAAATGTAATACATAGCACTTTGAATGACTGGATAAGTAAATGGACAGTTTCAAATCTAGTAGATAGTTATTTGTTGGGTTATTTGCATTTTAAAATAGTAATATTAAAACCTACATCTGTAAAGCTAGAGGGATGGATTTGACTACCCTGAAAATCTAATTCACTGTTCATGTTATACAACACAATTCCATGGGTCAACTAGTGGTTTCTTAGATCACTTTTGAGCTATCAAACAAATGAACATAATGCCATTAAGGAATGTCCACCAACTCTAAAATTTAGAATCAGATATGAGATATTTTTTTCTCATTAATTTCACATATTATGTGTCCTACAGAAGAAATTAGCTAAAGAAGAATTTCCAGGTGAAAATGTATGTCCTTCATTTTGGGTTTTACTCTTCAGTAAGACTGTAGTTGTAGCTACAGTGAAGAAAGTTGTTAGGAAGTATTTTTAGGTGCCATTAAAAAAGTAAAACATCTGAGATAGGTAATCACCATATGGTGGACTTCATTTGTTTATTCGTCAAGAAGGGGTCAGAATCTGTTCGGGCTCCTTCGGGTGATGGGTTATGCACGATGCAGTTTCCATTTAAGGAGGAGATGAACCTTGGTGTTCGTACAGGCAGATGAACAGTGCTTTATATCTCCTACTGAGAAACAGTATGCAGGCACAAGCGTACTTAAATAACTGTGAATATGTTCCTTGATGCTCCTGGACTTTCTTTATTCCAGAACTTATTATGAAGTTTGAATGTTAGCTTTTTAATTATCCTCAACTGGTATTAGACTATGAGTTTCTTAAGGCCAGGACCTGGACCTCCTATGTGATGGAACTTGTTTTCAGCCTAACATTCTTTTATAGTAATAGTTCAGTAACTGTTATGATTGAATGAATGATTGAATGCATGCGCCAGGAATGGAGAAAGACATTGGGCTCAGAAAAGTTCACGGGTTTAATGGCAAAAGAAAAAAATAATTCTTCACTTTCTCCACGGAAGATCATAGGCACCAACTCACTTACAGCTTCAATGTAGGTATAAAAATGCAATAGAGAAATGGCACAGAGTTAAAGAACCTAAATTTTTATAACACGCTGATGTCATGAACTTTCAGTTTTGTGTACTTCTCATTCTTTTAGATGATTGTTGAAATATCAACGTTAGAAAGCAACATGGTGTTTCATGAACTGCGTTCTTGGTTCTTGGTAATATGGGGATGTCCCCCTGGAATTTAAGTTCAGACACTTCCTGAAACTGTGTTAATTGGCATCCCTGCAGTTTTCAAGAGCTTGTTGCACCTCCTGAAGGGGATCACTTCTTTTTTCTCCCACCGAAAGAAAATTGTACAAAGGGAAGATGTTGCTATTAGAAAAACAAAAATAGGGTTGTTTTCCATAAGCCAAAAATACCAACCTAAATCATAGTCTAAACCCTGGCACAGCTTAATGTTAATGAGAGTAGTGTGGAATAGTGAGAAAAGCATGAGATTTGAATTTAGATGAGCTTGAAAATTCCAGCTCTGTCATTCTTTGGAAATGTGATTTTTCTCATTGAAGAAAAATTTGCATCCAGTGAAATTCTCAGGTCTTAAGAGTACAGTTCTGTGGTTTTGATAAATGTATACACTCACATAACCTTTTCTCCTATCAAGATAGAGAACCACTACTCCTATGAAGATATAGAATGTCTCTATTAACAATAACAACAAAAAACAAAACAAACAACAAAAAAGCTTCTTTGTGTCCTTTCCTGGTCAATCCCCACTGCAGAGGCAAAACATATTCTGATTTTTATCAGAATAGATTTATTTTGTCCGTTCTTGAAATTTATATAAAGGTGATAATACACTCTGTACTTCTTTGTTTCTGGCTTATTTTGCTTAACATGTTTTTTAATATTCATCTATATTTTTGCATACATTAGTAGTTTGTTCCTTTCCATTGCTGAGTCGTATTTCATATTACAGTTATACCAGAATTTGTTATCCATTCTCTAGTTAGTGGACATTTATGTTGTTTCCAGGCTTGGTTACAGTTGACACTTAAACAATGCAGATTTGAACTGTGTGGGTCCATGTATATGCACATTAAAACAATACATACTGTAAATGTAGTTTCTCTTCCTTATGGTTTTCTTAATAACATTTTCTTTTCTCTAGCTTACTTTATTGTAAGAATATATATATAATACATATAACATACAAAATATGTCTTAATCGACTATGTTATCGGCAAGGCTTCTGGTCAGTGGTACACCATTAATAGTTCAGTTTTAGGGGAGTCAAAAGTTATAGGCAGATTTTTGACTGTGTGAGGAGTTGACACCCCATGTGTTTTTACAACTGTATTGTGAAAAAAGCCATTATGAACATTCTTATAGAAGTATTTCTGTGAACAATGCTTCGTTTCTTTGGGGTAAATACTTAGAAATGGATTTATGGGCCGTAGGGTAGCTTTATGTTTAACTTTATAAAAAAGCTCCCAAACTGTTATCCAAAGTAGTTATACCATTTTTCATCTGACAAACAATGTGTAAGAGTGCCACTTGCTTCATAGCTTCTTCAACTTTTGACATTGCCAGTATTTTAAATTTTAGCTGTTCTGATGGGTATATATTTGTATCTCATTTTGGTTTTAATTTGCATTTCTCTGTTTGAAGACTTGTCAGATATTAAAATAGCCTACCAGCTTTCTTATGTTTACTGTTGCCTGATTTATCTTTTTCCATTTCTTACTGTCTTTATATTTAAAAGGCAGATTTTGTAGACACCATATAATTGTGGCTTTATTTTATACTCAGTTCATTTGATTGTTATGTACAGTTACATGTAATGTAATCATTGATAAGTTTGAGTCTATCATTTTCTTATTATTATATTATATACATGTTTGTTTGTTTAATTCTTTTTCTTAAATCCCACTTTTCTTTTTTTATGCCTTCACTAGGTCAATCAATTAAGTACGAGTATTTATTATATTGTTTTTATAACATTTGGCTAAATTAATTTCAAAGCTTTTTATTTGTTTTTTAGTGGTTTTTCTATGCATAGCAGTTTGCATCCTTAAATTATCATAGTCCACTTAGAGATACTATTGTACTACTTCACATAAAATGCAAGAGACTTGCAAAATTATAAATGTATTTAAGTTGCCCTATCCTTTGTGATACCTTTGTCTAGTCGTTTCAACTACATATAGTATATGTCTCGTACTACAATGTGAAAAAAATTTCCATTAAATAATCAGGTATCTTTTGCAGCAACTCTATAAACATATTCTTTATTTCCTCATATAGTTGCTATTTCTGTTTCTGTTCATTCCTGTTGCTTTGAGCCTGAAAAAACTTATTTAACATTTTTCATAAGTGGTTCTACTTCCAACCAATTGTCTCAGATTTCATTTGTTTGCTGATGTTTTACTTTGGTTGCTGTTGCTCTTGTTTGCATATTTGTTTTACCTTTATATGAATTTCTTTTCCAAATGTGGATTTTTAGTCAAAAATTTATTCTTTTTCAGCACTTTAATTTAACTATGTTGTGCCATTGTACTCTGGCTGCCATTGTTTTTGAGAAGTCAGTGTTTCTTCAAATCAGTGTTTATTTGCATATAATGTGCTATTTTCTCTGGCTGCTTTCTTTGTTTTCAGAATTTTGACTATGATGTACCAAAGTGTGGTTTCCTTTATATTTATCCTGCTTGGAATTTGTTGAGCTTCCTGGGTCTGTAAATTAAGGTGTTTTCCTTGAATTGGGGAATATTCTGCTAGTATTTCTTTAAATATGCCATTCTCTCTTTCTGAGGCTCTAATTTCACCCACTTTTAGATTGCCGCATGGGTCACTAAGATTCTGCTGATTCTATTTTTTCAGTCTTTTGGTCTCTCCTTTTTTACTTTGGATAAATGCTACTCGCAGTTGTCCCTTAGTATCTGTGTGGTATTGGTTCCAGGACCCCCTCACCTCGGATACCAAAACCCATAGCTGCTAAATAAAGTCCCTTACATAACATGGCATAGTATTTATATATAACCTATATTTGCATATAGGCTACAGCAAGTTATACCTACATATCATGTCATTCGTGGGGATTCAGCATAGTGCTTAGTGTGTGGCAAATTCAAGTTTTGCTTTTTGGAACTTCCTGGGATTTTATTTTTTTCAAACATTTTTGGTCCACAATTGGTTGAATCTACAGATGTGAATCCAGAGGGTCAACTGTATATACCTTCTAGTTCAATGACTGTTTCTTTGGATATCTGCAATGTTCTTTTAAGCCAGTTTAGTAAATTTTAATTTCACATACTATTTGTTTGTTTTTGTTTACCTTAGTTATAGAATTTCTATTTTGTTATTTTTTATAATTTCCTTTTCTCTGCTGGGATTTCTCATCTCTTTCCTCATTTGACCATCTTTCCCTTTAAGTCGTAAATACATTTATTTATAATAGCTTATCTAAAGACTCTCCTTGCTAGTTCCAACAACTGGGTAATGCGGGTGCCTGTTTCTATTAATTTTCTTTTTCTTTTGACTATGAATCAAATATGTATGTCTTTGCATTTCAAATTAAAAAAAAAATTGTAGTGAAAGTTAAGAATAATGATAATGTAGGAACTCTGGATTCTATTATCCATCTTTTAAGGATGTTGAATTTTGTTCAACATTTAACAATATGCTTTTAAAAATGCTGGCCAGTTAACTTGAGCTTACAAAGGTTTTGTTGCACAAGTTGTGTCAGTTTTGCCTTTTATTCTGAGGGTAAACTCTTAACCTTTGTCCCTGAGGTGTGATTCTAAACTGTTTACCAAACCTTTCACATTTGATAGCATTCAAACTCCAAGTTCTGCCTGCCTTATAATGGGCAGAAGCTGAAATCAGTGCTTAGATTTTCAAACTGCCAGCTGTTCCTTTCACCTGGGCTCTTTGGAATCTACTTCACACAGTTTAGTTCAGGGGACAGCAAGGATTTCCACTTCTAAAATAAGATTGTTGTGGCTAATGTTTCCAATACACTTAACACCTTGTACTTTTCTGGTCTGGTTGCCTACAGGCTTTTGAGTTCCAACATTGGGTTCTTATCTTTGTCTAACTTCTCCTTATTGTTTTAATCTGGTTTCTTTCCCCTTTTGTTTGAAAAACTATTTGGACTGAGGTGGGGTGGGGGCTTCCTTGTTTGTTATTGTTACCTTATTTCCTGGAATTACTGTCCCCACCCCCATTTTCCAGGCATTCTGGCAGGTTTGACTTCCATTTTCTGACACCTCTATCTGTTCTTCAGTAGGAACTGAGCAGTGTCCTCAGGTGATAAACCATTTCAACAACTGGTCTTAACTAGTATATTTCTCTTCTTTCAGTGGTATAACATTCTCCAGGTTACATTTTGTGTTGGTCACTCTCCAATATCGTCAAAGAATTTTTTCCTTAATATTGTGTCCACATAGTATAATGGTTGTCTGTGGAGAGTTTATTCCAATACAAACTACTCTGCCACTACTGGAATAATACTTTTGAAAAACCAAAAATCTCTAAGCATCAGCTTTGTTATCCAAAAAATTGGTAACAACTGCCAAGGGTTAAATTATCTAATTTTATTGCAATTAATGTTATCATGCAGGTCTTCCCTGAGGTGACTTGTCAACCTAGAGACTGAACTTTTCAATGTGTAACAGCTCCTTAACTAATTTCACTCAAAGTCCAGCTTTTTTGTCAGCCCCTCGGGTTTTTTTCTTTTCTTCAAATCCTTGCCTTTATCATGGATGTTTCAAACGTTATACATCTATCTCTTTTAATGAAGGAACTGATTCTTGGACATACAGTTGTAACTGAGTCAGCCTTATGAGCTTGTTCTTATATTAGTTCTAGTGATTAGTGGCTGACTAATTAATTACTAGCATGTGACATGCAATTAGCCTGTTTGCTCATATCTTTTTCTTCTTAACGTTCTTACAGTGCTCTTATGGGGGAAATGGTTAATCTCAGAGCGCAATCCTCCTATACTTGATTCCTGACAGCTCAAGCTTCATTCAGTTTTGCACTTTAACAAGGAAAATAATCCCATGTTTTCCTATCCTTTGAAAGAAAATCAAACTATTTGTTGAGAATGATAGGACCTTGATGGAGGGAAGGGATATATTAATAAATCAAAGTGAATTCAAGACTCAGTTAAGAAAATTAAGAAACAAAAACAAAAACAGATTAAAGAGGCAAATTTTTAAATAGTGGGAAGCCCATCATTGCCTGGAAGCGTTCAGTGGCCTGGTGTACAAATAGCCTACCCTTCTCAAGTTCATGATGAACTGTCCTATAACCATTTCTGTAGGGGACAGGGATAAACCAGCAAGGTTTTCTCTCCATATCCACCTTCTATTCCATACCTCCTCAGTCACATAGGAAGTAACATTTAATTCATGTAATCGCATGAATTAAAGGAAGAAAAAGAGAGAGAGAGAGAGAGAGAGAGAGAGAGAGAGAGAAAGAGAGAGAACGCATGTGTCCTTGTCCCCAGGATTTATAGTTTGCTGGGTGGGATGAGGGAGTTACATATTGATTTGTCAGGAAAAGGTGGTACCTGCTCTTCCATGGGAGGGTGTGACCTAAGATGGGTGGAGGTCTGTCGACTCAGATCCTTATCGTGCTCCAAACCATCTCTCAGTCATCTGTTGTTGTAAAAACAGATAACTTGGCTGGAGGCAGTTAATCAAAGCTGGTTATGAGCTTTTTCTGTAGCCACTGTGGACCCCCTCCCACCCCTCTTCCTCCTCCTCCATTTTCTAACTTATGCCTAACACTTAGCCTTGGATTTTTTTTCTTCCCTGGAGAGGTGACTCTCATAATTAGGTCTGGGAATCCAGAGCCCACCAAATTAAGGTTGTTTGTGGCTAATGCTTTTAGTATACCCAGTCATTACACAATTGTGATTTGTTGCTACAAGTGTTTGGATTCCAACATTGGGTTCTTATGTTTGTCTACTTCACAAATTCTCTTATGCTATGGACTGGCTTGTGTCACCCCAAAATTCCTATGTTGATGCTCTAACCTAATATGGTATTTGGCGATGAGGCCTTTGGGAGATAATTTGGTTTAGACGAAGTCCTGAGGGTGGGCATTTCATTATGGAATAAGTGCCATTGTAAGCAGAGACACCAAAAAGATTGTTTCTGCCATGTGAAGACACAGTGAGAAAGTGGCTGCCTGCAAGCCAGGAAGCACCCTCACCAGAACCCAAAAATGTTGGTACCAGGTCTGGGACTCCTAGCTTCTAGAACTGTAAGAAAATACATTTCTGTTGCTTAAACCACCCAGTCTGTGGTATTTTGTTACCGCACCCTAAGCTGACTAATACACTCCACTTCCATAATCTGGTTGTTTACCTAATAGTTTCTGTTTACAAAATGTTACTCTGTCAATCACACTGCAGTACTGCAGAAAGAACTCCCAAATCTTGGTGACTTGACAACACCGTGCTATATGGTTTATTTCTTGCCCATGCAATTCATGTAAATTTGATTGAAAGCTTCTAGAATGGAAGAATAAAGACAGAATATTGCACCATTCTTTGAGTTCTTAAAAGGGTTAGCTGACAATTACCAAGGAAGTGGTAATTTTTCTCATGATTGATTATGCCAGCATTACCTCCTGAGTAATGTAAAACATAATAACAGAGATACACATACACTCAGACACCCAGTGAAGACATAAATTTAGGCCTCTGCAAAACCTATTCCCTCAATCGTTATATTTCCTCATTTAACACTTGCTCGCATGTAGTTACTTGTTAACTAAATAGGTCATGTCTTATTTTTATAACAAATATTAATTGCTAGACTTTTTAATTTTTGCTAAATATTTTTGTATGTTTGTTTTGCGGCATGCCTGGCATTCAACAAGCAACCCATATTGTTAGCTGCTACCAACATCAACATCTTCATTATCAGTCATCAGGCCCTATGAAAGCATTAATTCATTTAATCTTTACAACAATCCTATGAGATAGAAACTAGTTTTCTCTGTTTTACAGATGGAGCATCTCAAACTCACAAAATGCAGCCACTTTTTCAAAGTTAAATAAGTAAAATGTGGCATAAGATTCAAAGCCATATCTATCTGGCCCAGTGCTCAGAACTTTAATCAATATGATATGATATATAACATAACATAATATAACATGTAACATATAATATAATGTAATTAAATTACATATCTTACATTCCGGGTATGGTTGTAAGTGTTTAACATATTTTCATTTAATAATGTATGGTTTCATAATTGGTTCCCTGAGCATGCAGACATCATCTTATTCATCCTGAGTAGTAGGCAGAAGAGAATCTCAGTGAATACTTACAAACTTCATTTTGTTTAGGTCTATATTTCAGAAATATCCAAATTTCAGGTCCTGACATATTGTTTAATTCACCTTAATATTCTCCATCATAATGTAGTCATAAAAAGGAAATGCTTAACGTGTTTATTAAGTGAAGACTTTTCGTAGTTTAGGATCGTCAAGAAATGAGCTGTTGGCGTGGAATAAGTTGGCAAGTTTCCCCCAAGACATCCTATGTCTATAACCCTCTATCCAGGAATCCAGCCACAAAGTAAAAAGAGCTGGTAGCAGTTTTGCTACTTCGAGATCTACCTACTGGCCCTCATCTTGCATCAACAATCAACTGCAATGTGACTCAAGTCCTATTTTAGCAAATTTTCCAAGTCCCTTCCATAGGAGTTTTTTTGTATGTTAGATTTTTCTTCATGGTCATCAGTGGTTTTTGTTGCCTAGTTTTACAGACTAAATTGATCAGACATCTGCAGTGTTCGGGACCAATGACCTCTCTCTTAAATCTTCCAAAGATTTTTATTATAGAAACTATTCTCTTCCTTACTTATTTAAAAATGTTTTGTAGATCTTGGAAATGATGATACTTATTCATTGATTCTCTCAGCTATCTTATCTACTTTGCCTTCATTGTCTGTGTTTGCTTAGAATTCCTTCAAATATTTTGTGAGGTGGGCCGATTTATAAAGTTAGGAGAAAAATTAGAATGAAAGTGGGGGAATAAACTTAAATTATTTTCTATATATAGTGTTTGAAATTTTTCAAATACAGGGTTTTGATTGTTATTAAATATGTACAATAATATGCAAAAATATAATTATATATTTTTACTCAATAATAATATTGGAATAACTTGAATTTGCTTTCAAATGCCTCCATTTAGAATGTATAGTGGTATTTATTGGTACTTTTATGCACAATTCACATTACATAGTACAATTCTGCTTCAAAAATCATTAATTTCATAAAAACTATATTTGGAAAATGTACATAGACTTTATGTTGCCTATATAATTAATTTCCACTTAATTCAGTTCATTTGCTTCTTTGTTCATTCATTTCCTCAACTAATGTTTACTAAGTGATGTGCTTTTAAACTGAAAAATGGTGATTTATATCTAAAATAAAAGCATTAGGTATTTTCTTCAAAATCAAATTTCTAAGAAAATTAAATTAGAAGAGATATTGGAAAAGGCCAGTCAGTAACAACTTTAATAAAGTAATGAAGATCTTTTCTTGTTTTTGTTCTTTTTTTGGAATCATTCTGGCTCCTTATTGACCCGACCCATGGTCCATTTTCTTCATCAAATGTCTGAGTTTTCAAACTTCTTGGACATTTCTATATTAAGCAGCTACCAAAAAAAAAAAAAAAATCCAAATGAGGATGATAATTTTCAAGAAAACAAAGCTCCAAATGAATGGGATGCCTGTGCATTTCCAAGAATGGGGCAGCAATCACAAATGAATAATGGCAACAGCTGAGTTGGAACAAACACAAGATGATCCAGCTGAAGCAAAGGCCACAATTGGATTAATTTGACACTAGGTCCATTTTAGTTCTGGTATTTGGACCACATTTGATTTTGCTAGTGACCTAATTCCACCTGCATTTGTCACTGCTGCTTTCAGACACTTGACAAACTATTGCAGGATGGAGTTGGAAGCTGATTTACACTAAAGTAAACACATGTTGTATTTTCATGCCTTTACGGAATGGCTGCAGGGAGACAGATTGTACCTGCTGACAGGAGAGTAAGTCCGGCCCTCGACGACATTCAGCAAATGACAAGAGAGGACCATTCCACTTAGTGAACAAATGACTGAGTGTCTCGTGCAATGTCAGGCGGTATGATAGGGATATAATGATAACCAAAAGAAACCATTGTTGAGGCATGAGCTAGAAAAGAGCTACCAATTTAAACACACATAAGATCCATGAGGCTGTGACATGTAGAGTGAAGGAGAAGATGGCCTGAGTTGAGACTGGTAGAGGATGACAGGCTCAGATCGTGCAGCATTTCTTTTCTTTCATTTAACAAACTGAGCATCCATTAGAATACAGATATTCTCCCAGGTAATGAGCAAATAGTAGAGAGCAAAAGAGATGGGTGGTTCCTATTCACTCCTGGTGTACACCGTCTAGTTTTCTCACCAGTTAGACAGGTGCGTGTTGCCTCGCAGGAGCTTGGTAAATGTTTGCTGAGTGAATATTCATGTAATAGATTCCAGAGCAAACTCTCTACCACTTTTCTCAACGGGTCCTATCCCATAAATCTATAATAGTGATGAACATTCTTTAAAGGAAATCTTCTCGAGGATAACACACATGACAATTGCCATGTACTTTGTCATGAGTGATGTAACAACAACATGTACCAGACAGGACATTTTCCAGAGCAAAGTCCAAGTTGGAAAAAACATGATGGAATAGTACTGATCACATACAAATATATTATGAAACAGACACTGGGCTCAAAGTGCCAGTAGAACCAGTGGCTTTGAGGTTTTATATGTTAATAAGAGGCACCAGTGAAGTTAGTTGTCAGTGAAGTTTTTCAGTTCATAATGCACTTAATTGCAAATAGATTGGCAAAAAGTTAACAGTACTTTGGAGAGTTTCAAAGAAGAAAGGGTAGTTATTTTTACCATGCTATCAAAAGGTCAGGCAAGATGGGAACTAAAGAGATAAAAATTAGATTTGGCAAATTAAGATTTACCTGGCCTTTTACTGCACCAGTTTAAATGGGAAGATACTGCCAAAGACTCAATTATGAAGAACTGGGATAGGTGTTTGAGTATTCATAGGATACCATGAATCCTGTGAAAGCGAGGTGGGAGAGAGAACAGCAATCTGAGTGCAGGTAGAAAAGGGACACGTGTGAGCCTTTAGGGGATAGTATTTCCCAATTGTTAGTCATTGTACCAAGCAGTAGGGGTGTTGGCCTGAGTTATGCCCTTTGTAATGGACATGCTGTTCATGACATGATGGGAGCTGGCTCAACTTAGAAGTGCTGCTTGATACAGTGTTCAGCAAAGCGTATAGTCTTTTACAGTCCAGATTTCAGAGTAAAAATGGACTATTCTAGCCAGGTCAGGAAACTGCATTAGGCCCTGTCTGATGGCAAGAAGTGATATGGCCTTTGGTGATGGGGGTTGTGGAGAAGTCTGGGCACATGGGTGGCCAAGCTCTGCAGAGAACTGGAATGTGACTGATTTGCTATTGAGTATGGACCCACGAAGGTGGCTCTGAGGAGCCAGCGAGCTTGTATTCCTTTAGAAGCCACTGTTTGCTTCTACCATCACTTCGCTGCAACTTGGATTCAGTCATCCTTTTTCTTTGTTTCATGTCCCCTTGAGATCTCTGCTTCTCTATTATTGTACTGCAAGAGGGACAATTGGTGCTGCAGTTGGTCCCCGTCCATTATGGATTATCCCCATTTGATTTCTTACTTCATGCCAGATCAGAGACTACCGGGCCTGATAGCCACTTTGGGCAATGAAGGGGTTTCCTGATCCAGTCCAGTATGGCCGAAATAATAGAATCACCTGCCGTATAAAAAAAGGCCCCTTCTGTGGAAGGAACATTCAGGGTTGTTTTTCTCATGAAGAGGTTGCAATCATGTCAGATACTTAGTTTGAATGAAGATAAGTTTCCCAAGTTTCTACGCGTGATACGATTCAACATTGTTGCAGAATTCATAAGCAGGTTTGTCTCAAATGTAGCATGCAACTGGAGATTTTGTAACGTGTTTTTGTCCCAAGAGTAATGTTCAGTTTCTTAATTTAGAAAATTCTCTCAGGGCCTGAGGAAGTGATGAAGTTCTGAGTAGACAGATCCCTCAGGCAAATGTCTCTGGCCAAACACTGAACACAAGAGAGGCTGCTGATACAGAATGAGAAGGAAGCTACACTCTTATTTCCCTTTTCTTTCGCTGAGATGTAGTTGTGTTTACTTGGGGTAGACTGTATGTCCAATTTGAACCAGAACTCAGCAGAAAGGTTGAATTCAAGGAAGTCCTTTCTTTGAAATTGGATCATCAAGAAAAGCTATGAGGAGAAATAAACATAAAATAAAATCAGAAGCCAAAGATTATTCTTTGTTTTAACTTTGCACAATTTATGTTGTGTTAATGTTGCTATAAGCTGTTGACTTTACCAAATTTTATGCCATCTCTGAAAATGTTTTGTGCCCCCTCCACTCTACCAAACTATGTTCCACATACAGGTGTAAATGAAATGTCACATGTGTTTTTATGTTTAGCTATTTTGTTAGCTATTTTGTGCGGAGAAAAAATAATTATAGCGAATAACCTGTTGTCCAGGAATGGGCAAACAATGGCCCCAATACGGTGCCACTTAGCCGCGGAATCCTCCAACGTCCTCTTCTGCTGCTCCAGTTCAGCATGGAGGAGGCTGGATGGACTCTTTTCCATTTCACATTATATTCAGTTTTACATGCTAAAAATAAAGGCTGATATACAAATGAATCGATTCACTTGCTAGGAAAAGGATAGTTCCATCTGTTCATTTCTCTGATTTTTTTTTCTTTTTTTTGGAAGTAGTATGCAGGTAATGCCAATTTAGAAGAAATCAATGCCATTGCAAGCAATTAGCACAATTCCTCCATTCTGTGCACTGTTGTGAAGAGCATGTCCGTGGTTCCATTATAAATACAATCTTCTCATCTAGAATGGATTTTTCTTTTTTTATGTTTTTATCTCCCACTTTTAAATTAAATCTGTTTAGCTTCCCTTAAATTAGATGAACAAAAATCAAAGCCAAACTGTTCTATCCACAAATATGCTTCAATGCTTCCCTGACCGTAAATAGCAATATTAAAAAAAAGACATATATATATATAATATATATATTATATATATATATATATATTATATATATATAAAAAAATAAAAGGTATGCATATATATATATATATATACATATGACATGAGGTTTTTCCACCCTGGAGACTAAATCTCATTATTTATTTTGAAACTGAAGCTGTAAAAACTTCAATCCATTGACTATGGAAAATCACTTAGTGGCCAAGTAATTTAACACATGACCTAATCTCCAATAGGTGTTAATTATGGTGAAAACTTTTAAAGACTTTAATGCTAGATGCTCAAACAATGCATATTATATGAGTATTGATTATATATTATTCTTTATAGGAACCTGTAACACTGATCTACAGAAATGAATTAGAAACATGCCAACATTTTCACAAATACATAGAGTTAATTATATTAGCTTACTTGGCCTCAGGTTAATTACTACACTTAGATTATTGCTGGAGGCACCCTCCCATTTCAGTGACACCTTTGGCGTTCATTTTAGTTCATAAAACTTTACTGGATCACCTACTAAGTGCCAGATGCTAGGTTGAGATTGCCAGAATGAATAGGATGTGTAGAAATGTTTGCTGAATGATCTCGACGGGAGAAGGATGTATAAATAAGTAACAACAGGAATGAGAACATCTGCAGGAGAAGTGGATACAGTGTGAAGGTGATCACAGAGCAAGAACCTTTCACATAGCATGCATGAAGGGAGTCCTGGAAAGATTCTTCCAGATAACGATGTCTGAAATACAAGTTGAGGTACAAGTAGTGAGCCTGGAGAATAAGGGACAGACGGAGGCGGTGGGGGGGAAGTGGACAGAAAAGAGGGTTTGGGGTGAGGAAAAGAACTGTGTTTCACGTCAATGCATCAGCTTGAGCAGAGGGACGGGGTGGAGAGGTGGCCTGATGTAGGGAGAGCAGCTGTGTCAGAAGTAAATATACAAGACAGGAAGTGACACTGAGATAGGCTTTTGTGGCTAACCATGGCCACCTCATAGAGGGACCTGTACCTCATGCCCAGGTCCTGAACCTGTCCCAGAGATTGGTCACTAGAGTTTTAAGCAAGGAAGTTACATTATCTGACATGCATTTGAAGGTCACTTCCGGGTGCATGGTGACAAAATGGATTTGAAAGTAAGCCAGACTGCAGTCCAGAATTGCTCTAAATGTTGTTAAATTCTAGGGGCCCAGCCAGCAAGTAATGAGGGCCTGATAGTAGGAATTAATGGGAGGGGATCAAGTCAAGATGTATTTTCAAAGTAAAACCATGACACCTTGGTATTTGATTCAAGACAGAGGGGAGGGAGAGTGGAAGACGGTATGGGATCCCATTTCTAACATAGGTGTCTCAGAGATGCTCTTACCTCTGACTGACAGATTTGGAGAAGCAGAGGTTCGGTTTAAGGAATCTCTTTAGTTGTGACTATATCTATGATGAATACATAGTATCACAAGATAAGCTTGTTAATGGATTATCGTCATCTATTTTTCACCTGTATTTCTCCTTAGATATGTCAAGACCTTTTTGTTTATTTCTGTTTTATTTTTAACTTTAATTGAATTATAATATGCATGCAGAAAAGCACACATATCATAGCTACATGGTTGTTTTCATTTTGCAAAAAAAACTCATTGAGCCATAAAGTTACCGTTTATACCCGGCTTCAGTTTTTTTCCAGGATCAACACATCTATGCAAACAGCACCTTGGATCAAGAAGCAAAATATATTACCAACCCTCCCCCCCCAGCCCCAAAATCCCATTTAAGGACCTTTTAAATTTAAACCTGAGATCAACTTTGTGTAAAAATTATATTTCTCAGGCTACCCAGCACTTTTGGCAAGGCACAAAAATTGATGAAGGTGAAATTTAAGTTGACAGAAGTGCCAAAGGCAGGAGATTTATCGATGCTGCTCACACTGTTCATGGTAAAGAACAGATCTCCAGGAAAGCAAGGGGTGAGCAGTTAGTCCATGAACTGATAACAGGAATTTGGTTAGCCATTTTTATGGAAAGGATAGATTATTCCCTATCAGTTTGCCGATTGAGGTTCCAAATTTTGTCATTTTAAAAATGGGATTATTTTACATGATTATATCTGACATTGAGGTGTATTGTACAAAAGACGCTGAATTACAGCCACCCTCCGCCTGGTACATGGTAGCTCTCACTCAGATGTTTTTCCCCTCGGTGCTGGCACTTAGTCTGAACTATGACTAGCATCACCTCAGTTGAATTATGTGTGTTGCTAGTGCTACATATGTTAGTGCCATGGGCTAAGCAGTGCCACCAAAGGCAGGAGAAATTGTCCCACTCCTTAGACTAGAAGCAAGAAATGTCGAAGTCACCAGTAGCTGATGTGACTGACTTAGCAGGACTGCTGGCAACACATCAAACAAAAGGAATGTAGCTTTTTGCTAACTTTGAACAGCCAGTGGCCTGTGACTCCTTAGAGGAAGAGACAAAACCAAGTGTGATCAGGCAAGAGTGTCAGCATCAAAACTTGCAAAGTGAGCTTGGATAAAAATTCTGTAGAAAAGGATGGAGCACAGACACTGATGGTTCCCAGGGGGAAAGTGATTGAGAATAGTTGAACCCTCAGTGTGAAGAAGTTTTAGGAATACCTTAACCACTTCATTTTTTTTTTTAATACTTTAGAGCACATAAAAAATTATTATGGGATTAAAATGTTTGTTTCAATAAATGTAAAACAATTCTTAGATAAATTCAAAACAGTTCTAAGTGATAAGAACACATTGTGCCATAGTTTAATTACAGTGTTTTATATTGTTGCTTTATTGTTGTTGTTCTTGGTGGTATATTAAATAATGGTGTATCTTAACCGTGGGTGATGTCAGATGTGATGAATGAGATACAGTATCTCTCCCCACCGTCTCACATGGACCATCACCAGAATCCTGTGCAAGCCCTCAGCAGTATGCTAGTTCATGATGATGGCTAAAGGGAAAACAGCAATTGACGTTTGAGTACTTACTATTCATCTAGTATTCTGATAAGTGATTTACATGTATTTTTTTTAATGCTAACATCTCCACAAATTATCCAATTACCCTCCTTTTATAGATTAAGTGTCTTGCCAGAGATCTGACAGATCTTCCTAGTCAGAAATGGATTTTGAAACTACCCTTGTTTATTCCAAATGCCCTGAATTTAGCTACTATGCATGTTGTCTCTTAGCCAGTAGATGCCAGAATCTTTCCTATTCAGCTGTGCCATAGCAAATATACGTGTCCAACTTAATGGAAAGGAAACCTTAAAACTCTGGGGAAAAAAAATTCAGAAGTTCAAAGATGTTTATCATGCTTGAGTCACTCTAGCTCAGCTGTGAACGCTAGCACGTAGTCACTGGACGTGGAATTCGCTATCTGTCTGGTTAACATTTTAATGGTTTAGTGAGCAATCATCACACAAATACAGCCCATTCTGAAGATGTCCAGTTCCTTTACATAGCTCACTTCAAAGCCTACTTTGGTGTTAACAAATAATAATAATAAGATCAACATCATACTAATACCTTTTTTCCAGGTTGTGGCTAGAGTCTTTAAGCTTCAGGTTATACATTCACATCTGGTGGCTTTGTTCTAAAACCCAACAGAAAACATTTTTATATAAATAAAATTTTATGTAACTAGAATTTATCATTTATTTTACTTACATAGAATTTTTCTGTATAAATAAAAATATGCACACAGAGATATGCAGTCTCCTTCTCCAAAAGAGAAGAAAGATATCTTTCTTCTAATAGGGGCACAAAAAGGATGATCAAGCTAATAAGATGGTTTGGTAAAAACAGAAGGAACCAGTTGGTAACTTCCCCCTCCCCCCTGCATTTACCTGTTTCTGTAGGAATCACCACAGAACTTGTGTTCGTGCAGTGTCTAAACTCTGCACCTTTAGGAAGCTCAGAGTATATTGTTAATTAGAATCAGTTTTGAGTATAAGACTGAGGGCCTGAGGGAAAAGCCAGAATCAGGCTTGGACCAAGTTTTATCAGTTTCTAATGACGAGCTCAGCAGTCTCAGTTGGAGATCGTTACTGCCCTCGGCCCATGTTTTGCCCTCTCCTTGTGGCTGCGTGTCATCTCTCCTTGCTTCTCTGTAAGTGGCTGTTCATGGAAAGAAGTTGGATGAGATAATGAAAGCCACCACTCGATGGTCGCCACTGTGTGCCAAGCACTGAATGAAGGTGATTTGCATGCATTCTTTATTTTTCTGTGATTTAGTCTTATCACTCCAATCCACAGATGTGGATTTGAGGTCTCAGAAAGGCTGTGCCTTTGTTCCCAGGTTACATAACTAGGACATGTCCCATGGGTGACTCGAACCTATTTATTTCAGACTTCCAAGCATGTGATGTTAACCACTATGTTGTATTTAAAAAGCGTGGACTTAGGACAGTCTTGGTTCACAATCTGCTTCAGCTTCTTACTCTGCGGCCTTGTGCAAGTTGCTTAACTGTTCTGTGCTATGATTTCCGTATCTATAAAAATAGCAATAACAGACTCATTCGAGCTTTGTTAGGAATGTTCAAATAAGATGTGCCAAACAACTGAGCTGATGCCTGAAAAATCCTAGGTGCTCAGGATCCATTAGCTTCTCTCCCGAGTCCCCTTTCTCCTAGGTATTTTCAAGTAGAAACTTACCATCTTCAGCACTAAGCCTTTTTGCTTCTCAGGACAACAATGAACGTACAGATGGATGCTAAAGAATATTCCCAAGAGCCTTTTTTTTTTTCGCTGGAAAAGTCTATGAGAACCTCATGTTGGTTTTCCAACCCTGAGGAAGGGCTACTCTGGTACAGATGTTCATCTTTCTGGAGATTGCTTTGACAAGTCATTCAGGGCAGGTAGTTATAACAATGTCATTCAGATCAGCTAAATAAATAGTGCCTGCCCCAGCTGCTCAGAGAGAGAACCCAGAAGGGTACGCGGTGCATCTCTATCCCATTCCAGGTCAATTCCTGGTTATTCTGAACAAATGGAAGGGTTGATGAGAACTTGAATCAATAAATGTATATGTGTCATGAAACTTCCAACCTCTTAGAACTCTTTAACTCTTGCAAATTAATAAGCTAGCATTGTTTCATTTGAGGACAGAACAGGGACCAGGAAATTATCTTGCATATACATTGTCTTGTAAGTGTCTCATCGTAGTTACTCTGAGTATTTAGATTCTTCTAGAGGAGGATTATGCAAGGCTCCTAGCAATACTTTACAAGTAAAGATTTCAGGATGTGATAAGTCATACGGTTTCTTCTCCTAGACTTGTTATCAGCATATTCCAAGGGTACATGCTTGCTGTGTTTGATGGGGATACGCAATGATTTTACCAGCAAGTGTGGTGATGATGGCATAAATAGTTCCCCCCTTTTAGAATCGGTAGCTATTCTCTTGGTAACCACCAGAACAGTGGTCTCAGGGGCTGTCAGTTTTGCCATAAGTTGAAAATCCTGACTCACAACGACTGAGGTGCAACTAACATTGATGTAAATTATGTACCAGGTACACTTGACTTGTATTTGCTCATGGAATACATACAACCTGTCATCATGCCCTTATGCAGATGAGGAAACTGAGGCAAGAGAGACACAGCTGACAAGTGGAAAAGCCACAAATCTGCATCCAGGTGGTCTGGCTCTGGAATTTAAGATCCTCTTCACTGTCTCTTACTGCCTATCTCTATTTATACCCTTATTTGAAAAGCCCACTGCCGTTGTATTAATAAAGAAGTAATATGGTTACTTTGTTATTACAATAGGCGATAGCTTTTGGAGCAAATAGAAAAGGAATGACGGGATGATGCCAAGAAAAACAATTCTGTAGTTATTATACTTTGCAGACTTTGTTCATTGGGAACAAAATCTAAACGTTCTCTTCTTTTTAAAACATGTAAAGGTTTATTTTGCTGTGAAATCACTCTATCACCACAACATAATACGCATACTTTGGGTACCTTCAGAAAAAAGAACTGGGCAATGATTGGGTTCCCCTAAGGTCAGAAATTTCAATTGTGTGTGATTGTGGAAATGGATGATTTGCCTTACTCAGCATTATTTGACTACTTACCATATAAGTTTAGAGCTTGAACCCAAGTAGAAGAATAAATCTTTGGCTCAGCCAATTTGTCTTTTTGTATGTAAAGGTGAAACTGTAAGAAGGAAGTAGGAGTAGATGAGATAGTGGTGGGCGTGACCATTGCTTTCAGTCACAGGCCAGGCAGCTTGGTAAGCTCTGGGGATAGAGAGAGAAAGAAATCACTGTCCTGAAAGAGCTTGGTGTCCAGTTGAAGAGGTGGAATAACACCAAAATAGCAGCCTTGCAAGGGAAGGGATAACAGGGTTCAATTTAGTGCTGTGTTGAACATTTGCATGGGGATCTCCACCGTCACATGACTCAGGTGTGGAAGGAACAAGTCCAAATCAAAATGCCTGATCATTTTCCTTTCCCTTTCTTTTCTAACAGTATCTGAAAAGAGGAAATAATAGCACAGTTCTTGCCCCAAGAGGCCCTTGGTCTCAATAGAATTTTAAACCAAGACTTTCACCTTCTGTTCTTTTCTTTGGAATCATATAATAACCGCCTTGTTTCATGAAGCCGTGGATCACTTCAGAAAACATCCTAAACATCCTTTCCTTGTAGAACTTGCACTAAGTGGAAGATGATGCTTAATTCCTTCCTCAAGGTAGCGTAAGCTGTGCCTTTAAAGCTATAATCCTCCCAGGATTGAAATTGAGTCCAACACCCACTACTGTCCTCATGTTCCCCAGTTAGTTCTTCAGTCGTCTCAGAACACACAGAGGAAATAACACAATAGTTCAGATAAGAAATCCTAGTTGAGGATCCCAAATCCCACCTTTAGAAGTGTGAAGTTGGGCAACTCCTTAGGCACTTTATGTCTCAGTGACATCATTACAATCTAGAGTATCAGTGAACCACTTATATACTTGTGGTAAAGAATAAATGAGGTTTCTTAAAATACCAGGCTCATAGAAGTTACTCAGGAGTAAGTTCTTTCTTTCTTTCTTTCTTTCTTTCTTTCTTTCTTTCTTTCTTTCTTTCTTTCTTTCTTTCTTTCTTTCTTTCTTTCTAAAGTTTAAACCCTAGTTTTTCACCATCTTCAGATCTGTGGGACCATTTTGATTCATCTTTAATCAAGTCCCAGGAGATCCTGGGCCTCATCAAACCATTAATAAGTACAGGAGAAAAACTTCACCGTGTATTACAGAAATAGAAAAATATTTTGTCAAAGGGCAAAATATTTTTCTTATGAATACTTATCTGTAAAGTAACACAGAGAACTTTGCCACGATACAATACCTCTTTGAGATAAGGCATCGTATAATTTAGTCTGTCCTTTGGTCCTGTCATACAAAATATGAATTATAGATAACAGTAATTTGCTTTTGATATAATGAGAGGCATTATATGTGGTTAATTTGGGTGTTGGACGAGTTCAGTCCTTCTAATTCCTAAAAAAAAAATAAATAAGAAAATGAAAAATACTGATTCACTGTTTCTAACAGTGAGATAAAAATCCCACCTTTCCCTGAGTGTTCTGGGCTACCCTACCTGAAGACCATGAACCAGTACCTTTGGAAACTTTCTAGAGATAGCTTTTGGCTTTTTAGATCCTAAAACACTGAGAATTAAAAAAGTAAATGAGTATTTTTTTTTTCTTCAATCACAAAGCCATCAACATGCCTGTCTCCCCGTATCTTTGCAAATCTACATTGCATCATACATAGGAGGTTGCACTGAGATCTTGAAAGTGTAACAATATAATCATATCTTGGTTTGCTTTGCAACAATAATTAATCTCTATTATTTCTCAAACAACTGGGAATGTTCCAATATCTAGGCTTTAGAACCTAGCAACAACTTTCCTACAGAATTCTCATTTAAAGAATTAGTTACATTTCCCATTTCTTTTTTTAATCACTTTTTATCCCTTATTAGAAATTGTGTGTGTGTGTGTGTGTGTGTGTGTGTGTGTGTGTGTGTGTGTGACAAGTCAGATCATTCTTGCATTCCAATAGTGTGTATGCTTTGGCAAAATATCCTTTTACATTTTCTTAAAAATTCCCCAGTATCGTTTTCCCATATCATACATTCAAATTTTTAGTGAAGGGTTTTGTCTATAAATTATTTTTACATCCCCAGGACCTTTCAAAATGGGTCCCTTGAAAAACATTGCATGATGAATTTACTGAGCCTGTTCTACATGAAGTTGTACACCGGCTAGGTATCAATAAGCTCTTTTCGCCTGATGATGGCAGTCCACGGTGCCTTCCTGGGATACATGATTGGACTGCGAGTACCTGTGCTTTGGAAGCTTCACAAATGCTTGGCCCAAAGAAAAACAATTAACTCTCAAATCTATCCCTCATTGTTCTCACCATTAGATATTTGAGCTATAAAGTGAAATTTGGGGTGGATGAGTAGAAATGTGTTCAAATGTCTATAAACTGGGACAGGATATTTCCTTGTAGTCACTTATGTTACTTCAAATCCTGTATATTAAAGGATTACCTAATTGTTTCTGTGAGCTTTTCTTCTGTTCCACTTAGAATCAGGAATTAAGTGTTTATCTAGTAACCCAGTTTCAACATTTTGTAGATGAATTCAGATTGGATTCATTCCAAGTAGAGCAAAATCAGGTCAATATCTTAGAAGATGACATCAGCTCACATTTCAAAATTGTGGGTGCTGACGGTGTACATAGCTCATTTCCTCCCATTGTAAAATGTGTTTACTTTCGTCTTGCTTTGATTTAATATGGTTTTTCTTTGTGAGGTTTTCTAAGGAGGACAATCTTTCCTTAAGGTAGCAAATGATGACTCCCCCCCACCCCACTCCTGTAAATAAATCCCAGGAGACTGAGAGAGAAAATAAAAAAGCAAAAGTCTCTAATGATATATAAGAACACAAAAGAACCTTGAGATATTTGGCTCTGGAGGAAAATCAGAAAAAAAGGTGTAACCAGATCACTAGGGCTCCGAAAAGCTGATATACACAGTGACTGAAATATTTATGTACCAGAAAGCCTGTAATGAAAACTAAAACCTCATAGTCAAGTGTGGAAATATTGGGATTTTTGAATAGGAGACTAGAGTTATGTCTATCTAAGCTCTCAAGCTCCCATATCCATACTTGAATGGTATGTAGTTGTCAGCCTCCGACTTAATGTATGTAACATGTTAGGGAGTGAAAAGCTGGAAAGATTTTGGTACTCACTTTCTGCAATAATTATAGTCAATATTAATTTTGATGTTTCGCAGAGCATTGTACAACATACACGAACTTCTTTTGCTATAGAAGTGACTAATACCCTTAGCTAGTGAACGTTTTCTATCAGGCTTTCCTCGTTTTGTGGGAACATGATAAGATCTGAGCAACAATCAACTCCATGAGCAAATTACACAACATTATACCAGGATTCTCCGGCATATATTTAAATGTATTGTAACACATGTAATTATGTTTCACATTAAATATGCAAACATTTTCAACAATGTGTGCACCAAAGGCTGTTTTCCATTTCTAAAACCAACACAAATTCAAATTCATAAACTTCCTAGATCAAAAGTATTTATTTGATACATAATCTTAAAACTTTTAAAACATTCTGCTTCTCTGGAGCCAGTTTCATACTTAGGCCAATAATAAGGTTACCTTGATAACACTCTAGAAAAGTATTTTTATTTGTTAGGACAGTGGGATTATAACACTCAAGTAGAAGGGAATCTTAAATTGTCACCAAGTTCCATCACAAAGTGCCCTCCACTTTGCCCTCTTTGGCACCCTGTACTGAGTGAATCACAACATCCATCGTACTTTGTTAGGACGTTTTTCTTCTCTCTTGAAATCCACTTATTCACCCACTTAGCCATTACAACCCTAGCAGGATTCCTCACACATACACATCTCAATAAATATTTATTGAGTTGAGTTATGAATGAAAAAATATTGTTGTAAGAGTCTTCTGCTACAGCTAGTATCATTTATTTGGACTTGCCCACAAATCAATGTACCCTGTGACAGGTTTCATTAAATGGAAGTGACTAAATGACGATGAGTCCAAGCTGTACATATAGAAATCAGGGCTTTTTGACCTTTGATGCAGTTTTAACTCACTGTGTGTTTTTTCCATCTGTCCATCCATCCATCCATTTTAAAGAATACTGTTTACAGTACTTTGCCTGTCTGTCACATAGTAGATTTATTAATGAATGTGTGAGTACTTCCTTGGAGTCATTATGATTTACTCTTTCTTAAACCTATGCCCCATTCTAGGGTATTTATGTATTGTCTTGGTTTGTTCAGGCTGCTGTAACAGAATACCATAGACTAGGTGGCTTACAAATAACAAAACATTATTTCTAACAGTTTTGGAAGCTGAGAAGTCCAAGATCAAGGTGCTGATAGATTCAGTGCATGGCAAGAGCCCACTTGCTTCCTGGATCATAGACTGCTGACTTCTGCTGTGTCACCACAAGGCGGAAGGGGCAGGGGAGCTCTCTGAGCTCTCTTATGAAGGCATTGATCCCATTAATGAGGGCTCTGCCTTCATGACCTAATTACCCCCCAAAGGTCCAAATACCTCTTACCATTATATTGGGGCTTAGGATTTCAACATAAGACCTTTGTGGGGGACATAAACGCTCATTCTATGGAAAGTGTTCAGGTATGGATTTAGCTTCCCAGAGATTCTTACAACAAAGACTGCAACATGATCCACTCTTCCTCCTGCTTCCGGTTCTTTCCTATCTCCCAAACAATACCAATGGATGGATTATTTATCCCAAACAGTGACTGAACATGCGTTGAATATCTATGGACCTAGGGCACCTGCAGTTACTAGAGTGTAAAGATCAGTGTGGAGCAGAGGTGGAATTTATGAATAATTTTGAAAACAATATCGATATGTGGTGACAAAATCTAGGCTTGGTGAGAAGTGTGTCACGCACACAAAACTGTGGGTATACGTGGCTCAGAAAGTGAGGTGGAACAGTCCATTGACAGACATCTGGGCAGGCATTTCTGCAGCATGATCCTATATCTACTACATTTTGTCCAAAACATATAGTTCTTTATCTTGACTAATGGAGTAAAAATACCTAAAAAAACAACATAAATTATAAAGACTAAGTAGTGATTTAAAATGTGCTAAATACTGTTTATAATAAATTTATAAATTGTCAAATCATTAAAAAAGAAAGCTTTTTTCTGAAAGATAAAATGACTGTTAAGACATATATTAAGAATTAGTCAAAATATTATCTATGTTTTAATATGATCAGCTCTTCAAACTATATAAACCAATTCTGTAAAACTACATCTTTCGCCAGGATGACTTTTGTAGAAAATGGTGATAAAATGCTTTTTCACGCATTTTACCATGACCGACTTATCAATAATTATCTGACATTTATTCTACTTTGAAAATACTTGTGAGCAAAAGATATTTCAGTGCTAACATTTTAAATTATTGAAAATAGTAGGAGAATATTTTCTGCATCTAGCACATGTTATTTAGCAAACATCTGTTGGGATAGATACCTGCCACTAGGTACAAATTAGTCTTCAAAAACAATAATTAGCTGTTAAGTCTAAGGTAATTCAAATAGTGATAGCAACTAATAAGCTCTTAGCAAAAATTTTATCATGAGGTGGGGCGTCTCTTTAACCTTGACTATCAGCAGTAGGAACAACTTAATAGCTTTAAAAACGCATTCCTGGGAATTTTTTCCATTTAACCTGTTGAGGCACATATGGAAATTAGGCACCTTTGCTCAATGTGAAATTGGTAAATCAGAACCACTGTAAGCAGAAACATTGCATCTTTGAGTATGCCAGTGGTGAATACACAGTTCACACAAGTGATTTGCCCATCTTGTGTTCTTTTCATCTTTCTTCTTTCTCCTCTATTAAAATTGACTTCTATTTATCATCACAGTGATTTTGGTCAAGAATTTTAAAACCCATTCTTCTTTCTTTTAGCTGCTCAGATGAGGATTACTGATGATTTGGGGAAGTTGGTGTATTTGAATGGTAGCATGACCGTGGATCACACTACCTGAATGGCTGTCCTGTGCTCTTCTTAAGGAAATGGATGCCTGGTTGTTCTAGAATATACCACATTAGGGATTCTCTTTCTGGCTCCTTCACTGCCCACTCAATAGGGGGCTTCTCAGTAATTGTGTCAGCAGACTTGGGAATCAGTATTTTTTGGATCTGCCTGTGCTTCTAAAAGAACAATATAAATGCCTTTGGATTGAGGTTTCCCTTTGTCTCATTGAAAAAAAAAAATCTTTCTTGGCCACTTAAATCTTGTCTGTTGGTACTTTGGTCTAGTCATCAATTCCTGCAGATCAGTTCACTATCTGGCCCCATTGCCCCTGAGTTTGGGGGTCTCTAGTCCACTCAGTACTGATTTGAGTATTTTCCTGGTCCATACAAATTGGATTGGGTCCGGGACCCGATTCTGTTTCCTACTGTCTTGCCCTCATTATGACCTGTTGTCTATTCTAATCTAGAAATGTTGTGTCTATTTCTCCCTTTTCTCCACACCCTTAACCTGCTACTGCGTCTTCTCTGGTGTAATATATAATGATTGTGATGGATACAATTGTTTTTATGATATGTTAAATGTATAGTTGAAGCCAAAGATATTATTAAATCAGAAGTTCTGATCAGTAGCAGTACTCCCTGATTTTGACAACGTTGTAATTAAAAAAGCATCCCAATTTCAGGGAAGTTAAAATGTGATGTGTAGAATGCCGAGATTTGAGGAAATGTAGTAGTGGAGGGCCTTTTACCTCTAAAGAGGATAGCTCTAGATGATCTAGAATTATATGGAAAAATCAAGAGTTGGGGAGGTTGGAAACAAGATTTAAAATCTAATTAACCCAGAATAATTTTGATTAAAATTGACTAATTATTGATAAAATATTAATTTCTTTGCCAATAATTTTGATTAAAATTGACTAATTATTGATAAAATATTAATTTCTTTGCCAGGCAGGGTAGATACAAGCAAAATTTAGCTCTTTTTCAATTTCTCAGATCACGTTAACTACACTTTTCCTTAATAATAGGGAGGTGGTTCAGTCATTTATTAGGAGACCCACTTCCATCCAAGGTTCTTTCCCTTCAAAATGAACAGCTTTTGTGAAGAGAAAGAAAATAGATTTAACAGAAACATATTTTAAAATAATTAAATATATCTACGTTACAGTCCCACATACTAATCTAATGATGCCTTTTATATCTAAAACATACTAAGCTAGCCCAAGATTAAAATTCTTTTCTACTATTTCCTTTATTTTTGGTCAGATTCCCCCTCCTTGTGTGTGTGTTTCACTCTAGGGGTTTTTCATAGAGCATGTTGTGGGAAAAGTTAATCTGAGATTAAAAAAATTAAAAAAAAAAACACAACCCAAAACAAGAAAAACTTTGGCTAACAGATTTTTAGAGCCAGCCTACAGATGGCTTAAGATGAGAAGGTTATAACCTCTCCTTAATCCATCCTGAGCTAAAGGCTTGTACCCAGGCTGAGCTGTATAAATATCCCCACCACAAGCTATACATTTGCTTACTTTCTGCCTATTGAACCCTGCCACTCATTTATGTCTGAGCACCCTGTTTGGCTGCACCCAACATGCCAATGCAACAGCTTTTGTTAGCCTGATGAGGGGTGCTTTGCACAATGGCTGTTTCACGTTACTCCATACCGTCTGAGAGACTTGCTGGCAGTGAAAATATTTCCAGTGAGAGGGCTTTTTTTGGTAGTTCGCATTTTCAGTTGTTGTTGCTGTCATCTTCCTGATTGCTTCCTTCCCAGGGCAGTGAACCAGCTAACAACAGGCTCCCGTAAGTATCTGTCTTGAGGGTAAGAGGCTCGCCTTGCTTGTGTTGATAGAAATAGGATTTATCCATGAAAATTTGACAACTGAATTGTCACCTTCCCCTCAGGTGGTTTCCTAATTATAATTTGTTCTGTGCAGTGTCAGGAAATAGCAGAATAGAAAGACAAAATATCTTTGCTGCTGCAAAGCAAACAGGATCAGGAAAGCCTGGAACCAACGGAATAGCTCAAAGGTGCTGGCCTGTTGTGAAGATGTGCTACTGTGTTTCCCCAAAAATAAGACATAGCCAGACCATCAGCTATAATGTGTCTTTTGGAGCAAAAATATAAGACCGGGTATTGTATTATATTATATTATACCCAGTATATATTATATTATATTATATTATATTATATTATATTATATTATATTATATTATACCCGGTCTTATAATAAAATAAGACCAGGTCTTATATTAATTTTTGCTCCAAAAGACACATTAGAGCTGATGCTCTTACTAGGTCTTATTTTCAGGGAAACACGGTATTTGAGTAGGTTACTTAGGTGGATCAAATTGCCTCTAACCTTAAGTGAACTTGACTAATGATGGGCTCAGTGATTTCTATCCCAAAATAGGACAGTGCTCTGGTACTTTGTGAAATTTGAAATTACCTTTCTGAAGGTGCCATTTATTACTGTACCTCTGCACTCAAACTCCCACTTTTGAGTAGGCAGTGGAGGTCAAATGTGAAGAACTCAGACACAGAACAATGAACTGAAAATCACCCCTGCTCTTTTAATTGCCATGCTGTGGACAGTGGAGCTTGTTTTAAATGGTTCTGGGAAACCACTAGTCACATATGAAACTCTGATGGTTTGTCAACCTTGATGGGTGTATGGTTTGGTGGTTGCAAGAATAAATAGGCTTGGAAATGCCTGGGCATCTTGTGCTTGTCAGTGCTTTGTTTCATGTATATCCTTTTACTGTTTCCAGGACTGTGTGGGGTTTGGAGTGGAACTGTGTTACTATTTACATCCTGCGGGACTTAAAACGATCCTTAGTTCAAAAAAGTTAAACATTCCAAGATAAAAAGTCTTATCTTTTTATAAAGCTATTTGGGGTACCCCTCTCCCCTGCTGTCTCTTTGTCACTCTTCTGTCTCTCTTTGCTTCTGTCCTTTCTTAAAATTTTTTATCTTTTGTTAATCTCATTCTCCACAGTCAGTGGATATCTCTCTCTCACCTGTGTGACTTTCCTCCATTTATTTTTCATGGTCAGGGAACTTGTAGTCTGTTAAAAAAAATGCATTTTGGCACCATCTCTCTGAGATATTGTGAGCAAGATTCACATGGGCCTTTTTTTAACAAGTTGAGTAAACTCAACTATCTAAATGTTATACTTCAGAGAAGTTATACAAGGGTAGGCAGTGGTCAGAAACCAGAAACTACTCAAATTTGCATGATGACTGTCTCACAAGAGTTCATCACCTCCCTGAAAAATGGTGTCACTCTGGCATTCTAGTGGGCAGTAAAGGAGAGGTATTCTCCCATTTGCAATTCTAGGCAGCAGCCACCTTCACTGTATATTTATAGGCTCACTGCTCTCTCTCTGAAACACCTCAGGAGAGGTCACATCTCTACACCTTCCAGGGGATGGCTCCATTGACATGTTCACAGAACAGAAGTGATCTGAGAGAAGATCAGACCGGTCAATGTGGATAGAATCACCACCCTTACAAAGAAAATGGATCAGAGCATCTAACTCTCATGACCAGGCCGTATCTTCTCATACAAATTAGACTTAGGGTTTCAGCATCCTCTGTAGTGCTACATTCAAGATGGCTGCCTTCTATTCCAGTGTCAGTAATCTTCAGGAAAATTTCTAGTTGGAATATTCCTTAGAATTATGAAGGTTTTTAGGTTTATTTTTCTTAATACTAACTGGGAATATGTATCCTTTAAATTATATATAACATACACAGTATCTGTCATTAGTAACATATACTGTATAATAGTAAATGACAAAAATGCAGTATAAAATGATAACCAGTAAATAATAGTAAAATAGTAAATAACAATGTAAATATTATACTACACAGACACCTCAATAGGATATATATAAATATTTTCTTTCAAAACAAAAGAAACTACTTTGGAATTTTCTGACATTTTTGTTACTTTCATTATTGTTTGCCTAACTCAGATGATCAATTTCAAATTTGGAACATTTTAAGTGAATTCTCTGTTAGAAGTGGAGAATTCAGAGCCACTTAATATGCTTATTGATTTTACTGTGGCAATAGATTAGGATCAGAATGAAAAGTGGATCCTTTTCTATGAGGTATAATAGTGCCAGCCTGAGTAAATAGGATTCTTTTAAGTAGGAAGCACACACAATATAATTTTAGAGAGATAAAGATGAAAGATGGCTAAGGGAAAACTAGAGGAGTCTGAAATTAAATATATTTGTATGGGGTCCTTTGCTTAAAAAAAACCTAGGGGATGTAAAATAAAATGACAACTATTGGGTAGAAGTTAGAAGAAATGGTTTACTTGGCATAGTAGTTCTTCAATGTTCAAGAGAAAATACTTGAAGTATTGATCTTCTTGAACTCATTTCAAATTAGATTGTGACTTTTTGTTCAGAGTATATCCATTCACTGTAAGAAATAAAATGCATCTTCATTACTGCTTGGCATTTTGCTGGGAAATTACCTTTTCATTCTATTTTACTTTCTATGCATGGATATAAACATGACTCAAGTTGACAGCTGGAAACCAGATACCTAATACTCATAGCACAGTGCTCTAGAACACATGGGCCAATCGTCATGACATTTGCATTTCTTCATTTAGAGTGATAGTTTATACCAGGGTGCCAAAAAAATGTATAAACATTTTAAGAGATGTTAACACTTTGGTCAATGTTGCTCAAGCAGTAGTTCGTCATAATCAGAAGTGTCTGGACCCTGATGGTAACCACTTTGAGCACCTCTTGTAATTGCAAAAGTCAAACGTGACTTGCTAGTCATCTTTTGTTATCGGTGTATGTTAATACAGTTTTTTTCCTTTTTTAAAATGTGTATACATTATTTTGGCATCCTCTGTACATATAGGTGTTTTCCTGCATTTGGTAGAAGAGCAATCAAGAATTGTAACTTCTTGATTGCTCAAGGTAGAGTAGATTAAGGAAGCTATCTTTCCAGTCCATGGAGGAACATTATGGCTGGAAAGAACCCAGGGACCTGAGTAAACTATCACAAAGTTTCCTTTAGGCAGAAATGGGAGAAAACAAACTAACAAATATTAAACTTGCTCACATTAAAAACATTTAAAAAGAGTCTTGCATGAGAGAAGTTCTTGGGTTAACTTTCATGGATGTTCATAGCAGAAGAATTGGGAAGTTATAAAGTCATGACATTAAAGCATACCAATTTAGTGCCTCGAATGTTTTCATGTAAATAGGCGTACTTTTGGGGGGGTAATTATAGGATAATCCTAATGAAGGTGTACTCCCAAGATCATTTATCATTTATAGTCCACATATGATTAATATCCTATTAGGGAACTATTGGCCACTGACCATGTCTTCTTTGCCTACTTGTACAATTGTGTTAAAGATTGATTTAATTAAACCAAAATTGTCAGCTGCATCTATAATACTTACCCAATCCATGGCCTGAACATGTATATGAGGAACTCTTATCCATCCTTCAGATTATGGCAGATGATGGCAACTTTGTTTCTATTTTTTCTCTTCTTTAGTAGCAGACCTCAGTTTTATTAGGGGCAACAATGTACATGGCTAAAATAATACATTTTTCAAAAATCTTCTCTTATAACTAGGTGTGACTATGAGAGTATTTTGTATCATGCTAGATAGGTGGATGTGTTGTGCGAATAGCTGGGAAGATGCCCTATGAGGACTTCACCCAACTGGAAAATGTATCTCTGTTTTTTTCCACATATCCCATCTTGTTGCCTGAAATAAGTCCTTAATTGCTGGATCTCCAGCAGCATCCGCGGCCCTAAATGACATTGAAGATGGAGTTAACACGCTAAGATGGTAGAGCAGAGAAATAAAGAGAGCCTGGGTCCCTGGTGACCATGAGTCTCCCATGCCAGCTCTGGACTTTTTCCCTGTCAACTTATTTTTGGGTTAGAGAGAAATAAACCTAGTTTTGAGCAACTATTATTTTGAGTTTTCTATTTTTGCAAACAAACAAGTTTATTTGCTGAAAAATCAAAACGAGTCTTTCTAATTTTGAAATGTAATATCCAGAGGAACTGAACACATAGAACACTGTGGATTTGTGGAGGCATCATTGTAGGACCTAGTCAGAAATGTGATTCTGGTGATCTCTCAGTAACGCTGTGGCAGTGTGACTTTTGGTAAATTCTTTTGTCCCTCTTAGTTTTGTTTCCCTCTGTAAAAGTAGAGATTTGACTCCTTTAGCACTGACACCCCATCCTTGATCATTTGAGATAATCTCATCCTTGCAATCTGGTATCTAAAGGACAAGATTAGAAAGAGGATAAAATGAGCAAGTCCAGCCAACGCTTGCCTCTAATACTATGTTTCCTCAAAAATAAGACCTAGCTGGACAATCAGCTCTAATGAGTCTTTTGGAGCAACAATTAATATAAGACCCGGTCTTTTTTTACTATAATATAAAATCAGGTCTTATCTAGCATAATATAGTATTAAGACCGGGTCTTATATTAATTTTTCTCCAAAAGACGCGTTAGAGCTGATTGTCCAGCTAGGTCTTGTTTTCGGGAAACAGGGTAGGAACCCATGCATTGTGGAGGGGGTTAGCAGCTCCCTCTCAAAATATTTCCTGAGTCAATTTTGGTAAAATACAGCAAGTGGTGCTGCTATTGATGATATTCTCTCTCCTCCTTAATCTCCACAGGAAGCAGTCAACCTAAAATGTAATTACATGTTAAAAAAAAAGATGCAGACATGGTAATTGGAAGATGCTATGGTGGCAGGTAATATGGTAGCAGAAGTTGCAGGATGTAGGGAACAAATATTAAAAATGGTAAATTCTAGAACAGATCACTATTTCAAACAATGTGCAATGAAGAGAACCTATCAGGGTACTTCAGCCTGAAAAAATATCTTGACAGTTTTGCAGGAGATGTTTTCTCACAAACATACTTAACCAAGGGACAGTCTCCAGACTCTAGGTCCACAAAGCTGCAGCTAAAACAGAGATGGATAAAATAACTTTCTTTCTAAGGTGGGGCAGGGGTGAGGGCTGAGCTAATGAAAGATGTGAGTACAGAAACCGATAGAAACTCCAGTGGCTTACAGTCTGCAGCTCTGCTTAATGTAAATTCAAATATTTCACAATAATTATATCAAGATCTATTAACTCTGGATGAACTTCACTAACATTTTGAACCTTTAAGACTTACCCCTCCAAAAGCTTTATCATTTGAAGAATTTTCCTATTCTTCTAAGGCCATCTAGGAACTAGGAAGGACGACTGAGAGAAAACTAGTCAATTGCCCAGCTTTGCTTTTTCCACTGGTCCCTGTGATCAGCAGGCAAGGGAGATCCTTACTAACAAAGTGAACAAATTTCTTATTCTCGCTAACATCAGGGAGCAGCCTTCAGACAAGCCATGCAAACCTTTTGTCACAGAGACCTTGTCGAAGAATCAATGACACTTTGTCTAGTTGAATCATTGTTGAATGATGCCGGTGTCTGAGTGAAGGAGCCTCTTCATTAGTTATTATTGGGGTATTACTGAGGTATTTGAGACTTAGTGTCTCTTAGGATTTCTGGTTGTGTATCACCTAACTATACTTCCGAGAGTGTAGTAATGGGTGTAAGAAAAATTTTGTCTAGTTTATTAATCTGTATGAGTAATTATTATAATAGAAGAAACCATTAATTTAGATAGGTTTAACATTATTTCATCATCTTGCTCTGTCTTTTTCTCTAGCTGTAACTAAAGTGGAATAATTAATTTTATCCTCAAGCCATACACGTTTCTAAACTTTCTTCAAGAGAATCCCATGTCTTAGTTACTCTATGCATTTGCTTTCACCATTCTCTACTCCAGGAATGCCTTTCCTTTGGTTCTTTTCTAGGGGGTATCTACCTCCTGTCCTCTAACTAGCATAAAAATAGCCATTGATCATTGATCAAAACCCAGCTTCAGTTTTATATTGCTTTCTCCTCAGTGAACTTTCATTGATTTATTTAGATCAGTTTCTTTCACAAAAGTGGTTTCTGGGGAACAATAATCATATAAGACTAAAATAACGATTCTGGGGGAAAACGATTGTGGACCAAATATACTTTGTAAAAACCACATATATACGACCCTCCCCTCAATTCAGTTAGTAAAACTGCATGGGTACACTCATGGATTTATTATGCATTCTTTAAATGCATACAGGTTCTTAGACACCTATAAACATATCAAACTCATATTAATTCAAAATAGTGACTACATAGTTTCCATAGGACAGACACAGTTACTTGTCTGCCAAATAATCGTTTATTTGTCTTCTTTCCTCCAAGAGAATCTAGGATTTTTCTTTTTTTCCTGGCAACAAGGAATTTCTCCTCAGAGGCCGAATCATAAGTCAATCATGACAATCTTTATTTTTTCCAGTGTTTGGAGAAGGGAAGATAATGTGGCACTATTCCAGTCGATGAGATATAAGGAAAATATGGTGGGGAGTGGAATAGTTCAGGGAAAAAAAAAATCTTTCTTGATCAAAATCCAAGTACAGGAGAAAGCCTCTGTGTGCCAGGATGCCCCCACCTTCGCTTTTTAATGATATCATGGGAAGCACGATGCACAGAGCACCTGGGAGGACCTTGTGAGTCTGAGCTAAGAGAACTTCAGAGAAACAAACCCAACACCCTAGCATTGTTTAGTCACTAAACCAATCTGGAAACCAGCTACATCCAGACTTATTTTGTAATTTTATTATTTAAGTTATTATTAATGGAGTAATATGTTACAGTTAAAATTATCCTTACTCATGATTTTATATACCTATAAAATCCCAACATATGTATTGGCCTACAGTGTACATGGTGTTATCTGGTGTGATACATAAAAGCACACTTAGACATAGTTTCTTTCCTCAAGGAGTCTGGTAGCATATATACAACAGTAATATAAGAATGAGATGAAAGATGAGCAGCAAACAGGAGAGAGTGATGAGAAGTGAGAAGAGGGGAGGACCCTTTGCTTAGCAGGAGAGAATCAGGGTAAAGTCCAAAAAGCACTTTGCATATAATCAGTCTGATCTTGAAGAAGTACTGCTAGAATTTAAATAAGCAAAAATATGAAACAGGTATTTCAGATCTATACAAAAAACAGGAAAAGGCCATGGAGAAGTACATATGTTTGTCTTGCAGAATGAAGGCTGGTTTGATAGATTTGATTACAGATGTATTTTGGAATAACTCGAATGTTTGTGTGCATATGTGCTTAGAACTTTTGGAGTCTTTAAAGTGCTAATTTATACTTAACTCAAATTTGGTACTTGGTACATTATCTGCAGTACTACCTAAGTCATTCTCTTATTAAACTGTTTGTTTTTTCATGGTTATCTATTTATCTCTATGTATATACAGAGCGTGACAAAAAATGTATACACATTTTAAGAAAGGACAAAACTATTAAATTGTAAACTCAATATATACCAATAAGAAAAGATGAATACAAGTCACGTTTGACTCCTGCAATTACAAGAGGTCCTCAAAGTGGTTACCATCAGCGTCCAGACACTTCTGATTACAGCAGATTAGTGCTTGAGCAACACTGACCAAAGTGTCCACTTGTATACATTCTTTTGGCACCCCCACTGTGTATAAGATTGTTACATCCTCTAAAGCTGAACTATCACATTATTATTGTACCTGAAGTTTCTAAATTTTACAGATAAACAAATCGGGTCATACACTACTGACACAATATTATATCATCTAAATGAAATGGTAGAGAATTACTTATTGTGCAGAAATCTTATGAATTATCCTTTTCGTATTAACAGATAGCCACTAAATGCTTGAAATGTGAGCCATTATAAAAGCTAAAATAAACAGCATAGCTTTTCTTCCTTTTTATAAGGGAAAAAAGTGAATAAGGAATTTTTGCCTATTAAGCCTCTTTCAGGGAATCAAAGGATCAGCACAGATTTAACATCACCTTCTGGGACGTCTACATCTTAGTCTTATACAATGAGAATTAATGTGTCTGCAGCCCTGCCAGACTCTGAAGTGGATTCTGAATCATTAAGCGAAGATTGCATCGTGTTCAGTAGCATTTCTGTTAAGTGCACTTTATTGTGCTCTAACTTTTTGAAAACTGGAATTTGCATAGAGCATAGCACGTAGTTTACTACAATATTCAATTAACTGTAACACTCCATTTCAAACATCCTGAGTAATCAAGATTTTTGGACTGTAACATACTTAAAAAAGATAGCAATAGTTTCTCAGAGAGAAAGTAACTTTGGGTTTAATTTGTTTCCTCCTGAAAAAGGCTTCTTTACTTTAAGAAGTTCCCATCTGCTTCTATGTAAAGGACTGAGCATTTCCGCAGTTTAGTCATTGTGTATTCTACTGAGAGGCCAGATGATTGAAGGTGATGGGAAACACACAGAGCTTTGATGATTGAGATTCGGAAAGATTGTCAAATAGAAAGGAAAATATGTAAAATGTAAATAGCCTATAACACAATAAAAATATCTCCTCCTTTCGTTGTCACTTTGTGACCACGGTGCTATGACTGCAATAGTCCGTTTGGCACAGACAAACCTCTAGCCCAGTGATTCTCAACTGCAGTGATTTTTCACTGCCCCCCTAGTCCCAGCATACACACACAGCTCTTTTGCATTGTCTGCAGTCATTTTGATTGTAATGACTGCAGGATGTGCTAATGGCAATCTAGTGATACAAGTCAGGGATCCTGCTACCCCGTCCTATACCGCACAGGACAACCCCTCTCCACCCCACCCCTACACCCAACAAAGAATTATCTGATGGCAAATGTCAATAGTACCGAGGTCGAGAAGTCCTGCTCTGCAGAGATTTGACATTTACTGTGTTTCCCCGAAAATAAGACCTAGCCGGACAATCAGCTCTAATGCGTCTTTTGGAGCAAAAATTAATATAAGACCCAGTCTTAATATTATATTATGTTAGATAAGACCTGATCTCATAGTAAAATAAGACCGGGTCTTATATTAATTTCTGCTCCAAAAGACGCATTAGAGCTGATTGTCCGGCTAGGTCTTATTTTCGGGGAAACACTGTAAGTGCAAAACATGAGACTCTGGCTCTTGGGGCCTGAAAGAGAGATCTAGGATCATATCTAATAAATATGAGAAATGTTAAAGGAACACGTCTTCAGTTACTTTTTGTTTCTCAATAAATGGTGGTTTACAGGGATACTGACCAGAGATAATTCATACACATGTAGGATTAAGAAGGACCCTGAAAAGACATAAAAATCACTTCCTTTCTTTTTCTCTCCATTCCTCCAGTCAAGTGTGTGCTGATGATTTCTGTGTCCCATATTGGCAGGACAAGTTCTCTATTGGTCTTTGTCATTGAATGCTCTGGAGCTATGGGTGGAGTTATTTCTCCAACCTCCAGACGGCCTTAGAGTGCCTACACACACACACACACACACACACACACACACACACGTATAAAGAAAAAGGCAAAGAAAAAAGAGTTGCAATACTTGGTGGTCATCTCTGTCATGAGTAATTCAAAGTTGAGTGAAACTCCAGATTTTAAACTAATTGAGAATTATTACTCAGTACTTTGAAATAAATAAATACTGTCCCACATCAGAATTAAACTCCAACCATTCTGATATGAACAGAGATACTATGTAGGAAACAGATAGTATAAAGGAAAGAGAAGGATGCTTCAAAGAACGGGTCTGCCAGGGTTAATCACCATTTTCCCTTTTTTGGGGGGATCCATATCAATGGAGCTTAATAAGAACTAGGAGTGAAATTACTGCTAACTGTGAACTTAATAATGCCTACTGGGAGTTCATTAATATCTCAACAGGTACACTGAAGCATTATTTTAATTGCACATAATACTTCCAAAACTTGCCTTTTACAAGTTTTGTAGAAACTGCCCTCTGGAACAAGTTAGTACATTTTGTGTTTGCTTTCCTAGCTGCTCAAATTGCCCAGAATCCATAACCCTCATTCACCTAAGAAGTTCTCAGGGGACTTGACCTTGTCATAGGTGCTACTACCCTTATAAACAGGAAGAAGCTCAAAATGCATGAAACCAATTGCAGATCTTTTTTTTTCCTAAATAAATGAAATGCTTTCTACATTTCTATAAATATTTAGAAATTTATTTTGATGAGAATCAAGTTTGTGTGGGAGTAGTTGTGGCAATTAGGGCTTAAAAGTATTTATATTAATGTAATCTAGTTCACATTTGGACTTGGGTCTTAAGTTATTTTGACAGATAGTGACACTAAGAGATGTGTGGAGGGGTGTTTCTCAGCCTTTGAGATCCCTATGCCTAGTGTTTGGCTTTATAGTGATTATAAGATAAAATTATATTTAGACGAGTTCAATCTTGTCAACACTTGGAAAGTGAAAGTGCATCACACACTCATGATATTTGATTTTGTATGTATTAGAAATGGCATAGAATTGTTTTCTCTAGTTTCGTTTAATATATGCCTTCTTTTCATTTTTCCTTTCTTCTTCTTTCTTTTTCTATTTTGATTTGGTAATGGCAATGTTCACATAAAGTAAAGACATTTAACTGGAACTGAAGACACTAATTCCTTATTGTTATCTGATAGCCAAGCCTGCTCCTGGAAGGGAGAAAAGCTACAGGAGACAGCAGGGGCAGAATCTCCCTGTTTAAAATGATAAATCCAAGTATGTCTTGAAACGTTAGACTGACCTGGGCACTGTGGGATGCATTCCCTGGAGTTGTGGAATCTCAGGCCTAAGAGGAAAAACAGTGAACAGTCTAAATGCCTCCGTAGGTCCCTTTAGCTCTGGAGCCCCATCCAAGGTCAGCTGGTTCTACATTCCAATGATGAGGAAGGAAATCCTAGGGAAAAGTATGCCAAAGAAAAGAAAGGCTGAGAAAAAGTATTGCTACCATGGCTAAAGCTACCTGGCACAGACCTGCCCAGGGCAAGGGGTAACTTCCAAGTGCTGTGGAAGCCACTCCAACCAGGCAGAAGGAGGATTCTTTTCTTTAGGATCGTTCCATTCATTCACTCACTGGCTCACTTGTTCATTCCACAAATACTGACCAGCTTTCCTATTCTGTCGTGGAGACAGGGCTGTCCAGGGGTGATAAAATAATGAAATAATGAACAAAGTTGTTGTTCTCCATGAGAATAAGTATTCTCCCAGAAAGGAGAGACCAGTAAACAGGTGATGATACAGATGATTGTTTAATGAAAGCTGTGACACTTGTAACCAAAGAAAACTATACTGTTCCAGAAGAACCCATCAACTTATCTTCCTATAAGCTTGTGCTTTCCGGGGCAAACACTGGGGAGAGGTTAGGAGAGAGCCTTGAGCTCCTCCTAGTGATTGGTGTGTGACATTAATTAGATATAATTTTACTTTTGATTATTTTTTTCGTCCACCAAAAGAATCCAGTCATCACAATCTCTTGTATTGGTGAGGTATGACTATTGATGGCTTGAAAGTTTTTACAAGGTGTAGAGGGTGGAAGTTATTGAAATGCCCATCTTAATTATTTTTGAAAATAGTTTTCCCCTTGTCTTCTTTCTCTTAGAAATTCTTAGGGCCTTAAATGTGCATACGTATTTTAAAAACGTAAACTTAGAAACAGTGAATTGGGCTTTTTTTTTTTTTAAGAGTAAGATACAGGTTTGGGAAATGTTGCATCTGATGACTCAAAGAGTGATTTTTTTTTTTTTAATTGCTGTTTTTATTCTGTTTGCTTTTCAACGTTTAAAAAGGATCAGGAAAGTTAACTGCTACCTAAATTTTAAATGATAATTTTAAGGTGTGAGAACTATTCTGTCTCAAAAACTTGATTACTTGAAACTGGTTTTCCATCTTGCAATTCATGTCTTTGGAGAAATAAGTGGAGAAACTGAGGATATTTTCTTTGTAAAAGAGAATTTTTGGAGGGGGATACTTTCTCAACTATATGAAGACACACATAGTACTACGAGTTCGAGCTAAGATTGTATTTTGGCAAAATAAAATTTTAACTGATAATCTTAATTTTTCATTTGACTACATTTTTTCAAGATAGGAAATGAGAATCAGTGCTAGTTAATTTTAAATACTCACTGTAGAGAAATAGGAAAAAGACAAGCTAATTTCACCACTATCATCCTTATTTTCCTGGAAAGTCTAGCTGATATAATTAGAAAAGAAAACTAAATGAATTATTTTAATATGACTGGTTTACCCTGAAATCCCAAGAAAATAAACTGAAAGCTATTATAATAGAATTAATATGAATTTTAACAAGAGTGTAAGTCACAAAGTAAATATACAAAATTAATATTTTATACACCAGCAATAAATAGAAAATAAAATGAAAATTTATATCATTCATAATGCAATACAAATAACAATTATCTAGAAATAAAGTTAACTGTGCAAGGCCTACATGGAGACAATTATAATATTTTGCTAAGAGAAATAATGAATAACAAAATGCAAAATGGATGAAAATAAGTATTTTTCCATAAGGGAAAACAAAATACTGTAAATGCATCAATTCTTTGAAAATTAATTTATAAATATAAAGTAATTCTCATCATAATCTTATTGAAACTTTATTATTAAACTTGAAAAACTTAAGCTAAAGTTCAGCTGGAATATTAAATGTGTGATTACTCATGGTCCTTTTTAAAAGAACAGTTATGAAGAGAGTATATGTTCCAACTAATAGAGCCCTAAGAAGCTCTAAGTTTATAATAATAATAGTAGTAAAAATTCGGAAGACAGAAAAGTGGAATAGTAGAGAGAATACACTCCAAAGACCCAAAATTGTTAAAAATTTAAGATGTGACAGCAGATGGTCTTTCCTATCAATAAAGAGTAAATAATTATTTAATATATGGTGCTGGGGCAGTAGTTAACCATTTGGGAGAAAAACCATATAGATTGTGGTTTACCTTAGAGAACAATCTCAAGTAATTTCCATATAGGGAAATATTTAAATGTGAGCCTCAAATATTTCTGCCACTTTGGTGAGGGAGGGGCTTGACTAATAGTCTAAGAAAATACTCACGGATGTCTACAATGACTTGAATAGCTGTCAGGATTTTTTTTTTTAATTTCTAGTAATAGTGAAAACTTGAGAAATGTTTAAACATTTAACAATGGAGGTTATGTTTAGGTTAAGTAGCTTAGTAGAATATATGCAACCAGAAAGACAAAGAAAAATGAAAAGGGTTGGGGTAGGGCAAAAGAGATTAGGACTCAGGATTTTGTAATTAATAATATGTAGGTGCATGCTCACACACACAAATGATAAAGCATGACAAAATATTACCAGGGATCAAGGCATTAAAGTTATTCTCCAGTTTTATTTCTATATTTTTCATAAATAGTATGTGCTATTAATATTCTAAGGAAAAGTACAAACTCATTCTAAACAATACAATAGATGGTTTTAATTCTGTTTGATAATCATCAATAACAAAACCAATTTTGTGTGATAGGCGAATTTTTATGAAGTAAAATTAGAATAATAAAATGAAAATTGGCTCTATGATAAAGATGAAAAGTGTTTTAGTTTTTTAAATTGGAAGAAGACTCAAAAGAGATGGAATACTATTTTTCTAGAGCTCAAGTATTATTATACTAAATTGTCTTTAGCAAAAGATCAATTCTGCATTTCCATAGGAGACTAGCAAGAGGGGAGTGTTTTAGTAGCAGAAAAAAATGTACAGCTAGATATCAAGAGAGGGTAGAAGTTAACCACTAAAGATGATTAATAATAATCTGGTCAATTTTAAGTACCAATTATAAACACTCTTCAAAACATTTGCTCTGTACACTTAAACACTGGTTTGAAAATAAGTAGCTAAATATGCAGCATAATGGCTAGGTAAGGATACAGCATCATGTTTCAAAGTTTACATAAATTTTTCCAGTTCTTCATCTCTTATTGTTAGGAGGGATATTCTTATACAGCCATATTTTATCTCAGAAACGAAACCCTTCTTTCTTTCATTCCTTATGCTAGCATCATTATAAGCATCCGTAGAAATAAATGTCACTTGAAATAGGATATGTGTATGTCCGAAAGGGATGTGAGTCTTAAACTAGGAGGTATTTCTTGTTTATAATGGCAGGGATAGATACTAACCATTTTCAAAGGTTGCATGATAGTGAGGAAAAAAAAATCTACTTCACCAGGATTTTTGTTACTAAAATTCGGGGCAAATTTAGAACATGCATCTCCATTGGACACTTCACTATTCTGATATTTGCAGCAGCTATGTAAATGCAAATTCAAGTAGAGAGCTGGGTGTGTCTTTATTAGCACTTGTTCAAAGGTAGAAAGGGATTTTGGCAAGGAAGACATCTGCACAATAGCATGAAGCTTTTACATTTCCACAAGTTGAATTGATGTAAATGTATTGACATGTTTGGTTTCTTTCCAGTTTGTTTCCTGTAAGAATAGGTCTCTCTCTCTCTCTCTCTCTCTCTCTCTCTCTCTCTCTCCTCCTCTCTCTCCTCTCTCCTCTCTCTCTCTCTCTCTCTCTCTCTCTCTCTCTCGTCTCTCTCTCCCCCCACTCTACAACTCTCCTCCTTCCTCTCTGTCTCTCCTCTCTCTCTCTGTCTCTCTCTCTCTCCTCCTGTCCTCTCTCCCACAACACCTCACTTCCTCCTGCCTTTTTATTTTTCTGCCCAAAGCCTTTATTCAGCCGATATTTTCTTTACCCAAAATTTATAACCTCAGAACTATGAATGAAACATAGGGAACTCATTCTATTAATATATTTGTTTAGGTTTTAATAAGGCATTTAAATATTTGAACAGCCTAAGAGTGACCTGTAAAATATCTTTTGTGTGTCAGTAGTTCAGTGCGGTGGACAGAAATTGGCCTGGATTTGTAATCTACTGTCCTTCCTTGTTTTATACTTACTATTAAAATGTTTTAGCAACACAATTCAGCAAAGTAACACAGTTAAGAGTCCAGACATTTGCACTGGGCAGTTCCAGGACTGAGTACTGCTCTTGGTCCTGCAACACTGTGAACTGAGGCAAGATCACATTCTACTTTAAGTCTCAATTTCCTCCTTTGTAAAATGAGTTAATAATAGTATATTATAATATAGTATAGTAAGTAAAGCATATTTACTGATACTTAAATAAGGTAATGCATATAAAACCTTTAGAACATGACTGACTGTAATGAAAGTGGAATAACTAGTAGACATTATTTCTAAAGCAGTAATGAGAGAATTTGTAGGAGTGATCATCCTTAGAGGTTGATGAATTGTACCGCTCCTAGTCTACTGCATGGTCCTATAAAGAGGAAGAACTAGGGGCAGCGCATTATAAAAATAACTAGCTCAGCGATCCTGAAGTTAGGCCCTAAGCCAGATTTCTCATCTGTGGTTATTTTGCGCTTCCCTGGGGTATTTGGGATGACGACCGGCAAAACTTTTTTCAGGATCTCTTTCTATATACATAATTTGATTTTGCTCAAATCAACATGTCAGAATTATTCAGATAGTCTAATCCACATGATTCTAAGAAATAAATATAATGCTTGAGCCAAGGGGAGTGATCTGCTTGCCAGGCTGCCCTCCTGGAACCGGCGTTCTGCTGTAGGGCCCTTGGATGATCCCCATAGGAACAAGTTCTAGAACTCCTCGGGACATCTGGTTAATGCCATGTAAAGTGGAGGGTCTGAGAATTCTCTAAAGAGAAAAATGGGAATCAGAAGCCCATGTGGTTTCCCTCAGACAGGACTGCCAGCCCTTGCCGTACCCCAAGGAGAACTTCGAACATTTTGAGAAGGTCCTCTAAAAGACCAGGACCACTGAGGTGAAGGCCTTGGGAAGAGAAGCCCCTTGCCGGGGTCTTAGGCTGTTACTGAGCTACTTCATAATATTCTTATGAAGAATAAATTAAATAATGCATACAGCTTGCTTAGATATTTCCTCACAGGTGATCAGCACAAAATCAATGTTAGATGACTCAGACAGCCCCAAATTCATGAGTTATGTGACCTCAACCATTCTCTATATAGACGCTCGGTAAGCAATTGTGTTTTTTGTTTCTCTTATTTTATAAGAAGTACAGCATGATTCAAAATGTTAGCCAGAAGGATTATAAATTATTTCCTCCTGACCATCATGGCCTATGTAATTCCATGCCATCCTCATCTCTTCTTCCCAAAGGAGAAAACAAAAGGCCAAGGCACAGAACTACATGCTTTTGTGCCATTGAGAAGTGGCTTTTTTTTTTAATAGGTGGTCTAGTTATATACGGTATTTGGCAAAATACACATCCTTTAGGAACTCAAGTCCTGTATTTTGAGTAAACTGTCATACGTGTAAATGCGTCTCTTACGTCATGAGGGTGTGCTCTCATGTGGTGCTTTCTTGTCTTTTCAGATCCCCCAGATTAGTTATGCATCAACGGCACCCGAGTTAAGTGACGACCGGCGCTATGACTTCTTCTCTCGCGTGGTTCCACCTGATTCCTTCCAAGCTCAGGCCATGGTAGACATTGTAAAGTTCCTAGGCTGGACTTACGTGTCTACTCTCGCATCTGAAGGAAGTTATGGAGAGAAAGGTGTGGAATCCTTCACACAGATTTCCAAAGAGGCAGGTAGGAAGAGACCACAATGGTCAAGATGACCCTCTTCAAATGTCTGTGGCTTGCAGGGCTCTTTTCACACTTTCTTAAAGAAACACTATAACTAGTCACCATATACCTACTCTCACATTCCCCACTGCTTGTGAAGTAGATCTGTAAAGTCTTTGGTAGCACTTTGTTGTTTTTCAAGAGCATGTTTTGAAGTCCCTTACAGGCCCTGAAGCGACTTAAATTATTAGTGGAAGAAATGGAGAGAAGAAAATATATTCTAAAATTGATGGGTAATTGTGTGGATTACTGCTTACACGTGAAAACTGGAGAAAATGTGTCTAAATGTGCCTCTCAAGGCATCCTCTTTTTCTCTGTTCCTTTCTAACGTGGGGGCAATTGTTTAGAATTATGAGAATCCAATCACAGCGGCACTTGACTCTGAATAGGAATAACAGTGATGGCTCTGCCTTGGCCAACACAAGTTAATAAATTATTCAGGCAGTAGAATGTATTTAGACAAATAGTCTATGAAACTTTAGATTCGTTTGAGAAAGATAGTTATAATAAGTTGCACTTGAAAAAGATTATTTTATGCTTGTTTTTATTAGTTCAAATTGGAAGTAATGGATTCAAATATTTGGCCAGAAATCTTCCACTGGGCAGATTTGGAAAAATGAGACATAATCTTCATACCTACAATCCTGACAATAAATGGTCAGGCTTTCCTATATAGAAATATTGGATATAGTAAACATAGATTATAAAATGTATGCTTGGGTAGTTTTACTGTTCTTACGCTAAAGCCAAGCCCTTACTTTTGTTTGTAAGAAATTTATCTAATCCAAATTATTATTGATCAGAAGTTAACCAACAGTACACACAAAACTGGTGATAGAACCAGAGGTCCTTTTCACGAGGGAAAATGTCATAAATCCCGAAGACATGGCTGTGAGTATTTCATGTCAGTCTACAGGTATATTTTCTCATATGGTGTGTCAGTGTAGAGGTGGCATATCTGCTCATTGCTACTGAAAGAAGGGAGCCAAACCTTGCTTGTAAATCCCAGATATGCCACCTCTACACTGACACACCATGTGAGAAAATACCTGTAGACTGACAGTCAAATACTCACAGCCATGTCTTCAGGATTTATGACATTTTCCCTCGTGAAAAGGACCTCTGGTTCTATCACCAGTTTGTGTGCCTCATCATTAGCTCTAATTTCAAAAAAATTCACTGGAGAGTTGGGTCATTTTTATGTTCTTCCTTCTGACTGAAATACTCTCACTCTTCACAACTTTGACGAGATTGCTCATGATCATGAACAGGTCTCATCATAGAAGCCATTTCTAGGTTCAAAACATACATGTGTGGGTCTGTGTGTGTGGGGTGTAAACACACACACACACACACACACACACTTGGTTCCGGTTCCAATGGCATGGCTCTCATGCCATTGTGTTCCCAGTGTCTTCTCCCACAGCACTTATCACATTATTAAACTTGTGTTGTCTGTCTTGTCCCCTAGACTCTAGAAAAGACCACGTCTGTCTCATTTACTACTTTAGTCCAAGTTGCTATGTTTCTAAGGGAAATATTTTTAGTATACTTCAGTTAGAAACTTTCTGATTAAAAAAGAAATCTTAACACTGGCCTCATGTTAAGCTGTGATTTGTAGGACTCATTAACAGTTGCCTGCATGAATCCCTAAAAAGATACCTAATTGTTTTTGATAACTATTTTTCTTTCTTTCTTTTTGAATCCTTTTTCGAGCAAAATAAGGCTAGAGGTGACTTAGACAAATATATAAAATATGAATGCAAAAGCCAGTAATAAGACATGATGAAGAGAAAATAATAACCTAAAGCTTCTTGCTCTATTTCTGCAGATGGGTCTCCAGTTTAATGCTGGACTTTGTACTGGACAAAGCAAAGAGCACTACCCACTACGTTATAAAATTTAGTGTTCGTAACATGAAACATGTTGCTTGTTCATTAAAGAAAAGGATGAATGTTTGCTCTGTGATACAGACCTGTCTATACAGTTCAGTGGTGGGTTTCATTTTTTTTTCCTGGTGTCACTTGGTGAAAAGTTAAGATATAAAATCAGAGTCTGCTATATAATGACTCTGCAAAAAGGACAAAGTCCTGGGAACATGGTCTGAACTATAAGGATATATATTATAATAGCTGATTTTCTATTCTTACTAGTATGCTTTCATCTTATAAGAAGCATAAGAAGAAGTGAGCTTTTCACTTTGTTCTATGTATGCGGTGTACGTGTGTGAGTGTGTGTGTGTGTGTGTGTGTGTGAGAGAGAGAGAGAGAGAGAGAGAGATATTAGAGAATATTAATGATTCAATGATATTGTTTCTATACAAGCTTCATCCTTTTAAAAGACTTTATTTCTAAAATTTACTTGGGACTTAGGTCCTCAACTAAAGGCTGCTTGTAAAACCGGAGCCTGAAGTATCTCCACCGAGCACATAGTCACAGAACATGGGGTGAATTCTCCTTTATCATAAAGTGATAGAACAAATCAAGACAATGATGTCAGAGTAAAGAAGTCATCCTTTAACTAGGGCCATCTAATTTGTTTGGAACAAAAACCTCAGTAATGTTTCTCTCATGTATAGTCATGGGAGATTTAAATATGAATAAATGCTGCTACTTGTTGAACTTTCAGAGAGGAGCGTAACGTGATTTTCTCAGATGATGAGATTTTTGTAAAAACAGTTAAATTTGCAGAAATTGCCCTGTTTATTTGAATGGATGCACACACAATATTACCAAAAGCAATTTACTGCTTAATATTGCAGAGAATGAGAGAATATTCACTCCCAACGTGCTTTAAATGCAGGTCAACATAATAACCTAAATAGTCTAAATTAGACATAAAGACTCCTTTTTCTAAGTGAGGGTCAAAGTAAATGCTATGATAGCATATGGCACTAATATATTCCAGAACTTTGAACCAAATTTGGTTTAGGGATTATAATAGTAAGGATATTAGATATGACTCTTACAGTTTGCCAGACAATTTTTAGGACAATCCCATGAATATTGCTTCACAGTATGACATAAATAGTATTTTTTTTTTTTTTTTTTTACTTCCATGGTATCATGACACATGTCAACTTTCAAAACCTGAAAGAACATTTGAACTATCCTTTGGCATTTCATGCCAATCACTTAATACAGTTATTTCAATTGGTCTCATGAAGTAATTTTTATTATTATTCAGATGAAGTCTAGAACTTCTTTTTATTTAATACTTTATCATAGCCAAGAATACACTTTCCTAGAATAATGAAGTGAAGACTTAAATAACTGCTAGTAGCTATTATTCAGCCTTAGTTTTTTAGATGTCAGGAACTAGTTGGATTTGCTCATTATGGGATTCTAGTCTCATTAACGGATTCTGTGCTTCTCCTTCACAGATGCAATATTTCTTTCATTGCACTAGATGTCAATCTTTCCTGACTAACTGTAACCTCTATGAGGTCAAAGATTTTGCCTTGTGATCTGTTATCTAGCCTAATTTTGGACACATAGAAGGCATTTGATAAATATGTGTTAAGGGAAGGAGAGAAGGAAGAATTGAATCTTCCATTCATCTTAAAAAAAAGCCTATAGAGGAGTACTTATGATATATAATTTATGTATATAATTTTGTAACTTACAGCTCACAAAAATTTATACCTATGTCCATTTACTGTGTTTTATTACCCTGCGTCTACTCCATCCTTGACTAGTAACGTCCCTACAAAAAATGTAAATATGATGCAACCGGGCTGTAATTCCCAATTCCACTGTCTATGTTGAATTTGAGTAGTTCCCTTTTATTTTTTATTTTTTTGGTATCAGTCTATACCGTGGTGAATATAGAAAACTGTGAGACATTTTAATATCTAGTTGAAGTGTTTCTTTAATGAAGTGTCCAGTGGTCCTAGTTTATATGCATATATACAGGTATTAAACATTCAAGGACTTAATTTTAAAACACAAAGTCACAAGAATCTTCATGACAGCATTTATTTTTAAATTTTGCTTAAACTAACCTGTAAGGTCCTTAAGAAAAGGCATTTTATTTTATTTTACTTTTTGACCCTCAGTGATTAGCACATTTTAGATTTTAACCTGTACTCCACTTGTCGGCACATCTTGAACATGTCCTCTTACCCCCATCGTCACTGTAGTTACATGAGTTCCGGGCCTCCTTTTGCTCACTGTGATTCATAGTTACAGTTCTCTTTGCCTCCAGATGAGCCTCTCCAATATAGTATCCATCCTGCTATGATGATAATCTTTCTAAAACACAAGTAAAGCCATTTGACATCTGCTCCTAGTGTCCCTTTCCCCAGAGGATTAAGTAAAAGATGTCTAGCATGGAATGTAGGTCCTTTCTGACACGTGTCTGCCTCAATCACCAATATCACTCCCCTACTATCCCTATCCTCCTTAATTCCTACCTCAAGCCCCCCTAACGCTCTTTATCCCGCCACAGTCAATCTTCTATGGGCATCAGGATATTCTGTGCTTTGCAAATGCTTATTTTGCTGCCTCGACTGCCAGCTAACTCCAAGTTATTTTTTCAAAACATAATGCATTAGAGAGCTATCCCTGACAGGGGTGTACCATAGTTATTCACCATGTATATACCTAAAGAAGTGATCGCCATGATAACTTCAGCAACCATCTGACACCCTACCACGCTATCACAATATTATAGACCGTGTTCTCATGCAGTACATTACATCCCCATGACTTATTTGTTTTCTACCTGGAAATTTGGACTACTTACTCTGCCTTCACCTAACCACCCCCTGCTTTTTAGTTTTTTCAGTCACAGTTGATATTCAATATCATTTTATTATAATTTCAGGTGTGTTGTTAGACATATAGTTAGACATTTATATGGTTAGACATTTATATAATTTATATAATTTAAGAAGTGATCTCCTTGACTAGTCTAGCACCCACCTGGCACTATATATATTATACTTATTACCATATTATCAACTATATTCCCTTGCTTTACTGTACATTCCCATGATTATTTTGGAACTACCAATTTGTATTTCTTGATCGCTTTACCTTTTTCACTCTTTCCCCAACTCCCCTTCCCATCTATCACTCCAATATCTAGTACCCACCTGACGCCATGTAGTTATTACAATATTGTTGACTATATTCCTTATTCTCTACCCTACATCCCCTATTTGTAACTACCAATTTGTACTTCTTAATCCCTTCCCCCTTTTCACCCACCCCCTCAACTCCCTTCCATCTAGTAACCATCAAAATGTTCTCTGTATCTATGAGTCTGTTTCTGTTTTGTTTATTTGTTCTTTAGATTCCCCATATAAGCAAAATCACATTATATCTGGTCTTTCTCTGTCTGACATTCTCCACTCAGCACAATACCCTCCAGGTCCATCCATATTGCTGTGGATGGCAAGAACGCATTCCCTTCCATGGCTGAGCAATATTGTACTGTGTATATACATATATACCACCTCCTCTTTATCCATCCTTCTATCGATGGGCACCTAGGCTGCCGCCATATCTTGGCCATTGTAAACGATGCTGTAATGAACACATGGACACACACGCCCCCTTGAAGTATCATTTTGGGTTTCTTAGATAAATGCCAGGAAGTAGGATTACTGGACCTTTCTTTGTCTCTTGTTAAAGGCTTTGTTTTAAAGTCTATTTTGTCTGGTATAAGTATTGCTACCCACCCCCCCCCCATTTTCTGTTTGTTTCCATTTTCATGAAATAACTTTTTCCATTCTTATACTTTAGTCTGTATGCGTCTTTCAATCTGAAGTGAGTCTTCTATAGGCAGCATATGTAAGGGCTTTGTTTTCTTATTCATTCAGCCACCCCATGTTTTTGTTTATAGCATTTAATCCATTACATTGAAAGTAATTGTGGAAAACTGGAGTTTTCACCTCTTCTTTTTTTAAGGTATATTTCTTTGTTTCCTCATTTTGGCTGCCTCTCTGTTTTGTTTCTATATATTAGTAGAGCTGCTATGTCTCTCAGTCTTGCAAGGTTGCCTTATGTAGGGGTCCTGTGGCACAGTCACCCGGGTCAGCTGTACTGGGTGCTCCAGGAGTGCTCCTTGTGTGGGTTGTGTGTGCCCTGCTTTTATCGTAAGCCTTGATTGCTGTTGGCATGTCTGTGAGTGGTATTGACCCTCAGGCTGATTGGCTGTGGAGTTTGTCCATGTACACAACTTACAGGCTGCTGTGTGTGGGGCCTTAACCTATGGAGTGGGGTTCGCCCCAGTGAGCTCTGGTGCCTTTTGAGACTGCCCTTGGTGTGTGCTGCTTGTGGGGCTAACTGGGTGGTGCTATTACTGTGGTCTTATATACTATATACTGTGCTATACTGTGGTCAACCAAGTATGTTGGTTTTGGGGCTTCTTGGGAGGGTGGTTCCAGTGCAGGCCCATGTCAGCCATCCTCCAGTGACTGGCTGGGAGTACCTGGTAGAAGCTACAAAGCAATCTGCAGTTGGTCGCTGCCTACATTAACCCTGGAGGCATGTGGGAGAGCCCACACTGCAAACCAGGTCAGCTGCCCCCAGTTACTAGGTGTGGGGTAGGTCTGCAAAAAGCCAAGACACTCCAAGTGAGGCCTGCTGACACCTGGCTCCCTTAAGGTTCAGCTGCTGATAAAGCCTCCTCCTCCTGCAAGTTGGATGAGTCAGGGTCCCAGTGAGTCAGCAGGGTGGAGCAGCAGACCTCACCAGGCCCATGAGATTCAGATTTGTCTGTTTGGGGGCAGGCTCAACATAGGCAAGATGGTATCCATTTGCTGCTGCTTGGGAGGAGGACCTCACACAGGGAAAATGCCTACTGTCCCTCCAGTCCTCGCTCTGAAGTTACCCAACTCAGTGTCTTTCCATGTGTCTCCAACGCCCCCAAAGTCATTGGTCCCTCTAGCAGAGTCCAGGGTGAGTGCAGAGTTCAGGGTGAGTCCAGGAGGTCTGGGTTTCCCGCAGCCTTCCGACACACCTGATGGTCAGAATCCACACTGTTTTTCACCAGCCAGATGTTGTGGGGGCTCCTGGGAAGTGTGATGTTCAGGGAGGGGGTCCCTTGTTACTTCGTGGGAATCTCTGTGGCTGAGATAGCTCTCCCAATTTTCAACTGCTGCACATGGGTGTGGGACTAGCTCTTTTCCCATCTCCACCACTTCTACCAGTCTTGACGTGGCTACTTCTTTATATCCTTGTTTATAAAACTTCTGGTCAGCTAGACTTCAGATGATTCTCCAGACTGATTGTCCGGTACTTCAGTTTTCATTTTGATGTGGTCATGGGATGGGGCAATCACAGCGTTGATGTACTCCACCATCTTGGATCTCCTAGTCCTTCATGTCTAATTTTGGATTGTGGTTTGTATGTTTGTCTTTATAACAGCACATTTTTAGTCTATATCTGCGAATAACTTCAAAGAAAGTGACCAATTGCACAAGGCTTGATGAGAGAATAAGACTGCATATCACTGTAGAGTTAAAGGGGCCAGATACGCATGTTCCCAACCTCTCTTAAAGGTACAGTATGACCATATAACCCAGTTGTGAGTAATAATAATATCTACCACAGATTAATCAAGAGCTAGGGACACAAAGAAGCAGGAGCAATGGAAAACCCATTTTGTTCAGAACAGTAGTAGTAATATCTATGTACGAGGGGTAGATGTGGTATCCAACATGAGCTGGCAGCCGTGGTACAATTTCCAACTTCCTATTTCCAAGAGGAGGAGCAGCGGTGCCACAGCTAACTGGTTTTGTGGCACTTATTTTTGGCTTTGATTATGAAATCCTAGTCATTCTTTGTTTCAGGTCATTTTCTGACTTTGGTTCTCTGGCCTCTGCAGTGATTCTGTGAATTATCACGTGTTATTTAAATAGTTTATTTTTCTACTTAAGCTAGGCAGACTTTACTTCAATTGTTTGGCTTTTATCTTCATTAATATTATTGAGAGTGGCATTTCTATGAGTTCATAACATTTTGTACATAACTCTATCATAGAATTTGTTGCATATCATTGTAATCATCGTAACCTCATTATTCCTCTCCCATTATAATACATATTTATCGACGACAGTCATTATGTCATATATGACTTTCAACACTCTATGCCCAGGATAATCTCTAACATAGATTAGACTCAATAAATGCACATTAAATTTAAAAATAGTCTATTAATAATATAATAGTGATGACTCCAAGGCTGTAGTTGGTACAAAGACGCTATTGGAAGTTTTTCCCATTTTATTTTTCACAGTTACCATAAATCTTCTATAATAAACTCACTTTATGGAAGGAAAAAAAAGGATAAGAAATATCGTGATAGGCCTTATACTCAGAGAATGCATTTCTGAGCACTTTTTATGTGTCAGATACTGTTCCAGGGTAAGAATGAAAACTTATAATGAAAGTAGTAACAACAACAAGACAAACATAACCTCTGCTTTCTATGTAAGTGGAGTAGTAACATGGAAAACTCTAGACGAAGTAGATGCTTAGCTAAGCCCCAGAGGTGAGTAGGAGTTAGCAGACAAAGCGGACCCTACATGGAGTGTTAAATAACATTTTTAGGAAGAGAGAGTCACGTTAAAAAACAAAAATAAAATTGTTTAATGTTACTTGAATTTTTAAATGGTACAAGGGAATAGCATTGCTTTGGAAAATTTTATGATTTTTGAATCACTATGAGTATAGTGTTCTTCTACACACTGAGAACTACTGGAGAAAATGCTTTGGCTTTAGGGCCAAGAATTCCAGTTCGGGCTCTAACTCTTCTAGCAACTGACTGGGAGCCAGTGTACTTCTTGGAGTTGCAAACTCAACACATATTTAACAAGAAAACTAGCTTTTTTTGGTTCAGAAAATTCTCAAATACATGTTATCCTGATTGCAAAGGATGGGCTTCTTTTAGACAATAGACTGTCATGTTTATGTGGCCTTAGAAATACATGATGATGGTGTTTTACTGCATGAAGAAATAGACAGTGAAAAATTCTATCTCAGCAATTCCTTCTCAGTTCTTCCACCTACCTTCATTGGACCTGAGCAACATGGAGGAATGTGAAAAGATCTGAAATGACTCCTCATTTACTCACCTGCTTGGGTAGTGATCACCACATGTTGCATATTCTAAGGAAAGAAAGGACATGGGAGTCTGGCATTGCAGTTGAAGATACACTGAAAAGGAATATAGGTCTTCTTAAATGTAGTTGTAGAGATTCAAATATAGAGAATTCTATTTAACAATTAAATTTCTTGGTCAGTTGGGATGGGGAGAAAGAACATCATTATCCTGGGGTAGCTAACTTTGGAAAGTTACCAGGCTTTTGTAATAATATCATTACAAGCACTAAACCTTAGAAGTAGGTCTGATTTATTCTTCTATTCGATGACACTGCATTCAGTCTTCAAGTGAAGCTTTCATTTCCAGTCTTTACAAAAAATGTTCATTGAGAGAGAGTTCCAGTTGGAATCTTACAGGTTTGATGGATGTCAGCAAGAGAGATAAATTTTAGTAGGAAAAAAAGTTGAAATTATATTAGTTAGCTTATAAAACTGAAGGGAAGTATATAGAACCCACGTTCAAGTGCTTGTGGGGTATGCCTATGTTTCAGTTGTGGGAAAGTAGGACACCTTGCATTTGAGTCCCACTAAGGCTGCACATAGAGGGGAAGAGGTATTTCCCAACATATTTGTATGCTCTAACCAAAAGTTGGGATGGTCCACAGTCTAAATACGCTGTCTTTTTTGGTTGCCTTTTCCAGAGGCCTCCCAGTGTTCCAACCACAGGAATAAGCAAGTAAATGTGAGAAGGAGGTTTGAACTAGGCTACACAGAAAAAAATACACCATTTATCAAAACAGAGGTTGAGGAGGTGGGTACTGGAATTAGTCAGGTGGCTAGTTCTGAAAAATAGGCAGACATTCTAGTCCATGGAACATTACGTTAATAATTGGTCGCTGTCCAAAGAAATATCTATTTACTGGACTTCACCCTCTTCCTGAATTATTTTGTATGTTGAACAAACTTGATGCATGTAAATATAGCCTCTGAGATGCACATAGAAGGATCTGTTTTCCTTTTATGTATTTGGCAAATGGATCCCTGTTGTTAAATCTTTCAAGAGATTATAGGAAACTCTACCAAGCCTCACAGCATTTGCATTAACACTGCCAGGCAAACTGAAGGTCAGCAGATGATCAAGGTCTCTGGCAGTGATAGGTGCCATCCTAAGCACATACGTCATCGACTGACTTCTAAATACTTTGACCTTGTGTACCCCAAAATTGACCTATTCCCAATTCTTCACATTTCTTGTTACTCTTTCGGCTGGGTGTCTTAAATAACAAGCACTTAAAACATATTGCCAGTAATCACTAGATAATATTATTCCATTGTGTTAATATTTTCGAGTTGACATTAACTGTAAAGCAAGCTCCTTTTTAGGTAGGTATTACTAGAATATCACCACACTGTACAAGCCATAGTATTAGGATGACACATTGAGAAACTAGTTTACAGGCTACAACATACACTTTTACATACAAGGGAAAATAATAAAAGTGAAGCCATCATAATGATAAAGGTCTTAGGAAAAAATTTTGAGGGCCTATATTAGAAGGGCTAAAAGATAAAATAATGCTTACTAAAAATGTCCACCTAACAAAAATGTTTATTTTTGCTAGGGTATTAGTGATACTTTGGATTTAAATTTTAAAACTTTAAAATATCAACTACCCAAACACAGACATGATGCATTTAATATCAAAGAAGAAAAATTCCGTTCGAAAGATGGAGTTGTCAGAATTATAACTACAGAAATTATGCTGAATGGTGACTACATAGAAGTATGTTGTTTTCAAACTCTTAATGCTAGAAGGCACAGAAATTATGGAATCTTCTGGTCAAATATTTTTGACAAAAAGTAGTTAATATTTAGTTGCATATAAGGATCATGAGTATTACTTTCTAAAAATCTGGTAACCTGTGATGAATTTAGTATGCATTCCACTCTCCACATTTTTGATTAACTATGTAAATTTGTTTTCAGTCTGTTCTTATGTATTCTTTGTTCAACAGTAACCACTGAGTAATTAAGATAGGAAGTAGAAATTGGAATGGCTTACATTAGACTCATAGATTGCATCCTGCTCTAGGGTTTGCATTATTTATCTATTGGGCCCCTGTTATATTTCCTCAGCTTCATTAAGATATAGTTCACATACAACATTGTGTAAGTCTAACGTGTACAAGGTGACAATTTAATACACTGACATTGTGAAATCATTACCACAATAGGATGCTTTCACACTGACCACCTCACATATTACTATTTCTTTTTTGTGGTGATGAAGACATTTGATTACTCTCTTAGCAACTTTCAAGTATGTAATATAGCATTGTTAAATATCTTCACCAAGCTGTACCTTAGAGCCCTAGAATTTATTCATCTTATAACTTGAAAGTTTGCACCATTTGACTGAAATCTCCTAATTTCCCACACCCACCAGCCCCTGGCAGTTACCATTTTACTCTGAGTTCAGCTTTTTTAGATTCCACATATAAGTGATATTGTACAGTATGTGTCTTTCTCTTTCTCACTTATTTCACTTAGAGCACAATACACCTAAGATACATCCATGCTGTGCAAATAGCAGGATTTCCTTCCTTCTGATGTCTAAAGAGTAAATATTCCATTGTATATATAGATATATACCACATTTTCTCTATCCATTCACCCATAGATAGACGCTTAGATTGCTTCCTTATCTTGGCTATTGTAAATAATACTGCATTGAACATGAGGGTGCAGAGATCTCTTTGAGATTCTGACTTTATTTCCTTTGGATATATACCTAGAAATGTAATTGCTGGATCATGTGGTGGTTCTATTTTTAATTTTCTGAGGAACCTCCATACTGTTTTTCACAGTGGCTGTACCTATTTACACTCCCACCAACGGTGTACAGGAAGTCCCTTTTCATTACTTTCTTGCCATCACTCATTATCTCTTGTCTTTTTGATAGTAGCCATTCTAACATGTGTCAAGTGGTATCTCATTGTGGTTTTGATTTGCATTTCCCTAATGATTAGTGAAGTTAAGCATCTTTTCAAGTACCTGTTGGTCATAGTGTGTCTTCTTTGGAAAAAAAAAATGTCTCTAAAACATTTTAGACACAGTTCCTCTACCCCATTTTTTAATCAGATCATTTTCTGAAAATTATTTTTGCTATTGAGTTATGTGAGTTCCTTATATACTTTAGATAGTAACCCCTTATCAATATGTAATTGCAAATATTTTATCCCATTCTGTAGGTTGACTTTTCATTTTGTTGATTATTTCTTTTGCTGTGCAGAAAGATTTTAATTTATGTAGTCCCACTTATTCTTTTTTTGTAGTCCCCTCTGTTTTTGTCTTTGTTGCTTGTGCTTTTTGATGTCATATCCAAAAAATTGTTGCTAAGTCCAATATTAAGGAAGATTTTTCCTATGTTTTCTTCTGGAAATTTTATGGTTTCAGACCTTTTGTTTACGTCTTTAATCTATTTTGAGTTAAATTCTGTGATTAGTGTAAGATAGAGTCCAATTTCATTCTTCTGCATGATTACCTAATTTCCTAATATGAATTATTGAAGACATAATCCTTTCCCTGTTGAGTATTCTTCGCAAGTATTCTTGTCAAACATTAATTGATCATATAGGCAAGGTTTTTTTTTCTGTGCTCTTGCTTCTGTTCCATTGATCTATGTGTCTATTTTTGACAGTACCATACTGTTTTGGTTATTATAGCTTTGTAATACAGTTTGAAATCAGGAAGTGTGATCCTCTACCTTTGTTCTTTCTCAGGATGGTTTAAGTTATTCAGATTTTTTGTGGTTCCGTGCAAATTTTAGGATTGTTTTATCTCTGTCTGTGAAAAATTCCACTAGAATTTTGATAGGGATTGTATTCAGTCTGAACGTGGATTTGGGCAGTATCAATATTATTTTTAAGCATGAACATGGGAAATCTTTTCATTTGTCTGTGTCTTGTTTAATTTATTTCATCAAAGTCAAATAATTTTCAGTGTAGAGAACTTTCACCTCCTTGGTTGAATTTATTCCTAAGTATTTTATTATTTTTGATGTTACTGTGAATGGGACCATTTTCCTTATGTGTTTTTCAGATATTTTGCTGTTTGTGTATAGTAATACAAACGATTTCTGTATGTTGATTTTGTATCCTCCAAGTTTACTGAATTTATTAGTTCTACCAGTTTTTTGGTGGAGCCTTTAGGATTTTCCATATATGAGATCATGTGATCTGTAAACAAAGACAAATTTTCTTCTATTCTGAGGTGGATTTCTTTCTTTTTCTTTCCTGATTGCTTTGGGTAGGATCTCAGGTTCTATGCTGAAGTGAAGTGGTGAGATTAGGCACCCTTGTCTTCCTCCTAATTGCAGAGGAAAAACTTGCAGCCTTTCAATGTTGAGTATGATGTCAGCTGTGTGCTTGCATATATGGCTTTTATTATGTTGAGATATATGTCTTCTACTCAATTTGTCAAGAGTTTTTGTCATGAAAGGATGTGGTATTTTGTCAGATATTTTTTCTGCATCTATTGAGGTGCTCATATTTTTTTTAATCTTTCATTATATTAAAGTAGTATATCATATTTATTGATTTGTGCATGTTAAGCCGTTCTTTCATTCCAAGGAAAAATCCAATTGATTGCGGTAGATGATCTTTTTAATGTGCTGTGAAATACAGCTTCACAATATTTTGTTCAGGACTTTTTATTTTGTATTCATCAGGGATATTGGCTTGTAGTTTTCTTTTCTTGTAGTATCCCTGCCTTGTTTTGGTATCAGGGTCATGTTAGCCTAATGAAACGAATTTGGGAGTGTTCCTTCCTCTTCCATTTTTTAGAAGAATTTGAGAAGAATTGGCATTAATTCTTCATTAAATGTTTGGTGGAATTCACCAGGAGAATCATTGGGTCCTGGGTTTTTCTATGTTGGGATATTTTTGATTAATGATTCAATGTCCTTACTGATTTTCACTCTGTCAGATTTTCTGTTTTTTCATGTCTTGATAGGTTGTGTGTTTCTATAAATTTAGAAATTGATCCATTTCTCCTAGATTATCCAATTTGTTGGTGTGTTTATTATTCACAGTAGTTTGTAATTCTTTTTTATTACTTCTATGGTATCAGTTGTAACGTCTCCTCTTTCATGTCTGATTTTATTTGATTTTTCTCTTTTTTTCTTAGTTGTCTACATAAAAATTTTTCAGTTTTGTTTATCTTTTCAAGAAACCAGCTTTTAGCTTTGTTGATCTTTTCTATTAATTTTTTATTCTCTATTTTATTTATTTCCACTCCAATGTTTATTTCCTTCTTTCTGCTAACTTGGGGCTTACTTTGTTCTTCTTTTTCTAGTTCTTTGAGGTGTTGTTATGTTGTTTATTTGAGGTGGGTTCTTTTTTGTTTGTTTTTTGTTTTCTTAATGTAGATTTTTAGCTCTATAATTTTTTTCTCTGAGAACTGCTTTTATTGCATTCCATAAGTTTTGATATGTTGTGCTTCCATTTTCATTTGTTTTAAGATAATTTTTTATTTTCCTTTTGATTTCTTCTTTGACCTGTTGACTGTTCTAGAGTGTTTTGTTTAATTTCCACATATTGTGAAATTTCTAGTTTTCTTCCTGTTATTGATGTCTAGTTTCATGCCATTGTGGTTGGAAAAGGTAGTTGCTATCATTTCAATCTTCTTCAGTTTGCTAAAACTTGTGTTACGACATCATATAATCTACCCTGGAAAATGTTTCATGTATGCTGGAGAAAAATATATATTCTCCTGCTGTTGGAAGGAATGTTCTCTATATGTCTGTTAGGTTCATTTACTCTAAAGTATAGTTAAAGTCTAATGCTTTCTTACTGATTTTCTGTCTGGATGATCTATCCGTTGTTAAAAGTGGGATATTGAAGTCCTCTGCTATTATTGCAGTGTTGTTTCTTTCTCTCTTCAGATCTGTTAGTATTTTCCTAATATATTTAGGTACTTTGATGTTTTGTTTGTGTGTGTGTGTGTGTGTGTGTGTGTGTGATATATTTTTTGTTACATCCTCTTAATGAATTGACCCCTTTATGATTACTTGTGGGCTTCTTTATCTCTCATTTAGTTTTTGTTTGTTTGTTTTCCATGCAGTACTAATCCCCTCATATAGGAGTGGAAAGCCTGCTTCTACTGATAAAAATAACACTTATCCAAATTCAGGGACTCAGTGTTCCTAGCTCCAGTAGGGTCTTCCTACACATCCCCATTCCAACTTTCAGGATCCCATTTCTTCAAAATAAATGTCCTCACCCTAAAAGTAGTTAGCTTTTGAGGTGTGGTATTATAGTCTTGGGCTTAAAGTCTATTTTGTCACATATAAGTATTATAATTTCTCTTCTCTTTTGGTTTCTACCTGCATGGGATATTTTTTCCATCCCTTTACTTTGAGCCTATGTGTGTTATTGGAGCTGAAGTGAGTCTTTTGTAGGCAATGTATAGTTGTGTCTTTTTATTTTTTTCTTTATCCATCTAGCTACTGTATGCCTTTTTTCTTTTTTTTTTTTGCACTCTATGCCTTTTGGTATGATAATTTACTCTACTTACATTAAGAGTAATTATTGATAGGTAAGGAGTACTGATGTCATCTGATTAATTTTTTGGGCAGTTTTGTAGTTCCCTTGTTCCTCTCTCCTCTTGCTGCTTTCCTTTGTGAATTGATGTGTTTTTTTGTTTTTTTGTTTTTTTTTTTTTTTGTAGTTGTATGCTTTGATTCCCTTTTCTTTATCTACTGTAGGTTTTTTTGTTTTGTTTTGTTTTGCAGTTATCATGAGACTTACATAAAGCATCTTAAAGATTTAATAGTCTTTTTAGGCTGATAGTTTAATCTAAATTGCGTATAAAAACTACGCTTTTCCTCCCCCACACTTTTAGATTTTGATGTCACAATTTACCTCTTTCTACATTGTATATTCATTAACCTTTTATTATAGCTATAGTTTTTTTAATGTTCTTTTTTCTTTAACTTTTATACTATATTTAAGTGATTAAAACATCACTACATTACAGTAGTATTCTGAATTTGACTACATATTAACCTTTACCAGTTTATTATATATTTACATTACAACCACATTGCTCATTTGCTTCATTTCATTTCAGGTTGAAGAACTCCTTTTGGCATTTTGTGTAAGGCAAATTGTATAGTGATGAAATCCCTAAGATTTTGGTTACCTGGAAAAGTCTTTATCTCTACTTCATTTCTGAAGGACAGCTTTGTCAGATAGAACACTCTTGGTTGGCGTTTTTTTTCCCTCTTATCACTTTAAATATACCATCACATACTTCCTTGACCTCTAAGGTTTCTGCTGAGAAATTTGCTGATAGCCTTATAAGATTTCCCTTGTATGTTATAAGCTCTTTCCCCAACCCCCCTCATTGCCTTTAAGATTCTCTCTCTGTCATTGATTTTTTTGTTTTTCACAGTTTTATTATGATATGTCTTGGAGAAGATCTCGAATTATCCTACCAAAAGGCATAGGTCAATCTTCTCACTTGTAGTTGAGTTTGATGACCTATGAGCTTCATGAAGCTGGATATCTAAATCCTCAGATTTGGGAAATTCTCAGCCCTTATTTCTTTAAATAAACTTGCTGCCCTCTTCTGCATTTCTTCTCTTTCTCATCCTCCAATAATTCACAGATTGCTTCTTTTGATGGTATCTGACAGATCACATAGGCTTTCTTTACTCTTTTTCATTCTTTTTTCTTTGTTTTCCTGATTGGATAATTTCAAATTTCCTGTATTCTAATCTTCTGTAATTCATTCTGCTATTGATGCTCTCTTTTGAATTTCTCATTCTTTTATTTTGTTCTTTATAGTACTCCTGTGCTGCCACTTTCCCCTGGGAGAAAATGCAGGCCAAAAAATCTGACACTGAATTGTGCTTCTTTGAAGGAGACGTGATGCCAGTAAAGTCACAAGGTTCTTCTTACTCTCTCCAATGCATACAAACATATATATATATATATATATATATATATATATACACACATACACATATATATACACACACACATATATGTATATATATACATACACACACATATATGTATGCATATGTATATGCATACATGCATACTTATATATATATGTATATGCATATATACGTGTATATATGTGTGTGTGTGTATATACATATATATATGTGTGTATATATATATGTATATATATATATATATCTTTTTCTCTTTTTTTTCCTCCAGTAGTATACTTGAACTTCTCTATTGGACCTGAACTTCCGTACGTGCCTCTTGTCTATGGATCATTGTCTAAGACAGTGTTCTCCAGGGGCTCATGGGCCATGGCCAAGAGGGTTTTGATTCAGTTCATGAACCACTGCAGGGTCCATGTCTGAGGTCTGTATGCCTATACTGGATATATAGGTGGGCAAAACTCCTCGTGGGTCTTTTGGTGAATGGTGCTGGATCCCACAGCTCCACAATGACACGTTTTCTTTGGATGGATGCCAAGTTGTTGTTATTGAATGGGATATATGACAAGGGATGTCTTGTACAGCCATGATGCTGACATCACTCCTCCCACTGTATTTTTAAAGAATAGAATTTGAGTTATACTTGGACATACTAAATCTAAATTGAAAGAAAATAAATAAAGCATAGTTTGTAATGAAAAACTATATACATTAACCAAGTAATTGCCTTTTTAAAGACTTGTAGTTGATCAGCTTCAGCATATTTCACTATTTTTCTATATGTTTGCTAAATCAGTATAAGGCACTCAACCAAATGTTATTATTTTATCCCAAACATTTCTAAACTTCTAAACAAAAGATCTTGTTTAGAGGCTACACAGAGAAGCAGACAGAAGGTGCTGGTTGGAGCCTAACCATTAGTGGTAAAAGTTATTAGAGTAGAATCAAGGTTATGGGACACTAAGAATGAGGTGCATGTGTGTGTGGGGGGGCGGATAGAGAATAATCAGGGGATGAGGGCTTCTCATTATGTACTTTTCCTGTACAAGATTTCTTTGAATTACAATATTTTTCAAAGTGCTCCTGTAATGTTACTGAACAAAGTAAAGTTTTCATTTCCTTATACTGTGTGAACTAAGGTTTAACTGCAGCTTATTTTCTCTGAAAAAAAATTCATTCAGACTTAGATTATTACAGTCATAGTAGAGTAATGGCTTTGGGTGGCAACCTGGATCAATAATATAAGACACTTTTTACAAGCTATCTGATTCCCAGTTTGAATGACTTTTGGCTGGTAATTATTATTTGCTACCTAACTTATGTTTACTCATTGTAAAGGGGGAACTCATCTCTGTATCTATCATGTGAAAACATAAAAACTTGTTTACAGTTCAGTGTATACATAAAATAACTTTAGCCTTGAAGTCAGCCTCCTAAAATGCATGAATTAGTTGACAGTGAAATCATGAGTGCATATGAGTATATTTGTATATCATGACCTTGTTTTATAGCCTGGGAGAGCATAACTTGCAGAACTTGTACTGAGTTATGATACGAGAATTTTCAGTTATTTGGGAAGTTGTTTTAAATCATTGTGGTTTTGTTGTTGTTTATATTGTTTGTTTGTATTATTTATTTAATCTTTATTAGGTATTTAAATCATTTGGTCAAAAATTAAAAATTAACGAAAAATAAAGTTTAATCAACATAAACCAACTATAGATACTTAAGAAAGAAGGAAAAAAAGAAAGGAAGAAAGAAAGGAAGGAAGGAAGGAAGGAAGGAAGGAAGGAAGGAAGGAAGGAAGGAAGGAAGGAAGGAAGGAAAGAAAGAAAGAAAGAAAGAAAGAAAGAAAGAAAGAAAGAAAGAAAGAAAGAAAGAAAGAAAGAAAAAAGCTACTTTGCAAGGCTATGAGGCAACTCAAGGCATTAGAGTCCAGACTGAGGTCCTGAGCTTGGAATGGACAAAACAAACAAACAAACAAACAAACAAAACAAAAGTCTACTCTCATACTCTGCTAATCCAGGAAGCAGGAGGTGAAGAACTGTCTCTTCAGGGAATAAATCAGCTCTAGCTCCCTTTCGTCCTTTAGTTCTATGTTCCAAACTCAAAATCCAGTGAGCAAGCACCCCAATGCTCCGCCATGGATCACACGCCCATCCTTGGTAGTTGATTGACAAGTCAACCAGTTTGGGGAAGTATTGTCGACATCCAAGATGAACGTGAGATCTTAATATCTAAAAAGTAACTAGTAACTGGTACTGGTGACAAATGTGTATTACCAAATGTGATATAGTAGATTTTCTTCTTTACCCTTTAATGTCTTTCCATGTCCTTTTGAAAAAAAGGAAGAATTGATAGCAATGTAAAATGTTACAGAAGTTCTGTTACATTTCTAAAATAAGAGTAGTTTCCTTTTTCCTTTAGACAGATCATCAAAAGAAACCATTATGGCTTTAAATACTTGTAGAAAATTCCTTAAACCACTGGTTTTCTAAAGAGATAGGGAATGCCATTTTCCAACCTTTATGTCTGTGACAGGATTCATTAAGAATCACATTTCAATCATCAGGTGATCCAATTAGCTCTACCTCATCCCAGGACTTGAGATATAAGGAATGAGAGTTGGGGCGCGGGGGGGATTTGTCACCACTACTGCAAAATTCATTAGAATGTGAGCACTCATTCTAATAATAGAGGGTCAAGTAGACCATTTTTACGTAATAAAAATGGCTTTTGTTCATTTGTACTGAGAAGTTTGGAAGAATAAATACTATTTCATTATTTTAGAATCTCAGAATTCCTCCAAACCAACCTCTGTGGCAGTATGTTTTTGATAATGAGAGTAAACAAACTTACTTTGAAATATAGCAGTGGCAGCAGACAGACCTTGTTTCTGAGTTCTTCCCTGCAGGGGCATGAGCTTAGTAAAGTTCTGTATTTAAACACAGGAGAAACAAAACTCCCTGAGAATGCAAGTTCCGGAGACCCATTGCATGCTGAGACAGGGATGAGAAGCTTCTGATTGTGTTTGCCATAGAGCTTAATAAAAAAACTTTCAAAAACTATGTGGGAGACAATTGCAGACAGAAAAGTTTCTAATAAACTAGCTTTATAGAGCCTGTTATAAGTTGTCCAGTTGGAAAAATGCTAATTGCTTGAAAGAGTATTTAACACATATATCTACTTTTCTAAGATATGAATAATTATTAATATAAGCTTGTATGGAACTGAAATGCAAATACTTAGATAAGGATTATTATTATGTTATGAAATAAAATCCAGTGAGTAAGTAGGCTAGCACAGAGAAAGAAGACTGAAGTCCGTTTGTTCTGCTTTAAATCTTTTTTTTTGTTTTTTTGTTTGTTTGTTTGTTTTTGGGTTGTTTGACCACGTGGTGAGTTTCCTTTGTCCTATGTTTTTCTTGGACAAGCCAGTCTCCAAACACCAAACATTGCTTCCCCCTGGGCCTTTACTCAGCTAATTTGCTCATCCTGGAATATCCCCTCCCAAGTTCTGTTGCCTGGCAAACCCCTCTCTTAGTGAAGTTTGTCTGGTACATTCTTCTCTCCTCATCATCACCCCTGTGTATTGTTCCTGGCACTTATATGCATATCTGTGGCAATACTCATTTGGTCACTGTTATGACATGAAAGATTATGAAATCCTTAAGGGCAGGTACAGTATTAAAAATGGTGAAGGGGAACTAAAAATTCTTGGGCATTTCCTCAGTCCAGGTGCTGGCAGGAGCTTATAACACAGTTCCAGGGAATGATAAAAGCTAAGTAAACATTTGTTTATGTAGTGAAATTCTGCCATCTAAAATCCAGAAATCCCCTTGCCCTTTACGTTCATATCATTCTGTAAATCTCAGCTCTCCAAGAGCGTTTTTCATCTCACTCTGTGCAATACCAGAGAAAAACTGCTGTCGCAATACGATGGAGAAACGTGTATTCCCTAATTTCTTAAGGCTGGCTTAGTTTCTAGGTTAGAAAATTTATACAGGGTTAACACTAAGTTTAAGATGGTGAGATTAGTGATTTTCTTTTTGTCAGTGCTATTGAATTTGTTAAAGCAAACCTAATCAAATTACGTTTTCATATTGAAACTTAAATTAATTGTGTCCATAGATTAAAGGGCTTGTTTTATGCATTCAATGCCTGAAGTAGATTTCATAGGTGTGCACGTGTGTTTGTGTGTGTGTGTGTGTGTGTGAAAAAGATTAAAATAGACAATTAATACACAGTTAGAACTAAAAAATTTAAGACAAGTTCGTTCTGTTGAGTTGGGAGATCAAAAATGAGTATTTTTCCCCCTAAATTAAGAAAAGCTATGTGAACATGAGAAACAGTAAACTGCTAAGTTACAGGTGAAATGTGTTTCCCGCAGGGCAGGACCACTACCTGGTTTAAGATCACCTTGCTTTTGCTTTTGCATCATTCAATGTCTAAATAGATTCATCAGAGAAGGTAACAGGGTAATACTAACTTCCTTTTTCTTATTTCCTTCCAAAGTGAATTAGATCAGTCTGGAAGAAAGATCAAGCTTCATTCTAGCTTTTTGCAGAAAGAGAGAGATCACCACCAGGAGCTGGGCAAATATACAAAATCTGACACCCATTCTTCCCTCCTTCCTTCTCCTCCTTTCTTCTTTCCATTTTCCATCTACTTCCCAAACATCCATAGAACACCTGAATATTCCTGTTGCATAATGGTTAAGAGCACGACTGGAAGTCAGATCTACCTAGGTTTAAAAACTTGCTCTGCCCATTATAGAAATCTGTGAGTCACTTAGCTTCATACTGGTTCCATTTTTCTTGTTTATAAAACAAAAATCATTCTAGTTTCTTCCTTAAAAGGCCTTTGTGTGAAATAGATAATATAATCCAATGCATAAAGTCGCTTATGATTGTACTCATCCTAGAATGTATGTTCCATAAGCATTAACTGCTGTAACAATTATTATCCTCATGTTAATCCTAATAATAAAAATAATAATAATGATATTTTTAATTCTATTTTTAACTTATTCAACAAATATTTACTGAATGTCTACTGGTTGTCAAACATGATGCTGGATGCCAGGGTGAACAAGGTCGATCTAGACCTTTCCTGTACATTCTAGAGGGGTAAGCAGATAGTAAATAAATAACCATATGGTGTTGGAGATGTATCAGGGAAAAACAAAGTATTTTCATCTTTTTTTCTCATGCATCTTTATTTTCATGAACCTCTAAGTGAAATTCAGGATTTTATTTGATTATAAGTGTGGACAAAGAACCACAGTAGTAAGAACAGTTCTTGTAACTTTGGAACCAATAAAAGTCACAGATACTTTTTATTTTTTTAAATAGTCGAATTCTCTTTCTTCTTTTTTTTAAGAAAATATTTTATTAAATGTATTGGGGTGACAATGGTTAGTAAAATTATATAGATTTCAGGTGTACAGATCCTTTCATATCACAGTGCAGCTCTTGAAACTACAAAATATCATTTACATGGGCTTTGAAACTATGAGAATTACTTGATATAACAATGCATTTTGTTAAAGTTCTTTAATTTTTGATGCTTATATGATAGTGGGGATGTAGATGGCTTAAACGGGATGGATGGCAGTGACATGGTGACAAATGCTTGGTTATATTCTCAAGGTGGAACCGATAGGACTTACCAGTACGACTTGCTGTTTATTTGGCTATGTTGTTGGGGTGACATTCAGTATGACTCATAGGTTTTTGAACAAGTTGTGAACAACTAATTGGGTGGTGATGGTTTTTACTGACATTTGAGAAGCAGGTTTGTGTTGTGGGGTGGAAATGAAGAACCCTATTTTGTTCTTGTGATGTTTGAAATGCCTACAATATACTCAAGTGGAAAAGCTGGGTGGACATTTGGGCATTCAAATCCAGAAGTAAGAGGATAGGTCCATGATGGAGATCTGAATTTGAGGAATCATGAGTGTATAAACTGCATGTAAGGCTATGAGTTGGGATGTAATCACTTCAGCAGAGAAAACCCCAGAGGACTGAGCCAACAGAATATTTAGAAGTCTAGAATTAGAGATGGATTCAGCAAGATGAACTAAGAAATACCTGAAGAGGTAGAAAGAAAAGCAGGAAGTATTGTTTCCCAGAAACCAAGTTTTTAAAAGTGTTTCAAGAGGCAAGGGTGATGAACTAAAAATCAAGAAGCAAGTAAGATGAAGACTAAGAATTGATCATTAGGTGTAGCGACACAGAGGTCATCGATGGCTTTGAAAGAGGCATTTTGGTGGAATGATGGGGCCAAAAGCCGAATAGAGTAAGTTCAAGAAAGAATGGGAGGAGCGAGATTGGACAAAGTGAGCAGAAAACTAAATAGGGGAGTATCAGAATAGAGATACAAGAAACAGCTGTCAAGAGTTGTGAGGGGCCTAGAAAGGCATTTTCAGTGGGTTTACATTCGTCTCCTATTCTGTTCCTCCCATTTTTCTCCTTCCTGCTCTTCTATTTCCTTCTATTCCTTTCACCCCTATTCTTCTCTTCTTTTTCCCTCATCTTTCTTCTCCTCGAAACTGCTGCAGCTCTGCACTGCATCAGGCTAAGGATGCAAATGTGAAACCACTCAACCTGCCTCTGAAAGAGCTCGTTGTGTAGGTCCAGACCCCGTGAATGGCATCACAGTGGATGAACTTCTCTCCGACAGGCTCACAGAGGAGTCAGCAGAGGTGGCCAGACAGGTGCCCCAAACGTTGCCGTCATGGTGTTCGTCTCAATAGTGAGGAACATTTTCTTCCTGATCCCAGTTAAATGGAAACATAAAAGAATCTTACTTAGAGAGTGTAACCAGCAGTTCTTTCTCTTGAAGCAAACAAGTACAGAACACAAAAAGAGAGAGATTTTCTTTTCATTCATTCATTCATTCATTCATTCGGTATTTAATGATTGCCCACTCTCTGCTCATTAGTTAGTGTTTCTGAGTAACCAGTGGTAAATAGTCATGGTCCTCCTGGTTTTTATCCTCCTAAGTGAAGATTATCAACAATGAGCAAATAAAGACGATCAAGGCGAGAGAGTGAGAGGAGTGTTGGGGGCGAGGGAGATGTGATTTTCCTCAGGATGGTTGGGAAAGCTTGTCGGAGGAGGAGGACATATTTGAACAAAGAGATGAATGAAGTGAGGGACTGAGCCATGTGGCGGTGTATAAGAAATGATTCTAGGTAGAAGGAACAGCACGTTTCTTTAAGCATGAGGTAGGAAAGTCTTATTACCTTCAAAGAATCTCCTTATGTGATTTAATTGAGATCATGCCTATGTTGTTCTTTAAAAAGTTCCTTTGATACTTTTTAAAGATGTTTATGTAATCTTTGAAGCAAAAGGCTAATTCCTGGGCACTAGTATAAACTCCCTTCTAGAACGCAAATCATCCTGACAGCTTCCCTATCAGATGGAATCCTTATAGCCCTTGGGATAAGCATTCGACTTGCCACCTCTCAGATCATCCCACTTCTTTGTTTACCAGAAAATAAAATCTCTAAACTCAAAATTACCTCTGTACCTCTGGGCATTGTGGAGGTGAAACAACAAAGAATACTAAGATTGTTTCTCGAAGCTGCATTTCTACAGGTCAGTTATCACTCACGCCCCAGACCGTCTTTCTCACATGCCATCTCTAATTCTGTCTCCAGCATTACCATTAACAGAGTCATGTTTGACTCTCCTTTTCAAGTGCCATTAGTTACTAGAACATATCCTCTTACATTGATGTTTTCCTAGGAATCAAACAGAATTCTCTAGCTGCAAGCAATAGAATAAACTATTGTTAATATATTGGAACCAACAGGAGTGAAGTAGCTTATACGAACCTGAAAGTTTTAGTCAGAGTCACCCACTTCTTACTGGCCCTGTTATTGGAATGAATAAATTCAAACATATCTTTAGTCCTTGTAATACTTGACTCCAAGTTGATATCTAGGGGAGAGGCCCCAGTTTGGCCTTCTGGGTTCCTGGCCCATCAGTAGGTAATAGTAGTGTAATCTGAGAACAAGCTGTAAAACAAAAGAAAAGCAAAGAAAGAAAAACAAGTCTGTAAGAGTCACAGCATCCCCATGATGGGAAGACAGGCATCTGTATTTATTGCCCCACCAACACTATGCATTTTCCCACAGACATGTCAGGATGCACTTAGATATGGGGAATGAATCCCACACTTGAGATACTGAGGCAGCATTTTCCATGTTTTTATGTTTCCTTTCTTCCCAGTTTCCTCACCATCCCCAACTGTGCTAGTTGATGAACCAGCTATGGTACATCCCAGCAGCAATGTTTCTTGTCTTGACATCTACAATAATTTCAGAATTAAGTATTCCATCCAGAGCAATTGTAAGCTAGATTTGCTCATAGTGCCCAATCTCAGGCTCCCTGGTGTACTGGGTATGAAAAGGGAAGAAAAAATATAGACCAAAAAAACCCCAAAAAACTGTAATATCAGAGTAATTTGGAATCAAATTGTGTTTCTTTTTCTTTTTCTTTTTCTTTTTTTAATTAAAGTTTACTGGGGTTACAATTGTTAGTAAAGTTACATAGGTTTCAAGTGTACAATTCCATAATACATCATCTATATATCACATTGTGTGTTCACCATCCAGAGTCAGTTCTCTTTCTATCACCAAATATTTGACCCCGTTTACCCTCATCTGCCACCGCTCCCACCCCCCTTACCCTCTGGTAACCACTAAACTATTGTCTGTGTCTATGAGTTTTTGTTTCTTCATTTGTTTATCTTCTTCCTTTGTTGTTTTCAGTTTTACATACTACATGTCAGTGAAATCATATGGTTCTCTGCTTTTTCTATCTGACTTATTTGGCTTAGCATGATAATCTCAAGATACATCTATGTTGTCACAAATGGCATTATTTCATCTCTTCAAATGGTTTTCCTCTGATCCATTTACTTTACTGTTTGCGTATATCAACATATTTTAATATATATTTTTAATTGGCTCGTGCATGATTTACATTTCTGGTCAAAATTCCATATTATTTTCTATAATAATGGACCACCAGAGAAGAAAATCTTGCACTAATATAAAGTAACTTTGGAATTGCTGTATACACTGAATTATTTCAATATAATATACTTAGTAAATTCAGTATCTATACAGCTTGTCAAAATACAAGGACTTAAGTTCTTATGATCATAACATTAGGGAAAAATTAATGGTTACCACAGCTCTCTTCAGGAAATTGTACTTAAAAATATTATATATATATATACATAATACATATATTGATGATAAACTCTTTTAAAACTCTTTAAATGTTTAAATTTTCAGTTGAGCCATCTAATTTCCCAAATGTACTTTCTAATATAAACATTTGTATTATTTACTTGGCATTGGCGATTAATTCATTATTCTCAATGAATTTTCTCAGTATTTGAAAATTCAATTTTGCTTTCAAAGTAGTTTAAATTCTCAAGTTTTTGGAAATACATTCTTATTTATTTGTCAAAGAAAAAAACTTGACTTTCCCCAATATGAATGTTTTCCTTATCTTACTATTATTTATAACATGTTATCTGGAAACATTGATTTGGCTGAGGGTCATTATCATTCATTTTAGAATTAAAGACATGAGCAGAGAGATCTTGTATAATTTTATACTTAGTGGCATTTTCACACTTAGGGCAACGTACTAGAGCTGGCATTTAAATTATGAACTGTTTTTTTCCTTTAAGAAAAGAAGCCATCCCTGGGTTTAAATAGAAAAACATTTTTCTTGAATATCGAATAGTGGCATAGGTGAATTCTTTTCCCTATTCTTATGCTTGTTACATTGTTATATTTATCAGGACAGAGGAATTATGTACCCAATTTAGCCAATAGTCTAAACAAGCATTTCGGATAATAACTGTTGGTGTATTTCAGCGTTAGAATTGCCCTGTACATTAGCTGATGAATGAATAATCCATAATTAAGGGAATATTTTCTCTAGGATGCCAAATTGGTGTGAACCCTCCTATGCCCCTCCCTAGCCACTGCCTCCACCCAAATTAGGATATTGATTTAATGTCATATAGACTGAGTTGCTTTCCAAGGCAGCCGAAAGTGACAGTAACAGACCTGGGCCTCCAGCCCAGAAATGTGGACCCTCAGCCTGCTGTTCTAACCACTAGACCATGGACACCAAATCCCTGCATTTTCTAAGCCAATTCCAGGGCAGATGCTTATTAACAAACAGATGTCACTCGATGGCACCGACATCCATCAGAGAAAATGATTCTGCTGGAAACAGTCCCTGGGCAGTGCAGAAATCACCACTGTAAGCGTTGTCCCAGGATTCCGTTTTACTTCTTTATGAATAACAAACACCCATGTTGCCTTGGCATTTATCTGGCTTTAGGAAGTGAGTAAAATTTGACTATTTGTGTTTAAATGAAATGTAACTCATGACAACCTTTGTATTCTATTATGTTTCAATTATTATGAAATAAGGTAAGCTTGCCCAGCTGTATAGGATAAAAGCTCATTATACCTCAAATGAAGTGATAAAAGATAGAATAGTGTTTTAATAGAACAGACAACATGATTCTTTGTATTTTAGTATTCACTGTCCTTTGGTAATGGAAGCTTGAGAAAGTGATTTTGTTTTCAATCAATCAAATTATTTCCTCATCAGCACTCTAAGCAAAGATACCATAGCTGCTTCTCTTTTGTTATTATTGCCCAAGTAAGAAACACCATCCCTAATTAGCATAATTTGCATTAGCCACACAGAGTAAGGATTCAATTTGGAAATGTGTTAGCTTCTTCCTGATGCAGACTGTGACATACTATTTCTAATCAGTATACTATGATGATAGCTTCATAGCCCTATTTAGATGGAAGATTAACATAGTTTTTCACACGTCCCCACATGTGCCTTTGCAAAGTACCATTTTGTGGTTAGTTAAGAGTCCTTTAGTTGCAAATAACAGTGATTCATTCTTACTAGCTTAAGGAGAATGTTGAATTTATTGAAAGGATATTTGCTTATATCATAGCATTCAAGGCAGACTAGAATAAGCAGCCTCTCAAAAGATAAGATCAAAATAAATCAGGCCCTTTCGCGGGTGTTCCTCAGGAATCTTCTTTCTAGAATCCTGCTGTATCGACTCCAATGACTCCAAAAGTTTCTCTGTCTCATTTAAAAGAAAGCATTCAAATTCCTGAGAGAATCTGCCCAATTAAAGTCTGATACTCACTCTTAGATCGGGATGCCGGAGGCAGTTTTGACGGTGTGTTGGGGGTCTTTGTCAGCTAAGCGGTCAACCCAAGAATGCCTCCTGTAATCCAGCCCTTTAGTGTCTCAACATACACAGGCACCTACTTTTCGTATAATACACTTAACACCATGCCTGGTACTTTATACATGTGCAATTAAGTTTTAATTATCATTTTGGTGGTTGTTTAATTTTTCTTCATGTGATAATTCACTCCATTCAAATAGATTCCTGTTAAATGATCCAAATATCCCATACAAAAACAATAAACATTTATTTGTTTTTTTGTCCAATGTGACAAAATACAGAGTTATACCCAGAGACTGTATTTATAGTGATGTTATAGAAAAACTACCTAGGGACAATAATCAGCCTCTCCGTAGTAGGATTTCATTTTATCCTGATATGGAGCATAGAGTGGACAAATCTGCAATCTAATCATCTCTACATTACACATATAAAATAAAGGAAGCAAAGAATGAGCACAGAAAATAAAAAGTGTTTGCATTCTTGTATGTGCATGAATATGCACAGGTACATTTTTTGTCTAGTCAGTATACTGCACACACATATTTATATATATGTGTGTGTGTGTATATGTGTGTGTGTGTGTGTATATATATATATATATACATATATATGGTGCCAAAAATGTATACAAGTGGACACTTTGGTCAACGTTGCTCAAGCAGTAGTTCGCAGTAATCAGAAATGTCTGGACGCTGATGGTAACCACTTCAAGCACCTCTTGCAATTGCAGAAGTCACACGTGACTTGTATTCATCTTTTGTTGTTGGTATATATTGAGTATTACAATTTTAATACAGTTTTCCTTTCTTAAAATGTGTATACTTTTTTTGGCACCCTCTGTATGTATGTATACACACACAGACACAGACACAAACACACACACACACACACACACACACACACACACACCACACTGACAATTAAGTTTGCGAACTCATCCTAAAAAAAGTGCTACATACCTCATTGCTGAATATCACTACAGTCACCTTCAAAGTCCTCCCCTTGGGAAGCTATGCACCAACGCCAGTGCCTAGTCCACCCTTGAAAGCAATTTGGGAACTCCTTTTCCGGAATGGCCATCAGAGCTGTCATCGTATTACTCTTGATGTCCTGAATGTCATCAAAATGTCTTCTTTTCAGTATTTCCTTTATCTTTGGGTAAAGAAAGAAATCCTCGGGGGCCAGACCAGGTGAGTAGGGAGAGTGTTCCAATACAGTTATTTGTTTATTGGCTAAAAACTCCTTCACAGACAGTGCCGTGTGAGCTGGTGCTTTGTCATGTTGATAGAGCCATGAATTGTTGGTGAAAATTTCAGGTCCTATAACTTTTTCGCGCAGCATTTTCAGCACTTGCAAAGAGTAAATTTGGTTAACTGTTTGTCCAGTTGGTAAAAATTCATAATGAATAATCCGTCTGATATCAAAAAAGGTTAGCAACATTGTTGCAACAAAGGCTTCACTCCTTGAGTTCAGGACTCTAACCGCCCCCCACACACACACACACTCTATGTTTCCTTTGCCTTTGATTGTTATTTCAACTGGTTCCTTTTTTTTTTTTTTCCTTTTTGCCAGGAGTTTAACTAAATCAAAGCTGTCCTTTAAAGAGTCTTATCTATGTAGATGTGGGATTATTTCCTGGAAGCCTTTCTCTCTGGGGATGGAAATACAGGAGTACCGCAGATTTCCCCTGGCTTCTGTGCTGTACCTCAGGGCATCCATGTGTACCTTTTGTCTCTGTTAATGAATGTTACTCACTGGAGTCAACACTATAACTCCAACTCTTTGCGCACCAATCCCACTAGTGTTATACAGAGCTGAGGTAGCCAGTCAGAACTCCCAGCTTTAATTTAGTGGGTCTGTCTTGCTTTAGTGGAAGCATTATTCGCACGAGTTCTTAAACTTCCAGACCAGAACAAACAAACAAACAAACAAACAAAAAACCCCAAAAACAACAACAAGGGAAATTGGATGTGGGGTAGTGTGAAGCACTGTGAAAATTTCACCACTGAGTGGGATATATAGAATGATATGCGTATTATCTGAGCTTTGAAAATTGAATGAAGCAGTAGAATAGCAATGAGGGTAGGTAGAAGTCCAGGTAAAGTTATAAGTTAGTTTCACCTTACATAACATTTTTGATTCTTATACTGTTGTTATGTGTCTGTTTTCCCTGGGAAGAGGGTGTATTGTCATTCATCCCCGTTGACACAGATATGGTAGACAGTGTTCTTGGGTAGCGATTAGCTCATTTTGACAAAGAGAATAGAAGAATAGAGATATTTATTTGCCAATCATTAAACTCATCTGCCACTTCAATCTAAACATTGAGAATCTAAATATGAATGAGACATAGTAGTTTCCCCAGAATGGGGGGAAGACATTTTTAACACCGGTTAAAATATGTATTTAACACCTGTTAAATACAAATGGAGGTATATTAGGACAATGGTTTTCAACCTTTAGTCTACATCAGAATCACCTGAAGGACTTGTGACATCACATTTCTGGGTCCCGTCCCTAGAGTTTCTCATTCAGTATGTTTGAGGTAGAGCCTGAGAATTTGTATTTCTATCTTGTTCCAAGGTGCTGCTTGTCTGAGAACCAGTGGCACAGGAAACTGTGAAGGCATGATGCAGGACTGCTCTCTCCACCCCCAGTGTGCTTAGGGGAGTGGATCATTTATTAGGTGTCTTAACTATAAAAAGCAGATTTTTACTATTTAAGTAGAAGCAGTCTATTAAATAGATGATGGGTCATTCATTGGGAATCACCTTGGAGGCCAGTTTTCCAGAAAGGATGACCCAACCATGCAATGCAAGTGGCCTGATGACTCAAGGAGCAATACGATCTGAGCCGGGGATACTGGCTACAGATCCAGAACTACCAGGGACATCACTTGGCTGCAGGTGGAATTTTGCCAACATTGATGCTTCTTAAAACTCTGATTATCCCTGAAGGCCAGATTGTTTTCCCCAGTCTTCTGTGTGGAAGCTTTTTCCTCAATTTGTTTAATTTTGAAGCAAGTTGTTACCGAGTTCAGTATGCTCAGTGGATACTTGTCACATACTTCTACATTAGAAGTGAAGGAAACTGGGAAAGTGACACTGACAAGCCTTGATATATCTTTATACATAGCAAGATTATTCAAAATGGACTGAACATACAGAAAACACAGCCACTGAGAGGGAGTTTTACAGATATTTGAATGTTTCCACTCAGAATCAAAGGATAAGGGTGGTGTGTCTTATAAACTAGGAGAGAATGTGAGAAAAAGATGGAGCTACCAAGAAAACTTAATGAATGAGACCTACACGGCCCTTTATGATGTGGCTTCAACATTTATTTCCAGCCTCATGTTGACTTTTATTTCCTCCTGGTAATTCAACTCCACACGTGTCAGCTGTCCCTTCTGTAATGCTATGCCCTGTACTTGGAGCAGTTGTCCTCTTTATTTCTGTCTAGCTAATTAATGCTCAGCTCTCAGCTCAGTTGTCACCTCCTCTTGTCACCCTTTTCAACCTTCCTCACTGCCGTAACAAAGTACCACAGACTGGGTGACTTAATCAGCAGAAATGCATTACCTCACAGCTCTAGAAGCTAGGAGTCCAAAATAAAGGCATCGGCAGGGCTGATTCCTTCTGAGGACTGTGAGGGAAGGATCTCTTCCAGGCCTGTCTCCATAGCTTGTAGATGGTTGTCGTCTCCCTGTGTCTTGTCACCTAGTCTTTCCTGTATGTGTGTCTGTCTCTGTGTTGAAATGTCTTCATTCTGTAAAGACTCCAGTCATATTTGATTCGGGTCCTCCCTAATGACCCATTTTAACTTGATTTATAAAGATCCTATCTCCCAATAGTGTCACTTTCTGAGGGACAGGGGGTTAGGACTACAACATTATTTGGAGAACACTTTTCAGTCCATAACAAAAGGTTTCATAGCACCATGGAGTTCTAATTTTAAAATATGTTACAGGTATAACACGACTGTTATTTATGGAGTGATGTGATTGTCTAGCTCCACTACTAGATGATACACCCTGAGGAGACAAGGTCCACACCTCAGAGGTGCCAGTGTGAGTTAAATAAACAAAAGGCAAGAGTCCTGCATAGCTGTCTGAGCTGTTTCGTCTTTGTCATGTGGGCCATGAGATACAGAAGCATGACTTGTTGAGAACTGATTTAGAAAATGGGAATACCACCTCCTCCTGAACACCAGCACCAGGTGAATGCCAAGTGCATGACATGGCACTGGGCGAGGGTTGTGTGGCGTCAGGAAGCTTCACAGTTAAAAGCATTAGCTCTACAGCTTCCCCTAGGAAAATAATACATCAGCCCTGAAGTGAAAACAGCATGCAGAGTTTCCAATGCACTTATTTCCTGGCTGCAGAAGTAGGTTTAGAATCCATTCTTGCTAGAAATAGATGTGTCTGTCAACACTTATGTGGGGAAGGACTTCCATGCTGATGTTTGGAATTGTCAGTGGGTTCCATTTTCTCATACATTCTTTCAGTGCAGGATTTTCAAAATAATGCAATGTCAGTGAGACATAAGTTGTTAAGCACCCAGAGGATTTGACAAAGGAATGTATGCAGTGCACTCTGTGATTTGAAATGACAGATCTCTACTTTTTCTTTGTCTTTTTTTTTCTTTTTTCTTTCTTTCTTTTTTTTTTTTTTAAAGTAACAAAAGTGAGAACTAAATCTGGGGAGAAAATTAGCAAAGTGATGTGGTGGACACTTAAAATTCTTAAATATAACTGCTGTACTCACATTCCTCTATCATTTAAGTGTTAGCTACAGTCATTCTGAAGATAAATGAACTAGATGATTTTCCAGTCATATTTCTGACACTGTGGCTTTAATTCATACAATAGCAACCTCAATAATTTGTACTTATTTTTAAAAGCTGAGCTAGTCTGTTTCTTCTTGTCAGATGCTTTTAAAACAGTGCTCACGTCTCTGCAGTTCACAGTCCCCAGGATATTGTGAACGTCAATACATAGTCTTCGATCACACGTTAAGTAATATAATGTTACATATTTATCCCCAAATTGCATCGTTGAGCATTATGTCAATGGCTATAAACTTAATTTTTGATGTTGTATTTTGGGAAAGAACAAGTTCTGGGTGTTAGGTGGCATGATTATAAATATTTGGAGTTGTAATTGAAAACAGATACTAAATTTGAAGGATTACACTTAATGGTACTGATAGACTAAATTATAAATGATGTATGTAATAAACTATGGATTTTTAATAGACATACTTATTCTCTAATAGATGTAGATGCTATACTCTATTTCAATCCCACTCTTAAAAAAATAGTTGTTTACCACGGGAGGACAACTATATACGTTTCCATGCTATAATAGTAATAATAACAAGCACACACATATGTATATAATGTTATCCTCAGAACAGTCTTATAAGGTAGGTACTATTAATTTCTGCATCTTCCAGGTGAATCTGCTTCCAAATGAAGGTATAGTAACTTGCCAAGGTCACAGAGCTAGGAGGTGACAGAACCCATGTTTGAATATTGTGAGTCTTACTAGCTCTGTTTTAATCACTATGCCTCCCAAAGGTGTGTCTAAGCGCCTCAAGAATATAGCCAACTACATTCAAATTAATCGTCAAGTTCTTTTGCCCTTATTACTCAAAATTTTTTTGGATTAAACCACTCATCTCCATTTCTGCTGCCACTACCTCCTTCCCGATCAATGTTATGTCTCATTACACTGGACCGTTACAATGGACTACAGCAAAAGCTCACCAGCTGCTTTCTCTACTTCCTTTCTTACTCCAAATGGCAGTCATAATGATCTTAGATTAGATTAGTGCAAAAGTAATTGTGTTTTTTGCAATTATTTTTAACCTTTTAAACTGCAATTGCTTTTGCACCAACCTAATACAAAGTGTTGCAGCATACGTCATTCTTTCCTAAGCCTGGCCAGTGGTTTGCAATTTCACATTGGGGGAAGACCAAAATCTCAGCGTATTTACAAGACCCTCTAAATGATCTGGCTCCTGCCTGTCTTAACATGGTGTCTTGTGCCCCTCTGTTTCTTTCTCTGCTCCTTAAACATGTCTACACTTGTTGTGTAAACACATCTTACTCCCTCTGCCTATATTACTCTCCCCAGCTTCCCCCAACACCATGCCCCAGCATTTGCTAAGGAAATCCCTACCCATCCTTCATACCTTGGCTCAACTTTCACTGTCCCATGGAAGCCGGACTTCTCCCGCTACATTGATACAGGTCTCCCTTTAAACAGCTCAGTTAGAAGCCTACAATTCTGTTTATTCCAATTGCTAATAAATCAGTATTTATTTTGATCTTTGATTGTGTCTTTTCTCTAAAATGTAAAGTCATGAAAATAAGAAGTGTTTTTCTATTTTCTTTCCTCCTGAAACTCAGGCCCGGTATGAAATCTTGCATGGTCAATGCTGAGTTTCTGTTCAATGACCAGAGAAAAAGAACTATTTCTACTGAGGCAGGCAGGAAAGCCACATTGAGGAGGTGGCGTCGAATCTCCTCTCCATTTTGAAGGGTCCCTAGAATCTAAACAAGACTAGGGGTGGGAGTAAGGGAGAAGTAGCAGGGAGAAGAAATCACATGAAAATATTAGTCATGGAAAAACTAATTAGTGATGGAAAAACACAGTGTTTATAGCTGGGGAATAGCACAAATTTATTCAAATGCATGAAAAGAAATAGGGAGTATCAGAAGATAATTTTGAAAAGTTACGCTAAGGCAAAATTGGAGAGGAAGGAATCATACATTTGTTTTTCAAATAATGAGAAACCACTAAAAATATTATTGATGGGAGTGCCAACACAATGACTTAGGAAGAATTATTTGACAGGAATGTACTTAAAATTGAGTATTTTAGAATCAGACCTGTTAGGTGTCCATCCCAGCTTTCATCTAAGTTGCTCTTTAACCTTGGAAATTATACTGAAGTCTTATATTTGTTAGGGGCATGCTTCTTGTATCTAACAAATCTTGAAATTTCACTGGCTCAATGCAATGAAAGTTCATTTCTAGCTGTTTTCCAATATGGCAGCTCTTGGCCAGTAGTCCCTAGTCTTTGTTTCTTACATCATGTGGTTCTACAATTCCCCTAAATCCTCAGTTTGCTGTGTTTACCTGGACAGGGAGTGAAGTAAGGGAGGAGGCCTTCATGATTCTTGAAAGCTCTCACCCCACCTTTATAGGTGAATACTCGTCATATAGCCATGCCTGCCTCCAAAGTGTGCTGAGAAATATCATTGTTATATAATTGTTGGCTGGGTAGCTACCTTTCTGGATGACTTTTATACTATTGAAAGAGGAGTCTGAAGTTTTGATAGATAGTCAGCCACTTTTGCTACATACTCTAAACCACAACTTATTTTTCAGTAAAATGGGGATGGCAATGAAAGCTAACAAAAGATGTACGTATAAGGAGGAATGATATGTGGAATGTCCCAGCACAGTGTCAAGAATGTAAGTGATACACTCCTTTGGATTAAGGAGAGAAAAGATCAGGGACTAAATTGCACTGAAGACTGGAGAAAAGGAAAGGAATGGAGAGGAACCAAGAAAAGTGTGTGTTAAACTTGGTCCTAAATTGATGTTTTCAGTTTTGCTTTTGGAACATGTATTTAAGCTCTAGAGAACTTGAAAGAAAATGATAACTGTTGCACATTCAACTAGAGACAGGCCTGCAATGCAGCCAGCAGCTGTTCCGAGCAGTCCTTTCTATGCAAATATTAGAGTTCTCTAACTACCAAGTTAGCGCAGTAAAGCATTCAAAGAGTGCCATGATTTTATAATCTTTAGCAATTTTACATTCTGTGTTATTTATTTTTTAAGATTGGCTGACATTATTGTAGCCTCTTGATGAAACAAACAAACATTATTGGACTTTGCTTATAGTGTGGAAGAGATTATTATATGACTTTTTATGTAGTGCTTAACACAATATACAGAATGATTATGAAAACAATTTAATGATGGGTAACAACTTGAAATTTTACATTTTACCAATAAACATCATCAAAAGGAAAACAAAAACACTGTGTTTCCCTGAAAATAAGACATAGCCAGGCAATCAGCTCTAATGAATCTTTTGGAGCAAAAATTAATATAAGACCCGGTCTTATTTTACTATAAGACAGTCTTATATAATATAATATAAGACTGGGTATAATAATAATATAATATAATATAATATAATATAATATAATGTAATATAATATAATGTAATATAATATAATATAATATAATACCAGGTCTCATCTACAATAAGACTGGGTCTTATAATCATTTTTGCTCCAAAAGACACGTTAGAGCTGATTGTCCGGCTAGGTCTTATTTTTGAAGAAACGTGGTACTACCAAAGAAGTCAGCACAAAACCATTAAAAGTAGAAGTAATATCTTCATTGTTGACTAATCTTTTTGTATCTATCTGCCTATCATCATTTATCTAGCTATCTAATCTAACATCTGTCCTTCCAAATATGTTTGAAAGAGATAATACTTGCATTATTAGATACAACCTTTTCTATGTGATCCCTTATTTTGACTTTGACTTGACTAATTTGATACCACATGACATGGAAAACTTAAAGAGAGATGTGTTTGCATTCGTAGATTAGATCAAAAAAATCAAATAAATGTGACACTTCATATTACAATTTTTGCAAGCTCATCCTTTCACCTTTATTATTTCAGAGAAGAAAACAAATGCAATTGACCTTCTAAATTTACTTGCAAAAGCTGAATACGTTCTTCTTCTAAAGACTTACTAAGTATTAAGTACTTTTTAATGACTCTTAGAGATAAACCAGTTCAGACAATTAAGTTTGCGAACTCATCCTAGAAAAAGTGCTACATACCTCATTGCTGAATAACACTATGGTCACCTTCAAAGTACTCCCCTTGGGAAGCTATGCACCTATGTCAGCGCCTAGTCCACCCTTCAAAGCAATTTTGGAAATCTTTTTCTGGAATGGCCATAAGAGCTGTTGTCATATTACCCTTGATGTCCTGAATGTCATCAAAATGTCTTCTTTTCAATATTTCCTTTATCTTTTGACAAAGGAAGAAGCCATTGGGGGCCAGATCAGATGACTAGGGAGGGTGTTCCAATACAGTTATTTGTTAACTGGCAAAAAAACTCCCTCACAGACAGTGCCATGTGAGCTGGTGCAGCCATGAATTGTTGGTAAAAAGTTTAGGTCATCTAAAGTTTTCACGCACTTCCAAATAGTAAACTTGGTTAACTGTTTGTCCAGTTGGTACAAATTCAAAATGAATAATCCCTTTGATATTAAAAAAAAGGTTAACAACATCATTGCAACAAGTTTGTGAACTTAATTGTCAGACCTGTAAGATAAATAGTTTAAAATAACCTTCCCAGGTACTCAAACTAGAAACCTTGTAATTGTTTTTCCACTGAAATCTTTTTCTTGGTTCTGTGAGACATTTTATTGGCCAACACTTTGAGTTAATTAAATCTTGGTCACACCCTATCCTTCTGTCCTCACACTTTCTATCTTTATTCATGTCCTTACCTCAACTATTATAATAGCCAGTTAACCAACCAGTGTTCCATTTTATACCTGTGACTCAAATAAATCATCTTTTTTCATACCACTCACAAATTCAATGACTTGCTGTTATCTACAGAAAAACAGAAGTTATACTTGTGACCAAGTGTTACTCTTATCCCTAACTCTTCAGTGAGTGCCATCAGTGAAACCAAAGTTCAAGCAAGAGTGAGTTTGTCACTCTTCTCCACACAGAACCTAAGCTTTCCTGAACGCCTCTCTTTCCTTATTCTGTTCTCTTCCTCTTTAACTTCTCATCATCCAAGTCAGAATCCAACCAACTATTCATATTGGAAAAAGAGGATGGATTCTTAAGCTAGATTCACAGAATTCTGATCCCTTAGTTTTTCTTTTCCTCTTTCTCCTCCTTACTGTCCCCCATCCCTCCCTCCTTCCCTCCCTCCCTCTCTTCCTCCCTCCCTTCCTTTTTTCCTTCCTTTCTTCCTTCCTTCCTTCCTTTCTCCCTCACTTCCTTCCTTTTTTCCTTCCTTCCTTCCTTTCGTAGCAGAGCAGAGACTTGGCTTTCTCATTGTTAGAGAAGGGCCCCAAAACATAGCTTTTAGGGTTCTTCAAGATTGAAATAGCAAGGTAAAACTAACATCTTTTTTTTCTGAACTGTCATGGCACTTTTTCTGTTTTTCTAGATTGACAGAGAGCACTTTTTACTTATCTTAACCCATTGTCTTGTTCCTATTACCTGAACATGAGCTGCTTGAGGATATAGTAATTATGTTTAAGTCATCTTTATATCTCTTTTTTTCCTCACATTTAAACAACAGAAAAAAACAGTCTCTGCTTCATCGAGGTATACAGTCCATATCTTGTTTTTATTAGTTAAAATAAATGGAAGGAAGGAATGGAGGGAGGGAAAAAGGGAGGAAATAATGTTACTTTTTTTTTTTTTAATCTTAAGAACGGTGACATACACTGTGTTTTTAATACTACTACTTATTGAACCACTTGTCTTAATGCATGCTCTTAGGACCCAAGAGTGACACTCCCTTATCATTACCTGTAATTCACCATTACTTAATTAAGACCTCAATTTCAATTAAATCCTATCCCAAATGAAAATACTTTTAAAGTAGAATTTCTTCATTTCAATATTAATGTTCTTTGCCTCCCAGAAATAATTCCTTTTATATCTTGTTCAAAATATAAGTCCTGTGTTCAATGTTAAAGCAGCTTGCTTTTTTCTTAATTTCTTTCTTGCTTTGCTTAGGTTCGCTGATTAATTAGAAGATGACTCTCATGAATTTAACATTTTGGTTAAGGCTATCTTTCAGCTAATGTGAAAGCAAGGCTTTGCAGAGAATGATTTCTCTGTGTTTCATTGAAACCAGAGTCATATCTTGGCATCACAAAGTCTAGACAGAGTGTCTAAGAACCTTTACTAGTTAATTGAAATTACTCCAAAGGCAACACCGCTGATGTATTGGGCAAAGACCGAGATAAAGTTGGATTTAGAAACCTTCTTTTTAGTCTCCTTCAATGTCTTATTTCCCCTATTGTCTTCCTGACTTATTACACATTATCTGTTTTATACTGTATTATCAGATTTTGCCTTCTTTTCTGCATTTTGAAGTTTCAGTGGCCTCTGATCTTGCCTTTGTGTCAGATACATCACATTCCTGTAGATCACTGTGTACATGTAGGCTGTACAATGAGGGTAGGTCAGTGCTAAGCCCACGTGCTCTCATCACTCTCTTCTAAGCCCTTAGGTGTGTACGTGCATGTAAGCCAAGCGTAGTAATGGCTAGATTCAAGAGGCAGCCCTTAAGGCCGAAGTTGCATATTGCCTACATTATCCTTGAGGATCTCATACAAAAAGACAAAAGTTGCAGAGGGACACATCTTTCAATTGGTCTAACACAGTTGGATTTTCCCTTAACATTGAAAGAGACATCTGTTTCTTCAATTGAACAGCAAATACATGTGTTGGGTTTGTTACAGAGATGTTGTATAAAAGATACAGTATACTCTAGAACCTAACTGAGTATATAGTTCACTATACACAGAGAAACTTGGTGTCTGAATTCTATGGAGGGAATATCATGTTCATGTCTCCCTTACCCCCAGCCCCATCTGCTCTCACAAACCCTTCATCATGTGGCATGAACAAGTGGGAGCATCTGCAATACTTAATCCCCTCCCCCCATCATTTTTATTTGTTTCAAAGAACACACCTTTGATTTATGCAAACAAATCTACTATACCAGCAAAGTAAAGATTAGATCCAAATTTTCTGTCTGGACAGTTACCTCTCATCTGTATACAGGTTTTCTCCAAGAACCTCATTTATATTACAGAGATCAACCACTGGTTCACTCTTTTAATCTTTTTTTTTTTTTTTTTTTAGACTTAAAATAGCCACTTGAATGGAAAAGCCTCATGTCCCTCAAACACAGTGGTTACTTTTATTTACTCACTTGTTAAACAGAAGTGACTTTTTCAAACTCCCAAATTGAACTGGTGTTCCCTGCAGACACCATGTGACTTGCCTTCCTGGGTGACCTGAGAATTCTCATAGATCTAGTGAAGAATAGGAAACGCAAGGCTCTTTTTAAACTTTACACATGCTACTGGCTGTGCGATATTTAAGGGAGAACATGTCTAGCAAGGAATTGCTAGGTTTCCTTTGTGCAGAAATAGCCAAGTAATACTAGGGTGGGGGGATCAATGATTCAAATTTTCTATTGAGGCAAAAAATGCATCTTAATCATTTTTAAATGTACAGTTCAGTATTGTTGAATATATTTACATTACTGTGCAAGCAAGCTCCTGAACTTTTTTTTTCATCCTGCCAAACTGAAACTTTAAACCCACTAAACAACAACTCCCCATTTCCCCTGCCCCGTTCTGTTGGCAACCACAATTCTACATTGTTTCTATGAATTTCACCACTCTAGGTATTTCATATAAGTAGAATCATACAGTATTTGTCTTTATGTGACTGACTTACTTCACCAAGCATAATGTTCTCAAGATTCGTCCATGTTGAAACCTGTGTCAGAATTTCCTTCTTTTTTTAAGGCTGAATAGTACTCTATTGTAGGGTTAGACCACATTTTAATCCATTTATCCCTGATGTATGGTTGGGTTACTTCCATCTCTTGTCTATTATGAACATGGGTGTGCAAATGATCCTGCTTTCAATTCTTTTGGGTAGAAACCCAGAAGTGGTATTTCTGGATCATACGATAATTTTATTGTTAGTTTTTTGAGGAGCCCCTGTACTGTTCTCCATAGTGACTTTACCACTTTATATCCCCACCCTCAGTGTAAAAGTGCTCCAATTTTTCCACATCCTTGCCCTCACTTCTTACTTCCTTATTTGTTTATTGTAGCTATCCTAATGAATGTGAAGGGAGATCTTACTGTGGTTTTGATTTGCAATTCCCTAATGGTTACTGATGTTGAATATCTTTTCAAATGCTTGTTGGCCATTTATATATCATATTTTGAGAAATATCTATTCAAGTCTTTGCCCATTTTAAAAATAGGCTTATTTTGTTGTTTTTCGATCGTAGGACTTCTTTATATATTATGGATATTATCCCTTAGCAGATATATGGTTTGAAAATAGCTCTTCCCATTTGAAAGGGTACCTTTATACTCTGTTGGTTATGCTCTTTTATGGATAAAAGTTTTTGTTTTCTTGAGTAGTTTAATTTGTCTGTTTTTACTTTTGTTGCCTGTGCTTTGGTATCCTATTTAGGGAATCGTTGCCATATCCAATGTCATGAAGCTTACCCTAAGATTTCTTCTAAGAGTTTTATAGCTTAGGGTCATCTGTTTAGGTCTTTGTTACATGTTAATTTCATTTTATATATAAGTTAAAGATCCAACTCCTTCTCTTGCATGTGGATACCCAGTTTTTCCAACATCATTTCTGATGATGATCAAATCATTTTTAAACAAATTATCATAGAAATTTGTTTGCAACAACTGGCTAGTAGTAAACCAAATGGGAATATGGTGACCACCATCTTTTCCTTCCAAAATATTTACAAATTATCCTCCTGTTAATTTGTACTAGAATCGTGGCCCTTAAACAGCTTTTGTATCACTATCGGCACAGAAAATGATGGACTCAATGTGCATCGTGTTCTTACATGTGCAGGAGGCTTATACTTCTTACCTGTTTTACTTCTCATAAATGACATTCTTGGGTCTACACGAGGCTGGCTACATAAGAGTACAAGCTAGGGTGGCACTCAGGGTGATCTGTTTTTTAATGTCCTCCAGCAATTGGAATGCAGTTCAGATACATGACACAGTCAATCTGTGAAAGGTGTAATTCACTCACATCGCATCTAATTTGAAGAGCTGGCATTCAAATTCGGAATCAGAATTCTGACCCCAAAGTTCATATTCTTTTTTCTCATAGACTCCAAGGTAAGCCAAGGATTTACAGATAATAATTTTTAGCAAAGAAACACTTTAGCAGATGATGGACAAACTTATATCTTTCATTACTCTTAGGTCTATTTTCCATGCTTGTAATAGAGTAAAGAAATATTACATCTGACGAGTATTCTGCTTCTAACACCTTTTAGCTCCTGTCATTTTTAGAGAAATTTTCTATTATATTTGCAATCCTTAAGTTGTTTTGTTTTGTTTTTTAAGTCAGTCCATTTTTCTTTAATGTGTCCACTATTTAACCTCCATTTCTAACAAGGAATTTTATTTTTAACTGGGCAAAACATCCCATGGTCATTAAAAAAAAAAAAAAATGAGCCCCACTCAGCAAGTCTCAATGATTGCTGAGAATATTTTTCCCCTCTGCTACTCAGTTCCTACTTATTATTTATGTTTTCAGCATGGATATATAATCATAGATGATCTTAAATGTTGTTTCAAACTTCTTTCCTATTTTCCATTATAAATTACCATTAATCTCTTAAATTCATGCCCTTTTATTTCTTTCCATACCTGGTTGCCTCCGTAATGATTGTGTATGAGACATTCCTGTATTTATCATGCTATATTTATCCCACACTTTTCTTCAGATTTAATTTAGAGGCCTTTCAATTGGATTTGTCTCTCTTCAGTGCAGAATCATTCTTTCTAGTCTTTAATGCTCTCCTTCCCTTTCTGAGAGCCCATCATTTTGGAGCCTTAGCCACATATTTTGACTGCCGGGACAATTGTTAATTGCTTTTATTCTCGTGTTTCTTAAAAAGTATTGAAAGTAGCAATGAAAGCAAATTTCTATTATAAACTGTGCTCTGCCATTTCTTAATGAGGAAACATTATTTACCCCAGCTTTTAAAATAATATGAAATTACACGAAATTTAAAAGATGTAAGAATTTAATACTGTATATGTATATAAGCCCAATTAGCAATGGTCTTGAACAATCTCAGTCTGTTATTTTCTTTCCACATTCATGACTCAAGACTTAAATATAGGCCAAAAATGGAGGGTCTTATTCTGCTTATAACTGTTTTCAACTGTGACATATTTTTTCCACTTACTTCATTGTTCTTATTTTGATAAACTTCAACATGCAAGTTTAGAGAATTATGTAGGTAATAAAAAAAGCAAAAACAAAAAAATCTCTCCAAATTTATTGATAATGCAAAAAATAACTATTTAAATATAAGAGCATTCTAATCTCTCTCAACTTTTAGAGAGCCTCAAGCTTTTCATCCGTTAATACACCATTGCCCAAGTATTATATAAAATTAACTGTACTGTGATTAGCTATTTTGTATAGTTTGCAGATTTTCCTCCCTTTGGTATCTTTTCTGATACCTTTTAAACAGTATCGCTTTAATAGATATCTTTTGGAAACAATTGCTTTTGTTTTCATGATTTATTTGTTTGTTTACTTATATATTATTTTATTTTTTTACCTTTTGTTCCCCGATAATAAAGGAAGAAAGACCTGGAGGGGTGAAAGGTGAAATTACAACACAATAAATCTATCAGTGTATGTTCTGCTCTTAGCTCTTGTTAAAATTGCACCAACTCCTTCCCGGTGGCTTTGCATGTTTGCATCATCTCCCACACCCTCAAGCAGAAAAGGTTTACTTCATCGTAACAAGCTTTCTTCTGAAAAAAACTTTCCCTAATCTCACCAGTAGTAAAAAGCCATGTCCAAGGTAAAAGAATTATCTTTGGCGTTGATGGGAATTCTGCACTGACAATGTCTTCCATTATTGAAGTCCACAGGGAAATGGACCATTTTATGCAACCATATACGATTTTATTTAGCAGGTTTTGTGGTGACCCTACTGTGTATTACGTATTAGGTATGCGGTGAAGAGGGAAATGTTAAAATGATGAAAAAGACAGCGGTCTTGGACATTTTGTGGTTTTCCAGCAGAATATAATGCAACTGATCACCTCATGGTGAGTATAGCAGAATACAATAGTGGGGGTAAGTCTCAAACGGGCTAGGTGTCAAAAGGAATGACAAACCTTTAAAAAATATTCTTGGGGGGGAGAGTGAGATGATTAGATGGAGTACAGAGGATTTTTAGGGCAGTAAAAATATTCTGTATGATACCGAAATGATGAATGATACGATAGTCCAAACCGATAGAATGTACAACACCAAGCATGAACCCTAAAGTACACTGTGGACTTTGGATAATTATGATGTGTCAATGTGGGTTCATCAAATGCACCCCTCTGGTGGGGGATATTGATAGTGGGGGAGGTTATGAACATGTGGGAGCTATTAAAATGTTTCAGTAATATACTATTTATATTTATATAATTGTATTTCTTATATTTATATTCTTGCCCTTGTCTTGTTCCAACATATTCTGGTTCTTCAGTCCTAGGTTGTGACTAAGCATTCATATTTTTTAAAGTTATGCACAGAAGTCTAATGAGTATTCAAGAATAATTATCAGTGCCATGGTCATTAACATCTAGGACTCCAGATTAAAGAACTCATAATTAAAGAACTATTATATTTCCTGGTTGTGTACCAGGGGGAAAAATACTCTATGCCTTTAATTCTTGGTGCCTTACGTTTTTAGGGGGAAAGGAACCTGGTGGGTGGTTCATGGGAAGCTCTTGTCAATGGTCTGGCACCACGTGCCCACTAAGTGTTAATTTCCATTTATACCATTGTTGTCACTGGCGTTTCTGTCAGTACCATTAACAAAACAGACTATCATAAATGCTACACCACATGTGCGCGTGCACACACACATGCACACACACACAGTGTTGTGAAAACTCAAAGAAATACAATTCAGGGTGGAGAAATTGAGGAAGTCTTTAAAGAAGAAATTTAAATTGGAACTTAAGAAATTGCACTAAAAGTTGAACAGGTAGAAAAATAATATTTTGAAGACAAAGTATGCTTGGTCCTGTCTGCCATGTTCAGAAATACGGCCCTGATGAAAGATACCACTTAAAGAAATTGGTATCTGTCAATGGGTTAATGAATAAAGAAGATGTGATGTGTGTGTGTGTGTGTGTGTGTGTGTGTGTGTGTGTGTGAAAAATGAAATATTCAGCCATGAGATATCAAAGGAAATCCTGCCATTTGTGAAAGCATGGACAGACTAATTGAGGATATTATGCTTACATAATAAGATAAGTGAGACAGAGAAAGACAAATACTGTATGGTATCACTTATATGTGGAATATAAAAAAGCTAAACTGGTAAAAGCAGAGGACAGTGATGGTTACCAGAGGCTAGGGGGTGGGGAGTAGGAGACATATTTGACGGTATAAACTTTAACTAGTAGGTAAATAGTTCTCCTGGAGAGCTCATGCATAGTTTGGTGAATATAGACAAGATTGTATTATAATCATCACACTTGCTAAGGGAATAGATCTTAATTATTTTCACCCCAAAATAGAAAAGATAATTATGTGATACAGGTGCTAACTATCGCTACAGTCGCAGTCATATCACAGTATATAAATCTATCAAATCCACATGTTTACACGTTAAATTTATACAATGTTGTATGTCAAATGTATTTCAATAAAAGATTAACTCCGTACACAGATAAAAGAAATAAAACTGATGAACATATACAGCAGAAAAAGTGACATCGAACTTGTTTTAGAACGATTAATCTCATGACAGTTGGTATGAGGATTAAAGAAGGGAGGGGGAGAGAGAGATAGACTAGGAAATAGAGGATGAGAGAGACTGGAGACAGAAAGACAGAACCATTTTATTAGGTACATAATATACTATGTAGCACACTTTTATAGCAGAAAATGCAGCTTTATATGGAAAACAATCTATTTCCTTCTCTGAAAAAGTAAAAAACCGGTGAGTACAGTCTCATATATCCTGCCCAGAGGATCGCCCCCTGGTGTGATCTCTCTTGTTTTATAGAGCTTCTTGTATTAGCTGTATTCATCAATTTTATGTATCAGTTTCTAAAATAGAACTCCTTTTATTGATTTTTCTAAATAAAAACAATGTACTACAACTGTAAAATAATATATTTATGACAGAATACATATGTATATATACTTATATATTTATAACAGAAAAATGTGTATATATGAAAGTAAAGTATATTAGTTATTCTGTTGCTCAGTGATAAGTACTGTTAACCCTGTGGTACATAGGTACATTTCAATATAATTCTCTATCCTCTCTCTTCCTGTGTGCATCTTTTCCCCTATTTTGTAAACTGCTTTTTTTTTTTCACTCAATGCATCATGGTATCTTTCCACATAAATAAATTAGAATGACATCATTATTTTTAATGACTGTATGATATTCTATCACCTGAACTCTAGTATATTTAAGAAATCTCGCCATAAATATTTATATATGCAAATATTTTTGCTTTCACAAACCAGTTGTCATGTATACCCCTTACATTATTTATTTGGCATGCCTATTCTGCCTTAATATTTCTGTTATTGATCCATTTTCACTTCACTCTTGTGTTACTAATTGTAGATGTTTTATGCTCACTGTATTGTCAATAATAGTAATAATAATCAGAGGAAAAATATGAATATTGAGCATTTATTGTGTCAGTCACCAGACTGAGTGTTTTTACATATTCTGTGAAATTTATATAATGCAATAACCAATGTTACCTCAATAAATTGAATTTATTTATTTTTTAAAAATAAGATGAATTTTACAGTGGTTCTAGATTCACAGCAAAATTGAGAGGAAGGTGTAGAGATTTCCTAGGTACCTCCTGCCGCACACATGTACAGATCCCCTGTTATCAACCTCTCTGAGTAGAGGGGTGCACCTGTTGTGGTTGATGAACATACTTCAGAACGTCATAGTTATCCACAGTCCATAGGGTTCACTTTTGGTGTGTTATTGGTTTAGACAAACATACAATGACACACATTCATCGCTGTGGTATCATACAGACATTTTTTTTACTGTCCTAAAAATCCTCTGTGCTTCACCTGTTATCCCTGTCCCCAACCCCAGCTCCTGGCAACCACTGATCTTTTTACTATCTCCATAGTTTTGTTTTTTTTCTAGAATGTTATGTAGTTGGAAACATACTGTATTAGCTTTTTCACATTGGCTTCTTTCACTTAGTAATATACATTTTAGGTTCTTCCATGTCTTGTCATTGCCTGATAGCTCATTTCTTTTTAGCCTTGAGTAATATCCCATGGTGTGGCTGTACCACAGTTTATATACCCATTTACCTAGTGAAGGGCACTTTGGTCTCTTCCAAGGTTTGGCAGTTATGTATAACACTTCTAAAAATATCTGTGTGCAGGATTTTGTGTGAACACAAGTTTTCAACTTGTTTGGGTAAATACTAGGGATTGTAATGACTGGATAAGGTCGTAAGAATTTTTTGAGTTTTGTAAGAAACTGCCAAACTATCTTCCAAAGTGTCCGTACAATTTTCCGGCCCCACCATCACTGAATGGCAGTTTCTGTTACTTCATATCATTGTCAGTGTTCTGGATTTTGCCCATTCTAATAGGTATGTAGTGTTAATATTGTTTTAATTTGCATTTCCTTGATATGTACTGTGGCACATCTTTGCATGTTTATTTGCCATCTGCATATCTTATTTGGTGAGGTTCCTGTTAAAGTTTTTGGCTCATTTTTAATCATATTATTTATTTGCTTACCATTGAGTTTTTAAGAGTTTTGAGTAACAGTCCTTTATCAGATGTGTCGTTTGCAAATGTTTTCTCCCAGTCTATGCCTTGTCTTCTCATTCTTTTGAACGTGTTATGTAATATCATTCTCCCCAAAGTGATATGAATTAAGTGTCATTACTCATATTTTATAGAAAGGAAACAGAGGCTTGGAAAGTGAGAATAACTTGCCCAACATGATGAGTTTAGTAAGTGCTGAAACCAATATTTAAGCCCCAGTCTCTGTGAATGCAGGCCCCATTGCCATAATTATTAGGCCGTGCTATAATGAGAGCAAAGAAAGTAGCTTCTACTTTTATACTCTGACATTCACCTCTTCCAAAATAGTGCTGGACACCGTCAGAGCGAGAATTAGTTTTATGCAACACTGCCATAATTTGAGAAATGATGCGTATTTTGGCCTTGCTTTCATATTTATTTTTATGTCCAGCAGTTCATCCGAGCCTGCTTGCTAATTAAAAACCTCAAAGAACTCAAGACAATCTATGCCCAAAAGAAAGATAATCATTTTGGCCAGGTGTCTCAATTTTCAGGTGGATACTACTGTGCAACTCTCTTTGGGCACATTGATTAGATTTCTGTGTCTGTTTTGAAGCTAATCAATGAAGGTGAGCCCATTCAAAAGCGGTCCTGTTCAATATGAGACGGTGTCTAGGCATCTTAGTGTTTTATTATCCAAGTAGTTCTCAAGGCGTGGCCCACAGTGCATCACCATCACCTGATGTACTGTGTAAAATGCAAATTCTTGAGCTTCACATCTTACCTACCGACTCAGACTCTGGGGATGGGCCTCAGCAATCTGTTTTAACAAACTCTCTAGGGGATTCTAACCTGTGCCAGCATGTGAGATTGATGCATTACGGTTTATGTAGCCAACTGGGGACACCTACCCTTCAAATATTTCAAATCATATCAATTCTTATATCTCTGGGGTCAAAACCAAATACTTTGCTAGACAAATTTATTAAAATACTTTAAAATTTATTAAAATTTACTTTAAAATACTTTAAAAAAATACTTTAAAATTTATTAACATACTTTGCTCAAAACCAAATACTGAGCACTCTGTGTTTGTGAAGCCAATTTTGGTCTGCCCTTTCTCACCCATCTTCAGGAGGCAGTCATGTGGCTTTATGTCTAACCAAAAATATGACTCAAGATGTTCGATTTTCCTATCAAAATGTCAAAAATGCCATGGACATGTTTGGCTGTTCTAGCAGAGATGTGCCTTCCATCATCAGGAGACAAAGCCTGTTCCAATCATTCTTCAATGAGTCGACTCTTTGAAATGTTATGAAAGCATAGTGGACATACAATAGTGTATTAGTTTCGGGTGTACAACATAGTGATTCGAGATTTAGATACCTTACGCTGTGATCACCATGCCACCTAGACGGATAATGAGTCTTTTGGAGCAAAAATTAATACCCAGGCTTATTTTACTATAATATAAGACTGGGTCTTATAATAATAATATAATATAATGTAATATAACACCAGTTCTTATATTAATTTTTGCTCCAAAAGACGCATTAAAGCTAATCGTCTGACTAAGTCTTATTTTCGGGGAAACACTGTAAGTCTAGTAATTACTCTCACCATCTGCCAAAACCCTTCCTATATCCATTGACGTTCAAGACAAGCAGAGTAATGAATGAAACAATTATACATTTTTTTGAACTGCTTTGTTTATGTCTCTTTGTTCTCACCCTCTATCAATTAAAATTAACAAAAAGTTGAGTGCTTGGCACATGTATGTAGTTTCTATTTTTGTTTTCCTTAAGAAAAAAGTTACTTTAAAGTTATGAGTTTTTTTCTAGAGTTGATTAAAAAAAATGTTACATATGAACATTTTATTTTCCTTGTATAAGAATCCAGGCAATAAATTCTGTTTAACGTCTACTGCCAGGAAAAAGTTGTATTTATTACTTTTGTGTCAATCCTAGTTGTTCATTAAAAACATTTTAGTTGGATTTATTAAAATCATTAAGTCAGGAGCATAGTTATTTTTAAAAATAAATATCTCACAAGGTAATTCAACTGTGTGGGTTGGCTGATTCCCTTTCTTTCATCAGGAAATATTTGTTTACCTATCTATCAATCTATCTATCTGTTAGGTTGGTGCAAAAGTAATTGTGGTTTAAAAGATTAAAAATGATTGCAAGAACCACAGTTACTTTTGCACCAACCTAATATTTGCATGCCTATCTGTATATCTATCTGTCTATCTATCTGTCTATAGTTTCTATTGCATATTATTTTGTTGGCTACTATGTAACTCAGAGACATATTCAATATGCCCCAGTAATAACCACCGTTACCCCAGCTTTCTGATGTAACTGCAGTCCCCCTTGTACTGTTGTTTTTCTACTTTTAATGATCCTGATATTAATTAGTCTTCTATTGACAATAATTTCAAACTTTTCCTGGAAATAGTATAATCATGAAGTTTCATTTACTTCCAGTATACCTAGATACCTATAACAGTGCCCTTCATACAAGTATGTGAAACATAACAATGGATTTTATCTGAATTCTTGTATGTCCATCAACTGAATGCCCTTCTGAAGTATGAGCATCACTCAGCAGGAGGGAACCACACATGCGCGCACGCGCGCGCACGATTTCCTTTTCTCTAGCTAACAGCAACATGCACCTTTGAAACAAAATTGAAATGGCATGAGATAAACTATTCCCTATAGAATAGTTTTTCAGGCTGCCCTTGATTGCCCTGGTTAGCACTTATAACCGTGTGTGGTCATTGCCTTCTTGTCTTTTCGGTCCTCCATACATTTCTCAAGGGCAAAGGCTGTGACATATGCATTGTTGTCGTCTCAGGGCCTACTAGAATAACTGGGACAGAGTTGTTTCCCGAGAATACAATGAAGTACCATGTAGTGGGATGCAGCATTGCTCTTTCAGGAGCTCAAAAGACAGGCAAACCTAGAAGGATCTGTTTCCTGGTGAAGGTTTATAGAGGAGGAAAGACGGGGAGTGGACATTGGCTGAGGGGTCTTGTACTTGGCATTGAGCTTGGACAGAAGCATAGAAAACTGCTGCTACACAGTGATACTCACACATGGCACAAGGCATGTGTGTGGAATGGGGAATGAGGAAAGGGGCTTGTTTTGGACGGAACTGGTCGTAAGATGGGAGACCAGTAGTATCCGCCTGAGGACAAGCTGCAAAGCTGGGAGAAAACTTTATAGCGGTTAAAATAGAAAGTATGGATCCAAAGGGCTTTGTGAGTGAGTATGTTATATGATGTAATTTGTGATTAATATTTCAGTCTGACAACAATATTCTAGGTCATCTGTTGGCTAACTATGGCCTGCAGGCCAAATCCAGCTTACAGCATGTGTTTGTATGGCCCTCAAGTGAAGAATTTTTAAGACATTTTTAAAGGGTTATTAAAAAACATAAAATGGAATATACAACTGTGGCCTTTTATGGCCCTCGGAGCCTAAAAGATTTACTATCTGGTAATTTACAGAAAAACTTTCCTGGTCTCTGCAGGTAAAAGAGATGGAAATCAATGAGTAAAGATATTGGGATGAAGGATTTGCTTGTGTGCATAAGGGTAGGAAAGACAGTGATGACAAATAGTTGTCTCCCTTTTAAGCAGCTAAACACAGTAGCTCCTGTCTTAACAGTCTAATGTTTTTTTCCTTGGTGGGCAGCTTCCTCCCATGTGATGGTTTTGAGACTCAGGCTCCTTTCTTCCTGTGGCCCTGTCATTCTGTAGGATCTCATCATTATTGCAACAAAATAGTTAAAAGGAAAACCCAGTGACAGAAAGACACATATGCTTCTAAAAACAAACAAACAAACAAACAAACACCCTTGGATTTGAAGTGGCCCACATCCCTTCCCATTGACTTGCTATTGATAATGGTTGTATGGCCTCATCTAGAAATGAAAGCATTTGGGAGTCATACTTCCCGGCTGAGTAATCCCTCCTGTTCTAGCTCTATGGTATGGCCACCAGTTCTGTGCTAGCCATTTCTACCAGAGGGAGAGTTTTTTGTAACAGTGAGATCAGAAGCCATTTAGATAGATCAAATATACGTATATGTGTTCATATGCATATATGTACATATGTACCTATGATCATATATATGTATATATACATATATATACACACACATATGTGTATATACAAGCACACATACACATATATGTGAGGAGCCAATGCATTAAGGGAGTTTGGATACTAGGAGCCCAGGTATCTCCTACTTTCTATTTTCTGGGTTTTTCTACTTTCTCCTAGAACTCCTGGCTCTCCTATATTCCAGTTATGATATTGATTGAGATATTATCATTTCTAAAACACTTTTACTTTCTCATTTATAAAATGGGGGAATATCCAGAAAGCTCTTGGCTTTGTAGTGAGGATTAATGATGTAAAGTTTTTAGATTATTGCCTGGCATATAGTAAATGCTCAATAAAAGTTGGCTGTTATTGTTGCTGCCATCACTTCGTGTTGTTACACTCTTAAAATATTCCAAGAAATGTTTATGGGACTTTGCAGCAGGTGACTATGAATAGATAAAAAAGAGAGCACGGTGACCTCAACCTTTTGTCTTATGTGGTGAAATATTGAACTCAGGGAAGATAGGAAGAGCTGGTTTTCAGGGTAAATTGAAAATGTGTACCCATCAACAAGGCAAAAACAGTAATAAAAATAATTCTTGTCACCAGTAATTCTTGTCACCTTCACAGAGACTAGGGAATTTAATGGTCAAGATCAAATATAAAGCATCATAGAAATGTAACATTGCAGAATAAGGAATAAATACTGATTCCTCTAGCACTGTATTAGAATGAGTAAATACCACCCCTTTTGCTATATATATTCATACGTGTATAAATGTATCCCACAAAATGTATACAAGTGGACACTTTGGTCGACTTTGCTCAAGCAGTAGTTTGCTGTCATCAGAAGTGTCTGGACGCTGATGGTAACCTCTTTGAGCACCTCTTGTAATTGCAGAAGTCAAACATGACTTGTATTCATCTTTTGTTATCGGTATTTATTTAGTATTACAATTTTAATAGTTTTTTCCTGTCTTAAAATGTGTATACATGTTTTTGACACCCTCTCTGTATGTGTGTGTGTGTGTGTGTGTACACACCACACACACACACACACATACACTCCACAGCCCACAAAGTTTCATGGTAAATAAATTGTTTATTTCTGAGAGGTTGCTGTACAATGATAGAGACCTCATGTCTGCATTGGTTCTGTCTCCTGTCCTAAGCTGGGATCCATGGTCATGTCTAGTTGTCAAGTAACATATCTGCTGATACTATTTGGAAATATCTTCTCTCTGTGCTTTCTAAATTGTCATGTTTAGTATACACAGTTTTAGAAGCATGTTGATCACAGTAAGTCAGGCATTTTGTGTTCACTTCACTTTAGTAAGATGAGCTATTTATTCCTTGACCAATTTAAGGCTACTATTAGTTATCCTCCATATATAGTGTCTCTTCTGGTAACGTTCCCAAATGGATGTTGTCTTATTCAAAAATAAAAATAAATATGCAGAAGCAGATTTCAAAACAGATGTGCAACAGTTTTAGACACATGGGCTTCCTGGGCCTATTTTTAAAGCCAAGGGTGATTCTAAAGTCTCTTGTTTGCTCCAATTTGGAAACAAGATCTGATCTTGTTTCCTTCTTACTTCCTGAACAAGATCTTTCCTTCTTACTTCCTGAACAACTTTGCCTTGTTCTATTAACTTGTTCATAGAGAGGCTGGTGTTCATACTAACATGGTGCTTTGTTTTTGTCAGTTCTTCTGATTTCTGACTTCTGGCAAGAGATCATCATCATCTTTTTATTTCTTTTAACCATGGGATTCCCCCACCTCCCACCCTCAAGCAGAACTCAATCCTCAGTTAACACATGCTATTGAGTTGAGTATTCTGTTAGACTTAGAGAAGGGCAGGTATAGCCCCTGGCTCACCTTATCCAGAGGTAAGGCAGACATCCTACAAAAGCTGTACCAGTATATGGGAAACCTATTCCCATTACCCCCAAACCACGATTTCACAACAACAACAAAAAAGGTTTAAATGCATCTGATATTATTTCCTACGGCACTAACCTACTACCTACCCACTTCCTCCGAAATAATTATGACCTCTGGTCCCCAATATACATACATATACATGACTCCTTTAATTCTTTATCAAGCATTGATTGACTGCATACTATATGCTAATTTTTATATAGTAGTAAACAAAAATATTTATTAAAGCTTTTATTTTTTTTTTAACTTTATTGAGATTGAGTGTTGCTTTGGAGCCCAGGGTTCTATGATGTTAGCCATGGCAATGGAAGAGACAGTGGTCCTTTCATGTAATCATATCCACCTTGAAGTCGAGTATATTGATACTCAGCCTACAGTCGCACTTCCCCAGTGAGCTCCAACTCCCCACCGCATCCTTCACTTCTTCATAATAAGTGTGTGTGTCCATCTCTTCCACTTCACATCGAAGGTCATTCTGCGTCTTACTCAGCTTTGTGATAATTCTTCTACACCTAGTCAGTTAGAACTTCATTTTATACACGATGACTGATCAATAATTATTTATTAATTAACAAATCATCTTTGTAGAAATTCCACTCCTGACTGTAGGATTCTTTACACTACAGAATGAAAGGTGTACGTCAGCACAAAAATCTACACACGCATGTTCATTGCAGGAGTTTTCATAATCATGAAACCTGAAAACAATCAAAATGTCCATCAAAGGGTAAATATGTAAACAAATTGTGATATACCAATATATTGGAATACTATTTAGCAATAAAAAGAAACAAAATATTGATAAAAGCAACAATTTGGATGAATCTCAGACATGCTGAATGAAATCAGGCAGTCTCAAAAGGTTGGTTACACTGTATAACTCCATTTATGTGACATTCTTGAAAGGACAAGAATACAGTAATGGAAAACAGGTCAGGTGTTGCCAGAATTTGACTATAAAGCATAAGGGAGTTTTTTGGGGGTGATGTAGCTATGTATTCTGATTTTGATGATGATTACACAAATTTATACATGTGCTAAAATTCCTATAACTGAATATCAAAAATACCAATTTTACATTACTTTATAAAGTAAAATTTAAAAGATAATCACTTGTGAACATGTACACCACTATTAATACTCCTTACCAGGTTCCATCACTTGTAAACTTTAGATCAGTGTTCTTAAACTGGACTGGTCATCAGAAGCAGCCAGGCCTCTCATTAAGAGCAAAGACCCCCAGAATTTTCTGCTGAGGATGAGTTTTAATAGGTCTGACCGAAGGCTAAGAATCTGTATTGCAGTGAGACTCTAAGTGTGATCTGGGCACTGAAAAAGTTTGAGAAACTGTGCTAGATCAGTGATTCCAAACTTCAGCAAGCACCAAAATCAAGTGAGAGAACCTAGTAAGTTCTGGAATGGGGTCCACAAATTGACATTATTAGCAAACACCCCAGGAGAATTTAATTCAGGTGGTACATGGGACAGCCTTTGAGAAATGCCACTGTAGTTCAGTGCTGTTAAATTAATTCCAAACCCAGCTGGCTCTTTTGTGACCCCTCAATAATTCTGCATGTCCTTGACTAGCCTCCTCTTCCATTCTCCAGCTTAGGCATTTCATACCTGCCCCAGACTCTGAATTCTCTATGTAGCTTCTCCAGTAGTTGCTTGAACTTTGCGTTTGTCACCTAGAAAAGCATTTTTAGATATGCTCTCCTCAACTTCCTGTTCTTATACTTCAAAAAAATAGGGAATCACATGCATCTAATTCCATTCGCTTTTTTCCAGTGCCTGAGGAAGAGGTGTGTCTTATCTTCAAAGCTAACATATGTCTGCCTCTGTGCTCTTCTTCTGAGTGTCTCTTGATCCTCAGCTTTCTCTCTCCTGCCTTTCCATTTTTCCTTCTGTAATGGCTCCTTCCACACAGCCTGTGAATGTGCCCGTCACCTCCACTGTACCCTCTCAACTCCCCTTTGACTCAGAATACCCTTTTAATGCTCACCCTTTCTGTTTTTCTTCACAGCCAAACTCCTCAAGTAGCTAATCTCACATTACAGTGTCTGCTCAGTGCCTGTCCTTCCCTTTTCAACCCGCAATAATCAGGCTTTTACCTCCAATCTTGTACTGAGGCGTCAGGAAAAGCCTGCCGGTACCTAATCTTACAGACTGATCACGTCTTCATCTGACCCGATCTTGCCGAGCCTTCCTTTCTGATTAAAAAGTTCTCCCTTTTCTGTTCTCCTCCTAACTTTCTGACCATTGCTGGTAGATTTCCCTCCCTATTTCAGAGTTCTTTATGGTTCAGTGTCTGCTTTTTCCAGGGGTTCTGTCCCTAATCCTCATTTCTTTTCACTCATTTTTCTTTCTTTTTTTTTTTTTTGGAGGGGAGATGTCTTCCATGTCCAGGACTTCATCTGTTATCTATAGGCTAATGATTCCTAGACCTGGTATTAACAGGTGCTCAGTAAATGTTTGTTTAGAAGAGAAATGTGTGACTGAATGGATGGGTGAATAACAAGAATATGAGTGAACTAGAGAAATACCATGACCAAAGGAAACAGGAATGATTTCTGATTGTGTGGGCATGTTTACGAGCAGAGACAGACTTTAATATGCTTCCTTGCTGTTATTAATCCCCTTTTCAGCACTTTGTCAAAATATTAAATTGTGCTCAGCTAAGAAGTTCCATGATGGAACATGGCAGCTTACTGGCCACTGGACGACTTTGAGAGGACTAAGATTCAATAGCCCCCTATCCCTCTATCTCTTCCAAAGATCTGATTCCTATTGTGCAAATTAAAACAACGACAAAGCTCTGAATTAATGAGGTAACACATGGGCACCACTTTTCACAGCAGTCATAATAGGTAAGATGTTTTGTGACATACCCGTTCACATTCGTTCTCTGTATCTCTCTATATGTCACCATTTCCCCTCTCTCTCTCTCTCTCTCTCTCTCTCTCTCTCTCTCTCTCTCTCTCTCTCTCTCTCTGTTTCTCACATGCATATACTCTCATTTTTTTGCTTTCTCTTCTCACATGCACTTAAGACCAGATGCTGGGGCAATATATTAAGTTATGAGGTAATATTTTCAGAAGGGCCTTAAAAAGTAAACTCAAGCTACCACAAAAGTATCCGTATTGTAGTTTGCACACAAATGTACAAATAATAGGGAATTGCCTCTAATTCCATTCTCTTTTTTCCAGTGCCTGAGGAAGAGGTGTGTCTTATCTTCAAAGCTCATGTCTGCCTCTGTGCTTTTGATCTGAGTGTCTCTTGATCCTCTCCTTCTCTCTCCTGCATTTCCATTGTTTCCTTCTGTAATGGCTTCTTCCACACAGCCTGGAACGTGCTCGTCACAGACTTCTGACAACCGGAAGAAACCTCTTAGCACCAGGGATTGGTGAGATGACAACCACAAGTGTCGATCCAACCTCAGGTTCTTTAACTACTAGTGGGTATCTTAATTACGTCAAGTTTAAAAATTATAATCCAGTGGCTCTAGAAAGCACTGATCACGGTGCCTCATACAAAATAGACATTCAATAAACGTAAGCCCTGTTCTCCTCCATTCCTTTTCAAAAAGGGATGTTCTCTCTGCTTAGACATCTTCTAGTAAGCCAAATATTGTTTTCTCTATTAATTAATAGAAAAATAAATTCTATGTATAAAATATATATTATGTTCATTTGAGTCATTTTTCTTTCTTCTTCCAGTTTGTGATTTCCCATTTACTCACCTATACAAACACCAAATGTTTCCAGAACCGGTACACAAATATCAACCTTTCCCTTTCTGCTGACTCAAAACAGGCTATCTATTATCTCTGAGTCCTGATATTCTCCTCATTGACATGGGAATATGTGGTATTACCTCATAGGAATACTGTGGGAACTAACTGATATTATGCATGCAGTTAGTGCGTTTAACATAGTGTTTGGCATAGAGGGAACATTCCAAAAATATTAGACAATGTTGTTTTTTAGATGTCTTACTTCTACTTACATTTTGTGTAAGTTGAGTTCTAGAACATTTTGAATCCTTGAATCTTCCATATACGTTATGTCTCAGAGCTAACATCAATCTTCCTGGAGAACTTTTCTGACTGTGTCACCTAAAGTGTATCCCCAAGGTCCTCTTTTCACAGCATCCAAGATAGCGTGGAAGTGAGAAACACGGACACTGTATTTTGCCTGGAGACAGTTCCTGGCTCTACCTAGTGTCAGCCAGGTTGCTTAGCGTCCTGATGACTTAGTGTTTTAATCTGTTACACAGAGGTAGTAATAGTACTTATCTCCTAGGATTGTTGTGAGGGTAAAATGAGTTAGTATGAGTAAAATGCTTAGTACAATTTCTGAAACAAAATATATGTTAAATGTGTATTCTTCTTATAATTATATAATTGTTCTTTGTGTAATTACAGTACATACTGCTTTCTGAAATTGTCTTGCTCAATTATCATATTACAGTCTATCTCACCTTTCCAGAATAAAAGAGGATCCAAGGGAAGTAGGAAAGATGCTTGCTTCACGAGGCCTTATTTATTGCTATATCCCCAGAGCTGTAACAGGGCTTAGCATTCATCACGTTTTCATGGAATGAATGAATGAGTGATGAATACAGCCAGTCATTCAATTCCTCATACATGGTCTGGCCATTTGTTTTGTGCGTAGTGGTATTGTTCATAGTATTATGCATAGTAGGTCATCAAAGCATATTTGTGATGATAAATCCCAGATATTGTTCATGACTTTAAAAAAAAAAAAACACAAGTCATACAGGCATTGCATAGTGAGAAAATTGAGAGCTATAATTGCTCTGTGAATTGTGGGAACTTTTTGAAGAGAATTTGGACTTCCCTCCATGCTTTAGTGAGCCAGAGAGACAGCCTCTGTCCCACTTGGTTTAGTTTGGAAGTTTCCCTCGGATGTGAGCCATGAAAATAAATTAGAAGAACACTTCCCCTTTCCCCCACTATGCACCCTAGTTCAAAGACAGTTCTTCACAGACTTATTTCTAGAAAAGAAAATAAGTTAATGTTTGTCTTAACTTGGGGATCTGGGCTGATTTTTTCTTATCATTTAACTACACTCTGTGTGCCCATTCTAGAGAAAGAAAATTTGTATTTGGGACTATGTATCGTTGGTGTGCTTGGGGCCTTGGAGTTCAACTGGCTCCAAAGCTGCATTATTTCAGTGATTTCTCCAGTGAAATCTTTACAGCAGGGGGCTGCAGAAATGTTGAGAGTGGAGTTTATAATGAGGGGAAAAGGAAAAGCAAATGCATGACAGAGAACATTAAGCTGATAAAGGGACTAGGGGGAGACCCAATCTGGTAGCTCATTCTAGAAATCTATATGGAGATGCTAGGATAAAAAAAAGTATCTATATAGAACTAATATATATTAGTTCTTCTTTACAGTGGCTTTCCATTCTAATCTTGGGGAAAAATGAAATGTATAAGTTTTCCAAGGTATGTTGTATTATTTAGGATTCTCCAGAGAATCCGAATCAATAGGATTATGTGTGTATATATGAAAGTCGGGCAAACCCAAGATCTGAGACTGGAGACTCAAGGAAGGAGCAATGTTATGATTCCAGTCCGATAGCCTTCTTCTGGCAGAATTCCCTCTTATTCAGAGGCAGTCAGTCTTTTGCTCTGTTCAGGCCTCCAGCCGATTGGTGAGGCCCACACACATTATGGAGGACAATCTGCTTTGCTCAAACTGCACCTGCTTAAATGTTAACCTCCCATAAAACACCCTTATAGAAACATCCAGAATAATGTTTGACCATATATGTAGGAGCTATGGCCCAGACAAGTTGAAGCATAATATTAACCATCACACTGAGCGTGATCTGGCCCCTGCCTAACTATAAGCTTCATTTTGGACCACTCTTCTGCTTCAAACACACAGGCCTTCTTTCAGTCCCTCACAAACACACATTTCTTCTTCCCACGTCAGGCCCTTCATAAATGCTGTTCTCTCTGCCTGGAAAGCCCTTCCACCCACTCATGGCCTAGAAAAATTCTCCCTGTCTTTCAGTCTCAGCTTCAGTGGCATTTCCTTAGTGGAGATACTTCTGACCTGCACTCTCAATCAGACCTCATGATTAAACTCTTCACATCACGCCCTACAGTTTCTTTCATTATACTTACAAATTATATGGCTTGGCATATTCATAATTACTAATTTGTTTTCTGTATTGATTAGTTTAATATCTGTTTTCCTTTTTAATTTGGGTACTCCATGAGTTCATGGACCTGACTCATTGTGTTCAATTTATGCCAGTACACATGGTGGCCACCCAATGAATATTGACTAAACAAACAAATGATAGAACTTCAGATAATTGCAAAAATATCTCCATGCTAAGCTTAGAAATCCAAAACATCCTTTGAATCAGGGACACTTTCAAACACTTTAGTACACCTTTTGCTATCACAGGTGGATGTTTCTTGAATTACAAGAGGTCTTAGACCTTGAATAGGCATTTGTTTAAAACTGTATATTCTTATCCACTACATCCCATGTGATTCAGTAGGATAGAGAGGGGGACTAGAGGATTCTGTTTTGTAAACACTGCCCAGTGACTCTGATGCTTGTGGTTAATAAACCAGCAGGTGGGAACTACTATCTTAGACCAAATTCAACCTAAATCAGGACTCCCACCTCTGGTGATGGAAGCTCATTGTCTGCTGATGTTAGTTGTGCTACGTTATTACCCACAAATTAGATTCAGTTAAATGGAGATGCAATAACATTCTTTCAAATAAGGACATTTTTCATGTCTACTATTCCTTTGTGTTCAAAATAAAGATTTACAATTCTTTCAATAATGACTGTCTTTTAGACCCTTAACCTTCTCTGATGCCTATAGTTCTTTAGTATATGGTAACTCCAAATGTATGGTTATTAGATTCAAGCAATACTCTTTATCCTGACATATTCCTAGTACAGAAGGATGAGTAATTCTTCAAAATAATGTAGTCCCATTCATGTAGACTTGTGTTCAATTGTTTTTCTGATTTTTTTCTATTTCACTTGTTTCTTTTTTTTTAATTAAAATGTATTGGGGTGACAATGATTGGTAAACTTACATGGGTTTCAAGTGTGCAATTCTGTAATACATTGTCCACATTGTGTGCTCAACCCCCATTGTGCGCTCAACACCCATTCAGTTCTTACGTCCCCATATGTTTTACCCATTTATCCTCTTCTACTATCCCTCACCCCTTACCTTTTGGTGACCACTAAACCATTGTCTGTGTCTATGACTTGTTTCTTTATTTGTTTGTCTTGTCCCTTTGTTGCTTTCAGCTTTATATCCCACATATCAGTGAAGTCATATGGTTCTCGACCTATTTCGCTTAGCATAATAATCTCAAGATCCATTCATGTTGTTGCAAATGGCACTATTTCATCTTTTCTTATGGCAGAGTAGTATTCCATTGTGTATATATACCACATCTTCTTTATCCAATCATCTATTGAAGCAGACTTTGGTTGTTTCCACGTTTTGGCCACTGTAAATAAAGCTGCAATGAACATCAGAGCACATATATCTTTACAGATAAATGTTTTCAGATTTTTTTGAGTATATACCCAGGAGAGGGATTGCTGGGTCATATGGTAATTATATTTTTAATTTTTTGAGGAACCTCCACACTGCCTTCCTTAGCGGCTGTACCAGTTTACATTCCTACCAACAGTGTATGAGGGTTCCTTTTTCTCCACAGCCTCTCCAACACTTGTTACTATTTGTCTCCTTGATGATAGCCATTATAACTGGTGTGAGGTGATATCTCATTGTGTTTTTTACTTGCATTTCTCTGATGATTAGTGATGTTGAAAGAAATAGAACAAAAAATCATCAGATTTATATGGAATCACTTGTTTCTAATCAGTTTGTGTTTTTGGAATCTCGGTCAAGTTTTCTATTTTGAGAATTCCTGCTTCTAATTGAGATAATCTCTCAAGGAAGCAATACTGTCTAGCTCAAGGTTTGGTTGTTATTGTTGTTTTGTTTTGTTTTTTTACCAGCTTAGCCAGTAATAACTTCAACTTTGTTGTGTTACGAGATCTCTTATTGACCAGTTTGCTGGAGAGGCTGTGGAGAAAAAGGAACCCTCCTACACTGTTGCTATAGTTATTATAGTTTTTAAAAACATAATTGCAAGCCCAACCAACTCATGTGATAAAGAAAAAAATAAAAAATAAAAAGCACAGACCCTTGGGAGGAGGTCTGTTTTTCCATTCCAGGATTCCAGTAAGGCTAAATGAAAATATGATAGAAGTTAATACTTAAGTGGGATCCAGTTAGATATTCTGGTTGTTGAGTAACATAAGATTTGAAAAATAGATTGATAGTAGATTGTGGAAGACATCTAGATTTTATTTTGAAAATAGTGTAGATTCAAGAGCTGATGATAAGTATTCATTCGAAGAGCTGTAGAATCATCTTTTAAAGAAGATTAATGTAACTAAGGAATAAACAATGAAATGGAAGAAAAGAGATGGAAGATCGGTACACTTTTGAAGGGAGGTCAAAACGGTCAAGTTTTTCCTATACAACAACACAGATGAATCTTCAGACATAATGTTGAGCAAAAGAAGCCAAACGCAAAGGGGCGATATTCTAAGATTCCATTTATAAGAAATTGAAAAGTAGGCAAAAATTGATTTATTGTGATAGAATTCAATGGTTACTTTTGGAAGGAGGTAATGACTGGGAGGCTTCTGGGATGTTAATAACCTTCTATCTATATCCTGATCCAGCATGTAAAATCTCATCTAGCTCTACAATTTAGTTATGTGTACTTTATAGTATGCATGCTTTAACTGAAAAAGTTTACTCCCCAAAAGGAGGCTGGGATTAGAATGGAGGCAATGAAATTAGAAAGCCTGAAAAATATTTTTTCCACAATGCTATTTCAGAAAACAAAAAAACAAGTCAAATTGTGATGTATAAACAAGGTATGGCCATTTTTGTTATTAAAGTCGACTGCATCTTCAAGGCTTATTGTGGTAAATATGACTGCCAACGTTTCCTGTCCTGGAAGTGGGTAGTGTCTCTGTGCCTCCCCATGCATCTGGGCTACCCTCTGCTACTTGCTTTGATCCGTAAACTGTGGAGGAAATGACGCCATTAAGCTGCCTGGGAGTGTCCATTTCTCTCTGTGGAATCCATCCATCATGTTGTAAAGAAACTTGGGTTAGACAGCTGAACACTGAGAGATCACATGGACAGAAAGAGCTCTGGGTGACCAGATGTGGAGCAAGGCATTCATGGATCTCCAAGTTCAGCCACTAACTGAAGGCCGTCAAGGAAGTGTCATGGCTGCTGCCACATGGAGCCAAAGAACCACTCAGCCAACCCTTTCCCTGAATTTATTGACTCATGAGAAAAACAACATGGTTGGTATTTTAAACTCCTAAGATTTAGAGCAGCATGTCACACAGTAGTAGATAACTGCAACAGTTGTCTTCTAGAGTGGTGGCTCTCAGCAAAGGACAGAGAATATTGTTCCCCTAGGAGACATTTGTCAAGGTCTGGAGACATTTTTAGTTGTCACGACTAGAGAGGCTGCTACTGACTTCTAGTGGGGAGAGACCCGAGATGATGCTAAACGTCCTACATTGCACAGAACAGACCAAACGACAAAGAATTATCCGTCCCCAAATGTTTATACTGTCAAGGTTGAGAAACCCTAATATAGAGCAGTGATTGATTACTTAGGTGGTACCCAGGAATTTTTCTCAACAGACATATTTTCTAAACTTTCCTGGTAATATTAATTACGTGGGATTCAATGTACACACACACACACACACACACACACACACACACACAAACACACACACACACGTCTTAAAATCATCCCAGACCTTCAGAACCAGAATCTCCAAGGAAGGGGCTTGGGAAGTTGTATTTTTATTTTCATGGAAGTTGAAAAACATTGCCCTAGGCCAATGCTTCTCAAATTTTCCTTTTAATGTGTATAGAAATAATCTGTGTATCTTATTAAATTGTAGAATTTGATTCACTTGGCCTGGGATGCGGCCCTAATTTCTGATTTCTAACGAGAGCCCAAGCATTGCTCCTTGGACCACACTTTGCATAATAAAACTCTAGAGCAGCAGTTCTCAAACTTTAGTGTACCATCAGAATCAGCTAGAAGACACAGACCGCTGGGCTCACCCCCACAGTTTGGTTCTGCAGGTCTGGGATAGGGTCTGAGCATTGGTATTTCACACAAGTTCCTCGGTGATATTGATGCTACTAGTCTGGTAATAGCACTTTGAGAACCAATGCCCTAAATGCCTATTTTGCATATCTAAGTGTACATAAAAATTTACCTCACGTGACAGCAGAAATTGAAGTTTCCCAGACCTCTCCCCAATCCCACCATGTTTGTTTCTTCACTCTGTGCTGGGAACCAGATAATTTTCATTTTAATAAATTGCATTACCTGGGGCAATTTCAGTATTAGTGGTCTGGTACCACACTTTATGAAAATACTGCCTGGGGAAATATATTAGAATATCTAGAGTTTGAGGGAGGGGCATGGGTAGTTTGGAAAAACACAATCAATTTTATAATTGGTTTAATTATAATTCACGTGTTTCTAATCTGTTTGTGTTTTTGGCATCTCAACCAAGTTTTATATTTTGAGAATTCCTCTTTTATGAGTAGAGAAGATTATCATGCTATTTAAAGGTGGCCTTGGGATATATACTAGAACCAGAAGTAGTTTTAGTCAAGGAATTTTTTTCCTTAGTCAGTCCCTCCGTGTTTTGTGAGTTCATGCATTTACATTCTGTGTAACAGCTACACATGGCTGCTGCTGCCAATTTAGAGACAAGACATTCCTAATAATAGCCACAGTAAAACTTTATTTTTTTGTGATGTGCCAGGCATTGTGTTAATACTTTGTGGAATGCTCTGTAATATAATACACTAGATAACCCCTTCATAAGCAGGTCCTGTTATCCCCAATGCATAGATAGGAAAATGAATACACACCAAGTTTAAGCTACTCACCCAAGTTAACATCAAACCCGTAATTTTCATCTCATCTGATGGATAACTGTTAGGATACCTGATAGATTAATAAAATATGAGATATGGGCATCTGTGTTTAAATACAATTTTTTTTTTTTAAAGAACAATTCTTATGTAAGCAATAGTTCAACTGGAATGACCTCTCTATATAATGAGTGAAGGAAGTATTTTGGAATAAAATTTAATATATTGCCATAACAGGACGTGGTGATGGCTGGAGTTTTTACTATTTTCTACTATCAATGACATTACTGGGTATTTTTTTAACTTTATTGAAACTTTAGTATATTCTTCTTATCCTTCTCTTAGTATCCGAAGCTTCCGGAGCAGTACATTATCTAGCATTGCTTATTCTGGCTTTTGGCAAGGTTAGTTAAGAAAGTTTACAGTCATCTTGTCTCAAATCAAATGTAATTTTCAGGGTTATCTTGTAATCTACTCTATGATGTATGTAGGAGATAAATCTTTACCCTGTCATCTGTTCTCTTCTTTCACTAAATAACCTGTATTGAGGTAAAATGTCAAACAGTCTTTTGCTATTGCTTTTCCTCAGTTACCTACGCCCAAGTCAAATACACAAAATGCTTAAAGCAACAGCACACATACAAAGTTTCTTTTGCTGTTTTTAATAACATCACTCCTGATGTCCCACTATATCAAAGATAAAATCACCTATCTTAAACACATCCCAGACCGTCTAAATCAAACATCTTCAGGGAAGAGGTTTAGGAAACTGTATTTTTTTAATCTTTATGGAAATTTGAGCTCCTACATTTTTACAATGAGCTCCATTTTCGCAATCTGGATTTTGAGCTGCAATTGTTTAGAAGGCCATTTATATTTTAGAAACTGATTCTTACTGAAGCCTTCTTTTAAAATATGTTTGTTTTTCAAGTCCATATTTTTTTAAATTATGAATCTTCTGATATATTAGGCATTACTTTATATACAAAATATTTTGTACTCAGATACATAGGAAATAGGTGTCCATGTGTATTTGTATTCTTACGACTGTAAATTTAGATACTGGATATTAGATTGATTCCCTGAGTCCATCGCTGGGAAAGGGGAAAAGGATCCCCTTAGCCTAATGAGGGGATCCTTGAGGCTAGTCGGCTCTTCCTGAAGCACCAGACTCCCTCATCGGGAAGGGTGGACACGTACGTGGAAATGCTGGCAGTATGGCATGCTACGCAGGCCAGTAACAACTATACGACTTAGCCAAGTGTTAGAAGTATTCTTGACTGCACCACATTCTGACTTCTCCATGGAGAGTAAAGGACAGTCCATTGCTTTTTAACAGAAATGGAAAAATACTGGACCTAGTGCTGCATTCATTGGAGAGCAGTGTTTCCCCTCCATTTAGAAATGAACGCATTAATAATTACTCATATTAAAAATAGCTTTGTAAGAGGAAAAAGGTATGAAATTTATGTTCTGGGTCAATCTGGTAGGGATTTTTGAACTGTTTTTCATTTGAGTAATTCAGTGAAAACTAAAAAGGTTTGGCTCCAGATAAGTAAATAATTAATAATCATCTTGCTTTCTGGGTGACTTATTTAAGTATCATCTCTAAAAATAAGTGTATAAAGGAGAGAGTGGTGGAAATGAATGACTAAGTGTGATCTGTACCGATTCAAATCAAATCATGAGGATGTGAAGATTAGATACCCCCGACAGCAACGCCAGTTTATCTGTTTTCTTTTTTTTTTATATAGTGTAAGATAACTGTTTCCAATCCTCATGTTATATCTTTATAAGTTAACATCACTGTTCCTATCCACGGGGTGAATTCTTGGTTTTCAGAAACATGTTACAAATAATAATCATTTCAGAGAGGCCGACGATCTGGGGACTCCTGTTACATACAGGTAGTGCATTGGCTCAATGTCACCATTTTCTTGTGCACCCTATAACTTTGAATTAATAATTTGGAAAAGATCTTTAGATAGGACCATAAAATTGTTTATTTCAACTCTAGTATATGTGCCATGGAAGTGAGCTTTGTTCACATCAACTCTATGGCCAGGTCAGCCAAGGCACACACACTCATGGTGACACCATGGCAGGGAAAGTCTGTCCTCAAGGGCTATCCTTCGTTCAGAGCCACGTGATTCATCCAGAACCAGGTGCAAAGTGGGATTGTTACACTACATTACTTTTACTTAATCGTCTTCCATCATGTTTCCTTTTGAAATCGCTTTCCACGATGAAGACTCACCGCCTTGAATAGTCTCTGAGGGTAAATCTTCATTTGTGGATGGATTCAGTATTTGAAAACACAGCAAAGATATTCAGTGTAGTGTGTGGTTAATTATGTGAGCATGGTGACTCGTGTGGGGAAGTAGGGGAGGCAAAACTAGGATAGGAATGTAGAATAATAATAGTAATTTTCATGTGCTGCTGGCCATACACTGGCCATGAAGATGTTTAAAAGAAAGAATGTATATTGATAATCTATTCGTTTTAACCACATTGAAGAAAGGTCTACATTTTTGTTTATTTAAACACCCTGGTTAAAGTAGGAATAAATCAAATTATGCTAGGTATCTTTAAGTATTTCTTAAATTTTCCCCAGGTACTTCAGTGTATTATACATGTTCATCTTTGCTCATGAGATTGTATCACTACTCTCTTTTAACTCAAATATACACGAAAGGCTTAGAATAAAGAGAGGGGCCCCTGACATGGTAGTTACTAATGTGACATGGTGAGTGACGACGGAAATACACTTGGTTCTATGCGTCTCTTCTTTTTGCTTCTATATTCTCTTTTTCACTGTCTCCTCCTGGCCACTTCTTTGCTCATTAGCTCTCTCATTATAAGGCAGATAGGGAAATCAAAGTTAATAAAACTTAAATCTGCTAATTTTGCAAGTTGTTAGCAGCTCCTATTAAATGTTCAGTGGGAGAATATGCTACCATTATTAGCTAAAAGGAAGCCTAGGGATAATCTATGGAATTTATTTATCTGTTACTAATTTGTTAATAATTGATCATTAAATTCAGCCAACCAATTTATTGCACAACTATATTATATCTAACGTGCTTTTCCTTTGCCCACAATTAAAAAAAAATATTGCTGGAAAGAAATCAAGTATTATATGTGTAATAAAACTCGAATTTAATACACTGAAGTCCACGACCTCACAACGCCAACCTCCTTCATTCTCCGAGCTGTATGATAGTGTTAATAACGGCTCCATTGAACCATCTTGGACAAGGCAAAAATAACCCTGTTGTTTCTGAGGCGTAAGACAGGAGAATCTATGTATATAACTGCTAAACCTTTGCAAGAAAAGCAAAAGGAGAGATGGCATCTGAGAAAATTCAGAGGTGTTGCTGGCTATCAGGCTCCAGCTTGTGATAGTGTGACAATTACTGGTTTAAAGAGCAAGGTCATATCAAGGAAATTTGAAGCCATTTTGGCTTTTTCTCATCATTCCCATGTGCTCTAATGGATGGATGCTTGCTTCCAAATAGCTGGCTTTGTAATAGAATCAGAACCCCCAGGTGCTGGGGAATGCTTAGTGCAGGAAGTGCCAGAGAAGGTTTGGGGTTGAAAATATGACCAAGATATGTACGTAAAATGAAGTGGGAGTTTTGATTAAAGATAATTTGCATATGGGCTATTTGGATGGAGAGAAAGTGATGGCAATGAAGCAAGATAGCATGAGAAATTGAATGGAACCTGAAAGAGAAATAGAAATAAAAGGGAACGAAGGTTTTCTGGGGAGCATGCAGAGGATGAAGGAATACATTTAGTCCTGCTCAGTGAGCTGCTGGGTCCCCACTTTCTAACGTTTCTCTGCATTAGAGATGTGGATACAGCGGTTCATAACCTTGGCTGAACTTTGGAATTACCTGGGGAGTTTGAAAATATGCTGATGCCTGAGACCCACTCCTATAGATTCTGAGTTCATCAGTCTAGGGTAGGACTTGTGCACTAGGAGTTTGTAAAGTGGCCCACGTGGTTCTAATCTACTGCCAAGCTTGTTAACTACTGCTCTGAAGTATGAAGATGTCATTTACTGTCATCTTCTCTCTTGGTGCTTTCCTTCCCATCTTCAGGCCCATTTTTTATGTCCTGCGCATCACCATATTCCCTCCACATACGTCGTCTTAGCCACAACAGAAATCTGAATAAACTGATAAGATATCCTAACATCCAAGCTGTAGAAGTGAATTCTTTATAACAGTGTCTCCATAAATTAAGGTTTCTATGTCAGGTTGAAGATCCTTTCTTTTTGGCTTCAGTTTTAGACACTAAATGTGTAGGACATTAAACTCTATAATAGGAAACAGTAGAATTAAAGCAGATATTTAACATTTTTAAGATACTCATAGCATAAATTTCAGAATATGTTGCTATCTTTCCAAATCAAACTGATTTTGCTATATCTATTTTAAAAAAATGATGGAAGCGACATATTTTATCTTTCAGATGCCTCTGCAATTATAATCATGAAAATAGGATTTATTGACTCAATCAACCCTGTTTCTTTTTTAAAGCAATGTATGAAGCACAAAGGAGAAATATTATTAAATAGGTCATTTAGATATGGACCTTCTACGTTTAGTACAGATGCCTTAAAATCAGATGTGGCAGGCAAGATACATAGAGAAGGCGTTTTGGAAAGGGCATAGTACTTTTGACAACAGCATATGCGGCCACAATTACACGTCAGCATCAGAGAAGATTAACATTCCCCCACCATTTGGTCTCTCTTCAAAAATTCATTCATTCATTCTCTCATTTATTTACTTAACTTTGTTTTCAAGTGGCAGTGATCCTAGAAGAGAGAGCAAAATAGACATGGCCCTGGCCCATCTCCCTCAGTTGTGACTGGCATGGAGCTAACACAAAGAATGTGAATGCAGTGCAATAGACCGGAGGCCAGAGTGGTCTAGAGCGACCGTTCTCAGGCTGGCAGCAATGGCTCATGCTTGCTAGTGTGTGACGGTGAGCAAGTTATTGAGCTTCTCAGCCTAAGTTTTCCCATCTGTGAGATACAGGTTTATTTATCAAATCGACATCAGTGTGTCGCATATGGTGTTGGCTGATGGAGGTACAGGACGGCACAGACAGGAGAGAGCCTTGCTCATAGGGCATATATTTTACCCAGAACCCACTGCAATAAATACTAAATAGTCACTCACATAATCAGTGATTATAATAGTTGGTAGATAAAAGGATGAATGAGTAAAAACATAAATAATCTTGACAGTGTTCTTTTCTTATTGCCATTCAGCTTCAGCTGGAAAGTATCTTTCTCAGAAAAGGACCTGAACTTCAAACTTCATACTTCTAAGTGTTTAACTGCTGAGCACACATTTCATAGTGAGTCAAATTTCAGAGATTTCATCAATATCCGTGAGGTGGAGTAAAAGGAAAGGGAACTCTGTCAGGTTTGAATAATATGTACAAAAGAAAATTATATGATTTGTTAGTCACTGGTGGAAAAAATCTTGGCTTTATTTTATTTATTTATTTATTTATCTATCTATCTATCTATCTATCTATCTATCTATCTATCTATCTATCTATCTATCTATCTATCTTTTGTTCTCATTTTCTTGGCATAGTTATTTAGACACCTATAGATTTTTCCTAAGAAGGCTGCAGAGTTTGTAATATTGAATTCCCTATACACTCCAAGATTTTCCTAAGATTAGTACTCAGAAAGACCTAGAAGCTTTACTCACAAATAATGATATGCCCCCATTGAAACCTCTTTAAAAGTGAGAAGATATATATATATATTTTTTGTTGCATGAAACTGATATTTGTTATGTATGTTTAAAAATGACCTCCACACATATGGGCAAATAATTTAACAAGGTGATAAATTATTTTTATTATGCTAAGCAGGTGATAACATGGTTAGCATACAAGCATCACTTGGAAAGTTTGCTAAAACTATGTATTTCCCTAAAACTTATCTCCTGAAACTCTGACTTAGAAAATCTGGGGCAACACCTTGTAATGTAACATGTCTGAGCATTCAAAATTGTTTAATATGTTAGAAAGAACAGAGATTTGGGGGTCAAAGTGAAGTCTATGTCCTGATTCTGATGCTCACTGCATGAGGCAAACCCATTAGCTTATGTGTGCCTCAGTTTCCTCACATGTTAAAAGTGATATTAAAAACAAATTTCCTTTCTACCCTCAGAGGATTTTTAAATTGTATTCAGAAAGTAAGTATGCACACAAGTGTCTTATAAACCCTAAGGGATAGGCAAATGTCCTGTGACTGAAATTTTGAAGAACTGAACATGATATCCCTCTCTTAGGCATCCTCAACACAGCCCTTTTGGCAAGTTAGACAAAGCTCAACTTTCCCACCTTGAATGCTCAGGTTTCTTGTGGGTGTTTTCCTTCCAGCTGTGCATCTTCGGAAAGCCCTCCTGGCAAAGATATTCCATGTCAGAGGACCCAAATAAGAATTATTGAAGATTTGCCATTTATAATAACAATCTAGTCCTATCTCTGCGTAAAGGTTTTTAACTTTTCCGATCCTTTAAAACTAATGAGGGGGTGGCCAGTTAGCTCGGTTGGAGAGCATGGGGCTAATAACAAGGTTGCTGGTTTGATCCCCACATAGGCCACTGTGAGCTGTACCCTCCTTAAAAAAAAAAAAAGTAATGAAGTGAATATTGCATTATTTTTAAAACATTACTGTTTTTATTTCCAAAGGACTTTAGAAAGGCCCTGGAAACTCATTTCTTTCTTTTAATCCTTTTATTTCTTAGGGACATACCTGATTGAAAGAGTGGTTTTATGCATGTACTTTTGTAATTTCGAAGCTGGGGGAAGTACAGCGTGTGAATTTTCCATAGAAAACATGTTTTCGCAACATTATTGTTTGCATAATTATGTAAATAATGAGAGTACTCTACTGTTAATTAATAGTAAATGTATGTATGTGTGTATGTTTCCATCTGTGTGTGTGTGTGTGTGTGTGTGTGTGTTTATGTATGTGTGAGATAGACTTTGAGGTGGGGAATTTTTAATATATTTTGTAATTTTTATTTTCTTAAAATAAAAAAGTGAAACCTAAATCGATGACAGAATATTTTAATGCCGTCTTTGCTAGCGCTCCGAAGAGATGAGATCGTCTCAGTTCTATATAATGCATAAGGATTTGAAATTACTTTAGAGGCTTATTCAAAATTGGAACATAACACATCTTTTGTGGCCACATGTTTACATGTGCAGGTTAGTACTAGGTTGGTGTAAAAATAATTGTGTTTTTTTCAATTATTTTTAGTTGCAAAAACTGCAATTACTTTTGCACCAACCTACAAATACCCAAAATAAACCGTTTTTCATTATTGCAGAAATTTGTTAGCAAATGTTTCTGTTATTCAAGTTGAAAGTGTACATCTGAGCAATGTTAGGATTTTTCTGATTTGTGTGTGTGTGTGTGTGTTGTCCTCCCTGCTGGCGTTGTTTTCATTGGAAATACAAGTGACTCATCTACAGCTTTATAGATGGTGTTGGATATGCCAGTATTAAATTCTGCTACATCAACACGTTTTAGGGTGTTTGTGTAAATGCAGGCATCTATCTTTGTTATGTAATGCAGGTGTTCCTGTAATCAGCTAAATGAAAAGCTATCTAGTAATTTATACAATCACATCATTTAGTCTTTGCTTCCTAAGGAAACGGTTTCCTTTCTTTAGGCCATCTGGTATACCTCTCAGGTCACTTGTCTGCTTAACTGTTGCAGAAATTGAAAGAAAGAGAAAAATAAACAAAAATACAAAACATCTTAACAAAAGGGAGCTAATTTGAAAGATGAATGAGAGATTATGACGTCCAGGTTGAGAAAGGAAGTGGTGAGGTAGTACAGAATTACAAAGTAGCCACCAGTGAGCCTGCTGTTGGGATTCAGGCAAATTATAATTTTGCTCAAATAGTGTATTGACTTAAGTGTGTACTGACTCACCTAATTCCCATTCAACTGGTAGAGTAGAAAGTTATTGTTTCCCTGTGGCTTCCTGGCTTTCCTCTTCAGCTTTATTATTGATTTTTTCATCCTGGTTCAGATTCTTTCTATAGACTTTTAAAATGGAAATGATTACCCAAACCTAAAATCTGAAGAAAAAATTACAAATCATGAAGACTCTTATACTTTTATTTCATTTAAAAGACATTTCAATGAAACTAAAAAAAAATTGTGAGAAAAACAATTATCCATAGTCCTTTGATCATGTTTTATTGACTGTTCCTTCTCTACACACACATACATGTATATGCTAGCTGCAAAAGTAATATGTGCACATTTTGAAATCTGTAAATTTTCTCTAAGAAAGTATAAGACATATATATATATATTAAAACATGAAAAATTATATTTAATATTTAAAATATTTAAAAATTCCTAAACTCAGAGATAACTATTGTTCATATATACATATATATATGTTTTTTCCTCTTAAAAAATAAACCCTACATTTTGTAATTTTGTGATTTTTCTTTGTATCACTTACAATATTGCAGTAATCCTCCTGTATCCTTATTATTCAAATTTTGATTTATTTTAAGATTGTGGTTTTACTACACCATAGTATTGCATTTATCAAATGACTTTAATCAAAATATTTTTAGCCAAGGTTATATCTTATAATGTGCATGTAGCAACTTGGATGCGACTAACACTGTAGCAATCAATATTGCAGTTAAGCCCCAAAACCCCCCAGCTATTTCCTTAGCATAAACTAGAAATTCAGTTGATTAAGAAGTATGTATCTGTTTAAATATATTTATTTTCAAATTCCTACAGAGAGTTTTTATCCACTTACAATCTAAACAGAACAGGGCACATCTGCTTATTGAGTATTATCAATATCTTTCAGCGTTGAAAATTTCTTAGGTGATACAAGATATTACCTTAATTAACATTACTTGATTTCTAGTGAAATAAGAAAAAATGTTTCATATTTATTTTCAAGTTGCTTTTTTTTCTTTTGATAATTGCCTATGCCTGCATTTTAATTTTCATTTTTTTAAATAAAAAATAGCAGCTCGTCTGATTGTGTAAATAATACACATTCATTGTGAGGGAGGATCAAATGACTTAAAAATTTACGATAAAAAACGTAAGCGGGCACTTCCGGCACCAGATAGACAAACACCATGAATTTCAACCCCTCTGTGACGTTGGACCACAGCAAAAACCTCAAACAACGCTCCAATGTCCCCTGGCACATACATTGGAAGATCATGTCGTCCCTGCTTTCCCAGGAGCTACAACCGAACAACAACGTCCGTACCATGCCATCCTCAAGGATGCCAGGCCCATGCGGTTCGAGGAAACTACACGGGTCAGCAAATGTGCAAGGTAGTCCAGCTGTACGGAAAGAAATAAGTCATTTACATCGAACAGGGCGCAGCGTGAGAAGGCTAGTGGCACATCTGTCCACATGGGCATTCACTTGAGCAAGGTGGTTATCACCAGGCTAAAACTGGACCAAGATTGGAAAAAAATTCTTGAATGCAAAGCCAAATCTCCACAAGTTGGAAAGAGAAAGGCAGGTATGAGGAAGAACTTACTGAGAAATTGCAGGAATGAATACAACCTGTTTGGCAACTATGGTTTAACTGAAGATTTTTAGCCTGGTGTGTATTCCTTTGAAACTTTTCAAGATATATCTGAAATATTTTGTTTCCTTCCTGTTTTGTTATTGATATGTAAGCTCTGTAAACCTACTTTTACTGTTTTGATTAATTTTGTAAATAAAAATTGGAAACGTTTCCTTAAAAAAGTGTCAGTATTTAAATTTCTCTCCCTTCATTGGTATGAAGATATATATATATATATTTTTAGAAATAGAATATTTATTTGGGGATTAAGCAATACCTTTTCATGAACACATTGTACATCTAGTCCTTTTGGTACTATTTTTCAGTTGTACATCATAGTGATTCAATATTTATATACCAGTATATAAATATATTTTTGTTTTCAATTAAAAATGTTTTCAATTACTGTTGATATTAAATATTGTATTAGTTTCAGGTGTATAACATAGTGGTTAGACATTTATATAACTTACAAAGTAATTCCCTGTATAAGTCTTGCACCCACCTGACATCATGTATAGTTATTACAATATTTTTTACTGTGTTCTCTAAACTGTGCTACATAACCTTGTGTCTATTTTGTAACTGCCAATTTGTACTTCTTAATTCCTTTACCTTTTTCACCCAGCACCCCAACCCTTCTCCTATCTAGCAACCATCAGTTTGTTCTCTGTATCTATGAGTTTGCTTTTGTCTTGTTCATTGATTTATTTTGTTTTTTAGATTCCACATATAAGTGAAATCATATGGTCTTTGTCTTTGTCTGACTTATTTCATTAAGCACAATACCCACTCGGTGTATCCAGGTAGTTGCAAATGGTAAGCCTTCATTCTTTCTCATGGCCAAGTACTATTACATTGTATATATGGACCAATTCTTTATCCATTCATCTTTTGATTGGAACATTTAAACCATTTACATTTAAAGTAATTATTGATAGATATGTAGTTATTGCCATTTCATTAATTGTTTTCTGATGGTTTTTGTAATTCTCTGTTCCTTTCTTATTCTCTTCTCTTGTATGTTGTTGATTCACTGTAGGGTTGTGTTTGTATTCCTTTCTCTTTATTTCTTGTATATCTCTTGTATAGTTTTGATTTATGGTTACCATATGCTTCATAGAGACCACCTCAGGGATGATGTAGATGGCTGATCACTGCACTGTACACCTGAAGCTGAAGCTGAACAATAATGAATGTCAACTACAATTTATAAACACACACACACACACATATATATATATGGTTACAAGAAGTGGAGTACAGAATTAGGAATAGAGACAGTGGAAATGTAATGTCTGTGTGCGGTGTCAGAGGGGTAGTAGATGGGGGAGGGGGGTTATCACTGTGTGAGGGATATAAATGATAAATGTCTAACTATTAACAAAAAGGATGAGCATGTGTAATTACAACAGGGAATGAAGGGATACATACAAACACACAACAAAGTAAAAATAAGGACAAAACGTGAACGTTTTGGAGGTGAGTAAAACTGGTAGTGATAACAGAGTGTGTTATAACTTAAATGACAATCAACCTAAAATTGACTGGTAGAGACATATAATTTTTAATGCATTTTCCTGATTCCTTAGGAAGGTTAAGTATCTTTTTGGATGCGGTTTTGCCTTTGAACATTCTCCTGTTAATTACTTATTCATACTTTCTATCTATATCTCTATTGTGTTTGTCTTTTCATATCAGTTTGTAAGCTTTCTTTCAATATTATAGATATTGATTTGTCATTTGCATTACAAATATCATTTTTCAAAACTGCCTATTGACATTGACATTGCATTTGCTACATCTATTGACATTGTATTCGGTGCTCTTGCCATTAAAATAAGTTAGTGGTGTTTACACTATTGACTATATGGTTTTGTTGCCATTAGTGATATGAATTAATTTGTATTTTGATCATTAAACATAAACACATGGTCACACAGGGTTTTATGTTCTCATTTAAAGTGTGTGGTTTTTTTTTTTTTGCACTCGGAAATAATCTCCATTTATATAACATTATCCTAGGAATTACAGTTTCATCAAGTGTCTATGTGAAATGAGATAAAATCCAAAATTACTGTAGAAGAGACACTTAAAAATGATGTTTTTCTGGATCAATAGGAGAGACTTCTTGAATAAAGAGACATACTTTCATTATCTTGAAATTAAATAAGATGGAAATAATTTACTAATAAAATTCACAAATATAGTGTAGATTATTAAATGTTACCCTAAGACCCTTCACATTTCTGGGTAAAGATAAAATTTACTGCCATGTTTCTGGATTATTTTATCAGACATGTTAACAACAACAAAAATACTTTAATTACTCACAAATAGAATAACATGGAAGTTAATTTATAAAATTGACATTTAAATAATCTAAAATTATAAAACATCATCCTTAAAATTATAATCCTAAAAGCTTGTATTTGAACCATTGTATCATCCCTTAAGAGCAATAAAGTTAAGAGAAAAATAAATCATTAACAATTATCTTCAAGTTTAAAAAAATCTCACTTGAAGTTATTTTTATGAATCACCAACAACATGACCGTATGTCTGAATGGCTCCTCTACCAGGTATGGTAGGCAGAACTTCAAGCTGTTCTCCTGGAAGATTCCTGCGTCATCTCCTGGTGAGTCATTTAAACAATAATCTAGGTAGTTCTGTGAAGAGACTTTGCAGATGTCAAGAGATGATATTAAAACAGGGAGATTATCCTAGATTATCTGAGTACATTTCATGTAATCACAGAAGCCCTTAAAAATGGAAGAAAGAAGAAGAGTTAGTGAGAAGGATGTTTTGAGAAAAGGAAGGAGAGGAGAGATAAGGCAAAGGGGAGCTTAGAGAGATTTCAAAGGTGAGAGGGACTCCACCTGCCATATCTGTCTTTGAAGGTGGAGGAAGCGATCCATGAGTGAAGAAATGCAGGTGGCTCTAGAAACTGAGACTGATCCCGGAACTGACAGAGCAAAGTAATAAGACCTTAGTCCTACACCATATACATGTTTAGCCACAGGCTGCTGTGCAAAGGAACTTGATTTCTTCATGGTTTCTTCCTTATGTTGGTGAAGTTGCTCTATCACCTAATTTTCTCTTCCACTCGGTCTTCATTTATTTTCTACAGTGTGACCATTTATGACCTCTTTCTTGTTGCTTTTATCTTTTGACTCAGAGATTATCCCAAATATTTATCGGCTGTTTCTTTGATGGCTTGCTTGTCCTTGATCATCCTAGAGAAACTGCATTGAAAAGCTCCCTTTTTAGAATCGGAGACATAGTTCCAAGGTAGTGTTCCTTGTAGGTCTCATAGCTACCCCTGGGCTTAGTGTTTACTTCCTATTTAAGAACTGTAAGACAAGGGGTAGCATAGTGGGTAGTGTTTACTGAGCAAATTGTATTTCTTTACATTTGTTCTCCAAACCATTACTGTTAGCAAACCATCTCAAAGTTTGGGGACAGACAGCCATAACACATATTTTTATTGCCAACAATTATGGATTACGTTTTCTTACTTCATCGTCCCTTGATCATGTTTATAAAATTTTGACAGAATGGTAGATGTTTATTTGCTGCATATGTGAAGTGGGGGTGGCAGGACAGATCACACAAAGGGTTGGACATACATCCCTAAGTTACCATTCTTTCCCAAATATCAAGCATTTTATAAATCCCCTATTCAGTAGTTTTGTTCCTTCTATATGCGCCCTTCTGTTGTGCTTTGCATATTTGAAATTGTGCACTAAACATCGTTAATGTTTTTCTTTAGGTTTGATAATTATAATTTTATAGCTATTTAATATAATATTCAGTTTGTGTACCATAATATACTAAACTACTTTCTTGCTGACTCACATTTTGGTTGTTTATTCTCGTTGCTGTTACAGAAAATATTGGAATGAATATTTCATTTTAATGTTTCTTTGGACTTTTATTTATATATATTTCTAGAAAAAGTAGAATCAATATATTATAGGTCATGGACTTTATCTTTAAATTCTCTCCTCACATTTTTCAAATTGCTTTTTTAAATATTTATACCAGTTTACAACATTTTCAGAAATATGTAACTATCATTTTCTACTCAAACTTAGCAGCGTTGGGTATAATTTCTTTTATATTTTAAATGAATCATTTAACTAGAAATAGACACATCCAAGTTGCCAAGCTCGTTATTTGCTTAGCATATTATGAGTCTGCATGTACATTAAGAAGACATTGAATGTTTTTAAAGAATTAATACATATATTTACTTACCTCATTTATAAGCTAGTGATGTCCCATAAATTATTTTAGGGAAAATTCTGAATTTCAGAAGCTCAAACACTAATTTGCAAATGTTACCTGGAATATCAACCTTGTCCTAGTTTCTATGAAGACAACAAAAATCAGTTGTGAGCAGTTAAAAAGGTTTATATCATTCCCACAGATCTTCATGGCCTTTTTTTAAACAAAGAATATCAGTGTCTTCCATTGGTAATGTAGTATTCTCAATTCTGTATTCCAAACAAAATGAGTTTCACTGATTTAGTCAATGAGTATTTATTGTGTATTTATTATATGACAAGTCCCGAGATTCCCCAAACATATAGAAGAACATTTCACAGCAGAAGGTGTATTACATAGTTTTCTATTGCTGTATCATAAAATCACATGAATTTAGCAACTTCAAAATAACACACATTTATTATCTCAAAATTAGTGTCGGTCAGAATCAGGGCAAAACTGTAAATCTGCAATCATGGTGTCATGGCTGGGCTGGAGTCACATCTGAGTCTTGGCTGAGGAAGGCTCCACTTCCAAGCTCATTCAAGTTGTTGGCAGAAGTCCTTTCCTTGTGGCAGTATGACTGGTGCTGGCTTCTTTCTCGCTGTGGGCTAGAGGGCTGCCCTAGGTCCTGGAGGCCTCCAGCATTTCCTTGCCAGGCTGCCCTCTCTTATTGCTTCTTCAAGGCCAGCAGAAGAGTCTCTCTAACTCCAGTCAGCTAAGATAGAGTCCTTTGTAATCTAACATAATCATAGGAGTGCTATTCCTTTAACTTGGCCATAGTCGATCAGTTAGAAGCAAGTCACAGGACTTACCTGCATGCTAGGGGAGGAAAGTATACAAAGGCATGGATCATTCAGTCACCTTAGGGTGTGTCTACCACAGAAGATAATCAGAACCATCTGAGTTTCCTATTTCAAATTGTATAAAACCAGCTCCCTGCCCTGTTCTTCATTATGCTTTATTCCTTCATTTATCTACTTTGGTTATTGTGAAAGCCCTTGAGCTGTGTTATACTCTACGGTCTGTTTCTAGGGAATTTGCGTGATAGTAAAACTCTATTTTAAGGTGTGCTTTTTTGTTTGTTTTTTTTTCATCACAAACATATGTTTCAGGATCAAACCATACAAAGCCTAAAAGTGGCATTGCTCTAATTTGCTCCCATAAATAAGTTTTACTTGCCATTAAGTGTTTCCAAGGGCATTCTCAAGGGCATTCTGATTTAGTTCAACTTCCAGAGGTTAAGGAATTACCTAGAAATTAGAAAAAATAGATTTCAACTGGAATGTATGGTTAAATTTGCATTTAAATTATTTTAATGTTAAATAAATTCTCCTGATAGTCAAAGCCTGTTTAACTGTAGATGTCTTATTTAGTCATGTATCAATAATTTTCTATACTAGATATAATTTCTTTTTTAGATTGCCTTTGCCATTTATATTTTAACATTTATATGACTCCATGGGAAATTGCAAGTATTCAATTTATATTGAATGCGTCTTCATAGTTCAGACATTTAGAAAATAAAGGGCAATACTTTTTTTTAGAATAACTGGGCAACTCTGTATCGCATAGTTATTAGAATTCTAGCAGATAACAGGATAACTGTAGCCTCTGGAGTGCCTGCCCTATGGTGTCTGACATCTTTTTTTCAATTGATTCACTGTGTTCTCCCATAGAAAGTAGAAGCAAGGAGGTCGCAGAGACCTAGGAGTGGTCTATGTCCACCTTTTTCAGTACAACTTTGGATAATATACTTAACCATTCTCCCTTTGGAATTCTCACGTGCAAAATGGGAATAATAACACTACCTTCCTGATGTGCCTGTTATTACTCTAGAAAAGAAAAGGCAAACATAAAATGCTTGCTACTATCAAAAAACATAGTAAGGACTCAACAAAGGGGAGTTATTTTTCAAATTACAGTTACAGTACCCCCCACCTTATCTGTGTTTTTGCTGTTTGCTGTTTCAGTTACCTCCCATAAGCTGCCGTCTAAAAATATCAAATGGAAAATTCTAGCTATAAACAATTCATACGTTTTAAATTGTGTGCCGCTCTGAGTAGCATGATGAAATCTCGAGCCGCCCTGCTCTCTTCTGCCTGGGAAGTGAACCATCCCCGTTTCCTGTGTATCTACACTATTTCGCCTACCTGCCCCTTAGTCACATGGTAGCCAACTTGGTTATCAGATTGACTGTTGCGGTATTACTGTGCTTGTGTTCAAGTCACCCTTATTTTATTGTTTAGTGTTTTATTTTATTAAGATGTTATTGTTAATCTCTTACTATGCCTAATGTATAAATTAAACTTCATCATAGGTATATTTGTAGAGGAAAAAAAAACATAGTGTATATATACTGTTCTGTACCATCAGCAGTTTCAGGCATCCACTGGGGCTCTTGGAACATATTGCCCTTGAATAAGGGAGTCTACTGTGTTCCTAAAGGGCAGAAAAGGGCAGCATTTCTACCATCTGTTGATTAGCATCAGAACCACATTGGGAGAGAAATTTTCACTGGCTATCCCATTGACTAAGACTTTTTGTTGCAAGTGACAGAAATACAACTCTTTTAAGAGAGATAGGTGACATCATGGCTTAGATGATTCATATGGCCAGGCTGGTTTATAGACTTAGGGATTGTTGGATTCTTGGGCCCAAACGCGTTGTCAGATTTAGGTCTCTTCTACTGTCTTGTGTCTACTTTGATATGAATAATCTTCATTTAGTCATTGCCTCTCTTAAAGTGAGCAGAAAGGTATTCCTTCCCACTTAGTTTCAATGAAATACCTATGGTGAGCTCTGATGTTACCAGCTTATGTCATGCATGTTTTACTGAGCCTCCGACTGCAATGAGGGGAGCTTAGGATGAGGACTGCCCAATCCCAGGCCCTGTGGGTGAGGCCAGTCCAAATGGAGGCACATGGACTGAGAATGAGTGAGGGGAAGTGCTGATATCATAAGGGGGGAAGGGTCAGTGCTAGACATATGACATCGATAAATAAAACCGCAGATGGTACATACAGCTATATTTAAGGTAACGCCCATTTATGTGTAAGTTATAGTTTTTTGATAGTAAGAAATAGACACTGATTCTTGCTCACACTAAAAAAAAATACCTACATTTATTAGAAGGATGCAGGATTGGAAATAAAATATTGGAAAACAGGTGGCGAAACAGAATTCAGGAATTTCAGGACACAACATCTTCAGGAATTCAATCTTGGGCTGTTGCTTAAGGAACGTCTAAGAATGTGCCACAATTTTTATTGTTTGAAAGAAGAATCAAATTTTGGGGGAAGAGTAAATGAGTTGCGTTCCTTGGGTCATGTCTCCGTCCTTTGCGTACGAGTGAGGAGAATTGTGAGGGTTCCTCATACAACATTCCTACTAATCACGTGTTCAGTGGGAACAGGGGTCATTTCCCACATTAAATCTGAGGAGCTGTTACCAACAGAAGTGGAAATGAATATTTGACAGACAAGAATAGCAGAGGGCTCTGCAGTCATGTCCTCAATCCTTGTGTAAAGTCCCTTGCAAAAGAGATTTCACAGAATTTAGAATCAAGTGTTCTGGGTTTCAACCATGGCTCTACTACCAAGTATGTGATAGTAAACATACAATAACTTAGTATTTCCGATGCTTGGCTTTCTCAATGTAGATAATATTGCTACCCATGTTTTAGGTGTCTAGAATGAGAAAGAGTAGTAGCTTTGATAATGATGTTAATAAAGATGTGGTCAACCATCAGTTGATTGGGTGAGATATTAATAGTTTTATTAATAATTTGACAAATGTTGACATGGTAGAGAATGTGTGTTTTTACAGAAAACAACAACAGAAAAATCTGCCATCTTTTCTTTTAAGACTTCATGGCATCATGCACTAGAAAGAATCGTGGAGTGAGAATAGGTAGATTTCAGTACTTTCCCTGGTGTCCCTAGTGATCGACTATATGACCACCTTCCAGTGTTTACATTCATGACAGCAAAACAGACAAAAGAGAGAGACAAAATGGTTACTCTACAGATTTTTTTTTTTTATAATTAGGTAGCTTTCTGAGCATTTACTGTGTAACAGGCACTGATTTAAGCACCTCCATGTATTAATTCATCTAATCCTCACAACGACCCCATAAGGTAGGCTCTTTTATTATTTCCTTGTTCTAGCTGAGGAAACCAAGGCACAGAGAGTTAAGAAACTTGTCCAGCAACTTACTACATCTGAAAGTGGCAGAGCTAGCATTCAACCCCAAGTACTAATGAGCATTTTCTTAAGTTGCTTCTTATCTACAGATGAAGATACTAGTCATTTCTCATTATCCTGTTTAGCAGACTCAATAGGAGTTAGAAAAATGTTGAGACAGTGTGAATATTTTGTAAAAAACTTGAAGAGTAGATGAACTTTAATGGGAAATATTCTCTGGAGAAGAAAACAAATTAGCTTCTTCTCTTCTTCAACTCAGCTCACGCTAGATGCAATTTTTTTTTCCTGGTTGACAGATGTTTAATGTTTCCTTATGTTTATAGACTTTATGGATCAGCAATTTCCCATCTTCTACCTGAACCCTTATGCAGGAAAGAAATTAACTACTCAAATTGATTAAATTAATAGTAAAATAAATATATGTTCACAAACATTTTAGCATAGAAACATAATTTTATACCAAACACTTGAAAGGAATTAAAAATTAAAATGGAAAAGGCACCAAGAAGATGCTTATCATTTTGAAGAAATAAATACCTCAAGGCTAAGCAACATCATACAGTGCTGGGTTTGCACACCATCTGTCAATGGTCAACAGGTTGCAATTATGCAGGAGTTACTTGAATTCTAGTCACCTGATTACGTATCAGCAACCACTCCTTACTGTTCCACTCGGAGTGAAGGTTCAGTTTCTTAGTAAGAAAGACATTTGTTGTAACTTTGACTCTTCTCTTGTAAATGTCCAAGATTCCAATGAACTCAACTGAAAGCAGTGTGGAAGGTAAGAAGAAACTTGGACCTAGATTAGAAGTCGGATATGGACCAATGCCTTGAAGAAGCTTAAAAAGAAATTTTGTTTGTATAAGAACAGATTTTTTTTTTTTTCCTAAACGGCATTTGTGAATTGACAACAATCTGGGAAGCCTTTAAATTTGATGTGTTAAGAAATTTTTGCAAGCAGCATTAAGCATGCCGCAGGGAAGAAATAATGGAGCGAACCGGATGTAGGAGCAATTCTGGGAAGGAGCTATTGCATAAGACCCAGTTGGTATATTTATGAATCTTGCAGTGGGGGAACAGTGATATAGGCCATTACCACCTCAGGTGAACCGTGAGAAACAGCATTCGGCACCTTTCCATCCATTTACTTATTCACAGGAGCACCGAAAAACTGCCCACTAATAGGCTTAAATCCCCAAACTTGGAGCTATTGTAAATGGGGTGTGTGTGTGTGTGTGTGTGTGTGTGTGTGTGTGTGTGTTATGGGGAGGAAAGTTGGGGGTAGGGAGATAGCTAGAAGAAGAGAGGAGGGCTCTGTTTAGCAGATCTGTTTGCTCCACATGTCACCTGTCCCTGGGAAGGCTCTGGGACTGAGGCCTGGGCACTGAACTAGGCAATCGGCGTGTGAGCTGGGAATTCCTAGACTCCAGTCAGTTTTCTTATTGCACATAGAACCCATCTGAAGGACACAGATTATTTTAATAAACTTGATGCCTAATCAAAAGGTGTCTGATTGTATGTCAGTACTTAAATGTTTCTTTAGACTTTTATCAAATCGGCCATCTCCAACATATGAACAGATGGCATTCTAAAATATTTTTATCTGAATTTTGTTTTAATTGGGAGTGTGTGTGTGTGTGTGTGTGTGTGTAGTTTTCCTCCAGGATACTTTCTATATTGGTTAAATTCCAAGCCTCACCAATAAAAACATTTTTTTTTCCTCCCCTGGGATTTTCCTGGGTGGTGACATGACAGATCTATAGAGATCAATCTCTGCAACTGATAGCAACAGCAGTCATAACACCTGGCATTTACTGAACACTTATATATGGGAGGCACTGATCTGAGGACTTTCCATGCGCTGATTTATTTAATCCTCATACTTCTCTATGAGATAGATATGATTATTCACAGATGAGGAAATTAAGGCATTTAGTGTTTGACTAATTGTCCAAGGAACTCCCGATTAAGAAAAGGCAGATCTGGGTTTAATGAGACAACCCCGCCGTGAATCTGCCCCCTTAACTCCCGCCCTCCAGGGGGGCAGTGCTTCAGTTTAGCATTTATCAAGATCATTTTATGCTGGGCGCTGTGCTAGATGCCATGGATGCAATGGAACCCCAGCCCATGAGAGCTGCTGGGCAGAGGGATGTGAACATGTAACTGCACACAGTGCGCTGAACAAACATGTGTCAAAGATAATCTATGTAACTTTACTAACAATTGTCACCCCAATAAACTTTATAAAAAAAAAAAAGATAATCATGTAGGACAGAGAAATATGTAATCGACTCCTAGCAGAAAAGGAAAGATTCTGTGGGATGCAGCAACATCTGAGATGCTTTTCGATGCACAGGCAGCAGTTTCAACAAGTGATGGGAAGGGATGTCACAGAAAGCAGAAATAGCACATGGGCGCAGCAGAGCACGAAACGGCACGCTCCTGCACGTCGAAAGACTCGCTTCCAACGTCTTTTCTCACTCAGATCTTGTAAAAACAAAAGTCAAATTCAGTGTTGGCTCTGGATTGATGCAAAATATAGATCGTTTTGTTCCCCCAAAACATAGGTCAACTTTTCAAAGTCAGGCTGAGGTTTCTTCCTTTCCTACTTTATTTTTTAAAATTTGTTTTTATTAAATCAATTGGGGGTGACATTGGTTAATAAAATTACATATGTTTCAAGTGTACAATTCTATAAATACGTCATCTGTATATTGCATTGTGAGGAGTTCATCACCAAAAGTCAAATCTCTTTCCATCACCATATATTTGACCCTCTTTTGCCTCTTCCACCTCTCCTACCCCCTTTTCCTCTGGTAATCACTAAACTGTTGTCTGTGTCTGAGTTTTCGTTTGTTTGTTTGTCTTATTTGTTTGTTTCCAACTTTATATCGCACATATGAGTGAAATCATATGGTTCCTGACTTTTTCTGTCTGACTTATTTCAGTGAACATGGTAATTCTATTTTATTAATGTTTTATATTTTGTCTTTTTTATAGCAATTTAAGGAAGGTACAGAGATTGAGAGGAAGGTACAGATATTTCCCACTCACGCCCTGCCCCTCACACACAGCCTCCCTTATCAACACGCCACCAGAGAGGCACATTCGTGAATCAGTATCACCCAGAGACCGCAGTGTACCTTAAAGTTTACTCTTGATGTTGTACTTTCTATGGGTTTGGACAAATGTCTAATGGCATGTACCCACCATTACACACTGAGTTGGGACAGAGACGATAAAAAGAGGGAAGAGAGACTCTGAGCACTTATCTTCCCTAATGTCCACCATTGACTCCCTTCTGGACTTTGGCCAGCTGAGATAAACCTACATAAAAAAGTAGAAAATGGACTGATATATCAGATGATAGGTGGAAAATGCAAAACGGGGATAAGTTTTCTCAGGGTCAGTTTTTATGGCAGGGACGTAAGTTAGTCAACAGCCTTTTGACCTTCTTGTAATTCTTGAGAGATAGAGGAAGGGCTCTTGCAGTATGTGAGGAAAGTCGAATTAATATTTGGGAGTATTGTCTATGTGCCAGCCACTGTGCCGAGGGCTTCGCAAGCTTTAGTTTCTCCACTCAACAGCCAGATTGCAGTCGCTGCTTTTATTAGTAGCATTTTACAAATAAAAGTTATACAACCGCTAAGATTCTGACTCAGATCGGAGAAACTCGCTGTCAGGTTGCTCAGGATGAGCTTTCAGGCCTCTTAACAGCCTCATCGTGATCCCTCCTAGGTGACTTCCTTCTGCGCATCTTCAGATAATAGTGAATGTGGGTACAGAGAGTACAAAGATGGAAATGCTCAGTATATCAGAAGCCTGTCTGAATACAGATTATTTTTTTATTTGCACGACTATGGGAACAGCGATGTTAAAATAGTTCTTCATGTTGAATGAATTTAAAACCGTTGCCGAGTTTTGATTTGGACTTTTTTTTTTTTTTAATCCTATAAAGGACTTTTTCTTTTTTTTTCCTTTTTTTTTTGGCTTCAAACACTGATTATATGTTCTTGAAATAGAGAATAAAATATATATGCCCTAGTTTAGAATTCTGGAAAACTTGTAATTGAAGTTATGAAACTATATTTTGAGTCAAGAAAGCCCAAATTATTTAATCTGCTTATTGCAGCTTTCCAAGATAAGATTCAGAAGGCTGAACAGTCTTCCTGACCACTGGCAAGTTCTTCTCAAATGGGGACTGTGATTAATTATGATCCTTTCACTGATTAAACATCAGTGACTAATCCTCTAATATAGTAGGAATTAACCACTTCTATGTTTGTTGGAAAATATGAGATTAAGGATGCAGAGAATAATACAAAGTTATGATTAGGATATCAGATTGTACCAGCTATTGTAACTGAGGTTTCTTAAAGCCTTGTGGCTTATTTAATTGGGCCATGGAGAATAAAACATCTTTAATAGCTATTTTGAAAGACTATATGTTTTTTTGTAATTGTACCAACTATTGAGCAATATAGCGATGTGCATTTACTAAACACCCCCTACATGGGGGAGACTGCCAGAGGAGAGAAAAATGTTAGATGACTAGAACGGCTCCATTTAGTTTTCCCATAGACTAGGACTTCTGAACAGGTGAGAGCCTTTCCTTTACAAAATGATTCCAAACTGCAATGAGTAAACCCAACTGTTGGATTCCCGTAGACTCTCTAGGCTGGAAGGGAGGCCATCTCATCCACTCCCTTTTCAACTGTTTAATACTTTCTAATCTTCAGCATTCCTTCTGAGAGCCTACCTAGTCTTGTCTGGAATACTTCCCGTGACGTGTAGCTTATTATCTCCTAAAGCAGCTCATTGCATTTTCAAGTAGTTTGGAACATTAAAAGTTTTCTTCCTGCAACTTCTACCATTGGTTCTAATTTTAGTTGTTCCGTACTTTAATGTCTTTAGCACAGTTCTAGATGCTCAAAATATCAACTTTTATTATAGTCAAAGAGAAGGAATTCTTAAGCAAATTGTAATGGTATTTAAGAAAATGAAACTCTGTGCCATGTTTACTCAGAAACAATGCTTCAATAAAAATACTGAAAAATAAGGCAACTTTCCGAAATGAAAACCAAATTGGACCATTTAATTTGGATTCTGAGATTCAAGAGAAGATGTGCACCTGCCTCTTGAGTGTTCATTATTACCTCAGTTGGGGAAAGCAGGATAGTGGTTAATGTGGAGACCAACTGCATGGTTTGGATTCCCGTCTCAGCCACTTACTAGCAGCACCACTTTGGGAAAGTTACTCGCCTCTCTGAGTTTCAGTTTCGTTACCAACAATAATAGTACCCACATCATAGCATGGTTGTGTGATTGTAGTAAGATAGTGTTTATAAAGTACTGAGCAATGGGCCTGATCCATAAAAAAGACTCAATAAAATTTTCATTCAACAAATGTCCATTGATGATACCTGTTTCATATATCTAACGAGTGATTCTCTATATGACACTGTCTATAACCTTGCTCAAAGCATGTTTTTGAAAGTTACATTTTTTCACATATTTTTCTGGCAACACCCGAAGAAAATAGTTTCTTTATGTTTTGGGGGGGAAGGTCATCAGTTTACAAAATACTATTTAGTTGCAAAACACTATAATTTGTTACAATTTGTTAACATAACAGTCGAGATAAGGAAAAGAGTTATGTAATTTTTCCAGATACACTCTCCATTAGAGATAATGTTTTGCTTTACTACTAAATATTTTTGAAAGGTGTCAGGTCAAAGATTCCCTCCTTAAACTCATGAAAGTTTTCTCTTAGATCCATCTTAGGTGACACCTCCTCAATATGACATTCATGTATATTTTTGTTGCCTGTAATGAGACTGAACTCTCCATATTTATTTATATCATCCCTCTGTAGGGCCATTTTGATACCTATCATTAAGCAATTCCCTTATCAGAATAAAGTGACCAGTCTTGACGTTAGAAAACCAGGTCTTCAAGCTTTTTGCCTTGAACCTACATTATCTTGCTAGTTATTACCAATCATCTAGATAATAAACAGCAGGAAGAGCCAGTGCTTTCCTTTCTTTCTATTTACATGTGGATGTCCTGACTATTTATTTGTACATAGTCCATCAAGCATGGTGCCTCTGCAATTTTGGTACTTAAGATAAGTCTGCTCTTGGTACTTAAGCTAAGTCATTCATTACATTTGGTACCGCATTTTCTGTGCATGGGAGGGTACAGAATCTTTTGCTTCTTAAACTTCTCTGAAGAGATCTGTTTATCCTAGAAACGTGACCACCACCAATGTTGATTCTATGATATTGATAAGTCCCCCTGGCCTCCCCATTATACTCAGATATGGACCAGGCTTTGTCTCCAACCCTCAAGGACTATGATGGTACAGAGTTACACCTACACTCGAGACATTTGACCTAAGACACCAAGCAGATCCTTCATAGCAACTGGCAACAACACTCCTCATGGATTTATCTTGCTTCTCTATTTAATATGATGCAGAAAAGATACAAATGCACTTAGCTCACAATGGAAACACATCCTTTTTCTGAGATGCCTACGCAGATAATATTCATTAATGCTAAAGTAGATGCAAAGAATATAACATACATATAATTCGTTCTTCACCTAGAATTAAATCTACCTGGAGTTCACTTTTTCTTTGAAAGAAAAGATACAACCTGTGGGGAAAAAAATTTGATTGAAGTATAATACACAAATCAGATTGACACAGCAAAGGCACAAACATTTACTGGGTGTCTTGGTTGTGCCACGCAGTGTCCTAGATGTTTCAAATACTGTGCCTTACTTTATATTTAAAACAAACATGAAAAAAAGCATTTATTGTTTCCTCCTTTTTTAAAAGAATAAGATGTCATAGATTGATTGCGGTGGTATTTTTTCGTGCCTTTCTATATCCATGCCCGATACAATGTGACTGGACAGCAACTCTTACAAAGAGATAGTGTTCCCCTAGTGCTTGGATATAGGCTGTCTTTGTGACTTACTTTGAACATTAGAATGCAGTGGAAATAGACAATACAATGGTTTCTAATCTAGCTCAAAAAGCCGTGCCTTCTTTTATTTTCTGTCTTTGAACCCTGCCCAGGTGCCATGGCAACAAGCCCAGACTAGCCTAGTGGATGATAAGAGATCCAGGTTCTAGGTCTTACTCTTTCCACAGCCAAGAGCCAACCAGCCACCAGGCATGTGAGTGAACACCCAGACCCACCCCCTGACCCAGCAGACTGCAGACCTATGATCCAGCCCTAAAAATTCAGGCACGCTTATCCAGATTCCAGATCAGCAGGACCACCTGTCGGTTACTGAGCAACAACAATATGTGCATACTGTTTCAAAACACTCTGCTTTGGGGGGCAGTTTGTTGTAACACAATAGCTATTTGATATAGGGGGCTCTCTTCCTTTTACTAACTCTTCCTTCTTCAGTCACCCAGTACACTGATGCTATTATTTTTTTTAAAGGAAATACATTATTAAATGCTTCTTGATGTATAATTCTATGAGGATCAAAGTTAACTCATTTAGTTATCAATAAATGTCAGAGGAAAAGTATCTTATCTCCATTCACAGATGAGGAAACCGAAGCTCAGAGGAGGTGCCTTGTTCCAAGTCATTCAGACATTAACTGGCAGTGCCAGAATCTGAGCACAAGCCTGAAGCCCATGTTCTTTCCCTTTTGACATTTCTCCACGTTTCTAAGGCAGAGTCACAATGAGATGCCATAAAGACACGGTGAGCTTTGGAGAAAGACAGACCTGACCTATTGGTTACTCTTTAGGAGGCTGTGGAAAACTTCTTTATGCCATAGTTTGCTCATCGGTAAAATGTGACTAATCCCACCTACGTTCTGAAGTCATTGTGAGTATAAAGTGAGTGACTTCCATCAGACATGTAGCACAGTACCCAGCATAGAATAGGCTGTCGATTAAATAAGGGTCCGCCTGTCACTGTCCCTTCTTGCTGTCCAAATTCAAGCCAACAATGATCTGAACAGAATCTGCGTTGGCAAACTTTTTCTCAAAGGACCTTATAACTTCTGTTCCAACTATTCAAGTCTACTGTTGTAATGCAAAAACAACCAATTCTACACCTCAGTAAAACTTCTTATACAAAGACAGGAAAATGACCTGTGGGCAATAGTTTGCTGCACCCTTGACCTAGAGTCTGTCTTAGATAACTTTTGTCTTTTATTCGTGCTTTGTACTGCTGTGGCTTAATTTCCAAATTTGGGGGAAGCCTCACCTGGGGATGAGCCTTCCTGATATTTCACCTTCTCTTTCAGCTCAGCTGACGCTCCCTATTCCCATCACTTGCGGTTCCCACAGGGTCTCTCCTAACTTTCCCTAACTCACCCCCGTCTCTTAAAAGCATACTATCAGGGACTGGATATTACGGGCAAAGGGAGATGTTTTGGTCTGGGAAATTGTCCTAAAGATTCTCAAAAGACGCTGCTTATTTAACTGGTTTTCTGAAAGCAGAGGTCTGGGAGCAAGAAACATAGGGGTTAAGGCTTTGCACTGCTTCTTTCAGCATCCTGGTTTTCTCTCAGACTGTAGTTCCCAAGTTAGTTCTGCCCTTCGTCTGAAATCAGAGCATCACACACTGTACCAAGTGGTCTGGCTGTAACTTTCGATCACATTTTCAATTACTTTTGGCTGCAAGCAATCTCCCAGATTTTAACAAGCATCCTAAGAGTAAAGACACTCTTTCATTTTTATCAATTAATTCCCCATACCCTATTACAAATGATAGCCAACAATAGTAGCTATTTACTCTCCCCAGTCGAGTTCCATCAAACATCCAGGAGTTAGGAGTGGCAGCAATCTTTTAGCATGTATGTTTTATGTTTTGTTTTGTTTTTTTGGTTTGGTTTTTGGTTTTGTTTTTTTCCTCATGGTTTGATTACATCTAGGTTTGGCAATCTATCGGAGACAGCAGAGGCAGATTTGGTGGTATGGGACTGAAACTTATTCAGTGTGGTGGTGGGAGGCCTCTAAAAATGTCCGATAAAAATATATATATAATTAGGTACAATGCTTTGCAAGGAGTTGTGCTGGTGAGGAGCCCTGAATAAAGCTTCATAACTCTTCAGTTCCCCCTAATCATCTAGGGGTATATTAGAAATCTATGGATGCAGGGCACAAGTCATGTGAGGAAGTGAAGTGAGCTAAGTGCTTGTACCCTCATCCAGTGAGTGGAAAGATCCTGACAGCCCCAGAGATGACACACCTATTCCAAAAAAAGCAGCTGCTATTCCTCTCCAGCTGATTGTGCACGTGCTGTCACATCTCACAATTTTTTAAAGCGTCTATACATTATGATATTTGTTAAACCTGAAAATTCCCAATTTAACATGCAGAAACTAAGTATGTCTGTCGGGAGTAAACTCAGCCCAATTATAGTTTGTGACCTCTAACATACTTTCTATGTTTGTAAAAAGACATTGAATGCAGTTTGGAATACGAATGAGGGAATTATGTAAGTGCTACTATATAGTTACATGTTGGCATATGTTGAAGATCTAGCTTGTAGGAAGAACCATGTATCTCACTCAGCCCGCAAACTTGAAATATCCATCAGCAACCTGGTAACACTTCTAACACTGATACAGGATTAAAAAGTCTGTTTGGGTTTCCCATTGCTTTCCAGGAAAATTTCAGTCTCCCCCCTGACAGCTTATTCCTTCAGTCATTCTCTCTGATATGGTTCTTAGCACAGTGCCTGGTGCATAAATAAGCAAACAGTATGTGGTTGTTGAATTAAGTAAGTAAAGTGTAATTTAGCCAAAGTTTACTTTAACGTTAACGTTCCTTGTTTGATCTCAAATTTGAGAGGGGCTTAGTCAGAGAACAACATAGTTCATGACTTCATTCGATCAAAAATGTTTGATTTTTATTTTGATTTCTATGTGGAGTGTGAATGAAGGTGTCTATAAGGATTACAAACATCTGAATAAGTAATACTAGTAATACTACTAGTAATAATGATCATGACAATAACGGTAATTACTTATAAATGGGCTACACAGAGTTCTGAGTGTTTTACACACATCAATTCATTTAATACTCATAATTGGCATTAGTTGTTATTTACAGAAAAACTTTTTAAAGTTTAAGTTAGGAATTTTTAAAAATTGTGAACTAACTGAACAACATCATCCCATAAACCTGAGGTAAAGCGAGGAAAAGGAAAACTTGTAGGAAAGACTATTTACTTTTCAGATGAAGACGTATTGTGAGGACGATGCTTGGCTATACAGAAGGCCACACACTTGGGTGAATAGTGAGTAATGGAGTGAACGGATAAGAGACTGATCCGAAATTTCCAAAACTATTCCCATCCTCCGTCAGTATGAAAAATGAGAGATATAGGGAGCTGGTAGTACTTCAGGTTTGCAACTGAGTACGTCACATGGTTCCTCTAACCAGTTTCCCGGGGCATTTCTCCAGATTTCTGTTTATACACAGATGTAAGTGTCGGTTATTGGACCATTTCAGAGATCTGCCGGCTTTCAGGTCTCTGCTCTGTCACACACCTGGGAACAAATTTCTAAGCAATGCTGGCCAACAGTGACAGTAGCTACACCTGTTTTTCCTGTGTTCCCTGCTGAAATTCTTGGTTTTTACCTATGGAATGTTTTTATAGCTTCAGTAAAATGGGATGAAAACAATGTCTTTATCTCAGAAAACTGAACAGGCACTGGTACCACCAACTGAGCTGTTAACTTGCAACCCCTTTTTGTGCTAAATCTTTTTATCTGATTCCCTGCAGGATATATTTTAGCATCAGGAGAAGATTAAACAAAGATATCAGTTAGATAATGATTCTCTGATTGGCTAGAGCTAAATGGTTCAGAGAAACAGCACTTGCTGCTTACTTCTCAGGGAGCCCATAGGTTCACAATATGAGATCTCTTACAAGGTGTGCCCCTCAAATGAGGCAATGGTGGTTGAGTGTAATGTGGCAAAAGAACCTATTTGGTTCATCAGAAAATGATCAGATTTAGAATGGCCTCCCTTATCTTTAAAATGATAGAGTTGTTCCAACCACAAAAGACCCCGAATAGCCAAAGCAATCTTAAGAAAAAAGAACAATACTGGAAGTATCACTCTCTCTGACTTTAGCTTGTACTACAGGGCTACAATAATCAAAACAGCATGATATTGGCAGAGAAACAGACACATAGACCAATGGAATAGAATTGAGAACCCAGAAATAAAAGCACATAAATATGGACAGATAATTTTTGACAAAGAAGCTAAAGACATACAATGGAGGAAAGACAGCCTCTTCAATAAATGGTGCTGGGAGAATTGGATAGCCACGTGCAAAAGAATGAAACTGGACTGCTATCTGTCACCATGTACCAAAATTAATTCAAAATGGATCAAAAACTTAAGCATAAGACCTGACACAATAAACTGCATAGAAGAAAATATAGGTACTAAACTTATGGACCTTGGGTTCAAAGAGCATTTTATGAATTTGACTCCAAAGGCAATGGAAGTAAAAGCTAAAATAAATGAATGGGACTATATGAAACTTAAAAACTTCTGCACAGCAAAAGAAACCATCGACAAAATAAAGAGGCAACCAACTGAATGGGAGAAGGTTTTGGCAAACAGTGCCTCCGATAAGGGGCTAATATCCAAAATATACAAGGAACTCATGAAACTCAACAACAATAAAACAAACAACCCAATTGGAAAATGGGCGGAGGACCTGAAGAGACATTTCTCCAAGGAGGACATACAAATGGCAAATAGACATAAAAAAAATGCTCAACACTAATCATTAGGGAAATGCAAGTCAAAACCACAATGAGATATCACCTCACCCCAGTGAGAATGGCTATCATCAACAAGACAAATAGTAACAAGTGTTGGAGAGGCTGTGGAGAAAAAGGAACCCTCATACACTGTTGGTGGGAATGCAGATTGGTACAGCCATTATGGAAGGCAGTGTGGAGGTTCCTCAAAAAATTACGAATAGAATTACCATATGACCCAGCAATCCCTCTCCTGGGTATCTACCCAAAAAATCTGAAAACATTTATCCATAGAGACCCATGGTGCTCCAATGTTCATTGCAGCTTTGTGTACGGTGGCCAAGACATGGAAACAACCAAAATGTCCTTCGATAGATGAATGGATAAAGAAGTTGTGGTACATATACACAATGGAATACTATTTGGCGCTAAGAAAAGATGATATAGGAACATTTGTGACAACATGGATGGATCTTGAGAATATGATGCTAAGCGAAATAAGTTAGACAGAAAAAGCAGAGAACCGTATGATTTCACATGGACACAGACAATGGTTTAGTGGTTACTAGAGGGTAAGGGGGGTGGGGGTGGGAGATGAGGGTAAGGGGGATCAAATATATGGTGATGGAAAGAGAACTGACTCTGGGTGGTGAACACACAATGGGATTTATAAATGATGTAATACAGAATTGTACGCCTGAAATCTATGTAATTTTACTAACAATTGTCACCCCAATAATTAAAAAAAAAAAATGATAGAGTTGGACTAGAGAATAAGATTGCTTCCAGCATAATGCTGCTATAACACACCCACTTTCAAACCACGCCGTGCCTTACGTAATAGGCTGAATGCTGTTGCCTTTTTTTTTTTTTGGTAACTTCAAACAATGAAGTTGCACATGTGAATGCAATATTGAAAGTCGGTGACAGAAACTGTAATATGGGTAGCACCTTTAGACTCAATATCTGTATCTATTTTGACATGTTTGGAGTTTTGGGCATAATATTTTCTTAAAACCGGGTGCTCCCACAAACCATCTCGGTTTCAGATGAAGGGAACTGACACATTTTAGCTTTGATCTTATGGAAACTCATCTCTAGTGTCCCTATGTGTTTCAGAATTGTGTGTTAAGTGTGTCTCTCCATTTGTTAATTATGCTTTTCAATCCTTTTCTTTCAGTGTTGTTATAACCCATTTACACTCATGGTTGTACAATATGGTTTTGGACTTTGATATTGGAATTTTGCAGACAAAATTGACAATGTGGAGTCATAAACTGGTATAGAATAAAAACTCCCTTGAAGATACCATTACAGCTTTCTAGTTTTTCAAATGATAAAAATGAAATTCTGAATAGAACGTGGTTTGATTAAGGCGATTATTTCCAGACATTTTCATAGCACATATGGAAGATAATGGTATGCTTATGACAAATGCTTTGAGGCTATCAGTGGCTACAGCTGACCATTCCAGGGACTCCAGGGACTGTGGAGCTTTTCTGGCCTTCCTGGAGACTGAAAAATTAAGCTGTAAGCCAAGTTTTTGCTCACTACACATTCCATAATACACCATTTGCAAAGCACAGGGCTAAACTCAACTGGTATCAGAACCCGGTCTGCATTGGCTTAAGGTAAATCAATATTTATTGCCTCATGCAATATAGGAAAAGTTGAGGCTTGATGCAGTGGATCAAACTTCACATCAAATATCTTCATTCCTTAGCTCAAATTGGCTCCTATCTCATTGTGCGTTGGCTCTATTTTCAGGAGGTTGATAATCTCATGATAGCAAAATGATTTCAGCAGTTCCAGACTTTTCAGACTCTTGGGTTAAAATCCTATACAAATGAGAAACTCTTTCCCAGTATTCCAGCAGAAATTATTTTGGCATTTTATTGGTTCTGACTGGAACATGAACCTATCCCTGTACCAGTCAATATGCTAAGGAGAATGTAATTAACTGATTGCCATAAGCTAGGTCATGCAATTTACTTTTGAGTCCGTGTGAGCCTAAATGAAATGGGAAAAAGACAACTCTCCAAAGTAAAAGCACAAACAGTTATTAAAAGAAGAGAGACTGGAGGACTGGTAAAAATAACAGATGTCTTCTATATTCTAAAAGCTAGTTTTTTTTTCTATTATTTCTTTATCACTGTGACTTTTTAAACTACATTATATTCAGGAGAGATGTAAAAAAAAGTTACTAAATGGAAATATACAACTGAAAAATGCAATATTTAAAGTCACAAATTATTAGATGAGATTAACAGCACGTTGAATACAACAGATCTTTTCATCAATGAGCTTGAGAAAAGACAAATAGGAATTTGCTAACTGAAGCCCAGATTGATTGAAATCAATCAAAAACCTGTGGGTTAACATCAAGTTGCATACATGTCAGTTGGAGTCCCAAGAGGGGAGGAGAGATAGACGGACAGAAAATATATTAGAATAAATAATGGCAAAAATGTCTTAAAATGATGAAAAACAGTAACTTCTATATAAAACAAGCTTACTGACCCTCAGGCAGGATAATACGGAAAAAAAAAATCTAGGCACATCATGGTCACACTGCTGAAAACCAAGAAAATGAGACTTACTGATAAAAAGCAGAGGGAAGAGAGAGACATTAGAAAAACAAAAAAGAGGAAAAAATGATAAGCAATGTCTGGCTTCTTGTGGAAAACAATGAATCATCCTTGAAGTGCTGAATTGGGAAAGAAGAAATGAGATAAGAAAACCCATAAATCTAGAGTTCTACATCCAGGGAAAATATCTGTGATGGTTAATTTTATGTTTCAACTTGACTGAAATAAGGGATGCCCAAAAACTGGTAAAGTGTTATTTCTAGGTGTGTCTATGAGGATGTTTCTAGAAGACTTTAGCATTTGAATATATAGACTGAATTAAGAACATTGCCCTCACCAGTATGGGTTGACATTTTACAATCTGTTAAGGGCCTGAGTAGAACAAAAAGGTAGGGGGTGGGGGAGATTTGCTCTCTTCTTGAGTTGAGATACAAGTGCTCATCTTCTCCTGCCTTCAGACACTGGTGCTCCTGATTCTCAGGTCTTTGATCTTAAAGTAGGACTTACAACATTGGCTCCCCTAGTTCTTAGGCCTTCAGGTTTGGAACTACCAGCTTTCTTGGGTCTCCAGTTTGCAGATGGTAGATCGTGGGACTTCTCAGCCTCCATAATAACATGAGCCAATCTTTCATAATCTCTCTCTCTCTCTCTCTTTCTTTCTCTCTCTCCATACATATATATATATATATATATATATATATATATATATATATATATATATATTCTGTCCAAAATAATATAGATAATTTTATAGATATAGATATAGATATGGATATAGATATAGATATAAATAAAGTTGTTGCAAGAGATATTGGCTCCTGTGTGTATTGGGCTTCTAAGAAAGGTGGGTCTCACATCCCCAGTGAGGATTGTGTCTCCTTCCACCTTGACTGTATCACTTGGTAATCAAAGATAATAATTCTTGGATAGCCACTTAAATAGACTTAAGGAATACTTCAACTGAGCGGGAATACCTGATGCTACCCTGTTGCTAAGTTCTTATCTGATCTAAATCCTCAGAGTAAACTGGTACCAGGTATGGCCAATTTAGACTGAATAACACATAAGTAGACCTAAGAAGGCTCCCTGGTAGACATCACTATATCAGTTCTCCAATTAATGTGTGGATTCAATGCAATCTCAGTCAAACTCCCAGCAGGATTTTCTTGTGTAGCGTTTATACAGCTAATTTTAATATTTATATTGCAATACAAGTGATGTAGGACAGTCAATAGCCAAAACAATCTTGAAAAAGGAGAAGTTGGTTGGAAGATTTACAATACAAATTTCAAGACCTATTATAAAGCTACAGTAATCAAGACAATAACACATTGGAATAAGGATAGAAAAACAAATCAATGAAATATAATAGAAAGCCCAGAAATAGATCCACACGTGTCAGTTGATCTTCTACAAAGGCACCAAGATAATACAATAGATTTAGGGATATCTTCAACATATGTTGCTGGAAGAAATGTGTGTGTGTGTGTGTGTGTGTGTGTGTGTGTGTGGTGTGTGTGGTGTGTGTGTGTATATGTAAATGAACTTCAATTCTTACCACTCAACATACCAAAAAAAAAAAAAAAAGACAGAATCATAAATATAATTGTGAACTTAAAACTATCAAAATTTTAGAAAAAAGATGACATAAGAATGCATGCATAATCTTAGGGTAAACAAAGATTTCATACCACATAAAAAACACTAATTATAAAAGAAAATAAATACTAGTAAATGCAATTTTGTCAAAACTAAAAGTGATGCTTGCTCATTTAAAAAATAAGCCATAAACTAAGGGGAAAAAATATATATATACACATATATATACATATGTGTATATATATATATATGTGTATATATATATATATATATATATATATATATATAGCATCTATATTTAAAATACCTCCTATATGTGGTGTTTTATTTATATATAAAATGCTTATATGCCTATAAATCAGTAATAAAAGATACATAATACAGTGATAAGAGGTCAAAGACTTAATGAAAACTTCAAAAAAGAAGATATACAAAAAGGAAATAAACATTTGAAAAAATACTGAATGTCATTATCATTAAGGGAAGTCCACATACTCGTACACATAAACTGCAATAAGATGCCATCTTATAGCCACTAGAATGGCTAAAACTAAAACTAACACAAAAAAATAAAATCAAACAATCAAATAAAGCTGACAATATCCACGTTGTCCATAGGGTAGAAATCATATATCGCTGGTGGGAGTATAAAATGGTGCAGTCATTTTATAAATATATTTGGTAGTTTATTTATTTTTTTAATCTTTTTTTTAATTAGTTTCAGGTGTACAAAACAATGTAATAGTTAGATGTTTACACCCCTCACAAAGTGATAACCCGTTTCCCCCAATCTACTACCTCTCTGACATCGTATATAGCTGTTACAATTCCATTGACTCTATTCCATATGCTGTTTGGTAGTTTCTTATAAATACGTATATGGCTATAACCCAGCATGTCTAGTCTTTATTTTAAAGAATGAATGCAGGTGTCTACTTAAGACTTGTACATAAATGCTCATAGCAGCTTTATTCATAATAGCTAAAACTAAAAGTGACTCAAATGTTCATTAAGAGCAAAAAGGATAGTACAAATGGTGCTATATTCACACAAAGGGAATACTATTCTACAATAGAAAGGAATGAAGTACCAACACACACAGCAGTATGGGTGGATATAAAACCTGTTGGGTAAAGGAAGCCAGACACAAAAGAAAGCATACTGAGTCACGCCATTTCTATGACAGTCAAAACTGATGAAAGGGGATGAAAATGAGGACAGCGCTTGCCTTTGGAGGAGGTGGTTTAACTGAAAAAGGAATTTTTCAGTGTGATGTAAATGCTTGCTCTCTTGATTACGTTGATGGTTACACATTTATCAAAGCTTGTTGAACTTGAAACTTAAAAACTATGTATTGTAAATTATTCTCCAATTAAACATGTTTATTGGGAATGAAATTAACCTGACCGAGTTAATTTTATCCAAAATAAAACAATTGTTTTGAGTTTTGGCTCCATATTAAACAATTTTAGCATCAAATAATAAATCTGCACTTTCTATGGGAGGTCTTCAACCAGTAATACAAACTCTCTATGCTTCAGATGTGCCATCTATAAGTGACCTATATAACACACTCATTTGGAAGATTAAATGACACAAAAAATGCTTAGTTCTAAAGACATAGGAGGTCATCAATACAGGTAGTTAGTGGCTCCCTTTATTTTTTTTATCACCTTTATCATAACTCGTAACTGAAGATCAAATGGACAACACAATAGCTTATTAAACATTAAACATATTAAAAATCCAAGAAAAGATAGATGATAGAAAGACAGACAGACAGATAGATAGATAGATAGATAGATAGATAGATAGATAGATAGATAGACAGACAGACATAGATGTTTATATTAATCTCAAGTCTAGGTGTTTACTTTGGAATTCATATATGGTCTCATAGAAGTCTGTGTAGTGACTTAACTGAATTACATGTTAAAGGTACATTTATATTTATATGTACATTGTTTGGGATAGAACTTCCATAGCTTTCTTGAGATTCTCAAAAAAAAAATTGTGACCTCCCCCAAAACATTAATTATATCTATTCATGGAATTATCTTTCATGACATACTTTTATTCCAAGTAGTTAACCAGCTTTTGGAAGTAAAAGCAAAAGGAGTCTAGAGCATATATGTAAATGTTAGTATGCCATCTGTAGATATCTTAGCATTTTCCTTGGACTTTGTTCAGCTTTTACAATTCATGATCTTTTCTTGGAGTGAACATAAATGAGGAAGGAGAAGGGAAAAATTCTCTATTATTTTGGACAGAATAATTCTATGTGTTATCAGTCATATACTGAGAGACGATTAGGAAATGTGGGTAGGAAGCATTTTGAATGCCTATCTTCAAAACATAGTGTTTATGATTTTAAAAAATAGATGTTGGTTAATAACAGAGAAACTAATTCTGACAAGGGAAATTAAATTATATTTAAAAGTAAAAAAGAGCATGACTAAACAAATCACTTCTTAATCACTAAAATGAAAAGTATTGGCAGAGACAAATCACTCCATTAGAATGGGGTTGCTTCCTGAATTTGCCAGGAGAAATCTGTGGAAATACACAGGACTGATGTTTCTGTGTTTGTTATTATATAGATATCGCTGTGTGTGAGAGAGACGAGAAATAAAATAAGCACAAGAGAGAGGTGTGTCTCTGTCTTATTAATGTCTGAGTGGCTCTGTCTGCAAGTGATCAGGGACCGAAACTAATTCTATTTTCTCTACCATGCCAAGGCATTGCACTCACCTGCAAGACGCAACATGGTCTACCACTATGTCTGCGTTGCAACAAGGAAGGTAGAAATGGGAAGGAAAGAGAACACTTTTTCCCTTTAAGGGCTTGGCCAGAGGTTGTAGCCATCCTTGTGCTCCTATCTCATGGCCAGAAGATAGTGACATTCTTTATTTGGCCAAGTGATAAGCTAAATATTCTGAAGAACAAAGGGGAGAGTCAATATTGATGGAACAACGTATTTGAAACTTAGTTATCCCTAAAGAATCAAAGCTACAAAAAGAAAAACAAAAAACAAAAACCAAAAACCTCAGAAGATCCCTTTTCCTTTATGCAATTCTTTTTGTTTTTTTTCAATTGCAATCGACATTCCGTGTTTCATTAGTTTCAAGGGTACAGTATAGTGGTTAGAGATTTATATAACTTATAAAATGATCCCCTCAATAAGTCTAGTATCCACCTGGCTGCATACATATTTATTACAATATTGTTGACTATATCGTCTATGTTGTTCTTTACATCCCCGTGACTATTTTGTAACTCCCAATTTGGACTTCTATATCCCTTCACGTTTTACACCTGGCCCCCTAACACTCCTCCCATCTGGCAACCATCAGTTTGTTCTCTGCATCTGTGAGTTTGTTTCTGTTTTGATTGTTTGTTTATTTTGATTTTTAGATTCCACACATAAGTGAAATTATATGGTATTTGCCTTTCTCTGCCTGACTTATTTCATTTAGCATAATACCCACTAGGTCCATCCATGTTGTTGCACATGGTAAGATTTCATCCTTTTTTATGGCCAAATAATATTCCTGTGTGTGTGTGTGTGTGTGTGTGTGTGTGTGTGTGTTAGTGTGTATAATATATATATATCACCTCTTCTTTATCCAGTCATGTATTGATGGACACTTAGGTTGCTTCCATACCTTGGCTATTGTATATGAAATGCCTTTTTTTTTTTTGTCTCTTATTATAGCCTTTGATTTAAAGTCTTTTTTGTCTGCTGTATGTATTACTATCCCAGTTTTTTTTTTTCCTTTCCATTTGCCTGAAATATCTTTTTCCAACCCTTTATTTTCACTCTGTGTGTATCTTTCAATCTGAAGTGGGTCTTTTGTAGGCAGCATATGTAAGGTTTTTTTTTCCTTCTCCATTCAGTCACGCTATGTCTTTTGATTGTAGCATTTAGTCCATTTATATATAAAGTAATTATTGATAGGTATATTAGTTATTGCCATTTTATTATTCATATTTTTTATTTATTTATTTTTCTTTTCAAAGAAGTCCCTTTAATATTTCTCATAATACTGGTTTGGTGGTGATGAACCCCTTTAGTTTTTTCTTCTCTGGGAAGCTCTTGAGCTGTCCTTCAATTCTAAATGGTAGCTTTGTTGGGTAGAATAATCTTGGTTGTGTGTCCTTGCTTTTCATCACTTTGAATATTTTCTGCCAATCCCTTCTGGCTTCAAAGTTTCTGTTGAGAAATCAGCTGACAGTCTTATGGGAACACCCTGTAGGAAACTGTTTTCCTCTTGCGACTTTTAAGATTCTCTCTTATCTTTAACCTTTGACATTTTAATTATATGTGTCTTGGTGTGGGCCTGTTAGTGTTTATCTTGTTTGGAACTCTCCGGGCTTCCTGGACTTCCTTCATCAAGTTAAGAAAGTTGTCAGTCATTATTTTTTCAAATAGGTTTTTAATCCCTTGCTATCTCTCTTCTTCTGGTACTGCTACGATGCAAATGTTGTTATGCTTGAAGTGGTTCCAGAGGCCACTTAAACTATCCTCACTTTTTAATTAATTATTATTATTTTCTTTTTGCTGTTCCATTGCGTGTTTTCCACTACTTTGTCTTCCAAATTGCTTATTCAGTTCTCTGCTTTATCTGATATGCTGTTGACTCCATCTAATGCATTCTTCGTTTCAGTTATCATAGTCTTCATTTCCGACTGGTTCTATTTTTATGGTTTCTATCTCTGTGTAAAGTATCACTGATTTCATCTATTCTTCTAAGTTCATTGAGGTTCTTTTCCTGAAATCTTATCATGTTTTTTCATTTGGGATATATTTCTTTGTTTCCTCATTTTGGCTGCCTCCCTGTGTTTGTTTCTATGTATTAGGTAGATCTGCTATGTTTCCCAGTCTTGGCAGGATGGCCTTATGTAGTATGTTTCCTGTGGGGTCCAGTGGTGCATACTCCTTTATCACCTGAACTGGGAGCTCTGGGGGGGTTCTCTTCTGTGGGCTGTGTGTGCGCTCCTATTGTAGTTGAGACTTTAGTGCTATTGGCACATGAGTGGGTGGGATTAACCTTTGTGCTGTCTGGCTGTGAGGACTGGCTTTGACTATAGTGGAAGAGCTACAGTCTGGTGGCTGACCCCACTGAGTGGTATTCACTATAGTGAGGCTCTTGTGCCTGCTGAGTTCATCCTTTGGGTGTGTCATTTGTGGAGCTAATTGGGTGGTATCCTGGTATGTTTTAAAACCTGTACTAATTGTGTTGGTTTAGGCCCTCTTGGGAGGGGCTACAGTGCAGGCCCTGGTCAGACGCTGCCTGTGCCTGGTCTAGAGCCACCTGGTAGGAGGTATAAAGTGATCTATGTTTGATAGCTGCCACTGCTGTACTTGGAGGCACCTGGGAGAGGCTAAGCTGTAAACTGAAGCTACTAGTTCTAGAACTGCTACTAGTTCTAGGGACCTCTTTGCAGGAGGTATAGGGCATGTTGAGGCCAGCTGCTGCTTATTTGGGGGTTGTGGACCTTTGGGAGGTTTTAGGAAAGCCCATAGCAGGCTGAGATCAACAGCTTGTGAGTAACTGCCACTGAGAAAGATTCTGTGCAGTTCATGGATTGTGTAGTGGGGGTTGTCAGGGAATTACCACGGTGGGGAAAGTTTGTTGGAGACTCAGATTTGGTGTTTGCTTGCACCTGCAGGTTGGGTGGGGGAAACCTCAGCAAAGGAACAAGGCTCCAGCCAGCAATTTAGTCACAGAGAGAGCTGCTACTCCAGCCCTTGCCCTGAAGCCAGACAATCTAATTCTTCCCCGTATGTCCTGGTGCTTTTTAAACTGGTGCCACAGAGCTGGAGCTCAGAGTGAGTGAGTCCATAAGTGAGTAATTGCATGTGCAGGCCCTTTCAGAGGAATGCCTGGGATTCCAGCAGTCCTCTGCCTTGCCTGGACAGCATCCCTGCTTATTTTCACTGGTAGAAGTTATGGGAACTTCTCTTCTGGGCACTGGTGGTCCAAGTTGGTGAGACTACTGTGGGGCTGAGAACACGTGTTCCTTAGCAGGGAGCTGTGTCGCTGAGATATCCGTCCTGATTCTAACCCAACCCACATGGGTAGGGGGCCAGCCTGTTTTGAGTCTCTGCCCCTCATACCAGTCTTGACCTGACTTCCTCTTTATATCCTTAGTTATAGTTCTGTGAAGCTAGTTTCAGGTGGTATTCAAGGGTGGTTGTTCTATAATTTAGTTGTAATTTTGATGTGGTTATGGAAGGATGTGAGCACAGCATTTACCTACTTTCCCATCTTGACTGGAAGTCCTTTATACAATCCCTTCAAAGAATTACATCATTCGTTATAATTGGTAGTGATCATTATTGGGAACCAGTGGATATTTTTCTTTTCTATTTTTGCAGGAAGCACTTAGAGGTAGTTAAAAGAATGGACTTATGATATTATTTAACTATAGAAATAATTTGTGTTAATAAGTAAGCATTCATATGAAAACTAAACATCCACCATGTTTTTTGGGTTTTTTTTTTTTTTAAGTTAAAAATAATTGGCAGACTGGAAAAAAAATTGTAAAACCCTTGTATAGTGGGCACTTGGGAAGTCGGGAGTAAGTCAAGTTCATTTATGAGTGCATTAGATAATGCACTTGATTACAAATGAGAGAAACTAATTAGGGAAGCTTAAGAAAAAGAAGGATGGAGAAAAGATCAAAATGGCTAGAAGGGAAGTACAGAGTTAAAGTTGGAAGTTTATGATGGTGGAGAGGTTGACTTGGGTTACATTGTGACGTGCCTTCTAACACTTAGTAAGGAATTTGAATATTATTCTGTAGACAATAGGAAATCATAAGGTGAATGTTATGTTATTAGGTCTTCACTGATGATAAATTGAAAGGGATGTAGCCAAGAGTTGACACAGTTCAACAAAGGGCTGTTAAAAGTGTGAAGAACCAGAAAGAATTTTAATGCTTCCAATGCAGGGAAAGGGAAGGAATGATTTATTTACTAAGAAGAGTGTACCGGGCTAGGAGTCAAGAGAATTAAGTTACTTTCCCGAATGCCTGACCTCAAATCATTTACGTTTTCAGGGTTTTAGTGTCACTCGGAGGGTATTGTTATCTCTTCCATAGAGACAGCATGAGAATATAATAAAAATATGTATGAAAATACATGAAAGAAATACTAAATGCCATTCAAATCTCAAATACTTGAATAATTTGAATCAGTGCTCTGATATCACTATAATAGAACAAATAGTAGATAATTTTATTACATTTCTGTATCGGGCTATTATGAGCTTTGTATTTTAATTGTGATATTTCGGAGACAGAGAGTCATTATAGGCCGCCACGTATTTGGTTCAGATGATGGAAGGGTAAACTATTCAAAGCACCCTGACCACCGTGAGGTTCAGTCCCTAGACATGTGGTCTTCTCACTGTACTTGATCTATGTGCTCAATGCTGTAAAAGATCCTGCAACTACAGTGACTCAGTCAAAATAGCCCTGGCAACTACGATTTAAGGCCTTCAAGTCCCTTGCATGCATTAAAAGTCAAATGGAAAACCTGCCACCGAGAGCAAATTATACATATTAATTATCACTATTCCTTTTTGCTTGCTAGAAGTGAGAAGCCCAAAATGGATAAACTACATTAGCCAGAGGACAAAGCCTTTTTTTTCAATTATCAGAAATAATATATTTAAACTGGGAGTGAGGACACAGGGAATCCACTCCCTACCCCCACCCCAAATCATGAGAAATGGAAGATATCTGACTTATATTCACATTTAGTTATAATTCTTTCCTGGGTTGGCTTCTGAGAGTGAAAGAGGGAAGAGAAGATTCCAGACAGGATACTAGATAGAATAAGTTTGGTTATAGAGAGGCCAGTACATTCACTCCAAGCTCCCCTGTGTTGCAAGGTGAGTTTGAAATGGTTCTAATGTTGGCAATAGAAATGACTGCCTTGAAGAGGATGTTTTATTTCCCTGCTCACCTGTCCTGCCCCTACCATTCACCTTGAGTCCTTTTGGATGCAGAGCTCCACAATTTCTCAGGAGACCTTTCAGAATTCAATGGTCTGCTCTAGGCTGAGATTTGATGAGCCACTGATGCTCAAGCATGAGAGTCCTTACCCTTTTAGGGGTTCACACACCTTTGAGAATCTAATGGATGCTACAGAGCAAAGCCTGCAAAATGTCTGGCTAGAGGAAGAATGAGGTTAGATGTTGTTTGACCTACCCAGAATATTTAAGTGAGTGAATTTATTGTCAACACTGAAAACTTGGGAGATTTCCTAAAAATATCCAGATTCTTGGTTTCCTTGAAAAGAGAGCTGGTTCCACTGGACTAGTGCTAGACATGGCAGCAACTGGCTAAGTGGCTGAGGGAAAGATGGGCCTCTCCAAAAGCATCCATTCCTCACTGCAGATTTTGTTCACCACTCTGTATTTTAAAATAACAATTTCATTTATTTACATTAATTCCTTGAACTTATTCTGGCCTAAGTTGATATTTTGGTTTCTGGTCCCTTGCTTATAGCTCCACAGGAAATAATACCAACAAAGATATTCAAACTTATATAGTATGCAGCATTTGCCAAATGTTCTGAGCATTTTATCCATTAAGTTCATTTACTCCTCATGGAATGCCTATGAGTAAGTACTGTTTCGATTCCCACTTCTTAGCTGAGGAAACTGAAACACAGAAAAGTTAAGGAACTTGCCCAAGGTCACAGTGCTAGGTTGAGGTGGAGTAAGGATCCAGAGGTGGAGCTTTTAATCTGTCCTGAATGAGCTCTCAGACATGTATCCGTTCATTTTGCCCACTATTTTAGACTATATTGGTGAACCTCATCTTTTCAAGAAACCCCACAAAGATTTCTTGGGCAGGGGTAAGAGCCCTCCCACGAACTGTTTTAGAAATGCTCACTTCAAGTTCATCATGAAGTAGATATTCATGGAAACTGAAAAATGAGGTGTTTCATTAGCCTATTGGGTGATGAATGATTGCATCAGAATGTGAAAACTGAAATTGTTTGGCATTTGTGTAATCCACCAAATGACGGCTGCATAAGTATTGCTTAAAAAGCATGATGAATTAGTGCTGCCGAGTATGAGGCACACCGCTCTGCGTGCTGTGAACCCCGTGGGATGCGATCCATGCGGGTGGCCATGCAGCGTGCTCTCATTCCAGGAGGTTACCTTGGTCTGGATGTATAAGGACTAGAGTGTTCCTTCCTTATGTATCAAGATTACTGTGCCAGGCTCTCTGGGGCCCAGTTTCATAGCCCATGTCAGCAAGGCTATTCGTATATACTCATACAAGGAGCAGGCCAGCGTCTGGGGCATACAGCCTGTGCAGTCCCCGAGGGCCCCATGCTTGGAAACGGCCCTTTGTTTGGCTGAATGCTCTGCGGGCTGCCATCTGCAAAGGCTTCTTCCTTCCTCCCTCCCTCCCTCCCTCCCTCCCTCCTTCCCTCCCTCCCTCCCTCCCTCTCTCTTTCAACAAAGGACCCCAGTTTTATTTTGTATTGGGCCCCACAAATTATGTAGGTAGCCCTGATGAAGAGGCAGCATATGTTAGGGTAGAGTTCCATAAGAGCAGGGAGCTATATCTGTTCTGTGTATGGAACCTCCAGGACATCCAGAACAGTGCGCCTCCCCCCCGACCCCGCAAGCACTCAGTAAATGTTTCTTTTTTTTATTGTCTTCTTATAAGCCATGTATACATAATACATTACTTTGTGTGTGTGTGTGTGTGTGTGTGTGTGTGTGTGTGAGATGTATCTTTTTTTATAAGTTTCAGGTGCACAAAACAATGTAATAGTTAGATATTTATCATTTAAATCCCTCACACTGTGTCAGCTCCACTCCCCTCATCCACTATCCCTCTGACATCGCACACAGCCGTTACATTTCCATTGTCTCTGAAGCTGAAGCTGAACAATAATGAATGTCAACTATAGTTTTATATATATATACATATATATATAAAATTGTAACTATATATATGCATATATATACATATATATGTAAATATGTGTGTGTATATATGTGTGTGTATATATATATATACATATAGTTACAAGTAAATATTTCTTAAAGGATGTTAAGAGTATATGCTCTAGGGCAGTACACTTTCTTCTATAAAGGGCTAAAGAGCAAATATTTTTAGCTTTGCCAGACATATGGTCTCTGTTATATTTATTCAAACCGCCATTATAGCATGGACACAGTCATAACAATAGAGGAAGGAATAAACAGGGCTGTGTTCCCATCAATTTTATCTACCTAGATAATTGTGGGCTGGATTTATTCAAAAGGCTGGAGTTTGCTGACCCTTCCTCTAGAGTGAGAAGGCTCAGATGCAAACCCTGACTACACCATTTACTCTGTGGCTTTGGGCAAGTTGCTTAACCTCTCTGAACTTCAGTTTATTTTTTTGTAAAACTGGGATAATAGAAGTGCTCTCCTCATAGGGTGGTTGTGAGAATTACGTAAGATCATGAGTAAAAGACCCCTAGCACAGCTCAACACGCAGACACTCCTTGAATGACTGTAGATATTACTTTTATACACAGCTGTTTGACTTTCAGAGCTCTGTGCATTCTGCAGATGGTAAACACATAAGGGACAATGTCATCCAATCCTTTGCTGGATCAGTATTGAGGGGAGAGCCAATATTCTGTTAAATATCCCAAGTAAACAACCTTTGTCCACAACAATCATTGTCCCCCTTCCTTTATAAATTCTCATGGTAAGGAAGTAATAATTTTGGTCTTCACAGAGGATCCCTGTTCACTGGAACCAGTCAACCAGGAGGCAAAATGTTTATTCTATTCAAGGTCTACTCTGTTTAAACCTCAGTGTCTCATCTGTCAAATGAAGGGGCTGCACTAGAATAATGTCTAAGGCCCTTTGTAAACTAGAGAGGCTCCACAGTGTAGATATTAAGTGCTTACACTCTGGAACTACATTTAATTTTAAATCCTGCCTCCACTAGTCTCTAGCTTGTGATGTACAGTGGAGGATCGAAGGAACCACTACCATTCCAGCTCCTAGAGAAAGTGGTCCACCTACTTCCTTCTCAGTTGTTGATTCTTCATGCATGAAATAAGGAGTCAACACATTGCCTTGACAACCCAAACATGACTGTGAATTAAAGCGGATGTGTTAAAAAGGGTTGCTCAGAGATGGCGCCACTTTAATTACATGCTTCGGCAACATGGTTTATTAGCTTCAATATTTTCAAATAAGAACAAAAACAAAAATGTCCCCCAAACAGTTGTTCTAATCATTCAAGGTCTTAAACCATGTACCCTTTTTTGTACAAAGGATGGTGAAGAGAAGTGGGTTGGGTGAACTCTCTAGTGATAATAGCGTCCTCTCTTTGAAGACAATGTTGATGAGAACTGTCTAATGTTCTCATAATTAACACAAGTTCCACAAAACACACCGATCAACACCAAAATGTCATCCCCAGCTGGATTACTACAATTGCCTGCTGTCTCTGCGTTTCCACTCTTGCTCTCTAGCAGTACTTTTCTCCACGGAGCTGCGCGAGTCATCTTATAAAACTAGAAGTTGAGCGATGCCACAGCCCTTCTTAAACCACTCCATGAGCACTTAGAGGCAATGCACATCTCCCACCAGGTCACTGGGCTGAGGAAAATGCTGCCGCCTGGCCCCCAGGGTCCCTCATGTAGGACTCTGGCCTTTCCTCTGTCCCTCACTGCCCCATGCTCTCCCCGTCTCAGACTATCTGCCTCGCTATTTCCTCCATCTAGAACCCTTGCCCCAGAGCTTTGCATGCTTTGCCCCTTCTTATTCTTCAAGGGTCAGCTCAAGCATCATGTGACACTTATTACTTGAGCAAATTATTTTATTCATTAGTTTATGGGTCCTGCTGCTAGAAGGAAATCACCGTGAAATAGGGAATTGTCACGTTCAGTTCAGTTCCTAGAACACCGACCGCCTGATGCATGTTAGGTGTTCGATGAATACATATTTTTGAGTGAATAAATGAGTGGATGAAGAAGGAGGATTTCTGTTTGTAGTTTGTCTGAAAGAAGATATTTAATTAAGTAGAACAGCTTGCCTGCTCACCGTTTTATTATTTTAGCATCAGAGAAAATGCTGGATGGTGACTGGAGTGCCTCTTTGGCTTTCTGCTGTTATGCTCTGGTAAGAAACTCACAGAGTTTTTATAGTGAGGTGACCCCTTTGAGGTAGTCTGATGGCTATTTTTTCTGTGAACTATAAACTTCCGAGACACACACACACACACACACACACACACACGCTATATATATTTATATTTATATATATCAATCATCAAGTTCCTAAAAGAAGGTGCTCAAATGAGTGCCTATTATTCCCTGAGTAATATTCTATGCCCTGAAAATGCAAAGATGAATAAGCATGGCACCTGTCCCTGAGAAATTTATCATCTAGTAGAGGACAGAGGTATTTCAATAAATAAGTTGCAATTTGATAAAAGTTCTAGTGGAGACTCTTAAAATTTGCTGAGAGGACCTAAGGTAGAGTGATTAAGTTTCTCAGGGGGATTTGAGAAGCACTGACTAGGTAGCTAGTTCTCCAGAGGTGAGTAGAATTTGCCAGGCAGAAACGAGGAAAATACCATTTTAGAGGGATCAGCTTAAGCAGAGGCTCAGCCATGTGAACATGAGGTATACGTGGGGTTCTCTCTCTAGTTCTTAGTAGTGCAGGATGCCCCTTAATGAATCCTCAGATTTTCTCTTTCTTGGGAGCCCTAAAAAGGGAGGTTTTCTTAGGGAGGGACAGGTTAGGTGAGGGACCGTGTAAGGTTTCCTATGAAGAGCTTCTCTACCAGCAAGATGTGTTCCTAGAAGGCTATAGCCCCTCCTTTTTTTCTGCATCGTTGCCTGCATGTTGGCTATTATATATCCCCCAAGCCTACTCATAAAGGCATTCTCTGGGAATATCTTGATTTTTCAAGAGCAAGAGTCTTTTTGACTCTATTGTTTTAATTAGCAGAGTAAATCTCTCTGAATGGCCATTAAAATCTGCTTACCCCATGCCAAAAAACTTAGGAAGCTCAGTGCCTCACAATGATGGAGTACCTAGAGGGTAAATTTGTTTTTGCTCTAATTTAGCTTCCACTCGTTCTCTCTCTCTCACAAACATATACGAACTGAGCCACGAGTATAGGTTGTTCACATCTATTATATGAATATATTTATTCTATCCAACTGATCTTGGTAGAAACCTAGTAATAGCAACCCAATTTATTACCAACTCATAATTAACTAAGGTAATGATTGCTTTTGCGAAATCGCTCCTGTTAATATGGGTCAAGCCTTCAGAATTTCACATGTCCACCTATGGCCTCTTCCATAAATCCTACCACAATCTTGGGATCTTGTACTTAAGTTTCATTCATTGGCCCTCATAAGAGATTCCCATACTGAATGGTTAATGTCTGTAAAAATTTTCATGCTCTGTTGCTCCTTCTTTTCCCAGTTCCTATAAGAATTTTCAGGGGCATATTTTCCAGTCACCTTTTTCTCATACTTTCATACTTAGGAGTGATTGAGTGTCCAGGTATTGGGTGCTGCGCTAAGCATTTTATTTAATCCTTACAATCCCACCGTAACAGTGTACTATCTGCATCATATATATATATATATATATATATATATATATATATATATATATATTTTTTTTTTTTTTTCCAATTGAGGCTGCTCAGACCCAGAGAAATACCATAGTTCACAAACCGCATCCAGTGGGTGATGTAGCCCTATTCTAAATTCCATTATTTAACCCCTATGCTATAGTGTTTCCTTGTGAGCTTCCTTCTCCAACTTTAAACCTTGTCTGTTTTTTTTCTGTTTGTTTGTTTGTTTTTCTGTCTTCCACTGCCCTATTTCTTAGCTAGCTCCCTTTCTTCTCACTCCGTTTGTATTGTGTCTTCTAGGGTCACTGGAGGTTGGATAGAAGCATGCTTACACCTAAAGTGTAGGGGACTGTGGAATGGGTGGTCAGGTTGAGAACGCAGGTTTTATGACAAAATTCAAAAACCCAAAGGTCTAAGATTTAAGTAGGTAATATTACCAATCAAAGCAGATGGGGAGTGAAAGCAGTAGGGCCAGTATGAACAAGCACAACTGGGGATACACACCCTTGTTAAAAAAGAAGCACCTGTTTGTTGATTTGTTGATGATAGCTATTCTGACAGGAGTGAGGTGGCATCTCCTTGTGATTTTTATTTGCATTTCTCTGATGATTAGTGACGTTGAAGATTTTTTTCATACGTCTGTTGGCCATCTGTATGTCCTTTTTAGAGAAATGTCTCTTCATGTCCTCTGCCAATTTTTTAATTAGGTTATTTGATTTTTTTTGGTGTTGAGTTGTATGAGTTTTTTTAAAATAAATTTTGGATATTAACCCCTTATCAGATGTATCATTGGCAAATATCTTCTCCCATTCAGTAGGACCTCTATGTTTATTGCAGCATTATTCAGAGTAGCCAAGATACGGAATCAACCAGAATGCCCATCAATAGACAATTGGATAGAGCGGCCAGATGGCTCAGTTGGTTAGAGCATAAGCTCTGAACAACGGGTTGCCAGTTCAATTCCCACATGGGCTGCTCCTTCTGCAACTAGATTGAAGACAATGAGCTGCCACTGAGCTTCCAAAGGTGTGGCCGGATGGCTCAGTTGGTTAGAGCGTAAGCTCTCAACAACAAGGTGGCTGGTTCAATTCCCACATGGGATGGTGGGCTGTGCCCCCTGCAACTAACTGGACTTGGAGCTGAGCTGCATCCTCCACAACTAGATTAAAGGACAGCTACTTGGAGCTGGTGGGCCCTGGAGAAACACACGTCCCCCAATATTCCCCAATAAAATTTATAAAAAAAATAGACAACTGGATAAAGAAACTGTGGTACATTTATACAATGGAGTATTACTCAGCCATAAAAAAGAATGAAATCTTACCAATTGCCACAACACGGATGGTCCTAGAGATTATTATGCTAAGTGAAATAAGTCAGACTGAGAAAGACAAATACCATATGATCTCACTCGTACATGTGGAATCTAAAGAACAGAATAAACGAGCAAACTAAACAGAAATAGACTCCGAGATATAACAATAACAACAAAAAAGCACCTGATGGTTGCTAGATGGGAAGGGTGTCGGGGATGGGGGAGAAGGTGCAGGGATTAGGAAGTGTAAATTAGTGGTCACAATATAGTTGCAGGGATATGAACTACAGTATGGGGAATGTAGCCAATAATGTTGTAAAGATTATGTAAGGTACAAGATGGGCACTGACTTAACGGGGATCACTTCATAGACTGTGTAGATGCCTGACCAATACGCTATGCACCTGGAGATGAAGTAGAATAATATTGAATGTCAACTATAATTAAATATATATATATATATATATATATATATATATATGTATGTATATATGTCACAGGATGTGGGGTACAGCATAGGGAAGATAATTAATAGTATTGTAACAGCTATATGATGTCAGAGGAGTAGTAGATTTGGATGGGTTATCACTTTGTGAGGGGTATAAATGTCTAAGTATTACTTTGTATACCTGAAACAAAAACAAAAACAAAAACAAAAAAAGCTGCTGTTTAGCCACTGATAAATGGGCCCATTATGGCTAAATCCTCTGATTCTCCCAGGAAAGCTGGAAACCCAGATTCTTAGGAGTAAAATTCCAATGTTCTAAATGGTGGACACTAATTTAAATCTTTTAAGACAAAGTATATACAAAAGATTCCTGCAGGCTGAGTTTGGAGCCCAGGGCCATTAGTTTACCCCATCATTTTAACTGTAGGCCTCAGGAGGTTTGCCACACTTCTGACTTATTTCTAGGAAGTCTGTGTTATGAACTCTGAGCACACTGCTGCCACCCTAACAGCTTGTGAAGAATTGGAAGGAAAGGAAGATGACAAAAGGGTACCTGGGGGGAGGTGGTGGGGCTGTGTGCGTGCACACAGGTGCTGAAGGAGCAGAAAGGAGAGGATATTTAAATGTGGCGATCTGAAGTGAGTATGGAAAACCCCAAGTGTCCTGTGAAAGTAACTTATAGGACTTGGGTAAGGTAAGTGTGGAAAATGTGTGCGCCCTGCAGTGTGTTCCAAATGAATGCACGCAGTGGTCTGATGCTAGTTGGAGCCAGATGGAGAAGTCGAAGCTGACAGTGGAAATGATCCATTTGTGGTCACAGCCTTTCACACACTTGTTTGGAATCTCTTTTCTGCTACCGCATCTAGCCAGCAAACTGATTAATTGGAATTCTAAAGCCCACTTTGGCTGCTTGATAAATGTTGCAATTTTTAAAGAATGTCACTTAGTTTGTGAAGTAGAGGTCTTAAAAACACTCAAGCCACATGGAAGAGCCATATGCCTCATAGGATGGCTATAAACCACGTGGAGGGTATGGAGCAAGGTCGAGGGTGGGAGGTCTGCAGGGAAGTTGTTGGACGGAGTTCATAGCACCATCCCTTCACTGTTTTACATGTGGAAGCTTCTGCTCCATGATTTCGATTTCCAGCAGTCACAGAATATTAGCCCCACAAAGGACTCTTGAGACTGTTTCGTATATTCTTCTCATTTTGCTGCTGAAGAGCTGAGACTCAAAGAGATGAATTGAGTTGCTGAGCAAAGACTGGATCTGGTTCTCTGCATTTCTAGGGCTGTGTCAAGTGTGGCTCTGGTCATCAATACCTTAGCATTGGAGTCTTGGAGATGCCAACTCGGACTCTGCCAGTTACTAGCTCAGTGACTTCTTGGGGTTCAGAGTGCATTGTTCTATAAGCTAAGGATTGTCGTGAAGACTTAGTGTATGAACAAATGAAAAGCACTTAGCATCAGGTGTGTGTCAAAATCATAGTAAACCCACACCTTTGGCCTTAGTTTTAGCTCCTGTGAAACGGAGGTGGATCAAATAAGCAAGTGAGCAAATGTATTTAAATCTACCACTGAGTTGATGGCCAATGAATGTTTAATTATTAGTTAACTTTTAATAAGTTTGTTTATTTTTATTGGATCTCTATGAATCTTTCTCAATTAAGATATGTGTTTAGTGGTTGGTGGAGTGGCAAATATTCAAAGCTAATTTTTAATCACAGATATACTTCTTAGCAAGCACTTTTCCCCCTTTCAGGGTGAATGGGCAGGTGGATGTTTGTGAATTCCTTCCCAAGGACTAGGGCCAAATGCAAATGTATTCTGTGTTAGAACGGATGTCAGAACAGATGCAGCCAGATCTCTCTCTACTAGCCTCTAACATTCTAACTATCTCTGGACGTATTTTGAATGGAGACATTTTCATTCCAGACTTTTGATCTGATTTGACTTTAAATCAAGGGCAACACTTTGAAGAAAACATCTATTGATGTAACTTATTTTTAAAACAGGAATAATGCTTACCATGTCCTGGACCCTTTTCCTAAGAGCTTTATAGATCAAACTCGTAACAATCCTATGAGGTAGGTATTATTAGTATTCATATTTTACCCATCAACATCAGTGGCAAAGAAAGGTTACGTAACTTTGTTTTTCTGTCAGGGAGGAAAGCAATTTCATGACCTTGAGAGAGGTCATAGGTGGGGTCATAATTCCTGAATCTAGAGGTATTTGGTTCAAAGAGAAAGGGATAACACCTCAGTTACATGTACGAGAATGCAAATAAAGTCACTAGAGAGAGGACGTTTCTGGCACGAATTCCACCAAGTCTGGTGCTGTACAAAATGCTTTCTGGATGTGGGGAGGGTGCGTAAAACTTCAGGAGGATGCAGGAGCTGCTCTTCCTGTTTCCTGTCCTGTTAGAGCTGCATCACTTCTATCTGCCTCAGCACAGAGCACGCCAGGCCATCTCTCTTCCTTTCTAAGCTGCCTGAACACTCCTCTCTCTCATTTTCCAAATACGGCCCTGCTGAGAAGGTGCAAGTCTTTTGACAGTATTATTTCCTTAATCGTCTAAATGCTCTGGGAGGCCAGATGGGGTTGCCAGGAAGGGTATCGGGCCATCTGATGCAGTTTTGGGACCACAGGGGAAGAGAGGGGTCAGTGCTGGTCGTGGCCCGTGTCTTCATCCTGACCCTACGGGAGCCGTGTCATCTTCTGAGCCCCAGAATGCCTGTGTCTGTCCAACAACGAAGTCAAAAAAGTGGTTTAAAAAAGAAAAAAAGGAGAAAGGAGAAAAAAGCTCTGATATTCCTCACCATGATGAAATGACCAAATGAATGTACGCTAGGGATAATAATACACTAGAAGGAAAAAAAGAAGCTAGTCTGTTGTTCAAAGAAAAAAAATCCAAAATACAGGTTAAAGCCAATGGTATTAAAACTCATTTTTTGATTTTTTTTTCCTGGCTAGAAATTGAAGGATTCAGTATAGCAAAGTGTTATTTTTCAAAAGAAAGCATTTAGTTTGAATACACCATGCTTGACAACCACCTAAATTACTGCATGAAATTAAAAAAACTGGTCCTGCAAAATAATATCTTGTCATGGAACATGAAGTTTCTCAGTGTAAGTAGAGGTTGCTGGAAATTACTTTTTGCAAGGCAGCCCAACTGATACCAGAAAGGATTGTTTGTGTATAACCAGAGCTGTACCCAGAAATTACATGCAACAAACACATCTCTGTGAAATAGCAATGCGTGAACACTATTACTACTCACCCTTGAAAACCTTATATAGGGAAAACAATGTGCCTACTTACTTTTTTCTTTCTTTTTTACCAAACAAAATTATTTCTATTTTATTTTTCAACCTAGCTAAAACATTCAGCTTGGGATTTTTGGTATACATTCGATATAACCCAGCAAAATGTACTTATTTTATGACAATCTAAATAGAAATTATGCATTGTGTCACATTTCAAGTTGCTGAATGTACTTGAACCAACACTCATGAAATTACATGTGCTATTTAAACTTGCATAATTCATTTTTTTAATATCGGTAATTCATCAAGCATTCTAAGATAAATTTTGTCCTATATTTAAATGTAACTTTAACTTACTTTACATTCACTGAAATGGCCCTTTGCTTTTGGGATTGCCAGGTGGCCCCTTCAGTATTTTAATAGGCCATTTATTTGCTTTTGTAATAACAGCTTGTAGTTTTCTATACCGAGGGGGATATTTGCTGATAGTTGTCTCTGGTGCTTTTGTCGGCTGTTTCAGGGAAACTCACCATAACTACACTGTGAATTTGGAATTTGTGGTTAACTGTGTTTTTATTTTTGAGTTATAAATGAAAGGCAGTAATTGTTTCTTGGGGGAATATGGAAATGCACTGGTTCATACTTATTATAGGAACTTAAAAGCTCCAAGTAGAAGGTGTTACATATTTTGGAAACTATTGATTAGTCCCAACTCACTATCTTTAGTCGGCAAGAAGAAGGAAAAAGTAAAACAAACAAACAAAGAAAAAAAAACCCTGAAGCTTCTTCCTCCACTCCCTCTATTAGCAAAAAAAATCAAATGACAGGAAGGACATTCTATCTCCCTAATGAAGCCATGCTATTACCACAAGACCTTCTTGAAATGTTGTTGATTTACTGGAATGGGTTAATGAGAAAATTGTATCAGTTGGTATTCAGATGAGGAATGGAGAGGCAGGGGGATAGAATTGTACTTTTATGGCAGCTTAGTTTTGCAGGCTCAGGAAAAGAATGGGTAGACACCCAGTTACTTACTGTTATAAGTACCCCCTGCTGCTTTTCATAAACCCAGTAGAGAGACCCTATCAGGCCTCCACGTCTCTCAAATGTCTTCAGCGTGAATTTAGAGCCAAGGTTTATTAAAATATAATTTTTCAAGAAATGTAAAATGATGACTCTAATATAGATATAAAATGAGCCCATTAAAATTTTTATTCAACTAATTATTTATGAAGGAACAGGAGAGATACATTTATGTGCCTTTAGACAAGAATTATTTCCCATTGCTATCCGATATCTACAACTCATAGGCTGTAAAACAGCTCAAAGGCAATGAAAGGCCAGAGCCCCCCATAGAATCAGAAGCAGAGGACCTAGAAGGAAAGGTGTTCTCTAAATAAGGAAGGCATAGTTTTCTCTGGAAGCACATAGATTGCACTACTGTTGTGTGTTGAATCCATATCCATTCTGCTCATCAAAATAAACCTACAATTTAACAGAAAACTTTTACAAGATGAACAGACCTGATTTGAACAAAAAAGCCCAGATGGACACTCCCTTATTCTTTCCTGCCTGAAGCATCAGAGAAATTCTACCAGAACCAAGACTTTGCTGACTCTTATTTTTCAAACCGAGCAGTGAGTTTTCAAATCCTTGCTGTGCATTAGAACTGCTGGGGGAACTTTAAAATAATTTGGTGCCTGGACCCAACCCCAGATATCCAGTTTAATTGTTCTGGGTTCACCTCCTGCATCTTATATTTTTAGAGCTCGTTGGGTAATTCTAGTATGTGGCCATGCCGAGAATGACAGAACTAAAGACCTGTGTACTACTTCTCAACCACTTCTCCTGTGATTTAGCCAAGATTGCAAAACCAAAGACTTTTGGAGGCCAGGCTGATGATGTAAATGCATCAAGATTCTGCTCCTCCTATTCATTCAAATTCCTGTTGATTTTCCTGCTGGCTAAGGAAGACAGAACTATGAGCAAATTCAGTCTCTGGGCTGCCATCTCATGACCCAAGACATAAATACCTGCTCACCACTCTCATTCTAACTCTCCTTCCCCCAGTCTTTTACATATTAACTCCCACACTTCCTTTAGATTGATATTTCTCAAACTTTAGCATGTATCAGAATCACATGAAGGGCTTATTAACGTACCTACTGCTTGGTCCCTCCCTCCAAGAGGTGTGAGTTAAGGCCGAACGATTTACATTTCCAAGTGGAGCTCATGTTGTGCATCTGAGACCACATTTCGAGAACCACTGCTCTCAATCTTTGCGTGTTGTTACTTCTTTGACGGCTTTCATGACCGATTAGCTCTCCGCTAGAGTCTCACCAGACTGCACCTCATTGAGGACAAAGGTGGTCTTTGGTGCACCAGAGTATCTATAGCATTTGTATGGAATGATGGGAAATAAATATTGAATGGTGGATAAACTGTTTCTTGTTAAGCATTCAACTTAAAATGTAAATTTTTCTCAGCACTTCCCCATTTTCTTCAGGTTATTTATGTAGGTATGTATGTATTTATTTGTTTATCCTCAATTCCCAATCTATTATGATACCGCCTAGCCATCCAGGGATCTTCTTTCTCTGAGATACCTTAGCTTAGCTTAGGAATGGATCCCTCTCCAATTCCATATTCTTTATTCTCCAAGGATGGAGTGAGAACCGGCAGTTTCAGCATCAATCACCTTGAGCTTGCTAAAAATGCAGACTCTCAGACCCTACCCTGGACTCAATGAATCAGAATCTCATTTTATCAATGTTCCTGGCTGATTCCTCTGCATTTTAAAGTTTAAGAAACACTCTTCTCTCTGTCAGCCTAGATGTATCCTTAGTCTATATCATCTTTGTATTAAAACAAAACAAAACAAAACTCCTGTTTTCTCAGGGCCTTCTCAGCTGAGTGCCTGTCAAATCTTCTCAACACCTTTGTCTTGTACTCTTGACAGCTGATAATTCCCTCATGGACACTTCCTCAGAGATCAGTGTTTCTGTTTTAACAGGGTCTTTCCAAGCACCATCTGAAAGAATTAAGGAAACAGAAATCTTAAATATTGTGACAGATTCATGGAGGAGAAAGACCTATCAGGGAGCTTTAAATCATACACACATTCCATTGAATAAATCTATTTCTATGTAGTTAGGATATAATAATTTATTCTTACATTCCATTTTCATCATATTTCTCAGTTGTTATCTTTTTGGTCCTTCTTCCCCTTCTCTTTCCTCCCTCCCGTCCCTAACCCTTTCGCCTCTTCCTCACATATTCTTAGACTTTGTATAACATTATGTTATAAGGTAAACCATTTCATTTGGAGTCTCAGTTTCCGTACGGTGCAGGCCAAAGCCCACAGAAGCTCATTTTCCATGTGAATAACTGAGGCTGTAATAATGTGGGCTTCTGCTGCTTAATCCAGTGATCTTTCCTCTATAAATAAAGTTTGACCTAACCTCTCTCTGATTTGCTGCAGGGCATGTGTCCTCATGAAATAGCACTGAATAGCAGTGTGTTTTAGGTGACTGCAGGTTGTACGCAATGCCATGTGTAAGAGATTTCTCATTTTAACCACTACTTCTTCAATGAAATATATGTATAAATTGTCCCTTTATTGTAAAAACCTTGCCTTGATTTAAGAGAAAAAGAATAACCTTTAAATTTTAGTATCCCCCTTCCAAAATTATGACTTCCGTTTCTAACCCTTTTAATTGCAAAAGGTTAATTCTTTTAATTTCTCACTTGATACCCTACCAAGATAACAGTGGATGCTCAAACAGGCAATGCGTGGTAGTCTCCTCTAGATGAAAGCCTCTTTAATGTACAGACTGGGACTTACTCTTTAGGGTATTTTCCTTTCCTGTCTAGCTTAGTACTTAGTATTAGTGCATACTCCATAATTATCTTAGATGAAAATTGTTGCAGGATCAATGGCTTATAAAGAAGACTGGAATGTACTCTTAGAATTCTGTGAGGTTTTTAATGTGTGATTTTTCAGACTATTCCAAACCAAAAGTGATGCCAGATGAGCAATAACTCACGTTTTTGACCCAGTGAAATACAACTCTGGCCCTTGAAATTAGTAGCACCTAAGTTTCCTTGCATTTTGTATGTTTTTACTTGTTGTACAGTGAGAACAACATGCACAGTATCATGTATTGAAAAATGCTTTGTTGCTACAATAATATAACATATCAGTTATTATGGTCATCATTATGCTCAGTGACAACTGGTTTATTGTAAAAGTCCACTACTTTCCAATTTACAGTTAGGTTTTGTTACAAAGGTTGGTTATTTTGAACTTGAAACAATTAAAAACCATGTTAAAATTGGTAGCTAGTCCATCAAAGAAAAGGTGCTTCATCCATCACATCAATTATGTGATCGTCATGGTGCTTTGTTATCTATCCTTGTGTTAATCAGAGTTTTCCAGAGAAACTGCCAATTGGATTTGGATATATATCTATATGTCTATATCTATTTCTATATCATCTATATAGCTATATTTTTATCTATATCTATATTATCTATATCTATGATTTATATTCATATTTATATTTATATATACACATATATCCACATCTATCTATAGCTATTTATCTATCTATTTATCTATCTATCTATCTATCTATAATTTATTATAAGGAATTGTGGGACTTCTCAGCCTCCCATTGTGGAGGCTGAGAAGTCCCACAATGTACCATTTACAAGTGGAAGGCTCAAAAATGCTAGTGCTTTGGTTCCATTCTAAGTCCAAAAGCCTGAGAACCAGGGAGCTGATAGCGTAAGTCCCAGTCTGAGTCTAAAGATGGAAGAGCAATGTCCCAGCTCAAGGAGAACATGCATTCTCCCCTCCTCTGCCTTCTTGTCCTATTCAGGCCCTTGATGGAGAAGATGAGGCTGTCTACATTGGGCACGATGGGCAGGATGATCTGCTTTACTCAGTTCACTAACCCAAATGTTCATCAAACACACACTCAGATACACACAAAAAATAGTGTTTAATCTGGACACCCCAGAGCTCAGCCAAGTGAACATAAAAGTAACTATCACAACCCTAGAGTCCAGTTTCAGCCTCATATTTTCTCTCTCATAAAGACTCTGTCCCTCTGCACTAAGCTGGATAAGTGATTTCTAGAATATCAAGTTTCATGGACCAGACAATTTTCTAAGGAAAGAAAAATGTATGGCCTACCCTAAGATTGCCATTGCTTTGTTTTGCCAAGTAAGACCATTAAAAAAAATCCATTTCTGTCTATTATCCGTATTACTTTATACAAGATGAGTGTCTCTTATTGGCCATATTTGATCAAGATGGTCATTCTGAAACAATCAATACTGGCCTGAGGTTAGAGATTCCTATGGTACAAGTCTAACCGTCTGGAGTTATGTCTCTACATTAAGAAGAAATGGTTGTTCCTGTACATTTTCATTATTTTTATTGCATTGTCTCTGTTCTTACAGCTTTCTTTTAATAAGATATATTAAAAAGGAAGTGGATGATAGAGAATAAGATGAAGACAAAACAAAATGAACAGGAAGGTGTACTATTGGCATATTTTACATTTTTCTTAGGTATTAGCTAAGAAAAATGGTTGTGACACCCACTTGTTATATTTTGAATCTATTTCTTCCTTAGCCTACTATGAGACAATGTGATGATTTTTCAAGATATTAAGAATTCTAAGTCATAAATTATTCCTGAGGAAATATTTCTTGCTTTAATATCTTGTCTTTTTAATATTTGCTTTTCAAATGCTATTGAGTATCATTTTTATTTTTAAATTAAGTTTGAAGTAGAATTTCTATATTATGGGGAGCTTGACTTAGACTAATAAAAATATTATGAGTAGTGATAAAATGCATGAAAACTATTTTAAAGGTACAATATAAGGCCATGCTTAATAGAAGATGTCTTAAAGCTATTTCTGAATACAAAATCTTAATTTTTTAAACATTAGTATCAAACCCTCAATTTTATTTTGTCTTTGACTTTAATTTTATCATGATTAAATTAAGTCTAAGATCAAAATAAAAATTTGATAGTGCCCAAACTTTATGATTTGTTTTATTTGAGCAAATCAGTGCTCAGATAAATGAAAACATGTATTTAATTAATAACTGAATAGTATGTTTAAATTTTAAAAAGTGATGTCATTGTTTTAATTCATCTTGCTAAGCTTCTTAAGAGAATAAATTGTGTTTCCTTTATCTACTCTTCTTTTTCAAAAGCTTATTTATTGATTATTTAAATTGCAATTTTTTGGTTCATTTATTAAGCACCTGACAAACATTTATTAAGCACCTATTTACTCTAGGTAATTTACTTGGTGTTAAGAACATAATGATTTGTAAGATATGATCCCTGCTATCAGGTACTCACTATCCAGTTGGTAAGACAAATATATAAGCAAGTTTAAAAGGTATGAGAAGCACCATGATAAAGTATAGGACTGAATCAGCAAGACTGTTAAGAGAAAAGGCCTGAGGTATAATTAGAATACAGGGGATTTTTAGGTCCTCACTGAATGGCTTAGATACAAACTGAATGATTTCAAAGCACATAGGAAACATCAAACACAACTGTCATTTAGCTTTTGGTAGGCCTAAGATTAGAAATGTTAATGTTATCAAAACCTCATGCTGTGGTCTCAGGGGGAAATGATGTCAGGTCCAATATAGATGATTTCTATAGTTCCTTCTCAACACTGAAAATTTATGATTCTAATATGTGATTTGGTGTGAACATTAAATAGTGTATGATAATGTTTTAGTTTTCAAACATTAGATAAGAAAACATTATATTACAGATTTACTCACAAGTGAGTTGCTATAATGGGTGTATTTAGATTCATCAAATATTGAGTGATTTGTCAAGTAAAGGTACAAAATCATATTATCTGAAACCCTTAAATCCTAAGCAAATCTTCATTTATTCTAAGTAATGAAGGTGCGGGCCTACCTAGATCGATTTTGACATGACAGGAGTAGGCAAATTTTGACATAAGCACACTGCCCACATCCTCTTACTTCAGCCATCATCCCAACTGGAGGAAGTCTGGATAAAAATGTCTGTGACGAAGGATGTTCCTCTTTTTTCTCTCTACAAAACTGATTGCATGAGCAGTGAACATTTGGTCAAACCATACAGAAATATGGAGTTGGTTAGTCGTGGTATTGACTCTAAGAGTTGGCACCACAGCCACCAGTGGATGTGTGCAAACTAAAGTTAAAAGGTTAGCGGAGACCATGAGTAAGCAGGGGAAGTTCTCTGTGGAGAGTAGAGTGCAACAGATGAATGCAGATAAGAAGGCAAGCAATCAAGCTGACCCAAAGTGAAAGAGTGTGGAGACCCTTGTGCCTTTTCAACTCCACTGATTTATGTTTTTATTCATCTGACAAACATTTAGTAAGCATCCATTTAGAGTAGGTAATTTACTTGGTGTTAAGAACCTAATGATGAGTAAGATGTGATTATAAGCAAATACCAGCTGAACACCGTTTCCATGGTGTGCTTCTCAAGGACTCCATACCTATCCGGTATGTAAGTCCATGTGTATATGTCTGTGTGTGTGTGAGAGAAAGAAAGCTTGAGTTGGTTTATGTTCCTCAAAAGCAAAAGTAGTACTGTTCTGAAATGCCAGTTGAGTTGTGGTTATGATTTATTTCCTACTGGGAGCTGGCTATACCAAGCACATGGTCATATTTGGACTGTTTCTCCTGGTTCTAAAAACAGTGGCCCATGCCCTTCCCTGTAAAACTTCACCATGGTTAGGGGGTCAGGAAGGGAGACTGGTGACCACAAAGGAACCTCACCAGCATGAATTTCTTCCAAGGCCTGGGATGCATTTTCCATGGGTCATGGATGTGCTCGCTTTGTTAAAATAAAAGCTAAGTCATTGCTTAATTGGAAAGCCAAAAATATTTAGCATTTTGTATCCTCATTAATCACATAATCTATGGGTGAAGTTGAATTTATCTCCACTAGCAAAAATCAGTAGAATGTAGCATGTTGAGCCAGTATATCAGACCTTGGTCTCTGAAAGCAGTGTGTTGTATTTAAATATGATTTCCTGTCGTCATTTCTGTGTGACATTTGGCATATCATGTTTCCCAGCTATCAGTTTCATCATTTGGTAAGTGCAATTTTCTATTTCTTGGAATTGTGATGACAATTATGTCCTATAATTGTTAAATGGGTGAGCTCTGGAACCAGTCTTCTAGATTCAAATCCTGGCTCCTCTACTAATAAGCTTTGTGACTATTGGCAACATGTGTGATATATGTGGTGACTTTGTGCTTCAGCCTGTGCATCTGCAAAACTGAAATAACAATGGTACCTATTCATAGGCTGTCCTGAGAAGTCAATACGATAAAAACACATAAAGCACTGATAGAAAGCCTGGTAGTGCCAGGCACATAGTAAGACTCAGAAAAGTATTTCCAATAGTGTTTACTATTATAAAGTGCTTTGTAAATTCTACAGCACTGTACACATGTGGTGATGTTTAAACAAAGGTTTCTTGTGGCACAAATGATATATTTTGAGTTAATCTTAAAAGCACCTAGGATTGAAAACTTGCTCATGGTTTAGTCCGTAATTTCATCTCCTTATTAAAAAAAAAACACTGGTTAAGTAGAAATGGTCTAGAAATGAGCTCTCCTGTGGGACTGAGCAGGTATAAGAAAAGCTTTTATCACCATTGCCAGGCTTGCAGGTAAGGAGCATATGTTCATTTCTAAGGATTTAACTTGGCACCTTTCATGGACACTAATTTTATTTTGAAAAGAAAAGCGAGAAAGCACTTTTTTTTTTTCTTTTTGTGCTGGCAGAGGTAGTAGAAAATTGTTCTCTTTGGCACCCTCAGATTTACTTAAGCTCTTTTTTCTCCCTAAGGCAAGTACGAGATAAGATAATTGATGAGGCTTTCTAGTTCCATGCATTTGGGTGTTTCTAGAGCAAGTATGAAACATTGGAAATACAATTTATTTTAATATACAGTTTTTAAAAGAGAACAAGGCAGAAATCCCCAGGTTCCTTTGGTTTGTTTATCATTTTATTCTATGTAAATCTAATTCTGTTTGCAGTGCTAAAACAGGCATTTTATACCACGTTTCCCCGAATATAAGACCTGGTTGGACAAACAGCTCTAATGCGTCTTTTGGAACACAAAGTAATATAAGACCGAGTCTTATTTTACTATAATATAAGACCCAGTATAATATAATATAATATAATATAATATAATATAATATAATATAATATAATATATAATGTAATGCAATATAATATACCGATCTTATATTAATTTTTGTTCCAAAAGATGCATTAGAGCTGATTGTCCAGCTAGGTCTTATTTTCGGGAAAACACGGTATGACATTGTGATCAAATCGAGACTACTTCACAAATCCTCCTTTTGTGCTCATACCTCCTCAGTCTTATTACTGACTCAGATTTTTTCTAAATTTTTAGAGATGGGAGACCTCAATGAATTGTGACTTTTCTCCTGTCTCTCCTTTCCTTAGGGGGGAAAAATCGTGTCATAAATACTGATGGATAGGGCAATACTTACAAATCTACTTTCATTATCATTTATCTGCAATATGACATTTTCTTTCTGGAATTTCATGGTGTTCCTTTCACTACAGTTTTCCTATGGAGCTTGGCAATTTTGTTTTTTTGGGGTATTCTTTAAACTTTGCTATTCTAAACGTGTCTATCTGATCAAAAGCAGCAGCGTCGCCTGGGAGGTTGTTAGGAATGCAGAATTTGGGGCCCCACCACGCACTCATTGAATTAGAGTCTGCATTTTTAAAACATACCTACATTATCCCTGTGCACATTAAAATTTGAGAAGCGCTGCATGAAAACATCAGCATTCCATCTTCCCCACACTTTCAAGATGTGTCTCTTCAAACCACATTGATGGACTAGATCAGTATTTCTGAAATTAACTTTGACAATAGGTGTTAACAAGAAAAATATTGTATTAATTTCCTATTTGCTGCTATAACAAATTACCTTAAAATCGGTGCCTTAAAACTATACAAAACAAGATACAGTCTCTTATACTACTGGAAGTTTGAAGTCCAAATGGGTCTCAGTGGTCTAGAATCAAGGTGTCCACCAGGCTGCATTCCTTCTGGAGACTCAAGAAAAATCCATATTTTGAATTTTTCAGTTTCTAGAGGCTCCCGTTCCTTGGCTCATGGCCCCCTGCCATCTTCAAAGCCAGTAGGGTATCATCTTCAAATTTCTCTCTGACTCTGACTCGTTTCCCTCTTTCAGTTATAATGACCCTTGTGTTTATTATGCCCTCACTGGGTAACCCAGCATAACCCCCCTTCTCAAGGTCAATTGATTAGTCACCCTAATTCCATCTGCAACCTTAATTTTCCTTTGCTGTAAAACATAGCATAATCAAAGTTTCTGGGAATTAAGGACTGGGCCTTTTTGGGCTGTCGTTATTTTGCCTACACTAATAGAATCTGTGACCCAGTAAACTACGGCAACATTGATTAAACATAATTAAGAATGCATCTTTCCTGAAGGACTTTTGAAAGTCTTTAGTATACTAATGTCACATCATGAAACACTCGGAGTAAGATATACTGTGCAATAGTCCCCAAATGTGCTTGGCCACAGTACTCTTTTATTAACATCTCCCAGAAGAGGGGACTTTGTTTAAAAAATGTGTACCAGAGGCATGTACATTCTTCCATTCCATTTCATCCAAGGATTAACCAACACACAATGGAGCCTTTAGCCTGGAGATTTAGGACTGGGTTTTCATTATTGGACCCAAGATCAAATGCTTCAATTGTAGACAGATTACTCTGCTGTTGCAATTCTTACTGGTTTATTGGGAAACCCATATTCACATCTTGACCCTACCCCATACTTTTCATGTGGCCTTGGTTTTAATCTCTCTAATTTCAAATTCTGAGTTGTGGTGAATATTAAGAACGTGGGTCCTGTCAACAATGAGATCAAGATGAAAATCAAAAGATAGCTCAAGACAAACAAAAATGAAAATACAACAACCCCAAATCTATGAAATGCATGGGAAGCAGTCTTAAGAGGGAAATTCATAGTAGTGCAAGCCTACCTAAAGAAACAAGAAAAATCTCAAATCAACAGTCTATCTTCACATCTAAAGTAACAGGAAAAATAACAGCAAAATAAGCCCAAAGAGAGTACAAGGAAGGAAATAATAAAGATCAGAGCAGAAATCAATGAAATAGAGACCAAAAAAAAAAAATATACAAAAGATAAATGAAACCTAGAGCTGTTTTTTTGAGAAAATAAACAAAATCGAGAAATCTTTAGCCAGACTCATCAAAAAAAAAAAAAAAAAAAAAAAAAAAAGAGAGAGGACCTAAATTAATAAAATCAGAAATGAAAGAGAAGTGACAACAGACACCACAGAAATACAAAATAATTTAAGAAAATACTACAAGTAACTATACGCCAACAAATTAGACAATCTGGAAGAAATGCAACCTTAGAAGCATGCAACCTTCTAAGGCTAACTCAAGAAGAAATGGAAAGTCTGAATAGACTGATTACTACCAAGGAAATTCAACCAGTAATCAACAAGCTCCCAACAAACAAAAGCCCTGAACAAGATGGCTTCACAGGTGAATTTTACCAAACATTTGAAAAATAATTGATATTGTTAAAATGTCCATACTGCCAATATATAGAGTCAACACAATTCCTATAAAACTACCAAGGGCATTTTTCACAGAAATAGAACATATATCCTAAAATTTATATGGAACTAGAAAAGACCCTGAATAGCCCCAGCAGTCTTGAGAAATAAGAACCAAGTGGGACGTATCACGATACCTGACATCAAATCATACTACAAGGCTATATTAATTAAAACAACATGGTACTGGCATAAAAACAGACACATAGATCAATGAAACAGAATAGAGAGCCCAGAAATAAATCCATACCTATATGGTCATTTAATCTATGACAATGGAAGCAAGAATTTACATTGGGGTAAAGACAGTCTATTCAATAAATGGTACTGGGAAACCTGGACAGACACATGCAAAAAAAAATTAAGTTGGACCACCTCCTTATGCCATATACAAGAATAAATTCAAAATGGATTAAAGACTTAAATGTAAGATCTGGAACCATAAAACTCCTAGAAGAAAATATAGAAAGTAAATTTGCAGACATTACTCTTAGCATTATTTGTACTGATATATTCCCTCAGGTAAAGGAAGTAAGAGAAAAAATAAACACATGGGATTACATCAAACTAAGAAGTTTTTTCACAGTAAAGGAAACCATCTATAAAACAAAAAAGCATCCTACTGAATGGGAGAAGATATTTGTCAATGATACATCTGATAAGGGGTTAATAATCAAAATTTATAAAAGATTTCATTCAACTCAACACCAAAAATACAAACAACCCAATTAAAAAATGGGCAGAGGACATGAAAGAGACACTTTTCTAAAGAGGACATGCAGATGGCCAACAGACATATGAAAAAATGCTCAACCTCACTAATCATTAGAGAAATGCATGTAGAAACCACAATGAGATACCACTTCACTCGGGTCAGGATGGCTAGCATCAATAAATCAGCAAACAATAAGTGCTGACGAGGATGTGGAGAAATGGGAAACCTGGTGCATTGCTGGTGGGATTGCAGATTGGTGCAGCCACTATGGTAATCAGTATGAAGGTACCTCAAAAAACTGGAAATGGAACCACCTTATGACCCAGTAATTCCACACTTAGGTATCTATCTAGAGAAATTCAAAAAATAATTCGAATAAATTTATGCACCCGTATGTTTATTGCAGTGCTATTCACAATAGCCAATACATGGAAACAACTGAAATGCCCATCAGTAGATGACTGGATTAAGAAATTGTGGTACATTTATAGAATGGAGTATTACTCGGCCATAAAGAAGAATGAAATCTTACGATTTGCAATGATATGGATGGACCTAGAGAACACTATGCAAAGTGAAATAAGTCAGAGGGAGAAAGACAAACACCATATGATCTCACTTGTATGTGGAATCTATTCTTTATAGACTAAATGAACAAACTAATCAGAAACAGTATCAGAGATACAGAGAAAAACTGAGGGTTGCTAGATGGGAGGATGTTGGAGATGAGGGAGAAGGTGAAGGGATTAGAAAGCAGAAATTGGTAACCACAAGATTGCCACAGGGATACGAAAGACAGTTTGGGGAGTATAATCAATAATGTTGTAAAAATTTTGTAGGGTGTCAGGTGGGCGCTTGTCTTATTAAGGAGTCCACTTTGTGGACAGTATAGATACCTGACTACTGCAGTGTACACCTGAAGCTGAAGCTGAATAATAATGAATGTCAACTATAATGTAATATATGTATAGTCACGGGATGTGGAGTTCAGCAGAGGGAATAGAGTCCATGGAATTGTAACAGCTACATACGATGTCAGAGGGGTAGTAGATTGAGAGAGGGGAGTTATCACTTTGTGAGGGGTATAAATGTCTAACTATTACATTGTTTTGTACACCTGAAACTAAAAAAAAAGTAGAAGAATGTGGCTCCTGTTAGACAGCCTGAATTAGAATGCTAGGAAAAGGTCACACTGAAACACACCTTTGTGTTTCAGTTTTCACATCTATTAAATGAAGGCAAGAGTCAACCGCATAGTATTGTGAATTTAAATTAGATAATGCACATAAAATACTTGATGCAAAGCTTGGCACACACTAAGTACTCAATAAAAGTTTTAATGAGAGTTTTATTTCAGTTATTTTATTATTATTATTATTATTATTATTATTATTATTATTACTACTACTACTACTACTACTACTACTATTAGTATGTCAGTGCAAAAGTAATTGCGGTTCTTGCAATTATTTTTAACCTTTTAAACCACAATTATGTTTGCACCAACTTAATATTAATAGAAAATAAGCATGAACACCAAAGTCCTGTGTAAATGCATAGTATAAGAAGGATAAGTCTCATTTCTCATGGGGATGTTGATTTAATGGATATGAAATAGTCTTTTAAATCTAAAAATTTGGAAGGAATTCTAAGTTAAGATTTACTATTAAATGCAAACCAGGGAGAAGAGTTTGGAGAGGAATCTGATTGGATAAATAAGAGTTGAATTTAAAGGTTTTGGGACATTATATGGCAGAAATACTCGTATCAAGAGTATTATTTCTGATGAATATCTACAAACATAGCCAACTTGAACCAAATCACTGAAAGATTCTTCAGAGATTTACACATGGATATTTTACTGGCAGTTAGAAAGTTCACTAAGAAAAATTATTGACAAACAAAAACACTTCAGCAGTTTTTTTTTTAATTTTTTTTATAAATAAATAAATGGGTTTCCTGACCTGATATTTTAGAATTCTAATAATACCTATTGTATACGAAAGCTGATTCCCACTATATATATTTTTTCCTTTCTTTTTTTAGATTAAAGTTTATTGGGGTGACAATTGTTAGTAAAGTTACATAGATTCCAGGTGTACAGTTCTGTATTGCATCATCTATATCTCGCATTGTGTGTTCACCACCCAGAGGCAGTTCTCTTTCCTTCACCATATATTAGACCCCGTTTACTCTCTTCTAGAGCCCCGCCCCGGTAACCCCTAGACTATTGTCTGTGTCTATGAGCTTTTGTTCCTTCATGTGTTTGTCTTGTTCTTTTGTTGTTTTCAGTTTTATATACCACATGTCAGTGCAATCATATGGTTCTCTACTTTTTCTGTCTGACTTATTTCGCTTAGCATTATAATCTCAGGATCCATCCATGTTGTCACAAATGGCACTATTTCATCTTTCCTTACCGCCAAATAGTATTCCATGGTGTATATACCACAACTTCTTTATCCATTATTCATCTATCGAAGGACATTTGGGTTGTTTCCATCTCACAATATATTAATCAAGCCAATTCAGAAGATCAGGTCTTGTAGTTAACAGTACTGTCTATACTTTTGTAAAGTGACAATTCAAACATAACTGGAACTGTGGTGTCATTGTCTTTCCTGTGAGAGGAAAACACAATCAGGAATCTTAATTGGTCTGTATTGCTGCTTAATAACTCAATTAAATTGTAATAGAAAAATGAGCTTTGAAGGAAACTGAGAGAAAGACACGAATTTTCTCAGGTTTAATTAGCTAAGTAGAAATCATAATCACAGAGACACAGATGGTTAAAAATACTGATTATCAAAGTACCTAAGAGTATTTGGCTTCAGGAGTGAGGAGTCTATGGTATGTGTGTATGTGTGTGTGTCATATGTGTGCGTGATGTGTTTGTGGTGTGTGTAGTGTGTGAGATATGTGTGTAGTGATGTGTGTGTGGTGTGTATGTAGTGTGATGTATGTGTATGCATGTGTGTGTGATTGTGGCATGGTGTATGTGTGTGATGTACGCATGTGTGATGTGTATGATACGTGTATATGGTGTGTGGATGTGTATGTGGTACCTGTGTGTGTAATATGTGTGATATGTGTTTGTGTGGTGTGTGTGTGTGTACGCGTGCGTGTGCTCCCTCTACTGGATCTGCACACCAGATCCAGAGGACTGATGCTAACAGTCAAAATGGACCAATACATTTAAAAATGTCAATACTACATCACATAATTAACAGGAGGCAATATGTCATCTGCTTTTAAACACAGAGATCTAGTTTGGGAAAGGCTGGACCAGGTGAATTTGTAAGCTGTGATCCTTCTGCCTCTTTAATCTAGATTTAATGAATTCTCAGTGGAACACTGACTAGGGAACCTAGCGATGGCTTTTCATGTTCTAATTCATGTTTGCTCCAAGGCATGGCAATTGTTATATTCTGGGTGTCATGATATGTAGTAGGGTACTTGTGTTATATAATTAGACCTAGTTTTTAAATCAGGCTTAATTTACCTCCTGGCTGGTCTTGGACAAATCATCTTCTCACCTTTTCCTCCGTTTATGAGACAAAACTATTGTTTACCTTTGGGGCATTTTTAACCTATTTGACATTCAAAGTAAAAAGCTTATTAACAGCCTCTTCCTTTCCATGACACAATTATTTACAATAATAATCATGAAATGAAATGAAAACTAATAGTAATGATGGGGGTAAAGCAAGTGGTAAAAATCTTATTTTATTGCTTTTAATAAAATTTACGCTTTAAATAAAATTATATAAATAAATGTACAAATAAAAATTACAACGTAGAATAGGAATACAATACAATCTAAATACATTATCTTTTCTAAAAAAGGGTAAAATATTACATCTCCATATTGCTTAACCTATTGCAGCAACAAATAATGACATCACAGTTTGGAGGCTATAACTTTTGCAAATTTGTCAATTATTTTGTAAAAATTGATCTTCTTTGTCTCTTCATGTTCAATAGACAAGTAGTCAGGTTTATCAATCTGTATTTGTTCAAAGAACACTTTTAATTAATTTTATTACTAAACACTTTTTTTTCCTCAAGAAACAATAAATAAGCCAATAGGAAAATTCTTGAAGGTAAGCATAAGTTTGGCCCAAATTCATGAAATTCCTATTTCATCATAACTTTCAGAAATTGCCATAACATCCATGTCTTTATTTCTTTGGGATTAGTTTTTCTTTACTTTTCTTTCTTTCTTTTTTTTTAATTAAAGTTTATTGGGATGACAACTGTTAGCAAAGTTATATAGATTTCAGGTGTACAATTCTGTAATATATCATCTCTATATCACATTGTGTGTTCACCACCCAGAGTCAGTTCTCTTTCTATCACCATATATTTGATCCCCTTCACCCTTATCTACTACCCTCTTTCCCCCTTACCCTCTGGTAACCACTAGACTATTGTCTGTGTCTATGAGTTTTGTTTCTTCATTTGTTTTTCTTCTTTTGTTGTTTTCAGTTTTACATACCACATGTCAGTGAAATCATGTGGTTCTCCACTTTTTCTGTCTGATTTATTTTGCTTAGCCTTATAATCTCAAGATGCATCCATGTTGTCGCAAATGGCACTATTTCATCTTTTCTTATGGCAGAGTAGTATTCCATTGTGGGGATTGGTTTTTCAAATGTCTCCACATTTGGAAAATTTTCCCTAAAATATCTTTGTCAATAAATTTATCATAAATGTCTATGATATATATTTTAACATCTTCTGAAGTTTTCTTTTTCTGCAAAATTAGATAAAAATGGTGACTGATACTGGTCACTGACATTTATTCATTGATTTAGAACTATGGAATAAGTATTTAGTGTTATGTGTCTTCATCTTTACTATCATGTTATCACTGATTATTACAAAAGTACTGTTTAAATGCAAGAATGGGCAATATTATAGGGGTTGGAGGCATGACATATGCCTGAAGTGAGCTTGAATAATTCCTGTTATGAACTTATACTTGAAATAAATGTGTGTAATTGAATCCACATGTGTCAGAAGCCAACTGCATAAATCGGGATTCTCTGAGTTCATTTCCATGTAGAAATATACAATGTTGGTTAAAGGATAAGTGGTAAAAATGATGTTAATTTGAAGCTTATACTTATATAACAAACTCAACAGTAACTGCAGCAATTATTTTAAACTTATACCAGAGGTCAGGCCAAAATAATCCATCTGCTTATTTTTAGAAATCATTTTTCTTTGAAATTACTTTTTTTTTTTTAAATATTGTCTAGGGAAGTTGGCTGCTTTCATGCTGCAACAGAGTGAGTAGCTGTGATAGAGACAAAAATCTATAATATTTACTCTCTGGCCCTTTACAGAAAAAGTTTGCCAGCTCCTGACTTAGATCAACAAAATATTTTTGGGAGAAGAGTATTTTTTAGCTGCCATTGTTTAGAATTGCTATCATATGGCTGTAATAAAAAGCACATGACTTTTAGTTGTTTCTTTGTAAAAATCCCCTGAAGATAGTGCTCGTTTTCTTGCCTGACCATTCCTGCCACCCCCATGTCGGTAAGCCTCGGTATACCTGTAGTTTTGTTGTGTGATTTTATTGAATGAAAATCATACATGACTACCAAATAGGGTCTAAGGCACAGGAAACTTTCCATGATTATTAGAGTGATTACCCTTCCAAGAGCACAAAACCATAAGTTATAAGGGGAGGTGGCTCAGAAATGAACAGGTAGTAGAACAGGGGGTAAAGCATTGTATGTATGCATGTGCTCATAGCATCCATATAAACTCCTTTACCCCAGAGATGCCAGGCTGAACTGAGTGTGTATTCTAGGAACTCATGAAAGTTCTAGTGCTTCTGCTTTCCACGTGGGACTCTGCCTTTTTTGATTGAAGTATAATGTCAATCCCCTATTGATACAACAGCTGTAACTTTTGTCTGAGTGAAAAAAAGGGTTCTTGATTCTCTAAGCATGGACACCTTTCTAGTTGCCATCTTTCCTTATGGAATTGTCTTCTTCGCATTTATCTCTCAGAGTAATTCCCGAAGCCCAAGGGTGATTTTCTTTTCTTTTTTCTTTTCTTTTTTTTTTTTTTTTAACATTTTATTGGGGAAGGGGAACAGGATTTTATTGGGGAACAGTGTGTACTTCCAGGACTTTTTTCCAAGTCAAGTTGTTGTCCCTTCAATCTTAGTTGTGGAGGGCGCAGCTCAGCTCCAGGTCCAGTTGCTCTTGCCAGCTGCAGGGGGCGCATCCCACCATCCCTTGCAGGAGTCAAACCGGCAACCTTTTGGTTGAGAGGATGCGCTCCAACCAACTGAGCCATTTGGGAGCTCAGCGGCAGCTCAGCTCAAGGTGCCATGTTCATTTTTAGTTGCAGGGGGCAGAGCCCACCATCCCTTGCAGCACTTGAGGAGTTGAACTAGCAACCTTGTGGTTGAGAGCCCACTGGCCCATGTGGGAATCGAACTGGCGACCTTTGGAGTTAGGAGCATGGAACACCAACCGCCTGAGCCACCAGGCCGGCCCCAAGGGTGATTTTCAGAGTCTAAGTCCACATGGCACCCTTAGAAGGTAATGTGGGTTGAATCCCATCACATATGAATATAGCAGATCACTTTAGACATCACTGATCATGTGTATTCCCTTGATTCCCTTAACTTATAACATTGTCAGAAAGGTAGCAAGCAGCCCAGATCTGATCCTAATTTCTACTGAAGGTATTCGAATGAGACAAAATGTGTGCCTTCCCCTCTAAGGAAGGAAATTTGCCAGAGCTAGATTAATGCTCAGATAATCACAAAGGTGATTGTTTGGTGCAACCTAAATTAAAACCCATATTCAGTGTTACAAGATTATGTGTGTTAATATTTTGCATTAAACATTTAACATTGGTTGATTAGACCATATTTTGTGTAATCACATTTTAAGATGTAATTTGACAGTTGTCAGCCCAATTGATAAACCTGAGGTTCATGTCTTGCTGACTTACTATATACTCTGGGTAGAAATCATGTGACGTCAATAAACGTTCCTTGTATCATATTCTTTTCTGGTACGTGATGCTCTGATTCTAGCCTGGAACTCAGTTTATCAGAAGCAAGTGATTTGCAGGCCGAGCTGCTTCAGAAGTATTGGTTTTATGTTTATGCATGGAACATAGTTTTCTCATTAATTTTTATTTCATTTACTCAATTTCAATAATCTTTTGAATATGCAAAGTCCAAGGTAAAAATAATTCCTTATTCTCTGTGTGTATGTGTGTGTGTGCATATGTGTGCGCGTGCACGACCCAAAACATGAAGGCTTAAAAACTGGTCATGTTTTATAGAATCACCATGTCTCTTTCTAGGATTTGAGGATATCTGCATAAGTGTCTCTTCCTCTCTATTATTTCAAGACTTACAAATGGTTAATTAATTTTATATTCAGATCATTAAAGGATTTTATTTATTTATTTTTAATATACTCCGTGTTTGAGAATGAAAACTCTTTTATTTCTATCATCAAATCACAATAAAAATAAATATGTCATGAAAGACAAATATATTTTCAAATATGATGAGATAAAAAGTCGTTTTGGTTTAATACTAACAGCTCCTTCTTAGAACTGAATTTTGGCTTTGTCAGGTGCTATTTTGGGTAGATCACTTGGAAGATAGTTGTAGAAGAATCTGTTCTCTAATTCCTAGACAGAGGGCTTGCACGCCCTTTAAACGAGCAAGGTTCATGCTTTGGAAGGAAGTGAGTAGGTTGATTTTCAGAATAATCCTTTATCTTTTCTGTAAATGGTACACCAACCTGTCTGGAGAAACATACTGTGTTCCAGTAAATTCTTCAAAATCATAAGCGACTTAAGAACTCAGAAAGTATTGAATCCCCAAACCTGATAGCCCAATTTGTGGCTTGACTTCTTGTGGGAATTCTCTACAGAAAACAGTACAAGGGTGAGCAAGACTTCTCTAATGGCAGACCAGTAAATTGGAAGATGAGGGAATCTATTTCAAATGCCTTGTTCTATCTAAGACCCTTGGAAAACTCAATGAATTCTTTTCTTCTTACAGTTAATGGTTCAATCAGTCTCCTCGGACATGGGAAACAATTATACAAAGCCACTTGCTTCAGTCACATAGTGAAGACCATGACGTCAACAGCATTTTCGTTTACCTTTCATGTTTAAAGAAGCATCAATTTGCATAAAGCCTTAAATACTCATACTACACTCCTCAGCGAGGAAGGGGAAGAATTTTCTCTGAGCTTGCGAAAAATGGTGAGGGTAACATATTTCTAAAGCCATTCAGTGCAGGATTCATTTGTTTCTGCTTCTTTGCTTTGGGACACATATATTGATAAATAGCAAGATTTCTTTAATAAATACTCAAATTCTTCAAAAATGGCTTTTATTGATACATGTACTCTGAAGTCTTAAAAGAACAATAGTTTGCTGCCGTACTAATATATCTTAACAGAGACACAGAGAGGAAGAGGGGAGAAAGCTGCAGAAAAAGACACTGAAAAGTAGGACAATTCTTAAAGTTCAATTTAATTTATCTTTTAGTATGAAGAGGTCACTGTTTCAATAATAGCTAGTCATATTATAGAATTCTAATTTTGATATCCAGCATGACAAACTTGTATCCAAATTGTTAGGGTTAATCGTATGAAATAAATGATTTATCTTGTATTTCTTTATAAAATTGAATTCTATGTGTTTAAACATTTCATCAACTATGGAAGGCAAGCCTGAAATCGGAGTACCAAGTTTCCCTTTTTTAGTGACAGGGTGAAGACTCAATTCTTTTTCTCCTTTAAAAATATACAAGGAGAGATATATTTGTTTGGAAGGGTTGAGTTAAAATATCTGGTATCAAATCCTGAAATGAAAAGATACTATTATAAAAGAGTTAACAAAAATGTTCACTGTTCAGAAGTGTTTGAGAGCCTAGATGGTCGCTGGAGTTATAAGCATTCCATTTATCCTGTTGTATTGATTCATTGACAGAAATGTGCTGGAGAGTAAGGGGCAGGAGGTGGGGGAAATCTCATCAGGATTCCAGAGAGTTGGTAGGAAAATAGCTCTGGATTGAGGGTCAGGTATTCTCAATTTTTACTCTGGTACTCTTTAGCTATATAGTGTTGGACAAGTCAACTTAATTTCCAAGCTCCCGTGCCCTCATCTATAAAACAGACCAGTAATCTCACCTCTCCTCACCTCTTATAGTGCTTGGTGGTATTCAAATAAGAATGAAGGAATTAAGAAAGTTTTGGATCAATAAAATGAATCATTATGGGGGAAAGTTATTACTTTACTGAAAGAACCAATGAAGAATGACATAAATCACTTATTAATTTATTCAGGGAAACTAATACTATGTAAATGATTTTTTAAATTACTGTAGCATAGTACTATAAGAAATGCACACACAGGTTACTAGAGAATTTACAAAAGTAAGAGCATATCTTTAGAACTATTGCCCTAGAAATATAATGGAATAGTTTTTCATATATGTGTATTCCCACTGAATTTGAATTTTCAGTGTATTCCCACACAGACATGGTATCCTATTATCCACTCATTTTCAAGATTTAAAATGAATCATAAAATAGGCCGGCCCCTTTCTTCCACACACATCCTAGTGAGAACTGACTAAATGAAAACCATAGTTTGGAAATATCATCCATGTTTTAACTCATGAGTTGACCTCCTGTTTTTTTGGCCGGGGAGGCATAGGGGGATATTCTTACAGAGTTGCTGCTTGGAGACAAGAGACAATTGATTCTGATGGCCGAGGCTGCTCAAGCCACAGGGAATACAGTGACTCTAAAAAATCAGCCAATTTCACTTGTTCAGGGAAGGGAGCAGCTTGCCTTCCAAAGGCTTCCTGAATCATAGTACATTCTTGATTAACCCATTCTCGACCTGTCAAGATATCAGTTGTTGAGAACTTGATGTTTCACGTTGGGATTTTGGTTGTAAGCTAGACTCAGAGCATCAGCAGAGACCATCACAGTTTTGAAGGAGAATTAAAAGGAGACAAGTCTTATTCACATATATTCTCATGTAAATGAGTAGGATGTTTGTATTTTGTGTTGATTTCTATATCCCTAGCAATTAAAAGAGTGCTGGAGACATGGCAGATACTTAGCAGATACATTTTTTTGAATGAATGGCTGGATGTAAAAATGGCAAAGAAAGTAACTCACAGTGTAACATTACCAACTGAAGAAGGATCAAATCAGGAATGAAAAGCTTAATTTCAAAGCACCAGCTCCACTGCTACATTACTCCATCTCTTCCCCTTTCTAGACCTTTTTTACCATCTTCAAAATGGAGGGTTGTACTAACTGTTAATTTCAGTTTTTACGTTCTAAGATCAAGTCAGTTAGAATATACACAGCTCTATTTAAGATTGCTTTAAGCCTCAATGTCTCCCAACGTGGGATGCAAATCCTTCTCAGACCAAATGATGCCACTGAAATTACTGAACATGTTTAACTGAGATTTACTGTCCAAATTTCTTGGCTGAAAGATATGATGGATTAATCTCTTATTATCATGGGCAGATAGTGCATGAGTTCTGCTCTCAATGAGAGATGTGATCATCACTGGTGGGGCAGAAGCAGAAGGTTTCTCACCCAAGCCTATAGTTTCTTGCGGTTTGCTTTACAAAGTCTTATGCAATCCACCCCCAACCCCACCAGCCTGACTAATGCATTTTATTATATTTTGCTGCAGGCTAGCTCATCTCTCCATGCTCCCCAAAATGCTATTTATGTGCTGTCTGCTGAGCATCTTCTTGGGGTGCTCATCTGCTTGCTTCCTGCTTTCTCCTGTCCTTTGTCTCTCTTGTTAATCCAGAAAGGAATATGAATATGTCAAAGATTATGCAAAGAGTTAGTGGCTCAGAAAAATCAAGAATCCTGACTCCTAATTCCGGATTTCCAACAAATGTGCCTCGATCACCACCCCTTCACCCTCCACCACCCCTGGGTGTTCTTTCCCATTTCCATGTGACTATGTATTCTCTTCCATTCTGCCTCCCTCTCCCAGCAAACTATTTTGTCCATAAATCCATGCAGGTGCTGATGAGTCTCTTTTTCCCAGCGTCCCTACCGCAGGGGTAATTCCTGGTCTGTCTTCTGTTTTCCTTGAAATTCTTTCACTTTCAGGAGTTTTGTCTCCCTTCTATACTGGGCTGGGAAATCTTTGAAGACAAGGATAAAGTAGGAATGTGTTCATTTGTAAATCATAGAAAACTGACTGCTGGACAGTTAAATAAGTAGTTTTCTCCTTGCATATTAGGAAGTCCGTAGGTTAGTGGTTGCTGGCACTATTTGATTTGCTCAAGGATGCATGTCATCAGGGAATCTGGTTCTTTCTGTGTTACCATTTTAATGTTTTTGTTTGTTTGTTTATCATTTTGTTTGTGACAAAATGTTTGTGACAAGAGGACAATAAGAGCTCCAGACATAACATCCATAAGGCTGGAGGAAGAACATTGATAATCTCTCTCTCACTCGCTCTCCCCACAAAAGAACACTTTTTGTTGTTGTTTTGTTTGTTTGTTTGTTTTTCCCAGAACTGTCCCCAGAAAATCCCTACAAGTTTCGTGGATAACGTGGTCATTCCTACTTTGAAAAGAGGCTGGGCAATTGGGGAAGAGAATTAACCTCATTGGCGATGATTAGTGATAGGCTATTTGGGACTGGACACCTCACCATCCTTAGCAAAACCGGGAGTCTATTATCAAAGAAAGAAGAGGGAATGGAGGGTTGGTCAACCTTATCCAACATGACCTTTCCTGTTTGACCTGTCTCTTCTCTCCACTAAGTGTCCTTCTGCTAACACCCTCCACAGATGTGAAATGACCCATCTGGGACTGAATTTCTTTGTTAAAGCCATTGGTGATTCCACTAACATGATGTGTTAAGTCCATCTTTTTTTTTTCCTTGTATAACATTTGTCCTCCTCTCTTCGCAATTTGTGAAGTATATGAAGTCAGGAGTGTTATCATTTAGCATGAGGAAGATGAAGATGAACATCCTAGTACTACTCTGCTATTAAATTTGTGATTTGGGTTGAATTACTTAACTTCAGAATGCCTCCATCTCCTACTGTCCACATAGGAAGGTTTGCAAACCTAGGTCATAGGGTCATAGAGTTGTATGACCACTGAATATGTCAATGATAGAAAGCATGTAGAAGGGGATCTGGTACATAGACAGAACTCTGATTGCCAATCCTGCTATAATTAATATCACTGTTAGACTCGCTGAGCCTCAGTCCTCCCATTTGTAATGGGGAATTGAACGAGGTTATTTCTAAGGCTCCTTCTGCTGTTCGTATGTATTATTCCATTAGAAAAATCCTAGAGAGCAGTTCACATAATGGTGTCTCAATAAATATTTGCTAAATTGAATTGGCTTATCTAAATAATAGACCAAATCATCAGTAGAACTGTATCATGTGTAAGCTCTGACAGAATTGACTGGCAAACTTTAAATGGTTTCCTATTGCTTCTGCTTATTAGATGGAAAAGAATCCATAATCATTTGAGAGAGAAAAGTATTTTTAAAGGAAACAATCTGTACTCTGACTCCCGAGGTTCTTCTTGCGGTAACAGATTGCTACCTTCCACAGGCAGACAGAAACCTGACCAGCTTTCAGCTCCAAATTGAGGAGCAAATTGATTTCTGGGATTCAGAAATTCTTTCCATTACCTCAAGGAAAGAATCCACTCAAGCCATGGACAGTGGGCTTTTTTAGTCAAATCTGACATGTCCTGAATGAAGTTGTCTTGTCTGTGACATGCCTCTTCATTTGCAACATGTATAATGATACTGTCCATTTTTTCCTCCATGTTCGCTCGCCACAGAAGTGTGAATAATGGCAGTGGCACTGCTAACCAGCACTGTCAAACTCCATTTAATTTTCACATGCAAGTAGAATGTCTCTTGAAAGTTATATTCTTAAGTTCTTGATGTTGAACTGATATTTTTTCAGTATAGGTTGTGCATATACTGTGGTGACTAAGTAACATCAGAGATGTAACAGCAGGCAAGCTGAATCCACTGTGAGAGACTAAGCTGGAACACAAACCATAAAGGGAAAGTTTGCATGCAATAGGGCAGCAGCTTGTGATGAGAATATGGTTACGTGTCAGAGCTGAATGTGGTGTGCTGAGTTACCACCACTGCTGAGAAATAAGCTAACGGATACCTGAACTCCAGGTGCGCATGTGTGTGGACCACTCCATTCCTTGCTGCAGACAAACAAGACCTGCAATATCTTCTCACAATGATGCATTTCTGTTATGACATGCTTGGTCTGACTTGAAAGCTTGAGTTGAAGTCATCTGTGTACAATATACATAAATGTTTAACCCCGCTGCCTGTTCTTAGGGATCAGAGGCAAATTATGTGGCTATCTTTCCACTACGTTACCACTCAAGCCTTCCAAAAGCAGAAGATCAAAACAGCATGTTTATCTCTCATCCTCTGTCTGCCAATCTTCTTTCTTTTCTACATTTTAGTTTTATGAACATGTTCATCCCCATGACGATGTTAATAGCCAATTTCTCTCTTCTGCTGAGTCGTTTGCTTTCACTCACCTGTGAGCAGTTCTCTGTAAGGAGGGGTGAGCATCTTAATTCTGCAATCACAAAACTCCATGCATCAGTTCCCCCAAGGGCACGCTGGGTGAGCCCTAAATCTACACGTGCAGACCGCCCCTCCACTAATCACATCGGCTAATGGAGTTTGCTCTAATTCGTTTAATTACTCAGCTATAATTGAATCCTGATGGGAAGTTGAGGTTCTATCCAGAATTATTCCCCTTCTTCTGTCCAGGAGGTGGTAAAGCAGCCAGTTCTTCTCCCCAGCAGGCCCTGGACCGTTTGCAGATGGTTTCATCCCTCCATATTCTGTGATGTTCTCCAGACTGGGAGGAATTATGACATTGAGACTTGTAGTCACCATTACCCAGAAGTTTCCTGTTTCTCTCTCTCTCTGCATCATCATAAGTGAGCCTTATAACAAAGCATAATGATCCATCGTAAGAGCTCCCTGAAAAGTTTGGCTAGAATATGCGTGCATGAATCCTACTTTTCCCTGAGCTGGCTACAGCGGATTTGGAGAACCCAGGCAATTCTTTCTCAAAATCTGCTCTCCTGACCACCTGCAGCAGTATTCTGGAGCAGTGGTCTCAAAGTGTGGTGCGCAGATCCCAGCATCAGCACCACCTGAGAACTTGTTAGAAATGCAAATTCAGATGCATCACCCAAACCCACCAAATAAGAATCTCTTGAAGTGGGACCAGAAATTGTAACAAATCCTGCAAGTGAACTAAAGCATGTTAAGCACTGATTTAAAGCTCTTTTAAAAATTCATATTCCCAGGCCTGCTGTACTTCTTGCTGAAGAAGAATACATTAGAGGTAAGACCTATGGTAGACAGGTAGGTAGGTAGATAGGTAGATTAGATAGGTAGGTACATAGTTAGTTGTGTGTGTGTGTGTGTGTGTGTGTGTGTGTGTGTATGTGCATTTATAGTTTGCAATAATTTAGATTTACAGAAGAGTTGCAAAGATAGAATTCTCATATATGCCTCCCTTAGTTACCCAAAATGTTAATACCTTAAATAACCATGCACATTTATCAAAACTGATAAATTAACAATGGGACAATACTATTAACTGAATTACAGAATGTATTCAGATTTCACCAGTCTTCACACAAACATCCTTTTTCTCTCCAGCATCTAATTCAGTTTTCCGTTTCTCAGTCTTTTCTCTTGTTTCATGACCTCGACAGTTCTGAGGCGCACAAATAAAGTATTTTGTAGAATATCCCTCAATTTGGATTTTTCTGATTATTTTCTCTTGATTAGATGAAGGTTATGGATTTTGGGGAAGAATAAAACATAAATGGGGTTCCTTTAACATCGCATCATATGATGGGGGGCATGAAATCAACATGACTTAACAGTAGTGATGTTAACTTAGTGATCTAGTTAGTATTTTAGTGAAGTAGCATCTGCCAGATTTCTCCTGTTAAATTACTCTCTCTCTCTCTCTCTGTCTCTGTCTCTGTCTCTGTCTATATATATATATACATATATATACATATATACAGATATATATATACAGAATTATATATATATAATTGCAGAATTAATTATTATATATATATATAAATATATATATTAATTATATATTAATTAATATATATATATATTAATTACAGAATATAATATATATATAATTCTGTAGAAGGAAGTCACTAAGCCCAGCCTACACTCAAGGAAAGATAGGGGAATTAATCTCCATCTCTTCGGAAGAGTATCAGAGAAGTTGTAGACATATGTTAAAAGCACCAGCATAACTAGTAAATATTTTGAGAAAGATACTTTTAAGCTATATAAATGTTCACTGTTCACTGTTTCTTTATAGTTTTCCACATTAATTTTAGCATTCATCAGTGGATCTTATGTGCAGCAATTATTGCTATAATGTTCTACTGGTAATATTCCATTTTCCTTGTTCCTTCTGCAGTTATTCTCTAAAATTTTTCTGTATGGGAGATCCATTCCTTCTTATGTATGTATGTGTATGTATGTATATATGTCTTTGTGTCAGTATGGGATATAAGGGTGTGTTGTATTCCTGGAATAATCATTCAGTGCCATAGTTATTTAATTTATTGTTCATACTGTTCTAGCTTTGTTCATCGGATGCTCTTTCAGGTGGCTCCTGTATCCTTTTGACATGCCCCATATTATCTTTTTCCTTTGTGAGCTTCTTATTCTCTCTCTCTCTCTCTCTCTCTCTCTCTCTCTCTCTCTCTCTCTCTCCCTCTCTCTCTCTCTCTCTTTCTCTGCCTCTCCAAACATGAGTTTACACTGATATTTCTGATGCTATCTAGCACCACATGGTTCATTCTAGCATTACTCTTTTTCTTATGTATGAATTATTTCTCTCACAGTGGTAAACCTGGCATCCATTATCTACAACTCGTTTACTGTTTTGTTCAGCTCAAGTATGGAAAACAGTTCCAGAATTGCTAACTCATATCCTTGTGAAAAATGTACAGATCAGAGTACCATTTTATGTACAGCTCTTTTTGTCTTTAGCCTTAGAGTTTCCAGTCAAACATTATTTTTAAACTTTATTTAGGTCAACCCCTTTTCTACTCATCTCCTTCAGTGAAATTTCCTCATACACTTGTTATACAGTTAGATTTCATTTATCACACTCCAGATTCCATTCTAGGATCCCTTGGTATCCAGCTTGAGTTTTTAAAAGTTGCAAACAGTAAAGTACAATTTTCGTGGTGTGTTGTTCTTAAGGTTTTGACCGGTATGTGGAGTCATGTGTCTACCTCCATGGCACCATCCAGCACCACTGGGGAAATTTCCATTACCCCAAAACTCCTGTCCACTCCCTTGTAGTCAACTCCTCCTTTCCTCCCAACTCCTGGCATCTACTAATCTAGTTTCTACCCCTGTGGTTTTTGCTTTTTCTAGAATGTCATATGAATAGAAGTCTACAATATTTGTCTTTTTGGTTTGACTTCTTTCACTTAGCAAAATGCATTTAGGATTTATTCATGTCCTTCCACAAATCAGCAGTCCCTTTTTGTTGCTGAGGGGTATTCTATTGTGTGGATGTACCACAGTTTATCCATTCATCTGTTAACAGATGTCATAGCCATTCCCAGTTTTAGCAATTATGAATAAAATTGCTATAAACAGTTGTGCATACATTTGCATGAACATAAGTTTTCAATCCGCATGGATAAATACCTAGGATTGAAAATTCTGCTTGATATGTGAATTCTATATTTAACATTTTGGGATTGCCAAAGTTTTTCCAAAGTGGCTGTATCATTGTACATTCCCACCAGCCATGAACAAGCATTCCTATTGCTCTACATTTTCTCCAGGATTTGGTATTGTTAGCTTTTTAAAAAATGCTATTTTAATAGGTAGGTAGTAGTATATCATTGTGATTTTAATTAGATTTTCCCTAATGATTGATGTTGAGCATCTTTTCATGGGCTTATTTGTCATCTCTGTATGTTTTTTTATAAATGTCTATTCAGATGTTTTACCGATTTTGAGTTTTCTTTTTCTTTTTCTTTTTTTTTTTTTTTTTTGCTGAATTTTAAGAGTTCTTTATATATTGGGGATATAAGTCCTTCATTAGATACACAATTTTTACCCAGTATCTGGCTTGTGTTTTCATTTTCTTAATACTATCTTTCATAGAACTTTCACATTTTCATAAAATCTGATTTATCATTTTTTTATTTATGGATTGTGCTTTTGTTGTCATATCAAAAACTCATTGCCATTGTGGTTTTTATTTGCATTTCTGTAATGATTAGTGACATTGAGTATTTTTTCTGCTGACCATCTGTATGTCCTCTTTGGAGAAGTGTCTCTTCATGCTACCTGACATCAAATCACATTACAAGGCTATAGTAATCAAAACAGCATGGTACTGGCATAAAAACAGACACATAGATCAATGGAACAGAATAGAGAGCCTAAAAATAAATCCATGCCCATATGGTCATTTAATCTATGACAATGGAAGCAAGAATTTACATTGGGATAAAGACAGTCTATTTAATAAATGGTGCTGGGAAAACTGGACAGATACATGCAAAAAAATGAAATTTGGACCACCTTCTTAGGACATATACAAGAATAAATTCAAAATGGATTAAAGACTTAAATGTAAGACTCTAAACCATAAAATTCCTGGAAGAAAATATAGGAAGTAAACTCTCAGACATTACCCTTAGTAATATTTTTACTGATATACCTCTTTAGGCAAGGGAAATAAATGAAAAAATAGACAAATGGGACTATATCAAACTAAAAAGTTTTTTCACAGCACAGGAAGCCATCAACAAAACAAAAAGGCATCCTACAGAATGGGAGAAGATATTTGCCAATGATACATCTGATGCAGGGTTAATATATCCAAAATTTATTTAAAAACTCACACAACTCAACACCAAAAACACAAACAACCCAATTAAAAAATAGGCAGAGGACATGAAAAGACATGGGGTGCCAGATGGGGACTGGAGTTATCAGGGAGACCACTTCATGGACAGTGTAGATGCTTGACCACTGCACTGTACACCTGAAGCTGAATAATATTGACTGTCAACTGTAATTAACTATATACACACATAGTCACAGGATGTGGAGTACAGCATAGGGAATAGAGTCAATGGAATTGTAACAGCTATATACGATGTCAGAGGAGTAGTAGATTGGGGGAGGGAGTTTATCACTTTGTGAATGGTATAAATGTCTAACTTGCTTTGTACACCTGAAGCTTAAAAAAAAAAAAGAAAGAAAGAAAGAAAGAAAAAGAAAAACTCATGGTCAAACCTAAGGTTATACAGATTCCCCATTTTTTTCTAAAAGTTTTCTAGTTTCATATTTTACAGTTGTCTATCATCCATTCGGAGTTAATTTTTGTATGTAGTGTAAGGTATATGTCAAGATTCACTGTTTCTGCATATGGATATCCAACTGAAACAGCACCATTTGTTGAACAGACTATCCTTTCCTCATTGATTGCCTTTCTACCTTTGCCAACAATCAGTTGACTACATTTATATCCGTCTATTTCTGAACCTCTTTCTGTTCCATTGATGTATCTGTCCTGTTACCAATTCCACACTTTCTTGACTACAGTAGTTTCACAGTAAGTCTTGAACTTGCGTAGTATGAGTTCTCCTATGTTGTTCTTTTTCAGTGTTGTTTTGCCTTTCTGTGTAGGTGTTAGAATTAGCTGTTGATATATTTTTTTAAAAGCTTGTTGAGATTTTGATTGTAATTGCAGTGAATCTATAGGTAAAATTGGGGCGAATTTATTTAAATTTTTAAAAATTTCTTTCAGCTATATTTTATAATTTTCCACACATAGGTCCTATACATATTTTGTTAGATTTATACATAACCACCACATTTTTGGTGATATTGTTAATGTCATTGTTTTTAGTTTAAAATTCCAATTGTTCATTGATGATAAATAGGTATATGATTGACTTTTTATTTTGAATATCCCTCAACCTTGTGTGACTCACTTTTTAGTTCTTGGAGATCTGGGGCAGTTTTTTTGTTTTGTTTTGTTTTTTTGGAGGGGGAGGGTTCTACATAGACAATAGTGTCATTTACATATAGAGACACTTTTACTTTTTTCCTTTGCAACCTGTATGCCTTTTGTCTCTTTTTCTTGCTTTCCCCATTCCTCGGACAAGGATGTCCACTGCAGTGTTGAATAGGAGTGGTAAAAGGATAATCTTGCCTTGTGGTTTCTCACTAGTAAGCATGATGCTTGTAGGCTTTCTGTCGATGTCTGTTACTAAGCTACGGAAGTTCTCCTCTAATCTAAGTTTACAGTTTTTATCATGAATGTATACTGAATTCAGTTAAGCGTTTTTTCTGTATTGAGATGATCACATAATTTTTGTTATTCAGTCTGATAATATGTAAATTATGATTAATTTTCAAATAATGACTCAGCCTTGCATTCCTTGGATGAAATCCACTTGGTTATGATGTATTATCCTTTTTTATGTATTGCTGAATCTGTTTCGGTCACATTTTTTGTAAGGATTTTTGCAAGTATTCTTATGAATGATATTGGTCTTTCTTTTTCTTTCTTTTTTCCTGTAATATCTTGGTTTGATTTGGGTATTAGGGTAATCCTGATTTTATGAAATGAGTTATTTCCTCTCCTCTTCTATTTTCTGGAAGAGATTGTGGAGATTGTGTTTTATTTCTTCATTAATTGTTTGGTAGAATTCATGTGAAAACATCTGAGCCTGGATATTTCATTTATGATTTTAACTGTGAATTTGGTATTTTGAATATATATAGGATTATTTAGGTTACCTATTCTTTATTCAGTTTTGGTGCTCTGTGTCTTTCAAGGAATTTTTCCATTTTATATAAGTTGCTGAATTTATTAGCATAAAGTTGTTTATAGTATTCTGTTCTTTCTCGTATTTCTTGAAGTAGAAGCTTAAGTTGCTGATTTTGGATTTCTTTTTTTTTCTAATATAAACATTTAATGATACGTATTTCCCTTTAAACACCACTTAAGCTGTAATCTATGCATTTTAATATGTTTCACTTTCATTTTCATTTAGTTAGAAATATTTTTTTAATTTTCCTTGGTACTTCCACTTTGACCCTGCACCCATTTAGAATACTGGAACCAGGAGCTATGATTAAACAAAAGCTGGAGCTGTGAGAGTATATCAGTTGCTTAGTAAACTGCTGCATATTTTCCTGTCTTGACATTCATAATGTCAATTATATGGTAACATCTCTGAGAAGTCTGGAGTAAATGAATTTATTTTTCTATTTAATCTCCTCTTCTAGCATAAAATGGGTAATGCTAAGTATCTTATAAAGTTGTACAGATGAAATACCATACATAAAACACTTAATTGTGCCTTGGGCACATAGTACATGGTCAATAAAAATTTGTTACTATGATTTATAATAGTTGGTGGTATTGTTGTCATTGTTTTATTAGATTTATTTCATTGGTTCTGAGCTTTAAAAGTTGGTATGGGTTTGAAGGGGGAAAAACAAAATCCTGGGAATGTAAACTCTGTATGTCACAGAGATAAACATAAGCTTTATCTGTTCCGAATTATTATTGTTGTTATTATTATTATTGTAATTTATTTATTGCACTTTATTGTAGTGTGTTGCATTCATTTTAAAGAACTCCCATCCACTTTGCCAAACTAAACCTACCTCCCCAGAATCAGTACCATTGGTACCCCTGGGCATACTTAGCCATTTACAAGTGCATTATAAAAAGAATGAGGCGGGACAAATCCCATGGAAAGTCACCAAGTATGCACAGCAGCTCGGGACTTAGCGTGTCTTAAGTCTTCCTCATGCAGCACCATCACCAGTGAAATACTGTGCCCTCAGAATTCAAAATCCCCTCGTCCCCATTTACTTTCCCTGCTTCCTCTGGTATCTTTGCAGGAACTTGATTGGCTCTCTGCTTTCTCTTCTTGAACAGGTGGGCCCTGCATTGCCCAGTCGGTGAGAATCCCCCAAGAACGCAAAGACAGGACCATTGACTTTGACAGAATCATCAAGCAGCTCCTGGACACCCCCAACTCCAGGGCCGTCGTGATCTTTGCCAATGATGAAGATATAAAGTAAGGATGGCTGGTGAAATTCGTTTATATGCACGTTGCAACTTTAGGAGACAGAAAGATCAGGATACTGGCAGAGAAAGGGGAAAAGATAGCAAAGAATCAAATCCATAATCATATAGTGGCCGAGCTGTGTGTGCTTTCTACCCCACACGTGTAATTACAGCAAACTATGGAAGCAGCGGTGTGTTACTGTCATGTATTTACCACCTGCTAACAAAATAATGTATTCAATTACTTACAAAAAGAGAAAACCACCAGACCTTTTAAAGTTCCTTATGTTAAAAATATGTCCAAATGTAACAGATTTTATCCAAAGATGGTTCCTCTTAAGGTAAATGAAAAAATGTCTTATAATTCTGGCTTATTGCTATTGCTTTAGACTCAATATTTTCTAAAACCACGCTTGTCATACCTCTGTATTCTGTAATCTAATTTTTCCTCTCTTTTTTCTTACCTTGATACTTTCTTGGAGTGAAAAATCTGATTGTAATCCTGACTTTCCTTTTTTCCTCATGTGTTGCATTCTTGTCCAAGCCACTTGGAGCTAGCATTTAAAATGTTTCTAGAACAAATATCCCCTGCTTGTTTTTCTGACCACTGCCGACCTGGTCCAGAATCTTTCTTTCTTTCTTTTTAAGAATGAGTAACAATTATACCTGATTAAGACCTCAAAAACTATGAAATGATCTAGGTAAAAAAATTCCATCCATCCTGTTCCCTGACTAAGAAGTGCTCCTCTCCAGATGTAATGTCTAATTATGAGTTTCTTATATATTCTTCTAGAGACAGTCTGTATATTTTAACACAAATGGTTGCATACTATGTGTACATCTCCTTCTGCTTCCTGCTACCTTTTATATACCATTTACCATAGATATCCCTGAATGTCAGTACCTATACATCTATTCAGTCTTTTTAATAGTTGTGCAGAATTTCATTTTATATCTTTGCTGTAATTACTAACTGTTCCCTTATTGATTGAAATTTAAATTTGATTATACATATTTGCAATTATAAATAGTGCTGCAATAAATTCATTTTTGACAAATTTGTGTGCACAAATATAAATATATACATATATGATGTTAATATATGATACATATATATATATATATACATATATATAAAATATCAGAACTGGTCTTATTTTACTATAATATAAGACTGGGTCATATATAATGTAATGTAATATAATATAATATAATATAATACCAGGTCTTATATTAATTTTTGCTCCAAAAGACTCATTAGAGCTGATTGTCTGGCTAGGTGTTATTTTTGGGGAAACATGGTAATATCAATATAATACAAATGTGTAATAATATACAAATATATCATTATATATGTTTATCTTATAAGAATTTATAGCATACATTCCTAGAAAAGAAGCTTCCAGGGCAAAGACATGTCTCTTCTCAAAAAAAATATAAATATTGTCTCACAAAGAGGTTTTGCCAGGTTACATTTCCACTGATGTGAAAGAGTTATTTATTTTTTTATTATTAATCTTTGTCTTATGGTTTAAAATAATGTGTCATTGGATTTGAAGGTGAATGTCCGTTATGAAGGGTAAAGTTTAAGCGTCCAGGCCGTTGTTACGTCCTCCTTGGATTACTGGTCTGCCATCATGGCAACCTCCCAGGCTTGTATTTGTCCCCTCCACCTGTGTTCTACACGCTGCCTCTAACTCCATCCATCTTTCCAGTATTAAGCTCTGATCATGGGTGGCAGGATTGTTAAATAGAAAGAGTGTTAAACGTGAAGTTGGGATACCTGAAGACTATTACGCTACTTAAATGAGCATTGTCTCACCTTGAGCAAGCTTCCACACCCATACCGCTTCCATCTTCTCCACGCCTCAGTTCTCCCATCAATAGAATGAAAATCCTTTTGAGCTCTTTTCATGGTGATTCACTCTCATCCTACTTCTAGACTTATTCATTCCATGCTCCCTCACGTTTTGTGCACTGCAGGCAAGGGGGTCATTTGTGTTTCCTCCCTCCCAGGTCTCTTATGTTCTCTTCCTCATACCTGGAACACTTATTTTCCCCCCTCACTTCATCATTCTAATGCCATCTCTAACTGTTGCTTTCTGAGGGAAGGTGTCTCTGAACAGTGCAACATTGACAAGCTCTTCATAGTTTACGCCACTGGTGTCATTTTACATTGTTTGATCATTTGATTAGTGTTCATATTCTCCACTAGTCTGTAAGCACCATTAGGGTAGAGATGCTGCCTTGTTTGACTTCCTTTTGTGTCCTCAGTTCCACCACCGTGCTCAGTACATAGTAGTAGATGGTCAATAAATGGCATTCAATGAATGAATGAATTACCTACTCTAATGCCCACTATTTCATAGTGTGAATACATGCTTGGCTCTCTGAACTTCATGATGCCTTAAAATATGATCCTATTTCAATATTTAGATATCACTTCCACTCACCCAGTTTTCCACCCAAAATGCATGACCCTGCTCTTCCAACATGTCCTACGTGTCCCACCATCATGACCTTGACACATGATGTGACCCTTCTCTCCTTCTCTGTCTGTTGTAAGGGCATCTGTGTGTCGAGGCCTATTTCAAACATGCCCTTCTCCATGAAGCTATTTCTGATCACCCCTCACATTTATTATTTCTCTCCTTACAAAATGGTGATTCTGTTCCTCTTAGGGCATTTTCTCCCATACTGTGTGATTTAGTTATTTAAGACAATTTTGTTTTCATAATATCACCTTTGTCTTTTTGCTCCAGATTTTTTTTCAACTCTACCACTATCTTCCTTAATCATCTCATAAGTCATTGTCATACCTATTTTAAACATTTTTAAATATGTCACATATTGATAAGGTGTGGCTTCACGTTTATTTTTAAATACATTGTACACAGCACATAAAAGTTTTACTGCAAATAGCTATAGCGGTTAGTTGGTTTTAATATTCTTGACTTACAGGTAATGTGAGGTTTTAATTTAGGGTATAAAAATGTATATAACCCTCTCTCTTTTTGTGTTGGGGCTTGTTTGTGTGTTGAATATTATTGCACACTGCATTTCATAGTAGTGATAGCAGTAATAGTTCTTGAACATAGTAATGAAAGTCAAGTGCATATATGAGTTTCTAACATGGTCTTAAACACAATGATGTCTGAAGAGTATTAATGACCTACAAAGTTATGTTATTTCTGTTTTCAGAAGATTTACCCTGTAGATGGAAAATTTTGAGATTTCTTAGAACATTAACTTCAAGTATTTTGCCAGAGAATAGCGGTGAGAAGACATTAACATCTAGATTTTGAAGCTAAAATAAGTGCTAAATCAATCATGGGTGTGGATAATTTGGATTTTAAGCAAGAGTGGATTCTTTTTCTGGAGCACTATCTGATTATACAAGTAATATATAGCTCTTTTAAATCCATTAGAAAATGTGGAGAAGTTTTTTGCTGTTGCTCTTTAATAAAAGGAACCCTTACGTTTACTTGGCCCCCTGACTATCTTGAAAAATTGAAGGTTAGAGAGAATAATCATAAACTACTTGTATGATTTTTAAATCTCCTATAAAACTTGTAATCCAACACTCAGAAATAACCACTGATAAAATGCTAGTTTAATGTTTGTAATATTTTTTTTTCTACACATACATCAATTTTCACCAATAGAATCAGGATCACATTGAATTTTATATTTTACTTTTAGCAAATGATATTTCATTTTTCATACCATGAGTATTTTAAAATAGTTTAAATTTATTTATCTTAATAAATAAAACCACAATTTGACATAAATTTATTAAGGTGAATATCCACTTTTTGTATTTATGTCAGTTTCTTCTCTCTTTACTTGTTTTACTTGGCTTTTCCCCATCATTTTTTTCCTCTTCAAAACTCATCAGCACCTCTTCAATGAATTGTTATTATTAACAACAGATTGTGTATTATCCATATTTTCCTGATATATATATATATATATTTAAACTGAAAACAAAGACCAAAAACGTTACCGTTTCTCCCATCCCTCACCCCCGCCACTGGCACCCATATTTTTCTGTGCTCTACGACCCTATACTTTTAACTGCATACTGTGTCTTCCCGAAAATAAGACTTAGCCGGACAATGAGCTCTAATGCGTCTTTTGGAGCAAAAATTAATATGAGATCTGGTATTATATTATATTATGTAAATTATATTATATTATATATTATATAAGACCCGGTCTTATATTATAGTAAAATAAGACTGGGTCTTATATTAATTTTTGCTCCAAAAGATGCATTAGAGCTGATTGTCCGGCTAGGTCTTATTTTTGGGGAAACATGGTATATACATATGCCCAGCAATTTTTTGGCCAGCTTTCATTATATAAGAATTGAACAATTTTTGGCAGTATTTTTTTTTTTTTATTTTGCCTTTTCTTTTTTAACAATACCTTGTGGAAGTCACACTAAGTATATATTTAATCACTCCCCATCTATCCTTTGGATGCACTGTCATTTATTTAACCAGTTCCCTATTGGTCTGCATTCAGGTTGTCTCCAGTAATGAACATACAATTTTGACAGCATATTTGATCATTTTATTTGGATAGATTAGTAGAAGTCGTGCCTCTAGGTCAAAAGTGTAAACTATTGATTGTGTTTTATTTTATAAAAATGATAAATGCACAAATTTCAAAAACGATGTGACTGAAACACTCCATGGAAAACATTGGTCTCCTGCCCCAGTCTTCCATACGCTCTGATTCTGTTATCTTTTAGCAGCTTTTTTAATTCTTTAAGCACTTTTTTTAGATCTCATCTGCATAATGCACCTATATTACAATGTTTGAGTTATTAATTTTAAATATTATCTATTAATTTCTTTTATAGGTCGAATTTGGCTCCCTTAGACCTCCCTTATCCTCCCAGCATCCTTCTATCAGATTTTCATTTAATAAAAATCAGTGTTTACATTATTGTCTATATGTAAAGTAATCTGCAAGTTCCATTACTTTTCTTGGACACTTCCTCCCTGAAATTTCCATCTTTCTGGTTTATTCTAGACTAGTATCTATTATATTAAGATTTTTTCTCTCTCTCTTTCATTTTTGTTCATGGTTTATTTCCTCATTTTGCTGGAGCCATCCTCCAATTACTTCCTAATAAAGAGTAATTAAGGAAAAACTTTTTTGCCTTTCATGCCTAAAAATGTTCTTATTCTGTTTTCACACTTACATAGTAGTTGGGAATTTAAAGTCTGGACTCACATTTATTTTTAAATATATCATATCTGGCACATAAATTCCTTACAGTAAATAGCTATGATGACTAATGGGTTAGAGGACTAGTAACTTGCAGGATTCTTGAGGTTCCAATTTTAGATGGAAAAACCCACTGGGAATATATGCTAATTATATTTGTACTGGAATTCTTTATGTGGTGAATATTAGAATTCTAGATTGTAAAATAAATGTTCCCCAGATTTTGGGACACATTGCTCTGTTCATTTTTTTTTTCCCCCTCTGTTTCTAATTTCTTTGCATGTGTCCTGATTTTCTCTTGAAAGCTTTTAGGATATTTTCATTACTTCTAGAAATCTTAAATTTTGTCACATGCTTGATTTTCCTCATTATTTTGGTGAGACTTTTTAATCTGGAAATTTTCAATTTTTTGGATTTTTTTTTCATTAAATATATTATTTAAAACATTTCAATCTATTTTCTCTCCATGTTTATTCTGGAAATGTTATCGGTTTGATATATGTCTTCCTGGGTTCATTCTTTAAGACATGTAACTTTTCTTGTTTATGTTCTACCATTTTGTTGTTTTGCTTTCTGGAGAATTTTCTTCACTTTCTTCTTTCTCACTTATAACATAATTTTAATTTACTATTTTTTAATACCTAAGAGCTATTTCTTGTTGTTCATTTCTGTCTTGTTCTTGATTATATTATAGATATGATAATTCTTGTTTAAATGTATTTGGCGTTTTGTTCTTTTTCATATATTTTTCTCTGCCCCACCCCTCACTGGTTTCTTTTTCCTTACTAGATTTCGTCTGTCTGTTTGTTTGTTGGTTTCTATTTTACATTGGAGATTTTCCACAATTATGGATATTTTCCGGAAGTTCCCATTTGAGTAAGATACTGAAAAGCTTTATGTATGTGTCAACCGACAGAGCTCTCAGTGGACTGGTCAGGCAGCAGTTGGCCTTTTCGTTAGAGCATCTGCATGTCAATATCTAGGGTCTTTTTTCCTGAGGTGGTTCAGAGTTTTCCAGAAAAGCTGTTTTCTGCCTGAGGCAACACACCCTTGGTCTCCAGAATTTTGTAAATTTACTAAAGGGCTTTAATATTTCAATACTTAATGGCAACTTTAACTTCTTCCCCCAAACCTACCACCCTCATGTTTAAATCACCATCACTTACCCACAACCATCTGCTGTTTGGGTGTTCACAATATCAGAACTTATTCCTTACATTTTCATTAAAAATTACCATTCCATATCCTGAATAAGAGAATCTGGGTTTTTTTCCATTCCATCCATATATTACCTTTCAACCAATCCTACTGAATTTAGCCATTCACCTTTGTGATACTTGGTACCTTCAAATCCTGAGAAGCAAACAAACCACTTCTCCTGTGATTTACCCATCAACGTTGTTTTAGTTGTAGCTTTCTCTGTTCTGCAAATGTAGTTACCTCTTATCCATCCTCTGTTTTTCCAGAAACATTATTGTAATAACTTTTCCATGAATAACGAGTTGCCATTTTTTTCTTTTATTTTTTAATAGACCTAGCTCTTCTACAATGACAAACATACTTTTTTATCCTAAGTAACAAGGGCAAAATTTTTTGTATGGAAGTTAAATTCTATAAGTTAATGATATAAATTATGATTGATATTCAAATACTGTGTGTATTTGAATATTATTATTCAAATACCTTGTTGCCCATGTCAATTACATACTATTTTCATTTATAAACATGGGTTCCATGTTTTTCAAACTTAATCTGGAGTTCTGTTCATTTTAATGAATAATTTAGGACCCTTAATTTAGACTGACGTATTGCTTTCCAGAAATGACATATACCACCAGCAGTGAAAGAAGAGTGCTCATTTATCCAGCCCCATGCCAAACTCACAACACAGAATAAAATAAAACAAACAAGAAGTGAATTTGACTTCTTGTTTATTAGGTTGGTGCAAAAGTAATTGTGGTTTTTGCAATTTTATTTTTAACCTTTTAAACCGCAATTACTTTTGCCCAACCTAATAATTCACATGTTCCTCCTTTCTAATCCATGTGAATGATCAATTTATTTGGTCATTTATATTTCATCTTTCATCTTTTGAATTTTAGTATGTTTGCCTATTTTCCTCAAGCGTCTTTGATAATTTTTCTTATTGGTTTACCAAATCTCTTTATATATTAAGTATATAAATCCTTTGGCTTGCTTTTTGCTTTAATTATTTACTTTTTGAGAAATAGTAGCTGCTTTCCTCCTGCTTGATTCCTATATTGTACACATGCAACAGCTGCTCGTTATCATAATATACCTTTTCCTGTTCCTTTCTACAGGCAGATCCTTGCAGCAGCCAAAAGAGCTGACCAAGTGGGCCACTTTCTTTGGGTTGGATCAGACAGCTGGGGATCCAAAATAAACCCACTGCACCAGTATGAAGATATTGCGGAAGGAGCCATCACCATCCAGCCCAAGCGAGCCACCGTGGAAGGTACGGGTTTTGTCAGTTTATAAGCTAAGAGAGTGGTTGGTACTATGCAGGGTGTTTAAAGCATGTGTCTCTTTCAGGGTTTGGCACTCTAACATAATTTATGGAGATAGTTTTAAACTTGTAGCCCCGAAACACAAATGAGGCCACATATCTGCCTGTTTTTTAGTGAAATTTCCTCTTTTGAAGAGATCATGTTATTTTCATAATATCACAATTAGCACATGTATACATACATATATATATGTATACACACACACATATACATATATATATATATAGTTTTTGTGTGTGTGTGTATGTGTGTTTTTTTTTTTTTTAATTTTTGTTTTCTATTATGCCACAGGAGCTTTTTGAGAGAGGAGCATTACCTTTAGTAAAACAATTACAAAATTCAAGTGTATGTAAGTGAGCTATAGTTCTGAGGGAATAATTCCCCTTTGTAATGTGCTCATTACCTCCCTAGCAGGATGACTACTGGGACCCTTTCTCCCATCACCTCTTGGCGTCTCTTCCAGGCTAGTGAGCCTGGGATTACATAGCATGCCACCGATTTCAGGCACCAAAATTACCTTGCCTTCTTGTGTCTCGTGTACTCTCTTCTCGTTCTCTTTCTCTTGCCTTTCTAAATGTCTGTCCCGTTCTTTTGCATTGCCTTCCTTCCTGCTACAAGGATTCTTTGAGAAGAAGCAGGAGGAGAGGACATTTATTGGCATCCTGCTGATCTAACAAAAGTTGTTGATTATGATTTATTGTCTCCTCTAATTTGAAAAGAAATGTTATTTCTAAAAGAAGACACTGCAATGAAAAGGCATTCCTCACTAGTATCCCATCTTGTGTTCCTTTTCTGAGGGGCCAAGTCTCCAAAGAATCCCTAAAACATGCTTTGTTCATTAAAAAGAACTCTATCCTCTCACTCAAAAAGGGATCAAATATTTGCATTTCTTTCTATTCTGTCTCCACTCCAATCTCATTAATTATTCTCCCCAGCAGTCTGCATGATCTATGCAGGCCTTTGGAAGCCAGTCGGGTTGTGGTTCTGTCACTGTTGCCTTACTATGCTATCTGGGGAGATAATGATCCCACAGGTCCCCCATGTGTTCACTGGGCAACTTTGAACTAATTTCATTCCCCAGTACATGTCCGGAGAGAGTTGCCTATTTTACAACCCAGGAAAATACATTTACAGATGAGCTGCAAGAATGAAACATGCTTTACCTATCTCCACTCCTTTCACTCAAGATGTACTTGAGGATATATGGTGTGCCTTACTCTGTGCTTAGCTGGAAACATAAGGCGAGGACAAAATCCTAACCCTCAAAGCTTACAGATCTGAATGAAGGTGTCAGAAAATAGCCAATTATAGACTATATAACATGTGAAACACCATAATGAAGTGGGAGATGGACATCACAGGGCACAAAGGAAATACTGTGGAAGTTTTTCTGGGGGGTGATTGTTGGAGTTGGAGAAGGTTCCTACAGGAGGTGAAATATGAACGGATGACTTGGAACTCATTGGGCAGGTGATGAAAAGAAGCCCCAGGAGAAGCTCCCAACACAGGAGATAGGAACAGAGTGAAGAGGCAGGGCCCATCGGGGCAAGCAAGTAACGCATTCTGCAGCACAACCCTGCCTGTGGCCATCCTAACATTCTTCTGTACTTTTTTTTTTGTTTTGTTTTGAATAAATTGTCCATTTATAGGACTTTGGGAAAACCCTTCCCTCTCCTAGAGTATCAGCTGCTGCACTGTTTGCCAGATTGACTCCTTTCTACCTTTTGGGTGTCTGCTTAGACATTCATTTTCCTGGGAAGCCATCTGTGACCATTCCACCCCAGCCAAATCTGGGATGGGAGCCCTTTCTATTACTTCTACAGCATCCTACATGTGCCCTACCCTTGTAGGGCCTCTTGACTTGTCTCTATCTGGGAATGTAACTGTTATGCACCATTGTACCCTCAGCACCTAAATCTTGGCCTGGATATGGCAGGTGCTCTAATGGATTTTTAAGTGGTTGGATGCCTGGATGGATGGGGAGGAATCACAGGTGACGTGAGGGCCTGGCACAAAACGGGGCTGAGAAGTGGGGCAGTCAGATTGTGCACAGTCATGGAAGCCGTACTACGAAACGTGTACTTTATTCTGAAAGTCTGAACATCGTCTGGGAATTTAAGTGGAGTGTGAGCAGAGGGCGTTAGAAAGCTCACTCAGGTGACTCTATGGAGTGAAACATAAGAGTTGGGTGAGAATCAAAGCAAAGGAATAGATCACAGTGTTTCTGCTGAGATCCTCTTTTTCTGAGCTATAAACATCATGCATACATAAATGCCCACAGTCTATGATCACTAGCCTGTTTCAAGATATTCTAGGAAATTATTACGCATCTCAAAATTTTTGTAAATTATTGAAACAAAATACGTTTTTCCATGCATGTATAGGGATATGCAAAGTTATTCAATCAGGTACAAAACCACATCCTGAATCTTCCCAAATAATATGGGATCCTAAACATTGAAATGGGAGAGAAATATTGTTATCAATAAAAACTGTTATTGGGGTGAGATGAAGTGGCAAGTCTTCGTGCAGAACTCTCCACTGCTACCCAGAGGATATAATGAGGGACTTCATTTGACTATTTAGAAATGCCGTGACTTCTGACTTGCCATTGTCTAACGTACCACTACAAAGTACAACCAAGATTTGTTCACTGACACAGACAATGGAACATCAAGAGTGTAGCTAAACATTTACAGTGTCACACGCCAAATAAATGAAAAAAACAAAACAAAACAAAAACAACAAATGCATTCTGTTGCACCAAGGTTTCTGAACAAAGCTATGAGATATCTCAAATGAAACTATAAATGAAGCATACTCTGTATGGCAAGTAAGTTTTCCCTCCCTGTGTATTTATTTTTCCTTTTTGGTAGATGTTTCTTAGTGTATTCTGCTGGGGTAGAACATCATCTAAATACGTACTCATAATACTGCTACATCTCTGTATCTTTGTGTTATATATGGTTATACCTTCAAAGGTGAATAGGAAAAAGCTAATCAATATTTAACATTTTTTTTCTTTAGATCCATATTTTTAACATGTTCAGCAAACATCTGAAATTTTGGCTGGTCTTTTCTGTATCTACATAAATAATTAACAATAAATTGCCTGAGGCCAAAGAGCTAGCAAGTACATTGCCCCTGTGAAAGTAGTGTTCGTCTTTTATCTTCTATCTGTATTTATTTTTCATTTATAGAAAAAAAAAAAGCCTCAGTGTTTGCCAGTCAAGGGTGTCATTGCTCCCGCTTTCACTTTGATGATGATAGGAACTGTGCCCAGAAAGGTTGGCTGTGGTCCGCTGGCTGCCCAGCATTCACGGGAGATCCCAGAATGTCTCCAGGACTTGGCTGCACTCCCCAGCTCCCGGGCCAAAACCCCTTTGTAACTTTTAGTGTCTCTGCATTGTGTGATGAGCCAGGGGATCACTGGCGTGTTCTGCTCTTCTGTCGCTGCGTTAACTAGGACTCTCCATCATCCTCTCCAGCTATCAGCAAGTCTACAGAGCAAAACATGCCCACGTCGCCTTCAACTCGTTGTCCTCCAAAGAGCTCGGCTTCTCTGAAAGGAGGCTGCCCTAGGCATCCTCTGATTATAGCCAGGAGAATCATGGAGCAGCGTCTTTCCATCTGGGCCAGAATCACTAACATTAAGGAGCTAGTGTAATGAAGGGTGAATTTTCAAAGCTAACTATAATGACTCGGACTATTGGTGATGATTTTCAAATGGGTCTATAGAACAGCTTGTTTCCTGAATTAAATCTACAATATTTGTAGGAAAAGACAAAAAGGGCTCTGGACCCAGCATACAAAGTTGGGTATTTCATGCTTTTCCACTCAAGATTGAAATAAATGCTTTCTTTATTTTTCCTAAAACCAGAAAGATCAAAGCCATGAAGAATTGAACCCAAATATTTCTGGCTTCAATTTTGATGTGTCCTACGTTAACCTTACTTTATTACCTGGAATGTTCTACACATGTCACCAGGTTTTGTTAGGTGAATGGCAGAAAACACCAAGAAAGAAAATATTGCCTCAAACCATAATACTATTTCTAAGCAATGCATAGGCTTTTTAGACCTCTAACCTTGCTGGATCAGAGAGCAGTCAGAAGATTCCATGTTCAGTTTCAAGACAATTTCTTTCACTGGGTCTTTTATAAATGTTTACAAGCTCCAGCAGGGTATTAGGCACTAATTTAAACACAGATATAGCAGGTGAAAATCTAGACCAAGTCCCAGCTCTCATGAAGTCACTGTCTTAATGTGGAGATGGCAGATGATAAAAAAGGACATAAATAAGAAAGTGCTGTATTAGAATAATCATTCTAAAGCACATTTCCTTAAAGACCAGCCTGTAAATTATGGAGATGCATAAGAGAAAGAAGATAGACCAGAGAGCCAGGATATAATGCAAGTCAAAATATACATTGGGAGGGTGTAGATATAGGTTACTAGCTCAAGCCTCTCTAGCAGTCTATATTCCTGGAACATATTCATAGCAGATCCTTTCACTGACTAAAATCCATCAAGGTTTCCTATTTCCATACTTCGTATTGATCTGAAAAAATATTTTTTCTTCAAAACAGATCAAATAATTCATCTTTTTAAAAGACTTCCTGCTTTTCTCAGAGTTAGTCTACCCTACGAAACCAAATTCATTGCTCCCCCAGTCCAAAATGTGCCCCGTGTCCCCTTTGCAGAAAACGCCAATCATGCTGTCGTGTTCACAGCACTCACAACTAGAATCTGAACTTGGAGAGCACTGCCGACAGCCTGTGGGTTCCCTGTGATTTCTCATCTTTATTTCTACACCGTTGGTGTTTACTATGGGAATATAGCACAGAGTAAGTTTTGTAAAAGCTAAATTTAGTTTTTCTTTCTATTATATCTGAATGTACCTATAATACCTGAATTGGCAAAGGACTCACGTTTGTATGGATTTGAAGTTTTCTCAGGATGGGGAAATATTCATTCAAAATGGTTTATCTCTTTGGCTGTTTATTTTAAGATATTTACTAGAAAAATGTACTTAACCCTCCAATTTAGGGTCTCACCAGCAATGTCAATGTGGATTTATACATTTTTTTCTTTTGCTTCCCTTTGCAGTACCTCTTGCCATCTTTGTTTATCTTGCCTTTCTTTGCAACTTTGGAGAGGCTTCCTGTGCAGGACTGGCAAAATGGCTCAATTAGGTGATTTGTTGAAATGTTGCAAACATATAAGGGAAGCCTCAGCTCTGACTCCCCAGAAAGTAGCAAGTGCAGTTAAGGCTGCCTCTGTTTGCCTTAGACATTCCAGTGGGAACTTTCTTTCCAGACTGTACTGCTTGTACCAATAGGATGGACTGAAGAAGGGAGGGCAAGCAGATTAGAAGGATGAGAATATATCCGCGTGAAGAATAACAGCATCTTATTTTTAAATGTGTGATGCTTAAACTTGAGATGATTGGCCTTGAGCAAATGGTAAGAAATATAAACAGAGAAATCTGCAACCTAGATGTCTCCTGCAGTCGGAAACAGTTAACTTGGAGTTGCTTTATATGCACTCAGTTCTAGATTTGGAGCCAGGCTGTCTCTTGTTTCAGAGGATAGATGCTGTCTTTCTGACTTCACTTAATTGGCCAATCATTTCCTAATCAGCAAATATGTAAGCCAACAAGAAAATATCTATTCTATGTGCAAGCTTTGCTGTCGATACCCCAGGACACTGAACACTCACAGCCAATAGTCTGGTCTCTAGTATGTCCCCCTGGTTGAATTTTTGGCTACCAAGAACTAGCTCTTTTTGATCCCAATCTATGTATTCCAGTAGTAGGTAGGTATTACTGTAATTGTTTAATATAATTAAGAATTACATAAACCAGTGAAGTGAGTGGAGAGAGAATGAGAGAGAGATGCTATTTCACAGCAAACAAATTTGAATTCTTTGGAAAGATTTGGTAAAACTTTGTCACTATTAGTTGTGGGCAACATAAGTCTAAATTTGGAGAGAAATCATAAACACTATAAAACTACTACACTTAGATTATTGTGTAACTCCCTTTAAGTTTTCATTTCACTTTAAAAGCCACAAAAGTGAATTTTCTTATAGTTAATTATTGTTTTCAAGATTATGATAAGGAGACCAATCAGGTGACACATAGTCACAAAAAAACACCTTGATCCGACAGAAGATTGAGAGGAGACTCTGTGTGTGTGTGTGTTTTGAGTTAAAACATTTAACATAGTTATGTATTTTTAATGATTTATTGCTAAGATAAAAATTTTTGGTTAACTGACTAATTTTGCATCCCAATTATATTTAAGTATAAAGTTTCCAGTGTACTTTTGTTTGGGCTTTCCTTTTCTAGGACTTAATTTTCTCACCTGTAGATGAAAGGGTTCAGCTAGATTACCCCTAAGGTTCCTTCTAGGAGGAACATTCTAAGAGTGATTACCTATTATTTCTGCCTACCCAGATTCCATTTCCTCTTCTCAGTATAGCCCTCACCTTTTCACCTCGGGAACCCACCCTCTACTGTCCGCCCATGTGGCTCAGATGAGACTGATTGAAACTCTTGGCTCTGAGATCAGGCATAGAGCTCCTATCACATCTCATATCACAAAATCAAGATTGTTTTGCAGCTAGCACATGACCCAAGGCAGACAACGGTTATGTGTTATGTTGTCTAATTCCTAAAAGTTTATTGCAACTTTCGAGAAAGCCTCGTTCTCTCTCTCTCTCTCTCTCTCTCTCTCTCTCTCTCTCTCTCTGTCTGAAGTTACTATGTCAGAAGGATATAAAATCCAAGCCAGAGCCCAACTTCACAAAAAGAACCTGCATGAAAACATCAAAGACCTGAATGCTGGAGAGGAAGTCATCAAATCCAAAGGCATCAGTTGACATTCCCGAGCCCTTCTGAGCCTAAAGTCCGCATCTGGACTTCTCATATTTATAAACTTACAGACTCCTGTTATTTGTATAAGATCCTTCAAAAAGAGTTTCTGTTACTTGCAACTCAAATGACTTAACAAATATGGTTGAATTTTAGGACAGCCTTCTTCTAGGCATTTTGTTCCACCTTACGTTACATCCTTTCTGAGTTACATCTTTCCAAGAGCTATTTACCTTCTCTTCCTTTTTCTTCCTTCTTTATTCCTCTCTCATGGCATCTATATATTCTCCAAACCTCACAGTGAGTCTCATCTACCCTGTGGTGCATTCTTTCCTTCATCACCTCAGCCTTGTTCCGAATCTCATTCTCTCAGGCACAAAGTGTCTATTCTGCTTATGAAGTGTTTTCATATATAGTCACTGATTCTATTTCTATATCAGGGGAATGCTAACTAGAATCTCAGTTATAAATTTATATATGCCTGGCAAATGCAAATGAACTGTCAGATCACCCTCCAGAAAGCTAATTGTTTAAGAATTGAGCAGACACTTGAAAAAGAACTCCTTCTAAAGGAAGAATGACAAAATGGGCCTGACTCAGTAAGAAAATCTCAGTAATCAGAAGGAAAAGATTAAATTCCTTCTTCCCAGGCCATCACCTATTGAATTTATACATGAATTCTACAAGGAACAAGCAGACTATTTATAAAAATGGATCTCAGTCAGCATAGACTAAGCTGCACTGTGGTAATTAATACGCTTCAATGGACTTATACAACAAACAAATATGGCTCACCCATGTGAAGTCTGCTATGGCCTCCATATATTTCTTCCGTTTTTTAGGCTGTTTCTATCTTATGTCACTTTGTTACTAATATGTGCTGTGCATCGTTGTTAAAAAGAGAGTAGCAAATTCATACACCATTCTAAGATGCTTTTATCTGAAAGGGATATGCATTATTTCTACTCTTACTTCACTGGCCAAAGCTAGTCAAAGCCAGTTTTCTCTTCAAAGGAGCTCGTGCATGGAAATAAAGGAGAATATTGATGAACCTAATTCATGTCTACCTCATGCTGCAATCAACTAAACACTTTGTCAGCTCTCAGGACACTACCAGGAATGCTCTAGAACCAGCTAACAGCACAACATATGAAGAGAGTGGCATTCTCCTCTATTTTGCCCCAGACCTCTGAGCAGCTTTGAAACCATGAGCAGTGTCTTGGCAGCAGTGCAAATATGGGGATTCCAGCGTTACTGGAGAACATGGTGCTTAGAGGAGCCCTGGCCATGCCACTGTGCCCATAAAATGCCCAGAGGAAAATAGCAATACCTAGAAAATATGAAGCTACTCAGTGGGCTGGCTTGTGAGAACATGTGTGACACTCTTAAGTAGACATTCTGTATGAGCCATGTGGAAAGTGTCTGTGGGGCTTTCAGGACGTATTTATTCCTGTAGGCTGTGCGATTTGGGTAGTCCCTGGCCAGTCACAGCCAGTGTTGTGCCTGCACCCACGTCCCTCCCAAGATAAAAATTATGAACAATAAAATGGCAATAGCTACATACGTATCAACAATTACTTTAAATGTAAAGGGATTAAATGTTCCAATCAAAAGACATAGCATGGCTAAATGGATAAGAAAACAAGACCCTTACAGATACTGCCTAAAGGAGACTCACTTCAGATTGAAAGACACACAGACTCAAAGTAAGGGGATGGAAAAAGGTATTTCATGAAAATGGAAAAAAAAAAAGCTGGGGTAGCAACAATTATATCAGATCAAATGTACTTTAAAACATGGCTGTAACAAGGGAAAGTAGAACCCAAGTAATCCCAGGTCTGGGTATTTTTGCCCAAAACATTACTTTGAAGGAACATGTGCATCCATATGTTTATTGCAGTTTTATTTACAATGGCCAAGATATGGAAGCAACCTGGATATCCATCAATGGATAAATGGATAAAAAAGAGGTGGTACATATATACAATGGAGTATTATTACTCAGTCATAAAAAAAATGAATGAAATCTTGTCATCTGCAACAACATGGATGCACCTAGAAGGTACTGTGCTGAGTGGAGTGAGATAGAGAACGACAAATGACATATGATTTCACTTATATGTGGAATCTAAAGAATAAAATAAACAAATAAAATAGAAGCAACTCATAGATACAGAGAACATTTTGATGGTTGCCAGCTGGGAGGGGGTTGGGGGAAGTAGTTGAAAAAAGGGAAGGGATTAAAAAGTACAAATTCGTTGTTACAAAGTAGTCATGGGGAGCTGTGGGATATAGCATTAGGAATATATTCAATAATATTGTAATAACCATATGGTATCAGATGGGTACTAGAATTATCAGGGTGAGCACTTCATAAGTTACATAAATGTCTAATCAGTATGTTGTATACCTGAATATAATAGAATATTGTACGTCACTGTAACTAAAAAAATTGAGAAAAAATTTTAAGTCAGTTATAAATAAATAAATAAATACATACATACATACATACCATACAAAGTATATTCACTACCCTAAAAATCCTTTGTGTTCTGCCTGTTTGCATCTCTACCACTGCCCTCCTGACACTTACTACCCCTGCCCCACATGACCTGGCAACCCCAGAACTTTTTAACTGTTTTCAGTTTTATTTTTTTTAGAATGTCATATCATTGGAATAATATAGTATGTAGCTCTTTCAGATTGGCTTTTTTCACTTAGTAATATGAAATTAAGTTTCCTCCAGGTGGATGTACCACGGTTTACTAATTCATTCAACTACCGAAGAACATCTTGATCGCTTCCAAGTTTTGGCAATTAACAAATAAAGCTGCTATAAACATCAGCATGCTGTTTTTTTTCTGGACATAAATTTTCAACTTCTTTGGGTAAGTTGGATCCCAACTTACCCAAAAAATCTAAAGCACAATTATTGGATCCGATGGTAAGGTTGTGTTTAGTTGTGTAACAAACTGCCAAAGTATCTTCCAAAGTGGCTGTACCATTTTACTTTCCTCCAGCAACGAATGAGAGTTCCTCTGGCTCTGCACAATCATCAAAATTTGGTGGTGTTCCACATTTTGGCTATTTTAGTAATGGTATCTCATTGTTTTAATTTGAATTTCTCTGTTGATATAGGATGTGAACCATATTTTCATGTGTTACTTACCATGTGTATATCTTATTTGGTGAAGTGGTGGTTAAGATCTTTGGCCCATTTTAGATCAGGTTGTTTGTTTTCTTATTGTTGAGTTTTAAGGGTCCTTTGTATATTTTGGATGACAGTCTTTTATCAAATGTGTTTTCAAATATTTTCTCCCCATCTATGTCTTGCCTTCTAATTCTCTTGATGTTTTCTTTCACAGATCAGAAGTTTGTAATTTTAATAAAGTCCAGTTTATAAATTGTTTATTTTATGGATTCCATCTTAGGTGTTATATCTAAAAAGCATCTTTGTACCCAACATCACCTAGAGTTTCCCCTATGTTATCTTCTAGGAGTTTTCTAGTTTGTGTTTTACATTTAGGTCTATAATCTGTTGTTGAGTTAATTTTTGTGAAGGGTGTAAGGTTTGTGTCTAGATTCAATTTTTTTTTATGTGGATCTCCAGTTATTCCAGCATCGTTTGTTGAAAAGACTATCTTTGCTCCAATGTATAATCTTTGATACTTTGTCCAAGATCAGTTGACTATATTTATGCGGGGTCTATTTGTGGACTTTCTATTCTGCCTCATCAATCTATCTGACTGTTTTTTTCTCAGGTATCACATTGTGTTAATTACTGTAACTTTATAGCAAATCATAAAGTCAGGTGGTCTCAGTCCTCCGACTGTGTTTTTCTCCTTCAATATTGTGTTGGCTACTCTGGGTCTTTTGCCTCTCCATATACATCTTAGAATCAGTTGGTTGATATCTATAAAATAACTTGCTTGAATTTTGTTTAGGATTGCTTTGCATCTATAGATCAAGTTGGAGAAAACTAACATCTTGGCTACGTCTTCCTATTCATGAATATCAGCTAGCTATCTGTTTATTTAGTTATTGATTTTATTCACCCACTTTTTGTAGTTATCTTCATATAGATCTTATACGTATTTTGTTAGATTCATACCTAAGTATTTCATTTTTGGGATGCTAATACATATGCATCCCAAATTTTTAAAAATTTTTATTAAATTTATTGGCATGACATTGGTTAGTAAAGTTATATAGGTTTCATGTGTACATTTCTATAATACATCATCTATATATTTTATCCTGCAAACTTATAATTGCTTATCAGTTTTTTAATATTTTATGAGGAGTTTCTTTTTTGTTGTTGTTGATTCTTTTGGGTTTTTCTACATAGATGATCATATCTTCTGTGAGAAAGGACAGTTTTATGTCTTCCTGCCCAATCTATATAACTTTTTCATGTTTTTAGCTTATTGCATTAGCAAGGAGTTTCACTTTGATGTTGAAAAGGAGTGGTGAGAGAGGACATCCTTTCCTCGTACATGATCTTAGTAAAGGAAAGCTTTGAGTTTCTCACCATTAAGTATGATGGTGGCTGTAGGTTTTTTTGTAGATATAATATTGTTTTTAAAAAAACAAATATAGACAATAAGGTAAGTTATATTACGACTGAATGAAAATTCAAATAGCTTCAAGAAAGATTTTTACCTTCCTTCTATATGCCTATATTTATCACCATAGATAATATTATTTTGTTAAAAATTTATTGTAAAATAATGCAATTTCACTAGCATTTTTACAGGAATTATAAGTTATATGCAAATATCCACACAAGGATTGTCTTTGAAAGGAAAAAAAATAAGCTAGGGAATACTCTTAAAATTGTGAAATCAGTACAGCTTGTGGTTCATCGATTGACCAAAAAAATGGTAAAAGTGAAAGAGAGAGAGATTTAATATTTAAACAAATACCCAACCATGTTTGAATTAGAAATGCATAAATATTGATAACCTTAATTTACTTTTTTTTCATTAAAAAAGCAGAATGCTGAAGTGTCTTGGTAAGACATTGTTTTCAGGCCTAGGGAACATGACATTGATAATATCATTTGGGAGTTCCATTGGATTAGGATAACCCACACTCTATAGATTAATATAAATCATAACTTTTATGTCATCTTTGCCCCACTGAGAACTGATAGTGTGTGCAATGTATGTTCAGCATTACAGACGGTTCATCCAACTATGTCACCGGCAATTTCCTCCCTGACTCATCACATTCAGAAACTTTCACTTCATAAGTATACCTCACCCTTTCTTTTACTCTTTTCAAAATTGTTTTCTCTGTTGTCACATCATCCTTAATGTTTCTTTATATGACAGAACTATAGGTAATGTGCTGTTGAATGTTGAAGAGACCGTTCATTGTAAGTCAGTTAACAAATGTTGCTGTCTTCTGTCTGTCAGGCACTGGTTACTAAAAACACAAAGAAGTTTGCCCTCGGGGAGATCATGCTCTAGCATAATCATTAGGTACAATCAATCAATCAATCAATCAATGTTCACATGTGATAAAGTGTGTAAATTCTGTCTCTTCATTGAATTTCTCATTTCATTTATTTATCAATTTACTGGTTTCCTTTAGTTCTTTGTTCATAGTTTCTTTTAGCTCTTTGAGCATATTTAAGACAGTTGATTTAAAGTCTTTTACTAGTAAGTCCAATATCTAGGCTTCCTTAGGGATAGTTTCTGTTTTGTTTTGTTTTGTTTTTTTTTTTCTTTGACTAGGCTATGCTTTCTTATTTCTTTGTATGATTTGTAATTCTTTTGTTGAATACATCATATATATGATATATATATATATATATATAATGTGTGTGTGTATATATATATATATATATATATATATATATATATATATATGATATAGTAACACTGGAAATTAGGTTCTCCTCCCTTCCTAGGGTTTAATGTTCTTGATTGTTGAAGGCTGTGGTTGTCAGTCTTGCTACTTCTTTGATCTTGAAAAGACTGTATTTTTTGTCATGTGTAGTTACTGAAGTGTCTGCTCTCTTAGCTTGTATTCAGCTAATGTTTTGATGGACATTTTCTTGAACACTAGGAGCTAAAAAAAAATAATGTTCATGGTAAATTATTTTGTTAGGGCTGCCATAACAAAATGCTAAAAACTGGGTGGCTTAAACAACAGAAATTTATTGTTTCACAGTTCTGGATGCTAGAAGTCCAAGATCAAGGTGTTGCCAGGGTTGATCCTTTTGAGAGCTATGAGAAAAAAATGTGTTCCTGCTTCTGGTGTACCTTCTGATGATTTTCTGGGACTCTTTGTTGTTCCTTGGCTTGCCTTCAACTTTACTTGATGGTCTCCCTGTCTGTCTCTGTGTCTCTATAAGGACACCAGTAATATTGGATTAGGGTCCACTCTAAAGACCTCATCTTAACTAATTATATCTGTAATGGCCCTATTTCCAAAGAAGGTCACATTTGAGATACTGGGGGATAGAACTTCAACATGTAAATTTTAACAGGGACCCAATTCAACACCTAACTCTCAGTCTTTGTGGATTGGCTGTGTTCTGAGGTATTCCTTTAACCTTAACTAGGTTGTTTAAACTTCTTCCTTACCCTTTCCTTCCTGATTTTGCTGAGCCTATAGGTTAGCCAAAGATGAGAGATTAACATCTCTTTAGGTCTTTTCTGAGCACCCATCCTGTTCTGGATGTATGTGTGGCTTTCTAAATCCCCTAGAATGCACAAGAACTTTTGAATGTCCTGATTTCCTAAAAAAACTCTCTTTTTAGATTTTCCTCCCAAACTTTGTCTATCATATTTTTAAATCATAATATTTTTCTCCAGGCTACTGTTGGTTTTGCATTCACTTTATAACATTTATGAACAATGCTTATCTCTTTTCCACCCAGAATGCGTTCTAAGTTAGGCAAAACAAAGACAAGTATGTTGTTTTCATCCTTCAGGTAGGCCCCAGAAAGTTTAGAATAGAGAAATACCATACTTTTCTAATGAGGTCTACTTTACTCTCTCTCCAGAACCAAATACTTGGGTCTCATACTAGGAATGCAGGATGAAATGTCTTTAGGTCTTCAAACTGCCATTGAGACAGGGAGTGGGTGGGACAAAGGAAAATGAAAATGCCACAATGATTTTCTATTTTCAAGTTGTCTTTTTCCTGGTGCAGCAGTCTTTTGGTTGTTATAAATAGTTTACTGTTTTCCAGAGTTCTGACAAAGTTGGTTTTGACAAGTTCTGTTTGTTTTTGATATTTCTGTGGAGGACTGGGAGTTTGAAGCTACCTACTCTGCCATTTTACTGACAGCACACCTGGAAATTGCTGTAAAGGAAGAAAAAGTAAAGCAGGATAAGGGCAATCATCAGTGGTGTTGGAGGTGTTGCAGTTTTAAATAGAGTGTTCAAGGTAGGCTTTATTGAGAAGGTAATATTTGATAAATGAAGATGTGAAGGGATTATTCAAATATATAACTGGGAGAAGAGTATATGAGCATAGAGAACAGTGCAGAGGTCCTAGGGAAGGAGCATGGGTGCTATATGTAAGGAACAAGGAAACTGATGAGGCTAGAATGGAGCAAGAAAGAAGGAGATGAAGTCAAGGGGTAATGGGGGGGGTCCCTCACATAGGACCTTGCAGGTATTACCATTTATTGTAAAGATTTTGCCATTTATTATGAGTAAGGTAGAAGACTTTTGCAGGGTTTAAGCACAGGAATAATCTGATGTGTCCTACATATTAAAAGGATAATACTGGCTGTTAGGTTTAATATAAAATATAGGGGGAGAAGGAGAAAGTCTAGGAGACTATTTCTGATGCTATTACAATAAACCAAGCAAGAGATGATGGTAGGGTGAACCAGGGGTATAGCAGTGAAGGTAATGAGAAGTGCTTGTATTTAAAGTACAATTTGAAAGTAAAGCCAGTAAGATTTTGGACAGAAAAAAAAAAGATAAGTCAATAATGATTGCAAAGTTCTTTACTTGAGCAACTTAAAGTGATGGAATTGTCATCAACTGAGATAGGGAAAGCTGTCAGTAGAGCAAGTTGTAGGGGAATAAGCGACAGTGTCAGTTTTGGATGTATTGCATTGGAGACACTTAAAATTAAACTTCCAAGTAGGCAATGATACATATAAATCTTGACTTTAAAGGAGGCTTCTGGAAACAAAATTTAATTTCATGAAGTCATTGAAATGTAGATGTATTTAAAGAAGTGATATAGAAAATAATAGGGGACCAAAGAGTGATTTCTAGAACATTCTGACATTAAGAAGTTGGGAAGAGGAAAAATTAGATTGATCAACGAGGTAGGATAAAAATATACGAGCATGGTTTCTTGGAAACCAGGTCAAGAAAAGGTTTCAGAGTGAAGGGCTTTTATAACTTCATTAAATTTCTACTGTTTAGTCAGGTAGAATTACTGAAAACTGGCCATTCCACTTAGCAATGTGGAGTTTATTGGTGATTTCAAACATATTGTTATATTTGAGTGCTGTTTGTGAAAGCCTGGTTGAAGTAGGTTTTAGAAAGTATTGGGGGAGTGTGTCTCTAGTTAATAAATACCATCTCCCAAAACCCCCATCAACCCCTCCCCAGGTTTCATGCCATAGACCTTGAGGAAGGAGGATATGTTCACCTAGGTCTTCCGAGTATCTTCAAAAGATATGCCATTGTACATGGCCAAAGGGCATAAATGTATAAATATATAGAACAACTAATAATCCTGCCCTGCATATGAGTTCGTGTCACAGTGGATAGATAGAACAAAAAAACTTAGAGGAATTTAACAAGGCAGGTATTTTCTATCTTAACAGCATGATTCATTGTATACTTTCAAGGCATTTGTTTTATATAGTTGTACTTACTTATATTTTGGCATACAGGAAATGTGTGTGTGTGTGTGTGTGTGTGTGTAATATAATTACCACCAACTATACTGCTAAATAGTGGATTTGGGTATGGGGCTAACCAACGTTAGTTCTTGTGCTGTGCCACCAACTATCTAGGGGGCTAAATAGGCATCGGGAAAGTTTTTCTCTGTCACTCCAGTTTTCCCATGTAGAAAATGAGTATATAGGATTAAATAACTAGTGAGAACTTTTATAGCTTCATTGTTCTCTGATTATCTATTGTGAAATAATAATAATAATATAATAATAATAATAATGTGTTTGTATGCCTGTGTGTGTGCAATCAATGTAGACAGAGCACTGGAAAGACTGCAGTCAAGAGAAACAGGTGAGAGAATAAAGAAAATATCAAAAATACAGCAAAATTCTGGAGGCAGGAATAAAATAGATTTTTTTCAATGCCCATCTTGGTTTTATTTATGTAGATGACAGATGGAAAACCATAAAAATTATAAGAGAAGAGACTGAAGAAGGAAAACAAGAAAGGAACCAGGGAAAGCTGAAGTCTAAAATCAGAAGTAGAAAGAAAGGAGGAAATGTACAAATTGAGTAATCGGCATGTGGGTGGAGGGAGGGTGGTAAAAATCACAAATCTTAACACTTGGAAAAGCCCTATTTTTAAAAATGACCTGTTCAAAACCTACTTTTCTTCCCTTTTCAGAACATTAGCTATTTATTGTCTCATCACAAGGAAAAGGAAACAGTTTGTATGTTTTCACCCTCTAGGACGTTGACTGGGTCCCTTGCCTGGAGGAAGGCAGTTAAATAAAGACTGAGACTAAAGCTTCCCTTCTTTGCCCACACTGGGTCATCTCAGGAGCCCACAAACTCACCTGGGGTCTGTGAAGAGCTGCACCCAGTGCCGTTAAAAAGTGCCATTAATTTGGGTTGTGTGTGAACGATGAGACAGAAGCACTTGAAACTATTAAATGCAGGGCCAACTATGAAAGCAAAGCAGTAGCAAGAATTTAAAGGGCCATTAAGTTACCCAAATGGATGGCTGGAAGAAAATCATTTATAAAAAATAGCGAGGTTGAAGGGGCTTCTTTAATGTTCTTTAACAAAATTTAGATGCCTGATAATCTTTTCTTATTTGGACAAGTGGGGAGACCCTCAAAATCAGAGATGGGTTTTTCAGGCTCAGTATGTTCACAATATTAAGTGTATGCTATTAGGTTAATTGGCATTTTCAAGTTAAAATGACCTTCTTTTAACTTTAAGCAGAAATGTTTTTCCTTAGTCAATTGTAAATGAGGATGTTTTGCACAGTTTCCTAAGAACTAAGTGTACTCTGCTCTTTGTAATTTGACTTAGAAAATTATTTCCCCTAACCTCTTAATGCTCCATCCTCCTTAATATTGCTAAAAGAGCTGACTGCTTTTTTTTTTTTTTTTTTTTACAATTCACAATTCAGACAAAAATACCAGTTAGTCGACTTAGATTTTAGGCTCTTTTGACGTAAGACCTGTGTGACTTTTTGAAGTTCCTTATTTAGCATATCTTCAACAAATTTTAGTTGACTACAGCCCAGAAATTCTGATAGATTCTAGGGATAAGAGATAAGGTACCATCCCTAGATGGAAGGAACTCATGGTGTATTTGGGGAATCAGGCACAAAATATCAGACCATCATAATATCAGAGGATGAATTATGATAATGGAAATCAGCTCCACGGTTGCACGAGTCGCAATAGGCAGAGGGCATTAACTGACAAAAATAGGTGACATGAGAATTAAACCCTTAAAGAACAAATAGCAGTTGGCTACGAGGTAAGTGAAGAGGCTGCATTTAGTGAGACAGTATTTACAAAGATCCAATAGTAGCAAACAGTGTAAATATGTTAGAACAAATTGGAGAGAGTTCAGGAGTTTGGATTAGTGGTGGAGAAATTGGCAGGAACCAGATCAAAACATCTCCGTGGACTTGCATTCTTGAGGATTTACAGCAAAATGGACCGATCTTCATCTTTGGAATATGGATTCTAGGATCGGATATCCGTATAGAAGTGAGACTGGTCTTTCTTAGATGTCTCATGGACACCTGAATGTATCCTAACGGAACCAGAAGGCCTATGGTGGAGCAACAGTTCACGACTGACTTGCTGTTTGAATGTATTTAGCTTCAGCGTGCTTGAGGCTTACTAGTGAATTTAAACAAATGCCAACAAGATTCCTTAACTTGTCGTGACTAAAGAAAAAAATTGACTTAAAAATACACCATTCTTGTTTATTCACTGTTCTTAAGATGCAGTTCTTGATTTAAACCTGATTTATTTTTGTATCCTATTGCCATATATATATATATATATATATATATATATATCCATATATATATATATATATATATATATGGAGTATATTCACATAGGCTAGATTATGTAGGTCTTAAATGCACTACTCAATGACTTTTTATATATGCATACACCAAGGTAATCAACACACAAATCAAAACAGAATATTTCTATCACACCAGATCAATTCTCTTGGTTCCATTCCCTGTCATTAATCCTCTCATCCTCAAAGATATTAATGTTGTCCTTTCTGTCACTCATATAAAAAGATTACTTATCTCAGTGTACATTGGTTTTTCCTGTCTGAACTTTATAGAATTATACATGTATGTATGGAATCATACAGTGTGTGTGTGTGTTTGTGTGTGTGTGTGTCTGTCTGATTTCTTGACTCAATACAATGTTTTAGAAATCAATCCTTACTATTGAATATAACAATTCCTTCTTTTTATCGCTATGTAATATTCTGTTGCACAAATACACTACAATGTGTTTATCCATTGATATATTATAAACATTTGTTTTATGGTGTTCTCCCAATGTGATTTCTGATACTTCTGATTTCAAACTGAAAAACTGTATTAAGATACAAATATTTCTGTTATATTTTATTACTTTTTTAAAAACATGTCTTATTGGGTAAATTTATGTGCTTGCACATTTTTCAGCCAATGTACCATTTTAACAAAGCATTCTTCTTTTTTCCCCATTATCTTATGTCTTATTGTCATTGAGTCCCCCTTGATGAGCTTTTGATGCAGTCATAAAGGAAAGTCACAGAGAAAAACAATATATATGGGTGGAAGGGAAAGTCAGAGACTGCAGAGAGCTTGGCTATATAAGGCCCACAGTATTAGATAGGATTATTTGTGACCTAAGCCTGAGTTGTCACACAAATATTAGAGTTCATGAGGTTTTCTGAGATTAATAATGATACTAACAAGTTTTTAATTTAGATGAGGTTTTTATTTACATTTCTACCTATAAACTCAACTGCTTTATGACCTCTGTGTATACATAGCAAATATGTTAAGTAGAGAGTTCAATTATCTGGTGAATTTGATGAGTATAAAAACCAACCACTAACGAGACCCAAACAGTGATTAATCACATAATTCTTTTTCCCTTAGGAAACAGATAATATTATAGCTTTCTATGATCCCTCTGCTATAATTTTTTTTTTCTGTCTTTACGTAACAAATCATAGTGGAACAAAATTTCTATTTTCCTATTTTAATGCATAGTTGAACAATCTTGGGTTTGTGGCAGTTGTGTTTTTTGTGTTTTTGTTTTTTTTTTTTTTTTTTGGAAATC